>NC_140582.1:673176818-675935929 GCF_964204655.1 Triturus cristatus
CATCAACCACATCCGGAAGGGTGTTGAAGATGTTTAGCTGTCGCAACTCAATCTGAAAGCATGATGGTGGAGATTGCAAAGCTCCAGATGCCAAAGTCTGCCCTGCTGCTATCAGATCGCCCCAGAGGAGCACCTGATTGCAGCACCGATTCTAAAGCCCACGAGTTCCGGATACCATGCTCTCCTTCCCAAATCTGAGGCCACTTGGATGACTTGGGCCTGGTCCATCTTGATCTTCTTGATAATCCGGGACATGAGTGATATTGGCAAAAAGGCATACAAGAGTCCCAAGTTCCAGTCGAGGCAGAATGCATCTCTGAGTGAGAGACACCTTAGAAACTCAAATGCACAGAAGTGCTAACGCTGCATGCTCTCAGTGGTGGCAAACAGATTGAGACAAGGTTCTCCCCATTCATGGTAGCAACCGTCCACCACCTTCAGGGGCAACTGCACTGGTGATCCGCTAGGTGCTGATGGCTGACTTCATCTGCCCCAGCATTCAACAATTTTACCATGTGGTTTACCACCAGGAAAGTTCCTTGGTGGTCCAGCCATTTCCAGAGGTGCAGGGCCTCCTGCACTAGGTCCCTGAGCCCATCCCGCCTTGCTTGTTGCAGTACTAGATTGCCGTGGTGGTGTCCATGAGCATGGACACCAGCCTCTCCTTAATGGATGGATTGAAGGCTTTCCACACCAAGCAGATGGACTGCAGCTTCACAATATTGATATGAGTCAGGGACTCCACAGTGTATCAGAGCCCTCTGATCACAAGTGGCCATTACAGCCCAAAAGTTATGCATCAGTCATCACTGCCAGCTCTGGGTGGGGAAGATGGAGTGGTCTGTAGTGGACCCAATTGCAGTCCAGGAAACACCACTGCAAATTCTTTACAGTCTCCTCAGAAATTGGAATTTGTTCTAAAAGGTCCCCTAGATGTTGGGCCCACTAAGACTTCAGATCCCACTGCAGATCCCGCAGCTGCCTCCTTGCATGCTTTGCTAGCATGAGGGTGATCAATCCATACAGCCCCAGGGTCGACCTCACTGAAATCCAGAGCTGAGGCTAAAAGGGATCATAGCCTGAATGTCCTGGACTGTCTTTTCCAGGAAAAAGGCACAAAACCAAACCGTGCCCAGAATGGCCCTGATGAAAGGAAGAGCCTGAAAATGAGTCAGATGTGACTTTGGCACATTGATAGTGATCCCCAAAGATGACAGGAGGTTCGCCATAGTCTGACGGTGGTTGATGACTGCCTGGGGCGAGCCTGCCTTCAACAACTAGTCTTCGAGGTGGGGTATAACTGGAACCCCTGACCTCCAAATGTCACAACCACCATCACTTTTGTGAACACCTGAGGGACACTGGTGAGACTAAAGGGGAGCACGGCGCACTGAAAATGCTTCTGTCCCACAATAAGCTGCAGGTAGCGCCAATAGGCCTACAGAACAGGTATAATGAAATAAGCATACTGCAGTTCCGATGCCCCCATCCAGTCACCAGGGTCAAGGACAGACACGAACTTGCTCATTGTGAGCAGTATGAATTTATCCTTCTGGAAGAAGGCACTGATAGGGCACAGGAAAAAAATAGGAGGAAGGCCCCCGTCCTTTTTGGTCAGCAGAAAGTAGCTGGAATAGCAACCATGTCCTACCTCTGGCGTAGGTACCCTCTTGATATCCCCTTTGGACAAAAGGGCTTGCACTTCCTGCTGCAAATTGGAAAGATGGTCATCCATCAGTCACTGGGTGGATGATGGAAGATGAGAGAAGATGAGAGAATAAAGGTAGGGTATACCACTGCCAAAACATTTGGAGGACCCTCCAGTCTGATATTATGGTCTGCCAACCTGTCAAGAATTATTGTATTCTGCCTCCCACTGTGAGCTGCTAAGGGCACTCTAAAGGGGTTTGGCAGGCGGAGCTGCAGGGCGGGTGGTGGACTGGGTGGCCCAGTGACCTTGACCGTGGGATTGGCAGTCATCACATCCTTGAACCTGAAACCACTGAGTATCTAGAGGGGGTTGGATTGGCTGGCTGTATGGGGCAAATCCACAAAAGGAGTTGTGGGGCTGATACTGTTGGTGAGGTGGGAGCAGACAACTCCAGGGAGCGTGCACTGTCCTTACACTCCTTAAAACACTTGAGAGCAGAGTCATATCAAACTTCATATCCACGAGGGTCGACTGAACAGCATCCAAGAAAACAGTGGACCGCAGTCAAACATGGTGGTCAATGGTCACACTGGTTCAATGGCTCACACAATTTAATTGGTGGTGGCCAAGCTACAATGAACTGCGAACTAGGCTGTATCATGACCGTCTTGTATGGCCCGGGCGAGGTGAGGTCGAAGCTCCACAGGGACCTCAGGTAGAACTTGAGCCACCAAATTACAAAGTGCGAGGAAATAACACCCCAGCAGGTATTTACTGATGAAAACACCCAGCTGGTAGATGAGAAGACTCTTTCCCTAAACGTCTCCACCTGTTTAGACTATGGATCGCATGGGAGTAATAGGGAACGTGAAGGGTTTAGCCTTATTTGCAATGCTTGCACCACCAAGCTTTTAGGAAAGCGGTGCTGAAATAGAAGCATAGGGTCGACCAGCACTGGGCAGTCGCATTGTGCAATATGGTGGTTGATCAGGGAACCAGAGCAAGCTTTGGCCCATGACCCAACAAAGTATCAATAAGGGCCTGGAGGACTTCTGTAAGATTGGTCTTGACCGCCAAGGTGGGGAGTTGGAGGCTAAGGACTTTAGCGGCTCTTTGCATTACCATGGTTTATGAAGCACTCTTCTCAGAGGCAGGACCAGGTGGTAAGAGGAGTCACGACTCAGGGAAAATATCAAGGCAACTGGCATCCAGCAGATTGTCATCCCAATTCTCATCATGATATGGTTGGCCAGTCTCAACACCCGCATTGCAATCAATGTCTAAATCCATGCTGTACAGGGAATGCAGCGTGTGTGTTTATCTTGGTGGAGGAAGATCTAGTGGAGGAACCAGGGCCTTTACAGCAGCTAAGCATGGTCTCAGCCTAGGGCACACTGGTGCTGACTCAGGATCACAGAGGCAATTAGTGCCTCATTTTCTGGCTTAATCTGCCGGAGTTACGGAGTCATGTACTGCAAACTGGCTTGGGAAGTGGTGCAGGAGCCATAAGTAGCCCCATTGGAGCTGGTGCTGAGAGTAAATCTGTCACTGTATTCCATGTGAAGAATCGCTGAGCTAAGTGGGGCCTATAGGCATGCCAGAGGAAGTCAGCAAATGTCCAAAGAGTCACAGCATGGTCTTGAGGAACAGTGGTCGGTCCCGCAAACTCCGGTTGTTCCTGAACAAGTTTTAGGATTGGTTCCAAAGTCAAATATCCTCGGAAGTGAGATAGAGATGTATGGCATTACCACTTCTCTTTCTCAGGTGAGTGTGAGTCTCTAGAATGGTCTGAGCCTCGCTAAGATTTCTTGTGATTTTTTTACTTCTACTTATCCGGATTCTATGATCAAATAAAGACCAACCTCTGAAATGGCTCTGGTGAATTCTGAATTTCAAACAGGACCGGGACCAAACATTCAATTTGGACCGATCTCATTGTGGAGTCTTATGGAGCTAGGTGATGAAGTGTTTTGCCTTGCACTCCCATATGGGCTTCTTGTTCATGGATGCAAAGTCACTGCAAGCCTTAGAGATGGGGCTCGACCCCAGGCTCCACAGGCAAATCTGATGAGGATCTATCATAGACATTTCTTTGTGACAGTCCTTACAGGACTTAAAGCCTGTTGTCTTGGGAGATGACATGACCCTTGGACACTGTAAAAAAAATTGATCTAGTTAATGGGCTCAAAAAGATGAGAGTACCTATGAATCCGTGTCTGGTGACACAAAAATACCAGAACAGACATCCGTAATTTGCGGAGATGATTGGCATCTGTGCGGAGCTACATAGTTCCACCTACTGGCATGCAGAGGAACTTCTGAAACGTTTCTAGATCCAGTCTGATGCCTGGGGGATATTCAAAAGATGATGAATCTGGGGCTAAAAGTCTCCATCAGAAATGCATTTTCTAGGACTTTCTGCCTGTATAATTGTTTAATAAACTGTATAATGGGAAGGAAAATGAAGCAAGAACAAAGGACAGCAGAAGGATAAAAGAAACAAAAACACTGAGGAGTAAAAAGGAAATAAAGAGAGGAAACCGAAAAGATTGATGCAGTGGTTGGAAGAAAAAGAAAATTAGATTAAATTGCAGTTAACAATAAAGGGAAAGAAACATATGAAGAATGAAAAAAGGCAGAAAAATAAAAACAGACCTCCACAGAAAAGGTAAGTGGAGTGTAAAAAAGTTAATGTGAGAAACGATAGACAGCATGAGAAAATGAATAATCAGAATGTGTAGGACAGTAAGGATGTGATATTACGTCAAAAGGAGGAAGTGTCATAAAAAATGGAGATGTTACGCAATAAGTACCCTGAGGCCACCATGGGCCAGTATTACTTTATTCTCTTTTTGTCAAGAACTTTACAGAAGATACTTTTCTTATTTTTAATGAATAAGTGTGTTGCAGTCGTTAAATGTTCAGTGCCCCCTTCAGTATTCTGGTATTGATCTGGATGGTGAAGAGAGAGAAAAGCCACTAGTCGTGGATCCATCCTTTTCCTGTGATCTCACGCCCTCTTAGTAACCCCTGCCTAAACTCCTGATTCCCGTCACCTGCCAGGAGAAAGAGAGAAAAGCCAGCAGCAACTAATCCAGCCTTCTCTCTTGATCACCATGCCTGTCCAAACAAAGGGGTGGATTTATACAGAGCAAGTGGGTGAGCATCCTCCCCCATTTATTAGTCTAAATGCACTTAAAGGGTCTTGCAGCCAAAATGTCCTGCCATTTGTTGGATTTTCATTAAGGGTTTTCCGACTTCTTTCCTCTTTAAAGATAAGCCATGCACCCTTCTCCCAGAAGAATGGTATCATAAAGGCCCTGATGCCATCTTATACCTAATATATCTGTTCCTGATATCCCAACCGGTACTGGCTCTGCAAATATGGTCAATCTATTCCAAGACCAGCCTTTTCTCCACCTGTGGGAGCCAGCAGCTTTTGCACTGTAACTCCAATACTGGAGATGAGCACACCGTGGAAAAGCTCTGACTCAAATGCACACTTCACTCATACCAGACAATTTCCCCAGCCTGTTCCTTCAATCCCTGGACTTGACATCGAGTACTGCAAACCGACGGTCCCCTCAGAAATTACCTTTTCATCCACATGGCAAGGGATTGATGTTGTACCGATCATAATGGAAAAGTAGGAAGAGTCAGAATGAGAGGAAAAAGGAGGAACATTAAAAAAAAAGAGGAAGGACAGAAGAATGGAAAACGGAGACGCAATGGAAAAGGGAGAAAATATAAGAGGAGGCAAATAAATGAATTAGATGGGTGAACTGAAGAAAGAGAAAATGAATGAGAAAGCACGAGAAAGTAGAGCGACTGAAGAAGGGGAGAGTAAGAAATCCATTTTAGCCAATTATCTTTTCCCCTTTTTAAACAAGAAATTGAACTTGAACCTTAACATCTGGTATTTGACATACTTGACCCTGGAGAAGCTTCGAAATATTAATCAGCTGCTTGCTACAGGCGACCTTTCCTAAAAAAAGTTTACAATATTTTACGTACGTATATACATTTAAAAAATGGGATGCAAGACTGGTGATGATACTTTCTCCCCTGGTATATTAAAAAGTTCATACATATGTCCCTGCAACAGGCTGCAAAGGCATGTGTTGATGAATTTGACATGGCTAACAAAACCGTATTGTTTTTATCTAAGCTTAGGATACTACTATGAAATTCCTATTTTCGGCACAAAGATATTCTAAAATCAAAATAAACATTAGATAGTGGTTGTCTGCATTCCTTATCCATATTTTACAGTTTGTCATATTGCTTGCCAGTCTTAGCATATGACTGAAGCCACTATCTATGTGACAGAGAATTGGCTTGACTCTCTGGGACTGAAAAGCTGCTGCAAAGTCTCTTGCTGACCTCCAAAGACATATGCATCTAGTTCTTGTAAGGAAGTCTGACCTCCTGGGTGTCGGTCAAAAAGGACTAACCTCAGCCATCTCGATCTCTCATGTCACCAACCATGAGGCATTCACATTTTATCATCACGTATTCACATTTTCAATCTCCATGAACCCAGCCGCTCCAGAAACAGCCCCAAAGATTTGTTCCGTTCACTGCTATAGCCCAATTACAGTCCCCCATTTACAGCCTGATTTCTTCATCAACTTGTCACTACTGGTTCCTTATATTAATCAGAAACATTCTCATCTGCAAAGTTTCCAGCCTCCATTTACTCCCATCTTTTACCATTATCAGTGCCATTTAATCCTCCTTTTAATCCCATCTCCAACAACTGAATTACCACCATCCATTTTCCCATCTCAGCCATTCATGTATTGTAAACACTTCCTAGCACCAGCACTAATGAATGAAGTGTATTACCTTGGATGCTGCTACACCCACCTACCACTACATAGACATCACTGCCTTCACCTACCACTACATAAAGCAATTGATCACTTCATCAACACCTACCTGAACCTTAGCCTAACTCAAAAACACACGCTAACCCTTAACATAAAACCTAAACAAAATCCCACCCTAAATTCTAACCTTACATTTAATCCTAAAAAACGATGTTGAGGGTGTGAAAAGGGAGATGATCCTTATAATAAATTAAATCCACGGAAACAAATGGAAATGAGATTTGTTGATTTATTGAAGACCAAATGTTGTGCGTCCTTCCTCCTTGAAGTGTAAACGAAATCTAAAAGTAGAGATCGTTCATGCCTCAAGGAGGAGGTTACAGCGCACGAGAATGCATATTCAAGAAATGCTTTATTCAAGTTACAATCACACAGCATGCGCGCATGACAGAAGGTGCGCGCAGTCTGAGAACAGAAGGTTGACAACAGAATGAATTACATCACCCTTACCCTTTCACAAAAATAAAAATAAAATTGTAATTATGAAAAATAAAAATCCTTATATTTTGAAGAAAAAGTACAATTTCGAGTAGCTCTTGAAGAAAGTGAGTATTAATCTTCTGCATTATTGACTTGTTGTGGGCCATATTCCAACAATTAATCTGAGACAGAATCATTTGAAGTCTGCAACTGGACTTCATCACTAGCTGAAACCAAAGATTCATTCATTGTAGGCTCAATTAAAAATATGAAAAATTTAAATCACCTTGTGAAACATTTTTTTTATAGCCAAAAGTTTGTGAGCCTGATCAGGTGTTAATTTAACCAGCATTCTTTTGCTCCACCAACCTTTGTTACCAAGGAATAAAGAACCTTTTGACACCTTTACAATTTGAACTGGGAGTGAGAGCTTTGAAAGACCCTTCTTAACTTTTTTTGGAGATTTAATTATGACCCAATCACCAATTTTAAAATCATGTATCTTATTACAACTGTTTGTATCAAAGTTTTTTTTTGTATAGATTGTGGAACAGCAACGTTTTTAAGCATATTTTGTTTATCTATGCAAACCAAACAATAATCATCATTCTTCTTCAATAATTTAATCCAGGAAGGGCATAGAGTACCATTTGGAGCTCTTTTTTTTGAGCAGTCTAAAGGGAGAGACCCCGTCGAAGAATCAGCAGGCGTTGTGAGATATGAGCAGATTTTCTTTTTCAAAAACATCAACACGTGCATTAACGGATAATGCAGATTGAATACCTTCTTTTATAAATCTATTCATCCGTTCAACTAAACCATTTGCAGACGGAGAATATAAGGAAACTTTTAAAGGCTTAATATCATGCGAGAACAAAAAAAAAACCATTGAAATTGATGTAAAATGTGAACCATTATCTGTGACCAATTCTCTTGGAAAACCTTCAGAAAGAAAAATTCTATAAAGAAAATTAATCACAGATGGTGAATTTGGGGAAGAACAAAATTCAAATTCCACCCATTTTGAATAATAATCAATCAAAACTAAAATGTATTTGTTATCACTAGATAGTACCTCAAAAGGTCCAGCAAAATCCAGAGCTAACATTTGTCCAAGCACTCTCTGGAACTGGAACATTATGTAAAGATGTTTTTATTGTCTTCCAGTGCTTATCAGAAGCTAGACATGTGTCACACAAATTAATCCAGTTCGAGACATCTGAATCTAACCAGGCCACCAAAAATGTTCTTTCAATCTCCTTGAAGTGGCTCCTATACCTAAATGCCCTTCATGTGCTATTTTAAAAATGTGCATGCGTAGAGACATGGGGGGTACTGCGAGATCACCACGCATGACCAGACCTTCCACCAGAGAAAGTTCTTGATTGACCTGAACAAAAGACTTCAAAGGTGCAGGTAAGGAATGTTCCCTTGGCCAACCAGATACAATCATATTCTTAACTGCCACAAGAACAGAATCCTCCTCTGACGCTTTCATCCAATCATCTTGAGAAAAATGCAGTAAATCAGTAATGAAGTCCTCAACACTAGCCACCACACATTCTACATCATCAAACCTGGAAAACGAAGAATTATCATTTAATGATAATCTGGATAGACAATCTGCTCTAGCATTGCGACCACCAGGTATGTACTTTATGATAAAATTGTATTCATGTAGTCGTGAGAGTAAACGGTTAAGTCTAGCAGATGCTTTACCTGTACCATTTCCATTTAACAAGTGAATCAGAGGTTTATGATCTGAAAAGATCTCAAAGTGCGAGCCCCAAATGTATGTTCTAAACTTTTCCACAGCCTATGTGCATGCAAGTGCCTCCCTCTCAATCGTGCTGTAATTGGACTCCGCCTTTGTGAGAGATCTAGATGAGAGACCCACTGTATTTTCTTTGCCATTGATCCATTGACAAAGAACCGCACCTAAGCCATGCTGGCTGGCATCCACGGACAAAATGCATTTATATCCAGGTGAAAAAGGAGAAAGTGCAGGAGCTTGAATAATGAGCTTTTTGATCAAATCAAAAGCTTGTTGTGCTTCAATATTCCATGAAAAATTTGCATTTTTCTTCAATAGAATATGTAGAGGTTGAACCACTAGAGCATAATTGGAAATAAATCTCGAATAGTATTCAGTCATACCCAGAAATGACCTGAGCAGATCTTTATTTTTAGGTACCACTACTTCATCTGTGGCCTGAGTAAGGGAACATTTTGGAGTTATCCCTGAAGCAGAAATTATGTGGCCTAGATACTAAAAAGAGAGTCTACCATGAATTTGCACTCATCATTGCCTAAAGTAACACCAAACTCTTTCAATTTGTTGAGAACTCTCTTTAAAGTCAATATGTGATCATTCTTGTTTTTATAATAAATTAAAACATCATCCTGATAAGCTTGTACTGAATCAATGCCTTCTAACATATGGTCCATGAATCTTTGAAATACGCTTGCCGCTGAAGCTAACCCAAAAGGGAGCCTAAGAAATGTATAAGCCTCAAAAGATGTAATAAATGTGGTAAGGTCAGTGGATTTGTCAGACAAGGGTATCTGATGATACGCTGACCTTAAGTCAAGAATGGGAAAGCAGGTGGAACCAGCAATATTGGACAACAGGTCTTGGATTTTCGGTAATGGATGACAGTCCACCACAATGTTTTTGTTAAGTGAACGCAAGTCAGCACATAAGCAAAATGAGTTGTCCTTTTTTCTCACAATTACAATGGGACTGACCCATTCAGATGATTCAGTAGCTTTGATTATGCCATCACCAACAAGTTTATCTAGCAAAATCTTGAGATCATTTCTAACGCTTAGGAATAGGCCTGGCTTTGTGTGAAATAGGTATGGCATTATCCTTTAGTTTAATAACATGCACTACTTTTGTAATATTTCCTATATTTGAGCTGAAAACCTCAGGGAATTCTGCGATTATGAACCTGGACAAATTTGTAAGGTTAGAAACATTATTGCCTGAAACAGAAGAAATAGAAACATCTGTGTTAATTTGAACATGATTGTCAGAGCCAGGAACCAACTTTAGGCCCATTTTTGCTAATTCCTGCCAACCAACAATGTTCTTACCTTTTGGAGCAACATACACTTTTGTTAAAACCTTGCGTTCTAAACATGTAATAAATTCATTAAAATATCCAAGCATATCAATAATATGATCACCATATGCTTTTGGAATGATATCCAAAGCTTGTAAAGGTTTTCTTAATGACCAACGCTCTTCAAAAAGACTGTCAGAAATAATGGTGACTGGTGCTCCAGAATCAGCCATCATATTAACCTTTATATCATCAACCAAAACTTCACATAAAGGTTCCTTGACTCTATCTAAAGAGAGGATCAAGTCTTGAGAGTAAATGGAAAGCATAAGTGTGAGAAAGTGCCATCTTTCTTGCATGGTATGCCCCCACTTTTTGCTGAATTGCTGAATGTACTTTGACTGAGTGTGCCTAGGACTCCTGCCAATCAGATGCCCAGGGCCTATGTTCCTTCCCTAAAAGAAACAAAACCCAAATTGGCAAACCCTGGCCACATGTCAGTCCCTGGTAAACGGTACCCTAGGTACCCAGGGCCTTGTGACCAGGGAAGGCCTCTAAGGGCTGCAGCACTCATTGTGCCTCCCTTAGAGGCCCTGTACCCTTACACACACACACTGCCTTTGCAGGCTGAGTGTTTGGGTGCAAGACAAAAACAAAGTCGACATGAAACACATCCCTGTGTGCCATGCCCATCACCTACACTGCCATGGCATACATCAGCCACCCCTCTAGCTGGGTGCCTTATGCCCATGGGGTGGGCACAGGAGCAGGAGCCCTGTGCCCCTACAGTACCCAGGTCCATTTCTGAGCAGTGCAGTGCTGCCATTTAAGAGTACATGGTGCTGAGAGCTTGTCAAACCCGAGCTCCACAGCACCATAATGGCAACACTGAAGAATGAGAAGTTTGGTATAAAACTTCTCAGCACATTAAACCCACACTAATGCCAGTGTGGGATTTAATGTACCAAGCACCCCAGAGGGCATCTTAGAGATGCCCCCTTAAACCTAACCTACAATCCACGTCTGCTCTGAGGCTGTCTAGGCTGCCACACCGCAGACATGTTGCTGGACCCCTGGGTAGGAGAGCCCCTGCTCTCCTGGGCCTGCAACAATGCACATCCTGGGCGAGGTGCTAAATCTCCTCCCCCAGGATGGGCAGGGGGAAGCTTCAAAGGCACGCCGCCTCTGTGAGCTTCCCCAGGCCACTGCAATCCCCCCACTCTGGCGGGAAGCTTTGGCTGGAAACCCCAAATAAGGACAAGGGATGTGCCAGCCTGCCAACCCCACCCCCTCAGGTGGGGGAGGCGAGGTGAAGCAAATCTCCGGGCTCTCGCCATCTTGAAGATGGGGAGCCCTACCCTATCAGGACTAGGCTACTGCCCCCCTCCCACAGGAGAGAGGCAGGATAGGGGGTGTACCTACCCCAGGACAGGGACCCATTGGTCCCTGCCCTTCACCTACCTCTAACGCCCCTAAATTTAGTATTTAGGGGCACCCTGAACATCCATTCCCCAGATTCCAGATTCAAAACTACAAAGAAGAGCAAGAAGAAAGAAGACCTGCCCTGCAGCTGCTAAAAAGAGGGAGACACCAACTGCTTTGGCCCCAGCCCTACCGGCCTGTCGACCCTCAAACCTGCTCCTGCTCCAACCCGGTATCTCTTGTGGCCAGCAACCTCACAAACCCCGGAGGACCTGGCTACCTTTTGGCTCTAAGCCCCTGAGACTCCCATGAGTAGAGGCTCTACTCAAAACCTACCTCTAATCCCTGGCAGCAGCCCGGAACCGCGAACCCAGCACACTCTGCACCAGCCGAGCCTGGCCAGTGCCGGAGTGGACAAACACCACAAGGACGACCCCACGGTGACTGTGACCCCGAGTCCAGCACCCAAGGACCTCCCTCGACTCTCCTGAAGGAGCCTGCAGCCTCAGAACAAGGTGCCCCCCAACCGCGATCAACAGAGGGTAAGATTTCCCGACACCAAAAGGCATCCCTGCACGCGGTGCCCCGCGGCCCCCTGTGCCCAATCCCGGGGTACCTACCTATCCTCCAACTACCCAACTTACCTCTCGAAGTGGGGGTGGCACCTGAAGAATCCTCGTCCCCGAGCTTGCAGTCTTTTTCCAAACCGGAGATTTCCCATTGAAATCAATTGAGCGCCCGAAGGCTCAAACGCACCCTGCACCCAGCCGCCCGAGTGGCCCTGGCAGTGAAACCTCTACACCTACCTACTTCCCCACTTTCCCTGAGTAAGTGACCAGGAGCCCCACAGCCGTGTGGCTTGCTAGTCAGCAGCCACCAACCAAGGCCCCCCTAACCCTCATAGGATAACATTGGGCCTAACTCACTCTGCACTCGGCCGCCCTAGAGTCACAGAGGGTGAACCAACTGTACCTTCCTGACCCTGGGGGACCCCTGAGTCTATGCCCAGAACCTCAACTCTGCCAGTCGAGTACTTACCCTTAAACCGATAACTCTATTTTTCTCATAGAGTAACATTGACTAGCTTTTTCCTGAAATTTCTTCAGTGTGGACTTTTCATATCTGAAAATATTCACCAAAAATCAGCCGAGTAACGAAAACGAAATTACTCACCTTCTCTTAGGTGAGCTCCCAGTGCTGGATCTTGGTGCCCAGCACTGACTCTGAAAAATACTTACAACTGTACTTACCCGTAACCCAATTTTCTTCCATAGGAAATCATTGACTGTGGTTCCAGCGTAGAGGGTGTTTCCGTAGTCCAGTCGGCTGGTGACGAGGGCCTGGGTGACCGTCTTCCTGGTGTCGGTGGGGATCCACCGGAAGATCTTTCGGAGCATGCGCAGGGTGTTGAAGCAGGGTGACGAGACGGCGTTGACTTGCTTGGTCATCGTGAGGGAGGAATCCAGGATGAAGCCCAGGTTGCGAGCATGGTCCGTTGGCTTTGGAGCGGAGCCTAGGGCAGGGGGCCACCAGGAGTCGTCCCAGGCGGAGGGGGATGTTCCCAGGATGAGGACTTCCATCTTATCTGAGTTCAGTTTCAGCCGGCTGAGCTTCATCCATTCCGCGACGTCTTTCATTCCTTCCTGGAGGTTGGCTCTGGCTGTGGCGGGGTCGTTGGTGAGGGAGAGGATCAGCTGGGTGTCGTCGGCGTAGGAGCTGGTGTTGAGGTTGTGTTGGCATGCGATGGCTGCGAGGGGGCTCATGTAGACGTTGAAGAGGGTGGGGCTGAGCGAGGATCTTTGCGGGACGCCGCAGATGACTTCGGTGGCCACGGACCGGAACGGGGGAAGGCGGACTCTCTGGGTTCTGCCGGCAAGGAACGAGATGATCCATTCCAAGGCCTTTCCTTGGATTCCGATGTTGCTGAGGCGCTGTATCAGGGTGCGGTGGCATACGGTGTCGAAGGCTGCCGAGAAGTCCAGGAGGATGAGGGCAGCTGTTTCCCTATTGTCGAGCAGGGACCTGATGTCGTCGGTGGCTGTGATGAGGGCGCTCTCGGTGCTGTGGTTGGCTCGGAAGCCGGACTGTGAGGGGTCGAGGGATCCTTTGGTCTCGAGGAAGGCAGAGAGTTGTTTGTTGACGATCTTATCAATGACTTTGGCCGGAAAGGGGAGGAGAGAGATCGGGCGGAAGTTCTTGAGGTCCGTGGGGTCCGCGGTGGGTTTCTTCAGGAGGGCGCTGAGCTCGGCGTGTTTCCAGCTCTCTGGGAAGGTGGCGGATGCGAAGGAGCTGTTGATGATGTTCCGGAGTTGGGGTGCGATGATGGAGTCTGCTTTGTTGAAGATGTGGTGTGGGCAGTGGTCGGTTGGGGAGCCGGAGTGGATGATGTTCATCGTGTGGGTGGTATCTTCGGTGCTGACCGTCGTCAAGGTGCAGAGGGTGGTGGTGGGGGGCGCCGGATCGGTGGTAGGGTGCGTGGTCTGTGCGCCGAAACTGTTGTGTATGTCGGCAATCTTGCGGTGAAAGAACGAGGCGAGTGAGTCGCAGAGGTCCTGCGAGGGTGTGATGTCGTTGTTGCAGGCGCTGGGGCTGGAGAGCTCTTTGACGATGCTGAAGAGTTCTTTGCTGTTGTGGGAGTTGTTGTCCAGTCGTTCTTTAAATGTGGTCCTTTTGGTGGTGCGGATCAGTTGGTGGTGTTTGCGGGTGGCGTTCTTGAGGGCTGTCATGTTTTCTGTAGTCTGGTCATGGCGCCAGGCTTTCTCGAGGGTACGGCAGGTTTTCTTGGAGTTTTTGAGGTCGTTGGTGAACCAGGAGGCTTTCTTGCTGCCGTGTCTGCTGGGGGGTTCTTCAGTGGTGCGAGGTCATCGGCGCAGTTGGTGAGCCACTGTGTGAGGTTGCGGGCTGCTTCGTTGGGGTCCGTCATGTTGGTGGGGGATTTCTGGCTGAGAGAGGTGGTGAACTGGTTGGCGGTGATCTTGCTCCAGCTTCTGCGGGGAACCTGTTGAGGGTGGTTTTGGGTCGTGGTTCTCCTGAAGTTAAAGTGGACGCAGCTGTGGTCTGTCCAGTGCAGTCCGGTGGAGTGGCAGAAGGAGATGTGCTTGCTGGAGGAGAAGATGGGGTCAAGCGTGTGGCCGGCAATGTGGGTGGGGGTGTTCACCAGTTGCTTGAGTCCGAGGTTGGCGAGGTTGTCCAGCAGGGTGGCGGTGTTGCTGTCATTGTTGTTCTCCAGGTGGAAGCTGAGGTCTCCTAGGAGGATGTAGTCTGAGGAGGTAAGGGCGTGCGGGCTGACGAAGTCTGCGATGGCTTCGCTGAATTGTGTGCGTGGTCCCGGGGGTCTGTAGACGAGGGTGCCTCTGAGGGTGGTCTTGGGGTCGGTGTGTATCTGGAAGTGAAGGTGTTCGGCGGCGGTGAGGGTGTCGTCGGAGTTGGTCGTGATTCGGATGGTGTTTCTGTGGACGATGGCGATGCCTCCTCCGGCTTGGTTGACGCGGTCCTTCCGGGCGATCTTGTAGCCATCCGGGATGGCTATGGCCATGTCGGGAGCTGAGGAGGCGTTCATCCATGTTTCTGTGAGGAAGGCGACGTCTGTTGAAGTTGTGTCGAGAAGGTTCCAGAGTTCGACGGTGTGCCTGTGGATGGAGCGGGTGTTGAGCAAGATGCACTTGAGGTGGTTGTTGCTGGAGCCTGGCTTGGTGGGTGCGGTGCAGGATCGGGTGCAGGTGAAGTTGCAGGCGTGGCAGGTGAATGCTCCGTGGGTGCGTTTCGGGTTGGATTGGTAGCAGGCTGGCTGTCGGCCGGTGTTGAGTGCGTGGAGGGTGGCGGCATCGTATCTCTGTCGGGTTGGCTGGCTCCGGTGGGGTCCAGGGGTTCTGGCGCTGGGGGCGGTCCAGGCGTGGACGGGCGTAGACGGGCTTGCCTTTGGCGCGCCTTCGGCGCGCACGCTGCGCATGGCCGCAGCGCGTACGTGCGGTCCCCGCCATATATGGCGAAGTGGGAGGGAGGAGCAGCTGGGAGACGGGAGCGGGGCGGCGAATGGGGAGCGGGTGCCAAGAGAAGGGGGTGGGGCCGCATGGGAGCAGCGGCGGGGAGTGGAAGGGGGGGTGGAAAGAGCGGGAAGACGGAGCGGGAGAGCGAGGGCAAGCCTGGGCAAGCCTGGAGAGCAGGGGCCTTAAGGAGAGGCAGCAGCAAGAGAGGCCACGAAGGCAGCAGCAGCAGAATCTGGGCACACGGGGGCCGTGCGGAGTGGAGTGACCGGGTCAAGGGTCACTGCTCACTGCCGCGCGGTCCCCGCCATATATGGCCAAGTGAGAGGGAGGAGCAGCTGGGAGGCGGGAGCGGGGCGGCGAATGGGGAGCGGGTGCCAAGAGAAGGGGGCGGGGCCGCAGGAGAGCAGCGGCGGGGAGCGGAAGGGGGGGTGGAAAGAGCGGGAAGACGGAGCGGGAGAGCGAGGGCAAGCCTGGGCAAGCCTGGAGAGCAAGGGCCTTAAGGAGAGGCGGCAGCAAGAGAGGCCAAGAAGGCAGCAGCAGCAGAATGTGGGCACACGGGGGCCGTGCGGAGTGGAGTGACCGAGTCAAGAGGAGGTTACAGTGCACGAGAATGCATATTCAAGAAATGCTTTATTCAAGAGACAATAACACAGCATGCATGACAGAAGGTGCGCGCATGCTCAGAACAGAATGTTGACAACAGAATGAATTACATCATTACAGGGTGTGCAGCATGGTCTGAAAGGAGTATGGTAAGTAGGCACAACAAGGTCTTCATGAGGACGAGTGTGGAGGATGGTTGTGAAATAATGTTTCAAAGAACAGGTATTCGAATAGATGTGGGTGTAATAATTTGTGATCTGATTTGGGATCCCCTATTCACACTCCACATGCCTCGGTAAATTTCCAAAGTTAGTTGCAAATACCAATTCGTAACATCAGTATGGGCCACCAGTCTCTTGCTTAATTTGAATGCTAAAGTCTAAAATGGCAAATAAAGCAATCTGCTGCAGAGTTAGGGACGTGATTATGTATTTGCCAATCTTATTTTTTTAACAGAAGCAACATATGGCATTTAAAATGATACTGATTGCTGAAATCAAAGCAAAAAAAAAATCTGTCAAGCACTTTAAAGCAGGGACGTCATGAACTCCCCCTCTCATCCCGCACTTTAGCAGCTTGAATGGGGGTGAGTAGAGCTGTGTGACATGAAGTATTTAAAATGTTCACAGATTCTTTTACTTCGATCAAAGACACTGGTCTCAAAACAGAAGCTCATAAATATGTTTGCAGGAGAATAGTAAATGCAGCTGCGGAGTGGGAGATCAAATGGCACAAGAGTGCACAAAACGAAGAAAGGGAGGAAAGGTGAAGAGTGGTAGAGTTGGATGGATGGATTTGTAGAAGGATGAAGAGATGAAGAATGAGACATAGATGTACGGATGCAGAGAAGGAAGGGTGTATGGATAACACAATTATGGAGAAAGGATGAATGGGGAGATTGATGAAAGCATGGTTGAAGTGAGTGTGGATGAAAGGCTACGAGAAAAATAAACAGAGGAATGGACATAACGAAAGAAGGGAAGCTAGATAGAGAAAAGTATGGAAAGAGAGAACGTAGGCTGACGGAAGGAAGGAAAAGAGATTGGAGATACAGAAGGATGAATGGATAAAACAAGACGAATGAATGAAAAACGACAGAAAGGAGGATATAAAGAAGGAAGAGAGGAAAGAGAGATGGAACAAAGAGAGCAGAGTAGAGAGAAGTATAGAAAGAAGAAAATAGTCCTGAAAGAAGGATGGAGAGAATGAAGTAAATTCAGAATGTACTCAGGGAACAACCCGATGAATGAATTCTGGGTTCACTTGCTCAGCACCATGTGGGATTTGGTTGGAAGTGGAGTTTTTTTTATTATTCCAGCTACTTCCTTGTTGAAAGTATTTCAAAATGTACCCATTTTAGAATTACTTGCTTTTCATCCGCTCTGATTGATAAGTTGACAAAATAATCGATATCCAATTCTTGAATTTCTCCAGTGACTTTCTGTAGTCACAAAACTTTAAAATAATATCTGCAGTATTGTTTCAACAGCTCTTGTGGAGCAGTGGCAACATAGATGACTTTAATATTTTTACCAGTTCAGCTTCACTTACTAATATGCTCAAATATCCTAATTAAAGCCGCCGTAAATATAGCAAGAGTTGCTAGGAGCAACGGGCGTATTTAAAACGGGTGGAGTCATTTTCTGAATATAGATGTTGTTCATGCTTGATAGTTTTCGAGTCGATGATAGTAGAATACTAAAAGCACTTCACTTTTGGCAGTGCAGGATATGTGGCTCGGAATCAAGTCATGGAATATGTGATGTTTCACTAACAACTTCTTCAGATAGCCTCATAATGAATACTTCACCATGGTGTGATGTTTCGCTACAGATTTAATATCTAATATGAAGCAATTCTGGACAAAGTTTTCAAGCTGCTGGATACTGCAGACATTCTTTAAAGACAAGCCATAGTCAGCAATAAAACATCAGTTTTTCTATTTTTCCATTGGCAAAGTAAAGAATGCACACACTAAAAATCATAATGATGGGATTCTCCCACTAGCCCACCAAGGGACAATAACGTAGTTTTAGTCACATAAATTAAGAGGAATGAAAGTTCAGCTCCTGGCGCTTCCAGCCGCCAAAATATTACTGTTGCCGCCTCACTCGAGACAGGAACCCTGATTTTACAATCTACTTACTGCTGCTCAGACCATGGCTGGCACTCCGATGGGCAAAATAAGGTAGAAGGCTTAAAGCACCACCACTAGGTGCGCCACGTAACAAAGAAAAGCCTAAAAAATTACCCTACTCGGGGGGCTCTCGTTATGAGCTGTGAAGAAAGACATTACTGCATGGGTCTGCAAGATTTCTCCACATAATTACAGCTATCACCATGTTTCCATACCCATTGGTGGATGTAAAATTGCAACCAAAATTACTCTGTGTGATCCCACATCCAGTAGTGCTGGGGGCAGAATAATATTCGACAACAACACAGGTGGTATTACTGAGTGCAACTCGTCCTGCCAGACCTTGGGAATTACTTTAAAAAAACATTGCAGACCAAAGAACCAATAAATGAGGCCAACACCCCCCTATCCTCCCAATTGCACACGCTCTTCCGAGTGCTACTGAACAGATATATTGGAAAAGAAATGTTAATTTTGAAAAATTAAATCTTGTCCTGGACTTTCTGATCTGTGAACAGGATCTGTAAATGCTAGTCCAACCTTTAACTGTTTCAGGTCTAAACAAAATCAATTCTAGCACTAAACTCCACAGCTCGGGATGGGCGGAACTTGCGGAGTGAATTCTGCAGAGTTACAGTGAAACTCTGCGAGATTCCACGGAATTCCACCAACGCATGGAAAACATGCAGCTCACGATGCACTTTAGCTTCGGCAGTGCGCTCAGCACTGAAAATCGGCATGAACAGTAGCATGCGTTGTGTAAGAGTGCGCGACTATTTGAGTTGATTTTGCTGTCACTCAAGTAGAACATCTACTCGAGCTTCAGCAAATCTACTTGAATGACAGCCCTCTGACCGTGACCGCTTGTGAACGCACATGACTGCCTGTCTTAGACAATTGGGGGGGGAATCTGACGGATGGCAGAATAGGTATTTTTCATTTATTTAACTATACCTATTCTGTCATCTATTGACATCCCCAGTCCAACCCCCCCCCTCCCGCGGCATTTACCTGTGCCAGCCGCCGCTGGAGCTATGGGACCTCACTTGCGCTCGCCAGGATGCATATTTTTTAGCCTTGTGGAAGAAAAATTCTGTTATGCAATGATTGGTGGAATTTGGCCAGAACTCCATGTTAAAGAGTAACACAAGGTGGCAAAAATTCTGACAATTCCACAGGTGGAATGACATTTTTCACCCACAACTATTAATTACAAGTGCAAGTATGTCCCGCTGGACTTGAGATTTCTGAATCAACTACCTATGAAGAAACATAATAAAAACCTTAATAAATAAATAAACTACCTATGAAGAAACGCTACATAGTCAGGACTTTGTGCATAAACTATAATGACGACATCACAACCCCCCTAAGTTACCTAGTGCAAAAAAAGAATATTCTCTGGGAAAACTGAACTTGTCAAATAGAAGACTGGTGCTTTAGCTACCCAAAGCTTAGAAACTAAAAAACTCGAAATCATTTTTTCTCAGGGAAATATTCTTGGGTGGTGCTCTATGTGGACATGAGGATGTATGAAAATGGATGAGGCCCTCAATGTCTAACTCATACATTAACAGATCACCCTCGTACAAGTTGACAATTACACTTTATGATACTGACCCCAAGACTGATGATAACTCTGGAACATAAATGACTCAATTACAAGTCACTCTAATTTTATGATGAGGCTGGTAGCAAAGTCACCAGTTTCATCAAGAATTAAAAGTCTCATGTAAAATTTATACATTTCACTTATATTTATCATCTGCTGACAGCTGTCAGAATACCTAGGGAAATAGCTGGCGATATTAGATGTAACCTGTGGAATCAGGACTGGAATTTATCAATCTCATCTCTTATTAGTTCCTCATTTCTTTGAATGTCCTAAACGGCCACCTTGTAATACCTTTTGACTTCGTCCCACTAGAGTAACACATTTTCCTGTTTTGCCAACCCTGGAGGGATCACATCAGGGTGCTCATCATGAGGCCTAAAGTAGGGTGATTGGATGTATTGATGTTACAATCCCTTACATGACTGGTGCAAACCTCTGATATTTGTAACTCCAATAATGCACTTCATTGCTAGTCAGATTTATAATTCACTGCATGGTCTTCTCTCACAGCTCCATATTGAGGGTGGTGCAGATCCTCTTCATCTGTCAAGCTCTACTTCCTGTTTTTTGCAATGTCTTGTATACTTCTTTTCAGATTGTCAAAGCACTTTTTGCAGTCTTGTGGCAGGTTGGAGTCTGAATTCTTCATATTTGTGATTGCTTGCCAGAGGAAGCTGTGAAAGTTCAGTGGTGACCAGATGATGAAGTGATCTATGAGGCAGGCCTTCTCTTTCATGTGCTCTTCCACTAAGGCCTTCAACTCAAGCCATTTATTTGCAAAGAGACTCTGCAGGGATGGTGTGATGTTGAGGTGTTTTTCTAAGTTTGATTGTTGTCCTGGCAGAATATGGTGTTGGATTGTGCAAGTCACCTTAAATAAAGGCCACAGTCGACTCAAGATGGCAGCCTGGTGAAGAATGCTGGGTATGTTGCATGTGTAACTCGTGTGTGCTAGATATTGTGCCTGACCTTCACTTCAAGTCTTAGGCACAAGAAAGATATTTCTGGTAAAAAATATGATGTTAGGTTCCGGTTGTATCTAATGCATGCCTGGCCGTACTGCACCTAGTAATTATATTTGCAGTGATACCAGGTGAGGGTCTAAGGGTAATGTTTTTGGTTGTAGATCTACACACAATAATTCTTATACCACAAGAAGTAAAAAAAACACATCGTCTTGTATGTAAGGTCTGTGGGAATAACCGGGTGCGATAATATGAACACAGTCATTCTCAAACTCATAATCAGGACTGTTAGAAATGGAGGTCTCTGGTGGCTTGATGCCCAAGGAAGATGGCGGCACACACGTAGCGCTCATCGGAGCAGCGCGGACCTCAGGCGGCAGTTCCCTCATGTGGTCCCCTTGACAGGCTGACATCATCTTCCGAAGATGTGGAGAGCGGAGTGCACTCTTCGGAGAAGTGAGATACCTCCGCAACGATGACTTTGAAGTCTTTTGTCACCCGCGCTCTCTTTCTGCTCAGAAGCGACTGCCTTTTTGGAGTTTGGCAGCTTCCTTCTGTTCCTTCTGACGAGACTGGGTGCTGAGGAGACGACATTCTGGAGAGTTTTTCCCAACACATTGCATGCCACAGCTTATAAGGTATGCTTATATGACGTTTTTGGGACCACTTGCTTTTTCTTTTTTCTTGGCATGTTTCTAATCGCTTCAGACTTATTGAGTGTGATATGCTGAGCAGCTTTTTTGTTATATGAGCTTCACACTTTCTACTCAATTCTAGAGGGCACTTTGGAAAATCTCTTTATTTAAATGTTACTGGAGAGAGCTGATTCCTCCGCCTTGCCTATAAAGCAAAAACTTGTTAAAAACTCCACGGTCTTCACAAAATTTGCAATCATGGAAGCCTCTTTAGCTGATTCTTCATCTAAAATTGATGCCTCTACAGATATTTCTTCAGGTTTGACAACCTCTAGGAAGGCCTCAACGAAACGCTAAAAAAAATCCACCCTCCCCTACAGAAACACCTCCTCCGGTTTCATAGACTTAATTACTTAATTCTAGAAGAAATTTGCGCTTTGCCCCCCTTTATGGAGGAAACGAACAATAAACTGCAATACCTTATGGAAAGATGGTCTCAAATGGATGAACATTTGTCGGCAGTAGAACGCAACGTCTCTTCTTACGGTGCAACTGAAAATAAAGTTAATTCTCCTCAAAATCAAGTTTTGTTTCTACAAATGCAAGTTGAAGAGTTGAAGAACAAAAATAGAAGGAACAATGTGCGAATCTTTGACCTGCCAGAAAATGTGGAAGGGTCTGACACTCTCACTTTCTTTAAGAATTTTCTCCCTGAGCTGTTAAAACTACCTTAAGGTACCTCTTTAAATATACAACGTGCTCATCGACTATGGCGTATACCTACTGCAAGTTCTTCTTCAAGACATCCGAGAGGTGTGAACCTATAATTTTTGGAATATACAGATCTACTCAAAGTCCTTTCAGCGTCAAAATCAATGAATCGTATCTCCTGGTCTGGCCACGCTCTATTTTTCTCCCATAACTAAGCCAAGAACATGGCTGATAGATGCAAAGAATTCCTGAGCATGAGACTAGATCTTCGTTCCCTGGGTGCTCGTTATAGCCACTTAGACCCTTGCCTCTTCAAGGTTACCCACAGAAACAACACAACCACCTGTGAGAATCCTATTCAATAGAGAAGCTTTATACATTCTTGCAAGATGGAGAACTTGGATACTTCCGGATCATCAACTTCCCATTCGAGTTAACAGTTCAAGATTTTGTTGACCTTCAGAAATGCCTTTTTTTTTCAATTTCATAGAATGTGTCATTATGAATTTGTATAACCTTCTTATGTTTTGTTCTTTTTATTGTTATTAGTATTTAAAGTTGATGCGCCTTATTTGTTTTATCCTTTTAGATACCCTATTATACGTGTTTGTCTCTGCTCCACACCATGTTTGCTGCAGTCGTCTGTGTGTTCCGTCTGCAGAGTCTGGGTGTGCTGCCCTTCCATGTGGTCTCTTCCACCCCACCTTTTTGGGAATTTTTTAGGTATGTGTGTTTCTTTGTATGTCTTTATCATTGTTCTTATTCCCTTTCCTTGGCTTTCTTTCGCACTTTCGCTCTCCTTCATATCCCTATTCTTCTCCTTCTATCAACATTTTCTCTGGCTTTTCCTTTTCTTCTATGATATCATCCTATTACAAACAACTATGGTGATACTTATGTTTCTATTTGTGGTTATATGGTATGCATTTTACTATTCTTATTACTTGTTTAACATGCTTTACTTGCCTTTTACATTGAAATTTCTATGTCATTGAAAATTATTTCATGGAATGTACGAAGCTTAAATTCTCCCATTAAAAGACAACGTGTCTTAATGCACTTATCTAAGCAGGAAGCTGACATAGCTTTAATACAAGAGACACATCTCACGGAAAGTGAGTCTTTAATATTAAAAAGAGAGTGGGTGGGTTCAGTTTTCTTCTCTCAAGGAGATGGCAAAAGAAATGGAGTCGCTACTTTATGTCGTAAATCTCTTTGTGTTGAATTGTTTTCCCAGGAATCTGATGATGAGAGGCGATGGCTGTTCACCGAATTGATGATTGGAAAAGTCCCACTTTCCCTGTTTAATATTTATGCTCCAACTACTAGTGATTCTTGATTTTGGACCAACCTTACAAAAAGTCTTTTACAATATCCTCATGACAACTTTATCTTGGTGAGAGATTGCAATCAGATTATAGATCCCTTTATTGATCGCAACTCCTCAGCCTTCTTCACGCCGAATAAAGCCCTTAAACTATTCACTCAAACAATCAAGCAGTGGAAATTGCTAGATGCTTGGAGACTATGCAACCCTACCACAAGGGAATATACTCATTTTTCTCCGGTACATCAGACCCAATCATGCATTGATTACTCTTTCATTTCTCATGACGTTTCACAATCCTTACAATCCGCTGACATTGGTTCCATTTTAATCTCGGACCATGCTCCAGTATCCATCCAATTAGACATACTTAACAAACCCAATTTACCTAAATGTTGGCGTTGTAACAACTCTTTACTTCTAGACCCTACATTTACCTCTTCTTTTATTTCTTTTTTTTTGATGAATACTTTCTTTTTAATGTATCAAATGATTTATCGTTCTGCACTATATGGGACGCCTTTAAAGCAGCTGCTCGAGACTTCATCAGTAATTATGTCTCGAAGAAATGAGACAATGCCCAACAAAAGGCTACGGAACGTTTTGCAAAACTAAAGCGACTGCAACATTCTTACTTCACTTCTTGGTCAAAAGAATGGTTATCTAAACTCATAGCCACCAAATTTAAAATCAATAAAAAGTCATTATATGTATTAAAATCCAGCGCAAAATGTTATTGAGGCCAGAATAAATCAGGCAAATTACTGAGGGGCCGATTCACAGAACTAACTTATGACAAAATCCTGAACTTACTACTCATGTTATTCACAGAATGCACTTACGACTGTCCTAATTTTACGTCCGCACTTGGGCCGGAATTTCCGCATCTGGAGTGTATGCTTCGCACCCGGAGTGTAAGCTCCACACCAAGAGCGGTATTGCCACCATCACGCCGGAATCTCTGCTTCCAGGCCGGAATACCCACAATGCATCAGATATAGTCAATTAACACCAGATTGTGGGTATTACGGCCCGGAAGCGGAGATTTCGGCCCAATGGTGAAAATTCCGCTCCGGGTGTGGAGCTTACAATTCCAGCCCGAGTGCGGACGTAAACTTAGGACAGTCGTAAGTGCATTCTGTGAATACCATGAGTAGTAAGTTTAGGATTTTTTCTTAAGTTAGTTCTGTGAATCGGGACCTGGCAAATTATCTTAAGGTTAAGCATAATAGATTCAATATTGAATCAATTCTAGATACTCAACAGAATGTCAAATAAAAAGATTCCGAGATTTTAGAAGAATTTCACAATTTCTACAAATCTTTATATACTCCAAATACTTCTCCTTTAGATACTGATATAACAGGTTATCTTTCTAGTATAAAAAAATCTTTTGATGCACAACTAAATCTTGATCCTTTAGAGTTAGATATCTCACAAGCTGAACTTAATACAGCATTACATACATTCAAAAAAGATAAACCTCCTGAGCCGGATGGTTTCACTGTAGAATTTTTATACATTTTTCTCAACTACTTCTTCCAAAAATTGACAACTCTCATTTCTTCTTTTTTACATAAGGACACAGCCTCAGGTTCTTTTTTAGAAGCATTGATATGCCTTATTCCCAAAGAAGGTAAAGATTTGTGTCATTGTGAAAATTACAGACCCATCTCCTTAGTAAATATTGACTATAAAAACTTTTCTAAAGCCCTAGACTTGAGTTTGGATTCTTTATTACCAGATCTTCTTAGCAGGAAACAATCCGGTTTTGTTAAGGGGCATTTCATCACAGATAATACAGTCATATTTTGGCATTCAATCCAAATCCTCTCCTATATCTGACTCATTAGCTGCAATTGCACTGGATGCCGAGAAAGCAATCTATAGGATCCTTTGGCCTTTTCTTTTTCAGTCACTTAAATGGTTCGGATTTGGTGATGATTTCTCTTCTTTACTCAAACCCTAAAGCAGCAGTTTTTGTCAATGGGATTTCATCGCCTTAGTCGTCCTTAGGTAGAGGGGTTAGGCAAGGATGCCCCTTGTCTCCTTTTCTTTTTAATTTAGGTGTGGAACCTTTCCTCTCTAAAATACGTCAAAACCTGGAAATTCATGGTTTTAAATCTAATAAATTACAAGTGAGATTAGCTTTTTACGCAGATGATATTTTACTATTTATTTAAAACGCCCTTTCTTCCCTTCATGCCTACCTACAAAAAGTGAATTCCTACTATTTTGTCTCTGGTTATAAATTAAATAATGATAAATGTGGGATATTGCCCTAAACCAAATATACATTTAAAGATGACTTTATTAGATCTAATTTCATTTGGATCCCAAATGCATAACATATTTGGGGTTAGATTTTACCCTATCTATCAAAACTTCAGTTTCCACAAACATAGAAAAATGTCTACAAAAACTGTTCGCTATGATAGATAGATGGCACCATCTTTACCTCTCATGGTGGAGACGCCTAGATACTATCAAAATGATGTTATCAACTATAATTCTCCACATTATTTCCAACATTCCAATAGCTATATCCTCTAAATATTTTAATAAAATCAATTCCATATTAACTTCTTTTCTTTGGAGCAACAAAAAAGCTCACATGTCTTTATTAAAACTCATGCATCCCAAACTAGAAGGAGGAGTGAACTTTCCCGATTTTTCTAAATACCACAAATCATTTTTGCTAAGTCCAGCATCTAAATGGATTTCAAACTCTCCGTTAGCTCCCCCACTTAGGGTATCCCTCGAACAATCTTTCTTGTTTCCTTTTTCTTTCCAAGAATACCTATCTTTTACTCACAAACCTCAACACCTATCCATTCCAATTTTTAAACACTCAAGTAGATTACTAGCTTTGGTTCTATCTTTCACACCTATAGATTCTGAATTGTTTCTTAAGTCTGCTTTATGGCATAATAAATTCATATTGATTAGAGATAAACCTTTTTATTGGAAAACCTAGAGGCAAAAAGGCATCATTTGGGTAAGCCAACTATTTGAAAATAGTAATGTACTGTCTTTTTCTCAAGCTCGCCTTCTATTTGACCTCCCTCCTTCCTTCTGAAATAAATATCAGCTATTACATAACGCTTTATGTCAAGCCTTCACTCAAGTTACCCCATCTCCTCCTCGTACTCCCCAAAATCAATTTCACAATCTCTTTCACACAAATCATAGTGCCTCCACCATATACTCTTGTCTGCATAAGTCTAGTATCACTAGAGACAAAACCAATGTGGAATTAACCTGGGAACAGGATCTTGGTGAGGAATGGTCAATTCTCACTTGGAATAGAATCTGGGCCAAAATCAGGAAAACTTCTAGATGCTAACACCACCCAGACACTCTTTTTCATATATAACAGGCTTCTTCTCTCCAATACAAGATTACATAGGATAAATAGTGACATATCAGAAGCGTGTTGGTCCTGCTCTTCAGACGGGCTGATTTAAAATGTTTACTTTTTACATGCCCTTTAGTTCATAAGTTTTGAGAAAAAGTTTGGAAGCAAATTACTGTAATAAATGATTATGCAGCTCCTTTTTCGTTTGCCAACATTTTCTTAGATTCTTTATCAGATGTCTGTGACAATTGAACATCAAGTATACAAATTTTGTGCATTTCAACAAATCACCAAACATTGGAAGAATCTTTCTAAACTATCTTTTCAGGCTTGGTGGTACGCAGTATGTCATAACCACAGATTAGACACAGCTGATGTTTATCCTGACGCACTTGCTGTGAAACACTTATTATTATGGTCCCCTGTTACAAAATTCCTTGATGTTAATGCAAAAAGGTATGCCATGCGTACTCCTGTGGAACAAGAAGTTTTGAAGCCTCCCTGACATTTCAAAATGTATGATCGTAAATACTTATGTTTGTTCACCAATCATATGTGGTTATAAGTTAGTACAAACCACCAGATTTTGTTTTTCCTATATGTCTCCCTTCCCCTCTTTTTGGTAATATAACCACATACTCTGTATGATATTATGTTGTATTTTTCACTTTAATAAAATTTACTTTTTAAAACTTAAAAAAAAATGGGGTTCTCTAATTGGCAGAGGTAGGTACTTTTGTCCAAGTAGGGACCCTTCTTCCTAGTCAGGGTAAGGGGGATACACTTCTAAAATAACCCCAGCTCACCCCCGTGGTAGCTTGGCATGAGCAGACAGGCTTATCTCAGAGGCAGTGTGTAAAGTATTTGTGAACAGATACAGAAATACAGTGAAAACTCTACAATAGGACACCACACCAGTTTAGAAAAATAAGTCATCTTTATCTAGACCAAAACAAGACCAAACAACAAAAATCCACAATACAGCTATCAAGATATCCTTAAAAATAGGTTATTCATTTAAATAAAGTTTCTAGCAAAAAATAACTCCACCTGGAGATATTACGGCTTCGTGACTGATGAAAATCCCAAAGTATGGCACCGACTGTGAAGTGCGCGGCATCAGGCGCGAAGTCAAGCAGACCCCCAAAGAACAGTATCTTGGAAACGATGAAAGCAAAGACGGTGCACTGCGTCGGGAAGGTGATGCTTTGTTGGCGCCGGGCGGCGTGGGTTCCTTACGACCCCAGTGGAGGTGAAGCCTCAGTTCCTTACTGCGATGTAGGGTGAGATGTTTGTTCCTTACTGTGGGGAGGTGACATCACGGTGGTGGCGACCGTGTGGTGTTGATGGATTCGGAAGTCACCCAAGTTGAGTACTGGCTCTGTGTTGATGAAGCACTGGTGTCGATGTAGTCGGGGCTGCGGTGCGAGTCAGGACAAGCATCGTGGATGTCACTAGCTGTGTCCTCTGCTCCGGTGCAAGCAGTGGCCTCGGTGATGGCTTCGGAGTTGACGCAGCATGGCATCAGCAGGGGTCAGGCCTGTGGTGCAAGTCGGGCGGTGCGTCATGCTCTTTACGAGCAGTGCCCACGGCTTCGGTGCTGGTTACAGCTTCGCTCGCCGGCATCGGTGTTGCAGTTTTCTTCTGTGGCAGCTGAAACAGCAGCTCCAGATGCAGAAAGACAGAAGAAATGAAAACTTCAGAACAGGAGGCAAGCTCTATTTCAAGCCCTTGGAGATCTTACTCAAGCAGGGGACACATCAAGCAGCAAAGTCCTTCTCCTTTCCTTGGCAGCAAGCGGCCACTGCAGGCCAACCCCAGACACCAAAACAGCACAGGGACAGTATTCCTCCTCAGCTTCTCCGGCCCTTCTCCTTCACAAAGGTTCCTCTTGATTCCCAGAAGTGATCCAAAGTTCTGAGGTCTGGGCCCCAATATTTATACTACAAAATCCTTTGATCTCTGGTAGCAGAGAAGCCCTGTGCTCAGTCAAAACCTTGGTCCTCTCTGGTGCAGCTTCCTGGCAAGAGGTGGAGCCAGCATTGTGGAAGGCAGACCAGCACCATTCAGGTGAAAGGAAATCTCCGCCCCGTACTCTAAATGCAGCCAAAGTCTATTCAGCCCAGCCCTGACTCATCAGACTCTCTGGAGCCACTGCACCTACATAGCCCCTGACACTCCAAACCCAGACAGTCAATGCACATCCCAGCAAAGGCACACTGGATGGCTAAGTAAGAAAATACCTACTTTCAAAAAGTGGTATTTTCAAACACAGAATGTAAAAATCACCTTTATTAAAAGATACATTTTAACATTCCCAGTTCAGGCATACTAAATTATATTTTCCTACCTTGTTCCTAGGGGTAGTTAGGCTTATAAGATGTTATAAGCAAACTCTCCCTTCAATCCTATGGGAACATATAGCCTTCCGATAGTGAATAAACAAAATTGGCAGTATTTCACTATCAGGACATGCCACACACATCAGGGCATGTCCTACCTTTCACATACATTGGGCCTACCTTATGGGTGACTAACATGTAAGAAAAAGGAAGGTCAGGGCCTTGCAAGTGGGTGCACTTGCCAAGTCAACATGGCAGCCCCAGACTACCCACAGGCTCTGCAATGGAAGGCCTGTATTACATTTCCAGACTGCTTATGTGGGAGTCACAATCAGTGCTGCAAGCCCACTAGCAGCATTTGATTTACAGGCCCTGGGCACACACATTGAACTGTACTAGGGACTGACTCGTAAATCAAATATGCCAATTATGGAATCACCAATCCATAAACACAATTATTAGGGATAGCATATGCACTTTAGCACTGAAAAGCAGTGGTAAAGTGCCCAGAGTCATAAAAACACCAACAACAAGTCAGAAAAAATATAGGAGGGAGGCAAAAAGGACCTTAGTAGATGGGGAGTGCTCTGGATTGTAAAACCCCTTGCACCAATAGTAGCACAGTACTGTCACCTCAGCATCTTACTTTAGAGAGAGGTTAGCATATTGATTTGACAGTATCGCACATAATGTGGACATATCAAGCTTTCTCCTTTTTTTCTCTTGGTGGAAATGTAACTGCAGCCTCATGAAGCATTGGTGTTGAAGGATTGCCCCACCAATTATCACTTTAAGCTATTTTATGAAAATGGCAATCCATATCATATGACCTACTTTTAATGTTCTCAAGCATAATTAAAAGTTTATGGAAGCATTTTGAACTATGATAGAAGGGTTTTGTCAGGCAACTATGCAATACAAAAGAGTATATATTCTTGCAAAAAGAAACATGTATGTGCAATTTGTAGTTGGATGAGGTCCTAAGAATATAATTCAGTACACTTATAAATTAGAAACTTAAGGCACATTTACCAGCTCCCACTGTGACATGGACAAAGAACAGACAGACAAATGGAATGAAGCCATTTGGAATTATCGGAGCCACCTATAAACAGAGTCAGAGTAACAGTCTATAAAATATTTTACTGTACCAGCTATTGATGCTGTCATGTCTTGCTTGGTTTCTGTTCCAAGGAAAATGCAAAAAGGTAATCATGAATGTTACAAAACTTCGCTCTAGCTAGAGGGAAATCTCACTACTGTTGGTGGTGCTGCGTGTGGTTTTGCAGAATACATTTAGAAAGGCATAGGATACAGAAAGTAAATTTAGCTTTATGTGTGGATGATGTAAAATTGTTGACATACACAAGAAACGTGTAGCAAATACTAGTACTTAGCAGATACTTCCACTTCTGCCTCTTATCCTGGACACTGACTCAACACATGATGCAATTAAATAACATCATGATATTAGAGAAACTACAAATTTCCAGAACCTTCATAAAGGGTAAAGGATGAGATTATACCTGATCCCAAGTTCATTTGGTCTTGAGATCTATTGGATGTTTTGTCAAAAGAGGAGACCTGACTCATTCTAGTGTAGCTCACCTGAGTTTATTTGAACCTGGGAATTATACCCCATCACATGTTCGGGAACTAACAATGGATGTTTCACTAAGCTCTTGTTGTCTTTTGACCACTAACTCATATTAAGTGCCTATTTGCTAATGTAAGCTAATGCAAATGGGAAACTGAATAACTAAAGGTATACCACATACTAAGGCATACGTCTGCTATGTAGAAAATAGGTTAAGGATAATGTTTGAGGTTCAAGTCTCATGTGCGTCAGCTGTATATTGGTTAGCAGTAATCAACCACTGTAAAAAGTGGAATGTGGAAATAACAATCTTGCATGGCAAATAGGAGTTGACTCTTGATAATGTCAATCTTTGTCACATTTACATTCACAAACTCTTAAAACATTATTTTAGTGTATATGCATTGGACATGTGCACTCATCAATTTCTTTGTTTGGCAACATTTTTTTCAGTGCCTAGCACTCGTGAAACTAGATAAGAAAATAAAGAGGAGTAAGACCCAGTGTGAAGAACAAGAAGGACCTCAGCCACTTGTGCTTACCAGACAGGGGAAGACTCCAGCGCCACTACTGAGGAGGAGGAACATACCACTAGCAGTAGAGTACGACCGCCTGGAGAGCCACTTGCTCTGGGTGGAAGCTGTGGAGCCCAATGAGAGGGTGGTAGAGCTAGGCCCCGCAAGCCAGGAAAGTTGGATGAGGGTGATTACCCTGGACGAAAGGGAAAACATCAGTGTTATCCCAGGAAGGAGGTCCTGCTGCCATTTGGGCCAAGAACAGTCCCTCTGTCAGTCTACAGGCCAGCTGTACCCCTTGCTATTCCTCCTCATTATACAAGTGCCTGTCTGGAAGAGCAGTGTCTGAAAGTCACATTCTCACCAGACTTCTCTGAGCCCCCACAAGTGACCCCTTTCACCCCACAGAATGTCACCATGGCTACTTCCCAGGAAGTCACAAAGAAGTAAGGTGCTCTCTTAGGACATGAAACCGATGATTAGGGATTTAAGAGCAACCTAAGAAGCCTACATTATTTAGCAATGAGAAGTTTTCAGCTTCTTGCTTTCCTGGAAGTCTTGTTTGTAACACACTTCTCACCACCTGCTGCATCTACGAGTATGTGTACTCCTGCTGTTTCCACACCTACCCTGGTGTTTCCAGTACCTGCCCTGCCCTGCCCTGGGAGCCCAACTGTGTGTGTCTGAGGAGGTGCTTATTGTGGTCATGAAATCAGAGCCGAGGGGTGACCAGGAACCTCTGTCCCCAACCCAGAGCAGCATCTACTCCACCGCAGATCTTCAAGCTCAAGACCCCAGAGGCAGCAACAACTGCTGCCTCATATCACCTCGTACCACAGCAGGACCGTTCATCTGCCACCTGGTCTCTTAACCTACAACATAGGACCATCCACCTTCACAGAAACATGCACAACTGCTACTTCTCTGAATGAGACCACCCCTGAACCACTCCAGTGCCTTCTGATCAATGCCAGATCTCTTCAAACACACCACCGAAGGCTGGAACGTCATCTCCACCCTTGCCCCTGATGTGACCATCATCAGAGAGACCTGGCTCACCTCCTCCTCCGCCGCCAACATCGCCACCGTGACATCCGAGGGCTACAAGATGACACACTGACACCGCACCAACAAACACAAATTAGGCATTGCCATCATCCACAAGGAAACAATTTGCTGCACCACCACCGAACACATACTATACTGACCATGGAGCACCTCAATTTCCAACTCCACACCAATGGCAAAACAACCATCAAAGGCACCCTCACCTACAGGCCCCCAGGATCACATACCTCTCTCTGCAACACTATTATAGACTTCATCACACTACTTGTCATTGAGTCGAAGCTCTACATCTTCATCGGAGACCTCAACTTCCACCTGGACAACCCCACAGACACTAACTCCACCAACCTCCTGGAACAAATGAATACAATTGGACTCACCTAGCTGGTTACAGACCCCACACACAGAGAAGGACACCTATTGGACCCTATCTTCACGTCCAACAACAGTCAAATACAGTCAGGCAACAGAACTCACTTGGAATGGCCACTCCATCACCCATTTTACCACCGTAGGATCACCGTGCACTGCCTCCAACCCTCCCAACACCTCCATCCACAGCTGGAGCAAAGTGACATAGACCCAATGGATGGACACCCTCAACACCACCCAGCCCAAAGCAGCAACCTCCCTAGAACAAGCAGTCCAGAACTTCAAAATCTGGATCACCAACACCGCCGACCTAGTCGCCCCTATCAAAACATCCAAAACCCTCAGATCCACCATACTAGCCAGTTGGTACACACCAAACTCAGTACAATGAAACGCAGCTGCAAACAACTGGGAAGAAGATGGCGCACAAGCAGAGATGCTACAGACCGAGCTACCTTCAAGTCAGCCATCAACGAATAGCACCAATGAGTCAAAGACACAAAAAAGGACTCTCTTGCAGACTGCATTGAGGTAAGTGCCAACTGCACCAAGGAACTTGTCAGCATTTCCAGAGAGTTCTCCTGCCCAACAGCCACCGAGAACATGATTCCTGCTTCACAGGAACTCTGCAACACTCTAGCGAATCACTTTCACAACAAGATATCCACTATCTACTGGAATTTCCAGCGCCAACCTACCAACCTCCCAACCTCCTTAGGCTCCTCACCCCTAGGGAAGCCTGCCATGTTAAGAAATTCACTGCTTGGGAACAGCTCACCACACTGAACGCCGCAACCACCATGTACTCCATCCACTCTGGAGCACCCACGGACCTCTGCCCCCACCACCTCTTCAACTTAGGATGCAACAAGATAAGTTACCAACTCACCACCATCCTTAACGCATCCATTGCCACAGCCACCATTCTCGACGCATGGAAACACATAGAAGTCAAACCTCTCCTCAAAACATTCCTACGCCGACCGAAGAAAACTCTAGAACTAAGGCCCCAGCTTGCTGCTTCGATTCAACACCAAAGTCCTGGAGAAGGCCACAAACCAGCAGCTCACTAAACACCTGGAGTAGAACAACCTGCTAGACACCTTACAATCTGGTTTCCATACCAACCATAGCACCAAGACTGCCCTGATCACTGCCACTGACGACACCCGCATCCTACTCGACAGTGGAGAATCAGCTGCCCTGATTCTCCTTGACCTCTCCGCAACTTTCAACACCATATCCCACCACACACTCATCAAGAGACTGCACCAGATCAGGATCCAGGGAAATGCACAGAGGTGTATTGCATAATTCCTCATGGGAAGAATGCAGAGAATCTGCCTAACCCCCTTCACTGCGGAAGCCACAAGCACCATCTGCAGCGTCCCTCAAGGTTCATCCCTAAGCCACACCCTCTTTGATACCCACATGACACCACTGGCCGACATCCTCAGAACCCATCATCAACATCATATCCTACTCCGATGATACCTAGCTTATTCTCTCGGTATCAGCAGACCCCACCACCACTAAGACCAATTTCCACAACTGCATGAAGAATGTCGCAGACTGGATGAGGGGCAACTGTCTGAAGCTTAACACTGGCAAGACCAAAGTACTGTTCTTTGGCAACAATGCCTCCCTCTGGAATGACACCTGTTGGCCCACCAAATGGGACCCACTCCCACACCAAAAGACCACACCCGCAAACTCTGCATCATTCTGGACAGCAACCTCACCAGGAAATGACAGATCAACAGTCTCCTCTGCCTGCTTCCACACTCTCCACCTGCTCCGAAGAATCTTCAAATGGCTCCCCATCAGCAGAGGAGAAAGAGTCACACAAGCCTTAATCACCAGTCAGCTGGACCACGGCGACACACTGTATGCAGGAACCACTGCCAAACTCATGAGAAGACTCCAGACAATACAGAACTCAGTGGCAAGAATTATCGTCAACCTGCCCAATGGACCCATATTACCCAACACCTTAGAAACCTCCACTGGCTCCCCGTCCAGACAAGATGTAAATTCCAGCTACTGACACAAGCCTACAAAGCCCTCCAAGACCAAGGACCAGGATACATGAAACACCACCGTCTGAACTTCCACCAACCACCCAGAAACCTCTGCTCCACCTACTTTGCCCTTGCGCATACTCCACACATTTTCCGTAGCCACAGCAGAGGCTGCTCCTTGTACCACCTCTGTGCCAGATCCTGAAACACCCTCCATCTCCACCTCTGAACATTACCCTCACTGACGGACTTTAAGTACAAACTAAAGACCTGGCTCTTCGGCTAAACCCAGCACCTGGTTACTCTCAAAAGTACTGACTGATAGATTGATCTATGACACAGTCTCAATGGGGAAAATAACTTTAGCTTCATTTTGAACTTTTCATTTCATGACTGAAATTCTTTTCGGACTTTCGGACTATTTGTATTGGACATTTTGAACCTTTTGCCTGTACTCCCCAGTGGACGTTAGAAACACTTCATGCGTGATTTTTTAACCCATTCAAAATGATTTTTCCTCCCTCAACTAAGATCATATTGTTTGACTTGCTGGTTCCCAATGACTGGCTCTTATATTAAAAAGAAAAAATTAAACATATTTTCATGACAAATTTCTCTAACAAAGATTTTTTGCATCTCTAAATTGGACGTCTTGCCACTCTTTTCTGATAGTGTGGGCATGCTTGTTTATGTATGTTAGGTGTGGGGCAGTACTGGAAAGGGTCACACAAAGCAGAGTCTGTATCACAATACACTGACAATCTTCTCATGCATCCACTGTAGATGGCTAGAAACATAAATAGTTACGGATCTGTGAACAGAAGGTAAAATATATGTATATTTTCAAAGGAGAACAACATAGTATTAGCACATCATAAAAATTGGGACGGGTGGACATAAAAGTAGTGCATGTTTGTAGGAGGATGGTTCTGTGAGGGGTTTGGGTGGAATGTTCATAGGTTTGAATATTGTTGTCATTACCTATTGGGTAGGGTGGGTTGTCCAACTCTCTAGCCAGTGGTTGTGGACTGGGAGCTCATGAGTTCTGGATGGCAAAGGTGGTATGTCGGTAGGGTTAGTAGGAGGGGTGGGCTTTACAGGTTGGTGCTGTGCTCCACTTGAATGAAGCATTTGTACTGCCCCGCAGACTAACTCAGACACCTGTGTGATATGACCTGTATCATCTGATTAGCCACGGAATGTCGACTTCCATCCTCCTCATTAGACAATCAAAAATGTTCTGGGTGCAAATTTGCGACGTTTTGGAGACATTTTAATCTTTTCCAAGCCAAGAGTCTGTCTCTCCTTCAACCCAGTTACCTATTCGTAACTTGGATGGTGCACATAATCTCTCCCATTTAGGAAATATCCCCCAGCACAGACATTTGCTACTTGAAAAACTGATCCCCTCAAAAAGATAGCAGGTTGTTGACTGCATTGAGTTTTGGTATCTGGGAGCTTGTGGGAAGGAGGACAAATGGGTGTCGGAGAAGTGCTCTTCACTAGAAGTTCCTTCTCCCTCAGAAGATGGAGAGAAGAGAGGTGCCATCTTTGTTGGAAGGTGGAAAGGTAGAGTAAACTGGGGTACTTGTAGGCTAAGGGGTGCGTTCAGATGAATCCTACGTAGTTAGTACAAGCACCTACGGCTATTTATAATGCTCTCCAAATGCCCCTTTATCATATGCAAATGCATGCAGAATAATGAAGCAATATTTATGTTTTTTGGATGCAATCAATATGCTCAAAAAATATTAGCAAATTGAAAAAAAAAGTGGACAAAGGTTCCAGACACTTTCACTAAATTAGCCCTGCCATGATCAGAAAGCTAGTCTAAATACATTCTCTGCATATGAACCACCTGCGAATATTCAAAAATCTGTGATAAATAGAGCCCTGGTATGTCAGAAGTCCTGTAAAATTAGTATGATGAGGGCCTTGCTGGATTCCAAACAATTAACTAATGTGAGCCCTGCCATAATCAGAAGGGTTATTATAATTTATAATTGATATACTGAGAATAATTCCAGAAGTTTTCACTGCAATACATGGTACTAAATAGAACAAGAGGATTTTTTTTTTTTACAGGAGAAGGATACTTTTGAAGCATCTAGAGGCTCATTACAATGATGGACGGAAAAGCCTACCGCCTGCCGTGCTCGTTGTGAAAAACGCCTGCATGTACCGTGGCAATTCTGGCATCAGATCACGATGCAATGCACGTAAAATCGGACTGCGGCGGACGGCATTCACAAAACACCACCCCCCATGGTCAGAAATGCTGAAAATCCGATGGCAGCGGTCGGGAAAAGCTGTTCTATGGACCAAGAAAGCTGCTTCTGTCGCGATATGACCACGCGGCAAATTACGATGAGATGGCAGAGTTGGCGTAACGATCACTGTGTTACTACTGCTGCGGTAGCATTAAGGCAAGATGAATGGCGGTCAGAACAAACTTCACAACAATGCTAAAAGTGTGCCTGTACTTTCCGCTGCCCCAAATCACATCTGACACGGCCTAATGATACACCCCCACTTCTTTTTAACTAATGAAAGCCATGGTCAACATGGAAATACACCTGATGGGTATTACTCATGTGGACACACCCACATAGCACAGTATAAAACCAACCCCTTCCCTGACCAGCATCCTTTGCAAACCAACATCATAGAGAGACATACAGCACACCAGTTAGCACACAATCACCCCACGTATCTCCACACACCAACACCTTTCACCAACACACCTGACACACCTCACATACCTCCACCACCACCTTACACCCTGAACTTTTCACTCATTTGCACCATGTCACAGAAGAAAATGCCCAAATTCACTGACACCCAGTTGAAAGTGATGGTAGATGAGATAATTAGGGTAGAACCCCATTTGTTTGGGAACCTTGTTTAACAGACCCCATTGTGCACAAAAATCAAATGTGGGAATGGATTTACAACAAAGTCAGTGCAGTATGGCCCACCCTGTGCACACTGCGTGACATCAAAAAGCGGTGGACCGACCTCAAGAACAGGGTCAACACTCAGGCCCAGAGGAACCATGAGGCAGCTCAAAGAACTGGCAGTGGCCCTCTCATTCCACCACTAACATTCACCAAATGGGAGGAGAAGGTGCTTGTCATCCTGCATCCCGAGAGTCTCACAGGAATAGCTGGGGGGTGCAGGCTGATAAGTACAACATAATTATACCATCACACTGCAATATACTGTAGTGCACAACAATTGAGCCTCGATTCCCAGACTACATCAAACTAATTTACAATGCACGCTTTCAATATGCATTTCTCACATGGCTAACATTTCCTCCCTCTGCTTCCCCTCACAGGTCTGCAGTCAGCTCATGCACCCTGTCCTCCCTTTCAAACAGCATGGAGACCCCTCCCTACCCCACACCCATGTGGCAGCCATCTCCCTCCTCTGCTTCAACAAACAGGTCTGTAGTCAGCTCATGCACCCTGTCCTCCCTCCCAAACAGCATGGAGGGCCCTCCCCACCCCGCAGCCATCTGGCAGCCATCTCCCTTGACAGTGCCTCCTCACAGGAATGTGGCTATCTTACTAGGGAGGGGGTTGTTGGGACCAGAAAGCAAGACCACAACTCCCATAAGACCCTCTGGCCTCCTTCCCAAACAGCATGGAGCACCCTCCCCACCCCACAGCCATGAGGCAGCCATCTCTCTCCTCTGCTTCACCTTACAGGTAGGTAGCCATCTTACTAGGGAGGGGGTTGTTGTGACCTGAGAACAACGCCACACTTCCCAAAAGGCCCTCTGGCTTCCTTCTCAAACAGCATGGAGCATCCTCCCCACCCCACAGCCATGTGGCAGCCATATCTCTCCTCTGCTTCACCTTACAGGTAGGTAGCCATCTTACTAGGGAGGGGGTTGTTGGGACCTGAGAACAACACCACACTTCCCACAAGGTCCTCTGGCCTCCTTCCCAAACAGCATGGAGCATCCTCGCCACCCCACAGCCATGTGGCAGCCATATCTCTCCTCTGCTTCACCTTACAGGTAGGTATCCATCTTACTAGGGAGGGGGTTGTTGGGACCTGAGAACAATACCATAACACCCACAAGGCCCTCTGACCTCCTTCCCAAACAGCATGGAGCACCCGCTCTACCCCACAGCCATGTGGGAGCCATCTCTCTCCTCTGCTTCACCTTACAGGTAAGTAGCCATCTTACTATGGATCGGGTTGTTGGGACCTGTGAACAACACCACAACTCCCACAAGGCCCTCCTGTCCTCCCTCCCAAGCAGCATGGAGCCCCCTCCCTACCCCACAGCCATGTGGCAGCCATCTCCCTCCTCTGCTTCAACAGCTCATGCACCCTGTCCTCCCTCCCAAACAACATGGAACTATATGACCACCACATCACACACCTGATAGCCAACTCGGTAAAGCTTCATAAGTCAAAGCCAGTACACACACAGCTAAGCCCATGTGGATATAACATGAATCACAATGTAAATGATAAAGTCACATGTAACTTGAGGCAGAGCCCAATAAGCAATGGCCAAAATGCAATGTGCAAGTCCCATTGTCTTAAAGTATAAAGGCTCACATTAACACAACACATGCATGGACACAAACCACATGATGTCAGTGCAAAATGCACAACAGAAATCATGAGGTTTTGGCATAGCAGACATATACTTTCAGACAAGTCTACAGTATCCCAGCCTAAACTGAAGTGGATGAGCACCAAGTTTTTAGATGAGGACATGTCCTTGGAAACACAATATCTGTACATGTCAAATCGTCGGTATCGCCATGTCACATCGCTAACAAGTAATGTATGTACCTCTACATCATGTTATACTGCAGACAAACTGTTACGAATGCCAAGTAATTTCAATGTCAAAAGTTTGGTTATCTCTAATAAAACGTCTAAAACATGATCATCAAAGTTGTGGAGTGTACTTAACATGCTGACAATATAACCTCTGTTCAATAGGTGATTCAGAATCAACACCTGGCGAGACCAAAACCAACAAGCCAAGCCAGTCTGCCTCCAAGGAACGTGACCTCTCGGATGCCAATTCTCTCCGTTTCTCAGGCGAGGAGCACCAACCTGGCCCCTCAGGACTGCCAGGGAATGCTCTGTCTCAGGGCCTCACTGTCCCCACCACCACCACCAGCACGACTCCCACAACAGCAGCAACAACGTTGACCCCTGCAACAACCACCTGTGTGGCAGCCACCTCCACCATCACCACCACTGCCTGCAACACTGTCCCTGTGTGAGTCGTCACCAACCCCACCAGCCACGCCAGGGATGCTAGGGACAGTGTGCTGGAGCATCGACAGGCAACGCCACAGGTCCGTGTCTGCAGGGCAGGTGGGAGGACAACTGGGGACAGTCACAGGAGGACCCTGAGACTGAAGCCTTGGCCACAGTCAATACAATCCTTGGTACCTACCAATAAAACCAGGGACAGATGGCCAGGTTGTGGAAGCACTGCGGGAGCTCCACCTGCTGCAGAGGTCCATGGACAGCCGTTTGGGACCACTTCTTGAGTACATGGGCCAGCTTGTGGGTGTTCTGAGGGACATTCAAGCAGCTCAAAAAGCTGCCCCCCGCCCCCAGTGGCCAGCCTGCTGATACCTGCACCACCTCAGCAGCGGCCACTGGGAGGGGTGAATCTCAAGACACTGACTCCTCAGACACCTCTGAGTGTGCAGCACGGTCCCCCGCCAATGGCAGAGGGGACATCTGAGAAAGACCACGGGAGGATCACGTGGCAAAGCACCTCCAAAAGCCAGTTCAAAGAGCCAGCCATGCTGTCACCAATGTTGCACTGATCATTAACTTTCTTGTGCATCTGATCCCACATTGCCACATTGATGGCACTTGTCTGTTGGACTGTGGTATTCTACCACTATTGTGTTGTCTACCCTAATTATCTCAGTACCATCACTGACAACTGGAACACTCACATCTCACTCACGTTCAAATAAACACAATTCACACCCCTATGCCTTTGTGTCAGTACCATGTTTATCACAGTAAGTAGTATGTAAACTCAGATTCCAATGTATCACTAACTTTGAATGCGACAATCCATTGATAGGGCTGATTAACCTAGAACAACATAAGAAGATAACATTGGGTTGTCAGAATATGCATGACAGCAACAACACACCACTAGTCAACACTGTACAAGATGCATTCCAGAGAACACTGACCAACACCATCAACATGGACATGAGGTAAGTGGAAACACAAACACAGCGCTGCACAAAGTACCCCTTAGCACTGTGCCAACAACCGCCAGCATCCCAACACATCATCAATGTTTTGGCCTGAACAGCAAAATGAACAGACACAGTCATAGTTGCTCAATGCTAACTTACTTACACTCAATGGAAGTAGTTGGTGATGAGCTGTTGACGCTGGTCAAGACCTTCCTCCTCACCACTATTGTCACTGGGCATGAGTGGGTTTACAGTGGGGGGCTTCTGCTGCTCATCATCATCCCGGATCAGGGTGATCTCTTTGCGCAAGGCCAGGTTGCATACCATGCAGCAGGCCACTCTGATCTGACACACCTTCTGTGGAGAGTAGAGTAGTGCACCATCACTCATGTCCAGACACCGAAATCTAGACGTTAGAAGTCCCAAAGTTCACTCCACTACACGACATGTCCTCCCATGGGCAAGAATGAAGCGGACTTCCCTGGGCATACTCGGATTCCTCAGTGGGCTCAGCAACCAAGGCCGGTTAAGATACCCTGAGTCACCTAGTTGTGAGAAACACAGACCAACACTGTCTTAGAAATAGTTGAGGAGACCAGCATGTCACACATACACCACACTCATTGACACAGCTCACTCACCAACAAGCCAGGCCTGCTCTGGTTGAAGATTTTCCAACAATTGTGGGATGATGCTGTTCTGCTGTATGGATGAGTCACTTGCAGACCCCGGTTATTCTGCACACTCCTGTGATATAATCACCTCGGTTTGGCATACCACTTGTACATTCATTGGGTGATAATTCTCCCGGTTATGGTAGATGTGCTCACGTGCCTGTCGTGGAACAAGGCCAATGTGTGTCCCGTCAATGGCTCCAACAACATTTGGAATGCCAATTCATGTCTTGTCGGAAAGTGAATGTAGCTGTACTTGTAAGTCAACAATGCAGACCGGGCATCATGCAACACCATGCTGAACATAGGCTGAGACATCCCACCGGCGATGGCCACCATGTACTGAAAAGACCCAGCAGCAAAGTAATGCCGTGCGGCCATCACCTTTACTGTTGTTGTCAAAGCTTTTGGATAGGTTTGGTTAGGCCTCAAATGGGGCTCCAACTGAGCACATAGCTCTCGCAGGGTAAGGCGATTTAGAGGGAATCTCTTGATGATGTCGATATCCTCCATTATCACCAGGTCTGGTAAAGGCCGATAAACAGGTTGTCTTCTCCTATGTACTCTGGCAGGGGACACATGTAAAAATGAGTCAAAGATGAGATGTGGGTAACAGCTTACAGAATGACTTACACAACCACAACATTGACAGGACTGCTGAACACGTGTAATGCACAAGTGACATGCATACACACCTTGATCTCCTGTAGTCATTCAGGTAGCCAGGGTGTACATACAAACTACTACTATATCAAAATAAGTTGATGTGTATGGCATATGGTGCACTGCTACATCATGTGTACCCAGCCCTGTGGGTAGATGACACCGCATATGTGCCTAACAGCAACAATGCTGGGTTGAATTTCACTGCTATCACTGCACGACCTCAACCTTCAGTCCCACAAAACACAACATTATTACGAAATGAGGCGAGTGAGTGTAAGCTGGACAACAATACATAAATATACAGCACAGTGGACAGACATATATGCGCATTACGGGGTCAGTCCATAATGACTGTGGGAGGAGTTTGCATTACACACATTGCCATGTTCACAAAAATGAAACACAAATACACACGGAATGTGTATACATGCACACATGGATGAAAAAGATAGGTGATGACGAACGGACCAATGCATCTTCTCACATGTGCACTCCTATAACATGTGTGTGAAAACCATACAGGCAATGGCAGCAAGGGACACTGTATACTGCACCACTACCTATAAGAAAGCTATCACTTCCAGGAAAGCAGAATATTACGAGGCTCGGATTATAGATGCCCCTAATAAACAGAAGGAAACCTTCAAGATCCTAAAGGAACTTAGCAGAAAGGTCGATGTCAAGTCAACTTTAATACCTTTTGACGTCGACACCTTGCAGTCCTTCTTCCTGCAGAAAGTGATAGATATTCTGCATGAGATTAATAGATCTCCTGCTGCCGCTGCTCTGAGCAGTCAGGGACTGGCGTCGCCTCCCACTTTACCAGCCCAATTTCTTACCCATTTTCCCCCCCTGGATTCAGAAGCTATGGCCTTCCTGATAAATAAAATCAAATCTGGCTCACCGGCTGATCCTTGTCCACCTAGGATCTTTCAGCTGGCTCGCCCAGTCTTGGAATGTCAGATCCTCTCGCTTCTCAACAACTCCCTGGCCACTGGCCAGGTGCCATCTAACTTGAAGGAGGCTAGAGTTATCCCCTTATTGAAAAAGCCAGGAGCTGACAAGGCTGAATTGAAAAACTATAGGCCTATTTCGCAACTCCCTTTCTTGGCTAAAGTTATGGAGCAGCATGTTTTAAAAAGCCTATCCGACTTCCTTGACAAATCCGAGCTTCTTTACCCACGTCAGGCTGGTTTCAGAGCCCACCATAGCACGGAGCTAGTCATGTTGTCTGTCCTTGATGATCTTAGATTGAATGCTGACAATAGAGAGCCGAGCGCACTTGTGCTCTTAGATCTCTCTGCAGCATTCGACACGGTCAGCCACTCCATCTTACTGACCGGACTGATGGACCTGGGACTCAGGGGCTCAGCCTATGACTGGCTAAAATCCTTTCTATCTGGTCGCTCGCAAAGGGTTCATCTTGGTGATTGTTCCTCTAAGAGAGGTGACATCCCATGTGGCGTACCCCAGGGCTCTGCGCTGTCCCCTTTACTCTTTAATATTTATCTACAACCCTTAGTGACTGCTCTGTCCAATTTGGACTGTCATGTTTTTAACTATGCTGATCACACTCAGCTTATTCTGAGGATTGACAACTCAGCCCATGCCCATGAGACAGTTCAAAGTATTTTAAGATTCACCACTAACTGGATGACAGTTAATTCTTTAAAAATTAACCCGGACAAAACGGAGGTTCTCGTCATTCCAACAATCAATGACTCCTGGAGTGGCCTGTTTTGGCCCAAAGAACTCGGGGCTCTTCCTTGTCCATCACCAGTCGTGAAAAACTGAGACAACTGAGGAAGTTGGTTCCCCTTCTATCAACTTCCTCTATGAAATCCATAGTCTCGGCTACTATCTTATCACGCCTTGACTATGGGAATGCGCTGTACCTAGATCTTCCTTTGAAACTCACTAACCGGCTTCAAGTTGTACAGAATGACGCTGCTAGGCTGGTTCTCAGTCTTCCTAGGAGGACCCATGCCTCACCCCTGCTTCTTAAGCTACACTGGTTGCCTGTTAGACAACGCGCAAAATTTAAGGGCCTATGTATCGCTCATAAATCCCTTTATGGTCACGCCCCCAGCTACATTAGGGAACGCCTGGTTAAGTACGTTCCAGGACGTTTATTTCAATCCACAGATGCTTTCCAGCTAGTCTGCCCTCGAAGCAATTTGGCGACAAAGGGTGGGCGAGCTATTTCTGTTATCTTACCACGTCTTTGGAACCAACTGCCAGATGCTTTACGGAAAGAACCAGGCTTGTTCCCCTTTCGAAAGCTACTGAAAACTCATGGACACATTTTAATATCCCCGTTACCAGGACTGTCTTTACCGGGCAGATTGCAAATCTCGTTCTGTCAGCGCTAAGAGACCTGTTGGTATACACGCGCTATATAAATCCCCCTACAAATACAAATACAAATACGTGTGTTTAAAGTGCAATAAATACCAAGTATGTCTGATCTCCATACAATGCCCACCTCTAAAGGCCAGCCACCATCATTGGCCTTTCATAAGACAACACACAAACAAGTAATAGAGAGTCAAATAACAAGAGATATTCAAACAGTGTTCACACTTGCAATGTTTCGATGGACAACATAAAAAGGATGCGAGAGGCATTTGATCTTTTTGTATTCTTAACTTCTTTTGTTCATTTCTAGCCACAAGACATGACAATTTCTGTTATTTGCCTCTCTTTTTTCTTGTATATAACGTGTGTGAAGACTTAAGTCAAAGGTCACACTCTCAAATCCCTTTACAGGGTGCACAAGTAACGTTTGCCAAAGGTGCTGGGATCAGTGATGCAATTAGCAAAGCGAGAATGCAAATGCCGAATGTGTTTACAGGCACAGTAGCTGTCATCCACTCCGGTCACACACATTGGCCCCAATTGAATGATACAGAATAGCGGTCGACGCTTCCTGACCGCCACGGTGTGAGACCGCTTATGTGAATGAACTAGCAGCCAATGGTAACTGCCAGCGTGGTAGAGACCTTGACATTTTGGGACATCGCAGTAGGCGCGCTCTGCCACTGCGGGGCCCGGCATTGGCCCCAATTGAATGATACAGGATAGCGGTCGATGCCTCATGACCGCCGCTGTGTGACATTGTGTATGCGAATGACCTAGCAGCCAATGGGAACCGCCAGCGCGGTAGTGGCTTACATTTACTTATGGCGAACAAAGCAAAACCAAAGGAAATGATGGACGGAGTGTTGAAGGTTGCAAGCACTCACCCCCTTCAGCCTGGCTGAAGACGGCTGAAATGCCTGAAACCGGTCCTAGGAAGCTTGTTTCTGGTCCAGGGAAGACATGGCTTGGCAGTTCGGGCTGCACTGTTCCCATGAGGCACAGGATCAGACTGATTTGCATATGGCCATGTCTGAACTGGGGTGGCAGAGTGGGCTAAAGAACGGTGATGGATTAAACCCAGATCAGTTGACTGGGGGTGAGTGCTTGCAATGTTCAACACTCCGTCCATCATTTCCTTTGGTTTTGCTTTGTTTGCCATAAGTTGGCAGGCTATGCTCAGACGTGAGTCCCTTGCTCACTTTGCCACTGGATTTAAGCAAGCCTGGCTGAAGACGGCTGAAATGCCAGAAACCAGTCCTAGGAAGCTTGTTTCCGGTCCAGGGAAGACATGGCTTGGCAGTTCGGGCTGCACTGTTCCCATCAGGCATAGGGTCAGACTGATTTGCATATGGCCATGTCTGAACTGGGGTGGCAGAGTGGGCTAAAGAACGGTGATGGATTAAACCCAGATCAGTTGACTGAGGGTGAGTGCTTGGAATGTTCAACACTCCGTCCATCATTTCCTTTGGTTTTGCTTTGTTCGCCATAAGTTGGCAGGGTATGCTCAGACGTGAGTCCCTCGCTCACTTTGCCACTGGATTCAAGCAAGCCTGGCTGAAGATGGCTGAAATGCCAGAAACCGGTCCTAGGAAGCTTGTTTCCGGTCCAGGGAAGACATGGCTTGGCAGTTCGGGCTGCACTGTTCCCATGAGGCACAGGGTCAGACTGATTTGCATATGGCCATTACTGAACTGGGGTGGCAGAGTGGGCTAAAGAACGGTGATGGATTAAACCCAGATCAGTTGACTGGGGGTGAGTGCTTGCAATGTTCAACACTCCGTCCATCATTTCCTTTGGTTTTGCTATATTTGTATGCTTTCCATCAAGAGCAGCTATTTCGATTTACATGATGACTTGAGGGGTGGACAGGGTACATCATATCTGCGGGATCTATCTTAATGTGTACACACCAATGTAGGTGTGTTGTCATCTTGGATGGGTATGGCTTCATAGTCACTTGGGTAAATGTGCATATGTTCACTTGAGCTATCATACAGTGTGATTGTGCTGCCATTAGCTGATGTATTAATGTTTATGTGCCCTTGAGCATTACCCTTTCACACATGTATGATCCAGTTGATGAGTGCCTGTTTGATTCCATGATCAGACACCTGCTGGAGATTTTGTGCACATGTTGGCGTTGTTGCCGGAGCACTATGCAGTGTGTCATTGTGACCTCACAATCCTAGGGTACACCTACATCTTGTCTACATCATTTGTGAGTATGCAGAGTGTGTCACTGCAATGTCTGTGTTGTGAGTTTTGGGGTCAGGCACAGCTGTTGCTTACCTTTGTACTCACTGTGCTTACTGACTGTGGGAAACAAATATTGTTTGTGACTTTTGACATACATTGCTGTCACTTTACACTTTATGTGCTCCACTATGTTCTATTCTGATTCATACCAGACATAGGAAGACCATTTGAGTCCTACACAATGTGAGATACTCCACTATGGCTTTTAGCTCTGTACACTCCTCACCTGTACAATACTCCTGTATACACCACTTCAGTCAAAACATGTGCCACTGCATGCCATGCAAATGTTTTACCCTCCCCACTACTCCATAGTGTGGCATTGTACTGTGGGAGAATGATTTGTGTCCAGATCCAAATCAACCGCATTTTGGTGGCATCCTGTCTGTATTAACATTTCAAAACGATCGCATGGGCACTGGAACTACCTCTCTTAAACTGAATACTGAGCGTTAACTACATTTCCCATCATCCTGTAGCACGCTCCCCACACAACTGTTACGGTGTGACATGGTCCCTTCCACATGGGCACTGAAACTACCTCGCTCGAACTGAATACTGAGCGTTAACTACATTTCCCATCATTCCTTAGGACGCTCCCCACGCAAATGTCACAGCGTGGCAGCGTCACTTCCGGTGCACCCGGGGGAGGCGTACTTCGTCCCCGAATTCTACCGCGCCAACAATGTGTTTAAAAACCCGGTCTCACGCCTCGCTAATTGCACGAGCCAAGGACCGTAACCGTAATAGGTTGAAATGTCAGGTGAGGACTTTTACTGAAGTAAGTGCGCGAACAGCCCTGCGACCCACTCTGTGTCTGCGTACCCGAGCTTACGCTTTCTTTTTTTATTATTTTTTTTTTAATTTTAATTTTGAAGAATTTTTATTTTACAAGGAACAGTCACAAATCAAAAATCAAAAACATTGTCTAGGTGGCAACCCTACCGAGCACAAAAAATCAACAATCAGATATAGTGAGTTGGCCGGCCGGCTTTCTCAACCAGCAGACAAATACAGGAAAGGGGAAACAGAACCCGCAGGGCCGAGTACCCCAGATAGGGATAAAAATAGAGCAGACCCCAGCAATGCTTATTAATCAACAAAAATAATACTCCACAATATCCCAGAATATACCCTATCTTACAGACTCTTCAATCCATTCTGTGATTGGTCTCCAAATTTTTAAGCCCCTTGTGCTCTTTCTAAGTCCCTTTGTTTTATAGATTGCAGATTCCATATTAAAAGTTGCCAACAGTCTGGCCCTCCCAGCAAAAAATGATGGAGGGTCAGAGGAGATCCAATCTTTCGTAATACAAGCACGGAGAATCGCCATACAGATAAACAAAAAGGAAGTTATAGACTTCGATCTTCTTTGCGCTTCAGCATCAGTTTTAATTCCTAACAATACCATCACACCAGTAATGTACACTGGTGATCCCACTACCACACCCAAAAAAGATTGAATTAAAGATAGAAGATCTCCCAGTTTTGAACATAAGTAGAACATGTGGAGAGCATCTGCAGCTAAAGTACAACACCTATTGCACTTAGTTCCTGGTCCTGTACCCCATTTCGCCATCTTCCCCGGTGTGTAATATAAATCATAAATAGCCATATAATGTTGTGCACGCATCCTGCCTGTCATTAAAATTTTGTTCGCCAAGGCAATTGAGGTGTTTAACGCAATTGTCTCTATATTTAACTTCCTTTTCCATATTTCCTGGCAATACTGTAAGTCATTTGGCATTAACTTTATCAAAATAGAATAGAAAAAACCAATAGGCATATTTTTCCCCAACTGTTCTATTAAGGGAAATTTTCTAAATTGGTGCATACCATCTGGAGCTAATGTATTACAGAAGCTGCGGATTTGCAAATATTTAAAGAAATCGTGTTTTGATAAGCCATATTGTAATTTAAGTTCTGTAAAGGTTAAAAATTGACCATCTGAACAGAGATCTCCTAGACGGGAGATCCCTTTCTGCATCCATCTACTAGTAATATAGTCTTGAAAAATTGGTGGAAGTACCCCTAAAGCCTCAAAAGGGATATAGGCATTTATTTTCGGAAGAGCTAAAAGCCGTTTAACTCTCCTCCAAATTGCTAAGGCAGCCTTATAAATTTTAAACTTTGTTTTTTTATAGTAGCTGGCTTCTGCGAATTTTACCAAGCAGCAATTTGCCTTTTCCCCCAACCCAAATTCATAAATTGATGGGCTGTGGCAGGGCAGCAGCTTAGCCCTATCTCCCACTACCAGTGGAGACATACATTTCAATGCTGCCGCCCAATAATAAAACAAAACATACGGAATCCCCCAGCCTCCCACAGTTCTAGGGAGCACCATCTTTTTATATGCCCTTCTATGCCTTTTATGATCCCATAAAAATCTAGAACTAATATTCTCAAGCCTTTTAAAGTAAATCGCAGGAAATTCCAGTGGTATAGTTCTAAACAGATATAACAATTTGGGGAGCACCAGCATCTTTTAAAAATTTGACCTGCCATGCAGTGACAGATGAAAATTGTTTATTCTGTCTAAGGTAGCATTAATTCTATCTAATACTGGGTTCAAGTTAATTTCAGGGATTTTATCAACAGGAACGCACAGCTTGATTCCCAAATAAGTAGCTTCCAAGAGGGTAGAGATACCGTCCGGAGGGTTACCCCCCACACATAAAATCTGAGTTTTTCTCAAGTTTAATTTATAGCCGGACATTAACCCAAACTGCAAGGCAAGATATTCAGTCGTTGAAAGAGCAGAGGGAATATCAGTAGTAAGAATAACAATATAATCTGCGTATGCAAGTGCTGTATACTTAATGTCATCCACTTCAACAGGTTTAATGTCTTTAGATTGATTTAATTTAGATAGAAAAAAATCAATATATAAGGCAAATAATAGAGGTGAGCTGGGACAGCCTTGCCGCGTGCCCCGGCTTATAGTGAAAAATTCTGACTCTCTACTCGAGAGGCGTATACACGCATTAGGTGAATGATACAGCGACTTAATAGCTTGAAGTATACCTGGACCAAAACCCTTCAGCTGTAATACTTCCCAAAGAAAGGGCCAGGTCTCCCTGTCGAATGCCTTCTCGGCATCCAACAGGATGATTCCAATAGGGGTCTTTGTAGCTTCTGCCCTGCCCATCAATGCTATCACACGACGAACGTGATCAGTCGTATCGCGACCAGGGATAAACCTGTGCTGAAGTGGTGAAACAAGGGTGGCAATGATACTCGATAAACTAGCAGCTAGAACTTTAGAGTAAATTTTACTATCAGCATTAATCAATGAGATAGGTCTGTATGAGGCAGGCAGCAGAGGAGGTTTGTCTTTTTTAAGAAATACTGTAATTATTGATTTCTGCCAGGACAGAGGGGGTGAGCCCTTCTGAGTATCTAGAAACGTTGCCAGGAGTTCATTTTTTAGAAATGAAAAAAAGGTTCTAAAGAATTCCAAAGGAAACTCATCTTGACCAACCGCCTTACCTACCGCAAGGGATAACATTGCTACCTCTATTTCCTCAATAGAGATATCGGCCTCTAGCCCTTCTTTTTGTTCCGGAGTTAGTTTTAGAATCTCATTGTCTCCCCAAATCCTTACAAAATTCCCTTCTATATCAGGAGGATCTTCATTTGAGTACAACTGAATATAAAAATTATTAAAGATCTCCAATATTTTTACGGGGTCTGAATGTATTTGACCAGATTCATCCTGAATTGATTCCACCCTCCTAGCAACCTCTTTCTGCTTTAATCTTTTAGCAAGTAACCGACCCGAGTTTTCACCCACCTCATATAGATCTGACCGATGAACTGCGACTTGGGCCGCTACAGCAGTAGCAAAGTTTTGATAGACCTTCATATTCTGAATGGCAAGATCTTTTGCTATCTGCTCGTAATTCTGAGTAGTAGTAAGGGCCGTCATAAGCTTAACTTCTAGAGCTCTCAGTTTGTTCAGCTGCTCCTCCTGTTCTGTCTTTATTCTACGTTGTTTATTAATCGAATAGCTAAGGGTCTCCCCCCGCACCCCAGCCTTAAAGGCATCCCATATCATAGCGCTTGAAGCAGATCCACGATTAAATTCGAAAAACTCCACTATCCACTTAGAAATTTGTTCCTGGTAGAGAGGATCAAGCAATAACCATCGCTCAAACGTCCAGGTTTATTTAAAGGGTCTATACATTGTCTCTACATTTAATTCCATAATAATAGGGTTGTGATCAGATATTATTTTTGGTTGGATGTTGATCTTAGCATTAGTCAATAATTCTAAGGCAGTAAAAAAATAATCCAATCGGACATGTTTCCGATGAGGAGCGGAGAAAAAAGTATAACCGGGGTCGTTAGATCTTTTCAGCCACCATACATCAACTAGACCAAAATCATTAAGGAGACCCTTAGTGGCCTTGAAAACCTTTGTCTTTTTCCCTTTATATTTCATGTTGCTACTAATATTCTCATCTCCTTGCAGATGTAAGTTAAAATCTCCACATAGGATTACAGGAGAAGGCCATGAAGCCAGTGCAATACTGATATCATTCAGCATATCGGGGTGGTCGGAGTTAGGCCTATACAATGAGCACAGCGTGAAAAGAAGACCATCTATCATCATCTCAACAATAGCCCACCGGCCGGATTGATCAGTCTTGACGCGGTTACACTCCCCCATCCATATTTTTAAAAAATTGCAACACCCCTTGGGTTCGAGCCTTGCTGAGTACAACACACTAGCTCTAAGCCAAGATCTTTAAGACAAGCCCTATTATTCCATGCAATATGCGTTTCTTGAATACATAGCACTTCTACCCTCATTGTTTTCAAAATGTGAGCTATCATCTCTCTTTTATTCTTGTTATTCAGCCCACATACATTCCATGAGCAAATGGCAAATTTACCCATCTTTAATCCAAACTAGCTTTGTCAGAGCTGCCAGACCAATTAGATATCGCCCCCAAGTATTAAAATGCTTAAGACTTGTTTTCACCAGAGACTCTCCCAGAAAAGCTATTCCTGAGAAAAGCTTACTAAACCTAGACATGCCTTGTGCCTTTACTGGTCCCACCATCGTGCTGCTATATTGCCCCTGTTCCTTGTCCCAGTTCCTCCCCTGCACCCCCCCTTCCCCACTACTAGCCCTACCCCCCCACCTCCCCGTAAACCCACCCAATAAAGACCACAGGACTGAATAGTCCCTCTTAGAGATGGAAAGAGAGGAGTAAGCGCTCTCCTGCTTCCCTATCTCCTTGCGAAAATATCGAGCTTGTCTCACTGGTATCACTGTCTCAAGTTAACCATTACAGTGTCCCCAAAAATTCCTTCACAGCTAACTCAGAGGTAAAAAGTGAGGTTTTATCCTTAACTATAACTTTAAGCTTAGCCGGGTTTAATAGATAAGCTTGTGCCCCTTTTGCTTGCAGTGATGGGATTAATTGGTGCAAATGCCATCTGAGCTGTACTGTTGCCTGACAGTAGTCAGGAGTCATGAAAAACTCAAAACCTTTAGCTCTCCGCTTACGGTTAGGGCGTGCTAGTTCGTATAGACGCTCCCGAAGTAGAAAATTATTAAGACAAATCAAAATTGCCCTAGGCTTATTCGCTACCCCTCTAGAGCCTACCCTCATCTGAAAGGGGACTCTATGGACCCTCTGTAGCTCAAGCTCCCATTTCCAATTAGTTAGCTCAGAAAAAGCCTCCGCGAGTAGTTCAATTACAAATTGCCGAATGTCATTCCCTTCCAACCCCTCAGGGACGCCAAGTACACGCAGGTTATTTCTTCTTGACCTGTTTTCAATGTCGGTTAGCTTCCAGCTTATGTCATTAAGTGTCGATTGGAGGGCAGACACATCAGCCTTCTGGACTACCATCACATCCTCTAACGAAGAGATTCTACATTCAGCTTCTCCTATTCTGTCTGATAGCTCCGAGCAGGAGTTAGCCACACGTCACACCGTATTTTGTAGTTTACGCACTGCCCCCTGGACCCGGAGGCTCTCAGCCTTTGTCTCCTCTCGATGTGACATAATGGCATGATATATTGTCGATCGTGTCACGGCATTGTCAGTTTCTTCACAGATAAGTTTCGGATCTACCATGGTATTACTTGGCAGCATGGCTTGTAGTGCTATATGGGAATCTGTATAAGGTTCTAAATTTGGCGATCCATCATTAGTTGTAACTTGGCCTAGCAAGAGATTAGTAGGGCGAGACAAGTCTTGCGCCTTTCGCACCGTGCTTCCCCCTTCTTGTAATGATGTATTCAACTCCTCTTTTACAGGGGCAGAGCTCGTGCCACTTCTGTCATCTGCCCTATCAAGATCCAAACTTTCTCCTTCTGACAAGACTGAAACATCTGACATAGAATAAAATTTGGCCCCAGAGCCACAGGAGTCCGCCTCTATAGCAGTTTCTATTCTAATGGGGGGATTATCAGCAACCAAGTCACCAGCTTCTGAGGTAGTTAGGCCATAGAATGAGTTGTGAGGCTTATTAGGCTGTGGCTCAATGTTATTTTCCACCATAGGATTTATGGGATCGCTAAGCGAAGAGGCAGTTTTTGGTGTATTTAGCATGCTAACCGGTGTTCCCTTGCCCTGGCTCTTGCTCAGCGGTGTCAGCAGGGTCTGACTTTGATTCAAATTTGTATTAGTACTGGAAACCTCCTTCTTTTTTTTTAAAATCCCCGCAACTGAAATTCTTGAGCCAGATCCAGTCACCACCACCGACCCCTGACTAAGCAAGGAGTCGGGTAGCTCTTTGAGGCCAGATTCACTGGTAGAGCGGGAGATTTCCTGTAACGATGAAAGTGCGCCAGATAAGTCCTGATTGGGAGTTATTTGTTCTGCATTTGAAGTAGCAGTCAAGGTTGCTGTAGCGGTGGCGGCTGCGCGCATCTTTGGACCTTTAGGGGGAGCACTGGAATTGGCATTTTTGGGCCTCATTCTCAAGGATTCGTTACTCCGGTCCCGGGTTTCCCAAGCCCAGAGACACCTCACCGTGCGCCTACTCTCTTCCCCAAGGCACCGGATACCAGTCTCAGGACTAATGCTGCGCCCACCACCACCGAGATGGAAGGAGCCGACACCAGCAAAAAGTAACCCGACTCGGCGTTTAAGGGGAGAAGTATTGAGTAGCTGTACCAGCCACAACATAACCAGCTCCCAAATCCAAGCTGCCGGACACTAAGATCAATAGGCGCCGCAAGATTGACAACGGACCCGCAGCTCCCCCAGGCTAACTCCGCTCATGGTCATTTCAGCTCCGTGCGCAGTTTCACTCCCGTTTACAGTCGGCTCCAGTCCGTCTTCACCGCCCTCACCGAACCACTGTAGTAAGCAAATGCAGCAGGTAAACCGGAGCCACCCGCTCCACTCCGTCAGTAGCGTTTTGTTTTTTTGCCATCTTCACCGCTCAGGTAAACAGGGTTGAACCGCGGACCCACAACTCCCGTGCGCGGTTTCACTTGCTGTTTCACTTCAATCCGCTTCACCGCACCACCGCACCAATGTAGTCAGCAAATGCAACAGGTAAACCGGAGCCAGCTGCTTCACTCTGTCAGTGGCATTTTTTTTGCCGTCTTCACCGCCCTCACCGCGCCACCTTGTTCACAGCCACATCAGGAGCACATCACCTCGGGAAAGGCAGCAGGTAAACCGGAGCCATTCACGATACACAGGGAGGGAAGGGGAGTCCTGGAGAGCGCTGTAGTCCATCTCACTCGGACACAGCAGCGTCCGCCATCTTGGCCTCAGTCTTCCTCCTTACGCTTTCTATAATACCCGGGGAATCCACCCCCTGCTTTCCCACTACCCTCACTACTACCATCATCTTTTCTAAATACTAATTATAGGACCACCCACATTATCACTCCGGTCCTATGTGCAACGCGCAGCCCTCCCGCAATTGGTAAGTTGTGATGACGGTATGAAGAAATGATGGGCGCAAGTGAATGAATGTGTATATACGTGCATGGTGTTCATTAAGTCAATACTATTTTTCGAAACAGTGCAACAACTGCTGCAATCTGAGACTGTCTTTCATTGGTGCGATTCTGTTATTGATATTACGACTAACACGCAGATAGTATTAGAATGCGAGTAAAATCGCCACTTCACAAGGTCTGTCACATATAACTAGTATGTCACAGAGCTATATAGGATGAGTGGCACAATGAGGGGATTTCTCCTCCAACGGAGGCATGCACACAAATGTTAGCATGCTATCACCATACACCGATTGGGTATGACACACTGACTGAACGTTTTTTAATGTGTTTTTTACGGTGTATTTGTCCCCAATTTAATCTTTCAGATGGAGACTGGCAGTATACAGATACACTGACACTGAACACACCGCGAGGAGTAGCTACTCTGTCCTCGCCTTACAGAAATTATAGGGAATTCCCATCCTGTAATAGCCCTCACATAGGGGTTTACCTTCTGCCCTGAAGAAAGTCCGGGACCTTTATGGCTGTACCGGACTGAAACATGTCGGCACTAGGGTCTTAGGACCAAAATATCCCAACAAGACCCGTTTTTAGATTTTTTATTGGCCCAGACAGACCCAAGAATAAAGGGAAACCGGGGGTCTGCCTGAGGTATTTTATCTTTAACCCCCCTATCTTCATCTATCAAAAGAGCTCCCAACACTGTGGTCGAGCCCACCCCGACTTGTAGGGGTCGGGGTGACCCGATGATGAAGCATGACACCACTAGGGTGTGTGAGGGTAACTAAAATAAGAAGTGTTCTCTCCCTGACACAAGATTGTGCTTAGCTCAACCGTCCACTAGAGAGGCCCCACTCTTTATCTTTTTTCTTGTTCCCTGTCCTTTGACACAAACAACATAGTAACATCCCTGACCACTGACCGGTCAACTGGAGTATTTTTTTGTGATAAATGTTTTGAAGGGAGGATATACTCCAAGTAAGATTTCTTCTTTAACCCCCAGATACTGAGATTGTTTCCCGGTATCTTTATGTGTTAATATTATAGGATATTAAGATCACCCAAAACCATATAGTGGGAAAATATTACTGCCCTGGAGACAATAGCATCCCCACAGATCTGAAAAAACGATCCCACCGGGCCAGGGGGCCTATAGTAGGGGTGGGCGGAATTTGCGAAATTCACTTTCGCAAATTATCGCGAAAATGTTAACAATCTCCGCCCGTTCGTGGTATTTTCGGCATGGTCGCGGCTCGCCAACTTACCCATGTGGTAGCTCGCGGGCGCGGCCATCTTGTTTTCACTTGTCTCGCGGTGCATGATCGCGAGAAGAAAGATGTGATCGCGCGACGAATGACGTCACTGCGGGCGCGAACTGTCGCGAGACAGCGCAAATGGCTACCAACAATCCAACATCTCATGGAGAACGGGACCGGATCGGCAAAACTTGTCGGCGAACGCGGAGATTCAGGTAAGGCGATCGCACGCACGCGAGAATGTATTATTTTACAGCGCGAGCAAGCAAAAAATTTCCGGTAAAATGCGGATTGCTGAAATTTCGACATTTTCGCACTCTCCACGGAACGCGAAAATGTCAAATTATCGCAATTTCCGTGACCGGAACGGAATTTTAGCCCAGGCCTAGCCTATAGATCAAGGAGCCTCCCAGGGTAAAATGAGCTGAGAAGTTGATGCTGAAATCAAGCACCTCGCAGCCTCCCCAAGCAGTAGTGTCCCCCAATCGAGGTTCCCACTTGTATGTATAAATAATGGCCACACCGCCCCCCTCCCCTCCGGGCGGTTGGCTCTAAAGATCTTATAGCCCACTGGAATGGCCAATGAGACAATCGGATCTGAAGTACAATCAAGCCAGGTCTCAGTCAGGAACAACAGATCTAGTGAGTTGTCCTCCAGGAGGTCAAATACATCAGCATAATGTTTCCTAAGCGAGCGAGCATTAATCATTGCTGCCAGAAAAGGAGGGTCCTTGACCAGCTGGCCAGGGAAGCTATCATTATTAGCCAGAGAAGCAGGCCCCCATCCCAGTTTAAAACCGCACGCTGAGCAAGCATCTTTAGATCCCACAGCCACATCCCAGTTACAAGAAAGGCGGCATGCGGTAAGATCCAGAGCCTGTAGTGTGATTCCAGAGTAGCTCCTTCGGAACTCAGACCCTGGTGACTTGCAGGCAGCATGGCTGGCGCTTGCCTCTTCTGGGACGCTGATGGGTGCAGACGGGCTTGCCTTACGGCGCGCCAGCGGAACATCCACGCAGCGCGCATTTAAATATCCCCATGTGCCAAAGAACTAGAGCGCCGACTACCAAAATGGCATCTCTCAGCGGCACCACGGGTAGCCAGGAAGTGGTCTAAACCAACAAGCCCCAGCAGGCAACTTCAATGTAAGCAGTAGGGAACACAGTGAAACATAAAACATCTGTTAAAAAAAAAATTACAAATGCGAGTATGCAGGCTGTGAGATTGTGCAAATAAGCAGATTAGTGGCAAGGAAAGCAAGAGCGAAGCGGCAAGTGGAGAACCCCTAAGGCGCTCCAGTCAGCGTAGCACGTGTTTAAATGTCCCCGTGTGCCAAAGAACTAGAGTGCCGACTACCAAAATGGCGTCTCTCAGTGGCACCACGGGTAACCAGGAAGTGGTTTAAATCAACAAGCACCAGCAGGCAACTTCAATGTAAGCGGTAAGAAACACAGTGAAACATAAAACAACCGTTTAAAAAAAAATGCGAGTATGCGGGCTGTGAGATTGTGCAAATATGCAGATTAGCAGCGAGGAAAGCAAGAGCAAAGCGGCAAGTGGAGAACCCCTAAGGCACAGTAAGAAGCACAGGTCTCTCACGATCTCGGGTGCTTCCTCCATTGGCACTCAACCCCCATAGCCTCTGACCTGTACCTCAAATTGCTGCTGTGTAGCCTTGTTCCAGCAGGACGCGGGGCCGGGCCCGCTCCGCTCGGCCTCCGCTCGGTGCGGTGTTGGGATATGACCTCCACCCGTGCCAGGAGGGACAAAACACAGAAGGACGCTAAGCCTGACCGCACAGTGAAGAATCTCTTCTCTCGCGCCCAGTGGGGCCCCATTAAGATGGCTCACTCATCTCAGGAGACCGAGTCCTCCCTCACACCGAGAGATGCCCGGGAGGAACCGGTGACGCAGGCCTTCCTCGAGTCCCTGTTCACAACTCTCCGGGAGGACTTGCAAACCGTGAAACCCAATCTCACCTCTGAGATCAAGGACATCTGCAGAGACGTCGATAACATTGGGGAACGGACCGCAGCGATCAAGGACAGAGGGGATGACAGGGACAAAGAACTGTTCGCGCTTTAGCAGGAGGTCATCTGCATCCATGAACAGGTAGACCTCCAGACGCACCTCGAGGACCTGGAAAACCACTCCCGGTGGCACATCATAAGAATCCGAGGAGTCGCAACGAACGCGGAGGCGGGAGATGTTTTCGCCTTCGTGAGGGGACTGTTCAACCATGTGTTGGGAAACGCACCTGACTTTGACATCAAGATTGACAGGGCTCACCGAGTGGGGCCCCCTAGAGCTGACACGGCTGCCCCGGCTAACATCCTGGCCTGCATCCAAGACTTCTGCACAAAAGAGGAGATTCTTCGGAAGGCCAGGTCTCAGCACCCGATCGCCTACCAGGATCACCGTCCCACTCTCTACCAAGATCGCTCAGCGATTGCATTGCAGAAACGCAGGCTCTTCTGCCCCATCACGTCCCGCCTCCCCCAACAAGACATTCCATACTCCTGGGGACACCCATTCCGACTGAGCTTTCGCATGGACGGGAAGCAATACCAGCTTCGCTCCCTGACAGAGGCTAGCAGGGTTTTTGGAGTTGCTCTTCCAGGGGAGGATGGGGGAAATCATGGCTCGGGCCCTGCTGAGGAGACCTCACCACCGGGTTGGCAGAGACAGCGACGCCGAAGACGCTCCAAGCAGCCGTACCCCACAGAAATAGGACTTAATCAAAAGGCCGCCTTGGAGTCCCTGCCTGAGGAGCTGGCGAAGACTCAATCCTCATGATTTTAAGCAGGGCTGTCTGCTCTTTGTTCTACTGAGGCGGGAGGTGGGGAGAGGGGTACCCTTGGCCACTCTATGGATCCCTTACCAGACTCTTCCTGTTCATCTTGGGATGACGGGCTTCTAAGTTCCAGATGTTGGCTATTAGCGATCATCCCTTCCCCCATTGGGAGCATTTCTCCTTCAGCTCCCCCCTAAAGTCGATTGAACGTTGCTTCTATTCAGAACATTATGGTTCTTATTCTTGTTACGGTTTCCTCTCTTCTTTTTCTTTTCTCTTGGTCTTTCTCCTCTCTTTTCCTTTGCGCTTCCCTTCAATCTCCCACTATTGCCGGGATCGGCTCTCCGCGCTGGCGACATGTGCCCCGTGCCCATCCTAAGCTGTGGGGACCGCGCACTCAGTCCTGCCCTAGGCTGTGCACACTTTTAACTCACGATCCCCCCCACTGTAGATGCCGCCCCATAGTCTGAAAGTCCTCACGCTTAATGTGAGGGGACTTAACAATCCCATTAAGCGCTGAGCGATTCTGGCTTATTTGGAGAGTTCCAGGGCTGATTGTCTGTTTGTTACAAGAAACGCACTTGCTGGCCAGAGATTGTCACAGACTTTGGTCCCGGGCTTTTCCGACTCAATTTTTCTCCTCAGGACCCTCGAAATCTGCCGGGGTGGCGATCCTGATACCTAGGGCTTTTAAGGCGAAAGTGGTGCAGAAGGAACCGAAATCAAGGGCAGGCTCCTCACCTACCAACTCTCGATTGGGGGCCACGCACTGATCTTAGGGTCCATCTATGCCCCTAACGAGGGACTGGAGGGGTTTGTCCATGAAGCGCTCACTGAGTCTACCGCCACTCCGGAGCGCAGGTTACTCTTGGGGGGTGATCTTAATCTAGTCCTTAATAATGAGCTAGACAGGTCGGTGCAACGCTTCAGCCAGGTGGGATCGTTTCTCGTGCTGGATTTGCTAGGCTGGAGACCTGAGCTTGATAGACCTTTGGAGGGACCTCCATCCAAACTTTAGAGAATACTCTTACTCACAAGACCTATAGTAGGTTAGACTGCTTTATAGGCACGAAGACGATTAGGGACATCACACTCTTCTCCGATATCCTCGTGGCCACCTTATCGGATCATGCTCCGGTAGTAATTACTTTGACTCTGCCCCCAGTCTGGCTTCCTACTCGGCAGTGGCGCTTCCATGACACCCTCTTACACCGCACGGACATGGTTGCCCAGATCCAGCACGCACTCGATGATTACCTACCCCACAACGACAATGCTGACACCCCTATCTCCACTAGATGGGAAGCCCTGAAAGCCGTGGTTAGGGGAGCAATCATTGCTGTCGCCTCGGTGGACAATCGTAAGCGCAAGAGGGAGGACTTCCCTCAGAAAGTGCGCAAGTTAAAACAGATCCATCAACGGACTGGAGCGCCGCACTTGTGGCGTCAGCTGAAGGCAGCTAGAATGCAGTTAGCTGCCATAGATCGTGATAAAGCAGAATACATGCCTCTCCGCCTGCGCCACTCATTTTATGTTGGCGGTGACAAATACGGCCAGATATTAGCACCCAAAGTACAGGAGTCCCGGCTGCGCGACGGGGTACAGGAGATCACTGATCAGGCAGGCCACACGCACACTGAAGACGCTGACATAGCCGAGACTTTCCATGACTTTTACGCACATTTGTACAATGCACAGCATTTAGAGTCGACGGATATAGATACCTATCTGAATCAGGTCACTCTCCCCAGCCTGTCCCAAGCGCAGGCTGACCACATAGAGCAGGAGATTCGCCCAGAAGAAGTAATCTCTGCCATCTTGCGCCTAAAAGTGACTAAATCACCAGGCCCAGACGGCTACACAGTGGCTTTTTATAAGCAGCTCTGCCCCACGCTAACTCCTCTTCTCACGCGCCTCTTTAACTCCTTCGCTTCTTCGGGAGCGATCCCTTCTTCCATGCTTCAGGTGATAGTGGTCATTCACAAGCCCGGTAAGGATAAGAAGCTTTGCGTGGCATACCGGCCTATCTCTCTTTTGAATATCGACCTGAAGCTCTACACTAGTATCCTCGCGACTCGCCTACCTCCCTACTTGCCCGAGTTAATCGACCCTGACCACGCTTGGGTTTATACCCAAAAGACAGACCAGCGACAATACGAAGCGGGTGCTTCACCTCATCGAAAAGGATTCCCGAATCCCAGGTGACTATATGCTTCTGGCCATCAATGCTGAAAAGGCATTCGATCGTGTGCACTGGCCCTACTTGGAGCAGGTGCTGCTCCGTTTTGCCATGGGGGAGAAGATGATTGAGGATCCGCACCCTCAATTATTACCGTGGCCCTGCAGTTGTGGTGCGAGTGAACGGGCATGCATCCACCCCTTTCACATCCACAGAGGCACTAGACAGGGGGGCCCTCTGTCACCCCTGCCCTTTGCCTTATATATGGAGCCCCTGGCGCAACGAGTCCGTGAGCACCCGAGGATTCCAGGAATATGCTTTGGTAGTGACACCTACACCATTAGCTTGTGTGCAGATGACGTTCTGGTCACCCTGACGGAACCTGCAACAGCCTTGGGCACCTTCTATGAGGGGCTGGACTCCTTCGGGGGGGCGTCCGGATTCAAAGTTAATATCACCAAGTCCACGGCTCTAAACCTTTCCATGCCACCCCAGATGCTGGCGGACCTACAGACGCGCCATCCCATACAGTGGGCTGATACGGTTCCTTATTTGGGGATCCAGCAAACCCCCATATTACAGGTGACGAGGGAGGTCAACTATACCATCTTGCAGTCTCAGATCCATGCGGACCTGTGACGTTGGAAACATTACCCAATCTCTTGGCTGGGCCGTGTAGCTGCGGTTAATATGACGATCCTTCCCAAACTTCTTTATCTGTTTCAAATGCTCCCTCTCCAACCTCCACCGGCTGGCTCCAGCAGGTGCAGACAGAACTTTCTCAATTTATCTGGCAGGGTAGCAAGCTGAGGATGAAGTGGCAGGTCAGTTTCCTCCCTCCAGACGAGGGGGGCATAGGGATGGCCGATCTCGTGTTGTATTAAACACTTGGTGGAGTGGAGCCGGGCCGAGTCGAAAAAGCACTGGCTCTTTCAGGACCGGGCGATAACGGGCACTTCCCTGATGAAGATCCCTTTCCTTCAGAAGGCCCAGCTCCCCCCAACCTTCTACGCTTCAACACTGTTGGTCTGGGACTAGACAAACAGGCGACAGGGGCTGACAACCTTCCCCTCCCCACTCATTCCTCTTTTTGGCAAATCAGACTTCAGACCAGGGATGGGTGAGACGTTCTTCCTTCTTTGGAGAACCACCGGTTGCCGCGCGCTAGGTCCCCATATGATGCCGAAGGAGTCGTACCCTTCACACAGCTACGTGCGGATTACGATCTCCCTGAATCTGAGCGTTTGCACTATTTGCAGCTACGGCATTGGACTTTACACCCAGACAATAGGTCACAGGCCCATCCGCTGAAATCCATGAGGGGGAAACAAATGGTGCTTGCACTGGGCTCTGCCACACAAAACATTCTCATACATTGGAAATCTACACGTACTCCAACACTCACAGGGTGGCTTCACTGCCTATGGCATATATTGGGCATGGAGAAGATTTCGCTCACCGCGGCTGGCAAGTGCTCAGGATTGAACGACCTATGGCAGCCCTTCCTGACCCTCCTGGCATAGGACTTTAGCGAGTTGACATGTCTGAGATACCTGCGCCTTCTGCGCTTGACATCACATGATGCCTCCACGTCGGAGGCAGGCCCTGACGACTAGTTGTCGTCTATCTCTGGATGGGCAGGGTTGGTGGGTACGGGTGAGGCGGGGGAGGGTGCTTTTCTATTTTCTTCCTCTTTTCTTTTCCTATTTCTGGGTTGGGGGGCTATTTCTTTGGTTTTATTCTTATTGTTTGATTTTTCTGATAAACTTATATGTCATTTGTTTGCATTGGAGCCCTGCGTGGCCCCATTGGTCGCACTGCTGTTTTGCAGGCTTGCAGTACATGGCATTTATTTCAATAAAAAGATTTAAACCATTAAGTGACTCTTGCCTCATCCATCACACCTGTTGCTATACATTTGTTTCTGATCCTATTGACATGTCACTATGGACACTGTATCTGCACACGACTCCTTGCAGCAGCTATGTTTGGCTAACTAGAGGCTCTTTTAGATATTTTGTGGAGTTTAGAATAGTATGAGGATCCTGCTATCCTGGGAGACTGTGATGTACTCATACAACAATGTGGCCAACGTTTTCCGCTGCTTCACTGCTGCTGTGACATGACCACCACGGCCGGGCTGGTTGCCATAATTTCAATAGAGATGGGGGCCACCAATGCTGAGGTGACATTAACAGGGTCTAGGTCTTTTGGGGCCCTGGGCAGAAAGTGAATCTGTGAGGCCCCTCTAAAGGGCATGGACGTGACACACTCAGGGCTGTTTGCATCTGAATAGATGTCCCTGCTCCTGTATCTGCTGCCCCTCCCTCCGAGCGACCTACAAGGACCTCTCAACAGCTCATCAACGGCTGAAGGTTGATTGTCTCCAGAGAGTGTTAAGACTTGCAGGGAGCTAAACAGCAGGGCAATTGCCATCCTGCGTGGGGGAGGGGGTGGATGTCTAATTGCAGGACAAACCTGTGAAATGTGTGTTCTTGCAAGTGGAAATGGGGACCCCCTCTCCTAGGATCCCCCTTGTTACACCATAGCAGTGGGGCCAGGTGAGAGGGGCCTCCTAAGGTGGCACCTTTCATGCCATGGTCTGACTCTGTTGCATTGTTGGAGGCCCCAAGTTGGAGGGTTGACAACGGGGCCCTGGACAGCTGCCCACACTAGCCATGCCTATTGCCAGCTCAGGGTGACAATGTACCGCCGTGCAAGCAATGGGTACTTTGACTGTGGTATATGTACCTGTGTCCATCCGGGTGTTCAATGTTCACAGTCAAATATGCCTGCACGCAGGGCGGGCACTAGGCATGGCCAGTGTGTACAGCTGTCCAGGGCTTTGCTATAAGCCCACCAGCAAGGGGCCCGCTACAGTGCAAGACACCGCCAAACCTCTTGTTCCCCTGCTGATCCCATTGAATGAAGGTGTCTGTTTGCAATTGGGCTTACAGGAGGCCCCCCCCTCCCTGGACCTATCATGAATGGTGTGGGGAGGCCTAGGGGAGTGGGAGACTGCATCTTGTGCCAGTTGCAAGGAGACGCATTTTGGAGTTGTGTCCTGCCATTAGGCCTCCTGCCTGGCTGCCCATTTGAGAGCCACAGTGGGACATGCAAAGTCATCACTTTACAGTCTGCAGTGTATTGGCTCTCAGCCCCCAAACTATTCTGACAACTTCAGCCCAATCGAAGCTGTGTGAGAGGTGATTGTAGGTGGCTGAGAGGGGAGCTGCAGCCCACGAGGAGTCTGCACAAGGCAGCTTCAGGTGCCCTGAAGGTGTCACTCTTGTAAATTAGAGGGGCCTCGCACATTCCACTTCGCCCGGTGCCCCAACAATCCTAGGGTCGGCCCTGCCTGCACGATTGTTTGGTGTTATTGTACAGGGGTTGTATGCCGGGAGATGTTTTGGACGTACCTCTGCTGTTGACCGCGGCTGCATCTTATCTGCTGGTAGTGGATCAGGTAGAGCAGCGGAAAGGCCTCTAGAGCAGGATCCATGATGGCTCAGATCGTATAGAGGTGTTTCGGGCTCGAGTTTCTCTCTCCGTAGTTGTGCTTCTGCCATTGAGATGGGGTGGGTTTACCGCAGTGGTATGATGTGCTGTTTGATACACCCTTGCATAACGAAAAATCGTGCGGAGCCGAAAACACTGCAGCGGTCAAAAAAATGGGCTATCTTGGCTCATTGTAATATGGCGGCTGCAAAGACTGCTTCTAGAGTAACTAAAGTGACATTTTCTGCCACCGACAGAACTGTGGAGGCTTTTCCGTCTGCCATCGTCATTGGCCCCCTAGTCTCTTGGGAAAGTAGACATTTTATAGAGTACCACACCCGTTTTATGCTAATATTCAGTACACATTAAAAAATGTATCAATATATTCAGTTTACATTTAAAGAAAAGGATTTGGCCTGTAGCGAGGCATTAGATAGGAGGGAGAAAGAGTAATAATGAATTAGAAATGCCTGTAAACCCGTACTGCTGCTTGCAGAATGTCCATTGATATCTGATCAGTGGGATGTAAATGTATGTCATACACATGATATGGAGAAGAACATAATGATAATCTGGATGGAAACTATTAAGAAAAAGTGAATATTAGTACACATATTCTGATATGAAGCAAAAGACTGTAAGTATGGATGACAATAAAGAATACCATTACCAAATACCTGTACTGGATGCTTTACTATCTAGAGTGCATGATGTGGGACACAAATATATACATACTAACAAATCTGAAAAATATAGGATGTATGTTTTGACATAAATGCAACAAGATCATGCATATAATGAAACTGATTATATATTATACTTGAAACATGCAGAACAAGAAGAATACTTTACTTCAGAAACCAAACAAATAACATACTACAAAACTAATGGAGAGAGAATTCATATTTATATATTGTAAATTATATTGCTAAAGATTACAGCCTCAGCTATTGGCTTGTTGTCCATGGCTTGTTAACATGTCGGCACACTGCTTGGAGCAGAAGCAGAGGTGGTAGCAGTAGGCAGATGGGCAGACAAATAATATGGTTTATAAAATGCATAAGGATAAACGCTGTGTATATGGTGAGTACATTTTCTAATAAACACATTAATCACTTAAGTGTTGAAGTATGAAAAACAAGACATAAATGTTTCTAGACTGTGGTCTTAACACATTTCAGTATGGCGTACCTGTGTGTAGTTGGGATGCATTTAGACTAGTTCCCTGGTAGCCGCCCTGCCACAGTAGATAGTACTGCTGCCTTTGCAGTTACTACCAATGTACTTGAAATTGTGACTGTATTCAATTCAATTCAATTCAAAAACTTTATTCGATCATTAATTAATAATCATAAAAGTACATACATACATAAATATAAAAACATGAGGATTCAGCAAGTTTTAAATTAATCACATGTCATGAAAATGGTGCTTTTCCTCAGACATATCGATTTTAAAATATATACAGCAGTAAAAAAACAGATGTCCTGTGAATTAAGTCCAAATAAAAGCCCCATGGCCGAAACAATATTGGATACATTATATTTTTTAAAAAGCGGTTTCAGATATACTTTTCGAAGATGGAGATAAAGAGGGCATAACAGTAAAAAATGCTCCGTACTTTGTTTTGTAGTCCCGTCACACGGACAGGGGGCGGTAGTATAAGTCTTCATTACAGGATACGCAACAAGCAAATGAACAATCCCCATCCGGAGTCTTGTCAACACAAATTGGTGGGAACGGATAGTAACCAATTTAAGGTATCCTGGGGGCCCCATTTCTTCCTTATTATATCTGTCATAAAAAACATGTGAGGAGAACTGAACAGTAGCTGCGTTACGCTTCATCATGCTAACCCTCAAAAATTCATGTTTAATCTCACTCTTCATGATATCTAAAACACAAGAAGGGTTATCACAGACCCTAAAATTAAAAACATCATCAAATGTTCGGATAATATAGTTAAGCCACGGGATGCGGGAACATTTATCCAAGTAAAGACAATCAGAGATTATCTTTCTTGTAAAGCCAGTCTGTTCCTTAGACCAAATAGATCTCCATACTAACAGGGGTCTTAGTCTGATCATGTCAGATAGATGTTCTAGACCAGACTCTTGATGGATCAGCTTTGTTGAGGAAGAAGATGGTAAACAAAGGAGTTTTTTGACGAATTTGTTCTCCTCAACCTGGAGCATGTTGTTATTACAATGGCCCCACACTCCTGAACCATATAGGGCCAGAGCAACACATTTATGTCGATATAAATACAACATGTCTAGTATCCGTCTTGAGCCTAGCTTGGATGCAAACCTAAATAAGCCAAAAGAACACTTGGCCATTTTGGCTCTTACATTGATCATTTCGGAAGTCCACATCCCCCCACTATTAAAAGTGATACCCAAATAACAAAATTTGTACACCACTTTTATGGTTTGGTCCATAACTGTAAAGGGCCTTAGGTTCTTAATTTTCTTCCCACAGGGCATTATAAAAGTTTTTGAATTATTAATTTTTAATTTTCTCCCCTTAATAAAATCTGCAAATTTATTCATAAGTTTTTGCAACCCTAAGGGGGTTTGTGAGAGCAGAACCGCGTCATCCGCATAAAGCAATATTGGGATGGACAAGCCACCAGCAGTCGGTGCATCTGCACTGGTGGACCGTAGTTCCGACTCAATTGCATTAATAAAAAGGGAGAAAAGGAGAGGTGCAAGGACGCATCCCTGCCTAATTCCGGATCCTATTTTAACACTGGGGGTACACTCCCCCGATTGCCCGTATCGTATCTTGGCTGTCAGGTTCCTATAAAGTTGGGCCAGGAAATAAATAATATCTTGAGGGGCACCCATGTCCAACAAGGTTGACCACAGAAGACCATGGTCAACCAAGTCAAAGGCACTGGACAGATCGGCAAAACAAAGAAACAACGAGCCTTGTTTGGCTCGTGTATATTTGCATATAATAAGGTCTAGGTTAATGCACTGTTCTATAGTGCCCAACCCCTTGCGAAATCCATACTGTGAATCTGCAAGGATCCCTTTATCTTCTGCCCATTCCTCTAGACGACTCAGTAATACTCTACTCATAATTTTTAGGGAAGCAGTAAGGAGGGAGATCAGGCGATAGTTTTTTGCCTCACCCCTCTCCCCTTTTTTATATACCGGGATAATAATTGATTCCCCCCAGGTCTGTGGAGCCGCAATCGTCGCAGCTGCATTAAAAACCTTTGTTAACAATGGGCTCCAAATGGAAATCTCGGCTTTATAAAGGTCAACGGGTACCCCGTCCGGGCCCGGCGCCTTTCCCCCCTTACTGGCCCGAATGGCTGCATCTACCTCTAAGACTGTGATATTGAGAGGTATGGGGGTTAAAGCCATGGTTTCACTATCCCCCCCTACAGCTAGTCCTTCGGGGTTAAAAATACTAGTAAAATGAGACACCCATTGTTCCTCAGATACCTGGGCTGACATTACCGGGACTTCTTCATTTTGGAGGAAGGGACTATTTACAGTGGACCAAAAAAGCTTGATATCCTTAAGGTCCACTGCCTTGGTCAAATTGTACCAGGCCTCTTCCCTTAGTTCCTGTTTCCTATCCCTCAGATGAATTGTGTATTCCCTTCTGAGGGTTTTAACTGCTTCCTTATCTCTGGGTTTACCCTTAAGAGCAGCTTTGAGTCTTTGTAAGGATTTAGTACATTCTCTGTTAAACCATCCCCCATTAATCCTAGGGCCCTTTGGTTTTCTTCCCGTTAAAATTTCAGCAACATTTTTATTAATAATGTCGAAACTAACTAGAATATCAACATTATTCTTTTCGGGTTCGAGACAGCATTCCACCTCGTCTATACAGGCAGACACGATAGTACATAGTAAATGTTCCTCATTTTGCCTACCCCATTTAATTCTAGGGCCATTAGGTCTATGTGGAGCTATATCTGTCACTTCACCATGTAACGCCTTTTCTTTGGCCCCCCACAAAGAAAGATACATTGTTAAACAGTTATGATCACTTAGGGCCGGGTCTACTATTACAGGTAAGGAACACAGAGCTATAATACTGGTGGAGACAATGAGGTAATCGATAACCGTAGCACAGTTCCTACCAATAAAGGTAGGTACCGAATTACCCTCGCTGTCTACCCTAGGTAACATAATGCATAAATCCATTTTAAGCATAAAAGTGTTAAGGGAATCCCCATAAACCGAATGTATAAAGTGGGTCTGATCTTCCCCCACCTCATCCCCATGCCCACACACCCTATTGCCACCAAATGGGCACATGTAAATGTTAAAATCTCCGCCCCACAAAATATCAAAAGGCACATCACTGCACCCATATAGCCTTTCCACCTCCGCTTCAAGTTCATCAACCATATCTGTTTTTGAGTGGTTAAAGGCATTGTTGTAGTGGTTTATAACTAAAACATTTCGCCCATTCCTATTTTGTAACCACAACAACTGAGAGTGTAGACCGACGGTCCGGTGGATTTTTACTCGAACCGGTAGCCTCACAGAAAGCAATATCACCATTCCACCACTGGCTCTCCCCATGTTGGATGGCTGGGCATGGCAATTATAGGCAACATACCCGTCAAGATAGACATCTTCGGCCGCCCAAGTCTCCTGGAGACACAGGATATCAAATTGGGTTATAAATTCTAACCATCCTAGACATTCTATCTTGTTATTCCATCCAGAGATATTCCAGCTCGCCATCTTATATCCCCGTTCAATTAAACTAACAGCCTCAGTGGATGGTGGGGATAAGGTGTGGACATGGGTTGCTTCCCCTGGCACGGAATCTACAGATAGTAAGGTCAGGCTTGTGCTTCCATTGGCCGGGGTAAGAGCATCGGAATTACAGTAAAGCTGGGCAGAATTACATGTATTACCCCCAGAACTACATGTAGCATTGTATCCATTGGGTGAGTTAATACCTGTTGAACCTTTTTCCCCCGTGCCCCCACCCGTGTCTCCCCCTGTGTCACCACGGAATTCCTTCTCCCCCTTCCCTGTGGCTCAATGGCATCAATCGCAATCTTCCAGGCCACTAAACACCTCAAACCTGTTGGTGGTATCTAGGGGTGTAAAAGGTTTGAGATGATCCATTCTCCTATGTGTTAGGGGGTTATACCTTGGGCCTATAGTATTCCACCCATACAAATCTACAACTAATGGTGGTTGCCTGTCGCTAAATATAGGGCCATTATTGTAGACAGGTGGACGATATGGGTTTGGAAGCATTTGCCTCAATAACGATGGTGGCGGAGGTCGCTGTGATTGATGATTTGGTGGAAACACCACTGAGCGAGGATAAAAATATGTTAGGGGACGGGGGGTAATAGGTTTACTATCGTGGTCTGACGGCCAATTAAGTATAAAATGGACGGCATTCTGATCTCTAAAATTAATGACCACTATGTCTCCCTCAATATCTTTGGGTCTTCCTCCCAGCCAAGGAAGGCGGCGGACATGTATAATTTCTCCATTGATATTATTTGCAATAGGTCTATACAGACTTAACCAGTGTGATATTTTATTTTTCAACTGGGTAAAGCTCTCCCGTTTGTCCTTCTCCAGCTCTGGTACCCCAGTAAGGACTACTACAAGGGGTACAGCTTCTGGTGGAAGTTCTGGAAGGGGACCCTTGTTATAATTATCTCGAGCCGGCCGCTCGTTTCCTCTCTCTCTATTTATATTCCCTGGGGCTTGACCAGAATTATTCCGCTGTCCATTAGACGTTACAGCCTGTACTAATGTGGGTTTACTGTTAGGTCCAACAGGATTACTCCCTGATGTACTTCCACTCATATTAATTGAGGGTTGAGGCTGAATGGTAGTCTGATCAGGGGTAGGTATCGTTGTTGTAGCGGATGTACCTGATGAAGAGGGTACCATTGGGACTTGTATAGAGGGGTTAAACGACACTTTATTAGTTACAATCTTTTTCTCCAGTTCGTGTTCTATCTTCCCAAGTCTATCTTCTAGTTTGCTAAGTCTTTCTATGATAGCCAGGGAATAGGTCCTCATTATAGACTCTATGCTATCAATCAAGGCCCTGTCTGAAGGTTCCTGTAACGTCACCACCGTTGGGGGGCTATCGGCGATGGAAATAACAGGGTCAGTAAAGGGAATTACACATGGATGCGTAGGTGATATAGCTTTCCTTCCTTCGTCTGTTACTTTAACCAGTCCTCCTCTAGTACTATCATCCTTTTTAATACCAAAGTCTGCATGATTGAATTTCCTCTTTGGAGGGTTATTTTTACGCCTTTTAGTCGGAGGAGGGCCATGAATTTTAACTGGTGTGACTTTTTTTACCCTACTGTTGACTTCTTTTCTTTGTTTAGGGATAGGGGTAATTTGTGCTTTAGTTATAACAATAGATTTAGTAGTACTGGGAGTGATGACAGTGGTTAACAGATTACTAGTAGTGCCTAAGGATTCAGAATCACTCGTAGATGTTCCCTCTCTAAATATTAGAGGGATACTGTCCTGCGAGGTGGTGCAAATATCCCCCATAGAGCTCATTAACGCTGGTGACACCGGGAATGGTCTATTCTTTAGACTTTCAATCGACCGCCGTCGTTCAGCCCGGAGTTCTTCAAGGGTAGGGGGAGTTGGAGAATCCAAAAGGGTTTTCTTAAAGTACTTATCTAATTTCCCATTTACCAAACCCACCGACTTCTCAGGGCCAGGTAACTCCAGGGTTAAAATTTCAGTAGACATAATGGTTATATTATGAACCCCCCAAACACTTACACAGTAGTCCTATGATGATCTGTATTCGGGCAGGGATTCTGGCCCAGTCCAGTCTCTGTGGGTCTATGAGGGTCTTAGAGGGTCCGCCCTTAGTCCGGGCTTTGTCCCGGGTGATGTCCCGCACACGCGTCCCGCTGACGCGTAGTGACCTCAGGTCTTATGCTGATTGTAGATAGAGGGGGCGGAGTCACGGGAAGAGGCGGCAGGTGTGCTCGATGAGACACGCACAGCCTGCTGGACCTCGCAGTCCCGTCCTCCTCCACCGCACTCCCCAGTCTTTTTTACAAAGTCCACCGGGGCTCCCAGCATACAGGTCCAATGAGGCCAGTGCCCAGCGGGGCTCCACACGACAACAGGCAAAGGGCTAGAACAGGGCAAGGACTCCTCAGCGAGCGCCTTAAGATAAGTTGAACGACTAAAAAGTCAAAAAGGTGGAGATAGATGTGCAATATGTGTGCCTATCTGTGAAACCTGACTGTGAAGTAGAAATGCTAAGGTGCAATACAAGGGTATAGTTTCTTACCATTCATGACGTTGGGATTTCCAAGAAGAGGCAGGCCATATAGAAGGACAGGGTCCATTGGAAATAAAGTGTGCTCATCAGTAAGGTGAGGTGGCCATGGGATCTAGATATGTCACCTATACCCTGTAGAACTCTAACACTAAACTGCTCTCATCCATTCTTCTTGAGGTCCCCACAGAGTCCACCTAAACACACAATGCATTAGGAGTCTGTCCCCTCTGACCATATGGCTGCTTCCTCCACTCCACTGATGATGTATGGAGGCAGATCATGTGGACTTCTATAGCATTCTACAACAACGTTACCTATAAGGTCTGTCTCCTCCTAAGAGAAGTTCTTATTTTTCATCCATTGTAATGGCCCACATCTTGGAAAATGCAAAAACAACAGTTAATGGACAGAATGCAGAACAATGTAATACATCCACCCCAGTACAGAGATCTGGGCCTAAATCCATCGTTTTTTTGCTCACCATGCCGTTCCAGTTTGGACCCAGCCATATGAAAATCAGTCTTGACCCTGTGCCTCATGGGAACAGTCCAGCCCGAACTTCCAAGCCAGGTCCTTCCTTGACTAGAAACAAATATCCTAGGGCCGGTTTCGGGGTTTCACCCCTCTTCAGCCAGAATAGCATGATTCCAGTGGCATGGAAAGCACGAGACCAACGTCTGGGCATACCCGTCCCACTTTGGGTGACAAATGCAAAAACAACAGTTGATGGACAGAATGCAGAACAATGTCATACATTCACCCCAGTACAGAGATCTGGGCCTAAATCCATCGTTTATTTGCTCACCATGCCATTCCAGTTTGAATCCAGCCATATGTAAATCAGTCTTGACCGGGGAACAACCTTTACAACGCAACTTTTACAACGCACTACACTTACAACGCATTTTTTACAAAGCAACATCCACTACAACGCATTCCATTACATAGCATGACACTACAACGCATTTTTAAAAACTACCTTTACAACGCATTCCATTACATCGCATACTACCTTTACAACGCATACCATTACAACGCATAATATTACACTACACTATCCAACACTTACCCTACTGTTGCACCCCTGGAGTTAGAATAGTAATTTTTACCCCTATACTATCCAACACTTACCCTAATGTTGCACCCCCTGGAGTTAGAATAGTAATTTTTACCCCTGCACTATCCAACACTTACCCTACTGTTGCACCCCCTGGAGTTAGAATAGTAATTTTTACCCCTATACTATCCAACACTTTCCCTATTGTTGCACCCCCTGGAGTTAGAATAGTAATTTTTACCCCTATACTATCCAACACTTACCCTACTGTTGCACCCCCTGGAGTTAGAATAGCAATTTTTACCCCTATACTATCCAACACTTACCCTTCTGTTGCACCCCCTGGAGTTAGAATAGTAATTTTTACCCCTATACTATCCAACACTTTCCCTACTGTTGCACCCCCTGGAGTTAGAATAGTAATTTTTACCCCTATACTATCCAATACTTACCTTAAATGCAATTTAATATTATGCGTTGTAATGGTATGCGTTGTAAAGGTAGTATGCGATGTAATGGAATGCGTTATAAAGGTAGTTTTTAAAAATGCGTTGTAGTGTCATGCTATGTAATGGAATGCGTTCTAGTGGATGTTGCGTTGTAAAAAATGCGTTGTAAGTGCATGCGTTGTAAAAGTGTGCGTTGTAACGACATACATCCGTCTTGACCCTGTGCCTCATGGGGACAGTCGAGCCCGAACTGCCAAGCCAGGCCCTTCCTTGACTGGAAACAAGCACCCTAGGGCCGGTTTCGGGGTTTCACCCCTCTTCAGCCAGAATAGCATGATTCCAGTGGCATGGAAAGCATGGGACCAACGTCTGGGCATACCCGTCCCACTTTGGGTGACAAATGCAAAAACAACAGTTGATGGACAGAATGCAGAAAAATATCATACATTCACCCCAGTACAGAGATCTGGGCCTAAATCCATCGTTTATGTGCTCACCATGCTATTCCAGTTTGAATCCAGCCATATGTAAATCAGTCTTGACCCTGTGCCTCATGGAAACAGTCCAGCCCGAACTGCCAAGCCAGGCCCTTCCTGGACTGGAAACAAGCATCCTTGAACCTGTTTCGGGGTTTCACCCCTCTTCAGTCAGGATAGCTTGATTCCAGTGGCATGGAGAGCACGGGACCCACGTCTGGGCATACCCGTCCCACTCGGGGTGACAAATGCAAAAACAACAGTTGATGGACAGAATTCAGAACAATGTCATACATTCACCCCAGTGCAGAGATCTGGGCCTAAATCCATTGTTTTTTTGCTCACCATGCCATTCCAGTTTGAACCCAGCCATATGCAAATCAGTCTTGACCCTGTGCCTCAAGGAAACAGTCTAACCTTAACTGCCTTGGAGGCAGGATCTGTGTGCAAGGTCTCCCATGCATAGGTGTGCATCTGCATGTGCAGAGATCTCCTTATATAGACTTCCCGTGGTAATCAGTCCCTATGTTGTGGACTATATTGGGAGTTTAGGTTGGTAGTGTAATATGTAGGCACTACAGTTTTGCTTTTGGGGCTTTCAATTTTTTAGGTTCTTTTTCGGTGCTTGTGAGTTACATCATGGAAATAAGTTTGTGTTTGTAGAGGGAGGGGGTTCATTTGTAAATGTTGCGGGTTCATATTTTTTGTAAGATAAGATTACATTATGTATTTCTTCTATGAGTTTATGAGTTATATTGGTTTTCAGGTGAGTAATGTTTAAGTATTTAAAATGATGTGCAATTTGTTTGGGATGCGATTAGTGTTTTTAAAACAAAAAGGTGTGGACATATTTAGGGATATAAGCAATATTTGTTTGATAGTTTTGTATTATGTTGAAATTGTGTGTGCTTTTTACTGGGGTTTTACCATTTATGATATATTTCGATTTTAAAGATTTGTATGGTTGCACTTAAAACAATAAAAGTTATCCGAGGATTTGTTTAGCTTTAATTTTGTTTCTGGGGCTATGTTTAAAATAGTAAATTATACCCTTAGGTTTTAATAACTTTTCCTTATATTTGCGGGATTGGAGTAAGAATGGTAAATTTAATCCCCTGAGATTATGCACTTTCCTCAATGCAAGTGGGACTGCATTCAAATCAAAAAGTAAATCTGACCCTATATTTGATTTCTGTTTTGTTATTATTTTCATAAGCTCTGAGGAGAGACACCCTCAGAACACAACTCTCCCACCAGTTCAGAACCTCTCTCTTGCAACCCCCCAACTGGGGGGATCCCCCTGGAAGCCAAACAGGTCAGGACACTGGTTACAGACGTCCTTCACTCCAGGTCAGTCAGATCCTGAACTGGGTCTCCCAACCCAGGGACTAAACCCTGCGGTTGAACATTTGCCTGGCACACCAGGACTTCTGGAGACCTACACAGTATCCCCTCGAGGGTGACACATGACTCCTGTGTCGTGTGACAGTCTGCCTGGTGCAGATCTCCCCACCCCTGTCCACCTGACAGTGCGCGAAAATCCACCAGGCCAGCAGTGGTATCACCATGGTCACTTCTAGGACACTCAGCCCTTATGGCTGGCCTCTGACCCACTGGTTCTCCCACTGGGGAACACATCCCCCTCTCACCCCTCACTCTGGACTTCTGCACCCTCTCAACTGGAGTGTCACCGCCAGACACCAGAACCACTGGAGCTCTGTTTACAGTCGCTCCAGGTTATCCTGACACTAGGAGATCCCCCTCAAATGGTCTACTAGTACAGCCTAGGCCCCCAACCTGGTGTTCCCTTAAAAAACCCTCCAGGCCCCGAGACTGGGGTTCGGGCACCTTGGGACGCACAGTCCCACACTCACTCCTTCTCCACTGAGACAGGATGTGAGCCCCTACACCCCTCCCACTACACTGGACCTAGATGGGCTACCCTGAACCTCTTCCACCATACAGGACCGGAAGATACCTGAGCCACTTATTTTGGGATCACCCCCAATGCTTCTTCAGACCCTCTGGAGTCCACCAAAAGGTCTGCCTCCAGTGCAAGTTCCCTGGAATCTGAGAACTCGCACCCCAGCGGGCGTTGGCATAGCTCTGGAAAACGGGGACTTAAAATATGCTCTCGAACAAATGAATCACACAGCCCCTCACAGTTGTTAACCAACTTACCCTTTGCCCTACCATCCAGTGCCTCAAACAAGTACTCCACAACACTCTCCTGAGGTTGGCAAGACAGTGTCTTACTGTCTCTGTGACTCAACTCACACTCTTCCGGGCGGTTTCCATATTCACACACCAGGACCTCTACCATGGGGGAACCCCTCTCCCTGCACCTCTCATCTAGAGTCAGTAAAGAGTCCCTCCCACCACCAGGAATATGATCCCCTGAGTCCCCTGAGTCAGTTCCCCAATCTACTTCAGGGACACTGCACACCACTGGAGCTACCTCATAAACCCCCTCCCTCAAGTCAGGCACCCTATCTCTGGGTGTGTGTACTTCTCCCTCAGCACTAGATGTCACAATTTTGCTGCCACCATCTGAGCTGGACTCTACCTCCAACTCAGCAAAGCTCACTTCCTGAGCTACACACACCTCTTTTTGCTGGGTTGAGACACTCATGGCCTCAAGCCTCTCAAGCTCCAAATCAAGCTCCCTCATTCTCAGTTCATTAGCCAAAAGTAATTTCATTTCCTCAAGGGCACGCTTGCTCTCCTCAGCTCACTTTCCAAGTGCTCTTTCTCCATCTGGCTCTTGAGTTTCAAAACTTCTAGCTCATGTTCTCTGATTCTTTGGTTCCCCTCTAACTCCTCTGGAGAGAGTCCCCTACTGGAATGGTTGCTGCCAGCCCTTGAGGCCCGTCTGCCCACTGGCAAATCATGAGATCTAAACCCATCCCTCCTAAGATTCTCCTCTCCATTCTCAGCATCTGCCTCCTCCGCCTCTTTAGCCTCCCACCAGGCCTTCAAGGTTTCCTGCAGCTCCTCCTTCCTGGAGCTGCTTCTCATGGTGCATCCAAAATCTTTGCAAACTTGTTTGACCTTATCCTTTTTGTAAGAATACAGATCCTCAATATGAATTTCCAATTCTACCTTCTCATTTGCTGCACTCCCTTTCTGGGCATGACGCTTCTTGGGTGTTACGCAAAAATAGAACCAAAAACCAAAAAGTTCAGTATGTGGTTGCGTAGTGATCTGCGCTAAACTAGTGATGTTCACCAATCACTGTGGGTCAAGTGCAAACACAAGTTCAAATCCCACCGCTGCCACCAATGTTAGAAGTGGGGGTCTCTAGTTGGCAGAGGTAGGTACCTTTGACCAAATAGGGACCCTTGCTTCTAGTCAGGGTAAGGGGGTACACAGTGTTGATAACCCCTGCTCACCCCCATGGTAGCTTGGCACGAGCAGACAGGCTTATCCCCAAGGCAATGTGTAAAGTATTTGCAACAACACCCACAGTAATCCAGTGAAACACCACAAATGGACACCACACAGGTATTTATAAAAATAGATCTCTTTATCTAAAAGTAGGCAAGACTAAACAACATAGATTCCCACACACACAATAAAGCTTTGATGTAAAAAGGTTCTCACGTAGTGTTCTTTCAACAATCAAGCGTGCAATTATTGTTTCTGTTCAGTAATAGTTATAGGGCCAAACAGTTCTATAATCGTGCCCGATCAGTGTGGATTGTACCCACACACGTGTCTGGGGCACGAATCAACAATGCCTCTCCTCAATTTGAGTCCCCTCTCATGAATCTCCCGCTGACTCCCCGGTCAGCGATGGTGCCGATCTGCCCCCAAAGCTACGGGCGTGGATTCAGTCAACTTCTACTGTTACCAGTGACAAAGTCCATCTAGGCAGCCCTCCCACAACCCCCGCAATTGACCCCCAGGCAGGGACCCACACCACGGCTCGGACTGTACTCTGAGCGTTACCTGGGGGGTCGCGGCTTCACTACTAGGGATAGGCAGTCCTGGCGGCAACGGCGCTGGAAGTCCTCGGTTGCTGGGTGACGAACGGCACTTCCAGGGGCTCGGTACGGCTCCACCGGCACGAGCCCCTTACTGCTAAGCAACCGGTGACGCAGGAGCCAATCCCAGCGCGGCCGGGTCATGGACAAGCCTCCTTGTTGATGGGAGACCCTGCACCACGGGGACCAATCCCAGCTCGGCTCAGTGATGACGCTCCGGACTCCCTCTCTGCGGCAGTAATCTCGGCCAGGGAATCTCGTGGGTCTTTTTCTCCAGTGAACCCGGCCCCGGGCAGGCCGTGGCGGTCATTCTTCCGGGTACAGCACTTGTCCTGCAAGTTGTACCAAGCCAGCGGCAGTGATCTCGGCCCCTTTGCTAACGCTCTTGGGTGGTGCACAGGCACGCACTCTCGAGAGCTGGATGAATAAGGCAAAGGCACAGAGGACCTCACCTAGCCCCGCTGTGTGCCAATCGCACACCGAGCTCTAGAATCACATGGGCAAGCAGTCTTCACCAAGGTGCATGGGCTGTGTGCAGAGAACAATGTTTTTTTGGGAACCTTGATATCCCTGCGTTCCCGACAGGAGGCCAGCTCGTCACAGGCCCTTGGAGACATTTTAAGACACAGCACACAGCAAAGCCTTATTTTCAAGCAGGTGGGGGGAGCACAGCACACAGCAAAGTCCCCTTTTCTCTCCTTCAGTGGAAACAGCAAACTGCAGGTCAGGCCCAGAACACACAGCAAGGGCCGTCTTCCTTCTCAGTCTCTTCAGTTGATCTTCTTCTGGCAGAGGTTCCTCTTGATTGTAGAAGTCTTCTTTGGCAAACTTTTATATCCCTGAGTTTCAACAGGGGGCCAGCTCTTCTCAGGCCCGTGGAGATTTCTTTGTCTGAAGGGGACACAGCACACAGCAACAAGTCCTTATCCTTTCCTTGGCAGAATAGCAGCTGCAAGTCAGCCCCAGAACACACAGCAAGGTCAGTCCTTCTTCTCAGTTTCAAGCGTTCTTCTCCTTGGCAAAGGTTCTTCTTACTTCCAGGATTGATCTAATTTTACTGGGGTTTCAGGTCTTACTTTTATATCCCAAAAGTCTTTGTTATTCATGTGTGAGGGGTCCTGACCCCAGGCCATACCAGTTCTGGATACACTCTGACAGTGCACAACTTCTTCCATTGTCAGTGTGGGCCAGGGTCATCAACGCACCACAGGAGGTGGAGCCATCATTCTGGAAGGCAGGCGCAGCCCTATTCAGACCCAGGTGCAACTCCTCCTACCACTCCACATGCAGATAGGTCTATTCACCCTAGTGCTGACTCACCCATCCTCCTGCAGCCACTCACAAACCAGACAGTCAATACACAAACAAGCAAAGGTACACAGAAAGGTTGAACAAGAAAATAGCCACTTTCTAAAAGTGCTATTTTCAAACACAGAATTTAAAAACCATCCTCCCTAAAAGATGTGTTATTAAATTCTGAGTTCAGGGATACCAGATTTCAATTTTCTATCTTGCTCCTATGGGAAGATATGCAGGTAACCATTATACACAGCATTCCCCATTCTAGCCTATGGGCAAGATAGCCTTTCAATAGTGAAAAACGAAAATGGCAGTATTTCACTATCAGGACATGTCACCCATACTAGTACATGTCCTACCTTTCACATACACTGCACCCTGCACAGGGGGGTACCTTGGGCTTACCATAGGGGTGTCCAATGTGTAACAAAAGTGAAGGGTCAGGCCTGGCAAGTGTGTACACTGGACAGGACAACATGGCAGTTAGCAACTGCCCACAGGCACTGCAATGGCAGGCCTGAGACACCATTTTATGGCTACTCCTGTGGGTGGCACAATCAGCCCACTAGTAGCATTTGAATCACCAGCCCTGGCACACCAGTGCATTTTACTAGGGACCTACTGGTAAAACAAATATGCCAATCATGGATAACCAATCACAATTACAATTTACAGGAAGAGCATATGCACTTTAGCACTGATCAGCAGTGTTAAAGTGACCAGAGTTTTATAGCCAACAACCACAGGTCAGGAAAAACAAGGGAGGAAGAAGCAAAAAGTTTGTGGATAACCCTGCAAAAAGGGCCATTTCCAACAGTATTTTTCTACATGTCTAATGCATATCTGTGCATCCAACATATATGCAGTTGAATTACTCACATAGGCATCAATATGTTTGGAAAAAGTACTCACCACCACTGCAAGATCTGCGCAGCCACACAACCGGCACCTTGGTCAACTCATAATTACAGCAGTCTTTGGACCGCCAGCACCGTGGGCTAATGGCGAGGGTGGACGTGGTTCTCCAGCAATCGGACCGCCAAACTCGTATTAAGGCTCTTTATCTCTTTCATATAAAAGAGCATAACACCGCGTATTTAAACAGTTTGTTGGTAGGGTGATGGAGTGACCATTTATTATACGGAATAAAGTAGCACCTTCCATAGGTTATAGGGATATCACAAGTCACTTAGAAGTCCCATCACCTTATAAAGGAACTCATACTTCTGCCTTGTTTCTCTCTACAGTCAGTTGCAATATCCTTATAAGATACAGTAGGGGGTATGTCCTTCCATATCTCCCATATATATTTTGAAGTTTTCTTTTTTAGAGTTAGTATTATGGTGGGGGGCATCTATCTGGTCATGAGTTCTGGATGCAACTCTTTGATTTTGTTTTCTGCTAATTGTTCTTTTTAGATTTGAAATAGGAAGCACTTGTCCAGATAAGTGTTCAGGCATTTTTGGAGCGTTATCTTTTTAGATAGTGCTTGTGGGTGCAATTGAGGTGGACGATCTTGCTGTGAAATCAGGCTTTGACGGTGGATGGTTGTGCATTTTCTATACAGTCATTAACTTTAGTTGCTCATCCATTACACCAGTTTGAATTGGACTTGGTAAACTTCCATGGTGATTTTTCATTTGCAGTGTTTCCTGAGAATAGGCGTAGCCCAGATAGGCTATCTGTTGTTTCCCATTCTGTGAGGGAATGTACATATGTTCATTGTTAGATTTTCTTAGGCTCCTAGTTATGGATTTGATGTACACCATTTCCCATTGGGGTTAAAAAGTTGGTAGTAAATGCTGGCATATTTGTTGAAATTAGATCTGTGGCCCACTTGGGCTAAAAAGACATGTAATTGTATTTACCTGTGGAGTTATGATTTTATCGTGCCCACTGGGGCGTGATTGTTGTGTATATGTATAAATGACATCAGAGTCTCAAAATTGTTGCTAGCAGCATTAATATCGTTCATTTTATAGAGATTAATGTTTATAAACTTGATCTATGATTTTGGTGTACGTATTATGTATCATATAAGATGCGTTGCATATATATATGGATTCAACCTTATACACTACAAAATGGCCGCCATAGTTGATAGAATTGTATATACAATGGTTTTGGGATCAGTCCTTCTTCTATTGTTTGAAGGTAGTGAATATAACCATGGTGATAATGAGCTTTCTTTAAGCGTGACCAAAGCGTAAAGCCGAAACGAGTTGTTTCAACTTGCCATTAAATATTTAATTTTTGCAGCACGTGAAAGTGTCTGAGTGGTTCCTGTTTGTACAGAAAATATATATATATATATATATATATATATATATATATATATATATTTATTATCTACTGGCGGTCGCCAGTAGATAGTTATAGTTAGGACCATGTTTCCATAGGAAATCTCAAAATTCTATTTTGAATAACTTCGGCGCCGGTTGACGAATCCTCGCAAAATTTTCAAAACTAATGGGGCGCTACGCTCCGCTCCTACCCTGAAAGTCTCGGGGTGATTCGTCAAGCGGGGGCTGAGAAAAAAGGGGGGTCCCAAAACGCGTTTTCCCCATGCATTTTTCCATAGGACCTTTAGACACAGCTACAGCCCGAACGGCTGAACAGAATTACTTGTAATTTGGCAGAGAGGTAGTCCGCAGGTCAAGGATTCGCCTTTTGTAGGTCTGGTGTAAATCTGTTCAGTAGTTCCTGAGAAAATAGCATTTAAATCAATATATATATCTGTAAGCGCGCTCCGTGCGCTTACCGTAAGCTTACCGTACGCGTACGGTGCCGTGCGCGAGCTCAAATCTGATTGGTTGTCACATGACTGTAAACATTCGAATCGGACGAAATCAGGAAGTGTCGGCCGCCATTTCATGTGTTTCACACAGAAAAAAAAAGGGAGATAACGTGAAAAGGGGGCAAGGAAGAGAGTTACAGACCCCCTAACATTTGAAAGGGGGTCAAAGAAGGACACAAAAGTACAAAAAAAACATTTATTAATTTAAAAAAAAAATCGCGGAGTACGCGTACGGTAAGCTTACCATACGCGTACGGTAGAAAAAAAAATAAAAAAAAAAAAAAAATTCAGATTTAAGTGTTTAGATATTAGGGGGCTCTAAAAAGAGCCGTTGTGTTTATGAAGTGATTTTTTAGTGGTACCTACAAGTAAGTACCGATGCACAGTCTAAGGTTCAAGAGGAAGACTCTGTTCCCTTCATCAGTGAAGTGTACACCATCTCCTCTATAAATGTCTGGCATGTTGTAACGCAAGTTGTTGTGGTAAATGGAACCCATACCATAGTCTAGGAGGAAAGCAGAAACAGATTTGTTGACGTGCTTTCTTGCTTTGTCAATCTGCGGACAAAAATGATTGGACCAGTTCCATTTTTGCCTTTGGCATATGTTAGAATACGCAAAGGCAGTTTTAGGGAAAAGTGAAAACAGTTGTGCAAAGGTCTCCTTCATGAGCATTTCCAGACCTACCCCAGTCAAAGTGCCTAGGTCATTGCCACCACAGTGCACTATTATGAGGTCAGGGTGTTGGATTTGCATGAAGAATTTCACCAATGGCATCAATTGGTGCCACTTTAACCCTCTCTGACCAATCCATGTAATGTCTACATTTGGCAAAGCAAGGTCTCTCACCATACCTGTTTTCTCTGCATACTTTTCACTCCAGAAGACATAGCTGTGCCCTACAATCCACACTGTGAACATCTTCAAAGGAGATCTGGATGCACTCAGGAGGTGTATTTCAGTAGAATGGGAAAAATAAATGAAAGACAGTTTGGAAATGGAGGCATACATATTTTTTTAAAATAAAAAGAACTCATTGGCTGTTTCATACCATTCTACACTAAAAACTAGGCTGTATGTGTAAATTTATAGAAGCATGTTTTGTATTGGTACAGAAAAATGTGTTACCAAAGAACATTACTATGGATTTGCTGTTAGGTTAGAAAAGTCAAGCACTCTTGCTCTTTGGAAATGAAACATTGTGTGGTGAACTTCTGACCTGACTCCACACAGCAGTGTTCCATGAGCTGTTGCTATGGTAGCAGGCAGAAGTCAAGTTGGGGGAAGGGTACTAGGCAGAAGTCAAGTTGGGGGAAGGGTACTTTTGGAAAAGGGTTGGTTTTCAACCAATAGAAATGTGTGATTACATTTGAAAAAAAGGGGGAAGCACTGAGATTTGAAATTAACATGTATATGTGTGGAAAAAGAGAGGGAAACATTGCCATTATCTGGTTCTGCTGAGAGGAGAGAGGTGTACAGAACAGAGATCCTGGCTCTGATAATCTGCTGTTTGAGTGCCACATTTCTTTCACAACTAACTAATTTTAAAGGTGAGTTATGAGTTTGAGAGGGGATGTATATGGTAAATTAAGAAATGAATAATAGAATTGGAATTCCTTTTGTTGAAGTTGTGTTTATCATTTTGTGTTTTAGGAGAAATTTAAATGTAAGGAACATGTAAAATATTATGGACTATGTTTTCACCATAAATTAAGGTGTACTGGTATAAATGAGGAATACTGTTTTCTGCATAGAATCAGAAGATGACTCTGGTGCCAATTACGATCCGGTAAAAAATTTCCCCGTGCGACTCGTATCCGGTCTTTTTACCATACGAATCGTACAAGTGCCGTACGAACTGGCAATCACGATTCGCATGGTAAAAAGTCCATACGAACCGCATTGGGAATCATTCCCCACACGTCCTCGGGTCGGAAAATGTGTCCGACACGTCCTCGGACGATGTACCGTACAAATGTGAAAGGTGAAGTCCGACCGAGGAATCACGATCCATCCCGTGCGTCCGATCTCACAACCGTATGGAAAAAACACCGTCCGCACCGAACTCCCATTGCAACCATGGAGACATGTGCCCGCATACGCACCCAACACTCCCCCCAGCACCCATACGTTCGAGTCGTACTCCCCGTGAATGTACACCCCCCCTGTATGTACACCCGTGTACGTGTCGAACCCCCACCTGTGTATGTACACCCCTGTACGTCAGAGTCGTACCCCCACCCCTGTACGTGTCGTACCCCAGTGTACCCACACCCCTGTATGTCAGAGTCGTATCCCCACCCCTGTACGTGTCGTACCCCCGTGTACCTTCACCCCTGTACGTCAGAATCGTACCCCCACCCTTGTACGTGTCGTACCCCCGTGTACCTACACCCGTGTACGTCAGAGTCGTACCCCCACCCCTGTACATGTCGTACCCCTGTGTACCTACACCCGTGTACGTCAGAGTCGTACCCCCCCACCCCTGTATGTGTAGTACCCCCGTGTACCCACACCCCTGTACGTTCGAGTCGTACCCCCACCCCTGTACGTGTCGTACCACCGTGCATGTACACCCCTGTACGTCAGAGTCGTACCCCCACCCCTGTACGTGTCGTACCCCCGTGTACCCACACCCCTGTACGTTCGAGTCGTACCCCCACCCCTGTACGTGTCGTACCACCGTGCATGTACACCCCTGTACGTCAGAGTCGTACCCCCACCCCTGTACGTGTCGTACCCCCGTGTACCTACACCCGTGTACGTCAGAGTCATACCCCCACCCCTGTACGTGTCGTACCACCGTGTATGTACACCCGTGTACATTCGAGTCGTACCCCCACCCCTGTACGTGTTGTACCCCCGTGTACCCACACCCCTGTACGTCAGAGTCGTACCCCCACCCCTGTACGTGTCGTACCCCCGTGTACCTACACCCGTGTACGTCAGAGTCGTACCCCCACCCCTGTACGTGTCGTACCCCCGTGTACCTACACCCGTGTACGTCAGAGTCGTACCCCCACCCCTGTACGTGTCGTACCCCCGTGTACCCACACCCTGTACGTTCGAGTCGTACCCCCACCCCTGTACGTGTCGTACCACCGTGCCTGTACACCCCTGTACGTCAGAGTCGTACCCCCACCCCTGTACATGTCGTACTCCCGTGTACCTACACCCGTGTACGTCAGAGTCATACCCCCACCCCTGTACGTGTCGTACCACCGTGTATGTACACCCGTGTACGTTCGAGTCGTACCCCCACCCCTGTACGTGTCGTACCACCGTGTACCCACACCCCTGTACGTCAGAGTCGTACCCCCACCCCTGTGCGTGTCGTACCCCCGTGTACCTACACCCGTGTACGTCAGAGTCGTACCCCCACCCCTGTACGTGTCGTACCCCCATGTACCTACACCCGTGTACGTCAGAGTCGTACCCCCACCCCTGTATGTGTCGTACCCCCGTGTACCTACACCCGTGTACGTCAGAGTCATACCCCCACCCCTGTACGTGTCGTACCACCATCTATGTACACCCCCCCACCCCTGTACATGTCGTACCACCGTCTATGTACACCCCCCCACCCCTGTACGTGTCGTACCACCGTGTACACACACCCCTGTACGTGTCGTACCACCGTCTATGTACACCCCAGTACGTTCCAGTCCTACCCCCACCCCTGTACGTGTCGTACCCCCGTGTACCTACACCCCAGTGCGTTCCAGTCCTACCCCCACCCCTGTACGTGTAGTACCACCGTCAATGTACACCCCAGTATGTTCCAGTCGCACCCCCAACACAACCTCCTAAGTATGGAGCGCACCCCAGGCCCCAACATCACAACCGCATGTACGAGTCGTACCAAGCCACACACAAGGACAGCACCGTACAACCAAATGGCCCATGTACACACTGTACACACGCTCAAAACGCACGTACACAACCAGGACAAAACAAAACAACACAAGAATACACTATTCGAATGGCACAAAGCCACTAAACATGGCCAACAAACACTAAAAAAACACATTCACTGACCTGCAACTGCCAAAAACAAACGGAGGCCCTAAACACCACCACTCCTTATAACACACCCACCCAAACTTCAAACACAGCCACACCCACCAATGGACCAATAAAAAGGGCCCACACACACTAACCATGAGCCTTTGCAACAGACTCACTGCTGCCAGACACCACAGACAACCTACAGCACCATACTACAAGCTTCACCACACCTTACACTTGCACACCTTCACACAACCACCTTCACAAACACCCCCTCATCACATTCACACACACACACACCTGCACAACCACACCCACACACCCACAACCATCCACACACCCCCCCCACCATCCACACACACCCCCCACCATCCACACCCACACCCCTCACCATGCCCACTACCAAGAATCCAAAGTTCAGTAACCGAGAGTTGGAGGTTCTTGTCGATGAAATCCTCAGAGTCGAGCCACAGCTCTTTGGAACATTGGTCAGAAACACCAGCATGGCAGCTAAAACAGCCATGTGGCAGACCATCATCGATGCTGTGAATGCTGTTGGGGACACCAGAAGGACCAGGCAGGAATGCCAATCCAGTTGGTACGATCTGCAGAGGAGGGTCCGAGCCAAGATGCAGGAGGAACACAACCAGGCCAACGCCACTGGAGGAGGGCCCTCCCGCAGACCCGTACACTACCAGCCCTGGGAGGAGAGGGTGATGGCCATACTGCCGGTGGAGGCAGTGGACGGATTAGAAGGACTTTGAGACCCGGGTGAGTACACAAACAACGCACCTCACATGGGGGGAACGTCATCCACAACCAAAATCACTAACAGGCACGCAACCACCCCAAGCTATCGCATGACTCAACCACACTCCATGAACACGCACATGCCACTGCTGCCACCATGCCCCATGCACCCAGCTGGACAATGTCAAGTCACAGGCCACAGAAGACACCAACACATGACACGGTAACCCGGATGGCGGGCCCCAAAATTCACATAGTGCAACTCAGAAGCAGACAACAATGCCCTCTGCCCATATGGCCTAGGTCACAGCCAGACAAACAGTGTGTCCCCACACAGGAAAGACTCGCCAGCAAATGGCGGACGCCTTGCATCAACACATGGGGGTGAAGGCACTGTTTTGCACATGACAGCAGCTAATGAACAGCCAACATTGTGAAAGAGTGGCAGCACACACCACCACAGCAGCAGCGCACAAACAGACACTACACCCAATGGGTGCCTGGAGATCAGAAACAAACTCACATCAACAAGCCAAGGGCCATTCAAAGATCTGCTAACAGTGTGTGCCCAGGAAGCTGGCCTGAGGTGACAGAGGGTGACACACAGAGGGAGGGAGAGGGGGACACAGAGGGAGGGAGAGAAGGACAGAGAGGGTGGGAGACACAGGGACACGGACGGAGGGAGGAGGCTGACACACGGAGGGAGGGAGAGGGGGACACAGAGGGAGGGAGAGGGGGACAGAGAGGGTGTGAGACACAGGGACACGGACAGAGGGAGGAGGCTGACACACAGAGGGAGGGAGAGGGGGACAGAGAGGGAGGGACAGGGGGAAAGAGAGGGAGGGAGACACAGGGACACGGACAGAGGGAGGAGGCTGACACACAGAGGGAGGGAGAGGGGGACAGAGAGGGAGGGAGAGGGGGACAGAGAGGGAGGGAGAGGGGGACAGAGAGGGAGGGAGACACAGGGACACGGACAGAGGGAGGAGGCTGACACACAGAGGGAGGGAGAGGGGGACAGAGAGGGAGGGAGAGGAGGAAAGAGAGGGAGGGAGACACAGGGACACGGACAGAGGGAGGAGGCTGACACACGGAGGGAGGGAGAGGGGGACAGAGAGGGAGCGAGACGGACAGAGGGAGGAGGCTGACACACAGAGGGAGGGAGAGGGGGACAGAGAGGGAGCGAGACACAGGGAGAGCAAATCAGCCGTGTGGCGTGTGCGAATGTCTGCTCGTCAGCAGGTAGACTGCGTGCATGTAGACAAGGGTGGCCAGTGCCAGCACCCCCCCTCTTCTCCATGGCAAAACACAGGGCCATGTCACAACCTGTTCACGAGCACAACGACAGCTACCTGCATCATATAAGTGTGTGGATCCACTCCATGTGCACATGTACAGTGCTACACGGAAGGCGCCAATGCATGGCCGCCACACCTGCCCACTCCACTGCTGACTGCAGTCACACTTGACGCAGCAAGTGAGACTGTGCCACACATAGCTAAAGGGGCCAAAGTGGTGCCCAAGGGACACACCCATGCACAAGTGCACTGTGAGTGGAATGCAAGACAGATCCTAATTCCAAGAGGAAAAGTGCCAACTTTGAAACTGATGAAACATGGATGTTGCATGGACCAAAATTAACATTGTCTCTCTCACACACAGGTCAACGTCGTGGTTCACCCCCCAACACTGGGGGGGAAGACTCACAGGACCCGGATCTGCAGGAGCCCGATCCCACCGGCAGCGACCACTCTCACCACTCTGTGGACGAGCCCAACCAACCTGGCCCCTCTGGTGTCCAACCACCTGCAGCACCTGCGTCAGGTACAACTGTGCCAACCACCACCCCCCACTCCTGCCACATCCCAGGAGACACCCAGGATCCCTGCCCCACCACCACAATGCAGCCAGGCTGGCCAGGAGGGACACGGTGTCCCGGGCACCCAGGAGGAGGCAGGCGACAACGCCAATGCCACCCCTCAGGGGTCCCGGAGACCCGATGTACCCACAAGGGCAGGCCAGGTGCAAGTGGGCAGGGGTGGTGGGAGTGGAGGACGGCGGAGGCGCGAGCCTGACCAGTTGGCTGGGGAACCGGTATTTGCCCATGTCCGTAACATCATGGACACATACCGGCAGGACACCACGGGCATGGCCCAGGTTGTGTCCATCCTCGAGGGGATCAAGACCCAGCAGGCCCAGCAACATGCCTGTCTACTGCAACACCAACGGAGGATGGAGGACAGACAGGCTGAGCAAGTGACGGTGTTCCAGGGGATTCACAATACACTCCGTCGGATGGCCGACAACATGGCCGACCCTCCCTGTGCCAGAAGGCGGAGAACATCACCACCCACAGGGAGGGATCAGGAGGAGGAGGAGGAAACATCCGATGGAGCATCCCAGACGTCGTCACGGCCTGCTTCTGAGGGTCCCCGCAGGAGGGCGGGTCGTCCACGGAAAAGACCGTGAGGGTCGGCGCAACATCACAATCTCCCAGGACACCTGGCCTGGCACCTGGCCCACTGGAGCAACAGCATCACAGCATCAAGAGACATTCTCTGCCACATGGCCCTGCTGGTCACTGTCTGACCAATGTTGACAAAGACTGTGGCATGGACTATGAGGATTTCCAATGGCAAGGACACCAACTCCCCTACTGAACTTTGGATTCCAAACTCCCGGAAAGCCCCTCACTTTATCCCCCCCCCCCCAAAATAATAAATCACACTATGAAGAGAAGATGCCTGCTGGTTGCATTATTACCTTACATGTGTGTTGTAAAGTCTAAACATGCCTGAGTTCTCTTTTGACTTCAACCATCCACACCCTGGGGCCTGAGTCTGGCACAGGACACACGGGTCACAGTGTATTGGGCAACACAGACATGGAGCACCATACACACCCGTGATGGGCCCAACCAGCTGAGGGGGTGGCCGCACAACCGTGCTGACAGACACATTGAGTACAGCAACAGTCATGCGCAGAGGTCAGGGATCATGTGGAGTGTCCTGGGGGGCACCCAGGTATGTGTAGACAGGTGGCAGAACCATGTCCTGCAAGCTTGAGTCCGGTGGATGCAGAGAATGGGGGCCTGGCCAACGTTGGATGCATGGGGATGGCACATGTCACAATACCCACACAGTCATGGACATCATGCCCACTACACAGTCTCAGCCCACACACACAGCTTGCATCTTGCTACTCGACACATTGACACATAGCCACAATCAGGGAATACCATGCCAGACATGCTGGATGCACCGTGGCAACACACCAGCATTGAGTGAGAAGAGGCACCTTGGAGGCATAGGGACACCTTTATTAGTCATGTTTTCGGGATTGCAGAGGCAACTTGAAGTACACATGAACACATCTTGTGGAGTAACATGTGGGTCCAACACTGGCACCCCCCTTCTGCAGCACAAATGCGTGTTAGCCATGGAACTGGCACACAAGCGTCGGCTAACAGCTAAACACCCACAGCTGCTCACAGAGAGCCTGCCATACACCATAGATCCGCTGATGTGGAAGTCCCACACCATGTCAAGCCAATGCTAACCGTATGTGTCCGAGGGCAGTGTCACACACATTGATGCCATCATCACAATCCACTATCCCATCACTGATGACTGTCAACCAGTCAGACCATCTATTCAGGTGTACACAGCTGCATGTCATGTCTCATGGTGATGCTACATGGCTGCAGAGGAACCAAACATCGACAGGGGCAGTGTGCATACATCGTGAACAACTGCCACACCCAATACACCCCTGATGCATCCCTTACCCTATGGAGACTTCCAAACGTGTCCGTGCCTGTAACGCTGAGTCAGCCCACGATGACGTGTCCATGAGGAATAGCAGTGCCACAACAATGCAACCAGCAGACGGCATGCGCAGGTACCTGGGGAAGAGAGACACACAAGAAGTCAGCCACAAAAAGCACAGCCACTTGCATGTGCATTTACTCGACACATGTATGGATGACAACATGCTAGGTCACAATTATGACTGGGGAAATACAACCATCACTGCCACCATCACTCCAGTGACACACCCACACACACCTCTGACTCACGTGCCATACATGCAGGTGGACACACACATCACAACACATGCCACACGGGGACAAATGCGTGCACACTCAGACACTGGTACACACCACTAAGCAAAGAAGTCGCGTATGAGCCGAGTCCGGATGTCCTCCTGCGGCTCCACATCCTCCACATCACTGGCCCCATTGCCAAGGCCTTCGTCCTCCACGGGTGGATGGTCCTCGTCATGTTGATCCAGGATGAGTGGCACAGCTTTCTCAACTGCCATGTTGTGCAGCATACAGCAGACCATGAAGATTTTGCAGACCTTTGCAGGGGCATATGGGAGGGCACCGCCGGTCTTGTGGAGGCACCGAAAGCGGCTCTTCAGCATGCCAAACGTCCTCTCTATCACTCGCCTTGTCCGGCCATGGGCGGTGTTGTAGCGGAGCTGGGCCGGCGTGATGGGGTTGCGGAGAGGTGTGAGCAGCCAAGGCATGTTGGGATAGCCAGCGTCCCCTACATAGGAAGCACATGGACATCGTTAGAACTGGTGAAGCGGTCGTGCTGGTAGGCTATGCAAAATACAGGACAGACAGACTGTACCCACCAACAACACATGCTCTTTCGTTGCGCAGCTGCATCATCATTTCAGGCATCCTGCTACACTTCATGATGTAGGCATCGTGTGCTGATCCTGGAAAACGAGCACAGACATGTGAAATCAACATGTTGGACTGACACACCACAAGGGCATTGATGGAGTGGTAGTGCTTCTGATTGCGGTACGCTACCTCCCGTGCGTGTGGTGGTACCAAAGCTGCATGTGTCCCATCTATGGACCCAATGACATGGGGCATCCCTCCCAGGGCATAGAATCCACGCTTGACCGCAGTCAACTGTTCAGGGGTTGGGAACTTGATGAAGTCATCCAGGTGAATCAACATGGCCTCTAAGAAATCATGCAGCACACGGCAGAACATGCTCTGGGACATGCCACCAACATGAGCTATGGTATATTGAAAGGTACCCGTGGCAAGAAAATGTAGGGCAGCCATTACCTTCAGCTGGGGTGTCAGTGCCGTAGGATACCTGTGCTGCGGTTGCAGGTGTGGTGCCAGTCTCGCCGTCAACTCCAGAATCAACGGTTGGGGGAAGCGGTAGCAACGGATGCTGTCATTCTCCCGCATGTCAGCCAAGTCCGGAATTGGTCGGGCAAGAGGCGGAGCTCTGCAGTAATTGGGAAGTGACAATGAAGAGTGAGTGCACTACGACAACAATTCATATGTACTGAGCACATGTTAATCTGTCAATACACATATGCTACATAGGGAGTCAGGTATGTGCTACATGCCCAGGACCCGTATGGCTGCCAGGTGACACTCCTACCAAGACCCAGCCACACACGGAGATTCTGAAGCTCCACATGCCATGGCATGGGAATAGCTGTGTCCCAGTGCAAGTGAACAGCCAGACGCAAGACAGGAGTGACATACGCCCACACATCTGCAGAAGTAGGATGCCGATTGCAGAGACTGGTAGCGGAACACTAGAGACACAGGTCACATGATATTACACTAGGACAGCCCACACACCTTGCCATGAAGGTGCACATGTCATGACTCACCACACAATCATTGTGAGGATGCAGACATGTCCTTGTCACGCTACTCCGTGTCCCATGCATACATGTGCACCTCACATCCAATACCACATGTGGCATGGTGTGCGGAACAGTGTGCAATGTCCATCTACACACAGACACATGTTGGTTGCTGCAACAGCTGCAGCTTTTGAGGGTGCTCCAACATCAACCTGATGGGAAGCCCCCACACATACATGACATAGTCACATTGTGCACCGTGGGTAGTGTCAAGGCAGGTGTGGTAACCCCTGTACCGGGCATCAGGGGACACCTCCGTGTGTTGGTGTCTGTGCCATGCCAGTGACGCTCACCCCAAGTGTGCAGTACGACATGCACACATGTCAAAGGAGTCAAGGGCATGCCTGGCACACATTGCACCGTCACACAGTACACCTGTACACATCTCATCATACATCTGGTGCCTTCTCCACTCAGGAGTAGTGGTCCACATCACAGCCTGTCACACCTGTGCCCCACACATGTAGTAATGCACAGACGATGCCTTGATGTCCATTCCTGGACAAGTATGTCCATCCATGGACAAGTATGTCCATCCATGGACAAGTATGTCCATCCATGGACAAGTATGTCCATCCATGGACAAGTATGTCCGCCCTATTCCTACCTGTGTGCCGCCTATCACCACTGTGATGTGTGAAAACCGCCGTACTGCAGCTTAGGGGGCCTGTGTACGTTCCCAAATCACTATGGGAGTGCTGCCGTATGTTTACACATCGTGATGGCGAGCGTACAGGCATTTGTACGGTCTTTACCACTACGAATACGCATACGCAAGAACACCCATAGTGGTAGGGCCGTACGCACGCATGTACGCTCACTATCACTATGGGTCTCCTCGCGTATGCGTACTCGTAGTGGTACGGGCCGTACACACGCATGTACGCTCACTAACACTATGGGTGTCCTCGCGTATGCGTACTCGTAGTGGTACGGCCCGTACACACGCATGTACGCTCACTATCACTATGGGTGTCCTCGCGTATGCGTACACATAGTGGTACGGGCCGTACACACGCATGTACGCTCACTATCACTATGGGTGTCCTCGCGTATGCGTACTCGTAGTGGTACGGCCCGTACACACGCATGTACGCTCACTATCACTATGGGTGTCCTCGCGTATGCGTACTCGTAGTGGTACGGGCCGTACACACGCATGTACGCTCACTATCACTACGAGTACGCATACGCGAGGAGACCCATAGTGATAGTGAGCGTACATGCGTGTGTACGGGCCGTACCACTACGAGTACGCATACGCGAGGACACCCATAGTGATAGTGAGCGTACATGCGTGTGTACGGGCCGTACCACTACGATTACGCATACGCGAGGACACCCATAGTGATAGTGAACGTAGGCACGCGTGTACGGGCCGTTGCAATGCATTTGGGGTGCCCTAGGGCCCCGAAACGCACCGTACCTGTGTGTGACGCTCCAAATTACATAGGGGACACATGAGGGACAAGTATTAAGGCCTACATGCATGCTGGTTGTCATGGAGACCAAGTTCAAATTTCGAAATTGTTCTGGAAGGTGCACAGCAGAAGTCAGTTGGAATTCTTCTTCTTTGTTGCAATGTGTTTGTGGGGCTGACATCATGCAGGAGAATGAAACCGATAGAGAACCCACAGACTGCTAGGTTTGAATGGATTGGAGGAAACATAGGATGCAAATGTGAGTGACCAATCACTCTGTACTCCTGTGCATGAGATGGGCCAGCAAGGCAGATATAAGGCAGCCAGGTCCCATGAGGGAGCACTTGCTTGCACATCTCTGTATTCCACAACCCAGCTGCTGCTACTGATTCCCTGGAACCATGTCAAGGGCTGTGGAGAGGTCACAGCCATTCACCCTGGAGGAGAACATGGCTTTGGTGGATGTGATCCTCCCACGGTACCCCATGCTGTATGGGCGACCAGGTTATCAGGTGAGTGCAGTGTCCACTGCCACAGACTGTGTCCCTTTTTTGTGACTGTGACTTCTGCCATTGTGTCCAGGTGTGACACACATGCTATGTACTGTAGGGGGGGTCCCAAGGGGGGGGAATGCCTGATGTCTCCCAGCAGTGCCCTGAGACAGGAGGGGTGGGTGCAGAGTCCTCCCAGCAGTGCCCAGAGTCAGAAGGGGTGTGTGCAGAGTCCTCCCAGCAGTGCCCAGAGACAGGAGGGGTGGGTGCAGAGTCCTCCCAGCAGTGCCCTGAGACAGGAGGGGTGGGGGCCTATCACTCCCAGCAGTGCCCTGAGACAGGAGGGGTGGGGGCCTATCACTCCCAGCAGTGCCCTGAGACAGGAGGGGTGGGGGCCTATCACTCCCAGCAGTGCCCTGAGACAGGAGGGGTGTGTGCAGAGTCCTCCCAGCAGTGCCCTGAGACAGGAGGGGTGGGGGCCTATCACTCCCAGCAGTGCCCTGAGACAGGAGGGGTGGGGGCCTATCACTCCCAGCAGTGCCCAGAGACAGTAGGGGTGGGTGCCTATCACTCCCAGCAGTGCCCTGAGACAGGAGGGGTGTGTGCAGAGTCCTCCCAGCAGTGCCCTGAGACAGGAGGGGTGGGTGTGATGCACAGTGTGAGCCTGGATCTCTGATTGTGTCGTTGCCCTCATTCCACCTGTGTACTTTCAATGGCACGTACTGCTTTTGCCCTTCCCCAGAGGATCATGTCCCTATGACAAAGGTGCAATGCGTTGGATGCATACTAGGCCTTGTTGTAAACAGCGAATGTGTTCTAATCTGTGTCCCTGTGACATGTGCCAGGTGTATTGATGTAGTGGCACTTGTCCATCCTCACAGGTAAACGCCTCTGCCAAGCAGCAGATATGGCTGGACGCCGTCAGCGCCGTGAGGAGTGGGGAAGGTCGGAAGCGGCGCCTGTCCCAGGTGAGGAAACGCTGGCAGGATATCCGGTGCTGGACGCGGAGGATCGCACGGGTCCTGCTGGGGGACTCACCTGAGAGCCACAAGAACCGCGGGCGCCGCCGTCTCTCCCACATCCAGAAACGTGTGCTGGCGGTGGTCTTTCCTGACTTGGACAGGCGTCTACAGGAGATGCAGCAGCCGGAAGGGGGTAGGTACATGTGTGTGTTTGTTGTGTTTCACCAGCATTTGTAAGTGCAATGTTCCATGGATACACTTCCAGGGTTTATGGTGCTGTGCAGATCCTATTCCCCACAGTATTGCAGTGCTCTCCTGCCTCCCTTCCCCTCCTTGCAATGTGTTCCCTGGTCTGTGTGTAGTCACTCCATCACAAGGTTATGTAGCCTGACACCTTCTACAAGTGTACAATGCCTGCAGCATCATGTGTGGGGGTGGTGTGTAACAGGTTTTGGGACCTTGCCTGTGCCCTGTCCAGTTCTGGACTTGTGGGTTCCATGTCAGTTGGCACTAATGCTGAGTCCAGACATGGGAGTTAGTCTCTCAAGTGTGAGGCCTTACAGCACGCATGTCCTATGTGGTGGCCTGTGACATGATGTGCATGAGTGTGCGGTACGCATAGTGCAGGGATGTTAGCGTGTGTTGCAGTCATTCCCATTCAGGAGCATGGAGTTGTGTGGCCACTACTGTCCCCAGGGGCATATTTTCCTAGGTATCATGTGTGTAATCCGAATATGTCGACAATCTCTGTGTCTACAGCATAGGTTGTGCTCTGTGCCATTGTCCCCTGGCAACATGTATATTGACGTGCGATGTATTACAAGTGTCCACTGTACAGCCTGACCTGATTTTCCTATTACATACTCACGGTGGCCATTGGCTTTGTGTCTTGTTGCAATCATCTGATGCTGCCCATTTGTACATGATAATTTGCACAGCCGCACCTTGGGTAGTTTGTGTGCAATATAGAAGTTTTGCATCCCATGTGTATTTCACCCTGACTAAGAGATGTACGTGCTTCCTGTGTCTCCATAGATTTGTCTCATGTAGGGGGTGGGTGGTGCGGGCATGTCCGACATGTCAAGACCTGATATCTCCTTGCTAGGACTGGCCAGTGTGTGATGTTTGCCTGGACATACACTCAAGGTGCAGTGTGCCAGTCAGGGTGGGCATGTTATCAGTATTACCTATGCTGCATGTGCCTGTAGTTCCTGCCTATGGTCCCTGCTCATCCCTATTTGCTGCCACGCTGTGTGGTGCAGATGCAGTGCTGGATTGTCCCCAGGGCCTTGCTCCTCAGTAAAAATTCCATATCATCTCATTTGCTATTGTGTCATGCTTTCCATAGTTTTTCCATGGCATGGTGGGTCAAAAAACTGTGTCTTGCATGCCCTACATATGTACCTTGTTTTGTAGATGTAACTCTTCTTTTGTTTCAGGCTATGCACTGTAACCTAGGTAGATTTGACTCATGTGACATATGTATACAGGTGTATGATTACTTTCTGTCTCTTCACCCTGCCCACAGCATCGTCGGGGGACACGGAGGGAGACATGGACACAGACGGCGCGGAGGGACCGAGCACCAGTGCCAGCGGTGACATCGGGGCTGGCACTTCGAGTGGGACTGAGGCGGTGGAGAGTGAACCCGGGGACCTGTCGACTGGCACAACAGAGCATGAAGCTGATGGGTCCGAGGAGGATCACTCCGAGTGGGCGGTGGCTGGACCACCATCTGACAGCAGCCCTACATCTGGCACCGCCCCCTCCATTGGCATCAGCCGCCTCCCACGTGCTCGTGTCCCTTCCCAGCGTGCCCGGTCCCCACATGTCTCCTTCCTGCCAGGCACCGCACCCCCTGCCCCTGTCTCCACTGCTGCCGCCAATGCTGAGTCTGTGGACATCCAGCGGCAGTTGCAGATTGGTCAGACTGCGATCCTTAATGTCCTCCATGGCCACAGCCAGGTCCTCAACAACATGGAGGCATACTTGGAGGGCATTCATTCATCACAGGCTGACCAACGCAACTCGCTGAGGTCCATAGACTCCACACTGACTGCAGCAGTGGGTCTCCTGCAGCGCTACGTCCCACCCCCTACCCCTGCTCCTTCCACAATTCCCACTCCCATGCCTGTCCCACATACACCCAGACGTAAGCATGCACCCACCACTAACAGACACAGGCACCACACCAGCAGGGAAGGTCCGCCGCACACCTCCTGACACGCACACACAGGGTGCAGTAGGCACACCCACTGGGTCGGGGGGCAAACGTGTGACACGCAGCCAGAGTGGGAGTCCGCATTCCACCCAATCCACTCCCTCCAAATCCCCTCCCCTCAGCTCTCCTGGCCACATCTCCCCCAAAGACTCGTTCATGGCCGCTCTGTCCCTGAGCCCCACAGTGACACCACCACGCAAGCGGTCAAGGAAGTCCCCGGTCAGGGTGCTTGAGTCCCCCCCCTGTCCACACCCTCCCCCAGTGGCGCTGCGACCCATCCCTCTGACCCCACCCCTCCTTGGGGCCTGTGGTTCCTTCGGGTGCAGGGGAGTCCCTGGAGGACCTTGCCAAGGTGTGCAGCGCACTCCTAGAATCCACCTTTGGCCCTGCTCCACCCCCTGTGGTGGAGTCCTCCATCCCTGCACCCAATTCGCCTACCCTTTGCCCTCCTGTCCCTGCGGTGCCTGTTCCTTCCCCCCCACATGATGCCCTCACCCCTGTGGAAGACGACGACTTGTAACTGTGCAGGCAAGCTAGGGGACACGCATCCCACTGTGTCCCCCATCCAGCTGGGACTCCTGGACTGCCCTATGGCCTTTGTTAATATTGGACTTACGTCATACTAGTTTTTTGCTCATGCTGAATAAAGCTATTTATTTTTTGCCCTTGGAACACTCCTGCATTGCTGGCATTGCTGTTGGTGGGGCTCCTACATGGTTGTGGGTGTTGGTCATGTGTTGGGTGTGTGGGAAATGTAGTAGTGTGCTGCTCATAGGGGGGACCCTGGGATCAGTGTGCCTCACACAGTGTTAGCTACCTTTCTCCATTCATGTAAGCAGTTGCTGCATGTTGCAATTGTCCCAAGGTGTATTCCTTCCTCTGTGTACCCTGACTTCTTCCCTGCAGGGTGTCCCCTGACTTTAGCACAGAGCTGTGTGTCCATTAGCTGGGTGTGTGACCTAGTCCTTCACCTTTGCACATGCATGCTGAGCGATGTCTCCACCTGCATCATTCGTGGCATCCTTGGTAGTCATTGTACTTGTGTATGTGGCCTATTGACATGACTTCATGTGTACATGTTTTCTTTTCTGCGCTATGCACGCGTATACTCCCAGCCTCGGACACATGTGGTACATGTACTGCAGGGTCTTTGTGCACCTGACTGACATTTGTGGGCATGGTATATGTGACTACTCCACCCTTTGCGTTCCATGGGCACTGCTGGGAGTGATGGGCACCCACCCCTCCTGTCTCAGGGCACTGCTGGGAGTGATAGGCACCCACCCCTCCTGTCTCTGGGCACTGCTGGGAGTGATAGGCACCCACCCCTCCTGTCTCTGGGCACTGCTGGGAGGACTCTGCACCCACCCCTCCTGTCTCTGGGCACTGCTGGGAGGACTCTGCACACACCCATCCTGTCTCTGGGCACTGCTGGGAGGTCTCTGCACACACCCCTCCTGTCTCAGGGCACTGCTGGGAGTGATAGGCCCCCACCCCTCCTGTCTCAGGGCACTGCTGGGAGGACTCTGCACCCACACCTCCTGTCTCAGGGCACTGCTGGGAGGACTCTGCACACACCCCTCCTGTCTCAGGGCACTGCTGGGAGTGATAGGCCCCCAACCCTCCTGTCTCAGGGCACTGCTGGGAGGACTCTGCACACACCCCTCCTGTCTGGGCACTGCTGGGAGGACTCTTCACACACCCCTCCTGTCACAGGGCACTGCTGGGAGGTCTCTGCACACACCCCTCCTGTCTCAGGGCACTGCTGGGAGAACTCTGCACCCACCTCTCCTGTGTCTGGGCACTGCTGGGAGGTCTCTGCACACACCCCTCCTGTCTCAGGGCACTGCTGGGAGGACTCTGCACACACCGCTCCTGTCTCAGGGCACTGCTGGGAGTGATAGGCCCCCACCCCTCCTGTCTCTGGGCACTGCTGGGAGTGATAGGCACCCACCCCTACTGTCTCTGGGCACTGCTGGGAGTGATAGGCCCCCACCCCTCCTGTCTCAGGGCACTGCTGGGAGTGATAGGCCCCCACCCCTCCTGTCTCAGGGCACTGCTGGGAGGACTCTGCACACACCCCTCCTGTCTCTGGGCACTGCTGGGAGGTCTCTGCACACACCCCTCCTGTCTCAGGGCACTGCTGGGAGTGATAGGCCCCCACCCCTCCTGTCTCAGGGCACTGCTGGGAGGACTCTGCACCCACACCTCCTGTCTCAGGGCACTGCTGGGAGGACTCTGCACACACCCCTCCTGTCTCAGGGCACTGCTGGGAGTGATAGGCCCCCAACCCTCCTGTCTCAGGGCACTGCTGGGAGGACTCTGCACACACCCCTCCTGTCTGGGCACTGCTGGGAGGACTCTGCACACACCCCTCCTGTCACAGGGCACTGCTGGGAGGTCTCTGTTCACACCCCTCCTGTCTCAGGGCACTGCTGGGTGGACTCTGCACCCACCCCTCCTGTCTCTGGGCACTGCTGGGTGGACTCTGCACCCACCCATCCTGTCTCAGGGCACTGCTGGGAGGACTCTGCACCCACCCCTCCTGTCTCAGGGCACTGCTGGGAGGACTCTGCACCCACCTCTCCTGTGTCTGGGCACTGCTGGGAGGTCTCTGCACACACCCCTCCTGTCTCAGGGCACTGCTGGGAGGACTCTGCACACACCCCTCCTGGTTCAGGGCACTGCTGGGAGTGATAGGCCCCCACCCCTCCTGTCTCTGGGCACTGCTGGGAGTGATAGGCACCCACCCCTACTGTCTCTGGGCACTGCTGGGAGTGATAGGCCCCCACCCCTCCTGTCTCAGGGCACTGCTGGGAGTGATAGGCCCCCACCCCTCCTGTCTCAGGGCACTGCTGGGAGGACTCTGCACACACCCCTCCTGTCTCTGGGCACTGCTGGGAGGTCTCTGCACACACCCCTCCTGTCTCAGGGCACTGCTGGGAGTGATAGGCCCCCACCCCTCCTGTCTCAGGGCACTGCTGGGAGGACTCTGCACCCACCTCTCCAATTGCACAATATGTACGCTCATGACATGCACGGATGTGGGTACGCTCCATGCATTCGAGGTGGGGGTACGTGTCGTACTTACACTGTTGGGGTGGGGGTACGCTCCATGCATACGGGGTAGGGGTAGGGGTCGTACTTACACTGTTGGGGTGGGGGTACGCTCTATACGTACGCGGGTGTGGGTACGGGTCGTACTTAGACTGTTGGGGTGGGGGTACGCTCCATACGTACGCGGGTGGGGGTACGTGTCGTACTTACACTGTTGGGGTGGGAGTACGCTCCATACGTACGCGTGTGGGGGTAGGGGTCGTACTTACACTGTTGGGGTGGTGGTACGCTCCATGCATACGGGGTGGGGGTAGGGGTCGTACTTACACTGTTGGGGTGGGGGTACGCTCCATACGTACGCGGCTGAGGGTAGGGGTCGTACTTACACTGTTGGGGTGGGGGTACGCTCCATGCATTCGAGGTGAGGGTACGGGTCGTACTTACACTGTTGGGGTGGGGGTACGCTCCATACGTACGCGTGTGAGGGTACGTGTCGTACTTACACTGTTGGGGTGGGGGTACGCTCCATGCATTCGAGGTGAGGGTACGGGTCGTACTTACACTGTTGGGGTGGGGGTACACTCCATACGTACGCGGCTGAGGGTAGGGGTCGTACTTACACTGTTGGGGTGGGGGTACGCTCCATGCATACGGGGTGGGGGTAGGGTCCGTACATATCCGTCCCCACGCTATGTGATGCTTGTGCGGCCCGTACCCAGGCCTTTGCCACGTGGGTACGAGCCGTCCCGCCATTGTTGGGGTGACGTGGGTGTGGGCGTGTTACGACTCGTACCCACGCTCTTCAGGCGTGGTACGGGACGTACATGTCTGGTTGTGTTGCCGGTTCGCATCGTGACGGACTTCCGTTGTGGCGGTCGCTGGCTTAGCTGGACACGCCCCCACCCCCTCGTAGTGACCAGGGCCTGGGAGTCAGGTATGTCCAGGGCATGTGTGCTGTGTGACTTTGGTGGGGGGTTTGTGGCCTGCCCTGGTCCTGCCACCCCCACCTCACCCCACTTTCCCCCCTCCCTTAGTTGTTCTGACCTTCTGCGGCGTCTGCGTCGGAACCTGTAGAGGAGGTCGACTGCTATGAGGGCCGGGATGACACGTAGGTTCGGGTCCATGTCTGTCCGTCGCGTACGGGTCCTCCTTGTTCGCGTCGTCCTGTCTGTCTGTCGTGTACTGGTCCTCCTTGTTCGCGTCGTCCTGTGTGTCCGTCGCGTACTGGTCCTCCTTGTTCGTGTCGTCCTGTCTGTCCGTCGCGTACAGGTGGTCCTTGTTCGCGTCGTCCTGATTTCCCGGCAGTTTTTGGCTGCCGGAAAATATTCACCGTGCGGGATGACGTCGGTGCGAATCGTAATTCCTGGTTCGTGAATGGCAGGCTGCGAGCGTCCCGACGTCAGGTCGGCGCTTTCCCGGATCGCATTTGTAGGTTTATTTTGTTCGGTCGGGGTTTTTTACGATTCGTACGGAAATGGTGTTCCATGTTTGTATTTTTTTACGGCCGGGTACGCGTCGGACGGAGAATATGCTCCGTCCGACGGTTCGTACCCGGTTTTTACCGGATCGTAATTGGCACCCTAGTGTGCAAAGAGGAATTGTTGTCAGAGATTTATTGCGTATTACTCTGGTAATTTTAGATTTGCATTAGTAGGAAAGGGGCAGCTATTTTTCTGCAGAAGCAGACTCTTTGCACACACCCAGCTGCTTATCCTGTAGAAACATGCATAGTATTCACAACCGAATAGGGTTTGAGGTTGCAGTGAGTAATGCAAATACATTCAACATCACTAAGGCTGGTTGCCTTTGCTGGAGTGTAGTCATTCACCCAGGTTACACATGTTCCTGGTCTCAAAAAGCTGTTTGGACATGTGCTGTTTTCAGAATCTGAAAAGTGGATTGAAAATGTGTCAGACTGTAAAAGTACGTATCACTTGCCAAAAAAAGAGTAGTAAGTGTGCTTTCAAATTGGCAAAGAAATTTCGTTTTCTGCCTAATATCAAACCATGACTCTGTGTGCAAAGAGGAATTGTTGACAGAGATTTATTGCGTATTACTCTGGTAATTTTACATTTGCATTAGTAGGAAAGGGGCAGCTATTTTTCTGCAGAAGCAGACTCTTAGCACACACCCAGCTGCTTATCCTGTAGAATCATGCATAGTATTCACAACCGAGTGGGGTTTGAGGTTGCAGTGAGTAATGCAAATACATTCAGCATCACTAAGGCTGGTTGCCCTTGCTGGAGTGTAGTCATTCACCCAGGTTACACATGTTCCTGGTCTCAAAAAGCTGTTTGGACATGTGCTGTTTTCAGAATCTGAAAAGTGGATTGAAAATGTGTCAGACTGTAAAAGTACTTATCACTTGCCAAAACAAGAGTAGTAAGTGTGCTTTCAAATTGACAAAGAAATTTCGTTTTCTGCCTAATATCAAACCATGACTCTGTGTGCAAAGAGGAATTGTTGACAGAGATTTATTGCGTATTACTCTGGTAATTTTACATTTGCATTAGTAGGAAAGGGGCAGCTATTTTCATGCAGAAGCAGACCCTTAGCACACACCCAGCTGCTTATCATGTAGAATCATGCATAGTATTCACAACCGAGTGGGGTTTGAGGTTGCAGTCAGTAATGCAAATACATTCAGCATCACTAAGGCTGGTTGCCCTTGCTGGAGTGTAGTCATTCACCCAGGTTACACATGTTCCTGGTCTCAAAATGCAGTTTGGACATGTGCTGTTTTCAGAATCTGAAAAGTGGATTGAAAATGTGTCAGACAGTAAAAGTACTTATCACTTGCCAAAAAAAGAGTAGTAAGTGTGCTTTCAAATTGGCAGAGAAATTTCGTTTTCTGCCTAATATCAAACCATGACTCTGTGTGCAAAGAGGAATTGTTGACAGAGATTTATTGCGTATTACTCTGGTAATTTTAGATTTGCATTAGTAGGAAAGGGGCAGCTATTTTTCTGCAGAAGCAGACTCTTAGCACACACCCAGCTGCTTATCCTGTAGAATCATGCATAGTATTCACAACCGAGTGGTGTTTGAGGTTGCAGTGAGTAATGCAAATACATTCAACATCACTAAGGCTGGTTGCCTTTGCTGGAGTGTAGTCATTCACCCAGGTTACACATGTTCCTGGTCTCCAAAAGCTGTTTGGACATGTGCTGTTTTCAGAATCTGAAAAGTGGATTGAAAATGTGTCAGACTGTAAAAGTACTTATCACTTGCTAAAAAAAGAGTAGTAAGTGTGCTTTCAAATTGGCAAAGAAATTTCGTGTTCTGCCTAATATCAAACCATGACTCTGTGTGCAAAGAGGAATTGTTGTCAGAGATTTATTGCGTATTACTCTGGTAATTTTAGATTTGCATTAGTAGGAAAGGGGCAGCTATTTTTCTGCAGAAGCAGACTCTTAGCACACACCCAGCTGCTTACCCTGTAGAATCATGCATAGTATTCACAACCGAGTGGGGTTTGAGGTTGCAGTGAGTAATGCAAATACATTCAGCATCACTAAGGCTGGTTGCCCTTGCTGGAGTGTAGTCATTCACCCAGGTTACACATGTTCCTGGTCTCAAAAAGCTGTTTGGACATGTGCTGTTTTCAGAATCTGAAAAGTGGATTGAAAATGTGTCAGACTGTAAAAGTACGTATCACTTGCCAAAAAAAGAGTAGTAAGTGTGCTTTCAAATCGGCAAAGAAATTTCATTTTCTGCCTAATATCAAACCATGACTCTGTGTGCAAAGAGGAATTGTTGACAGAGATTTATTGCGTATTACTCTGGTAATTTTACATTTGCATTAGTAGGAAAGGGGCAGCTATTTTTCTGCAGAAGCAGACTCTTAGCACACACCCAGCTGCTTATCCTGTAGAATCATGCATAGTATTCACAACCGAGTGGGGTTTGAGGTTGCAGTGAGTAATGCAAATACATTCAGCATCACTAAGGCTGGTTGCCCTTGCTGGAGTGTAGTCATTCACCCAGGTTACACATGTTCCTGGTCTCAAAAAGCTGTTTGGACATGTGCTGTTTTCAGAATCTGAAAAGTGGATTGAAAATGTGTCAGACTGTAAAAGTACTTATCACTTGCCAAAACAAGAGTAGTAAGTGTGCTTTCAAATTGACAAAGAAATTTCGTTTTCTGCCTAATATCAAACCATGACTCTGTGTGCAAAGCGGAATTGTTGACAGAGATTTATTGCGTATTACTCTGGTAATTTTACATTTGCATTAGTAGGAAAGGGGCAGCTATTTTCATGCAGAAGCAGACTCTTAGCACACACCCAGCTGCTTATCATGTAGAATCATGCATAGTATTCACAACCGAGTGGGGTTTGAGGTTGCAGTGAGTAATGCAAATACATTCAACATCACTAAGGCTGGTTGCCTTTGCTGGAGTGTAGTCAGTCACCCAGGTTACACATGTTCCTGGACTCAAAAAGCTGTTTGGACATGTGCTGTTTTCAGAATCTGAAAAGTGGATTGAAAATGTGTCAGACAGTAAAAGTACTTATCACTTGCCAAAAAAAGAGTAGTAAGTGTGCTTTCAAATTGGCAAAGAAATTTCGTTTTCTGCCTAATATCAAACCATGACTCTGTGTGCAAAGAGGAATTGTTGCCAGAGATTTATTGCGTATTACTCTGGTAATTTTAGATTTGCATTAGTAGGAAAGGGGCAGCTATTTTTCTGCAGAAGCAGACTCTTAGCACACACCCAGCTGCTTATCCTGTAGAATCATGCATAGTATTCACAACCGAGTGGTGTTTGAGGTTGCAGTGAGTAATGCAAATACATTCAACATCACTAAGGCTGGTTGCCGTTGCTGGAGTGTAGTCATTCACCCAGGTTACACATGTTCCTGGTCTCCAAAAGCTGTTTGGACATGTGCTGTTTTCAGAATCTGAAAAGTGGATTGAAAATGTGTCAGACTGTAAAAGTACTTATCACTTGCTAAAAAAAGAGTAGTAAGTGTGCTTTCAAATTGGCAAAGAAATTTCGTGTTCTGCCTAATATCAAACCATGACTCTGTGTGCAAAGAGGAATTGTTGTCAGAGATTTATTGCGTATTACTCTGGTAATTTTAGATTTGCATTAGTAGGAAAGGGGCAGCTATTTTTCTGCAGAAGCAGACTCTTAGCACACACCCAGCTGCTTACCCTGTAGAATCATGCATAGTATTCACAACCGAGTGGGGTTTGAGGTTGCAGTCAGTAATGCAAATACATTCAGCATCACTAAGGCTGGTTGCCCTTGCTGGAGTGTAGTCATTCACCCAGGTTACACATGTTCCTGGTCTCAAAAAGCTGTTTGGACATGTGCTGTTTTCAGAATCTGAAAAGTGGATTGAAAATGTGTCAGACTGTAAAAGTACGTATCACTTGCCAAAAAAAGAGTAGTAAGTGTGCTTTCAAATTGGCAAAGAAATTTCATTTTCTGCCTAATATCAAACCATGACTCTGTGTGCAAAGAGGAATTGTTGACAGAGATTTATTGCGTATTACTCTGGTAATTTTACATTTGCATTAGTAGGAAAGGGGCAGCTATTTTTCTGCAGAAGCAGACTCTTAGCACACACCCAGCTGCTTATCCTGTAGAATCATGCATAGTATTCACAACCGAGTGGGGTTTGAGGTTGCAGTCAGTAATGCAAATACATTCAGCATCACTAAGGCTGGTTGCCCTTGCTGGAGTGTAGTCATTCACCCAGGTTACACATGTTCCTGGTCTCAAAAAGCTGTTTGGACATGTGCTGTTTTCAGAATCTGAAAAGTGGATTGAAAATGTGTCAGACTGTAAAAGTACTTATCACTTGCCAAAACAAGAGTAGTAAGTGTGCTTTCAAATTGACAAAGAAATTTCGTTTTCTGCCTAATATCAAACCATGACTCTGTGTGCAAAGCGGAATTGTTGACAGAGATTTATTGCGTATTACTCTGGTAATTTTAGATTTGCATTAGTAGGAAAGGGGCAGCTATTTTCATGCAGAAGCAGACTCTTAGCACACACCCAGCTGCTTATCATGTAGAATCATGCATAGTATTCACAACCGAGTGGGGTTTGAGGTTGCAGTGAGTAATGCAAATACATTCAACATCACTAAGGCTGGTTGCCTTTGCTGGAGTGTAGTCAGTCACCCAGGTTACACATGTTCCTGGACTCAAAAAGCTGTTTGGACATGTGCTGTTTTCAGAATCTGAAAAGTGGATTGAAAATGTGTCAGACTGTAAAAGTACTTATCACTTGCCAAAAAAAGAGTAGTAAGTGTGCTTTCAAATTGGCAAATAAATTTCGTTTTTTGCCTAATATCAAACCATGACTCTGTGTGCAAAGAGGAATTGTTGCCAGAGATTTATTGCGTATTACTCTGGTAATTTTACATTTGCATTAGTAGGAAAGGGGCAGCTATTTTTCTGCAGAAGCAGACTCTTAGCACACACCCAGCTGCTTATCCTGTAGAATCATGCATAGTATTCACAACCGAGTGGGGTTTGAGGTTGCAGTCAGTAATGCAAATACATTCAGCATCACTAAGGCTGGTTGCCCTTGCTGGAGTGTAGTCATTCACCCAGGTTACACATGTTCCTGGTCTCAAAATGCAGTTTGGACATGTGCTGTTTTCAGAATCTGAAAAGTGGATTGAAAATGTGTCAGACAGTAAAAGTACTTATCACTTGCCAAAAAAAGAGTAGTAAGTGTGCTTTCAAATTGGCAAAGAAATTTCGTTTTCTGCCTAATATCAAACCATGACTCTGTGTGCAAAGAGGAATTGTTGACAGAGATTTATTGCGTATTACTCTGGTAATTTTAGATTTGCATTAGTAGGAAAGGGGCAGCTATTTTTCTGCAGAAGCAGACTCTTAGCACACACCCAGCTGCTTATCCTGTAGAATCATGCATAGTATTCACAACCGAGTGGTGTTTGAGGTTGCAGTGAGTAATGCAAATACATTCAACATCACTAAGGCTGGTTGCCTTTGCTGGAGTGTAGTCATTCACCCAGGTTACACATGTTCCTGGTCTCAAAAAGCTGTTTGGACATGTGCTGTTTTCAGAATCTGAAAAGTGGATTGAAAATGTGTCAGACTGTAAAAGTACTTATCACTTGCTAAAAAAAGAGTAGTAAGTGTGCTTTCAAATTGGCAAAGAAATTTCGTGTTCTGCCTAATATCAAACCATGACTCTGTGTGCAAAGAGGAATTGTTGTCAGAGATTTATTGCGTATTACTCTGGTAATTTTAGATTTGCATTAGTAGGAAAGGGGCAGCTATTTTTCTGCAGAAGCAGACTCTTAGCACACACCCAGCTGCTTACCCTGTAGAATCATGCATAGTATTCACAACCGAGTGGGGTTTGAGGTTGCAGTGAGTAATTCAAATACATTCAGCATCACTAAGGCTGGTTGCCCTTGCTGGAGTGTAGTCATTCACCCAGGTTACACATGTTCCTGGTCTCAAAAAGCTGTTTGGACATGTGCTGTTTTCAGAATCTGAAAAGTGGATTGAAAATGTGTCAGACTGTAAAAGTACTTATCACTTGCCAAAAAAAGAGTAGTAAGTGTGCTTTCAAATTGGCAAAGAAATTTCGTTTTCTGCCTAATATCAAACCATGACTCTGTGTGCAAAGAGGAATTGTTGCCAGAGATTTATTGTGTATTACTCTGGTAATTTTACATTTGCATTAGTAGGAAAGGGGCAGCTATTTTTCTGCAGAAGCAGACTCTTAGCACACACCCAGCTGCCTATCATGTAGAATCATGCATAGTATTCACAACCGAGTGGGGTTTGAGGTTGCAGTGAGTAATGCAAATACATTCAACATCACTAAGGCTGGTTGCCTTTGCTGGAGTGTAGTCAGTCACCCAGGTTACACATGTTCCTGGACTCAAAAAGCTGTTTGGACATGTGCTGTTTTCAGAATCTGAAAAGTGGATTGAAAATGTGTCAGACTGTAAAAGTACTTATCACTTGCCAAAAAAAGAGTAGTAAGTGTGCTTTCAAATTGGCAAAGAAATTTCGTTTTCTGCCTAATATCAAACCATGACTCTGTGTGCAAAGAGGAATTGTTGCCAGAGATTTATTGTGTATTACTCTGGTAATTTTACATTTGCATTAGTAGGAAAGGGGCAGCTATTTTTCTGCAGAAGCAGACTCTTAGCACACACCCAGCTGCTTATCCTTTAGAATCATGCATAGTATTCACAACCGAGTGGCGTTTGAGGTTGCAGTGAGTAATGCAAATACATTCAACATCACTAAGGCTGGTTGCCTTTGCTGGAGTGTAGTCATTCACCCATGTTACACATGTTCCTGGTCTCAAAAAGCAGTTTGGACATGTGCTGTTTTCAGAATCTGAAAAGTGGATTCAAAATGTGTCAGACAGTAAAAGTACTTATCACTTGCCACAAAAAGAGTACTAAGTGTGCTTTCAAATTGGCAAAGAAATTTCGTTTTCTGCCTAATATCAAACCATGACTCTGTGTGCAAAGAGGAATTGTTGACAGAGATTTATTGCGTGTTACTCTGGTAATTTTACATTTGCATTAGTAGGAAAGGGGCAGCTATTTTTCTGCAGAAGCAGACTCTTAGCACACACCCAGCTGCTTATCCTGTAGAATCATGCATAGTATTCACAACCGAGTGGGGTTTGCGGTTGCAGTGAGTAATGCAAATACATTCAACATCACTAAGGCTGGTTGCCTTTGCTGGAGTGTAGTCATTCACCCAGGTTACACATGTTCCTGGTCTCAAAAAGCTGTTTGGACATGTGCTGTTTTCAGAATCTGAAAAGTGGATTGAAAATGTGTCAGACTGTAAAAGTACTTATCACTTGCCAAAAAAAGAGTAGTAAGTGTGCTTTCAAATTGGCAAAGAAATTTCGTTTTCTGCCTAATATCAAACCATGACTCTGTGTGCAAAGAGGAATTGTTGTCAGAGATTTATTGTGTATTACTCAGGTAATTTTACATTTGCATTAGTAGGAAAGGGGCAGCTATTTTTCTGCAGAAGCAGACTCTTAGCACACACCCAGCTGCTTATCCTGTAGAATCATGCATAGTATTCACAACCGAGTGGGGTTTGAGGTTGCAGTCAGTAATGCAAATACATTCAGCATCACTAAGGCTGGTTGCCCTTGCTGGAATGTAGTCATTCACCCAGGTTACACATGTTCCTGGTCTCAAAAAGCTGTTTGGACATGTGCTGTTTTCAGAATCTGAAAAGTGGATTGAAAATGTGTCAGACTGTAAAAGTACTTATCACTTGCTAAAAAAAGAGTAGTAAGTGTGCTTTCAAATTGGCAAGAAATTTCGTTTTCTGCCTAATATCAAACCATGACTCTGTGTGCAAAGAGGAATTGTTGACAGAGATTTATTGCGTATTACTCTGGTAATTTTAGATTTGCATTAGTAGGAAAGGGGCAGCTATTTTTCTGCAGAAGCAGACTCTTAGCACACACCCAGCTGCTTATCCTGTAGAATCATGCATAGTATTCACAACCGAGTGGTGTTTGAGGTTGCAGTGAGTAATGCAACTACATTCAACATCACTAAGGCTGGTTGCCTTTGCTGGAGTGTAGTCATTCACTCAGGTTACACATGTTCCTGGACTCAAAAATCTGTTTGGACATGTGCTGTTTTCAGAATCTGAAAAGTGGATTGAAAATGTGTCAGACTGTAAAAGTACTTATCACTTGCTAAAAAAAGAGTAGTAAGTGTGCTTTCAAATTGGCAAAGAAATTTCGTTTTCTGCCTAATATCTAACCATGACTCTGTGTGCAAAGAGGAATTGTTGTAAGAGATTTATTGCGTATTACTCTGGTAATTTTAGATTTGCATTAGTAGGAAAGGGGCAGCTATTTTTCTGCAGAAGCAGACTCTTAGCACACACCCAGCTGCTTATCCTGTAGAATCATGCATAGTATTCACAACCGAGTGGGGTTTGAGGTTGCAGTGAGTAATGCAAATACATACAACATCACTAAGGCTGGTTGCCTTTGCTGGAGTGTAGTCATTCACCCAGGTTACACATGTTCCTGGACTCAAAAAGCTGTTTGGACATGTGCTGTTTTCAGAATCTGAAAAGTGGATTGAAAATGTGTCAGACTGTAAAAGTACTTATCACTTGCCAAAAAAAGAGTAGTAAGTCTGCTTTCAAATTGGCAAAGAAATTTAGTTTTCTGCCTAATATCAAACCATGACTCTGTGTGCAAAGAGGACTTGTTGTCAGAGATTTATTGCGTATTACTCTGGTAATTTTAGATTTGCATTAGTAGGAAAGGGGCAGCTATTGTTCTGCAGAAGCAGACTCTTAGCACACACGCAGCTGCTTATCCTGTAGAATCATGCATAGTATTCACAACCGAGTGGTGTTTGAGGTTGCAGTGAGTAATGCAAATACATTCAACATCACTAAGGCTGGTTGCCTTTGCTGGAGTGTAGTCATTCACCCATGTTACACATGTTCCTGGTCTCAAAAAGCAGTTTGGACATGTGCTGTTTTCAGAATCTGAAAAGTGGATTCAAAATGTGTCAGACAGTAAAAGTACTTATCACTTGCCACAAAAAGAGTACTAAGTGTGCTTTCAAATTGGCAAAGAAATTTCGTTTTCTGCCTAATATCAAACCATGACTCTGTGTGCAAAGAGGAATTGTTGACAGAGATTTATTGCGTATTACTCTGGTAATTTTACATTTGCATTAGTAGGAAAGGGGCAGCTATTTTTCTGCAGAAGCAGACTCTTAGCACACACCCAGCTGCTTATCCTGTAGAATCATGCATAGTATTCACAACCGAGTGGGGTTTGCGGTTGCAGTGAGTAATGCAAATACATTCAACATCACTAAGGCTGGTTGCCTTTGCTGGAGTGTAGTCATTCACCCAGGTTACACATGTTCCTGGTCTCAAAAAGCTGTTTGGACATGTGCTGTTTTCAGAATCTGAAAAGTGGATTGAAAATGTGTCAGACTGTAAAAGTACTTATCACTTGCCAAAAAAAGAGTAGTAAGTGTGCTTTCAAATTGGCAAAGAAATTTCGTTTTCTGCCTAATATCAAACCATGACTCTGTGTGCAAAGAGGAATTGTTGCCAGAGATTTATTGTGTATTACTCTGGTAATTTTACATTTGCATTAGTAGGAAAGGGGCAGCTATTTTTCTGCAGAAGCAGACTCTTAGCACACACCCAGCTGCTTATCCTGTAGAATCATGCATAGTATTCACAACCGAGTAGGGTTTGAGGTTGCAGTCAGTAATGCAAATACATTCAGCATCACTAAGGCTGGTTGCCCTTGCTGGAATGTAGTCATTCACCCAGGTTACACATGTTCCTGGTCTCAAAAAGCTGTTTGGACATGTGCTGTTTTCAGAATCTGAAAAGTGGATTGAAAATGTGTCAGACTGTAAAAGTACTTATCACTTGCTAAAAAAAGAGTAGTAAGTGTGCTTTCAAATTGGCAAGAAATTTCGTTTTCTGCCTAATATCAAACCATGACTCTGTGTGCAAAGAGGAATTGTTGACAGAGATTTATTGCGTATTACTCTGGTAATTTTAGATTTGCATTAGTAGGAAAGGGGCAGCTATTTTTCTGCAGAAGCAGACTCTTAGCACACACCCAGCTGCTTATCCTGTAGAATCATGCATAGTATTCACAACCGAGTGGTGTTTGAGGTTGCAGTGAGTAATGCAAATACATTCAACATCACTAAGGCTGGTTGCCTTTGCTGGAGTGTAGTCATTCACTCAGGTTACACATGTTCCTGGACTCAAAAAGCTGTTTGGACATGTGCTGTTTTCAGAATCTGAAAAGTGGATTGAAAATGTGTCAGACTGTAAAAGTACTTATCACTTGCTAAAAAAAGAGTAGTAAGTGTGCTTTCAAATTGGCAAAGAAATTTCGTTTTCTGCCTAATATCAAACCATGACTCTGTGTGCAAAGAGGAATTGTTGTAAGAGATTTATTGTGTATTACTCAGGTAATTTTACATTTGCATTAGTAGGAAAGGGGCAGCTATTTTTCTGCAGAAGCAGACTCTTAGCACACACCCAGCTGCTTATCCTGTAGAATCATGCATAGTATTCACAACCGAGTTGGGTTTGAGGTTGCAGTCAGTAATGCAAATACATTCAGCATCACTAAGGCTGGTTGCCCTTGCTGGAATGTAGTCATTCACCCAGGTTACACATGTTCCTGGTCTCAAAAAGCTGTTTGGACATGTGCTGTTTTCAGAATCTGAAAAGTGGATTGAAAATGTGTCAGACTGTAAAAGTACTTATCACTTGCTAAAAAAAGAGTAGTAAGTGTGCTTTCAAATTGGCAAGAAATTTCTTTTTCTGCCTAATATCAAACCATGACTCTGTGTGCAAAGAGGAATTGTTGACAGAGATTTATTGCGTATTACTCTGGTAATTTTAGATTTGCATTAGTAGGAAAGGGGCAGCTATTTTTCTGCAGAAGCAGACTCTTAGCACACACCCAGCTGCTTATCCTGTAGAATCATGCATAGTATTCACAACCGAGTGGTGTTTGAGGTTGCAGTGAGTAATGCAAAGACATTCAACATCACTAAGGCTGGTTGCCTTTGCTGGAGTGTAGTCATTCACTCAGGTTACACATGTTCCTGGACTCAAAAAGCTGTTTGGACATGTGCTGTTTTCAGAATCTGAAAAGTGGATTGAAAATGTGTCAGACTGTAAAAGTACTTATCACTTGCTAAAAAAAGAGTAGTAAGTGTGCTTTCAAATTGGCAAAGAAATTTCGTTTTCTGCCTAATATCTAACCATGACTCTGTGTGCAAAGAGGAATTGTTGTAAGAGATTTATTGCGTATTACTCTGGTAATTTTAGATTTGCATTAGTAGGAAAGGGGCAGCTATTTTTCTGCAGAAGCAGACTCTTAGCACACACCCAGCTGCTTATCCTGTAGAATCATGCATAGTATTCACAACCGAGTGGGGTGTGAGGTTGCAGTGAGTAATGCAAATACATACAACATCACTAAGGCTGGTTGCCTTTGCTGGAGTGTAGTCATTCACCCAGGTTACACATGTTCCTGGACTCAAAAAGCTGTTTGGACATGTGCTGTTTTCAGAATCTGAAAAGTGGATTGAAAATGTGTCAGACTGTAAAAGTACTTATCACTTGCCAAAAAAAGAGTAGTAAGTCTGCTTTCAAATTGGCAAAGAAATTTAGTTTTCTGCCTAATATCAAACCATGACTCTGTGTGCAAAGAGGACTTGTTGTCAGAGATTTATTGCGTATTACTCTGGTAATTTTAGATTTGCATTAGTAGGAAAGGGGCAGCTATTGTTCTGCAGAAGCAGACTCTTAGCACACACGCAGCTGCTTATCCTGTAGAATCATGCATAGTATTCACAACCGAGTGGTGTTTGAGGTTGCAGTTAGTAATGCAAATACATTCAACATCACTAAGGCTGGTTGCCTTTGCTGGAGTGTAGTCATTCACCCATGTTACACATGTTCCTGGTCTCAAAAAGCAGTTTGGACATGTGCTGTTTTCAGAATCTGAAAAGTGGATTCAAAATGTGTCAGACAGTAAAAGTACTTATCACTTGCCACAAAAAGAGTACTAAGTGTGCTTTCAAATTGGCAAAGAAATTTCGTTTTCTGCCTAATATCAAACCATGACTCTGTGTGCAAAGAGGAATTGTTGACAGAGATTTATTGCGTATTACTCTGGTAATTTTACATTTGCATTAGTAGGAAAGGGGCAGCTATTTTTCTGCAGAAGCAGACTCTTAGCACACACCCAGCTGCTTATCCTGTAGAATCATGCATAGTATTCACAACCGAGTGGGGTTTGCGGTTGCAGTGAGTAATGCAAATACATTCAACATCACTAAGGCTGGTTGCCTTTGCTGGAGTGTAGTCATTCACCCAGGTTACACATGTTCCTGGTCTCAAAAAGCTGTTTGGACATGTGCTGTTTTCAGAATCTGAAAAGTGGATTGAAAATGTGTCAGACTGTAAAAGTACTTATCACTTGCCAAAAAAAGAGTAGTAAGTGTGCTTTCAAATTGGCAAAGAAATTTCGTTTTCTGCCTAATATCAAACCATGACTCTGTGTGCAAAGAGGAATTGTTGCCAGAGATTTATTGTGTATTACTCTGGTAATTTTACATTTGTATTAGTAGGAAAGGGGCAGCTATTTTTCTGCAGAAGCAGACTCTTAGCACACACCCAGCTGCTTATCCTGTAGAATCATGCATAGTATTCACAACCGAGTGGGGTTTGAGGTTGCAGTCAGTAATGCAAATACATTCAGCATCACTAAGGCTGGTTGCCCTTGCTGGAATGTAGTCATTCACCCAGGTTACACATGTTCCTGGTCTCAAAAAGCTGTTTGGACATGTGCTGTTTTCAGAATCTGAAAAGTGGATTGAAAATGTGTCAGACTGTAAAAGTACTTATCACTTGCTAAAAAAAGAGTAGTAAGTGTGCTTTCAAATTGGCAAGAAATTTCGTTTTCTGCCTAATATCAAACCATGACTCTGTGTGCAAAGAGGAATTGTTGACAGAGATTTATTGCGTATTACTCTGGTAATTTTAGATTTGCATTAGTAGGAAAGGGGCAGCTATTTTTCTGCAGAAGCAGACTCTTAGCACACACCCAGCTGCTTATCCTGTAGAATCATGCATAGTATTCACAACCGAGTGGTGTTTGAGGTTGCAGTGAGTAATGCAAATACATTCAACATCACTAAGGCTGGTTGCCTTTGCTGGAGTGTAGTCATTCACTCAGGTTACACATGTTCCTGGACTCAAAAAGCTGTTTGGACATGTGCTGTTTTCAGAATCTGAAAAGTGGATTGAAAATGTGTCAGACTGTAAAAGTACTTATCACTTGCTAAAAAAAGAGTAGTAAGTGTGCTTTCAAATTGGCAAAGAAATTTCGTTTTCTGCCTAATATCAAACCATGACTCTGTGTGCAAAGAGGAATTGTTGTAAGAGATTTATTGCGTATTACTCTGGTAATTTTAGATTTGCATTAGTAGGAAAGGGGCAGCTATTTTTCTGCAGAAGCAGACTCTTAGCACACACCCAGCTGCTTATCCTGTAGAATCATGCATAGTATTCACAACCGAGTGGGGTTTGAGGTTGCAGTGAGTAATGCAAATACATACAACATCACTAAGGCTGGTTGCCTTTGCTGGAGTGTAGTCATTCACCCAGGTTACACATGTTCCTGGACTCAAAAAGCTGTTTGGACATGTGCTGTTTTCAGAATCTGAAAAGTGGATTGAAAATGTGTCAGACTGTAAAAGTACTTATCACTTGCCAAAAAAAGAGTAGTAAGTGTGCTTTCAAATTGGCAAAGAAATTTAGTTTTCTGCCTAATATCAAACCATGACTCTGTGTGCAAAGAGGACTTGTTGTCAGAGATTTATTGCGTATTACTCTGGTAATTTTAGATTTGCATTAGTAGGAAAGGGGCAGCTATTGTTCTGCAGAAGCAGACTCTTAGCACACACGCAGCTGCTTATCCTGTAGAATCATGCATAGTATTCACAACCGAGTGGGGTTTGAGGTTGCAGTGAGTAATGAAAATACATTCAACATTACTAAGGCTGGTTGCCTTTGCTGGAGTGCAGTCATTCACCCAGGTTACACATGTTCCTGGACTCAAAAAGCTGTTTGGACATGTGCTGTTTTCAGAATCTGAAAAGTGGATTGAAAATGTGTCAGACTGAAAAAGTACTTATCACTTGCTAAAAAAAGAGTAGTAAGTGTGCTTTCAAATTGGCAAAGAAATTTAGTTTTCTGCCTAATATCAAACCATGACTCTGTGTGCAAAGAGGAATTGTTGACAGAGATTTATTGCGTATTACTCTGGTAATTTTAGATTTGCATTAGTAGGAAAGGGGCAGCTATTTTTCTGCAGAAGCAGACTCTTAGCACACACCCAGCTGCTTATCCTGTAGAATCATGCATAGTATTCACAACCGAGTGGGGTTTGAGGTTGCAGTCAGTAATGCAAATACATTCAACATCACTAAGGCTGGTTGCCTTTGCTGGAGTGTAGTCATTCACTCAGGTTACACATGTTCCTGGACTCAAAAAACTGTTTGGACATGTGCTGTTTTCAGAATCTGAAAAGTGGATTGAAAATGTGTCAGACTGTAAAAGTACTTATCACTTGCTAAAAAAAGAGTAGTAAGTGTGCTTTCAAATTGGCAAAGAAATTTCGTTTTCTGCCTAATATCAAACCATGACTCTGTGTGCAAAGAGGAATTGTTGTAAGAGATTTATTGCGTATTACTCTGGTAATTTTAGATTTGCATTAGTAGGAAAGGGGCAGCTATTTTTCTGCAGAAGCAGACTCTTAGCACACACCCAGCTGCTTATCCTGTAGAATCATGCATAGTATTCACAACCGAGTGGGGTTTGAGGTTGCAGTGAGTAATGCAAATACATACAACATCACTAAGGCTGGTTGCCTTTGCTGGAGTGTAGTCATTCACCCAGGTTACACATGTTCCTGGACTCAAAAAGCTGTTTGGACATGTGCTGTTTTCAGAATCTGAAAAGTGGATTGAAAATGTGTCAGACTGTAAAAGTACTTATCACTTGCCAAAAAAAGAGTAGTAAGTGTGCTTTCAAATTAACAAAGAAATTTAGTTTTCTGCCTAATATCAAACCATGACTCTGTGTGCAAAGAGGACTTGTTGTCAGAGATTTATTGCGTATTACTCTGGTAATTTTAGATTTGCATTAGTAGGAAAGGGGCAGCTATTGTTCTGCAGAAGCAGACTCTTAGCACACACGCAGCTGCTTATCCTGTAGAATCATGCATAGTATTCACAACCGAGTGGGGTTTGAGGTTGCAGTGAGTAATGAAAATACATTCAACATTACTAAGGCTGGTTGCCTTTGCTGGAGTGCAGTCATTCACCCAGGTTACACATGTTCCTGGACTCAAAAAGCTGTTTGGACATGTGCTGTTTTCAGAATCTGAAAAGTGGATTGAAAATGTGTCAGACTGAAAAAGTACTTATCACTTGCCAAAAAAAGAGTAGTAAGTGTGCTTTCAAATTGGCAAAGAAATTTAGTTTTCTGCCTAATATCAAACCATGACTCTGTGTGCAAAGAGGAATTGTTTTCAGAGATTTATTGGGTATTACTCTGGTAATTTTAGATTTGCATTAGTAGGAAAGGGGCAGCTATTTTTCTGCAGAAGCAGACTCTTAGCACACACCCAGCTGCTTATCCTGTAGAATCATGCATAGTATTCACAACCGAGTGGGGTTTGAGGTTGCAGTGAGTAATGCAAATACATTCAACATCACTAAGGCTGGTTGCCTTTGCTGGAGTGTAGTCATTCACCCAGGTTACACATGTTCCTGGTCTCAAAAAGCTGTTTGGACATGTGCTGTTTTCAGAATCTGAAAAGTGGATTGAAAATGTGTCAGACTGTAAAAGTACTTATCACTTGCCAAAAAAAGAGTAGTAAGTGTGCTTTCAAATTGGCAAAGAAATTTCGTTTTCTGCCTAATATCAAACCATGACTCTGTGTGCAAAGAGGAATTGTTGACAGAGATTTATTGCGTATTACTCTGGTAATTTTAGATTTGCATTAGTAGGAAAGGGGCAGCTATTTTTCTGCAGAAGCAGACTCTTAGCACACACCCAGCTGCTTATCCTGTAGAATCATGCATAGTATTCACAACTGAGTGGTGTTTGAGGTTGCAGTGAGTAATGCAAATACATTCAACATCACTAAGGCTGGTTGCCTTTGCTGGAGTGTAGTCATTCACCCAGGTTACACATGTTCCTGGACTCAAAAAGCTGTTTGGACATGTGCTGTTTTCAGAATCTGAAAAGTGGATTGAAAATGTGTCAGACTGTAAAAGTACTTATCACTTGCCAAAAAAAGAGTAGTAAGTGTGCTATCAAATTGGCAAAGAAATTTCGTTTTCTGCCTAATATCAAACCATGACTCTGTGTGCAAAGAGGAATTGTTGCCAGAGATTTATTGCGTATTACTCTGGTAATTTTACATTTGCATTAGTAGGAAAGGGGCAGCTATTTTTTTGCAGAAGCAGACTCTTAGCACACACCCAGCTGCTTATCCTGTAGAATCATGCATAGTATTCACAACCGAGTGGGGTTTGAGGTTGCAGTGAGTAATGCAAATACATTCAACATCACTAAGGCTGGTTGCCTTTGCTGGAGTGTAGTCATTCACCCAGGTTACACATGTTCCTGGTCTCAAAAAGCTGTTTGGACATGTGCTGTTTTCAGATTCAGAAAAGTGGAATGAAAATGTGTCAGACTGTAAAAGTACTTATCACTTGCCAAAAAAAGAGTAGTAAGTGTGCTTTCAAATTGGCAAAGAAATTACGTTTTCTGCCTAATATCAAACCATGACTCTGTGTGCAAAGAGGAATTGTTGTCAGAGATTTATTGCGTATTACTCTGGTAATTTTAGATTTGCATTAGTAGGAAAGGGGCAGCTATTTTTCTGCAGAAGCAGACTCTTAGCACACACCCAGCTGCTTATCCTGTAGAATCATTCATAGTATTCACAACCGAGTGGGGTTTGAGGTTGCAGTGAGTAATGCAAATACATACAACATCACTAAGGCTGGTTGCCTTTGCTGGAGTGTAGTCATTCACCCAGGTTACACATGTTCCTGGACTCAAAAAGCTGTTTGGACATGTGCTGTTTTCAGAATCTGAAAAGTGGATTGAAAATGTGTCAGACTGTAAAAGTACTTATCACTTGCCAAAAAAAGAGTAGTAAGTGTGCTTTCAAATTGGCAAAGAAATTTCGTTTTCTGCCTAATATCACACCATGACTCTGTGTGCACACAGGAATTGTTTTTAGATATTTAATTTGTGATGGTTTTATTGAGATTTTCACTTGTAGGAAAGGGGTACATAGTATTTTAAGATTTGAAAAGATCATAAAAAATATAGTAATATATTTAAATAAAATAAAGGATTTTTTTTTAGTTTCTTTCAGGTATTGCTGAAGAGCAGTGAACAAAATTTAAGATGCCTACAAAATCCAGACTAAGGAAAAACCAGAAAAAAAATCTATATTTGAAGACAACTGGAGGACCTAAGTTAGTTGGAGATGCTCATGTTGGGAAAAAGAGAAAGTCTTCTGGTAAGCAGACAAAAGATTTTTTTAAAAATATCTTCAAAAAAAGGAAAAATGTACAAAATGTCTGTACTGGAAATAATGTTTTAAATAGAAAACAACAGGAAAAAATTGAGCATTTAGTTAATGCAAATATACCTTCAGAAACAATAAACATTAACTTAAAAAGAAAAACAGCGTTTAAAGAGATTCGTAGAAAAATGTTTCAGAGAAGAGTTATGTCCAATTTGATAAAGGATGTGAAGAAATATAAGAAAAAAGCAAAATTTTATAAGAGAAAAAAAGAAATTGAAGCCATTGTAGCAAAGACTTTAGAATTAAAACGAAAACTATTCATTTTAATTTTGAACAGGATGCGTACATTAGATAAAATGGTCAATGTACTGAAATCACAAAGCAAAAGGAAAAGACTAGTGAAAAGAACAAACTTTTGTAAAGTGTTTTTAGGAGAATGGATGCATAGTTCAAGTAGTGAACCTTTTTTAATGAAGAGAGTTATCTTCAAAGTAATAGTTTACTGCATGCAGTTGACACCAGAGGTCGTGCTTATGAAGTGAAAAATGGTTGTATAATGGAGAAGGAGAAAATGGTTCCAAGAGATGAGGAACAAGTGATGGCGGATGAGGTTATGGGGAGACGTCCTAAAGCCCCAGTGTATACTTGGAATTGTAGTAGTATTTGCACTGTGCGTCAGGAATCTATTGATACATTTCGTGAGTTTCTAAGAGAATACAGTAAAAAAAGTGTTAAACAGAAGATTAAGGTGCTTCAAAGTCTAGATCCATGCAGAGTGAGAGAGAATACTGGTTTGCAAGGACACTCTCTGGCTTGTCTATCTAGGAAAGTGTGTCAAAGTGTTTTTCACCATTTTAGGATGCTGGCAGTTCATCATACTGAAATGAGAAAGTTTGTGAGACGATTGTATTTTGCTAAAAGTCCAACAATAAAGTTAGATGAATTGAATAGGGCTCTGTTCCGTGGATCGGTATCAGATGTAGAGAAGGTTACTGATGAAATTCAGTTTAGTTACTTTGGTCCAGAACAAGAGAGTGCAGGTAATGACACAGTTATCGAGGAAAATGTGGAAGGGAATGTAGAACCCTCTGTAAGTAAGAAATTTGATGATCAAATGACAAAATTTGCAATAATCTCTAATGAAAGACCAAATATTACTTGTATTTGTTGCCGCAGAACTCATTATAGAAATCAAACCAGGAATGTTGATCTCTACAGAAAAAGTGAAAATGAAGATAATTATAAGTGGAAGGATTTTGCAACATATATATTTCTTGAAAATTGTTTTGAATTGGGTGAAGATCAGCGTATTTGTAAATACTGTTATAATAAGTTAGAAGAAAATAGAATGCCGACAAGAGCTGTACATAATAATTTAGAATTGGATGCCATTCCTGCCGAACTTTCTGAATTAAATACATATGAGTCTATACTCATTCAATGTGTTCATCCGTTCCAGACCATAGTACGTATGGAACCCAAAACTGGTAAATTACCTCCTTCAGATTTACTGAGAGGTTTAAAAGGTAGAGTGGTGTATTTGCCCTTGGATTTGAAAAAAAATATGGAAACTATTGATGCAGATACTTTGGAAACTGAACCATTAGTTATTCTGGTTAATGGTGTACCTACAAAGAATAAGAAGATTTGGCAGGAGCTGGTAGGCGTACGGAAAGTACAAAGAGCAAATTTGTATTTGAAAAGGAATAATAAATGGTATGAATCAATTTATATAGATGAAGAAGAAGAAGATTTACAAGAAGACACAGAAACACCAACTGGACAAATTGAAAAAGTGGACAAGTCAAAGGAAGAAGAAATTTATGAACATTTTAGCATACATCCTCTTCATTCAAAAGAAGTTATGGGAGCCACTTTTGATCTGTTTCAGATGAAGAAAGCAAAAGGAACTCCCGTGAGTGTATGGGAGGAGAGCTTGGAAGCTCGATGTTTTCCCCAGCTGTTTCCTACAGGAAAAGGAGGACGATACGATGAACGTCCAGAACAGATTCCAGCTTCTGAGTATCGGACTACAAGACTATATGCAGAAGATCCAAGATTTCGACAAAGTATTCCTTATTTGTTCCATCTTTTATTTGAAAGCGACTTGTTTGCATTATCTTATGCAGTAAATCACATTTTAAAAAGTGGAGTACATTTACAAAATGTGTCTGCTAAGGATTTTATGGAGAAAGTGCAGCACCGAGATGATCATTTGGAAACACAACTGATCAATCTGATGGCTTGTCAGCGTGGGACAAATGAATATTTGTACCGACGCCATGGTGAATTAAAATGCAGGTTACGGAATTTAGGAACTCCAACATGGTTCCTTACCCTAAGCTGTGCCGAGTACGCTTGGGATGATTTACTGGATTTTCTACGAGAGGCAAATTCAAACATTAAAAACATCCAATACAAGACAACAGGAGAACTGTGCTCATTGGATCCGGTTAATGTTTGCAGATATTTCAATCATAGATTTGAGGCCATGATGTGCTTCATCTGCAATAAAAAAAATCCACCTCTTGGAGAAGTTGTGGATTTCTTTTGGAGAAATGAGTACCAAGCAAGAGGTGCTCCTCATATTCATATGCTGTTGTGGATCAAGGATGTCCCAAAATTTGGAACAGATTCTGATGATGCAGTTTTATCTTTCATTGAAGAATATGCAACATGTGCTATACCAAAAAGCACAGAAGAGAAAAAGTTAAAGGAGCAAGTTTTACGTTTCCAAAGTCATCGGTGTGGAAAATACTGTCGACGGAAATACAAGAGCAAAGATAAATTCTACACTAAATGTCGATTTGGATTTCCTAGACCTGTTCTTTCAAAAGGAAGAGTAAACAGTTTTATGTCAGCTGTGAGACATACTATTACAAGAAAATCACCTAAGAATACCTACAACCTAAAAAGAAAAGAAGAATCAAAAAATATAAATGACTACAACCCAGTCATTTTATCCATGTGGAATGCTAACATGGATATACAGTATGTAGCTGACAATTCCATTGCTGTTGCTCGATATGTAACGTCTTACATTACTAAATCAGAAAAAACTGAATTGAAAGAAATGTGGGAAGAGATTTCTCACGAGAAGACTGTCAGTAAGAAGCTATACAGTTTCAGTTTAAAGATGTTATCGCATCGAGAAATTGGATCCTACGAATTTTCAGATAGGTTATCTTCTGCAAGTCTCTACTCGAAATCAAGAAGAATAATTTGGGCAAGTTTAGGCCTTGCAACAATGAGAAATCGGGTACTGAAATCTGTGGGAGAAATTGAATATTTAGCACAGTTCGAACCTGAAAGTACAGATATTTTAAAAACAAACATGTTGGACACATATTACCCAAAAAGAAGTCATCACCTTGAAAACATGTGTCTCTATGAAGTGCTGCAGAACTTCATTTTTAAACGGAATGCCACAGAAGACATCAACAATGGAAAATATAAAGTCAGTGGTGAGGAAGGATGTTTGGTGAAGCAAACAAAAGGAAGTTTGATAAATCACCTGAAGCTGACTTGCGACACTACGGACAAAAAGGAATTTTACTACTTGGCACTTTTACAGCTGTTGAAACCATGGCGTTCAGAGGATGAACTACTTGGAGAATTCCAGAGCTATGAGGACTCATTTAATGCATGTAAAGATACGATTGAATGCAGTACTTTCACAAATTATGTCCAAATGTTAAATGAAGAAATTGAACAGGAAGCTACAATTGCAGCTGAAGTAGCTAGAGACAGTTCTCAAGACAGCCAAACTTCTGGAACACTCAGTCAAGATCCCCTAGGACAACCAATCGTAGAAAATGAAGCTGCAATAGCTATGACTGAAGTGGAAACGGCTATGAATCAAGCTCAAGAAGAATTAATAGACTTACCAAATTTGGAAGAACAACTGAATGAAGAGCAGCAACAAATTTATGAAGAGATCAGAAACAAAATTGATCACGGATTACTACATGAAAAAAAAGAGTGCTCATGCACATCATTTCAACCAATCAGGATGTATGTAAGCGGACAAGCTGGAACTGGAAAAAGTTTCTTAATAAAAGTCATCAGAAGCTACCTACAGCAAAAAACGGATTCAACTTTGTCCTGTGTTGTTACTGCTCCAACTGGGTTAGCAGCATATAACATAAAAGGAATCACCTTACATCGTTTGCTAATGTTACCAGTGGAGCATGAGAACAAAACAGAATACCACAAGCTAACAGGAGAAGCATGCTTTGAAGTGTCAAGAGTGTTGAAGAAGATGCAAGTTCTCATTATTGATGAGGTGAGCATGGTATCAAACTTAATGCTTGCCTTTGTGCATTTAAGAATGCAGCAAATTCTAAGGAGAGACTATGACGTGTTATTTGGTGGAAAACATGTCATAGTTTTTGGGGATCTTCTACAGCTTACTCCAGTTAAAGGACAACCAGTGTTTAATACTGTGACACATGAAGACACAAAGAAGTCATTGGGAAGCATTGGTAATGCAAATATTTGGTCCTTCCTTGAGTACAAGGAACTTACTACTAATATGAGGCAAGCAAATGATGAAGAATATGGAAGTATTCTGAAAGATATCAGAATTGGACTACTCACTGAAGCTGGCACGAAAGCATTACAGAGTCGGTTGCTACATAATTTATTCCCAAAGGAAGAAATAGTTGCAGAGAAAATATACAAGAACATTGCAGAAAAGAAAAGTGTAATCTGCTTAATGCCAACTCTACGTGAATGCTCAATATTCAATGAGGAACTTTTGAAATTGGAAAAGGAAGAGATTAGGAAATTGGAAGCAGTGGACAAAATTCAGCATGAAAGAATTACTATTACATTAACAGGCAAACTGAAAAATAAATTGGATTCACTAGAGAAGAACATTTCCAAAACAGCTGGATTAGAAAAAAATCTATATGTTTGCATGAACTGTAGAGTATTTTTAAGGAGAAATTTGGATGTTGAAAAAGGCTTAGTGAATGGAGCTATGGGTAAAGTTGTGGGTATTGTGAACTACCAGAAAAAAGATGGGATTGAATTTTTAAAAATAAAGTTTGATCAGATTGAAGAGGTTAAAGACATTTGTTGTTGTTCAGTCCGTTTTTTGCTTGTGAAAGACTTATATGTACGTAGAAAGCAGTTTCCGTTTTCTCTAGCATATGCTGTAACTATTCACAAGTCTCAAGGATTGACTGTAGATTGTGCTTTTGTGAACATTGGTTCAACTGTGTTCAAAGAAGGTATGGCTTATGTTGCTTTGTCACGAGTGAAAACATTATCTGGTTTATTTATGATAGACTTTGATGACTCAAAAGTTAGTGCTGATGCAAATTGTGTAAAGGAGTATAATAGATTAAGAAGAACCTATGCTCCTCATTTAGGTCAGTATCCTGTGTTGGAAAAACGTGTTGTTTCTCGAAAAAGGAGAATTGAGAATATCTGTAATGAGGATGTAGAGAAGAGAAAAAAAAAGAAGAGTGATGTAATTGCAAGCAAAAAGAAAAAGGACAATGTTGAAGAGGTTGTTGGTTGTCATTTTGAAAATAGGTCTGGTGTCAACTGCTACGCTAATGTAGTGCTGAATGTTGTATTTTATCTTGAAAGTTTGCAAGAGCAGATAATAGTAAATCAGAGAAAAAGATTCTGTTCTGTGCTGAGTCTCCTTTTTGAAAAGCTGAGTATTGATAAAACTAAAATAGAAAGTGCTACTGAAATTAGAAAACTTTTAGATGTATGTTCAGGATGTACACAGTTTTCTCAAAATGTACAGCAAGATGCACAGGAATTCTTGATGTATTTATTTCAGGTACTGGAAGAAGAAGGGGTACAAATAGAAAATATGTTTGGTCTCTCTTATAAATGGGAACATAGTTGTGAAAACTGTTTCAATACATGTGGCTCTAATGTTGATTCTGAAAGGTTTATTTATTTAACATTGCCAGAGAGTAAATCAGTCACTTTTGCTAAATTAGTTAAAGATGCTAATCATAGCATGGAATGCGGTGAGTGTAAATCTGACATGTTTTCAACGTTAATTTTAAAGGAATACGGACAGTATGTAATTTTAATGATGCAACGATGTAGAGCTGATGGTTCAAAATTGGATACTTTAATAAAGAAGTTTACAGGACAGCAATTATCAATTTCAGGAAAAACTTTTGTAACAGTTGCAATAATTTTCCATGATGGACCTACTGTAACTTCTGGTCATTACACAGTTTATCTAAAATGTAAAAAAGGCTGGACAATGTGTAATGATTCTCAATTGGTTTTTAAGCAACGTTTGCCTTTTGATTTAGCAAATTCCTATCTAATCTTCCTGAAACCTAAATTTTAGAGAGAATTGGCAACATCTGTACAAATCAATTTTACCATTTTATTGGATTACCATTGGAATTTTCTAATAAAAAGATTTTTAAAATTACCATTTGGCCTAAAGGAAAGGTAACCAATTGTATTGTGGACTTATTTAATTCCTAATTAATCTTTCGGAAACCAAAATTTTAGAGAGAATCGGTAACATCTGTATAAATCAAATTTTGGAATTTTATTGGATTACCATTGGAAATTTAATCAAAAAAGAATTTTAAAATTACCATTTGGCCTAAAGGAAAGGTAACCAGATGTATTGTGGAGTTATTTGAGATATATTATTTTTGTGATTATGCTTCTGTAACAAAATTGTCAGACGGTATTTTTTAGAAATAGTTATTGTTATTAGATGATATTTTTTTGGAATATTTTGCATTTCTATAATGTTATGTTTAAGTGAGAAGAGATTCTGGGCTTTTTTAAAACAATCTTTGAGATTGTTATTTTTTTTTTGCCCGCTGTTAAGTGATGAATGCAATTGCTTTCACGATTTATAGTGAAATGCAATATATTCTGAAAACAGCAAAAAAATGGCAAAAAATTCTTTTTGGAAAATATGTAAATACGTGTACTGTATTATAAAATGTTTTATTAAATATTAATACTTTTTTCTTTTTTTTCAGATTGAGAAAGAAAATTTTCGAAAAATAAAACCATTTTTCAAGCAATTTAAATAAAATTTAAATTGATAATTAATTTTTTGGGTGGGTCAGGTAAGTCAGAAATTTGATGGTCCCTTTTTTCCACTTCTCCTCAAACAGATTTTCAGTATTTCGTTATTAATCCCTCAAGGACCTTGTAATGTGGTAATTGTTTTTTTTTTAAAAAAAAAAAATACGCTTACCGTACGCGTACGGTAAAAAAAAAAAGTTTTTAAGAAAAAATTTAAAAAAGTTGAAAGGTAAGGTTGGCTCTTAAAAGAGCCGTTGTGTTCATGCAGGGACAGAGGAAAGAAAGAATGGGAATATTAGCTGGTAGGACAAATGTGCTGGTCTATTCTGTTGTTAATTAGGGGAACACTGGTCTCCCCACGAACAATTAGACCATGGCAATTTGAGCACCGCATTGTAAGCCTCGCAAATCGATGGTTAGTTTCCAGAGGACCAGAAAAAGGTGATTCTCCCCCCACAGATGAAGGGCTCAGCTGAGCTGCCGAAGATGTACTCGGCTGAGCTGCTGGGGATGTGCTCGGTCGACTTACTGAAGGGTTTGCTCCAGTATGTCGAGCATTTGTCCTAGGGTGTACATCCTCAAGGTGTCTTAACATAGTGTGATTCCCGAAGGAATACTTCTTGTTAGGATTACCTCTAGAAAGTACACGCTGGCAAAGCTTGCAAGTCACTAGAGCAGCATTTACTTTTTTCTGGCCCTCAGGAAACGTAAAATACTCCCATATAAAAGAGCTCTTTTGTTTCCTCCTTCTCTGCCTGATGGTGGTGCTGCTAGCCTCACTCTCAGAAGAGGACTGCTGCTCTGCCATCGTATCCCAAAGACAACTCAGCTCCTTCTCCTAAGGGATCACAAGCAGAAATGAAGGGAATGGGTGTGGTGTAGGAGAGTTCTAGAGCTGAAAGTACTTTAAACCAATCAAAAGTGTTGTTTCTTGATCACATGACCCACCATGCGCGTACGTTACGCTTACGGAGCGCTTACGGAGCGCTTACGGTAAAAGTACGTATGCGCGTATAAAAGACACGCGCGCATGCGCATAACAGGCACGCCCCAACACTTCTGCGTAACGTGCGCGTGTAACGTATGCGCTTACGCGCCGCGTACGCAGTACGCACGTCTACGTAAATTGCGTAACCATACGCAAAAAGAGTAGAAATATTACGTACATAAAGCAAAACGTGCGCTTACCGTAAGCTTACCGTACGCGCACGTAAAAAGAAAGAAAAAAAAAAAAAATTGGAAAAAAAGAATCACTATGTTATACTAATATATCTTACCTGTTTGGTAAAAAAAAAAAGGTGAAAAAATTATATATTGCAGAATTTTTAAAATTTAAGCATAGTGTTTAAAGAGAATATAAAGTAAAAATAAAAAGATGTAAAAAACCTTGCAAAAAAAAAAAAAAAATCACACACGTTAAATATAAGAATTAGCATTTAAAAAACCATACAAGAGCGCGCGGCGCGACGATTAAGATGGCCGCCGTGTGAGAAGCTCCGCTCGATAAACGCCGACTCGAGCATGAAGGCACCTCTTCCAAGCAACGAAGCTCTGTTTTGAGCATGGATTCGGCTTTGGGACACTGCAGGGACTGCCTTGGCAAGTTTTGTTGACCGAAATGCGGTCTTTTTGCTATCATAATTGCGTTCTTTCTGCTTCCCTCAGATGACGGCCGCCATTTTGTTTTTTCTTCAGCGTTTTTCTTCTATTTTTCCGCTGCCATTGTATCTTTAAGCCAGGTTCCTGATGTTTTTTGGTGGTATTGCGGCGGTGGCTGCGTTTGCTCACCTTCTGCCTTCTTTCTGAGCAATTATCTGTTGGCGCCTGGTCTCTCTGGTGGCTTCTGTGGATTCCTCAGTTTGTCTCTCCTAGTAATTATTTAGGAGGGAACCAGTTGTGTCTCAGGCGTCCCAATACCCTCTGCTGCGTTAAACCTTGATACTATCATCGTCTGCTACGCCTCCTCTTGCTGCTGCGGTCCTGCCTGTATTCCGCCATTGTTTATTTCTGCTATAGCTGGTTGTGGCACTGTCAGTATGGAGGGCGTCCATTCTACCAAGTCTCACGGAGGCGCTACTGGGGGAAGGAAGGACTCAAGCAATCCTTCGGTTAAACGCACCAAAAAGGACCCACCTTCCCCAAATAAATCTCCACTGCCTTTCACTCTTGAGGATATTATGGAGGAGTTGCGCCTTATTCGTCCTTTTATCACAGACACTGTTGCCACGCTTCAGAGGTTAGATGATAAGTGGTCTAGTATGGATACAAGACTGTCTGAGGTGGAGCAGAGGATCAGTGATGCACAGGATGTTGTCACTACAGTTGACACTCTCACCAAAGAAGTTGGCCAGCTCAAGAAAGTGGCGGAAGATTTGGAAAACCGCAATAGGCGCAACAACCTGCGCATTTATGGTATTCCTGAGGGATCAGAGGGGTCGGACATGATTCAATTCCTTAAATCCCAAGTTCTTCAAATTGTTGGCCTCCCGAAATCCCCAGATTTTAATATACAACGTGCTCATCGTCTGGTGCCAAGAAATGCTTCTTCTGCATCTAAACCTCGTGGAATCATAGCATATTTCCTCCTCTACTCAGACCTTATGATGATTCTCCAAGCCGCCAAGCAACACAAGCAAATGATGTGGTCTGGGCACAAGGTCTTTTTCACTCAGGATGTCTCCAAGCCTACGGCCTCCCGCCGAAAGGAATTCTTGGACCTCAGGCCGGCTTTGAAATCTATGAACGCACGCTACGGTTTAATACACCCCTGTTTTTTCAAAGTGACCTATAAGGAAAGAACTTATAGTTTTGAGGATCCTGCTGACCTGCGGAAGTTTATTCATACTCACAAGGGAGAACTTATGGAACTGAGCAAATCCTAGTTGTTTTTCTTTCTTCTTAAAAGTATAGGATTATCCTGTTTTGCTTAAGTGTTCACTTGGAGGAATGGATAGTTTCTTGTACTTTCTGTGCTCATTCCTTGTTTTTCCTTTGTTTTGCAGGAGTTCCCCTTGTGGTGTTCTTGTCATGGTCATCCTTTTGTCCCATCCTGCCGTTTACAGTGTTTACCCCTTCTGTTGCCGTCTCTTTCCCTAGATGTTCGGTAAGTTCCTTCGCTTGTCCTATTTGATTTTTATATTGTTCTAGTTTTCTGATTTATAGTCTTTTGTCTATCAGTTTCTTTTTCTACTTCTATGATGGTTTGTTCTCTTATATGCTTCTCTTGCGCGGCTGTTTTGGTCTTCGTCGCCCCCCTCTCACAGTAATGTTTTTTGTTCAATTGTTTTCCGTGGCTAGAGTCTACTGGCTTTCCGCCACCCTCCTTATGATGCCTTTTGGGGGTTTCTGTACCCCTACACCCTTCTTCCTATCCTTTCCCCTCTCCTTTTCGCTTTCTCCCTCATTTTGCTGTTTGTCATCCCATTCCTCATACCTCTTTATTCCTGTCCCCTCTATTTTTTTGGCAACCTCTTCACTATCTGATACACATCATATTTTCCTTTTCTCTTTCTCTGTTCATGGCACTTTTTTGTCCTTCTTTTCTTTTATATCTTCACCAACGTATTTGCGGCAGTTGTCTGCTCCAATTTTTCTGTCCCTTACTATTTATTCAGGCACCTGTGCATTTCATTTTTATTTTCAGTTTGCTCCTCTTTCTCTTTCCTGTCCTAAATTCCATACTCCTTTCGGCTTATCCTCACTATCTTTACACAAATGAATGGTCTTCGTGTCATTTCTTGGAATGTTAAAGGAGTTCGCAACCCTGTAAAAAAACAACGTGTCTTATCTCATTTAGCAAGGTTGAAATGTCAGGTTGCGCTGTTACAAGAGAACCACCTTAATTCTCAAGATTTATCGTCGTTGCGTAGACAATGGGTTGGAGAGGCATTTTGTTCTCCAGCAGCAAATGGTAAAAATGGTGTTCTTATTTTGTTTCATAAGTCATTATCTGTTCAATTGCACAATGAATTACATGATACTTGTGGTAGATGGCTATTCTTAGATGTTACTGTTAATAATACAAAATTCTCCTTTTGTAATGTGTATGGCCCTAACGGGGTAGATTTGACCTTTTGGAGGGATTTCTCTATACTTCTATCCTCTCATGAAAGTGATAATTTGATTGTAGGTGGTGATTATAACCAACTAATGGACCCATTTTTAGATCGCAAGTCACACACCAGATATGTCCCCAACAAAATGCAAAAGTCCTTTTTTAATGCTATTTCCTCCAGAGGTCTTATTGACTCATGGAGACTTTCCCATCCCGACACCTTAGAATTTTCCTTTTTTTCTCCAGTACACTCCTCACATTCCCGTATAGACTATATTTTTCTCACACAACATTCATTCCAATTTATGACTAATTCAGAAATAGGCTCAATCCTTATATCTGACCATGCTCCGGTTATTACTGATCTGGACTTTCCCTCGCCTACTCCCACCTCTAGGCGGTGGCGTTTCAATAACTCGCTCCTCCTAGACTCACAGTTTGTTGACCAATTTACATTTTTTGCAAAGGATTTTTTTATTAATAATCTTCACTCCACTCCTCACTTTCATTCTATTTGGGACTCCTTCAAGGCTGCTGCCAGAGGTTTTGTTATAGCTTTTGTCTCACGAAAAAAGAAAGCGGCTCTTTCAAAGTCGGCTCAAATTCTTAAACAAATTAAAGACCTAGAGCATCTTTATTTTACCACTAACTCCTCCGAATCACTCTCTTCCCTCATCAAAGCAAAAATGCAGTTTAACAAGCATTCTTGGGACTCTGCGAGTACCACCCTTCTCAATTTTCACTCCAAAATGTATGGCGGGCGCAATAAAGCTGGTAAGTCTCTCGCTAACTATCTAAAAATTAAAAAACAAAAATCTAAAATAATAACTATAACCGATTCACATGGTGCTCCTCAGCATACTGATGACAACATTCTCAACTGTTTTGTTCAATACTATTCTACACTTTATACGCCCGAATCTGTCCCCTCGCCTTCCCAAATAGACTCCTTCTTTCAGTCCCTCCCCTGGCCTTCGGACAGGTCTGTGGATCTCTCTTCACTGGACGTTCCTCCTTCAGAGAAGGAGCTACTTAATGCTATTACTCTTCTTCCCAAAGATAAAACCCCGGGCCCAGATGGTTTCACGGTTCGTTTCTTTTTCCATTTTAGGGATATCCTTTTACCTCATTTATTTTCTCTGATTACTTCCTTTGTTGCTCAAGGGAGGTCTCAAGGTTCTTTCACTCAGGCTATGCTATGCTTAATCCCTAAAAAGGATAAAGATCCCTCCCTCTGCAAAAACTATCGACCCATCTCCTTGATTAATACGGACTGTAAAATTTATGCTAAGGTTTTGGCCTCTCGTATTAACAAGGTTATCCCTGATCTTATCAATATCTATCAATCTGGGTTTGTTAAAGGTAGATCCATCACTGACAACTCGAGAACCTTCCTTAACATCATTCATCTGGCCTCAAAGATGGACTCCCCAATCGCTGCCATTACCTTAGATGCTGAGAAAGCGTTCGATAGAGTTTGTTGGGATTTTATGTTCGGGGCTTTGCGCTGGCATGGCTTTAGTCCTCCCTTTATTCGTTATGTTAATTACTATATTCTGCTCCCTCCACCTCTATTTGGGTTAACGGGTCGCAATCCTCTTATTTTTCTTTACATAGAGGCACTAGACAGGGTTGTCCTCTCTCTCCTCTTCTTTTCATTCTTGCGCTAGAGCCCTTTTTAGAAAAAATTCGCCGTTCACCATTGTATGCTGGCTTCAAATTTCAAAACATGGACATCAAGTTTACGGCCTATGCGACGATATTTTACTTTATATTTCCAACCCGTCCATCTCTTTGCCCGCACTCTTTTCCAAGAGTACTCTTTAGTTTCTGGGTACAAGCTTAATATAGATAAATCTGAGGTTTTGCCACTTAATAAATTTTGCCTTCCTCATATGTTTCAGGGTTCGGGTTTTGAATGGAACTCAGGCAATATTAAATGTCTAGGTATTCTGTATGCCAGCACCATTAGAAACACGATAAAGCTTAACCAGAAGGATATTGTTAAAAAACTCTCCTCCCTTATAGAACGTTGGTCCCCCCTTTTTTTATCCTGGTGGGGGAGGCTCGCCACTATTAAAATGATGCTCCTTCCTATAGTCAATTTTTACCTTTCAATGCTCCCAATCTCCCTTCCACTCTATTTTTTTAAAACTATAAACCGTATTTTCACCTCCTTTTTATGGAATAAACGTAAGGCAAGGATTTCTCTCTCTCGTCTTCAACAACCTAAAGATCTGGGTGGAGTGAATTTCCCCAACATTGTTCAGTTTCACTCAGCTTTTACTCTGAAACAGATTTGGCCTTTTCTATCTGATTTGTCTGAACCCCCTCTAACAGACTCGAGCGCTATTGAACTTGCCCAGCTCTCGCCTTTCTCATTCGTTACGGCTGCCCGGTTATCTCATCCTCCACAACGTTTTCTTACTCCTATCTTCAGACACTCTAAGGCACTCGCCCTCTCTGTCTTTCGCTCTTCCTTATCGCAGTTGGAATTCCATTCCTCAATCCCAATTTGGTACAACAAGTCCATTAAGATTAATCACAGAGCACTTTTTTGGAAAGAATGGATAGATAAAGGCATCATTACTTTCGATTCCTTACTTAGTAATAACTCCCTGCGCGACTTTTCCGATATTCGTGATTCTTTTCATCTCTCTAATGTTCATTCCTCTCAGTATCCCTTGCTCAAGAACTCTTTAGATCTTTTTATTTCTCAGGGCGCTTCACTTTCCACTGCTGACTCAACCATTTTCCCCCTCCCGGACTTCTCTATTCCCCTTAAAGCTGCTGCTATTTACAAGTTATTTTCTTGTTCTCATACAGCAAGAATTAAGTCCAAGCTTGAACTTTCCTGGGAATTGGACCTAGCCCAAGAGTTTCCTCTTCAAATTTGGAACTCTCTATGGTTAAAGTTGCACACTGCTTCACGTTCTGCCAGTACCATACAGACTCTGTATTTTTTTTATAATAAACTTTTTTTTACCCCTTCTGATTTATATAGCTTTAAATTGATTGAATCTAAAAAATGTTGGTCTTGCCCCTCTGAGAATAGCGACTTTTTGCATATGTTTTTTCACTGCCCGTTGATTAAATCCCTCTGGTCCCGTGTTTGGTCTAAACTGAACGATATCTTAGCTACTGACCACACTTTTGAGATTGTTCATATCTTTTTAGGTGGTATGGCTCCTATATGGAATGTTTCTGCTAATGTTCGTAAATTTATTGACTTGTATATAGCCATTACTCTACAGATAATTACGACCAATTGGAAAGATGCCTCCAAGATCTCATATAATGCATGGTGGAATCTGTTATGTCATCACCACCGAATGGATTGTGCTTTTGCCACCACTGTACCCCTTTTGATCAAAAAGGATTTGTTATGGTTGCCATTAACCAATTTTCTTTCCCAAACTGTTCCTTAAATAGCTGTTTTTATTTCTCTTTTTTTTATGGTTCATGTTATAGATACAGCTTCTCCTAATATGTTTATTCATTTATTAACTTCTATACTTATATGATGTTTATTCTGTATAATGGTTAAATTTTTTTCCCCTCCCCCTCCTTCTTTCCTCCTCTCTTCTTTACCCTCCCTACCCATTACTCAAAACCTTAAAATGCTTTTTACATATGTACATTCTTTATCTTTTATGGCACTTTTTTCAGATTGTACGAATTCGTTTTTTTTTTTTTTCGGTTCTATTACACTGCCATGGTCTTTCTTTTGTACTGATGTTTTACTTGCTCTATGATATTTAATAAAGCTTTCTAAACTTAAAAAACCATACAAATTCACTGAAAAAACCATGTGTTTCACACACGTTATAGTTAGGAATTAGCATTTAAAAAACCATACAAATTCACTGAAAAAACCATGGGTTTCACACACGTTATAGTTAGGAATTAGCATTTAAAAAACCTTGCAAATTCAGTGAAAAAACCATGGGTTTCACACACGTTATAGTTAGGAATTAGCATTTAAAAAACCTTGCAAATTCAGTGAAAAAACCATAGGTTTCACACACGTTATAGTTAGCTGGACATTTCACTCGTAAAAAACCAATGAAATTCCCCCGTTATAGTTAGTTAAGCTAACTATAACTAGCGCACCCGCAATCCACTGCTGATGACGTCACATATAACATCACTCATGACATGGTCACTGACATCACTCATGACATCACTGATGACATCTCAAATGACATCACTGATGACATCACTGATGACATCATCATTGTGAAAAAGTGGCAGACCTCCTCTCACCCTAATATAACCTTTGATACACACATTAAAAAATAGAGACTACAAAATAAAAAATTAATGGAAATTCCAATACCAGTTTCAACAAACTCTTCAGTAATTCTAAGAACCACATACACATCTACTGATTTACCAACAGTCCTATACAGTCACTCATACATGTACTCACTCATATGTACTCATACACCTGTACATCCTGTTACACAATGCCACTCATCCATAGAGTTACTCACACACATAGTGACTCATGGTAATAAAGAATCAAACATCCATTTACCTTCATATACAGTTATACACACACCACCACACTTACTTCTACGGAAACTTACACATACTTAGGTGCCGATCACGATCCTGCAAAAACCGGGTACGAACCGTCGGACGGAGCACAATCTCCGCCCGACGCGTACCCGGTCGTCAATTTTCACAAACAAGGAATTACGATTCGCACGGGTACACCATTACCGTACGAATCATAAAAAAGCCCGACCGAACAAAAAAACACCTACCAATGCGATCCGGGAAAGCGCCGACCTGACGTCGGGACGCTCGCAGCCAGCCATTCACGACCCAGGAATCACGATTCGCACCGACGTCACCCCGCACGGTGAATATTTTGCGGCAGCCAAAAACTGCCGGGAAATCAGGACGACGCGAACAAGGACCACCAGTACGCGACGGACAGACGACGACGCGAACAAGGAGGACCAGTACGTGACGGACACACAGGACGACGCCACCAAGGAGGACCCGTACGCGACAGGACGACGCGATCAAGGAGGACCCGTACGCGACAGGACGACGCGAGCAAGGAGTACCAGTACGCGACGGACAGACATGGACCCGAACCTACGAGTCATCCCTGCCCTCATAGCAGTACACCTCCTCTACAGGTTACGACGCAGACGCCGCAGAAGGTCAGAATAACTAAGGGAGGGGGGAAAGTGGGGTGGGGTGGGGGTGGCACGACCAGGGCAGGCCACAAAACAACCACATAAGTCACACACCACACATGGCCTGGACATACCTGACTCCCATGCCCTGGTCACCACGAGGGGGTGGGGGCGTGTCCTGATAAGCCAGCGACCGCCACAACGGAAGTCCGTCACCACGCGAACCGGCAACACAACCAGACAGGTACGTCCCGTACCCACGCCTGAAGAGCGTGGGTACGAGTCGGACCACGCCCACACACGTCACCCCAACAATGGCGGGACGGATCGCACCCACGTGGCAAAGGCCTGGGTACGGGCCGCACAAACATCACATAGCGTGGGGACGGACATGTACGGACCCTACCCCCACCCCGTATGCAAGGAGCGTACCCCCCAGCCCAACAGTGCAAGTACGACCCGTACCCCCACCCGCGTATGCATGGAGCATACCCCCCATGCCAACAGTGCAAGTACGACGCGAACCCTCACCCGCGTATGCAAGGAGCGTACCCCCCAGCCCAACAGTGTAAGTACGACCCGTACCCCCACCCGCGTATGCAAGGAGCGTACCCCCCATGCCAACAGTGTTAGTACGACCCGTACCCCCACCCGCGGACGTACGGAGCGTACCCCCACCCCAACAGTGTAAGCTCGACCCGTACCCTCACCCGCGTATGCATGGAGCGTACCCCCCATGCCAACAGTGTAAGTACGACCCGTACCCCCACCCGCGGACGTACGGAGCGTACCCCCACCCCAACAGTGTAAGTTCGACCCGTACCCTCACCCGCGTATGCATGGAGCGTACCCCCCATGCCAACAGTGTAAGTACGACTCGAACCCCCACCCGCGGACTCACGGACCGTACCCCCACCCCAACAATGTAAGTTCGACCCATACCCTCACCCGCGTATGCATGGAGCGTACCCCCCATGCCAACAGTGTAAGTACGACTCGAACCCCCACCCGCGGACTCACGGACCGTACCCCCACCCCAACAGTGTAAGTACGACCCGTACCCCCACCCGCGAATGGAAGGAGCGTACCCCCAGCCCAACAGCGTAAGTTCAACCCGTACCCTCACCCGCGAATGCAAGGAGCGTACCCCCCAGCCCAACAGTGTAAGTACGACCCGTACCCCCACCCGCGAATGCAAGGAGCGTACCCCCCAGCCCAACAGCGTAAGTACGACCCGTACCCCCACCCGCGAATGCAAGGAGCGTACCCCCAGCCCAACAGCGTAAGTACGACCCGTACCCCCACCCGCGAATGCAAGGAGCGTACCCCCCAGCCCAACAGTGTAAGTACGACCCGTACCCCCACCCGCGTATGCAAGGAGCGTACCCCCCAGCCCAACAGCGTAAGTACGACCCGTACCCCCACCCACGAATGCAAGGAGCGTACCCCCCAGCCCAACAGCGTAAGTACGACCCGTACCCCCACCCGCGAATGCAAGGAGCGTACCCCCCAGCCCAACAGTGTAAGTACGACCCGTACCCCCACCCGCGAATGCAAGGAGCGTACCCCCCAGCCCAACAGTGTAAGTACGACCCGTACCCCCACCCGCGTATGCAAGGAGCGTACCCCCCATGCCAACAGTGTAAGTACGACCCGTACCCCCACCCGCGGACGTACGGAGCGTACCCCCACCCCAACAGTGTAAGTTCGTCCCGTACCCTCACCCGCGTATGCATGGAGCGTACCCCCACCACACCAGTGTAAGTAGACTCGTACCCTCACCTCAAATGCATTGAGCGTACCCCCACCGTGTATGTGCCAAGCGTACATATCCTGAAATCGGAGGTGTGTGTGCAGAGTCCACCCAGCAGTGCCCTGAGACAGGAGGGGTGGTTGCCTATCACTCCCAGCAGTGCCCTGAGACAGGAGGGGTGGGTGCCTATCACTCCCAGCAGTGCCCTGAGACAGGAGGGGTGGGAGTGGAGTCCTCCCAGCTGTGCCCAGAGACAGGAGGGGTGGGTGTGGAGTCCTCCCAGCAGTGCCCTGAGACAGGAGGGGTGTGTGCAGAGTCCTCCCAGCAGTGCCCTGAGACAGGAGGGGTGGGTGCCTATCACTCCCAGCAGTGCCCTGAGACAGGAGGGGTGTGTGCAGAGTCCTCCCAGCAGTGCCCTGAGACAGGAGGGGTGGGTGCCTATCACTCCCAGCAGTGCCCTGAGACAGGAGGGGTGTGTGCAGAGTCCTCCCAGCAGTGCCCTGAGACAGGAGGGGTGGGTGCCTATCACTCCCAGCAGTGCCCTGAGACAGGAGGGGTGTGTGCAGAGTCCTCCCAGCAGTGCCCTGAGACAGGAGGGGTGGGTGCCTATCACTCCCAGCAGTGCCCTGAGACAGGAGGGGTGGGTGTGGAGTCCTCCCACCAGTGCCCTGAGACAGGAGGGGTGTAACACATGTGTGTGAGGCCAGAATTATCCACATGCATACTGGCTACAAGGGAACATGTCCCCATGAACTCATGTCAACAGACTCCACACACAAGTACAGTGATCATCAAGGATGCCACGATTGTTGCAGGTGGAGACATGGCCCTGCATGCATGGCCAAAGTAGAAGGGCTCCGTCACACACACAGCTCATGTAGACACAGCTCTGCGCTAAACATTGGGAACACCCTGCAGGGAAGAAAGCTGGGTACACAGAGGAAGGAATACACCCTGGGACAAGTGCACCATGCAGTAACTGCTTACATGAACAAAGAAAGTTAGCCAACACCTTGTGATGGCACACAGATCCCAGGATCCCACCAATGAGCAGTACACTACTACATATCCCACACACCCAAACCCTTACACACCACCAAAAACCATGTAGCAGCCCCACCAACACCAATACCAGCATAGCAGTAGTGTGATAATGAAAACAAAATTAAGCTTTATTCAGCATGAGCACAATGTCCGTGGATCGCAGGCAGTTCAATCTTCACAAAGCCCATAGGGCAGTCAATGATTCTCAGCTGGATGGGGGACACAGTGGGATGCGTGTCCCCTACCTTGCCTGCACAGTCAAATGGCATCGTCTTCCACACTGGTGAGGGCATCAGGGGGGGGGGAAGCAACAGGCACCGCAGGGACATCAGGGCAAAGGGGCGGCGTTGTGGGTGCAGGGATGGAGGACTCCACCACAGGGGGTGGGTCAGTGCCAAAGGCGGAGGCCAGGATGGCACTACACACCTTTGCAAGGTCCTCCAGGGAGTCCCCTGCACCCGAAGGGACCTCAGGCCCCAAGGAGGGGGGGGGGTCAGAGGGATGGGTCGCAGCGCCACCGGGGGAGGGTGGAGACAGGGGGGGAGACTCAACCACCCTGACCGGGGACCTCCTTGACCGCTTGCGTGGTGGTGTAACTGTGGGGCTCAGGGACAGAGCGGCCATGAAGGAGTCCTTGGGGGAGATGTGGCCAGGAGAGCTGAGGGGAGGGGATTTGGAGGGAGTGGACTGGGTGGAATGCGGACTCCCACTATGGCTGCGTGTCACATGTTTGCCCCCCGACCCAGTGGGTGTGCCTACCTCACCCTGTGTGTGCGTGTCAGGAGGAGTGCGGTGGACCTTCCCTGCTGGTGTGGTGCCCGTGTCCGTTGATGTGGGTGCATGCCGACGTCTGGGTGTACGTGGGACAGGCATGGGAGTGGGAAGTGTGGATGGGGCAGGGGTAGGTGGGGGGAGGTCGCGCTGCAGGAGACCCACTGCTGCAGTCAGTGTGGAGTCGATGGACCTCAGCAAGTTGCGTTGGTCAGCCTGCGATGAATGAATGCCCTCCAAGAAAGCCTCGATGTTGGTGAGGGTTTTGCCGTGGGCATGGAGGACATTAAGGATCGCAGCCTGACCAACCTGCAGTTGCCGCTGGATGTCCACAGACTCTGCATTGGCGGCAGCAGTGGAGACAGGGGCAGGGGGTGCGGTGCCTGGCAGGAAGGAGACATGCTGTGACCGGGCACGCTGGGAAGGGACACGAGCAAGTGGGAGGCGGCTGGTGGAAACTGAGGGGGCGGGGCGAGGTGTTGTTCCGCTGTCAGCTGCTGGTGCAGCCTCCGCCCACTCGGAGACATCCTCCTTGGACCTGTCAGCTTCGTAGTCTGATGCCAGTCGACAGGTCCTCGGCCACACTCTCCTCCGCCTCTGTCCCACTCGATGTGCCAGACCCAATGTCACGGCTGGCACTGGTGCTCGGTCCCTCCGCCTGGTCTGTGTCCATGTCTCCCTCTGTGTCCCCCGACGATGCTGTGGGCAGGGTGGAGAGACAGAAATTAATCAGACACCTGTACACATCTGTCACATGAGTCCAATCTACATAGGTAACATTGCATAGCCTGAAAAGGAAGATCCCTAACATCTACTGAACAAGGTACCGATGTAGGGCATGAAACACACAGTTGGTTGAGCCACCATGCCACTGAAATACCATGGAGAGCATGAGACAATAGCTAAACACAGGAAAAGGAGTCTGACATAGCACCCAGGCCCTGGGGACAATCCAGCACTGCATCTGCACCACACAGCGTTGGCGAAAATACCGATGACCAGGGACCATATCTATGAACTTGAGACACATGCTGCATAGGTAATGCTGAAAACATGCCCAACATGACTCGGTCACTGCACATTGCGTGTGTGTCCAGACACATCACACACTGCCCAGACCCAGCAAGTAGAAATCAGGATTTGACACATAGGCATTGCCCGCACCAACAAGACCCTACACGAGGCAAATTGTTGAGACACAGGTGGCACCAACATCTCATAGTCTGGCTGATACACACAGGGGCAGGCAAAAAGCAAGAGTGTACGCCAAACAGCCAAGGTGCGCCTGTACAAATAATGAGGTACCAGTGCCCATCCTCAGATGAGTATAACAAGACACACAGGCACTGGCAACTGTGAGTATGTAGAAGGACAATCAGGTCAGGCTGCACAGTGGACACCTGTACAAAATAGCACGTCTATATACATGGTGACAGGGGACAATGGCACAGAGCACAACCTACGCTGTAGACACTGAGATTGGCCACGTTTATGATGACACATACACCACTGAGGAAAAGGTGCCCCAGGGGACAGTAGTGGGCACGCAACTACATGCTACTGAATGGTAATGACTGCAACACACGTCACCATCCCTGCACTATGTGTATCGCACACTCATGCACATCATGTCACAGGCCACTACATAGGACATGCGCGCTGTAAGGCATGACACATGAGAGACCAACTCCCATGTCTGGAGTCAGCATCAGTGCCAACTGACATGGAACCCACATGCAGTGAACTTGACAGTGCACAGGCAAGGTCCCACAACCTGTTACACACCACCCCCACACATGATGCTACAGTCATTGTTCTCGTGGACAAAGCGCCAGCCTACATCACCTTGTGAAGGAGTGACTACACACAGACCAGGGAACACATTGCAAGGAGGGGAAGGGTGGCAGGGGCACAGCGCTATACTGGGGCAAACAGGATCTGCACAGCACCTTTAAACCCTGCCAGTTAATTCATGCTACTGTGCCCTTACAAATGCCGGTGACACACAACGAACACACATGTACCTACCCCCTTCCGGCTGCTGCATCGCCTGTAAGCGCCTCTCCAGGTCTGGAAAGACCACCGGCAGCACACGCCTGTGGAGGTGGCTCAGACGGCTGCGGCCGCGGTTCTTGTGGCTCTCAGGTGAGTCCCCCAGCAGGAGCCGTGCAATCCTCCGCGTCCAGCACCGGATATCCTGCCAGCGTTTTCTCACCTGGGGCAGGCTCCGCCTCCGACCATCCACACCCCTCACGGCACTGACGGCGGTCAGCCAGATCTGCTCCTTGGCAGTGGCGCCTACCTGTGAGGAGGACCAAGTGACACCACATCAATACACCAGCCACATGTCACAGAGAGACATATGGGTACAAATTAGCTGGTTACAACAAGGCATGTCATGCAGCCAACGCACTGCACCTTTGTCATAGGGACATCATCCCCTGGTGAGGATAAAAGCTGTATGTGCCACAGTGGGTACACAGGTGGAATGATGGCAATGTCACAATCAATGATCAAGGCTCACACTGTGCATCACACCCACCCCTCCTGTCTCAGGGCACTGCTGTGAGTGATAGGCCCCCACCCCTCCTGTCTCAGGGCACTGCTGGGAGTGATAGGCCCCCACCCCTCCTGTCTCAGGGCACTGCTGGGAGTGATAGGCACCCACCCCTCCTGTCTCAGGGCACTGCTGGGAGTGATAGGCCCCCACCCCTCCTGTCTCAGGGCACTGCTGGGAGTGATAGGCCCCCACCCCTCCTGTCTCAGGGCACTGCTGGGAGTGATAGGCCCCCACCCCTCCCGTCTCAGGGCACTGCTGGGAGTGATAGGCCCCCACCCCTCCTGTCTCAGGGCACTGCTGGGAGTGATAGGCCCCCACCCCTCCTGTCTCAGGGCACTGCTGGGACCCCCCCGACAGTACATGGCATGTGTGTTACACCTGGACGCAATGGCAGAAGTCACAGTCACAACATAGGGACAGTCTGTGGCAGTGGCCTATGCACTCACCTGATACCCTGGTCGCCCATACAGCATGGAGTACTGTGGGAGGATCACATCCAGCAGAGCCATGTTCTCCTCCAGGGTGAATGGCTGTGTCCTCTCCACAGCCCTTGACATGGTTCCAGGGAATCAGTAGCAGCAGCTGGGTCGACGAATGCAAAGATGTGCAGGCAAGTGCTCCCTCATGGGACCTGGCTGCCTTATATGTGCCCTTCTGCCCAGTCTCATGCACAGGAGTACAGAGTGATTGGTCACTCACATTTGCATCCTATGTTTCCACCAATCCCTTCAAACCTAGCAGTCTGTGGGTTCTCTATCGGTTTCATTCTCCTGCATGATGTCAGCCCCACAAACACATTGCAACAAAGTAGAAGAATTCCAACTGACTTCTGCTGTGCACCTTCCAGAACAATTTCGAATTTTGAACTTGGTCTCCATGACAACCAGCATGCATGTAGGCCTTAATACTTGTCCCCTATGTAATTTGGAGCATCACACACAGGTACGGTGCGTTTCGGGGCCCTAGGGCACCCCAAATGCATGGCAACGGCCCGTACATGCATGCCTACGCTCTCCATCACTATGGGTCTGCACGCGTATGCGTACCCGTAGTGTTACGGACCGTACACACGCATGTACGCTCTATATCACTATGGGTCTGCACGCGTATGCGTACTCCTAGTGATAGTGAGCGTACATGCGAGTGTACGGTCCGTACCACTACGGGTACGCATACGCGTGCAGACCCATAGTGATAGTGAGCGTACATGCGTGTGTACGGTCCGTACCACTACGGGTACGCATACGCGTGCAGACCCATAGTGATAGTGAGCGTACATGCGTGTGTACGGTCCGTACCACTACGGGTACGCATACGCGTGCAGACCCATAGTGATAGTGAGCGTAGATGCGTGTGTACGGCCCTATCACTATGGGTCTGCACGCGTATGCGTACCCGCAGTGGTACGGACCGTACACTCGCATCTACGCTCACTATCACTATGGGTCTGCACGCGTATGCGTACCCGTAGTGCTACGGACCGTACAAATGCCTGTACGCTCGCCATCACGATGGGTACACATACGGCAGCACTCCCACAGTGATTTGGGAACATGCACAGGCCCTCTCAGCAGCAGTACGGCGGTTTTTACACATCACTGTGGTGATAGGCGACACACATGTAGGAATAGGGCGGACATACTTGTCCATGGATGGACATACTTGTCCAGGAATGGACATCAAGGCATCGTCTGTGCATTACTACATGTGTGGGGCACAGGTGTCACAGGCTGTGATGTGGAACATGCCTCCTGAGTGGAGAAGGCACCAGATGTATGATGAGATGTGTACATGTGTACTGTGTGAGGGTGCAATGTGTGCCAGGCATGCCCTTGACTCCTTTGACATGTGTGCATGTGGGACTGCGCACTTGGGGTGAGCGTCACTGGCATGGCACGGACACCAACACACGGAAGTGTCCCATGATGCCCGGTACAGGGGTCATGACACATGACTTGTCACTACCCACAGTGCACAATGTGACTATGTCATATATGTGTCCGGGATTTACATCAGGTTGATGTTGTAGCACCCTCAAAAGCTGCAGCCGTTGCAGCAACCAACATGTGGCTGTGTGTAGATTGTCATTGCACACTGTTCCCAACACCATGCCACATGTGTTATCGGATGTGAGGTGCACATGTATGCATGGGACACGGAGTAGCGTGACAAGGCCATGTCAGCAAACTCACAAGGAATGTGTGGTGAGTCATGACATGTGCACCTTCATGGCAAGGTGTGTGGGCTGGACTAGTGTAATGTCATGTGACCTGTGGCTCCAGTGTTCCGCTACCAGTCTCTGCAATCGGCATCACACTTCTGCTGATGTGTGGGTGTATGTCACTCCTGTCTTGCGTCGGGCAGTGCACTTGCACTGGGACACAGCTATTTCCATGGCGTGGCATGGGGAGGTTCTCAATCACCGTGTGTAGCTGGGTCTTGGAAGGAGTGTCACCTTGCATCCATACGTGTCCTGGGCATGTAGCACATGCCTGACTCCCTATGTGGCATGTGTGTATTGCCAGATTTACATGTGCTCAGTAGACATGAGTCGTTCTCGTAGTGCACTCACTCTTCCTTGTCACTTCCAAATTACTGCAGAGCGCCTCCTGTTGCCCGAAGAATTCCAGACTTGGCTACCATGCAGGAGAATGACAGGATCCGGCTCTACCGCTTCACCCAACCGTTGATTCTGGAGCTGATGGCGAGACTGGCACCACACCTGCAACCGCAGCACAGGTATCCTACGGCACTGACACCCCAGCTGAAGGTAATGGCTGCCCTACATTTTCTTGCCACGGGTACCTTCCAAAATACCATAGCTCATGTTGGTGGCATGTCCCAGAGCATGTTCAGCGGTGTGCTGCATGATTTCTTGGAGGCCATGTTGATTCACCTGGATGACTTCATCAAGTTCCCAACCCCTGAACGGATGACTGAGGTCAAGCGTGGATTCTATGCCCTGGGAGGGATGCCCCATGTCATTGGGTCCATAGATGGGACACATGTAGGTTTGGTACCACCACACGCACGGGAGGTGGCGTACCGCAATCGGAAGCACTACCACTCCATCAATGCCCTTGTGGTGTGTCTGTCCAATATGGTGATTTCACATGTCTGTGCTCGTTTCCCAGGATCAGCACACGATGCCTACATCATGAGGCGTAGCGGGATGCCTGATATGATGATGCAGCTGCGCAACGAACGGGCATGTGTTGTTGGTGGGTACAGTCTGTCTGTCCTGTATTCTGTATAGCCGACCAGCACGACCGCTACACCAGTTCTAACGATGTCCATGTGCTTCCCATGTAGGGGACGCTGGCTATCCCAACATGCCTTGGCTGCTGACACCTCTCCGCAACCCCATCACGCCGGCCCAGCTCCGCTATAACACCGCCCATGGCCGGACAAGGCGAGTGATAGAGAGGACGTTTGGCATGCTGAAGAGCCGATTCCGGTGCCTCCACAAGACCGGCGGTGCACTCCCTTATGCCCCGGCGAAGGTCTGCAAGATCTTCATGGTCTGCTGCATGCTGCACAACATGGCAGTTGAAAGAGCTGTGCCACTCATCCTGAATCAACATGACGAGGACCATCCACCCGTGGAGGACGAAGGGCTTGGCAATGGGGCTAGTGATGTGGAGGATGTGGAGCCGCAAGAGGACATCCGGACTCGGCTCATACGCGACTTCTTTGCTTAGTGGTGAGTACCAGGGTCTGAGTGTGCACGCATTGGTCCCCGTGTGGCATGCGTTGTGATGTGTGTCTCCACCTGCATGTATGGCACGTGGGTCAGAGGTGTGTGTGGGTGTGTCACTGGAGTGATGGTGGCAGTGATGGTAGTATTTCCCCAGTCATAATTGTGACCTAGCATGTTGTCATCCATACATGTGTCGAGTAACTGCACATGCAAGTGGCTGTGCTTTTTGTGGCTGACTTCTTGTGTGTCTCTCTTCCCCAGGTACCTGCGCATGCCGTTTGCTGGTTGCATTGTTGTGGCACTGCTATTCCTCATGGACATGACATCGTGGGCTGACTCAGCGTTACAGGCACGGACACGTTTGGAAGTCTCCATGGGGTAAGGGATGCATCTGGGGTGTATTGGGTGTGGCAGTTGTTCACGATGTGTGCACACTGCCCCGGTCGGGGTTTGGTTCCTCTGCAGACATGTGGCATCCCCATGGGACACGACATGCAGCTGGGTACACCTGAATAGATGGGCTGCCTGGTTGTCAGTCATCAGTGATGGGATAGTGGATTGTGATGATGGCATCAATGTGTGTGACACTGCCCTCGGACACATACGGTTAACATTGTCTTGACATGGCGTGGGACTTCCACATCAGCGGATGTATGGTGTATGGCAGGCTCTCCGTGAGCAGCTGTGGGTGTTTAGCTGTTAGCCGACGCTTGTGTGCCAGTTCCATGGCTATCACGCATTTGTGCTGCAGAAGGGGGGTGCCAGTGTTGGAGCCACATGTTACTCCACATGATGTGTTCATGTGTACTTCAAGTTGCCTCTGCAATCCCAAAAACATGACTAATAAAGGTGTCCCTATGCCTCCAAGGTGCCTCTTCTCAGTCAATGCTGGTGTGTTGGCACGGTGCATCCTGCATGTCTGGCATGGTATTCCCTGATTGTGGCTATGTGTCAATGTGTCGAGTGGCAAGATGCAAGCTGTGTGTGTGTGCTGAGACTGTGTATTGGGCATGATGTCCATGACTGTGTGGGTATTGTGACATGTGCCATCCCCATGCATCCAACGTTGTCCATGACCCCATTCTCTGCATCCACCGGACTCAAGCTTGCAGGACATGGTTCTGCCACCTGTCTACACATACCTGGGTGCCCCCCAGGACACGGGCCAGGATCCCTGACCTCTGCGTATGACTGTTGCTGTACTCAATGTGTCTGTCAGCACGGTTGTTCGGCCACCCCCTCAGCTGGTTCTGACCATCACGGGTGTGTATGGTGCTCCATGTCTGTCTTGCCTAATAAACTGTGACCCATGTGTCCTGTGCCAGACTCAGGCCCCAGGATGTGGATGGTTGAAGTGAACAGATGACTCAGGCATGTTTAGACTGTACAAGACACATGTTAGGTAATAATGCTACCAGCAGGCATCTACTCTTAATAGTGTGATTTATTATTGGGGGGGGGGGGGACAAAGTGAGGGGCTTTCCGGGATTAGGGAATCCAAAGTTCAGTAGGGGAGTTGGTGTCCTTGCCATTGGAAATCCTCAGAGTCCATGCCACAGTCTTTGTCAACATTGGTCAGCCAGTGACCAGCAGGGCCATGTGGCAGAGAATGTCTCTTGATGCTGTGATGCTGTTGCTCCAGTGGGCCAGGTGCCAGGCCAGGTGTCCTGGGAGATGGTGATGTAGCAGCCACCCTCACGGTCCTTTCCGTGGACGACCCGGCTTCCTGCGGGGAACCTCAGCAGCAGGCCGTGACGACGTCTGGGATGCTCCGTCGGATGTTTCCTCCTCCTCCTCATGATCCCTCCCTGTGGGTGGTGATGTTCTCCGCCTTCTGGCACAGGGAGGGTCGGCCATGGTGTCGGCCATCCGACGGAGTTCAGCGTGAATCCCCTGGGACGCCGTCACTTGCTCAGCCTGTCTGTCCTCCATCCTCCGTTGGTGTACCTGTAGACAGGCTATTAGCTCCGCATGTTGCTGGGCCTGCTGGACCTTGATCCCCTCGAGGACGGACACAACCTGGGCCATGCCCGTGGTGTCCTGCCGGTATGAGTCCAGGATGTTACGGACATGGGAAAATACCGGATCCCCAGCCAACTGGTCAGGCTCGCGCCTCCGCCGTCCTCCACTCCCACCACCCCTGCCCACTTGCGTCTGGCCTGCACTTGTGGGAACATCGGGTCTCCGGGACCCCTGAGGGGTGGCATTGGCGTTGTCGCCTGCCTCCTCCTGGGTGCCCGGGACACCGTGTCCCTCCTGGCGAGCCTGGCTGCATTGTGGTGTTGGGGCAGGGATCCTGGGTGTCTCCTGGGATGTGGCAGGAGTGGGGGTGGTGGTTGGCACGTTTGTACCTGACGCAGGTGCTGCAGGTGGTTGGACACCAGAGGGGCCAGGTCGGTCGGGGTCGTCCGCAGAGTGGTGAGAGTGGTCGCTGCCGGTGGGATCGGTCTCCTGCAGATCCGGGTCCTGTGAGTGTTCCCCCCCAGTGTTGGGGGGTGCAGCACGACGTTGACCTGTGTGTGAGAGAGAAAATGTTAATTTTGATCCATGCAACATCCATGTTTCATCCGTTACAAAGTTGGCACATTTCCTCTTGGAATTAGGATCTGTCTTGCATTCCACTCACAGTGCACTTGTGCATGGGTGTGTCCCTTGGGCACCAATTTGGCCCCTTTAACTATGTGTGGCACAGTCTTACTTGCTGCGTCAAGTGTGACTGCAGTCAGCAGTGGAGTGTGCATGTGTGGCGAGCCATGCATTTGCGCCTTCCTTGTAGCACTGTACATGTGCACATGGAGTGGATCCACACACTTATATGATGCAGGTGGCTGTCCTTGTGCTCGTGTACAGGTTGTGACATGGCCCTGCGTTTTGCCATGATGAAGAGGGGGGGTTCTGGCACTGGCCACCCTTGTCTACATGCACGCAGTCCACCTGCTGACGAGCAGACATTCCCACACACCAAAGGACTGATTTGCTCTCCCTGTGTCTCCCTCCTTCTCTGTCCCCCTCTCCCTCCCTCTCTGTCCCCCTCTCCCTCCCTCTGTGTGTCAGCCTCCTCCCTCTGTCCATCTTCCTGTGTCTCCCTCCTTCTCTGTCCCCCTCTCCCTCCCTCTCTGTCCCCCTCTCCCTCCCTCTGTGTGTCAGCCTCCTCCCTCTGTCCGTCTCCCTCCCTCTCACTCCCCCTCTCCCTCCCTCTGTGTCCCCCTCTCCCTCCCTCCGTGTGTCACCCTCTGTCACCTTGGCCCAGCTTCCTGGGCACACACTGTTAGCAGATCTTTGAGTGGCCCTTGGCCTGTTGATGTGAGTTTGTTTCTGATCTCCAGGCACCCATTTTGTCTGCTGTGTGTCTGTGCGCTGCTGCTGTGGTGGTGTGTGCTGCCACTCTTTCACAATGTTGGCTGTTCATTAGCTGCTGTCATGTGCAAAACAGTGCCTTCACCCCCATGTGTTGATGCAAGGCGTCCGCCATTTGCTGGCAAGTCATTCCTGTGTTGGGACACAGTGTTTGTCTGGCTGTGACCTAGGCCATATGGGCAGAGGGCATTGTTGTCTGCTTTGGAGTCGCACTATGTGATTCTTGGTGCCCAGCCTCCCGCCATCCGGGTTACCGTGTCATGTGTTGTTGTCTTCTGTGGGCTGTGACTTGACATTGTCCAGCTGGGTGCATGGGGCATGGTGGCAGCAGTGGCATGTGCCTGCTCATGGAGTGTGGTTGAGTCATGCGATGGCTTGTGGTGGTTGCGTGCCTGTTATTGATTTTGGTTGTGGTTGCAGTTCCCCCCATGTGAGGTGCGTTGTGTGTGTACTCACCCGGGTCTCGGAGTCCTTCTACTCCTTCAACTGCCTCCACCGGCAGTATGGCCATCACCCTCTCCTCCCAGGGATGGTACTGTACGGCTCTGCGGGAGGGCCCTCCTCCGGTGGCGTTGGCCTGGTCGTGTTCCTCCTGCCTCTTGGCTCTGACCCTCCTCCGCAGATCGTACCACCTGTTCTGGCAATCCTGCTTGGTCCTCCTGGTGTCCGCAACAGCATTCACAGCATCGACGATGGTCTGCCACATGGCTGTTTTGGCTGCCTGGCTGGTGCTTCTGACCAGTGTTCCAAAGATCTGTGGCTCGACTCTGAGGATTTGATCAACAAGGACCTCCAACTCTCGGTGACTGAACTTTGGATTCTTGGTAGTGGGCATGGTGAGGGGTGTGGGTGGGGATGGTGTGGGTGTGGGGGGTGTGTGGATGTTGGGGGGGTGTGGATGGTTGTGTGTGTGTGTGAATGTGATGAGAGGGTGTTTGTGAGGGTGGTCGTGTGAAGGTGTGCAAGTGTAAGATGTGGTGTAGCTTGTAGTCTGGTTCTGTGGTGTCTGGCAGCAGTGAGTCTGTTGCAAAGGCTCATGGTTTGTGTGTGTGGGCCCTTTTCATTGGTCCATGGGTGGGTGTGGCAGTGTTTGAATTTTGGGTGGGTGTGTTATAAGGAGTGGTGGTGTATTGGGCCTCTGTTTGTTTTTGACAGTTGCAGGTCAGTGATTGTGTTATTTTAGTGGTTGTTGGCCATGTTTAGTGGCTGTGTGCCTTTCGAATGGTGTATTCTTGTGTTGTTTTGTTTTGTCCTTGTTGTGTACGTGCGTTTTGAGCGTGTGTACGGTGTGTACATGGGCCATTTGGTTGTACGATTATGTCCTTGTGTGTGGCTTTGTACGACTCGTACATGCGGTTGTGATGTTGAGGCATGGGGTGCGCTCCGTACTTAGGAGGTTGTGTTGGGGGTGCGCCAGGAACGTACTGGGGTGTAGGTACACGGGGGGTATGACACGTACTGGGGTGGGGGTGGGGCTCGAACGTACTGGGGTGTACATAGACGGTGGTACGACACGTACAGGGGTGGGGGGGTGTACATTGACGTTGGTACGACACGTACTGGGGTGGGGGTACGACTGGAACGTACTGGGGTGTACATGGACGGTGGTACGACACGTACTGGGGTGGGGGTATGACTCAAACGTACTGGGGTGTAGGTTCACGGTGGTACGACACGTCCAGGGGTGGGGGTACGACTGGAACGTACTGGGGTGTAGGTACACGGGGGGTATGACACGTACTGGGGTGGGGGTGGGGCTCGAACGTACTGGGGTGTAGGTTCACGGTGGTACGACACGTACTGGGGTGGGGGTACGACTGGAACGTACTGGGGTGTACATAGACGGTGGTACGACACGTACAGGGGTGGGGGGGTGTACATTGACGGTGGTACGACACGTACTGGGGTGGGGGTACGACTGGAACGTACTGGGGTGTACATAGACGGTGGTACGACACGTACTGGGGTGGGGGTACGACTCGAACGTACTGGGGTGTAGGTTCACGGTGGTACGACACGTCCAGGGGTGGGGGTACGACTGGAACGTACTGGGGTGTAGGTACACGGGGGGTATGACACGTACTGGGGTGGGGGTGGGGCTCGAACGTACTGGGGTGTAGGTTCACGGTGGTACGACACGTACTGGGGTGGGGGTACGACTGGAACGTACTGGGGTGTACATAGACGGTGGTACGACACGTACAGGGGTGGGGGGGTGTACATTGACGGTGGTACGACACGTACTGGGGTGGGGGTACGACTGGAACGTACTGGGGTGTACATAGACGGTGGTACGACACGTACTGGGGTGGGGGTACGACTCGAACGTACTGGGGTGTAGGTTCACGGTGGTACGACACGTCCAGGGGTGGGGGTACGACTGGAACGTACTGGGGTGTAGGTACACGGGGGGTATGACACGTACTGGGGTGGGGGTGGGGCTCGAACGTACTGGGGTGTAGGTTCACGGTGGTACGACACGTACTGGGGTGGGGGTACGACTGGAACGTACTGGGGTGTACATAGACGGTGGTACGACACGTACAGGGGTGGGGGGGTGTACATTGATGGTGGTACGACACGTACTGGGGTGGGGGTACGACTGGAACGTACTGGGGTGTACATAGACGGTGGTACGACACGTACTGGGGTGGGGGTACGACTCGAACGTACTGGGGTGTAGGTTCACGGTGGTACGACACGTCCAGGGGTGGGGGTACGACTGGAACGTACTGGGGTGTAGGTACACGGGGGGTATGACACGTACTGGGGTGGGGGTGGGGCTCAAACGTACTGGGGTGTAGGTTCACGGTGGTACGACACGTACTGGGGTGGGGGTACGACTGGAACGTACTGGGGTGTACATAGACGGTGGTACGACACGTACAGGGGTGGGGGGGTGTACATTGACGGTGGTACGACACGTACTGGGGTGGGGGTACGACTGGAACATACTGGGGTGTGGGTAGACGGGGCTATGACACGTACTGGGGTGGGGGTGTGGCTCGAACGTACTGGGGTGTAGGTACACGGGGGTACGACACGTACTGGGGTGGGGGTACGACTGGAACGTACTGGGGTGTGGGTAGACGGGGCTATGACACGTACTGGGGTGGGGGTGTGGCTCGAACGTACTGGGGTGTAGGTACACGGGGGTACGACACGTACTGGGGTGGGGGTACGACTGGAACGTACTGGGGTGTAGGTAGACGGGGCTATGACACGTACTGGGGTGGGGGTTCGACTGGAACGTACTGGGGTGTACCTAGACGGGTGGGGGTATACATATACGGGGGGTACGTGTCGGACGTACGGGGGCTGGGGGGAGTGTTGGGCGCGTATGCGGGCACATGTCTCCATGGTTGCTGTAGGAGTTCGGTGCGGACGGTGTTTTTTCCATACGGTTGTGAGTTCGGACGCACGGGATGGATCGTGATTCCTCGGTCGGACCTGACTTTTTACGTTTGTACGGTAAATCGTCCGAGGACGTATCGGACACATTTTCCGACCCGAGGACGTGTGGGGAAATATTCCCAATGCGGTTCGTATGGACTTTTTACCATGCGAATCGTGATTGCCAGTTCGTACGGCACTTGTACAATTCGTAGGGTAAAAAGACCGGATACGAGTCGCACGGGGGAATTTTTTACCGGATCGTGATCGGCACCTTGGTCTTTTAAACAATCACTTATAGAAACACATACTTATTGATACAGGAAGTCTTCCAATCTCTCACTCTCACATATACTCACTTATATACCCAAATAGTCACATATACTAGTTGAAAACATATGTAGTTACTCATAAAGACACTATTGAGACAGTCATTCACTCACTAACACACCCATACACACACTCATCCACCCATACAGTCCTGCACACATGCTGTCTTCAACACATACAAACAGTGAGTCACTCATTCATGCACCTATGCACTACGTAATACCCCCCACCAAACCATGCAGACACTCAGACTGATACTCAATTAATAACCTATATAGACACCCATGTAGTCATTCACCAACCCATGCAGCCACTTATACACAAAGTGAGAGACTGATACAGATATTTACATATTTAAACATTACTCACTAAGCCATGTATTCACTATGATACACTTAATCAGTCAGTTAAACAATCAATTTTTCAAAAACAAATCATCCATTTAGACACTTATATACCCATTTATTCTTCCATCGACCTTGAGATATACATATATAAAACACATTTAATTTTCAGAAAAACACACATTCACTGGATGACATATGTGTCTTTCTGAAAAAAAAATATTTGTAATATATGTATAGCTAAAAATTAATGGAAGAAGACATGGGTAAATAAGTGTCTAAATACAGTGATGTAATATCTGACGTCATCAGCAGAGGATTGCGGTCGCGTGAGTTATAGTTGCCTGCACTAACTATAACGGCTGAATTTCAATGGTTTTTCACGAGTGAAATGTCCAGCTAACTATAACATGTGTGAAACCTATGGTTTTTTAAGTGAATATATATATATATATATATATGTATACATTCAAACCACCTCCAACTTCTACTCCAGAAATTAGACTCCGACACTTGGGTAAGTTTCACCATCCAGCTTTTAGTTTATTTGCTTAGCTTATATATATATATGTATTATATATATATATATATATATATATATATATATATATATATATATATATATATATATATATATATATATATATATATATATGGACTTGATGTTTCATTTGAGTTGTTGAATATAGGAAAATAGCTGTGAATTGAAAAGAAATCTATATATTGAATTACTTAAAATAAACTTCCCACAATGCCCCATAATAGGCAGATGTGGGAGTGGTATATAAGTGTGTGGAAACAATGCTCACCCACTGTGACAAAGGCCCTGTGAGCCCGAAACGCGTAGTTGGAGTAGACATGCTCTGAGGAAAATAAAGAAACAAGTAAAGGATTACTGAGTGAGGCACATTCTGTGGTTTAGAAGATTCAGTCCAGGCCATTGGGTCAGCCTCACGTCGGCTCAAGCTGGCTAGAACCTCATTGATGTGCATATGTGTTGTGTGTATACATAATATATATACACACACATATAACCAAAAACATACAAAAGATTTAAAAACACCAATTTCTTTACAAATAAAAAAGTAAACATGAAAAATTACAATTTACTAAAAATATATTGCATATTATAAACATTACTAACGAGCAATATTCTAATTTTAAATACAAAATAATATAATATAAATGTAAACAACATAAACTAAAGCAAAACCAATGAGGATGATGGACGGAGTGTTGAACATTGCTAGCACTCACCCCCAGTCAACTGATCTGGGTTTAATCCAACAACATAAACTAAACAATAAAAAGTTGCGCAAATAACAAATATTCTATTCCCACTCCAATTTATACAACAGTAGAAAGAGCGTTAGACTCAGGAGAAGTACATATCACTATTAGCAGTCCAACACATAGAGAAAGCATTGGATTGCGCAGTGGTAAAAATTATTATTCCTACTCCAATCTGTACAACAGTTGGGAATGTGTTGGACTCAGGAGAGGTAAAATTTCCTATTCCCACTCCATTATATACCCCAAGTTAGAAAGCACTGGACCGAGATAGGGGACAACTACGATTCCCACTCCAGTCAGTGCCAATGTAGGGAAAGTGTTGGACAGTGGAGGGGTAAAATGTAATATTCCCACTGCACTCTGTGCAACATTAGAAACAGACTAGTTCACTTCAAGAAAATAAAATATTTTCAAAACTATACTAAAAACAAAAAATATAAATATGTAAATGTAATACATATTATAAATTAATACAAATATTATTATTATAATTAACATACCAAACTATGTTCTCAAAATAATAACAACTAATAAATACAATGTTGTTTACAATTAAAAAGCACAATGCAATTAACACATACCATAATAAATAACATAATTTATAAACAATAATTAACTATTTTTGCATTACTTTACTTAAATAACTTCCTACCTTATACCTCTACAAACTACACAATACACACCAAAAAGAAATATATTTTTTAATTATAATATGTGCACATTTTACATAATCAATTATCAACTAAAATATTAATAATTAACTAATAGATTAATTGTATATAACTTAAACAATATCTTAATTACACAATTTACAGGGTTAATGATCAATTAACTTATTATTATACATTAACATTCATTATTATAAATAATTTCCTTCACACTACATACAAAAACCACAACACAACCAAAAAGATTTGCAAGAAAAGTATTACATAATTTACATATTTGATTATCAATTAAATAATTACTTAAAATAAATAATTATTAATTAATTATAATACATCAACTCCCCACCCTATATCCCTACAAAGCCCACAACCTGCACCTGAAGCTTAACTTAAAAACAAATAATTATGAAATTAACATGAATAATTATCAAGTAAACAATTAATAGTAATTACACATTAAATATTATAATTATAATTCATTTACATCCCACCCTGTACCCCTGTAATCCCCACACCTCCCTACAGTACTACAAATGACAAAAAACATATTACATTAAATTTAAATACTGCAAAAAATGTATTATATACTATATTGAAAACAGTGACAATTGCATGAGCAATTTATAACATATACAATTGAAATATATTGTCAATTACATAAACATAATTAAACAACGATATTATTAACAACATTTCTGTAAACAATATTACCAACATAGATATTTTTGTAAATGAAATTAATGATTTCAATATTATTAAAATCGATATTACTTATCTTAATATCAATGTTCTTGTTAAGAATATTCTTACACACGTTTGTGTATCACAATATTCCCAACTCAATATTTATGTATCTTGATATTTAAATTTCTATATTTTGTCCAAATACCCTGACAAGGGGATTACCCAGTCAAGTTAAGTAGAGCCTGTATAAAGACTTTTCTGACCCCAAGGTTGTTGTCTGGCAACAGTGGTTCTTATAACTCTCTTGCATTCGTACTAGTTTGCACCAACACTAGTTTTGATTTTTCATGAGTGGTTCCTTATTCTCTCCTATGCTCCCACCTCTTTGTCTTTTTTCTGTGTTCCTCCTTGGATACAAGGACAAGGTTTGGCTGGGGGCTAGTCTGAGTGTGACTCCTCACCACACTAGGTAAGAGCTTATGTGCTATTTACAATTGCAGGTATTGTGACCCCCTGTTAGTTGCTGCCCACTTGCTGTCTTATTATTTTTTCTGTATTTTGACAAATAAAGTATGGTTCGCCCATGTGATCTGTGATGCTGTGCTATCTTGTAAACTGGTGAGTTCAGTCCAGGTAAGGTACCATCCAACCTGCTGGAGTGAGTGTGTCTGTCTCTCTTTTTCTCCCGCACACCCTCTTTTGCCTAATGATAAGGTTTTTTTCACTTTCCTGGAGTCTTTACAGGAAGTGGGTGAAGCTCAAAGGGGAGTAGGTGGCATTAGCTTCAGCTCTAGTATTCGATATATCCAAGAGTTGTGACAGATCGTTTAAAATGGATGCCAAGGTCAAACCCTTACAAGTTATAGCACATGTGATGAAGAAAAATGTAAGAGGAACTCGAAGAAGCTCATCAAGAGCGTTTATACTTGTTGGAAAAGCAAAATCGAATAGTAGGGGTGTTTCAAAGGACAGCCAAAGGTGGTACTAACCAATTATCGTCCCTATTAGTACTGGTAGTGCTACAGACAACTGAATGGTTATTTCCGTGTCAAGAATACTCTCTTCATTGGTTACCTCAGGAATGATGCCCCTGAAAGATTTTCTGGAAAGACCTATCAGTTACAATCATTTATGGCACTTTGTAATCTGCATTCTTTGGCGAAACCCCCCAAAATGCGTCACAGAGTGACAACTGATTTTGCACAAAATTATGCACAAATACTTGAAATGCCAAACTAGCATTTGGGGCTATATTTTAGAGCAAAATGTGTCCGCCTGTTCATTTTGGATGTGAGGGTGCCTTTCGTGCTAAGAAACAAAAAAAAAAACACTAGTGCGCAATCAGAAGCTGCTTGTGTTTTGGTGTCTACGTTGTTTCGATTTTTGTGGAGCAATAGCATAATTGTGTGATATTACACAAGATTACACTGGTGTAATGGAAACTTCACCTGGATCGACCTACGATCACATGTATTCTCTCACAACTTTGCAAGTCCAAGTCTAATATTTCAGTGTTTTGAGAAATTTCACCGATATTTTTGGCTCAAACAACCTAAGATATCAGCTCTTTCAGGTTTAATTACACTCCAAAAAGATTCCAGACACCTAATAACATGCATTAGTCAATATTAGCAATCGGTGGCTATGGCGGCATCACTAACAAAATAGACACCATTGCATTCTGATAGGTTCTCTGGGAGGATTTAAATGAGGCATTATCTTTATTAGTTAGTTGTCTCATGGCCTGCGCTGCTGTAGTAGATTTGACTTTGCAAACTGATTTAAAAAAGAATCACAGGAGTCAAGAAAAACCTTCATACTCCAGGAGTTTTTAATACCTCATGGAGTCTGTGGAAGAATCGTCAGCAACATCAGAAGAGCTGTTGCAGCACCTTGCTAGGGAAAATTGATATTTACTGTTGTTCTAAGCACTTCATGACATCGCAAGCATTATCCATGGATCAATTGGCGAGAACAGACCATTGTTTTTGCTCTTTTCCTGTCAGTGAAAGGAACTCCCCTGCTTCCAAGGAAAACAATTGAACTAAGCCCTTTCACTAATTTCTTGCACTCTGCAGACAGAATTCACTACTATTCAGCTACCGGAACCATACAAGGAATTCCAATACATCTTTAGCATGAAAGGGGCTCCTCAGTTGCCACCATATCAACGTTATGCTTGTCTAACTGATCTCATCTCTTGGGTCAAGTTTCTCTGTGGTCGAATTATCCGCTCACGGTAATAAATGATGTGGTGCTTCTCAACTACGGGCAAGAATATCTAAGGTAAGGATTCATACATGACTTCATGTCGCAAGAAACACTTTTATTCTAAAATTTGGAGAGAGTACCATCAATGTACAAATTACAGAGAACTGAGGGGATGATTACGATGATGGTGGGACCACCACCGACAGCCCGTAGATGGCGATCCCACCACTATCAGAACCATGTAATCTGCCCGTCATATTACCTTGAGCCCACCGATGCATCGAAGGGACATCCAACTCCTACAATGGTGGTACCACCATAGGGATTATGATGTCCCTCTCAGCCCGCCTTAGGCATTACGGCCGCTGTGGTGGCGGTCTCATTGTAATACCTCTGTCAGGACCTCCGACTGCCTGTCAGGTGGTCCCGTTTGCGATAATGTGGCAGGCGGACAAAAGTCCACCCGCCATTCCTAATCAGCCCCTTAATGTCATCACAATTCCTAACAGATATCCTTTGCGAACCATCTAGGTACTATTTGGGTACAATAAGACGTGAAAAAGGCTACCAAAACATTTTCAAATTTGGACTTGATAGATGCATATAGGACCTACCAGGAGGGAGTAATATTTTAGGACTTATCAGAACAATGTTGTATGGCCAAAATATGTCTTGAGAGAACATGTCGTTCAACCACTTGGATTTAGGCCCAGATCTCTGTACTGGGGTGAATGTATGACATTGTTCTGCATTCTGTCCATCACTGTTGTTTTTGCATTTGTTCAACCACTTGTGCACAAAGGCCGTCTTCTGCGGGCCCTGATTGCCATCCACCATGATACGCAGTAATTGAATAAGATGTCATGATGGAAAGGCCACCTGATTGCTGTTGTTCACAGTGACTGGCGCTCGCTGTCAATGACAGTCATCTACCATCCCAAGCAATTACTCAATAAAATATCATGAAAGAGAGGGCAACTGATGCCCGGCTTGCACAGCAGCTGACACCCACCCCCAAGGGCAACCACCATTGAAACATTCATATTGCAAACATGAAATTAATAAGTGCCACTTCACTGGAAAAGCATGAAAAGTAATGTACTTAACATAAGCAATATTTTGACTGTTTGTAGTGACATTCATGAGTCACCTACAAAATGTGTATGGTAAAGGGAAGTTGTTTCGTAACTTTACATGGCCACCATTTTATTTATCAAGTGAACCATTAATACTGCAGTATATTTTTGTTGCATACAATGAAACTTTTGATATGTAGATGTGGTCATGTTGCAGTTATCCTTAAAAGGTATATTGAAATCTCACCAATTCTCGTACTATTTCAAAAAACAAAACTGTAATTTGCATCGTAACACTATGAGGCATATTGCACATATCATCATCATCATCAGCAAATCTTTATTCGATTGTTACATCATGAAAGATACAATACAATAAAAACAAAAAAACAAAAAAAAATTTTTTAAAGAAAAAAAAAAAAGAAATATACATAGAACACAAATACGACAAAGTCCTCCAAAGGGGACCAGCCCAAGAATGTCTTTGATGATTCCCTGACTGTTTTCTCATTGGCATGACATATAAGTGCATAGTCAAGCAAACATTCCATAATCGTCTGCTATTTCCAAGTACAGTACACATGTTAATAATTTATAGCAGTTTATGCAATGTAACTGTATGCGGGTGGCATTGCAAATTTATCAAGTACCTAACAACATAATTGCTTCTTTCGTCATTAGGAAACAAAGCAAACCAATGGTCAAATACGATGTGAAGATTTCATATACAAACAAGGGTTCCTGTGCAGCATGCATTTGGGCTCCTGAAAGCACCTTTCGGATGCCTGGGTAAAATGGGAGGCACACTGTCGTCCTCTCCTTACAGATTGGGTTCAGATTGATTGTGACAGGCTTGAGAGCCTGACTAGGAAGATTCCAGTGGCGAAAGGCTTGCGACAGGGGTGTGTTCTAGCACCCCTGCTATTCAGTTTGTTTACTGCAGACCTTCCCCAGACACTGCATGCTACCCACAGTTTTTACCAAAGGTTGGATGCTGGCACATTAGTTCCCTCATGTACGCAGACGATCCAGTGGTGATGGATCTTACACCCATTGGGGCTGCAACGGACAATTACATAAATGGCTTAATGCTTACTGTCTTGAAAATAAACTTAGAATAATGTTGATAAGACAAAACCAATGTTTGTTTCTTGGTAATGTAAGAATAGAGCAAAATAGAGAGTATAAATATCTAGGGCTAACCTTTTCAGATGATCTGAGGGGGGATAAACAAATAGCTACTCAGAGGTTTGCTCTGTCTATGGTAGTGAATGAGGTAAAAAGATTTGATCGTAAATTTGGCAGCCACACGTTGGAGCCACTAAGCAATGTTATTCAGGGTAAGCTAATTCCACAGCCTTCTATGGAGCAGAGGTGTTAGCTTTGGACACACGTGTCGGATGGTAAGTGCTAGAAAATAATTCCCTAAAATGGCTTTTTGATCTCCCTAAAAATGCTATGATCCAAGCTGTAAGGAGGAAGTAGAGAACTGTAGCCTGGAGTATGCTACCTGATGCTAGAGCCTCATCCGTCTATTTGCCCCTTAATGATGGGTCCCATGTTGGAGCAAATCTGAGATAATGACAACCTTATCAAAGAAAAGGAACCCAGGGACAATAATGCAAAAGTGCTTGAATGATCCAGAGAGGTGTATAAAAGGAGAGAAAGTGTCTTAAATGAATTATATAAAGAGTAAACGCAGGCAAAGTGCCATAGAAACTAGTTGGATAGAGGATTTGTATTATCTTAAAATTAAGAGCTCAGCCATTCCTTTCTTAATTTCACCAGAGAGCATAGACTTGTTCTCATACCTATATAATATTCCAGACAAGTGCTTGCAGAATGAATTCTTGTCTTAAGGGTGTGAATTTACCCTAGGTAGCGCATTAAAGGATTAAAACCAGAGGATGTTAAGAACGATAGCCAGTGCCCCTGAAAGAGAGGTAGGAAATAGTCCGTTAGCCCTTTCTTGTTGGACTGTGTATTCATCACCGGCACAAGGAAATAGATACTTAGGCCTGTGCTTAAAAAATACGGGATTTAAACTAGGGAAATGGGGCTACTGCTGATTTATAGTCTTAGTAAATTATTGGATCTTCTAATTGAAAGGTTGTGAAAAGCTGCTATGCATATTGTACTTTAGAATCCTGATTGGGGTGAAATGTACTATTTGCTATTGGTTAAACGCACCTTGCAATTTAAAACGCTATTCGTGCTGAATGAGTTGTTCTTATATTGATAAATGATACTACTTTTAGTGAAAGGTTTTAAATATATGTAAGACTTTGGGCTTTAGATTCGACTGGGTCTGGGTAGGCATCATTGTAATGTTTATATAGTTGAAATTGTGTAATCTGCAAGTAGACATAACTGAAGGATACAACCATGAATTGTTGTTTTAGTTTACTAAAATTGTCTGTTCGTATCTTTGATTTTTGCTTCTTATGAACGAGAAATGTATGCAATATTTATATAAGAGTATATTTCTTAGAAATAAAGTACTTCTGATATAGACACTCTCCTTACAAGGTCTGCAAAACTGGTGTTTTGCTACAAGCTATATATCATTGCCCTGTTGCGGATCCTGAGGTCTACGGCCCAGGTGCAAGGACTTAGTCTAGTGCACCATTACTGAGTAGGGAAGGCCAGGTTAATGCAACTCAACACAACCCACTGAGCACTCCTGCAGTCGAGGAACTTGTGCATTCTGGGTTACTAGCAGTCACTTAAAGGATTCAGGAAGCAATGTAATTCAAACCCAATTTCATTCTTGGAATAGCACACTCAAGCATAGCACTAAGAAAGACACATTATATTAAAAAGTTTTTATTTCAACAGTTTCATTGTGTTGCTTAGTACATGAATAATAACCACACAGAATACAATTAAAACTGCACATGTGCATTTTGCTGGCAACAAGAGTAAAATGAACAGTTCTGACATGTTTTTATAATGTTCCTGGCAGCCTACCATTCTAGCGCTACTTCTAAGCACTACACTATGAGAACATGGAATGGCTGACTTGCCTGTAGAGTTTCTTAGGGTCTTGTGCACTACATATCTATTGACAGCGGATCAGCTGTATTTATCAGACTCTAACCGGGAGAGAATGTTCCTTCAGAAGAAAAATACACAATCAGCTGAGCTCAGCTCCTCTCATCAATAGAGCGATTCTTGGCATGAGAGGATCCTCTGGCAGTCTGGCATGAATTCCCCTGACAACCTGGTGCAGAGGCCTCTCCAACCAACTGGTCAATTGAAGTGGATTATATAAGATATTGACCTCTGACTTTTAGCCTGAATTGCAAAATCTAGTGAAGATTTTCTAAAATACGAGATGCAACAGGTCTAAAGCAGCAAGATGAAAATATATCACCTCGGTCTACCTGTTTGCCTTCTACGTCTACTGTTAAACATTGAAATGTAGATATGAAAAAGTTTGTGACAGACTGATGTTATAAACAATCAGTGGTCAGATGAAAATATCACACCTACACAAGTTCTGCAAAAAATAATGACAAGCTGAATATGGCAAAAGGCAGACAGGCTTAATTTTTTCAAAATGGAGTGTGACTTGGGAGTTTCCGACACCCTTGGATTGTATGTTGCACTTTGACGTAATCGAATAATGACATAATTCGGGGTATAAGAAACATTTCTATCTCATATCAATAGTCTATATAAAAAGTAGTAAAGTCCATACTCTTTAAAGAAAGATAAAATGAAAAGTTTCACATCTAAATTAACTAACTCATAACATCTGCATAAATAAATACATGTTCAAGCTTCATGTAAATAAAACAACATAAAATGATGCATTAAGCATTGTGTGAATACTTTTTCTTTTAAGCCTTGCAAGTTTATAGCAGCAATACAGAAAATTATTGTCTTGAAATATAAGAATAGTGCCACAATACCTCAAATCTAAATTGAATGAATTCTTGAGTTTTGACAATTGAGCAGACCAGGCATGATGTTATAATGTGCCAAATTAAAATAAATGTGGCTTGGTGAAAAAAAGAAGGAAAAAGAGTTAGATGAAAATCTTCTTTCACTGGAATTCAGGATATCAACAACATTCTCTTCATTTAGTACTAGACTCACTCTGATTTATTGGTCAAATTAGAGGACAACAAATTTTAGTTGTCAATGGAAGTTGGTTCCAGAGCATAAGGATCACAGGCAGCAAATGAATGGATGATGAGGTGAATTGGTGCCCTAGACTTGCCACTGGCTGCTTGTGAAGCTGATAGACAAGAACGCAGGAACAGATTTCAGGGTTTCAGAGCATTTGAAGGTGGTGAGAGTGTTTCAATCAGTGGCTCGAAGGACATCAGAGGTGCAAGCCAATCATTATCATCAGGAGTCACTTTAAATGGCGGAGAACGTCCATCATAATGAGTATTTTGTATCATAGGTAGGGGCAATACCATGCAATACTACTGGTGTGACTGTAGTGGCTTCCAGGATGGTTTGATGACCAAAAAAGCTATTGGTTGTTGCTCCAGATTTTACTACAAGGTGGCATCAAATATGCAGTATGTATACCAAAAGACTGGTCTTCCATTTTGCGAAAGGACAAAATTCAGCTCTCACGTATTTCACAATCTCATTAATGTCCTAAGTAGTGTACTAGCATCTCTCAACACTTTTGCTCAGCTTGGTACCATTCTCCATGTAGTTTAAGAGACTGATATCCTTGTTTGATTATAAGGCAGATAGCGACACTGCCGTGTGTTTCCTATATGGCATTTGTTGTTTTCCCTATGTTAGCCTAATTCTTCACGTTGTAGGCCGCTTTTGCTTTGCACAAGTTAACAAATATTACGCCTGTTTTTGTTCCACAATGCATTTTCACACATAGTCAGCACATGTTTTTGTAATTTGCTCTTTTGCTGGGATTTAGTCGGAATAGCCTAGGCAATGTCAAACAACATTGCTCCTTGATATTCATTGTGGTCAGACATAATAAGAGAAACACAGCTACTGTTTCTGTAAATACGTATTTTGTCATATAACCCGGGATGTGTTGTTCTAAAAACACAGAGCGGTGACTTGCAGACAGGGCAAATCACTTGTCTCTCTGGAAAGGTTAGGAGGGAAAGCAAAACACTATAAGTTAGTCGGGTTCGGGCTCATAGCTACTGATGGGGTACTGTGACTCAGTCCCTACATGCTGATGTACTTTTTTGTGTGCAGTTTTATATGGGAAACAGCCTTTACCACGAAGCATTTTCTACGCAATATGTTTACAACGATACACTTACCTCGTAAACGTCTTCACAACGCGTAATGCTTCAACGACCATCTTCACCACGCAAGCAACGTCATCACGGAACAACGTCATCCTAATCCGAAAAAAAGCATCAGTCCGTTTTCAGTGTCGGCGGAGACCTGCGGAAAAAGGAAAAAAAAAGAAGAAACGGGGCTTGGGGGGGTCTCCCCCCCCAAAAAAGAAAAAGCGGAGTAAAGGTAAAATCGGGGTAACGGGAAAGCGTGGAAAACACATTCCGTTGTAACGCATGCGTGGTAAAGGCATGCGTTGCAACGGAATGCGTAGTAACGGCATATATTCTTTTATATAGTGTGAACTCGACCCTAAGTTATCAGAGAGCTTTACATGAGCACCAGTTGCATTACAGACGGACACATTCATTTCTAGGCATAGGGAGATTAAGTGATTTGCCCAGAATCACAGGATGCTTGAGCCTCCCACCAGACTCAAACCTGGTTCCCCAGCTTCTAAGTCGGCCGCTCTAGCCGTTAAGCCACATCCTCTCCCATAAGCATAGTTCTGTTCCTGAGCAGAATCCCTGCAACAACACCACAGCAGATGATTAGAAGCATGGTGTAGAATCCTCCAAAGAGACTACAGAACAAAGAGTCAAAAACAAGGGAATCAGTCCAAACAGCTTAAAAATACAGTTACCAGACCAGACCCAATGCTCTTAGAACAGTGCACAATACCAGTGTACTGGACTGCTTAAGATTGTTTGCACAAAGTTAAAAAAGGAGTAGGGTATTGTGTTTGCAACAGCCTTTTAATTTTTGATCACATTGACAGACTGTGTTAAGAGGTCTAGATAAATGAGAGAGTCAATAACTTGAAGATTCTTTCTGCCAAAGAAAATTTTATTATCTCTTTCACTTAATTTTAAAACTGGCCAACACGTGTTTCAAGACATAATGGTCACTTCATCAGGGCCTTACAAATACTAATCAATGCAAACGAAAAATATTAGATGTGTGAAATGAATAACAAAAACAGACAGTGAATATAACCAGATTACAGAAAAAAGATGATCAACAGTAATCAGGAAAAAAAGTATTTATTATTAGAATCACAAAGAAATAACCCTGAAATTTAAAGTTGTCATCATCTATTAGTTCCATAGAGTGCTCAGAATAGGCCATTTTTAAGCAACAATGTCCTCAAACCAAAAGTTAAAACAAGCAAAAAAGTGAATTAAAGTGTGCAAAGTAAAAAAAAGAATGTGAAAACTGAATCCACTCACTGGTTTTCCAATATGAACAAACCTTACACCCAAAATATTTCTGAAAGGGGAAGTGACATCAAAAAGCACAAATATAGACAATGCTAGAGAATTGTATCCCAAGAAGTACAAAGAAAATATGATAAAGCAAGTTCACTTGTTGCAATGGAGATATGTCACAACTGTGCACGAAAAGGGATACATGCGAAGATAAGCCTGGCATATTTTTATGCCTCATGGATAGTCTCTTAAAGGAATATTGAATTCCATTGAAATTAAAGATGGTTACTTGCTTTCAGGCACTGCTAAAAAAAACAATTGGAGTTGTCTGGGGTTGTTTTTCTGTACCAGGTTTGTCATTAAACCGATGCTGCAAGAGTTTTGAACAGCGTATGTCTGTGTGTGTTAGTTCAGATTGATATAATCCAAAACTACTCTATAGTATTCAGGAAACATAAAAAAGATCAGTATTCACTGGTGAATTAGAGGGAGCAATAATGCCCTGATACTGTAGTTGATTTAATATGGCTTTTGTATAGCGCTTCGCTTCTGCCTTCAAAGGATAATCAGCATTTATTTGGGGCTCACTGCATAAGGGAATACCATGGAGAATGGAGTTCTTATCCCATCCACTTGGTTTCTGTACAAGGCTGGGGCTTGTTTTTCAGCCCACTCTCTTGCACACATTTCCCTAACATCTTCAGGTACTGTGGAGGAAAAGGCTACTTACGCCATCCCAGAAAAGGCTACCCATATCACCTCCTCTCTCCTGAGGTGCTTCCTAGGGGCTATTCATCCTCTGCAAAAATTATGTCATAGGATTCAGATAAATGTGGCCATAAGACTGTTTTAACTGTGTGCCATACATCCCCATCAATTTAAAGGTGTAACCTAAAAACCCTATATGGAGTGTTTATCTGGAGTCTGAACATGTATGAGTTCATCAGTTGGACTTGCCACCAGATACTTCTAGACAGTCTAATGCACTATTATCAATTCTGATGTACTGTCTAGCAGCACTTTGCCTAAGTCCAGTTCTGCAGAAGTATCTTCAGCTGGCATGGAATGCTTCTTAGGAAGCCCTGCCACTTTCATCTTTTTGACTTGAGCTTTAGGGTCAGAACCTTACTCATGCTCTATACACTAACCTCACTTTTCTGCTTGCTATATGTGTCTCTTGTTTGTTACTTAGTGTGACCCCCTCTCTCAGTCGTTTATTGTCAGAATCATGAAACGAATGGAAAGAGTTGCTATCTGGCATTTCAATATTATTGCAGTCCTCTAAATTGTAACCACCCTGGCCGGACTCCTGGGCTACTGGAGATCCAGTCAATTTTTTCTCTCTCCCACTTTGTTTCTTTTTGCTTTCAGTCACAGATTTTTCCTTAGCAAGACTCTCAATCTCACTTGACATTTGAGATGTGGTTTGACAACTTGAGTACCTATGGCATCATCACCCACAGAAGTATAAAATGCAGATATTATTTTTGGTAATTCCTGTTTAAGTTCCTGAATAGGAACTGCTTCAAGCCTCTGGCGTATAGCAAGAACAGGTGCTCCTCCGAGAATGTTACTTAGGATGATTGAGGAAACTGTATAACAAATTCTCATCAATTTCATACCTAAGTCTAGAGCTGGTGCAGTCCCATGCTCATTTTGTTTTGTATTTGTTTTAATATTTTGGAACAAACTGCTAATGAGGGTATAGAATTAATGGTAGTGTAGATACACGCAGATATACTTCCCAAAGGTGCCCCTCCTCTTCGGGTAGCACCATCCGAAGGGGAAGACATGCAATCAGAATTCTCTGCTTGTCTTGGGTTGTTCTATGAGGGAAAAATTCTTCAAACTGTTTTTTCTTCCAAGCACTATAGAAAGCAATTTCATCACAATTCTGGGGCTTCTTTCCCATAATAGCATTTATTGTCTGTGGACTGTACAGCAACCTGTTTCTGTACTACTAGTTCTACTGGAGCTTGTCTAGCATTCATGGTTTGTATGCTATCCTGTAGGAGAAGACTGTATAAATTCTACTGCCTCAGCAACTGGAAGGGTCTCTGGATACGGATAAAGTGTATACCCAGCCAGTACAGAACATAAAGCGCCTTCAATATTTAGGGCAGTGGTTCTCGACCTATTGACTTCGGTGGAGCCCCACTTAACCATGTTTGATTATGGGTGGTTGCTTGCTGCTTATTGTCTTTCCCTGGATATGTAAACCTTGTCGTTGCAAAGGGGGATGTATGTTTCATTAGCTTTTCTTTGATGCTTTTTTCTCTCCTGAGTGTCTTTATATATCATGATGTACTTGTGTTAATGCGCAGTGCTACTGTGATTGCCAAATTTTCCTGTACTTTCTGCCTGATGATGCTAATTTCATTGCATTATGTTATAAAAATCAAAAAGAAAAAAAACGTTTGAAATCCATGGGCCCACAATGAATCATTATTGGAATCAGGGAACCCAGGTCTAAGCAATTTCAATGATTTAAACCATAAAACAATAGACAAAAATATGCAAACAAGCATTCATTAACCAGACAATGAAATATTGTATTTCAATCATAAACAAATGTTTAAAAAATCAAAACTTTTATTTTTATGGGAAGGTTGAAGCTTTTATAAATTCAATTGAGGCAACGCATCGCCCATACTATATTCTGTTTGACTGCTTACACAAACCAATTTGAGGATGCCAATCTAATTTTTAGCCTCCAATTTAAAATTCACATTTACAGGGAGTTTTAACATTTTAAATTTTGCTTCTTCATTTATTCCACTTTATTAATCTGCTACTATTATTTACCTTTTCCTTTTCTAAGGAGTTAGGGACCTCCTGAGTCGGCATTGCGGACCCCTAAGTTGGCACCAAGGAGACCCATTTTCAATGTTGTTTATTGTTATAAGTTAATAAAAACCGTCACATTATTTTACAGGTAATACAAGATAAAAAAACAGTTTTTAATAAAATGCTTTATAATTACTTCCCTAGTTTATCCATTTCTTAAACATATACATTACTTTATAACAATACAAATTAATAAAATCATTTAGCATCTTATGTGTTATTGTTTTATTTCCTTCAAATAAGGGGCCCAAAACTTTCAACTGAGTGGTGCCGTTTGATCGTGAAGATGACTGGTTAAGCTGTATTTCAATTTTGTAAGAATTACCAGAGTCTCATAAAATAGTCATATAACTGTCTTCCACTCACTGTCAACTGTTTGTTTAATATTATATGGACCCACGTTCCCCTACTGGGGCTGCGCTCTCACAACTCTGTTTTAGAGCTTTATCATGAAGTTGCAAACATGTCAACAGTTTTCAGTTTAGCTGAGGGTCTGTGGAATTAAGGCTCCTCATTATTGCCCTTCAGCAAGTTCGTATCCCCCTCTTGTTGAATGATTGTCTTAACAGTGAGAGGCGTGCTTGCTGTAATGCACTGCATATGCAAACACAGGGGCTCATTTATGAGCCCCTGCGTCACTTTTGCGCCACCGGTGCGTCACTTTTTGTGACACACCAGTGGCGTAAAACATGCGCCATGATGCGCCATATTTACAAAGTGACGCAACTACCTAGATGCGTCACTTTGTAAACCCCTGCGCTACATTATACCTGCGTCAGGTATAATGTATGCAGGGTGGGCGTTCCCACGTAAGTAAGCATCGTAGAAGTGACGCAGTGAAATCTACGAGATTTCACTGCGCCACTTCTAGGGTGCAAATGCGTCAATATCTTGCGCCTGCCTCACAGCAGGCGTAAGACTGACGCAGGCCCTTTCACATGGGGCTTACCCCATGTGAAAGGATACATTGCTGGAGTTGCGTCACTTTTGTGACACACTCCAGCAATGCGTCACTTTTGCGCCTACAGATACGTCAGAAATACTGACGTATCTGTGACTCCTTGCGACATTATGCGTCATACTGTAAATATGACGCATCATTGGAGTCGCAGGGAGGGCGCAGTGAAAAGTGACGCATCACTGTTTTCACGCAGTGATGCGTCACTTTTCATAAATGAGGCTCCAAGTGTGTAAAATCCTCTTTGGTGGCGCCCCATAGCCTGCATGTTTTCGGGCCTTGGTATCCCCAAGGGGGTTTGTCCGCTAAAGAAGGCAGTTTCCCTAGGTGAATAGCCAGTTTTCTTTAAGTGCACAGGATAAGTTAAAAGGAGTTATGCAGCTGGTTTCAAGGTGGCAAATGTTGCAATTGTCACCCAGGCATGTGATCGCCACGAAAATGTATTTTTGTCATTAATAGTAAGTGACGTGTTGCTGCTTTGTTGATCACACGGCAAAAAGTGGAATGTGACAAATTTAGGTCCCGTAAGTCAGCCGTGTTGGTTTTTTCCAATGACGAAAATAAGTACTTATAGTAGCTCGAATTTACATAATTCTTCAGTGATTGCCAAAGAGCACTGAATAGGGGCCTAGACTGTTGATTTCGTATTTTGAGCCAGTATTTAATTGAGTGGTATCTCCTTACTATCTCTTGTTGTGCCAATCCGAATTCCAAGAGAATTGGCGTGGGTGATGCGTTACAAAGAAGACCAAAAACACATTGGATTGTGCGTATTTGCAATTTAGCTAACGGTTTGGCATCCTAACCGTGCATCATCGTGCTCGTGTATGTTAGTGATGGAAGTCATTTTGTATTGATGAATGCGAGTAATGGTCGAACAGAGAGTCTTTCTGTTTTTTTTACAAGTGTGTTGAAGGCGTGAGCTAAGGGTTAATTTGTCCTGGCCATATACTGCTGGTGTGCCTGAAAGTTGAAGTTCTTGTCAAAGTGGAAGTCTAAATAATTGTAGTTGTTAACTTCTTTTATGATTGCGTTACCTAGTTTGATTTTCAAAGGGACATTTGATCCGCTCCCTATTGACATGGCTTTTGACTTTGTAATATTAATTTCCAATTTATTGTTTTTTGTAAATATCGCCATTTCCTCAAGTAGTCTTTGTAGGTCCACCCTAGTGTAACTGAACAACACATCATCAGCATATGAGAGATGTGATATGGTTAGTGGGCCTAATCTCGGAGTATGGGAGTTTACCCGCTCCAGCCGAGAGGGTAAATCAGCCATAAAGAGATTAAAAAGATGCAGAGCAAGAACACACCCTTGCTTGAGGCCCTTGACTGTTGGTATTCTTCTGGATAATCTTGTACCGTCAGCCACCTTGGTTTGGATCTAAGTGTCAGTATATACCATTTAAATGCTGTCAGAGTTTTTCCTTGAATGCCCCTGCGTCTTAGTTTTTGCCATTGGAGAGGTTAGATCCACCCGATCGAAATCTGCTTTGAGATCGATAAAGCAGAGTTGACTTTTTTTTCTTTAGACATTTGCACTTCTCCGCAATTGTTGTTACTGTTAGCATGTTAATGGTGGTGCCATACTCTTCCCTAAAGCCTGTCTGTTGAGGGGAAATCAAGTTCTGGATGTTTGACTATTCGGTTAAGTCTTCCAGTATTAGTGAAGTATAGGGGCAGATTTATGTTAGACTTGCGCCACATTTACGCCGCCGTTGCGTCACTTTTGTGACGCAGCGGCGGCGTAAACCATGCGCCATGTTGCGCCTTATGTACAACGTGACGCATCTAGGGAAATGCGTCACGTTGTAAAGCCCTGCGCTACATTAAACCTGCGTCAGGTTTAATGTATGAAGGTTGGGCGTTCCATCGGAAAAAGCCTCAGAAAAGTGACGCAGTGAAATCTACAAGATTTCACTCAGTCACTTTTCCGACGCTGCTGCGTCAAAACCTTGCGCCTGCTTGAAGCAGGCGTAAGGCATGACGCAGCATGTTAGGTATGGGCAGCCCCTAAACATTGCTGGAGTTGCGTCGTGCTTGCGACACGACTCCAGCAATGCGCCGCCCTTACAATCAATCAATCAGTGACATTTATAGAGCGCACTACTTACCCGTTGGGTCTCAAGGCGCTTAGGGGGGGGGGGGTGCCGTTACTGCTCGAACAGCCAGGTCCTGAGCTTCTTCCTGAAGGAGAGGTGGTCTTGGGTCAGGCGCAGGTCGGCTGGGAGGGAGTTCCAGGTCTTGGCGGCCAGGTAGGAGAAGGACCTTCCTCCTGTTGTCGCTCTACGGATGCGTGGGACGGTGGCGAGAGCGCGGCTGGCTGAGCGGAGGTGACGTTTGGGAGCGTAGAAGTTGATTCGGGTGTTGAGGTAGCTCGGGCCTTGATCGTGTAGGGCTTTGTGTGCGTGGGTGAGGAGACGGAAGGTGATTCTTTTGTTGACGGGGAGCCAATGAAGGTCTCTTAGGTGTCCGGAGATGTGGCTGTTTCGTGGGATGTCGAGGATGAGTCTGGCTGAGGCGTTCTGGATCCGCTGGAGTCTCTTCTGGAGCTTGGCGGTGGTTCCGGCGTAGAGGGCGTTGCCGTAGTCCAGTCGGCTGGTGACGAGGGCCTGGGTGACGGTCTTCCTGGTCTCCGTGGGGATCCACCAGAAAATCTTCCGTAGCATGCGCAGGATGTTGAAGCATGCTGAGGAGACGGCGTTGACTTGCCTGGTCATGGAGAGGGAGGAGTCCAGGATGAAGCCCAGGTTGCGTGCGTGGTTTGTCGGTTTGGGTGCGGTGCCCAGGGCGGGGGGCCACCAGGAGTCGTCCCAGGCGGTGGGTGTGGAGCCCAGGGTGAGGACCTCTGTCTTGTCTGAGTTCAGTTTCAGGCGGCTGGTCGTCATCCACTCGGCTACCTCCTTCATCCCTTCGTGCAGGTTGGCTCTGGCGGCGGCGGGGTCGTTGGTCAGGGAGAGGATCAGCTGGGTGTCGTCGGCGTAGGAGATTATGTTGAGGTTGTGTTGGCGTGCGATGGCCGCGAGGGGGCTCATGTAGACGTTGAAGAGGGTAGGGCTCACCGAGGATCCTTGAGGGACGCCGCAGATGACTTCGGTGGCCTCTGACTTGTACGGTGGCAGGCGGACTCTCTGTGTTCTTCCGTTGAGGAAGGAGACGATCCATTCCAGTGCCTTCTCCTGGACTCCGACGTTGCTGAGGCGCTGCACAAGGGTGCGGTGGCAGACGGTGTCGAAGGCCGCGGAGAGGTCTAGGAGGATGAGGGCCGCTGTTTCTCCGTTGTCCATCAGGGTTCGGATGTCGTCGGTGGCGGCGATGAGGGCGGTCTCTGTGCTGTGGTTGGCTCGGAAGCCGGACTGCGAGGGGTCGAGGGATCCGTTCGTCTCGAGGAAGGCGGCCAGCTGTTTGTTGACGGTCTTCTCGATGACTTTGCCTGGAAACGGGAGGAGCGAGATGGGGCGGTAGTTCTTGAGTTCGGTGGGGTCTGCTGTAGGTTTCTTGAGTAGAGCGCTGAGTTCGGCGTGCTTCCAGCTCTCGGGGAAGGTGGCGGTGTCGAAGGAGGTGTTGATAATGTCCCGCAGGTGGGGTGCGATGACAGCGTCGGCCTTGTTGAAGACGTGGTGAGGGCAGGGGTCAGTCGGAGATCCGGAGTGGACGGAGTTCATCATGCGGACGGTGTCATCGGTGCTGATCGGAGTCCAGGCTCGAATGGTGGTGGTGGGCGGCGTTGCTGTGGTTGTGGCGTGCGTCGGATGGGTGCTGAAGCTGTTGTGTATGTCCGCGATCTTGTTGTGGAAGTAGGAGGCGAGGGAGTTGCAGAGGTCCTGCGAAGGGGTGATGTAGTTGTTTCCGGCGTTGGGGTTGGAGAGCTCTTTCACGATGTTGAAGAGTTCCTTGCAGTTGTGTGTGTTGTTGTCCAGCCGGTCCTTGAATGCAGTTTTCTTGGCGGTGCGGATCAATTGGTGGTGCTTCCGGGTGGCGAGTTTGAGGGCGGTCAAGTTGTCCGGTGTAGGTTCCTTTCTCCAGACTTTCTCGAGGGCTCGGCAGTTCTTCTTGGAGCTCTTGAGTTCGTCGGTGAACCATGGGGCTTTCTTGCTGCCGGGTCTGCTGGGCGGGGTCCTCAGAGGGGCGAGTTCGTCCGCGCAGTTGCTGATCCACTTCGTGAGGTTGTCGGCAGCCTGGCTGGGGTTCTCTGAGCTGGTAGGAGGGTGCTGGCTCAGGGAAGCGGCGAGCTGGTCGGCTGTGATCTTGTTCCAGTTTCTTCGGGCAACCTGTTGCTGGTGGTGGTGGATCGTCGTTCTTCTGAAGGTGAAGTGGACGCAGCTGTGGTCTGTCCAGTGGAGTCCGGTGGCGTGGCTGAAGGCGATGTCTTTGCTGGATGAGAAGACGGCGTCGAGTGTGTGTCCGGCGAGGTGTCTGGGGGTGTTCACCAGTTGCTTGAGTCCAAGGTTGGCGAGGTTGTCGAGCAGGGTGCTGGTGTTGCGGTCGTTGTTGTTCTTCAGGTGAAAGTTGAGGTCCCCTAGGAGGATGTAGTCAGCGGAGGGGAGGGCATGCGGGCTGACGAAGTCGGCGATGTCCTCGGTGAATTGAGTGCGTGGTCCCGGGGGTCGGTAGATCAGGGTGCCTCTGAGGGTGGTCTTCGGGTCGGTGTGGATCTGGAAGTGCAGGTGTTCAGCGGTTGTGAGGGTGTTGTCGGTGCTCGTCGTGATTCGGATGGTGTTCCTGTGGATGATGGCGATGCCTCCTCCCATCTGGTTGGCGGTGCGGTCCCTCCGGGTGATCTTGTAGCCCTCTGGGATGGCGATGGCGATGTCGGGCGCTGAAGAGGCGTTCATCCAGGTCTCCGTGATGAAGGCAACGTCAGGGGCTGTGGCGTCTAGGAGGTTCCAGAGTTCGATGGCGTGTCTGTGGACGGAGCGGGTGTTGAGCAGGATGCACTTGAGGTGGTTGCTGCTGGTGTTCGGCTTGGTCGGTGCTGGTGCTGGTGCCGGGCAGGTCCGGATGCAGGTGAACTTGCAGGTGTGGCAGCTGAAGGGTCCGTGGGTGCGTCTCGGGGTGGCTCGGTAGCATCCCGGGATTCGGCCGGTGTTGAGTGCGAAGAGTGTTGCGGCGTCGTAGGTCCGGCGGGTTGTCTTGCTTAGGCGGGGGCCAGGGGTCCTGGCACTGGGCGCGGTCCAGGCGCGGACGGGCGTAGACGGGCTTACCTTTGGCGCGCCTTCGGCACACAATCGGCGCGCCTGCTGCGCGTGACCGCTGCGCGTTTGCACGGTCGCCATATATGGCGAAGTGCGCGGGGGGGTGGAGCAGCTGGGAGGCGGGAGCGGGGAGGGTACAGAAGGCAAAAGGGGCGGGGTTTCGCGGCAGTGGCGGGAAGCGGGGAGGGAGGGTGAACGGTGGCAAAAACAGCGGCAAACAGGAAGGAAATACACAATACAGAAAAAAACAGGCAATACAATTTAACAAAAGCAGATTGACAAGGCAAAACAGCAGGGGCAGGTTAGGAGAGCAGGGACCACGCCGCTCGGGGGCCGGGGGCGTGGTCACGCGCCGGTAGCGAGGCAGTCAGGCAGGGAGGGAGAGCACACGCAGCAGCTGGTGGCCGTGCGGCGCGGGGGTGTCCTAGAGCTGCGTCACGCATCTGTTTATCCTTGCGCCACGATGCGCTGCATTGTAAATGTGGCGCATCTGTGGTGGCGCAAGGGTAAACTTGCGTGACGCATCTTTCCTGGCGCATCCCTGCTGATTTGCAGGGATGCACCATAAATCTGCCCCATAGTATTTAGCTTCTGAGTTGATGAGCGCTATTAACCTGTAGTTCCCTGAGTTTGTACAATTGCCTCCCTTAACAATTGAGTTTATTAATGACCCCCTCCAGCTGTCTGGAATTGTGCCCATGAGTTCCATTATTATTTTGAAACTTATGGAGTGCTCAGCTACCCGCAACGGGGGTGTCCCGACGCTAAGACAGGCGGCAGATGCAGGTACCAGTAGAGGGCTAAGGGCTGGAAAACAGCCAGGTCTTCAGGACACGTTGGAAAATGGTTTCAGATTCAGCCATACATAGGGACAGTGGCAGGCTATACCAAGTTTCAGCAGTAATCACTGCGAAAGCTCTGCCGCTCACTCTGGAACGGCAGAAATGGGGAGTCATCAAGAGGCGATGATGGTTCAATCTAAGTGAACGGCTGGACTGAGAGTGCTTAAGTCGAGCTCTAAGGTAGGCTGGGCCCCACCCTGAATTGCTCTAAAAGCCAGAACCAGCGACTTGAATTGGATACGTTTGATCACTGGAAGCCAGTGGAGCTTCTTCAAGTGGAGTGAAATTGAATAGCGATATGGGATGTTATAAATCAGCCTTTGCATAGTCTAGATGTGAGGTGATCAGGGCATGAATAATGGTCCGGCGAGACTCCAGAGGGAGAAAAGGAAGGATTTTACGAAGCATGTGCAATTTCCAAAACAGTCAGAGGATAACTGGTTTATTTGGGATTTGCAAGATAACTCATTGTCAAACCAGAATCCAAGATTCCTCTCCAAGTCCACAGGTTTCGGAGGGGGATTCACCAAAGGAGTGGAGGAGGGGGAGTTTGATTAAAAAACAACACCTCGGTTTTGTCTGAGTTGAGCCTAGGCGTGTTTAATGACATCCAGGTGGAGATATTACACAGACAAAATCTGAAATTAGAAAATGCTGCTTCACAGTGATCCTTAAATGAGAACACCAATTGTTTGTCATCAGCATAAACAATCACTTTGACTCCGCAGGATTCTACCAATGTAGCCAGAGGAGAGAGATATTCATTGAAAAAGAGTGGGCTCAGAGCATAGCCCTGGGGACCCCACAACTCAGAGGTTTCTCCTTGGAGACAAATGGCTGAAGGGAGACTTGTTGAGTGCGGCCGCTAAGGTAGGATCAAATCCAGGCCAGAGGGGTGCCCTGTATCCAGAGGCTATTGAGTCTCCCAAGCAAAATAGCATGAGAGACCATGTTGAATGCCGAGGATAGGTCGAGAAGCACCTACATCGCTGCTTCACCTGCATCCACCCATTCGTGAATGGTCTCAGAGACCTCAAGCAGGGACGTCTCAGTGCTATAACCGGATCTAAACCCAGACTGTGAATCATGGAAAAGACGCCAGGATTCAAGATAGCTTGACAGTTGATCCTGAACTAATTTTTCCAGGACTTTGGCTGGTTTTAGTAAAAGAGAGATAGGGCGATAATTTTTAAAAACAGATGCGTCAGCATCAGATTTTTTGAGGATTGGTAATAAAAGGGCCTGTTTCCAGGTTCAAGGGAAGATCCCAGTGCACAGGGAAGAGTTCCAGATCAGATTCAAAGGAGAGATAATAAGGGGGGCTAAGGAGCTAAGTAATTGTGCCGGGCAGGGATCCTTTGGGGAGCCAGATTTACAGGTGTGGAGTTTTTGGAGTGACATATCAATGGAGATCGGGTGGAAGAGCGTAAATGCATCACTATTAGCTACCACGGTGTCTTGGACAGGGGAACAAGGTGTAGGGACAAACGTTGCATAAATGTCCAGAATTTTATTGTGAACTAAATCTGATAGCCCATTACAGAGATCCTGGGTGGCAGGAACTGTGCTTGATAAAGCAGACAGCTTAGTAAAGTCTTTCACTATTTTGAAGAGAGTTTTTGATGAAATACCGGTGGTATTAAATTTATTGATTAAGTACTCTCTCATTGCCGAGCGCTTAAGTTTGTGGAAATTCTTTATGGTGGCTTTATAGATTAATCTAGCCTCCGGACCACAAAATAATCTCCAGCTCCGCTCAAGTTGCTTACAGCGGCTTTTCTCGGCACGCAATGCCGGGGTAAACCAAGGGGCTGATGGTTTTTGTCTAGAGGAGACAATGGATTGCAGGGGGGTGACGGTGTCAAGGGCTGAGGAGAGCCAACTGTTAAAGTAAGACACATATAGTTCCACATCACCAACCAGCTGCAGGGGGGAGCAGAAAAGGGCAGGTGATATGGTATTACAGATAATTTTAAACCATTTCCTGCTTTAATCCCGGGACGTAGAAGAATTAGTCAAACGAGAGGGTGTTGCCAAACTAAACGGGATTAAGAAATGGTCTTACCACGTAAGAGGACTAGACGATGCTGTGGTCAGGTTAGGATTGTTAGTGAACAATAGGTCCAGCGTATGGCCGGCCCGATGGGTGGGGCCCCTAACCCGCTGGGTCAAACTAAGGCCTTCCAGAGTTTCTAGGAGCTGGCCTGCTTTAGTGCAGTGAGTGTCATCCACATGCAAGTTAAAATCGCCAAGGATCATAAAATGTGGATGTTTAAGCGACAAGTCAGCAACTATATTGTAAAGTTCTAATAGATGCTGGGGCTGGGAGCTGGGGTCTATAAATAAGGATTCCAGCCATGGCTATGTTAGATGCAACAGAGATACTAAAATCCATAGCTTCTAAGGAACCAATGTTAGGGAGTTTCCTAGAAGAGATTTCCCTGCTAGAACGTAGGATCACTGCAACTTCCATCTTGTTAAACAGTGCCGTTATCGGGTTCACCCAATATTTTAGATCCATCTTATATATTGGTGCGGGATGCCTTTCAGGCATGGGGCACCGTCACTTCTGCCAGTCTGGATTACCTTTTCCACACTTGGTGATGTATAGTACGAATGTTCTGAGAGAATTGAGTTGTCACATCGAGGGGATATTTCAGACTCATTTGTATTGATCGACTTGATAGCTTTATTGGTTTTGTGTAATAGGAGCTGCTCGTCATTTGCAAAGATCTTTATCAGGTAGACTGCCCAGTCTTTTTCGGTGACGTTTGATGCGTATGTTACTGTCGCTCCCCCACCAACACCATTGATTGTTGTCCAGAAGGCTTTGGTGTTTGATCGTTTGCAGTTGTATAGTAGTTTGGTCCAGAATTCTTTTGTCGTTCCTATACTCTCCTGCCAGAGATGTTTCCTAAATTCCCCCTTTAATTGTTTGAGTTTTTCACATGCGCCTTTTAGTGTTCTGATTTTCTGGCCTTTCTCATCATTCTTCTCAATTCCTTCTTTAGTTGTATGGTTTCCTGTGTCAGTGAGCGTACAGAAGTATTGTGTCTTCTTGATGTAGTACTAGACGTTGAATTTACCAACCGTGCCGTAAACTCGGTCCAGGCTTTTATTGCAGTGAGGAATGACGTTGTGCTGGCCTCCATAATCAATTTAGCTTTTTCTACTAGTTTTCGAAGTGAGCGATGTGACCAGTTAAGAAATTTTAGGTGTGTTTCTCCGCTTCTCCCTCTGCCTGTAGGTGCCAATTGATATCTTTCTGGATTTATGTTGATAGCTGTTTCCTGGACTGAATGGTCACTGTCCGTGGAGCTTCCTTAGTTGTTGTAGGAGCGCTAGAGGGAGGATGGTGTAGTTGATTATTGATCCTGATGCTAGTCCATAAAATGTATAGTTTGGAGGATTATCATCCCGCGTTCTACCATTGACCACTCTCAAGCCAAAATGTTCAAGGGTTGTTACCAGTTCCTTACCAGCTTTGTTTGCTTTCTTCTCAGGATGATTTGCTGACTGAGCATTTCGTTTGGGACGCTCAAGTAGCCAAATCTTCCCTGAGGCTATCTCAGATAACGGGGGGTATCAGCAGATTCCATAGAATCTCTAAATTTAAACCTGTCAGCCCTGTACTAGAGATTTATAAAACACAGGTGAGGTCAGCAGCATTGTATGCTGCTGAACTTTGGGGCCACACAAATACATCCAATTTACGGAAGGTAGAACAAGCCTTTATGTGTGGTTTAGTTGGTCTCCCCCTGAGCATGCCTCTTATACCACTGCGCCTGGACATGGATCTGGAATCCGTCAGTGAACTGGCGGCTGCCCGACCATTACTTTATTGTAGAAGGCTTTGGTCCGTCCCTGAGCTTGCAATTTTTAGAGTGGAATTTAATGCAATCTGGGGACAGTTAAACTACAAGAAAATACCATGGCTACTCCATATAAAGACTTCCCTTTATCAAGTCGGTTTGCCCCAACTTTGGGATCCCCCGGGTACCAGCTGCGAGAGGACTCAAAGGTCCGAGATATTGGCGGCTGTTGGATTATATAACTCTAAAATACTATGCTGCGCGACCTCCTTGGGTAGGTTGACCTCTGAGTTTTTAATGGTGAAAACTGACTCCAAGCTGGAGGTATTCTTGGATCTAGTACAGCCTCCTCTAGCAAGAAAATTATATATTCAGCTGAGACATGGTTCTCTCCCAATCGGGGCGCTAACATCTAGATGGGAAAAACAGATGGAGGGCATTTGTCCAGCTTGCAAAACTTGTAATGAAGATATCACCCATATTATTTTCTTTTGTCCAGCATATAGTATGATTCGAAAATGTTGGCTTATTCCTCTGTGCAAAAATTTGGGCCTCAGACAATGTGTACAAGCCTGTAGAGTCCTGACTTATGACACTGATTCTCTTATTGTTTATGCAGTCTCCCGCTTTTTATATGGGATGTGGCGGAGAAGGATGAGTTTTATTTAGCAATGGTCTAGCCTGCAGCCTTTATTCTTTTTTACTGCTAAATAATCATGATAACTTACTGTTTAATAACTTCTTAAAAATTTCTTTTTTGTATTTCTGGTCTTACTCTTGTACTTGTATATATTTTATTGTACTTTTATGGTCTTATGGCCGAAATAAAGTTATTATGATGATGATGATGATGATTTGCTTGTGGATTTACCAACCAGATTTAATTTTCGTCTACTAGCTGGTCATTTTCGTCTGGAGTGTGTATTAAGTGTGTGTTGAAATCGCCTGTTATTATTTCCCAAGCCGGCGTATTGTACCTTACTTCAGCTATCTCATGTATTGAATTTTTAAATGTAGCTGATTTTTCTTGGATGTTTGGACGGGCATAAATATTAAATAGGATTATCAGCCTTGTCAAGTGCTTTCGGCCAAAGTTGGGTTTGATTGCCTGTATATTTGGGGTTGGTATTGATAGTTGCTCTGATTCCGCCTTGAGGGTGTTTGATACGTAAACGGATAGTCCCCCTTTAGGCCTTCCAAATCGGTGCACTTTGTGGCATCCACCTGATGCACCTTTAGCCAGGCAATTGGAGTTGGCCCGATAGCCAAGTAACTTGTAGAGCTTTGATGTCATATTTATCCCAGATGTCTAACAAATCACTGTCTATGAGCTTAGATCTGGCACCCACAATGTTACAGGAAAGGATGCTTAGAATAGTGTCTTTCAAGGGACTTTTTACTTGGTTAGTCGGAGATTACAGTTTTGGACTTTTTAATTCTGATACTAACCAGTGCCATTGAGTTACTTCCAGGGCTGGATGTGAGGGCTTGGTATCTGTTCCTGTTGGTCCTCGGGCACTCTGCAAAATTGAGTACACTTGTGTGAGAGTGGTCTCTCTTTGTTCCAGGTTTGCCAGAGGATGTGCGTAATGCTGTTATATGGGTTTCATGAGTGCTATACCCCATGATTCTAATTTACCTTTTTCTTTATTGATTTGGTTGATTATCTCCTCCAACTTCCATGAATTAAAGTTATTTCCATGTGTTTATCATGTTCTTTGGGAAGGAACCTGACTGATAAAAGGTCTGTGGTTTTAATGTGGCATAATTTTGGTATTTCAGCTAGCAGTCTCATGATGTTTCCTCCATTTAATATATCCTGTTAGCCTCTTGACTTTTATTGAGAAATCAAAGAGATTTGCCACAAGTCGCTATCCTTTGCAGGCAAGAGTGTACAAAGTTCTAAGGATTCATGGGATATTTCCCTTATGCGGTCCTGCATTTCCCTTCTGTTTTTCATTTTTACTACATTGTTTGAGATGGCTCTTCTTGATTTGTTGCCATCAGCAGGAGCAGAGACAGCGTCAGGCTCACGATAATGCATGGCTACTGAGCTGTTACCAAGTGGGGGGCAGGTGATCATAATGGCCCTGTCTTACCCAGTTGTTATTATGCGATCATATTTTTTTGTATTGTTATTTTTTATGGAAATCGTTGCTGTTGTTGAAACGGCAACTGTATTGCAACCGGTAAGTGTGGCACTTTCAAGGTTGTTCCACTCTGCACAATTTATACTGAGGAGACCCAATTTAACACAAATGTATGTTTGTGAGTGTGTGTGTTTGTGGTATCTCCCCAGCAAACCAATTTTGATGCTTGTGGTAAATCAAAGGGAATTTCAGGGTATGCCCGATATTGTGCAGGCAGTGTGTAATAATCAAAGATGTCTCGTAGACAGGTGGCTTAGAACAGGTTAAAGGTTTATTGGTTAGCCATAGAGTCCATGCGGATCACATGTAAGGCCACAGCTAGGCCCCAGGAAAGCCCCTGTAAAGCCCCTGTAAAGCCCCACCAGGAGCAGCCTCCCTGCTGCTCAGCCCCATCTTTCCAACTGCCAACTCCTCCAGTCCCACACACCAACATTCCAAGTGACATCACTCATGGCTGAGCAGCAAGGGACAGGACAGTAATGAGAAAGATGTACAACAACAACAATAGATTATAGCACATCTCCCTTCCTTAGAAAAACAAGCAAAAGATATGCATTGAATCAAGATAGCACAAAATCAAAAAGGAAAAACATTAAGCAAGTAATTATACACCAAATCAGCAAAAAGTCGCAAGAAAATAACTATAACAAAAGAATGATGAACACCATCCCCCTCCCAGAGAAACAAATTAGATGGTACACACTAGAACATATAACATTGAAATAGGGAAACGCACCTCCCTATGAACTCCAATCACTGTAATAGGGGAAAACACCTCCCTATAGGGGAAAACACCTCCCTTAGACACATATAACATTGAAATAGGGAAACGCACCTCCCTATGAAACTCCGATACCGTAATAGGGGAAAACACCTCCCTATAGGGGAAAACACCTCCCTTAGACACAAAGAACATTGAAATAGGGAAACGCACTTCCCTATGAACTCCAATACTGTAATAGGGGAAAACACCTCCCTATAGGGGAAAACACCTCCCTTAGACACATATAACATTGAAATAGGGAAACGCACCTCCCTATGAACTCCAATACCGTAATAGGGGAAAACACCTCCCTATAGGGAAAAACACCTCCCTTAGACACAAAGAACATTGAAATAGGGAAACGCACCTCCCTATGAACTCCAATTACTGCAATAGGGGAAAACACCTCCCTATAGGGGAAAAACACCTCCCTTAGACACAAAGAACATTGAAATAGGGAAACGCACCTCCCTATGAACTCCAATTACTGCAATAGGGGAAAACACCTCCCTATAGGGGAAAACACCTCCCTTAGACTCTCCGGACTTGCAATAGGGAAAAATACACCTCCCTATGATACACTGACCACTGTAATAAGGAAGAAAACACTTCCCAAAACACACAGAACACACTACACCTCCCTATACACCTCCTTTAGAAACCCAAACACAATATAATGTTAGGAGATCGTACGTTAAACATTTAGAGCATAAGTATTAAAACAAAGAACACAAAAGCAAGAGATGAACACCGGTGAGCGAACTCTCACCCGAGGTCTTGACACGGAAAGAGCTGAGAAGAACAAAGAACGATGTCTGTTTGCATTATCACCGCATTTTACTCCTCTCGTGCACAGTACAGAAAACGAAAATAAATAATTCCTCATGAAGAATGTGCCACATCAGTAGACCTGTGGGTACATCGCGTCTCAAATGCGCTACCACGAACACGCAACGAGAAAGCAGGAGATCCTTCTGAAATCTCCCAATCCAAAATGGATGCCAAAAGTACGCGAGAGTTGACGCGTGAGCTGAACGTCTCACAGATCCACATGAAGCTGACGAAAGTAGAACAGTGTAGTGCGCACCATGCGCATCGCATCACGTTCCGGCCGCCGAGTCAGGAAGAGGATTCCATTGCGTCATCATTCCCAGGATGACAACGAAGAAGGAACATCTCTCGCACCAACGAACACCTTCTGCACCAACGGCCCGTCACAGCATGGCAGCAGACATAGGTAAGCGACGTGGCTTCATGCTTCAAGCTTCATGCTGAAGAGCGTGTAACAGGCAGGTTTACCACTGTAGTCCACAGAATCCGAGACCAGTTGTAAAAACGTGAGCTGTGTTCATCTGATTACTAGAAAGCGCTACACAGTAAATTCAGGTGAGAGTGCGCGCGCTGATTGTATACGCACCTCACTGTTTTAAACTGCAAAACGGCAGTTGTCGAACGGACACAGTCCTACAGTACAATTCTACTTTCCTTTACATGAAATTCACCTTGTCAGTCAGTACCTCACGAAATACAAACGTGCCAAGCATTGTACACAGGGAAGTCAGACTTGAACTAAAGTTCGTTTTTAATGTAATTTTCTTTTAAAAACGCGTCGCTCTTCTCAAGCACCAAGGCACGAAGTCTGCCCTCGATCGCTACTTGTCACGGTGTCACAACTCCCCATATGCCTCTCTTTAGCGCACATCTTCAGCACTTGACTGTCTCTTAGTTGCATTTATGAATATGTAGGTAAACCCTCTACAAGTGCTATTCCTATGCACTTCGATTTCACCATGCCACACAGCATCACACCCTTCTTAAGGACTTGGCCAGCATAGCGTGAACAAGTAAAATTTCAAGAAGCAATGACAAATGTCAAAATTCAAACAGAGTTTCAGGAAGCACAGTTCCTAACAGGAAGAGTAGGTTTAAACAAGAGCTTGTCAAAGTTGCGCTGGCCACAGACGCTCTTCCACATGAAAGGTTTAAATTACAAGTCACAGCACATTTCCAGGCTTCTTTTCAGTCAGTCAGATTCTTGTACATCCAAGGAAAATTCAAGAGGCACTTACGTATTAGGGCGACCGATGGATTGGTCACTGGTGGGGCTTGAGCGTCAGTTTCCTCACAATACACAATTACTCTTGAAGTTACTTGAAGTCCTTTTACTTGAATTAATCATGGAGTTCCTTTCCCTTAAAAATCCTTTAAGCTTCATAAAGCATAATCCAGCACACGCGTTAGTTCCTCCAAATCGTCGCCAGTGTAATAATCAAAGATGTCTCGTAGACAGGTGGCTTAGAACAGGTTAAAGGTTTATTGGTTAGCCATAGAGTCCATGCGGATCACATGTAAGGCCACAGCTAGGCCCCAGGAAAGCCCCTGTAAAGCCCCTGTAAAGCCCCACCAGGAGCAGCCTCCCTGCTGCTCAGCCCCATCTCTCCAACTGCCAACTCCTCCAGTCCCACACACCAACATTCCAAGTGACATCACTCATGGCTGAGCAGCAAGGGACAGGACAGTAATGAGAAAGATGTACAACAACAACAATAGAGTATAGCACAGTGCTGCTGCTTTGTATGCATTATATTGTCTTGAGGAAACATCTATAGCCTCAAACACATGCAACTGACACGGGGGTGGCTGAGGCTCTGAGCATGTCCACTTATTTAGGCGGTTGTGGTGTTGTGAGGCATTTCAGTGACTGTCTCCTTCTTAATCTACTCCTTTTTCCTTTGATTATTTAACCTGGGAACTTGGTTTATATAGGGCAAAAGATGCTTCTGGGGAGGAAGTGTGGGGAGGGAGGAGCTGGGGGCATGGAAAATGTATGGTTTTGTTTTGTTGTTTATCATGCTATTGCTTCTTTCTACTTGTATTTGCACCCCAGCCTCTGATGGACAGATACTTAGAAAAGTATACCGCACTTCATCACAACTCCTGAGAAGAGTGCAGCAATATCCTGCAATATAGACCCCCTTTCGCTGTCTCTTGTCCAACTCTAGGTTATTCAGGTGGCCCGGTCTGGGATTGCCTCCCCAACCTTCAGAGGATGCTCTCACTATTCATGCACCCCGACATGGTCAAGTACACTGGCGTTAAGGCGCACAGCGAATTTTGCAATCTCACCTGGAATGTGAATGCCTAATGATAAAATTAAGAGCGGGCTGTGATGGCATATGTGTAGCATTATGCTCTAGATGCTCTCCTACTCAGGATGTGGCCATCCTGCTGCATAAGATGTTCCCACTTACGGTGCCAAGTACACTACTCGACCGATTAAACAGCTATGTTATAGTTACTGGACAAGTGGAGGGCCATCCTTGGCCTTTGGTTATTGTGTATACCCTCCTCCAGGTTTCCAGGATACTACCCTGAAGCTTATAACTGAACACTTGCGGACTGAACCTCCTGATATGACGCTGGTGGAGGGGGTGGTAATTTTAATATAGTGATGAAGCTCCATTTGGACGTCCATAGCGTTGCCCCCATGGCCAGGCTGCTCCCAATCTCCAGGTGGGTCTCCCTGCTAGGCTTGGTGGATACATGGAGACGATGGCATGGCAACAACACCCTATAAACTTACTACTCCAACGCTCACCATTCTCACTTGCATATTATCTCTTTCTTCCAGCGTCAGAGATTGGACGGTCGTGAGCCCACATTTTGCCTCTGATCCCACCCAGTGGAGGTGTGCCTACATGAAATTGACAGGGGCAAATGATTTGGCAACTAAATGCCTGGTGGTTCACAGATGAGCATTTCTCTAACCTCTGACGTGACAAAAGGGACAAATCTTTCAAAAATAATGTAGGCTCAGGTCCAGAGAGCACTACTCTGTGGAAAGTACTCAACTCAGAGGTCAAGGGAAGCAATATGACATTATAAGAGACGAGACCGCGACCAGGTGCACCACATGAACACGGTGTAGAGGCAGATTATGGCATTAAAGCGGCTTTCAGTACAGAATGCACAGAGGACCTCAATAGGGACTTAGCACAAGCCAAAATGGATCTGCAGGGACTGCTCTTTGATGCAGGTAGGTATGCTCGAATGCACACCCTGAATTAAATATACAAACAGGGAGATAAAATGGGCAAACTCCTATACTGGCTTTCTAGCAGCGACATACAAACATGCTTAATTCCATTAACCCTGGATGAAGAAGTGCTACCAGTGACGGACTGTGTAGAGATTGCTAAAGTCTTCCCATACTATTATAGGACCCCGCATACAGAGCACTGCTCCCCTCGCACAGGACTAACGTGCCTCATAGCCTCAGACATACCAGTGACGAGACTTACTGAAGAGGATTGGGCCGAACTTGATCTTCTGTTGACTGTAGAAGAATTCCATCAAGCGGTGCAGGATATGTGCAAGGGGAAGGTGGCCGGCCCCACTGGAATCCCAGTGGGGTTTTGGAAACAAATGTGTCTTTCTGATTCTGCTGCATCTCCTTGCAGTGTATGAGGAGGCTTGGAACATGGATGGGTATGCTCCCTCAAGAGTTGCACAATGCACTTATTGCAATCATCCCTAAGGCAGGGAAAACAGGCATGCACTGCTTCTCCTACCACCCGATTTCATTGATAAATGTCGATGCACCAGGTCAAATTTCTGGCCATTAGTCTGGCCAAGGTGATTTATATGTTGGTCCATTACGATCAAAATGGTTTCATGCCCAGAAGAGGCACCAGGCACCCGGCACACTGCAAATATATTCAAGGTGGGCTCTGTCCCTGCTTCTGTTTGCATTAGTATTACAGCCACTAGCGGACTGGATCCACCAGGATGAACACTTGTCAAGTTTTCAGTGGCCTGGGAGTGACGAAGATAGGATATTAGGTATGCTGATGATCTTTTGATATATATGCAACGGTCTGCCCAATCACTGCTGCTGCGTGCGATGCATATGTCAACGTTGTTTGGAGAAGCTTTCGGGCTTCCAACGCACTGGATTAAAAGAATTTATTTTGCAGCCAGGGGAACGGCCCTTCAGATGACGGTGACCACGGGCCTAAGCGCGCTACAGAGCACTTCTGTTGCCTACATGTGATGATCACTCACACAAAACATAAACATTGAGACCTTAACTTTCAACTACTGTTGCCACTGGGGCAATGGGACATGCTGGTGTGGGCAGCACTGTCATTATCCATAATTGGTAATAGGGAGCTGTATAAAGTGGTTGCACTACCTCGATTTCTCTTTACTACTCAAAATAACCCCAACCTTTTCCAAATACATTTTTTATGCTGTCCAAACAATGCAGTTTTTTTGGCTCGTGCCACTCCATGAGCTGCGTTTCACAAGTGCAAGCAACCTATGTTCGATGGTGGACTTGTTATACTAGACATTAGAAAGTATTATTGGGCTTCCCATTTAAAATACATTCGTGACTGGGTCTTCTGTGATAGATTTGGTCCTGCAGTGTGCTTAGAGTTAGCTCTATTGAATCAATACGAACTGCACAATATGCTGTATGCTGTATGAAAACCCGACCTCCGCTTACTAGGGCTCCATTGCTGAGCTGAAACACAGCACTGAAAAATATTCAGTGGCATAACTAACCAACAGGCACATGCATCAAGCTACGATTTTGCGAGTCCTTAATTGCGAATATTAAGGATTCACAATTAAGGACTCGTAAAATCCTATGCATGTAGAAATCGCATTAAAAATAGCGATTTCTAAACATTCCCTAATTGCGACTAGTAAATTGCGAGTTGCAATTAAGGAATACCTACCCATTCATTCCTATGGGCCTAGAGGCCCATAGGAATGAATGGGAAGACATTCTCAATTTGCAATTCTCAATTAGAGAATCGCAAATTGAGAATGCAATTTTAAGGGTGCCAGGGTGTCAAAAGGATACCCTGTTGCACCCCTGAAATCTGCACATGAGTACATCTTGCACACACACATGCCCCAAGGTCATGTGTGTGTGTATAATGGAACTTTGAAAATCGTACTTTAGTGCATTTTTCAAAGTTTATGCAAATTATCATGAATTTCAACTTCATGGTAATTTGCGCCCCCTATTAGCGAAATCGCATTTTTTTTTACTTTAATGCATTGCATTTAAGGAATCTCAAATTGCGATTCCTTAAATGCAATCGCAATTTAAGTAATTGCAATTTAAAGATTACTTAAATTACGATTTTTGCATTTTGGATGATGCATCCCAAATGTAAAAATACCAGTCGCAAAGGGGCAGATTCTGAGAATATGCCAGTTTGCGAACGTTTTTTCTTTTGATGCATGAGCCTGCAAGTGGAGAGACACCCTTGTAGCATGGCATAGTGTCCCACACTATGCTGCCCTCCACAGGTGGGACTTAATCAGTATTTTTTTGGTGGGAGACATCTGGGTTGACAGACATAATAAGACTTTTGAGCAAATGGCCAATGACTGTAAGCTCCACAAAAGATAATTTTACAAATATCTGCAACTCATGCTTGCCTTAGACCCCTACAAGGAACTATTACAGGCACTACCTGATTTCAACCCAGTAGAAATAAGGTCATAATGGAACATATGGGGTGAGGAGGAATCTCTAGAATATACAGGTCCCTTCTACTTAATATCCCAGACCCCCTATACATGCTTTGAGAAAGGATGGGGGCGACATAGGCCCCTTGGAGGATGAGGAGTTAACCGCAGCAAGGATGGACATCTCTGCACATCTATGCCTCATACAATTTAAATAACTGTCGAGAATAAACTATCAACCCCTTCAACTGTGGCATATAGTTAAATCCCCTTACTTTCACTGTCCAGGCTGCAGTGATCCTAATGTTGCATTCCCCTGTATGCTTTGTAACTGCCGGCGCATAATGATTTACAGGCAGCTGGTTTATAAAGAGACGGTTGTAGTGGTCGGCCATCAGGTGAAAATAAACACCATAGTTTTGAATCTCTGGGTTATGGATCACTAGGATTGGTAATAATAACACCAAGCTTCTGGTGGTCTGTGGTTTTATTTTAGCCAAATGCAATACTGCCAGACAATGGAGCAGCAGTAGCCCTCATACAGTGGAAGAGAGGCAGAGAAGCATGGACACCAGTGCATTGTCTGAGAAAGGACTCTAAAGGGTGCATGGGGTGCCACCAGATATATCACAAAATAAGGAGCATGGACCAGATTACTTTTTTCTTGTGCAGGATGAGGGCGGTGATGGGCTTGGCATCATGTCAACATGTTAAACTGGTTCTTTTCTTCAATCTTTCTGATTCAGAATTAACAACTGCATTGTTTGTTTGGTTTCCTATTTTTGTACTTGAAAATACACTAAAATATATTAGAAATGTTCAGCTAGGCACAGCTGCAAGAGTGTCCGAGGAGGGTGCATAGTCGTCCGATGGCCATAGAGTGAAGAATTTTACCTTTGGACTTCGCCACCAAAACAAAAGTCGAAAATCTCCAGCTGGACAAGGCAGAGAGCTGTAGTGGAGGACAGTATCCGAGGTCAGATACCCCTTAGGCGATATCGCTGAAACGGATTTGCTGCTGCACATAAGAACGTAACAGGAGAAGCTGTGAATTCAATCCAACTGGCGATACACATCGGGCGGATAGGCAAGTAGGTAGGTCCCGGTCTCCTCCTGGTTCTCAGAGCACTTTTTGGCCAAATTTTGTCTAATTCCTCATTTTGGGAAATTGGCCTTCTGGGCACATTTAGCACCACAATCAAGGGTCCAGGAGTTAATACAGACCTCTTGGGGGTTCAGTACTCCCTCAGACTGGTTTCAGGTGTGGGTTCAAACTGGAGGGAGCCTGCTATGTCCCTGTGGATCTAAACAGAAGGCCAGCAAACTAGCCCTTGGAGTCACTTCTGGTAGTCCTAGGTGTAGGTGTAGATGCAGGGCTCACCAGCAGGGATGGCCTCTAGGGTTAAAGGCAGGCTCCAGGCAGCAAAGCAGTCCTCAGTGACAACACAGGGTCATTATGCCTATTGTGAGGAGAGGAGACACAACACAGCCTATTTAGGTGCAAGTGGAGCTGTGCTCAGCTCCACCCCCATCCTGCCAATGATGTCCCACACCTAATCCTACTATTGTGTGACTGTCTAGGAGGAATTCACAAGGTCTAACTCTCGGCTGCACCCAGTCATGTGACCCAGGCGCAAAGGGCTAAAGGCAGGAAAATGCAAACTTTGGCATTTTCAAAATTGTAATGCAAATTCGACTTTACCATTAAAGTTATTACTATTCCATAGGTAGCAAACATGACATATCTGCCTTTTCTCAGTTAGGACTTCCATTTTCATCTGTATTTATCCATATTTATTCTAGGTTTTTGTGAAAGAATTAAACTGAAATGTGTATATATCTGCATTTATTTAACCAGTTAATGTGCACTTGTGCCTGAACACCTGACAGGTTTCAAAGATATATACACAATCAGGTCGTAAAATATGCACTTGTAAGAAAATATGTAAATATTTGTATCAAGGTTGTGCAAATCTACTGCTGTTTAAGGCTCTTTACTAAAATCCCTATATTTTTTTAATCCCCTTGTCTGTTAATCCGCACAGCCATTTGCCTGGCAGTTCTTATTGACAGCATTTATAATCACAGAAAAACATCCCAATTTCCGTTTCTATCCACATTTAAAAATAAATACAGACAGGAAAACAAATGGTTTTCTGTCTGTATTTATCTGTATAAATCAGTAAAAATGGAAAACAGGGAGCCTCAATTATTAAAAGACACACAGATGATGGACGGAATGCAGAACAAATCAAACATTCACCCCCAGTCAACAGATCTGGGTAAAATCCATCATTATTTTGCTCACCATGCCAGCCCAGTTTAGACCTAGCCAAATGCAAATCAGTCTTGACCCTGCGCCTCATAGGAACAGTTCAGCCCGAACTGCCAAGCTAGGTCCTCCCTGGACCGGAAACAAGTATCCTGGGACTGGTTTCGGGGCATCACCCGTCAGCAGCCAGGCTAGCCTAAGTCCAATGGCACAGTGAGCCCGGGACCCACGTCTGGGCATACCCGTGCATTTAGGGCGAGAAAACAAAAGATACACAGATGATGGACAGAATGCAGAACAAATCAAACATTCACCCCCAGTCCACAGATCTGGGTTAAATCCATTGTTCTTTTGCTCACCATGCCACCCCAGTAAAGACCTAGCCATATGCAAATCAGTCTTGACCCGGTGCCTTATGGGAACAGTCCAGCCCGAACTGCCAAGCCAGGTCCTCCCTGGACCGGAAATAAGCAGCATCCTGGGACCGGTTTCGGGGCATCACTACTCATCAGCCAGGCTAGCTTGAATCCACCCTTAATTATTAAACATAATAAGGAATCCCTAATGTTATCCTATGGGAGCGGTAGGCCTCACAGTGGTAAATATCATGTAAACCTTAAAAGTACATGTACTACCTTACACAGCACCCTGCCCTATGGGGTACCTCGGGCCAACCTTAGGGGTGACTTATATTTAACAAACGGGGAGTTTACGGCTGGGCAAGAGGTTTTAAATTCCAAGTCAACATGGCTGCGTGACACTACATTCAGGCTGCAATGACAGGTCTTGGACATGTTTTACAGGGCTACCTAAGCGGGTGGCACTATATGTGCTGCAGGCCTACTTGTAGCATTTAATTTATAGGTCTTGGGTATATGAAATACCACTCTACAAGGGACTTATAGGAAAATTAAATATGCCAATTAGATATATGCCTATAAAAACATGCTTAGAAGAGTGAGCACAAGCACCTTAGCACTGTGTAGCAGTGATAAAGTGCACAGAGTCCTAAGGCCAACAAAAACAAATTCCAAAAAGGTGGAGGTAAAAAGGCAAAATGTTTGGATGTGACCCTGTAGAGAAGGCCAGGTCCAACATGGTTATTTTGAGCATAATCACTCAAAGACTTCTCAAAGTTAACAATATCTGAATGCCCCACATTGTGTATCATGTTGTGTATCCGGGGGTCTAGGGCCCAGGTCTACAACCCACCCACGTGTGCAAGGATTTAGTTCATTACATTATCACGAGTCCCGGTTACTGCTGCCCCACACAAACAATTGAGCATCCTATCAGGTGTTGTACTTGTGCTTTCTAACTTACTAACCGTCTCCTTAAGGGTACAGGGATGCAGTGGTAATTCAATAGGTTTAAGCTAGCAAAATTTAAATAAATTAACTCAGACTACATATTTACCTTTCATGTCTCCTGCTAAACTTTCAGATACGGACACTGAGTAGTTTGTGACAGACTTGTATAACATGGTGTTATAACAAATTACTGTTTAGTTGAAAATTATACTTTTACAAGTATTGTGAAAGATAATGAAATGCTGAATGTGGGCCAAAGGCAGACAGACTAACTTAATTTTTTTTAAAAGGGCCTGACTCAGGAGTTCACAACAGCCCTTCCCCTTAAGTATACCATTCGCTCTGAATGACCCCAACCAGAGAGTGGCAGAGTAAGAAGCCGAAGCCGTACCATATCAAGAAAACAGTGATGAGGAAGATGATGGGCAGGCCATAAAGTACATTGTGAATTCATTCATAATTTGTTTGCTAAAGGTGCCATTCCCAACATGCACTTATTTCTATGGTACCTAATGCGTAGAACTACAGCAGCAAAGATATATGTCTGAATTGCATGTGGATGATACCTTGAATATGTGACTCATTTGTACCCTGTGAGCACGCCTCTGATGGTGTATGAACTGGCGGTTGAACATTCAATTAATGATGATTTGACGAGCACTGTAATGTGAGATATGATTTGTATATCTATATAATACTTCACTGATTTCACACCGGAACTTTCATCCTGTCACCTCTAGTACTATTGCATCATGTGTTTTTCTCAGAACCTTTCAAAGCTACTTGTGAAGGAGTTTGCCTCACACAGTGTGCAACATGAGGGAGGAGAACATTTGTGGTAACCTTTTTCCTACTCATGTCCCTTCAGATGGAGTAATGAGAAACGCATGCAGCCTTAAACACCCACAACCTGTGTCACACCATACAGCTGTTAAACAGTAAGATTCGTATCACAGAAGTGTGACACAACCACAGTGAAGGAAATGTTGTAATGAACATATCCTATCATGAGAGTAAGGACTCCAGAAAATAGAGGTTCCAGTGACATTCCACTAATTTCAATCATAATTTCCTCTTGTAAACACTTTGCACAACTGTGAAGAATCAAAATCACATTCAGTATCAATGCTTAAGGCATCCTGAGCAAGGTCCACGACTAGACTTTCAAGTTGCATGTCTGTCAGCGCCAATCGGTGGCCCTGCACAGTCTGCACTATTTGATGATGTGATCAAGAGGTATACATGGATGTGTGCAGTGTGACTGTTACAAGTGATATTTCATAGGTACGCTGAGACACAAAAGCATGAAATAAATGAAATTGGACAATATGTTACTTTGACATGCCCCCTTTCTAACTTTCTAATCAAGTGATTGTGACTGACATTCATTAGCAATATCTATTCTTGTGATGTTTCTTGGTGTTTCAACTTTTAAGGCTGCATGTATGAAGATGTGATGCTGCGTGGGAATGTTGTTTTGAATCAATACTTAGCTGTGTCATGATAATGTTTTGGGGTGTAAAAGCACATTCACAAGCATATGGTGTAACCCGTATTTATTTATTTATAGGTTTTATATAGTGCTAGCTAGACCCGAGGGTATCAGGGCGCTTTGCATATAATGAGAGATCGTTTGATTTAAGTACTTACATATACACTGACAAAGAAAATCATTAGGCAGTCAAGGTAGGTACAATATGCGGACATCAGAACAGCATAAATTAATGAGTAAATGACATGGTAGACAGCTAGGACATTCAATGGACTGCCTCAAAAGATCAAGTCAGTTTGGGGGTGAGCTTTGCGAAACTAGCTCAGTTTGTGTACGTGTTGAAGAATTTGTTGATTAGTAGGTATTTAAGGTCCAATTTGAAGCAGGAATAGGTGGGGTTGCAGTGGAGATCTTTAGGGAGAGAGTTCCAGATCCTAGGTGCATTTCCAGAGAATGAGCGTTTCTGGGAAGATATTTTCTTTTTAAGTTTGGGCAGTATGAGAAGAAGTGAGTTGGAGCTTCTCAGAGTCCTGACTCTTCCAGCTTTTGAAAGTTTGGTATCTAGATAGTTGAGGTTATGTGTGCGAAGGGCTTTGTGGTTGATGCAAGCAGTCTTGTAGTAGACACATCTTCTGTCGATGGGAAGTCAATTGAGGTTCTTAAGGGCCGGTGACATGTACTCAAACCATTTAAAGCCTGTTAGGAGCTGGGCATCAGTGTTGAGTACTGTTCTTAGGGGTTGAAAGGTAATTTCTTCGATCCAGTTTTGAGAAGACTACTGTCTTAAAATCATGAGTGGGAAAGATCGGTTTGATTTTCTTGTGATGTTCTAGTGTGTAAAATGCTCCTTTGGCTGAGTTGTTGATGTGACCCTTCATTGACATTGTTTTTGCCCAGGGAGATGCCAAAGAACTTTACGAAGTTGGATAATGTGAGAGAACGATTTAGGACATCCAAATTCTTGAGCCAATCTTGGATTAGTAGAGGGTTGTGTTCAGAGGAGAAACAGTTTAAGAGTTGAATGTCTGTTAAGCCAGGTTTTGGTGAGGAATACAATATCACTTCCTTCATCAAGTATAGTTTCCGCAATTTTCGTGGCGCGTTTAACTACTGATCTGAAGTTGAGGAGAATGCATGTTAGGGGGCTCAGACTATTGTTTGTGGTATGCAGTGTCTGAATGGTGGTGTATTGAGAAGGAGGTCTAGGCAAGGAGACCATTCGAGGGATTCAATCTGTTCCCATGATGACTGGGATTGTGGAAGGAGTCTTGTGGACCATTCTCTGGGTCGTTGTGATGTACGATTCGCTGAGAACATCAAGTTTCAGAGTAGATATGGGGTTTGTAGCTCGTGTGGTCAGAGGGACGAACCTCTCAAGGGAATAAAGGTCCAATGGGTGTGTTGTCTGACAGTTGAATGACCTATAAGGGGAGACAACTTCTCAATACCAGGAGTGTAAAAGAGGGTTAACTTGGCCTGGATCAAGAGGTCTTTATTTTACAAGTTAGATGTCTTCGGCTAGAGAATCAAGTTTTTGTTCTATTTGCTTCAGGAGCTGGGTAAAAAGTGTCAGTGAAGCTTCCTGCTCTAAAAGTGGTTGGATAAGCGGCAGGTCTCGTGTTTAAGGAAGGCGAGCGAGCTCTGCTATGGGGAGGCCAGTGTCACTGAGGTTGGAAAGGCAGACAGTTTGTGTGGGCTGATTAGGGGCTACATTAGGAGTGAGGGTTTAGTCTGTAGGAGACTCAGTGGCAGACGGTCTTGAGTTGGTGCTGGCAACATTGGGCTAGGGTTGTGTGTCAGCCAGTTTTGTTAGTGTGTGGTCGTTGGTTATGGTGGGTGCATTAGAAGTCATTCTAATGATTACTTGGCAAAGGCGACTGTCAAGGGGGGCAGCGAGGTTCCTTATCGTGTCAGGGGGTGAAGTAAAGGTGCATGGGAAGTCAAGGAGGCAAGAAGGTTCTGGGTTGACAGTCATAGGTAGGGCGATGGGGGAGTTTGTTCCACATGGCCATGTTGTGTTAATGAAGCGAGAAGTGACGGGAAGTGTTGGTCAAAGATGGTGAGGTGATGGTCTGTAGCTTGTATAAGTATGTTCCCTGTCCTGAAAAATTGAAATGGAGATTTGCCCTCTAAAGGTTGGGGAGGGGGAATGGTAAGTTTATTTCCATAGTGGATTTTGATTGATTTAGTAACTTGTAGGTGGAGAAAGAATATGTTTCTCCAATTTGCCAGATGTTTTGAGTAGAAGACAAAGTCAGTGTTCTTGTTGCCGTTGCTCACGCTGTAGTAGGTATCAGCTATAAGTTTTTATGGAATTTGTTTCAGTAGGCTGTGTTTGAAATTCTTTTTTGAATTATTAGAGAGATTTATAGGATAGAAGATGCTCCATGAGTTGTGGCCATATCTCTTGAGTGCAGTGTCGGGGATTTGGGCAAGAGCATTGTTAGAAAAGATCAAAGTCTGGTCGTGGTCATTCAACAATTTTAGGAGAGGAAAGGATGTGCTGAGAATTGAAGGCAGGTAAGGGCGCTGTGAAGGAGTATTGCTTCACAGTAAGCAATGAGTTTAGATAATTTGTAGAGCAGGGGCGCTTCAAGAGATTATAGGTTACGTGCCTATCATCTAAGAATTAAATAGATATGTAAATATACCATTTTGCAACTCTAATTATTCTCAAAACACAAATATGGAAAATACCAATAAAATGGACAAAGAATAAATATACATAAATACAGACTGAAATGTTAAGGAAATAAGTACCATAAAACCGGGCGCCCTAATATTAATGTAGGTGGTTGTTCATATTTTGGCCACTAGGTGAAGCTCCAGGCTCTTTTAGTTTCCTTGTGTGAAGAGATCTGGGCTTGGGGTAGTCCTTTCACTGTTTGAGTAAAGATTGCAAAGAAAGGGGGAAGATGGCAGGCAAGGGAGAGAAAATGAAGGAGGGGCAACAAACCCAAAATGGGGGCTATCGATTTAGGCTTAAGTTGGATTCCATCAGAATGTTTGTCACTAAGCAACCAAAGCTTAGGATTGCCTCTGTAGGCTGCTGAGAAACTATACTCCAATTGAAAACGGGAAGCTGGAGAAGCAGAACATGGCTGTGAGTAGATCTGTCTGATGCAGATGCTCAAATACCACCTGAGACCCAACAGGGGGCCTGCAGGCATAGTGGTAGGCTCTGCGGCAAACTGGATCCACTTGCTCTATCCCTGTTGCTGCTGGAATTTTGCCATAGGGCTGGGGCAACGGGGCTGGCCGACGTGCTCAAGAAGGATGGATCGGCCGCGCATAAATGTGTGCAGCGGAGGCAACAAGCTCAGAGCAGTGCGGCTCAGCTTTCCTCCCCCAATATCATCCCGTGATTCAAAGTTGGGCAATACAGGGAGCACCTCCAGGTTCATAGGTGCGGGTCCTTCGATGAGGAGTCAGCCTCTGTGCCCCCCTTCAAGTAGTGGCTTAACAGGTCTCTAAGAATAAGCTACATTGTAAAGTTGGAAGTCACAGCTGTTTAATGCCAATGTAAGTGCTGCTGCCTGTGGCAGTATTTTTTATGTTTTTAATAAATTACTTCAGAAGGATCAACAACTTCTTCAATTACTTTGTTTAATGACATTTCTAAAACTGTACATCTTGAGAAGCTCATCTAGCCTTGGTGATGAGGAGTCTACAGATGTGATTGCGGATGACACATGCATGATCGGATGATGTGAACATATAGAATTCCTCTGGACAGTGCAAAGCATGTCGCGATCTGGCAGAGCACACATGAAATGCTGTTGGAAACCCTGAAAATGTGCCAACTATAACTAGGGTTAGGAAACTGTGAATCTGGCGATTTATGGAGGTGCTCCAGGCCCAGCAAAACACTTAATGACCCCAATGGTCTTCAACATATCAAAGTTAGCCAGAAATGCCAACATAAATATCGCATAATGTTATCCAGAGAATGAGTCCTTTTATAGAGTGCAATAATGAGCATCCATACTACTTGGTCTGCAAAATGAACCAGGACTGCTATCTATGCTATGTATGAAGCTACATAGATGTATGTGGTATTCTCTTAGAATGTAGCTGATTTGGAATGAAGATAGAAGACGCAGGCACACGTGGATGAGACGCTTTTATGAATAAACCTACAACTTTAGACAACTCCTTCATTTCTTATAATCTTTTAATTTTTTATTTTTTATTTTTGCACCCATTCATAGCACCGAAGAGCTCAGTATTTATATTTCACAAAAATCGCAATTCATCCATACCATGTCAAAGATTACAAAATTCATAATCACTATACGATAGATCCCCCTATAAATAAACAAGAGAAGCAATTATCCCTCCTTCCCCTCGTGTTGTCAACTAAAATCTAACACCACCAATCCCCTTCTCATGACAGAGATGGATACAAAGTGCACACGGATTAGGGTAAACAACATCCAACTATCGGAAAACAAGTCATATCATCTCCAACATTCCCAAACATGATCATTTCCCCACTTCCTTTTCCATGATTACCTGCCAGATTCCCAATGTTTCCCATATCCTGGCGACTTTAGTAATAGAACCCACTCTTTTTGCATACAGAACTTCACGTGAATGAACTCTTTGCATTTTTATAATCCATTGGGAAAGTGTTGGAATCAATGAACTCGCATTCAAGGTGGAAATAAAAACCATCTGACACTGCCCGACGGTCATTTCCCCTGTGGATGTTGTTATGTCAAACAGAGCAGCATAAGGGTCGGAGAAAAGATTACACAGCAGCATATGACTAGTTTCCAGAAAAACATCTTTCAAAAAATTAAACAAAAGAGAACACGTAAGTGAAGCATAAAGCCAGTCCCCAACAGCTTGTTTACCGCGGAAACACCTAGCTCCTGCCCCTGGATACATTTTATGAAGCTTTGCTGGAGTGCAGTACAGCATCCATTTGCTAAAGAATTCCGTCCTTCTCAAGTTTGCTGCACTAATCGCTCTATGACTCACGCAATTAAAACATGCCCACTTAGCAGGGGCCAGGCAACATCCAGTTGATCGTAAAAGATCTGTAACAAGGGGCTAGCTGTTTTTTGGGAGTAACAATCTATACCAATTTCCCATCCTGTCTACCTTTGTAATGAAATAAGCTGCTCCCAACATACCAGCCAATGGAACATCTCCTGAATAAAAATATTTTTGAGCCAAACAAAGCTAAATAAAAATAAAAAGGGAAACGTCGAGATTGGCTTTCAAATCTACCAATGTCTGCCATTGCACAAAATCTCATTTGAGGAAAAAATCTGCCAGTCAACTTAACCCTAGACGTGACCATTGAAAGCATGTATCCATGGATATGCGTAGCCCTAAAAGAATACATTCTATTAATTTTAATTGGGGGTGAAACCTGGGAATCTTATATTCTTTCCATATTTTGTGTAAACGATATGAAATAGTACGAGGAATCTTATCCCTGTTTTTTTTAGGCAGTTAGGAGGCCTTTAGCAAGGGGTCTATCCCTATTTCACCATGTTTTGTAGATACAAAATTGTGATCATGCTGAGAATTTGGAGACCCAGTCAAGTAATGCTGCCTGAAAATACATTTTCACATTAGGCAGAGGTAGACCCTGTTCCTCAGGATCTAACAGTAGAGCTTGTATTTTAACAATCTGGACTTTTTCCTCTTCCATAAAAAAAACCTCTCTATCTGCAGCATCAAAGGAAGTTTGGGGACCTTAATCGATATGTTCAAAAACATAAATAAAAACAACGGAAGTATGCTATCGCCGGTCTTGATAATATGCCCCAAGGTACCTTAGACGTTGTTTTAAAATTTAGATCTACTAGATCATCAATTTTAGAGGTCACAAAAATGCCCCTCAACGGATGCAGGGAGTATCGCTGGAGAAGAATTAAAAAGAAGTGTTTCTTTTTGTGAATGATATATCTTGCATTCTCCCATTTCAGAATATTCGCTAATTTTGGCAAAATGTACCAGGAGAAAAGTGCTCCTGTCATGGTCCACGTCTAGAGGCCGGCTTCGAGGAAAACAGCCTCTTGTTTGAGAATGGCGCCCGCGCCTGCCGATACCTGAGGAAAGGAATTGGCTGAGTCAGGAGAACACACAGGGCCATATTATCAAGGAAGGGCGATAAGCTTATCACTGCTTTAGCGGCAGGAAACTACCGCTAAAGTGGCGATAATGGGCTTGATAATATGCCCTTGTGAATTACCATAGAAGCCCATGTTCTGGTGTCAACATGGGCTTCTATGGGAATTCTCTACGGCATATTATCAAGCACATTATCGCCGCTTTAGCGGCAGTTTCCTGCCGTTAAAGCGGTGATAAGGTTACCGCCCTTCCTTGATAATATGGCCCTTAAAAGGCAGATGTCTGCACCAGAAGGTGAGCAGAGGCGAGCGAGCAGACAGTGGAAGAAGCAAGCACATGGGTGGCTACTTTAGGTTTCCCCCCACGGAGGATGTTGAGCACGGGGCATTCCATGAAAGCGGCTCGCCCTGGAGCGAATGAGGCTTGTTGCAGCAGCCGCGGCCCGTGGAGGGAGTTCCGTGGGGCGGTAAGGCGGGGCGGGGGAGGGGCAGGGTGGGGGGTTCTAAAAAACGGAATATGGATAATTGCAGGTAAGTAAACAATTAAATAAATAAAACGAATTTCGTAGCGCGCGCTGATGCCCAAAATGCGCTGCAGCGCGCGCTACGAAATTCGTTTTATTTATTTAATTGTTTACTTACCTGCAATTATCCATATTCCGGTTTTTAGAACCCCCCACCCTGCCCTTCCCCCACCCCACCTTACCGCCCCACGGAACTCCCTCCACGGGCCGCGGCTGTGTTGCAGCCTGTACACTCCTGTATCAGTGCCCCGCACTGGTACGACCGATGCTGTCGGGCTGCAAGGAAATATATAAATAAATAAAAAGAGAGAAAAATAAATCTAGCGCTTCTGATGTTGGCTTCATTAAGAACAACCTGGACTGTATATGTCGAATTGGAGGGCTGGCAGGAATAACAAACTACAGGAAGAGACATTAATAGCACTTGTTTAGTGATTTGTGGCTTTCTTGTTCGAAGAGGCGCATTTCCGAAAAAAGGGAGGAAAAAGAAAGAAAAGACATAGCAACCAGCGATCACATCCCTTCTTGGCTTCTTTGGGCCAGTGAAGCAGGCTACAGTGACAAAACAGGGTGCACTCCTGCAAAGACAAAGTTGGCCAAAATGTCAAAGGCTCCCCAAAACCTTTTGGAAGGTACTTGCAAGACTGTTGACTTGATAACTATTTCAAAAACACTGCATCCTCATTCAGGCACTAAGAAGTAAATGGAAAATAATCGGGCCAGAGCTCAAACACAGAAGCACTTTCTGGTGAAATACAGGGCCCAGTGGGCTTGTTGGGAGCTCAGGAAGGATATGACGGGAAGTCCAATGTTGGTGTTTCTGATGAAATATCACCAGAGGGGATAGGCCCCTTGGAAGCTACAGCTGTAATATGCTACAGGATTCCCTCAATTCTACGATCTCAAATGTAGCCCAACATTGGTCAAATAGTCCCAGCTCCCATGGAACTCAGAACCAGCAGAATATCTTGGGAAAACGTGCATACCCTCTGTTTGGTACAAAATCACTATGCCCACCGTACTTGGAATAAGGCAATTTCCCCTCCCCCCCCCCCAGAAAAGCGGAATGCAGAAAGTGGAAAAAAGCCAGCAACTTCTGGTCCTCGGACCGTCAAGTCTAACTACCTTTTCTCAGAAGCCCATGGTGAGTTGAGGAGCCACAATGGGTTGCTTCTCCAGCCAGCAGTATGCAGGTCAAGTACTGAAATAATTGCACCCAATTTGTCTCAAAGAGGGCAATAGAGGACACTCAATTGAGGGAGGTGCTACGGCAAATTCTGGGAGAAATATGAGAGATAAGGAGTGCTCATGACAAAGGTCATTTGGAGGCCCAGGCACAGCTAACCAATATGAATCAGAGCCTAATTGAAGTTAACTCAAGACTTTCGGAAGCAGAGCAACGTATATCTTCTCTAGAGGACTTTCAGAATTGTTCGGAAACCCATATACCTTACTCAAAGCGACAAATTCAGGATCTACAAAGCATGATGAGCAGAAAAATATAGATCTAGAGGCTCAAATCTGTGCTTTATAGGGAATCCGGAGGGATGGCAGGTTGGCCAAGACCCAATTAAGTTAATCTTAGGCTTAATCCATCAATATGTTCTTCGAGATAGTTCTGCTAAACCTGAAGATTTTTCCATTATGCGGACTCATTGAGTTCCCTCTGCTTAACCCTCTAATGCAAAATTCCCTCACCCATTTGTGGTCAACTATGAGGATTCTCAGATAAAAGAAAGAGTTTTGTCTGAGGCTATAAAATGAATGAGGTTTCAGAAGATGAATAAAGGAAGTTTTAATATTATTTCAGACATGTCTGATGCTGCTGCTCGCCGTCTTTAGGAATTTAAGCTGATAACTGAACCTCTTAAGAAGCAAGGGATCCAGTCTGCCCTGGTACAACAATCCATGCTAAAAATACGGGTTGACGGTCAGTTTTTCATTTTGGGATCAATTGGGCAAGCACATTATATTCTACTACAAAGGAAAGGTTGTTATAATTTAGTGGTAGATTGCGATGGGGCTAAACTTTGATACACAGATACAATACTAGAATCAATGAATCAAAATAATTGTTTAAGCTCCCTGTCATCATATTATGGGCTTATCTTATATTCAGGAAGGTGGCTACCTGAGAAGATGGCTTCTGTGTGGCATGCCAAGGCACTCACTTTAGGGGAGGTTGGGAGGGCTACTGAACAGGCAGCCTTGTCAGAGGGACCCAGGACAGGGAGGGCTCTCTGGGATGCTCTGCCTTGAGGTAGGTGGAAGGGGATGGCATGGGAGTGGGAAGGAATGATGGGGAGGGGGTTGAATGGTGTGGAGGGAGGAGGGCTAGGGGTGGTGTGGAAGGGCAAAACGTAAAACATGCAGTAGCTCAGCTGGATTGGAGAGCTTGTTTTCATGCGTCAGCATGGTTAAAATGTTATTTGTCTTTTTTCTGCTATGGCTCATCAACTGTTAAAAATTCTTTCATGTAATGTCAATGGCTTCCATAATAGCAGGAAACGTGGGGCAATTGTAGCACAGTTTATATTGCTTCAGACGAATATAATTGTTTTACAGGAAACACGTTATAAAAATGGGTCTCTTCCTGGGAAAGTTCAAAGGTTTGTTCAATACAAATTTTATGCTTCATCTAATGCTGCTTTGGTGGGGGGAGGGATCACAATTCTGGGGGTTAAAAATATCCAATGAGAAATTGTTAAAATCCAAAGAGATTTAAGCGTAAAATGGATCTGGGTTAAGATTAGGATTTTTTCCCAGCTGTTAAATTTGGTGAGTTTCTATGGCTCCATAGAAGACTCTCATGAGGCCTTGCAGTTGCTTTATGATTTTGCTCGGCATGAGGCTGGACTCAATATAAGAGAAAGTCAAGATCAATCAATATGTTATACACTCTGATGCAAGATTTTGCACTGATAGACTGCTGACATAGTGAATATTTGACATATAGGACATATTCTTGTCATTCAAAAACGTTTCATTCATCTTCTTGAATTGATTTCTTTCTACGTTCCCATACTCTGCTAAGAGACCAATCAGAGAATATAGTAAATCCTTTCTCAGATCATGCATTTAATACAGTTAATGTGCTTCTTTAAGGCCAACAATATAGTCGGGCTAAATGGCCCTTCGATAGATCGTTGATTACTAATGAACAGTGGGTAGGTCAAATGCACCAGCTGAGTGAAGACTTTTTTGAGCACATTATAGGCACGGGCCCTATATTTATAGTCTGGTGTGCGTTTAATGCTTTTATTAGGGGAGAGGTGATTGCTTTTCTGTTAAATGTAAGACAGAGGGTAGGTATTCTGAGGGGAAAATTGCAATCAGAACTTAATCAGGCAATAGCCAAATATTTGACCTCCACCACAAGCATGACCAAGCTCTATCTTGCTAAAGCTAAATATGATTTGCAAGAACACCTTACATCTAAATATATAGTCAATCATAATTCAGTTCTTCAAAAATGCTGTGAAGAAAATGAATACACAGGCAAATATTTAGCATGATAAACAAAGCAGAAATCAGATGGAAACGCCATAAAACAGATTTCTGAGTCTACTTCAAATAAGATGCTGTCTCAACCACACGAAATAGCAGATGTGTTTTTTCGCCATTATACAAAACTTTATTCAGATCCACGGAATACGCCAAGTGAGATGGTGGAAAGATGGTTGGTAGTGTTAAATATTCGCATGATTACGGCAGAGCAGGGTGACATTCTGAACGTTCCAATCACTTCAGAAGAAGTGGCTCAAGCGATGAAGGGATCACCCATGGCAAAAGCCTTTGGGACTAATGGGATTCCAGTAGAGATCTATAAACTGTTTGCACCCCCAATGAATAAAGCTTTAGTGAGTTTGTACAATAATATGATAGAGGAGAATGAAACCCCTGATTCTTTTACTCAATCGGCAGGGGTGAGCTCCTTAAAAAAAGACAAACTGGAGGAAGATGCAAATTCGCATTGTCCTATAAACCTACTTAATTCAGATTATAACATTTTAATGAAAATTATGGCAAATGGACTTGCACCAATAGTACCTAGTGTTATTCATGAGGAGCAAAATGGTTTTCTTAAAAGGAGGAACAAGACAATAAATACACATTACTTAGCACAGGCAATCAAGTATTCTCAGTAAATGAGACCAAAGCTGCAATTATAATGCTAGACACAGAGAAAACATTTGAAATGGTACAGTGGAACATCCTTTTCTCAGTATTAACTAAATGTACTTTGCCTTGTGAGTTTGTACGCGCAATTAGTAACCTATACCTCAATGCGAAGGTTTGCAAAATATTGAACGGAGAGTTAGCAGGGGTAATTCCTATTAGTCACAAGACCCATCAGTTGTGTCCCATGTCTCCTAGGGGCATATGTATCAAGCGAATTTTTAATCGCAAACGCTGCGATTCGCAAAATACAGCGTTTGCGATTAAAAATTCGCAAAACGGGATGTATTAGGCAAAATCCCAACGCAAAATTAAGGAATTGCTAATTTAGCGATTTCTTAATTTTGCGTAAGCATTTAAGAAATCGCAAATTGCGATTTCTTAAATGACATGTAAAAAGCACCCAAGTTGTGCGAATTATCCTTAAGAAATCGCAAATTACCACCAACTTCCAGTTGGTGGTAATTTGCGATTTCCTTTCAAAAAGCACTTTTTTGAATTTTACAAAGTGCCACGTGGCGCTCATACATGCCCTTAGGGCATGTATGTGCGCCATATGCACACACATGCTAATTTCAGGGGTGCATCAGGGTGTCATCATGACACCCTTGCACCTTTGAAATTATTCTCAAATAGCGATTAGGAAATTGCGATTCGCTATTTGAGAATTACTTCCCATTCATTCCTATGGGTCTCCTGGCCCATAGAAATGAATGGGCAGGTATTCCTTAATTGCGATTTCGCAATTTGCTAATCGCAATTAAGGAATTTTAAGAAATCGCAAAAAGTTTGCAATTTTTTAAATACATCCCGTTTTGCAATTCTCAAATAGCGATTCTTTAAAAATCGCTATTTGAGAATCGCAAATGGTGATGTTGATACATATGCCCCCTAGTCTATTTTCATTATTTATAGAGCCCCTGGGTTTTGCTCTCAGGCATGATCAAACCATTCGACTCTGGCAACAGGAGCAGCAAAATTGAAACTGTTCGTAGATGACATGGCTCTATACTTTGCGGCAGAAAAAGATAAAATTTGTAATAATCTTTGTTACATTGGAGACAAGTGAACATTTGGAGACACCAGTGGCACCATAAAGCTCACATTTTTTATTTAAAAGTATGACTTTTCTAATGTTTTGATATTTGCTTCAGGGATAATTACCATGCATTTTCACAGAAGTTGCAGAGATCAATTAGTTGCTTCCAAAGGATTTAGGGCCAGATGCATGACCATGGAAAATTGCGACTCGCAATTTGAGCTTGATTGCGAGTCGCAAATGACTATGTACAACAGTGTCGTAGACACTGATTGAGATTCCCAATGGGGTCGCAAAATGCGAGGCTCATTAATATTAATGAGGCACTTGCATTCTGCGACCCCATTGGGAATGGCTGGCCCTCCCAGGGATGGTGGCCTAGTGGGCTCAGCAGACCACCATATCTGGGACTGCTTTTAAATTAAGCAGCTTTTTTTTTTTAATACAGCCCGTTTCATTAAAGGAAAACGGGCTGCATTTAAAAAATAAAAATGAAACGTTTTCGTAATTTTTTTTTAAGTGCATGCAGTGGTCCCTGGAACCACTGCCTGCCCTTAAAAAATATTTTCGCATGCATTAGCAAAAAGAAAGGGGTCCCCTAGGGACCCCTTCCCATTTGCGACTGCATTACCACCTACTTGAAGTAGGTGGTAATTTGCGAGTGTTTTGTGACCGTAATTGCAGTTGCAAAACATTCATACATGGGTCATGAGTCGCTATTAGGCAGGGAACGCCCCTTCCTAATAGCAAGTCGCAAAACCTATTTTGCGAGTTGCTAATTGATTAGCGAGTCGCAAAATAGGTTTTGTACATGGGCTCAAGGTTTTTAGCGTGCGCAAACTGGTCTAAAACCTGTTTGCGCATGCTAAAAACCGTCGTACATCTGGCCCTTAGCACATACAGGAGTACGATAGATTGTGTCTGTGAATGTGAACTTTCGTAGATTTAAAGTCGTAGAGTGGCATAACTGCATTGAAGTTAAATAATATCCTGTGATCTGGTAAGAGTGATAATAAAGTTTCTTAGAGGTGATTGGGCAAGTCGGTGGTAGCAGAACATTTTTACAACAAAGAAACTCATCATCTACATGGCATCTTTTGAAAGGCAAATTGTAAACACATGATTGTCGTTCAAAGGAAGAATCTTCATTGGTGAATCCTGACTCAGACGTGTGGGCTTCCAGTATGCCAGCACACTCTTCACTTTGATACATAGTCTACGGCAGACTTGTCAAAAGTGGATTTAGCATCTGATGTCAGATCTGACTAAGGAGGTTGGGAGAATCTGATGTAATATATAGGGTGGAAGGTACTGAAGGGTTAGTCCCGCTGGTGATGGTGCACAAACTGAGGGGGCTGGGGGATGAAATGAGGTTGATTATCCAACTGTCTGCTACCAAGCATAAATTAGATATTATCTTAGCTTCCAGGTGCCAAATTATTTTTGATAGTACACAAGGTTCAGCATACCATCAGAATATATTGCAAGAAGACTGAAGAAATTACACTGCGTTCACTACACCAAATAACATTTTCAGGTTCACGAGAAAGCTGCATTTTGTCAACCTCTGTGTTTGAGAGAGCCATGCATAACATCTTTGATGGTATAAAGGGCATTAAAACATATCAGGATGTTAATTTAATATGGAAAGGGTGGTGATGGGCTCAATTAAAAGTTAGGGGCCTTATTTTAAGTTTGGCTGATGGATACTCCCTTAAAACGTGATTAATATCCTGTCCACTGTATTACAAGTGCCACAGACTATAATGCACTTGCAATAATGGGGACTGGACATCTGCCAGTGTTTGTGATGACTTTTCCCATCCGCCAAACCCTAAATAAGGCTTCAAGATTGGTGTTAGGAAGTTTGAAAAGTAAATATTAGACTCTAAAATTTTGCAAGTTCGACAGGCAAGAATTAGGTTAATCTAGGCCACAGTTTGCCCAAGGAAGGGAAAAACACTCAAATAACTATTGACCACAATTAAGAGAATCCCGGATCCAGAGAACACACATGAATTAATGACCTTTATGGGACTTACTTAACTCCATAATACATATATTGGTAAATTTGCTGACAAAACACAAAAAATGAAAGCTCTTGAAACAAAGGCAGAATGCATGTGGTACAATGTATGTGAATAGGAGTTTATAAATATAAAGGATGAACAAAGGAACCCACAATGCTAACATAGTTACAATATTGAGGTAGAGAATATAGTTGTTACTGATGCTAGTATGAAAGGTTTAGGATCCGCTTTATTGCAAAGAGAGAAAAGAAGACTTGTGTTTGTTTCAAGGGCATTAAAAGAACCAGAGATAAAAGGCATTGGGTAGTGCAGCGGTTCTTAATCTGAGGTCTGGGGACCCTACTCAGGGGCTCCGTTGCTGCTTAGAAAATTAAATAATATTAGGCAATTAATAAAGTGTACATAAATAAAGAAGCAAAATGTCAGGTTAACATTTTTAAAACATTCACTAAATATGAAGGAATTTGAAATTGAAGGGTAAAAATTGAGTTAGTATCTCCAGAATGATTTGTGGGAGCAGTGCAAGTGCATCAAACACAAAATAGTGTGGATGATGACCACCAATGAATTTAGACACGGTTCAACCTTCCCATTAAAATACAAAAATTTGGATTTTTTAATATATTTGATTTTGAATTTAATAAAAATAATACATCATTTGTGTATTTGCAGACTGTTTTATTTTTGTGTGTGTTCTTTTGCAGTTCAATTCATCAAAAAAGCTTAGACCAGGGTCCCCATCTACCAGTAATGGCTCACTGGAGGTCCACGGGTTCCAGTAATAATTAAGTTGGGGTCCACAGAAGTCAAAAGGTTAAGAACCACTGTGGTAGTGAAAAAAGAAGTGTTGGCTGTTCATTAGGTGACAAAGAAGATTTTGTGTGGGTAAGTGAGTACATATCATAAAGTTTCAATTAATTATATGCGCAGTAGTGTATTAACAGTGTGACAGGAAGAATTTGAAGATGGGTCATTGATTTGCAGAAATATGTCTGCAAAATAGAGTACACACCAGGAAGATCCAAGATTGTTGCAGAATGCTTTCCAAGACTTGCAAGGGAACAGCAGGGATATTTGAAGGAGACGTAAGTGATCATAACATGGAATATTGCAAGGGGTGCACTATCAGTCAGGGAATCATAAATGAAAAATAATGGCAGCATGCATTGTTAGCTGACTAGGCATTACAAGAAGTGTGTTAGATGCTAGAAAAGGGTTTGAAAAATAAGAAGGCATGTAGTAAATATTACAGTCAATATTGGAACTTGATGAATGAACTATCCCAGAATGGGGTAGTGTTGTGCAAAGGTATGTGATTGTTGGCTCCTGAAGCACTCAAAGAAAAACGGATGAATTTATCTCAGGAATCTGTAGAATGAAAGAGAGAATTTGCGTGGATTTTTGGTTGCTTGGATTAGAATGAGATGTAGACAGAAAAATAAGAAATTGTCTTCAATACTGTTGAAGTGGCAAGGTTAACAAAAACAGGGAACAACCAATTGTTAGGAGGAGATTGCTGCAGGAACCCTAGGAAGAATATGGGAATATTTTCTATTGGCATTGCTGGCATGCTACATGATTTTCAACAGAATCTGCATAATAGTTCTAACTGATTTATTTTCTAGATTGTCAGAAGTATCTATAGTAGGTGAAATCAGTCATCAAATTTTTTAATGAGATTTGTAGTAGGGAGGGTTTTCCTAAATCTATTCTGAGTGGCAATGGGGTACAGTTGACTGTGAAAGAAGGGGGTAGCTACGTGAGGGACAGAGGAGCTGAACACAAGAAATGTTCATTAATTCATCTAGTAGCAAATGGTATTCTAGAAAGACTGCACAAGATGTTGAAGGCAACTACCCAGTTGGCAAAATGAATTTAAGTAAATAAATAATACACACAGGTTGACTCCTCATGGCGCTACCAGGAGAGTGCCTTTTGATTTTTTTAGAGGAAGGACATTGTATTAGTAAACTTGACCACCCAAAGTCCAACACTTTCCCCAATGTGGTTAGGTATGGAGTGGAATACTAAATCTGAACCACCAAAAACCAACATTTTCCAAAATGGGGTTATGTTTGGAATGGGAATGGTAAACCAGAACCCCACAAATTCTAACTCTTTCCACAATATGGTTAAATTTTGAACTGGAATAATAATCTGAACGACCCAAGTCCAACACTTTCCAGAGTGGTAAAGTCTAGAGTTGGAATAGTAAATCTAAACAAACGTTCCCTAATACATAAACGGAACATTTTTATCTCCGAGGCCCACTGAAGGGCTTTTAAATTAAATGAAAATTTTGCTACAGCACAGAAACCTACTAAAAGTAAAGGAATTTAGAAAGAGCACAACTGATACCAGCATGCAACATGTATTTGAACTCACCTGGGAGGCCCACTGGGAGCTAAATAAATGGACATGCAGAGGAGGAGTGCCTTTTCACCATTTCTGTGCAGTATCATGGAGCCTTTGACCAAGGAGCTGTGCTCTGAAATGCGTAGTGCAAATGCGCCCTGTGGCACGTTTTAAGTTGGGGGATTAAGTCCCCTTGAATCCTGAGGGTCCCTGGGGGCCAACTAGCCCACCAGGTACCTCCAGTATGCGGCAGGGAGATGCGTTGCAGAGAGGTGTTCAGTGGCCACGCCCCTTTTTACACCTTTCTGCAACGCAGCTCTGTGGCACTAACTGGAGGTACCTGGTGGGCTAGTTGGCCCCCAGGGACCATCAGGACTCAAGGAGAATTAATCCCCCAACTTAAAACGCACCAGGGGGTGCGTTTACACAGTGGTGAAGGAAGGGGACGTGGCCTGAAATAGAAAGTGTGCATATGCACCCCCTGGCACATTGTAGATTAGGGGATTAAGTCCAATTCAATCCTGAGGGTCCCTGGGGGTGAAGTAGCCCACCAGGTACTTCCAGTATGCGCCAGGGAGCTGCGTTGCAGAGAGGTGTTGAGAGCCACGCCCCTTTTTACACCTCTCTGCAACGCAGCTCTGTGACACATACTGAAGGTAGCTGGTGGGCTAGTTGGCCCCCAGGGACTCTCAGGACTCAAGGGGATTTAATCCCCCAATTTACAAAGCTCCAGGGGGCGCGTATGCACAGTGGTGTAGGGAGGGGGCGTGGCCTGATGTCACAAGGGTGCAAACGCGCCCTGTGGCGCGTTTAAAGTTGGGGGATTAAGTCCCCTTGAATCCTGAGGGTCCCTGGGGGCCAACTAGCCCACCAGGTACCTCCAGTAAGCGACAGGGAGCTGCGTTGCAGAGAGGTGGTCCAAGGCCATGCCCCTTTTTACACCTCTCTGCAACGCAGCTCTGTGGTGCTTACTGGAGGTCGCTGGTGAGCTAGTTGGCCCCAGGGACACTCAGGACTCAAGGGGACTTAATCCCCCAATTTACAATGAACCAGGGGGTGCGTTTGCACAGTGGTGCAGAGAGGGGGCGTGGCATGATGTGACAAGTGTGCAAACGCGCTCTGTGGCGTGATTTAAGTTGGGGGATTAAGTCACCTTGAATACTGAGGGTCCCTGGGGGCCAACTAGCCCACCAGGTATGTCCAGTAAGTGCCACAGAGTTGTGTTGCACAGAGGTGTCAAAAGGGGCGTGGCCCCAGACCACCTCTCTGCATCGCAGCTCAATGGCACTTACTGGAGGTACCTGGTGGGCTAGTTCTCCCCGAGGGACCCTCAGGATTCAAGGGGAATTAATCCCCCAATTTAGAACCCGCCAGGTGGCGTGTTTGCACAGTGGTGAAGGGAGGGGGCAGGCCTGATGTGACATGTGTGTACTTATGCAATCAGTCCGCCAAAACCCAAGCACTTATATACTCACCATGCACTATCCTTGGAGCACTCTAATCATCCAGTCACTACCCATGCACTCATGTAATGACCCATGCATTAACTCATGCACTGCTACAATACCCTGAGCAGTACCCATGCAGTTCAGCCATCGCCCTGTCACTACCCATGCACTCTTCCAATCACCTAGCGAGCCCCATGTACTTATCTAATCACTCCGCCAAAACCCAGGCACTTATAAATTCACCATGCACTGTCCTTGCAGTACTCTAATCATCCAATCAGTACCCATGTACTTATGCAATGACCCAGGCACTAACACATTCACTGCTACAATCCTCTGAGTACTACCCATGCAGTCCAACCATCACCCTGTCAGTACCCATGCACTCTTTCAATCACCCAGCCGGCACCATGTACTTATCCAATTACTCCACCAAAACCCAAGCACTTACAAATTCACCATGCATTCTTCTTGCAGTACTCTAATCTTCCAGTCAGTACTCATGTACTCATGGAATTACGCAGGCACTAACACATGCACTGCTACAATCTCCTGTGCACTACCCATGCAGAGCTCTAACCACCTACACAGTACTGATTCACTCCTCCAATTACCCAGGTTGTACCCATGCAGTCCAGAAATCCCTCTGTCACTACCCATGCACTCCTTAAATCACCCATCTAGCATAATGTACTTATCCAATCACTCCGCCAAAACCCAGGCAGCTATAAAATCACCATGCACTGTCCTTGCAGCACTCTAATCATCCAGTCACAACCCGTCATCAGCAGTGCATTGCGGGGGCGCTAGTTATAGTTAGCTGAACTTCTATGGTTTTGTACGAGTGAAATGTCCAGCGAAGCGCATCGTGCGTACATGGCCCATCTCGCATAATGTGGGCACGCGGTGCGCGCAGCGCACCGCGTGACCACCGTGCGTGCATGGCACTAACTGCGTAAAGTGGGCACGCGGTGCGCAAACCGCACCGTGCGCGCACGGAACGAACTGCGTTAAGTGGGCGCGCACGCCACGAATGGCGCAAAGTAAGTTAGCATTTAAAAAACCGTACAAATTCACTGAAAAAACCATAGGTTTCACACACGTTATAGTTAGGAATTAGCATTTAAAAAACCTTGCAAATTCACTGAAAAAACCATAGGTTTCACACATGTTATAGTTAGCTGTACATTTTACTGATAAAAAACCAATGAAATTCCCCCGTTATAGTTACTGTAGGCAACTATAACTCACGCGACCGTAATCCTCTGCTGATGACATATGTGTCTTTATGAAAAAAAAATATTTGTAATATATGTATAGCTAAAATTTAATGGAAGAAGACATGGGCAAATAAGTGTCTAAATACAGTATTAGCATCAGCAGAGGATTACGGTCGCGTGAGTTATAGTTGCCTACAGTAACTATAACGGGGGAATTTCATTGGTTTTTTATCAGTAAAATGTACAGCTAACTATAACATGTGTGAAACCTATGGTTTTTTCAGTGAATATATATATATATATATATATATATATATATATATATATATATATATATATATATATATATATATTACCTACTGGCGGTCGCCAGTAGGTAGTTATAGTTAGGACCCCTTTTCCATAGGAAATCCGCAACATTCTATTTTGAATAACTTTGGCGCCGGTCGATGAATCCTCGCGAATTTCTCAAAATAGGTGGGGCGCTACGCTCCGCTCCTACCCTGAAAGTCTCGGGGGGATTCGTCAAGCGGGGGCTGAGATAAAAGGGGGGTCCCAAAACGCGTTTTTCCCATGCATTTTTCCATAGGACCTTTAGAACGAGCTACAGCCCGAACGGCTGAACAGAATTACTAGAAATTTGGCAGAGAGGTAGTCCCTATGTCAAGGAAGTGCCTTTTGTAGGTTTGGTTTAAATCTGTTCAGTAGATTCTGAGAAAATAGCCTTTAAATCAATATATATATCTGAGCCCGCTTACGGTACGCTTACAGTACGCTTACCGTACGGTGGCGTGCGCGAGCGCGATTCTGATTGGCTCTTAGATCTTAGTAAACATTCGAATCGGCCGAAACCAGGAAGCGGCGTCCGCCATTTTGTCTCTCGCACTGAGTGTTATTTATCAAACATGATGCCCAAAAACATGTTACGGGGCTGTTTTGACAACTCCCTCCCACATAGTCATGTTGAGGGAGTCCCCAAACATCCCCCAAGAGCAAAAACGGTTTTATTTTTTTTTCGGCAATTACGCCGAGTACGCTTACCGTACGGTTACCGTAAGCGTACGGTAAAAAATAGAAATAAAAAAAACACTATCCACACTTACCCCACCCCCTGTGCTTTTGGTGGCCGTAGGCCACCAAATGTACAGGGCTTATAACATCAGTAAAAAAACTATATTTTGGCAACATGAAATTATAAAATCGAAATAAAAAAAACACTATCCACATTGACCCCACCCCCTGTGCTTTTGGTGGCCGAAGGCCACCAAATGTACAGGGCTTATTAAAGTTGATAAAAACCGTGCACGGAACGCACTGCGTTAAGTGGGCGCGCACGCCTCGAATGGCGTAAAGTAACTTAGCATTTAAAAAACCGTACAAATTCACTGAAAAAACCATAGGTTTCACACACGTTATAGTTAGGAATTAGCATTTAAAAAACCTTGCAAATTCACTGAAAAAACCATAGGTTTCACACATGTTATAGTTAGCGGAAATTTTACTGATAAAAAACCAATGAAATTGCCCCGTTATAGTTAGTGCTGGCAACTATAACTCACGCGACCGCAATCTTCTGCTGATGACATATGTGTCTTTATAAAAAAAAATATTTGTAATATATGTATAGCTAAAAATGTATGGAAGAAGACATGGGCAAATAAGTGTCTAAATACAGTATTAGCATCAGCAGAGGATTGCCGTCGCGTGAGTTATAGTTGCCAGCACTAACTATAACGGGGCAATTTCATTGGTTTTTTATCAGTAAAATTTCCGCTAACTATAACATGTGTGAAACCTATGGTTTTTTCAGTGAATATATATATATATATATTATCTACTGGCATAGGAAATCTCAAAATTCTATTTTGAATAACTTTGGCGCCGGTTGACGAATCCTTGCGAAATTTTCAAAACTAATGGGGCGCTACGCTCCGCTCCTACCCTGAAAGTCTCGGGGGGATTCATCAAGCAGGGGCTGAGAAAAAAGGGGGGTCCCAAAACGCGTTTTCCCCATGCATTATTCCATAGGACCTTTAGACACAGCTACAGCCCGAACGGCTGAACAGAATTACTTGAAATTTGGCAGAGAGGTAGTCCTCAGGTCAAGGATGTGCCTTTTGTAGGTCTGGTGTAAATCTGTTCAGTAGGTCCTGAGAAAATAGCATTTAAATCAATATATATATCTGTAAGCGCGCTCCGTGCGCTTACCGTAAGCTTACCCTACGTGTACGGTGCCGTGCGCGAGCTCAATTCTGATTGGTGGTTACATGACTGTAAACATTCGAATCGGTCGAAATCAGGAAGTGTCAGCCACCATTTTCTGTCTCTCGCACTGAGAAACAAAGGTGGGGAACGTGAAAAGGGGGCAACGAAGAGAGTTGCAGACCCCCCTAGTGTTTGTCAGGGGGTCCAAGAAGGACCCAAAAGTACGGAAAATACATTTAATAATTTTTTTTAAAAATCGCGGAGTGCGCGTACGGTAAGCTTACCGTACGCGCACAGCAAAAAAAAAAAAAGAAGTAACAATCACATTTATTAAATAAATTAAAGGACCCACAAGGGAGAAAAAAACAAATGTTACTGTGTAAAAAAAGGCGAGGCGCGCACGGCATGGACTGCGCAACGTGGGCACTCGGTGCGAGAAGCGCACCGAGCGCCCACAGCGCGCGCACGGTGCGCAAAGCGCACCGTGCGCGCAGGGTGTGCGCACAGTGAAAAACCAGAAAAAAAAAAAATACATAACTTAGCATTTAAAAAAACGTACAAATTCACTGAAAAAACCATAGGTTTCACACACGTTATAGTTAGGAATTATCATTTACAAAACCTTGCAAATTCACTTAAAAAACCATAGGTTTCACACATGTTATAGTTAGCTGTACATTTCACTCGTAAAAAACCAATGAAATTCCACGTTATAGTTAGATCAGGTAACTATAACTTGCGCGACCGCAATCCACAATGTGTAATTTCAGATGTCATCATTGATGTCATGAGTGATGTCACTGACCATGTCATGAGTGATGTAATATGTGACGTCATCAGCAGTTTATTGTGGGCGCGCAAGTTATAGTTACCTGATCTAACTATAACGTGGAATTTCATTGTTTTTTTATGAGTGAAATGTACAGCTAACTATAACATGTGTGAAACCTATGGTTTTTTAAGTGAATATATATATATATATATTTATATATTTATATATATATATATATATAGAATTGTACGTACATTAGATTCTAATGTGAATATTTTGTATGTTTTTTATACAGGAGTGAAGGAAGGAGCCCCCACAATGGCACACACCGACACAGGCATCCTACCCTTTCCTCCGTTCCTGCTCTACACTCACACCTCCGTGCACTGGGATATGGTATCTCTTTCTTTCATGGTATTCATGTTTTAGTCTTGATAAGACTTGGATTCAGGTCATCGTTTATTGTCATTCATTCTTGATGTGGCTCAGATTTAACACTATGTTTTTAAACTATTGAAACTGCTGCCGCATTTGTGACTAGCATGGATTTTGAATTTGTTTTGTTCCCCTATTTGAGCTATTATTATATTTCTAGCATGAATAACATTATCTATGTGATCTATTTACACTATGTATTATAGAATGTTTCTTTCTCCCTATTGGGGTGCTAGCAACATCATGTTGAATACACTACTCTCTATTCCTTTTTTTGATGATACCATACCTCTACTTGTTTAGATGGCGAATCTATTTTGAGTTAACTGGCATGACCAAAGATTGATCTCTTTTACTGTGCAGTGTTGCACAAAGTTCTTGTGGTCAAATGCATATTCAATGCTGATTCAGTTGTCGATTGCGCTTTGAAATTTGACTGTGGCGTTCGTGCCTGAACACTTTCTGAGCACTCACCGATTCTCTGAGTTCCACGTTCGTGTGTTATTAGTTACATCGCTGTTGGAACTTTGCATAATCTGGAAAACATTTCTATGATAATACAGTGTGTACAACATTGATAAGAACGCTTTTCAGTTATGTATTATATATGCTTTTGGTGAATACTTTGCCTTTCCAAGATGGCGACCCCGCTATGTAACTCATTAGCCATCGCTAAGTCCTTTTTTGATTTTCATGTCACCACCTTTCTCACTTACAACTTTATTTAATCTCGTGTGTTTGTGTATTCTGTTACACGTGATCAAGGCTTTCGCCGAAACGCGTTGTGTAATAAAGATTCTGACCTGCATTACGGAGTTGCTGTGCCTGTATTACTGAGAGCATACCGTATTTCTTGAATTTTGGGACATATATATATATATATATATCACTTTTATTTCGTTAAACGGTTCCTACAAATTAAGTATGACTGTTTATTAGGTCAACAAAACTTTCCTAATATAGAGACTGAGTCTTCCTGTGTAATCAGTGTGTGCTGATTTGTTTTGCTAGCTCACAGTACCACATCTAAACTCCGAACCTTTCAGAGTTATAGATGTTACTGGTAAACTCAAACATGACCTCTACGATTCCCAAGGAATTTGTGGAAACAGATCTAACACTTTAATTTTCACTACAGCATGCCAAGGTGTCACAAAGAAAAGATATGATAATGCATTTTCACACATTTATTTAAAGACTCTAATCTTTGAAAATAAAACATGTACTGCGATTATTTGACAGCTGAGACACATAAGCATTATTAAAATGGTGAACACACAAACAATTCAACCATGTTAATTGTTCATATGTTACTAAGGTTACTACCATATATCTCTCATTTCTCTATGCTAAAGAGAGCATGCTGGGAGTACCCATCTGCCAGGTCTCTTGGAATGTCCCAACCCCATACCTTGGTACTGTATATCAGGAGGCCAGCCTCAGTGCATTAACGAATGCACCTGTCTAAGTTTGCACGGCTATCTTCCTTCTCAGGATGAAGGTCAAAGACTGAGGAACTGCATCTCAGTCACAGCTCACTGTAGTTTCCATGATAACGTCATCAGGAAGTGAACCTCTCACCGACTTCAGCACAGATGCGTTTCTTCTAATAAAACAGCAAGCTAATCGCACTGTGCCGAAGTTGCAGAACAATGCCTTATATTAGCTTTGGGAGAAATAGCCATCTCCAATGAGCAAAAAATAAAACAATGCATCGTGTTTTAAGTGTGCAACCCTGAAAGTAATTGCGCAGACTACATTGCAATATTGTCTAGCTGAAATAAATGTGCGCATGGCACATTCCAGCATCAGGGAAAATATGTGCAAACCACCATTAGAAAGGGATGATAAGTTAAACAAGAAAAGCTAAAACGGAGGATAAAAGTAAGGTCTACAACACCCTCCCACTGGTCAGAAAGAGATGACTCACACAAAAATAAACAGTAACAATGAAGGTATGGAAAAAGCCTTTCGTTTGACATAAATACTTTAACAGAATAAGCAGATGCTAAAAGTTATAAAAAATGGCAAATAAAAAATTCATGCAACCTATTAAAAAATGAAGAAAAGATCTGCATAAAATCAGAAAAGCCAATCAATGAGTCTAGGAGGCATCCAAATTGATATGTGGCATCTCCAATATGTCCATTACATCCACATCCAAAGTGTCATCAGGGCCAATGAGTGAACCTGCATACGCAGACAACACATCAGCAGTGGCCTGAAGAACAATATCCAAAAGACAAAGATAGTCACCTCCAGCCCATTGATCAGAAGTTGAAGGCAATAGTGGTAGTAGTGCAGCCTCCGAAGAGGAACCAGAGGCCAGGAAACCTAAAATCAAAGGAGCAGCTTGCATTGCCAAAGGCGACTCATAATAGACATCTTGCAGCAAAGGGAGTAGAATCGCAGGACAACACAACTGATGAAACTGCAAATGGCGTACAAGCTGAATCATGTCCGGAGACTGGGAAAATTGCATAGCAAGGCAGAAGTTGATTGCACACTCAAAAGAGCACCAGAGGCAGTAGAACACAGGCTGCACTCTTTGAAACTACACGGGCCGAAAGGACAGAACCAGTTCTTGTGCAGTTCCAATAACAAAGACTCTCCAAAATACTGCATCATGCATTCACGACACAGGAAGACGAATTGCAGTGTCATTACCATCAGGCATTGTTGTGGGGCATCCATTATGGAGCAGCACAAATAGAATCAAAATACCAACCAGAAAAAATGGCACAGTAGGAATGCCTCAAAAAATGCTTGAAAACAGCAAATGTATGAAAATGGAATAACCCCAAACACAGTATGAAATGTAGACACAAAGCCAGACCCAGTCACTTTAAAAAGGTGTGCCACTCCAGCAGTGTTAGAAGCATTGATAATATGGGGTACAAGCTCAGCAGAATGCTTTGGCAATTGAATGCGTAATAGTGATGGTATCTCAGATGAGGAACGAGCTACTTGGTGATCAAAGGTTTTTTGGCCAGATGTTATGGCCACATGTTTTTGAAACAATATTGTTTTTAGTCTGCTTAATTTATCAAAGATAATTTGTGAAAGAGGGACCTTAATTCACAAGATCACTTGTCTGGTGGAATAAGTGGGAGAATATAAAATATTCATACACCATATCACAACCTTGGAATCAGTGACTACGTAAGGGATACCTGGTTGCATCCTGTGACAACTTTGATCCTTTAAAATAACTGACTGCTATTCGAAAGTAACAAATATTCAGACTTTTTCAACGGTACGGAAACAACCTTCAAATAACATGCAAGGTTAAACATGTACGCATTACAAATGCGATGAAGTGTTATCTCTGTGCACAAGAAGGGGTGACCGAAAAAGGTTTCACACTCATATAGACAAAATCCTCTTATTTCTCGCCCATACATCTGTATAAGGGAGGAACCAAGCTTTGTGTAAAAAATGTGCACCTGTCTCCTCATATCTGCCTATTGAAAAATGTCTAAGACATGATCTGAAATAAAACATTTAAATAGAGAGAGAAATTAAACCGTCAATAAGCCTGACGGTTGATGGGGTGTCAGCCACAGTAAAAGGCAACTTTCTACACGTTCTATATTAAGGATAGAGTAGGTCACTTCCTTTCTAGCTATAATTATTTGCGTGTGTGTAAAATTATGAAGCAAAAAGAATACAGTTGTATTCAAATATTTCCATGGCACTCTAGTTGATTTCAAAACCTGCAATGTCCAACTTTGGGGCCGAATCCGGCCGCAAAACATACCGACCGACACGGACCCGGAATGGAGATTGACCGACACGGACCGGTGTCGTACGACCCGTGCTGTACGATGCAACGCATGTGAATTACAACTGACACGTACGGAATACAAGCCGTACAACCGAGCCGTAGGGAAAGCAGTGATTCGCCCGGAAAACTGACGCGATTAGCACCGACCGACACGCACCAGGAATTAACCCGACCGACAAGTAGCCGTGATGTCCGATCCTCACAGTATGATGCAATGCGTGTAAAACCAAACTGACTCCCAAGCCGCATGACCGACACGCACAGAAAACAGGGACCTGAAGCAATAGAGATCTCCACGATCGATGCGTATGAAACACAGAAGAAAGTCAGCTTGAAAGACCCAGAGAAGCCCGCACGAGCCAACATCAGCGTCCGTTTCAGTCAGAAGAACGTCTCCTTCATGCCTAGAAAACCCAAAGGAAAAAATACAAAAAAAGCCCCAAACAAGCAATGACAAAGTCAATAAATATTTAAAAAAAACTTTGAACAAAGACACCCCCACAACTGTGTCTATATAAAGGACACCAATTACTACCATGATCCTTTGCAAACTGAATACAACAGCCAACAGAGAACACCATCACACAGCAACCACAGACACACTCACAACTCAGCCATCACACAACTTTCACACCATTAGCACCTCACCAAAAGCACTCACACATACACCTAGCAAAACCAACACCCACCCACCCTCACTTGAACCCTCACACACACATCACTCACCACTACCACCCATCACCATGCCCCCAAAGAAGAATCCAAAGTTCACAGATTGTGAGTTAGAAGTGCTGGTAGACGAGATCATTAGAGTACAGCCACATTTGTTTAGTACATTGGTCCCCATGTCACAGAAAACAAAGATGTGGTCGAAGATTGTGGACAAGGTGAACGCACAAGCAACAACGTTGCGCACAAAGGATGATATCCAGAACAGGTGGTATGACGTGCAGGAGGGTCAAGAAACTCATTGAGAAAGATCACGCCTTGAGTCAGTGCACTGGTGGTGGCCCACCTGCCAAACCAGTATACTTCAGGTCCTGCGGGACATCCTACCACCAGAGAGCATCCATGGTCTAGCAGACATACCGGAGCCTGGAGAGTACACAACCAACATACTCAATATTGTGTGGCAAACGGACAGTGAAACCATGCACCGTTAGCAAAGCCACAGTAACCAATAGATAATCATCCCAAGATGTGTATGCTAGTCAGACAAACACAATACCTGCCATCTCATGGTGACTTGTAACTGTGTCATGACATGTACAATCCTACCAACAAATAGAGCAAGGCAGTGGCACAAAGCTAAATAAACACTGTCAGACAGTTTCCCACCACAAACACACTACCTCACAGTGCAGCTGACAGACAGGAAGGAATAGTGGGTATGCAGGTGAAGTGAGTGTATCCAAAAGCATGATGGGGTTTGTAGTCACAGATAATTCTCCCCCTCCGAATTGGCCCATCAAGACCTCTCTGAACCATGCCCACATCTCAGGGAGCGGAAAATGACTGACAAGATGGCTGACACTGGGTCCTGCTGTGGGGAGCACAAGGCCCTGGTAGCGGTTGTGCGCAAATCAGAAGCAGGACACCACTGCCTGACATCCTGAAAGACAACTTGCACGTCCTCCAATGGAAGCACGTTTCATGGTGGGATGTCTGGCCAGGTGGGAAGGAGGACTGACAGCTCTGACCGTACTTATCAGCATGTGGAGACACACACACCCCTCAACACAAACTCCACACAACTCACCGGGTAGAATGCATTGACTCACACTGTAGTGAAATATCACCCAAAGATACACCGCAATGGGTGCTGCTGTGTGAAGCACAGGGGCTCTCTTTGGACTTGTAGGCAAACAAACACCAGGACTTCACAGTCAGCCATCTTGCCATTGCTGTCACACCCCCTCACAGGGAAGCAGAGTCAAAAGGAAGGAAGTATGGGCATGCTTGGAAGGGGGGTGTAGCCAAAAGCATGATGGGAGTTGCAGTCACAGACTTTCCCCACCCACCCACATGGCCCAGCAAGCTCACACTGAACCATGTTCACCTCACAGGGAGTGGGAATGGACTGACAAGATGTCTGACACTGGGCTCTGTTGTGGGAAGCACAAGGCCCTTCTGGGAACTGGGCACCAACAAACACCAGGACTGCACTGACTGACATCCTGAAAGTTAACCTGCACCCACTGCAATGGTGGCACGCTTCATGATGGGATAACTGGCCTGGGGAAGAAGGAGGTCCTGACTTGAAAACAAATAAAACCAATGCTGGCCATACACACACCTTCTATGCCAAAACACATTGCACACGTGGTACCAGTCACTCACAAAGATAATGCCTGGGCAAGATATCTGACACATGGGCCTGATAAATGATGTGGCTGAAAATCACACATATGCACTGGCCAACCCAAACAAGGTCGCACACACAGCCAATGCAACCGTATGTTCAAAGTCTCTGTCTCTGGATGCAGTGTCCAGGGGTGCCCCCTGGCCTGGCTGTGGAGGTGTGTCTTGCAGATAACAAGTGTGGAGAGCCATATATAGTACATTGCAGAAAACACACAGGAGCTCACATATACATCATTGACAGGGGACATCTGACAGTGAATGGAATGCACACACCAATATAGCCGACACCATAGCATGGTCTCATTCACACTCGGTGCTGTTGTGAGCTGCATTCCACTCCTACATCGTGCTGCAACATATGCATCCTTCACACAACACACCACTCACTGACATAGACACTGTAGACAGAAGGTCTAACCTGGACTGCATTGGAGGAGACATGCTACTCACAGCAGCCAAACCGCAACGCACACACCACCGGCTCTCACTGTCATGAGCAGTGAAAAGCCTGAGGGCTTCCTTACCCAATCCATGTCCAGGGCCGGACTGGCCGTAGCGGGCACCGGGCAATCCCCCGGCTGCAAAATTGGCCCTGTAACAAAATTGGCTGAAAATCGGCCCTGGCAAAGAACTCGGCCGCACCCCCAACCCCTGCGGAGGGGGGGGAAAGGGAGGGGCGGCCGAGCACTTTGTCAGGGCTGGTTTTGCTTCCCAGTCCGGCCCTGTCCATGTCATCATGGAGAACATTGACAAGTCAAATCACATATGCACGTACGAAGCTCAGCACCAGACTCATTAACGATGGTGACATCCTCACTTGTATAAAATGAGATGGGAACTAGGAACACTGTAAAAAAACACTTTCTCCCAAGAGAGCACAGGCATACCGGACTGTGACCATGTCGTATCAATACACCAATGTGACACACAAAGACTAGCAAAATCTGCTACCACACATGCCCCAATCTTACAACATATCCTCAGTGGAATTGCACGTATGTCCATGTTAAAGGTCAAATGTGTACAGGGAGGACACCTGTGTCAGCAACGTGATGGCCCTTGAGTTGTAATAGCCATGTACAGCCAAATCTATACATGAGATGTGCATGCACACACTTCGACATGCACATTGAAATGTTTCATTTTGGCTGGGCAATGTGAAACAACAATACCAATCTCTGTCCGTGACAACTTTGGACAAAGCAGTGTACAGGCATGCATCCTGACGTACAGTAAAAAATGTCATGTATGTGAACCATTGATGCCTGTGGAAACATAACTTACATTGTGTGTCTCTTCCAAACACAGGTGGTGATGTGGACACAGCAGCAAATGAAGAGGAGTCCCTGTCCCAGACTCTGGTGGACCCTCAGCTCTCTGGTGTGGATCCGTCTCTGTCCTCTTCGGATGACGACGAACAACCTGACACCTCTGGTGTGAGTCATCATGCAGCACCAGCAGTACCAACATCTGCACCCCCTGTACCCACACCTCCAGCATCTGACAACAGACAGGGCACCCCCGCCAACACGGACAGACCAAGGCCACAGAATACCGACAGCACAGGGACACAGGACCCCCAGGAAGCTACAGACAACACCACCAGCAACAACACCTAAGGGGGCCCAGTGTCACCTGTGCATGCCGCCACAGGTCCTACCCGTGTGGATAGTGGTGCTGGGAGGGGTGGTAGGCAGAGGGTGCGCCTTGCAGAGGGGTCTGGACTGCATGATGACCCCAAACCGGCACGCATCATTGATGCGTACCAGGATAACAACAGAGGATTCGGCCAGGTAGTTGGGATCCTCAAGGACATTCAACAGGAGCAGGCTGCCCATCATGCCCGCATGGAGGCAAAGTGGGATGCACTTACTGTGGTGCATCGGGACATACTCCAATGCCTCTGCCAGATAAGCACCAACATGTCCACACCTCCCTGTGTGGCCACAACATCTGTTGCTGCACGATCTGCCAGTGCCACAGGGAGGGAGGATGACTCTGGCAGAGAGTCCTCTGCACCGCAGACGCCTGCACATGAGGACACCCCCAAAGAAGAAGAGGGGTCATCCGAAGAAGGACAAGTGAGACGCAGATGTCCATGCATATCCCCCAGGGCCTCTAAACCTGTTCTGGACAATGTTATTTGTGCACAAACCATTCACCTTATCGTATCTAACACAACGCGCCTACATGACATTGAGGGTTCATGTTGGTCCAATGTAGCAGATGACTGTGGACTTTACTCTGGACATTTCAGCTCCCAACACTTCCAACTGTACTGTGAACTTTGGATTCAAAACCCAATGTACAGCACCCACCATCCTGTGCACTATCCTCACACATTTTTGTAAATAAACTCACCAGTACACTATACTTGCCTCCGTTGTGATTCCAACTTGTCATGTGTCATGGTGATGTTGATCTGCTAAACAACACAGTGCACGCCAAATACTACAACAATGTGATCACCGTTATTTGAGTCATAGTAATGTGACACATGTGAGGGAGACACACTACTATGGCACCACAACACATACTTACCATGTCCATGTAACTCATCCCACACAATGATGTTGACCTGAAATACATTGGAATGCACAGACACCACACCTATCCACAGTCAGTGGTAACAATCCCACAGGTGAGGTAAGAAAATGTCAGTCACATGTGGGAAGACAGACAACGCACATAACAAAGCGTAGCACAGGTTCATTACACATCAGCAACATGTTTATTCCACAATAGTTGCAAGGTAATTCTACGTTACAGTGGACACACGGTCACAAAGTGTCGGAGAATTGAAGTCCAGGGGTGTGTGGTACATCACTTGATGGGAATTGACAACTTCCACACTGGTGTTGGATTCTGGGTGTTGGGGGTCAGTGTTGACCAAACAACAGGCAAAATACCCTGGGAAGGACAGACACAAGACACAGCCAAAAGCACAGCAGAACAGGAGAGAAATGCAATACACATGCACAAAACATGTCAAAATAAACCTACACAGAAACAAGTTAGCAGTTTGACACTATTGTGGAGTACAGACAACCTGAAAGGACACATCACTGCACGCACCCAGTGACACACAGACACACTCAAACAGCAACAGAGCAGCCCCAACACATTTCAGGCTAACTCAATACATTGACATAGCAACCCTGTCAACTCACATTCAGGTGAAGAAGTTGTTGATGAGCTGTGTGCGGAGCTCATGCTCATCATCATCATCACTGGCATCGTGGCCCAGGCCTGGATCCTCCACAGGTGGCAGATGTAGGTCATTGTCATCCTGGATGAGAGGTAACTTCTTCCGCACTGCCATGTTGTGTAGCATGCAGCATACAAGGATAATTTTGCACACCTTTGCAGGATCATATGGGAGTGCCCCTCCTGTCTTGTCCAGGCAACAGAAGCGGCTTTTCAGGAGACCAAATGTCTGCTCAATCACCCTCCTGGTCCGACCATGTGCCTCATTGTAGCACATCTTGGCTGGTGTCACAGGGTTCCTGAGGGGTGTCAACAACCATGGCATGTTGGGGTATCCGGAGTCACCTACATACAAACAATTTAACAATTAGCTGAGTTTTTATAGAGGGTGGAATACAACATTGACAAACACACACAATGGTAAACAGTCAGTACACACCCACAAGCCAGGCACGCTGGTTTGGCATCTGTGACATCAGCGTTGCAATGCGACTACTCCTCATGATGTAGGCATTGTGCGCAGAACCGGGGAAACGTGCCCACACATGTGTGATACACATGTCTGTAAGACATACCACCAAAGTTTTGATGGAGTGGAAATGTTTCCTCGTCCAGTATGCCTGCTCATGTGCATGTGCTGGCACCAGGGCCACATGTGTACCATCAATAGATCCAATGACGTTCGGCATCCTCCCCAGTGTATATAAAGCATCCTTTATGTCAGTGAGTTGACCTGGGCTAGGAAACTTGATGTACAGGTCAAGGAAATGCAACATCCCCTCCAAGACATCGCGTAGCACACGACTGAACATAGTTTGTGACATACCACCAGCAGTAGCCACAGTGTACTGGAAGGTACTAGTAGCAAAGAAGTGCAGGGCTTCCATCACCTTCACCTCTGGGGTCAGTGCTGTAGGGTATGTCCGGCCAGGTAGCAGATGTGGAGCCAACTGCTCTGCCAACTCCTCAATCACTGGCCTGGTGAAGCGGTACCGTCGGATGCAGTTGTGTTCCTGCATGGTTTCAAGGTCTGGGAACGGTGTATGGACAGCTGGTGCCCTGCAGTACAGACATGAACAAAGGAAGATTGTCGATTCATCCACCCATGTGGCTATGACCAAGCAAAATATCACATGATACATCATGACAATAAACAATGTACTCAGGTCTGTGCTGTTGGGTAAAATGTAAATTGATAAATTGATACTTGTATAGCGCACTACTCACCCGCAAGGGTCTCAAGGCGCTTGTACGAATACCGCTGTGGAACCCATCCTGGCTTTCCCTGTGAGGCGTCCACTCCTGGGCACCCCCAAGGTGGAGACCAGGCATCCTTAGCGTTGTGGGGGCCGTTGTGGAGATTAAGCAAGCTATTGCCCAGAGTTGCAGAGTGGGACTCCATGATTGGAATGGCACCGAGGCGAGAATTATCAGGTCCGTGGAATTTTGAGCCCAAGACCCACCGAGGCAGGGAATTGAACCCTGGTCCCGGGCTAGACCTCTGCATCAGGGTCTGCCGCTCTAATCATTGAGCCACACTTCTCCACATATGGACACATATGTCACCTACATGCCCATCACCTCACATCTCAAGCCCACATGTCTGCATAAGTTCCATGTAGTGCAATGGCCAATCATTGGGCTGTGTCACAGTACCTATGTACTGCTGTCACGTTACAAACACACACCACAGTGACAAGTGAGATCTGATGTCTCCCAGGCATCACAGCTCTTTAACGTGCAGATACCCAGGGTCCCTGTTGCCACATGGACACTGGCATGACATGGCATATCATGTACATGCCACAAAACAACCGTGAGTCCCACAGGTAGGGGCCACTGTTGTCTCTGCAGACCCTACATGGACGTCTCGTAGACACACACACAACATCAAAGTTGATGCACAAATCACATGGATGTGGAGACTGTCTCCCATTGGGCACATTTGATCAAACCCATCTGAGACACAACATGCACACAGACTGTGGGTGTACATCAGAATTGTGGCTATACCTCTCACTGTGATGTACATACTATCACACCCAGGACTCAGGGTGTATGTGACATGTCCTAAACATATCCAACCTGCAACTGTATCCATGACTCATGCCCATAACTGTACAGTTGCACATCACAGTGGTAATGTGCACAACACACAAAGGATTCTGTCCCCATGAACATGTGCACAGCCTGGGAGTGGCTGCACAAAAGTGCCACACAACAAACCAAATGTTGCCCCCCCAAAACACACAGGTCATGCAGCCTTACATGCCTTTGGACATAGTGTGGCACATGCTGTAGTGTGGTAGGTGTGCACCTGAGTCCCTGGCAAGCAATTGTGTGAAGAAGCCGTCAAAAAGTCACACCAATGTCAACCGATGCGGGTGACCTCTACAGAGACGCATTGCAAAGTTCAGAACCAAGCCGTGCGTACGCTTAGCCATTGACTGCAATGAGAACCGATGCAGGTGACTATCATGCGTACGCATTGCACAGTTCAGGACCGAGCCATGCGTACGCTTAGCCATTGACTGCAATGAGAACCGATGCGGGTGACTATCATGCGTACGCATTGCACAGTTCAGGACCGAGCCGTGCGCACGCTTAGCCATTGACTGCAATGAGAGCCGATGTGGGTGACTATCATGCGTACGCATTGCACAGTTCAGGACCGAGCCTTGCGTATGCTTAGCCATTGACTGCAATGAGAACCGATGCGGGTGACTATCATGCATACACATTGCACAGTTCTGGACCGAGCCATGCATACGCTTCGCCATTGACTGCAATGAGAACCGATGTGGGTGACTATCATGCGTACGCATTGCACAGTTCAGGACCGAGCCATGCGTACGCTTCGCCATTGACTGCAATGAGAACTGATGCGGGTGACTATCATGCATACGCGTCGTGCAGGCATGGACCGAGACCTGCGCACGCCTTGGCCATTGAATCGTATGGAGACGGGTGCGTGTGGATTTTCAAACTACGCGTTGTACAGTCAGTTGACCGAGCCGTGCGCACCCATTGGCTCTGGACTGTCATGGAGACGGATGCGTATTCAAAACTTGTACAAGTTGTGCACTGGAAATTCAGTTGAATGCCTACAACAATGTTGCAATTTCTAGGGTTTTATGAAGGTGAAGATTTGAATGATGCTGAAGATGTTTACGAGTCGTACAATTCCATGGATTGGCCAGATTCATAGAATGCAACGTGTTGGACCTATCACTTGGGACACATGGCACAGATTCTGCCTCTGCAACACAGATATAAGGCTGGCTGCCCCCCAGGGAGCTCACTTGCCTGCACTACATGCTACTGCACCACATCTCTACTACCACTGCTGCTGTCTCTGCATCCTCTGGCTACTGCTATGGCACGTACTCTGGAGAGGGCCCCAACCTTCACTGAGGAGGAGAACCAGGCCCTGCTGGACGGGCTTCTTCCACAGTACAGCAAGCTGTATGGGAAACCAGGGCAGCAGGTGAGTGTGCAGTCCACTGCCTTCCTAATTGTGCATGTTGTCTGACTAGCAGTACTAGCAGTGTGTACACCAGTGGCAAGCATACTCACTGAGTACTTTCATCCCCCAAAGTGTGTAGGTACATGTAATGAACAGGTGTTCTGCAGCAAAAGTGCATTTGTGCAAGCTTCAACTTCCCAGGTAATGTTAACATGTCAGACATGCAGGGCATTTGTCCATTTCCATGGGTGCACTACCTGTGTAACTCATTTTCCTTTGTGATGACGACATGTATATCCAACTGTGTGCAGCACAAATATGGGGCATGTGTGTTAATGGACTTTTAACTTTGTCATCCTCACAGGATGATGCCCACCAGAAGCAGGAGATATGGCTGACCATCGCCCAGGCAGTTCGATCAGTGAGGGTCTACAAGTGCCGGATCTGCAACTGCCAGAAGAGGTGGCAGGACCTTCGGGGCTGGACCCGGAGGATCGCAAGGGTCCAGCCGAAGCTGTCACGTCCTCGCGGATGGGGCAGACACCGGACCCTGACCCCCCACATGCTCAGGATTCTGGCGGTGATCTTCCCGGGCCTGGATGGGCAGCTGAAGGCCAGACAGCAGCAAGGAGGGGGTAAGTCCATGCCTAATCTGTGTACTATGTCTGACATGCTATTTGCAGTCTTTTGGCCTGGTCACACTTCCACATTACGTAGGTCTTGTTGTCCAGGACTCATGTCCCACAATTGTGTGATGCACACTCCTCATCTGATCCACAGGTGTGGACCCTACAGTCTGTGGCTTGCGTCATTAGGGCACTGTGTCCCTGCAGTCAGCTATGCTTCAGGTTCCGGGCAGCATCTATTACCGTGACTCTGTTGTGTGTTTCATGGGTGGGTCAATTGTTTACACAATGCCTAAGATCTGACATGTGATCTGTGTATGCCCTTGATATGTGTTCCAATTGCTGGTCTGACTCGCCACATATGCCTGGGGTATTTCAAACACACCCATGCAGCAGGGGACTCCACATTTTGGGCCTCAGGAGTATGTATATCAAGTGTGTCACACTTGCTTAGCCACCTGACTACTGTCCAGGGCTATACACTGTTTCACGTAGACCTGGGCAGTCATGCCTACTCAAGGGCATTTAGATACACTCCATAACCCCACTCCTGTGTATCAACTTACAGGTTGTGCTTAGTGACATGTGCCTTCAGGTGTCTTCCTCTGTGTCATTGTGGTGTGGCTTCCTTTTCAGGACAACTGGGGTGTTCATGAGTTTGAGGGTCAGCAGGACATCTGAGATGTGACTATAAGAGACTTGACCTGTGTGACATATAGGTGTGTGATCACTTGACAGTGCACAATGGAGTATGCAACTGTGAACTTCAGGCAGCTGTGTTTCAGTTGTGTTCGCAGAGACTCATATGTCTGTTTTGTATGATGTGGGGTCATCTGGGTCCGGGATATGTTGTTTGCAGGGGATGGACAAGTGCACTTGTCAGCTGCAGAGTTTGCTTTACCCATGACCTATGATTGTGACACAGTGCATACTGTTGTTGTCTGGATGCCCTGCCCCTGTGACAGGAGACAGTGATGACTGCCTTTCCAGGCATGCATGTGCCATGGCATTTAACTTGCTATGAGTGATCCTGCATTGGGGTCAAATGTGCTCCATGCACCCCATTGTGGCATTGACTATCAGGACATGAGAACATCATAGTGTGTGTTGCTGCTATGCATCACAAACATGTAAAATGAGACTCTGCCCATTCCCTCTTCCTGACACCTGTACTGAGTCAGTGGCAAGAGATGTGATGTGTGTATAGTGACATACTCCTACATGTTCACTTGCATGTCCAACAAATGTGTAGGTGGTGCATGTCTGCACATTGGGGTATTAGGATGCAACAGACATATGGGTGCAAGTTCAGGAGGGATATGAGTACCATGGTTGATGGTGAGACTGACAATTGGCTTATTCTAAACAGTGTGAGCACTTTGAGCAGTGTTCAGCTGATGATGCCAGGGCTTGCCCTGTGATGTGCTGTACTCACTGTGGTGTGTGCGGTCAGTGCAGGAGACTGATGTTCTTCTTTTTTTCCTAATTCTATCCAGATACATCCACGGCCACAGGAGGGGACAGCTCCACGGACCAGGAGGAGCCACAGAGCCTGACTGGGACAGAAGGCGAGGAGTTGGAGGGAGCCAGTGGCACGGAGGGCGAGTGGAGCCACACCAAGGAGTCCTCAGCACCATCCACCCCAGCTGAGGGCCACAGCAGCTCAGAGGATGAGTCCCTTGTGGAGGCAGGTGTCAGCAGCCACCAAACCCCAGCTAGTGAGGCTGTCCCCGCCACCGCCACCACCACCACCATCACCACCCTCCCATTGACTCCCATCCCAGAGGTCCGTGGAGGCTCCTGTGTTCGGGAGCATGTCTCCTTTGTGCCAGGCACCGCACCCCCTGCCCCTGTGTCCCCTGCTGCCCTGAGTGTGGAGTCTGTGGACTTGTTTCGACAGATCCATGTAGGGCAGACATCAATGCTGAGTGTCCTCCATGCACACACCAGTCTGTTGACACAACTGGTGTCATTCATAGTGGGCATTTCATCGGGCATGTCTGCTCCACAGAGGACACATCAGTCCATGGCCTCCTCTCTGACGGCAGCAGTGTCCCTCCTCCAACAGTCCCTCACCCCTCCTACCCCTGCCCCATCCACGATTCCTAGCACTCTACCTGTCCCAAGCACAGACACACCAACACATTCACCCAAACCCACAGACATGGGCAGCACAAAAACACCCAAACCAAGGTCTAGACGTGCACAAAAGCAACCTCAGGGGACTGATACCACACTCACAGGGGATGGTTTGTAAACAAACACACAGGCATCCACAACCACTCCACAGTCCTCCAATACCTCTCCCTCCAAGACCCCTTCCCTTACCTCACCTGCAAACCCATCTCCCAAGAAGCTCTTCCTCTATGACCTTGGCCTCTTCTCCACCGATCCAGCAGATCCAGCTTACAAGGGGAAGAAGAAGTCCCCACACACAGAGGGGAGTGCCCCTCACACCCGGACACCCTCCCCCAGGTGCAGTCAGACTGAGGCCCCCACCCACAAGTCCCTCCGGAGCCAGAAGAGCAAGACCCATCCCCGCCCCGCAGCTCCATGACACAGTCTCCGTCCTCCATCCCCCAGGCCACCACTCCAGAAGTTCCCCCATCACACCCTGCCCCAGGTTTCCCCACCCACAGATACACCATCCCCAAAATGCTCCGGCCCTCCCCCCTACCACTTGCTCTTCCACCCCCACCCCACCCCGGTCAGACTGGCTGTGCCACTGGTGTGGGGACGGTGGCCCCCCTCTCTGTCCTGCCGACCTCACCTGAACCCCATTCCGCTCCCATGGAGTTGGGCACTGCAGTGGAGTCCACGACCACCCTGTCTGACTTGGGCACTGCAGTGGGGACCCAGTCCACTCCATCTGACCTGCCCACTGCAATTTTGCCGGCAATCCACCCCATCTGACTTGTGCCCCACAGGTGTGACTGCACCCACTATGTCAGTCACCTCCACTGCAGTTGCCAGTGACTCTCCGGCATCCACCACCCCTTCACCGCCTCCTTCTGCTGAGCCCTGATCCTGTCCCTGCGGTGCCTGGCCTGCCCCCATGTATTCCCCTCCGAAGGGGATGTCCCCTGTCCTTACCAGTGCAGGCAAGCAACGTGTGACAGTTGTCACTCAAATCACATTGTTGACATTTGGATATGGACTGGCCATTGGCCTTTGTTTTGAAAGGACTTTGCATTTGCATTTCAATTTTGCTGAATAAAGCATTTGTATTTATCCTTGTGCATTTGATTTAGCTGTACATTATGTTGATGATGTTTACCATGACTTTGCAGTTATAATTAACCCCGGGCGTAGCACTACGCTTCGCCCACGTAGTGTACGTAGCGCTGCCTGCTTCGCACTTTCCGAAGTAGGCGAAGCAGGGCAGCGCTACGCACACGCCAAGGGCGAAGCGTAGCTGCTTGCCACCCGCCACCCACCTCCCGCCTGCCCTCCTTTTAATAATATAAGCATTGAAAAATAAATTAAAGTAAGTCGACTTACCCGTAAGCGCGGCGTCTCCGGGGCTCCCTCTTTCTGTTTCTGATTTCTTCTGGCAAATGCGCATGCGCGGACACCCGCGCATGCGCATTTCTCGCGAGAAATGCGCATGCGCGGGCGTCCGCGCATGCGCATTTGCCAGAAGAAATCAGAAACAGAAAGAGGGAGCCCCGGAGACGCCGCGCTTACGGGTAAGTCGACTTACTTTAATTTATTTTTCATTGCTTATATTATTTAAAAGAAGGGCGGGCGGGAGGTGGGTGGCACGTAGTCGGGCTACGCGAAGCGCGTAGTGTGCGTAGATTTGGGCACACTACGTGCTGCTTCACGTAGCCCCACTACGCCCACTACGCCCACCCTTAGTTATAATGCTGGATTTCCAATGTTGAATACTGAGGTGTTGATGTGATGTACTCCATGTGGTCCACGATATATGTATCCGATTCTGGTCGGTATCCATGTCATCATTTGCAGCTAACTGGGTGTGTCATGATGAACAAGTTACTTACCTTCGGTAAAGCTTTTTCTGGTGGATAAAGTATATGCCTGTGCATTCCTCACCTTGTGAATATCCCCTGCGCCAGCATTCCATGGAATTTTTTCCCCCAGCTCTCCACGCCGACGTGGACGTCATAATACCTCGCCTCCGCTCGCGACTCCGTATGACGTCACAGGAGCCATAAGAGAGCAACGTCGGCGTGATGATGACGTCAGTTCCAACCATTTTTTCCGTGCCTCCGAGGCGAACAGGTGGACCGACAACAAATTCAAAGTATACACAGTATATAACATTCGAAAAAATATACATAGTACATATACAAAACGAAAGCTAAAGAACATAAGCATTTCCTATAAGTGTACCAGATAAAAGAAGATACAATGTAAAACAACATGTCAAGCAAGGCATCCTTTAAGGTATACAAAGGTGGACAACAGGGAGGCGGGTGGGCCAGTGAGGAATCCACAAGCAGATACAGTCTCCACAAGAAAAAATGTTTCCGAAGGTAAGTAACTTGTTCTTCTGATGGATACATCTGCCAGTGGATTCCTCACCTTGTGAATAGATTCCCACAGCAGTCCCACTCCCGAAGGAGGGTGTCCACCTTCCTATACCAAAAAGTCCTGCAGGACAGAGTGCGCAAAGTGGCCCTCCTTCCTCATCTCAGAGTCTAAGCAATAATGCTTTGCGAAAGTATGGAGGGAGGCCCAAGTCGCGGCTTTACAAATGTCTGCAACAGGAACACCGATGGCCAAAGCAGAGGTAGAAGACTTAGCTCTAGTTGAATGAGCTCTAATACCCTCAGGAGGAACCTTACCAGTAAGGGCGTAGCAGATGTTGATGGCTAGGATGATCCACCTGGACAGAGTGCGCTTGTGCACAGCCTTGCCTTTAGAGTGTCCAATATAGCCCACGAAGAGCTGATCATCCAAACGAAAATCCTTCGTTCTGTCCAAATAAAAGCTCACAGCTCTTTTAGGGTCCAATCGTTGAAGTCGCTCCTCCTCCTTGGAAGGGTGATGGGAAGGATAAAACACAGGAAGAGTAATGGGCTGCCCCAGATGAAAGGGAGTAACTACCTTAGGTAGGAATGCAGCCCTGGTCCTGAGGACCATCCTTTCAGCATGTAAGGATAAAAACGGGGTTTTGAACTAAGAGCTTGAAGCTCACTCACCCTCCTTACCGAGGTTATGGCTATAAGAAAGACCGTTTTAAAGGACAACAGCCTCAAAGGACAGCTATGAAGGGGCTCAAAAGGGGACCCCATCAAAAAAGTTAAAACAAGATTAAGGTCCCACTGTGGCATTACAAAGGGAGTAGGTGGAAACCTGTTAGTAAGACCTTTGATAAATCTTAAAACAATAGGAGACTTAAATAATGACGGCTGATCTGGAAGACAAAACCGATAAGGCTGATAAATAGCCCTTAACCGTGGCCTCAGCACAACCCTGCTGAGCCAAGGAAAGAGCAAACTAAAGCACATCGGAAAGGTGGGCTTTTAATGGGTCAATGGATCTCTCTCCACACCATTTTACAAACTTTGACCACCTGTAGGAGTAAATAGACTTGGTGGAGTGTTGCCTGGCCGATAAAATAACATCCACCACATCAGGCGGGAGAGGGAAAGAACTCAGGTTGCCCCGTTCAATCTCCAGGCATGAAGGTGCAGGCTCTGGTGGTGGGGGTGTAGAACCTGCCCCTCCGACTGCGAGAGGAGGTCTGCCCTAAGAGGGAGACGGAGCGGAGGGTGCGAAGAAAGGTGAAGTAGATCTGTGCACCACACCCTTCTTGGCCAATCCGGGATGATCAATATAACTTGGGCCCGGTCTTGGTGAATCTTCCTCAGAACCCGAGGAATCAAGGGTATGGGAGGAAACACGTAAAGGAGTTGTGAGCCCCAACTCAACTGAAGCGCGTCCGCAAACGCCCCCTGCATCGGAAAGTGGAGACTGCAGAATGACGGGCAATGTGCGTTCTCGAGAGTGGCAAAAAGGTCCACCCGAGTAGTCCCCCACATCCGGAAGATGTGCTGAACTACCTCTTGATGAAGCCGCCATTCGTGGTCGGCGGAAAACTGTCGACTGAGACTGTCCGCACGTACGTTCAGCACCCCGGCCAGATGATTCACCATCAAGCAAATCCGATGGTCCTGAGCCCAGGACCAGAGTCGCAAAGCCTCTCTGCAGAGACGGTACGACCCCACTCCTCCCTGCTTGTTGACGTACCATATCGTGGTAGTGTTGTCCGTCAGGACTCGTACCGACTGACCGCGAAGGGAAGGGAGGAAAGCCTTGAGCGCCAAGCGTATCACCCGCAATTCTAGAAGATTGATTTGAGACAATCTTTCCTCTGGAGACCAAAGACCCTTGATCTCCAGATCCTCCAGATGAGCACCCCACCCTAAAGTGGAGGCATCCGTTATCACTGTGGCCACCGTTGGAGGAAGATGAAAGCGCTTTCCTTGAGACAGGTTGCCCTCCATGCTCCACCAAGAAAGGTCCCCTGCAGCTTCTCTGGAGATCCTGATCGACCCTCTGAGATCTCCGTTGTACTGATACCACTGCCTGCAGAGACACCACTGGAGTGCCCTCATGTGCCAGCGTGCATGGTTGACCAACAAAATGCAGGAGGCGAACAGACCGAGCAGGCGAAGGACCTTCAGAACTGGAACAAACGCTGCATTGTGGAATGAAGGGATCATCTCCTTAATGTCGAGAATTATTTGAGGAGGAGGAAATGCTCGACACACAGTAGAGTCCAGTACCGCCCCTATGAACAGGTTGCCTTGAGAGGGCACCAGGTGAGATTTGGGCACATTGATCGAAAAACCCAAGTCGAATAACAGCTGAGATGTTACCTGCAGATGACGTTGCACCATCTCTGGGGACTCTGCTTTCAGAAGCCAGTCGTCCAGGTAGGGTAAGACCGGAATCCCCGACCTCCAGAGATGAGCAGCTACCACCGCCATCACCTTGGTGAAGACTCGAGGTGCAGTAGTAAGACCAAACGGGAGAACCGCAAACTGGTAGTGTTGTGACCCAACCGTAAAACGGAGATACTTCCTGTGCAACTTCAGGATTGGTATGTGGAAATACGCATCCTGCAAGTCGATCGACACCATCCAGTCTTTTTGCTGCAACGCTTGAAGAACCTGTGCAAGGGTTAGCATCTTGAATTTCTCTTGTTTCAGGTAAAAATTCAAGACTCTGAGGTCCAGGATCCTTTTTGGGAATCAGGAAATACCGGGAGTAGCATCCCTGACCCCTTTCCTGCTCCGGAACCACCTCTATCACATCTTTTTGTAGCAATGCAATAACCTCCTTCTGCAGAAGAAGCAGATGGTCCTCTGAGCAAAAACCTTGGCAAGGAGGGTAAGAGGGAGGAATTTCCCGGCCGTACCCGTTCTCCACAAGGTTTAAAACCCAAAGATCCGTTGTGACAGATTTCCAACCTCGCAGAAAGTGGGACACCCGACCCCCAACAGGCCTCACATGATCCAGGATGGGGTATCTAGGGCTGCTTCCCTGAAGCTTCATTTGGAGCAGAGGAGGCTGAAGAGGTGGAGGGATTGTGACCAGAACCACACCGACCCCTTTTATCTTCATCTATATGATCTATAGAGAGGATTTTGATGCTGCTGTTGCTGCTGATGCTGAGGTTGACGGAAGGAACGAAAGGGTGATCTCCCAAATCCTCTATACTTCCTGAAGCCAAACCCTTTTGACTGTGTCTGCAAAGCTAAAGATTTCGCAGTAGCCCTGCTATCTTTAAATCTTTGCAGGGCGGAATCCGCTTTTTCCCCAAAAAGCTTTTCCCCATCAAAGGGTAAGTCGACTAAGGTGGCCTGAACATCAGCAGAGAAGCCGGAAGAATGAAGCCAAGCCTGCCTTCTAGTGGCTATAGAAGATCCCATAATCCTAGCCACGGAATCAGCCGTATCTAGGCATGACTGAATAACCTACCTAGCGGCAGCTTGAGTGTCTGCAACAACCTCCATAAAAGAGCCCTTTTCCTCATCAGGCAGTTTAGGGGCTAACTGCTTCACAGAGTCCATCAAAGCATGAACGTAGCGTCCCAATAAGCAAGTGGCATTTGTTGACTTAAGCACCATACTTCCAGAAGAAAATACCTTTTTAGCTGACTGTTTGATCGTTTTAGAATCCCTGACAGCTGGAGCCTGTGGAAAAGCACCTGAAGATTGTTTCGAACAGGATGCCTGCACTACAAGACTCTCTGGAGAAGGGTGCGAGGAAAGGAAGCTTGGATCCCCCGGAGCCACTCTATACCTCCTTGCCACAGTTCTGGAAATCACCGGTGAAGAAAGTGGCTTGTGCCAAACGTCCATAACAGGCTCTAAGATAACCTCATTAAAGGGCAACAAAGACTTAACGATGGAAGAAGGTGAATGAATGATTCAGTCAAAAGGTTTGGCTTGTATTCTGCAGAAGGCAACTGTAAGTCCAACAACTCCGCAGCCTTCCTGATGACCAAATGGTATGGAGCCAACTCTTGAGGAGGAGATGACATGGAAGAAGAATGCTCCCATTCAGGAGTAGTGTCCAACCCACTTGCCTCCTGAATGCCCTCAAATTCGTCAGTGGAGTCACCCACTTCACCTTCCTCCACTTCCTCTGGCCGATATTGCTCTTCCTCTATAACCCTCTGAGCTTCTCTTCAAGAGCGTATCCGAGGGCACGGCATCAGCGTCGCCGTATGCGGAGTCGGCGGCACTGAACGCGGAGTCGGCGGCGCCGGAGGAGTCGGCGGCGCCAGACGTGGTGCAGTTGGAGTCGGCGCCGGCATCGAGGGAGGCTCCGATGAAGGCAAGCGATCCAGTCGAGGCCGGGAGGAAGGCTCTCCAGACGGCGCTGGGAACTGCCATGAAGGAGCCATTGGCACGAAGGGCATGAAAGGTGCCTGAGCATAATGTTGCGGCACGCCCAAACTAAACGCCATTGGACCCACGGGACCTGAAGGTGTGCCGGATGGGAAGGCTGCTCTTTGGAAAACACCATACATTGCATTAAGGAAATGCGTCAGATCCGCACTCGGAGTCGAGAAATGCGGGTATGGGTAAGAACCTGAATCCGACTGAGGAGTAGCTGGAGCCGGAGCCGAAGTATCCTCAACTGGAGCCGCAGCTTCACCTTCTGGCACTGGCGAAAGATCTGCCACCTGCTCCGGCTTGGCGTCGGAAGCTGGAGAATCCGCAGGAGACTGCGCCGGAGTTAACTTGGGCGAAGGTGACTTCTCCAGAGAAACACGAGGAGAAGGGGAAGGTGAAGGAAAGACAAATTCCTTACTTTGATGTCGAGGCGACGGCGACCTCGAAGCCTCACTCTTCAACGATCGGCGCCGAGAGCTATGTTTCCTCTTCTTTTTGTGCCTTCTCGACTTCGAAGAGTGCGAAGTCGACGACTCCGGCTTCGACTTGTCTCTTTTCCTACCTCTGCCCTCCTTTTTCACCTTGGCCATGTAAAGCTTTGCCTCTCTCTCTTCAGTGCCTTAGGATTCATTTTCCTACAGCAGGAACAGTCCACCACATCATGGTGCAATGAAAGACACCATAAGCAGTCTTCGTGGGGGTCAGTGATAGACATGTGACCCCCACATTCCCTACACCGCTTGAATCCTGACTTCCTCGTCGAAGACATGATAAATCCAGAAACAGTAACTCACAAGCAGACTACAAAGTAACAGGAGAGTGCTGGAAAACCGTTACGCGTCAACAGCGCGGAAAAAAGGGAACTGACATCATCACGCTGATGTGGCTCTCTTGTGGCTCCGGTGACGTCATACGGAGTCGCGAGCAGAGCCGAGGTATTATGACGTCCACGTCGGCGTGGAGAGCTGGGGGAAAAAATTCTGTGGAATGCTGGCGCAGGGGATATTCACAAGGTGAGGATTCCACTGGCAGATGTATCCATCAGAATAACAATTTGTGAACATCTCGGTAAACATTTCATTTGCATGGTCACATCTGTGGCTTGCACACATGGACATATGATGTGCTTCCCATTGTCCATTTTGTCTATTTCCTTGACTGTGGGCACATCTCCACTGGACCTGCAGGTGTGGGCATCATTGGTGTAGGAGCAACTGGGTCCTCTTGCTGGACATATGTATTGAGTATGTGCAGAAGACTTAAGGGACACTCCCGTACCCAGGCTGTTGTGACCAGAGTCTTTATTAGGTGGTAACTGATGGCTGACTGACCAAGTGTTCTGCTGACATGACTGAGACCTGCCGGGACTATGTTTGGCACAGCTGAGCTTCCACAGGAGTTGAGTTCCCTCAAGTAAGTGTGTTGTTCCGTGACATTGCCTGGGCCCATGGTGTGTGTTGTGTGAGCATGTGTGTGTGTGTCCACATCCCTTTTCATACACAGGCATTGTTCCCTTGATATGTTCCTGTTGTTGATGATTGCTGAGTTGTACTGTGTTCATCCCACATCTTTGTCATGGGCTACCAGATGTGTGGGTGCATGACACACTACTGTTAATTGGTGTTTCATCATTGGGATTTGTCAGTTCTGAGTGGTGATGATGTGGTGAGACGCAGATGGGACACATTCAGAGGTCCCCAAGGCACTTGTTTGTTCGCAATATCATGTAGTTGTCCCTAGGTGGTACCTTTCAGTGATTGAGACATGTGTATGTGTGTGTGACTGCTCCCACTCGTCAGGTTCAGGGCTGCAATGTTGGCAGGTGTCAGCATGTGTGCCTTGTGGTTCTCCTTGGCTTCTGCATTGTCCTGGGACTGTGGCAGGGATTCCGAAGGTTACGGGAGCTTTGACGTCATGGCCATGTACCGCATACTGTGCAGTATGTCTGTCATTCACTATTGTTGTAGACTGTCCTTGTGTGATGAGTCTGTGCACCTTAGTTCCTCCCAACATTACTGTGTTTGTCATGGGTGCATGTGCAATGTCACATGTCCATGTGGGCTTCACAAATGCACATTGGTGCAGTTCAGGGTGTGTTGTGTTGAGGGTGGACAGATGTGAATGTTTGCATGGATGGGCCCCTACCTCCCGTTTGTCCATGGATGAAGGGCCATGCTGAGTGATTTGTGTTTGTGTAGGTGTGATGTATATTTGTGGCACAGGACACATGTCTGGGTTTCACAGTTTGTATGACATCTACCTTTGTCATCACAGTGGACATATCATGCTTGCTTGTGTCACCCCAATGTCTGGTCCCTGGGGGTAGTGCTGTTGTGTGTTAGTCTCTTGCTGTGCTCGCTGCTGTTCATTCCAGCTTGTGTCACATGTGTCTGTTGTGCTCCCACTCATCTCACAATGCCTGATTGCCCACTAAGGGGGACCCAATGATGGGTTACTTTGTATGGCACTGTGTCCACATCTGTCTCACTGTGGTTCAGCCCCCCTCATGTGTTGTGTTGTTGCCTGGGGATACTGAGACACACACACACATGTTGTGTCAGATGTGCAGTGTGAGGTTGCCTGTTTGTGGTTGTCCATCTGCACCAGTGCATTGGTATTGCTGTTGTGGGCCATTGTCTGGATGTTGTTTTTGTGATTTTCCCTGCTGTCCCTGTGAGTCATATCACATCATTCTGCGCATTCATCCTGGTTGTTAGGTCCCATTGCTGCCATGGAATGGGAGTTTGTGACCTGACACCTACAGTCTACACAGGATGTTTTGATTTGTGTGTCTATTTTCGAGATGTGTATGCTTTGTGATGGTCACTTCTGCTTTTGTGTCATTGTACACTGTATGCAATGTCAGCCCCCATGGGAGGTGCTTGTCTGCACATGGCCGAGAGTATGTTAGGTTTTCACAGCACTGTTAGCCTCACCACATCTCTGTGGGTATGGGACACAACCACTACTTTGCCACAAAAGTGTTTCATGTGTTGGGACCAGGAATCATACATGCTGTTTGGCATTTGCAGCTTTTAGCATGATAACACTTACCTTTTGGTCACTGTGATGAGGTGGGTTTTAGACCCCATCACCACAATGCTCAACATTTGCTGCAGTTTGGAACCCCACACTTAACTTCTTTTCTACACAGTGAGGGGGTGTTAGTGCACATTGTCACAGAGCTATTATGATGCTTGCCTTGTGTAGGCCACACTCAGTTTTTGGTCACACATGTGATGGTAGTTACATTGTATGTTCGAAGTCATACTCACTGTTGTGGGCATTTGTCACAGACTACACACTGTTGTCATGATGTTAGGGGGATGTATTTTGCTGACATACCTAATGTTGGTGTATGATGGATGTGTGGCGCATCACCCATCCTATGGGTGGGGGTGGCAGGAGTGCTGGGCAACGTAAGCCCTATGAGTGGGGGTGGCAGTAGTGATGGGTAACATAACCCCTATGGGTGGGGGTGGCAGTAGTGATGGGCAACATAAGCCCTATGGGTGGGGTGGCAGTAGTGATGGGCAACATAGTCCCTATGGGTGGGGGTGGCAGTAGTGATGGACAACATAAGCCCTATGGGTGGGGGTGGCAGTAGTGATGGGCAACAGGTCCCCTATGGGTGTGGTTGGCAGGAGTGATGGGTAACATTGTCCCTATGGTTGGGGGTGGCAGTAGTGATGGGCAACAGGTCCCCTATGGGTGGGGGTGGCAGGAGTGATGGGCAACATAAGCCCTATGGGTGGGGGTGGCAGTAGTGATAGGCAACATAGTCCCTATGGGTGGGGGTGGCAGTAGTGATGGACAACATAAGCCCTATGGGTGGGGGTGGCAGTAGTGATGGGCAACAGGTCCCCTATGGGTGGGGGTGACAGGAGCGATGGGCAACATAAGCCCTATGGGTGGGGGTGGCATTAGTGATGGGCAACAGTTCCCCGATGGTTGGGGGTGGCAGTAGTAATGGGCAACATAGTCCCTATGGGTGGGGGCGGCAGTAGTGATGGGCAACAGGTCCCCTATGGGTGGGGGTGGCAGTAGTGATGGGCAACATAAGCCATATGGGTGGGGGTGGCAGTAGTGATGGGCAACAGGTCCCCTATGAGTGGGGGTGGCAGTAGTGATGGGCAACATAGTCCCTATGGGTGGGGGTGGCAGTAGTGATAGGCAACAGATCCCCTATGTGTGGGGGTGGCAGGAGTGATGGGCAACAGGTCCCCTATGAGTGGGGCTGGTAGTGGTGATGGCCATGCAACTCCTATGGTGGCCTGTTGCTATTGGACAGGATAGGGATCCCCTGGGTGTGTGTGACATTTGGCGGGTACGTGTCGTTTGTGTGGTGGGTGTCTGACTTACCGTCTGCGCCGTCCGTGTCTGTTCCTGATCCGGTCATAGATGTACGGTACTGGTATGACCTGCGCAATGGGATTCATGATGTGTTTGTTTCGTTCATGCTGCTTGTTGCTCCGTTTCGTACCTGTTGTTAGCTGGTCCGTCTCATAGCCGTGGATTGTGTTCTGGCACGAATCGTACCTTATATGCTTCTTTTCCGGATGCTGTGACGTGCTGTACGTGGTGACCCGTCTGGCGCGTATGATTTGCGCATCGTACTTGTCCGGCCGGAAACTGCATTGGGTACTGCTTCTAAGCGACTCAGTTCGGCGTTCGGAGGTACAGCTCGTACAGAAAATGAAGCTTGAATCGCAGCCTACGTGTCGGTCGGATTTGTGTTAGTTAAGCGCATCGTACTTCATCGCCCGGACGGACCGGCTCCGGGTATGAGTCGGTCGCAAGGTAAGGCTATGAACAGCTCTCGGAGAGCTGTCCGACCCGGATCGGAATCGACCCCTATATGTATGAATACAGGAAGATGATTCTAATAGCAAGGAAATGCCTGGTGTTAAGTATAAGTTCTCAGTGCTTAATTATGTAATGTATCCAATTGCCTTGGCATTTATATAGTGTTTTCATGAAACTAATGTACCTCAGTGGTACTCTGCAGTTATTGGATGTGAGCCCATCGTACATGAATGATTGTGTAGTAAAAACAGTGATATACATTAATATAATTATAGTGTAATATTTATTATTACAGTAAAAATAGCTCATTAAAAGATGGCCACAAAATGTTGATGTATGGTATACATGTGAAATCTTCATTTATGCAGGCTTAAGCTTCAGAGTTGCGATATAAATTAATAACACAAGTTGTACATGTTCTTGTTAATGTTCTTTTGCGGGTTCTAAGTGTTGAAGGGTAATGGGTAAGTCATCAACAAACTTGCAAAGCACAAAACAAAACATGATTGCCCATATTTTGTTATAGAAAAGAACTCTGCTTGTTAAAGTGTTTGTTATCAAACAAACTCGCTTTGTGAGGTGAGGCCCATTCCAGAACGTTAGAGCTCTTGGTTTTGGGCCTTAATCATTGTTTATAGAACTAACATAATTTTCAGGTGTTCATTGTTCAACACAATCCAATTTATGAGAGAGAATTGTGAATCAAGAAATTTCCACATGGGTTGAAAATGGAGAAACCTCGCTTTGAAAAAGGCCACAATTTTTCTCTAACAGATGCACAAGCTAGTGCTGGTTTAGCTGAAAATAGCTAAGTCTAATTGTGTGCGATAATCTCATTTTCTGTTGTGAAAAGGCTTTTTGACATGAAGTAAAAATTAACTTTTTAAACAAAATAGCTGAAATTTGGCTATCCTTTCAGTGTGTTTTGACTACAGGTATGTCAAATAATGTTGCAAGTGCCCCTGTGCATCGATCTGTAAACTCTACTGTTGGGAGGAATATAGCCAATTGGAAATGTCAAATGCCTTCTTCTAGGGTAGGCCAGAGATTCTTCAATTCCCCCTCCTATTTCTGTCTTCGAATTCCATGAATCCTCTTTCGAGTGTCTCCATTTTCCTTCAAATAGACAAGAGTTTCCATTTTCCTTGACATGCAAATGCAATAACCTCTCTGATGGACAGCACATTCACGTTTTAGTCTCACACCCAAAATACATTGTATAGGCTGGATTACATATGTACCAGCAATCCTCTAGTTCCACATTCTTTAAAACCCCTTCACAGAGCCAGTTTTAATCACTGATCGCACAAGTATCTCTTTAGAAATTAATATTCCTAACATACAACTCAAAAAAACCTCATGGAGGTTTAAGGACTATCTCACCGATGATCCAGTAGTCTTAGAGACAATTCAAAAATCAATTCAAAATGTTATGAAAGAGAACCGATCAACAGAGCTTGCAGTAGGAACTATACGGGACGCATTGAAAGCCATAATTAGAGGTATGATACTAGGAATAATGGCTAAAAAAATAAGCAGATCAATCTTAGATTAAAACAATTAAAAATACAAATAAAACTGCTGGAACATGATAAATCACGAAGCCAGGATCACACAGTGTCAGTTATATAAAAACCCTCAAATATGAATACAACACAATCATGAGTGAAAGAGCGTATAAATGGTCCAGCAATCTCAAAGCTAAGAACCTCTTTGAAAAAAACAGGGCCAGCAGGTCACTGGCACTCTTTCCAAAATCGCCAAAATCTAATGGCTGTATACCAGCAATCAGAAACAAACATGGAGCCCTACTTACAAACTTCAAAGAGGTCTCTAACTCATTGCTTAGCTTCAATTCTGATTTGTATAACCTAAAGAATCACGCAATGTAGGCAACTGCAAAAAATATCTGAACCCACTAAACTTCTCTTCTCTAACAGTAGGCACTAATGAAATTCTCAACCAGAGGATTGAAAGCATTAAAATAATTAAAGCAATACAATCACTCAAAAATGGGAAGGCCCAGGGCCTATAATACTTTCTAAAATACTTTACTTCCACACTTGGAAGAGCTACATGAATACTTCACCTACACAACCAAAATGACTGCCACTGCTTCTGAATACTTCGCTGTGATGATTCACAAAGAGGTTAAGGACTTACTTGATCATAAAAAACTACAGGTCCGTATCACTTCTAAAAACAGACTACAAAATCTAAAACAAAATGTTAGCCATATGAGTAGAAAGCAATTCCTCCCTACCTCATACACCCCAGACAAATGGGCTTTATGATAGGTAGAGTTGCAGCAGATAACGTCAGACTATTCAGACATGTACCTGAAAATGCAAATCTTGTATTCTCAGTGTCGATGGCCGTAGCACTTGATGCCAAAAGGCCTTTGACAAGGTATGATGTCCCTTCCTTGGCTCAGCCCTTGAAATATGTAATATCTGATCAACCTTGCATGGCTCTGTCTTTTTCAGAGAATGTTGAGATTGCTGTACAGATAATGCTAAGAAGAATATCTCAATACACCTAGGTATCTGGGGCCATATGTACGAAAGGAAATTGCATTTCTTAACTGACCAAATCACAATTTCGGGCGATTATGAAATGCAAAACTGCCTTACCTTATATACAAAATGCATAAGCGGATTGCAAAATGTAATTTGTACCCAGTAGAAATCACATTTGCGATTCCTAAAATAGGAAATCGCAAATAGGGATTTCCTATTTGTTATTTTCTAATCACATGTATATACCATTACGTAATTGAGAAATGGGCATTTAGGAAAAGTTATAACCATTGACTTGGATCTGAAAGAAATCAGGTGTAAAAAGAAAAAGGCACCCAAAATGCATGAGGATTATTCACACAGAAGGATAATGATAGCATCAGTGATGCCATCAGTGATGTCATTTGAGTAGTACGCAACTTGAAACAGTCCATAGTGATCGTTTGAGTCCGTTCTTTCATAATGTCAGTGAACCATTGAAGAACTTTGCCATGAATACATATATATCAAAATGCCTGCTTCCCATGCTTGAATCATTCCCCATCGTCGAGATGAGAGTCCCCGGTATGTATAAAAATAGTAGTACAAATCACTACAAATCAGAAACTAGGCCTAGGTCCATTCTAGTTTTGTAACACATCCACCTCTTTTTGTAAAAGAGACCAAATAAATTAACCAATCAGGTTAGCCTCACCCTGTAGAATGTTCCTGAGAGAACCTCAGACCCTCAGATTTTCGTAGCCGTAGTGCCACAGTATAACCATAAAATGGAGAAGGTCGAGCTCTCCCAGGGGAGGAGGGCGGGTCGCATGTAAATCTTTGAAAGATTCCAATACTGGAGAACTAAAGTTACAGGTAAGTAACTTGTTTTCTTACTCCAGTATTGGAACTTTCATAGATTGCCATGCTTGAATCAGAGTAGCTACAAGTCATGATCACATTTCTTTGCATGTATCAAATTCAACGGATATCAACAATGCATCAATAAGATTAAGGTAAACAATAAATATCAAACATATATCAGTTTAGACTTTACCGACTATGGGCCATATGTAGGAAGCCAAATTACGATCGCAAATGCTGAAATTCGCCGAATTTCAGCATTTGCGATCGCAATTTGGGCAGTGTGCTATGTAGCACACAAAAACCCACATGCAAAATAAGGAATCACAAAATTTGCGATTCCTTATTTTGCTAATGCATTTAAGGAATGCCAAATAGCGATTCCTTAAATGCGATGTAGGAAGCACCCAAGTTGTGCGATTTTGGCTTAAGGAATCGCATATTACCACCAACTTCAGGTTGGTGGTAATTTGCGATTTCTTTGAAAAATGCATTTTGTTGCATTTTTCAAAGTGCCATGTGGCGAACATACATGCCCTTAGCGCATGTATGTGCGCCACATGTGCACACATGTTTATTTCAGGGGTGCAAAAGGGTGTCCAATTGACACCCTTGCAACCTTGAAATTGCATTCTCAATTTGCGATTCTCTAATTGAGAATCGCAAATTGAGAATGTCTTCCTATTCATTCCTATGGGCCTTCTAGCCCATAGGAATGAATGGCAAGGTATTCCTTATTTGCAAATCTCAATTTGGGATTCGCAGATAAGGAATAGGTGGGAATCGCAAAATATTTTGCTAATCCTACCTACATTGCGTTTTGCAATTCTCTAATTGCGATTCCCTAAAAAATGCAATTTGAGAATCGCAAAACACGTTTTACCTACATAGAGCCCCAAATCCCTTTTTTTTCTTAAAGCAGAGAAAGTTGATAATCTCAAAATTCAAATGTAATTAACGTATACCTGCATGCATTCAGAAATAAGTACCCATATCAAAAGGTATCAAAGAATGTGCGAAGACAGTATGAAGGAAAAGGAAGGAGGGATGAGAGAGAAACCTCACCACTTATTGAAAGAGGTTCCTCAGGATTGCTTGACCCACTGCAGCGTTGCTGAGCATTGAAGAATCCAAGCAGTAATGCCTTGTGAAGCTATGAGTGCTCTTCCAGGTTGCTGCCCTGCAGATGTCCCGAATAGGTACTCCAGCAAAGAGGGCTGTGGAAGAAGAGATCACCCTTGTGGAGTGAGCATGGACCTTCCCCTCAAGGGGCTTCCCCGCTGCTTGATGACAATATTGGATAGCGCTTGAAATCCAACGTGCAATCCCCTGCATGGAAAGGGGAAATCCTTTACGAGGAGCACTGTAAGCCACAAAGAGCTGAGGTGACTTTCTAAAATCCTTAGTTCTCTGAAGATAGAACTTCAGGCAGCATTGAATATCCAAAGAGTGAAGAGACCTTTCAGCCGGAGTCGTAGGCTGATGGAAAAAAGACTTAAGTATCACTGGTTCATTTAAATGAAAGTCCAGAGGTACCTTTGGGATGAACTTGGGGTTGGTACGAAGTATAACTGTTTTATTCTTACATTGAAGGAAGGGCTCCTGAATGGTGAGTGCCTGTAACTTGCTGACCCTCCTAGCTGAAGACAAGGCTAGGAGAAGAGCCACCTTCCAAGAGAGAAATTTCAAGTCTGTTTTACGTATAGGTTCGAATGGATGCTTTATGAGCTGGGACAAGACCAGATTAAGGTGCCACAGTGGATGAGGAGGTTTTACTGGAGGGAAGGCTGGAAAAAGGCCTTTCATAAACTGCTTAACAATCCTTGCCGACCAGAGCGTAGGGCCTGAGGATGTTCTCCTGAAGCGAAAAATGGCTGCGAGATGAACTTCAATAGATGAATGAGCCAGACCCGATTTCGCCAAGGAAAGAATGTAAGGAAGAATTTCATGAGCCGAGGAAGAGAAAGGATGAACCCCCCCCGAGTCATGGCACCAGTGGCAAAACTTCTTCCACTTCAGCCTGTAAGTTTTGTTTGTACTCTGAGCACGAGCTTGAAAGAGAATGTTTCTACATTCCGCAGAGTCTTACATCTAGAAATTCTCTGTGCTCAGGAGCCACGCCGATAATTGCAGGGATCGGGGATCCAGATGCAACGCTTGACCCCGGGACATTGTCAACAGAGCTGGGAACGGTTCCAAAGGCACCGGATGCTCCCGCGAAAGAAGAAGAAGCTCCGTGAACCTGTATTGGCGAGGCCAAGATGGCGCTATTAGAATCATCTTGCATGGCTTCGTCTTCAACTTCCTGAGAAGACTTGGGATCAGTGGCATGGGGGAAAAGCGTAAACAAAGGTGCCCGACCATGCCATTGATAACGCATTCACCAAGTATTCCCGATTGTGATGCCAGCTAGCGTAGAACCGGCATTTCTTGTTCGCCGGAGTAGCAAAGAGATCCATGGCTGGTCTGCCCCATAGATGAACAATTTCCTGTAGAGTCTGCTGATCCAACTCCCATTCGTGGCCGACTGATTTCAGTCTGCTTAGTGTGTCTGTGGCCTCCCTGCATCCCTGGTAGATGCTCCGCTTTTAGTGAGACTCCCAGCAAGATCGCCCATTCCCAGACGGCCTGAGCTTCCGCTGATAGCAGATGAGATCTTGTGCCGCCCTGCTTGTTGATATAATGCATGGCCGTAGTATTGTCTGTCCTTATTAAAACCGATTAATTTCTTATCCTTGGGAGAAAAGCCTGCAAGTCCAGGTGATTTGCCCTAAGTTCCAGCAGATTGATGTGTAAAATACACTAGTGGTTAAGCCACCGACCACTTATCTGGAGGTCTTGGAGGACCGCTCCCCAGCCCTCCAACGATGCGTCTGTTGTGATATCTTTGAAGAGCTGGGGTGACCATGAAGGAGAGACCTTGGAAAAATGTCCTCCTCGCAAGTCCACCATGAGGCGGCTTCCCTCATTGGAGCCGTCACTGCGATCACATCTTCAAAAGATCCCTCCACCTGGCGCCACTGCAAGTCCAGTTGTTCTTGAAGAGGGCGCATTCGTAACCTGCAGTGAGGAATCAGAGGAATGCAGGATGAAATGGATCCCAGAAGGGACTTGTAGAGGCGAACTGAAAGTAACCTTCTTTTTCGAAGCAGGTGGGCCATTGACCTTAGCTTTGCTTGCCTTTCCACTGTAGGAAAACCTTGTTCTGAGACGTGTCCAATATGGCTCCCAGGAATTTGGTGCTCCCTGAAGGGCACAAATTTGATTTTTCTGCATTGAAGGAAAGACTCAGACTCCTGAACAGCATTGTACAAACTGTTACCGACCTCTCGGCTGCCGCTTTGGTAGTCTTTAGCAATCAGTCATCCAGTTAAGGGAATACCTGGTGCTGTTGTTTCCTTAGAAAAGCTGCCACTGGATCTAGTATATTTGTAAAGACTCTTGGTGCCGATATGAGGCTGAAGGGGAGGACCTTGAATTGAAAGTGGCTCTTGGCTACTGTGAAGTGAAGGAACTTCCTGTGGGATGGATGAATGGGAACATGAAAATAGGCATCCTCTCGATCTAGAGTGACCATAAAATCTCTTGAATTTAAAAGATGAAGAATGTCCTACAAGGAGACCATTCGAAACGACTGTTGGATGAGATAGGTGTTGAGCTCCCTCAGATCTAGAATAGGGCGCCACTTTCCCACAGTCTTGTGAACCAGAAAGAACCGAAAGTAGAACCCCTTTCCCCTCTGCGAGATGGGACCGGTTCTATCGCCTCTTTCTGCAGCATCTGTTGGACCTCTAAATGCAGGAGAAGAAGATGTTTTGTTGCTGTTCCACCAGGGGGCTTGGTTGGAGGAGGATGGACACACTCCAATGTGTGGACCAATTGGATGTTATTGAGAACCCAACGATCCGATGTTATTCGATGCCAATCTTGGAAGTATTGCGATATCCTGCCCCCCACATGTGTTACATGAGGGGGAGGAACAGTAGACAGAGCCAGGCAGCCACTATTGGCGCCTAGAGGACTCCTTCCCCTGGCGTCCTGCTCTTCCTCGGTTCGTGGATCTTGAATAAGATGAGGACTGACCCTGCCGCTGGTTATACTGCGGACGGTAGGACTGCGAGGCAGGCGTATATGAGGAGTACCGGTATTGCTGGTATTCCCCTCTGTATGAGGGAAGACTTCTACCTCTTGCACCCTGAAAGCGGACCTTGTGGTATTGCAGCGTCCCTAACGAACGCGTAGTGTCCATGTCTTTTTTAATGTCCTGGAGCCCATTGTCTATATGTTTACCAAAGAGCGCTTCTCCATCAAAGGGACGATCTAAAATCTTGTTTTGAACCTCTGGTCTGAACGAGATTGCACGGAGCCATCCTTGGCGTTGTAGGACTGCCGCTCCAGCCAGGGAACGGAATGCAGTTGTTGCAATATCCATTGCGCAGTCGATTACCTCCGATGAGGCCCTCTCTCCTTCCTGGAGAATCTTTTGAGCTTCGGCCTTGCTGTGCTCAAGCAGCTGGTCTAAATAGGGGGAGAGGTCACACCACATCTGGCAGTCGTAGTGCCCTAAGATGGCTAAAGCATTAGCTGTTTTGACGAGTAGGCTGGACATTGATGAGAACCTCTTGCCAGCATTGTCCAAGTGTCTGCCTTCTTTATCTGGAGGCGTTGTTAAGGATGTCACTGAATTTCCAGATTTCCTCTGTTCTGCCTGGGAAATAACCGAGTCCGGCTTTGGTTGGCTCACCAGGCAAGCCGGGCTGTCCTTCGGGGCCTTGTATTTCTTTTCTAAACGAGGAAGCACCGGGACCACCGTAGCTGGGGTATTCATAACCTTGAGCCCCTCTTCCCAAACGTGACCAACAATAGGGATTGCCCTCACCGATTTTTTAAAAGGCTCTTTAAAGTCATACAATAAACATTCTGACTGCACCGATGGCATAGGAAGATCGAACCTTTTAGCTGCCCTTTCCAACAAATTATGGAAACCTCCAATGTCCCCAGGCAGAGAATCCACTGGCACCGGAGAAGGGGAAGCAGGAGTAGGGATAATGTAATCATCCCATTTCCTATCTGGATCCGGGAAATCCGTCTGACCCCGGTCCTCATCCGAGGGATCATCCTGGACTGCAGGAATTGTAGGTGATGGATCCAATATCAATTGCAGTGGAGCTGCCGAGGCATGGAAGGTCCCACTGCCAGAAGAGCGGGAACTGAAACAAGCTCCTGTACCGGAGATGGCATTGGAAACATCTTTTATAGTCAGAAAGCATGAACTGTAAGTCCGGAATCAAGGCGGATGGCATACAGACCATTTCCTCCTGATAACCTCCAGGATAGTCTTGAGGAGGTTCATACTCCTGTTCGTCATCATACCCAGCCTCAGAATCCAAGTCCTGGCACTTAACGTGCAGTTCAGAAGGGCTATGTGCATAGCCATACGGACCTTCTTCTTCCGAATCCTCCTCCTCTAGGAGGTGAGTAGGCAGCAGAGGAGTCACTTTGCTTGGGGGAAGTGATCTTAGGAGTAATGTTAACAACTACAGACCTTTCCACTTGATTTCCCCAGAGGCTATGCAGTAAGCACTAAGTCAATATCCTATTCCTCTGAGTGGGACCTAGAGGATGATTTGATCACCTTAGAACATTGGCTCCAACTAAGCGCCTTTGAAATGGCTCCCCCTACTAGGAGGCCAACTAAAACTAACTGAGTCACCGCCCCTTGGTTCTCGGCGGCCCTGAAGGCAAGTAAAAGTGAGTGCAAACGTCTTGAAAGGAAATGGCAGGCGAATTATAATTCTATAGACAAAGGCATTTACAAGCAGCCCTGAGAGATAATTACAGAAATGTTCGCGAGGGAAAGAAACTTTTCTTCTCCACTAAAATTGATGAGGCTAGTAATAAAAGCAGAGAACTTTTTACGATCGTAAACATTTTTGCAGCTCCTAAGTCCACAGGCAGCCTGTTTACGTCGACTAACGAATGGACTAATTTATTGGCATGTTTCTTCCATGCTAAAATCAAAACTATCCAAGACTTTTTTAAAACAGAGCCGCTAGCTCCCGTTGCAGCCACTGTTCTAGCGCCTGTTGCTAGGCGTTGTAGTGACCCATCTTGATCGCAGTTCCCTGCTATTTCTCTGGAAAAAACCCTCTCAATTATGAAGTCCCTCAAATCTGGTGCACCCTCTGACCCCTGCCCGGCTAAAATACTATCATCGACTGCAGAGGTACTCAATCCTGCAGTAAATTCTATTCTTAATACTGCTGAAAAAACCATCGGCAGTTACAGGCCCATTTCTCTACTGCCTTTTTTCTCCAAGGTCTTGTCAATATGATCACCACAGAGTATGTGGCGGCCAATCATTTACTTAATTCCGGTCAGTCCGGTTTTAGGGCTAACTTCAGCACAGAAACTGCGCTACTGGAAGTTGCTGAAGCTATCAAAACCCAATTGGATAAAGGAGGCAATGCGGTACTGGTGTTGTTGGGCCTCTCTGCTGTCTTCGACACCGGACCCCATAACAGACTGCTAAGCAGACTTGAGGAGTGCGGTGTTGGAGGCACTGTATTGAGCTGGTTCACCTCCTTTCTTCAAAATCGTAAACAAACTATTCGGTCCCCTCCTATAACCGCCGATATACTGCCTATGAACGCCGGAGTTCCTCAGGGCTCGCATAGTGCGAAAATAATTCCATATGCGGACGATACCCAACTGTTGTTCACATGTGAGAAGGGGGCCGAGTTCAATGGCAATGCTATTAAAAACTGTTTATCCGAGGTTTTTTTCCTGGCTCACAATTAACCAACTGAAATGTAACTCAGACAAATCTGAGATTATCTTCTTTGGCTCCGGCCCCTGCGATGCTTGGCTTAATTGGTGGCCGCAAGATAGGTCCCCCCTTCAGCACCAGTGACTACAGCTAAAAATGTAGGGGTTAAACTGGATTCTACCCTCTCAATGAAGGCCCAGATACAATCAGTGGCCATAACCTGATTTGGGTTGTTGAGAATGCTGCGAAACGTCCTCCCCCTACTTCCTGCCTCTCATAGAAAGACGGTCGTACAGGCCTTGATGATCTCTAGGCTGGATTATGTCAACTCCCTCTACCTAGGCCTTCCTGCGTATCTGGACGGCCGTCTTCAAATTATCCAAAACGCTTTGGCCAGAGCCATTTTTCTGCTAGGTTCCAGGACACACACGACCCCTTTTCTGATCTCCCTGCATTGGCTCCCGGTTCAGAAACAGATCCATTTTAAATCATTGGTGCTGGTCTTTAAAGCCTTCCAGAAGATTGGGGCTCCTTATCTCAATGAAAGATTTCAACATTACATTCCCCAACGCACTCTGAGGTCTTCCGCCCAGCTTCTGACCTTCACTTCTAAGGTCAGGCTGTCGAGGATTGGGGGCAGATCCTTTCAAGTGGCAGCTTCTCGTTTATGGAACTCTCTGCCACTCGGTCTCAGACAGGCGCAAGACCTCCTCACGTTTAGGCGTAAATTAAAGACCGGGCTGTTTCAGCTGTAAATCTTTCGGATTGCTTTTCGCAAGCAGAGTTTCGCTTTCTGTTAGTTGTTGTGTGGTCTTTGTTTCAGCGTCGGGACACTCCTGGGAGTAGCTGAGCGCTTTATAAGTGCCATATAACATAACATAACTGTTGTATCTACCCTTTTACTCCCACCTTGGTACCTTCCGTCCACCCCCCTCCTTCCACCCACTTTGGTATCTCCTGGAGCTCACCTTGGAATGTTGGTATACCGCTTGCCAGAGAGCGGATGGCCTGAATAAAGTGACAGTTCTACTTACGCTCTGGTGTCACTCATGATTACTATACTGGCGACGAACCTGTGAGGGGGGCGTGACAGGTCATTTCCCCTTTGCGCGGAGAGAACCTGGCACCAAACTGTACCCTCTCTGGCTAGATGGGGGTAAGACTGTTGTCTATGACAGATCAGAAAGTCATCTTAAAGTTCAGCAACATCAATCCCGCTACAAAGAATGGTATGACAAGAAACATGGAGTGAAGAATTTAAGACCCAATGTTAATGATTCTGTGTTGATAAAGAAACCCACCCGGGTAAAGGTGGGACAGAGTAAATTTTTCCTTCCACAAAAAGTTAAAAACAAAGGGAAAAATGTGGTGGAGTTGGAGGACGGTCATGTTTGGAGCGGGGACAGAGTAGCAATGTAAAGTTCTCCTGCGTTCCATGGTTATCTGTTATGTTGGGTAAGGAGATGTGTTGTATCTACCCTTTTACTCCCACCTTGGTACCTTCCGTCCACCCCCCTCCTTCCACCCACTTTGGTATCTCCTGGAGCTCACCTTGGAATGTTGGCATACCGCTTGCCAGAGAGCGGATGGCCTGAATAAAGTGACAGTTCTACTTACGCTCTGGTGTCACTCATGATTACTATAATAACATAACATGTGCAGTTTTCTGATGGTTACAGCAAAAATGGTATCCGTTGTCGACGAGGTCGCCGTCGAGGTCGTCGACCGTGTTGTCGACGATGTTGATGTTGTCATCGTCGGCCCCGTTGATGATACTGTCGTCATGATCGTGGATGTCGAGGCCGTTGTCGCCGTTGTCATAACCATGACCGTCATCATCCTCGTCGTCGTTGAAGTCGTCGATGACACCATCGACGACATCTTCGCCATGACTGATGAAGCCGCATCAGACTTCACCACCGTAGACGTTGAAGACTGCACCGTTGGTGAAGGTAAGGAGACTCTCGTCGACGATCCCGTTGTCAGAGTCATAGAAGAGTGAGGAGATTTTACCTTTTCGCTGCGTGTTGATGAAGAAGATGATGGTTTCTTCGTCGACGCTGTTGTTGGCAGCGTCATCTCAATGGAATTTTCTTAACATGTTTTTCCTCAGAGGGAACAGAAGAGGGCTTTTTGAAGTCCTTTTTTCTGTGAGGAGGAGAAAATGGAGGAACAGAGCTCGACTTCCTCACTGCAGTCTATCCAGTACAAAGTCCTTCCCTCTCCTTTACACCTCAATGAGGAGATTTGTTTGGACTTTGCCTGTCAGACCCATGAGAGGTCTTTTTAGAGGCTTTCCCAGGACGGTCTTCAGAAGAAGAAGGGTCAAATCTCCTCCTTTTTAGAGATCTTCTAGAAGACACAGCTGATGAGGCCCCATCACTGTCGTCACTGGCGATAGGCTCCCTCCTGGATTTTAACTTCTGGAGCCAGGTCAGGAGACGACCCTCACGGTCCCTCAAGGTTTTGGTGGAAAAAGTGCGGCATACCTTGCAATCCTTGGCCTTATGATCTGGATACAGGCAATAGATGCAGTCCTTGTAAGGGTCATCTACATAAAGCCTCTTTTTAGAGCAGGTGGCACAAGCTCTAAAAAGGCCTTTTTTCACCTTCTCTGACATGTTGAATAAAGGTGAAGAACAAATTTGAAGAAAAGCTCTTGAAAAACTCTAGGAATAGATGTAACAAGGAAAAAGCTGAGCAGAGCTCAGAGGAGACTCCCTAGCACAACATGCGGTAGAAAATCTGAGGGTCTGAGGGTCTCTCAGGAAGGTTCTACAGGGTGAGGCTAATCTAATTGTTTGTTGATTTTATTTGGTCTCTTTTACAAAAAGAGGTGGATATGTTACAAAACTAGAATGGGCCTAGGCCTAGTTTCTGACTTGTTGAGATTTGTACTACTATTTTTATATATACCAGGGCCTCCCATCTCGACGACGGGGAATGATTTAAGCATGGGAATCTATGAAAGTTCCAATACCGGAGTAAACTTTCTTATCCGGGGTACGGAGAAGTGTGTCCTCCCATAGGGTGACCCTGGCAGAGATAAAAGACAAACAAGCAGAGAGAGCTCTGAAGTTGCAACTGGCAACTGTTGCCCCAGAGGAAAAGAAGCTGGCAAATGAAGAGAATAAGGGAGCAGATGAGAAGTCACTGAAGGAACAATCATTAGTCTTGGCCTTAGAGGATACAAAAACCCTGCTGGTCCCTGTTGATGGTGACCTCAGCTAGGCCTACCAGTGCAAGGGGTTCGCCTTTCTCTGCACAGAGTCCTCAGACCAATAGGAAGAAGTTGGCACAGAAACTGGAATAGAAAATACAAAGTTTAATAAACCTCATGAGGTGGAACTACATTCACACAGCACCCTTCGGTGTTGAGTGAAGTAGCACACTGAACAGAAGAAGCATGGTCCTTTTATACCCACACAGGGGCTGAAAAAGGCGGTATAAGTACACATGAGAAGAGTTATGCACATAGATGGTCATACAGAAACTGCACAGTCTACAAGTAGGAGGAGTAATAAGTTGCTGACATCAGTTAGAACAGCCTGACAGTTCTATACTAGGAACAGGTGCACTCTACTAGCTAAGCACATCTGCGCATGTGCAAGACTCTGGGAGAGGGAAACAGCAAATGTCCAGCACATAGCTAACTAAAATGGCTGCCAAGTACAAAATGGCTTTCAGCTCATGCTAAGAGATTAATGCAATCTTCAACAGTCCCCAAGAGAGGCCAACAGAAACTGGATCTGATAGCCAAAAGAGCTTCTGATTCAAGTGAAGATGTTGTCAGCAACAATGAAGGGGCCGATTCCGATCCTGGAAAAAATGGGTACGAATCGTCGGACGGAGCGTTTTCTCTGTCCAACTCGTACCCGGGAAAACCACCTAACAAACCCGCAAGTACCATTCGTACAGAAACACCATTTCCGTACGAATCGTAAGAAACACCGACCGGCTAAAATATACCCACAATCCCGATCCGGGACACCACGTACGTGACATTCACAGGCAGCGTTTTACGGACCAGCAAGTACGATTCGTACCCACAGCACTTCGCACGGTAATATTTTTACGGGACCCAAAAAGTGCCGGAAAAGCTAAGTACGCCACGATGCATGGCGAAAAGGGGGCCCGGTACGCACCGTACCCCCATCCCTACACGTCCGCACCGTACCCCCAGCCCCCCCATGTCCATGCCGTACCCCAGCACCCCCCCATGTCTGTGCCGTACCCCCACCCCCGTATGTACGGTGTGTACCCCCACCCCCCGTATGTACGGTGCGTACCCCCACCCCCCATATGTACGGTGCGTACCCCCACCCCCCGTATGTACAGTGCGTAACCCCACCCCTCGTATGTACGGTGCGTACCCCCACCCCTCATATGTACGGTGCGTACCCCCACCCCCCGTATGTACGGTGCGTACCCCCAGCGCTACGCACTGGGGGTATGCACCGTACATACGGGGGGTGGGGGTACGCACCGTACAGATGGGGGGTGAGTGTACGCTCCATACCTCTGGGGGTGGGGTGGGGGTACGCTCTGTACCTACGGGGTGGGGTGGGGGTACGCTCCGTACCTACAGGGGTGGGGGTACGCTCCGTACCTACACGGGGTGGGGGTACGCTCCGTACCTACACGGGGTGGGGGTACGCTCTGTACCTACGGGGTAGGGGTACACTCCGTGCCTACGGGGGTGGGGTGGGGGTACGGCACGTACATGGGGGGGCTGGGGGTACGGCGCGTACTTGGGGGGGTGGGCTGGGGGGGTGTTTGCCGCGTATGCGGGCACATGTTTGGACGTCTCCATGGTTGCTATGGGAGTTCGCTCCGTACGGTGTTTTTTCCATGTGGTTGTGCATTCGGACGGACAGGACGGATCGTACTTGCGCACTCGGACTTCAGTTTCCCGATTCGTACGTAAAACTGTCCGGGGACGTATCGGACACTTTTTCCGACCCAAGGACGTGTCGGGGAATTTTCCCAATGCGATTCGTATGGATTTTTTAACATACGAATCGAACTTGCCAGTTTGTACGGGACTTGTACGATTCGTACGTAAAAAAATCCGGATACGATTCGTACGGGGAATATTTTTAACGGATCGGAATCGGCACCGAAATGTCTAGAAAAGGTAAAAAGGTCAACATCTGAAAATGGCTTGGTGTCTGTAATAGGGACTGTCACAGACAAATGGTTTGAGGCCTTGTGTATGCTTAGAGTCCCAGAGGAGGACTGAGGAGGTAGCCTGTGGAAGCACAAACTCATTATGGGGAGGGATACCTTTTAGCCCTTGAGAAAGTTGATAGGAGGAGATATACCTCCATGAAGGAAGCCCTTGTTGTAAAGTTTGGTTTAATCCCAGAAAGGTACCACCCCAAGTTTAGGGATAGCCAGAAGCAGCCCCACCAGTCATGGGTTGATTTTGTGGATACTTCCAGTAAGGCACTAGATGGCTGGAAGGTAAACACTCATAATATCGAAAAAAAAATATCGACTGGACAGAATATCGAATTGCCAAAACATAGTGGTGAAGAATATCGAAAATCAGGTAAGAAATATCGATTTACATAATATAGAAGTAAATAATATCGACAGTCATAATATAGTTGTTAAAAATATCGAATTATTTTATAGTGTTTTAAGTGTAAGTATATGTGTTAAAAGTATGTATTAATTTTGGAATGTATATTTGAATATTTTTAAAGTAATGAATTTTATGTTATTTAATGTTTGTGTAATTTAATTCCGTAGCGGGTTGTGGGTTTATAGGGGATAAGGGTGGGAAGTAATTTAATTATAGTACATTAAATACAAATTTTTAGGAATTATTAATTATTTTTAATTTCATTTTACGTTTTACTTCTATAGCGGGTTGTGGATTTATAGGGGAATAGGGTGGGAAGTAATTTAATTGTTATTAAATAATTATTAATTGGTATAGAAAATTAATTGGTTGTTTATTAATTATTAATTGGTAAATAATTTGTATTAATTGGTAATTAATTTGTATTAATTGTTTAATTAATAATTATGTTAATTGTATTCATTTATTATTTGTAGCGGGTTGTAGGTTTATAGGGGAATATGGTGGGAAGTAATTTAATTGTAAATAATTAATTATTGAAATAATTTTTGTATATTGATAATTAATTTATTATTAATTAATTATTAATTGGTATTATTTGTATTTATTAATTTTTGGTATAGAAAATTAATTGGTTGTTAATCAATTATTAATAGAGAATTCATTTTAATAAAATGTATTGGTATTTATAATTAATTAATTATTAAATATTGTGTGATTGGTAATTAATTTTAATACTTTTTGTTGCTATTAATAATTAATTTATTTTTAATAAAATATTAAATTATTATTTTCCCTACTTTTGCACTCACTGGAGTAGGAATAGTAATTTTTAACCCTACACTATTCAACGCTTTCCCTACTATTGCACTCACTGGAGTGGGAATAATCATTTTTACCCCTACGCTATCCAACGCTTTCCCTACTGTTGCACTCTTTGGAGTGGGAATAGTAATTTTTACCCCTAAGCTATCCAACGCTTTCCCTACTGTTGCACTCACTGGAGTGGGAATAGTAAATGTTACCCTCCCGCTATCCAACGCTTTCCCTACTGTTGCACTCTCTGGAGTGGGAATAGTAATTTTTACCCCTGCGCTATCCAACGCTTTCCCTACTGTTGCACTCTTTGGAGTGGGAATAGTAATTTTTACCCCTACGCCATCTGACTTTTTCCCTACTGTTGCACTCACTAGAGTGGGAATAGTAAACGTTGCCCTCCCGCTCTCCAACGCTTTCCCTACTGTTGCACTCTCTGGAGTGGGAATAGTAATTTTTACCCTCCCGCTATCCAACGCTTTCCCTACTATTGCACTTACTGGAGTGGTAATAGTAAATTTTACCCGCCCGCTATCCTACGCACATTAATTATTTATTAATTTCAAAGTTATTTAAGTATTTTTAAGTATGTTTTATTTAATTATATGTATTATTTCATTAATTTTACATTACTTTTAAGACATTTAAAAAATTCGATATTTTGACCAACTATATTTTTTACAACGATATTTTGCATTGTATTTTTTGTACTTACCTGTTTGTGGATAGGGATTCGATATTTTGGCATTCTATATTTTTTCCTCGATATTTTGGCAGGTCGATATTCTCCTTCTCGATTTTTTGTCAGTGATCCGGCTGGATGAAGGTCAGCAAAGTGAATGGTTATGATGGGCTTCATAATCACACTATGCGAGTTACGAGAGGATTTTCTACAACTACCTAGCTAACCAGTGGTAAAGGGACCTGGGCAAGGGCTGGATCCTCGTGCTGGCCTCTAACCGCCACCGTGTGAGTCTCTAAGTGCCTCCCTTGTAATCCTGTGGGGGCTTTAGATGTGTACTCCAGGATTGGGACTTAAATGTCTATAGACAGAAGATAAAATGTTTGACCAGAACAAACCTAGTTAATGTATCCGATCAGTTCTCCATCACGGTTAGTGGTAAATTGCATGTGGGTCCAGTTCTACCCTGACCATTGACTATCATTGGCACTTTGTACTTCCTGATGCTATTTATACGCAAAAGCTTAACAATTCATAGCTCTGTTTTCCCTTATTGGTTTTTTCTCTTCGTTTGGTGTCATTTTGTTTATTGAATTTACTCTATTTTTCTAATTCGTTTTGGGATTTTTATTGTTTTGCATTTTGACTTTATTATTGGTTTGCTACCCACTGCCTCTAAGTTTAGCCTGTCTTCTCTGTGCCATAGCTACTGTTGTTGAGACTGGAGTCAGAATAGTAACTCAGTTCCGTCAAAAGTACAACAATTTCCATGATTTGTTTACGTTAGTGTGGGAATAGTAAATCCAACACTTTACCTACGGTTGCTTAGCTTGGAGTGTAAATAGTAAATCTAACCCCTCCGTTATCCAACATTTTCCCTGCTTTTGCTTGTATTGGAGTGGGTATAGTAAATTTAACCCCTCCAAAATCCAACAGGTTTCCTACTTTTGTTATATTTGGATTTGGTTTATTATGACTCCTTTGAAGACCTCCACTTTTGCTAGCAGAACCTTGGAACCTGATGTACAACAATGCTACATTGGTTTTGTCATATGTAATATCAGGGATATCATTGATGGTATAATTTGCAACACCAAGCATGTGATCATGAAAATGGCTGGGGTACCTATGTTTGCAGCAGATCACCATAATTAGATAACTGATTTTAAGGTTGTGGACAGCAATAATAATATTCCTATATAGGTTTTATCAGGAAATGTTGATGCTTTTTCATGATGTGTTTTATAGTATAACTAAATAACCTTACTTTTCGTTTAAAAACCTTTTTTAAATAAATATCTTAGGTTTTGCTATGACATACTTTATCCTCTTAGGCACTACTGTGGGCTGTGCCCCAAGGGCATTAGGCCAAGCTCTGTGCTCAGTGTACATAGCAAAAGAGGCCTCTGGATGGAGACTCAATCTCTTCACTAGACGTGGCCCTTGGCATTGGTTGTATAATGTGGAGTTTAAGTAAGCATTGTGCAAAGTTCCCATTGTTCCAAAGTTCCCTGGCCAAATATATTGACTGAAGACTTTGATCTCTACATCTGGAAGTATGCAACAGACAAAAGTCCTGGATAAATGTAAAATTCAATGCCGACAGCCCACTTGGCTGGGCCTTTTGGGCAATAGGATAGGAGGGCAAGAAAGAGGGTCAGAGTCCATACAGCACATTATTTGTGCATACACAGGATTGCAGTGATTTGCTTATACACCTTTTTGCTAAAAAAGGTAGTTATGTTTTGGAACTGGTGTAGAATAGACTGAAATATCCATTGCAATGGCATGCTAGGATTTTTCATCAAATCAAGACTTGGAACTGGACCTGAAAGGAAGGCCTATCTGTCTGTGGCTTTCTAAGTCTACCTGCACAGGAATACTGAAAGGTCTGTTTCTGTGTTTTGTTTGTATTTCTAATCCTCTGAATTTATTTCTCAACTATGAAAGTCAATATCCTGATTTGGCCTGCAGGGACAGCGAGACCTGAGGAAATTGTGAATACCCTGCTTGGCATGCTGATGAACTAGTTCCTGACATGTGGAGGACATTCAATTATATGAATCACCCAACACCCTGAGTGGACTGGAACCAGTTGCATTTGGTTGGGAGGAACTGGTTGGGTGCACAGTACTGAATCCTGTGGTGGGATCTGATTTCCTCAGACCATGCCATGCACACTAGTAACACTCTGAAAAAGATGGAGATGGTGGCCAAATGGAAGACTCCCTAGCTAAATACTGTTCTAGGACTTTTGTGGGCTTGGTTTTGGTGGAGGAACCCAAAGATGAATTAATTTAAAAGGGCTAGGTCATTGGCACATTCCCTGAACATTTAAGAGGAACCAATGTATATACATACAATACCCCAAAATAAAGAAAGTATGCATTGATACAGCTTACTTAGCACTACCCAACCAGCCACTGAGAACACACCTGGACTGAGGGTGGTGAATATGTGTGGTTCACAGCTGTTATCTGGTGGCTATTGTAGGTAAAATTAAATGGCTTTAGTTACTATTTCCACCTTCTATGTATAGGTTAGGGAATTCTTAACCCAAACAAACTTTTTTAATCACAGTGTCATGTTGCCAAGCAGTCTTCATTTACAGTAGATTTATTTTGGTTATACAAAAAACAGAAAATGTACAGGTACACCATGAACACTTTCCCATAACTTACATCCACAATAGGAAACAGACAATCCTTCCATAAAGGGACAGGTTATACATGTTGGTTAACCTCAAGCTTTCTTCTAAATCATTGCATACACAAGACATCTGGATTAGTGCTATTAGAGGGTCTCATTAGAAACAAAACTAGTATAGAGTATAAGCAAAATAATTATAGCAAATATCACACATATTGTGTCAGTAGAAACAATGAAGAATGTTAATAATCCAAAGAAAGCAAGCATGATATTATTTGTAGTTTTCTTTCTACAAAGGTGTCGATTCAGATCCGGTAAAAAAAAATACCGTATGACTCGCATCCGTATTTTTTTACGTACGAGTCGCACAAGTACCGTACAAACTGGCAAGTACGAATGGGACGTGAAAAATAACTACGAATAGTGTTGGGAAAAGTCTACGAGCGTGCGTCGGAAAGTGACCACGTCCGAATATCGTCTGGAAAAGTGTACGAAAGTGATCCGGACAGTTCCACTTACAAATCGTAAAACACAAGTCTGAGCGCGCAAGTACGATCCCGACCGCCCGTCCGAAAACCCAATCGCACGGAAAAAGGCCCATACGGAGCCAACGCTGAAGCACACAAGTACACGGGTAAATTCATGCCCGTGTACGAGCCGCACAGCCCCCCCCAATACGTCTGCACCGTACACCACCCTGTCCGCACTGTACCCCCAGCCCCCCACCGCATTAACTTGCCATACACCAACACCGAACCCCAGCACCCTCACACACCATCGCGAATGTACGGCGCCTACCTACGCGAAAATCACACATACAGAACCAGGACAGTGGAAAGCAGCACAAGGAGGTCCAAAGCGACTCGCACAAACACACAAAACACGTTCACACTAAAAAACACAACTCAATGACTGACCTGCCACATCCAAACTGGCCAACAGAGGCCCCAACAGACCTACTGCGGACAGAGCTCACACACAAACCACCCCACAGAACTCATACCTTTGCTACCCCGCCACTCACACACCTTCACACAACCTCCCCCACAAACATCCCCCTCTTCACAGTCACACACACACACATTCACACCCACACACCCACAACCGCCCACACCCCACACCATGCCCACAGACAAGAATCCAAAGTTCACTACGGCGGAGCAGGAGCTCCTCGTCGACGAAGTCATCAGAGTCGAGCCACAGCTGTTTGGAACAATGGTCAGACAGACCAGCATATCTGAAAAATCTGCCATGTGGCAGAGGATCGTCGACAAAGTGAATGCTGTTGCGCCCGTTCGAAGGACCAGGCATGAATGCCAAGCCAGGTGGTACGATCTGCGCAGGGCGGTCAAGAGGAAGATGAATGAAGAACATGCCCAGGCTAACATCACTTGAGGTGGGCCGCCCCGCAGACGCGTACAGTACCATCCCTGGGAGGAGAAGGTGATGGCCATGCTACCGCTGGTGGGAGTACACGGAGTGGACGGAGTCGCAGAGCCTGGTGAGTACATAAACAACTCATGTAACTTGGGGGAATGGCATCCACACCCCAACCACCAGAGACGCAACTATAGCAAAATTTCGGGGGAGGCTAAGAAAAATTGCCGTGGGGGGATGAATCTTGTAAGCCATAGGCAGAGTGGAGCTGCAGGGGCTGTCAAAGGGGTGAAACAACCGCGAGGCCTCATTAACACGCAAATGGCCTCTGAAAGACCTGTGAAGTGTTCGGGTGCGGCTGTGAGTGCACCGGGAAGCTGTCTCATCCCGAGCTGCCACACACGACGGTGGTGGGGCTGAAGCCCTGTGAGTCCAATGGGTGTTGCGCACCTGCCAACCACAACAAATGCACGCACCCACCCCCAAGCACTCACCGCACACAACCACACTCAATAACCATGGCCATGCCACGAACGTCACCATTCATCCTTCACAAATCAAGGCAAGGCCATGTCCAAGGCCACAACAACCACAAACACAAGACAGGATGTCCGGGAGGCTGGGAGGGTGGGCCCCACACAACACATCGTGAAAATGAGATGCAGACACCAATGTCCCAGCCCATATGGCATAGGGACATACCCATGCACAATGCACAGGGACTGGCAAACTACTAACAAGGTCGCTGACACTGGGCCCTGCTGTATGCAGCACAAGGCCCTCCTGGGACCACTGTACACTCAAACACCAAATTCACAAGCACAGGCATCCAGCACAGGAACCCACACACACTGTCATGCCAGCACACACCATGAGGGGACACACACATCACCTGGGAGACCCAATGATGACTCTCACACCGCACACCACAGCACGCCAGGTCACCCCCCCCACAAGCACACACCCCCGGGGAAGGCAACGGATACACCCACTCCCACAATGGACATGTGACACAACAAGACCAATCCGGAGCCAAGTAAGCATCAGAGCCAGGCGGGCAACTACAGCCAACTTCCGGGGGGGGGGCAGTAAAAGATTGGGGGGGGACAAATCAACCAGCCCTAGGCAGAGTGGCAGTAAGAATGGGTGAAAACACAACAAAAGCCGCATGTTCGAGTAAATGGTCTACCATACACCTGTGAAGTTCTCGGGTCTGTATGCAATTAGACGGACGCCAGCCCGTGAGGCTGTGTCAGCCGGGCTGGCACACATGACGGGGGGGGGGGGCACAAGCCCGGTTAGCCCAATGGGTGTTGCGCGCCTGATCAGAGCCAACTATCTACAGGCCACACACTCAGGAGAACATCCCAATCTGTCCCCCGCAACATACCCATCCCCAAGTGGACACTGAGAGGAATGCCAGGGCCATCCAAATACCAGGGGGAACTGTGTCAACTTGAATATGTATGAAACATGGATGTGGCATGAAACAGCATTAACATTGTCCCTCTCTCACACACAGGGCGACGTCGACGATCTCCCCCCAACACTGGGGGGGAAGATTGACAGTCCCAGGCACCGCGTGACGACGATCCCACCGGCAGCGACGACTCTCACCACTCCGTGGATGATCCCGACCAACCTGGACCCTCTGGTGTACAAGCTCCTGCAGCACCTGCGTCAGGTACATCTGTGCCAACCACCACCCCCATTCCCGCCACATCCCAGGACACACCCAGGATCCCTGCTCGCACTGAACAACACAGCCGGTCTGACCGGGAGGGACAACGTTCTGCGGGCACCCAGGAGGAGGCAGACAACCCTGCCGATGCCATCCCTCAGGGGTCCCGTAGACCCGATGTGCCCACAACGGCAGGCCAGGCACGTATGGGCAGGGGTGGTGGGAGTGGAGGCAGGCGGAGGCGCGAACCTGACCAGCCAGCTGAGGACCCCGGTATGGCCCACCTACGCAACATCCTGGACTCATACCGGCGTGACACCAGAGGCATCGGCCAGGTCGTGGTCATACTTTCCGGGATGCAGGGGACCCTCGATGAGATCAAGAACCTGCAGGTCGAGCATCATGCCAGTCACCAACAACAACAAGGACGGATGGAGGCAAGACTGGCTGAGCTCCTGGCGGTGCACAGGGACGTGAGCCAATCACTCCGTCAGATCGCCCAAAGTCTGGCAAACCCTCCCTCTGCCACCAGGCGTAGACCAGCACCAGACACAGGGAGGGAGGAGGAGGAGGATTCATCTGACGGAGCGTCCCTAGCATCGTCAAGGCCTGCACGGAAAGTGGGTCGTCCACATAAGAGACCGTGAGAGTCAGCGGACCATCCCCATCTCCCAGGTTACCTGGCCTGGCACCTGGCCCTTGGGCGCAACAGCAGCACCTCACCCAATGACATTCTCTGCCACATGGACTTGCTGGTCCCAGTCTGACCAATGATGACCAACACTGTGGTCTGGACTCTGATGTCTTCCAATGCCAAGGATGCCATCTCCCCCAGTGAACTTTGGATTCTATTCCCCCGGTAGTGCACCTTAGCACATCTACCAAAAGACGCACCCCACCAAAAATAAAGTCACATTGTTCTGCACATGAGATGTTGCTGTCATTTTGCATTATTCTACGACATAGGTGTGTGGAAATGTCTAACTATGCGTGAGTGTTGAACCAACTCCAGCCATCCATCCCCTGGGAACAGAGTCTGGTACAGGTCACACATGGGTCACAAGTATCAGTCAATGTAGGCATGGAGCACAACACTCACCTGTGATGGCCTCTGGCTGCTGAGGAGGGGCTTGCTAAACTGTGCGGACAGACCTATTTGGGAGATCATCATCAAGGCGTAGAGGTCATGGCCCATGTGGAGGTACCCGGGGAGGGAGTCCCAGGGATTTGTGGCCAGGTGGGAGAACTATGTCCTGTATGCTGGAGTACGGTGGATGAGAAGAACGGGGGCCAGGGAAAGGTTGGATGCACGGAGATGGACCAACGGGATCTAAGGGCCCGATTCACAGAACTAACTTAGGACAAAATCCTAAACTTACTACCATTTTCGTATTCACAGAAGGCACTTACTCATTTTGGTATTCACAGAAGACACTTACTCACTTCGGTATTCACAGAAGTTAGGAGTCCTAACTTTAGGACTCCTAAATGCCTTCTGTGAATACCGAAAGTCTTAAAATTAGGATTTTTTCTCAGTTTAGGAGTCCTAAACTAAGGACTCCTAACTTTACCACTACTATACTGAGAAAAATCCTAATTTTAAGGCTTTCGGTAGTCACAGAAGGCATGTAGGAGTCCTAAAGTTAGGAGTCCTAACTTTACTACTACTAAATTGAGAAAAATCCTAATTTTAAGACTTACGGTATTCACAGAAGGCATTTAGGAGTCCTAAAGTTAGGAGTCCTAACTATACTACTACTAAACTGAGAAAAATCCTAATTTTAAGACTTTCGGTATTCACAGAAGGCATTTAGGAGTCCTAAAGTTAGGACTCCTAACTTCTGTGAATACCGAAATGAGTAAGTGCCTTCTGTGAATACCAAAATGAGTAAGTGCCTTCTGTGAATATCAAAATGGTAGTAAGTTTAGGATTTTGTCTTGTTAGTTCTGTGAATCGGGCCCTGGGATGACAGACGTACAAGGTTGGTGGACTGCCTCCTGAGTGTGGGTGGGGTGTGCGGAGGACATCCTGCAGCAGACAGTGATCCATTGCAGCCAGCTATGGTGGATGGTGAGGTGCGCAGGGCGTAGAAGCTGAGGTGTGCAGATGCCCCCTGGAAGTGGACCACTGTCCTTGGAGTGTGGATGTACTTGCTCCGTAGAGGGCAGGGCAGTATATGAGATGGATGTCGTCATGGACCTGGGGGATGGCCTGTCGTAACTTGGAGTGGATCTATCTGTGGATCATGTGCATGATGCAGAGTGCGTTGCAGCATGGGGTACAGATGCTGTGGACTAGCATGGCAAATGTGAGCGAGCAAAACATGATGCACAACATCTTGTGAGTGTGGCCACTGTGTGCCTGTGCAGGGCCTGCAGCAGCAGGCGCCATCCCCCTGGCAAATGGCCCATCTTGCACACAAACACTAGGATGTCAGAAGGGCAACTGCAACAGGTGCGTGTGTAAAGTGAGGAGTGTCCAGTGTCACATGGCACACCCAGAGACAATGCATGCCCAATCCCCAAAGAACCATTACACAGGCTCAGGAAACTGAAGGTCGACCTGCGCACTGGAGACACACCCTCAGCAACTGGTGATGGCCCATTGTGTGGTTGACCTCGCTAAAAAACATACACGACCATGTACTACATGCCCAATAGGGAGCCAAATCCATGAGCAACTGCATGCATGCATGTCGCTAAACTACACAAGGACTCCTATGCATTATCTACAGCAAGTATGCCAGAGATGCCGCATGCCAAGTGGCAAGAGACCAGCATTGACAGAGACGAGGCACCTTGGAGTATGACGAACACCTTTATTACTCAGTCTCACACTAATGGAGTTGCATCCATTGGAACAGAATCACAGGTCATTCGGCTGAACATGTGTGACCCACACTGGACACCCCCTGCAACACACAGATGTGGTAAATCCTACTGAGCTGACACACAAGTGAAGGGGTTGACCTCACACCCCTTGCTGCACACGGCGAGTCTACAATTCAACATTAAGCCTCATATGGAGATGTCCCACACCATGGTTGTAGAGATCAGTCGGAAATAAGAGTTTAACGGGGGGCGAATTGCTGCAGCCTCATGCTCATACTTGCACTTTAAAAACAAGTTTTTTGCACATCGGAAAGGGCTTTCCTTTCTCTCTTTTTTTAAATTGAATATTTTAAATTGAATTGAATATTTTAAAACTGTATCGCTATTCGCTGCTCAAGAATTTGGGGTGTGCTGTAAACTTTACCTGTTTACTCTCACGTCACCATACCGCGCTACCTCTCTTGCTTCCAGCGCCATTTTGAAGGTTAGCGCTCTAGCCTTTTCGCGCCTTTGTCTATTTTAGGCTGGAGACGCAAGTGTGCAGCGCGCTGGCGCAGCGGGCGCGCCGATGGCGCGCCAGAGGCAAGCCCGTCTGCGCCCGTCCGCGACCGGATCGCGACTAGCGCTAGCCACACTGCTCAATCTGCACCAAACGGGGGAATCTCCTGGACGAGAGAGGAACTTTGGGCCCTCTCGGTGGGCAACTGTCCAATGCGCCACAAATTGAAGGTTGAGAGTGAGACTGGAAAAAAGAGGAAAGGTAAAGGGGGGGAAAAGAGCTGCAAGTATTGCAACTTTGTTATTACGCCTCTATTGAAGCCTTCTGAGTCAGCTGTACCCACTCAACAGCCGGAACAGAGAGTTGGGGACAGTATTAAGGCGAGTTATATTAACTGTAGGTCCCTTCCCAAACATGCTGACGATATATGGTTAAGTATGAAATGTGAAGCCTGGGACATAGTCTTTCTGACGGAAACTTGGCTGAGAGAAAGTTCTCAGCCGGATATTGCGCTGGCAGTTCCCTTTGGCTACAGACTAGTGGCTGCGAATCGAGCTATGGATCGAGTGGGAGGCGGGGTAGCGATCATAGTACGGGATAAGTGGGATGTCTCCTTCAAGAAGTTGGAGGAGTTTGGTCCCATTGAGGCCTTATCCTTCAACATCTCCAGCCCTTCCTACCCCATAATGGCAGGCCTACTTATATATAGGCCACCCTCATCCCCTGTTAGGTACTTAACAGATATGTATGAGTGGATTAGTAGCTCAGTTTTGAATTTCCCTTCATTCACGGTCTTAGGGGATTTTAATCTCCATGTGGATGATAGTGAAACTGTGGAAGCCAGTAAACTTATTGATACGCTCCAGGGGCTGAATATCTTACAGAAGGTGCAGAGTGCCACCCATAGAGGAGGTCATACGTTGGACCTGGTTTTTACAAATGACCAGACCTTGGCAATGAGCTCTCCTCAACAAGTTACTTGGTCTGATCATTATCTTGTTCCTTTTACTCTTAAAAGAAACTATAAACCCAAGACAGGCCCCCACTCTATGATAGAGACTAGAGATTGGCGGAAGGTTTCTCTAACTACCTTCACAAATAACTGGGGAATGTTTCCCTCCCATCTTACGGGAGACGTTAATCAGGATGCTCTAGCTTTTAAGATGCAAGTAACTCAAACTCTAGATAGTATTGCTCCGGGGGTGTTGAGGAATACTGTTCGAAATCGTCCTTCCGCCCCATGGTTTACGGATGATCTTAAAGCTAGAAAGAATGCCTGTAAGAAGTTGGAAAGAGTCTGGCGACGAAACTATTCCCTGGAAGCAAAACTCATTTATAAAAACGCCCTTTAGGATTTTTAATCGCATTAAGCAGTCAGCCATGAGAAACCATTTCGCTAATCAGATTCGAGCGGCAAATAATTCAAAAAAAGAAATCTTAAAGATTGTAGAAGGTTTCACCAATCCTCTGGCCTCCCTAAGTCCCATACCTGTGTCTCAAATTTTGTGTGAGAATCTGGCAACCTTTTTTTATGAGAAAATTGCAGAAATATATTCTTCGTTTCCTCCTTGCAAAGAACCAGATCCGTCCATGAGCAATGGGTATGGAACTAATTTTGCTGTCTTTGAAAACACTCAATCCCTGGTTGACCTTGAACTTGTAAAATCGGGTTCTCCGGCAGACCCTTTGCCTGCCAGGTTCTACAAGACTCTTGTTCAGGGGCTAAATCCAGTCCTGAATATTATCTGGAACCAGTCGTATCCAGCTGAGTGGAGGAAAGCCTTGGTTAGACCCGTCTTAAAAAAAGAAGGAGTTGATCCCTTGGTATTAAAAAACTATCGCCCTATCTCTCTACTCTCAGCTCCAGCTAAAGTTTTGGAGAAGGAAGTTCAGAGGCAACTTTCGAGGTTCCTGGATTCCAACAACCTGTTGCATGACTCCCAGTCTGGTTTTAGAGCTACATTCAGCACTGAGACCGCGCTCCTGGAGGCTACGGAGATTCTGAGAGAAACTGTGGACAAAGGACACTGTGCAATGCTTGTGTTATTAGATCTTTCTGCGGCATTTGATACTGTGTCCCATAAAATCCTACTGCACAGATTAGAGAACGTTGGTCTATCAGGAGCAGTTTTGTCGTGGTTTCAGACTTTTTTGGAGGGATGCTCGCAACAGGTGGTGTTGGGTCCGCATTCCTCACAAATAAAATTGCTGTCATGCGGAGTTCCTCAGGGCTCTGCATTGAGCCCGACACTTTTTAATGTTTACCTGGCTCCCCTGGCCCCTATAATTGAGAAACACGGCCTACGTGTTGTCAATTATGCTGACGACACCCAGTTCCGTTTCTCGTTTGATGAAAAGGATGGAGGAAGGATGTTGAGTGTTAAGAGCTGTATGTTGGATATAGTATCTTGGATGTCGGACAACTGTCTAAAGTTGAACACAGAAAAGACGGAGGTTTTATTTTTTAATAACAAATCTCCATTGTCCTCAGAATGTTGGTGGCCTACCACCTTAAATCCTGCACCGGCTCCAGTCAGGGTGGCTCGGAACTTAGGTGTTAAGATGGATACAGAGCTTTCTGGAAAGGATCACATTGCGCAGCTCTCCGCAGTTTGTTTTTGGAAGCTTAGAATGCTGCGCCGTTTTCTTCACTTCCTGCCGTAGACTGTTGTCAAACGGTGGTGCATGCCACCATCACTTCACGCCTGGATTATGCAAACAGTCTATTCATTGGACTTCCAGACTATTTGACAGCCAGGCTTCAGCTAATCCAAATCGCAGCAGCTAGATTAATCAGAAATATCCCTGTCCGCCATAGAATCTCCCCTCATCTGGCCAGTCTACACTGGCTACCTATAAAGAAAAGAGTGCTTTTTAAGGCTATGGTACTAATCCATCGTGCCTTGCATAATATCGGCCCTCTATATCTTAGAGCTAGAATTCAAAGGTACTCGCAAAATAGACTTTTAAGATCTAATAATCTGAATCTTCTTAAGGTCCCTAAATTTAGAAAGGTCAGAATGGGCGGTCGGTCATTTTCTGTCCGGGCACCCACTATCTGGAATTCTATGCCGAAGGATCTTAGAGCGCTTGAGAAAGAAAATGTCTTCAGAAAAGCCTTGAAAACCTGGCTTTTTCTTTTGCATTGATTCATCTCCTCACTGGTCACAGCTCTTATCCATTCAAGTCCACATGATTAGTAACAGCGCCGGGACACCTCCGTTGGAGGTAGCTGCGCGCTATATAAGCTTCCATAACATAACATAACATAACATGTCCAGCATGACCATCCTGTATGTTCCTGAGGGACGTTAGACACACATTGATGCCTTCATCAGAATCCACAATCCATGACAGATGACTGTCAGGAAGGTTGACTATCAATTAATGGGGGCCATGCAACACGTCACGTGGCCCATGGTGAGTCGACATGTATGCATGGTAACACAACATGCACAGGAGCAGTACCCACATATCACAAACTCGTACCACCCACAAAAGGCCTTGCTGCACTCCTTACCAAAAAAGACTTCTCACCATCTCTGTGCATGTAACTCTGATCCAGCACACGTTGGAAAAATCATGAGGAATAGCAGGAGTGCAATGATGACATGAGCAGACTACAGCCGCAGGAACCTGGGGAGGACAGACACACAACAAGTCAGCGAGGAGCTAGTAATCCGCACACATGTACATGCACCCTACAGGATTGATGTTGTCACCATGGGAATAATGATATTTGTGTACCTGCACAAATATGGGGAATGACATTTGCACTTGTATGACACATCAGAACACACCTCCAAGTAACTTGGCACACAGTCAGCTCGACACACACATTGCAACACATGCCACACAAGGCACTAGGCATGCACACTCAGACACCGGAACTCACCATTATGAGATGAAGTTGCGGATCAGCTGACTCCGGATGTCCTCATCCTCATCCTCACTTGCCCCGTGCCCAAGCCCTTCATCCTCCACGGGTGGATGATCTTGCTCATCAGGATCCAGGATGAGTGGCACGGCCTTTTCCACTACCGTGTTGTGCAGCATGCAGCACACGAGGAAGATTTTGCAGACCTTCACCGGGGCATATGGGAGGGCGCCGCCGGTCTTGTGGAGGCACCTGAATCTGCTCTTCAGGAGTCCAAACGTCCTCTCAATCACAGGCCTCGTCTGCCCATGGGTGTCATTGTACCGGTGTTCTGTGGCTGTTCTGGGGTGGTGGAGAGGCGTCATCAGCCATGGCATGTTGGGATAGCCAGCGTCCCCTACATGGAAACGTCATGGACAGAAGTGGGTCAGGAGAAGCAGGAAGACATGAAGAAACGGCTAAATACAGGACTAACAGATCATACCCACCAACAAGACATGCACGTTCGTTGCGCAGCTGCAGCATCATTTCGGGCACCCTGCTATGCCTCATGATGTAGGCATCGTGTGCTGATCCTGGAAAACGTGAACAGACATGGGAGATCATCATGTTGGCAAGGCATACCACAAGGGCATTGATGGAGTGGTAATGCTTGCGGTTACAGAAGGCTACCTCCTGTGCGTGTGGTGGCACCAAAGCCACATGTGTCCCATCAATGGCCCCAATGACATGGGGCATCCCTCCCAGGGCATAGAACTCACCCTTGACACCTGTCAACTGCTCACGAGTTGGAAAGGCAATGAATTCATCAAGGTGTACCAACATGGCCTCTAACACATCATGCAGGACACGGCTGAACATGGTCTGGGACATGCCACCTACATCAGCTATAGTCAATTGAAACATACCGGTGGCAAAGAAATGTAGGGCTGCCATCACCTTCATCTTGGGTGTCAGTGCAGTAGGATACCTGTGTAGCGGTTGGAAGTGTGGCTCGAGCCTTGTGGTCAAGCCGTCAATCAACGGTTGGGTGAAGCGGTAGCGGCGTATACAGTCACGTTCCCTCATGGCAGCCAAGTCTGGCATTGGTCGGGGGAGAGGTGGTGCCCTGCAGAAATTTGGAAGGAATAATAAAGATTGAGTACAGCAATACACCACTGTCAATGAACTGAGCACATGTTCAACAGCTAATACACATATGCTACATACAGAGTCTGAACTGTGCAATGCATCCAGGACACGTATGCCAGCCAGGTAAGACCCCTAACAACAGTCAGCTACACACGTGGGTGCGCAAGGTCAACATGACATGACATGGAACTAGCTGTGGGCCAGTGTAAGTGAAGAGGCTGACGCATAACAGGAGTGACAGACATCCACATATGTGCATTAGAAGGATGTATTATCACACAGACCGGTTGTGGGACACTAGAGGCACAGGTCGCATGTCCTTGAAACAGGACAGTCCACACACCTTGTCAGGAAGGGGGACATGTCAGGTATGATGACACATACATTGAGACTACGCAGAATAGTCCTTGTCTCGCAAGTGCATGTGCGATGCACACATACACTCGTTAAGTCTGATTCCACATGTGGCCTGGTGTGTGTAATAGTGTGCCATGCCCATCGACACGCACACACATGTTGGATGCAGCAAATGCAGATGCATGTCACGGAACTCATACAGCTAGCTCATGGGATCACATGACACTCACATGACATAGTCACAACATGCCACGCCGGTAGTAACATTTGAGGTGTCATTAACCGTGTCCCTGGCATCGGTGGACAGTTGCGGGTGTTGGTGACCGTGCCATGCCAGTGATGCAGTGCTCGACTGTCCCCAGTGAGTAGCTCCTCTGTATCGATTTAGGACAAGTACATTTCTGTTGTGTCATGCTCCCCATTGTTTCCCAGTGGCATGGTGGGTAAACCAACTGTGTGGTGCAGGGCCTACTTATGATTGTAGTTTTGTAGATGTCACCCATGTTGGCGTTAATGCTATGCGCTGTGTCCTATGTAGATTGGACTCATGTGTCATGTGTATACAGGTGTCTGGTCATTTCCTGTCTCTTCACCTTGGCCACAACATCGTCGGGGGAAACAGAGGGAGACACTGGCACGGACGTGGGGGAGGTAGCCAGCACCGGGGCCACCAGTGCAGGGGAGTCAGGCGGAAGACCCGTCCAGTCTCAACACCGACTATGACGCTGACCGGTCCGAGGCTGAGCCCCCAGAGGGGGCAGAGGCTGCCCCCAGTGCTGAAGGCAGCACTCCATCCCTCGGCGCACCCTCCATTCTCATCACCGCCCCCCCAGTTGTTCGGGTCCCTTGTGTCCGTGCTAGGTGACAACAGGTGCGTGAGAGACGGAAAGGAGGTGTATTCAAGGGGTGAAGGGTGCACTTCCACTCCGGATCATTCTGTGGTGTGTAGGCACATTCAAGTGCATGGTGCTTGTTACATGCACGCTCATGACGTGGCTTGTATACTGAAGTGGATTCGTGTGCCAGTCATGACCCCATCTTGTGCGCTGCTTGCTAACGGCAATTATGTGCTATTCAATGCAGAAGCTTGCCGTGGGATGCTTCAGGCAATTCCTGAGATCATGACTGTATCACTACGAGTGGTTTTCTGTCATTTCGGCTTTTCCCACCGCCGCATGTCCGGCTGGATGTATCCATCTGGCCTCCCATTGTAACCTTGAAAGCGGAGTTCAACAAGATGAGCAGTATAAGGGCTCCATTGTCTCAAACACAAGTCGTGTTGACTTCTTCCCGAGAAACATTTGGCCTTCACGAAGATCACATGCCCACAGAGGTGCAAGAGGCTTTTTAACACTGATCTCCCACTACATATTTAGAACTCGGATTCAGACTATCTTTCATGCCTCGTCAACAGGTGGCCTGACTGTTTTTTTTTACATTGTGGTCTCCGGCCTCGTGACCTCCTTTCAAACTCTGTTTGGTGTGCTCCCCGCATTTCATCATTCGCTTTTGTCTACCGTCTTCGGAGGTGTCCCTTTGCTTCTCGCCCTCGTAGCTGGGGTGCCATAATAGATCAGCGTACTATGCTGTGGCTTCACCTCTTGCGTTACAAGACAGCATGCACCAGCTGTTCCATCTTCGGAACATGATGCTTGAATTATACGGCACTCTGCCGCTGGCGACCTTAAGCAGTGCCTATGGATTGTCCTTCCGGTTTCCCTTCTTTCCCTGCGTGCAACCTGTCTTTCATTGCCTAGACTGTCCATTCGAATGGGCTCTGGATGTGTGCCTGTGTAACTCGGTGCCTCCTGACCCGGATTTGGATGGACTGATGTGCCCCTTAGTGGCTCATGAGTTGGACTGTTCTGGCGTCAGTGTCATGGCCTGTGCTGCTACACATGGAGTCCTGGGGAATTGGGACATCCGAACAGCAGCAAATTAGTTCTTAACCAGGAGTTATCTTGATGTCCCCACCTGTTGTCCACAAGTTGTGCTGGATGGCCCGATTGTTGAGGAACACGTGTGTTCTTTCCCCCTGCTTAACTGGATGGCAGACAATTTTTCGGAACGTGCAGATGATTTCCTCTTGGAAGCTGTTGCAACTTATAGTGCCTATGCCTTGATGGATGAACTTTAGCCCTGGTCATTTCATGGTGCATCCGTCGATGCGATATTTTCCTCCCCTTTTACATGGTTGATTTCCCTGCAACATCGTTCAGGTTTGACATTTATTTTCTGACTTTTTCGCTTCCCTTCTATGGACTTCCAGTTCATGCCCTTGGTTCCGTTCTATCAAACTTGAACTCTGCGTTCTCGAATTAGCGCCCCTAATGGACGGAGGACTTTTGCAGGAGATGGGACTAGATGATCCTGTGATGTGATATCACTGAGCTGATCTGTGCGGTGGGTGGTCCCCCCTTCTAGCTTAGGGACCTGCTATTAGTTGAATGATACTACTATTAGTTTACTGCCGACAGGAAGATTGCTGTTTCCACTGTCAGTTTCTTAAGATTGCTCCTTTCAATGTCTATGATATTGCAACAATGCTGATGTTTCTGGCCTTGACCATTTGTCTGCTTATGTTGGCCACAGTCCTGCATCTTAGGACGCGAGGTTCATTGAGTGCACTCATTAAACTTTAACTTGTCTGTGTCTATTCTGTTGTGGCCCCCGGTGCTTCGCATCTGGTGTGGCCTATGGGCTTGTGGAATGGTGTACTGTGGCTACTTTCCTTCGAGATGCTGAATGTGGTTGTTATTTTCTCGTTTGCACACTATTTCTATTCTGCTGTTGCTGCTGGTGCTGCTGCTCCCTGTGTTGGGGTGGTGATGATGTGTTGGGTGTCTGGTAAATGTTGTTGTGTCCTGTTCATGGGGTGGACCCTGGTATCTGTATGCCGTCACATGGTGTCTGCATATATTCGTGGGTCATGTTGGCTCTTACTGCATGGTGACATTGTCCCAAGGTGTGTTCCTTCCTCTGTGGCACCTGTCATCTTCCCTGCATGGTGTTTCCCAATTGTTGTGCTGAGCTGTGTCAACATTGCCTCGGTGTGTGACACATCCCTTCGACTTTGGCCATGCATGCTCTGCAATGTCTCCACCTGCATCGTTTGTGGCATTCTTGCTGGTCACTGTACTTGTGTATGGCGTATATTGACATGACTTCATGTGGACATTTTCCGTTTTCCGCACTTTGCATGTGTGTACTCCCTGCCTCACACACATGTGTTGCGTGTTCTGCAGAGTATTTGGGCACCTGCCTGACAATTGTGGGCATTGTATCTGTGTGTACTCCACCCTTTCACTTTCATGGGGGGCAGCTGCTTGTTGGCTGCCCCGGCACCTGTGCATTCCTCTCATTCGTGGACTGTGCGTGACAGTGTGTGTTTCCTTTGGCTCGCATTGTTTAGTGGTGTTTGACATGAGGGTGCAGTCTTGTGGCAAAATCTCAGTGTGTGTATTGTGCTGCCTCCGCCAGGGGTGGGTATGCATGTGTAATTTGTCCTCACACCCACATGTGGTGTGTCATGCAGTGGGGGTAGGCCGACCATCCTCTTGGGAGTGGGAGACTGCTGTCAGTGATGTGTTGTTACTATCGTCATTGTCCTGCGTTAGGGATACGTACATTCACCCATGGAGCTGTGGTCATCTGATAATGATGTTGGCCCCCCATGTCTCTGTCCACTGCTGGGGGTCCTCGGCACCCACCCCTCATATGTCTGGGCACTGCTGGGAGTGATAGGCACACACCCCTATGTATCTGTCCACTGTCGTGGTATGTGCCGTAACCACGCGCTGATGGCCTGGGTGGGGCCTGTGCCCCTAGGGCGCCCCAACTTTGGGGGTGCGGCCCGTTCACATGCCTTTGGGGTGTGGGTGCGGCCGTACCGGCGTAGTTCGTGTGACGTAGGGGTGGGCGTGGTGTGTGCCGTGCCACCATTGTGGTGGTGACGGGTACGCGTCCACGTCCACTTCCGTTGTGGCGGGACGTGGGATTGGTGGACACGCCCCCCAAAGTGACCAGTCCATGGTGGCAATTGCTGTGCATGCTGTTGTAGTTATTTGTGGGGTGTGGGTTATGATTCCTGGCCCTTGCACACACACACACACCCCTTTGCCCCTGGGGGTTGTTCTGACCTTCTGCGGCGTCTGCGGCGGTTTCTGTATACGAGGTGGTAGGCTATGTGGGCCGGGACGATGCGTAGGTTGGGGTCCATCACTGTCCCTGGCATGCCGGGGCTCCTTGTTCGCGGCTTCCTCACTTTCCCGGCAGGTTTTGGCTCCCGTAAAAACTGCAGCGTGCGGAGTGATGTCAGCACGAATCGTACTTGCTGGTCCGTGAAACGCTGCCTGACTCCGTCCGGACGTTGCATGTGCGCCGTCCCGACAGTGATTCGTATGTACAAATTTTGCCGGTCGGTGTTTTTTCCGACTCGGGCTGTAATGGTATTTCTGTGCAAATCGTACTTGCGAGTTTGTAAGGTCTTTTTCCCGGGTACCATTCGGACGGCAAAAACGCTCCGTCCGACCATTCGTACCCGGGTTTTACAGGATCGAAATCGACACCAAAGTGTCTGTTGTTAATTGTTAGCAACAAAAAAGCCTGATATTGTAAAATATGGAATACAGCAGTAGCATGCATAATCCCAAGGACCTATATGCAGATTTTTTCCATGAGTAACGTGAGGTGTCCTCATAATTCTAATGTATCATCAGAAGAATATCATGAGAATTTATACAGCCTGGTACAGATGAATATTTGCAAAATTATACCTAAACAGAACATTTTATATCTCACTAGATGCATATGAATAAAATACATGCTATTGTAATTGTATTTGTATTTATATAGCGCTTACTACATCTGACGAGGTGTTGAAGCCCTTTTCAGTGAGCATCATGCTTCTCCGGAACCCAAAGTGGATTAGTGATGGATTAGTATAGGGAAACGCAAAGTTGTTAATTCAAGCGGTGGACATGTGAGTCTGTTAGTTAGATGGAAAATGATAAAGACGGGATAGGGGAAGGAAGCATATAGAAAGTGTTAATTGGGAGGTCACAGGAGTAAAAAGAGGTTTGGGATGAGTCAAAGGAAGAATAGAGGAGGGGAGAGTCTAAAAAGAGTTATTAGGGAGATCCTGGTAGTAAAATGAGGTTTGGGATGAGTCAAAGGAGGGATAGAGGAGGGAAGACTCTAGAGATGGTAATTAGGGAGATCATAGTGGTACACTGGTGTTTTCAATTAGTCAAAGGAGTAATGGAGGGGGGAGAAGAGTCTAGAAGGGTTATTAGGGAGAGCACAAAGATACAATAAGGTTTGAACCAAGTAAGAGATTGGAGGTAGAGGATATAATGAAAGAGGTATCAAGTAGAGAAGTGAAATGGAGAAAGATGATGGGTATATTTTTTTATTTTATTGATTAATTTTTCCTCATTTGGGGCCTTATGTAGGTGGGCTTGCATTTACCACTTCATAAATACCGAATCATACCGATTCGGTATTTATGAAGTGGTAAATGCTATGTAGGTAATGAGTCGGTAAATATTACCGATTCGGTAAAATTCGGTAATTACCGAATCGGTATTTACCGATTCGGTAATGAGGCATACCTTTCCATTGATGGGAAGGTATGCCTCATTACCGAATCGGTAAATACCGATTCGGTAATGGGGGAACACATGCAAGGGTGGCAGGGTGTCACATTGACACCCTGTTGCACCCCTGATTCGGCCATGTGTGCACATGTGGCACACATACATGCCCTAAGGGCATGTATGTCTGCCACATTGCACACTTCTAAGCGCTATGAAATGCATTTACACATCCATTCATTATTTACCACCAACTATTAGTTGGTGGTAAATACCGACTCCAAACAACACCCACACACTCCCCCTACATCTCATTTCTGTATTCGGAATTTACCGAATCGGTAAAATTACCGATTCGGTAATTTTACCGATTCGGTAAATTACCGAATACAGAAATGAGCCCCCTACATCTCAAAAGCCAAAATACCGGTCGGTAACGGTATAATTACCGAAAATCGGCCGTTACCGACCGGTATTTGGCTACCTACATGAGGCCCTTGGTTATTTATTTTTTCTACAGTAAGAGTAGAGTAATAAATATATAGATACATATCTACATAGAAAGCTATACATGTATATGGAAAATAGTAAAGGGATATAAAGTTGCATTATATAAAGTCCCATATTTATATGTATACATATGGATAAATAGTTAAAAATTCCGACTTCAAAGTATTGCTGTACAGAAAGCAAATTTATTTTAAATATGTATATTTTTGGGAAATGCTATGGGTTTTTGCTTTTTTTTTTATAATTCATTTTTATTTTACATTTTCCCAATATTTCAATAGTGAAGCACTTACAGATACAATTGTGATGATCATATTCACACATTGTGATAGATAAAATAAAAATAAAACAGGGACCTACATGCATGCTGAGTCTGGTGGGTCTGGTGGTTTAGTGGACTGCTGCATCCACTGTAGGGGCCTTATTGTCACAAGTTTAAATCCCAGCAGGCCCATTCAGCCTCTCATCCTTCTGAGGTCGATAAAATGTGTACCATTGAGTTGGGTAACACTAAACATCTGTTATTCAGCGACAAGATACCCTTGGGTGAACGTGTGCTTTACAAATACATGCTAAGTTATGCTATGTTATTATCATATAACCTATCACATTTTGCGATAGATAAAATAAAATAGAGACCCAAAAGCGTTTGATCAAATAACTTATATGTAGACTATACAGTCACCTATATACATGCTAACCAAAAAATACCATCTATAGTAGCCATAAATAATATATACACTTGTTAATCAGACCTATAAGCAGATCTATATATTTTTAAACCTTATGTAGTATATATATATATTTATACAAAGAAATGCACATATCTAACCACATACATATAATCAAATTATACATGTTTACATACACAGCCATATGCTGTACATTTGTGTTTTGAGTATGGCGATCATGTAGGGAAAAAGCCAACTCTTGAGTAATCTTCTGAACATTAGATGGTTATTCATGGATCTTATGTTTGGGACTAGTGAAGTCTATACTGTGGCTGCTTGGACAGAAAAAGATGTACCACCAATGTTTTTTTCTTGTATGCTGGGAGTTTGAGGCAAGTTGCCAATCTGGAGCAGAGGTTCCTTTGTTGTATGTATTTGGTGATTTTATTCCTTAAGAAAAGTGGTCCTGTTCCATGTATTGCTGTGTGGGTAATACAAAGTAGCTTGAAGGGGGACCTTCTGGCAAACACTAACCAATGTAGGGCCCTCAAGACAGGGGAGAGTTTCCAATGACTTTGGAGCTTTCCGGATTAAGAAGTATTTCTTTATCATCTGCGTAGTTGTAGCATGTGAGCTGATATTAATTGATTATTGTTGGTTATGGCTTCATATAGATGTTGATAAGAATGTGGTGAGATTCTAGAGCCTTGAAGTACCCCTGCTTTGTGAAGTACAGTTTGGATGAAAAAGGGTGAGAATGGATGACATTTGTTCTATTTTGAAGGTAGAAGTTGATCCAGTCGTAAGCAGTCCCTTTCTCTGCCGCTTCATAAAGTCGCTTCATAAAGTCTTTGGATATGATAAACTGTGTCGAAGGCAGCTGTAAGGTTCAAGAGGAGGAGTGCAGTGGCCCGATCTAGTCTACTGTGTTATAAGGTCTTCCCAGGTAGCGATGAGGGCAGATACTGTGCCTCTTCCTGGATGGAATCCAGTTTAAAAGTCTAAAACTAGGGAGTTGCCTTCAATGAACTGTGACATCTGGGTGAATGGTGCTCTTTCTATCAGGAAAGGCCCATTTATAATTGGTCTGTAGTTGTTGGGGTCATGTGGGTCCAGGTTTTTTTTTTTAATAATGGGTGTATGTATGCCTTTTCAAGTCTTCTAGAGAGACTCCTTTAGTCAAAGAATTATTGATGATGTTTCTTACTGGTATGGCAGCAGAGGTTGTTAAAAGAATGTTCTTCAAGATTTGTGGTGGACAAGAGTCAGCAGGGCAGCTGGCTGGCCTGCCTGCTTTGACAAGCTCCATAAATGTAGTTTCTGATAGCTGTTTGAAGGAACTAAAAGGCTAGATTAGCCTACTCTTGGAGGGAATTGTAGCAAATAGGTTGTGTTGGTGGTTTTACTTTGCTTTAAATAGGAGTCCAACATGTCTGCTTTGGTTGTGTAATGAGTAGCCAGTTAGCCAGTAAATTCAAATTCTTCTGCACATTTAGGTTTATAAAATTCTATGAGAATTTGATAAAATTCTCTTTTGGTAAATTTAGCATTTTAAATTCTGTTTGAATAGTAGCTTTTGTTAGCTTTTTTTATTGTTTACTTGTATATTCTGTTAAGTTTGTCTTGATTGCTATTTGTTTTGAGCCATGTGTGTTCCACCTCTGTAATTTGTTGTGTTCAATTTTCATAGTTCTGCATTCATCCAAGGTGCTTGTTTTCTTATGTCTCGTTTTGTTATTTTTAGTGGCATTAGGATAACAAAATCTTCCTGGAGCCACTGATTTTTTTGCATGGAATTTATTTTGTCTAGATTTGTGCTGGATGATACTTGTGTTTTTAAGTATTTAAAACTGAGACTGTTCCATGGTCGGTATGAAGTTGCATGTAAGCTGAACTTAGGTGTTGATATTTGTGGTGTTTTGTGTTAGAAATCTACAAGGTGGCGGTCTGGCCATGTGATTATAATAATCCTTTAAAAGGTATGTACTTCTTCATTTGCAAAAATTACATCTGGGAAGTGTCCAGCAACGTGTTTGGGTTTGTGGATGATCTGAAGTAGGTTCAGTGTAACTAGGCCAGTGATGATAGTTCTTGGATGGGACGAATTGGGTTTGTCAAACCATATGTTTCGGTCAACAAGGATGCATAGGTTGGAGTGTTTGTGTCATAAGGAGTGAAACTGTGTCTATACACATGGCTGGGAATGTTGCATGGCTAGGTGGTGGTCGGTAGAGAAGTAAGAAGTTACAGGAGGAAGTTGGTTTAGGGTTCCATCTGGCAATAAGAATTTCACAACCTTGTATGGAAACGTCGTCAGCTTTGGTGAGCTTTATTGTTTCATATATATAAAAGCTAGTCCTCCTCATTTTTTGTTTATACTGTGTTGTGTGACAGTTTGACAACCTGGAGGAACGCTTTATGCAACATTAGAGCTATGTCATCCCCCAACTATGATTCAGATATGAAGAGTAAGCCAGGATGTGTGTTAGTGAGCAGTTTGTAGATGTGGTTCTTGTTATTAGAGAGGGATCGGGTATTTATTAGTAGGCAGCCTAGACATTGTGGTTTCGTGGTGGTGTGACTTTGTTTTCTAGAAGAGTTTGGTATTATTAGTGTTGGTATTAATTGTATCAGGATAGCAATAATGTTGTTTGCCTATATTGTAATCCTCATCCAGCAGGCTTGGAAGGCATTTTATTCAGTCTGTGTACAGGTGGTAGAGATAGTGGTTGAGAGTTTGTTGGTGGGCTGTGTTGATGTTGTAGAGTAGCCTTGTTGGGTAATAGATAAGGCGATGAGTTGTGAAGAGGTGTATGTTGTTTATTTCATTTACGTCTGTTTAGGGTAGGTGTATGAGTTAAGGGTGGTGGTAGCACTTTCAGTCATGTTTTAAAGCTCCAAACTGTGCAATGGATGAGAGGTGGATGAATGACTATTGTTGTGTTGAGGTGTTTGTGAAGATAGAAAATTCTGGAGTAAAGTTGGTGTAGGATTTGTGTTTGTATAGTCATGAGGGTGGGTGGTGTGATGGAAAGTATTATGAAATCGTGTGTGTGTGTGTGAGGTTTTGATGTGTATGTGTGAGTGTTACATTTTGTTTTTGTGGAGTTGTGACATGAGGTATTGATGTAGTGAATGTCTAAGAAGGATCTGGATGTAAAGTATTGTTGGCAAGTGGAAGTCAAATAGCAAAGGGGGTGTTGATGTGTGTTGGAGGAGAGTGTAGTGGGTGTGTAAGAGGACTTGGACATGGGTTATAAGTGTTTGTATTCAATTTGGTTGCATGAAGAGGTAATATGCAAGGTGAAGTGGAGTGTAAAAATTGTTTGGTTGTATGTTTTTGGTAAGAAGAGGAGGAGGATGTTGTTGGTGAATGATAAGAGCGCGGGTTGAGTATAGGATGGCTGGTGCTGGAATGGGGTCTGATAGGAGTGAGCACAGGGCAAAGCTGGAGTTTTGGATCAACAAGGGGTGTGTGTTTGAAGGGATTATAGTTGTGCATAATGTGTGTTTGTGTTATGTTGGTGATGTGTGGATATGATACTGATATAGGAAACAGCAGTGGTTTGTGTGAGAGTGACAGTGCCATTGTGTGGCAGTATGGGTAGAAGGGTGCACAGATGTGGTTTGTGGGGTTTTGTAGGGCGCGCAGTCAAAATATCGAATTTTTAATATCGACCTACACTAATTTTGAGTTTTTAATGTCGTAGGGACAGAATATCGAATTCAAGAATATCGTTGACCAGAATATCGACCTTAGGGTAAGTAATATAGATTTTTTTAATATCGAAGTAAGTAATATCAAGGTAAATAATATCATTAGCTAAAATATAGTTGTAAATAATATCGATTTTTTATAGTGTTATGTATTTTAGTATGTATTTTATATGTATGTTTAACATTTTTGCTTAAGTTTTTAAATTATTTTTAATATATGTATTAAATATTTAGAAAATAGTAAAAAATAAATTAAAGTACATTTTGCGTTTTAGTATCAGAGCGGGTTGTGGGTTTATAGAGGAATAGGGTGAGAAGTAATTTAATTATAAATAATTAATTAATATATTTTTATTTATTGTTATTGATTGTTAATTTATTGTTAATTCATTAGTTATTAATTGGTGATTAATTTATATTAAGTGGTTAATTTATATGTATATTAAGTATACATAATTTTTAAATAATTTTTAATCATTGTTATAGTTAATTAATTTATTGTAAACTAATTACTAATTAGTAACTTGTTTTAAATAATTGATTAATTGGTAATTAAATTAATTATGTTATTTTTAATGTGTAGAGGGTTGTGGGTTTATAGGGGAATAGGGTGGGAAGTAATTTAAATATAATTTATTAGTTAATATGTTTTTTATTGTTATTGATTATTAATTTATTGATAATTAATTATTAATTGGTAATCAATTTTTATTATTGGTTAATTAAAAGTTATATTAATTATCATTAATTTATTATTATTTTTATTCGTTGTGATTGTAATTAATTATTAATTGGTAATACATTTTTATTAATTGATAATTAAATTAATTGTGTTAGTTTTTATGTGTAGCGCGCTGTGTGCTTATAGGGGAATAGGGTGGGAAGTAAGAAAACAAGTTACTTACCTGTAACTGTAGTTCTCCAGTATTGGAAGCTTTCATAGATTCACATGCCTGAATCATTCCCCGTCGCCGAGACAGGAGTCTCCGGTATATAAAAAAGCAATGCTTAGTTGGATAGCAAACTGAAAAGAGGCCTAGGCCCATTTCCCTTTTGCAACCCATAAACTTTGTTATGTAAAAGAAACCAAATTTGTCCCTGAACCAATCAGAGCCTCTCACCCTCTAGAACACTCCTGAGAGAACATTTTGACCTTCAGATTTTCCTGCACTTGTGCCTTAGACACCTTGGGGCTGATTCCAATCCTGGAAAAAGGCTGTACGAATCGTTGTATGGAGCGTTTTCTCCGTACGACTCGTACCAGGTAAACTTTCCGTTCAACCTAGGAAGTACAATTCGTACAGAAAGCCTATTTCCGTACGTTTCGTTCAAAAGACCATACGGGTAAAAAAAACCAACGATTCTGATCCGGAACAGCTTGTACGCGGCGTCCGGACGTATTCAAGCAGCGGTTTCCAGCGCAGCAAGTACGATTCGTCCCTACGTCACACCGTACGGCTCTTTTTTTACGGGAGTCAAACATAGCCGGAAAAGCAGAGTCCTACGCGAACCGCTACGCAACGGAGCCCCGGTACGCGACGTACACGCCATGAACTCCAACGTAAGTGTCATCCCAGTTCTCCTAGCCTACGACCTGGAGCACCGGTCCCGACGTACACGCCGCAGAAGGTGAGAACAACACCCAGGGGCCAGGGTGGGGGTGAGGGGCAGGAAACATACCCCATACCCAAATACAAACCTATAATATGGAGCCCATACATTACCACCAGGGTCTGGTCACTTGGGGGGGCGTGGCCAGCAACCCCTGCGTACCGCAACAACGGAAGTGGACATGTACGGTGCGTTTCACAAGTGCCCCTATGGCACCAGTACAATAGTGATACGGACCGTACACACGCAATGAATGCGTGGGTGCGATGCGTTTCACACGTACCCCTATGGCACCAGTACAATAGTCATACGGACCGTACACATGCAATGAAAGCGTGTGTACGATGCGTTTCACACATACCCGTACGGCACCAGTAGAATAGTGATACGGACCATACACACGTAATGAATGTGGGGGTACGGTGCGTTTCACACCTACCCCAACGGCACCAATACAATAGTATGTATGTATGTGTGTTCTTATATAGCGCTCGACTTACCCTTGGGCATCTCGGCGCTTGCATTGGGAACCCATCCTGGCTTTTCCCTGTGAGATAACCCGTACTGGGCCTCCCCAAGGTGAAAGCCAGGCATCCCGCCACGTAGTGGAGATTAAGCAAGCTATTGCCCAGAGTTGCAGAGTGTGAACCCATGATTCGAGTAGGCACCGAAGTGAGAATTATCGAGTCCGTGGACACTTGGGCTCAGACCCTGCCGCGTCGGGAATTGAACCCTGGTCCCGGGTCTGACCTCTACTTCAGGGTATGCCTGCTCTAACCAGTGAGCCACACTTCTCCACTGTGATACGAGGCGTACACACGCCAGGAATGGAGGGCTACGAGTCGCACAAGGATGTCCATCAAGTACTTGTCATTGCATACTTTCATGTGCAGGCCCTAGGTGTGTAAGCCAGTGATATTGCACAGGTCATCTCATCTAGTTGCACAATTGATGTGTGATGAACTGTGGACACATGTCATGTGTGATGGGGCGCTGTGTGGCACACATCACCTTGCCACTTGCCACATGTGTGTCTCTAGTCCAACTGTGTCATGCACAGCAGCAGTGGGATGGCACAGTCATCACCACCCGCACCTGTCTCCTGATGCCAGGGACAGGGACACTCTATCAACTGACATGTCAGATCAGCGTGCCCCTATGTGACTATGTCAGGTGTGTGTCATGTGTTCCCATGAGCTTGCTGTTAGTGTTCCGTCAACTGCATCTGCTGTTGGTGCATCCAACATGGGTCTGTGTGGAGATGGGCATGGCACACATCTATGCACACCATGCCACATGTGAATTCCCACGGCTGTAGGGTCTGTGTGCATTGGACATCATATTTTCCCAGGCATACATGTCTGCGTCGTCTCAATGGCTGTGTTTATTTGTTGTCACGTGTACCCCTTCATCGCAATGTGTTTCATATGTACATTTGACATTCCATGTGACCAGTGCGTGTGCCTTGCAGTCAACTGTCTGGATGAGATGACATCCTTCCAATACAGATATGTGGAGGTGTGTCACTCCGGTGATATCTCTGGCTGTTCACTGAGATTTGCCCCCAGCTCATTTCAGGGCATGTCATGTAGACTTGACAATCAACAGGTGTATCTGGCTTTTCATAGGAGTGCCAGCAAGCTGGCATGTGTCCTGGATGTATTGCACACACTAGACTCCATAGTTACCTGATGCTTAGTAGCAGTTTAGCATGTGCTATGTTCATTGACATTGATGTTGGCAGACACCGCCTGTCCCAAGACCAATGCCAGACTTGGCTGCCATGAGGGAACGTGCCTGCATCTGACGTTACAGATTCACTCAACAGTTGATTGAGGACTTGACCAACAAGCTGGCACCACACCTCCAACCGCGACACAGGTATCCCACTGCGCTAACCCCAAAGATGAAGGTGATGGCAGCCCTACATTTTTTTGCCACAGGTACGTTTCAATTGACCATAGCTGATGTTGGTGGGATGCCACAGACAATGTTCAGCCATGTCCTGCGTGATGTTTTGGCAGCCATGTTGGAGCACCTTGATGAATTCATCAAATTTCCTACTCCTGAGGAGTTGACAGAAGGGTGATTTCTATGCCCTGGGAGGGATGCCCCATGTCATTGGGTCCATTGATGGGACACATGTGGCTTTGGTACCACCACAGGCACAGGAGCAAGTCTATCGCAACCGTAAACATTACCACTCAATAAATGCCCTTGTGGTGTGTCTTGCTAACATGCTTATTTCCCATGTCTGTGCACGTTTTCTAGGATCAGCACATGATTCCTACATCATGAGGCGTAGCAGGGTGCCACAAATGATGCTGCGGCTGCACAACGAACGAGCATGTCTTGTTGGTGGGTATACTCTGTTGGTCCTGTGTGTTGCGGTATCTTTGGCTCTTACGGCATCTCCTGACCGACTTATTTACATGATGTTTCCATGTAGGGGACTCTGTATATCCCAACATGCCATGGCTAATGACACCTCTCTGCAACCCAAGAACAGCTGCAGATCACCGGTACAACAATGCACATGGCAGATCAGGCGAGTGATTGAGAGGACGTTTGGCCTCCTGAAGAGCCGATTCCGGTGCCTTGACAAGACAGGCGGGTCCCTCCCATATGCACCTGAGAAGGTCTGCAAAATCTTCATTGTGTGCTGCATGCTGCACAACATGGCCGTTGAGAAGGCAGTGCCACTCATCCTTGATCCTGATGAGCAGCAACATCCACCCGTGGAGGATCCAGGGCTTGGTCGCGAGGCAAGTGATGAGGAGGAGGAGGATGATATCCGGAGTCAGCTCATACGCAAATTCTTCTCATAATGGTGAGTCACTGGGTATGAGTGTGCAAGCTTGTAGCATTGAGTGGCATGTGTTGCAATGTGTGTGTCCAGCTGACGGAATGCAAAGTGACTTTGATGTGTGTACTGATGTGTCACTCGAGTGATGATGTCATGCCACACAGTTTTGCGGAGAGACTTTCTTTGAAATTTGCATGTGTCCAACATTGTTCATGTTTCGTAACTGACCATGTGTGCGGCAAGATTTGTTTTAGGTGACTTCTTGTGTGTCTATCATTCCCAGGTTTTTGCACCTGTTGTCTGCTCGTGTCATCTTTGTCCTCCTGCTATTCCTCATGAGGATTGCAACGTGTGCTGAATCAGCGTTCCATGCACGGACATGTGGAAATGTCAGTTTGGGTAAGGATTGCAGCAAGGCTTTTTGGTGGTGGTACGTGTTGGGAATGTGTGGGGACTGCTTCTGTGCATGTTGTGGTACCATGCATACATGTCTTCTCACCATGGAGCATATAACATGTAGCATAACTCCCATGACATGATAGTCACCCTTCTTGACAGTCATCTGTAGTGGAGTGTGGAGTCTGATGAAGGCATCAATGTGCGTAAACCTTGCCTCTGAAACATTGCGGATGCTACGGGTGGATATAGTGTGGGACATCACAACAACAGGCTCTATGGTGAATTGCAGCCTCTCCGTGTGCAGCAGGATGTGTTTGGCTCATCCCCTTAACTTGTGTGCCAGTTCATTGGGATTTACAACATCCGTGTTGTGAAGGGGGGTCCAGCGTTTGTCCCACATGTTCTGTCAACTGACCTGTGAGTCTGTTCGTATGGATGCATTTCCCTTTGTGTGAGTTTGTGCAATAAAGGTGTTCAGCACAATTCAAAGTGCCTCATCTCTGTCACTGCAGATCTCTTGCCAGTTTGCATGTGTCAGCATATGAGTGTATGTGTACTTCGGCAACATGCATGCAGTTCTTCATGGCTAATCTCTATTGTGCATGAAGTACCTTGTTGTGTATGTATTTGTGCAGGTTGCTCCCCACAACGGGACGTCAACGCCTGTTGTGCACAGCTCGGCATTTTGTTGCCTGATCCTGTGGCCGTCATTTTTGTTGGTTCTTCATAAATTTTCTCGGAGTGACCCATGAGTAACCTGACACTCCTTCCTTTACATACACATGTTGCACTGTGTCTTTCTGACCTCCTTGTCTTTGTGTGCTACTTTTTTCCTAGTTTCTCACCCCTTCCGCCTGCTGCAGCCTCACCTGCGGCACCGCCCCACTGAGTGCCCTGATTCTGCAACCCACACGTCTCCAAAATGCTCCTCCCTTCCCCCCTCCACCCATTCTTAATGCAGCCAGCAGTTTGTCTGTGCCACTGTTTCGCCAATGCCGTGCCAAAGGCAGGACCGTCTGCGCCTGCAACGTGCACAGTGCACGACCCTCTGGTCCTTGCATGACCCACGTCACACACAGGCTCATGCTGCAGCCACCCTCCAAAAAATGTCCACCAGACAAGCAACCGCCTGCTATCAGGCAACCCCTAAGTGCACACACGACACCTTTGCATGCTGAGTGTGCAACTCCAACTGCCTACACAGCGCTGCCCCGCCTACCAGACCCTGTCAGAACAACCAGGTCATGTGCCTCCTACTCCACACCCGCTCCGTCCACCAGCACGCCATTGGACTCTGTTACCTCCTCAACACAACAGCCCCACACCTCACCTTCATGACAGTAACCTGGAGAGAAGCATCCTCAGCACACAACTTCTTCATTGCCATCTCTGACGGATACAAGATCACCCGCAGGGACGGCACCAACAATCCCGGCGGATGACTTGCAATTTATTTACAAGTACACCCTCAGAGTCACAAATCTGGTTTCGCACCAACCCCCTGGCAACCCTCAGAGTAACTCTCATCTACAGATCTCCAGGCCTACATCCACAAATCCGCAAAGCCATCAACACGTACATCTGCACGCACGCCCTCACCTCCACAGGCTACATGTGGCTGGGGGCCAGTAACTTCTTGCTGGAGGACAACCACACCACCATCCATCATTGGTCCATCAACATTTGCATCCACGTCTCCGACAAGCAACACACTGCCCCACACCCTGCTACCGATCCCCAAAGATGCTTGATGTAAGTCACCACAGACAAGCTGTGTTTGACACTCGAACCAACACCCCCACCACACCCTGTTGAAAACTAAAATAGCGATATGATTAAGCATTAACTGAAGACATGAATTCTCTACAGTTAAAACGTGTTTCTTGTCCGATGTTGACTAATGTCCGGACTCCATTTTGTATTGTCTTGTCTCCACGTGCTTTGCACGAGAAGAGTCCTACCTTTTCGCTAGTTGCTCTTGTAATCTGCCTAGTAACAATCTATAAATAGCTCCTTTGTCCGTCTGGCGCATGCCCAGACTTGACCACATCTGTTATCAGTTAGTCCTTGTTTGACCATGTTTTCGCGGGCTCAGGAAATTGTTAACTCCGCCCATATATTGATCCTGTATCGAAAATGTCCATAAATGGTAATGAATTTTGCTCTATGTTGTATCCACCCACATATGAGCCCCTCTGTTGTGTATAAAAGGGGACCGTGTACGCAAGTTCTTTGTGCTACTCTATGCAATACTGAAGAGTGTTGTGTAGGTTGTAGGACCACCCTTAAGGGTTAATAAACTCTGTCTTTCTATTTGCAGTTTCCGTGCCAACTTCCTTCTAGTTTTCGTTACAGGAGGGCGAACCCTTGTATTTTGCGGGCCTAGCTGGGGCCTGTACTCATCAATTGGCGCCCGTCACGTGGGGCTCATCGGCGACTCGGATGCTCGAAGGACTGGTCGTGACGAAGGTGAGGAATTTGGCCGGGGATGTGATCACTGCCAGCGGCGTCTTTTAGTCCTGGCATCCCGAGGTTTCTTCCTTCCCTTCCGAGCTGACCATCTGGGTGGCGCCGGTCCTCGACTGAGACCTCTTCTGTCACTTTGCCGCGTGATAGCCGTTTGGGCGAATTTTGGAACTTGGCAGTTGGAATCTGGACGCTCTTGATTGGTAAGAACCGTTGTACGGTACTTGCTCCGAGTTTTTGAAGCCTGGGTTGGCTATTTGAGTTTGTTTTGTGATGACTGGTCATATTTTGTATTGATTACTGTGGGAATATATGCGTTGCAACACATATAGGCAGGTAATGTGGAGATATTTCTCCGGAGTTGCTTAAATTTGAACGGCGCAACGTTTAAGTGCCATTTTTGATAATACTGCATATTTTGCATTATTTTTGAGCATGCCTGCTTTTAGCGCACTCCGTAAGTGGTGCTGCTGCTTTGGAAACCGGTTAAATCTTGAGGAATCTGCTCCAGCCCCCCCAGAGGGGACTCCTAATAGGGATATGTATGTGAAGCATGGTCATTCCTCTATAATGTACAGCACAGTGTGGAGGAAATACACCAAAAAGGATCCTGAGTTACGATGGCCTTTGTATGGATCGTTTGATATGCGTAAGATTGAGTATGTGGAACAGTGTATGTGTAAACGGCGTGCTCGGCAAGACATGTTTGAATGTGTACGGTTATGGGTGAAGGAAGTGCGTGAGCGGGAGAAACGTGAGAAAGTGCTGATTGATAAAGAGCAACGGAAAAATTATCATGTGAGAGCGCAGGAAGCGAAGCCTCGGGAGGAAAGAGAACTGGCGGAGAGACAAGAGAAAGAGCGTAGGTTGCAAGTATCGGGTCAATATGCTGTCCGCCAGCCACTTTATCCTGTCCTTACTAATCTTAAAGATGATTTTCATTTATTAGATCGCTCTCCACCCCCTTATGTTGGCGCGTCTGCCCCGAGGATTCTGGATCGGTTTCGGATAAGGTAGACACGCGGTCCATGTTATCAACTGATCGTATGGGTGAGCTTCGGAAAATTTCTTTTCGTGCGCTTAAGGGCAGGCTATCTCTTCCTGAATTATTGGAATTTTTGGAAAATTGGCAGGATTGGGAAAAGTTATATTTTGCTGAAACTTTTTCTGACGAAGTGGTTACTGCCTTTTGGAAATATTCTGATGTTTTTGAGCCTGATGATATAGTATTAGATTCTAAAGCATTACGTAACGGTGTCTTTTCTCCCTCTAAGGTACCCGATGTGGTCCGACGGCTGTTTGCCTTGCGGGACGCGGCGTTTGAACTCAAAGAGAAAGCGCGCCAAAAGACAGGGGAGGAGGAGCAATCAAATCTACATGTCGGCGGGAAACAGTCGTCTACCTCCCATTCAGATAAGAGTGAACTAGTGCATGCTAAACCGATGCGAGAGGCGGCACCTTTGTATGTTCCTCCTAAAGGAACGGGAACTAGTTCAGACATGTCTTCCCCCGATGCTAGGGGATATTTCGTGTATAATTGGGTTTATACTCCTTGGCATAGGACTGATGTTATGGCATTGAAGAATGCATTGCCTGACCCCCGCAAGAATCCAGCGGCCTTTTATGAAGAGGTCGAAGGGGCCTTGAATTCTTGTACTATGACTTTAGCAGATATAGATTTTTTCTTTGGGCTCATTTTACCACCGGATATGTGGCGATCTGTGCGGAAGGTGGATGATCAAGCCGCCTTCAAGGCCAAATGGTCTGAGATTGAGGATGAGGATAGGGAGAGAAAGCCCGCGCAAAACCGCCCCAGCTTATTTTAGATCTTCCTGCTGCTATCTTGACTAAGTTGAAAACGATTATTCCCCCTAAAAAGATTGACTGGAATATGCTAGCTTCGTGTAAACAGAAGGTTGATGAATCAGTTTCAGACTTCTTTACGCGCTTTGAGGAAACATTTCATGATTTCAGTGGTCAGTCACTTACGGATGATACGGGTCGACATCTTTTTGTTGATAAATATGTGGCAAATTTATTACCGGGAATAGCAGCTCGATTAAAAGCGAGTGAAAGTTCTTGGTCCACCTCGTCTCCAGCATCCCTCCTGACTATGGCTCAGTATTATGAGCGTCAGGAACAAGAAGCGAAGGGGCATGAGGAGAAGAAATCAAAAGATTTGAAAACTAAGGTGAGGTTAGCGCAAGTGTATGGTCCGCCTCGTCGGGGTGTTGAGAGAGGTAGAGGAGGATTTTATGGTTCCCCCTTGGGTCGGTCGGATGTTAATAGAAATCAATGTGCGTATTGCAAACAGTTGGGTCATTGGGCCAGGGATTGTCCGGTATTATACGCACCTCGTCAGGGACGTGGTCAGGGACCGCCGAGAGGTAGAGGGGGCTTTTCAAATTTTAGAGGGAATTCCAATGATCGTGCTCGATTTGAGCCTAACGTGCAGCAACGAGATAGACCTAATGTGTTTGATCGACAAAATCAGTATCAAATGTCTGGGAATGACCGCCCTGGGTACCATGATTCGCAGCATGCATAGGATTGCGTTGGGTGGGGGTTGGAATCAGTTGAAGTGCCAGTTAATCAGAAGGGTCCTTATGTTACAGCAAATGTTTTGGGTTCTACTGATCGGTTCCTAGTTGATACGGGAGCTACTCGCAGTGCGCTGTCCAAACAATTGGTTCCGAGGGCTCCCCCATCTGGCTTAATGGTTACATCGGTAGGGTTTGATGGTACACTCTCTCGAAGCCCTCTATCCCAACCCCTTGCATTTCATGTTGACCAACTTTCTGCACCCTGTCCATTTTTGCTTGCCCCGAACACGCCTGAGAACATTATGGGTCTTGATATGCTTAAGCACTTCAGAGCTACGATCCGCTGCCCCCCTACTGGAGTACGCGTGATCTTAAACGATAATCACCCCATGACAGAGCGGATGTGTGTGGTTGCAGAGGATACTGTACTAGCTTCTCTCCCGCGTACTTTGTGGGCCACTTCGGATACTGATGTGGGACAGATGGTGATTCCGCCTGTCCACATTAGTGTCAAGGAGGGTGCTGTGTTACCACGCCTCCCTCAGTATCGTATTTCCCAGGAGGGGGAGGAGGCACTCATACAAATTGTGCAGGATTTGATCAAGGTGGGAGTAGTGGAGGAAGTTCCATACAATGTCTGCAACAGTCCTATTTTACCCATTTTGAAGAAAGATACCGATACTAGGGTTTATCGTTTTATTATTGACTTAAGGGAGGTGAATAAGATAGTGATACCTCAGTATCCAGTGGTTTCTGATATCACGACGTTACTTACTCTGGTCCCGCCAACGGCGACCACATTCTCGGTTATCAATTTGAAAAATGCTTTCTTTTCGATTCCTATTCATCCTGATAGCCGGTACCTTTTCGGCTTCACTTTGAATAATCGGTCCTACAGATTTTGTAGAGTCCCTCAGGGTGATACGGAGAGTCCTAGCATTTATAGTCAAGCATTGAAAAGGCAATTGGATTCCTTTGTTCTGCCTGATGGTGTAGCCCTTATACAATATGTCGACGACATCTTGTTGGCGGCCGACACTCCTGAGCTATGTGAGAAATGCACGTTATCCTTACTTTCCTTTTTGGCATCTCACAATCACAAAGTGTCGAAGAAGAAACTGCAATTTTGTAGACCAAAGGTGACTTATTTGGGTCACCTTTTGTCTAAGGAGGGGCGTGCACTCACACCAGATTGTATTCAAGCAATTTTGGACACGCCAGTACCTTCTACACAGAAGGACGTGCGTGCATTTTTGGGCCTTGCTTCTTTTTGTAGGCAATGGATATTGGGGTTTTCATATATAGTTAAACCATTGTTAGCACTTTTGACAAAAGATACCCCAATTCCTCTTCCCTGGTCAAATGAGTGTGAAATTGCCTTTCAGCAATTGCGACAAGCCCTTTGTTCAGCACCAGTGTTAGGTACCCCTGATTATACGAAGCCTTTCACATTGTATGTACATGAGAGAGATGGATGTGCATTATCAGTTTTAGTGCAGATGCACGGCGACAAGCAGCGCCCTTGTGCATATTTTTCGGCTGTACTTGATCCTGTTGCCCGAGCATTGCCTGGTTGTTTTCGCTCGGTTGCGGCGACAGCTGTGTCAATACGCCAAAGCGAGGGAATTGTGTTATCTCATAAGTTGTTGGTATTAGTTCCCCATGCTGTTGATGCCCTGCTCAATCAGACAAAGACGCAGCATTTGACCAGTGCTCGTATAACGGGATATGAGTTGACGCTTTTGGCTCCTCATATTACGTTAAAGAGGTGTGCAACGTTAAATCCAGCCACATTGTTGCCGTTCCCGGAAACTCAGTCTGAAGCACGAAAAGCACATGACTGTATTCTTGTGACTGAGGAACAGACAAAGGGTCGTATTGATCTCCAGGATACGCCCTTTACAGATGTAGATGGAGAACTATGGGTGGACGGATCATGTCTGAAGCTACCAGATGGTACGACTTCAGCAGCGTATGCAATTACCACATTACAAACAATAGTGGAGACAGCACGCATACCGCAGAAATCAGCTCAAGCAGCGGAACTGATAGCATTAACACGAGCATGTGAGCTCAGTGCAGGATTGTGTGTGAATGTTTATACAGATAGCCGCTATGCCTTCGGAGTAGTGCACGATTTTGGCCTACTCTGGAAGGAGAGAGGGTTTCTAACGTCACATGGAGCACAGATAATGTATGGAGAGTTAGTTCACAATCTTTTGACTGCATTAACATATCCAAAGAAGATTGCTATAGTTAAATGTAGTGCCCATAAAAAGGTGGTTGATAAAGTTGGAGAAGGGAATGCTTTGGCAGACCGGGTAGCACGAGAGACTGCGATGCAGCCTGACTCTACTGCAATGTATGTTGTGAAGTCACAGGCAGAAAGATGGCACGATGCTAGGAGAGAAGTGCTGGAGATACAGAGGACCGCTTCCGATATGGAACGGGCGCAATGGTCCAATGATGGAGAATTAGATGATGAAGTGTGTTGGAGAAATAAGCAGATGGATAAATGGAAGTTACCCACAGCCTTTGTACAACCTATGGTTCAGATGGCACATGGACTAGCGCATGTCGGAGCTTCCGCAATTGTAAAATTACTCACACGAGTTTGGGAGCATCCGGAGATCGCTAGCACGGCAAAGAGGGTAGTGCAGACTTGCATGATTTGCCTGAAGTATAACCCAGGAAAGGGTACACGAACTCCAGCAGGAGGATTTGCAACGCCTACTGCATCCTTTGAGGTTTTGCAGATGGATTACATTCAGCTTGAGCGCTGTAACAATCTGAAGTATGTTCTAGTAGTGGTTTGTGCCTTCAGTAAATGGGTTGAGGCATACCCTACGAAAGACAATACTGCAATGACTACAGCCAAGATGCTATTGAAGGAGTTCTTCCCACGATATGGTGTTTGTAGATTGTTGTGGAGTGATAACGGACCTCATTTTGTAGCAGACGTTATCAAGTATGTCCTGAAAGGACTGGGAATTACCCAGACATTTCATGCAGTGTTTCACCCTCAGTCTGCGGGATTGGTTGAGAAATATAACGGTACTTTGAAGCTTAAGATCGCTAAGATCCAAGCTTCGACTTCTTTGACTTGGCCAGACGTTTTACCGCTGGCATTATTGTCAATTAGATCGATTTTGCATTCTCGGACCGGTCTCACGCCATATGAGATCGTGTTCGGACGCCCAATGAATATTTGGGGTCCACCGAAACCGAAGTCAGTGTATGACGTACCTTGTGTAATGATGAATGATTATTTGGCACAGTTAACGGATAATTTGGTTTCTATTCATCAACAGGTTCGAGAAGCGAGGACATAACCTCCAGCCTGGAGACTATGTTATGATCAAGGTGTTTGAAAGGACGAACAGTCTGGAGCCGAGATGGGTTGGTCCTGAGCAAGTCTTGCTCGCAACGAGGACAGCTGTGCGGGTCTCCAATCGGAAGAACTGGATCCACTCCTTCCACTGTCATAAAGTGCCACCTGGATTAGTGGAGCCTGCTGTATTAACCGACCATCAAGAAATCCTGACTGCGGAGAAAGGCCGTGCTGTGGAGCCGAACGACACTGCGGAGCTCTTCCCGGACCAAGCGATTCCTGGAGGAAGAAGATATCATCTCAGACCGAGGAAGTGATTTCTTTCTGTATCAGGATACATTGTCAGAACAGCCCTTAGGTTAGTGAAACGGAGAGCCAATGAGGCAAGGGGGGGGAATCAGCCCTGCATTAGTGTAGTGACACCCGTCTTGGCCCGCTGGTGAAGAAATCAACGGCTGCCTAAGGGGAAGAGTTCTGACAACTTTTTAGTTTCAGGAAGATATTGACTTTTCCTACAAAATGGAGAAGAAGAAGATTTTTTGTGCGACAAGTTTCATTATCATTATAGCTATTGTTGGTATAACCAAGTGGTTTGTTGAGGATGTGACTCCTGCCCGTGAGTTGCTTGTTTTGACTACTCCAGTGCCTGAGGAGCACTACTTTTACACCCTTCTGTATCAAGAATTGAAGCATCGTCAGTCTTATTTGAATAATACTTTTATCCAGATGTTGCATCATACCCATGTTGCTACAAATGCTACGAACTGTTGGATATGTGGTATAATGCCAGCTCATCAGAAGAAAGGAGGAACGCCGTTTATACCTCTTCCTTTCTCTCATAATGGCTCTTGTAAAGCATGGTACACTCTGCTTTTTGCCACACGGAAACCTACAGTGGGACGACTACTTTTTAGACTTAATAGGGAATGTCATCAAGATAAAGAAGGCTATCCACAAGCGAATGGGACAATATGGGAGTGGGAAGAATATCGACCAGATAATGAATCAATCCCCTACATCTTCACGAACACTAGAGACACTGCTAGAAATGAGAAATTCGTAATTCAAGTGGCACAAGCTCAAGCGGACCTGTGTGTCCAGAGTGTGGGTCATATTCCTGTTGGTGTTAGTGATTGTATTATTGTCTTGAACATAGATGGATTAAATAATAGTACTTTCTTAGCTTCCCACAATACGTACTTCGTATGTGGTAATAACGGTTATTATCGCTTACCAGCCGGCTGGTCCGGAGTATGTTATGTAGCGTTCTTATTACCCCCTGTATTCTTAGCGCCTGCATCCTATCATAAAGATTTGAAGTTATTGAACAATGTAACTGTAAATAGGTATAAACGTACTCTATCTATTGATGATGTTGACCAAACTGACACTAGCTTACAGCAGTATGTTGATTTTAACTTAGGATTGTTTTTCTTTGTTGGAGCTGCCCTAAATAGTAGGAAGGTTCGACGATTAACGAGAGTTGTAGAGGCTGTAACAAATCAAGCTGCTGCTGCTCTTGGGAATCTTACGGAAGAATTGCAAATCACTAGAATTGTTGCGTTACAGAATCGTATGGTATTAGATGTTATGTTAGCAGACAGAGGTGGAGCATGTAGGATTATCGGAAGTAGTTGTTGTGTATTTATTCCTGACCACACGCCATCAGTCTATAACGCTATTAATAAATTGCATAAAATCGCAGCTGAGATTCATACAGAAAACGGCACTTGGACCTTTTCTGGATGGTTTTGGGCATTGATCACTACATGGGGATGGAAAGTTTTAACTGGTCTCTGTATTATTGTAGCAGTTCTGTTTTCCTGCTGCATCTGTGTTCAGTGTGGTCCTTTACTCTGTTCTCTACGTGTGTCAATTTGTGTGTCAATTTGTATTCCTGATAAGAAAGCTATTGCCAATGTCACCTATCAGAAATACTTAAACAAGGAGGTGGAAGAGATGATGAAAATTGACATATATGATGATAATCCTAATAATCCGAATGTCTTCAGTAAATGCTGAAATGGTCGTCTGTTGAAAACTAAAACAGCGAGATGATTAAGCATTAACTGAAGACATGAATTCTCTACAGTTAAAACGTGTTTCTTGTCCTATGTTGACTAATGTCCGGACTCCATTTTGTATTGTCTTGTCTCCACGTGCTACCTTTTCGCTAGTTGCTCTTGTAATCTGCCTAGTAACAATCTATAAATAGCTCCTTTGTCCGTCTGGCGCATGCCCAGACTTGACCACATCTGTTATCAGTTAGTCCTTGTTTGACCATGTTTTCGCGGGCTCAGGAAATTGTTAACTCCGCCCATATATTGATCCTGTTTCGAAAATGTCCATAAATGGTAATGAATTTTGCTCTATGTTGTATCCACCCACTTATGAGCCCCTCTGTTGTGTATAAAAGGGGACCGTGTACGCAAGTTCTTTGTGCTACTCTATGCAATACTGAAGAGTGTTGTGTAGGTTGTAGGACCACCCTTAAGGGTTAATAAACTCTGTCTTTGTATTTGCAGTTTCCGTGCCAACTTCCTTCTAGTTTTCGTTACAGGAGGGCGAACCCTTGTATTTTGCGGGCCTAGCTGGGGCCTGTACTCATCAACCCTGCAACCTCACACACTGGATCAGCAACTGATCCACCAATCTTGCCACATTGACGGACTTTCCTGTGAAGCACAACAACAGTAAAGCCACCTGGGACAAGGCAGACCTACTGGACTCATACAGATCTAGCCGGACTCTTGTGCAACCCTTGCAACACAAAGAACCATCAGTTACCTTACAGCCCTGGAAAATGCCACACACAGCCATCACCATATCATCAGCAAGGACAAGTGTAGATCCTTCAGATAGGGCCGAGGCACCAAAACACAAGACATAAAGGAGCTCATCAGCATTGTGAGTGGACTGACAGCAGCTCCCCATCCAAAAGACACCCCACCCTTGCAAGGCAGATCAAATCCCTTGCAACTTTCTACCACTGCAAGCTCATGGACATACACGACAGCCTTGGCACACAGAGGCAGACAGCACTATTATCCGCGGGACAAACCCCCCTCAGGTTCTGGACTCCCGTCAGCAGCAAATACACCACCTGGCTCATGTGCACCATCCAGTGATGTCATTAGTGATGTCATTTGAGATGTCATCAGTGATGTCATGAGTGATGTCACTGACCATGTCATGAGTGATGTAATATGTGACGTCATCAGCAGTGCATTGCGGACGCCCAAGTTATAGTTAGCTGAACTAACTATAACGGGGGAATTTTAATGGTTTTGTACGAGTGAAAAGTCCAGCTAACTATAATGCCCATGAAACCTACGTTTTTTTCAGTGAATTTCTAAGGTTTTTTAAATGCTAATTCCTAACTATAACGTGCCTGAAACCTATGGTTTATTCAGTGAATTTCAAAGGTTTTTTAAATGCTAATTTCTAACTATGCCTACAGAGATAGGACATGTGAAGAAAGAAGAAAAAACGCACAGAAAGAAAAAAAAGAAATGCAGAAAGAAGCAACAGAAGTCCTCAAAGACGAAGAAAAGTGCAGGAAGAAGGATAACGTGCAGAAAGAACAAACACAAGAGCAGAAAGAAGCCTTGTTGCAAAATCATCCTATACCCTCAACTTTTTCAGACGGATACTGGTGGTAACTGAGTCTGACTAACCAGTCCTAGAGCCAGTGCTATGTTAAAAGACACTCAGAATACAGTGAAAACACCTACATACACTAGGGAACACTATGCGTTGGGGTCCCCCTGTGATCAGCATGACCTCCTCTGTAAGCCCCTAGTATATAATAGGGCAGGGGATTAAAACTACCTCTTAAAACGCGCCACAGGGCGTGTTTGCACACGTCACCTCAGACCCCGTCCCCTCACTTCCCCACTGTGTAAACACGTCCTGTGGCCGTTTTAAGTTGGGAGATTAAGTCCCCTTGAATCCTGAGGGTCCCTAGGGTCCAACTAGACCACTAGGTACCTTCAGTAAGCGCCACAGAGCTGTGTTGCAGAGAGATGTAAAAAGGGGCACGGCCTAGACCACCTCTCTGCAACGCAGCGGAGTGGTGCTTACTGGAAGCACCTGGTGGGCTAGTTAGCCCCCAGGGGCCCTTAGGATTGAAGGGGAATTATCTCCCCAACTTAAAACGCGCAACAGGGCTTGTTTGCACACGTTAACTCAGGCCCCGTCCCCTCCCTTCACCACTGTGTAAACACGCCTTGTGGCCGTTTTTAGTTGGGAGATTAAGGTAATTTGAATCCTGAGGGTCCCTAGGGTCCAACTAGCCCACTAGGTACCTCCAGTATGCGCCACAGAGCTGCGTTGCAGAGAGGTGTAAAAAGTGGCACGGCCTGGACCACTTCTCTGCAACGCAGCTCAGTGGCGCTTACTGGAAGCACCTGGTGGGCTAGTTAGCCCCCAGGGGCCCTCAGGATTGAAGGGGAATTATTTCCCCAACTTAAAACGCGCCATAGGGCGTGTTTGCACACGTCACCTCAGGCCCCGTCCCCTTCCTTCCCCACTGTGTAAACATGCCCTGTGGCCGTTTTTTAAGTTGGGAGATTAAGTCCCCTTGAATCCTGAGGATCCCTAGGGGCAAAATAGCCCACTAGGTACGTCCAGTAAGTGCCATTGCAGAGAGGTGTAAAAAGGGGCACGGCCTGCACCACCTCTCTGCAACGCAGAGCAGTGGCACTTACTGGAATCACCTGGTGTTGCTAGTTGGCCCCCAGGGTCCCTCAGGATTGAAAGGGAATTATTTCCCCAACTTAAAACACGCCACAGGGCGTGTTTGCACACGTCACCTCAGGCCCTTCACCACTGTGTAAACACGCCCTGTGGCCATTCTAAGTTGAGAGATTAAGTCCCCTTGAATCCTAAGGGTCCCTAGGGTCAAACTAGCCCACTAGGTACCTCCAGTAAGCGCCACAGAGCTGCACTGCATAGAGGTGTTAAAAGGGGCGTGGCCTCAGAACACCTGTCTGCAACGCAGCTCCCTGGCGCACACTGGAGATACCTGTTGGGCTAGTTGGTCCTCAGGGACCCTCAGTATTGAAGGGGAATTAATTCCCCAACTTACAACTGGCCAGGGGGCGCGTTTGCAGAGTGCTGCAAGGAGGGGGCGTGGCCTCCAGCGCGATGCCGGTCTTTTATTTATTTTATTTTTTTAAGAAGGAGGACTGTGTGGCCCCCCTTCTTTTTCTAATTTACTGGCCCTGGGGACCCCATCCCCCAGGGCCTGCACCCTAATTTTTTTTGTTGAAAAAAATAAATTTGGCCCTCCCAAGGCATTAATCGGCCCCGGGGACCCCAACCCCCGGGTCATAGCCTTTTTTTTATTTAAATTCTTTAGGAGGGGGCTGCGTTGCCCCCCTCCTCAGGCCTTTTATGGCTCCGGGGACCCCATCCCCCGGGGCCGGCCTTTGTTTTTTATTATTTTAAAAATATATATATTTATAGAAACTCCTAGGACGTGCTGGACAAACCATACGTACCTATCACCATGACGATTTGCGTGATATTCATTAAAAGGCGACTATGCATAGAATGAATCCACATGGAATGTATTTACACCGCTAGTGAAGCTCTGACGTGTCTGACGCCCTACCGTGCCTAATCCCGGCACCCCCGCAAGTGGGTACTCTCCAAGCAGACACCCTTGTCGTTTATTTATACAAACATGGGTAGCTATTGACGGGCATATTTAATATACACGCACACCAAGCCATTCAAAGGGGATTCGACAAAAATTCGACCAAACTATGCAAGAAACCCCCCTCACGGTTAATAAAAAACACATCCACTGCCGAATGTGTAATACTTTTTATTTTACTCTCTGGAAAGGAGACGAACCTCACTTGAGAGTCACAGCGTGCTCCTGGCTGAGCCCAATGCTGTGTTACACCCACCAGTGCCCGCCGATTGCCTCACACCTCTGTGTTGTATTCCACCAGCTAGTGCGTATGCTATGACACTCTCTAGCCGATGTGCACTGTAACACCACCCCGTGAATATGTCATGCCACACTTGCCTTCGCACGGGTTATATTGCCCCATCTAACGTGCCTTCCTCGATGTGTATGTTATAACGCACAGCGCTATGCCATACATATTACAATCTGGGATCCATATCTTTGTCACAGTGCATATGCAACGTTACGCTCCCCAGCACATATTTTATATTACAACTTTAGAGACTAGTTATGTTACACAACACTGCCCTGTGCATATTGCACTCCAAGGCGCATATCGCATAGCACGTGCTAGTGCCTGTGCTATCTCGCGCTCTCCAATGAATCTGTCATTGCGCACAATGTATTGCATATTATATTTCACGGCCCGGTTCATCTTATATCACACTTTTTGGTGCATAGTTTATACCATATACTACATCTAAGTTTAATTTTCAATCATGCTTTCAGGACTATGTTCTATATAACACTGCGTCCACCTACCCTTTTCACGGGCATTACATTTTGCGATGGGGGTGGAGGGTCAGGGAGTGTTTCTGCCAAGTGAGCCCGGAGTCACAGTCACAAACGTCCTCTTCTTCCTGAATAAAAGTGAGATTATGCTGCATACTTGTTCGTATTTTAAGTAGTTCGCACAGACACACATTTTAAAAACAATAAAGTTCCTAATACCCACCTTCTCTGAACAGTTAGCTTGCTGCCCCATCCACCTCCTCCCTATCCTCTGTTGTCTGAATCCATGGAATAGCCTCCTCCCTCCTGCCATGCATGGTCTGATGTGCTGCCACTGCCCTCCATTTAGCATGATGTACCAGTCCACTCCTCCTGCCCTCCATTGCCCAATTCTATGGCCCATCATTGACCTCCTGCTTAGCCTCTGTGCTTAGCTTGCTGACCTATTCTCCTTCCCCCTGCCGTTCGATGTCTTTGTGCATGCCCCTGCTACATCCTTTTTGCCCACTATGTTCCATGGACCTGCCACTCCTATCTACTCTGAGTGTGCTGTTGAGCTGCCACTCCCCTCCCACCTGCCTAGCATTGTCAGATGACCGTAACCTGTCCCTGCCACCTCCACCCTGCCTGTCCACATGCCATGCCCCTATCCCCTTCCTCCTGTCCTCCATGGTCCATTTTACTGCCACACCCTTCTGCCCTCCCTGATCTGTTGTGCTGCAACTGCTCCTCCTGCCTGCCCCACGCGGTCTGTTGTGAGGCCCCTTCCCCTGAACTCTCTTGTCGGTGCCCAGGTCCTGACCCTCCCTTCTATCCTCCATGGTCCTTTGTGCATGCCCCTGCACCCTCCTTCTTGCCCATCATAGCCATTGTGCTGCCACTAACCCTCCCGCTTACCATGCATGGTCTTCTGTGCTGCCATGGCCCCTCCCACCTTCCCTGTGTGGTCAGCTAGCTGCCCCAGACCCCCTCCCACCTTCCCTCCATGGTCTGTGTGTATGCCACCATAGTCTCATTGTTGCGCTCCATGGTGTGTCTTGTTTCTAGTGCCCATCCTGCCTGACCTCCATGGTCATCTTGCTGCTCCTGCCCTGCCACCTTGCCCCCAGCCCTCTGTTTCCATGTGCAGACCCCCTATTCCCTCCCTCCTGGCTTGTCTGTTTCATTGTAATGCCCCTGATCCGTCCCTCCTGCCCTTTATGGTCTGTTATGCTGCAGCTTTCTCTCCTGTCTGTCCATTATGGTCAGCTAGCTACCATTGCCTCTTTCCCATCTGTTCTCTGTTGTCCATGTGCATGGTCCTGTCCCCTCCCTATTGCTTTCTATGGATTGTTGTGCTGCGCTCCCGTCCCGCATGCGCTGTGTGGTGTATTGAGCTGCTGCAAACCCTGATGCCAGCCCTGTAGGGTCAGTTTGGTGCACCTCTCCATGTCCCTCCTGTCCTCTGTTATCCGAGTCCATGTCCCTACCCCAATTCCTCCTGCCTACCAAGATTCAATGTACCATACTTGCGAATATTGTGAACTTGGTAAGAGGGAGATTTTGAAAAAAAACTGGGGTATTGATTTTCCCCTTTGAGTTACATTGAAAAAGAGGAGATTGTAGACAGGAGACAGATCAAATAAAGCCCATTTGAGCTTAAAAACATTGGACGTTTCCTGGCTGAAACGGGTCTGTTGGCATGTATGGTTGCACTACCACTGCCTTTTCCTTCTGCCCACAATGGCCTATTATATTGCCACAGCCTCTCTTGCCAGTCCTGTATTGTTGGTTTGTTGCCCCTGCCCCCCTTTCCACTGCCCTCCATAGTCTGTTGTGCTGCCACTGCCCTTCCTGCCTGCCCAGTGTGGTCAAATTGTTGCCTCTGCACTCTCCTACCTGCCTTCAATTTTCAGAGTCCGTGCCCCTGGCCTCTGCCTCTCAACAGTATCCCAATAAACAACTAGATTGCTAAAATTCTATATTTATTACAAAAGTGTGGAAAGCCTGACGTCATATTTATGTAATCGAAACTGTAATACCTAGAGTATTTCCCCTAGAAATTACATATATGAGAGGGTCTTATTTGCATCAAAATTATGGTTAGTGCTCTAAAAAACTAAAATGAGGACATATTTTCTGAGTTTTCAAATAGCGACAAAGAACTTTTAAATTATTTGTAATCTTTATGTTTTTTTATCCAGTTGACCACTTGATTAAATTTTGCACCTTGGCGAGAGGCTGTGGTGTTACTTCCAGAGCTGCAGACTTTGCAACTGGGGAACCAGGCTGGAGTTTCTGCTTCAGCTCAACATTCTGTGATTGTGGTCAAATCACTTAATCTCCCAATGTCTACAACCAAAATGAATTTGATCTTGTGTGATGTAACCAATGCTCATGTAAAGCATTCCAATACCTGACAAGTCTGCACTATATAAAACTGCAAATACACAAAAAATAAGTGTTTCTTCTGTCATTGGGCTACATGTGGGCTACATCTGGGTGATATTTGTGCAGCATTTAGGCTCTTTTGTGTCTGGTGGCCATCTTGGGAGATTTATTTGTTATGAAGTTTCCTAATTTCCTCATTTACTGCAGTCTCCTCAGTAGGAAATGCTTTCAGTTTTTCACTTTGATTCCATCAAGAAGGTATTCAGATATATCACACATTTGCCATAAATTCTGAATGTTAGCACTCTAGTTGCTCATTAGATCACTGTAGTAAAGCTACTGCTCACCACGGAAGTCTGCTGCTGGTATTAAAAGTGCATGTTTCAGTCTGCATATCAGAATTTTTTAATGAAATAGAAGAGGATTTGAGAAGTCACTCAAAATGTGCCCTAATTTTTCTTTCTTCAGCACTAATCATAATTTCTATGGCAAAATGAACCCCCTCATTGTGTTCCTTTTTAAATTAAATGTTTTAAGTGTTACCAGTTTATTCCAATCAAGATGGCTTCAGGAGTGCCATACTTTTGTCATAAGTAAGACAGTAAGCGCTCTAGTTGTTCTTAAGAACACTCTGTGACATTCTGTCATAAGGCTATACTTGGGCTACATCTGGGTGATATTTGGGCTACATTTGGGCTCTTTTGTCTCTGGTGGCCATCTTGGGAGATTTATTTGTTATGAAGTTTCCTAATTTCCTCATTTACTGCAGTCTCCTCAGTGGGAATACTTTCAGTTTTTTATTTTGGTTCCATCAAGAAGGCATTCAGATGTGTCACACATTTGCCATAAATCCTGAATGTTAGCACTCTAGTTGCTCATTAGATCACTGTAGTAAAGCTACTGCTCACCAGGGAAGTCTGCTGCTGGTATTCAAAGTGCATGTTTCAGTCTGCATGTCAGATTTTTTTTATGACATAGAAGAGGATTTGAGAAGTCAAAATGTGCCCTAATTTTTCTTTCTGCAGCACTAATCATAATTTCTATGGCAAAATGAATCCCCTCATTGTCTTCCTTTGTAAATTAAGTGGCAGATTTATGTTCCCTGGCGCATCCCTGCAAATCAGCATGGATGCGCCAGGGAAGATGCATCACGCAAGTTTACCCTTGCGCCACAATAGATGTGCCGCATTTACAATGCAGCGCATCGTGGCGCAAGGATAAACAGATGCGTGACGCATCTGATGGCGGAAGGGTGGCGCATTGCTGGAGTTGCGTCGCAAGCTCCAGCAAGGCTCGGGGGTGCCCTAACGGTACAATGCTGTGTCAGTCCTTACGCCTGCTTCAAGCAAGCGCAAGGATTTGACGCAGCATGGCCGGAGAAGTGACTGAGTGAAATCTTGTAGATTTCACTCAGCCACTTTTCGGAGGCGTTCCTGCGCCGGAACGCCCCCCCCTGTGAAGGTACGCCCACATGTGGCGCAAGCTTTACAACGTGACGCATCTCCCTAGATGCGTCATGTTGTAAATCTGCCGCAGCATGGCGCTGGCTTTGCGCCGCCGCTGCGTCACAAAAGTGATGCAACGGCGGCGCAAAAGTGATGCACAGGGCTTATAAATCTGCCCCTAAATGTTTTAAGTGTTACCACTTTATTCCATTCAAGATGGCTTCAGGTGTGCCATACTTTTGTCAAAAGTAAGACTGTTAGCGCTCTAGTTGTTCGTTAGAACACTCTGGGACATTCTGTCATTGGGCTATACTTGGGCTACATCTGGGTGATATTTGGGCTACTTTTGTCTCTGGTGGCCATTTTGGGAGACTTATTTGTTATGATGTTTCCTAATTTCCTCATTTACTACAGTCTCCTCAGAAGGAAATACTTTCAGTTTTTTACTTTGATTCCATCAAAAAGGCATTCAGATGTGTCACAAATTTGCCATAAATTCAGAATGTTAGCACTCTAGTTGCTTATTAGATCACTGTAGTAAAGCTACTGCTCACCAGGGAAGTCTGCTGCTGGTATTGAAAGTGCATGTTTCAGTCTGCATGTCAGAATTTTTTTATGAAATAGAAGAGGATTTGAGAAGTCACTTAAAATGTGCCCTAATTTTTCTTTCTGCAGCACTAATCATACTTTCTATGGCAAAATGAACCCCCTCATTTTGTTCCTTTTTAAATTAAATGTTTTAAGAATTACCACTTTATTCCAACCAAGATGGCTTAAGGTGTGCCATACGTTTGTCATAAGTAGGACTGTTAGCGCTCTAGTTGTTCTTTAGAACACTCTGGGAAGCTGCAGTAGAACACAAAGGAATCAACTGACAGTCTCTGCCCTTGTTGGATGTACATGTTTTACTGAGAATGTCAGACTTTATTCTCACATGACTGAGAAAGATAATGTGAATTTACAGAAAATATGCTCTCAGTTAGCTTATAGATCACCTTCCAAACCTCTGTGGGAAAAGCATGAGAAAATAGTTTTCTCTCAAACATGATTCATGATATCACAGCAGAAGGCGTTTTCACATGGTAAAATCACCTTAGAACACACCACAATTCCTAAAATGAGTATGGTACCATCAACAAATGATTTATAATGTAACTAAAGTCTTAAAACCTTCTATTAACTGCAATGCTTTTTAATGAGGTGCTATCATGTATATTGGTCCCAAGGTGGCTGCCAACACTTCTTGGATGAAGTGCTGACAGCCAATCAGATCTCACGATGAGATGTGTGGTTAGGCTCCGCCCAGATATATATTTGATTTTACTTTTGATTTTCTCAGGAACTACTGAACGGATTTACACCATTTAAGCAAAAGGCACATGCCTGACCTGAGGACTACCTCTTTGCCACATTTCAAGTAATTCTGCTCAGCCGTTCGGGCTGTACCTTCGACTAAAGGTCCTATGGGAAAATGGGTTTTGGGACCCCCCTTTTTTCTCAGCCCCCGCTTGATGAATCACCCCAAGACTTTCAAGGTAGGAGCTGATCGGAGCGCCCCATTAGTTTTGAAAATTTCACGAAGATAAGTCAACCGGCGCCAAAGATATTCAAAATAGAATTTTCAGATTTCCTATGGGAACTCGGTCCTAACTATAACTATCTACAGGCGACCGCCAGTAGAAAAAAAAAAATATATATATATATCTCTGAGAAATTGCTCAGAGATGTCAGACTTCAATCTACAAATTGAGGAGATGAGTCAACGTTTCTTACAACGTGGTTACCCCCTGGAAGTGATTCAAACTGCAGTAAATAGAGTCCAGAACAAAAATAGAGCAGAATTACTCCAAGTGGGTCAGCACAAAGATGATACTGCTAATATCACGAGACTCATCATTGATTTTAACAATCAAAGCAATGCACTACAAAAAATGATCTCTAAACATTGGGGAGTATTACTGCTTGATGAAACCTTAAAGAAAATCTTGCCTCCCACACCCAGAATTACCTATCGGAAGACAGCCTCTTTGGGAGATATACTAACACAAAGCCACTTTGAAGTTAAATTACCAATCACCAAATCCTGGTTAACCACACCTGGATTTTGGAAATGCCCAAAATGCAAGGCATGTGAACATGGCAAGAACATCACTTTTTATCAACTACAGAATGGCCATCATGAAATGATCAAAGACCATATCACTTGTGAATCAAAATACGTAGTCTACAGACTGGAATGTCCTTGCCAGAAATATTATATAGGTAGCACGATCAATAAACTTAAACTTCGCATCCTACAGCATCTGCGTGCGATCAAGAATAAGGACTTTACATACCCTATGGCAAAACATTTCTATGACTTCCACTCGGGTGATAACAGTCAGCTTAAATATTCTGGCATTAAAATTGTCAAGTTGAAGGAAAGGGGTGGAAATCGCATGCTTGCCCTGAGAAGAGCAGAGTCAAGAATGATACTACTAATGGGTACTGAAAACCCATTGGGACATAATTTGGATGCTGAGTTATATGTGCACCTTTAATGGCTCTCAAACTGAAAATTCATGTGGGGCATTTTTCAGTCTCTATTTGGTCTTTTCTGCCTTTTTGCACTTGTACATATTTCCACGCTTGATCAATAATTGTCAGTTGTCCATTATTCTCATTGCATCTCTTCCAAAACCATCTACTTTTTGTTGGCATATGAAACTTACCTCAAATTAATTCAGTATAATCTCTTCTTGATTCAAGATTGGGAACGTAATGAACTTTGACAACAATGCGTACTTTATTCATGAATTTACATACTTGATGTAAATGTCTACCTCCAATGGTACTTTACCTTGATTGTCATTCATCAAATCACAACTCCCTGAGATTAATTGTAATGAATTTTGTAAAACTTTATTCACTTCAACAAATAACCACCATGGTGGCTTGAACTACTGTGATTCTAAATTGATTTATAATTTTATTTACTTGTAATTCATATATTTCGATTGACCTTGCGATGTATGTCTAGTATGTCTTCAGTTTCAATTACTTAATTTGAAAATGTTGCTTTAAAAGAGACATTCTGGACATTAGGACTCTATGGTCCAGTTGAAGGCTGAGTGCCGAAACGCGTCGACCGTCCTTTTTTGCGTGTCCTTGAAGATTTTGATTGAATAAATACTTAAGGTGAACTCTCTGTGGTGCCGTGCTTTCCTTTGCTGCGACGAACCCTGGGACTCGGGGTGAAGCCTGAGAGAAGTTTCTGTTCCATATTGAGCGATGGCTGCTTGCGCTCTACGTGCACCCGGGAAGTGAAACGGCATGGTGATTCCAGCAGCCTCTTGATACCGGAAGGAGAAATTCAAAGTTCGCCGGCTGTTTCTGACCGTGGATTGCTGTTCATCATTGTTTGGAAACTCCGCGACAGGAATTCGTTCACGGAGGGACAACGGGAGAGCTTCGGGTGAGTGAGGCTACGGGGCAATGGTGGGTGGCGCCTAGAGACTGCGGCGCGGTTTCCGAGCTGCCCCCGCCTTGTACCCGACACCTTCGGTAACCCCTCGCTTTCCTAATATTGTCCAAGTACGGAGGAACTGTTTTTGTGAAATTGTTACACTCAGAGCCTCGTCACACTTTTTCCTGCAATCTTACTCTTTACGGCGAATTACGAGCATATTCCCGGAATTGACCAATAACGAATCATTGGTCAAGTAACAGAGACACCGTTGTATAAGACTAATCATTGGACAATACGCATTTCAAGAATCACTTCATTTGCATCGCTCAATCTTTAGAACCACAGTACCCAGAATCCACCATGGCGGAAAGAGTAAAAAATCGTGCACAGAGAGCATGCGATCTTCTTAACGACGACTCCAGTTCTTCCCTTAAAACTGTGGATGGTGCATCTAGTGGAGATAAAAACAAGAGAACTCTCTCTCATATTCTGAAAGAATTACAAACTGCTCGCATCCAAGAAATAAATAAATGGTGGGAGAAAACAACGTTAGAGAAGTACATTGAATTTAAAAGGATTCCCAGAGGGCTGAGGATTCTCATTATGCCCACATTAAACGACTTGGATGCTGATCTAATTAAACAATGGCAAACTGACACCAATGAATGTTCGTTCAGACTAATGACCACACTGATTACCCACGCTGAAAGAAAACTTGCAACTCTTGCTACAACCATCAAAGAATTGGAGAGCGAATTAAATCTAATCCCCACAGATGAGGACACTACTAAATTAATTGATTTAATGGAAAAGAAAATCAATAAACACGAAGATGATGTGGAAAAACGCAAAGCTAACAAATTTAATAGGGACAGACTTGACTACACTCATGGCCGAATTTATACTTTCGCCAGAAAATTTGACACACTTAGAAATCGTGTAGTAATGGATAAAATCAGTGGACAAGAAATTCCTGTCTCAGAAGAGAGCTCAGAATTAAGCTCAGCGGATGAGGATCAACCCACCTCTAGCCTGGATTTTTCCGGGGAAATGCGCCTCATGCAAATGACAACGCGACAGAGGGGACGCGGCCAAGGACCATCACGGGGGAGGGGACGCCAGCAACCCCGAAACGGAGAACCAGGAGAGGTGGCCAGACCCAAAAGAGGAAGAGGAAGAACAAAACAAAATTAAAACCACAAGATCTCAATTTAATTGTCAATCTTTCCAACAAAATCCTCACCAAAGCACAAACCTCACTGCTAAACAAAGGTTTATCCTTCTGTCCTAACAAAGAGATGGACCTAGCTAACATACGGATTGATTTGTACAAATTTTGCCGTAAAATTAAACTTAACAAATATTTTGAAGAGAAACCTTCAGAATTATCTTCTGCATCTTCACCAAGCTCTACCATTCAAACCTTGAGCATCAAAGATATTCCAGCATTAAGAACAGCCACCTTATTACAAACCGAATCATCCACACAAGCTGGTACCAGCGATCACTCTTCTATGTCTGATTTAGAATATTGTCAGGACATAGGCATTGAGACTAACAGAGGAGGTGACAGTGGTTCAAAAAATCGATCGACGTTTTGTCCACAATTCCCTCCTGGTAATAAAATTGATCTCTTCCAAGAAATCATGGTTGAGGAGATCAATAAAATGTCCACCAATTGTCCTATGTCATCCATCAAACAGGGTAAAGTTATTACCAAACACAAGAAGAAGAGCAAAATATGGAACCTCACTTTTGAAGAACACAATGCTTTAAAAGAACTACGTAATGATCACAACATCATTATCAAAGCCTCTGACAAAGGCGGTAACATAGTAATTCAGAACTGTGAGGATTACATTACAGAAGCTGCCAGACAACTTGATAACAAGGATCACTATGAAAGGCTCAATAAGAATCCAACTAAAGACTGGACAGATGAATATCATTTGAAACTCAAGACCTGGAAAGAGAGAGAACTCATTGATTTGGAAGAATACTTATATCTTAAAACTAATCATCCCATTACGGCAACAATTTATTTCTTACCAAAGATTCACAAATCTATAATCAACCCACCAGGAAGACCCATTGTCAGCTCCATTGGCTCTTTGTTGGAATCCACATCTCGTTTCATTGATATCTTCTTAATGAATTATGTTACAGCTCTCCCATCATACTTAAGGGATACAATGGATTTTCTGCAAAAAATTGATCAACTACAGTGGAAAGAAAATTACATCATGGCCACTATTGATGTTTCTTCACTTTACACTTCCATTCGTCATATTGATGGAATCACTGCAGTAAAAGAATTCCTCAATACTAGAGCAATTTGCTTTTTGGAACACTCTGCAATGTTGATTGAAATGTTGACTTATTGTTTGACACATAATGTCTTCTTGTTCAGAGGTGAAGTGTTCTTACAAAAACAAGGGACCGCGATGGGTACATCTTTTGCCCCAACATATGCCAATTCTCTGATGGCAACATGGGAAACTGAGGTCCTAAAAGACGATCACGCAAAGAACATCAAATTTTGGTCAAGATATATTGATGACCTGTTCATCATCTGGGAAGGTGACTCTGAGCTCCTTAGGAATTTTCTGGATTCCCTCAACACCAACAGATACCAATTGACTTTTACTTTTACCATCAGCACTTCCAACATCATATTCTTGGATGTCGAAGTATACATACTTAACGGCAGATTTTGCACCAAAATGCATAGAAAACCTACGGCCAGTAATAGCATACTTCATGCTAACAGTGGGCATCCAGCAAATCTGAAATGGAGTATCCCCTATGGGGAAATGTTGAGAGCCAGAAGAAATTGCTCAGAGATGTCAGACTTCAATCTACAAATTGAGGAGATGAGTCAACGTTTCTTACAACGTGGTTACCCCCTGGAAGTGATTCAAACTGCAGTAAATAGAGTCCAGAACAAAAATAGAGCAGAATTACTCCAAGTGGGTCAGCACAAAGATGATACTGCTAATATCACGAGACTCATCATTGATTTTAACAATCAAAGCAATGCACTACAAAAAATGATCTCTAAACATTGGGGAGTATTACTGCTTGATGAAACCTTAAAGAAAATCTTGCCTCCCACACCCAGAATTACCTATCGGAAGACAGCCTCTTTGGGAGATATACTAACACAAAGCCACTTTGAAGTTAAATTACCAATCACCAAATCCTGGTTAACCACACCTGGATTTTGGAAATGCCCAAAATGCAAGGCATGTGAACATGGCAAGAACATCACTTTTTATCAACTACAGAATGGCCATCATGAAATGATCAAAGACCATATCACTTGTGAATCAAAATACGTAGTCTACAGACTGGAATGTCCTTGCCAAAAATATTATATAGGTAGCACGATCAATAAACTTAAACTTCGCATCCTACAGCATCTGCGTGCGATCAAGAATAAGGACTTTACATACCCTATGGCAAAACATTTCTATGACTTCCACTCGGGTGATAACAGTCAGCTTAAATATTCTGGCATTAAAATTGTCAAGTTGAAGGAAAGGGGTGGAAATCGCATGCTTGCCCTGAGAAGAGCAGAGTCAAGAATGATACTACTAATGGGTACTGAAAACCCATTGGGACATAATTTGGATGCTGAGTTATATGTGCACCTTTAATGGCTCTCAAACTGAAAATTCATGTGGGGCATTTTTCAGTCTCTATTTGGTCTTTTCTGCCTTTTTGCACTTGTACATATTTCCACGCTTGATCAATAATTGTCAGTTGTCCATTATTCTCATTGCATCTCTTCCAAAACCATCTACTTTTTGTTGGCATATGAAACTTACCTCAAATTAATTCAGTATAATCTCTTCTTGATTCAAGATTGGGAACGTAATGAACTTTGACAACAATGCGTACTTTATTCATGAATTTACATACTTGATGTAAATGTCTACCTCCAATGGTACTTTACCTTGATTGTCATTCATCAAATCACAACTCCCTGAGATTAATTGTAATGAATTTTGTAAAACTTTATTCACTTCAACAAATAAACACCATGGTGGCTTGAACTACTGTGATTCTAAATTGATTTATAATTTTATTTACTTGTAATTCATATATTTCGATTGACCTTGCGATGTATGTCTAGTATGTCTTCAGTTTCTATTACTTAATTTGAAAATGTTGCTTTAAAAGAGACATTCTGGACATTAGGACTCTATGGTCCAGTTGAAGGCTGAGTGCCGAAACGCGTCGACCGTCCTTTTTTGCGTGTCCTTGAAGATTTTGATTGAATAAATACTTAAGGTGAACTCTCTGTGGTGCCGTGCTTTCCTTTGCTGCGACGAACCCTGGGACTCGGGGTGAAGCCTGAGAGAAGTTTCTGTTCCATATATATATATATATATATATATATATATATGTACTGAATCTTTCAAGAATTGCTTTTAATACAATACATAACAATAAAATGTGCATATGTAACCAATAAAGGAAGGAGGGATGGTAAAGAGGGCTCACCGTTACTGGAAAAGGTTTCTCAGTACTGTGTGTCCCACTGCCACATCCTTCTCTGCAGCTGCATCAAGGCAGTAATGTCTGGTGAAGGTGTGCGTACTCTTCCAGGTAGCAGCTCTGCAGATATCCTGGATAGGTACTCCCGCAAATAAAGCAGTGGAGGTGGACACTGCTCTTGTAGAATGAGAACGAACAAGTGCAATCAACGGGGCCGATTCACAGAACTAACTAAAGAAAAAATCCTAAACGTACTACTTTTGGTATTCACAGAAGGCATTTAATAGTAGTAAAGTTAGGATTTTGTCATAAGTTTGACTTAAGACAAACTTAAGACAAACTTAAGACAGACTTAAGACAGACTTAAGATAGACTTAAGACAAAGTTAAGACATGCTTAAGACAGACTTAAGACAAAATCCTAACTTATGCCTGTCTTAAGTCTGTCTTAAGTTTGTCCTAAGTTTGTCTTAAGTCTGTCTTAAGTCTGTCTTAAGTTTGTCTTAAGTCAAACTTAAGACAAACACCTAACTTTACTACTACTAAATGCCTTCTGTGAATACCAAAAGTAGTACGTTTAGGATTTTGTATTAAGTTAGTTCTGTGAATCAGGCCTATGGCTTCCCAGCCGCCTGATGACAATATTGTATTGCACTTGAAATCCATCGGGCAATTCCCCTCTTTGATAAAGGTAAACCCTTCCTGGGTGCACTATAAGAAACAAACAGTTGAGAAGACTTGCGGAAAGGCCTTGGGCCCGATTCACAGAACTAACTTAAGACAAAATCCTAAACTTACTACCATTTTGGTATTCACAGAAGGCACTTACTCATTTTGGTATTCACAGAAGACACTTACTCACTTCGGTATTCACAGAAGTTAGGAGTCCTAACTTTAGGACTCCTAAATGCCTTCTGTGAATACCGAAAGTCTTAAAATTAGTATTTTTCTCAGTTTAGGAGTCCTAAAGTTAGGACTCCTAACTTTACTACTACTAAACTGAGAAAAATCCTAATATTAAGGCTTTCGGGAGTCACAGAAGGCATTTAGGAGTCCTAAAGTTAGGAGTCCTAACTTTAGGACTACTAAATTGAGAAAAATCCTTATTTTAAGACTTTCGGTATTCACAGAAGGCATTTAGGAGTCCTAAAGTTAGGAGTCCTAACTATACTACTACTAAACTGAGAAAAATCCTAATTTTAAGGCTTTCGGGAGTCACAGAAGGCATTTAGGAGTCCTAAAGTTAGGAGTCCTAACTTTAGGACTACTAAATTGAGAAAAATCCTTATTTTAAGACTTTCGGGAGTCACAGAAGGCATTTAGGAGTCCTAAAGTTAGGAGTCCTAACTTTAGGACTACTAAACTGAGAAAAATCCTAATATTAAGGCTTTCGGGATTCACAGAAGGCATTTAGGAGTCCTAAAGTTAGGAGTCCTAACTTTAGGACTACTAAATTGAGAAAAATCCTTATTTTAATACTTTCGGTATTCACAGAAGGCATTTAGGAGTCCTAAAGTTAGGAGTCCTACCTATACTACTACTAAACTGAGAAAAATCCTAATTTTAAGGCTTTCGGTATTCACAGAAGGCATTTAGGAGTCCTAAAGTTAGGACTCCTAACTTCTGTGAATACCGAAATGAGTAAGTGCCTTCTGTGAATACCAAAATGAGTAAGTGCCTTCTGTAAATACCAAAATGGTAGTAAGTTTAGGATTTTGTCTTAAGTTAGTTCTGTGAATCGGGCCCCTTGTCCTTTGCAAGTAGAACTTCAGACAGCGCTGAACATCTAGTGAGTGAAGAGCTTTTTCTGCTGCCGTTGACGGTTGAGGGAAAAAACTCTTAAGGATCAGCGGTTCATTCAGATCAAATCTGGCACTTTCGGAATTAATTTAGGATTAGTCCTGAGAACAATCCTGTCCTCCTTAAACTATAAGAATGGTTCTTGTATAGTGAGATCCTGTATCTCCACAACTCTCCTGGCTGACGTGAGAACTATGAGAAGAGCTACCTTCCAGGATAGGAATTTTAGGTCCGCCCACTGAATTGGTTCAATGGGCTGCTTCATCAATTGAGATAGAACGATGTTCAACTGCCAGAGAGGTGGAGGAGGTTTTATGGGAGGAAAAGTTCGAAATAATCTATTCATGAACTGTTTGATGATTCTTTCGGACCACAACGATGGTCCTGAGGAAGTTCTTCTATATCGAGATATAGCAGCGAGATGCAATTTAATGGAAGCATGGGCCAAACCAGATTTTGCCAACATTAGAATACATGGGATAATTTCATGAGCCACTGAAAGGATGAATCTTACACTCTTGGCACCACAAACAGAACCTCTTCCATTTCATCTTATATGTCCTGTTTGTACTTTCCGCTCTGGCATTTGATAATATATTTCTGCATTCTGATGAAATATCTAGGTGTTGATAATCGCAGTGTTCAGAAGCCAGGCCATTAAGCGAAGCGATTTTGGATCTGGATGAAGCACTTGTCCTTGGGACATCGTCAAGAGTGACGGTATTGGTTGTAGATGAATCGGGTGAACCTCTGACAGTAGGAGAAACTCCGTGAACCAGTGTTGTCTGGGCCACCACGGAGCTATCAGTATTATTTTGCATGGTTCCTTCGTTATCTTTGTAAGAACGCGTGGCAGGAAGGGAATCAGAGGGAAGGCGTAGGCAAAGATGCCTGGCCATGCCATCAAAAACGCATTCCCCCAAGATACCCGTTGGTGATGTCAACTTGCGAAGAACCAGCATTTTTTGTTCTGAGCGGTCGCAAAGAGGTCCACTGTCAGTACTCCCTATTTGAAGAAGATGCTTTGCAAGATGTCCTGGTTGATCTCTCACTCATGGCAGATTGACTTTAGTCTGCTCAGAGTGTCCACTTTGATATTCTGATCCCCTGGGAGATGTTCCGCTTTTAGAGACACTCCATGTGGAACAGCCCATTTCCATATTTTTTGTGCTTCCTGCGACAGGGAGAGTGATGTTGTACCCCCCTGTTTGTTGAGATAATGAATCGCTGTTGTGTTGTCTGTCCTGATTAGTACCGCTGATCCTTGTATCCTTGGCAGGAAAGCCAGCAATGCCAAGCCCACTGCTCTGAGCTCTAGCAAGTTGATGTGAAGTTGTTGTTCTTGCAACTTCCACCAACCGCTGACCTGAAGGTCCTGAAGGAATGCTCCCCACCCTTCCAGGGATGCATCGTTGGTAATCACCAGTGGAGGAGGTTCGGTAAGGAAGGAAAGACCCACTGAAATGTTTCTTTTTTGGGTCCACCACGCTACTGCCTGAACCATGGCTGGTGTGATCTTCACCATGTCGAGAGGAATGCAAGAGGACATTGTTCCTAGTAGTGACTTGGAGCGGCATACTGAAATATACTTTTTTCTTGCAAATGCCTGGGAAAGAGATGTTAGCCCCAGTTTCCTCTCTATGGAGGGAAATGCCTTGTTTACTGTGGTGTCCAGAATCGCTCCCGAGAATGTGATGTTCCTTGAAGGTTGAAGGGATGATTTTTCCACATTCAGAGTCAGACCCAGCTTGGCAAACAATTGTACGCATGCCGCTGTTGACGCCTGGGCTGATGTTAATGTTGGTGCTTTGACTAACCAGTCATCCAGGTACGGAAACACCTGGTGTCTTTGTTTCCTTAGAAAAGCTGCCACTGGCGCCATTTGAGGCCAAATGGCAGTACCTTGAACTGGTAATGGTCTCCGGCTACTGTAAACCAAAGATACTGCCCGTGGGAAGGATGAATGGGGATGTGAAAATATGAATCCTGTAAGTCAAGGGTGGCCATATGATCCCCTGGGTTTAAGAGCAGCAGAATGTCTTGGAGGGACACCATACGGAAAGATTGCTTCTTGAGATCTCTGGTCTAGAATGGGACACCATTGGAGAACATTCTTCCGGACTAGGAAAAAACAGGAATAAAACCCCCTTCCTTTTTAGGAGATTGACACCGGTTCTTTTGCTCCCTTTCGGAGCATTGCCCGAATCTCTCAACGCATCTGAAGTAGATGTTTGATCTCTTGACGTGTCGGTGGAGTACAAGGGGGGAACTGAAGGAACTCTAGAGTATGTCCGAATTGTATTATATTGAGGATCCACCGGTCCGTCATTATTTTTTGCCAATGATGGAGATGGGAAGCAATTCTTCCACCCAGGGGAACTTGTGGAGGGGAAGGAATAAATGTAGCCGGATCCTGAAGGTTGTCATTGTCTTCTGGCATTGTCCTTTCCTTGACGACCTCCTCTTCCTCTAGGAGAAGATTTTGTATAGCCCCCTGCCTGTTGTTGACCATACTGCTGACAGTATGGTTGAGAAGATGTGGAATAAGAGGGGTATCTGCCCTGCTGGTAACCTCCTCTATATGATGATTGGCCTCTACCTCGGGCCCCCCGAAAGGGCACCTTGCGGTTCTGTAGTGTTACTAGGGCCTCTGCGGTGTCTGTATCCTTCTTGATACTTTGAAGTGCCTCATCCACCTTTTTCCCAAACAAATCCTCCCTATCGAAGGGAAGATCCAGAATTCTATTCTGGACCTCTAGTCTAAAAGCAGTAGCTCTCAACCATCCCTGACGGCATAGTACAGCCGCTCCTCCGAGCGATCTGAAGGCTGTGGTTGCGATATCCATCGTGCAGGCAATGACTTTAGCCAAAGCCCTTTCTCCGTCTTGAAGGATCTTTTTCACCTCCTGCCTATTATCCTCCAGGATGAGATCTATGTAAGGTGTCAGGTCCCACCACATCTGCCTATCGTATCTGCCCAGAATGGCCAGGGCATTAGCCGCTTTAACTAGAAGAGCAGACATGGACGAATATCTTTTTCCTGCATTATCTGAACGCCTACCCTCTCAGTCGGGAGGTGCTGATATAGGAGCCGAGGGATTTTTAGATTTCTGCTGTGCCGGGAGCCGAGGGATTTTTAGATTTCTGCTGTGCCGCTTGGGATATAACCGAATCTGGCTTGGGATGGCCCAGTAAACAAGCTGGAGCATTTAAAGGTGCTTTATATTTCTTCTCTAGTCTGGCGAGCACAGGTGTGACTGTCGCCGGTGTCTTCATGACTTTTAAGCCTTCTTCCCACACATGGCTAACAATCGGGATAGCCCAAACTGACTTGCGGTATGGTTCCTTAAAATCATACAAGAAACACTGCATTTGTGTCATCGACATCGGAAGCTGAAACCTCTTTGCAACTCTCTCCAAAAAATTATGGAATCCACCGATATCCTCTGGCGGAGAATCAATAGGCACTGGTGAGGGAGATGAAGGCGATGGAATAAGATAATCATCCCATTCTTTGTTAGGATCTGTTATCTCTCCCTCCTCTTGGTCATCATCGTCAGTGGTGACAGGTTCCTGTTGGTGTACTGGTTAAGGAGACCTAGGTGCAGGGTCTGGCAGTAACTCCCTGCTTCTAATCGGAGTAGTAGTAATGGAGCGTGGATGCGAAGCAGGTATTTCCTGAGAGGCTGGAGTTGGTGGAAACCTCTTTCTATAGTCTGCCAGTATAAACTGCAGATCCATCATCAAGGAAGATGGCATGCCAATCATCTCTTCCTGGTAGCCCTGGCGAATGGCGATAATGTTGTTGTGGAGGATGCCGCCGTCGACACCAAGCGTACTGCTGTATACGCCGTTGACGACATTGTTACCGCCGTCGATGTTGTCGTCGACGATCACGTCATCGACATTGTCATCGTCGTTGTAAAATTCGTCGTCAACACCGTCGTCGATGTTACCACCGTCGAAACCATCGCCGACGATGACGCCGTCGATGGAGAGCCAATTGACTCAGGCAATGGCGGCTTCTTGGAAACTAACTTCACCTCAATCTCCGTCGTCGACGATGAAGATGTCTTTGTCGACGATCCCGTCGACGATGCAGGTTTTTTGGATTTTACCTCAGGAGGCATAGAAGACGGCTTTCTAAAGGGTTCCTTGATCTGAGGGGGTGAATTTGACGGCTCAGAACTCGTCTTTTTTGGTGTTTTTTTCCCTGAAGCATGTCCCTTACTCTCCTTTTCTCTAGGCTGAGGAGATTTTGAAGGACTGCGCCCAGAAGACCCTTGAGTGGTCTTTTTGAGGGCCTTCTCAGGACGTTCCTCTGAGGAATGAGCATGAGGAGATTTTCTTCTCTTTTGAGATCTCCTAGATATAGAGGAGGATGCCTCATCACTATCACTGGACATAACCTCCTTTCTGGACTTTAGCTTTTGAAGCCATAACAAAAGGCGCCCTTCACGATGCCTCAGGGTTTTACTTGAAAAGGTACGACATACCTTACCGTCTTTAGCTTGATGATCCGGATAAAGACAGTAAATACAATCAGCATGAGGGTCATCCGTGTAGAGCCTCTTCTTGGAACAGGTGTCACAGGCTCTAAATAAACCTTTTTTCTCCTTTCCAGACATTCTCAGAAGAATGAAGTAGAAGGCAGCAAAGAAAAGAATATTCAGATGAAATTCTAAGAACAAAGTTCTCAAATCAAGTTGAAAAAGTAAAATTTGAGCAAAGATCAAAACAGACTCCCTAGCACAACGTGCAGTAGAAAATCTGAGGGGAAAAAGGTTCTCTCAGGAGTGTTCTAGAGGGTGAGAGGCTCTGATTGGTTCAGGGACAAATTTGGTCTCTTTTACATAATGAAGGTTATGGGTTGCAAAAGGTAAATGGGCCTAGACCACTTTTCAGTTTGTTATCCAACTAAGCATTGCTTTTTTATATACCGGAGACTCCCGTATCGACGACGGGGAATGATTCGGGCATGTGAATCTATGAAAGCTCCAATACTGGAGTAATTTATTTGTTATTTAAGTAAATATTAATTTAATGTATTAGGTATTTATTAATAATTATTTTGTCAAATAATTATTAATGTGTTTAAGTATGTTAATTTAACCCCTACGCTATCCTACATTTTACCTACTGTTGCACTCACTGGAGTTGGAATAGTAATTTTTACCCCTCCGCTATCCAACACTTTCCCTACTGTTGCACTCACTGGAGTGGGAATAGTATTTTTTACCCCTTCGCTATCCAACACTTTCCCTACTGTTGCACTCACTGGAGTGGGAATAGTAATTTTTACCCCTACGCTATCCAACACTTTCCCTACTGTTGCAATCACTCAAGTGGGAATAGTAATTTTAACCCCTACGCTATCCAACACTTTCCCTACTGTTGCACTCACTGGAGTGGCAATAGTGATTTTTACCCCTCCGCTATCCAACACTTTCCCTTCTGTTGCACTCACTGGAGTGGGAATAGTAAGTTTTACCCCTCCGCTATCCAACACTTTCCCTACTGTTGCACTCACTGGAGTGGGACTAGTAAGTTTTACCTCTTTGCTATCCAACACTTTCCCTACTGTTGCCCTCATTGGAGTGGGAATGGTAATTTTTACCCCTACGCTATCCAACACTTTCCCTACTGTTGCACTCACTGTAGTGGGAATAGTAATTTTTACCCCTATGCTATCCAACACTTTCCCTACTGTTGCACTCACTGGAGTGGGAATAGTAATTTTAACCTCTACGCTATCCAACACTTTCCCTACTGTTGCAGTAAATGGATTTGGAATTCTAATTTTATTTCCTCTGCTATTTAATATTTTTTGAAATATTTTAGCTAATGTACTGTATAATTAATTTTAAAAAGATTAAAAATATATATTTTTTTAAATTTGTTACATATATTTATTCAAATTCTATTTATATTGTTGTTTTATGTGTATAGATGTATTTATAATTTACAAAAAAATATACAATGTATCAGTTATTAAAATAAATATTAAAACATATTAATAAGTATATATATATTATATGTATATGTTTAATGTATTTTTAAATTATATATATTACTTATCATTTTTAAGCATTGTAAATCAATTTTAACTATGTTTCTTTTAATTTTATGCATGTTTTACCTTATTTTACATTATTATTTTAACTTAAATAAATAACAATATTTTTAACAATGATATTTTTGACATCGATATTTTTTTTTCGCTATTTTTGTACTTACCATAATTTAGATAGGATGTCGATATTCTTGACTTCGATATTTTTTGCTGCGATATTTTTGTAGGTCGATATTGTGACCTTCGATATTTAGTCAGTGATTCGTTTTGTAGTGGTTGTTGAAACACTGAAATATTGTCAGAGTTTGTAAGCTGTAAATGAACAGTGTGTGTTTGCGGAGATTGTGTTTGTATGCTTGAGGATGCAACGACTTAAGGTTGTTGCTGGTAAATGTAAAAAAGGCAGTCATGGGTCAGAGATCATATAATGTACAATACTGTGTATACAAATGACACTGTCTTTGATGCAACAATTCTGGTTTATATTTGCACAGAAACTGCTGGGGAAAACTGCAGTTTCTTAGTAAAAGAATTATTGGAACAAGTATGTGGCACTTCCCATAACAAACTTAGGGGCATATTTACAACGAGGCGATAAAAAATTATCGCCGCTTTAGTGGCCGTTTTCGGCCGAAAAGCGGCGATAAACTTATCGCTATATTAGCAAGGTCACGCTAACGCGTGAAACCTTGCTTTAGCGTGGGGATTTCTAACGCCCAGCTTTGCATCTCTAATGAGATGCAAAGTGGGCGTTCCTGACCTGACATGATAGGAGAAATGTCGCTAAGCGACATTTCTCCTATCATCAAGCCCCACGCTATGAAGCATAGCGTAAGGAAAAGTAGCGATAACACCTGTTATCGCTACTTTCCTAATACCTGCTTCAGGACTGACTTAGCCATGATATCCTATGGAAGAAGGATATCATGGCTAAGATTGTGAGTCCCTATCATCAAGCCCCACGCTATGAAGCATAGCGTCAGGAAAAGTAGCGACAACACCTGTTATCGCTACTTTCCTAACACCTGCTTCAAGACTGACTTAGCCATGATATCCTATGGAAGGAGGATATCATGGCTAAGTTTGTGAGTCCCTATCAACAAGCTAACGTGAGATTATCGCTGGGTTTCCAGCGATAATCTCACGTCAGCCAGTTAGCGTGAGGATTTTTATCGCTATTGAGATAAGCGTTGCTAATAGCACGCAATCTCAGCGATAAAAATCCACGCTAGCCGGCGATAATTATCCTAGCGCTAAGTGCGCTTTGCGATAATTATCGCCGGTTGTTGTTGATATGCCCCTTATTTTTTAAGCTGGCATTTAGAGAATTTAAAACATCTGGATTTGAAGTTAAAGAAAGGTTGAACATGGTTAAGTAATAACAATTATTTTTCTTGTGAAAAGGCATATCACCAACGCTAGCCAATGCGATAACTGTCAATGTGGGGCATGGTACAGACAATTACAATGGTACTAGCTAACACATCCTAAGCACTAGGACACCATCCAAGTTGACCCAGCAACTAGGTGAATGGTAGCCAAAGCCTGGTGGCAAGAGTTCTTTTTACACGATTTGTTCCTATATTGGTACAGTGAAAAAAAAACAGTGATCTGACATGAGGCACCGAGCAACTAGCTAAAATTAATGTATAAATAGTTCCATCAACATTTTGCTTTTCTCAATAGGTCACTGGCCCGCATCAGAGAATGATTACCCATCCCATAATAGAAGCAAACTGTAACATTTGGAAGATATTATATGTGAAAACTAGAACAGACCCATACGGATATCTGGAAGCTCATATGTGCAAAAACCAAGTCCTGAGGCCAGAAAAACATCCCATTTAATGGAACTCTTATGTAGCGAAGGGGATCCTGTGATTAGAGATGTACTGAATGATCAGATGTAGTTTGTATGGCAACTCTGGCAGACAACCTCCACTGTGTCAACATGATGGTAAATTAAGTACCCCCACGTCTTAAAACACTGACACAGACATTGACGTACCTAACACCTCTCCAATCATGAACATGTCTATCATGCAGTGTTACTTTGAGCATATACACATACACTCTAATCAGCACAATATACTGTGAGAGAGAATGTATTATATTGTAATTTGCCATCTTTGGAATTGCTCCATTAAAGGTTTAATAGCCATCTAACTTAGAACATTCGTAAAATAATAGAAATGTAACAAATATTAATTGTGAACTTTATGAACACCATTATGTACTGTTATGCTTGAGAAGAAGGGAGATAATCAATTTTTTTACAGGTGGACTGCCAAAGGGAAACATAAATAAATCTGAGAAGAAAGCAACACCAATGAACAAGTTACTTACCTTCAGTAGCGCATTATCCGGAGCCGATGTCATCAAAGAGTCATACAATGGTGTCCTCTGGCGCGCAGAGGTACTGCTGAAAACTTTCCGGATCCAGTCAGACGCCTGGGGAGAATTCAAAAGTTAAGGGATCCGCAGTTAGATGTCTCTATCAGATATGACACTAAATTTTCTAGGAAAACAGCATCTTTCCCAAAGATGATGCCACTAATGGCAAGCACAACTGCTGCATTTAACTTCAGACATGGGCCTGCCCATTTTCAGCACTTGAGGAAAGAGCTTTTAACTCACCCTCACGATCTGCGTCCGTGGCTCCTCCTACAATACCTACAGTAATTGTCATAGGTACCTCTAATACCGCTGCCTATTTTTCTCATCTCTCTTCCACACCATTGCTGCCACCAAAGAATGTTTGTGCATGATCGGGTACAAAAACCTATGTAACATTGTTTATTTATAACCTTAACTTGAATTGTAGAGATCTGAGCTTACTACTTTCAAAATTATGCAAGCAAGAGCCTAGTTGTGACAGTTTAACCGTAAGACATGGGTGAGGCAGTCTAGAGGCAGGTACCAAAAGTGTCACAGGAGCAAATGGGTGGAGCATATCAGAAAGTGCAGAAGGTAGAAAACACCAGGATATGTTGGTAGAAATATTAACAAAATAATCTTCAGAAAGGAGAGCACCAAGAACAGCATAAGTCAGATGTAAAGAGGCTACACTGGATATATATTGACTCAGTAATTAAGGTTTTTGGGTGAAAGAGTCACAGAAGAAGTAATGGTGAATCGGAATTACGAAAAAAAAAGAAAAGGAAATTTAGCACAAAGGGACAGATTTACAAGCCCCTTGCACCTTCATACACTGCCATTGCATCACTTTTTTTGACGCAGCGGCGGTGCAAGCAATGCGGCCTATTTACAACGGGATGCATCTAGGGAGATGCGTCACGTTGTAAAGCCCTGCGTCACATTATACCTGCTGTCAGGTATAATGTATGCAGGGTGGGCGTTCCCTCGCAGGAAGGGCTCGTAAAAGTGACACAGTGATATCTACAAGATTTAACTGCATCACTTTTAGGACACCACTGCATCACAACCTTATGCCTGCTTGAAGCAGGCGTAAGGAGTAACGCAGTACAGTGAGTATAGACCTCAAAATACATTGCTGGAGTTGCGTTGTGCTTCCAACACAACTCCAGCAATGCGTGACTTTTGAGACAACAGATGCGTCAGAATTTCCGACGCATCTGTTAATCCTTGCGCTAAGGAGCACTGTATTGTAAAAACAGCGCATCCATGGTGGCGCAAGGACATTTGACGCTGGCGCAAGGAAACTGACGCATCTATGCAGATGCGTCAGTTCCATGTAAATCTGCCCCAGGGTGCCTTGGGAGATAAGATAGTAGAAATAGGTTGAAGCAACTATCAAGTCAAGAGCCATTATCCCCAAGACTATATTTGAGAAAGCAAAAAAGAAAGGATAGGTCAAATTAGTCAGTAAACGTTTTGAGAAGAAATGAAGAATTAGAAATGTCGCTGTTAAAATCACCAAAAAGAAAAATGGAAGACAATCTCGAGGACTTCTCAAAAGGATTTAAAAGAATAAGGAGAACAGATGACCAAGATAATGAAGGTCATAGGTTTGACAAATTGTACTGAAATGAAGCTTACAAATTTTAATTACAGGACATTTGACAACAGAGGGGCCAAATATCAATTGTGGGTGATATGAAAGACTAACTTTGCCCCTGTGGAAAGAAAGGTGCATAGAATCAAAGAAAAAGGAAGCAGAAGAGGTAAATGTGGCAAACACTCATTCTCGGAGAGTCAGGTTTCAGTTAGAGGAGTTGGGGGTGACAAGAAAAAAGTATCATATGTATTCAAAAGAGACCCATCATTCCAAGACAAAGAGAAAAACACAGGGATGGAGCAAAATTACATCAGAGATGAATCATATGTTCAAGAATCCTGCAGCCATAGGACTTATGTGGTTTGAGAACTATATAATATGGACAGAAATGTGCATGTAGCAGCCCATCAATTACACCAGCAAGAACGGAAAATCAAACATGATGGAAGAGCTGGCCAGAGTAGCGCAGTGGTCAGAATAACTGGCTTGGTCCAGCCCTCACTGGAACATTCAGAAGTGTAGGGTGCCTCTACATTCAGAGCAAAGACTCATGTTGGAGTTTTTGCCCAAAAAACAGGTGAATGTGGTGAAGAAGGAAATCAGTCAAGAAATAGGGACCAGACTAACATTCTTCAGTCTCTGACATACTCAGGCAAAACCCAGACTTGGATAGGGCCAACACCATCATCGTACCCCAACTCCGGAACGTCATTAACAACTCTTTCACATCCGCCACCTTCCCAGAGAGCTGGAAGCACGCGGAAATCAACGCCCTACTGAAGAAACCCACAGCGGACCCTAAAGACCTCAAGAACTTCCGCCCCATCTCCCTTCTCCCCTTCCCTGCGAAAGTCATCGAGAAGACCATCAATAAACAGCCGACTGCATTCCTCGAGGCAAACGGCTCCCTCGACCCATCCCGGTCCGGAGTCCGAGCCAACCACAGCACCGAGACAGCCCTCATCGCAGCCACCGACGACATCAGGACCCTGCTCGACAATGGGGAAACTGCTGTTCTAATCCTCCTAGACCTGTCGGCCGCCTTCGACACCGTCTGCCATCGCACCCTAAAAACCCACCTCCACGACACTGGAATCCAAGGAAAGGCCCTGGAGTGGATCACCTCGTTCCTCTCCGACAGAACCCAGCGAGTCCGCCTCCCCCCCTTCCGCTCCGCGGCTACCAAGATCATCTGCGGCGTACCCCAAGGCTCCTCACTCAGCCCTACCATCTTCAATATCTACATGAGCCCCCTCGCCGCCATCGCACACAAACACAACCTCAACATCATCTCCTACGCCGACGAGACCCGGCTGATACTCTCCCTCACCAAAGACCCCACCACCGCCCGAATCAGCTTCCAGGAAGGCATGCGGGATGTCGCGGAATGGATGAAGCTTAGCCGGTTGAAACTGAACTCAGACAAGACGGAAGTCCTCATCCTAGGACCATCCCCATCTGCCTGGGATGACTCCTGGTGGCCCACAGCGCTGGGCACCGCACCGACACCCACGGACCACGCACACAACCTGGGATTCATCCTGGACTCCTCCCTCACGATGACCAAGCAAGTCAACGCCATCTCATCCACATGCTTCAACAACCTGCGCATGCTCCGTGAAATCTTCCAGTGGATCCCCACCAGAACTAGAAAGGCAGTCACCCAGGCCCTCTTCACCAGCTGACTGGACTACGGGAACGCCCTCTACGCTGGAACCTCGGCCAAACTGCAAAAATACTCCAGCGCATACAGAACGCATCCGTGCGACTCATCCTCGACATCCCTCGCCACAGCCACATCTCTGCCCACCTGAGAGACCTGCACTGGCTCCCCGTCAACAAGAGAATCACGTTCAGGCTCCTCACCCATGCACACAAAGCTCTCCACAACATGGGCCCCGAATACCTCAACAACTGCCTCACGTTCTACATGCCAAACCACCAGCTCCGCTCCACCAGCCTCGCCATCGCCACCGTCCCACGAATTCGCAGAACCACCACCGGGGGAAGATCATTATCCTACCTGGCTGCCAAGACGTGGAACTCCCTCCCCGCCCACCTACGACTGACCCAGGACCACCTCACCTTCAGGAAACACCTCAAGACCTGGCTATTCGAGCAGTAGCAGCACCCCTTCCTCCAGCGCCTTGAGACCCGCACGGGTGAGTAGCACGCTCTATACATGTACTGATTGATTGATTGATCAACTTGAACTAAGTTAATTTTACCATCTTTTAAGTCAATTTTGAGTACATTATTGTGGATTTTTGTCGTTTGTAGTCTTGTGTTAAGTCTATATAAAGAATAGTTAATTTTATAAAACCTGTGTGGTGTCCATCTGTAGTGTTTTCACTGTATTACTGTATGTGTTCACAAATGCTTAAGACACTGTGTTGGAAAACCACTCCCACACTAGAAGGGGTGGTGGTGGTCTTCCGGACACACTGTGGTAGCTTGGCTCGAGTGGTCAGGAATCAGGCTCCGTGCTAAGCATACAACATACCCAAACAATAACCATGCGTGCATCCGTTCCAAAAACGACTCTACACCGTAAAAATTATGAAAATATCCTTCTTTATCTGCTTTTTCTCTTAGTTGCTGATTGGATAAAATAAATAACAATCACGATATACAAACTTTTTAGAAAGTGCAGGTCAAATAAATACTGGCTTAATGATTCAATAAATAGGGGTGATCATAAATACTGAAGGCATAAATAAAAGTGCAATACATACAGGCAATTAAATATTCTGAAGCAATAAATACTGTAACCAAAAAATATTGTGCATCAATAAATACTGTGGACCAATAAATACAGTGGAACAATAAATAGGTTAAATACAATAAATACAGTGCCCCTAATAAATACTTAAAAGCTGACAGTGACACTCATAGAATTAGATCACTTTTGATTCCTAAGGGCTGATTTGGCCCAGGCACAGCTTGTGGGGATGTGGAAGGCTTGGGGGTGTCTACTCCCTGGCTTGGTCAAGGCTGAGGCCTAAACTGAGGTAGATAAAGGGGGGAAATACCAGAGACCTGGCTCTCTCTCTCCACACAACTTCTCTAGATTAGTCCCAGTTCACCCCTGGCACAGTCAGGTTGGTTCCAGCACCTCCCTAGCCCCTTAGAGCAGTCTCTCAGGTCTCCACAGGGCCTTAGGCGCCCTCTACTCCACTTACTGCCCTTTTTCTGATGCTCCGACGCCGCTGGAGTCGTATCGATGCCGTGAGGCGGTTCCGGTTCGATGTCAGCGGCCTCGGCACAATGTCAGTTCTTTGACGACGCCGGCAGGCGGATCCGGTCTCGATGTCAGCGGCCTCGGTTCGATCTCGACCTCCGATTCGATGGCGTCGGGCAGTCTTACTCGATGTCGACTTCGGGCGGCTCCGGTCCGATGGCGACCTCGGCTTCGATGACGTCGGCCGGCCTTGCCTCGATGTCGACTTCCGGCGGCTCCGGAGTGCGATCCTCACTCCCGACCTCCGGTGCTCCTCACAGGTTTCCGGCGACCCCGGAGTGCGACCTCCACTCCCGACCTCCGGCACGATTCTCACAGGTTCCGGCGACTCCGGAGTGCGATCCTCACTCCCGACCTCCGTTACCCTTCACCTCGGTCTCCGACGACTCCGGAGGGCGGACTTCACTCCTCCGATGACGCCGCTCACTCGACCTCGGGTGACTTCCTCCTCGACCTCTGGTATTCCTCACGACCTCTGACGGCGCCCTCTCACGACCTCAGGCGGCTCCGGGTACGACGTCTGCTTCTTCAGTCAGCGCCGCTTCTCCACCTCGGGCTCCAGGTCTTAGGCTACTCGACGCCGGACTCCAGGGAAACCAGTTTGCAGGTCAGGATCTTGCTGCTTTCTGCTTCTAAGGCCTGTTCCTGCTGTCCAGGTCCTTAGGATGAGTTTTTCTGGCTTCTTCCCACACAGGGCTACAGGCTGGGATCCATCAGTAGGGACTAGTATCAAGGGTGGGTTTATGGACCCCACTCCAGGCACAAGTTTCCACCCCTGCTGCTTCACTCCTTCCTCCTTCACTGTTGTGCTGCTCTCTCTTCACCAGTCAGGTGCCAACTGCCAGCTCCAACTGCCAACACTCTGTCTTAACCTCCCAACATTCTAAACCGCCTCCAACTGTCACAGAGTTCTGGAATGTTCTGGAAGGTGCTGGTAGGTTCCAGTGGATGCTGGTGATGTCACAGGTGGCCACCATTTTGTGCTTCAGGCCCTCAGACAGAAGTTTCAGGGGTAGGTAAAATGGCTCCCTGAATCTGCAGCAACACTAAAAAGTCTGGTGGTTCCCAAAAAGGAAAAATTCAAACAGGGTTTGAGGCAAAAGTGGGACAAAATAAATAATGATGAGGAGGGACCACCCAAAGGGCTGACAGGTCTAACACGCGTCCCCCCCAGCTGAAAGTGGGGAGAGCTACCCAACCCCTTGGGAGTTCTCATCACTAAGGCGGAAATACCTTGAGAGACCGTCTGCATTGGCGTGGTCCACTCCAGGCCGATGTTCCACCTGAAAGTCCATCCCCTGTAGGGAAATAGACCACCTCAACAACTTGGGATTCTCCCCCTTCATTTGCATCAGCCAACGAAGGGGTCTGTGGTCGGTCTGAACTAGGAAGTGCGAGCCAAACAGGTATGGCCGCAACTTCTTCAGAGCCCATACCACTGCAAAGGCTTCACGCTCTATTGCACTCCACTTCTGTTCCCTGGGAAGTAGTCTCCGGGATAGGAAGACCACGGGTTGATCCAGACCCTCTTCGTTGAGTTGCGATAACACTGCCCCAATGCCATGTTCTGATGCATCTGTCTGGACAATGAACTCCTTGGAAAAGTCTGGGGCCCTTAAGACCGGGGCCTCGCACATGGCTTTCTTCAATCTCTCAAAGGCTTGCTGACAAGCCTCCGTCCAGACTACCCGTCGAGGTTGTTTCTTGGACGTGAGCTCCGTGAGGGGGGCTACGATGGTACCGTACCCCTTCACGAAGCGGCGGTAGTATCCCGTGAGGCCCAAAAATGCTCGGACCTCAGTCTGTGTCTTGGGGGGTTCCCAGGCCATGATGGCCTCGATCTTCGCCTGGAGGGGCTGCACCGCTCCCCTACCCACCAAGTGTCCAAGGTACACTACCGACCCCTGCCCGATCTGGCACTTGCTGGCCTTGATCGTCAATCCAGCTTGTCTCAGGGCCTGGAGAACAGCTTGCAGGTGACGCAAGTGATCCTCCCAGCTGTTACTGAAGACGGCTATGTCATCCAGATAAGCAGCAGAGAAACTCTCCATTCCGGTGAGGATCTGGTTTACCAGGCGCTGAAACGTGGCAGGTGCGTTCTTGAGCCCAAAGGGCATCACACAGAACTGGTAGTGGCCATTGGGCGTGGAGAAGGCTGACCTTTCCCTTGCTCCATCAGTCAAAGAGATCTGCCAGTACCCTGAAGTAAGGTCAAAGGTACTTAGATATTGGGCAGCTCCCAGCCGGTCAATCAATTCATCCGCCCTAGGGATCGGATGAGCATCAGTTTTGGTTACTGAATTCAGTCCCCGATAGTCCACACAGAACCTCAGTTCTGGTTGGGCACCCGGTGGTGCAGCTTTTGGTACTAGTACCACCGGACTGGACCAGGGGCTGCTAGAAGGTTCGATCACTCCTAGCTCCAGCATCTTAGTGACTTCACTATGAATGCTGGCCTTCACCTTGTCTGACATCCGGTAGATCTTGGACTTCACAGGTGGGCTGTCTCCTGTGTCCACGTCATGGACGCACAGTTGAGTCCTACCCGGGACAAGGGAGAACAACGAGGAGTACTGCCCCAGGACCTGGCGACAGTCCTCCTGCTGTTCAGGAGTTAGAGATGGGGAGAGAATCACTCCCTCCACCGACCCATCCTTCTCTTGAGACGCAAACAGATCAGGGAGAGGCTCGCTTTCCACGTCCTCTCCTCCGTCAGTCACCATCATCAAGATGACTTCGGGCCTCTCGTGGTGGGGTTTGAGGCGGTTAGCATGCAGCACCCGCAGGGGCTGACAAGGGGTCTTCAGGTCCACCAAGTAGGTAGCCTTACCCTTCTTCTCCAACACCTCAAAGGGCCCTGACCAGCGATCCTGGAGGGCACTAAGCTCTCCTGGTTCGATCACCCACACCTTCTGGCCAGGCTCCAACTCCACCGGGTGAGCGTTGTGGTCATACCACGCCTTCATCACTGCTTGGCTGGCTTCCAAGTTGTCAGAAGCTTGCTTCCACAACTTAGCCATTTGGCTCCGGAAGGCCAGCATGTAGCTCACCACATCCTGGGGAAGCTTTCTGGGAGTTCTTTCCCATCCGTCTCTCACCAGGTTGAGAGGTCCACGTACAGGGTGCCCGTACAGAAGCTCGAAGGGGCTGAAGCCCACTCCCTTCTGTGGCACTTCCCTGTAGGAAAAGAGTAAACAGGGTAGGAGGACGTCCCATTTCCTCCGCAGGCTTTCAGGCAGACTTCTGATCATGCCCTTCAAGGTTTTGTTAAACCTCTCCACCAGACCATTTGTCTGGGGGTGGTAAGGAGTGGTGAACCGGTATGTCACTCCACACTCCTTCCACATGGCCCGCATGTACGCTGACATGAAGTTGGTCCCCCTGTCGGACACAACTTCCTTGGGAAAACCCACTCGGGTAAAGATTCCCATCAGGGCCCTTGCCACAACAGGTGCTGTTATGGTCCTCAGAGGTATTGCCTCTGGGTACCGTGTGGCATGATCCACCAGAACCAGGATAAACCTGTGACCAGCTGTAGTTGGTGGATCTAACGGACCCACAATGTCGATGCCCACCCTTTCAAAGGGGGTGCTAACGACAGGAAGTGGTTCCAGGGGAGCTTTCAGCTTCACCCCTGTTTTCCCACTGGCTTGGCAAGACACACATGTCCGGCAGTAGGTATCGGACGACACTTTCATCTGAGGCCAATAAAAGTGTGGGACAAGACGGGCGAAGGTCTTGTCTTGCCCCAGGTGTCCTGCCAATGGTATCTCGTGAGCCAACTCCAGAAGGAAGGCTCGATAACGTTGAGGGACTACCAAGGCTCGAGACGATCCATGTAGGGGTGCCTTGGGTTCACTGTAGAGGAGGCCATCCTCCCAGTAAACACTGTAGTTCCCTTCAACGTTCCCTGCTGCCTGGGCTTCGGCCTGTCGCCTCAGCCCCTCAAGGGTAGGGCACTCCCTCTGGCCCTGGCAGAATTCCTCCCTGGACGGGCCTCCCTCCACGTGCCACTCGGCCGGGATGGGTAGGTCCTCCAGGTTGGTAACGTCCCCCACCGCAGACTCCTGGTCCACCACCTCCGGTGGCCTATCCGACCTACGGGGTGGGGACGCCGAGGCAGGCTCCTCCTGTCCTCGGTTCTTCCCTTGACTGGCAGCTGGCTGGGCCTTTGTTCCAGGCTCCAGCCGAAATGAACTCCCTCTTCGGGTAGTCGCGGACCTTGTGCTAACACAGGCCCAGTCAGGTGTACCCAGCATCTCAGTGTGAGTTCGGTATTCCACCTCCTTCCAAGCGTTGTGCTCCATGTCATTCCCCAGCAGACAATCGACTGGCACGGCAGGGCTTACGGCAACTCGAAGTGAACCTGCAACCCCCCCCATTCAAAGGGAACCTCGGCCACTGGATAGTGGCCTGTTCTGCCGTCAGCCATCGCGGCTGGGTGGAGTACATCGGGAATTACCTGCTCTGGAGACACCAGTTGACTACGCACCATAGTCATACTGGCTCCTGTGTCTCTCAGAGCCTCCCCTCTTTGGCCGTTGATGGTGACCCACTGCCCATACTTTGCGGTATTTGCGGGCACCTGGATCTTAGGAACCATCTCCCGTTCTCCCAGGGACACTAAAGTGACACCCGCCCACTCCCTTCCCTTAGTTAAGGGCATCTCCTCCCCGAGCACTGCACTAGCTACTCCGGGGGTCTTTCCTCCAGTGGGAGGGGGTGGTCGTTTCTGGCACTTCGGATCTCCTTTATAGTGTCCAACGCCACCGCACTCGTAGCAATGGACAACCCTCCGATGACGCCGCTCACTCGACCTCGGGTGACTTCCTCCTCGACCTCTGGTATTCCTCACGACCTCTGACGGCGCCCTCTCACGACCTCAGGCGGCTCCGGGTATGACGTCTGCTTCTTCAGTCAGCGCCGCTTCTCCACCTCGGGCTCCAGGTCTTAGGCTACTCGACGCCGGACTCCAGGGAAACCAGTTTGCATGTCAGGATCTTGCTGCTTTCTGCTTCTAAGGCCTGTTCCTGCTGTCCAGGTCCTTAGGATGAGTTTTTCTGGCTTCTTCCCACACAGGGCTACAGGCTGGGATCCATCAGTAGGGACTAGTATCAAGGGTGGGTTTATGGACCCCACTCCAGGCACAAGTTTCCACCCCTGCTGCTTCACTCCTTCCTCCTTCACTGTTGTGCTGCTCTCTCTTCACCAGTCAGGTGCCAACTGCCAGCTCCAACTGCCAACACTCTGTCTTAACCTCCCAACATTCTAAACCGCCTCCAACTGTCACAGAGTTCTGGAATGTTCTGGAAGGTGCTGGTAGGTTCCAGTGGATGCTGGTGATGTCACAGGTGGCCACCATTTTGTGCTTCAGGCCCTCAGACAGAAGTTTCAGGGGTAGGTAAAATGGCTCCCTGAATCTGCAGCAACACTAAAAAGTCTGGTGGTTCCCAAAAAGGAAAAATTCAAACAGGGTTTGAGGCAAAAGTGGGACAAAATAAATAATGATGAGGAGGGACCACCCAAAGGGCTGACAGGTCTAACACACTGCCTCTGAGATAAGCCTGTCTGCTCGTACCAAGCTACCAAGGGAGTAAGCAGGGGTTATCCAGTAGTGTAATCCCCTTTCCCTGACTTAGAATCAAGGGTCCCTATTTGGTCAAAGGTACCTACCTCTGCCAACTAGAGACCCTCAGTTCTAACAGAATGTATAAGGTATTTTTATAGCATGAACCTGGCCAAAAGGCAGCGAAGTGCTGTACATTATCAAAGACAAGCGTAAAGCCAAAGAGTAATAGGAGAAGAAGGAGCAGGGCTTTAAGTGGGATGCAAAGAACTGGGGGGTCTCTTGAAGGGGCGTGGCTGAAGTAATTAGGGGCATGGCTTAAAACATCCAAGCTAAAAATCTGTGCTTAGCGTAGTGTGCCGCCCGTCTGGCATTTTGCTGTTTCTATTGTTGCATCCAGATTTATTATACAGCAAGTAGCATTACAGCAACAACAAGCCAGGACTATTGGCTTTGCCAATAGTTGTTAACTGCATAAAATAAATAAGCAACAACTATGGCTTCGTTGTATATAAAATATTGAAAATTTGTCCATTTTGAAATGAGACTGTGAAAGAAGTATAACGAGTCACTTTGAAATTACCTCAAAGGCAGTGAGCAGTGGGACTGCCGCTGAGTTAATATTTATCTGTTCACAGAGGGTGAGGGCAAAAATGGGGAGCCAATAGGGACCAGTCGCGGCACCTGCTTCTTAGAACTGGTCCACTTAAAGCACTGAGAAGGAAGATGGTGGATGGTTAATGCACTGTGATGTAGCGTTCTTTAAAAAGGTGAATCTTCAACTCTCTCTAAATTGGAGAAGTGTTGGAGCTTTCCTGATGGGTACATGGGTGTTGTTCCAGACCCTGGTTGAATATTGTGTGATAATTAATAAGCAACCATTTAGGACTATCCCAGACCTCACATTTTCTCCTGAAAAAGTGCAATAATGAGCAATCTGCATGATGTCTGACTTACAGAAAATAAGATTCTTCCTCACTGCCAGTGCTACACTAGCAACATGAGTCTTTGGGTTTTGATTAAGACTGTTTTTTTGCATAAATCATAAACTTTGTCTACACCCTTTCAATCTGTACTTTTCTAATGTATGTAGAATTTCTCCTTAGGAAATATGCCTCCAATGTTCAAGTTCAAACATAAGATTGTCAGTGGGAAATATCCTGTGGAGTGTGAATTTCGACTCCATCATGACAGAACAAGACAATGGGGCACATGTATCAAAGTACAGTTTTGCGAGACCTTAATAGTGATTTTTTGTGAATCGCTATTAAGGACTCGCAAACTGCTATGTAGGTAGGATTCGCATTTAAAATAGCGATTCCTACACATTCCTTATTTGCGACTCGCAAATTGCGAGTCGCAAATAAGGAATGGCTTCCTATTCATTTCTATGGGCCAAGAGGTCCTTAGGAATGAGTGGGAATTGCGTGCACAATTAGCGAGTACCCAATAGGTACTCGCTAATTGCACACGTAATTTCAAGGGTGCAAGGGTTCCAAAAGGACACCCTGATGCACCCATGAAATGTGCATGTGTGCACATGTGGGGCACATACATGCCACTTTGAAAAAGCAAAAAAGTGCTTTTTACTAGGAAATCGCAAATTACCACTGTTAGAAATGGGATTTCTGGTTGGCTAGGGCTTGCGCCTAGGCCAGGCAGAAACCACCACTCCTGTCAGGGCAAGGGAGTTACATGCTGAAAATAACCCCTGCTCATCCCCTTGGTAGCTTGACACAAGCAGTCAGGCTTATCCCAGAGGCAATGTGTAAACCGTTTGCGCAACACACACAGACAGCAGCAACACACTAGGCACACCACAAAAGAAACTCCACACAAGGTTATATAAAAAATAGCCTTTGTATTATCCAAAACATTTGAATCATAATCACACATAAACACTGTGCCAACTGGCACTAGGCAATATTTACAGGGGATTATATACATGACAGGGCCAATCAGGCCACTGTTAGAACCATCACAAAGCACAAGACTAACACCAGCAGTAACTACTGGTAAAATCCTGTACTCTGAAACACATTATGCATAAACATTATAGCATAACATTAGGCATCAACACATGGTACATAAATCACATTTAGCAACAATCATAATAGGCATAAACACATTTTGCCATCTCTCTACCCACACTGACCCCAGGCCAACTGGCCTTCCTCTGGGGCCCAATGCCCTTTGTCCCAAATGCCAGGGCGTAACTGGGGCCTTCCACTGGCCCGTTGGCTGCCAATGCAGCGAAGACAATGCGCACAATGCACTGGTGGTGTGGGGGCTGCATCTCACCCCCTCCTCTTGAATCAAAAACGATACCCCTTTGTTGCAGCTGCCCGCGCTCCTGCGGTGCAGCTGTGGCACAGAAACAAGCACTGGCACTACCGTGCCTTTGAAACTTCCCTCCGGGACTTCTGAACAAAATTGCCCCCAAGTTGCAGATGCCTGCTGACCGGCAGAGCAGCTGTGGACACAAGCACTGGCACTAATTGTGCCTCCTATGTCCCACTCACGGGACTCAGGTAACCAAATTGCCCCAATGCTGTGAGAGTCTCCTTTACCATGACGTTCCCGGTGCCACTCACGGCACCACCAATGTGCCAACTTCAGCCCTCCCCACTGGGGCTGTTCCGGTGCCACTGCCAGCACCGACAATTCTTCATGGAGCCCCCCTCACCGGGGCTCCTCTGGCTAATGGCTCTGAGGGCCTCCGAATGCACCGACGGTGCTCCTCCCCCGGCCCTCTACTCACGGGATGGAGTCTCAGTCGTCGCTTGGCCACTCACCAGCATGGGGTAGACTCCCGCCTGGCTTCTGCACAGGGGTTTAAGCCCGCAAGGCTCCGATTCTTCTCCCACACGTGAGGCTCCGCTCCAACCGGCATACGGAGCCTGCCTCCCTCCAGGCACCTCCAGCCTGGCTCCCGGAGTCTTCCTTCTGGCCACGCCTCCAACCAGGCAGCTTGCATGGCTTACGGGTCGCCGCTCGTAGGGCGGCGCCCTTCCTTCTCGGCTCACAAGTGTGGGGTAGGCTCCAGCCGGTAAATACACAAATGGGGGCTGGGCTCCCGCTGTAAAAAGGACACAATTGCGGGTGGGCACCCGCTAACAGCACCAAAAAAACGCGGGGTGGGCTCCTGCTCCAAATGGCATCCAAAATGCGGGGTAGGCTCCCGCTTGTCTTCCCAGCAACACAGGGGGAGTCCCCATGCTGGTATTCCCCCCTGGCAACATCGCAGCCTAGCGCTGCAAAGCCCCAGCACTCCTCCTGTCCTGGAACAAGGACACAGCGCTCACAAGACATTTAGGAGCCAGAGTTTCAGGGGCACAAGGCTGGGCCCAGGCAGGCCAGCTCACAGAGCCCTCTAGCAGGAAGGCAGTCACTTGTGGCGGTTCCTCCTGGGGTCCAGCAGCAGCAGTCCCAAATCCCAAGGAAGCACACAACATGGGGTCACACCCCCAATATTTACACCACATTTCTCTTTGTCTGCCCTGGCACAGGGCTTGGGGGAACCAGTTTCAACTGGTTCTGGGGGCTATTGGAGCACTCCGTTTACAGGGCTCCTCTTCCCCTTTGTCAGGTGGGGGGCGCGGTCCTCAGATACACTACAGGGAGGCGGAGCCAGCATTAACCCAGGCAGACACAGACCTGTTCACTGTCAGGGGACTACTCCTCCCACTACTCTGAATGCAGATCTTCCATTCAGCCTAGTACTGACTCACCCTTCCCTCCCTGGAGTCACGCTCCCCTCCCCCGCCCCTTTCACTCCAAAGCCAGACATGCAATACACATCAGGCAGGCACACACACAACACACACAAATGCCAACTTCTAAAAGTGACATTTCTAAAATAGTGATAATAAATCAGCACACACCATTGCGCAGCATTTATTATTACTATTCCAAACATACCAAACTTGACCAGGCTGCTCCTCTCATATCAGGAATTACCACTGAAATACTTATCAGGGAATCCCCAAAGCATTCCTATGAGAGGGCAGCCTCACAGCAGTGAGAAACCAAAATGGCTGTTTGTCACTACCAGGACATGTCACACACTTAAGGTACATGTCCTACCTTGTACCTACAATGCACCCTGCCAATAGGGCTAGCTAGGGCCTACCTTAGGGGTGACTGGCATGCAGTAAAAGGGCGTCACAGACGTGGCACCCACTTTAGTTGTTAAGTCACAGTAGCAGTAACACTGCGCGTATAGGCCCTGCAATGGCAGAGGCCTGAGACAGGTTTGAAAGGCTACTTTGGTGGAAGGCGCAATCAGGGCTGCAAGCCCACCGCTAGCATTTAATTTACTGGCCCCGGGTAGCTGGGATACCACTTTACAAGGGACTGACAGGTAAATTAAATTAGCCAAACAGGTGTAGACCAATCTTACCATGTTTACCACAGAGAGCACATGCACTTTATACAGGACAGCAGTGCTAAAGTGCCCAGAGTCCTAGAACCACCAACACCATGTCAGAAAAAGTCTAGGAGGAAGGCCAAAAGTTCAGGGATGACCCAGCAAAAAGCCAAGTCCAACAACTACCAACTTGAAGCTGGTGGTATTTTGCGATATCGCAATTTGCGATGCCTACTAGCATAGCATTTAGGGAATCACAAATTGCAATTCTCTAAATGTATGCGCCAAATATGGAATCGCAATTTTTGCGATTCCTTATTTTGCAAGTAGGTTTTTGCCTACCTACATTGCACACAGCTAAATTGCGATCACAAACGCTGAAATTCTGTGAATTAAGCTTGATACATCTTGCTCTATATTCTTGCCACCTCCTCATTTTGTAATTTCTGGAAAATGTTCTCTTCGTCAGAAATGAAACTCTAGATGGCTACCACTCTATGGTTATATTGCCTAGTGCCAAAATGTATTTTAGTTTCCGTTTTTCACTTTACAAATACATTAGTCATTAATGCACTTGCCTAAGTACTCTCTTTCAGCCCAAACCCAATCTCCCTTCTCCGTTTGCTTTATTACCACTTGACTCCAAACACCGTGCTTACTATCAGTTCCCCACCAAAAACCAGTCACTAGTGACAACTTAGTCCTGTTGTCTTATCAAGTAAACTGCTTCACCGCGTCTTTCTGCTTTGTCAAAAACAAAATCTAGTACACGTCACACTGCCACCGTTTCTTCTACACGCACACAACTTGACAGTGGTCTTAGCCGTCTACCCATTGCAAATTGTGTACCCGGAATGGCAGGAATGTTTGCCCCTAGATTATGGTCTTCCCTTCCAGAGAAATGAAATACTGACTGGGGACATCTGAAAGTTTCCATTACACATGTATAATTTGCATGATTCTCGCAATTTCATGATATGATTTTAAATCCAAAAGTCAGAGACTACTCCAGTGTGAAATTGTGCGCAAATATTTGCTGCACATAACTGCTTTGGGCAGAAAATGCCTCGCAGGAGACAGGGCTGGACATAATATGTGCCAGGAGAGGCATTATCTCCACAATCTAGTCCCTGTGCGGCATCTTGACGTACTTTTAAACGTGAGGTATGTCTGCACATTCAATTTCATTCACGAAGCACGATACGCCAAAGTGCATTTTTCTTTTAACTTACATATGATTTCACATACTTTTCCCATCATACTACCATTATGTAATAAAGAGAAGACCGTATGACTAATTTAAGGGTTCTTTTAATCACATAATTTTTGTCATGAAATATGACAATTTTGCAGACCCTTAGATTAAGTAGGTCAAATTATTTTGCTTAACAGCATTATTACACGTTTCCAATGTGAGCACTATGTGCTGATTTATTTTCCAGACTAAAACTCGGGTCCAGACATCAACCATCACAGGTAGCACAGGGAAGTGCACACTATAAAATACGAGAATAACTGTCATGATTCTAAAACAAAAATATTAAGACCTGGTCTAAAAACACACTAGGGCTACTCATGTCTGAACTAATTTGAATCAAAGACTTTGAATTGAATTAAAGATCTGGGTTGAACTGACTACCTCTATTGAAAGCAGAGGTAAAATGTTGTGAACCTAAAGAAAACACGTATCCTGTAACTACATTGTTCAGTGATGCCCTCAGCTGTTATTTTGCAGACATCTTTCAGAAACTGTGTAAGCCAGAAGAGTTTCATCCTCTCTGCTGAAGGGTCATGTCATATCTTTCACACTCAGACTGGTGTCTACCACTCAAAGAAATGCATGTACCCTTTCAGAAGTTGTGGTGTTTGTACTGAAACATCTGTGTTGGTTTGCCAAAGGGCAGGGAGAGGAGTCCTTTCCAAGCAATACAGCGCATGGTTTCAGGCAGAATGATTTTTCTTCTCGTAGCACGTTTGTTTCGTGCTAAAGGGTGGCTGGCATCAGTTGAAACGGAAACGTCTTGCCAATTCTAAATGGAGCGCTACATTTACATAAGTAAAAGTATACAAATACAATCTATAAACAACAATATTTCTTATTGTGCCTTCGGCGTGACGGGGCAGAGGATAACTTTGTGTTCACTTTAAATCAATTGTTAGCGCTAAGCATCGAGAGCAAACATTTTCAGGAAATTACATTTAAAAAACTGTAAAGTGCCTACGGAAATAACTGAACACTAAATTAAGAGTCATGCAGCTGTCCGCAAAAAGGTAGACGCCAAAAAAAGGCATTTTCAAATTCACAAAAAGGTCTTAAACTGTCTTGCTTCTGGGTCACGGGGTATTCGTGACATTTAGCCTTCGAACTATAGATGTGCTACCAATCACATTACTTACAGTAGGCTACTTCAAAAACAAGAGACCCTATACGCATTCCACCATGCATTATAAATAGGTTGGATTTACTCATGAGTTGTGCTCGATTCTGATGCAAATGAGACTCCATGGGAAATCTTCTTTAGTCAGTTAAATAATGCTTTAGAAGCGACCTTTCCCTACACCAGCTGAATCCCCCATTGGACTAAAGTTTACCGCAAAATATCATCTATTTATCTCTGATTTCAACGTTCAAAGTTTCACCACACATATCATGCCTTCCCTTTATTATAATGTTACTTGCTTTGTGGAAATTTGACTTTCTAGACAATATGCACATTTATTTAAGTAAGATATTTGTGTTTAAAGTCAAACTTTTATAAAGACGAGCTCCTTTATCAATGTTGCAACAGGTGATATGATTCAAACCATAACAATAATATTGGTGAGTACATTGGGGCAAATATAAGGAGCATTAGTAAAGGGTAGCATCAAAATACAGCATGCTGCTGGAGACTTGCCTAGTACACTGCTTTTATAAACCTACTATATTTTAAACTATTCTTAACACGATTCTGGGCTTTGCACGTTTAATAACAGTATGTTGACTTACTTAGCAAAGAGATGTTGTGTAAACTGGGCAGAATAAGTTCAGCCAAGACTGAACAAAGAAGGCCAAATACAATGCTTAAACGAATACCAGTAAAAGTCGCATTCACGTTAGACATTCAGAGTAGGCAGACTAACACAGTGTGAAAAAGTAACATAATGCAAAGGAACATCCTTCTAACAACAGAAACACAATAATATAGTCTGGCACTAAAGAACACATAAAAAAAACTTCCAAATGCAGAACCAAACTTTGAAAGAAGCCAAAAAGTACAAATCGAAAGCCCAAAAAACCGTAGAAGACAGGCCAGCAAAAGTCCCTCACAATAAAGAATGAACTTCAATCACCCAATAGGAAGAGAATAGACAATGCACAACCCAATTATTCAATACGCGGAAATGTCATGTAAATGTGACAAAAATTCCTGAAAAAAACGTCTGATCATAAGAAGCAGCGCATGAACTGAAACATCAGTAAATTCCTGACCAGAAGTGGCAAAGTTATCAAAGCTGCTGAACTCAGTGCTGTGGTACCAGGGCTAAGAGCTGGCAGGGCCCATTGCACCGGTGGCTCAACTGCATTGTACTGGCTGCTGCCTCTGATCTCCACCAGCTGCTTAAGGCTCAGGTCTTCTTGACCCTGCATCGATAAAAATTGGAGGGAGTTGCATTGTGTGCCACAACTACAGACCGGCATTGCAGTGCAATATGAACACGTGGTCTCTAGCTACATGGGATTCCCGGGTTCACTATGTGACTGAATAGGCCAACAGTATCTGTAAACATGTGCAGCCAAAATTACTCGAAGCGTATTGCCCGAGGCAGGGGAGCATGAACGTGGATTCACCAAAATGCCTGGGGTAGAGATAGTGACATCACAAGCCATTTGAGCTTTACTTGTACTCACACTCACACATGCTTATGCAGACACACACATTCACAAATAAACACACTCTCTCTCTCACAAACACATTTTCACTCGCAAGCACACACACAATATGCATTTAAAATAATTTTAATGGCCTAAACTGTCAGGGAGGGTCATATGCCAGCTAATTTAACTCAGTTCTTTATTACACTGATAGTGAATAATGTATTATTCATTATCATTACATTATTCACTATCAGAGTCAAAAAATTTTTTAACCAAAAACAAGGAAAATGAAGCCCCAACCAAGGTCCATAAGGACCAGATGCCCCTGTGTTCCTAACACTGATTTTGCCACCTTTGAGGTATGCAGGGGTCGCACCTGCAACCCATGGTAATCCCTAAATGACATCTTTTCAGCAGAGGTATTCAGTTTGCAATGCCTGCTCTCCAAGCCGTACACATTCAAAATGTTAAAATCAAAACAATCAGTCTCAAACGTTGAAGGGAACGATCTTACATTATCAGTTGCCTTTTTATGTGTCAGAAATTCAAAGCACAACTTGGTTTTAATTTGTCTTTATAAGGATTCCCTTGTGGTGCGGGGCTCCATTTGCAGCCCTGGGGGGCGCTCGGGTAAAAATAAAGACCATACACACACTCCACTGTCATTATGGGTGCAAGACCACGAGCGGTCGTCGCTCCTTTTAATTATACTTTTTAGCCGGGCCCAGCATCATGTTGTCTGCATTAAATCCAGGTCAGGGTCATCTGGATAGTGGCAGGGTGGGTGATTACACCCCCTCCCCACTTTACTATTTTTGTTAGTGTTAGACTTGAAGGTCTCTAGTTGGCACAGGTATGCACTTGTGACAAATAGGGACCCTTGCCTCTAGTCAGGGTAAGGGGGTACACTCCTAAAATAACCCCTGCTCACCCCCTTGGTAGCTTGGCACGAGCAGACAGGCTTATCTCAGAGGCAGTGTGTAAAGCATTTGTGAACACCTACAGTAACCAAGTGACAACACTACAAATGGACACCACACAGGTTTTATATAAAAAATAAGTATTCTTTATATAGATTTACCACACGACCATTAAACGACAAAAACACACAATAATGTTACTTTAGATGGTAGAATTTTGCTTAGTTCTCTTTAGTTCTTAAATGCGACACTTTAAGTCAATGTACCTTTTAGATGCGACACGGAGGGCAACAAAAGTGTTGCAACGATGTTGATGCGATTAAGTTTTTGGTGCAAAGAAATAAAGACATGAAGATCTTCCAGATGTGATACGCTTCTCCGATGTTGCGAGAAGACTCGACTCGATGCTTCAGCTGCAGCGGCGACACACTTTACGCGATGCGACGACAGCGGCCTTGGCAGCTACAACACTCTTCTTCGATGTTTGTGAGACACTTCCGCTCGATGCGATGCTGCAGCGGCGACACCCCTTTACGCGATGCGACGACAGCAGCTCAGACAGCGGCACGCTTCTCCGTGGATGCGAGGCGCTTTTCTTGATGCGTTGCAATGCGACAACTACAATGGCTGCGATGGCGACACGCTTCTTCCTCGATGCGAGACTCTTCTCTTGATGCAGTGCAATGCGTCAGCTACTATGGCTGCGATGGCGACAGACACACTTCTTCGGCGTTGCGAGACAGTTCCTGGATGATGCGAGACACTTCCGCTCGATGCAATGCTGCAGCGGCGACACACTTTACGAGATGCAACGACAACAGCTCCGACGGCGGCACACTTCTCCTTCTTGAGTCGTGCTTCCAGCTCCTTGTGACATGCAGTCCCTCGGAAGGCCCAACTACAGCAGCAGGCACTTCCAAAGAACTCTGGGGAGCTGAGGGGTGAAGTCTGTTGTTCCTGAGACTTCAGCAGGAGGCAAGCTCTTTTCCAAGCCCTTGGAGATCTTTTACAAGTTGAGCAAAAGTACACACAAAGTTCCTTTCTCCTCTCTTTGGCAGTAAGGCAACCACTGCAGGCCAATCCCCCAGGTTCAGGGATAGTTTCCTCCTCAGCCTCTTCTGGTTCCTCCCTCAGCAGAGGTTCTTCTTGTTTTCCCAAAGTGATCTAAATTCTTGGGATCAGGGTCCCAATATTTATAGCCAGAAATCCTTTGTCCTTTGAAGGCAGAGGGACCTTTGCCCAGTCCAAACCAGTTCCTGAGCACTCTGTTTACCAGACTTCTCCTTTCCTTTCACAGTGCAGGGCAGAAACATTAGATGCCCCACAGGAGGTGGACCCAGCATTGTGGAAGGCAAGTACAGCTCTGGAGCACTTTGTTGACAGGACTCCTTCTCTTCATTCACGGTGCAGGGCAGAGACAGGAGGTGGAGCCTGCATTGTGGAAGGCAGGCACAGCCCTATTCAGGTCCCAGGTGCAACTCCTCCCACCCATCAAGAGGCAGATCTCTCTATTCACCACTGGGGCACCTCACCCTGTCTCTTGGAATTCCCCAGCCCTGTCACTCAAACTCCAGACAAAGGAATACACACAGCCTAGCAGAGGCAGGATTGAATGGTTAGACAAGAAAATGCCTACTTTCTAAAAGTGGCATTTTCAAACACAGAATGTTAAAACCAACTTCACTAAAAGATGTATTTTATCCTCCTGAGTTCAGGCATACTAAATTCGAATTTCTACCATGTTCTCTGAGTCAGTTAGGATTATAAAATGTAATAACCAAACTGCCCATTCTGGCCTATGGAGAACAGGTAGCCTTGCAATAGTGAAAAACGAAAATGGCTGTAATTCACTATTAGAACATGCCACACACACCAGGGCATGTCCTACCTTATACTTACAATACACCCTGCCCTTGGGCCGACAATTGGGGTGTCTGATATGAAGAAAAGGGAAGGTTTAGGGACTGGCAAGTTGGTGCACTTGCCCAGTCAGCATGACAGTACCAGACTGCATGCAGGCTCTGCAATGGCAGACCTTAGACACATTTTTACAGGCTGCTTCTGTGGGTGGCACAACCAGTGCTGCAAGCCCACCAGCAGTATTTGGATTACAAGCCCTGGGCACTCCTGGTGCCCTGTACTAGGGTCTGACAAGTAAACCAAACCAACCAATCATGGAATCACTAATTCGTACAATAATTTACAATAGGGAGAGCATATGCACTTTAGCACTGATCAGCAGTGGTAAAGTGCCCAGAGTTATAAAACAGCCAACAACAGGTCAGAAAAAATATAGTAGGAAGGCAAAAAGTTCAGGGATGACCCTGCAAAAAGGGCCAAGTCCAACAGTTAGGATCTTGTTTTGCACACTCAGGGGGATATTCACAAGAACGTGTGCTAAACATCACCTAAAAATGCTAACGCAACTCGCAACTTTACACATCGCAGCCTATCGCGGGAAAATTTCCCTGTGTCAGCGTGGAATTCACAACAAGGCGGTACCATGCGATATTCTGCTGAAACCGCAGCCAATGTACGCGATACAACCACCTCGACAGAGATAAAAACACAAACCACAACACAAAAAACGTGCGATGAGCCCATTCGCGATGAGGAAAGCAGGGATAAGCACCGCCAGGCCCGCAACACACACGGCAGGCGGGAAAAAGCACAACAAAAGCCTGGAAAAAACAAAAAACAAACAGAAAACAACAGCCAAGAACAATGGACGAACCCGAGCCAGCAGACAACCCCACAAGCCCCATTGGCAACAAAACATTGTACATGGCAGGCCATCTTGGACAAGGTGAATGCAGCCTGAGCGCGGAGGAGGATAATGGAAGAAAAACAGAACATCCGGAATGATGCGAAAGGCACAAACAAGCAGAAACCCACCAACAACAAGAAGGTAGCAATGCACACCGGAGGTGGGAGTCCTGCGCCACACCAGGAGCTGGATGACATGGAGGAAATGGTGTACACCACATCAGTCTGGAGATGGTGGCAGGACTCGAGGACCGGAAACTGCCCAAAACAACAGACACAACAGCAACAGGGAGAGGAACCAGCAGGGACTGGGGAGACGGGAGGAGATGGGCACAATGGCACACATGCAAAATTAAGCACAGCACAACTGCAGACATACCATGCCCAAGAGTAACAACACCAACCAGGAGCACAAGTCACACAACCGGGCAATATCACACCACTGAACAAGCACAGAAGTGATAACCACACTGCCTGAAAGGAAGAAGGGTGAGCCAAATCAGAGCTGAAGGGACATCTCACACACAATGCAGCACACACACATAGGAAGCAGAGCAACCCAACATCGAACACAATGTGGTACAAGCACCAACATTTGCACAACCGAACACAGGACACAAGTGCACCCGCCTGTGGCCGGTAAACGGCCACACGCATCTGGCTAAGCACGAAACCGTGACATGATAATGCACAAGTACAAACCCACAGTCCTGATGGTGTAGCAATGTACGTATGGCAGGGAGCCAGAGAGTCCGTGACACAATCAATCAATCAATCAATCAATCAATCATGGCATTTGTAAAGCGCACTACTTACCCGCGAGGATCTCAAGGCACTGGGGGGGGAATGCTGCTACTGCTTAAAAAGGCAGGTCTTGAGGTGTCTTCTGAAGGTCAGCAGGTCTTGGGTCTGCCGTAGGTGGATGAGGAGGGTGTTTCAGGTCTTGGCGGCGAGGTGGGAGAACACACATATTGGCATACAAATCAAGACACAACACAGTTGGAGACAAGTGAAAATGCGGAAACTTTATCAACAAGTGCTTGTCAGTACAGCCAAGAGAAGTGCCACGATATGCAGACCAATGCAGCAGCATGTCTGAATGAGGAACATAGGAAAGCTCCCATGTTCACCTCGGGGGAGTCCATCACCAACACAAATCAGTGCCAACCCGCGTTGGTTGTCCGCGCCTGGATCATGAGTCCAGGCAAATGCAGCCATGTCCACTGTCGTCTTGAGACATGTGACTAGATTCTCAACATGCAACCAGGCATCGGGACACGTGCAATGGGTGACATCCAGTTGTGGCTGCAGGTACCTTGTCACTCATACATGAACGCGAGTGCAGCTGCGTAGGCCAACATCTCCAATGAGCGATCGTTGTCCACCACATCTGACATGTCGTCGACGAAATCCATCAGCTGACCCGGACAGATGTGCTGACTCCAACCACTGGACCTAATGTGCACCAATGCCCAATCGGGTAGTGGCTCAATGTGCTGACTGCACACGACGACTCGTGCAAACTCCCAGGTCCAGTTTCCAGCCTGCATGTCAAACATCCATGCATGCCATAAACGGGCATCACAGTGACACTCCTGGTCGTGGGCCAATAGGGGAACGCACACACACGTCGTAATCTAAGTCAGCGTCCGTTACATTAGAGAGGCAGACATCCATGGACCACTCGAATATGCATGAGCGACAATGCAACACAGGCTGAACGCAGGTGACGTCAGCAAGGTGGAAGCTCAGCCGGTAACTGATCCGCAGCACTGCCAACGGCAGTGCCCCCAGTACATGCAGCAGACGTGCATGGTACAGGTCCACGTGACTGGAGTCGAGGATGTGTCCAGAATGGGCTGCTATTGTGTCAGTGGCTCTGTTTGAAGCGGCACTGACTTGCCATGCGCCAGTCCTGTGGATGAAATGGCACAGCTCGGTGCTATGAGCAGTGCCTGTGTGCAACGGGTGCAGGCCTGGGGTGGGGTGGGAGTACGTGTGAAGGCTATTTCATGCACACTAACTATGACCAAGGACTTCTGTGTGTGGGATGTGTACACGTTGGTCTCACATTGGGCAGTGCATTGTGTGAGAGTCGCAAGCAAATGCTATCGTATCTGTCAGGGGGTGCTGGCCATATGCATGTTCCTGCTCGGAGCTGCAGATGTGCTACCGCCTGATAGTTCAGACAAAGGACCTTTCATCCCTACAGTAACTTCACCATCTGCATGCATACAGGAGATGAACAGAGGCCTGTCATGGGTGTGGTGGGATGTCAGCGACCCTGAGAATCATGGATGATAAGCCCAGCACGTGGCACATGAGTGGCCTCACTGTGTGTCACATTGCCACACAGCTGCTCCTCCCTTCCACGAGCCCCCACACTTGTGTGCACTGCGTGGTTGCATCACATGCACTCCTACGGCACACCATTGTAATGCCTGTCCATGCATGTCCAGCAGCATGCCCACAACACCATGACGCTGGCCTTTGAAGGTGTGCGGCCACGTGAGTGTAGGCCAATAGTCTGGACAGGGCAGACACAGGTGTACAGCCCATGGCTGGCTGTGATTGCGCTGCAATTGAGGCCAGGCAACTGACTCATGAATCCGCAGGACTGATACACATAACACTTGGCTTGCATGTGCCAAGACCCCGAGCGGTCTTGCGCTCCTACATGTCTCTGTACGTGCGTGCCCACCCTCCTCGTGCATGCCACATTGCAACATCGACTACTGTGGTCCTGGTGGCGACAACACCCCAACACAGAGACACATTTACTGCATTTCCTGCCCAAGGCCAGGTCCAAGCCACATAGCCGAGGATCGGAACCAGAGCAGGTTGAGATGCCGGGTGAGTACTTCAATAGAAGACCATCCACATTATCGCTCCGGTCCTATGAGTAACACGCAGCCCTCCCGCAATTGATGGAGCCTGGCAGTATTAAATCAAAAAGAGGAGCTAAAGAGGGAAGACGTGCCAGAACACTCTCCAATCAAATACTATTTCAACAAACAAGAACTGGCACCATGTAGCATAATTTTAATGTAGTCTGGACTGAGTGGAGGAAAGAATATTTTATCAAAAACCTCCAGTACCCATTAAATCATATGGTATAACCCCATCCAGTGTGCTACCAATATTTAAAATTTCAAAGCAACAGAAAAGATGGAAACAAGAAAGTGTAAGGTCAGTCCACAGATTAGTTCAACAACTTTACTCACTCTACACACACCCTCATTATCAGAAAAGGTAGGTGAAAAAATGTGTAAAGAAAGAGAAAGTATCTCACGTGCGCACCACCAGAGGAGCTACTGGTTGGTTCTCACCAGCTTGCCCACGTTTATTTCATCATTGATAACTTTCTCATAAGAAAATAAGTGATGTGTCCAGTGCAAAGAAAGACAAACACAACAAAAAGGATGTGTACTGTGAAAACAGGAACAAAGGATGTACCAACAAAGACAAAGAAGGGGTTAGACTCACAATTGTCCTTTTTATTTTTATTAGGAGTCTATCCCACTGTTTAAAAACACAGCATGTTGAATAGCTTGTTAATGACGGCCAACATGTTTCATTGCCAATTAATTTGTGGCAAATTCATCAGGGGAATAGAGGTCAAAAATCACCTCCCTGGACACACAACAATAAAAAGGACTGACGAACACAAAGAGACAACATAAAGCTTGGTTAGTTCAACGGGATGTCCACAATTAAAACCTCTTATGTATATTCACAATTCATCACGGAAAATTCCATGACTCTAAACTCAGGTGTATTACTTAGTCGGAGCCTTGGGCCCACATACCAGCTCCCAACCAGTCACAGGGGCATATAACCTGTTTGCTTTCGCCTCCCTGTTCAAAAAGCACAACCGTTGCTAGTGCCTGCATCTGTGAAAAGAGTATAATAATGACAGGGATTGACCCCCAGTTTCCACACCGTCACCGTTTATCTTAATAAAAAACGATGTTATTCCAGCTGCTCCACACCAAAATGTACATACAAGATCTCGCAAATTTAAGTCAAATAGATCAGCGCACATGTAGCTATTATAATTAGCCACTCGTCTCACACAATCAATACTGGTTCTCCTCCCGTATGAACCAGCTGGCAATAGCCCGCATAACTGCCTGCACGTTTAAAAACCGTTTAGAATATTCTCCAATCATTGGAAAATCGGGCTGCTGTACACCTCGAATAAGCACATTTAGAAAAATGCAACTAGTGCCCTCAATAATGACAAGTCAAACAAATGTAAGTTAACTTACAATGACCTGCATATCTGCCGGCGCATTTAAAACCTCAGCCGAGTCCCAACCCAATATTCGAAACTCAAGCCACGCACATGATGCCCCAAGAGTTTAAAGAATAGAGCAGCTGTACAGTGTTCAATCGTCAAGCAAGATCTTCATAAAGCCTCTACAGCCCCTACGCTTACCGTATACCTTTACACACGGGCGGTAACTCAACCCAGCATCGAGTTACCGCCTCGCCGCATCCTCCTTCAAACAGTCCGTACTCGCGCATCGCGAGACTCTGAGAATTCCAATAACCAGTGTAAGCAGCATAGAGAGTATGGCGGCCATCTTAACACTGTTTGTAATACCAATGGACAATACAGATAGACACTATTTCGGGCAACAATAGTCCGTAAATAAGCCCCGACTTTCCATTTTTACTTAGAATCAGCAATTTGGCAACAACTACAGCTGTGTCTAAGCGTGTTACACGCAAATAAACAACACTCACTGCCTCATCATTAGTATCATCTCCTTAGTGATACCATAAAAGCGGGGGTGCCCCTCGTGCAGCAGTTAGTCATTCATCCCCAAACTGATTGCGTATACTCTTTAAATCAAACCTGCTCCGCCTATTTAGAGTCTGGGAGCCAGTATATAGTATATGCAAATAAAAATCAAAAATAAATGCAATGGCCGGGGTCAACACAGACACTCTCATTCAGATCACTCAAGGTGTATTATAAACTCATGTCCACTGCTGCGGACCCTGAATCACACACTGATGTTATACTAGACATAAGGTGGATAGCCTACCTACTGACCTTATTCCACTCAATTTGGTCATTAAGGCCAACAGTGTCCCCCTTCTCTGAATAAATCCAGCGAGCCTCCTTCACTGCCAATCTCTTCTCCACATCGCCAACATCACCAAACACCTTCTCCAAAATGACTCATTTTAGTGATTTAAAGTGATGTGGATGATCATGGTAATGTTGTACCAGGCGTGTAGTGAGTTTGCCTGCCCTGATCGTGCTTAGATGTTCTTGTATGCGCACCTTGACCTTTCTGGAGGTTAGACCAATGTAGTGTAACCCACATGGGCAAGTAAGTCTGTATATTACATGACATGTGTTACAGTTAGTGAACTGACGAAGAAACCAGGTTCTCCCACTACCTAGTGTGATTTCAGTCGTCCTTTCCGTCAGCTCACACACCGAACACCCGCCACAAGGATGGTGTCCTGGGGGAAGAGTGACGCTCCTCTTATTATGAACAGGTCTCGTATGTACTAATCTGTCCTTCAAGTTCTGCGTTCTTTTAAACGCAAATCTAGGCTGTGGCATCTGGAAGTTACTTGTAGACAAAAGTGACCAGTGCTTCTTTATTATCTGCCTGATCTTACTAGACAGAGGGTCAAATGTCAAAACCACAGGTAAACTTTCTTTTAGTTCTTTATGACTTCTCTCAAGCAGAGCTTCCCTAGGTGTATTATGGGCCCTCTTACGTGCTCTGGTAATGATTTTCTTTGGATAGGAACGTTGAATCAATTTCTCACTCAAGACCTCCGATTGCTGCAGATAGTCAGAAGTGGAGGAGCAGTTCCTACGGTACCTCAGAAATTGGCCCACCGGAAGATTATCCCTCAAAGCCCTGGGATGGAAAGACTGATAGTGCAACAGGGAATTTTTATCAGTGGGTTTATGATGGACACTAGTGCTGAGTTTGTCATTAACCACAGTGATATCAAGATCAAGGTACGTGGCCGTCTCCCTACTTATCTGCCAAGTGAATTTCAAACAGGTGTCAAGCGAATTCAACCACTCCAAAAATTCATCAAGTAGTTGGTGCGTACCGGACCAGATGCATAGCACATCATCTATATATCTCTTCCAGAGGCAAATATGCCCCCGGAAGGGATTAGAGAGCTGGTCCAAATGATGTTCCTCAAATTGGCCGACATAGATGCAGGCCAGACTCGGCGCAAAGATAGCGCCCATAGATGTCCCCGAAGTTTGTTAAAAGAGGTCATCCTTGTAGCAGAAATAGTTATGAGTCAAGGCCAACTCCACACATTGCATGACAAAGGACTGAGGGGTATCGTAAAACCACTCTTGGGCCACAAGAGCGCGAGCTGCTGCCACCAACGTCGCGTCCTGGGGTATGCTAGTATACAGGGACTCGATGTCAATAGTCACGAGAAACTGCTGGGAAGAGTCAAAATCCATATCATTTATAATGTTCAGGATATCAGTCGTATCCTGAACATAAGACCGCTGGTTAATCACAGATTCCCTCAAGAAGAAATCAGCAAACTGTGATAGGGGCTCAAGTACCGATGAAATCCCGGATACTATTGGGCGTCCAGGGGGGGTCGCTGGGCCTTATGAATCTTCGGCAAAACATAGAATGCCGGTATCCTAGGGTTAACATTGATAAAAAAATCCGCCTCTTTGACAGTGATCCACTTCTTCTCACGTGCCTGTGCCACAATAGTGATAATCATTTGTAGCAGTTCGGCCGTGGGATCATGGACAAGTGGTCGATAATTCCTCCTGTCACTAAGCAACCTCAGAACTTCAGCCTCATAGTCGCAAGTATTCATAAGGACCACAGCGCCCCCTTGTCAGCAGATTTAATAGTTAAAGCAGCGTTATCCTGTAGAGATTTCACTGCATCCCAATCAGATTTGCTCATGTTATTAAAAGCATTAGTCTGCTGAGATTCCTCGAGCAGCCTGATCTCACTCATGACCTTACTTTCAAAAACTGCGACCTCAGGACCTACCATGGATAGTGATGGGCAAAATTGAGAAGGACGGTGTAAATCAGTTGAAAAGACAGATGAGGAAACCGGTTCTTTATTAGCAAAGAATTTTTTAATCTTGATCTTCCTCATCACTTCATGGACTTCAGTTCTACATTTAAAAGAATCATGGGGGGGGGGGGGTAGAACATAACCAAGCCCTCGATTCAAGACTTTCAATTGGCCTGTTGTTAATTCATAATCAGAAAGATTTACAACGATGTTATTTATATCGGGGTTCTGCCTCGACTGCGAGTTTGGTGTGGTGAAAACATTTGCCAGTTCTGTGATTGGTTCTGTCTGGCTCTGCCACGTCCCCTGTGACCTCCCCCTCTGTTGCCTTGTTGGGCCTGGCCCAAAAAAGAACGGATCAAAGACCCAAGTTCTTGATTAGACTGTGGTTGAAGATTGAACCTGACCTTCCCTTGGGCTGTAGGTAAAGAGGCTTCATCCTCCTCACTGGAGGTGTTATCGAAGGTCCAGTTATCAGGTGTTCTCCTAGGCTGTTGACGCCCCCCTCTCTGATATCTTGCCGAAGGAATCTGCTCACTGCCAGCTTGATAATATTTATCATCGACATAAGGGAAAGCCCATTCATGTGTGTATCTCTCCAAGTTCTTTTTGAGTCCCTTAATTTTCTGATTGACCATAAAGTTTTTATATTCAGTCAAATCATCTTGTATTCTCTGTAGATGTTCTTTAGTGTCAGTGAGAGGTGTATCGTTTTATAACACTTCTTCTAGATCAACGATTTCCTTCAGTAAAGCATCACTCAGCCTCTTGGCCGTCTGGATGATTAAAATAAGCCAATCCCGGGTACATTTATTTGCGATGAAACTCCATTCAACCCAGAATTGCTTATCTTCCAGAAAGATTCTCGGTTCAATCCTGACCAACAAACTCACAGGAGCAGCCCCCGCCCGATAATATTCAGTCATGAGAGCCCCGTGTAGTGCCAACCTCACCTGACGTTTCTTCAGACCACTTAACTTCTCCCATTCTTCTATAGCAGAAAGTGTGTTTGACAAAGATGAATCAGGAAAGAGTGATAGACCTGACAGAATGGCCGCAATCTGATCGTCTGTAAATGCTAAACAATTCCTGTCCATTTTGTCCAATCACTCCCCTACTGCAAGAGACACAGTCTGAAAAAAAGCCCCAAAAGAGTTTTCACAGATGGAGGCAGTCAATGAATATACATTAAGGTCAGAAAAGAAACATACCCACAAGGGGTGGGACAATCCCAAAACAAACAAGCTTTTGTTGCAGAAACTTCTAAAAAACACACTCGTAGTGTAAGCTCTCACGGCTGAGCCGCCGTTCTACGTATTAAATCAAAAAGAGGAGCTAAAGAGGGAAGACGTGCCAGAACACCCTCCAATCAAATACTATTTCAACAAACAAGAACTGGCACCATGTAGCATAATTTTAATGTAGTCTGGACTGAGTGGAGGAAAGAATATTTTATCAAAAACCTCCAGTACCCATTAAATCATATGGTATAACCCCATCCAGTGTGCTACCAATATTTAAAATTTCAAAGCAACAGAAAAGATGGAAACAAGAAAGTGTAAGGTCAGTCCACAGATTAGTTCAACAACTTTACTCACTCTACACACACCCTCATTATCAGAAAATGTAGGTGAAAAAATGTGTAAAGAAAGAGAAAGTATCTCACGTGCGCACCACCAGAGGAGCTACTGGTTGGTTCTCACCAGCTTGCCCACGTTTATTTCATCATTGATAACTTTCTCATAAGAAAACTGATGTGTCCAGTGCAAAGAAAGACAAACACAACAAAAAGGATGTGTAATATGAAAGCAGGAACAAAGGATGTACCAACAAAGACAAAGAAGGGGTTGGACTCACAACTGTACTTTTTATTTTTATTAGGAGTCTATCCCACTGTTTAAAAACACAGCATGTTGAATACCTTGTTAATGACGGCCAACATGTTTCATTGCCAATTAATTTGTGGCAAATTCATCAGGGCAATAGAGGTCAAAAATCACCTCCCTGGACACACAACAATAAAAAGGACTGACGAACACAAAGAGACAACATAAAGCTTGGTTAGTTCAACGGGATGTCCACAATTAAAACCTCTTATGTATATTCACAATTCATCACGGAAAATTCCATGACTCTAAACTCAGGTGTATTACCTAGTCGGAGCCTTGGGCCCACATACCAGCTCCCAACCAGTCACAGGGGCGTATAACCTGTTTGCTTTCGCCTCCCTGTTCAAAAAAGCACAACCGTTGCTAGTGCCTGTATCTGTGAAAAGAGTATAATAATGACAGGGATTGACCCCCAGTTTCCACACCGTCACCGTTTATCTTAATGAAAAACGATGTTATTCCAGCTGCTCCATACCAAAATGTACATACAAGATCTCGCAAATTTAAGTCAAATAGATCAGCGCACATGTAGCTATTATAATTAGCCACTCGTCTCACACAATCAATACTGGTTCTCCTCCCGTATGAACCAGCTGGCAATAGCCCGCATAACTGCCTGCACGTTTAAAAACTGTTTAGAATATTCTCCAATCAGTTTTTAAACGTGCAGGCCTGCGATATGGAATTATGCCTCACTGATCGAAGGGAGTCTGGTGCTGTGGCTGATGCCACGGACTTGGGGTCACTGCCATTCAGGACTCAGGATACAGTTCCACATGTGGGACCTACTGGGCCAAAGGGGACGCCAGTGGAGTATGTCAATGAGAAAGGAGTAATGTGGGCCAGCGTCGGGTGGGTCAGCAATGGTCTGCGGAGGCCGCGGGATTGGTGCTTGGAGCTTGCACCTGCACATGGTGGGTCCTCTTTGACACACACCATTGTAGGCAGGTGAGCGGAACCTCGTTGGCACGCTGGGGCAGGCATGACAGGTGTGGGGACCAGCAGCCCGGGGTGCAGCAGGCGCACAGGGACGCAGGCCCTGCCGCACCTGGCGCAGGACTCGTGGCGGGCTGAGAGGCGCCGCCTTGGCAGACGCGTTGTCCATTCCGAATGAGAACCACGACCAGTGCGACAGGCTTTTTGTTTACACCCCTACGCATGCCTGGCATACGCAGGTCCAACCCACTACGCACACGCATGCAGGGGCGTACGTATTGTGCGACATTTCCGCGTTCTGCCCCACAGCCTGTGGGGACATGGTAGTGTCCACTGGCCACTACACTCCATGCACCAGCAGTTGATCGCCACATGGCCATTTCCGTGGTTTGCACTCTGTGGTCTGTCTGGCACCTTCACGCCACACCACCATTGGGTAGGTTCACATTCATTAGTCACTTGCCGCTCTCGCACATGCCTGCTCCATGCCTCTCCTCACATCCTGCTATTGTGTGTCTGTGGTGCCATGCCGTGGCTGGGTTGTGGGCATGGCAAGGCCGGATTCTGAATGGAGTTGTGTTGTCGTGTCTGGTCGGCTGGCATATTGTGTGTCATATTGAATGTAGTTGTGCTGCGTGCCCATTGGCAGTGTCGTGTGTTGCATGACTGTGGGCTGGAGGTGTGTGGTGTGTTTATTTTGGACTTACCAACAGGCACTGCATTTACATGTGTGCCATCCCGGAAGCGCTGGGTGATGATGGACTGTCGGGAGATGTGAGTTTCATGCCCTCTGCCTTGGGAATTGTCCACGACATTGTTGAGGAGTCTCGGACGGTCCGCTATTGCCTGCACATTCATGGTATGTGTGTGTTTTCTGTTGTGGTAGTTGTGTGCAGTGTGGGCAGGGGGCACGAGGGGTACATGTGTGCAGTTGATTGTCCCTGACACGTGAGGTAATCCAGCTATGGGGTAGGGGACTTGCGTGGTCTCCAGCTGCTTCTGCGCAGGGTGGGTGATGTGGGGGTGCTGGGGTACCAGGCTGTTGTTGGCATCCAGGACAGGTGTGATGACCTTGGATGGGGCTGGCTGTGACTCCTCCCACTTTGGCAGTTGTGGGTTGGATGGTACCAGAGGCCGGCATGTGCTGCACAGCCGGCAGCTTTGTCTGCGGAGGGATGTTGGTTGTTCCATGTGTTTTTGCACGGGAAAGCCTACTCTACATCTCATTAGGGTTAGTTGGTGGTGTCCACCGTGGAGATTCATTTTGGGACAGTTATCGCGGGAATACTGACGATGTCTGCAGTTTGCACCAGCTTGTGAATGGGGTGTTAAATCTAGCTCAACTTTTGATAGATAAGTCCTTGTGAATATCCCCCAATGTCTTTCAGTCTCTGACTAGGCTGGGGATTTGGGCACAGATCATAGCGCTGGCTTCTGGAGACCCGAGTGTCCTCCGGTGGATCCTCTCTTTCAGCCTGTCCTTGTAGTGGTGGCTGTTAGCCACTTTGGGATTTTTGCTTGGCTGTGGTTCATCTTGGCTCGGAATATAGCCAGTTCCCTTCCTTGCATGCCGACCTCTGCTTAGAGATCGCCTGCTTCCTCCTCTCCTTCAGGGTTCTCTATCCTCTTGAACCAGAATATATTCTGGGTCGCTGTCTCCTCTCCCCGATGAGCCGTGACTATGGTTCCTTCTACCTCAGTTACCACCCATTATCCAGGCTTATAGCGGGTGCAGAACTTTCATCCATGTCATCAGTTGAGTAGAAAGATGTGATCTGCTCGTTTTAGATTATGATGGCATTCACTTCTCTGCCTATTTGCATTGTTATTGTTGCATTCTCTTCACGTCTGGGTGCCATCTGCATCAAACTTGAGAGGGAACTACATTTGATGGACTGGGATAATATCCCACCAATGTCCTTTAAGCATGAGATTCCACAGTGCACACCTAGTTATACTGTGCGGGGTCCCTCGGGAATCCCTTAGAAATTGGTGTAGACTTCTCTCTGGGTTTTCACCTTCATGGACCGCTATTCTTAGTGCCTTAGTAGGGTGAGCATGAAGCATGCTACTTCACTATTGGCCTGAGGCCATTGTTGGTTAATGCGACAGTCTCAAACACCCAGCAGCTGCAGTAGGTTCTGAATTTCTAGTCCCTAGAACAGTGGATTATTGTTGGCATTGTTCTCTTTGGAAATACCAAAATGAGCCAGGTCTCTCTCCAAGATGGGAGCGACATTGATGAACTTTGCCGACTAGATAGGTTCCACTACAGGATACTTGGAGGGTTATCCACCATTACCATGGTGGTCCTTCCATCTGGAAAGCTGCCGAAATCAAGGCTGTCCTTTTTCCATGCTATCTCATTCTTTTCTTCGGTAATCACTAGTGCTGTGGCCTCTGGACCACCTGTTACTTGACACGCTTCACATTGGTGCAATAGGTCATCTACTGCTGCTTCCAATTCCGGGAACCATACCTTTTCCCATAGACGGCTCTTCATCTTGGCAGCCCCTTGATGTCCTCCATGGGCTAGTTCAGCAACGTGCCGCATCAGCTCGCAGGGATCACTATGTCGTGCCCCCATAACACTAGGTCCTCAGGGGTGGCACTCAGCTCATGTCTGACACTCCAGAGCTGTGTCAGTCTCTCATTGTCTGGGTTCTCCACTCGTTGGCGCCATGCAATAACGCATTCCAGAGTCCCACACATAGCGCATCAATGATCTTCACTAGGACAACATCTTCCTTCATCTTCTGCCCACTTTACTTGAGCGTCATTGCCTTCAGGCACACCGCTGACATAGTCTCCCTTTCGATTATTGCAGTTCCCACTGGCATCATCGCACAACTACGGGAGAGAAAGTCAGACAGGTTCTTGGATCCCTGCTGATGCGTCACTTCAAACCTGTATTGTTACAACTGAATCGCCCACCGCTCAATCCTTCACGGGGGTGTGGCATGGCACCATGCCCCTGAAAAGTGGAACCAAAGGTTGATGAACTGTGACCACCCTGAGATGTCTTCTGCAGAGGTATAGGTGGAAATGTCCACATGCCCACATGATCACAGAGCCTCTTTCTCTATTTGGGAGTACCTGGTTTCCGTTGAGGTGAGGGCTTTACTGGCGAACGCTATGGGCACTCATTTCCCTGGTTCTATCTCCTGTGTCAACACAGTTCCAAGGCCCATCAGGCTGGAGTCCACAATCAGCTCAGTGTTCTGTTTGGAGTCGAAATAGGCCATCGTCGATTTACTGAGGAGTGAGAACTTTAACTGCTCAAATGATTTATTTCCCTTGGGCCCCAGGTCCACTGTGCGCCAGCCCTCGTCAGGGCCCTTAGGGGCTCAGCAATAGTTGCCAAGTTGAGAATTATAATTGATTTTTTTATAGCTCTTACTACCTCTGATGAGGTGTTGAAGTACTTTTCCAGCGACTAGCATGCTACTCTGGAACCCAAAAAGGATTAGAGGTGAATTAGTATAGTGACATATGAAATTAATTTGAGTGGTGGACATGTTAGTCTGTTATTTGGATCGAAAAAAGATAGTGGAGGGATCGAAGAGGCAAGGGTTTGCATTTATATAGCGCTTGCTACCCATGATGAGGTGTTGAACTGTTTTTGGCGGGTAGCATGCTACTCCGGAACCCAAACAGGATTAGTGGGGAATTAGTATAGGGGAATATGAAATTAATTTGAGTGGTGACCATGTGATTTTGTTATCTGGATTGCAAAAGGATAGTAGAGGGATAGTAGAGTGAAGGGTTTGCATTTATATAGCACTTCCTACCCTTGATGAGATGTTGAAGTGCTTTTCGCAAGTAGCAGGCTACTCCGGAACCCAAACAGGATTAGTGGGAAATTAGTATAGGGAAATATGACATTAATTTGAGTGGTGAACATGTTAGTCTGTTACTTGGATTGAAAAGAATAGTGGGAAGAGAGAAGGGTCTTGACGTTTTTTTTCCGTTTGGAGTTCATAGCAGTAGGAGGAGGTTTGGGATGAGTAAAGGAGAGGTGGAGGGCGAAGAGTCAGAGGGAAGGGTTTAGAAAGGTTTGTTTGGGAGATCTGAATAGTAAAAGAGGTCTGAGATGATGCAGGGAGGGGTAGAGGAGGGATACGTCTGGAACGAGTTATTTTGGGGGTCATAGTAATGGAATTGGGTTTTGGATGAGTGAGAGAATGGAGGTAGAAAATAAATTAAGAGAGGCATAGGGTGAGAAATATTGCAGTGGAAAGAGTAGTAGAATGAGGTTTGAGATGAGTCAGAGAGTTGAGGTACAGGATATATTGAAAGATGTATAGGGTGAGAAATAGGGTAGTGATTGGAGAGAGTAGCAGAATGAGGTTTGAGATGAGTCAGAATGGAAGTAGAGGATATATTGTAAGAGTTATAGAGTGAGATACAGGGTAGTGCATTGGAGATGCTGTATTAGAAGCAAAGTAATAAACATAAAAATCCATCCATAAGTACATGGAAGGTATATATATATATATATATATAGGGAAGGTAATATATGTAGATTTAAGTTGTATTCATAAACTCAAACTTTCAGGTGTTGCGGTACTTTAAGTTAATTTTTTTTGTGTGATTCAATTGTGAAGCAATTGTAGATAAATAGTTATGATAAAAGATGTACTTATTTATGCAGTCACCTATATACATGTTAAACATAGAATAATATAACTATAAGTAATATGTTCATTTGATAACCAAAACGAACAAATATTTATATATTAAAAAACATAATTACTATACACGTTTATACAAAGCAATACACATATATAGGTTCACATCTCTAGTCCAAATAAATGCTTATATTCAGAGGGAAATGCTGTATATTTATGTTTGAGTATGGTGGTTATGCAGGAAAGAGCCAACTCTTGAATAACCTTCTGAAGTTAAAGTAGTTATCCCTGGATCTTATGTTTGGGGTTAAAGAGTTCCATAGTTTGGCTGCTTGAACAGAGAAGGATGCGCCACCTATGTTTTTTTTCTTGTATGGTGGGATTTTGAGGCGAGGTACCAATATAGAGTGGAGGTTCCTTTTTGAATGTATTTTGTGATTTTATTCCTGATTCAGAGCGGTCCTTTTTCATGTATTGCTTTATGGGTGATACCAAGCAGCTTGAATGTGGATCTTCTGGCAACCGGTAACCAATGTAGGGCTTTCAAGGAAGGGGAAATGTGGGCATGTGGTTTTATGTCTGAGTGTAGTCTGGCAGCAGAATTCCCAATTCGTTGTAGTCTTTTCATTGTTTTTAAAAGTGATCCATGTTAGAGACTATTGGCATAATCAAGTTTAGACAGAACAAGAGAGATAGTAGACTGGACCTTGTGTGGAAATCCCAGGTGGGGGAAGATGCATCGCATATTAAAGAAGCTTGAACTTGCTAGTTTTTCTGCTTGGGCGTTCATTGATAGCTTGGATTCTAAGGTAATCCAGAGGTTTTTACTTACTTTGATACTTTAGGTGGTGTTCCCAGATCATCAGGCCAGGCGGCGAGTGGGTTATCATTTTTCCATTTGACACATGTGAGTATTTCCATTTTGGAAGAATTCAATTTGAGATGGCTCCATGTCATCCGTTAAGCCACAGCTCTGAGACAAGTGAAAATTTGTGAGTTTCCAATGTCTTTGGTGCTTTCCAATGAAAGACGTATTTGTGTGTAATCTGCATTGTTATAGCATGTGAAACTTAATTGATTGACCAGTGTCGGTAATGACTTCATGTAAATTTTGAAAAGCATGGGTGAGATGATAAAGCCTTGAAGGACCCCTGCTTTTGTGAAGTACAGTTTGGGAGAGAAAGGGGGGTATGGATGACATTAGTTCTGTTGTGAAGGTAGGATTTGAACCAGTCTAGAGCAGTCCCCTCAATGCCAGCTCCGTAGAGTCTTTGTATTAGAGTGCCATTCTCAAACATGCCAAAGGCAACTAAGAGGACCAAGAGAAGTAGTGCAGCAGCTCCGTTCTGGTCAACTGTGTCCTTAAGGTCATCCAAGAAGGCAACAAGGGCAGATTCTGTGCCTCTTCCTGGACGGAATCCTCTTTGGAAGTCTGAAAGTATAGCATTTTCTTCAACGAATTGTGGACATTTGGGAGGATGCTGCTCTTTCTATCAGTTTGCCCAGGAAAGGTCCATTTGTAAATGGTGTGTAGTTATCGGGGTTAAGCGGGTCAAGGTTTGTTTCCTTTATTAATGGGCGTATGTATGACCTTTTTAATTCTTCTGGAAAACTTCTGGTAGTTAAGGAACTGTTGACAATTCTTCTAATTGGTGTGGCAGCAGAGGTAGTTATGTTGAAAATTGAAACAACGATGTGATTAAGCATTCACTAAAGACATGGATTCCCCTTTAGGACCGAGTTTCTTCCGTTATGTTGACTAAAGTCTGGACTCCATTTTGTATTGTCATGTCTCCACGTGCTCAGCACGAGAAGAGTCCTATCTTCGTGTTAGTTGCTCTTGCAATCTGCCTAGTAACAGTCTATAAATAGCTCCTTTGTCCGTCTGGCGCATGCCCAGACTTGACCACATCTGTTATCAGTTAGTCTTTGCTTGACCATGTTTTCGCGGGCTCAGAGATGTGTTAACTCCGCCCACATATTGATTCTGTATCGAAAATGTCCATAAAAGGTAATGCTCTTCGCCTCATGTTGTATCCACCCACTTATGAGCCCCTCTGTTGTGTATAAAAGGGGACCGTGTACGCAAGTTCTTTGTGCTACTCTATGCAATACTGAAGGGTGTTGTATGGATTGTAGGACCACCCATAAGGGTTAATAAACTTTGTCTTTGTACTTTGCAGTTTCCGTGCCAACTTCCTTGTAGATTCCATTACAGGAGAGCGAACCCTTGTGTCCTGCGGGCCTAGCTGGGGCCTGTATTCATCAATTGGCGCCCGTCACGTGGGGCTCATCGGCGACTCGGATGCTCGAAGGACTGGTCGTGACGAAGGTGAGGAATTTGGCCGGGGATGTGATCACTGCCAGAGGCATTTTAGTCCTGGCATCCCGAGGTTTTCTTCCTTCCCTTCCGAACTGACCATCTGGGTGGCGCCGGTCCTCGACTGAGACCTCTTCTGTCGGTTTTGCCGTGACAGCCGTTTGGGCGAATTTTGGAGCTTGGCAGTTGGAATCTGGACACTCTTGATTGGTAAGAACCGTTGTACGGTACTTGCTCCGAGTTTTTGAAGCCTGGGTTGGCTATTTGAGTTTGATTTGTGATGACCGGTCATATCTTGTATTGATTACTGTGAGAATATATGCGTTGCAACACATATAGGCAGGTAATGTGGAGATATTTCTCCGGAGCTGTGTAAATTTGAACGGCGCAAAGTTTAAGTGCCATTTTTTTGATAATACTGCATATTTTGCATTATTTTTGAGCATGCCTGCTTTTAGCGCACTCCGTAAGTGGTGCTGCTGCTTTGGAAACCGGTTAAACCTCGTGGAATCTGCTCCAGCCCCCCCAGAGGGGACTCCTAATAGGGATATGTATGTGAAGCATGGTCTTTCTTCTATAATGTACAGCACAGTATGGAGGAAATACACCAAAAAGGATCCTGAGTTGCGCTGGCCTTTGTATGGATCATTTGATATGCGTAAGATTGAGTATGTGGAACAGTGTATGTGTAAACGGCGTGCTCGTCAAGATATGTTTGAGTGTGTGCGATTATGGGTGAAGGAAGTGCGTGAGCGAGAAAAACGTGAGAAAGCGCTGTTTGATAAAGAGCAGCGGAAGAATGATCATGTGCGAGCACAGGAAGCGAAGCGTCGGGAGTGTAGTATCCGGCTGGATACAGTCTAGTGTTCCATTGTGCCTGTAACCCACACTGAACACCCACCCACCACAGGCGTCACCAGTCAGGTGACCCTGACAATAAAAGGGGCCGAGCGCACGTGCTCGTGGCCAGTTCACAGAACCAGTAATCCTGTGTCCCGTGTCCATCATTCCCCTGCATGCGGGCCTGAGGGCCCAATCACCACATTGGCGACGAGGGGGCTGTGCCCTGGCGTGCAGCAGCCCAGCTAATGGTACAGGGGGAGAGAGCTGCCTGTGTGAAGGCCACCCCAGCAGGCGAAACGCGCCTGATCGCCCGCCGGGCGTGTGAAGAGCCCCGGGCGTGTGTGGTCCGCGGGAGCCTACCCCGCACTCGAGATGCCTGCCTGACAGCCATCCCCGGTGGAGAGACGCTGGACGCGCCCGAAAGCCCACGGGGCGTGGGAAGAGCCCCGGGGGTGAAAGAGCTGAGCGGGAGCCCACCCCGCGGTGGAGAGTCGGTTGCGGTCCCATCCAGCAGGGAGTGAGCCCCCGTGGCGGCCGAGACGAGAGGCGCGAGGCCGGATGATCACGGGGCCGGCTGTCGCCGCAGACTGCCTCGAGGGAACGGAAGGGGCAAGCAAGGAGTGGCCCCGGAGCAGCAAGAATCTGGTGTGTGCCCTCCGGCACGAAGGACGCCCCCGAAGGCTGAAGCACGAGGCCGGACTGGGCTGATGCCGGCCGCCGCCGTGGAACCGCTGCGAGGGGCGTGAGGCCTGTCTCGGATATCGGGCGAAGGTGAGCCAGGACTGCGGGACATAGTGGCGGAGAAGACAGCCGGTGCGGGGGAATGGAGGGTGGAGTAGCTAACCACTCCCCGTCCCCGCAGGGAGAAATAGTGTGAGCTCAATGCCTCAAAGAAGTGAGGAGCCCCCGGGTACAGCGCGAACCTCCCCCACCCCACGCGGCGTGTGAGGAGCGAGCCAGCGACGGTGGGGTGGAGGAGGAGACGGATGGAGGCCCGCAGCTGATCGAAGAGGCGCCAGCACCCCCACGCAGCCTGTGCGTGTGCCCTCGGAAGTCAGTGCCCGCCCGCCGGACGAATATGCGCGCGACTGGCAGGCCCGTGAGACCCGACCGCGCCCACCTGCTAAGTCCTGATGCAGCCCGGAGACAACAGACACCACAGTAGCGGTTTCAGCCCCCGCGCAGCCCGTGAGCGTGATGCGAGGGGCGGGGCAATAAAGGTAACTGCACAGCAAGGACACTCAGCCCCCCCCACCCCCATGAGTAAAGTAAAAGCAGCATAGCCCACCATCCCCGCCCCGACAGCGGATGAACGGAGGAGCTGCTGCGGGCGGGAGGGAGAAGGGAGTCAGCGGGTGTCCAGTGCGCATTGAAGCACAAAGTTAAAATAAGCAAGAAGGTCGCAAGAGACCCGTGCAGCAGCAAAGGAGAGAGGGCTGCCAGGCCTATACGCATAGTGCCCCATGTATGACAAAACCACCTACCGTAGTTTCAGTGCCTGGCAACAGGAGAGTGTCCACAGCAGAGGCACGCAGGGAATGGGCACCAAGAAAGGAGGTAGTGGAAGCTCTGGGTGAGGCCGGCAGCGTGGAGCAGTAGAGCTGAAGGACTCAAGTGAAAAAAAAAAAGAAACTGCAGCGCCATCTAGTGGCCATGCAAGGTACTGCGCCCCCCTGGAACAATCAAGGTGCGAATGCATGGAGCAGTGAGTGCAACAGCACTGAGGCATACTATTTGATCGGCATTGAGGGGCAGGATCAGGCTGCGCAAGTGGAGTACAGCGAAAGGAAGGAAAGGTGCCGCGGGGAATGCGCAGCAGCGAGGGGAAAAGCTGCAACACAGGAGAGCAGAGTGGAGTAGGCACGACCGCCCACGCCAGAGTGGCAAACGCTGACAAGTGCGCACACCAGAGGCCCTCCAGTAAAGGAACCTGCTGACAAGGCTGCGTGGAGTGCGGTGACGCCTACTGGCCAGGGGTAGTCGCCGCAAGAGTGAAGACACCGGAGTGCACCAGCCTTGGGTGGCAAGGTTGAAGAGACTCGTCAAAGTAGCAAGTCTCAAGAGGAAGTGCGCAGCACATGCGTCCACGGAAGCAACTGGAGAGCGCATTCAGAAGCATGCACCAGCGCCTGACAAGTCGCTACACTGAAGAGGTACCACGACGGTACGAAGTGAAGCATGCACCAGCGCCTGACAAGTCGCTACACTGAAGAGGTACCACGACGGTACGAAGTGAAGCATGCACCAGCGCCTGACAAGTCAGCAAACACAGGTAGTCGCACGACGTGACGCACCTCGTGAAGCCGGCCACCCAGATGGTCGCGCGAAGGTTGCCGGCCACCCAGATGGTCGCGCGAAGGTTGCAGACCACCCAAGATGGTCGCAAGGAGGACGACGCTGACCACCAGTTGGTCGCAAGGAGGATGTAGACCTACAAGAGGTCGGAGAGTGCACTGACCTGCCAAGAGGTCAGAGCTGGAGAGAAGAGGAAGTCCGAAGGGACGTCAGTGAAGAGGACCCCATGAGAGGTTCACAAAGAGGACCAGGAGGAATAGGAAAAGAGGTCCAGTAACATCACTCGACATCAGAAGCAACATCAGAAGCAACTACGAGACAGAAGGTCGCGATGATTGGTCCAGTCACAGAGTGAAAGGAAGACAGTGTCCTAGTGGCGGGACAAGACCAGAGGGAAACGCGTAGAGTGCACGCTACACGAGGAAGCCTGGTAAGGACGAGCAATAAGACAGGAAGACTGGATCACGTCGCAATGGAAGGAGAAGGAGAACACCCGAAGAGGAAAGGAGAAGAGCACAGAGGTGTGCGTGGCAGATGAACACACACACACCAGAAGGAGTACCCGAAGAGGGAAGTGAGAAGGTGCATGGACACCCAGACCCAGTACCTGGAAAACAACATCAGCCCCACTGGGAGTATACGTCGATGCGTAAACCCGAAGGTCACCCGGGGACGACAGACACGAGCAAGCCGGTCCGTTGGTAACAACCACCTCTGGGAAGTCACGGAAACAGGACCGTGGACATCCAAGGGGCAGAGGCCTCAGGGACACCGGTGGCAGCGGATCCCCAAGACGAGAGATGGACTGTTGAAGCTGGCTCTGAAGCTCCTGGGAGAACAAAGGCAGAGCGCGAAGGACCAAGTGCCAACAGCACCCTTTCAGGCGGAACTTCGGACACGGAAAGAGGACCCGTAGCGACTCCCCCAACGCGAGTGGAGCCACAAGGTGGCGGTCCACCGGTCCAGTGGAAACCTGGCAACAAAGGGCCTCCGGGTCGTCCAGTGAGAGGGGACACTCACGAGAGAGGGGTATCCGTGAGAGGGATATCCTGCAACGGTGAGTCCTGGAAGAAGACAACTACTCAACTACCAGTCGGAGGAAACACCTCTACCAGGGCGCCCAGCGGAAAATAGAACAAACAGTGGTCCACCACCATTCCACCCACACTTCCACCGATGGCGGTACTAGAAAGAGATTGTGAGGCGCACTTCCACGATGTAAGTCCAAAGGAACACATCCGCAGAGCACTCAGACATAGTGCCAAGGAGACAGAGTGGTCCCGGCTGTCAGAACACCCTCGCCGGCAGTTGACCATCAGCCAAGAGACTACGTGGAAGTCATGATCGCCAATTTATGTTTTGTTTGGAACTTGTGTTTTCTCCCACAGGTTCGGACTTCATTTAAGTTTAACTTTCATTAAAGTTTGGGAGGGATGTAGTATCCGGCTGGATACAGTCTAGTGTTCCATTGTGCCTGTAACCCACACTGAACACCCACCCACCACAGGCGTCACCAGTCAGGTGACCCTGACAATAAAAGGGGCCGAGCGCACGTGCTCGTGGCCAGTTCACAGAACCAGTAATCCTGTGTCCCGTGTCCATCATTCCCCTGCATGAGGGCCTGAGGGTCCAATCACCACAGGGAGGAAAGAGAACAGACGGAGAGACAAGAGAAAGAGCGTAGGCTGCAAGTATCGGGTCAATATGCTGTTCGGCAGCCTCTTTATCCTGTCCTTACTAATCTTGAAGATGATTTTTACTTATTAGATCGCTCTCCGCCTCCTTATGTTGGCGCGTCTGCCCCGAGGTCACAGGATTCTGGATCGGTTTCGGGTAAGGTAGACACGCGGTCCATGTTATCAGTTGACCGAATGAGTGAGCTTCGGCAACTTTCCTTTCGCGCACTTAAGGGCAAACTATCCCTTACTGAATTGTTGGACTCTTGGGAAAAGTGGCAGGATAGAGAGAAGTTGTATTTTCTGGAACACTTTTCTGATGAAGTGATTACTGTCTTTCGGAAATATTCCAACGTTTTTGAGCCTGATGATGTGGTATTAGATGCTAAAGCATTACGTAACGGTGTTTTTTCTCCCTCTAAGGCGCCTGATGCGGCTCGACGGCTGTTTACATTACGGGACACGGCGAGTGACCTTAAAGAGAGAGCGCGCCTAAAAGCAGAGGAGGAAAAGCAGTCGGATTCACGTATCGGCGATGACCAACCATCTCCCTCCCACTCAGATAAGAGCGAACTAGTGCATGCTAAACCCATGCGAGAGGCGGCACCTTTGTATGTTCCTCCTAAAGGAGCGGGAACTAGTTCGGATATTACTTCTGCCGATGCTAAGGGATATTTTCTGTATAATTGGGTTTATACTCCCTGGCATAGGGCTGATGTTATGGCATTAAAGAATGCATTGCCTGACCCCCGCAAGAACCCAGCGGCCTTTTATGAAGAGGTCGAAGGGGCCTTGAATTCTTGTACTATGACCTTAGCAGATATAGATCTGTTCTTTGGGCTTATCTTACCACCGGATATGTGGCGGTCTGTGCGGAAGGTGGATGATCAAGCCGTTTTTAAGGCTAAGTGGTCTGAGATTGAGGATGAGGATAGGGAGAGGAAACCCGCGCAAAAACCGCCTCAGATTATCTTAGATCTCCCCGCTGCTATTTTGACCAAGTTGAAAACAATTATTCCCCCTAAAAGGATTGACTGGAACATGTTAGCCTCGTGTAAACAGAAGGTTGATGAATCAGTTGCAGATTTCTTTACGCGCTTTGAAGAGACATTTCATGATTTTAGTGGTCAGTCACTTACGGATGATACGGGTCGACACCTTTTTGCTGATAAATATGTGGCGAATTTATTACCGGAAATAGCGGCTCGTTTAAAAGCGAGTGAAAGTTCTTGGTCCACCGCGTCTCCGACATCCCTCCTGACTATAGCTCAGTATTATGAGCGTCAGGAACAAGAAGCGAAGGGGCAGGAGGAGAAGAAATCGAAAGATTTAAAAACGAAGGTGATGTTAGCGCAAGTGTATGGTCCGCCTCGTCGGGGTGTCGATAGAGGTAGGGGAGGATTCTATGGTCCCCCTTCGGGTCGATCAGATGTAAATAGGAATCAATGTGCGTATTGTAAACAATCGGGTCATTGGGCCAGGGATTGTCCGGCGTTGTATGCATCTCGTCAGGGGCGTAATCAAGGTCCACCGAGAGGTAGAGGGGGTTTCTCGAATTTCAGAGGGAATTCTAGTGATCGTGCTCGTTTTGAACCTACCGTGCAGCAGCGAGATAGACCTAATGTATTTGATCGACAGCACCAGTATCAAATGACAGGGACTGACCGCTCTGGGTACCATGATTCGCAGCATGCATAGGAATGCGTTGGATGGGGGTTAGAATCAGTTGAAGTGCCGGTTGATCAGAAGGGTCCTTATGTCTCAGCGAAGGTTTTGGGTTCTACTGATCGGTTCCTAGTTGATACAGGAGCGACTCGTGGTGCGCTGTCCAAACAATTGGTTCCGAGGGCTCCCCCATCTGGCTTAATGGTTACATCGGTAGGGTTTGATGGTACACTCTCTCGAAGCCCTCTTTCTCGACCCCTTGCATTTCATGTTGATCCTTTTTCTGCACCCTGTCCGTTTTTGCTTGCCCCGAACACGCCTGACAACATTATGGGTCTTGATATGCTCAAGCATTTCAGAGCTACGATCCGCTGCTCCCCTGCTGGAGTACGTGTGATATTAAACGATAATCACCCTCTGACAGAACGGATGTGTGTGGTTGCAGAGGATGCTGTGTTAGCTTCTCTCCCTCGTACTTTGTGGGCCACTTCGGATACTGATGTGGGACAGATGGTGATTCCGCCTGTCCATATTAGTGTCCAGGAGGGGGCGGTGTTACCACGCCTCCCTCAGTATCGTATTTCCCAGGAGGGGGAGGAGGCCCTTATACAGATTGTGCAGGATTTGATTAAGGTGGGAGTAGTGGAGGAAGTTCCCTACAACGTCTGCAACAGTCCTATTTTACCCATCTTGAAGAAAGATACGGATGCCAAAGTTTATCGGTTCATCATTTGAGGGAAGTGAACAAGATCGTGATACCTCAGTACCCGGTGGTTTCTGATATCACGGCGTTACTTACTCTGGTCCCGCCAACGGCGACCACGTTTTCAGTTATTGATTTGAAAAATGCCTTCTTTTCGATCCCTATTCATCCTGATAGCCGATACCTTTTTGGTTTCACTCTGAATAATAGGTCTTATCGATTTTGTAGAGTCCCTCAGGGCTACACAGAAAGCCCTAGCATTTACAGTCAAGCATTGAAAAGGCAATTGGATTCCTTTGTTCTGCCCGAGGGTGTCGCCCTTATACAATATGTCGATGACATCTTGTTGGCGGCTGACACTCCTGAGCTGTGTGAGAAGAGTACGTTATCCTTGCTTTCCTTTTTGGCATCTCACAATCACAAAGTGTCGAGGAAGAAATTGCAATTCTGTAGACCAAAGGTGACTTATTTGGGTCACCTTTTGTCTAAGGAGGGGCGTGCACTCACACCAGATCGTATTCAAGCAATTTTGGACACGCCAGCGCCTTCCACACAGAAGGACGTGCGTGCATTTTTGGGCCTTGTTTCTTTTTGTAGGCAATGGATATTAGGGTTTTCACACATAGCTAAGCCATTATTAGCCCTTTTGACAAAAGACACACCTATTCCGCTTCCCTGGTCAAATGAGTGTGAAATTGCCTTCCAGCAATTGCGACAGGCCCTTTGTTCAGCACCAGTGTTAGGGACCCCTGATTATACAAAGCCCTTTTCACTGTATGTGCATGAGAAAGATGGATGTGCATTATCAGTTTTAGTGCAGATGCACGGCGGCAAGCAGCGCCCTTGTGCATATTTTTCGGCTGTACTTGATCCCGTTGCCGGAGCATTGCCTGGTTGTTTTCGCTCGGTTGCGGCGACAGCTGTGTCAATACGCCAAAGCGAGGGAATTGTGTTATCTCACAAACTGTTGGTATTAGTCCCCCATGCTGTTGATGCCTTGCTTAATCAGACAAAAACGCAGCACTTGACCAGTGCCCGTTTAACGGGATATGAGTTGACGCTTTTGGCTCCTCATATTACGTTAAAGAGGTGTGTAACGTTAAATCCGGCCACATTGTTGCCGTTCCCGGAAACTCAGTCTGAAGCACGAAAAGCACATGATTGTATTCTGGTGACTGAGGAACAGACAAAGGGTCGTATTGATCTCCAGGATACGCCCTTTACAGAGGTAGATGGAGAACTGTGGGTGGACGGATCATGCCTGAAGCTACCAGATGGTACGACTTCAGCGGCGTATGCAATTACCACACTGCAAACAATAGTGGAGACAGCACGCATACCACAGAAATCAGCTCAAGCAGCGGAACTGATAGCATTAACACGAGCATGTGAGCTCAGTACAGGATTGTGTGTGAATGTTTATACAGATAGCTGCTATGCCTTCGGAGTAGCGCACGATTTCGGCCTACTCTGGAAGGAGAGAGGGTTTCTAACGTCGTATGGAGTACAGATAATGCATGGAGAGTTAGTTCACAACCTTTTGACAGCATTGACATATCCGAAGAAGATTGCTATAATTAAATGTAGTGCCCATAAGAAAGTGGTTGATAAAGTTGGAGAAGGGAATGCTTTGGCAGACCGGGTGGCACGGGAGACTGCGATGCAGCCTGGTGCTACTGCCATGTACGTAGTGAAGTCGCAGGTAGAAAAATGGCACGATGCAAGGAGAGAAGTGCTGGAAATACAGAGGACCGCTTCTGATAAAGAACGGGAGCAATGGTCTAATGATGGAGAATTGGATGATGAGGGTTGTTGGAGAAATAAGCAGATGGATAGATGGAAGTTACCCACAGCTTTTGTACAACCTATGGTTCAGATGGCACATGGGCTAGCACATGTTGGAGCTTCCGCAATTGTAAAATTGCTTACTCAAGTCTGGGAGCATCCAGAGATTGCTAGCACGGCAAAGAGGGTAGTGCAGACCTGTATGATTTGCCTGAGGTATAACCCAGGAAAGGGTACTCGAACTCCAGCAGGAGGATTTGCGACACCTACTGCACCCTTTGAGGTTTTGCAGATGGATTACATCCAGCTTGAACGCTGTAACAATTTGAAGTATGTTTTAGTGGTGGTTTGTGCCTTCAGCAAATGGGTTGAGGCATACCCTACGAAAGACAATACTGCAATGACTACAGCCAAGATGTTATTGAAGGAGTTCTTCCCTCGATACGGGGTTTGCAGATTGTTGTGGAGTGATAACGGACCTCACTTTATAGCGGACGTTATAAAGTATGTCCTGAAGGGTCTAGGCATTACCCAGAAGTTCCATGCAGTATTTCACCCTCAGTCTGCAGGACTGGTTGAGAAGTATAATGGTACGCTGAAGCTCAAGATCGCTAAAATCCAAGCTTCGACTTCTTTGACTTGGCCAGATGCTTTACCGCTGGCATTATTGTCAATTAGATCGATACCACATTCTCGAACCGGTCTCACGCCTTATGAGATCGTTTTTGGACGCCCAATGAATATTTGGGGTCCACCAAGGCCTAAATCTGTGTATGATGTACCTTGTGTAATGATGAATGATTATCTGGCACAGTTAACGGATAATTTGGTTTCTATTCATCAACAGGTCCGAGAGGCGCTCCCTGATCGGTCCACAGGCGAAGGTCATAATCTCCGACCTGGAGACTATGTTATGCTGAAGATTTTTGAAAGGACGAACAGCTTGGAGCCGAGATGGGTTGGTCCTGAGCAAGTCCTACTTGCAACGAGGACGGCTGTGCGGGTTTCCAATCGAAAGAACTGGATTCATTCCCTGCACTGTCGTAAAGTACCGCCCAGATTGGTGGAGCCTGCTGTATTGACCGACCATCGAGAAATTCTGACTGCAGAGAAAGACCGTGCTGTGGAACCGAACGACACTGAGGAGCTCTTTCCGGACCAAGCGATTCCTGGAGGAAGAAGATATCACCTCAGACCGAGGAAGTGACTGCTGTATCCAAAGTTGTCAGAACGGCCCTTAGGTTAGTGAAACGGAGAGCCGATGTGGCAAGGGGGGGGGATCAGCCCTGCATTAGTGTAGCGACACCCGTCTTGGCCCGCTGGTGAAGAAATCAACCGCTGCCTAAGGGGAAGAGTTCTGACAACCTTTTAGTTTCAGGAAGATATTGATTTTTCATTCTAAAATGGAGAAGAAAAAGATTCTTTGCGCAACAGGTTTTATTATTACAGTAGCTATTGTTGGGATAACCACATGGTTTGTTGAAGATGTGACCCCTGCTCGAGAGTTGCTTGTTTTGACTACTCCAGTGCCTGAGGAGCACTACTTTTATACCCTTCCGTATCAAGAATTGAAGCATCGCCAGTCTTATTTGAATAACACTTTCATCCAGATGTTGCATCATACCCATGTTGCCACTAATGCTACGAACTGTTGGATATGTGGCATGATGCCAGCTCACCAGAAGAAAGGAGGAACTCCATTCATACCTCTTCCTTTTTCTCATAATGGCTCTTGTAGAGCATGGTACACTTTGCTTTTTGCCACACGGAAACCTACAGTGGGACGATTACTCTTCAGACTAAATAGGGAATGTCATCAAGATAAAGATGGTTATCCACAAGCGAATGGGACAATTTGGGAATGGGAAGAGTATCGACCAGACAATGAATCGATTCTCTATATTTTCACGAACACTAGAGACACTGTGGGGAAGGACCGATTTGTGATTCAAGTGGCACAAGCTCAAGCGGACCTGTGCGTCCAGAGTGTGGGTTATATTCCTGTTGGTGTTAGTGACTGTATCACTACCTTGAACATTGACGGGTTGAATAATAGTACTTTCTTAGCATCCCATAATACATACTTCGTATGTGGGAATAAAGGTTATTATCGTTTGCCAGCCGGTTGGTCTGGAGAATGTTATGTAGCATTCCTATTACCCCCTGTATTTTTGGCACCTGCATCTTATCATAAAGATTTGAAGTTGTTGAATAATGTGACTGTAAATAGGTATAAACGTACTCTATCTATTGATGATGCCGACCAAACTGATACTAGTTTGCAACAGTATATTGATTTTAACCTAGGATTGTTTTTCTTTGTTGGAGCTGCCCTCAATAGTAGGAAAGTTCGGAGATTAACAAGAGTTGTAGAGGCTGTGACAAATCAAACCGCTGCTGCTCTTGGGAATCTTACGGAAGAATTACAAATTACTAGAATTGTTGCATTACAGAATCGTATGGTGTTAGATGTTATGTTAGCTGATCGATGTGGAGCATGTAAAATTATCGGAAGTAGTTGTTGTGTGTTCATTCCTGACCACGCGCCGTCAGTCTATAATGCTATCAACAGGTTGCATAAGATTGCAGCTGAAATCCATACAGGAAACGGCACTTGGACCTTTTCTGGATGGTTTTGGGCATTGATCACTGCTTGGGGGTGGAAGGTCTTAACTGGTCTCTGTATTATCGTAGCAGTTCTGTTTTCTTGTTGCATTTGTGTCCAATGTGGTCCTTTACTCTGTTCCTTATGTGTGTCATTCTGTATTCCTGATAAGAAAGCTATTGCCAATGTCACTTATCAGAAACATTTAACTAAAGAAATAGAAGAAATGATGAAAATTGACATATATGATGATTATTCTAATAGACCGGATGTCTTCAGTAAATGCTGAAAGGGTCGTCTGTTGAAAATTGAAACAACGATGTGATTAAGCATTCACTAAAGACATGGATTCCCCTTTAGGACCGAGTTTCTTCCATTATGTTGACTAAAGTCTGGACTCCATTTTGTATTGTCATGTCTCCACGTGCTCAGCACGAGAAGAGTCCTATCTTCGTGTTAGTTGCTCTTGCAATCTGCCTAGTAACAGTCTATAAATAGCTCCTTTGTCCGTCTGGCGCATGCCCAGACTTGACCACATCTGTTATCAGTTAGTCTTTGCTTGACCATGTTTTCGCGGGCTCAGAGATGTGTTAACTCCGCCCACATATTGATTCTGTATCGAAAATGTCCATAAAAGGTAATGCTCTTCGCCTCATGTTGTATCCACCCACTTATGAGCCCCTCTGTTGTGTATAAAAGGGGACCGTGTACGCAAGTTCTTTGTGCTACTCTATGCAATACTGAAGGGTGTTGTATGGATTGTAGGACCACCCTTAAGGGTTAATAAACTTTGTCTTTGTACTTTGCAGTTTCCGTGCCAACTTCCTTGTAGATTCCATTACAGGAGAGCGAACCCTTGTGTCCGGCGGGCCTAGCTGGGGCCTGTATTCATCAGTTAGAAGAATTGTCGTGAACGTTTGTGGGGGACACAAGTCAGAAGAACTGCCGGCAGTCCTGCTTGCTTTGACCAGGTCCAAGCATTCATTGTGTCAAATTTGCTGGAAGGATTCGAGAAGCTGGGTTAGTGTACTCTTGGATTGTTATTTTGAAAATGGGTTGATGCTGCTGGCTTTTCTTTGTTTTTAAATAGGAGTCCAACAAGTCTGCTTTGGTTGTGTAATAATTTGCCAGTTTGTGAAATCTTGAGTAATGAGATGAGTTCCTTCTAGGAACTCTGGTTAACGAATTTCAGTTAGAATTTTATAGAATTTTTATTTGCACATTTAGCATTTTGAATTCTTTCTAAATAGTATCTTTTTTGATAGTTGACATGTATAATCTGTTATGTTTCTGTAGGTGAAGTTTGTCTTGATTGGTGTTTGTTTTGAGCCAATTAAGTTGGAGCTTTCTAATTTGCTGTTTTATCTATTTTTAACTCTGTATTTCTCCAAGGTCTGTACTGGATGTTAGCTGTGTTTCTAAGTGTTCAAAATTGAGTTTGTTCCTTGGTCGATAGGTGGATGAACGGAAGGTGGTTTTAGGTGTGTTGCTTTGGGTTGTTTTATGTTGGAAATCAAGCAAATGGTGGTCTTTGTCATTGTTTGAAAGATAAATAGTTCTGTAATTGCAAAAATGACAACTAGAATGTGGCCAGTGATGTGTGTGGGTTTGTGAACAATCCGATGTAGGTTCAGTACGTCTAGGCCAATAAATATTGTTTTTGGATAGGGCATATTGGGTTTGTCAAGTGACATGTTTAGGTCACCCAGAATGCATAGGTTGTAGTGTAGTGTTATTGATTTTGAAACTGTGTCTAGAAGTGTGTCTGGGAATGTTGCGTTGCTAGGTAGAGGTCTGTAAAGGAGCAGGAAGTTACAGGCGAAAGATGGTGTAGGGTTGCATGTGGTGAAGAAGGCCTCACAACCTTGCATGGATATTTAATGTTTGCCTTGAACACAACAGCTAGGACACCTCCTCTTTTGCGTTTATGATTTTGCGTGATAGTTTGATAGCCTACAGGAATGGCTTCTTGCAAGACTGGAGCAATATGATCTCCCAACAATGATTCAGTTATGAAGAGTAATGCAGGTTGTGCGTCAGTGAGAAGGTCATAGATGTGATGCTTGTTTTTTGAGACTGATTGAGCATTTATTAGTAGACAGTTTAGAGAATATGCTTTGATGATAGAGTGACTTTGTCTTATATAACAGTGAGCAGAAATGTGTGGTCTTGTAATAGGAGTGTCCTTATTCCTGGTATTAGCTGTATGAGGATAGCAATAGGGTAGCTGTTCTGTATCGTGCCCCTTAACCAGCGGGCTAAGAAGGCATTTTGATAGGTCATTTGTAGGTGGTGGAGAATGTGGTTGTGGGTGATTTGGTAAGCTGTGTTGTTTTTTTAGAGTAGCTTTGTTGTGAACTAAACATGGAGATGCAAAGTTGTGAAGAGTGGCATTTTGCTTATTTTGTTTGCATCTGTTTATGGTGGAACGTGTATGAGTTAGGGATGGTGGTGCAGCATGTGGGTCATTTTGGTAAGGTTCTAAATTGTTCAATGGATGAGAGGTGGTTAAAAGAGAGTTGCTGTGTTGCTGTATATTCTTGAGGTGTGAGGAAAGAGAGAAAGCTTTGCATTTGAGTTTGTTTATGCTGTGTAATATTTGTGTAGTCAGGAAGGTGGGAGTAGGTGTATGTTACTAGTTTGTGACAGAAAGTATTATGAGGTGTTGTGTGAGAGAGATTTTGCTGTGCTTCTGCCTGTGTTATGTTTTGCTTTTGCGGAATAGTGAAGGGAGGTGAGTATTTGTTTTCGGAGAAGGATTTGTACGTAAAGTATTGTTGGCGAGTGGAAACTGCTAAGACAAAAGGGAGCTGGGGTGGATTGCTTACACACAGCTCTGAACACAGATTAGGGGAGAAACTAGGAGGGAAAATCAAGCAGTCAAAGGCAGGTTAAAAGCTACAGATTTTGAAATAAAAGAGCTCACACACAAGTGAAATTGAATCATTCACCGTAAGTGGCTATCTGTAGGAAGCTGCAGACTTCCGTGGTGTTCCAGGGTACTGTTGCTTGTTGAATTGCCTGCAACTCCCGGGATGCACCTGGATGTGCTCTTTTGGGAACACATAGCTGAAGAATTCTATGCTTGTCTTGAAGAAAGAGCATTCTTTCCAGTGAAGAGTAAGCCAGTGGTTACTCAGCTGCTTTAAGGTGGCCTTGAGTCATAGTTAGCGCTAATCAGTGGTTGAGTAGTAGATCAAAATGACATTACTAATATTCATCATGCCTTGCAGGCCCAAGAGGACCTCCCGTATTATATTTTGGAGCACCTTGGCATTCAACGATATCCCAAAACTCAGGCACTTATAGCGGCGCAGGACAAGGTGAGCCGAAAAAGTTGTGATGTATCTACTGTGCTTATCTAACTGCAGCTGAAGGTTTCCAGCATTCAGATCAAGCTTAGAAAACAACTTGGCAATGATATCATCAATGGTTGGTGTGATGTGCCACTCCATTCTGACTGCGTTATTGGGGAGTCGCATGTTGATACACAGCCGTATCTTGCATTGCTGTTTAGGATACTCCAACGTGACCATCGAGGAAACCCATGGAATGAGTCCAGATAACTCCTCAATTATACCCAGTTGTTCCAGTTTGTCTAGCTCTTCCTCCACCAGCGGCTGCAGATGGAAAGTCAAGCGACGGGTCTGGGGGCCTCTGGCATGACTGACTTCTAGATATGGAGCTTTATAGGAGGAGCCCTGAAGCACCCAAGCCCATGGAATAGTTGTGGGAACTGACCAGTGAGCTCATCTACCTGGAATACTTGGACATTTCGAGCAAACTATATGAGACCCAGATCCTTGGCAGTGGGACACCTGATGAGGGTTTCAGCTTTCCTATAGATAAAATGGAATTTTGCAGATGCGTCCTTGCTGTTGGACCGCACCCAGACATCAGTCATCCCTTTCAGTGACAGGGGTGTCTGTCCCCTATATGTGTAGATCCTCAGTGTTGATGGCATTAGTATGGGCCTCGGGCAAAGGCGTCTGTATTGCCAGGGATTCCTTACAATGTCAGCTGCCCCATGTCTGTGAGCGCTTTGATTGCCGAGCCTGCTACACGGACTTCGCACATGGGTTGAAATTTCCAGTTCTTTTCTAGATGATCTGTGAACGATATGAGGAATACATCTTCCTCCTCCGATGTCGTCTGCTCTTGTTGATTGCTCTGCCATGTCTACCTCAAGGTGTGAGTTTTTTCCTCGGAGTCACCCAATGACAGTTGCCGTATGGCGTTTGCCGTCAATGTTCTGACCCTCCTCCCCCGGGGTGGCGGTTCTCCGTGGTATACTTTGACAACAGTTGAGCAAATCTTCCCTTGGGCCAAGCAGTTAAAGTCAGTCAGTCAGTCAAAAATACTTCATATGGCTACAATGAGCCATAAAAGTGCATAGCATAGACATAAACACATAAGTATAAAACCCATAAGAAAGTGACCTGTACACTGAATATCAATTCCTCATCAATTGTCGTGAAGTTTCCACTAATCTGTAGGAACTGCGCGTTTGTGGAGGACTGATTCCATGCACCCCCACAGGAAATGTCATCCCTTGGACCAGCTAGCTCACAGTGTCACCGTTAGCCCCCTTAAACCTAGACAGGAGCTATCAGTTCTGTCAACCACGGAACATGACAACCCTGTTCCCTCAGGTCTTGTGGTGACAGACCTAGAACTTTTTGCAAAGTCACATGTGCTTTCTTTTGCTCAGAGACATATACAAAAAATACACAAAGGGATGTTGTTCAATAGATATTGAACCATAGTGATTCTTGTATTGAAAATGTGTGCTGCAATGATTGATAGACAGAATCAGACAAAAGTTATAATGAGGGTCAAAACAGTGAATAATACGAAGAGTTCCATCATCTTGTTGAGATACCTGATATATGCGTACGTATATAGTATTATAACAACCTAACATACTCCTATGATGAAAACCCTAACCTAAGTGTCTAGGGTGGGAATGTATGATCTGCCAGGAAATCCCCTTCTGGATGATCTAACCCCTTTACCTGGTGGGTGAGAATGTAGGACCCCATCTTGGTCACAAACTGGACAACCCTTACGGAGATGTCAATCAGCTGTTAGGCGAAAGCTTCAGCATGCAAGAATCCCTCGGAGTCAGCAGAAGCGTCTCCTCTGATTGTATTTGGAAACAAAAGGATACATAAATAAAAGGGCATCCTTGCCTTGGGATGTGATTGTGATCAGGCAGCCTATTGTTTGTATTTCACAGAAAGCTGTGTTACCATATGGACGTAATAACAAACACATTAGTATTGCGCATGTGAAGGCCTTGCACATAATGCCAAGGCAGTGTAATAGTGTTCTCACAAAGTTCTTTTGTATCAGCAAGGTCAGTGTTTCTTAGAAACTAACCCAAGTGTCACAAATGCAAATGTGTGTCACAAGTCAATGTGACAAAGGAAAGGCAACTTTAGGAAAGAACCGTGCACATGTAAATTGGCACTACTTTCTACCTGGCCAAAATCAGGCACATGACAGCATAAGGCATTTTTTATAAAATTTATTGTGGCATAACATCTCCCAGTGTGCCCTAGTTGCTGTAAAAGAGCAAAAGCCATTTTATGAGATCCTGTTATGCATCATTGAGAACAGAACGTTTTTCCTTTGTACAGTATAACATGAACAAAATAAGGTAAAGTGCAATGTGCTTTGTGCAGAGTTCCCACACATTTCTGTAGTGACTCTACTGATAAAACCCCAAAGTCATGCTCAGATAATGCCAATAGCTAGGCCCTTGCTTTTATAAATGTGGACTAGCTCTTTTACGGGTTTGTGCCCAAGTTTTGTAGCAAATCAAAAAATTGCATCAACAGACCTCTGAAATTGTAGAGCTCTAATTTTTACTAAAAACTTCCAATTAAAAGCAGAATCAAACGGGATGCCCCGCAGAGCCTACATTTCTGAGATTTAAAGAGTCTAGATCCACACTTCATTATAAATTACTTTGCTAGGTTAGTCTTAAGCCCCAGTTTGTGCATATAAATGTTAAAAGGCACCTAGGAGGATCTGTAGCTATTGGCAGTTCTAGCTATGAGTACAGTGTCCTCTCCGTACAAAAGTACTGGTACCAAGCGGGAGTCAATCTTGGACAAATCTTTACCTCTAAAGACCAGATATTCTTCTAGGCCTTTATGCACATAAGGAATAGAGAATGGGACAATATACAGTCTTGGTGAACTCCAACTACAGAGTTGATCTTGGACGAGAGAGCGCCCTCCCTATATACAAATCGGCGAAGTAAATTGACTACAGCTCTCTCTATTCCCATTCCTTCCATAATACCCCAGTGTTTGGACCATTAGACTATGCCAAATGCACATGTTAGGTCCATAAAGACCAGGTGCATGCTCCCTTCTTAGTCTTCACATATGTTTGTGTGATGAGATAGAGCTTGATGCTCAGCACCATAGGGCCCAGCCCTGGGCAAAACCCGAACTGTGTATGAGACAGTCCTGGCTTTCAGAGACCCACTCTGCCAATTTAGACAATATGACTCTGCCCAGTATTTTAACAATGCTGTCTAGTCATGAAATAGGACAATACCAGCAGGGTTGAATTTTATCCCCTTTTTAGGTCTCGCCTAGGCGGCGCTTGCGCTGTCACTTCAAGACATGCTGTATTCAGAATATGTGCATAAAGTTCTAGCCACTTTCCGCCCATCTTTTTAATTAGCTCCTGTACCTGTCCTTTGTAAATGATGGCTTTTCATTGGTCAATAGGCTTAGTAGTCCCTCCTTAGTACTGCCTTGTCTCTTGTCAGAGCAAGACCCCCCACCTCTTAGTCAGAAAACTGCTCTCTCCTCGCACAGCTCTGCTGTAAGTGCCCTGCCTCAAGCGCTGCCCTTGGCCGGTGTTCAAGGCCCCTGTGCCTCGGTGCTTCCGCTGCCTTCTGAGTCTGCCTCTCTGCCTCTGGCTTTCTTCCTTTTTGCCTTTCTGCATTTGCCGTTTTGCATTTTCTATCTTGCCTTTTACTTTGCCCTTTTCCATTTTCCTCTTTTTTTCCTTTCTTTTGCCTTCTCTCCTTTTTCCCGCTGCTGCTGCCCCCGCGGCCCCTCCCCCTTTCCCCTCCCAGCTGTCCTCCCCCCTGTCCCCTACTAAATGGCAGCCTACTGCACCTGTCTATGACCAAACAGCGACCAGCGCCAGGGACCCTGGTCCTCCGACCCACCAGTGCTACAGCTCCTCATCTCTCTACGTACTCAACTCTGACAAGGACAACAACTGCAAGCTTTCTTCACCTATCGACACCCATGGACCCTTCACCTGCTCCCACCTCAACCCTACCGCCACAACTCCACCGCACCCGAAACCCTGCAATGCATCCTCCTCAACGTCCAATTCCTCCACGGCACGCCACAGAAATTTGGGACCTCCTCAACAGCACCGCCCCTGATGTCATCCTATTCACAGAAACCTGGACGAACACCACCTCAGGACTAGACATCACGATCGCCATCCCCGAAGGCTACAAGATCACCTGGAAGGGACCCCGGAGGAGGCATCGCTATTGTCCACAAATCTAACCTCCAACTGAGCACCCACTCCAACGCGCTCTCAGACCTAATGGAACACTTTCACTTCAAAATACAGACCAACCCAACCACCACCCTCCAAGGCACCCTCATCTACAGGCCCCTGGACTTTGCGCACCTTTTTCCGACGCCATCACCGACATCATCACCACGCAAGCCAGCATCTCCACCAACTACACCTTGCTGGGAGACTTCAACTTCTACCTCAACAACCTCTAAGACCCCAACTCCACCTCCCCCTGGGCAACCTCCTCAACATCGGACTCAAAACAGATCATACCAGAACCCACACACTCAGCAGGACACATCCTCAACACCATCTTCACAGCAGGAAACTCAATCGCCTTCAGCCACACCTCCGAACTCCCATGGACGTACCAACATTGCAGCCACTTCACCTTCAAAACAACTATCACCCGCACAAGTCCACACCAGCTCCAGCGCAGAAATTGGAATAAAATATCCGACAACCAGCTCACTGCCTCCCTAAACAGCCCCGCGTCCTCTGCCACAATAACCCAACTACCGCTGCCCGAAACCTGAATATTTCGATCACTGAATGTGCCAACACCATCGCCCCCCTCAGGAATACCACCAACCCACATGCCAAGAGAGCCAGCTGGTTCTCCACTGAACTCCGAAAATCCAGACAAACCTGCAAACGCCTCAAAAAATAAGGAGGAACTCCAAAACCACAGCAGACCCTGACAACGTCAAAGCAGCCAACACCGCCCACCACAAGCTCATCAGATCCACAAGGAAGAAAGCACTCCAGGACAGAATCCCCACCCATGCATATAACAGCAAGGAACTTTGCAATCATCAAAGAGTTCGCCCAACCCAACAGTGAGACGACCGACATCCCCCTCCCAGGACCTCTGCAACAGACTCAGCACCATCATCCATCACAAAATCAAGGCCATCCATGACAACTTCGACGACCACTACCTTCATGCAGAACCCACACCCACCATTCCCTACACCTCGCAGCCTACACCAAAGAGCTGGACTGCTCTCATCATTGAATACACCCTGAAGACCATGAAGTGATCCCACTCCGGGGTCACAACGGACCCTGCCACACCACATCTACCAAATAGCCGCAGACATCATCGCCCGAGCTTTGACGAATCATCAACCGTTCCTTCGAGACCGCCTCCTTCCCTGATGACAGGAAACATGCCAAGATCAACCCCCTCCTGAAAAAAACCCTCAGCGGACCCCACCGGCCGCAAAAACTTCAGCCCGATCTCCTTACTCCCGTACGCGGCAAAAGTCATCGAAAAAGCCATCAACAGCCAGCTCGCCTCCTTCATAGAAGAAAACAACATCCTCAACACCTCCCAATCTGGCTTCAGAAAAAAATCACAGCACCAAGACCACCCTTCTTGCTGTGACAGATGACATCCGCACTATACACGACAGAGGAGAGACTGTGGCCCTCATCCTCCTGGACCTCTCCGCTGCCTTTGACACAGTCTCTCACTGCACCATAGCCCGCGGACTTCACTAAGCAGGAATCCGGAGCAAGGCCCTCGACTGCATCCGATCATTCCTATCCGTCTCGAATCAGACACCGACCACATCTAGAGTTCCCCAAGGATTCTCCATCAGCCTCACCCTGATCAAAATCTACATGGCCCCCCTTGCACACATCACCACGGACTCAACTTTGTATCCTACGCAGACAACACCCAACTCATCCTCTCCCTATCCAACTAGCCCAACATCTCCAAACACAACTTCCAAGAAGGAATGGAAGCAGTAGCCATGTGGATGAAGAACAGCTGCCTACAACTAAACAAGGACAAGACCTAAGTACTCATCTTGGGCCCACAACCGAATGCCTGGAATGACACCCGGTGGCCCCCCACCCAAGGGAACACACCCACCCCCACAGACCACACACGCCACCTTGCAATCATTCTAGACTCTGAACTCAAAATGGACCGCCAAATCACCAGGTGGTGGCTGGGTAAAATAGGCGCACACAACACACTATTGGTACAAAAGGTATATAAGCTACTGTCTATATATCCTGTTTTTTGGTGCTCCTGAGGAGGGAGAGCCACCCAATCTCCCTCAGTTGGAAAAGAAAACTTCTCCACAATTTAGAAAGGAAATCTCCGAGCACTCAATGAATCATTGATGATGTAGAAGTCGCGGTATCAACCATCCTTTATTTGAACATCCAAACAGTCATTAACATTGCCACTTGTCTTTTAAATTCCTTTCCAAAACGTGTTTTGTCTGTTACAATACTATGGGAACTAGGGTATATGGAGCACACTATGCCGCACTGTATCCTTTGGTTACCGAGTAGACACTTCAATATCATTGATATTGGTAAGTTACTGGATCTATTATCTCTGATTATAGATTTACTGAGGCAATGACGACGCACATAAAGTCCTTGCTTATATCTCTAAGAACACAAGGTAAGCCACCTGTATGGGGTATTATCCTTTGAATATTCCAATACCTATCCTAGGATCTTGAACAACAATGGAACTATGTTTAGCTTTCACAGATATGTGATTATATTGCCTGGATACTGTGCCAGACACTTTCTATGATGTATTGTTCTAGACTACTTGTAAGGTGAGTTCTGACTTGACCCTTCACATGGCAGCCATAATTAATGGAGCATGTAGCAACTGAATTAACCTTATCACTGGCACACACACATAACCACTACTTGTCTTGAGCATAAGGACACTAGTGGTTAGTTTGCACTTCTACTGATAAATCGAGGAGACTCTGGTATTAATACATCTTTTCTACTCTCTCACATCTTACTTGTCCCACACTTTATGTTTTTTTAATTCTAGTCTTTGTAATATCAACTGGAATGTATCAGGAACCACTTGGGTGATTGCCCCTGGTGACTGGACTGGATATACTACAATATCTCTCCTCACTTCGACTTCTTCGACCTTTCCCAATTCCTTATATCGTTATCTTTATATGTCAGCCCTGATGAATTCTACTGTAACAGACGAAACACGTGTTGGTAAGGAATTTAAAAGACAAGCGGCAATGTTAATGACTGTATGGATGTGCAAATTAAGGTCAGTGGATACCGATACCTCTACATCATCAGTGAGATTTCCTTTCCAAATCAACGCTATCTCTTCCTCCTGCTTCCACACACTCCGACTCCTATGAAAGACCTTTAACTGGATTCCTCTCGAACACAGGAAAACCGTCACCGACGCCCTCATCAGCAGCAGACTGGACTATGGCAACACACTCTATGCTGTATTCAACAAGAACCCACACACAAACTCCAAAATGTCCAGAAATCCTCTGCCAGACCAGTCCTCAACCTTCGGTGCCACTGCCACATCACCCAACACCTGCGAACACTACATTGGCTTCCAGTCGAGAACTGAATCACCTTCAAGCTTTTCATCCACGCCCACAAAGCCCTCCAAAACACTGTGCCTGCCTACCTGAACCACCGCCTCGCTTTCCGTGCACCCCAAAGATCCCTCCATTCAGCTCAGTTCTCCCTCACTACGGTACTGCCCATCAAGAAGACCAGAACGGGAGGCCGTTCATTCTCCTTCCTCGCGGCCTAGGCTTGGAACACCCTCCCTCTCCACCTCCAACAGACGCCAATACTCTCCAAGACCTGGCTCTTCAACTGATCACCGTGAACTTCTGGGATCTGCGGCCCCCCCAGCGCCTTGAGACCCTTTCGGGTGAGTAGTTGTGCTTAATAAACCCATGATTGATTGATTGATTGATTCTTGTAACCTCCCATGAGGACACCCCTTGTTACATGTGTTGTTTCTTCACAGGTTTTAATTACAGACTCAAGGCACTATTTTCTTAAAAACCTTCAGGCAAGACACACACTTAGTCCTAAGCTAAGCTGGCAGTGGTTACTTCGCTCACTAGAACATCTAACATTTATATGAGACCATCTATAAATTTCCCTTCATCAGCTCCACACAGAGTACAACCTAATCCGAAATTAATGTAATAATTATTTTGTTACATTTCAAAGCTACAAAATTGTAAATATGGAGATAGCTATTTGAATGTAATCGTAGTACTGTCTTGCATGCAATGCATGCAATGCATTATGGGCAGGGTAGATTTACAATATCTTCTGCAGGGTGCAGTACCATATGTGACCTCTAGGAGCAGTTTGCGGTACTGCACCGAGACATATCCATTGCTGGTGCCTTGCTCAGTAGGGACCTCTAGGAGCTGCTTGCGCTACTGCACCTAGACATGCAATGCTGGTGCCTTGCTCACAAGGGACCACAAGGAGCAGTTTGCGGTACTGCACCGAAACATGCAGTGCTAGTGCCTATCTCACGAGGGACCTCCAAGAGCAGCTTGCGGTACTGCATCGAGACATGCAGTGCTGGTACCTTGCTCACGAGGGACATCTAGGAGAAGCTTTCAGTACTGCACCGAGATATACTATGCTGGTGCCTTGCTCACTAGGGACCTCTAGGATCAGCTTGCGGTACTGCACTGAGACATACAATGCTGGTTCCTGGCTCACTACACAACCATTTGCAATGCACTAGGTCTTGCATTACTGAAAGTATGAGCTATTGGTGTTGCATTATTATTTGCAAGGCCAATACCTCAAACTATCAGTAATGTGAGACCTATTGCATAGCAAATGCTTGTTTAAATATGGGAACAATTATTGCCTCTTGCCAGGTTGGAATTAGTGAGTCTGCAATAGGTAACTAATGGGCATCAGAATTGAGGTAGCTCCTTAAATACATCTGAGGAAATTCCATTCAGACCTGGGGCTTTATCAGGCGGACAGCTTTCAATGGCCAAGATGATGTCTGTTACTTCAAATGAGTTACTCAGACTAATTGCAGCTTTGACATCAAAATCAATTTCTTCCCCCAACAGAGCTATCTATATATAAAGATGTGATACCCAAGCATCCACAGGGATAACTGCATCTATCTGCGGCTTGTCACATTTACGGGCTTTAAAACAGGCTTGATTAAACCAACTTGGATTTACTCTTGGTTAGCTTTGTTACAATGCACCCACTCAGGGAGGGGAATACCTGTATAACTTCCCTGGGAGTGCCTTTTTTCTGGAAAGTGTAGTTAATTGTTTCCTGGTTATTCACCACTAAATCCTTTATGAATAAATCCTTTTCAACCTGGTTCCACTAAATGCGCATTCCCCTGTGTGACCTGAGCATCTTTGTAACAAGGTCTATTGACAGTCGCAAAGTGATCCGGTTATGGTCGCTTATGCAGTTTGTTACTACCTCATTTGACATACAGATACTAAGTCCGTAGAGAACAACATAGCTCAATTGTAGTGCAAAAACCTTTATCAACAAATCTTGGGACTGGATCATTGCTAAAAGAGTTATATTCCTGAGCAAAAACTAATATTTTAGATAGAACTATTCTGTTTAGGGCATCTCCATAAAGAGTGTGTCTAAAGTGTGTTAGTGGCACATTGAGTCACCCCAGAGACGACAGGTCATCATGGTTTTAGGGTGGCATGTGCGGATGGTGAAGTCCCCTACCCATATTCTCAAAATGTCCTTGTCTTGCCTGCTTTGGACTTCATATAAATGGTCTTCCAATTCATCAACATCTTTTGTCATGGAAGAATCAAAAATATTGTGGTAAAAATAAATCAATAAGAGGTCAAATGGTTTTTGGAGCTTGAGGAGTGGCTTGGGATACTAAGGTGTACAATACATTTACAGAACAGTCTGGCTGACAAGATTAACAGAAACAAATATTGTCAAGACACCCTCAGCCCTCCAGGCACTAATAGAGTTGCAGGACTGCCAAAGGTGGACTAACCATTAAAGAAATTGTGGTTTGTGTGCCCATGTCTCCTGGTAGCAAATTATATTGTGCTGCTCCACTAACTGCAGCCAATCATGATTATGCAATTTGGACCGCAAGCCCCCACATTCCAGGAAATTACATGTGGACTCACCGGGACAACAGGAACAGTACCACTAGTACGTGAATCCACCTCATGGGAGGGGCTGGTCTCTGAATCAGTCTAGAGAGGCACAATTGTCAGTCTAACTGGTCCTGGGATGATAAGGCCTCATACCTATTGGAGACTGGCACGGCGCATGATCAAGATGTGTTTGCATCACAATGGCCGGCAATTCCCATATCTGCTTCCTGCAAAGAAAGTGTTCTTGAGTGATCTCTCTGTGGGCCATAAAAGAAGCCTAGGGGATGTGCTTTGAGTTTCCCTTGACATTCTATTAATTGGTGTAACCAGTGCTGCATGGAACATTTAAAATGTGGTCTTTTAAAGTTGATTCTTATACAGCCCCCTGGCGAGGATTTCACATGTGGCCCAATCTAGGAGACTCTTCTGACAGAGAGAATCTCTGTGAACAGGTCACGTGCCCATCCCAAGTGCTTCTTAGCTTGGGAGCGTTTTCCAGGATAATGATGTAACGGGTGGAATGAGTTGAAATGTTAGTGTCCTTGGACAGGTTGATGTATTGACAGCTTGAGAGATTCACACGCGTCCCCTGATTGCGTCATGATTGCGTCTCTTTCTATCTTCTTTTCCTGTGACCTTGCAGGAGGACTGGATTTTTTATGGCCCCAATGTATCACAAATCTCCTGCTGGTCTATGTGTACCTGCAAGTTACTATTAACTGAGTGGGTCAATTTTTGGGGCTGCATTGGTCTGCTGAGCCGACGGCTGGATTCTGACTATATGCAACTTCCTTGTGAACATTGTCAGGATTTGAGCAAAATGTTGCCAATTTCTTATCTAGTTCTAATAATTTGGCTAAAATCAGGGAGTAAAAGTTCCTTCTTCTGTCCACAGGCTTAAAGAGGATACAGTAATAGAGGCCGCAAATGCAGGAAAAACGGCACCCATGCCAAGGGCACACAAGCACTTAACTTTGACCAGGGTTGTATTGGGATTAAAATCAGCCCGGGCACACTTAAAACAAGCATTGGCATAGCCAATAGGTCTCACTTTTGGGACCTTATAAGTATTTAGTTATGCAGCACAATATCCTTGATGCAACAACATCAACTGTTGCATGGCTAAACACTTATAAGGTCCCAAAGGCGAGACCTATTGGCTATGCCAGTGCTTGTTTATCTTATAGCTGTATTCTAAACAGAAAGCAAACACTGTCGACACTGTTCAGAGCAGTAGAATTTTTAAAACTTTTAATTTAGGGCACAAAATGAAAGCAAAACCTATTGGCTTTCCAAATGCTTATTGTAATCCAGCTCTGATGGTACCAAGTGTTGGAGACATTACATATGCTTCATTACGGCGGTGGGTGGATGGTTAGTTTCCAACAGATGGCCCAATGATGTTTGCGCAAAGATTAGATTTATGAAACTAAACTGCAGCAATGTTCCACAGACTCTTCTGGTCACAAAATGTACAATTTTCAGAGACTGCCTGAAAATGAAGATTGAGTCAGCAATATAGCTGTGCTCCTAATTACTTTCTCATTGTGTAGAACCATACTTCACATGAGGCTCAAAAGAAAAAAGGAATAGAATTTGGCTAAAAGGATAAAGTATGCATTTTTAATTTGTACCCAAGAATGAGAGTTTAGAGGTAGGTGAAATTCCCACCGCTCAGAAATCTGGACTGTCCATAATGCAGTGCAAGTGTAAGAGAACTTTAGCGAAAAAATGAACTTTGTTGGCACAAATAATCAAACTACAATTTTGAGCAAATCAATGATCCTCAAATGCATGGATGGATACATCTCAAGGGAAGCATGTGGTAATGGGACAACACTGGACCCTTTTAAGTGTTTTTTGGATGCACATTTTCAAAGAAATTATCCAATCTTTGGCCCGCAGAAGCACAGCATCAAGCAAAATTTACTAATCCCAGAGAATTTTTTTTTTAAATATGCGAGGCCTTGGGTAATCTAGCAGCTTTTCTTTGGTGCTGGTCTGAGGAAATCCGCTACCTTTGATGAAAACTACCAGCACAAATATTGACAGCTAGATTAATTCAGTCGTTAAACACATATTTTCCAGTCAAAATACTTCCCCACATGCAAAGGCGCACACTGAGCACTTAAAAGGGAAAGGTCGGAATTGCAGCCATATTCCACAGTCAAGTAGGGGCTACAACTCAGGTACTCTGCTGTGGGACCTTGCACCAAAGTAACACTGGCATCACCACATATCTCTGGGAAGTAAGCACGCTCGGGAATCCAGAATAGGGCTATTTCTATTGGCCCTACAATATTGCACTACTAATCCCACTGGAATGGCGATATTAGAGAAAATGTCATTCAGACATTAAAAAATAAAATAGAAGTTATATTCAAATTAGTGGCATACAATACCATATCTTCTGGGACCTGCAACCCCATCAACCTGAAATGGAGCTAGTGTATGAGTGTGAGTAATGCCCTATGACAGATGGTCTGGCTACTGGTCAGCTTGTGTGATCTACAGAGTCAGGGGGCAGAAGAAGGGCTAACAGATGTAATCTAATCCCCAAGGGGAGCTGAAATGTAGATAACGGGTGGAGGACAGAGAGACAAGCCTTATGCCAGAAGACCGGCCCACACAAATGCATTTACTGGGGCACCCTTGTAAAGAGGCATCTGCCTTTCCAACAGTGTTTCTTACATCGCCAAGAACCATAGGGGAATAAAGATATAGCTGCAGAGTGGCAGCTCCTCCTGCCTCTGGAGCCAAACCCCTCTGGTGGCTTCTGGGCTAGAGTTAATGAAAGCAACATGCAAATTACGCCAGGCATCACCAGTCCTTCAGGGGAAGGCACAGAAAGGGGTTGAGAGGGTTAATCCTCCAGCCCATTGCATATGCCTAGGATTTTTCTGACTTTGGGGGAACAGGTTGCATATGTAAGGCAGTGTTCAGAATGTCCTTGGCATTCCAGCAGTTAAGACCATTAGAACAGCCTTTTGTTGGATAAAGTCCCAGTTTCTTCAATCAAAAATGCTATCTGATCTCCCTGCAAGGACCCCTCATGTTCTCATTTCACGCTCTTTTGTATAGTCCACAAACCTTTCGGGCTAGAAATGATGTATAAACCTTTTGGGGCGCAGGCCTGGAATAACTGGGGCACAAGAATTGTAATTATTTATTTCTGTTGCATATACGGTCATCTGACTTCATGACATTTCTCAAAAGACTCGAGTCCCATTTAGTTTTTTACAATTAACTTGCCTTATTAACTTGTCTCTGCTAGTTTGCCATTTCAGCCTTTGTAACAGCACACAGAAACTTAGAGGGAGCAGTGAACTTTACATTAAATCAACAACAATGCTTAATACCAAACCTTCATTCCCAACCCTTTACCCCCAACTGAGCATGCCAAATTAAGCTGCACTTGGAATAGCGGAAAAATGCATTTTTTTATCGTGCATTTACATGGCATGGTGCAGTACTTCACCTTCTGGGTAACAGTCGGATTTTTCGCATAACCTAAGAGCACTTTTACAATGCAAGTCAGATCAATAGGACATCCTTTCGTTGTAGCATTACAACCATTTTTTAAAACATTTAAAAATCGCATTATATGCTCAAATCACAGTTATCCAACAAAAATTATTTTTAAAAAATCTGACAATTCTATGCGATAATCAAATATAAGAAAAAACGAATGCAAAGCTATCTAAAGTGTTTACTAATTCTATCGAAAAATGTGAGATAAAAGGAGAGGTAATGCAAATTATATTCAAAGTCAATGTCCAAAAGTGGAGCGGAACTGCCCTCAAGCGGATACATTTCAGACTGCAATCAACATCACCCTCACGTTGTTGGATGTTGTCCCTAATCTTACACAAGCATTGGCCGCGCGGCCGTGAAAATGACACAGCCACGCAGCCCGTGAAAGTGATCGCGGACACGATCAAGCACGACGAGACACATGGCGGCTGCGCACGTGCACGCTCACGTGCACACAAGCTTTAGGCCACAGGCAGCACTTTAAAATCCCGCATACAAAATGTCTCGGCCAGACTGAGGAAATGGAAAATTGTGAGACCTATATGTCCCCTACGTCCCCCTCAAACGCTTTATGTATACATGCATGTAACTCATGTATTTCCCCTCCATGGCCTGTCTATCACCATGGCCTGCCTATCATGATGCTTATGCTATGAACGTGGCCTGCCATCATCCAGTCTCCCATGAGAGAAACGACAAATCTGCACTGAGGCCTACACGTTTTGCATCATGTTTTCCTGCATTTACATGTTTTGTGGCTCAGCCAGACCCGAAAAGAGGTTTCAGGCCTCAGACGCTCTGAGAGCTGTAGCTACGTATCCTTGGCCTTGCACACTTGGGCCTCAGCCAAAGGGGCCCTGTCCGAGACAGTATTGAGCACGGTTATCTGCTTACTCCTACCGAGCCGCATTCCTGCCTGGAGAAGGAGGAATAAACACGACCCATCTGTAAGGAGGGGGCCTAGCCTTACTGTCTCTCTTTGTGAGATTGCAAAGCTCACGTCAGTAAAAAGCCCATAGCCCTCATGTAAGGCCTCTACAGTAAATGAAGAAATAGATGCCACATTGGCTCTTGGGGATGGGCAACCTATGTCACAAATCAGTCCCTGCTCCAGACTTTAGATATCAGATAAAACAAGATGTGCTGGTCGTCCTGACACTGAAGGCCTCACTGAAGGCCTCACTTCCAGACTCCCCGGTTGCACAGCAACCCCTCCCCACGTCAGCTACACGTCATGCTCAAGTCGAGCACAAGTAAGGCAAAGTTCCAGTACATTTCCAGCAGATCACGCATCCCCCTCCAGGTATCCACCCACCTATGACAATTACCTATTATCATCAAGTGGACGCCCACATGGACGCCCACCTTCACGCCTACCTACACACCCACATGCTCTTATCTCATTCTCTCTTGCTCTTTTGCTTACGTATATTATAGAAATGTATATATACTGTACTCTGTGAATAATGTTTTGAGAATACTTTTGAGACCCTTCCAGATCCCTTGTGGTGATGGTAATATTCTCCCTATGACTCGAGTTATTGGAATAAAGCCCTTTTGAACCTGATACCACAGACTCAGCCTCTTGCTTTATGCATGATCATATTGATAAAGAAATTATGAGTGCGTAATACTTTATTTACGACAAGACCAGCGCATGCGCTGGATCAGGCGAGACCTAAAAAGTAGCCCATCATTTGCATATTGGCATTCTGCAAAGCACTGCTTCAGCGAAGTTTTAAAAAAAGAAGGGGCACGTTTTCTTAACTTTATTTAGATAAAAAATGCACAGATTAGTTCACACTGGTGAAACACACCTTAAAAACAAGTGAGGACACTTATGCTCAGGCCCCCTACCCCCGCTCAATATCCATCCATTAATGGACCGGCCCAGTGAGAGAAAGGTTTTGACACCTCTGCCCGTTCATAAAAGGAAGGTAATGGATGCCCATTTGCCTCCAAGAAGGCCACTCAGGCACTCACTGGGCTGCTGGCAGCATCCGTAGAGCAAAGACAGCCCCTAGGCTGCCCAAATAAGCGACCCAGCTGGAACTCTGATACCAGCCTCTTGGCCGTTGCCTGAGTGCCCGCCTTACCAATCCGACCCCGACAGTGAGGTATCAGGCAGAGTCCACTCCTTCTGTCCATGAGCTTACTGAAGGCTGCTGGGGGATGTAGTCCCACCCCAGCATTTGTAGAGCCAGCAAATACAGGAAAAATACCACCCACGCAAAGGAACACACAAGTCTTTAAGAGTGCAGTATCAGGCAGAGTCACCTACTTCTGGCCACAGGCTTACTGAAGGCTGCTGGGGGATGTAGTCCCACCTCTGCAATAATAGCATCAGCAAATGCAGGAAAAACGGCACCCGCACCATGTGACACACAAGCACTTAAGAGCGTGTTATCAGGCAGAGTTCAGTCCTCCTGTCCATGTGCTTACTGAAGGCTGCTGGGAGATCTACTCCGACTCCAGCTGTAATAGTCAGAAAATGTAATAAAAATGGCACTCTGGGCAGTTCTCCCACAGATGTTCTTCTCTGCCACAGTTCTTACAAAGTGACCCAGGCACGAATGCTGAGAGTTTGTGGTGACTGCCCCTCGTCTTAGTTGAAACTGCAATGACTGTTTCTGTCTTGATTGCAGGTACCTTGCTATCTCCCTGGCCTTGTGCTAAGGCCATCTCCATGTCTATGAACCGTGCTGCAGAGAGATCGTGGGAACGGTGAAGTATGCGAATATCGTCTAGGGTGATTTTCAGTTGTCACAAAATCGAGCCTCTGAGGGTTTTGGACCTGCAACTTTGAATGAGTTTAGCGCAAACCTCCTTTGGCTTGTCGTCAGCAGTGCAAGTGCTGGTCAACTCTCGCAGCCGTGCGCAGAAGTTATCAATTGTCTCCTCTTCATGTTGTCATGCCTGCCTCAATTTGAAACGCTCAAAGTGTGGGCTCAACTGGAAAGCAAAATGGGCATTCAGGGCACTTATTACAGGCTTGTAGTCATCATCAGTGCCTGTGTTCGGGAGGTGTTCAAATAGCTTATATATGCTTACCATATAACAGAACAGTATAGACTGTTTGACCGCACTGAGAATAGTTATTCAATCGTCCCACCTAAGTCTTCCATCGAGGTGCTTCTGTGACTGGGTTGACTGGCTCGCTAAAAGGTTGACGTGTTGCAATTGGTGAGTGCTGTGGACACATGGCATATGCTGGTGGAGTAGCCACCTGTGCCGTAGTGGAATCATCTGCCATGGCATAAGGGAGCTTCTCACCAGTATAACGGCGCAGACACAGGAGCCGCTGACTGGCAAAAAGGTCACATGCTTTTGTTGTGTAGGTTGCAGGTGGGAAGTGGTCAGGCAGACCTCAAGTTCCTGTGTCGAAATCACTTGATCCCAGAGGTCAGCGCAGTTCAGCAGGCAGGAGGTCGACATGCTGGAATCTGGCCCCCCAGTGTGCCGCGCAGAGGGGCTAGGGAAGGCCAGTAGCAGGGCCCAATCACACTCTCAGCCACAATGCTGCCTCCATAATCTGCTTGAGTAGCAGGGTGGACGTAGGCACGCACTTCCAATGAGGGAGATAGGACAATAACAGCAGGGATCAGTTTGGTCCCTCTTCTTGAAGATGGGGACGATGATTGAGTTAGACCAAGACTTGGGAGCCGACATGTATTGCACTCATCAACACTTTGACTAATAATAGGGCCCAAAGATCAATATTATCTTTCAATAGGTCAATGAGGACCCCGTCTGGGCCCAGTGCCTTATTATTTAGACTTAGTTCAAATGCCTAAATGACCTCCTTTAGGGTGATGGCCAGAAAATCTCCACTATCTGGAGTAAAGAACAAGTTACTTACCCTTAGTAACGCTTTTTCTGGTGACTACAATATCTGCATTTGGATTCCTCACCTTCTGAATACCCCCTGCGCCAGCATTCCGCGGAAATTCTTTCCTAGCTCTCCCACGTCGACGAGGACGTCATAATAGCACGGCTCCGTTTGCGACTCCGAATGACATCACCAGAGCCATAAGAGGACCTCGTCGGCATGCTAACGTCAGTTCCACCCATTTTTTCGGTGCCACCGAGGCAAACGGTCAGACCGACACATTTCCACATTTATACATAGTATACTAAATATATATATAAATCTATATATATACAAATGCATAACCAATAAAGGCATGGAGAAATAGCAACAGACCAAGCATTTCCCACTATTAAAACATAAACATGATTCAGACATATTAAAAACATTCATGTCAAACAGTTAAAGCATTTTTTGGTAGAAACTGGTGGACAACGGGGAGGTGGGTGGGACCATGAGGAATCCACAGGCAGATATTGTATCCACCAGAAAAAGCGTTACCGAAGGTAAGTAACTGATGGATAATGCTGCCTGTGGATTTCTCACCTTCTGAATAGAATCTCAAAGCTGTACCTCTGGAGGAGGGTGTCCACCTGTCTAGACCAAAAAATCTTGCAAAACAGAATGAGCAAAATGACCATCCCTCCTAACCTCCGAATCCAACCAGTAATGCTTTGCAAAGGTGTGGAGGGAGGCCCAAGTCGCTGCTTTACAAATATCAGGAACACCTCTAGACAAAAGCAGAAGAAGTTGACTTAGCTCTGGTGGAATGAGCTCTGATACCTTCAGGAGGGTCCTTCTTTGCCAAGGCATAGCAGATCTTAATGCACAAGATGATCCACCTTGAAAGTGTCCACTTGTGCACAACCCTGTCTTTCATTTGTCCAATGTAGCCCACAAAGAGCTGATCGTCCAGTTTCAAATCTCTTGTTCGGTCCAAATAAAAGGTGACAGCTCTCTTAGGGTCCAAACGATGAAGTCTCTCCTCCTCATTGGAAGGGTGGGGGGGGGGGGGGATAGAAGGTAGGTAAAGTAATGGACTGTCCCATATGGAAAGGAGTAACCACCTTGGGAAGGAAAGCAGCCCTGGTCCTTAGAACCAACTTATCTGCATGAATGGTCAAGAATGGAGGTTTAGAACTAAGAGCCTGAAGCTCACTTACCCTCCTGGCTGAGGTAATGGCAAACAAGAAAACCGTTTTAAAAGAAAGAAGCCTCAAAGGACAACTATGAAGCGGCTCAAATGGAGAACCCATTAAAAAGGTAAGAACGAGATTCAAATCCCACTGAGGCATATTGAAAGGAGTGGGAGGAAACTTATTTGTAAGGCCCTTAATGAACCTCATGACAATGGGGGACTTTAAGACCGCTGGTCTGGCAAACATAGAAAAACCGACAAAGCCGACAAATATCCCTTAACAGTGGCCACAGAACAACCCTGCTGGGCTAAGAACAGCGAAAACTGAAGAACATCCACAAAGTGGGCCTTTAAAGGATCAACGGATCTTTCTTCACACCATTTAACGAATCTAGACCATCTGGAAGAGTAAACAGACTGGGTGGAGTGTCACCTGGATGATAAAATAACATCCACCACGTCCGGCGGGATAGAGAAGGAACTCAGGTTGCCCGTTCAATCTCCAGGCATGAAAGTACAGGCTCTGGAGGTGGGGGTGTAGAACCTGCCCCAGCGAATGCGAGAGGAGGTCTGCCCTGAAAGGGAGACGGAGCGGAGGGTGCAATGAGAGGTGAACGAGATCTGTGTACCACACCCTTCTTGGCCTATCTGGGGCGATCAATATGACTTGGGCCCGGTCTTAGCGAATCTTCCTCAGAACCCAAGGGATCAAGGGTATGGGAGGAAACACATAAAGGAGTTGTGAGCTCCAATCCAATTGAAACGCATCCCCCAGCGCTCCCGGCATCGGAAACTGGAGACTGCAGAACAACGGGCAGTGCGCGTTCTCGTGGGTGGCAAACAGGTCCAACCGAGGAGACCCCCCACATCTGGAAGATGTGATGGACCACCTCCAGATGAAGCCGCCACTCGTGATCGGCCGAGTAATGCCGACTGAGACTGTCCGCATGAACATTCAGCACACAGGCTAGATGATTTGCAAACACACAAATCTGATGGTTCTGAGCCCAGGACCAGAGTCGCAGAGCATCTCGACAGAGACGATACGACCCTACACCTCCCTGTTTGTTGATGTACCACATCGCGGTAGTGTTGTCCGTCAGGACCTGAACCGACTGACCGCGAAGGAAAGGAAGGAAAGCCTTTAGTGCCAAATGTATCACCCGCAATTTCAAAAGGTTGATGTGAAGCAACCTTTCCTCTGGAGACCAAAGATCTTTGGCCTCCAGGTCCCCCAGATGAGCAACCCACCCTAGAGTGGAGGCATCCGCGATCACTGTGGCCCCAGGTGGAGGAAGCTGAAAGTGCTTTCCTTGAGACAGGTTGCCCTGCAAACCCCACCAAGTCAACTCCGCCGCAGCTTCTCTGGAGATTCTGACCTTCTCCCCGAGATCTCCATTGTGTTGATACCACTGCCTGCGGAGGCACCACTGGAGTGCCCTCATGTGCCAGCCCGCATGACTGACCAACAGTATGCAGGAAGCGAACAGACCAAGCAGGCGTAGAACCTTCAGGACTGGAACAACCGCTCCATCGTGAAACAAAGGAATCATCTTCTGAATGTCGAGAACCTTCTGCGGAGGCGGAAATGCCCGACACACAGTAATGTCCAGTACTGCCCCTATGAACAGGCAGCGCTGAGAAGGCACCAGGTGATATTTGGGTACATTTACTGAAAAACCCAACTTGAACAACAGCTGCATTGTTGCTTGCAAATGTCACATCACTAACTCCGGAGACTCTGCTTTCAACAGCCAGTTGTCTAGGTAGGGGAAAACAGGAACCCCTAACGTTCTGAGATGTGCTGCTACCACTGCCATCACCTTCGTAAAGACTCGAGGTGCGGAAGTGAGACCGAACGGAAGAACCGCAAACTGATAGTGTTGCCATCCTACTGTGAACCGGATATACTTCCGATGCGACTTCAGGATGGGAAGATGAAAATACGCATCCTGCAGATCGATGGACACCATCCAGTCTTCCTGTTGCAGCGCAAGAAGAACCTGAGCCAAGGTCAACATTTTGAACTTTTCCTGTCTCAGGTAAAGATTCAAAATCCTGAGGTCTAAGATCGGCCTTAATCGACCGTCCTTTTTGGGGATCAGGAAATACTGGGAGTGGCATCCCTGACCCCTTTCCCACTCCGGAACCACCTCTCTGTAACAGGGTGAGAACTTCCTGCTGTAAAAACAGTAAGTGGTTCTCTGAGCACGGATGTATGTCGTTACAACGCACACTTTTACAACGCATGCACTTACAACGCATTTTTTACAACGCAACATCCACTACAACGCATTCCATTACATCGCAGGACACTACAATGCATTTTTAAAAACTACCTTTACAACGCATTCCATTACAACGCATACTACCTTTACAACGCATACCATTACAACGCATAACATTACATTGCATTTAAGGTAAGTATTGGATAGTATAGGGGTAAAAATTACTATTCTAACTCCAGGGGGTGCAACAGTAGGGTAAGTGTTGGATAGTGTAGGGGTAAAAATTACTATTCTAACTCCAGGGGGTGCAACAGTAGGGTAAGTGTTGGATAGTGTAGGGGTAAAAAATACTATTCTAACTCCAGGGGGTGCAACAGTAGGGTAAGTGTTGGATAGTGTAGGGGTAAAAATTACTATTCTAACTCCAGGGGGTGCAACAGTAGGGTAAGTGTTGGATAGTATAGGGGTAAAAATTACTATTCTAACTCCAGGGGGTGCAACAGTAGGGCAAGTGTTGGATAGTGTAGGGGTAAAAATTACTATTCTAACTCCAGGGGGTGCAACAGTAGGGTAAGTGTTGGATAGTATAGGGGTAAAAATTACTATTCTAACTCCAGGGGGTGCAACAGTAGGGTAAGTGTTGGATAGTATAGGGGTAAAAATTACTATTCTAACTCCAGGGGGTGCAACAGTAGGGTAAGTGTTGGATAGTATAGGGGTAAAAATTACTATTCTAACTCCAGGGGGTGCAACAGTAGGGTAAGTGTTGGATAGTATAGAGGTAAAAATTACTATTCTAACTCCAGGGGGTGCAACAGTAGGGTAAGTGTTGGATAGTGTAGGGGTAAAAATTACTATTCTAACTCCAGGGAGTGCAACAGTAGGGTAAGTGTTGGATAGTGTAGGGGTTTTAATGTAATATTATGCGTTGTAATATTATGCGTTGTAAAGGTAGTATGCGTTGTAATGGAATGCGTTGTAAAGGTAGTTTTTAAAAATGCGTTGTAGTGTCCTGCGATGTAATGGAATACGTTGTAGTGGATGTTGCGTTGTAAAAAATGCGTTGTAAGTGTAGTGCGTTGTAAAAGTTGCGTTGTAAAGGTTGTATACCTCTGAGCACCAACCTTGGCAAGGAGGGTAAGGAGAAGGAAACTCTAAAAAAGGGAGGTTGTATCCATTCTCTACAAGATTTAAAACCTAACAATCTGAAGTGATTGATTTCCAATCTTGTAGAAAGTGGGACACCCGACTCCCTACCGGACCAACATGTTCTAAGAGGGGGGATCTAGAACTGCTTTCCTGAAGTACCAACGGTGTTGGGAGGAGAAGTGGAGGAGGAGGAGGATTGCTGCCGAGAGGCTCCCCTAAGACGTCCTTTATTTTTCCCTCTGTACGATTTGTACAAAGGATTCTGCGGCTGCTGGCTCTGTTGAATCTGTTGGCGGCCACTAAAGGAAGCAGCCCTTCCAAAACCACTATACCGCTTTTAGCCGTATCCCCTAGACTGTGTCTAAAGGCCTAGAGACCTTGCAGTTGCTCTGCTATCCTTAAAACGTTGCAAGGCAGAGTCAGCCTTAGTTCCAAACAGTCTTAACCCATCAAAGGGCAAATCCAGCAGAGTCGCTTGAACATCAGGAGAAAATCCGAACGATCTAAGCCAAGCTTGTCTTCTTGTAGCCACAGAAGACCCCATCGCACGAGCCACAGAATCAGCAGTGTCCAGACCCGATTGTATCACCTGACGGGCCGCAGCTTGAGAATCAGAAAGGGCCTCCAAGAAATTATTCCGATCCTCTTCAGGCAACTTTGGAGCTAGCTGTTTGACTGAGTCCATCAGAGCATGGATATACCTCCCAAGGAGACAGGTAGCATTGGTGGACGTTAGAGCCATACTCGCAGAAGAAAATGCCTTCTTTGCGGCTTGCTCCATTTTTTTAGAATCCATATCACCGGGTATGGTAGAAAAAGAACCAGAAGATTGCTTCGAACAAGAATCCTGGTCCACCAAGCGTTCCGGTGACAGATGCGAAGACAGAAAAGCCGGAATCCCGGGAGTAGGCCTGTACCTTCTTGAAATAGAAGAGAAACTGCAGGAGCAGACAAGGGCTTCTGCCAAACCTCCACAATAGGCTCTGTCAAAGCCTCATTAAAGGGTAGCAGAGGTTCAGAGGCTGTAGAAGGTGTATTAAGAACCTCAGTCAGGATATTAGATTTTACCTCCGCTTAAGGAAGTTGCAGATCAAGCAACTCAGCTGCCTTCCTTATTACCACATGATAAGGAGCAATATTTTGCAATACTCCAGCCTTTGGAGATGAGAGATCATACTCAGGAGAAGTATCCAATCCGCTGGCCTCCTGTAGGCCCTCAAACTCGTCCACAGACTCAAAAATCTCTCCTTCCTCCTGCCCCTGTGCACATTCATCCTCCTCAAGGAGCCTCTGCGCCTCTCTCCTAGAGCGCTGTTTAAGAATCGGCGTCGGTTGCTCCAACCGCTGCACGGGTGAGGACATCAATGGCGTCGATGGAGAAGCCTCAGCTTCAAATATTGGCGTCAATCGAATCTGAGTCGGCGCCGACTCAACAGCAGAAGGTGTCCGAGGAGCCAAAGTGGAAGACCTCGGCGCCGGAAAATGCCAAGCCGTAGTCGACGGCAAGAATGGCACAAAGGGTGCTTGAGCATAGTGGGGAGGCACACCCAAGTTAAAAGCCAAAGTACCCACAAGGCCCGAAGGCGCACCAGATGGAGTAGAGGCCCTGGCACACATGCCAAACATCGCATTAAGAAAATGCGTAGGGTCTGATCCTGGAAAAGGAAAAGGAGGATATGAATCTGTACCTTCCTGAACAGGAACCACCTGAGGCTGACCTGGAGCCTGAGGAGCCGGAGACAGCGCCTGCACAGGTGAACCCACTTGGACTGGAGACGACTCCCTGGGCACCGGAGACATACCAGGAGCCGGAGAACCTTCAGGCGACGAAGAGCCCTTTGACGCTGGCGACCTCGGAGCCGAAGATGGAACCGGCATCACCCATAGGGATGGAGTTGGAGAAGGAGATACAAAGTCCTGCCTTCGAAGTTGCTTAGCTGGAGAAGGCGACCTCAACCTCGAAGCCCTGACCTTTGACGAACGGCACCGAGAGCCATGTTTCTTCTTAGACTTCTTATGTTTTCTTGACTTCAAAGTGTGAGAAGACGACAGCTTTGTTCGTTTACGAACCCTCTTCTCCTTTTTGGCTCTGGTTATAAACAGCTTAGCCTCACACTCCTTAATGGCCTTCGGATTCATCTTCCTGCAGCTCCATCATTCATCGACGTTGTGATCCGAAGACAAGCACGAAAGGCAATCATCATGCGGGTCAGTGATCGACATGTGACCGCCACACTCCCTGCAGGGTTTAAATCCAGATTTCCTAGAAGTAGCCATTAGAAATCCTCGAGGATACAAAGTTTTCTCTTTAAAAAATGGAGAGTCCCTAGAAAAACCGTTACGCGTCGACGGCGCGGAAGGGATATTCAGAAGGTGAGGAATCCACAGGCAAGAATATCCATCAGAAATCACCTGTCACTGTGCTGTCTTTCATGTCTGTTACTGTAGTGCTATTCTAAACCTTGGAGAAATGTGCCACCCACAAATGCGGTGGAATAGTTTCCTGAAGACTTGCATTGAGGGTATCTTTAAACAATTGTTCCTGCAAATGGCCACAGGTAATTGCTCCCGGGTCTCCTATTTTACCACCTCTCTGTAATGCAGTCTGCACAACCTCACTTCCTCCACATCTCTTGGTGACTTCTTTAAAGCCTTGATTTGACAACTATGTGCAGAAGATCAAGTCCTGTCAAACCATGCTCTTTTCTTTGGCTCCTTACTAGATCAGGTGCGAAGGAACTTCCCCAAACCAAAGGCATACCATCAGGTGTCCCCAGTCCCACAGTGTGCAAGAGGGAACCCAATGATGAAGCATGTCACCTTTGGGTGAGTGAGGGTTCTCGTCTTTACAATAATAATTGTCTTTCCAATTTTCAACCTTTCTCATTATTTCTCAACTTAAATTTTGGTATAGTTGTCACACCATCCGGGTATTTTTTGTGAGTATTATAGTTTAGGAGTGGTACGGTGGTTGGTAACAATTCCTCCTTGTATGACCTTGTAGTGAGATTATAGATAGTACAGCTGTGGGCTGTGGGTCATCATTATTTTCTCTAAACTATTTATCTTTAGCATTTTTGTACACAACAGATGTTCCTACATATTGTTAACATGACGGAGAATACCGGATTGGCGTTTGATGAGGATATGGTTCAGGCAATACTTCAAACACCTAGTATTCTGGATACACATATCTCATGATCCCTATCTCATACAGATGAATGGACAAAACTTAGTAATACTAAGAAACAACATGTGAGGACTATATTACATGCAGCCATACTGACAGAATATTTAAGAGGGACCATTGCTCCTCCTGGATTAATTGTGTCTAATGCCCCTAGACTATTCCTAGATAACAAAGATTTGTGACATATTGGTCTAAAATTTCCTGGCGTTGTACCAGGGATTGGCTTGTTTTAATAATAAACACAGCTAAAGAAACGGCCGATCGCCAGGTAGTAGAAATACAAACGTTAAAAAAACAATTAAATTCAGGAATTCATGTCACTGTTAACAAAAAAGACTTGAAGAGATCTCCAAAAATCTTAATGAAATGAAGGATAATCTAGTCAAATTTTAAATCAACAAATTTAAGAAAGATTTGGACAGATTTACCTTGGAGAAAGTCTACCCCTATACAGCTGAAGGGTTCCAAGCAACTTTGAATATAAAGATAAATAGAAAAGGAACAAGAGGTTGGCGCAAAGACACAGATGAATTTACTTCTAACTCTGATGAGTGAAGTGATTCAAATGACTCAGATTCAGATCAAATACCTCACAATTTTGGTAGAAGAGGAAGAGGACAAGGGAATTCATATCCTTTCCCACAACAGACAACATGGTGGCCACCGCAACCTTGGTCGTATCCACTGCATCCTTTTAACCCCTGTCCTCCGTTTGGAGGTCCGAGTTACCCCACTTTTTTTGGGCAGGACAGAGGAAGAAGAGGACGCAGAAGAGCCAACAACAGGGGTCGTATAGAAGGGAACCAACAGCAAGTGAGTTTGGATCCAGCAATAGAACAGAGAGTAACCAGGAGCATGACTGCTTCAACAAGCGACCAGACGATCTAATAGTCAAACTTAGTGCTAAAACTCTCACTACGTTACAACATAGTGTGCTGTCGAAAGGCTTAGAATTTGTTCCCACTAAACAAGGGGATGACTTTATGATTCATAAAGAATTGGCGGAGTTTTTTCGGAAGGTACGATTGCATTTTTTCTTCGCAGATCATGAAAAAGAGGATAATATTCTGTTTCAAAGTACTGGTCTTAAGAATAAATCTACCTTCTTGTCTTCTCTGCAACAGGTGCCTTCTGAAGTCAATACTTTTGAAAAAGCTGTACTTTAAGAATAGAGTCCACGGTGGAGTACCCCAAAAAATCTTTTTGTAATATTTCTAACGCTGAGAGGAAGTGTATTGATTAATTAAGCAATGATGCCGGCATTGCAATAAAACCAGCTGACAAAGGTGTTGCAACGGTCATAATGGACACTGATACTTACCGTAATGAATGTCTGAGACAACTGAATGATGCGAGATTTTATACTCGCATCTTACAAGATCCAACATCAAGGGTACAACAACAGATTAAATCGCTTGTAGAAAAAGGAAGAGAAGCAGGCTGGATTACAAAGAGTGAGGCAGAATTCCTGATCCAAAAACATCCCAAGGTATCGTCTTTCTATACTCTTCCGAAAATCCACAAGGAACAAAGACCTCCGCCTGGCAGACCAATCGTGTCAGGAATAGGTTCTATCTTAGAACCTCTTTCGAAGTTTGTGGATCACTTTCTACGACCCATAGTGGCAGGTATGCCATCATATTTGCAGACCACCAAACATGTCCTCTATTTGTTGGAAACGGTGTCTTTTGACCAGACGGTTAACATAATGGTGACATATGACGTTGAGTCGCTATACACCTGTAATTCGCAAGATGACACACTGGAAACCATAGAACAACTACTTGAGTGTCACCCACGTGAGGATCAGACACCGAATACCTTTGTCATGCATTGTGCCAGTTTAACCTTAAAAGAGAATTTCTTCAGTTATGAAGGCAAATTATATTGGCAAAACACGGGAACTTCAATGGGCAGTACATGTGCCCTCAGTATGGCTAATTTGTATATGCATGGTTTCAAAACAAAGTGTATATACTCCAGTACCAATCCTTTTCAACAGTGACTTAAACTGTGGAGACGATAACCTGGTCATCTGAGAAGGTGATCAGGGATCCCTTGACACATTCTCCTATTGGTTGAATTGTTGTGATACCAACCTCAAGTTTACTGGTGAGGCCAGTACCACAGCAGTATCATACCTAGATCTCAGGCTATACCCTAAAAATGGTAAAATTTACACAGAACTATACCAAAAGCCGATGGCTAGGAACTCCCTGCTTAGCTATAATAGCTTTCATCCACGTGCTTTATTGACGAATCTTCTGATTGGTCCATTTTTAAGATTACGTAGGAATTGTAGCGAGATCGCTAGATACAAACAACACGCCAAGAATTACTTGCAAGAAATTACCCCATCCATCTGGTACATGGAGAAGAAAAAAGAGCGCGTAGCAACCACAGAGAAGCGCTCCTTGAGTCCTATGATAAACCGGATAACAAGAGAATGGTTTGTGTTACTACCTTCAGTGACTTGACTGATAATATCAAGAAGGCCATTAACAAATCTTGTATTATCAATGGGAGCTAGCCTCAAAGGGCATAGGGATAGTGTGTTTGTACGGAATAAAGAAATATTATTTCTTTTGAAAGCCCTCACCCACCAACCTAGTTGGTGGCATGGTTCATCATCGGGCTCCATCCGGTGACACTGAATGTGTCCCGGGTGTGCTTCAATGCCTGTTTACAGCGGAGCTGGTTTTGTGGTAAATGCGTGTGCAGTGATAGCGTGTGAGTGTGAATTAAAAACTGTCCTTCGGTCCTAATTCCTATAGTAGGTAATTTTATTAGTGGGCCCTTGGCAGTGTTAAAAACAAGGCAATGGAGGTGTTGTGGAGTTATCTATGGTCTCCCACATCCTGTGTGGTCAACATGTTTCAGCCAGGCCTTGGTAATGACCTGGCTTTCTTCAGGACCTATAAGTGTGTGAAGTGAAGTTGATAACATAGCTCCCTTCATCCACTCTGGGGCTGTTACCCGCCAAAGGTATTTACAGACAGCAATTATATCTTTGTGCAATACCCATTTACTGAATGACTTTATTTTTTAGTTGGATATCGTCCTCAATTTGAGTTAAATGTAATACTGGAAACATTTTAAGCACAATCACAATGGCAGTGGCTTCTGGAGTTAGTTTGAATGCCTTGGGGTTCTGCCTAACACCAGCATCCACGAGAGGGATTAGATTTCAAGGGCACAGATGTTTCTGAATCTAAAAGCGGTGGTAAAGTCCCTGCATCCAGTATTTGGCAGGTGTATTTTGGATCTGCGGTTGGATTACTCAAGGCTATGTTACCAAATGGAGCCTTTGATATACTGGTTATCGAAGGGGGTTCTGTTATATTTGTTTCCTGCTGTCCACCCACTCGCCCATTATTGCTAACTCTTCTATAAGCCCTTGTTTACCACTGCACAATTTTCCCCTGCACAACCTCATGACTTGTGCGCCCCTTGTACTAGTAACTACTTCAGTGTAGACTCTATTCTCCTAAGTAGAGAAAGTATGAGGTCAATCAGTGCCATAAGAACACCCTCAGTAGCCTTAATATGAACATTAGAAAGACTTTTCTGCTAGATGTGGGGCAGAACCGGTGTCAGATTGACTATATTGAGGTGAAATATTAGTCAGTGGCTTGAGTGGTAACTTGGTTCCAGTAGTAATTTTTCACATGGTGGCTTTTTTCTTTTTGGACAGTTGGGATTCCACAGGTTTATTAGTGTTGGTCAATGTATTATAAGCTATAACTTATAGGTCACCGGTGAAAATGCAGGGGTTAGGTGGCTCCCCTCCTGTGCAAGTTGTATACTCGTTAACTAGATGATCAGTATTGAATTTTGGATCTCGTTAATCTTCCAAGGCCTTGGATAAGGCCTTTTGGTAACCCCCAGTCTTTCTTTTACACACTCCATATCCGTGCCCATTGCAGTGGTTAAAAAGCTGGTTATTGGGGCTGTTAATGGGGGATCTTTAGCAGGCATGGATAAAGCTACTTACTTTCTCTTACCCCTAGTGTCTGGGGCAGTCAGTAGTAATATTTCAGATGAAGGATCCAAGAGGGTTGGCACAGCTCAGCCTCATTCATCTGCAAATGGGCCCACTCTTGGCCTGGTCTTTGCCCGAGCGTGTCTCGCCCACGCCATGCACCATGGTCTTAATGTTGGCGTTAAATGTGTCCATCCGGCGCAATGTCATCTGCCCCACCGCCAGAGACACAGTAGGGCTTTGTGGGTCTTCAAGTCCTGGTCTTCCTCTGTCTTAATACGTCCCGTGTCGCAGGCTTAGTGTCACTGCTAAATGCGCCTAACCAGCGCAATATCAGCTGTCCTCCTGCCTTCAGAGACACAGAAGGGCTTTGTGGGCATTTGAGTCCTTCCCTTCCTCCATCGTAATGTGTTCCACTACGTAGGCTTATTGTCTGCATTTTATGGGCCCAACCAGCACAATATAAACAGCCCCGCCTCCAGAGACAGCAGTGTGAACGTTTATTTCCAGAACTTCAATGAAGATTTTGGGGCTTTGCAGATTGTTAAAAAATGTAGACGATAGGGGTGCCTGACTAAGAGGTGATTTAAATTATCCTGGGGTTGTATGCATGGGCCTAAGGTTGTATACCATTATGCGCATCTCAGAACTGTCTGTAGTGTATTATACCAGCCTACAGAGGATTTACAAGGCCTGCCTGAAGGTGTCTTAGCAGTGGTAAATACAGACCTGTCAACCTCATGACATAAAATTGTAGGTCAAGTGAAGTCCTTAAGAAGGGATATCCATTTAAGGTAAACACATAGTACAAACTCTTTTTTGGAGAGTGTTCAAGATTTAACAATCACAATAGTATTTGCCTATGTGAGATTTATTGGCTTTGGCAATGTTTTTTTACATATTGCACAGCAGCACAAGTTGCTGTGCAACATGGATTAAAGTAAAAAAGAAATGCTACTATGCGGCCAACATGAACAACTGACAGTGGGAGGTAGGCAGGGGGTGTGGGACAATGGACAGCGGGAGGAGGGTGGGGTTTGAGAACTACAGACAGCGGAAGGATTGCAGGGGCAGGGAAACAGATGACGTTGGTGGCAAGGAACAGACAGTGAGAGTAGGGTCAGGTGTCAAAAACATCAGACAGTGAGTGGAGGGGGTCATGAAACAACAGATAGTAGGAGGAGGGTGGGTGTGAAGAAGAGGGACTGCAGATATATGTACTCTATAAGAGTACATATGTAAAATTTAAAACAGAGTACTAGCAGAACTCGGAAGTTGTGGAAGGACAAAGGCTGCAGACAGACAGCTGTGTGAAGTCCATGCATCATGGCAGGGACACACAGAGAAGCCCCAGGAGGAAGCTGACAAGAAGAGGAGGTGCTAACCAATAAGAAGCCAGGAAATGAGTGATATCAGAGCAAACCAATGGTAAGTAATGGTAAGTAAGGAGCGGGCACCTGTTTTAACTCATTTGGGCTGGGTGTCAGCCAATGCAGACAACCGCACTACTTCACCAATGCAGGTGTCAGCTATTGGTCGACACTTGGGAGGTGCATAAAGGCCCCTCTGGCGTGCTACATCAGAGGGAGTCCCTTATTCCATTTTCAGCTCGAGCTGCTCGGGAAGAGCTTTCTGAGCAGCCTGAGTGTTTTTTTAGGTCGAGCATCAGTGCGCATACCCTGCTGCAAAACCTGTTGCATGCAATAAAAATTTGTTTTTCCCCTCCCCTGCCTACCATAGGTTCCCATCAGTGCTGCTCTTCTTGGTTGCCTCCTAACTCGTTTGCTCGGCCGCTATCTCACTTCCGCTTAAGCCCGAGGAGCCCCAGCCAAGTACAGTTATATTACGCTCACATTCCTTATCTGTCCTTTTTGGAGAACAATTTTTTTTAATCGTTGCCTTCCGCCAATTCTGGACCTCTATCAGCATCTCCGCCGCATCTGCTTTTTAATTGTTGCTTTCCGCTTATGTTTCCTGTGTTTTTAGGTCTCGCTGAGCCAGCGCATATGCTGCTCCGAGACATTTAGTATCGGGGTTTTCAAAGTGCTGCCACAGCAGGCTTTTGGTGGCCTAGCGCTTGCGTTCACGCGAGCGTGCACACGCGCAGCCCTTCCAGCGCTTCCCGGCTGACTGAGCTTAGCCGTGTATGATTCCCAATGAAGCTCCCGCAGCTGCACATCACCGTCCTATCTCCTCAATTATAATATACATTTTTCTGTTGTGATGTCATGAATTGATGGGTCTTTCATGGTTTATGATGTCACTTAGCACATATTACCGAAAGACATACAATCTTTAATTATTTATGCAACTTCAGTGATTGTTTTTGAGTGATTACTTGGTCGTTTTTGCTAATTGAGTTCTCAATAGGAATCTTGAGGCTACCTGCTTTGGGCATTGTCATATTGCACTCAGGGTTTCCATCTATTACTGTTAATTAAATCCTGACCCTACTCGCCACTAAAGAGCCTCTCACTATCACAGGCTCTCACAGACATTCTCTCACAGATTCTCTCTCACAGGCACTCTCTCACAGACTCACTCTCACAGACACTCTCTACTCTCACAGACACTCTCACAGACAATCTCTCACAGACTCTCTCTCACAGACACTCTCACAGACTATCACAGACAGTCTCTCACAGACACTCTCTCAAAGACTTTCTCACAGACTCTCTCACAGACACTCTCTCAAAGACACACTCTCACAGACACTCTCACACTCTCTCACAGACACTCTCTCACAGACACTCTCTCATAGTCTCTCTCATACTCTCTCTCACAGACACTCTCTCACAGACTCTCACGGACACTCTCTCACAGACACTCATAATCTCACAGACACTCTCTCACAGACACTCTCTCACACTCTCTCCAGACACTCTCTCACAGACTCTCAAAGAATCTCTCTCACATACACTCTCACAGACACTCTCACAGACTCTCTCAAAGACACTCTCTCACGGACACTCTCACAGACTCTCACACTCTCATAGACACTCTCTCACAGACACTCTCTCAAAGACTCTCTCACACAGACCGACTCTCACAGGCACTATCACAGACTATAACAGACACTCTCACAGACACTCTCTCACAGACTCTCTCACAGACTCTCTCTCACAGACTCACTCTCACAGACACTCTCTCACAGACACTCTCTCACAGACACTCTCTCACAGACTCACTCTCACAGACACTCTCTCAGACACTCTCTCACAGACTAACTCTCACAGACACTCTCACAGATACTCTCTCACAGACATTCTCACAGACTATCACAGACACTCTCTCACAGACACTCTCACAGACATTCTCTCACAGACACTCTCTCAAAGACTCTCACAGACTCTCTCACAGACACTCTCTCATAGACTCACTCTCACAGACACTCTCTCACAGACACTCTCACACACTCTCTCACAGACTCTCTCACAGACTCTCTCTCACAGACACACTCACACAGACACTCTCACACTATCTCACAGACACTCTCTCACAGACACTCTCTCATAGACTCTCTCTCAGACTCTCTCTCACAGACTCTCTCTCACAGACACTCTCTCACACTCTCACACTCTCTCACAGACACTCTCTCACAGACTCTCAAAGAAACTCTCTCACATACACTCTCACAGACTCACTCACAGACACTCTCTCACAGACACTCTCTCACAGACTCTCTCTCACAGACAGACTCTCACAGACACACTCAGAGACGATCACAGACACTCTAACAGACACTCACACTCTCACAGACACTCTCTCACACACTCTCAAACACTCTCTCACAGACTCTCACAGACACTCTCTCACAGACACTCTCTCAGACTCTCACAGACACTCTCTCAGACTCGCACAGACACTCTCTCACAGACACTCTCTCACACACACTCACACTCTCACAGACACTCACTCACAGACACTCTCTCATACTCTCACACTCTCTCACAGACACTCTCTCAGACACTATCTCACAGACACTCTCTCACAGACACTCACAGACAGACTCTCACAGACTCTCACAGACACTCTCTCACAGACTCTCACAGACACTATCTCACAGACTCTCTCTCACAGACACTCTCACAGATACTCTCACAGACTCTCTCAGACTGTCTCTCACATACAGACTATCACAGACACTCTCACAGACACTCTCTCAAAGACTCACTCTCACAGACACTCTCTCACAGACTCACTCTCACAGACACTCTCACAGACACGCTCACAGATTCTCTCTCACAGACACTCTCTCACAGACACTCTCTCACTCTCACACACACTCTCTCACACTCTTACACTCTCTCACAGACACTCTCTCACACTCTTACACTCTCTCACTGACACTCGCTCACAGACACTCTCTCACAGACACTCTCTCACACTCACACTCTCTCACAAAGACTCTCTCTCACAGACACTCTCTCACAGGCACTCTCTCACAGACACTCTCATAGACACTCTGACAGACACTCTCACAGACACTCTCTCACAAACACTCTCTCACAGACACTCTCACAGACTCTCTCACAGACACTATCTCACAGACAGTCTCTCACAGACACTCTCTCACAGACACTCTCACAAACTCTCTCACAGGCAGACTCTCACTGAGACTCTCACAGACTATCACAGACACTCTCTCACAGACACTCTCTCACACTCTCTCACAGACTCTCTCTCACACACTCTCACAGACACTCTCTCAGACTCTCACAAACTCTCTCTCACACTCTTACACTCTCTCACAGACAAACTCTCACAGACACTCTCTCACACTCTTATACTAACTCACAGACACTCGCTCACAGACACTCTCTCACACTCTTACACTCTCTCATACAGACCCTCTCTCACAGGCACTCTCTCACAGACATTCTCATAGACACTCTCATAGACATTCTCACAGATTCTCTCACAGACACTCTCTCACAAACACTCTCACAGACACTCTCTCAAACACTCTCTCACAGACTCTCTCTCACAGACACTCTTTCAAAGACAGTCTCTCACAGACAGTCTCTCACAGACACTTTCTCACAGACACTCTCTCACAGACTCTCTCACAGACAGTCTCTCACAGACACTCTCTCACAGACACTCTCACAGACACTCTCACAGACTCTCTCACAGGCAGACTCTCACCAACACTCTCACAGACTATCAGACACTCTCTCAAAGACTCTGACTCTCTCACAGACACTCTCTCACAGACACTCTCTCACAGACACTTTCAAAGACACTCTCTCACAGACACTCTCTCACAGACACTCTCACAGACACTCTCTCACAGACATGCTCTCATAGACTCTCTCTCACAGCCTCTCACAGACACTCTCTCACAGACTCTCTCTCTCACAGACTCTCACAGACACTCTCTCACAGACTCTCACAGACACTCTCTCACAGACTCTCTCTCACAGACTGACTCACAGACACTCTCACAGACATTCTCACAGACACTCTCATAGACTCTCTCACAGACTCTCTCTCACATACAGATTCTCACAGACACTCTCACTGACTATCACAGACACTCTCTCACATACACTCTCTCACAGAATCTCTATCACAGACTTTCTCTTACAGACTCTCTCTCACAGACTCACTCTCACAGACTCTCTCTCACAGACTCTCTCACAGACAGACTCACAGACACTCTCACAGACTATCACAGACACTCTCACTGACACTCTCTCACAGACATTCTCTCACATACACTCTAACAGACAATCTCTCACACTCACACTCTCTCACAAACACTCTCTCACAGACACTCTCTCACAGACACTCTCACAGACTCTCACAACCACTCTGTCACAGACACTCTCTCACAGACTCTCACAGACACTCTCTCAGACTCTCACAGACACTCTCTCACACTCTAACACTCTCTCACAGACACTCGCTCACAGACACTCTCTCACAGACATGCTCTCACATTCACACTGTCTCATACAGACTCTCTCTCACAGACACTCTCTCACAGGTACTCTCTCACACTCTCATAGACACTCTCAATGACACTCTGACAGACACTCTCTCACAGACACTCTCTCACAAACTCTCTCTCACAGACTCTCTCTCACAGACTATCTCACAGACACTCTCACAGACTCTCTCACAGACACTCTCACACTCTTACACTCTCTCACAGACACTCTCTCACACTCTTACACTCTCTCACAGACACTCGCTTACAGACACTCTCTTAGAGACACTCTCTCACACTCACACTCTCTCACACAGACTCTCTCTCACAGACACTCTCTCACAGGCACACTCTCACAGACACTCTCATAGACACTCTCACAGACACTCTCACAGACACTCTCATACAGACACTCTCACAGACTCTCTCACAGACACTCTCTCACAGACAGTCTCACAGACACTCTCTCACAGACTCTCTCACAGACACTCTCACAGACTCTCTCACAGGCAGACTCTCACCGAGACTCTCACTGACTATCACAGACACTCTCTCACAGACACTCTCTCACAGACACTCTCAAAGACTATCACAGACTCTCACACAGACACTCTCTCACACTCTCACAGACACTCTCTCACACACTCTCTCACAGATACTCTCACAGACACTCACTCACGGACTCTCACACACTCTCACAGACACTCTCTCAGACTCTCACAGACACTCTCTCACAGACACTCACACTGTCACAGACACTCTCTCACAGACTCTCTCTCACAGACACTCTCTCACAGACACTCTCTCACTCTCAGAGACACTCTCTCACACTCGTACACTCTCTCACACTCTTACACTCTCTCACAGACACTCTCTCACACTCTAATTCAAACTCACAGACACTCTCTCACACTCTTACACTCTCTTACACAGACTCTCTCTCACAGACACTCTCTCACAGACACTCTCTCACAGACTCTCTCACAGACACTCTCTCATACACTCTCTCACAGACTCTCTCACAGACACTCTCTCACAGGCACTCTCTCACACACTCTCACAGACTCTCTCTCACAGACACTCTCTCACACACTCTCTCACAGACTCTCTCACAGACACTCTCTCACAGACAGTCTCTCACAGACACTCTCTCACAGGCACTCTCACACACACTCTCACAGACACTCTCTCACAGACACTCTCTCACAGACTCTCTCTCACAGACTCTCTCTCGCAGACACTCTCACAGACACTCTCTCACAGACACTCTCTCACAGACTCTCTCTCACAGACTCTCTCTCACAGACACTCTCACAGACACTCACAGTGTCTCACCGACAATCACAGACTATCACAGACACTCTCTCACAGACACTCTCTCAAAGACTCTCAGAGACACTCTCTCACAGACACTCTCTCACACACTCTCTCACAGATTCTCACAGACACTCTCTCACACACTCTCTCACAGACACTCTCTCACAGGCACTCTCTCACAGGCACTCTCTCACACAATCTCACAGACACTCTCTCACAGACACTCTCTCACAGACTCTCTCTCACAGACACTCTCTCACAAACACTCACAGACACTCTCTCACAGACTCACTCTCACAGACACTCTCACAGACAATCTCACAGACACTCTCTCACAGACACTCTGTCACAGACTCACAGACACTCTCACAGACTCTCACAGACACTCTCTCATAGACGCTCACAGACACTCTCTCAGACTCTCAGACACTCTCTCAGACTCTCACAGACACTCTTACAGACTCTCGCTCACAGACACTCTCTCACACTCTCTCACAGACACTCACTCACAGACACTCACTCACAGACACTCACTCACAGTCTCTCACAGACATTCTCTCACAGACTCTCACAGACACTCTCTCACAGACGCTCTCAGACACTCTCTCACAGACACTCTCTCACAGACACTCTCTCTCAGACTCTCATAGACACTCTCTCAGACTATCACAGACACTCTCTCACTCTCACAGACACTCTCTCACAGACTCTCACAGACACTCTCTCAGACTCTCACAGACACTCTCTCACAGACTGTCACAGACTCGCAGACTCACACTCTCACAGACTCACAGACACTCTCAGACACTCTCTCACAGACACTCTCTCACACTCTCACAGACACCATCTCACAGACACCCTCTCACAGACTCACTCTCACAGACTCACTCTCCCACTCTCTCTCACTGAGTGACTCACTCTCACTGACTGACTCACTCTCTCTCACTGACTGACTCTCTCTCTCACTGACTGACTCACTCTCACTGACTGACTCTCTCTCACGGACTCTCTCTCACTAACTGACTCTCTCACTGACTGACTCTCTCTCACTGACTGTCTCTCTCTCACTGACTGACTCTCTCTCACTGACTGACTGACTCTCGCTAAAAGACTGACTCTCGCTTAAAGATTGACTCTCGCTTAAAGACTGACTCTCGCTTAAAGACTGACTCACTCTCTTTCACTCACTGACTGGCTCACTCACTCTCATTCACTCTCACTGACTGACTCTCACTCTCACTGACTGACTGTCTCACTCTCTCACTGACTCTCACTCTCTCACTGACTGACTAACTCTCTCACTCTCACTGACTGACTGACTCTCTCACTCACTCTCACTGACCGACTGACTGACCTTCACCCTCCTGTTATTTATGCCCCCATAACAAAAAAACACAACAAGCAACCATTGGGACAGGCAGATACAAGTTGCCAGCATTGAAAGGACAAAAAAAACTCAAGACATTATTTTTAATACTTTTTTAATATGGTCGTTTAGTTGTACATAATGCTTTTTTGGTCATATCTAAGGTAACAAAAATGCTTCTGACACTTCTTTATTATAACTTTTCAGCATGCTGCAAACTACTGTACAGCAGAGCTTAAAGACATAGGTAAAGTCAATATCTCTGGCTAAACACTTATAAGTTCCCAAAGGCGAGACCTATTGGCTATGCCAATGCTTGTTAAATGTTGTGTTCACTCTACAGGAGTACGTTTACTGCTGCTAATTAGCTAACTTCTATCAGCACATCCACCCCGTCTGCCTTTCAGTGTGTCTGGCAAAGCTGCTGATTAGTGAAACTAGGGAGGAGCCTCTTTAAACCTGCACAACAATGTTGTCAACATTTTGTTAAATAAAAAATCAACGCCTGCATTGCACGTTTACTTTTCAGTAAGGAACTCATTTAGGGGTGCCCTAAGTCAGTTACTTACTGAAAAGTAAACTTGCAATGCAGGCGTTTATGTACTGATATGGCAGGGATCCTACATGCCAACCATCTAGAATCGGGTGGGTGGTTTAGAGCGCTTACCTTTATTTCTTCCAACTTCTTCGTTGTACCCCTGCTGCACCGGAAAAGGCAACTCTGCTCCAGATGAGGTTACCCAGCCCCATATAAGCCACACACGAGACGGTCCCATGCACAAAAAAAGCAAAAGCATCTCCCTTGTTGCACCACAAGAGACAATACTGCTGCATTTGCCATTACCCAGACGCATGTGAGCCTCAAACAGGTCTGTCCCACGCATTACAAGAAAACAAAAGCCTCTCCCCTATTGCATAGGCAGACATAGCACTGTTCCAGATAATGTTTCCCAGCCGCCTTGAGGATAGGACAAAAGAGCCAAGTAGGTGCCTTTCCATTAAAAAACATAATAGCAGATGCCAAATAGGTTACTCCGGGCCTCGTTATACCGGCCACTATTCACAGCGCATTGAATTCATGGAATGCATTTGCGGGGGCTTGCTATCTAAATACAACACCTTCACCCAACTGGGGTATTGTTGTTTTAAACTAACAGGAAGGATTGCTGCTTTGCTTTATCAACATGGAATGCATTTTTAGGAAGCATTTTCAATTCTACTTAAAAAGCAAAACAGAAATTCTTACTGTTAGTTTATTTAAAAAAAGAAACTCTTGTCAAGTGAATGTGTTCTATTCAAATTACGCTTTAACAAAATTACCAAATGCTATTTTTTTCTAGAGCATCCCATCGTCACACACTTTTTCATCAAATAAATACATGACCCAGTTTTCGAGACAGTGGGCGAGTGCTTACATGACAATTTATTACATGCTCACATTTCGGTAGAGACACATTGGGGCAGATTTACAAGAAACTGCTGCATCTAGATGCGTCAGCTTCACTGTGCTTGAGTAAAAAACACTTGCACCACCATAGATGCGCCATATTTACAATACGGCGCACTATGGCGCAAGGATTAACAGATGGGTCAGAAATTCTGACGCATCTCTTGGTGGAAAAGTCACTCATTGCTGGAGTTGTGTCGCAAGCATGACGCAACTCCAGCAAATGCGTGTTGTGGCCTATTTCCAATACACTGCGTCACTCCTTACGCCTGCTTGAAGCAGGGGTAAAGTTTTGACGCAGTGGTGTTCTAAAAGTCACGCAGTGAAATTTTGTAGAATTCACTGTGTCACTTTTACGAGGCTTTCCTACGTGGGAAAGCCTACCCTGCAAACATTATACCTGACGCAGGTATAATGTCACGCTGGGCTTTACAACGTGACGCATCTCCCTAGATGTGTCACGTTGTAAATTTGCTGCATTTTTTACGCCGCCGTTGTGTCACAAAATTTACGCAACAGCAGCATAAAAGGGACGCAAGGGGCTTGTAAATCCTACGTGTTCTCTGCAGATACAAAATAAAAGCAGGGAGTGTACCCAACTCCGGAGTGGCCCGTACCTTTTTTGCCCGTCATGCATCATCCAATTAGGGACATAATTCAGAAAAAATGTAAGCCTATCTGGAAGCTCACGTTTTTACCAGCCCTTTCCTCACACCAAAGATAGAATTTCTGTTGAAAGAGGCACCTTCTCTACTGCCTCGCTATATGCATCACAGCAAGTTTGTCTGAGGGGTGAATTAACATTCGCTGGATAACCAGCCTGCTCGTTGGACTCCTCATTACCATGTGCATTTCTCTACCAACTGAAGCTTCTCAAGTCCGGTATTGTTTTTCATTTGGTATCTGGTACTTTTACTCGTTTTTAACATTTACAATACTGGACTGCGAGTTCCAAAATGCAAACAAAACCATTTCGAATGTTGGTTAGTCTTAACGTTTTGTAATAGAACGAGACACCTAGTAAACGAGTTTTTTTTTGCTTTATTATATTTGTCTTTTTTTTAAAAATAAATTTGTAGGTTAGGCTACCTCTGGGTGGTGTCTTTGTTGTACTTCAAACTTCCAAGGTAGGTGCCGATATATTGTCCTGTTTTTAAGTCCACACAGAACACTAGAAATTGAACTTACAAAACACATCACATAATATAAAAGTGAACCCCCAGTAATTTATGTACCACCCAGATTCTACAGGCGGCTCCCTCTCCCGCAGTATGCATTTTTAACATTGCTGTCAGGTTATTTAATTCATTCATTAGCTTGCACTGCAGTTAGCATTCGTTTCCTATGAGAAATGGTATGTGCTTCTGCATATCACAAATTATTTTATAACTGTTACTAGGAATACCCTGTATACAATGAATTTTAAAGCCCTTTAACCACCAACTCCCCCCTCAGTGTAAAATTGTTTTAACTACATATACTGTTTTACTTTAATAAATACTTGAAAATTGTATATTGAATATTTCACATAGGCATGTATATATTTTTTTTTTAAATTTTGCTTAAAACTTCTGAAACAAAAAAAGTTAGTCTTTGCTAATAAATATGTGGACTGCCACACTGCTTACCCTTGTGCCATCATTCTGTAGTGAAATCATGTAAACAGTCAGCAAGGTGAGCTGGTGTACTAGTCTGGACCTGTCATCCGAGGCACTGGGAAAGCCAGTCAAAGGGGGCAGGAGAAAGAGATTCTTTAAGGGCTGGACAAACTGTGAGCTCCACCAGTGCTTAATTTGTGTAAAATAAAAAATAAAAAATTCCAGGGCCCTCATCAGAAGGCCAGTGCGAGCTTGCATGAACTTCCCCCATTGTCAGCAACACCTCGGCACCAGCGCAGCACCACCTTACTACCAGCACAGCACCACTGAGGCACCAACTCAGCATCAGCACAGCCTCACCACCTCATCAGTACAGCACCACCACCTCTGCATCAGCGCAGCACCATCTCAGCACTAGAACTGCATCACTCGGCATCCCCTCAACACCAGTGCCGCACCACCTAAACATCAGCACAGCACCATGTCCGCATCAGTGCACCACCAGCACAGCACCATCTCAGCACCAGCGCATCAGTGCAGCACCAGCTGAACAGCCCTTCAACATCAGCTGAGCAACCCCTTAGCACCAGCATAGCAAAAAACCTCTGAATTGGCCGGCACCACCTCAGCATTAGCGCACCAACACCTCATTACCAGTGCAGCACCACCTCAGCACCAGTGCAGCACCAATGCAGCACCACATACGCATCAGTGCAGCACCAACCTAGCACCTGGGAAGCACCACCTGACCATCAACACAGCACCACCTGACCATCAACAGAGCACCACCTGAGCATCACCACAACATCCTTAGCAACAGCACAGCATCACCGCAGCATCAATGCACATCACCAGTGCACAGTCAAATCAGCAGCAACTCAACACCAGGGCAGCACCACTTTAGCACCAGCGCAGCAACACGTCAGAAACAGTCAGCACCCCTTCAACATCACTCATCACCAGTGTAGCACCACCTAAGCATCAACACAGCAACATGCCCACATCAGTGCACCACCAGCGCAGTACCACCTCAGCATCAGTGCACATACACACTCTCCACATCATGCCACATAATTACAGCATAATTTCACCCAGCACCACAGTTTCATGCCACATAAAATCAACTCGTTTCTATTCCACACCACATAATTCAACAAGAAAACACATTATACAAAACAACACCACAATTACATAACACACTATGTACATGCAATCCACACAACATAATTCCACATCACACCACAAAATTCAACAGCACACATAATTAAACACCACTACATAACACTCCACATCACAATATACCATACCACATAATTACTCGCCATAATGCACAATGCCACTCCACATAATTACAATACGCAACATACCACATAATTTCTATCCGCATAATTCCACTCCATATCACATAACACCACTATGAACCACATACACCCATTCCACTGATCAGCGCACAGGGCATGCTGGCTTAATGACAGTAAAGCAAAAGTAAAACGATCAGTAGGGCAAAGGCTTGTATTCCTCCAGCATATTTAACGACTGTGGTCTTTCTGACTCTCCTGGGGGCGGATGGCGTACCTATCCAGATCTGCCCCCGGAGGGTGGCAGAAAGACCACTAAACATCAGGGAAAGGAATTATGTTTAGGTGGAGGCGGCCCACCTTGAGTATGGTCATGCCCCTACCCCATTTAAATGGGTCATCAGTCTTTCTGCACACCCTGGGGGCAAATGGGGGTAATTAACCCCCAATCTGCCCCCCGAGACAGGGCAGAAATCCTACTAGTGGCCAGGGAAAGCATTTTTTTTTTAAATATAGAGGGGAGGCTGTCCTCCATGGGCATGGTCATTCTTCCACCCCAAAAACAAGGCATTGATTACCCTCCATCTGCCCCCGGGGTAAAAGCCCACTAGGCACTAGGCACTGGATGCATGTAATATTTATTAAGTGGGAGAGGCTCCCTTGGCATGGGCCTGTGCTCCACCTCACCCAGGGCCCAATAGACATGCTGCCCCTCCTGGTTGGGTGAATAGGTTATTCAACCTACCAGACTCAGACAAGTCTGAAAACTAGACATCAAGGGGAGGCCAGGGTAGAGTGCTTCGGCTGGATTCAACACCATTTTCTAATCCACAATGCCCTTCAAAGCTAAAACTTTGACTAAAAACACATATTTTCCTCACATTTCTGAAGAAAACTCATGGAATCTGAGGAACCCAGACACTTCCTACCATACAGCATTCCCCCAAGTCTCTCAATAAAAATGGTACCTCACTAGTGTGTGTGGGCCAAGAGACATTGTGACGAAAGGCCCTAAAGTGCAACATGGAGCGATCAGCAATAGGGGTAGCTGTGGAATTTGGGGCCGTGCTCAGCTGCCACCTATGGAAACCTACCAACCAGACACATTTCTGAAAACGAGACCACTAGGGGTTTCCAGGATGGTGCACTTTGCATGGATCCCACAAGGATTCCTTGCCCACAATGCCCTGCATACCTCAAACGTTGCCTGAAAATATACATTTTCCTTAAAGTTTTGTGACAGAACCTTCAGAATCCTCAAAATCCACAAAATTCTCACCACCCAGAGTTGCCCCACATGTGCCAATAAAAATGATTTACCACTTGTGTAGCTTGGCATTGTGCCCACAACAGGAACGGATCAAACCAAGTTCAATGGCAGTCAACTTACAATGGCTCCCTTGGCCTTGGTTGGATCCATTCCTATTTTGGGCCATTTCCTGTCACAGGCACTATGCCTACCCATACAAGTGAGGTACTATTTTTATTGGGACATGTGGAAGAATGCTGGGTGGAAGGAAGTTTGAGGCTCCTGTAGATTCCAGAACTTTCCATCACAGAAATGAGAGGAAAATTCGTTTTTAGTCAAAGTTTGAGTTTTGCAGGAGATTCTTGGAAAAAAAGCCCAGGGAGAGACACACAAGTCACCCCACGCTGTATTCCCCCTTGTCTAGTTAAAAAAAAATGTGCAAGTTTGTTATGTTTCCCTAGGGAACAGCTGAGTTAGGGCCCAAAATTCACAGCTACCCACTTTGCAAAAAAGGAGTCAGTTTTGGGTGAAAAAATGATTTGTATTCATGTTACGTTCTGGGACATTTCCTATCGCGGGCACTATGCCTACCCACACAAGTGAGTTACTATTTTTATCAGGAGACCTGGGGGAATGTTGGGTGGAAGAAAGTTTGTGGCTTTGTGCAGATTCCAGAACTTTCTATCACATAAATGTGAGTAAAATGTGTTTTTAGTTAAAGTTTGAGGATTGCAATGGATAATGGGTAAAAAAAACAAAAGACGGTTAGAGCCATTCCAATTACCCCATCTTGCATTCCTCAAAGTGTTTAGTTGTGAATAATGTGCAAGTTTGCTAGGTTTCTCATAGAAGCCGGCTGAGCTATGGCCCAAAATCCACAGTTACCCAAATTGGAAAAAAAGGGTCAGTGTTCAGTGGAAAAATTGTGACGGGTTTGGCTCGTTTCCTTTCAAGGGCACTAGACCTCCCCACACAAGTGAGGTACCATTTTTATTGGAAGACATGTATGAGCATAAAATAGCAGAACATTTGTTATTATTGTTTGGATTTTGCTACATTTGTGCCTCCTAAATCCAAGCAAGTGTGTAAGCAAGAAAATATTTTGAATAATACCCTCTAAATCATATGCTAGTACACGTACCCACAAATTCAGAGATGTACAAATAACCACTGATCTTAAACTCGATATTTTGTGCCCATGTCAGAAATATACAGGGCCTGATTTAGATCTTGGCTATCTTACTGCCGTCCCGCCGCGACTGTGGTTCCAAGTACTCTGTCGAGCTGACGGCGGTCTGCCTGCCGTATTTAGATGTTGCGACTAGAGACAGAAGACTGGATGGTCTTCTTTGCTGGCTCACAGTACCCTGCCACTGTCAGGCCAGAGGGATAGCACCGAGCCGATTTAGATGTTCCCATTGTGCTGACGGAGTCCTGGTGGTGGAGTCCTGATGGAGTGAGGTTCATGGCGCCATGAAGACAGGCAAGCACAAATAATTTACATCTCAATTCACATAAATGTTGTGTGTATGTCAATATGTACATGTAGGTAATGTGTACTGGCCATTGTTTTTACATAGAGCATTGCACACCAACAACAAGCACACACATTTGACTGTACAAGCACACCCACCAGAAAAGTCTACCTTAGAATCTGGTGACAACGGGTGGCTGAGTTTAGGGGGCAGCAGCACAGTGAGGACAATAGCTTTGAAAATGGAATCTGTGGTGAGACCCCAAAAAAGATGAGATTTCACCTCTTTTTCATCATTTCCTCCAGGCCGAGCTAGAAGGTATCCCCGCCACAGCTGCATCCATGGAAAGATACTTCATAATCTGGACGGCGGGAATCTCGACGGGACTGCCTACAATGGCCGCATCAGCCTCTGACGCTGTTGATGCGAGACACAGATCCTGGTGGAGTCAGCTAGACTGCTGCGGTCTTCTCTCCAGTGCCCAGCCAGCAACAAAATAGGGCAGGTGGTAGGACCGCCAAAAAAAGCAACAGCGGGATCAGTCCCGCTAGGATCTAAATCAGATCCATAGGTTTCCTTGATACCCATTGTTCACTTTACGTATTTCTCCATATGAATTGGTCTATACTTGGTTGAAAAAACATTGTACGGTTAAACTCAGCTGTTGGCACTGGGTACCTTGGGTTCTTGGAGAACCTAAAAACCCTATACATCCCGCAACCAGAAGGGCGTACAAAGCAAAAACCAAAGGAAATGATGGACGGAGTGTTGAACATTGCAAGCACTTTGTTCGCCATAAGTTGGCAGGGTATGCTCAGACGTGAGTCCCTTGCTCACTTTGCCACTGGATTCAAGCAAGCCTGGCTGAAGACGGCTGAAATGCCAGAAACCGGTCCTAGGAAGCTTGTTTCCGGTCCAGGAAAGGCATGGCTTGGCAGTTCGGGCTGGACTGTTCCCATGAGGCACAGGGTCAGACTGATTTGCATATGGCCATGTCTGAACTGGGGTGGCAGAGTGGGCTAAAGAACGGTGATGGATCAAACCCAGATCTGTTGACTGGGTGTGAGTGTTTGATTGGTTCTGATGCTCCGTCCATCACCACCCCCTTTTGTACAGCAAAAGCATGCTGGCCTGCCCGCTCCTGCTGGCAGACGGGTGGATGCTAGCTGGCCTTCTGGCTCCTGCCTGATGCGGGAAGGGCCGGCCATGGGGGGAGGGGGATGTGGCGGGACTCCCCCATCCTCTCCTTAGCATATGGGGCTGAGGGATGGGGTCCTGGGCCCAATCTCCATTTTCGCGGGGAAGCATGATAGCGCTCCCTCGCCATGCTGGCCTCTCGGGTCCCGGGACCCTACTCAATAAATGAGCGAGTGCAATGTCACTCCATCTCTCCAACCTTCTCCTCGGGCCCAGGGTTTCTCATGGGGAAAGCGTGACAGCGCTTCCCTGCCTTTTCCTGCTCTTGGGGGTAAGCTGTCAGGCCCTGGGGAGTGGCAGAGCCTGGGGCCGAAAGCGGCCCAAGGAGGTGGGCTATGTGTGCCCCCCTATTTCATAAAGTTTATTTTCCCACAGGACCTGGCACACCCGAGGGGCTTGTTTTTTACATTTTTTATTTCACTGCTGATTTGCGGACTGCCGATGAACTCACAGTAATATAAAATTACAAAAAATGTTGCCCCTGGACCGGTCCCCGTGGGAGCCCAACATAGGCCTAGGGCTCAGGGTATTCCTACCCTGCTCCATTGTCTTTTTTTTAAAATCTTTTTTCTTGAGACCTGGTGAAGTCTAAGTCCCAAGATAGCTGTCAACACTTCCTGATTGAAGTGCCGGCAGCCAATCAGATTTCTTTTTGAGATCTGTCAGATCTGCGGGGTTTCACGTGCCTAGACATCCATACTTTTTTCTTTAAAAACTCCAAAACCATTGAACAAATTTACACCAATTGCAAAAATGTCACTTTATGCACCTAGATCTTCTTTTCTGCCAAATTTGGTGTAATTCTGTTTAGCGGTTCAGGCTGTATTCGTGTATAAAATCTCCATGGGAAATTGCACGGGGAAAACAGGTGTTGGGACCCCTCTTTTTTTCGGCCGCAGCTTGATGATTCACCCTGAAACTCTCTAAACAGCAGCTGAAGTGAGTGGCAAACAAAACAAAAAATGCTTTGTCTATGGCAACCACCGGTAGGTAATATATATTATCTAGCAGGGGTCGCCATTAAGTAGTTATAGTAAGGTCACCTGTTCCATCAAAATAGCGTTTTTATGTTGCTAATAAATTTGCTACTGTTTGACAAATCTCCACACAACTTTCTAAAAAGGTGCTACTTTTTTACTACTTTGTACATGGCAAGTTTCAGCGTGATCAGCCAAGAAGGGGCCGAGGAAAATAGGGGACCTCAAAACGGAAAAATCCCCATGCATTTTCCATAGACTGCTTTAGACAAGGTTACAACAAAAACTGCTTACACCAAATTTGACAGGATGGTAGATTTTGGTCTGCAGATTGTGCCTTTTTAGGTTTAGCCTGAGCCAGCGTGCATGCGCTGCACTGCGAGGCTTTTAGTAAGGGCTTTAAACTGTAAACACACGCTTTTTTTTTTATCACCCGCAATTGGCCTTTGCATGCGTCTTTCTAAGAAAGACAGCACGCAATTGATCCAAGGTGGGTGCATGTCCCGCCTTCTCTGTCCCCTGGCCTAGGGTGCTCGGGAGCGAGCAGCAGCACCATTTGTTTCCAATTATCGCGCCCGTGTCTAGCATTCGCGTTAATTGGAAACAGATGGCGGTCAGCGCTGGTCGTGCTGGTTTTTATCCTGCAGTTGCGGCCACAGTCGTAAAGTACTTCATTTTACACTCCATGTTTCATGCATATGCGATGTTGCTTTAAAGCCCAGTTGCCATGTTACGCAATGCCAATCACACATATCCTGTGTATTTAATGTCTATTGAAAACAGCTGTAGCAGAAAAAACCATGTCATCTCTCTCGCTTTCTCTTTCTCGTCTGTATTTCCGACTCTCTCGTTCCTTACTTCATTCTATTTCTCCCTTTGCATGGTATGAATCTCTTTCTTCCTCTGTCTAGCGTTAGCCCTCCCTTTATCCATGTCACTCCTGTCATTCTCTCTCTCTTTCTTTTCCTCTCTCTCTTTTGTCTGCCACAGTTGGCCCCGCATTGATGCCCATTTCACTCCCATAGCTTTCAACCCTGCATTATACCTCTCTTGGTGCGCCTGTCCTCCTGGTAAATTTTCCGTCCCATTGTTTGTTGAGGCGAGCGGGTTTCATGGCAGGTTTAGCAGTCAAAACACGCGGAACATCTTTTAAAAACCTGCTGTTTGATTGTCTCTGTGTGTTTGGAAAAATAAGCCTTCCCTACCCAGCGAGCAAATATTTGAAGGCGGGCAGCGCAGATAGGGAAAGGGCAACATTATCTGCACCAGGCGCACGAGCAGTTAGAAGGGATGGACACGCGCCAGGTGGCACACTTAGAAAGGCAGGCACCAGGGCGGCGGGGCTCTGTACAGCCCGGGGAAACCAGGTCATCAATGGTCACGTTTTCAATAAACATTTGCACTGCAGAGAAAGGCTTGACGCGGTGATAGGTTAGCCTAAAGTACAAATCATTTTGATACCTTATGCTGGACTTTCTGAAAACAATATCTAGGAGGGCACACGGAGACCCTTCATGTGGCTATGACATGCAGACATGGGTCAGGTGCTTTCTCGTCAGATACCACTTCCCTTTACCTCAGTCGGCACACATACGTTATTGATTTAGAATGTCAGTGTGAAGCCTCTTCAGTACGCTTTGTTTGCACGTGAGTGCGGGTGCAGCCGACTATTGAAGTGTTATTCTTTTCAGGAGAGACGTACAGCAGCCACAATGCTCTACAACACAGCCAAATGTTGTAGCTAAACACATAAGGTCCCAAAGGCGAGACCTATTGGCTATGCCAATGCTTGTTTGGTTTGGTGTAAACCCTTTTAGTGTTTTTTGAGAAATTAAGGGTCACAAATAATTGTATACCTGGACGGTTGGGTCCAGGAATGGCTCGAGCAACTCTTGTTGGACCACCAATTTAAAGATGTTGACAGTCATGTCAAAAATTATGTCATAGAACGTTATGAGTGATGTAATATGTGAGGTCATAAGCAGTGTATGGCGGGGGTGCAAGTTATAGTTAGCTCTAACTGTATTTGGTGAATATCTATGCTTTTTTTTGTTAAAAATGTTAATGTTGTCACTGACAAAGTGAAGTCACCTTAATCTGACATTACTTTAACCTTTATTTTGTTGAGTACATATAGATATATATATATATATACACAGGGATGTGGAATTCCTATAGCCTGACACCCAGGACACATTGTTTGGGGTCAAGGACAACAAGTTTCCATGTATGTTTTGTTCTTGGGACAAGTAGGCCCAACCCCCTACATCACAAACCCTTTCACTGCCAGTTTACAGTACCACATTATGGATCAGGGAAAGGCATTGCCTGCAGTTAAGTTAATATTTGTGTCCATGTATTAATGCTGTTCAAACTTGTATTTATGGTTCATTAATGCAAAACCTTTATTATAAGGGTGAGCGATCTAAGTAAATATTGTAAGCTCAGACTGTACTATTGACAGTGGTTCCAGTATGAAAATGTGTACACATTTTCAATGTTTAGCAATATGAGGCTATGCATACTGCTCCCAGAATGCGCTCTGATTAGATGCAAATATATGCAGAAGCTTGAAAGCAAGATAGATTATTCTTTGCTTTCAAAATAAAATGTTTAAAAAAAATGCAAAAACATTTTGCTAAACTACTGTGACATTTTAGGTACTGTTTTCCTGCAGCATCATTTAGTAAACTGTGCTGATGTATGCCAGTATTTCCCAAAAATATTCATAATGGAAAATCAGTGTAACCAGTTTTAATAAGATTATGGGAATCATAAAAATAAACAAGCTTTCGAAAAGCCAATGGGTCTGAAATTGTTGATCAGCCTTTTGGTTTTGTCAATGTGTGACTTGTTTTGGCATGTTTTTTGTAAAACCTTATGGGTGTGGGAGCTGCCGGGCCCTAATCTTTATAACAAACAGTGGCAAAAGCAAAAATTGTTTTGGTCTCAAAAAGCACACATTGCCACAGTAGTTCCTGGCACTGAACAAAACAACTGTGTGCTGATTATGCTCCTTGTGAAAGAACACAATGCTGTCACTCACAGTGAAGCTAGCCAACAGACAGAATTTTAATAAACACAAAATGTCATGGTTAACGCCAGACCTAATTAGGGGCCCAATTATTAAATAAAGTCTCAAAAGTGCACTCATGTCCTTGCATTACGTGCAGATATGTGACTTTCGTGAATTCATAAGACTTTACAGAAGTAGGCCAAGAAATAGTACTATATTTGTGAACGACATTTTAGCATGAGCAAATATGCAAATGTAGATTTGCTCATGTGAAAATCTGAGTGTTTGCAAGTTCACTTTCCCGCCAACCATTGTTTTCCCAACCCTGGAAGAAGTTTTATGTCTGCCATTGTCAGGAGTAAATTTCCAACCTTTCTCAGTATGGGAAAAGATTAGAGAAGAGTTGGTGAAAACCCTTAAAACATGCAAGCTAGTAGGTTTTCAAAGACTCAAAAGGGCATTCCAACCCAGGAACTGATGCTTACTTTCAGCCCCAATATGTAAATATGCGGAAACGTGGCAACATAAGGGATTCGTTAGTATTCAAACCCTACTATGTAAGGAGCCCTGGCATATTTAGAGAGGCTATTTCGGAGCTCTCATATAATGAGACTGCTGCCTTAATTTGTCACCGCATTACATGGCACAAAAGGGACAAGTGGATTTTGTTACAGGACAAGTAGATTTATGAACTAACCTGCCCCATGGACAAGTAGATATTTTATTAAATTTCACACCCTTGATATATATATCTATATCTATTTTTATACAGATCATGGCATTTGTGGAAGAGAAGTGCAAGCAGCCATGCCATTGGCCCAGGAACATCCAATGAGGATTTAAAATATTGTATTTCAACCAATGAACAGACTGGGACTATACAACATTTCTTACAACTGATGAAGGCATCTCGCCGAAACGCGTCTTATTAAAGAAATGTCTGCCATCAAACCTGTTGCCCCGTGAGTGCTTCACACTTCGTGTGACCGAGCCTGAATTTTAATTGTGAACTCCTACCTTGCAAATTACAGCAACCGACATAAGAGTTCAGCTGCATGGTGGGACCTTGGAGCCAGTGATTTCTTACCTGCTTGAACCGCTGCTGCGTTGTGTGTACCGTCGACCAACTAGGTCGCGAGCTATACAAGCCCGAGGACGCCGAGCCATTTGACCGATGCCTGTGGTCACATTACAGATGCACCAGCTGGCGAGGGGGACATGGTGCTAGACCCCGGGGGCCAAGGGGGCATGGCATTACAGATCATGGCATTTGCGGAAGAGAAGTGCAAGCAGCTATGCCATTGGCCCGGGAACATCCAATGAGGATAGAGAATATTGTATTTCAACCAATGAACAGACTGGCAGTATACAACATTTCTTGTAACTGATGAAGGCATCACGCCGAAACGCGTCTTATTAAAGAAATGTCTACCAACAAACCTATTGCCCCGTGAGTGCTTCACACTTCATGTGACCGAGCCTGAATTTTAATTGCGAACTCCTACCTCGCAAATTACAGCACCCGCCATAAGAGTTCAGCAGCATGGTGGGACCTTGCAGCCTCTGATTTCTTACCTGCTTGAACCACTGCTGCGTTGTGTGTACCGTCGACCAACTAGGTCGCGAGTTATAGAAGCCCGAGGACCCCGAGCCATTTGACCGACGCCTGCGGTCACATTACAGATGCACCAGCTGGCGAGGGGGACATGGTGCTTGCCCGGGGGGCCAAGGGGGCGTGGCATTACAGATCATGGCATTTGCAGAAGAGAAGTGCAAGCAGACATGCAATTGGCCCGGTAACATCCAATGAGGATTGAGAATATTGTATTTCAAATAATGAACATACTGGGACTAAACAGCATATCTTGTATCTGATGAAGGCATCACGCCGAAACGTGTCTTATTATAGAAATGTCTGCCAATTAACCTGTTGCCCAATGAGTGCTTCACACTTCTTGTGACTGAGCCTGAATTTTAATTGTGAACTCCTACTTCGCAAATTACAGCACCCGCCATAAGAGTTCAGCTGCATGGTGGGACCTTGGAGCCAGTGATTTCTTACCTGCTTGAACCGCTGCTGGGTTGTGTGTACCGTCAACCAACTAGGTCGCGAGCTATACAAGCCCGAGGACGCCGAGCCATTTGACCAACGCCTGCTGTCACATTACAGATGCACCAGCTGGCGAGGGGGACATGGTGCTTGACCCCGGGGGCCAAGGGGGCATGACATTACAGATCATGGCATTTGCGGAAGAGAAGTGCAAGCAGCCATGCCATTGGCCTGGAAACATCCAATGAGGATTGATAATATTGTATTTCAACCAATGAACAGACTGGGACTATACAACATTTCTTGCAACTGATGAAGGCATCACGCCGAAACGCGTCTTATTAAAGAAATGTCTGCCAACGAACCTGTTGCCCCGTGAGTGCTTCACACTTCGTGTGACCGAGCATGAATTTTAATTGCGAACTCCTACCTTGCAAATTACAGCACCAGCCATAAGAGTTCAGCAGCATGGAGGGACCTTGGAGTCTCTGATTTCTTACCTGCTTGAACTGCTGCTGCGTTGTGTGTACCGTCGACCAACAAGGTCGCGAGCTATACAACCCTGAGGACGCCGAGCCATTTGACTGACGCCAGCGGTCACATCACAGATGCACCAGCTGGCGAGGGGGATATGGTGCTTGACCCCGGGGGCCACTGGGGCGTGGCATTACAGATCATGGCATTTGCGGAAGAGAAGTGCAAGCAGCTATGCCATTGGCCCGGGAAAATCCAATGAGGATTGAGAATATTGTATTTCAAAAAATGAAAAGACTGGGACTATACAAAATTTCCTGTAACTGATGAAGGCAGCACGCCGAAACGCGTCTTATTAAAGAAATGTCTGCCAACGAACCTGTTGCCCCGTGAGTGCTTCAAACTTCGTGTGACCGAGCCTTTATTTTAATTGCGAACTCCTACCTCGCAAATTACAGCACCCGCCATAAGAGTTCAGCAGCATGGTGGGGCCTTGGAGCCTGTGATTTCTTACCTGCTTGAACCTCTGCTGCGTTGTGTGTACCGTCGACCAACTAGGTCGCGAGCTATACAAGCCCGAGGACGCCGTGCCATTTGACCGACGCCTGCGGTCTCATTACAGATGCACCAGCTGGCGAGGGGGACATGGTGCTTGACCCCGGGGGCCAAGGGGGCATGGCATTACAGATCATGGCATTTGCGGAAGAGAATTGCAAGCAGCCATGCCATTGGCCCGGGAACATCCAATGAGGAGTGAGAATATTGTATTTCAACCATTGAACAGACTGGAACTATTCAACATTTCTTGTAACTGATGAAGGCATGAAGCCGAAATGCGTCTTATTAAAGAAATGTCTGCCAACGAACCTATTGCCCCGTGAGTGCTTCACACTTCGTGTGACCGAGCCTGAATTTTAATTGCGAACTCATACCTCGCAAATTACAGCACCCTGCATAAGAGTTCAGCAGCATGGTGGAACCTTGGAGCCTGTGATTTCTTACCTGCTTGAACCGCTGTTGCGTTGTGTGTACCGTCGACCAACTAGGTCGTTAGCTATACAAGGTCGAGGACGCCGATCCTTTTGACCGACGCCTGCGGTCACATTACAGATGCACAAGCTGGTGGCGGGGACATGGTGCTTGACCCCGGGGGCCAAGGGGGCGTGGCATTACAGATCATGGCATTTGCGGAAGAGAAGTGCAAGCAGCAATGCGATTGGCCCGGGAACATCCAATGAGGATTGAGAATATTGTAATTCAAATAGTGAACAGACTGGGACTATAGAACATTTCTTGTAACTGATGAAGGCATCACGCCGAAACGCATCTTATTAAGGAAATGTCTGCCAACTAACCTGTTGCCCCGTGAGCGCTTCACACTTCCTGTGACCGAGCCTGAATTTTAATTGCAAACTCCTACCTTGCAAATTACAGCACCCGCCATAAGAGTTCAGCAGCATGGAGGGACCTTGGAGTCTCTGATTTCTTACCTGCTTGAACTGCTGCTGCGTTGTGTGTACCGTCGACCAACTAGGTCGCGAGCTATACAACCCTGAGGACGTCGAGCCATTTGACTGACGCCTGCGGTCACATCACAGATGCACCAGCTGGCGAGGGGATATGGTGCTTGACCCCGGGGGCCACTGGGGCGTGGCATTACAGATCATGGCATTTGCGGAAGAGAAGTGCAAGCAGCTATGCCATTGGCCCGGGAAAATCCAATGAGGATTGAGAATATTGTATTTCAAAAAATGAACAGACTGGGACTATACAAAATTTCCTGTAACTGATGAAGGCAGCACGCCGAAACGCGTCTTATTAAAGAAATGTCTGCCAACGAACCTGTTGCCCCGTGAGTGCTTCAAACTTCGTGTGACCGAGCCTTTATTTTAATTGCGAACTCCTACCTCGCAAATTACAGCACCCGCCATAAGAGTTCAGCAGCATGGTGGGGCCTTGGAGCCTGTGATTTCTTACCTGCTTGAACCTCTGCTGCGTTGTGTGTACTGTCGACCAACTAGGTCGCGAGCTATACAAGCCCGAGGACGCCGTGCCATTTGACCGACGCCTGCGGTCACATTACAGATGCACCAGCTGGCGAGGGGGACATGGTGCTTGACCCCGGGGGCCAAGGGGGAATGGCATTACAGATCATGGCATTTACGAAAGAGAATTGCAAGCAGCCATGCCATTGGCCCGGGAACATCCAATGAGGATTGAGAATATTGTATTTCAACCATTGAACAGACTGGAACTATTCAACATTTCTTGTAACTGATGAAGGCATGAAGCCGAAATGCGTCTTATTAAAGAAATGTCTGCCAACGAACCTGTTGCCCCGTGAGTGCTTCACACTTCGTGTGACCGAGCCTGAATTTTAATTGCGAACTCCTACCTCGCAAATTACAGCACCCTGCATAAGAGTTCAGCAGCATGGTGGAACCTTGGAGCCTGTGATTTCTTACCTGCTTGAACCGCTGCTGCGTTGTGTGTACCGTCGACCAACTAGGTCGTTAGCTATACAAGGTCGAGGACGCCGATCCTTTTGACCGACGCCTGCGGTCACATTACAGATGCACAAGCTGGTGAGGGGAACATGGTGCTTGACCCTGGGGGCCAAGGGGGCGTGGCATTACAGATCATGGCATTTGCGGAAGAGAAGTGCAAGCAGCAATGCCATTGGCCCGGGAACATCCAATGAGGATTGAGAATATTGTAATTCAAATAATGAACAGACTGGGACTATAGAACATTTCTTGTAACTGATGAAGGCATCACGCCGATACGCGTCTTATCAAAGAAATGTCTGCCAATGAACCTGTTCCCCAGTGAGTGCTTCACACTTCGTGTGACAGAGCCTGAATTTTAATTGCGAACTCCTACTACACTAATTGCAGCACCCGCCCTAAGAGTTCAGCAGCATGGTGGGACCTTGGAGCCAGTGATTTCTTACCTGCTTGAACCGCTGCTGAGTTGTGTGTACCGTCAACCAACTAAGTCGCGAGCTATACAAGCCCGAGGACGCCGAGCCATTTGACCGAAGCCTGCGGTCACAATACAGATGCAACAGCAGGCGAGGGGGACATGGTGCTTAACCCCGGGGGCCAAGGGGGCGTGACATAACAGATCATGGCATTTGCGGAAGAGAAGTGCAAGCAGCCATGCCATTGGCCCGGGAACATCCAATGAGGATTGAGAATATTGTATTTCAACCAATGAACAGACTGGGACTATACAACATTTCTTGTAACTGATGAAGGCATCACGCCGAAATGCGTCTTATTAAAGAAATGTCTGCCAACGAACCTGTTGCCACGTGAGTGCTTAACACTTCGTGTGACCTAGCCTGAATTTTAATTGCGAACTCCTACCTCGCAAATTACAGCACCCGCCATAAGAGTTCAGCAGCATGGCGGGACCTTGAAGCCAGTGATTTCTTACCTGCTTGAACCGCTGCTACATTGTGTGTACCGTCGACCAACTAGGTCACGAGCTATACAAGCCCGAGGACGCCGATCCATTTGACCAAAGCCTGCGGTCACATTACAGATGCAACAACAGGCGAAGGGGACATGGTGCTTAACCCCTGGGGCCAAAGGGGCGTGGCATTACAGATCATGGCATTTGCGGAAGAGAAGTGCAAGCAGCTATGCCATTGGCCCGGGAAAATCCAATGAGGATTGAGAATATTGTATTTAAAAAAATGAACAGACTGGGACTATACAAAATTTCCTGTAACTGATGAAGGCAGCACGCCGAAACGCGTCTTATTAAAGAAATGTCTGCCAACGAACCTGTTGCCCCGTGAGTGCTTCAAACTTCGTGTGACTGAGCCTTTATTTTAATTGCGAACTCCTACCTCGCAAATTACAGCACCCGCCATAAGAGTTCAGCAGCATGGTGGGGCCTTGGAGCCTGTGATTTCTTACCTGCTTGAACCTCTGCTGCGTTGTGTGTACTGTCGACCAACTAGGTCGCGAGCTATACAAGCCCGAGGACGCCGTGCCATTTGACCGACGCCTGCGGTCACATTACAGATGCACCAGCTGGCGAGGGGGACATGGTGCTTGACCCCGGGGGCCAAGGGGGAATGGCATTACAGATCATGGCATTTGCGGAAGAGAATTGCAAGCAGCCATGCCATTGGCCCGGGAACATCCAATGAGGATTGAGAATATTGTATTTCAACCATTGAACAGACTGGAACTATTCAACATTTCTTGTAACTGATGAAGGCATGAAGCCGAAATGCGTCTTATTAAAGAAATGTCTGCCAACGAACCTGTTGCCCCGTGAGTGCTTCACACTTCGTGTGACCGAGCCTGAATTTTAATTGCGAACTCCTACCTCGCAAATTACAGCACCCTGCTTAAGAGTTCAGCAGCATGGTGGAACCTTGGAGCCTGTAATTTCTTACCTGCTTGAACCGCTGCTGCGTTGTGTGTACCGTCGACCAACTAGGTCGTTAGCTATACAAGGTCGAGGACGCCGATCCTTTTGACCGACGCCTGCGGTCACATTACAGATGCACAAGCTGGTGAGGGGAACATGGTGCTTGACCCCGGGGGCCAAGGGGGCGCGGCATTACAGGTCATGGCATTTGCGGAAGAGAAGTGCAAGCAGCAATGCCATTGGCCCGGGAACATCCAATGAGGATTGAGAATATTGTAATTCAAATAATGAACAGACTGGGACTATAGAACATTTCTTGTAACTGATGAAGGCGTCACGCCGATACGCGTCTTATCAAAGAAATGTCTGCCAATGAACCTGTTCCCCAGTGAGTGCTTCACACTTCGTGTGACAGAGCCTGAATTTTAATTGCGAACTCCTACTAAGCTAATTGCAGCACCCGCCATAAGAGTTCAGCAGCATGGTGGGACCTTGGAGCCAGTGATTTCTTACCTGCTTGAACCGCTGCTGAGTTGTGTGTACCGTCAACCAACTAGTTCGTGAGCTATACAAGCCCGAGGACGCCGAGCCATTTGACCGAAGCCTGCGGTCACAATACAGATGCAACAGCAGGCGAGGGGGACATGGTGCTTAACCCCGGGGGCCAAGGGGGCGTGACATAACAGATCATGGCATTTGCGGAAGAGAAGTGCAAGCAGCCATGCCATTGGCCCGGGAACATCCAATGAGTATTGAGAATATTGTATTTCAACCAATAAACAGACTGGGACTATACAACATTTCTTGTAACTGATGAAGGCATCACGCCGAAATGGGTCTTATTAAAGAAATGTCTGCCAACGAACCTGTTGCCGCGTGAGTGCTTAACACTTCGTGTGACCTAGCCTGAATTTTAATTGCGAACTCCTACCTCGCAAATTACAGCACCCGCCATAAGAGTTCAGCAGCATGGCGGGACCTTGAAGCTAGTGATTTCTTACCTGCTTGAACCGCTGCTACATTGTGTGTACCTTCGACCAACAAGGTCACGAGCTATACAAGTCCGAGGACGCCGATCCATTTGACCAAAGCCTGCGGTCACATTACAGATGCAACAGCAGGCGAAGGGGACATGGTGCTTAACCCCGGGGGCCAAGGGAACGTGGCATTACAGATCATGGCATTTGCGGAAGAGAAGTGCAAGCAGCCATGCCATTGGCCCGGGAACATCCAATGAGGATTGAGAATATTGTATTTCAACCAATGAACAGACTGGGACTATACAACATTTCTTGTAACTGATGAAGGCATCACGCCGAAACGCGTCTTATTAAAGAAATGTCTGCCAACGAACCTGTTAACACGTGAGTGCTTCAAACTTCGTGTGACCGAGCATTTATTTTAATTGCGAACTCCTACCTCGCAAATTACAGCACCCGCCATAAGAGTTCAGCAGCATGGTGGGGCCTTGGAGCCTGTGATTTCTTACCTGCTTGAACCTCTGCTGCGTTGTGTGTACTGTCGACCAACTAGGTCGCGAGCTATACAAGCCCGAGGACGCCGTGCCATTTGACCGACGCCTGCGGTCACATTACAGATGCACCAGCTGGCGAGGGGGACATGGTGCTTGACCCCGGGGGCCAAGGGGGAATGGCATTACAGATTATGGCATTTGCGGAAGAGAATTGCAAGCAGCCATGCCATTGGCCCGGGAACATCCAATGAGGATTGAGAATATTGTATTTCAACCATTGAACAGACTGGAACTATTCAACATTTCATGTAACTGATGAAGGCATGAAGCCGAAATGCGTCTTATTAAAGAAATGTCTGCCAACGAACCTGTTGCCCCGTGAGTGCTTCACACTTCGTGTGACCGAGCCTGAATTTTAATTGTGAACTCCTACCTCGCAAATTACAGCACCCTGCATAAGAGTTCAGCAGCATGGTGGAACCTTGGAGCCTGTGATTTCTTACCTGCTTGAACCGCTGCTGCGTTGTGTGTACCGTCGACCAACTAGGTCGTTAGCTATACAAGGTCGAGGACGCCGATCCTTTTGACCGACGCCTGCGGTCACATTACAGATGCTTTAGATGGCGAGGGGGACATGGTGCTTGACCCATGGGGCCAAGGGGGCGTGGTATCACAGTTCATGGCATTTGCGGAAGAAAAGTGCAAGCAGCCATGCCATTGGCCCGGGAACATCCAATGAGGATTGAGAATATTGTAATTCAAATAATGAACAGACTGGGACTATAGAACATTTCTTGTAACTGATGAAGGCATCACGCCGATACGCGTCTTATCAAAGAAATGTCTGCCAATGAACCTGTTCCCTAGTGAATGCTTCACACTTCGTGTGACAGAGCCTGAATTTTAATTGCGAACTCCTACTACGCTAATTGCAGCACCCGCCATAAGAGTTCAGCAGCATGGTGGGACCTTGGAGCCAGTGATTTCTTACCTGCTTGAACCGCTGCTGAGTTGTGTGTACCGTCAACCAACTAGGTCGCGAGCTATACAAGCCCGAGGACGCCGATCCATTTGACCGAAGCCTGCGGTCACAATACAGATGCAACAGCAGGCGAGGGGGACATGGTGCTTAACCCCGGGGGCCAAGGGGGCGTGACATAACAGATCATGGCATTTGCGGAAGAGAAGTGCAAGCAGCCATGCCATTGGCCCGGGAACATCCAATGAGGATTGAGAATATTGTATTTCAACAATGAACAGACTGGGACTATACAACATTTCTTGTAACTGATGAAGGCATCACGCCGAAATGCGTCTTATTAAAGAAATGTCTGCCAACGAACCTGTTGCCGCGTGAGTGCTTAACACTTCGTGTGACCTAGCCTGAATTTTAATTGCAAACTCCTATCTCGCAAATTACAGCACCCGCCATAAGAGTTCAGCAGCATGGCGAGACCTTGAAGCCAGTGATTTCTTACCTGCTTGAACCGCTGCTACATTGTGTGTACCGTCGACCAACTAGGTCACGAGCTATACAAGCCCGAGGACGCCGATCCATTTGACCAAAGCCTGCGGTCACATTACAGATGCAACAGCAGGCGAAGGGGACATGGTGCTTAACCCCGGGGGCCAAGGGGGCATGGCATTACAGATCATGGCATTTGCGGAAGAGAAGTGCAAGCAGCCATGCCATTGGCCCGGGAACATCCAATGAGGATTGAGAATATTGTATTTCAACAATGAACAGACTGAGACTTTACAACATTTCTTGTAACTGATGAAGGCATCACGCCGAAACGCGTCTTATTAAAGAAATGTCTGCCAACGAACCTGTTGCCCCGTGAGTGCTTCACACTTCGTGTGACCGAGCCTGAATTTGAATTGCGAACTCCTACCTCGCAAATTACAGCACCCGACATAAGAGTTCAGCAGCATGGTGGGACCTTGGAGCCTCTGATTTCTTACCTGCTTGAACCGCTGCTGCGTTGTGTGTACCGTCGACCAACTACGTCGCGAGCTATACGAGCCCGAGGACGCCGAGCCATTTGACCGACGCCTGCGGTCACATTACAGATGCTTTAGATGGCGAGGGGGACATGGTGCTTGACCCATGGGGCCAAGGGGGCGTGGTATCACAGTTCATGGCATTTGCGGAAGAAAAGTGCAAGCAGCCATGCCATTGGCCCGGGAACATCCAATGAGGATTGAGAATATTTGTATTTCAATCAATGAACAGACTGGGACTATACAACATTTCTTGTAACTGATGAAGGCATCCCGCCGAACCGCGTCTTATTAAAGAAATGTCTGCCAATTAACCTGTTGCCCCATGAGTGCTTCACACTTCGTGTGACCGAGCCTGAATTTTAATTGCGAACTCCTACCTCGCAAATTACAGCACCCGCCATAAGAGTTCAGCAGCATGGTGGGGCCTTGGAGCCTGTGATTTCTTACCTGCTTGAACCGCTGCTGCGTTGTGTGTACCATCGACCAACTAGGTCGCGAGTTATACAAGCCCGAGGACGCCGGGCCATTTGACCGACGCCTGCGGTCACATTACAGATGCACCAGCTGGCCAGGGGGACATGGTGCTTGACCTCGGGGGCCAAGGCGGCGTGGCATTACAGATCATGGCATTTGCGGAAGAGAAGTGCAAGCAGCCATGCCATTGGCCCGGAAACATCCAATGAGGAATGAGAATATTGTATTTCAAATAATGAACAGACTGGGACTATACAACATTTTTTGTAACTGATGAAGACATCACGCCGAAACGCGTCTTATTAAAGAAATGTCTGCCAATTAACCTGTTGCCCTGTGAGTGCTTCACACTTCGTGTGACTGAGCCTGAATTTTAATTGCGAACTCCTACCTTTCAAATTACAGCACCCGCAATAAGAGTTTAGCAGCATGGTGGGACCTTGGAGCCTGTGATTTCTTACCTGCTTGAACCTCTGCTGCGTTGTGTGTACCATCGACCAACTAGGTCGCTAGCTATACAAGCCCGAGGACGGCGAGCCATTTGACCGCCGCCTGCGGTCACATTACAGATGCACCAGCTGCCGAGGGGGACATGGTGCTTGACCCCGGGGGCCAAGGGGACGTGGCATTACAGATCATGGCATTTGCGGAAGAGAAGAGCAAGCAGCCATGCCATTGGCCCGGGAACATCCAATGAGGATTGAGAATATTGTATTTCAACCAATGAACAGACTGGGACTATACAACATTTCTTGTAACTGATGAAGGCATCACGCCGAAACGCGTCTTATTAAAGAAATGTCTACCAACGAACCTGTTGCCCCGTGAGTGCTTCACACTTCGTGTGACCGAGCCTGAATTTTAATTGCGAACTCCTACCTCACAAATTACAGCACCCGCAATAAGAGTTCAGCAGCATGGTGGGACCTTGGAGCCTGTGATTTCCTTCCTGCTTGAACCGCTGCTGCGTTGCGTGTACCATCGACCAACTAGGCCGTGAGCTATACAAGCCCGAGAACGCCGAGCCTTTTGACCGACGCCTGCTGTCACATTACAGATGCACCAGCTGGCGAGGGGGACATGGTGCTTGACCTCGGGGGCCAAGGGGGCGTGGCATTACAGATCATGGCATTTGCGGAAGAGAAGTGCAAACAGCCATGCCATTGGCCCGGGAAAATCCAATGAGGATTGAGAATATTGTATTTCAACCAATGAACAGACTGGGACTATACAACATTTTTTGTAACTGATGAAGGCATCACGCCGAAACGCGTCTTATTAAAGAAATGTCAGCCAACGAACCTGTTGCCCTGTGAGTGCTTCACACTTCGTGTGACCAAGCCTGAATTTTAATTGCAAACTCCTACCTTTCAAATTACGGCACCCGCCATAAGAGTTTAGCAGCATGGTGGGACCTTGGAGCCTGTGATTTCTTACCTGCTTGAACCTCTGCTGCGTTGTGTGTACCGTCGACCAACTAGGTCGCGAGCTATGCAAGCCCGAGGACGCCGAGCCATTTGACCGATGCCTGTGGTCACATTTCAGATGCACCAGCTGGTGAGGGGGACATGGTGCTTGACCCCGGGGGCCAAGGGGGCGTGGCATTACAGATCATGGCATTTGCGGAAGAGAAGAGCAAGCAGCCATGCCATTGGCCCGGGAATATCCAATGAGGATTGAGAATATTGTATTTCAACCAATGAACAGACTGGCACTATACAACATTTCTTGTAACTGATGAAGGCATCACGCCGAAACGCGTCTTATAAAAGAAATGTGTACCAACAAACCTATTGCCCCGTCAGTGCTTCACACTTCGTGTAACCTAGCCTGAATTTTAATTGCGAACTCCTACCTCGCAAATTACAGTACCCGCCATAAGAGTTCAGCAGCATGGTGGGACCTAGGAGCCTGTGATTTCTTACCTGCTTGAACCGCTGCTGCGTTGCGTGTACCGTCGACCAACTATGTCGCGAGCTATACAAGCCAGAGAACGCCGAGCCTTTTGACCGACGCCTGCTGTCACATTACAGATGCAACAGCTGGCGAGGGGGACATGGTGCTTGACCTCAGGGGCCAAGGGGGCGTGGCATTACAGATCATGGCATTTGTGGAAGAGAAGTGCAAGCAGCCATGCCATTGGCCCAGGAACATCCAATGAGGATTGAGAATATTGTATTTCAACCAATGAACAGACTGAGACTATACAACATTTCTTGTAACTGATGAAGGCATCACGCCGAAACGCGTCTTATTAAAGAATTGTCTGCCAACGGACCTGTTGCCCCGTGAGTGCTTCACACTTTGTGTGACCGAGCCTGAATTTTAATTGCGAACACCTACCTCGCAAATTACAGCACCCGCGATAAGAGTTCAGCAGCATGGTTGGACCTTGGAGCCTGTGATTTCTTACCTGCTTGAACCGCTGCTTCGTTATGTGTACCTTTGACCAACTAGGTTTTGAGCTATACAAGCCTGAGGACGCCGAGCCATTTGACCGACGCCTGCGGTCCCATTACAGATGCACCAGCTGGCGAGGGGGACATGGTGATTTACCCCGGGGACCAAGGGAGCGTGGCATTACAGATCATGGCATTTGCGAAAGAGAAGTGCAAGCAACCATGCCATTGGCCCGGGAACATCCAATGAGGATTGAGAATATTGTATTTCAACCAATAAACAGACTGGGACTATACAACATTTCTTATAACTGATGAAGGCATCACGCCGAAACGCGTCTTATTAAAGAAATGTCTGCCAACAGACCTGCTGTGCAAATGCCTTCTGATCCAGCCCATGAGGAAGTCCAAGAGATGCACGAAACGTGTCACGCTAAAGATTTCTGGTGCTGTGTACTGACTTTCCAGCTGTCGCTTTCACCAATAAAGCGCTGAACTTCTATCCTCCTGTGTGCTGGCTTCTGCGAGGGTATGGGAACTCTGCACACGAACGTGGCGAGTCCGTGATTGACTGCTCCACCGCTGGATTCAGTCCACCACTCGAGGTCTTCCTACCACAGTGCACTTCACATGGGACACCCAGGAGCCGCAACTTGCTTCCCAGCCGATGCCTTCCTTTACACCGCATATGGATTTATCCATGTCCTGAAGATTTCTACAAACAGGATCTCCAGTTATCTTTTCAGACCGTTGACGCCCCTCACGGTCGCACGCCTTTGTAGACTCATGCCCTTCCAGATAACTTTACTTCCAGCACCACAATTACTCACAACCCGGTCCTGAAGATGATCCTGATTGATAGGATCGAAACGTCGTCAACCCCTCAGCGCAATTGATGGCGCATTTCCTTCTGTGGCTCTACTGAAATTACTCTTAATCATTCATATACAGAATTGTAAATCATTGCTTAGAGCCTCAACTTTCACTGTATATAATTATTCACATCTGCACCATGCGCCGTTTTCGCTGACTTCACAATTGTCACTTACGTCGCCACCTTCTGTGTCACGTACACATTTCGAGCACCAAGTCCAATTCGGGTTATTTTCGCATTTATTTGCTTACAGTGCTGCTACAACTGTATCTTTCAAATGTTTGAATTTTCGTCCACTATTATATGATGCCATGTGCACATTTTAAAATCATTCCAGAGTCTCCCGTTTTCTTTTCACGTAATGTTTTATACATACATGTCTAATTGTCCTTCAGAGTGATACCAGTTGAGATATTGTTATTTTGTCTTCTTCGAGGGGACACCTCTGTTTGTTTAATATATATATATATATATTATCTACTGGCGGTCGCCAGTAGATAGTTATAGTTAGGACCGAGTTCCCATAGGAAATCTGAAATTCTATTTTGAATAACTTTGGCGCCGATTGACGAATCCTAATGGGGCGCTCCGCTCAGCTCCTACCCTGAAAGTCTCGGGGTGATTCGTCAAGCGGGGGCTGGGAAAAAAGGGGGGTCCCAAAACACGTTTTTCCCATGCATTTTCCCATAGGACCTTTAGTCGAAGGTACAGCCCGAACGGCTGAACAGAATTACTTGAAATTTGGCAAAGAGGTAGTCCTCAGGTCAGGCATGTGCCTTTTGCATATATGGTGTCAATCTGTTCAGTAGTTCCTGAGAAAATTGCAGTTAAAAGTACATAAATATCTATATGCGCGCACGGTGCGCGCACGGTGCCGTGCGCGAGCGTAATTCTGATTTGTGGTTAGATTTCAGTCAACATTCGAATCGGTCAAAATCAGGAAGTGTCGGACGCCATTTTGTGTGTGGCAGTGAAAAAGAAAGGTGGAGAACGTGAAAAGGGGGCAGGGTAGAGAGTTCCTGACCCCCTAGCCTTTGTCAGGGGGTCCCTGAAGGACCCCGAAGGATGAAAAAAACATTTTATTTCTTTTTCAAAAAATCGCGGGGTGCGCGCACGGTGAAAAACCCTTAAAAAAAAAACATTTTAAACTGTTTATAAGTTTATAGAAGATATTAACTATGCTGTTCAACTTTATCCAAATTCAAAATAAAAGAGCTGAGCCATTCCATATTAAAGGATACAATCAATCTATAACTATATACATAGGTAGTTTATTGTAAAATAAATATATACAAAATATAATAATACATACATAAATTAGCATTTAAAAAACCTTACAAATGCACTAAAAAAAACATAGGTTTCACACACGTTATAGTTAGGAATTAGCATTTAAAAAACCTTGCAAATTCACTGAAAAAACCATAGGTTTCACACATGTTATAGTTAGCTGGACATTTCACTCGTAAAAAACCATTGAAATTCCCCCGTTATAGTTAGTTCAGCTAACTATAAATCGCGCGACCGCAATCCACTGCTGATGGTGATATATTATTATATATATATATATATATATATATATATATATATATTATCTACTGGTGGTCGCCAGTAGATAGTTATAGTTAGGACCTATTTTCCATAGGAAATCCGCAACATTCTATTTGGAATAACTTTGGCGGCGATTGACGAATCTTTGCAAAATTTTCAAAACTTTTGACCAGCTCCGGTCCGCTCCTATCCTGAAAATCTCGGGATGATTCGTGTAGTGGTGGCCGAGAAAAAAGGGGGGTCCGCAGCCTAAGCGCACCCTGCCGTGCACGAGCTGTATTCTAATTGGCTGTCAAATCAGTAAGTGTTGGCAGCCATCTTGTGACTCGGTAGAACCAAGGCACAAGAAATCTGCAAAAGAAATGTGAAAAACGCAAAAAGGGGGCAGGGTAGAAACACCCTGACCACCTAGGCCTGCTCAGGAGGTCCCACAAGGATCCCCAGAGCCAAAAAAAGATTTTTTTTTCCCAAAAATCGGCGAGATTCGCGCACCCAGCGCGAATTTCGGCTGAAATTTTTTTAAAAATGAAGCGCGCTTCTTTGGTAATTGGCCCCCGGGGGTCCAAATCCCGGGGGTAATAGTTATGTAAAGGGGGGCCCAGAGGGGCCTCCCAGCCCTGGGGACCACCACCCCCAGGGCTTTATTTAATTATGTGCGGGGGGCTCTCAGGCCCCCCAACCCCAGGGACCGCCACCTCCTGGGGCTTATTTCAATTGTATGGGGGGGCTCTCAGGCCCCCCCAACCCCAGGGACCGCCACCCCCCAGGGCTTCCTAATATTCGTTGAGGGGGGTCTCAGGCCCCCCCAGCCCCAGGGACCGCCACCCCCCAGGGCTTCTTAATATTTGTTGGGGGGGCTCTCAGGCCCCCCCAGCCCTGGGGACCACCACCACCTGGGGCTTTGAAACAGGTGGGAGGGGGGCCACGCGGCCCCCCTCCTGGAGCCCTTGATGGCCCTGAGGACCGCCACGCCGTAGGGCCGGGTCCTGCAGTGTCCCAGGATCCCACCCCCAGGACACTGCCGTTTGCAATGACCCTGTCATTGCAAACTGCTTTGCTATTTGGAAGAGAGAGCAGGAAACCTGCTCTCTCTTCCAAATAGCAAAGCAGACAGATTGCTTTTCCACATGGGGAGCAGCATGTTAGCTGCTCCTCATGTGGAAAAGCAATGTCGGCTCCAGCAGGATGCAGGGAGCCAGCCTGGACCGTGGGGGGATTGGGGACTGCCCCACTGTCCCCAATGGAGTGGGCCAGCACCGGGGGATGGGGTCCCCGGGGCTATTAGTGGCCCGGGAGGGGGGGCCACGCGGACCCCCTCTCCAAAATGATTTTTTTTTTTAAATAAAAAATAAAAAAGGGCCGGCCCCGGGAGATGGGGCCCCGGGAGATGGGGTCCCCGGAGCCATAAGTGGCCAAAGGAGGGGGGCAAGGCAGACCCCTCCAAATAGTTTTTTTTTTAAAAAGGCCCATGCCCCGGGGGATGGGGTCCCCAGGGCAGATTATGGCCTCAGGAGGGGGGCCACGCGGCCCCCTTTCGATTGATTTATTATTAAAAAAAATAATTGGGGGCAGGCCCTGGGGGATGGGATCCCCAGGGACAAAAACTTTGAAAAAGAAGGGGGGCTACACAGCCCTCCTTCTTAAAAAAAAATAATTTAAAAAAAGGGATCGCTGTCGCCCCCTCATTGCACCACTCTGCAAAAGCGCCTCCGTCGCGTTTGCAGAGGAGGAACAAATTCACCTTGAATACTGGGGGTCCCTGGGGGCCAACTAGCCTACCAGGTACCTCCAGTATGCACCAGGGAGCTGCGTTGCAGAGAGGTGTTCTGAGGCCACGCCCCTTTTTACATCTCTCTGCAACGCAGCTCTGTGGCGCTTACTGGAGGTAGCTGGTGGGCTAGTTGCACCCCAGGGACCCTCAGTATTTAAGAGGAGTTAATCCCCCAACTTAAAATGCGCCTCGGGACGTGTTTGCACAGTGGTGAAGGGAGGGGGCGGGGCCTGAGTTCACATGTGGGCAAACACACCCTGTGGCGCGGTTTAAATTGGGGAATTAATTCTTTGTCAATACTAAGGGTCCCTGGGGGTCAACTAGCTCACCAGGTACCTCCAGTAAGTGCCACGGAGCTGCGTTGCAGCGTTGTAAAAAAGGGTGTGGCCTCTAAACACCTCTCTGCAACGCAGCCTCCTGGCACGTACTGGGGGTACCTGGTGGGCTAGCTGTCCCCCAGGGACCCTCAGGATTGAGGAGAAATTATTTCTCTAACTTAAAACGCGCCACAGGGTGTGTTTGCAGACATATCACCTCAGGCCACGCCCCCTTCCTTCACCACTGTGCAAATGCGCCCTGTGGCGCGTTTTAAGTTGGGGAATTAATTCTCTTTCAATACTGAGGGTCCCTGAGGGCCAAATAGCCCAACATGTATCTCCAGTATGCGCCAGGGAGCTGCGTTGCAGACAGGTGTTCAGAGGCCACGCCCCTTTTTACACCTCTCTGCAACGCAGCTCTGTGGCGCTTACTGGAGGTACCTAGTGGGCTAGTTTGACCCTAGGGACCCTTTGGAAAGGGACTTAATCTCTCAACTTAGAACGGTGACAGGGCGCCTTTACACAGTGGTGAAGGGAGGGGACGGGGCCTGACATGATGTGTGCAAACATGCCCTGTGGCGCATTTTTAGTTGGGGAAAAAATTCAACTTCTAACCTGAGGGACCATGGAAGCGCCACTGCGCTGCGCTGCAGAGAGGTGGTGCAGGCTGTGCCCCTTTTTACATCTCTCTGCTACACAGCTCTGTGGCACTTACTGGATGTACTACGAATTCCGATTTACTCACCTGTTATCAGGAGAGACCTCAGTGCTGCATCTTTGAGCCCAGTACTGATCCTGAAAAGTAATTCTAACCATACTTACCAGTAACGTGAATTTCCTTCCATAGGTTACTATTGACTGATTTCACTTGGAAAATTGTTCTAAGTGTGGAGTTTTGGAACATTTAAATATTCACCTAAAATCATCCGAGCAACAAATTCCGATTTACTCACCTGTTATCAGGAGAGAACCCATGCTGCATCTTTTAGCCCAGCACTGATCCTGAAAAGTAATTCTACCCGTACATACCAGTAACTTGTATTTCCTTCCATAGGAAGCCATTGTCTGGTTTTCACCTGAAAAGTTTCTCAGTGTCTATTTTCACAAACTAAAAATATTCCTAAAAAACCACCTGTATGACTTAAACGCATTCTTTCAACTGTTTACAGGAGATGCACTAGTGCTGGATCCAGGATCCACCACTGAGTAAGAAAAGGTAATGATAACACTACTTACCTGGTGAGTGAATTTCCTTCCATAGGGTAACATTGGCTGGTTTCACATGGAAATTCTTCTAAGTGTGGAGTTTTGGAACTTTAAAATATTCCTATAAAATCAGCAGACCTATGAATTCTGATTTACTCACCTGTTATCAGGAGAGACATCAGTGCTGCATCTTTGAGCCCAGTACTGATCCTGAAAAGTAATTCTACCCGTACTTACCAGTAACTTGTATTTCCTTCCATAGGAATCCATTGTCTGGTTTTCACCTGAAAAGTTTCTGTCTATTTTCACAAACTAAAAATATTCCTAAAAAATCGCCTGTATGACTTAAACGCATTCTTTCAATTGTTTACAGAAGATGCACCAGTGCTGGATCCAGGATCCACTACTGAGTAAGAAAAAGTAACAATAACACTACTTACCTGCTAAGTGAATTTCCTCCCATAGGATAACATTCGTGATTCTATGAGAAAAAGTTTCTAAGTGTCAACTTTTAAAATACAATAATATTCCTTAGAAATCACTAGTGTAACCAAAACGCTTTTACTCAACTGTTTACAGGAGATGTCCCAGGACTGAATCTAGGATCCAGTCCTGTGATTAGAAAAGTAATCCATAAAGTAACTAATTCCATTTACCAAGAAATTCACATTGAGCTCAATGTTGCATTGTGTCTGAAATTTTGTTGCGCATTGCAACAACTGTAACTACTGTACTTAAAAGTCTATTGCCTATTTGCAAAGTATTTAAACTAAAGTAATTCATTCTGAGAAAGTATATTTTGTAATGTAATGTATAATGTAATTATAATGTAATTAAAATAAAAAATATCTAAAAATAAATAGTTTAAAAAAATGTAGTAAATCAGTATCAAAATAAATAAATATAACAATTAATACATTTAAAAACTGTCATTTACAAAACCTTTGAAATTCACTGAAAAAAACATAGGTTTCAGACATGTTACAGTTAGGAATTAGCATTTAAAAAACCTTAGAAATTCACTGAAAAAACCATAGGTTTCAGGGTTGTTATAGTTAGCTGGACATTTCACTCGTACAAAACCATTGAAATTCCTCCGTTATAGTTAGTTCTACTAACTATAACTCGCGCGCCCACAATACACTACAGATGATGTCACATATTACATAATTCATGACATGGTCAGTGACATCACTGATGACATCACTGATGACATCTCAAATGACATCACTGATGACGTCATCAGCAGTGGATTGCGGGCGTGCGAGTTATAGTTAGTAGAACTAACTATAGCGGAGGAATTTCAATGGTTTTGTACGAGTGAAATGTCCAGCTAACTATAACACCTGTGAAACCTATGGTTTTTTCAGTATATATATATGGCGGTTGCCAGTAGATAGTTATAGTTAGGACCTATTTTCCATAGGAAATCCGCAACATTCTATTCCCAATAAGTCTGGCGCCGGTTGACGAATCCTCGCGCAATTTTCCAAACTTTTGGCCAGCTCCGCTCCGCTCCTACCCTGAAAGTTTTGCGGTGATCCGTCAAGCGGAGGCCGAGAAAAAAGGGGGGTCCCAAAACGCGTTTTCCCCATGCAATTTCCCATAGGATCTGTTGTCGCAGCTACAGCCCGAACCGCTGAACGGAATGACACCAAATTTGGCAAAGAGGTAGTCCTCAGTTCGGACTCGTGCCTTTTGCATATATGGTGTAAATCTGTTCAGTAGTTCCTGAGAAAATTAGGGTAAAAAAGTTAGTGATATCTATGGCCGGGGAGGATCCGCAGACACTACCCACACCGTAAGCGCACCCTCCCCGAACCAAGCGTGCACCCTCCCGATCGCGCACTGAATGCTAATTGGCTGTCGAGTGTCTCTCTACATTTGAAACCAGGAACTGTTGGCGGCCATTTTCTGCCTCGGTAGAAGCGAGGCTGAAGAAGCAAGGAGAAAAAGTGTGTAAAACATATAAAGGGGGCAGAGTGGAAATACTCTGACCCTCTAGAGGTCCTTCGGGGGTCCCAGAAGGACCCTCTGGGGCCCCCTTTTTTGTAAAAAGAAAAGAAAAGAGCGCACGGTGCGCGCATCCTATCGCGTTGGATGCACGGATCCTCTCGCGGTGGGTTCGCGGATCCAAGGGGAAAAAAAATGAAATTGTTGGGAGATAAAGATCAACCTTAAGTGTTTTGTTCTTGAGTGGCTCTAAAAAGAGCTGTTGTGTTCATTTAGAGTTTTTGGTACTTATAAGTAAGTACCTATACAGAGTCCAAAGTTGTTGAGGAAGACTCTGTTTCCTTCATCAGTAAAGTGTACTCCATCTCTCCTATACATCTCTTGCATATGAAAGCGCAGATTGTTATTGTAAATGAACCCCATTCTATAGTCTCAGAGAAAAGCAGAAACAGATTTATTCACATGTTTCCTAGCTTTCTCAATCTGTGGACAAAAATTATTGGACCAGTTCCATTTCTGCCTTTGGCATATGTTAGAGTACACAAAGGCAGTTTTAGGGAAAAGTGAAATCAGTTTTGCAAAGGTGTCCTTCATAAGCATTTCCAAACCTACCCCAGTCAAAGTGCCTAGGTCATTGCCACCACAGTGCACTATTATGAGGTCAGGGTGTTGGATTTGCATGAAGGATTTCACCAATGGCATCAATTGGTGCCACTTTAACCCTCTCTGTCCAATCCATTTAATGTCTACATTTGGCAAACCTAGGTCGTTGTGAATGCCTTTGTTTTCTGCATACCTTTGGCTCCAGAAAATGTAGCTGTGTCCCACAATCCACACTGTAAGCATCTTGTAAGGAGATCTGGATGCACTCAGATGGTCTCTCTAAATGAAATGGCACTTTGGAAAGTAAGATGTTTCTAAAATGGTGGCTAAGATGCAATTATGAAAAAAGACAAGAAATCATTGGTTGTTTGACAACCTTCCACACTGAAAGGTAGGGTGCATATTTCTGTTTTTTAAACGCATGATTCTTATTGGTTAACAAAAACTGATTGTAAGGAACATTATATATGATAAGCTGATATGTTGAGAAGTCAAGCACACTTGCTGTTTTGATTAGCAGCATTGTGTGTGCTGAACTTGTGACCTGTGTCCTCAGTACAGTGTTCCATGACCTGTTTCTATGGTAACGGGCAGAAGGCAGATTGGGGGAAGGGTTGAAGTTTATGTCATTTGGAAAGGGTTGAAATGTTTAACCCACAGAAATGTGTGTTTTCTTTTGAATTTATGTGGGAAGGAATGTGATTTGATGTTTACATGTATATGTGTGGAAAAAGAGAGGGAAACGTTGCCATTCTTTGGTTCTGCTGAGAGGTGCACAGTGCAGAGATTCTGTATAAGGAAATCTGGTGTGTGACTGATATCTGGTGTGTGACTGATATACTTCTTAATCTACAAAACATCTTGAAAGTGAGTTATTTAATTGTGAGGGGATGTATGTAGACTATTTTAATCAGACTAATGTATTTCTTCTGCTAAAGTGTAGGGAGTACTTTTTTTCTCTACAATCTTATTGACAGTATGTGTGCATGTAGAAACCATTCTGTGATGAGCATTTGTGTTTTTCATGTGTTTGCAGACAGATAACTGTGCTGTTTTTATATTTTGGTAGATTTAGAAACCAGACATTGTTTATGAATTTGTGAAAGGAGTTATGTTATGTTCCTATACTAAAATGTAGTACTTCTTCTAGATGAAGAAATGTGTTTTGGTATAGTGCAAGGGATAGTGTTGTTTGTCTAGAATCACACAGAGAGCCTGTGTGCATTTGGGAACCACTGTGAGAAAAGCATTTGGTAATATCTTGTATTTGCTGACAGATAACTCTTTTAAAACCTGTGATGTTGTCAAGTTTTAGTAGCATTAGAAGCCAGTCTTTGCTTATGCGTTGATTAAATGAGTCAGGCACTAAAGTGCAGTTGTGAAATATGTAGATTGTGTGCAGTTCCCTTACCTCTTCCACTGTAGTGAATGAGTTTTGGTAAACTCCTAGGGATAGTGGTGCTTGTGTAGAATCACACTGTGAGTCTGTGTACATTTGGGAACCACTGTGAGAGAAGCGTTTGGTAACATCGTGTATTTGCTGACAGATAACTGTTTTAAAACATGTCATGTTGTGAAGTTTTAGTAGCATTAGAAGACAGTTATGGCTTATGCTTTCATTAAATGAGTTAGGTATTGACAGTAAAGTGTAGTTGTGAAATATGTAGATTTTGTGCAGTTCCTTTACCACTTCCAGAGTAGTGAATGAGTTTTGGTAAACTCCTAGGGATAGTGGTGCTTGTCTAGAATCACACTGTGAGTCTGTGTGCATTTGGGAACCACTGTGAGAGAAGTATTTGGTAACATTGTGTATTAGCTGACAGATAACTGTTTTAAAACCTGTCATGTTGTCAAGTTTTAGTAGCATTAGAAGCCAGTCTTTGCTTATGCGTTGATTAAATGAGTCAGGCATTGACACTAAAGTGCAGTCGTGAAACATGTAGATTGTGTGCAGTTCCCTTACCTCTTCCACTGTAGTGAATGAGTTTTGGTAAACTCCTAGGGATAGTGGTGCTTGTGTAGAATCACACTGTGAGTCTGTGTACATTTGGGAACCACTGTGAGAGAAGCGTTTGGTAACATCGTGTATTTGCTGACAGATAACTGTTTTAAAACATGTCATGTTGTGAAGTTTTAGTAGCATTAGAGGACAGTTATGGCTTATGCTTTCATTAAATGAGTTAGGTATTGACAGTAAAGTGTAGTTGTGAAATATGTAGATTTTGTGCAGTTCCTTTACCACTTCCAGAGTAGTGAATGAGTTTTGGTAAACTCCTAGGGATAGTGGTGCTTGTCTAGAATCACACTGTGAGTCTGTGTGCATTTGGGAACCACTGTGAGAGAAGTATTTGGTAACATTGTGTATTAGCTGACAGATAACTGTTTTAAAACCTGTCATGTTGTCAAGTTTTAGTAGCATTAGAAGCCAGTCTTTGCTTATGCGTTGATTAAATGAGTCAGGCATTGACACTAAAGTGCAGTCGTGAAACATGTAGATTGTGTGCAGTTCCCTTACCTCTTCCACTGTAGTGAATGAGTTTTGGTAAACTCCTAGGGATAGTGGTGCTTGTCTAGAATCACACTGTGAGTCTGTGTACATTTGGGAACCACTGTGAGAGAAGCGTTTGGTAACATTGTGTATTTGCTGACAAATAACTGTTTTAAAACATGTCATATTGTGAAGTTTTAGTAGCATTAGAAGACAGTTATGGCTTATGCTTTCATTAAATGAGTCAGGCATTGACACTAAAGTGCAGTCGTGAAATATGTAGATTGTGTACAGTTCCCTTACCTCTTCCACTGTAGTGAATGCGTTTTGGTAAACTCCTAGGGATAGTGGTGCTTGTCTAGAATCACACTGTGAGTCTGTGTGCATTTGGGAACCACTGTGAGAGAAGCCTGCGGTAACATAATATATTTGCTGACAGATAACTGTTTTAAAACCTGTCATGTTGTCAAGTTTTAGTAGCATTAGAAGCCAGTCTTTGCTTATGCGTTGATTAAATGACTCAGGCATTGACACTAAAGTGCAGTCGTGAAATATGTAGATTGTGTGCAGTTCCCTTACCTCTTCCACTGTAGTGAATGAGTTTTGGTAAACTCCTAGGGATAGTGGTGCTTGTCTAGAATCACACTGTGAGTCTGTGTGCATTTGGGAACCACAGTGAGAGAAGCGTTTGGTAACATCGTGTATTTGCTGACAGATAACTGTTTTAAAACCTGTCATGTTGTCAAGGTTTAGTAGCATTAGAAGACAGTTATGGCTTATGCTTTCATTAAATGAGTTAGGTATTGACAGTAAAGTGTAGTTGTGAAATATGTAAATTGTGTGCAGTTCCTTTACCACTTCCACCGTAGTGAATGAGTTTTGGTATATTCCTAGGGATAGTGGTGCTTGTCTAGAATCACACTGTGAGTCTGTGTGCATTTGGGAACCACTGTGAGAGAAGCGTTTGGTAACATTGTGTATTTGCTGACATATAACAGTTTTAAAACCTGTCATGTTGTCAAGTTTTAGTAGCATTAGAAGCCAGTCTTTGCTTATGCGTTGATTAAATGAGTCAGGCATTGACACTAAAGTGCAGTCGTGAAACATGTAGATTGTGTGCAGTTCCCTTACCTCTTCCACTGTAGTGAATGAGTTTTGGTAAACTCCTAGGGATAGTGGTGCTTGTCTAGAATCACACTGTGAGTCTGTGTACATTTGGGAACCACTGTGAGAGAAGCGTGCGGTAACATAATATATTTGCTGACAGATAACTGTTTTAAAACCTGTCATGTTGTCAAGTTTTAGTAGCATTAGAAGCCAGTCTTTGCTTATGCATTGATTAAATGACTCAGGCATTGACACTAAAGTGCAGTCGTGAAATATGTAGATTGTGTGCAGTTCCCTTACCTCTTCCACTGTAGTGAATGAGTTTTGGTAAACTCCTAGGGATAGTGGTGCTTGTCTAGAATCACACTGTGAGTCTGTGTGCATTTGGGAACCACTGTGAGAGAAGCGTTTGGTAACATCGTGTATTTGCTGACAGATAACTGTTTTAAAACCTGTCATGTTGTCAAGTTTTAGTAGCATTAGAAGACAGTTATGGCTTATGCTTTCATTAAATGAGTTAGGTATTGACAGTAAAGTGTAGTCGTGAAATATGTAGATTGTGTGCAGTTCCTTTACCACTTCCACTGTAGTGAATGAGTTTTGGTATATTCCTAGGGATAGTGGTGCTTGTCTAAAATCACACTGTGAGTCTGTGTGCATTTGGGAACCACTGTGAGAGAAGCGTTTGGTAACATTGTGTATTTGCTGACAGATAACTGTTTTAAAACCTGTCATGTTGTCAAGTTTTAGTAGCATTAGAAGCCAGTCTTTGCTTATGCGTTGATTAAGTGAGTCAGGCATTGACACTAAAGTGCAGTCGTGAAATATGTAGATTGTGTGCAGTTCCCTTACCTCTTCCACTGTAGTGAATGAGTTTTTGTAAACTCCTAGGGATAGTGGTGCTTGTCTAGAATCACACTGTGAGTCTGTGTGCATTTGGGAACCACTGTGAGAGAAGCGTTTGGTAACATCGTGTATTTTCTGACAGATAACTGTTTTAAAACCTGTCATGTTGTCAAGTTTTAGTAGCATTAGAAGACAGTTATGGCTTATGGTTTCATTAAATGAGTTAGGTATTGACAGTAAAGTGTAGTTGTGAAATATGTAGATTCTGTGCAGTTCCTTTGCCACTTCCACTGTAGTGAATGAGTTTTGGTAAACTCCTAGGGATAGTGGTGCTTGTCTAGAATCACACTGTGAGTCTGTGTGCATTTGGGAACCACTGTGAGAGAAGCGTTTGGTAACATCGTGTATTTGCTGACAGATAACTGTTTTAAAATCTGTCATGTTGTCAAGTTTTAGTAGCATTAGAAGGCAGTCTTTGCTTATGCGTTGATTTAATGAGTCAGGCATTGACACTAAAGTGCAGTCATGAAATATGTAGATTGTGTGCAGTTCCCTTACCTCTTCCACTGTAGTGAATGAGTTTTGGTAAACTCCTAGGGATAGTGGTGCTTGTCTAGAATCACACTGTGAGTCTGTGTGCATTTGGGAACCACTGTGAGAAAAGCATTTGGTAACATCGTGTATTTGCCGACAGATAACTTTTTAAAAATCTGTCATGTTGTCAAGTTTTAGTAGCATTAGAAGCCAGTCTTTGCTTATGCGTTGATTAAATGAGTCAGGTATTGACACTAAAGTGCAGTCGAGAAATATGTAGATTTTTTTTTTTTTTTAATTATAATTTTTTATTGAGCAGAGGAGAGCAGGATAAAAAACAATCTTTAAACACTATCACGATTTCTTTCTGATACATGCATGAGTCTGAAACATCAAATCCTAACATACCAATCTAAAATCAAAGATATAGACTTGTAAAACAACCCCACATAAAAATAGCATAGTGCTTTCTTATAATACAAGCCATAAAAATAACCTAAAACAGAGTGTAGGGCTACTAAAGTACAGTGTGAAGCACTATAGGACTTTCTACAGAACTTCAATTTTATATTGATAACAATTTGTCTAATGGCCTCCAATCCCCAGTAAGAAAAGCATCTGCTTTTCCCCAACCTTCTATCCCGCCACATTTTAATCTGTTTCAACGGATCAACAATAAATTGTGCAAAAATACAAATTTTCTTAAAGTGCAGTATATTAAAGGGCTAAGTGCTAAAGTACTAAACCACTACCATACGGGAATTCTATATGGCTTGATACTTATCCAAGAACCTCCAAACCAGAGTGAATTTTTTAACTGCCCCTACCCGCTTGGCATATGCTTCTTCATATCTCCTTGTCCTCCACATTTTAATTAACCATCCCGAGTAGGAAGGGATCTCTTCTGTTCTCCACTTTTGTAGAATTAAAGACCGTGCTATTACAGCACCAATAGCCACAAACGTCGCTTCTGCTTTATTTAAGTCAGCTCTTACTCTAGAGATCCCAAACAACGCCACCTCTGTCTCTGGGTCGATAATTTTATCGATTGCATAGCTTATAGCTGAAAAAAATGTATTCCAGAAAGTTTGGAGTTTTGGGCATGTAAAACAAATATGTAGCCAGTCTCCCTCTCCCAAAGCCTGGCACCGAAAGCAATTATTTTCGATCCCGGCATGGCGCTTGTTTAATACTGCTGGAGTATAATATGCCATCCACCTTGAAAGAAAGGCCATCCTTTTAAAATTGGCTGCTCTCAATGCTTTACTACCCAATTGTGAAATCAGCTGCCACTCTTGATGGGAGAACTTGCAGTTAGTTTCTTGTGTGATTTTTCCCAAGAAAGTTTCTACTATTGGAGATAACCTTTGTTTTAAGAGTAGAGAGTACCAGTTTCCTACGCCTTTCAATCTAATCTTATAGAGCGCATTAGCAAGTCCCCCTGGTACCCGACCTGGGAAAATAATATATTTTTTAATCAGATGCAAAATCTGCAAATATTCCAAGAACCCGGGCTTCTCCAGGTTCTCACATCTGGCTACCACCTGTTCCCAGGACATAAAGGTTTGAGCTATAAAAAAGCTACCCAGCTCGACAAAGCCGTTGTCCTTCCATCTTGTTAGGAGGCGAGAATGCATCTGCAGCCCTAAAGATCTACTTTCTTCGAGTTTTAAAAAAATGTAGCCAGAAGAATCAATTTGTTTAAAAAAGCATAAAAGACGTTTGGAGAAGTCCCGTAATGTCTTATACCGGGATTTCTTGGGTAGTTTGGTTGATTTAAGAAAAACTGATAATTGTGTTCCAGACTCAATAAGCATTTTTTCATAGAAAAATATTTCTGTCAAGTCATTACAATCTAGTAGGCATGCAGTTATGTTCAGTAGGGCAGCCTCATAATAGATTTGGAAATTGGGTAGAGCCAATCCCCCCTGCTCTGTTTCTAGTTGTAATATGGGGAGCTTAACTCTGGAGATCTTATTATTCCATATAAACTCTCTGAACATTGAATCGATTTCTTTAAAAAACTTTACATTTATCTTTAAAGGAACATTGATAAATAAAAATATTAATAAGGGTAAAATAGACATTTTTAAAAGCCCAACATAACCTATAAAGGTCAATGGTAAAATAGACCACTTATCCAACAAACTTTTGATCTTACATTTCATTGTCGTATAGTTCAGGCTAAAAAGTTGATCAACTTGGCTAGAAACATAAATGCCTAAATACCTTATTGGGTCTGTTTTTAACGCCTGGAGTTTTAAATTCGGGGGTAGAAAATTATAATCATTATTCAATATTAACATTTCTGTTTTGTTTTGATTCATTTTATAACCCCCTATTTGTTCAAATCTTCTAAACTCCGCTAGTACCTCACTCCAGTTCATTTCATCCGGATATAAATACAAGATTATGTCATCTGCAAATAATTTCATTTTTGGAATTCCTTCAATGGGAGCTCTAATTAAAAGATTATCCCTTATTCTACATGCCAATGGCTGTATAAAAACGTAAACAGAATGGGTGACAGGGGGCACCCCTGCCTTGTCCCACGTTTTATTTCTACTTCCCCAATTGATTCACCATTTATAATCAGCCGGGCATGAGCTCCTTGATATATATTCTTGAGCATTTTTATAATTTGGCTGGGGAAGCCAAACTTTGATAACCCAATAAAAAGAGCTTCCCAATTCACTAGGTCAAATGCTTTTTCGGCATCGACCATCGTGATAAATGAGGGTAGTTTATTTACAGTGACATAATCAAGAGTCTGAGTTAAAAACCGGGTATTCGTTGACATAGATCTACCTAAAATAAACCCAGTCTGGTCCGGATGAATTAAAGCTTGTGCTATAGGAGTAAAATGCTGTGCCCAAATTTTCATTAATATTTTAAAATCTGCATTCAGAAGGCTAATCGGTCTATAAGAGTTAACATCTTTTTCACTCTTCCCCTTTTTAACAAAACTAATCAAGATAGACTCCTTAAAAGTTGTGGGAACCTTACCACCCTGCTTAATATAATTAAATATTTTTCTTAAAAAAGGGGTTAGCTTCTTCGTAAAAGTTTTATACAGCTCAATCGGGAGCCCATCCGCTCCACAGGCTTTTGCCCCTGGAATTGATCCTATAGCCTTTTCTATTTCATCTGTGGATATATCCATGTGGAGCTGCTCTACCATTTCTCTTGTAAGGCTGGGTACCTCGACCTCCTCATAAAATTGATTAATCTGCTCTAATCCAACCTGGTATTGGGTTGCATATAATTTAGTGTAATGTTCCAAAAATGTTTGCGCAATCGCTCCTTTTTCAGTTAAGAGGCCATTATTTCTAGCGTCAAAGATTTCATTGATCATTGCTGTCTCTTGCTTTGTTTTAGTAAACCCAGCAAGCATTTTGCCAATCAGCTAGTTTTCTTTGTACACTCGTTGCTTGTAAGCTCTTGAACTAGCTATCTCTTCCATAATGAAAAATTCTTTTAATTCATGCTTAACCTTAATGAGATACCTTTTATCCTCCTCTAAAGCTGCAGACCGATTATTTACTGCCTTTGTTGCCTTTTCGACGTTCTGTTGGAGATTATTAATTCTTTCCCTCCTCTGCTTCGTTTGGGCGGCGGAGTAGGCTATTATTTGGCCCCTCAAGGCAGCCTTAAACCCGCCCCATACAGAGAATATATCTGCCCTGTTCTCATTTCTATTAAAAAATTCCTCAATCCATTCCCCCATATTATTCACCCACTGAATGTCTTGTAAGAGGAGTCGATCCATCTGCCACTTGGATCTTGGTTTCACATCCTCATTAGTTCTTATCTCCACTTTGATTAGGGAATGATCCGAAAAAGGGTTTGTCAGTATTTCTGTACTATTATATCCCAATGATTTGGTTATTAAAAAGAAGTCAATTCTAGATGCTGTATTATATTTATTAGAGTAGCAGGTAAACTCCATCTTGAGGGGATTAGCATCACGCCAAGGATCCATTAAGACATGTTCTGCTATTAAACCTTCTATCACTTTTTTGGTTTGGGGTTTCAGCTCTTTTTTTTTCCTATTTGAGGTATCCTTTTTTAAGTTTTGGATAAAATTGAAATCCCCACCCCAAATAATCTTCCCCGGTACCCCCCTTAGTGTTTCCCCTATTTTAAGTAAAACTGAGTTGTCATCCATTACAGGAGCATAATAATTTACAAAATTGAATGTAACACCCTTTAATCTAGCTTCAACCCAGATCCATCTGCCCTGAGGATCTCTTACTATTTGGCCGAATTCCCAGGGGAGGTTTTTTCAAAAGTATACAGCAACACCTCTACAAGCCAGTCCAGCAGAGGCAAAAAAAACGTGTGAAAACCAACGAGGGAGAAATAGACTTGGGGAATTTGTTTTTAAATGTGTTTCTTGTAAAAACAAGACTTGAGGTGTAAGGGAGGTAAGCCATCTAATAAGGGCCCCATATTTCTGTTTATTTAAAATCCCGTTAACATTCAGAGAGTATATACTACACGAGTTTGTCATATCCTACACAATTCATTATTCCTTCCACCTACTACTTGAAAAACATATCGTAACCATAACCTGCCTAACTTTACCAACCATAACCTGACTAACTTTACCTTTTCTACTTCTGCTCTGCTACTGCTCATTTTAATTTTGCTTTTACACCCCCCCGGAGGTCCTCCCTGTCCCCACCACCTACCCCTTGCCCTCCCCTTGCATGTGGAATTCCCCCTAGCTGCCACGCTACCCACATTACACCCCTCCCAGAACCTTATGGGCGTCTTGGAGTTACGCCCAAGGTGAACCACCCCTTGTCCCCAGATCCCGCCCATCTAATTTCTTTTTTTTTTCTTTTTCTTTATATATTTATTTATCTATCCATTTTTTCATATATCCTGACTATGGTATAAAACCCAATGTTCTCAGTTCACTACTTAATTTAGTGATGTTGAATCCTAGGCCTGTCGTTAATATCACGAGGTGGATGCAACACCACTTTTTTCATCTCACGCCCAAGATCTCTTATAATCCACCTACCATCACCTACTTGATCCTTCTGAGATTTCTTTCAACAGGGCCTGGGCCTCTTCTAGATCAGAAAACATAAAAAAACTTTCCGTTCACCAGAACTCTAAGTTTAGACTGGTGTGCAATAGTAGCTTGGGCACCATGAGCTTTAAATAGGTGGAGAATTTTAACAAATTCTTTTCTCCGCCGAGCAGCGGCTGCTGTCATATCTGAGAATATTCTGCATTTACAATCTCTGTGACTGGAAACTGTCTCTGCTGGAATGCCTTTGCTAAAATTCTGTCCTTTATTCTAAAGTCTGCAGAGTTTAGTAGTATTGTTCTAGGATAGGTAGAGTTAGGGAAGGGTTGTTCTGGGACTCGATGGGCTCTTGTTATTGTGAGATCTCCGTCGACTTCTGGCAGAACTTGCTTTTTAATGAATGAGCTCACCCACTGAATTGTTTGGGTTCCTTCTAGCCCTTCCGGAACACCAACAATTCTGAGGTTCGACCTGCGAGAATAATTTTCAAGTTCCTCCAGCTTAGCCTCAGCAGTAAGTGTCTTTTTTTTTACCTTTCACCTCTTCCATAACAATAGACACTTGATCCTCTAGCACTGAAACCCTAGACTCTGCCTCCTGCAGTCTATTCGGAAGCCCCGCCATTGTCTCTTCCATCTTTCCCAACCTTGAGTGCAGGGCAGCAATCTCCGCTTGTTGTGTATTTTTCATGTCCCGTATTTCTTCAAGGATTAGATTTAGCATATCCCTAATGTCTAGCTGATGCGTTTCCTTGATCTCAGCACTCTGGTAAGCGTTGGTAAGTTGATCTTTCATGCCAGCATTTACCTCTCCTGCCTTAGGATCTGCTTGGCTCAGAAAAGTTGAGGGCAGAGATGCAATCTCAGCTGGGACTGCTCTCCTACTCTCCATTGGAGTAACAACCGCTGACCCTGTAAGCGGACGTGCCGGTACCTTTGTTATAAAATCACAGCTTTTATTAAGTAGCTCCTGCATTGAGTGGTCTGCATTCTGTATTTCTTTATCCATTATACTCAGCGAGCTGACACAACTAGATGTCGACAAGGTTTGCTCTGTTTGCTCTGTTTGCTCTGTTTGTGATTGAGGCGGAGGTTGAACTTGCGGTTGAGGTTGTACATGTGGCTGTACCTTCATTTGGATATTATGCTGTTGATGTGGGAGAGCCACTACGCCAGATATCTCAATAGTCTCTTGCGTCATCCCGGGAAGACTACCAGCTCCACCCACGCATTTTTCTATAGCCAATATATCAGCCGGCCTGAGGGTAGATGCACCTAAGGAGGAGGGTGAAGGATGCTGAGGTTTAGGGGTGGCTTTTCTGGTGAATAGCGGAAACTCCTTAATTTCCTTTAATTCTTTTTTATCACATCTTGGATTTGAAATCGCCAACATAGGGGCTGATGTAATTGCTTTAGCCAAGCCTGCCTCTATGTCCACAGGGGGTAATACCAGGTCGAAAAGTCCATCGTCCTGCAAGGGTGCAGAATAAATAGAAAGAGATTCTTCTTCGGAACTTTCTGAGGTAATCTCCGCACCCGGTGAACTGGGATTATCTCCCCCATCTTTAGCCTTAGCACCACGCAGTACCGCTTTCCTTGCCAAGGTCTGGCGAGTTTTCTTAAGGCGGGCTATAGTCTCCTTAGTAGCCTTATTGGAGATGTTACAGTCTTTTAATTGTTTCCCCATCTTTTCTCTTTCTCTCCTCCTTCGCGGCGAGGTGTCTTTTCTCTCTGTTATATGCCTCTTGCATCTTTTTTCCTCCTCCCAACCGGACACGTTTCCTAGCCTCCTACCCTTCAACCTCTGACCTCTTCCACCACAACTCCTCACCTCTCTCCCGCAGTACACGACGTCAGCTCCATGGCTCCTTGATTCCTTTACTCCTTTTTAACCTTTTTTTAAGTCTTCCCCTTGTTTCAACTTGAAGAGACAGCCTTGTCAGTTTTCCAAGCTTTTCAAACCATGTACCCACCAAAAGTAATCGATGTCTTCAGAGCTCCCACTGCCTCCGCGCATCAACTGTACTGAAACAGTGGAGCTACAGAACCGCAGATCGGGAGCCCAAAAGCCGAGATTTCTATGGCAGAGAAATTCCCGTTATACTTCGGCGCGGCTCCCGGCAGCTCCGTTAATCGTCGTGCTGCTGCGTCTCAAAAGTGGGACCCAGCCGCTACGTAGCAAGAACGCCGAGTAGCCATCGCCATTGCCGAGAGAGCCTGGGGGCGGGATCCGGGTCTCGGGTCACGGGTCACCTGCCGCTACGTGGAGGCGTGGTGCTCCATTACAGCCGACTCTGCAAAGTACCAGTATCGCTTGGAAAGTAAAGTGTAGTCGTGAAATATGTAGATTGTGTGCAGTTCCCTTACCACTTCCACTGTAGTGAATGAGGTTTGGTAAACTCCTAGGGATAGTGGTTGTTGTGTAGAATCACACTGTGAGTTTGTGTGCATTTGGGAACCACTGTGAGAGAAGCATTTGGTAACATTGTGTATTTGGTGGCAGATAAGTGTTTTAAAACCTGTCATCTTGTCAAGTTTTAGTAGCATTAGAAGCCAGTGTTTGCTTATGCATTAATAAAATGAGTCATGCTTTGACACTAAAGTGCAGTACCATGTAGTATTGTCTTCACTGCACCAGAACTGAAAATTAAAAAATTTTACCCAGGCACTGTCCTAGAAGTAGTCTGATGATTTATTCAGTTTCTAAGTAGTTATGTTGTGAACCATTCATTACCAAATAGACTGCTTCAAATGTCTATGCAGTATGCATGTAGTTCTCTAACCACCTATACAGTTGTTTTTTACACCTTCAATTCCCTAGTCAGTATCCATACACTTCCAGGAAACACCCTGTCACTCCCTTTGCAGTCTTCTAGTGACCCATTCAGCACCATGTAGTAATCCATTCACTGTGCCAAAACCCAAACACTTATCAATTTACCAAGACACTCTCTTTCCAGTACTCTAATGATTCAGTCACTGTCTAAGTATTCATGCACTGAGCCAGGCCTTAGCACATGGACTGCTTCAAACCCCTATTCACTATGCATGCAGTTTTCTAACCACCTAGAGACTTGTCTTTTACACTTTCACTTCCCTAGTCAGTATGCATATAGTCCAGCAAACATCCTGTCACTTCCTTTGCACTCTTCTAGTGACCCATTCAGTACCAAGTACTAATCCATTCCCTGTGCGAAAAGTCTACCACTTATAAATTCATCCAGGCAGTCTCCTTGCTGTAGTCTAATCATTCAGTCAGTACCCAAGTACTCATGCAATGAGCTAGGCCTTAGTACATGGACAGCTTTAAATGTGCATCCAGTATGCATTCAGTTCTCTTATCAGCTACACAGTTGTCTTTCGCAGCTTCAATTCCTCAGTTAGTAGTCATACACTTCTAGGAAACACCCTGTTACTCACCCAGTGTGTCTCGTTTTAGTACTGTAATCATTCAGTCAGTCAGCATGTAGTCTTTTAGTGAGGTAGGCTTTAGGGCATGAACTGCTTCAAAGTAGTATGCACTATGTATGTAGTGTTTTAATCATCGTCACACTTGTGGTTCAGGGCTATAGTTTCTTAGTCAGTTTTTTATATAAAATGTGTTTGTACAGTAATGGAATAGGGTAAATTTGAAAGTTATTAATATACATTTATTTGTGATTCTTTTTTGCAGATACTGTTTTTCAACGTTAAAATCTAGAAATTATGCCATAAAAAGAAAAGAAGAGAGACAGGAGGATTATTTGAAGAAACATCAACCACGAGTATTGAATGTGCAAGATAATGTGGCTAAAAGGAAATAATCTTCTGGTAAGATCACAAAGCAATTTATTAAAAATGTTTGTAGGAGCAAACAGAATGTAGAGAATGCTGCAACTTCAGAAAAATTTTTAAGTAAGAAAAAAAATCAAAATAAGAGGAAAAGTAAAAAACCAAATGTTCAGTCAAAGGAGATAAAGTATGGTAAAAGAACACAAAATCAGTATAAGGAATTACGCAAAAAAATATTTTACAAGAGAGTAGTGCATAATTTGCTGAAAGATGTGAAGAACTATAAAAAGAGAGCATTTTTTTTTTATAAAAAGAAGAAGCATATTGAAAGCATTGTGGAAAAGGCTTTTGAAGTAAAAAGGAAACTGTTTATTTTACTTTTTAACAGAATTCGATCACTAGATAAACCAATATATGTAATGAAGGCCAAAATTAGGAGGAAAAGAGTTATTAATAAAAAGGAAACACAGTTCTAGTTCAGATCCTTTTTTTAATGAAGAGAGTTATTCACTAAGTGAAAAATTATTGTATGCAGTTGACACCAGTGGTAGAGGTTATGAGGTTAGTGATGGTTGTCCAATGGAGAAAGAGAAAATGGTTGAAAGAAATGCAGAAGAAGTGATAGCTGAATACGTTTTAGGGAGACGTGCTAAAAACCCTGTGTACACTTGGGATTGCAGTAGTGTTTGTAGTGTACGACAGTAATCTATTGAAAAATTATGTAGTTTTTTACGAGTCTATACTAAAAAAAGTGTAAAACAAAAGATAAAGCTGTTGCAAAGACTAGACCCTTGCAGGGTGAGAAAACATACTGGTTTGCAAGGTCATTCTCTGGCTTGTCTTTCTAGGAAAGTTTGTGAAAATGTTTTTCACCATTTCAGAATGCTGGCAGTACATCATATTCAAATGCGGAAGTTAGTGAGAAGGTTGTATTATGCAAAAAGTCTAGCACTAAAGTTAAGTGAGTTGAACAGTGCTCTTTTACGTGGGTCAGTTTCAGATGTGAAGCAGGTCTGTGAGGATATTGAGTTTTGTTACTTTGGGCCTCAGCAAGAGAGTGAAGAAACTGACACATTAGTAGAACAAAATGTTGAAGACAATGTAGAACCTGTAATTACAGAAAAATTTGAGGATGAAATCACAAAGTTTATGGTAATTTCATGTGAAAGACCAAATGTTTCTTGTATTTGTTGTCGGCGAAGTCACTATAAAAATCAGACTAGGGGTGTCAATCTGTATTTAAAAAGTGAAATAGAAGATAATGATAAGTGGATGGAATTTGCAACTTATTTGTTGGTAGAGGATTGTTTTGATTTGGGATGTGAGCAGCGTATTTGCAAATATTGTTATAATAAATTAGATGAGAATAAAATGCCTGCTAGAGCTGTGAATAATAATCTAGAGTTGGTTGCTATTCCTCCAGAGCTGATTGATTTAAATACGTATGAGTCTATTCTGATACAATGTGTTTACCCGTTTCAGGCTATTGTTCGCATGGAGCCCAAAACAAGTAAATTACCTCCATCAGAGTTGCAAAGAGGATTGAAAGGAAGAGTTGTGTATTTACCATTAGATTTAAGGAAAAATGTTGAAACTATTGGTGTAGATCATTCTAGTTAATGGTGTTCCTACTAAGAATAAGAAAATCTGGCAAGAGTTAGTGGATGTTAGAAAAGTGCAAAAGGCATCATTGTATCTGTTAAAACATAATGAGTACTATAGAAATGTGTTTGTTGGAGAAGAAGAAATAGATTTAGCAGAAGATAGTGAAACATTAAGTGGACAAATTGAAAAAGTGGACATGTCTAGATGTGAAGAGATCTATGAACATTATAGTGTACATCCATTTCATTCCAAAGAGGTGATGGGGAATACAATTGAGTTGTTTCAAAATGAAAAAAGCAACAGGAAGTCCCATGAGTGTATGGGAAGAGAGCTTGGAAGCTCGTTGTTTCCCGCAGTTGTTTCCAAAAGGAAAAGGTGGACGATATGATGAACGTCCTGCGCAGATTCCTGCATCTGAATATCGGACAACAAGATTATATGCAGAAGATCCAAGATTTCGACAATGTATCCCTTATATGTTTCATCTTCTGTTTGAAAGTGACTTGTCTGGACTTTCATATGCAGTAAATCACATTTTAAAAACTGGAATGCATCTTCAAAATGTAACTGCAAAGGATTTTATGGATAAAGTGCATCAGAGAGATGATCATTTAGAATCTCAGTTGATTAATCTGATGGCATGTCAGCGTGGGACTAATGAATATTGGTACCGTCGACATGGAGAAATGCTACAGAACTTGGGAACTCCTACATGGTTTGTTACACTAAGCTGTGCTGAGTATGCTTGGGATGATTTACTTGAATTTCTTCGAGAGGCAAATTCCAATATAAAAAATATTGAATACAAGACACGAGAATTGTGCTCTTTGGATCCTGTCAATGTATGCAGATATTTCAATCATAGATTTGAAGCTATGATGTCTTTCATCTGCAATAAAAAGAATCCTCCTCTTGGAGAAGTTGTGGATTTCTTTTGGAGAAAGGAGTATCAAGCAAGAGGTGCTCCTCACATACATATGTTGTTATGGGTCAAGGACGCCCCCAAATTTGGAACAGATTCAGAAGAAACTGTTTTGTCTTTCATTGAAGATTATGCTACATGTGCTCTTCCAAATAGCAGAGAAGAGAAAAACTTAAAACAACAAGTCATACAATTTCAAAGCCATAGGTGTGGAAAATACTGTTGACGAAAGTACAAGTCAAAGGATAAGTTCTATACCAAATGTCGTTTTGGATTTCCACGTCCTGTATTAGCCAAAGGAAGAGTGAACAGTTTTATGTCAGCTGTACGACATACCATCACAAGAAAGTCTACGAAAAACACCTACAGCTTAAGAAGAAGCGAAGAATCAAAATACATAAATGACTACAATCCAGTTATTTTATCCATGTGGAACGCTAACATGGATATTCAGTATGTTGCGGACAATTCCATTGCTGTTGCTCGATATGTAACGTCTTACATTACTAAATCAGAAAAGACTGAATTGAAAGAAATGTGGGAAGAGATTTCTCACGAGAAGAGTCTAAGTAAGAAATTATACAGTTTCAGTTTGAAGATGTTATCGCATCGTGAAATTGAAGCATATGAATGTTCAGATCGGTTATCATCTGCAAGTCTATATTCCAAAAGTAGAAGAATCAGTTGGGTGAGTCTAGGTCTTGCAGGAATGCGAAATCGGGTACTGAAATCTGTTCAAGAAATTGAATATTTAGCAGAAAATGACCCTGAAAGTACAGATATTTTGAAAACCAATATGTTGGACACATACTATCCAAAGAGAAGTCATCATCTTGAGAACATGTGTCTCTATGAAGTGCTGCAAAACTACACTTTTAAACGGAAAATTACAGAGAACATCAACGATGGAAAATATGGAGTGATTGGTTCTGAAGGATGTCTGGTGAAACAAAGGAAAGGAAATTTAATTAATCACAGAAAACTGAGTTGCGACACTGCTGACAAAAGGGAATTTTACTATTTAGCCCTTTTGCAAATGTTCAAACCATGGCGTTCTGAACTGGAAGTACTTGGAGATTTTCCCAGCTATGAAGATTCATTTAGAGAATTTGGAGAAGTGTGGCTCAATGATTAGAGCGGCAGACCCTGATGCAGAGGTCTAGCCCAGGACCAGGGTTCAATTCCCCGCCTTGGTGGGTCTTGGGCTCAAAAAAATTCCACGGACCTGATAATTCTCGCCTCGGTCCATTCCAATCATGGAGTCCCACTCTGCAACTCTGGGCAATAGCTTGCTTAATCTCCACAACGGCCCCCACAACGCTAAGGATGCCTGGCCTCCACCTTGGGGGGTGCCCAGGAATGGACGCCTCACAGGGAAAGCCAGGATGGGTTCCACAGCGGTATTCATACAAGCGCCTTGAGACCCTTGCGGGTGAGTAGTGCGCTATACAAGTATCAATTTACATTTAATACTTGTAAAGATAGCCTGCAATGCAGTGCTTTCGCAAATTATGTGAAAATGTTGAATGATGAAATTGATCAAGAAGCTACAATTGCAGCTGAGATTGCTAGAGACAGTTCTCAAGACAGTCAAAGTTCTGCTGCACTGAGTCAAGATCCACTAGGACAACCAATTGTTGAAAATGAAGCAGCGATTGCAATGAATGAGGTGGAAACAGCAATGTATCAAGCACAAGAAGATGCAATACAGTTAGGAAACTTGGAAGAGCAACTAAATGTTGAACAGAAGGAAATATATCAGCAAGTGAAAGAGCAGATTGACCATGGATTATTTCATGAAAAAAAAGGGTGCTCATGTACATCATTTCAACCTATCCGAATGTATGTGAGTGGGCAAGCTGGAACAGGAAAGAGTTTCTTAATTAAAGTAATTACAAGTTATCTGCAAAAAACAACTGAGTCGCATTTGTCTTGTGTTGTCACTGCTCCAACTGGGTTGGCAGCACATAACATTAAAGGAATTACTTTACATCGTTTACTAATGCTGCCAGTAGAGCATGAGAACAAATTGGAATACCACAAGCTATCTGGAGTAGCTTGTTGTGAAGTTTCAAGAGTGCTGAAGAAAATGAAACTTCTCATTATTGATGAGGTGAGCATGGTTTCAAACTTGATGCTTGCCTTTGTGCATTTAAGAATGCAGCAAATTCTTAAAACAGAGTATGACATGTTATTTGGAGGAAAACTCGTCATAGTTTTTGGAGATCTACTGCAACTGACACCGGTAAAAGGACAATCGGTATTTAAAACACTTGCCCATTAAGATACCAGAAAGTCTCTTGGCAGTGTTGGTAATGTGAACATTTGGAGTAATTTTGAATACAAAGAACTAACAACAAATATGCGACAGGCAAATGATGCTGAATATGGAAGTATTCTTGAAGACATAAGAATTTGAATTCTTTCAAAAAAAGGGAAAGAAGCTTTGGAGAGTCGATTACTTTGCAATGTCTTTCCAAATGAAAATGCAGTTGCTGCAAAAGTGTACGTGGAAATTGCTAACAATAAGTCAGTGATTTGCTTAATGCCGACACTGCGTGAGTGTTCAATATTCAATGAAGAATTATTAAAATTGGAAAATGAAGAAATTGTAAAAATGGAAGCCTTCGATAAAATACTACATGAAGGAATCACTATTATTTTGACGGGTAAGTTGAAATCAAATCTAGATTGTTTAGAAAAAAAAATATCTAAAACTGCTGCCTTGGAAAAGACACTGTATGTGTGTGTAAACTGTCGGGTAATTTTAAGGTGTAATTTGGATGTAGAGAAAGGTTTAGTTAATGGTGCAATGGGTAAAGTGGTGGATTTTGTGAATTATCAGAAAAAAGAAGGAATTGAATTTTTAAAAATTAAATTTGATCAGATTGATGAAGTTAAAGAAATTGGTCGTTGTTCAGTTCGTTTTTTGCTTGTTAAAGATTTATATGTCCGTAGGAAACGATTTCCATTTTCTCCGGCATATGCAGTGACTATTCATAAATCTCAAGGATTAAGTGTAGACAGTGCATTGGTGAACATTGGATCTACTGTATTTAAAGAGGGTATGGCATATGTTGCTTTGTCGCGAGTCAGAACATTATCTGGTTTGTTTTTGATTGATTTTGATGAGACAAAGGTTACTACAGATGCAAACTGTGTAAAAGAGTATAATAGGTTAAGAAGGGTGTATACTCCAAATTTAGGTCAATATCCTGTATTTGAAAAGCGTATGGTGGGTCGAAAAAGAAGGTTAGAGAATATCTGTACTAAAGGTGTAGAGAAGGGAAAAGAACAAGATAATGTTGCGATTGCAGGTAAAAAGAAATTGGACACTGTTGAAGAGATTGTTGGTTATCAGTTTGAAAATAGTTCTGGTGTCAACTGCTATGCTAATGTAGTGGTCAATGTTGTTTTATATCTGGAAGGTTTGCAAGCACAAATTATGCAGAATCGGGAAAAAAGATTTTGTTCTCTGTTGCATTCTGTTTATGAAAAATTGACAGATAGAAGTAAAATACAATCTGTTTCAGATGTTCGTAATATTTTGGATGTGTGTTCTGGTTCTACACAATTTACACAAAATATCCAACAAGATTCTCAGGAATTTTTAATGTATATGCTTACAATTTTTGAAAATGAAGGTGTAGAAATAGAAAATATTTTTGGCCTTTCTTACAAATGGGAACATTATTGTGAAAATTGCATGTATACATGTAGCACCAATGTAGACACTGAGAAATTTCTGTATTTAACATTACCAGACTGTAAATCAGTGTCTTTCAATAAATTAGTGAAAGGTGCAATTTAAAACATGGAGTGTAGCCAATGTAAATCCGAAATGTTATCCACATTATTCTTAACAAAATATGGAAAATACATAATTTTAATGATGCAACGTTGTACAGCTGACGGAAGAAAATTGGATACATTAATAAAACAATTTGTAGCAGCTCAACTATTAGGAAGGACTTTTGTAGCAATTGCAATAATTTTCCATGATGGTCCTTCCACCACATCTAGACATTACACTGCCTATCTAAAATGTGACAAAGGCTGGACAATTTGTAATGATGCCCAGTTGGTTTTCAAACAACGTTTGTCTAGGGAATTACAAAATTCCTACCTAATATTTTTAAAGCCTAAGTTTTAGGAAGATAATTCACTCTCTGAGGAATTTATTGTTATAATTTAATAGGACTACCATTGGACAATTTACATAAAGAAGAAGTGCACAAATACCATTTGGCCTCAAGGAAAGGTGTATTTTTGAATTATGGACTTTTTGGTGGTCATTTATTCGGTGATTATTTTAATGCGGCATCGTTTACAGTTTTTATAAGTTAAAGTTATAAGATTTTGTAATCTGTAAGCATTTCATATATGTATGATTTGTATTTTCTTGTATTTTACTGAGAATAGTATGTTGTTGTTTTTTTAACAATCTTTCTGATTGTTTTTTTTTTTGCCTGCTGTTAAGTGATGAGTACCATTGAAGTCACTATTTCGAGTGAAATTCAATATATTCTGAGAACAGCAAAAAAGGCTGTAGTGAAGATCGTTATCTATATATGTACAATGCTAAGTTAGCACAACCGCGTTAGAGGTTAGAAAGCCATCTTGCCACTTTTGCTGCTTTTGCACACGACACTGTAGTCACATGTTATTAAATTGAGAAATGCTTGCTCGACTTTGCTTCACATGAGAACTGTCTGTTGTTCACATCCCAAACAGTGAGCAGCGACCTTGGTCTGTACATAGTGTAAAGGAACAGTCTGGGTCGCTAGACGGTGCATGTTGTTGGGTTCAGGTTGATCGGCCCACTATTTAGCCATAACACGCACGCAGCTGCAAATACCTGAAAGTCGGGTGCTTTTAATATTGCAGTGTTACATGTTTTTCATTACATTAGGAGGAAGAGCTTTCCCAGGAGCAGAGCCTAGCTGATCCTGTGATATGATCTCACTGAGCTGATATTTACGGTATGGGGTTCCCCATTCAAGCCTAGAGACCTTTTACTAGTCTAATAATAATAATATTAGTTTGCTAGCGAAAGGAAGGTGGCTGAGATCCACTGTCATTTTAGTGTGATTACTCCTTTCATTTTCTATGGTATTGTAACTATGCTGATGGTTTTGATCTTAATCATTTGTCTGCTTATGTTAGCCAAAGTACTGCATCTTAGGACACGAGGTTTATAAAATAAACTCTTTAAACTTTACCGTGTCTCTGTTTATTCTGTTGTGGACTGATATGAGAATAATTACGAACAGGTATTTCTGATTCCCACCATTCCTGAGAAATACACTAAGTCGCTTGTTCTGGGTTGTCTATACATTGGGACCCCCGAGCTAAACCTCGGATAAAGAATGGGACACTGATGCTGGTCGGATAAGGGGTTTTGGGTTCTGAGGTGAGTTTTTGGTACACCACAATTCACTGAGGTCCTGGTTTCCTGTGCATAGTTCTGTGCATAAGCAGAATCCCTGCAACATGGCGCACCTAACGTTTGGTCTATTGATTTGAAACGCCTTAGTAGTGCTTATATTAGTCCACAACACCCTCACTTTAGTTTCCGGTTGACGGGAGTGACGGTTTAACCTACCTGTGTTTCGACTAATAGGTTCCTTCAAGCTTGATCATTAAAAAGGTTATTTTTACTGAACCCCAGTGCTACAGTTGATATCGTTGATACTCTTTAGTGTGTCCTAATGGCGGTTGACATAGCCGCGCATAGTCCTGCACCTCTATGCCGTCATTTGACGACGTATGGGGTGCCAGATGATGGGATGGCTGTAATTTTTGTGGTGAGTGCTGATGCTTCATACCCATATGAGTTGTTTTACTCATGGGTGACTTTTCCGGCAGTGGATGACGATGATACGTTTCATACCTATACTCCCACACAGCTGCCTGAGGTCTATACCCCGTATAGGACACAAGAAATTCCAATCTCTGCCTGGCAGCATACTATTTGGCTTAGTGGCGCCCTTCCCCATTCGGTTGCACCGGCGAGAATGGGCCCGTTGTCTATTGCAGGGGCCACATGGCCGGTGCTGGCCGGTTTTACGCCTCATCCCCATTATCTCACGGTGGCGGTGGCTGAGTTGCGGGTACTACACACAGCCCTGATTACAGTTCATAGGGCTTTGGTGCAGTACGTGTCACGCAACGTGCAGGTGGGGGCACCTGCTGTTGCGGGACAACCAACGGACCACCACGCGGTGGTTATTAGTCCTGTTATGGTTAATTCGGTGGTCGGCAAGCGACCCCAAAATAAGGATGAATTTCCTTATTGGCTTGCTGAGAAATTTGACCAACTGGAGGCGGTTTTTCCGCATACCACTCCTGTGGAGAAACACAGGATCCTCACCATTAGTTTGCCGAAAGACCTGGTCCCGGATATGGCCGATTGTGACAACTGGGGCAAGGTCTTTGCTGCGACCTATTCGAAGTGCTATGGCACTCCGTCTATGTCTGTGCTACCGTCCGCAATCAAAAAGGTTCAAGAGAATCACGGTGCGGAGGCTGCTATTGAATTGGGAATGAGGCTTGTCGACAGCTTCGATGTGGTATGCTCCATGGTAATGGGCAACCTCAAAGGAGATGCCATGCAGTTCCAAGTTGCAAATATGATGGACCGCGTGGATGACGCCGACAAGCCCAAGGAGTTCGCTAAAATATTTGCGAAGGCATACAGGACCGTGGGTCGTAGTGCCTTGGGTGTAAAGCCGACTGTGATCATTCCTGATATAGTACAGCAAACTAAGGTGAGCTCGTCTACTAAAGACGAACGCCCCAATTTTCCTAAGCAAAGTTGGAGAGCAAAGAAACAGGGGAAGCAGCAACAGAAACAGGGGTCTCGTCCTGCCTCACCCGTACAGTCGTCTAACGAACGCACATATGATCTGCGCGATCGATCTCGTATTAAGTCACCTGATAGATTTCAGGTTTCTGAACAACGCTCTCCTCGTTCTTCACAGGAAACATCGGCTTCACAATCTGGTGGTGGAGACCGTGGGAAAGGAAGGGGTGCCCAAGGTCGTGAGCAACCCCGCCAGACTGACGGCAAAGGCAAGCAGGACAAGTCTGCGCGTCAACGACCCCCGTTTCAGAAGAAAAAAGTTGCTGCACTAACAGCGAGGTATGCCACAGATAGTACGGACGCAGCTTCAGAACCTGACATGGGCACTAACGCTGCTCGACAGCGCGGCGGAAGTTACAGTAGTGCGACGAGCACTGCGTCCATATCTGGTGGCGACAGCAACTAATACATTCGTAAATATTGAAACTGCTGACACTCGAGTGGCCCCCCCTGACAGACTGTATAATATAGTCCTTTTAATTGAAGGTGACATACAACGTATAACTCAAGGGTTTTTTGGGGATAATCTGACCACTTCCTATGATATTCTATTGGCGGAGGCAGATTGGCCCCCGGCTTTCGTTTTAGATGCTCCTAGAGGGGAGGAGATGATCCTCCCGTCCTTTGCACACACAGTGCCGAAGGTCCAAGCTAAAAAGTACGCTGAGGAATGGGCTCAGGTGCTTGCACCTGCGTTATATCGAAATCAGGTTGGCTGGGATAAATTGTCTCCCAGCCATGAGATTCCATTGCGGACTATGCCCCAGCCACAACCCCAATACCCCATACGTCGCGAAGCAAGACCTCACGTCGCATCAATCCTTGAACAATTGGAATATCAAGGAGTAATCGAAACATGTGTGTCACCAATGAATAATCCTTTATTCACTGTGCCGAAGCCTGACGGGTCGTACCGCCTAGTTTTGGATTACCGGCATTTAAACGCTCATTGCTGGACATGTGCAGTACAAAACACCCACAGTTCGGCTCTCGTCGATAGTCTCGTGAGAAAAAGGTTTAAAACCACACTTGACATTTCCAATGGCTTTTACAGCCATAACCTGTCCTCTCTTAGTAGTGAGTGGACGGCATTCACCTCGGGTGGCAAACAAAAACAATTCAAAAGATTACCGATGGGCTATAAGAACAGCCCTGGTGTCTTTGCCGCTCGCGTGGTCTCTCTGTTAGAGAGCATAGACCCTGATGCGTACTCGTATGTGGATGATATTTATCTCACTGATGATGAGTTGGAACCGCATCTCCGTCGCGTTGATCGCATTATTGTTTTGTTTGCAGACTTCGGTTACATATTCAACTTTGCGAAGTCACACATTGCGGAATATACAGTGTTGTTCTTGGGGTACGAACTCAACAATGAAGGTGCTCCCACGGCACATTACAATCTCTGCTGGGTTTTCTGAATTTCGGTCGAACTTACATTCCAGATTATGCCCAGCGTACCAAGCCGCTTTATGCCTTGATACAACCTACTTTTTCCAAATCTTGTTGGCTGCCAGAGCATTCAGCTATATTGCAGGCATAGCAAGCTGATCTTCTTGCTTCAAAATACTTACTGACGCATGATAACCACACTAACCTGGTGATAAGAATTGTGCCAGGCGCAGTTGGTTTCACATATTTAACGTTCAATGAGGGCGACACCGTCCCCATTGCCTACAAATCTCACTTGTACACTTCGGCTGAACTGCGATTTTCCGCTGTCGAGAAAGTTCTGACGGCAGTGCAGATGGCGATTCTGAAAGAACGAGCGCTATCGCAAGGTAAATGCATGTTGGTGGTAACCCCATATCCTGCCCTTGAGGCGGTGACGAAGGCTAGTGTACCAAATTCTAAGGCTTTGCATCCAAGGTGGATACAATGGGCCACTTCCTTGACATCGCCTGACGTCACATATATCTTTGGCGCAGCACTTCAGACTCAGGAGTTTTTGCAGTATGAATTCGTTCATACAGCTCCTCTGTCTTTGCGCCCGCTCGAGGATTACCATTGTGTCATTTACACTGACAGTTCTGCGCAACCGGCAACTGGATCAAAGCACGCCTATTCAGCGGCCTGCGCAATTGTGGTTGGTACTTTCATAAATGCTGATTTCCAGTCCGATGTCGTGCATATGCAGTCATTGGGTGATTGTACCGCGCAGTTGGCGGAGCTTTGTGCTCTGGTGCTAGCGCTAGAGTTTGCTAATCCCCGAGTCACTACCCTTATAGGGAGTGACTCGTTTTATTGTGTCCAATCTTACAACGACAATCTACATTTTTGGTCTCAGAATGACTACCATGATTCCAAAGGTAGCACGATTAAGCATAAAACGCTTTGGGTTCGAGTGGCAGAACTTAAAGAACGTCTGCCTCTCGTGAATGCTATTCACACTCTTGGTCACCAACGAGTTGGTGTCCATGCTGTCGGCAACAGCCTGGCTGACGAGGCAGCAAAAACAGCAGTGGCGACATACTTAGTAGCAGCAGTTACAAGATCCAAAAGTAAGATCGATGATGACATCTTGGCGGCTATTGCTGCTACAGAGAAGGGAATGAAATTTCCAAGAGGTTTCCCTTCTCGTTACCATTATCGCTTAAGTCCTGATAACGTCCCATTAGTGAGGATTAATGACGTTGGTGACAGATTGATTCCCAACGCGAACTGCAGACCATCTTTGATATTAGCAGCTCACGAGGGCATGGCGTCCGCGCATGCCGGCGTTGCAGCTACTGTATCTCTGTTGCAACAGCGTTACTGGTGGTGCGGTTTGTATAAACAAGCCCGAGCTTATGTTCTTAATTGTGACATTTGCCAGCAGATAAAACCTTCAACTGCGGCGCGCCCACCACAAACTCAGTTGTACATATCTAATAAACCACTAGGTTGTGTTTATTTAGATCATTGCGGTCCATTTACCTCTGATACTGCGTACAAATACATCTTGGTTGCAGTAGATTCGTGCGCACGTTTTCTGTGGGTGTGGCCACAAAGGAGTGCTGATTCCCGTACAGACATAAAGGATTTGCGTGTCTTTGTTGGAAGTTTTGCATGTGGTACCTTTCATTCTGATCAGGGCCCTGCGTTCGCCTCTAAGGCGTACAAAGAAGCCATGAGAAATTTGGGGGTCCAAGTCAAATTTTCGTCTCCATACCGACCTGAGGGTAATAGTGTAGTGGAGCGAATGAACCGTGACTTAAAGCAATCTTTGACAGCCAGGGTTTTAGGTACTGGCCGGAACTGGCTAGCCCACTTATATGACGTGCAACGTGCACTTAATAATCTCCCTAGAAGGTCTCTGGGTGGGCGGACCCCATAGATGATGCTCTTTGGCATGCGAATGTTTGTCCCGGACCTTGATGGTCTAGACATGGCGGCGGCAGCCGCACCCTTTGACGTAGATGATCACTGTGCTGTATTGCAGAATCTTCAAGAAGCTAGAGACAGTCTAGCGAAGGAACACATGCCCTCCTCATCTGATGCTCCGCTACAGGTTCCGGTAGTCGGCTGGCTACCTTGAGTTGGTGATCTGGTCCGTGAGAAGGTGGAGACAAGAAGGAGTTCGGCTCCTCTTATCGTGCACCAGTTCCAGTGCTTGGAGTACAGGGTACACGAACAGTCATTTTACCTCCTCTTCCTGGTCGCAAGGATAACAGGTACATCTCTATTGACAATGTCAAGCTACAGCGAGTGGCCGATTCTTCTTAGTATGACACCGGCAGTTTCGTGCCCTTCGATGCTGAGAAATTCTGTTGTGGCCCAAGCTTCTAACACCATGCCTGATGTTGCCATTGAGATGCATTCAGTTGCTGGTCCTTTATTGCCACCAACACCTGGTGGTCTGCCTGAAGATGTTAAGTGTGCTTATCCTGCGGATGTTACATTGCCTGTTTTACAATCCACCACAGTTGCCCACTCACTGGACTCTTTTGACTCTAATTCAATGACTTCCATTGCCCCGTCCAAAGTTTCGATTTTTGTGGCCTGGTTCAAAAGACATTTTTTGATTCCCCTTGGCCTTACGTTTGTCTGGTGCTCATCTGTATTTTTTTGTTTATGTCCATTGGCTTTGTGGTAGTGTTTTTTAGACTTATCAATGGACACTACCTGAAAGAAAGATCTACAATTCGACTAATTGATGGAACTCTGGCCCCCCACTCCTCATCACATATTATGAAAAGGGACCAGACTTTCATGAACATTACTACCTGGCCTGTACGTGATGGGATCGCTTGGGATGCTTTAAATTTCAAATTCATGGCCCCACTGAAGTAATTAATGTGCCAAATGTATTTCGTGTTTCTATGGGTGATGTCGTTAAACAGAACATCCACTCAGATGACTGGGATGTTCAAGCCATAGAAGCACTGTTTTCTGATTTGAAATATTATGCTGCATTTGATGCTGAGGATTTGTATTTAGATACTGCTAATTATGATGAGCAATTCTGCTATCAACATTATGGCACGCATTTCCTACACAAAGCAAATACGTTTAGAAATTTTGTAAATTTTACACAATGGGAACACTGTCCCGCCCCTAGGCTGGGCAGCTCCACCACGTTAGTGGACAAATTCACATATTTTTCTGATTTCAGTGTGTCGAATCCGGCCTCCTTTTATTTTAAGGTTGCGCCTGAGTCTGCTTCTAAAGTTAGACTGACACACACCAAATTGTTGTATTCCAATTCCTTTATGGACGAGTTGGCAATTGGAGGATATGATCTGTGGAAAGCTACTATCGATCTTAAATCGGTTTGGGGTTCTAAACCGTGGCAGGTACAGGGAACAGAAGCTTTGCATCGTGCCTGTCTTATCCCGAAACACATGTTATTTTTAAATTCGTCAATTTGTCAGACCACCTGTTTTGGATTGGCTACTTCTAAAAAATTTAATTCTCCCTCAATTCCGGGTCTGGGTGCTTATCCAAATTGGGGTAATCATACGGATCTGTCCCTTGCTACGTTGCAGACATACGTTTCCAACACATCCTTCAATATTTCTGAATTGAATCCTGAAGGGTGGTTGGTGTGGCAAACGAGTTCGGATTCCTGTCAACATCGGTTTCTGAATTTGGCTCCGGGGTATACACAAGTTCGTGTAGACCCCCGTTTTGAATCTTCTCACACAGTAACTACCTACTCCGTAGGGAAGTTATGCCAATCTTGGCAGCATCATTCCACTTTAGCATCTGTTAAACTTCATTTATTACGATTAAACGACAAAATAGATTTGAATGATTTTGTTAAGGGTCTTGCGGTTGGCAGGTCCAAAAGATGGGTATATGCTGTTTATAACGAAGTTTGGAAGTTGTCACAAATTGAGGCTGCCTCCAGATTACGTGCTATTGATCAAGCCAATATGGAAAAGGTATTGGCTGTCATAGATAATAGCATTAACACCCTGTCTTCCAGAATTTATACCTTAGATAATATTGTTTCATCTGTGGTAGACATTGTGCAGGATGATTTGTCTGTATTATATCATGTTCAAAATCAATTGCGTTCTATTATGCAGTTTGCATGGACGTTGCAAACGTTAAAGGCTGGGAAAGTCCCTTGGGATTACATGAACACTTCATCTTTGTTCCTTCCTTTTAATTTAACTGCTAAACAACAGTTCATGTCCATGAAGGATGCTACATACTCATTACTGCACATTGAGAAGTTAGAACCTTTACCTTTCTCTGTTGCTGAATTAAATTCCGCTGTGTGGCTTATACATGGGTTGATCACATTACCGTTCCCTCTGTTTAAGTTCAGTTTGTGCATGAAACATTATGCCCTTGGCAGATATGAACAACTTGGTACTGCCTTCCTGCACGAAGTTTGGTCACTCCCATTCACGTATAGATGTGTGAGAGACGGAAAAGAGGTATACTTGAAAGGTGAAGAGTGCACTTCCGCTCCGGATCACTCTGTTGTGTGTAGGCACATTCAATTGCATGGTGCATGTAATGTGCACGCCCCCGATTTAGCTTGTGTCCTGAAAGGGATCCCTGTGCCAGTTATATCACCGTCTTTTACGCTGCTTGCTAACGGTAGTTATTTGCTTTTAAATAATGAAGCTTGCTGTAGGATGTTAGTGGGAATTCCCTACATAGTGACTGTATCACAGAGAGTAGTTTGCTGTAATAACGTCCTTTTCCCACCCTCGCATGGACGGCTCGATGTATCCATCTGGCCTTCCATTCCAACCTTGAAAGCAGAGTTAAATAAGATGAGCAGAATAAGGGCTCTATTGTCTCAAAAAGAAGTCGCGTTGACTTCATCCCGGGAAACATTTGTCCTTCACGTAGCAAACACGCGCACTGAGGTGCAAGCGCTTTTGAATACTGATCTCCCACTTCATTTGGGACCCTGATTCAGACTATCTTTAATGCCTCGTCAACAAGTGGCCTGGCTCATTTTTTTAAAATTGGGGGCTCCGGCCTCGTGATCTCCTTTCAAACTATTTTTGGTGTGATCCCGGCATTTTTTCATTCTATTTTTTCCAGCATCTTCGGAGGTCTCCCTTTGCTTCTCGCCCTCGTAGCTGGGGTACTTTTGTTGATCTGCGCACTACGCTATGGATGCACAACTTGCGTCTCACGACAGCAGGTCCCGGCTGTTACATCTTCGTAACCGGATGCTTGAATACTATGGCACTTTACCACTGGCGACCTTAAGCATAGCCTATGGATTGTCCTTCCGGTTTCCCTACTTTACTTGTGTACAGCCCGTCTTTCATTGCCTAGATTGTCCATTCCAATGGGCTCTGGATTTGTGTCTGTCGAACTCGGTGTCTCCTGTCCCGGATTATATTCGGCTGATGAGCCCCTTAGTGGCTCATGAGTTGGACTGTTCTGGCGTCTGGATTATGGCCTGTGGAGCAGCACATGGAGTCCTTGGAAATTGGGACATCGACCGGCTGCAACTGACTTCTTAGCGAGAAGTTATCTTGAAGAGCACGCCAGTTGTCCTCGAATGGTGCTGGAGGCTCCGGTGGTCGAGGAGCATGTATGCTCCTTCCACGTGCTGAACTGGATGGCAGATAATTTTGCAGAACGTTCCAATGATTTCCTCTTGGAAGCTGTTGCAACTTATTGTGCTTATACATTGATGGATTGACTTTTGTGCACTTTCATTTCGTCATACGTCCTTCAATGATGGCTTTTTTTTTCCTTTAAATGTTTTTTTTCAACCCTTTTTAAAAAAAAATTCTTTTTTTTTTTCCTTCGAACATTTTCACTTACCTTATATGGATTTACAGGTCATGCCCTTGGTTCCGTTCTATCAAACTTGAACTCTGCATTCTTGCAAGTGCGCCCCTACTGGTTAGTGGTCCGATCAAGGGGAGGTATAGTGAAGATCGTTATCTATATATGTACAATGCTAAGTTAGCACAACCGTGTTAGAGGTTAGAAAGCCATCTTGCCACTTTTGCTGCTTTTGCACACGACACTGTAGTCACATGTTATTAAATTGAGAAATGCTTGCTCGACTTTGCTTCACATGAGAACTGTCTGTTGTTCACATCCCAAACAGTGAGCAGCGACCTTGGTCTGTACATAGTGTAAAGAAACAGTCTGGGTCGCTAGACGGTGCATGTTGTTGGGTTCAGGTTGATCGGCCCACTATTTAGCCATAACACGCACGCAGCTGCAAATATCTGAAAGTCGGGTGCTTTTAATATTGCAGTGTTACATGTTTTTCATTACATTCGGAGGAAGAGCTTTCCCAGGAGCAGAGCCTAGCTGATCCTGTGATGTGATCTCACTGAGCTGATCTTTACGGTATGGGGTTCCCCATTCAAGCCTAGAGACCTTTTACTAGTCTAATAATAATAATATTAGTTTGCTAGCGAAAGGAAGGTGGCTGAGATCCACTGTCATTTTAGTATGATTACTCCTTTCATTTTCTATGGTATTGTAACTATGCTGATGGTTTTGATCTTAATCATTTGTCTGCTTATGTTAGCCAAAGTACTGCATCTTAGGACACGAGGTTTATAAAATAAACTCTTTAAACTTTACCGTGTCTCTGTTTATTCTGTTGTGGACTGATATGAGAATAATTATGAACAGGTATTTCTGATTCCCACATTCCTGAGAAATACACTAAGTCGCTTGTTCTGGGATGTCTATACATTGGGACCGCCGAGCTAAACCTCGGATAACGAATGGGACACTGATGCTGGTCGGATAAGGGGTTCTGGGTTCTGAGCTGAGTTTTTGGTACACCACCATTCACTGAGGTTCTGGTTTCCTGTGCATAGTTCTGTGCATAAGCAGAATCCCTACACCAAGGCAAACAAATTACTTTGTGGAAATTATGTTGTGTTGTAAAAAATGTATTATTATATGTTATAATTTTGTTTTCTTTTATTTCACTGATCCAAATTTTAAAATAAGCAATTTTTAAGAATTTATATTTGAATGAGAAACAGCAAAAAATGAATACCTTTTTTTATTCCTATTACTGTGAAGGTAAGTTTAACTAAGTCTCAATATGCCGAATGAAGAGGCCTGCAAGAAGCTACAAAGTTGAAACACGTTTCTAAGAAACCTCTGTTTATGTAGTTTTGAAATCTGACCATAATCAGATATCATGTGACCTGCAAAAAAAGAGATTTGAGGGGTTCATAATATTTCACCTTTTTAGGTGTTGAAGGTCCGCAATCATTTCAATCATTCTTCTTTGAACATCTTTGCAGACAAAACTCTGTGCTTACCTTGTATCATTTGCAAGGAAATTTAAAAACGGAAATATTTCACTTTTTGTAACATAGCTATTGTGCAAGATACTCTTTTATATTTACAAAGAGAGGAAATGGCACTCTGTGCACTTTTTATACTCCATGTAAATTCAACCGCATCATTTAGACCACTTTGTGTTGAAAGGGTGTTCTATAAGTGTTGTTGTGCATGATTGCACTTAATACTCATAGAACAAGACACATGTCTAGATTTATCAGAAATCATAAATCTCGATATGTGTGTAAATGGTGCACCATTCTACAATTGGAGTAGGAAAGCACAACAAAGATAATTGTTTTCATTTCTCCACATTTTTATATCTTCAATGCATGCTGAAATGTTCAGCATACATTGAAGGAGAAAAATGCATTTTCTAATTGTTTTTGTGCAGGAAGGTGTGTCTTCCTGCAGAAAAACAAACAGCACATGACACAGATATCCTTGCACTATGGTGCAAGGGTGCCTGTGTCACCACATGGCTGCAGTTTAAGCAGCCGTGCAGACAGAAGCATAGATTTGCAACATATTTATGTACATATGTTGCATCCCTGTGCTTCGGAAGTACTAAAGCACACTGCAGTTAAAGAGGTTACTGTGTGATGCTGCAGCACTTCCTTATAGTTCTGCACTTATACATTCACCATACGCTACTAATGCATTCATTCAGTCAATTACGTACTACACATACATTCATCTAAACTTTCACACACTAACAAAGAAATGTAGCTCTTTTTTAAACCAGGAAAGTTAGTTCTTACAAGAACTTTTTTTTTTCTTCTTTCTTCTTTTATCTTTTTTTTGGTTTTTCTAACAATTTTGTGATTTTTTTGGTTTTTCAGAAAAAAAACAAAAAAAAAAAACAGAAGAAACCAAACAATGAACTTCAGGGAACAATAAAAAAAAAAGAAAAATAGCAAATATGACTTTCTTGGCGGCGACAGATCAGATCGATCGACTGCTCGCCATTGCACAAAGTCCTATTGCACTTAGTGCAGAGCACTTTTAAAATTGAAATTGAGGATGGATGTCCAAGGTTTGGTCTGATGGATGCACTCTTGATTTGCTCGGCTGCGATGAGGTGGAGGGCGCAGGAGCAGGAGTGTTTCTCATCCATTGGCACTCTTCTCATGCAAGATTGTTTGGATGAAGGGTCCTCATGTGCTTCATCATACTTGCCGTGCCGCAAGAGTATTTCTTGTTAGGATCCCCTCTCGATAGGACTCTTTTGCAAATCTTGCACGTGACCAAGGTGGCATTGGTCTTATTCTGCCCCTCGGGAAAAGTAAAACATTTCCACACCACTGAAGAGAAACGTTCTTTGCGTGGTAACTCCGGCAAAAATTCATCCTCAGAAGTATGAGGTGATGCAGGAGATGCCTGCTGCCCTGAAGCCATTTTTGGTTGAAAAAAGTTAGAGCTAAGTGTAAACTTAGTCTAAAAAATCTTCTTCTCTCCAAAGAGGTGGTTCTCCAAAGAAGCTCAAAGAAGAATGATTGAAATGGGTGGGGTCTTTCAATAGTTAGAACAGGAAATGTAATGAACCAATCAAATCTCTTTTTTTGCAGGTCACATGGGATCCGCGCACCCTGCGCTTACGCAGCACGCACCCAGCGCGCATTCGCGAAATTGAATTAAAAAGAAATATAGGATTAGATGTCAAAATATATTACTTTTAAGACTAGTTTAGAGTTTGTCTTCAATTAATAATCACATGAAATACATAAATATGTTTTTTAAATGTTAAATACTTCGCGGGATCCGCGCACCCACCGCGTCATAGACACAGATGACGCATCGCGGAAGCGCATAAACGTCGCGTTACGTACATCGAACGTGTCGCGTATAGGCTGGGAGTCGCGTACCGGTCGCATTGGAATCGCGCACTAACCACGTACCCGACGCATACTATGCGCGGATGCTATCGCGTAGGGATCGAGAACGGTGCGCTTAGGGTGCACGGATCCAAAAACATGGCAAAAAAATATATAAAATAAAGTTTTGCACATATAGTTAAAAAAATATTTTGTCAAATATAAAAACAATATGTTTGAAAAACCCATTAAGTTCAAATAGTATTTTTTAATTTTTAAAAGAATTAATTGAAAAAATACATTTAAAAATGGTGATAAAAAAGTATTTAAAAAAAATGTAATCAATGAAGTGACACACTGAATTTGAAAAATATAGAAATCCAATCAAAATCATTAAACATGATGGGCCCGATTCACAGAACAAACTTAAGACTAAATCCTAAACTTAGTACCATTCTGGTATTCACAGAATGCACCTAGTACTTCTGGTATTCACAGAATGAACTTACTACTTTTGCTATTCACAGAATGAACTTAGTACTTTTGCTATTCACAGAATGGATTTACGACTACTAAACTTACGTCCGCACTCGGGCCGGAAATTCCGGCCCGGAGGCGGAGCTTCCGGCCCGGAGGCGGAACTTCCGGGCCGGAGGCGGAGCTTCCGGCCCGGGGGTGGGGATTTCGGCCGATTTAGCTATGGCTGAAATCTCCACCTCCGGCCCGGAAGCTCCGCCTCCGGCCCGGAAGCCCCGCCTCCGGGCCGGAAGCCCCGCCTCTGGGCCGGAAGCTCCGCCTCCGGGCCGGAATTTCCGGCCCGAGTGCGGACGTAAGTTTAGTAGTCGTAAATCCATTCTGTGAATAGCAAAAGTACTAAGTTCATTCTGTGAATAGCAAAAGTAGTAAGTTCATTCTGTGAATACAAGAAATACTAGGTGCATTCTGTGAATACCAAAATGGTAGTAAGTTTAGGATTTAGCCTTAAGTTTGTTCTGTGAATCGGGCCCGATATCTTCAGAGATAAGTTATAGATAGGAATTAGCATTTAAAAAACCTTTGAAATTCACTGAAAAAACCATAGGTTTCATGCACATTATAGTTAGGAATTGGCATTTAAAAATCCTTTGAAATTCACTGAAAAAACCATAGGTTTCAGGCACGTTATAGTTAGGAATTGGCATTTAAAAAACCTTAGAAATTCACTGAAAAAACCATAGGTTTCAGGGGCGTTATAGTTAGCTGGACATTTCCCTCGTACAAAACCCTAGAAATTCCCCTGTTATAGTTAGTTCAGCTAACTATAACTCGCGCCCCCGCAATGCACTGCTGATGACGTCACATATTACATCACTCATGACATGGTCAGTGACATCACTGATGACATGACTGATGACATCTCAAATGACATCATCCATGTGATAAATTACTGCATCTTCTCACACCCTAATTTAACCGTTGATACACGAACTCAAAATTTCAGACGTCCATTCTCAAAACCATAGATACTCCAATACCAATAACTACATACCCACTTATTAACTCTTAGGTCTACATACACCTTCACTCATTCACATGTACAGTCACTCATACTTACAGTCACTCCGTACAAGACTATCATATGCATTTATTCACCTACATAGACACTCACACACCACCAATCATCCATAGAGGTACTGTCACACCTAGTCAGTCATGCAAATAATTAATCACACTCCCATTTACTCACCTATGCAGTTATACACACTCAAGTTCACTTACTCATAAAAATAGTACCACATTCTTACGCTCTTATACAATCATTGATACAAGCACACACTCATCCATACAGCCACTCTCACAATCACACACTCTCACATATACCCACTTATATACTCTTACACGCATATATATACTGCCTTTCACATATGTAGTTAGTCAGAAATGTACCACTGAGATATACATTCAATCCCTAACACACCCATACATACACTCACTCAACCATACAGTTCATCACAGATGCACTCTTAAAACCATGCACTCATAGAATCACCCACTCACACATCTATGCACAGAGTCACACACAGCCTACCCACACAAACACTCAGGCACCCATACAAATACTCAGACAACCAACCAATAACCCATAGAGACACTCATATAGCTATTCACAAAACCATGCAGCCACTTATACACCAACAGACAGAAACATACAGACATTCACACAATTTAGTCACTAGTCTGCAGTAAAATACATTTAATGACTCACTTATAGAGTCAGTTACGCACCTAGAAAATCATCCATTCACACACTTGTACACACATTTATTTTTTAACAGGCCTTTCCCTATATATATTAAACATATTAAGACTGTTCAGAAACACATACTCAATGGATGATGTCATCAGTGATGTCATCAGTGATGTCATTTGAGATGTCATCAGTGATGTCATCAGTGATGTCACTGACCATGTCATGAGTGATGTAATATGTGACGTCATCAGCAGTGCATTGCGGGGGCGCGAGTTATAATTAGCTGAACTAACTATAACAGGGGAATTTATAGGGTTTTGTACGAGGGAAATGTCCAGCTAACTATAACGCCCCTGAAACCTATGTTTTTTTCAGTGAATGTATATATATATATGTATATATATGCGAAAGTGTATTGAAGAATGAGTGGGTGTATGAGTATCTGAATGGATGATTTAGTAGGTGCGTGACTGACTGTATAACTGAGTGATTAAACGTGTCTTACTGAATGAATGGGTAAGTGACTGTGTGAATGTCTGTATCAGTATGTCAGTTGGTGTGTAAGTGGCTGCATGAGTTAGTGAGTAGCTATGTGAGTGTCTATATGGGTTATTGATTGTTTGTCTGAGTGTCTGTGTGGGTGGGTGGGGGTGTGTGACTCTGTGCATAGATGTGGGAGTGGGTAATTCAATGGGTGTATGGGTTCAAGAGTGCATCTGTGAAGGGCTGTATGGTGGGATGAGTGTGTATTGGTGTGTTGGTGAGTGAATGGATGTCTCAGTGGTACATGTGTGAGTAAGTACATATGTGAAAGACAGTATATGTGAGTGTTGGAGTATATAAATGACTATATGTGAGAGTGAGTGATTGTGAGAGTGACTGTATGGATGAGTGTGAGCTTGCATCAGTGATTGTATAAGAGAGTAAGTATGTGTTATTATCTGTATGAATACGTGAGGTGGTGTGTGTATAACTGTATATGTGAGTAAATGGGAGTGTGATTGATTCTTTGCATGACTGACTAGGTGTGTGAGTAACTCTATGGATGAGTGGTGGTGTCTGAGTGTCTATATAGGTGTATGAGTGCATATGATAGTGTTGTATTGATGAGTGACTGCATGTATGAGTGGCTGTATGGGTGAATGAGTGGATGTGTGTGTGTAGACCTAGGAATCAGTGAGTGGGTATGTAGTAACTGTTATTGGTGTGACTGGTTTTGAAAATGGTAGTGTGTATTTTAGAGTGGGTGTATCAAAGGTTATATTAGGGTGTGAGGAGGTACATCAGATTATCACATGGATGATGTCATCAGTGATGTCATTTGAGATGTCATCAGTGAGGTCACTGACCATGTCATGAATGATATAATATGTGATGTCATCAGCACTGCATTGCAGGGGCACGAATTATAGTTTGCTCAACTAACTATAATGGCCGAATTTCTCTGGTTTTGTACGAGTGAAATGTCCAACTAACTATAGCGTCCCTGAAACCTGTGGTTTTTTCAGTGAATTTTTAAGGTTTTTTAAAAGATAATTTCTAACAATAACGTCCCTGAAACCTATGTTTTTTTCAGTGAATTTCAAACGTTTTTTTAAATGCTAATTTCTAACTAGCCGACAGAGGTAGGACTTGTGCAGAAAGAGGAAGAAAGGTGCAGAAAGAAGCAAGAGAAATGCAGAAAGAGGCAACAGAAGTCCAGAAAGATGAAGAAAAATGCAGAAAGAAGCAAGAGATATGCAGAAAGAACCTACAGAGGTGCAGAAACAGGCCTTGTTCCAAAGTCACCCTGTGCCCCCTACGTTTTGCTGACTGGTACTGGTGGTAACTGACTGACTAACCAGGCCCGGAGCCAGTGCTATGCTCAAGGACACTTAGAATACAGTGAAAACACCTACATACACTAGTGTACACTATAGGTTGGAGTACCCCTGTGATTGGCATGACCTCCCCTGTAAGGCCCTAGTACATAATAGGGCAGAGGGATTAAAGCTACCTCTACCTTAGAGGTGTAAAAAGAGGCATGAGAAGTACAGAAAGAAGCAACTGAGGTATAGAAAGAGGCAAGAGTGGTGCAGAAAAAGGGAAGAGAGGTGTAGAAACAGGCAAGAGAGTTGCACAAAGAGGAAAGGGGGTACAGAAAGAGGCAAGAGAGGTACAGAAAGAAGCAAGAGAAGTGCAGAAAGAGGCTAGAGAATAGCCGAAAGAAGCAACAGAGGTTTAGAAAAAACAAAGAGAAATGCAAAACGAGGCAAGTGAGATGCAGAAAGAGGGAAGAGAGGTGCAGAAAGTAGAGGAGATTTGTAGAAAGAGGCAAGAGAAGTGCAGAAAAGAAAGAAATGTACAGAAAAAAGCAACAGAAATGCAGAAAGAAGCAAGAGAGGCGCAGAAGGAAGCAAGAGTGGCTTACACACCATTAGTACCAATTTAACACTCACATTTAGCAATAAGTAACCGGTGATCATTTTAGGTTTGCAAAGGGCCTTCCACCACGCCGTAACACTTGTTGCTGTATTTTTGGTAACCTTTAAGCCGTTTGAGCTAGAAACAAGGCTTTGTTTTGTTCAAATCTGCAGATGATGAATTATGTGACTAAAGCAGGAAATATATAATGTGTGAAAATCGGTGCAGCCAAACAGTTGCATAATTCCAGTGACCTTGGTCATAACTCTGACTAGGTCCACAAGTACTCCTCAGTGATTCCTTCTTTTTTTGTCTCACTGAGTTCATAGCTGAGCTTCTATGGAAATGAGGGAGACTAAACTTGACGTTACCACTCCACAACACAGACCACCATACCACATAATTACTCTCCATTACACATAATCCCACTCTACATAATTCCTATACACGAAATACCACATACTTTCTATCCACATAATTTCACTGCACAACATACCACATAATTCCACTACACACAACGTAAATCCTCTCCACTACAAAAAACATTAGTAAAAAACTTTTACATTTACAACGCCAATAGCGCTAATTCTCTCAAATGCGAAACGTATTACATTGCAAACACTTCTTTAACTAGTAGTCGCGTCTGCAGAGTGGTGGAGAAAGGGTGCTGGGCCTCCGACCATCATTCAGGAATACTGCATAGGACTTACAGGAGGTACCAGGAGGGCTTCTTGACCCCCAAAGTCCCTCAGGAGTAAATTGGAATTCATTCCCCATCCCGTAGTCTGCCAGGAGGTGCGTTTGTAGAGTGGTGGAGAAAGGGTGGGGGTGGCCTCCGAAGACATTTTAGCAATCCCACTGTGTGGGACTTACTGGAGGTGTCCTGTGGTCCTCAGGACACAAGAGGACTTCATTGCCCCAACAGCAGTGCGCCAAGAGGCATGTTTGTAGAGTGATGTAAAAAGGGGCGTGGCCTCAGACCGCCCCTCTGCAATCCAGCTGTATGGCGCTTACTGGTTTATCTGGTGGGCTAGTTGGCCCCCAGGGACGCTCAGTATTCAAGGGGACTTAATTCCCCAACTTAGAACGCGCCTCTACATCTTCAGAACTAAAGTGACTCTAAGGGCTTGCCTCCTGTTCTGAAGTCTCAGGGACATCAAAGACTTCCTACAACCTTGCTACAACCTCTGGTTTCTGCCCACTGTCAGTCCTGCATTGCCAAGTTGTGCAAATCCTGTCCTAGACCATTAAAAGTGGGCTTCTTGGCTGTTTTTCTACACAAACCAAGCGTCGCCATTGTTGAGCTGGTCGGAACAGACGCATCTCCTTTGGCATCAACGCATCGCCTGCTCTAAGTATTCCCTACCGCTGGCTGCATGGCTCAACACCAATGCATCACTGCTTGAGGACATTGCATCGCCTGTTGTGTGTAGATTTAGATTCCGTATATAGGTTTCCCGATTTATGCCCTTATATAGGTACTATTCATATTTCCCTTATTTAGGCATAGAAAATCCGGCCCTTATTTAGGCATTGTCCATGCTAACCAAATACAGGCATGGTCTCCTACATCCGTCTATCCACGTCACAATGAGTTCCTAGAAAACCAGATTCTTAAGCCTTTAGGAATTTCCCTTGCTTGGATATTGATTTCTCCAGGTACTCATTTATTATGCATGAACATCTATTCCTTAGGGGTAAATTCATGACGTTCCGATGCCCGACTTTTACGTCAATACAGGCATTCCTAAACACCTTCAAGGTATAAATATACCTGCACTTGCCCAGGCAAACCACGCTTCTGGTACGGTCCAGTTCGACTGCCTACTTGCGGTTCGACACAGCAAGTTCGGAAGGAGATCGAGTTCCCGCCTGATGCACTGACCAGACGCTGTCATCCTCCTCGCAGAGAATCCAGCTCCAGTGTTTCTGACTCCCCTTGCGGGGTGTTAGATATCAAGTCCCGGAAAGAGATTCCAACCTCACACATTCTAAGGTATGGAGCAGACTAGAACTTAAAGAAACTTTTGGCAACTCTTAGCAAAATTAAAACTATAGCTAAGCTATACTTTAGAAAACAGCACCTACTTCTTACCTCATACTACACTTAGGTTAGGTACACTGGGGTAGAACTATTTAGAAGCAGCAGATGAGTATCCACATTTTAGCCTATGTTCTTTATGTATGTATTTTAGTAATAAATGTCATAGCTACAAACCATGCTATTGTAGTATTATTTTATCTTACTGCTAACTCTGTACGTCTGGTACTTCGCATCCTGTCTTACAATTGTAGCAGTTCATATCTCTTGCATGAGAAATAAGACTGTTCACTAAACCCCTTTTATTGAAATGCCCGTCTCTCTATTTCTGTGCAACTCTGTAGAAACGAAGCATGCACGAGTGAAACTGTTATCTATTGTTTCCACGATTCTGAGATTGTTCTGATTCTAAGGGGAACAAAGTTGTCATGTTTATGCGGTTGTCAGAAACTAATCCCTTCTTGTATATTCAAGAAGTTTCTAGTGACCTTTGAGTTAGCTGGCACACACAAGTAATTAAGTTTAATGTACTCGATAGAGACATACTGACCTCAGTCCTATGTCAAAACTATAGTGCATATTATTCCAATGCGCAGAGCCTATCAGGGATATAGGAACTACACTACATGGCGCCCAACGGTTTGGTGAGGCACTAATTTAACACTAGATATTGAAGTAACTCAGTCGTGCTTTTCTCAGATACCACTACTCATAATACTCCATAAGACGTCTGGAGTGGGTAGGGATAATATCAGCCATAGCTGAGTAGGACATAAATCCTATGTATTAGCTGTTTGGTTTGTTCAACGCTGAAGGATACAGTGTTCCAAAATATTGTGCACCTTATCTTTGTTCCCTTGAAACTTGCTCTGAAACTTTCATTAATGACCGAAAACGGCACAAACACCGATACTGGTGGAGCTGTACCCGACGATGTCGCAACAGCTTTTGATTATACAGGTTTTGATGAAACCGATGAAAATGCGAAAATCATCGCTCCAAATTTAAGGAGAGCCATCACTCTAAAACTTATAAAACATGGCCTAACTCCAAGAGGTGGTAGAGCAGTTTTTGTGATAAAGGCACATGAATCACACCAGACAGAGGTATTCTAATCATGGATAGTATTCCCAGAATCAAATCCAGTAACTAAAACGTTTCACTTCTACAAAGAAGATGAACCACCTGAGGAATATATTCCTTTCGAGGATTTTGAAATTCCACTCACATACCAGGAGCATGATCTCTGGTTTAAAGGTGCCCTAAAACATTACAATCACATTACCAGACTCGGTCCACTAGGTAGACCAAGAGCAACATGGCCAATTTTTGCCGGCTACACACCTCATCCTGACATTGAAGAAATGTCAGATGTAGAATTACTAGCTCAACTCAAGGAGCTAATCAAAATCTACAGACAATTAGTTCAATATGTCATGCGGACTTTCACAGTCCAACCACCATTAACCATTCAAAATCCAGCCCCTCATCAGGGGAATACACTAAAAATCACTCCACAGACTTTACACGCAGTCATGGGTAAAATGCCCACAAAACGTGAACAAATTCCATTCTGGATAGCTCAAAAAATTACTCAAATCAAAGCAGTATTTCCTAATACTAGCCCTTATGAGAAACACAGAATTCTAACAATCTGTTTACCAATGGGGATCACACCATATCTGGAAGACTGCACCACTTGGGGCACAGTCTTTGCTGCAATCTACACAAAAACACATGGTGTTCCGTCCATGGCGGTAATACCTGATGTCCTGAAACAGATTCAAAACGAATACGGGGCAGCGCCTGCTCTGAATTTAGGTATGAAGTTACTTAAAAATTTCGACCAGGTCTCAACAATAATATTATCTAATATTAAAGGAGAAGCAGCATCAGTGGCAATCCGCCAGAAATTAAGGGTATTTGATGTAACAGAACAACCACAAGAACTAGCCAGAATAATTGAAAAATCCTATGAAGAATTAGGCAGAGACAGTTTGGGAGGGAAACTAGTTAAACCATAACTGTCTGAAAGTCCTGAAAAGGCCCTTACTAAAAACAATCCTACCTCTTCTAAAAAGAAGTGGGAAAATAACAAACAACATTCAAAAGAGAAAGATTCTCAATCTCGAGGTAGGTCTCCTCAAATGGGGCCCTCTGAAAGGAGGTATAACCTCAGGAATAGGGATAATTTGAGAAAACCTGACAGATATCAAGATACTGATACACGTTCCTCTCGTACCTTTCAGACATCATCACAGACATCTGAAAGAAGAGGATGGTCGGAGAACAAAGAAGAACGCGTGAAGTCCAAAGACGATCAACATGTTCAGAAAAACAAACCAAAACCTCAATTCACCAAAAAGAAGGTAGCAGGTCTGAAGATCAGACATGCTGAGGATTCTGAGAACACAACTAAAGAACGGAGAATGGGCTCAGACAATGTTGGACAGCGCAGCAGAAGTTACAGTAGCTCGCCAGAACCTGAAGGGGCTTCTGGAGACAGTGGATTTGAATGAGGACATTATAATAATAATAATAATACAGCATTTTGTAGAGCGCGAACAGCTACCTCACAAGGAGGTGTCCCGGCGCTGAAGACCGCTGGGGAACCCGTCCTGGCTTTCCCTGTGAGATGGTCCCTTTCTGGGTATCTCCAAGGTGAAACCAGGAATCCCCGGCGTCTGTGGGGGGCCGTTGTAGAGATGAGGCAAGCTTAATGCCCAGAGTTGCCAAGTGTGTTCCTGGTTAGAGTAGGTACCGAGGCGAGAATTATCGAGTCCGTTTTGACCCTGGTCCACGACCCTGCCGCATCGGGAATTGAACCCTGGTCCCTGGCCGAATCTCTGCTTACGGGTCTGCCGCCTCTAACTAGTGAGCCACACCTCTCCACATTCAAGTTGAAACTGCAGATACCAGGGTTAGTTCTCCACATAGGTTATATAAAATAACACTCCGGATGGAGGGAGACATACCAAGAAAAGTGAAAGCACTCTTTTGGGAGCGACTTTCAAAGGGTTATGATATACTTCTAGCTGAACTAGACTGGCCACCAGAATTTGTCAGAGAGTGCCCACATGGCGAAGACATCATTATGCCAGCCTTCTCTAGCCATGTTCCAGTACATTTAAAAGATACTTATGCCAGGAAATGGGCAGTGGCCCAAGCCCCAGCATTATACAAAAATCATGTAGGATGGGATGAGGACTCACCTCACCACAAAATTCAGTTAAAAAATCAACCAACTGTAGAAAGGCAGTACCCAGTTAAGCAAGGAGCTAAAAAACAAGTCAGGGAGATCTTAGATCAACTTGGATACCAGGGGGTGATTGAAACATGAACCTCATCAATGAACAATCCTTTGTTTTCTGTCTCCGAACCAGACAAATGCAAAAAGAACTATTGATGGACAGAATGCAGAACAATGTCATACATTCACCCCAGGACAGAGATCTGGGCCTAAATCCATCGTGTTTTTGCTCACCATGCCATTCAAGTTTGGACGCAACCATATGCAAATAAGTCTTGACCCTGTGCCAATGGGAACAGTCCAACCCGAACTGCCAGGCCCAATGGATTTAAGCCAGATCTCTTGACTGGGGGTGAATGTTTTGATTTGTTCTGCATTCTGTCCATCCAATGTGTGTCTCTTGCTTTCTCGCCCTAAGTGCGCCAGGTATGCCCAGACGTGGGTCCTGGGCTCACTGTGCCACTGGAATCAAGCTATTCTGGCTGAAGAGGGGTGAAACCCCGAAACCGGTCCTAGGGTGCTTGTTTCCGGTCCAGGGAGGACCTGGCTTGGCAGTTCCGGCTGGACTGTTCTCATGAGGCACAGGGTCAAGACTGATTTGCATATGGCCATGTCTAAACTGGGGTGGCATGGTGAGCAAAAGAATGATGGATTTAACCCAGATCTCTTGACTGGGGGTGAATGTTTTGATTTGTTCTGCATTCCGTCCATCCATTGTGTGTCTTTTGCTCCAAACCAGACAATACATATCATCTAGTGTTGGATTACAGACACCTAAACTCATGTTGTAAAACATTTGCAGTGCAAAATGCACTCAGTACAGCATTAATGAATAACATTGTGCGTAAAAAGTACAAAACCACATTAGACATTTCAAATGGTTTCTTTTGTCAAAATATTGCACCTGAAAGTAGATATTTGACCGCTTTCTCAATAATGGGGACCCAGCATCAATTTTGTCGACTCCCACAGGGGTTATTCTCAGCAAGAGTAAAAGAATTACTACAAATTTATGATGACAAAGCATTGTCATATGTTGATGATATATATCTGACAGACGAACTGGACAGACACTTGAACAGGGTGAACACCATTATATCGGGCATTGCCTCTGCGGTTACAAATTCAACATTAAAACGTCCAGAATTGCCCATCTCAACATCCTTTTCCTTGGATATGAACTATCAAGTGAAGGAAAAAGCCTGGCAGCCAACTTTTTAGAAACGTGTGCGCTGCTCCAACCTCCAAAAACGCTGAAGAACTTGTAATCGATTCTAGGTTTCCTGAATTTTGGAAGAACATACATTCTAAACTACGCAGAGAGGGTTAAACCTCTCTATGAATTAATCAAACCTGATTTCAAAGGTACAACTTGGACACAAGAACACACAGAAATTCTGCGTGCACTTCAAACAGACATGTTAGCAACAAAACACTTGCAAACACGCGTAAATATACACAACTTAGTGACCCAAATCATTAGGGGTCAATGTGGATTCACCCACATAACTTTTAACAAAGGTGAATAAGTACCAATTGCATACAAATCACACTTGTATACACAAGCAGAAAAGAAATTCACATCTACAGAAATGTTTTTGACAGCAGTTCAAACCGCTGTAGCAAAAGAAAAAGCCCTAGCACAGGGGAAACGCATTATGGTCGTGACTCCTGTACCAGCCTTAGAGGCAGTTACTAAAGCTAGCATTTCGAATGCAAAAGCTTTACATCCAAGATGGATACAATGGGTTAATTCTCTTGCTGCAACTGATGTTGAATATGTTTTTGACCCTTATTTGAAAACACAAGCATTCCTGCAATACAAGCACGAATGTCCTCTGCCTACTGAAATGCTCCCTCTTGATCAGTACGAATTTATAATTTATACTGACGGATCTGCACAACCCGCTATGGAGAGTAAACAAGCTTACAGTGCAGCATGCGTGATCGTTAAAGGTCGTATGCGCAATGGCAAATTCAGACCAATGGTCACAAAAACACAATCTCTAGGAGATTGTACAGCTCAGCGAGCTGAACTACAAGCATTCAAGATGGCACATGAAAACACGGATTGCGAATTCCCCACAGTCATAGTGTGCGATTCTTTATACTGTGTTCAATCTTACAATTAATATTTACAGAATTGGCTTCAAAATGGTTTCAAAAATGCAAAAGGTGGCACAATCAAGCATAAAACGCTTTGGGAACAAGTAGTTCAGTTGCGAAACGGACTACAAAACACTCATGTGATACACACACTGAGTCATCAACGTGATGGCGTTCACGTTGAAGGGAATTCATTGGCTGATGAAGCAGAGAAAGGGGCTGTGCAAACGGCTTCCGTAGCTGCAATCACTCGTTCAAAAACAAAAATAGACAGTGAAATAATGCTGGCTGTCAATGCTTCAAGCAAAGGCAGCGGTGCAGCGTTACCTAAAAAGTTTCCACTCAAATACTCATATATAATTGATGTGAACAATGTTCCATTTGCTCGAATCCCTGGAGTGGGGGATAGGGTAATACCAAACATGGAACATAGATTAGGACTAATCCTAGCAGCACATGAAGGAATCGCCTCTGCCCATGCAGGTGTTTCCGCCACAGTATCGTTATTAAAACAGAGATACCGGTGGCCAGGCATTAGGAAACAGACCAGGAATTATGCTTTGGACTGCTGTGGTAAATATTCTTTTTTACCTTGACTGAATTTCATGCGGAATCTAAAATAAAGTAAAATAGCTCAGAATAACAAGAGGCAGAATCCGTGGTATAAGAGATTTTCTGAATGGGCTTTATTCCAAAATGGCCGACTCGAGTGGCGGCCTTCAGGTTCCGTCACCACGAGGGTTCAGGAAGTGAAGTACAATACTTTATTGACAAGAAGTAACTTTTATAGTTCATACATTACAATGAAATGAATGCAAAAGGCGTAACAATTGATAAGAGAGATGACATAGTGGTACGTAATCGAAACTAGGCGTAATAAGGAGCAGAAAGAAACATGATTGGCTCTGATTATCATGCATAGGTGGATCTATAAGATAATACTTAACATAGATGCGCGCGCAGCAGCATGACGTGTGATTGACGTGCAACTAGGGGGTGAAGGGGACTTGACATTTAGCTCTACATGTGGAGACGAGAAGTCTGGGGGGTCAAGTCAACCTAATCCCAAATCATATCTAACATCCTATGTTTAGAGAACTATGTTATCCACAAGAAAAGACTCTCGGACAGAATCTATTCTATACTGACTGTGTGTGCGTGTACAAGCGTCTAAGTGTCTATATGAGATGCGAGGGGCAGAAAACTTTCCATGGCAACAGGGCTATGAATTACTTGCAGGAGGACGGAAAGGCCGAGTCCTTTGCTTGTGAGCTTAGAGGAAATGTTTACCTAAATCACTGGACAGGAATGCATCGGCCGAAGAGCAAAGTAGATAATTCGAAGGTGAAATACAGCTTCTTGGCAGGCAGGCAAAACTGGCCGAGGCAGGCACCGTTAGCTGCACAGGGAGTAGGACAAAGTTCATGGATACAGATGCGAGCTCAAGCTGAAGCTGTCAGAGGCAGAGAGCAGGGAAAGGCTTGAGGACAGAATCGGGCCTACTCGCCTGAACTGTAAAAATGGAGTAACTGAGCCATATAAAGTCGGTGGCCTTTCATACTTAGGAAGCGAATATCCAGCCCATTGATGGCGGATCTGACAGAGAACATGTTGACGGTGGACGCACATATGTTTGCGTTTTGGAAACTGGAACTGGAGGGGACATACATGTACTTGTGACATGCACATAGAACCGTTGGGGTCCAAGATAGGGGACATAACTGATCAGGAAAATCCACATTTCCACATTCCCTCCTTGTCCCCTACTTGCCCTTCAAGAGATATCAATCTTCATCATTTCATCGATTTGCTCATGGAGCATCATTTCTTCTTCCTTCTTCTTTCGGCATTTTGAACGAGAACCTTGATATGGAATGCATGATGTGGCACACAGACCACAAATCGCTGGTCCACATTGCAGGCATAAACAACAACTGAAGAGCATAAGAAGGCCAATACCTAGGAAGGATAGAACTCTCCATCCCCAGGCTGATATCACACTCCAAAACCACCCGGACCACGTCCAAGTGCCTGGATTTTCGTGTATCTGGCTCACAATCTTATGAAGGCGTGTTATAGCTTTATATACAGATGGCGAATTTTCTGGTATGAATATGCAGCAGCTGGATCCGATGACCCTGCAAGCTCCGCCCCTATCGGCCAGGATGACGTCAAGGACAAGACGATTCTGGAGAACAACAATTCTCATTACTGATTGTTCCTCTGTCAGATTGCCTAGGGCGGCTATAGTCTCGTTTACTACAGCTTCGAGAGTCTTGGTTAGTTTACGTATCAGCTTACTATTAGATATTGTACCTATATAGGGAAAGATACCTTTATTGAAATCTACATACTTGTCCCATGCCGTCTCAGTATAATCGACAACTGGGAGATCTCTTCGCTCTCTATTGTGTACTAAATGAACATTCCGATAATAATCAGGTGGAGCTAGGAAAACAGGTGGCAGAAGGAATGCTATGTAACAGGTACCATCCCAATCTAGAGGCAGACGCATATATGCCGTCTGACCACATATAAAGTAAGAATGGCGAGAAGCTCTAAATGAAGATTTACCTTGATCACTATATTCTACTGTAGTAACGCATTGGCTATGGCCCATATGTATGGAACCAACTTTTCTTACACATAATTCACCCTTAACTGAAAATACTGACATAGTGGGCAGAATTAGTTCAACTTCGGATTTGACATTCAGAATCATAAGATTAGGTGTAAAATTACCTAATTTATACACTTCATTTTCTAGATCAGTTCCTGTTCTACTGGGGCGACCCTCCTTATTAGGATGACAGACTTTGAATAAAACTAGATTCAGATTTCCCCATATCCAATGTTGTTGATAAACTGCTGTGTCTGGGTCTATGGAATTTAGTAAACTAAACCATGCTCCACAGGAGCCATTGTGTGTGAACGGATGTGGAAAGAAAGGCAGAACTCCTTTGTTATTCTGATAGGGAGGGAGTCGGCCACACACCCAACAATTGGTGGCATTACTAGTCTGATGGGAATGATGTAACATACTAATGAAAGTGTTATTGCGCAGCGCAAGTCTATAAGATAATTCATGTGGCGGTAGGTCGCTAAAAGAATGTTCAGCAGCAACATTATAAACATGTCTAGAAATAGGATGATATATGTGCAAAATCACACTCGTAATAATTATTAAAACACTCAATAAAAACAAAATTAATAATGTCCTCATACAGTAGCTACGCAGTGATTTACAATACGCCTGTCGTTTCAACATTTCTCGGGTATTTTCTCTACTCAGGTCCAAGGGATACATGTCGGAGACAATTCAACCGCTTCACCTTGGAGAGGACTTAAACAATCAAATTGCTCGACTGCTTGGGCCTAAGCTTTAATTTATAGCACTGAGAGTCATTTTGTTCAACAAAAGGAAGTTTTGAATCAGTCTGTGAGGGAGTGCAGGGCACAGTGTCTATATCCGAGGATAGTCCATGAAATTTCTTAATATGGCTGGAGTGTATCCAGCCCTTGCGGCCCTCAACTTTCACGGCTGTTCTTGTGGTCAGCAGGACTAGCTTCGGTGCTTTCCACCTGGGCTCCAACTGGGTCTTCCGATCAAAATTTCTCACAAACACCAGATCCCCCGGAGCAACGTCATGGGGTTTCACCTCAGTGTTGTCAGGAAAAGCTGCAGTTACCTGTGAACGACAAGATTGTAGTGCAGACATCAAGGAAGCCAAGTAATCTGTCAGCATGTTACAATTAACATCAGTTATTTTACGTGGTATAGGCGTCCCCCACATATTTGGTGGTCTTCCGAAGATCACCTCATACGGGGATAGCCCTGTTCGAGAGTGTGCTACCATTCTTATGTAAAATAGTGCAACTGGTAATGCTACTATCCAGTCAACACCTTTTTCCTTACATATTTTAGACAATCTGATTTTCAAAATTTGATTATGTCGTTCCACGAGACCTGCTGCCTCGGGGTGTCGGACACAGTGGAATTTCCACTGATATCCCAACAAAAGTGAGACATGTTTCATTAATTCGGATGAGAAAGGCTGGCCGTTATCTGAATATACAACACGTGGTAAACCGTACCGCGGGAAGAATTCTCGAACTAACTGTTTGGCAGTAGTCGGGGCCGTGTAATCTGATACTGGGTACGCCTCAGTCCATCGGGAGAGAGCGCAGACAACTACCAGAACATATTTGAATCCTCGACATCGTTCCATCTGGATATAATCCATTTGGAGCACTTCAAAAGGATGATCAGGAGTCTGGAATCCACCCTGTTCTACGGGAACACTTTTTCCTGGATTGAACTGACAACATATCATACAGGTACGGACTTTTTGTTTAGCTGCTGCTTGTAAATGTTTGTTGAACCAAATGTGTTGAATGCTATCTAGCATAGCTTTCTCTCCTAAATGCGCTGGGCTGTGAATTGTAGCTATAATGGCCTGGACCATAGAGTCAGGAAGAAACCATACAGATTTCTCCTTCGTCATCCATCCCTGATCTGTCTGGATCCCTCCTAGTTCAGTCCATTTCTTTAATTCCTCTGCAGTAGCATGTGTCTGTATGTCGATTACGTCAAGTGCGGGATCCTTAATTGTCATACACTGTGTTGGTGTCTGAACTATTGGCTTTGTCATGTCTAATGTGCGATTCTGAGCAGTCTGTTTAGCTGTTCTGTCAGCTAAATCATTGCCTTGAGAAATGATATCAGTAACCTTCGTGTGTGCTTTACATTTCATAATCGATATGGCAGTTGGTAGATGTATTGCGTCTAACAAGGCATGAATGAGGGTTCCGTGCTGAATGTGGGCACCATGGGAGGTTAAATAACCTCTCTCTCGCCACAGCACGCCGAAGTCGTGTACAACTCCGAATGCATAACGTGAGTCAGTGTATACATTAACTTTCTTATTTGTGGCTTGAATACAGGCTTGTGTTAGAGCAATAAGTTCTGCTGCTTGGGCTGACAAAGTATCTATACAATTTGTCTCAATAACTTCAGTGTCTGTTGTGACTGCATACGCGGCCACTAAGTTTCCTGTACTTGCTCTCATGCACGATCCATCTACATACAACGTCAGGTCTGGATCTAACAATGGAACGTCTGTCAAGTCTTGTCTAGGTTTCGTCTTTATTTCAATAATTTCAACACAATCATGAGCTAGTGGGTCTGTTCCAATTACGGGTAATAGTGTAGCAGGATTCAATGTATTACACCGTCGGATCTCTATGTGTGGCTGAAACAATGTCAGTTCATAACCGGTAAGTCTTGCTATGGTCAAGTGTTGTGTTTGTGTTCGGTTCACAAGAACTTCTACTGCATGTGGTACTTGTACTGTCAATGGATGTCCTAACACTAGCTTGTGTATGTTCCTGAGTCCAAGGGAGAACAGTCGATGTGGCTGCCTCCTGTGTGGTTAACTGAATGAGTGGTTTTGCTAGAAATGCGTACTGAGGGATCCACTGCCTACAATATGAAGTGAGGCCTATGAAAGCCCGCACCTCCTTTTGTGTCTGGGGTATTGACATGTTAGCAATTAACTGGATGCGATCTGGTGTAAGCTGCCTTCCCTCCTTGGACAGCGAGTGACCAAGATAAATAACTCGCTGGGCACAGAATTGCAGCTTAGAGGGAGACACTTTGTGCCCCTTGTCGGCTAGAAAATGTAAAACTGTCAGAGAAGCCTTTTCACATTCAGGTTCGCTTCTCGCGGTGATCAGCAGATCATCGACATATTGAAGCAGTGCAGTATTGACTGGCATGTGGATACTGTCAAGTTCTCGTTTCAGTGCTTGGCTGTAGATGCTGGGGCTTTCTGTGAATCCTTGGGGAGCGCGTGAGAATTTAAAGCTGCGCCCATTTAAACTGAATCCGAACAAATATTGGCTTTCCGGATCTATTGGGACGCTAAAAAAGGCATTCTTGAGATCAATTACAGTAAAGAATGTTGCTTCGGAATCAATTGCTGTCAATAATGATGATATATCGGGGACCACAGGAAATTGTGGCACAATGCACTTGTTTAGTTCCCGCAAATCAATAACCAATCGGTATACTGGCGGAGCAGTAGGGTCAGTTCGTTTAAGAATCGGAATTATCGGTGAATTACATACATTGGAGTCTGTTTCTACAACTACTCCTTGGGCAATTAACTCATCAATGATTTTCAGCAAAGCCACTACAGCATCTTGCGGTAACTTGTATTGTCGCATTCGTGGTAATACCACTCCTGCCTTGAGTGTAACTCGGTATGGTGTAATGTTCATGCAACCAACATCAGTAGGGCCTTGTGCCCATAGATGTGCTGGTAAAGTCTGTAGTCGGGGATCCATGTCTCTAGACACATAGTGACCTTTAAAATCACGTAAAAACAACCTTATTCCTCCCGGAGAACAACATATTATGGCTCCTAGGGCTTTCAGAGTTTTAATTCCTAACAAATTTTCCGGGCATGATTTAGTAAGCAATAAATCTGTAGTTCGTGTCAAAGGTCCTATCGTAAGTGGAAGAGGCTGTGATACTTCGTTAACAATAGGTTTTCCTGAAAAACCAAGGGAAACATTTTGAGAGCCTGAGAGGGGTGCCCCTGGAACTTCACTACGTTTTATAGTTGTACGACTTGCCCCTGTATCGAGTAAGAATTTTCTATCTTGACCTAATAATTCACTATGTACATAAGGTCCTTCTTGATCTACAGGAATCTCGATAAGCGGTAAGTCAACTTCCCTCTCTAGGCTGGTTCATGCGTAACGCTGATACTCAGGATATTCATACTGTGCAGTCTGATACATTTGTCGTGTGGTGGTTTGTGTGGCAGTAACAGGCAACGGTGGTGCAGCTGGCACAAACTGTATTGGCTGTTGTGCGGCTGGCATGGCCTGGGAATGTGGCATAGCTCCTTGTTCATTCTGATCTTGTCTGAGTGGCCGTGATCTTTCTTGTGTTTTACCTATGGCGATATTGTGTTTTAAAACTGGACAGTCGTGTACGTAATGACCTGGCTTTTTGCAATAATTGCATGTCCCTTTTACCGGTCCTGCTGAATCGGACTGTGTCATACCCTTTTTATGTCCTTCAGCCGGTACTGTCTGAGACACTAGCATTTTCATTTTTGTATCTTTCATACGTCTTTGTTCGTGTTCTTGTTCATCTCTAATTCTATTGTGATGATACTGTAACATTTGTAGCATTTGTGACGGAGTGTTACTTTGCCAGGTACTCTCGAATTTCAATATTCTATTCTTTACTGGAGGTAATGCATTTTCTACTAATTTTGTCACAAATAAATGTGGATACGACTCACTACTTGTTTTTATACCACTATTTATTCCAAAACATTTTTCAAATCGGGCATAATAGTCACTTGTGTCTTCATCATGCTTTTGTTTACAGGCCGTGATTGCACCCCAATCTTCCTTTTTCGTAGTTAACAAACGTGGCAGTACTTGTACTAGTAAACCTGGTAATGCTTTGACTTTATCCCCGAGCCCTGAACCTGCAGCTCGGGCCTTTTCTTCCGTTTCTAATGCTGTCCAATCTATCTTTTGGTCTCCCACTTCCCACTCTTTTTCTTTCAGTTTTTCATAAATACCAGCAGGTAAGAGCACCTTTAATATCGTCATAATATCAGGATAGGTATACTCTCCCATCAGCAACATGTCCTTAATTTCTCGGTGGAAACCCGCTGGGTCTTTGTCATGACTTGGTACTATTTTCTTCATTTCTAACAATTCAATTTTTGATATGGGTGTGTATACAAATACACGGTGAAACTCATTGTCTTCGCCTTTTATTGGGTGCACTTCTCGTAAGGGATTTTGTCTATCCATATAATACGGCGTTCTTTCTCTGCGGGGCAGCGGGAAAGAATCCGGATTTACAAAAAGGACATACTGTTTACGTGACACTAATATTTCTTTAATCAACTTGTTACTAGAACCTCTCCATCTGTTCGTGAGTAGTTCCGTTAATATATCAGGTAAAGGACCAGGGTCAGCATGTTGGCTCTTATATAATATAAGGAGTTGCTGAATCATATAGATTCCAGCTAAACGTTGTTCATCTGCACTAAGGTTAAAAAACGTGTGTGCTACGGTCTCATCACCGTATTTTTCAGGACTGTCAATCCAGTGAACGGCTGATCTGGCCAATTCTTGCTCATCCATGGAATCGAGGAGGTGGTAACCCCTTCGTTCTCGTAGTAGTTTATCTGCGGCTTGGAACAGATGTTCAGGAGACTTTAAATTTATTACAGGCGTCGGATACGTTCTGCTATTATTTGGACATACAGAGTGTATGGGATCAGAAAAGCATCTAGTATTATCACAGGATCTTCCTCTGCCTACGTATGCTATGGTTTCTGACTGTCTTGCGGAATTCCCTGATTCGGAGACTTCATCTTGCTCGAACTCGTCTGTTTCCAATCTTTCTTCGTGAATGCGTTCTATTTCTCTACGGATTTTTCGGCACATGGCTATTATACAGTTTTTCTTATCGTGTCTCCCTTCTGATATATTCTGGCTCCATCTTGTAAGAATAAGCATTGTATTCGGGTCTACCCCCGGACGGTCTTGATTTCTGATCACGCAGTTTATGAGGAAACGTAACAGTTCCCCCTGTATCTCTACTTTCTGGAATTCCATAGCTCTGTTAATACATTCTGGGTCTCGCCCTGTTTGGACAAAATGATATATGTTATCTAGATGCGTAGTCATTCCTGGTAACCTCGCTAAATACTCTGCGGCTCGTCTGATACGTAATGATGCCAGGACCATTTCGTCCTCTTTACCGACCACCGGGTCATATCTACAATCTATAAGGAGTTCCTTAAGCGTACGTTCACTTACGAATTTGGGTGTACGTGAATGCGCTAATTCTTGAAAAATAAGTTTATTTATTCTAGGTGGCGTAAAAGTATTGCTTGCACCTCCCGTGGCCCCTTCAGGGGCGTCGGGTGTGAATGGATTCGTCGAACGTGACACAGCAACTATAGGTGTCGATACCACTGTAGAATCGACTGCGGGGACAGATGCGGAAACAGACGTGCTTGCCGGAGCTCGCGTCGGGACTTGCTGTTGCACGGGGACAGATACCTGATCCTGACGTTGAACCCCTCCGCCAGACGGTCTATGTGGTGTGGGGTTAGCATACTCGGGAGCTGCGTCATCTAGATATGAGGAAAGAAAAACATCTTCTGCGGTTCTGGGATGCCCTTTTGGATGTACCTTAATTGGAAATAATGGGGGTGGCAAGTCTTTTGGCATCTCTGGAACAGCCTTAGGTAGTCCTTCGGCTAGGAGGGGATACATACCACTCATAAGAGCGTTTCTTTGTCTATCTACTTGTTCTGATTTTACTCGGATACCTTCCTCAATTAATATATTTTCTTGAACTTCCTTTGAACTCTCTTTACTCCTCTCTTCCTGTCTACGTGCTTTTTCTGTACGTCTATGAGATTCTTTACGCCATAACTCAACAGCGTCTTTCTGTGACTGTCTGACTTTTCTTTTCCATAACTCTTCTTCCACTTTCATGATGCACTCTGCATCCCAGGTTCCCGCTGCGGGCCACCTTTGACTTTCCGGCAATCCCTTGGTATAATCTACCCATAGATCAAGAAACAATATGGCATCTAAGCCATGCTTGTGATACATAAAATGCCCTGGGGTGTCCCTAGGAGGAATAGGAACTGCTTCTTGAAACGGAAGGCCTCAGAGAATGAACGGGACTCGATGACTGCGGACAGCGGACCCTCTGGACATCGGGATCTCGAAAACCTGGTGGGCCTCTGTATACCTCGGATCTTGCTCTCTCAGCTAGGCTCTGGTCGGGATACTTCGCACTTCTCACCGCCTCGTCTGGGTTGATCGCAGCCTCAGTCGCCCCCGCTTGACCGGAGGGAGCTTACAGGAAATCCTGCTGGTACGCGTTTATGGTCCGTCCAGCTGTGGCAGGAGACCGGGCCTGCAACGCACCGCCGGCGCGTGAGATGAGAAAGTGTCCCTATTCGGGCGCCATTATGTGGTAAATATTCTTTTTTACCCTGACTGAATTTCATGCGGAATCTAAAATAAAGTAAAATAGCTCAGAATAACAAGAGGCAGAATCCGTGGTATAAGAGATTTTCTGAATGGGCTTTATTCCAAAATGGCCGACTCGAGTGGCGGCCTTCAGGTTCCGTCACCACGAGGGTTCAGGAAGTGAAGTACAATACTTTATTGACAAGAAGTAACTTTTATAGTTCATACATTACAATGAAATGAATGCAAAAGGCGTAACAATTGATAAGAGAGATGACATAGTGGTACGTAATCGAAACTAGGCGTAATAAGGAGCAGAAAGAAACATGATTGGCTCTGATTATCATGCATAGGTGGATCTATAAGATAATACTTAACATAGATGCGCGCGCAGCAGCATGACGTGTGATTGACGTGCAACTAGGGGGTGAAGGGGACTTGACATTTAGCTCTACATGTGGAGACGAGAAGTCTGGGGGGTCAAGTCAACCTAATCCCAAATCATATCTAACATCCTATGTTTAGAGAACTATGTTATCCACAAGAAAAGACTCTCGGACAGAATCTATTCTATACTGACTGTGTGTGCGTGTACAAGCGTCTAAGTGTCTATATGAGATGCGAGGGGCAGAAAACTTTCCATGGCAACAGGGCTATGAATTACTTGCAGGAGGACGGAAAGGCCGAGTCCTTTGCTTGTGAGCTTAGAGGAAATGTTTACCTAAATCACTGGACAGGAATGCATCGGCCGAAGAGCAAAGTAGATAATTCGAAGGTGAAATACAGCTTCTTGGCAGGCAGGCAAAACTGGCCGAGGCAGGCACCGTTAGCTGCACAGGGAGTAGGACAAAGTTCATGGATACAGATGCGAGCTCAAGCTGAAGCTGTCAGAGGCAGAGAGCAGGGAAAGGCTTGAGGACAGAATCGGGCCTACTCGCCTGAACTGTAAAAATGGAGTAACTGAGCCATATAAAGTCGGTGGCCTTTCATACTTAGGAAGCGAATATCCAGCCCATTGATGGCGGATCTGACAGAGAACATGTTGACGGTGGACGCACATATGTTTGCGTTTTGGAAACTGGAACTGGAGGGGACATACATGTACTTGTGACATGCACATAGAACCGTTGGGGTCCAAGATAGGGGACATAACTGATCAGGAAAATCCACATTTCCACACTGCGAAATATGCCGGAAGATGAAAGTCTCAACTGTGAAACGTCCTGCGCAGATGCCCCTGTTAATTGCAAATAAACCATTAGCATGTGTTTACCTGGACCACTGCGGTCCCTTACAAAGGGATGGTAACTATAAATATATCATGGTCTCAGTGGATTAGTGTTCTAGGTTCCTATGGATGTGGCCTCAGCACTCGGCTGACGCTCGAACTGTTATAAAAGATTTGCGAGTCTTTAACGGCACACACACAATTGGCACACTACATTCTGACCAGGGTCCTGCGTTTAGCTTTCGAGCTTACAAAGAAGCCATGGCCAGTTTGGGTGTAGCATTGTGGTATTCTTCTCCATTCCATCCTGAGGGAAATTCTGTTGTGGAAAGAAAAAACCAGGACCTAAAGCAGTCTATAACAGCTAGGTAATTAGGTTTGGGTGATGGGTGGGTCAAACACCTTTATGGGGTCCAGCGCGCACTTAACAACTTGCCAAAAAGTTCTCTAGGAGGTGTCACTCCATATGAAGTTCTATTTGGAACTAGCATGTTGGTACCGGACCTTGATATGCAAGGCACAGTGATGGAAAATAAAACGTTTGATATCAAAGATCTTTTGGCTGTTTTACAGGACTTAAATGAACTAAGAACAAAACAAAGCAACGTGCTCTTGAAACCAACCATAACTGGGGAAAAACCGGCCGTCCCAGCAAGGCCTGTCTGGATCCCAAAGCTTGGTGATCTAGTCAGAGAAAAGATCACGGACAAGAAGGAATTTGGACAGTACCTGTCTAGGCAATCCATGGATCAAGAACAGTACTTTTGCCGCCCCTTGCTGGTAAAAAGGAGAAAAGATTTGTGTCCATCGACCTGATTAAACCACACTATGTGGCCGGTACTAAGCAGTAGGCCAAGTGGACTCCGCCAATGTAGCAGACGCACTCCTCTAGCTACAATCCAAGAGGTTCAAACTGAAAGACTCATCACCTTTGAAGATTCTGCAGTGAGAAATGAAGGACTAAGCAACAAAGCTATGAAATTTGTCCCTCTTGAAACCCAAATAACAGTTCGTCCTGATACACATGTCTACAACGAAGTAACAAGTGATCAACTGGTTCCAGCAAATTCAACAAATCCTGATGCAATTCCAACCATTGACAGAACTGCCTCTGGCTATTTCATGAACTTTGATACGTTTTCTGAGGATCCCAGCGAACCTGAAACGATGTCAGCACAAAGAACTTTCAAAGAACAAGCAACAGACTTTTTTCATCTCCTGAAAAAGACTTATCTGGTTTCACCATGGATTGAACTATGGATTGTTTTGGGAATATTCTTCTTTCTACTTTGGTTAGCTCTGGTAATAACTCTGGGTATGCTGATAAATGGAAGATATATTCAAATGGACACAGCAAGTAAAAGAGTAAAAGAGTGAACTTACTTCTCCAGCCACACAAATCATCCCATCGTGAAGCAAGAGACTTGTCAGCAGTGAACATCACAGCCGTTCCTATACCAGATGGTATAGTTTGGGACAGAACTGAATATGAAATTTTTGGCCCGTCTGAGCTTTTGAAGATTCCACATTTATTTAAGATTTCATGAAGTGACTTTATTACCTCTAGTACCTTTTCTAATGATTGAGACTTTGAGACTGTTAATAACATGATGTCTGATCTAGTGATGTCTACAGTATTCACAAATCATGAATATTTAGAGGGTTCATCAGACTATGAACAAATGTATTGTTATAACCACTATGGTCATCATTTCTTGCATAAATCTGCAACACCTAGAAATGTTTTCATGTAGAACCAATGGGAACATTGTCCTACACCTCCAAAGGGTAGTTCGTTAACCTTTGCAATGAAGTTTCCATATTTTTCAGGCTACAATTTGTCTAATCCGGAAACGTTTTACTTTAAAAATGTGAACAAGACAGGAACGAAAAATATGTTAACAAATACGAAACATATTTATTCTGCAGCCTTTATTGCCCAACTGTCTAGACAGGGTTTCAACTTTTGGAAAGACAACATTGAGACAAAATCTGTCTGGGGTGCAAAAGATTGGCAAGTACGGGGGGTAGAAGTTTTGTTTAGAGCCTGTATCATCCCTGAGCAAATTATGTTTTTGAATGACACCGTCCAACAAACGTCTTGCCTTGGATTAGCCAGGGTCAAAGACATGAACACACGACCATACCTGTACCTGCAAGTAATAGCACTACACGGGGGGAGGTCGACGTACATAATATTTTGCATCACAACAGATCAGATACAGAATGGAAAAAATGGTTGCTCTGGCCCACAGACACAAACAACTGTTAAGATCGATTCCTGAACAAAACACAGGGTTTCACTATCAATAGGCCATACCTATGTTCAAAGACAGCATCCAGGGGTAGTAACAATATACAGTGTAGGGAAACTTTGCCTTGATTGGCTACAGAAAGCTACACTGAAGGATGTAAGACAACACTTAACTTTACTTCAAGAAGGCGCAGACCTTAGGGAATTCTTGCTAGGACCAAGAAAACCGTGTCAGAAACGTTTCATATATGCCGGTATCTTTGCAGCTTATAATGAAGCATGGAAGGTTACCTAAGCAGAGACTGCAGAACGAATACGAGAAATTGATAGTATTAATTTAGAGAAAACTCTCTCTGTAGTAGACAATGGGTTAACGGCTCTGTTGTCCAGAATATATTCATTGGATAGCATTGTGTCTTCTGTCATAGACATCATGGAACAAGACTTGGTCATGTTGCAACATGGTCAGTCTCAGCAATGTTCTATCATGCTATTGGGCTGGACGCTACAAAACTTGCGTGCAGGCTATGTGCCTTAGCGATTAATCAACACTAAGTCACTGTTTTCAGAATTCAATCTCACAGATAAACAGATCAGACTGGCACAAAGGGGAGCAGACTACACTATGCTGAGCATTGAAAAATTGGAAAAATTACCATTCACAGTGGCAGAGAAACCAGCTACTGAGTGGATCATACATGGTACAATTACTCTGCCTGTTACAACTTTCCATTTTCAGTATTGCCTATAGCATATACTAGTAGGCAGATATGAAAGGTTGGGTAAAGAATACATCAAGACATCCTGGGATTTACCTTACACACATAGATGTTGGAGTGGGGAACGTGAAGTGTTTCTTAGTGGTGAAAACTGAAAACGCACTAATCAGTTCGCTCCTTTGTCAGGGTATTAACTTACACGGGCCTGTGATGGTTACACTACAAACTTATCCTGTCACCTGCAAGGTTCACACGCTGCAGTGATTAATCCAATTTCTGGCCAACTTTCGAATGGGAGTTACATTATGTTGAATGATCACAGCTGCTGTGGCATGTTGCCAGGTATTCCATATCTAGTTACGGTTACGTCCAGGGTCACTTGCTGTATGCAAGTCTTGTTTCCACAAATAGACACAGTCAGGGAAACACCTTTATGGCCTTTACTGAACATCTCTTCTATACGAATTGATGCTCTAAGCCGAATGAAAGCCATTCTTTTACAGAAAACAGTGCCACTGACCAATGGTCTAAGTCGCAAGAACTTCTGCCGAGATACATACCCTTTTGTATACAAACTGCACTGTTTGTTTCTCAGAAATGTTAGGTCGTATCTTAAACATGTCTGATACGAGCAGTATTATACATGTATTTAAGACCGTATGTGCAGGACTGTTAGCACCTTTTCAAGCAGTCCTCAGCATATTTCCAAACTTCGTGCACTCTGTGTTCGCACTGCCGCTCCTTTTTGAACTCGTTGCAGGGATGTTATTTTTGCTCGTACTGCAAGTCACATCACCAGCGTCACTCCAGGCACCTTAGAGAGAGCTCTATTGGAGATGAAGTGTCGTGAGCGCATTGTCCAAATTTTGGGTTTACCTCGTCTATGAGAATTAAACACCACATGGTTTCTGTCATTCAGACCAATCTGGCAAGATTTCATCTTACCTGTTCTACGCTGCCTGCTTTGCAGTGAAGAATGCGTGCTAGACATCTGTCTAACACTACCATCAGTCATGCCTACGGATATCGATACTCTGCTGGACCCGGTCACGCCCCATGCTCTGTGTTGTCCCCAGCGGCTACCAATCCTGATGACGGCATTCATTGAGATCTCACAGATGCAAATTGCTACTGCTGAGGTACGAGAGGAAACATCGGGCACCCAGGTAACATCTGATTCGAACATTGCTGATGCAACAAATGCTGAAGGCGATAGTTCACATCTATGTGCAGATAATCTCCTAAACGAGGTATTCCAACTTTGACCTACAACGGTAGACAACTTTTTGTCTACAGGATTAGAAGATTTCATGTTTTCTCCGGGCCCACACACTGACTTTTGATTCAGGCACACGGTGTTCCGATGAGACTCTGAATTTGGCCTTCTTCTTTTCAGACAAGGGACTAACTTTTGGAACTTTTTCCTATGATTAATTTTGTTTTCCAAATTTGTATTTTTTTCATTTTTTGGCACAGTAATCTGCTTATAGTAGAACTATTCATAGAGAACAGAATTCTTTGAAAATCTTCCAGGGACATTATGCCACCTTGTCACATCAACAATTGATTTGTGTTAACCTGCTATGAAATGGTTTCGGCCCCTTCTTCTTCTGTATTAACGAGCCATTTCATCGTTTGTATATATTTCTGTTCATTCTATTTAGCATTTCCAATGCACACATATGCTTAGAATGAAATATTGCTTTTAATATGTACAGCACCTTATGCATAGCAATGGTTTTGCAATGCATTTTTAGGACATATGTTTTTAGATATGTTTTAGCTAATCATGCGAAACTCTCTTTTAGATATGTTTAGTATGTTTGGGATTTAGTAATGTCATTCATACGAAACTGGAGTGGATGCTGTGTGTAGATTTAGATTCCGTATATAGGTTTCCCGATTTATGCCCTTATATAGGTACAATTCATATTGCCCTTATTTAGGCACAGAAAATCCAGCCCTTATTTAGGCATTGTCCATGCTAACCAAATACAGGCATGGTCTCCTACATCCGTCTATCCACGTCATAACGAGTTCTTGGAAAACGAGACTCTTAAGCCTTTAGGAATTTCCCTTGCTTGGATATTGATTTCTCCAGGAACTCATTTATTATGCATGAACATCTATTCCTTAGGGGTTCATTCATGACGTTCCGATGCCTGACTTTTACGTCAATACAGGCATTCCTAAACGCCTTCAAGGTATAAATATACCTGCACTTGCCCTGGCAAACCACGCTTCTGGTACGGTCCAGTTCGACTGCCTACTTGTGGTTCGCCACAGCAAGTTCGGAAGGAGATCGAGTTCCCGCCTGATGCACTGACCAGACGCTGTCATCCTCATCGCAGAGAATCCAGCTCCAGTGTTTCTGACTCCCCTTGTGGGGTGTTAGATATCGAATCCCGGAAAGAGATTCCAACCTCACACATTCTAAGGTATGGAGCAGACTAGAACTTAGAGAAACTTTTGGCAACACTAAAACTATAGTTAAGCTATACTTTAGAAAACAGCACCTACTTCTTACCTCATACTACACTTAGGTTAGGTACACTGGGGTAGAACTATTTAGCAGCATCAGATGAGTATCCACATTTTAGCCTGTGTTATTTATGTATGTATTTTATGAATATATGTCATAGCTACAAACCATGCTATTGCAGTATTATTTTATCTTACTGCTAACTCTGTACATATTGTACTTTGCATCCTGTCTTACGATTGTAGCAGTTCATATCTCTTGCATGAGAAATAAGACTGTTCAATAAACCCCTTTTATTGAAACGCCTGTCTCTCTATTTCTGTGCAACTCTGTAGAAACGAAGCATGCACGATTGACTGAGTGAAACTGTTATCTATTGTTGCCACGATTCTGAGATTGTTCCGATTCTAAGGGAAACAAAGTTGTCATGTTTATGCAGTTGTCAGAAACTAATCCCTTCTTGTATATTCGACAAGTTTTTAGTGACCTCTGAGTTAGCTGGCACACACAAGTAATTAAGTTTAATGTACTCGATAGAGACATACTGACCTCAGTCCTATGTCAAAACTATAGTGTATATTATTCCAATGCGCAGAGCCTATCAGGGATATAGGAACTACACTATACCTAGGCTGCGGGACTCAAAGACGAAGCATCACCTTTATCGCAAGGGGTTAGCAAATGACGTCTCTCTGACTGCGCAGCTCAGAACTGACGTATCGCCTACATCTGAAGGAATCAGCGCCAACACATCGCCTCCTCTGCTCCACGCATTGGGTCTTTGACGTTGATGTATCCTCCATCGAAAGGTACTTTATCAGCGGAACAAGATTGGCCCCTGTCTGCAACCGGTGCTTCATCGTGGTTGGCCTGAGCATTTGGCTTTGCCCTGGTAAAGCGAGACCAGAGAGCCCTGGTTGGCGTTTTAGGTTTCTAAGCACTATATTTCAAGATCTAAATAACCTTAGGAAATGGTTTGGAGACGGGAATCTCCCTAAGCTTACATATGAGCGGAAAGACTACCTTGTGGCTCAGATCAACGAGACCGAAATCTGGGGGAACTTGAAATGACTGATGAACAGGAAGAAGGTAGTGGGCCCAGACGCAATCCCCTCTGAACTCTATAAGTTATTGAAGGAGGTGATGATACCTGTATGAGAAAAACTGTTCAATTCTATTTATTTGGAGAATGCCCAGATTCCAGATTTGTGGCGAGAAACTACAGTGATGTTAATTTTAAAACCTGCCACGGACCCTGAGAAGGAGGACTCATATCAGCCAATTTCATTATTAATTGCACATTATGAGGTATTCTCCAGTTACATGCCAGTAGACTGGCTAATTTAGTCCCTCAATTAATCCATCCTTACCAGTAGGGCTTTGTTACTAAACAGCAGATTCATGCACTTACGCAACTACTAATTGGCTCAATCAAGCGTGTCTCTTCCTGTTGTGATCCCTTGGAGATGGTAACTGTAGACGGTGCCAAGGCCTTTGACAAAGTCTGTTATGAGGTTTTAATGGCATTATATTTAAGTCCAACTTTTATCTCTACCCTCCAGACACTATATGGAAATTCATCAGCCCCATATTATAGTTAATGAGCGCCTGTATAAGAGATTTAGTATCTCTAGAGGTACGAGGCAAGGTTGCCCTCTTTCTCTCCTTTTGTTTGACATCTATATTAAACCATTTGCCCAGCTACTTATGACAGATCAACAGGTAATCCCCTTTGTGTCACAGGGTTTCAGTAACAAGATAGCGCTGCATGCCAACAATCTTATAATCTTCACGTCGGACCCGGCTAAGACTATCTCAAGAGTAAAAGAGCTAGCCGTGGAGTATGTCTCTTTATCAGGATATGCCATCAATGGAGCAAAGACAGAAATCATGAGTTAGAGGCAGGGATTAAACATCTTGGCATTTGTATAGGGCACCCCCTGGAGGAAATCACTGCACAAAACCTAGGAAATTAAAATGCTGATAATTTCTAAATTAACATACCTCTATAATTGAATTCCACTTCCTTTCCCTAATATTGGCACTTCTAAAATACAAGGGAAAATAAAAACTTTTATCTGGCCTTCCAGGCCAGTCAATCTCTCTTGGAAAAAACTGAGACAAAGATTGAGAAAAAAGGGGTCTTGCATTGCCTGATCTGAGGTTTAATTTAAGAATTGCAGGATGTTGCTAGGGACCCCGGATAGCACAACGTGGGGTAGGATTCTATCAGTAATGACTAAGGAGCTGGGAGCCAATTGTTTTTTATATATGTCTCGGGCCCCAAAGTATTTTAGGAAAGTCCACCTAAAAACTTTGAAAGTCGTACTTAGCCAGTGGTACAATAGGAAGACCCTAGGCATGAATTATTTCTCTAATTTTTCACCTATTTGGGCCTCCCTTGTCATCCCTGAGTGTCTTTTAAATAGCTTGAGTTATCCCTTGAGGAATGCGGGTATAACAACCTGGGAGGAAATATTAACAATACATGGTTTCTTACCCTGGGAGGTACTCAAGATTAGGACTGTGGGTCTTTTATCTAGATTTAAATGTGTGCAGCGTACCTTTTGGTATGCTAGACAGGCAGGAAAGAGGGGGTGGTTGGGAAGTTGAGTCAAGATTGTAGGACATGCAGTCCTTAAAAAAGAGGTCTCTATTTGGTATTGGAAGCTTTTGGATGCAGACAACGAAAATATGAAGGCGCCTCATCTGGTCTGGGAAGAATTGATGCCTGGGCCAGAGTGTCCATACCTACTTGTGGCAAGTATCTTTAGAGTTACTGTATCATACGGTTAAGCCTGCAAATCTAAAAAGGAAACATTTCTTTACCTGTATTAGGATATTCTGGAGCCTTCAAAAGATTGCAAGCTTTTCAAAAAACAGAGTACTGGATGCAGAAGATGTGGCTCCCCGAAGCGAATGACAAGCACATGGTTTTCACTTGTCCTTCGATAACCAGTTACTGTGAGTCGTGTCATCATCACTGAAATTTTGAGAGCCATAATCACGATAAACTCTATTCTTGTATTGTTTGAAGTCGACATTGAGACATATATTCTTCTTGACAGATCCCAGATGTGTTTGTTATTCTGCCTGTTGCTCCTTGCTAGAAGGGAGAGTTGCAAAAACTGGTTAAATCCAATCCCTCCCTTCACTGAGGCATGGTTGATGGCTTCCCATCGGACTTGTAGGTTAGATCTAGAGAATATCCCAAGCAGGACAAATAGTTTTTAGGCCGGATTCTTGATATGGAAGTGGATGCTGGCTCCATAAAAGTGTGAATTCCTATGATACACCAAGGCACCAATGTGATTAAGGCTTAAAGCCCATTTTCCCTTGTAGGGAAAATGTATCAATCAATCAATCAATCAAGTTGTATTTATATAGCACAGCTTATCACCTAAGTGGGTATCAAGGCACTGCGCGCAGGTTGCATGTATCAGGCCTGTGGTTGGTACCATCGCTCTTTAGCCTGAGAGTGCAGATGTGTCAGTGATATGAGGACCAAAAAATAATTATATTTCAAGATGTTGTTCAAAAATTCAGAGCTCCAGTTCTATCCATTGGATTTTTTGTCGTTTTGGTCTTGCATTGTTCATTAAGTTAGACTCTATTTTTGTAACCTAGTTTGGATTATGTTTGGAGTGGTGTTTTCACTGTTTTACTGTTTCAAGTGCTGCACAAATACTTTACACATTGCCTCATAAGTTAAGCCCGCCTGCTTTATGCCAAACTATCAGAGGTAATTCATGGTGTGTATGTGACTTACTCTGTCTAGGATTGTAGTCCCTATTTGGACAAGGTGCATACCTCTGCCAACTACAGACCCAATTTTTAACACCTCCTTATGGGGACTCGGGTGCCTGGAGAGAGTGGGCTTTATGCAGTCTGTTCAACAAACGCTGTCTGTGAGTAGTAAAAACGTACCCACTTTATGTGGATTGGGTATATGGAGGGAGTCGGCTCTACGCACAGTCTGCCCACTCAGAGCTGACTGTGAGAAGTAGGGGCTTAGGTAGCTATCTGGGCAGGTTTTCAACTAGTATGGCTGAAAGTTCTCCATAGGAAATACTGAACAGGCATCTGCTTCTGTAAGATGTAGAAGACAGATACTGACCACTGCCTCAGGGGCTGTGGACAAATAGGGACCATGATCCACACATTGTGGAAATGCCTGAGAATACAAGGTTACTGGGAAACGATGAGAGGCAGGATCTCCTCAGGTATGGATTGTTCCCTAACTCTCAGTTCACAACTGGTGACAGTGGGCATCTGGGGGGAGCAGACATTGGGCATGTAAATACTCCTCTTCTGTAATGTAGCATTAATGGTGGCCAGGAGGCATATGGTGAGGCACCTGAAACATTAACTGGTGCATGTGGAAGGAGGAGGTGGCCTACTGGGCCAGAGGTTGCCAACATACCTTTGAGAAGATATGGGGCCATTGGAGATGGGACTGAGGAAGACACAAACCAAGAGGAGGCAAGAAGGAGGGGACAAGGTTGGCAGCTATGGCCAGACTGAACCTGAAGGGAGGGACTTCCAGCTACTGATGGAAGGGAAAGGTCGGGATTAGATGACAAACTTGCTAATAAAAAGATGTGGTGGCTGCAGGGATGTGGGATCGGCTGGATGGCGATATCACTATGTGCTGTAATGTTGGAAAACTTGATAAGATTATTTTTTTTAAAGTAGGCTAGCTCAACTAATGGGGCTAAGGTATCTGGAGGAAGAGGGCTCTACGCAGAGTCTGAAAACTGAGCACAGACTTGCATAGTAGAGGCTTGCCCACCTAATGGGGCTTGTGTCTCTGAAGAGAGTGAGTGTTACACACAGTGTTGCCCAACTAATGGGAACTTTTTCCATGCCACCGCTTGGTGGATCATCCCACAAACATTCCCGGAAGGAGCTGAGGTGAATGAACTATTGCTTGGGAAAGTTTTGTGAAGATTTGCTAAATGGATGCAAAGTTGTTAGCAAAAAAATCACATTTACTGTAGAAAGTCTGACCTAATTATAACTATACAGTAAATATGTATAGGCTGTGCATGGAATGAAGTTGGCCACCCCCAGGGGGTTGGCACAGGACCAGGCTTCTGCCATGGGTGGCCCAGGTTAATATTGTATGGTATGGTAATAAAATAATATCTTTATTAAAAGAAAAACTAGAAATTCACTGAAAAAAGGTTAAAGAGACACTACAGTTAGGTATGGTATTATACCTTAGATTACATTTTTTTTAAACTCAGTTCACTAAAAAACAAAGGTTAAAGTGATGTTATAGTTATGTAAAACTGTCAGTAAAAAGGTAACATTTTAAACAAATAAAACCACTGAAATTCACTAGTTATAGTTAAATGAAGTAACTATGAATTATGCACTTGCCATGCACTGCTTTTAACCTCACATATTACATCTATCATGAAATGTTTTATGACATCATTGTTAACATCTCTAATAACATCTGAAATGCCATCATTGATCACTAGATTGTGCATGGTGGGGGCGTAAGTTATAGTTAATTCAGTTGTTATTGATTCAATGTGGCTTTTATTTCTTAACTAGAATAAATATGAGAATGCCACAGGCAAGGAACAGAAGAATTGTCAGAAATACTCCAAACAAATTTCAAAACAGTGAGTCAAAAACAGCCTAAAAGCCAGCCAATATGCTAGGTCCAATTTGTTTGAAGACGTGCACTATGCGAACTGTGTTTCACAAATGAAATATGATATGCACAAAATCTGCAAAATGAGTAAAATACTCGGTTTGCAGTATTTTCTAAATCTCTGATTCTGCCGTCAAGGTTAAGAAAACCAATTTCTGCATGCAATAATATCGCAACAAGTTCTTTAACTTATCTAGGAGCATAATATTAGGAATGTTTTTGTGATTAGGACTATTAAATCAATTTATTAACAGCAAAACTATAATCAGCATGATGATTCAAATTAAGAGGAAAAACTTTCCATTAGCAATCCAGAAGTAGGACCATGGTGGTATAAGAAACTTGTCATGAAACCGGAGGCAAACAGCAAGCTATCTGTGACATTAAGCAACTGTGGGGCATGTTGGTATACCATCTCAAAGTCAGAATCATTTTCGTAAGATGTTATTTCTTGTAGCAGCAACATTCAAATGTATGATGGTTCAGGTGGCAGCTCGTAATACACAACAGCTGTGGTTGAGACAGCATTGTTGAAATTGCACCATCAAGTTCTTATGTGGAATTTGGCATTTGTTGTAAAGCTGGAGACGCAGCAGACTTCACAATCCACAGATTGGAGCTCAGGATTTCAACAGCGACATGTTTCAACAGTGTCCCCAGATATAGGGCTTCTGGTACCACGTGGGTAAGATGATCTCTGAGGTACTTGGCCAAGAAATTTAGATAAGCTTGGTTTTGGTCATCTTTGGAATCTGTACTGAGGAGAGCACTAGTTGTAAGCTCTCTAATCTCCAAGCTTCACTTTTATTTGTCTTAATTCTCTTGGCCAGGAGAGAAATTTGTTCAAAGTAGGTATCCCCCAATCCTCCACTATTTTTAGACTGGGTTGCCTCTATTAAAAGAGTCCATAACTGGACCTGGGCTGTATGTCAAGGAAAAGAACTAGATTTTGGGGGGGCTGGAAGGAGTGGATTAGTAAATTTGATATCTCAACTTTCTAAATATTAAAAAGTCCAATGATTATGAAATAAGTGAGTTTATGGGATGGAGGCTGTATTCGGGGAAGGAGGCCTTGCTCTTCCCCGTCTTACCCCCAGGAGTCTTGTGGTCGGCTATTCCAGGAGTCCTTGAGGTGATAAGAGTTTCACAAGGTCGTGTTCCCCCTCTGGTTAGACCCATGAAAGTGCCATTGACTGCTTCGCGACGACTCACTTATTTATGAATTAGGACAAAAGAAAATACAAAAAACAGTGACTGTTTAGTGGTATTTCCATCAGAGTAGGGAGAGACTGTGAAGTTCTACTCCAAATGCAGTTTGCTGTCAAGGAGGGTCTGCTTGACAGAATGAGGCACATAAATCTTTTCAAAGTGATTGATGGACACCTTCCTGTTCTTCTTGGAGCCAGGCACTGGAGGCAGGATTACAGTTTGTGTACCTTTTGCCACAAGAACTTGAATGGGTGGTCTGTTAAGAGGATCCACACATGTGCTTATCTGGAATATTTTCTTGAACTAGCTCTCCCACTTTAAGGAGCCACCTGTCAGCAGCTTAGGAAACCTTGTATTTACAGGTGATGGAGTCGGAATGCTTCAAATTAGATAGCTTTTTGACCTCCAGAATGATCTCTAAGTCAGTTAAGTGATTATCCAGGCCTAATTTTCCTCTTCTACCACCTTTCCAGGACTATTAAGATCAGACACATGCAAAAATACTCTGAAGAACATATTGTATGGAATGCAACCACCTAATACTCCTCTAGGCAAATTATTTAAAGCACGTTGAGCTCTCTACAGACTATGTAGCCAACCTAGACCTTTACTTATACCCTAGCAGTCAAGATTTGCTTAAGCATACTGTTGATGTGCTTTTTGATTCCAGACAGAATGGGTGCGAGTATTGCGGATATACTTTCACAGTAGACACAGCATCCGTAAATGCCTTTTTGGCAAATACAGGACCACTGAATGTAAAGCATGAACTGCACCCATTGCTACTAAGCACTACATGTCCTATATGACTGCTCAAGCATAGGCATAAGCATTTCTTTGTGGGCAAACCCACAGGAATATGAAGCATGAATCAACACCAACTAATATACATTTATACTGGTTTACTGATTGATTGGTCCGATCTATAGGGTAGAGGAAAATTACCTCTATGGGGCGATTCCAGATATTAAGGGGAATCTGCACTGCTGTTGAAATGGTAGAATGTTTTATTTGTTTAAAATGTTACATTGCCGTACATAGTTTTTAAGTTTGCTTAGGCAAATATGGCCACCAATATGTTTTTTGTAGCATGGTTACTGTAGCACCCATGCTATCTTGGACAGGTGCAAACCCCTTATAAGTTGCTTTAATTAGATCTATTCTAAGAAAAGACATAAAGGTGACCTTGGGAAAATGGTGCACGAAACACAGTCACAATATTGTAATTGCCAATAGTACCTCAAAAACCGTTTGCTCAAAGAGGGAGGGGTAGCTACCTAAAAAGCAATCAGCTGAAACAATGTCCAAGCATACGAAATAGCCTCCTAGCAGGCCAAGCAGCAACAAGAAATTCGTCATCCTAAGAATAATTCATGAAAAATCTTCAATTTTGTAGTCAACAGTCCTCTATCATTAAGCACCCATCTTTAGCAATTAAGAAAGTAGATGATCCTGCTACATTACTATCTATCATGGAATGTCAGAATGATCCTGCTTCATTAATGACTATACTGATTTAGAGACTAACATGGATGCTAGTACTGACAGCGCATTGATACAGAAATCTAAATGGACTCTGCATTTGACAAGCAGTAACAACTTGGATTTATTGTACAAAGTAGTAGGTACAGATACTGACAAATGGATAGCAAATCTGAAAAGGGACTCATAATTATCACCAATGGGATAATGTGTTTCTTTTTGAATGTTTACATTGCACCAACTGTCTGAGGATAAAGATATGATAATAAGGGAATGTAAGAGGCTAGGGCGGATGTATAGATGAGGGGCGGGATTCTTATAGCAATGATGACTTTTATTTCAATCTTGTTATACAGAAAACAAATTATAAGGATATTTCTCCTTGATCGGAAGATTGAAATAAGCCTTCCTGTCTTTCTCCTTGCAGGTCTTTCGTGTGAGAGGAGGGACCCGGAATCTCAGAGAAAGAAACATCAGTATTATTCACAGTAGGGATAATGACAACCTCTGACCACACCCAATTGTGCTCAAGACTGGAAATGAGCGTGCAAGACCCATAATGGAAAAGAAGGGTGAGAAAGGACGGATAACGTCTCCTCCTCCTCCAAATGATACACTCTTCAAATATGGCCAGTGGGATCCGCTTGGCAGGCCTGTTTCCAGGGTGAAACATCAATGGTCCTGCTTTTCCTATTTGTATACTATTTGAAGTGGATGCATATGGAAATAATAGTCAGGTACCTATGACTTGTCTCACAGTATTTTAACTTTGCGATGCCAACTTATAACCACTTCCAAAGCTTGGAAAACTTGGAGGGGCAGGATTGACTTAACAGAGAGGCATTATTTGTGAGTGAGGAAGATCTAATATCTCCTCTAATTTAGTCAGTGAGGGACTTAGCAGGGAGATTTCTTTACTTAGTGAGGAAGACCCAACAATCACCTCCAACCTAGACAGAGAGGGATCTATGTCGCGACATGATAGAACAGTCCATACCCCTATAAGTAATCTGTCAGCAGCTTCGAGCATCAATGATACATTCAATCCCACATCAGTCATCTGTGAATAGCTTGGCTTTGTTTTTTGGAACGTGGCAGGTTTGTGGAGTAAGGGCCAAAATCAAGAATGGCTACAGCTTGTAGCTGGTTTCCACCTCATTTGAACACAAGAGACTTTGCTCATGGAGCCCATACATATGAATGGGTACAAAACATACTACACCCCTGCTATCCCATCTCTGCATGGTAGATTAAAGGGGGGACTATGTACATATGTATCTAATAGTTTACAATTCACCAACATCACCATGGCAGCACATAACCCCCATTACCAATTATTACTATGTGACTCAAAGGATCCCGCCAGACTAGAAATAATACATTTTTATAATAATGCCGCTATGCGAGTTATTATAGATACACTACACAAACTTGATGATGACCTGGAACACATTTACACAAACAATAGCAAGTATACTGTAATTCTCTGGGGAGGCGAATTTAATCTACGGTTGTGCTACATACAGTCAACAAATAATTTGTGGTACGACAAATGTAGAAGACGCTGATCAAACCCACTTTTACCACAACATTTATGGGGATAAAATTAATGAACTAATATTCAAGTTTGATCTTGCCTTTGCAAATTAGATCTCCTCCACCTATGCCCCAAGACTGATTTGCATATGGCTGGGTCTAAACTGGGGTGGCATGGTGAGCAAAAGAACGATGGATGTAACCCACATCTATTGACTGGGGTGCATGTTTGATTTGCTCTGCATTCCGTCCATCATCTGTGTGTCTTTCAGTTTCTAAAAGTGGCATTTTCAAACACACGATTTAAAAGCCATCTTTACTAAAAGATGTGATATTAAATGCTGAGTTCAGTGAGCCTAAACTTTATTTCTCTATCATTCATTCATTTCAAACTTTATTTCGGCAGTAAGCCATAAAAGTCAAACAAGAAATATATACATATATACAATTCATGATTATTAATATAAGGTTATTACATACAGTTGGCAAGAGATTTGTGGTTATCTCCATGAATAAGCAATACCGCATATAAAACTATAAATAACAATTTAAATTAATTAAAAGCCAGAAAAAAGTTAGTTACATGGACTGAAGAGAACAACGTATCATATACCTAAACAAGAAGGGGAAAGCAAGGCATACATCAAAAATATTTACAATTTGTAACCAAAACGTTTCCTGATAATGTGCACACTATATAGAAATCTACTCGTGCCAAACACCACTAATTGTGAGGTGTTTGACTTGAATATACGCTCTGCTTCTTTATAGGATCTTACCCCCACATAATTGCAGACGGGTTTGATCCAGCAAGCCCTTGGTTTCTTGTATATTGGGCAGAAGAAGAGTAAGTGAGCAACATCTTCTTTAGCCCCTAAAGAGCAGAGGGTGCACAAATCAGGGCCTTTTGCCCCTCCCCAGCTGCATGTATATGCATTAATCTGTAGAACCCCATACCTAAACTGCAAATATAATGTTTTTGCTAAAGGGGGGTCGATCTCATCCATAAATTGCTCTAGACTAGGTGTGTCTTTAAGGTTCAAAAATTCCAAAGTCAGTATGCCAGTCGTTGAACTATGCAATAGCTCTCTGTTGACATACGACCAAAATGTATCCTTTACAAATTTCCTGGAAGATAAGGTCATGTTCTGGGGAGCTTCCCAAAGATGTGTTAGCCCTAATCTCTCATACCACTTTGAGACATACTTTAGCCATGGAGTATTCAAATGGCCCTCAATCTGGTTTAATTCAACCGATCCACTTTTATAAGCACTCAATTCCGGGGTTACCCATAACCTGACCCAATACAGCAATGGTCTTAATATTGCTTGATAATTAGTTTTTTTGAGATTAATGTCAAGGAATACGGGAACCAAGGGAGTTCTAATTGGTATTTTAAGTAATCTACGCACAAAGTGGTTTTCCGCTTTTCCAAAGGTATTGTTACAATAGTAACCCCAAACCTCGGCACCATAAAGGGCAGCCGATTGTGCCTTTGCTTTGTATACTTCAAGTGCCGGTGAGATAGCTTTAGAATAGCTAGCTCCGTGCACTTTTAGAATAGGCATTGAGTTTTGTTTAAGGGCTAAGGAGCTTTTGTCCATCTGCCCTTTCCAGGACAAGTTACTGTCCAACATTATCCCCAGATAGTTAAAGCTCCCTACCTGTTCCAATTTTTTATTCTCTAAGAACAGGGTGCTCCTAGGGGATTTCTTAGGGTTTATGGACATGTACTTAGTTTTACTAGGATTTATCTCTAGCCCCTTCCCCACACAGTATTTCTGAAAGGTATCAACCAAATTTTGTAAGCCTCTCGGAGTCTGAGAGATAAGGATAGTATCATCGGCAAATAATAATGCCGTGACCACTTCACCACCTAGCTTCGGAGAGTCATGCACACAGTTCCGTAAATAACTTGGAATATCGTTAACATATAAGGAAAAAAGTGTTGGGGCTAGTACGCAACCTTGGCGCACACCACGGTCTACGGGTATGGCCCTTGAGATTTCACCATCCTTTCCCCATCTGATTTTGGCATAGTTCCCTGTGTGGAGCCTGATGAGTTCTTTGAGTAATTCCCCTGGGACCGCCATGTTCTTTAGAGTAGTCCATAGCAAATTGCGTGGAACAAGATCAAAGGCGGCCCTGAGATCCACAAACGCCACATAGAGACTGCCCTTCCTTAAATTTATATACTTCCAGCAAATACACATAAACCTGAATACCTGGTCAATAGTACTAATTTTGGATCTGAATCCGGCTTGGTATTTAGTTAGTATTTTAGTCTCTTCAATCCAATCTAAAAGCCTATTTAAAATATGTCTGGCAAAGATCTTTTGTAAAATATCTATTAAACTTATTGGGCGGTAATTACTTGGATCATAGCGGTTTCCTTTTTTTAAAATTGTTATAATTTCTGCCCCTTTCCATGAACCGGGGATTGGTGTACCTGCCACAATTGAATTGCTCAGGAAATTTATATATGGCCCCCACACTTCCACATCATGTTTTAATAAATCACTGGGAATTTTATCAGGGCCTGGGGCTTTGCCCATTTTCACAGCTTGCAAAGCCTGAATTGTTTCTTCTAGGCTAAAGTGTAAAGGAGCAGTACTCATATCTAAATTTAACTCACAGTCCCCGGAGGGCAAACTCTCTTTTTTATTAGCATAAAGCTTAGTGAAATGATCACACCATGTATTTTCATCTAAAAAAATATCCTTTGTTGATCTACCCTTCTTATTTCCCTTGGCGATTAGTTTCCAGAACGTGCTTTGGTCACGTAGTTTAGTTGCATTTAAAAGATCCTCCCATATATTTTCATCCCATGCTTTTTTTGCTTGGGCCATGGTATTATTATAGGTTAGTCTTTCATTTTTTATATCTAGACGATTTCCAGATTTTACTGCCTGAATCAACCTTAATTTAGCTGTTCAACAGTCTTTATTATACCATGGATTCACTGACTCAAGGTGGTTCCTTTTCCTATTACCGTCTTTTTTATAAATCTTACTCAATAGTGGAGTTAATGCATCCAACAACTTATAATGTAATTCAAGAACACCCTGTGTGCCCTCTAATGGTGGCTGGGATGTTCCCACAATTTCAGTGAATGCATTGTAGATGTTTATCAGCGTTTTTTCTGTTCCCAAGATATATGGCCATCTTAGAGCACGCCTATTATTAGATATCTCTAACTCCCCGGACGATATGTTTAATAAGGCCTCTCCATCTGGTTTAGTAATAAATGGTTGAGGGTCTAACCATAGTTGTAGAGGGAAATGATCACTCTCTGTCCTATGGTCAACCTTAAAATCTAATATCAAATTCCATACATTCCGGGTTACCATTACAAAGTCTATGTGGGATCTACAAATTCCCTTAAAATAAGTTGGAGCTGCTGGTCTGTCTGAACAGAAGCGGCCATTACATGCCCTTAGGTCATGCGCCACAGTCAGCTGTAAAATCTGTAAGGCAGCTACGGTATTGTTAACTGAACCTGCAGAATCTAAGGGTAAGATATCATCAGAGCATCTTGTTCATCAAATATTTTTTCCATACCAAGGACAGGTTCATATTTACAATTAAAATCCCCGCCAACTAATGCCTTTACATTTTCTCCCAGTGTGTCTAAAAAGGAATCCAAAGTTTCTACCACTTTTGATTCCTTATAAGATGGGTATGGTCTGTTGTATATATTTATTAAGTATATGGTTTCTTTCCCTCTAGTAACAATTTTGAGGGCTAGTAGATCTGGAGTGGTAATGGATAACTGGGTGACATCGATTTCTAGAGACACTGTAACCCAAATAACCAGTCCCCCTGATGCTCTACCTCTGGTTGATGGTATTGCGCTGGAACAATATGTCTTATACCCCAACCTATGGGGAGTTTCCACCATCCATGTTTCCTGTAAGAATATGATATCGTAGTTCTCAATATAAGAACACCACATCACATCCTTTAGATTCTTGGATAGCCCAGCTATGTTCCAAGATATTAATCTAATACTTAGTTCCTCTTTTACATAAGAGGAAACCGATCCAATTAATGTATTGTCTTCCCTTAAGTCGACCTCAGATGTGGCTAAGGGGTTTACCTCTTTATCTTGATTAACATCATTAGTATAATCCTTCCCCTCCATAATCGTTATATGGCACTTATCGATAACACCCAAACTGACTGCCTCTCTCATCATTAGATGAGATGATACATTACTAATATCCAACTTATATGTCACAGTATCACTAAAACTCTGTGATACTATGGGTTTAGAACCTAAATATTCTATGCTCTCATTAGGTCCCCGTAGCTGGTTATCTACTCGTATTTCTATATTGGATTCACTTGTCCGTAAAAGTCAGTCATTTTGATCTAATGAGCTCAGTGCCGAGAATCTATTTTCGGTTGGGATGTTAAAGTTTATACCTCTACTGTTGCAGTGCTTATTGGGCACTTGTGGTGCCCTGGCTAAATGCCTATAAAAATAACCCAAGGGGTGGACACCCATATCAAACTCCCCTACATCTAGAGAAGCTGCTTTTAAAAGAACAGTCGCAACATGTTGGGGGTATCTAAAATTAATAATTACGCAATCCCCCTTACATTTTTTCCTTGCGTTACCGATCCAGGAAACCCGTCTAGTAGACAGTATGTGGTCGGAAAGAAATGGGGGGAAACCACAGTTTTTATTTAACCAAGCAATTGATTTCCGTTTGAGAGAATCATGAGATTCATCTCGGGAATTTGGTGCTGTCAGGTCTAAGGGTGGAACATTTGAAAGAACTATGACATAGGGTTCACATTCGGGCGGAAGATTAATATGATTTGGTCTATTCACAGAAGTGGTATACCTCTCACTATTAGGTGGAGCTACTTTTGGATGAGTGGTACCACCTACTAGTTGTTGAGGTTCCTTAGATTTAGGTTTGGATGGGCTTATCCTTTCTGTTACGGCCGACTGTACAGAGTGATTAGAGTGTGATACTGACTCAGAAGGTATCATAGTCTGATCCTTCTGCAACTTCTCTAAAAGACCACCCAGCCTATATACTTCCGTAGATAGCAAGTCAATTTTGTCCATAAGAGGTTTGGTCACAAGATCTAATTTTGTCTCAAATAGCTTAGCGATGTGACCCAAGAGGTCACAGTTCACATCACCCTTATTTGCTATGGTCTCACTAGTAGCCGCCTTGCTTCTATGTCCTTGGTCCAACATTGGTTTAGAGTGAACATTCCCCCGCTTAGTTTGGGTTTTCCTGCATTTTCGGACAGCTCTCTTAGGAGGAGAATGAAATAATACTGAATCGCTAAGCGGCTCCTGTGATGCTAGAATTGGATCTTCAAAATCTAAAGGTGTGGTGACTATACTTTCCAAAAGAGGGGCTGCGACATTAGGTGAGTCCAACACAGTAAGACTACTACCAGCATCTGTATGAAAAGAGATATCAGGAGTAGACTCCTTGCTTAAGGATTTTCTTCGGTCATTATTTATCTTACTCACCATTTTGACCAAATAATTATCCATGGTGGCGATATTTTTGGCCATTCTGACCCACAATACGTTTTATCAACCTCTAATAAAAATAATTAGGGAAAGCAATAACTATCTATAAAATGGCCCTAGATACAAATAATGGAGCACAAAATAAAGTTGAAAATTTACCGAAATCACTTGGATTCCCAAGTGTAACAACAATATCAAGAAGTGAACAACCCAGGTGAAACAAGGACTCGACTGGATAGAACCCTTGATACGACTCACAACGCAATTATCAACCTAATAACGATCAAAGTTAAAACCTCAGGTTTTAGGGGGGTAGCCCGACGCGACCTCTTACGGCCTCCTAACGGCCACACAACGGCCCGCCCTTTGCCCGGGCTTAGCCCGGCGCCGCCCGCGCGCGTCCCGCGACGCGGAGAGCGGAGTCAGTTTTTGTAGCGCCTTCGGGCGCGAAATGCGGCGCTTCCGGGGTGCCAAGGATCTTGGGAGATGTAGTTCTAATGCTCTCCCCCAACACGGCGGTCGCGTTGGTCCGGCGACGGCGGGAGGGAGAATCAGAGGCCAACAGGGAAGGCTGCCCCAGGGATCAAGGAGCACAGCAGGTAAGCGAAGCAGCACTTCAAAATGCTTCCAACTCGTAACAGCGGCCCCCGCTCTGCCGAGGGCGGAGTCAGTTTTTGTAGCGCCTTCGGGCGCGAAATGCGGCGCTTCCGGGGTGCCAAGGATCTTGGGAGATGTAGTTCCAATGCTCTCCCCCCACACAGCGGTCGCGTTGGTCCGGCGACGGCGGGAGGGAGAATCAGAGGCCAACAGGGAAGGCTGCCCCAGGGATCAAGGAGCACAGCAGGTAAGCGAAGCAGCACTTCAAAATGCTTCCAACTCGTAACAGCGGCCCCCGCTCTGCCGAGGGCGGAGTCAGTTTTTGTAGCGCCTTCGGGCGCGAAATGCGGCGCTTCCGGGGTGCCAAGGATCTTGGGAGATGTAGTTCCAATGCTCTCCCCCCACACAGCGGTCGCGTTGGTCCGGCGACGGCGGGAGGGAGAATCAGAGGCCAACAGGGAAGGCTGCCCCAGGGATCAAGGAGCACAGCAGGTAAGCGAAGCAGCACTTCAAAATGCTTCCAACTCGTAACAGCGGCCCCCGCTCTGCCGAGGGCGGAGTCAGTTTTTGTAGCGCCTTCGGGCGCGAAATGCGGCGCTTCCTGGGTGCCAAGGATCTTGGGAGATGTAGTTCCAATGCTCACCCCCACACGGCGGTCGCGTTGGTCCGGCGACGGCGGGAGGGAGAATCAGAGGCCAACAGGGAAGGCTGCCCCAGGGATCAAGGAGCACAGCAGGTAAGCGAAGCAGTACTTCAAAATGCTTCCAACTCGTAACAGCGGCCCCCGCTCTGCCGAGGGCGGAGTCAGTTTTTGTAGCGCCTTCGGGCGCGAAATGCGGCGCTTCCGGGGTGCCAAGGATCTTGGGAGATGTAGTTCCAATGCTCTCCCCCCACACGGCGGTCGCGTTGGTCCGGCGATGGCGGGAGGGAGAATCAGAGGCCAACAGGGAAGGCTGCCCCAGGGATCAAGGAGCACAGCAGGTAAGCGAAGCAGCACTTCAAAATGCTTCCAACTCGTAACAGCGGCCCCCGCTCTGCCGAGGGCGGAGTCAGTTTTTGTAGCGCCTTCGGGCGCGAAATGTGGCGCTTCCGGGGTGCCAAGGATCTTGGGAGATGTAGTTCCAATGCTCTCCCCCCACACGGCGGTCGCGTTGGTCCGGCGACGGCGGGAGGGAGAATCAGAGGCCAACAGGGAAGGCTGCCCCAGGGATCAAGGAGCACAGCAGGTAAGCGAAGCAGCACTTCAAAATGCTTCCAACTCGTAACAGCGGCCCCCGCTCTGCCGAGGGCGGAGTCAGTTTTTGTAGCGCCTTCGGGTCGCGAAATGCGGCGCTTCCGGGGTGCCAAGGATCTTGGGAGATGTCGTTCCAATGCTCTCCCCCCACACGGCGGTCGCGTTGGTCCGGCGACGGCGGGAGGGAGAATCAGAGGCCAACAGGGAAGGCTTCCCCAGGGATCAAGGAGCACAGCAGGTAAGCGAAGCAGCACTTCAAAATGCTTCCAACTCGTAACAGCGGCCCCCGCTCTGCCGAGGGCGGAGTCAGTTTTTGTAGCGCCTTCGGGCGCGAAATGCGGCGCTTCCGGGGTGCCAAGGATCTTGGGAGATGTAGTTCCAATGCTCTCCCCCCACACGGCGGTCGCGTTGGTCCGGCGACGGCGGGAGGGAGAATCAGAGGCCAACAGGGAAGGCTGCCCCAGGGATCAAGGAACACAGCAGGTAAGCGAAGCAGCACTTCAAAATGCTTCCAACTCGTAACAGCGGCCCCCGCTCTGCCGAGGGCGGAGTCAGTTTTTGTAGCGCCTTCGGGCGCGAAATGCGGCGCTTCCGGGGTGCCAAGGATCTTGGGAGATGTAGTTCCAATGCTCTCCCCCCACACGGCGGTCGCGTTGGTCCGGCGACGGCGGGAGGGAGAATCAGAGGCCAACAGGGAAGGCTGCCCCAGGGATCAAGGAGCACAGCAGGTAAGCGAAGCAGCACTTCAAAATGCTTCCAACTCGTAACAGCGGCCCCCGCTCTGCCGAGGGCGGAGTCAGTTTTTGTAGCGCCTTCGGGCGCGAAATGCGGCGCTTCCGGGGTGCCAAGGATCTTGGGAGATGTAGTTCCAATGCTCTCCCCCCACACGGCGGTCGCGTTGGTCCGGCGACGGCGGGAGGGAGAATCAGAGGCCAACAGGGAAGGCTGCCCCAGGGATCAAGGAGCACAGCAGGTAAGCGAAGCAGCACTTCAAAATGCTTCCAACTCATAACAGCGGCCCCTGCTCTGCCGAGGGCGGAGTCAGTTTTTGTAGCGCCTTCGGGCGCGAAATGCGGCGCTTCCGGGGTGCCAAGGATCTTGGGAGATGTAGTTCCAATGCTCTCCCCCCACATGGCGGTCGCGTTGGTCTGGCGACGGCGGGAGGGAGAATCAGAGGCCAACACGGAAGGCTGCCCCAGGAATCAAGGAGCACAGCAGGTAAGCGAAGCAGCACTTCAAAATGCTTCCAACTCGTAACAGCGGCCCCCGCTCTGCCGAGGGCGGAGTCAGTTTTTGTAGCGCCTTCGGGCGCGAAATGCGGCGCTTCCGGGGTGCCAAGGATCTTGGGAGATGTAGTTCCAATGCTCTCCCCCCACACGGCGGTCGCGTTGGTCCGGCGACGGCGGGAGGGAGAATCAGAGGCCAACAGGGAAGGCTGCCCCAGGGATCAAGGAGCACAGCAGGTAAGCGAAGCAGCACTTCAAAATGCTTCCAACTCGTAACAGCGGCCCCCATCTATTGACTGGGGTGCATGTTTGATTTGCTCTGCATTCCGTCCATCATCTGTGTGTCTTTCACTTTCTAAAAGTGGCATTTTCAAACACACTATTTAAAAGCCATCTTTACTAAAAGATGTGATATTAAATGCTGAGTTCAGTGAGCCTAAACTTTATTTCTTTATCTTGTCTCAATGGGAAGTTATACTTGTAAGATATTACAAAGTATTTCCCATTCCATCCTATGGGACAGATAGCCTTTCAATAGTGAGGAAAAAAAAGAATTGTCAGTATTTTACTATCAGGACATGCCACACACCAGTATATGTCCTACCTTTCACAAACACTGCACCCTGCCCATGGGAGTACTTTGGGCCTACCATGGGGAGGCCTTACTTGTAAGAAAAGGTAAGGTTAGGGTCTGGCAAGGAGGTGCACTTGCCAGGCCAACATGGCAACTTAAAAGTGGCAGGTCTGAGATACCTCTTCAGCTGCAAGAGCTGCAGGCCCAATAGTAGCATTTGAGTTACAGGCCCTGGCACACTCAGTGCACTTTACTAGGGATTTAAATCAAAAATGCCAATCATGGGAACACCAATCCATGAACACAATTAACCCAGACAGCATATGCGCCTTAGCACTGATCAGCAGTGGTAAAGTGCCCAGAGTCCTATAGCCAAAAACAACAGGTCAGGAAAAAATAGGAGGAAGAAGCAAAACATTTGGGGATAACCCTGCAAATAGGGCCAAGTCCAACATGGATGCATATAACTTCATTATGGTGATTAACATGGTGTATAATAGCTTTAGTTAAATATGGTTTATTGTATTTGTTTTCAGTGTTAAACCTAAATTGACTGATACAGTAGATAAGGTAAATTGCAATAGTCTTGACTGTACTGTTGAAATCTACTGTGGGTGAATGCTCTCCTTATCTTGAACCTGTGGCTATTAAGGAACATAGGGGCATATGTATCAAGCGAATTTTTAGTCGCAAACGCTGCGATTTGCAAAATACAGCGTTTGCGATAAAAAATTCGCAAAACGGGATGTATTAGGCAAATTCCCAACGCAAATTTAAGGAATCGCTAATTTAGCGATTTCTTAAGTTTGCGTAAGCATTTAAGAAATCGCAAATTGCGATTTCTTAAATGAAATGTAACACTCACCAAAGAATTGCGATTAATCCGTAAGAAATTGCAAATTACCACCAACTACTAGTTGGTGTTAATTTGCGATTTCTTTTAAAAATGCACGTTTTGTAATTGTACAAAGTGCCACGTGACGCACATACATGCCCTTAGGGCATGTATGTGCGCCATATGACCACACATGTTAATTTCAGGGGTGTATCAGGGTGTCATCTTGACACCCTTGCACCTTTGACATTATTCTCAAATTGCGATTAGCAAATTGCGATTCGCAATTTGAGAATTACTTCCCATACATTCCTATGGGTCTCCTGGCCCATAGGAATGAATGGGCAGGTATTCCTTAATTGCGATTTCGCAATTTGCTAATCGCAATTAAGGAATTTTAAGAAATCGCAAAAAGTTTGCAATTTTTTAAATACATCCCGGTTTGCAATTCTCAAATAGCGATTCCTTAAAAATCGCTATTTGAGAATCGCTAATGGTGATGTTGATACATATGCCCCATAGTGTTTGACGTGTTTCTTCAAGTGTAGGGATGGCATACAATATGCTTTTTATTCTATAATTGGGGTCTAACACTTATACATCACATCAGCTTTAGTAAAATAAAGGTATATTGAATTAGTTTACTATGATTCTTTGCTATTTTGAGTTATACATTATACTGTATAAGATCAATTATGGATTACACTAATGCTAAGGTCTTTGGGAATTGAATATTTATGAGAAATAAGGCTATCTTGAGTTAATAAAATATTTTAATGGATGGGATTGTCGGACTGGTGACATACAATTCATTATAATATTTAGACAGGTGTCAGCTAATCTACCCTCTCCCCTTCCTTTTTTATAGAACAGGTTGGGCAGGTAAAAATTACTCCCCACGCTGAAGATTTAATACTTTATGTTCTATGACTCTCAATAGATGTGTCCGTAGTCCCCCTACTGCACACGTTTCATAGTACATTTTATTTTAATTAGTGGAAGTTAATGTTTGACTAAGAGTCACTTGGGAGTGTACCATCTGTTGTGTCACATGTGCTGATACAATGCTATTGATATGGGCTTTTTGAAATGTAGCTGCTCTTGGGAATAATTATCACATTATGAATGCACATGTTAATTTTGAGCATATGGTTACAAGTTCCTCTCTTTTCCTAACCAGGCTGGTCTTACCTTGGTTGATCCTTGTATATACTTGTAGTATGTAGAATAGCATCATATCATACTTATTCTAGCCATGAAGTAGTCAATGGAGCATATATCCAACAATGAAACATGTTTTGGCTAGGACATTTAATACATTTTATGAATAACTTATAAGACCATTAACCAAAGATTGAATTTCATTATGCTGCCTTGGAGTAATCAGAGGCTATTTGGTAGATCTAACCAAGCCTGCTCATTAGGAATTTGTCCATCTCCCCTCTGGGTAAAGACCCAGTCAAGTGTTTTCTTGATTCAGGATGTGGGAATATTTGCAAGGAAAGTGTCAGGAGGCTTTTTACCCTTAGCTGTTGTTTTAATCGCTGCTAAAATGTTGATGTCGATCTTAGTTTGAGATCTGATTATCGCAGATACTTTGAAAGTATGAACCACTGCCTTTGCAACTAAATCAACAACACAGTTCTCTTTAGCATAAATTCTTTCACTTTTATAGGCCATGGTGTATTGTAAATGCACCAAGGGAAGTTTGTCTTGTAAGACAGCCACCTTTCTAGGGAGCTGTTTATTGTTAATGGATTTCCATTATGAATGTGCTAAGTCAACATTGTATCCTTACTCTAAGAAGGATGAATCTGGCGCTATTACTGTGGGAACTGAATAACCAGCCTTCTATAGAGCAAGTAACAAGGCATGATTATCTAGGAGCTGTGCAGTGCAATCAACACAAGTTTTAGTGCAGGTAAGCAGCAATTAAAATTTGCCGTATTTGACAATTACCTGCACTAGAGTGGAAGCTGTGGAGTATTTCTGTATTTCTATGCAGAGCCTAGAAAACTACCATTTGCAACTCAAAACTCACTCAAATCCACCAGTTTTAGTTAACTGAAGTAGCTACAAAAAAACGCCCCAAAATAACTATAACTTGCGTCCCCGTCATGCACAGTGTTGTCATAACTTGTTATTTCAGATGTCATTTTAATTTTTTTTTGGTGCCTGAGATCCATGTATCCACAGAGGGGACGTGCAGGGGCCAGCAGAGTATCTGCAGATCCTCATCATCGTGTCTACATCTACCCTGCCACCTTATGTGTTTTTTAAAATTAATTCATTCTAGGACAGAGGGCAGAGATTTGGAGTCCCAATATACCAGGTGCAACATGTTCCTCAGGTTTCAGCCAGTCAAAGACTTGCCTATTATGGCATTGTTAATCCATAGGAATCCAGGAACCGTCAGCAGAAGCACTGCATCACTATATATACACATATATTTTGAACCTTGAGTTCTTAAAAACTATTGAATGGATTTACACCAAATTACAAAAAGCAGCAGATACAGCCTCAATAAGCAGGGGGTCACTCTAGAAAGATTAGACAAGACATGGTGCATTCCCAAATTGATAACTTGTAAAACAGACTGTGTAGTCTACATGATTACTTGTCCCTGTGGGAAATAGTATATTGGCTCTACAACCTTTGTAGGGAAGAAGCGTATCCTGGAACATTGAAGGGCAATAACCAATAACGATCAGAGTTATAGCCCTGCCAAACACGTCCAAGAAGCACATCGGGGTGACTGGGCAATGGCCAGGTACTTTGGCGTTGATACAGTGCTCAAACACTCCAGAGGGGGGAATAGACTGTCGGCATTACGCAGATTGGAGTCCTGTTTCATCCTCAGGAGGCTGTCTGTATTACCCCATTCGGGATGAACACCAATGAGAAACTACACTCTCATCTATAAGGGTCAGTGGTAATGACCCTCTGCAACTGACGGTTTTAAGGTTTTCATACACTTTGGGTTTACAGGAGGTGAAGGGAGGTAAAACATAGTGGCTCTTGGGATTTGGGAGGATCTACTGTACTACCACTAGACTTTGACTGTCACGACAATCCAGGATCTGTCTTCTGATGTGACCTTGACTCTATTTGTTATATGGCTGCACTTTAATAATTATTATGTATCTAATCTTTTACAGAATTATTGGGGCCAAGTGTACTGCGGAGCTGAGAATAGCCATGGACAGAAAGTTAAACTACAAAGATGAGGTATACTACGTACTTGTGGAACCTTCTTCATTGGGGTGAGAATAGGTGAAAGTGGTAGGGCTACTGTTGCTCCTTATTCACGTAATGACATGGTGGTCAGCAGAACTAGTGTTTGTCAAATTGAATTGTTACACCCATACAATATATGCCCCGTATATTTGTTACTGGCCCAAGTGTAATATATAGGTACTTTATCCAAAAAAGGACACTACATGAAGTGCAATTGGTAATATTCACAGACTGTTGGCACTCACCAGAGGAGTCATGTGGATGTACTCCAGACATCTGAGGGTGGTTGTAGCATGCTGCTGCACTTTGTCTGGGCACCTGGCTGGCTAACAAACTTAGAACGAGGTTGAGTTTGGGCAGTGTAAGTTTCCCATGCCATCAAGGCCGGGATACTCATTGAGTGGGATCATGGGATATGTAGTTCATGGACTACTTTCAGCCGGAAGTGATTTATCCTGTAAACTCTAGTGTCACAGAAACGAAGCTTTCTATTGATATGGATAGTATTATTGTATTTTGTCACTGTGTTTCTTGACTGGCAATTAAGTCTATGAAACTTTATTTACAATTGTGCAAAAGAACACTCTTTTGTTTGTTAAAAGGACCAAGATATATATATATATATATATATATTACCTACTGGCAGTCGCCAGTAGGTAGTTATGGTTCGAACCAAGTTTCCATAGGAAGAAACCAAAATTTTTTGTTTTGCTTATAACTTTGGCGTCGTTTGGTGAATCTTCATGAAATTTTCCAAACTAATTCTTTGTTCATATCAGCTCCTATGTTGGGGGTGATTCGTCAAGTGGGGGCCGAGAAAAAAGGGGGGTCCCAAAACGTGTTTTCTCCATGCAATTTCCATAGGAAACTTTAGACAAGGCTACAGGTCGAACGGGTGAACGGAATTACCCCACATTTGGCAGGGAGAAGGGTCTTGGTATAGAAAACACACTTTTGTTTATTTGGTGTAAATCCGTTCAGTAGTTTCGGAGAAATATCGAAATTTACAGATATCGATATTTGGAAATTCTGCCATCTGATTGGCTGAGGCGTTACGAGCACGAGCTTGCTGGTTATTGGCTGCGAACGGTTGCAACTAGGAAGTGTTGGCAGCCATTTTGTGATTCAGTTGAAGCGAGTAAGGGGAAAAAAGGGCAAAAAAAGTAGGAAAGAGGAGGTTAGGAGCGCTGTGAGCTCTGTGGGTAGTTAGGGTGTGCTATATAGGGAGTGTGAAGCGAAGTATTCACCCCTATCGGTGTGAAAGTGCTGTTTTGCCCAGAGTGAGATGGTGCTGAGGTGAGGTGCCGGGACACTCGGGAATGAAACCGTGCGCCTAAACCGTGAGCTGATTGCTGTAAACTGATGTGCTCTGGGTGCTGTAGCATACTGGGCGCTGTAGCATAGCTGTGCAAGTGGCATTAGTATGCGTTTAGACTATAGTGGGACCGGGAAGCAAACTACTCACTCCTACCGGTCTGAAGACTTGGGGATCAAACCTTGAGCCTAAGCCGTGAGCTGATTGCTGTAAAGTGATGTGCTGTGGACGCTGTAGGATACTGGCAGCTGTAGCATACCTGTGTAAGTAGTGATAGTATGCGTTTATACTATACAGGGAGTGGGAAGCAAACTACTCACCCCTACCAGTCTGAAGACTCGAATGCAGTGTTTTAGCAAGCAGGAATAAAGAAATAATAGTGAAGAATATAATGCAGAATGTAGCAATGCCACAGAAGACATATGGTGAAATCAGGTGTGTCTAATAAAGTGGCTGTGTGTAATAAAGCGATGGAGTCTGCAAGTTATATAAAAAGTGTCTTTATTTAAGTGCCATAAATGGACCCACTGGTGCAAGAGCTAAGGCATCCAGCTGAGGCAAACTCCAACAGCTTCTACTGTATTCAAACCTAAGCTCCTGCATTAGTGAAATCCACATTACATCTTACAGTTCCATGTGACATAAACAATACCTATTAGACATGAATGACTCTAAATTCTATAATGAAAATAAAGGTAGGATACAATTACCACATGTATCCTTTAAGAAGAAAAATAAAATCCAAAATGTAATCATCAAACTTTTTAGGTACCCTGGTACTCTTTTTTTGTAACACAAAATTATCAACAGCAAAACAGTCAGCAATCTATTCTACAGTAGATTCAATCTGGTGCATGTCAGAATTGGTAATAGTTCTACTCACATCAGATCTTTGAGGAGGAGCACAAACATTACGCTTCTCAGAAGCACATTCGGTACCCTTCTCGTCAAACCATACATTATTGTCTTCAGCCCTTTCAAAAAAACATTCTTGTGCAAGAGCTAAGGCATCGAGCTGAGGCAAACTCGAACCGCTTCTGTTGTATTCAAACATAAGCTCCTGCATCAGTGAATTGCACATTACGGTGCCGATTCCGATCCTGTAAAACCTGGGTACGAATGGTCGTACGGAGCGTATTCTCCGTACGACTCGTACCCGGGAAATGCTCCTTACAAACCAGCAAGTACGAATCGTACAGAAATACCATTTCCGTACGATTCGTAAAAAACTACGTGCGACTGAAAAATACCCACAATTCCGATCCGGGACATCGCGTACGTGACGTCCGGAAGGAGTCAGGCAGCATTCTACGGATCAGCAAGTACGATTTGTGCCTACGTCACTCCGCACGGATCATTTTTTACGGCAGCCAAAAACTCCCGGGAAATTGAGGACGACGCGAAGAAGGAGCAGCGGTATGCGATGGACAGCCATGGACCCCATCCTACGTGTCATCCCGGCCCTCCTAGCCTACGACCTGGTGCACCGAAACCGCCGCGCACGCCGCAGAAGGTCAGCACAACACCCAGGGGCAAAGGGGGGTCGAGGGGCAGGAAACATAACCTCTACCTATTTTTAAAAATACCATATACTGGCCATACATTACCTCCAGGGTCTGGTCACTTCGGGGGGCGTGTCCACCAATCCTCGCGTACGCGCACCCGTCACCACTGCAATGGTGGTACGGCCCGTACCCACGCCCTCAGAGCGTGGGTACGGCCCGTACCACCATTGTAGTGGTGATGTAGGAGTACGCGCCGTACCCACGCCCTCAGAGCGTGGGTACGGCCGGTACCACCATTGTAGTGGTGATGTAGGGGTACGCGTGGTACGGGCCGTACCCACACTCTGAGGGCATGCGTACGGCGCGTACACCTACATCACCACTCCAATGGTGGCACGGGCCGTACCCATGCCCTCAGAGCGTGGGTACGGCCCGTACCACCATTGGAGTGGTGATGTAGGGGTACGTGTGGTACGGGCCGTACACACGCTCTGAGGGCGTGGGTAGGGCCCGTACCACCATTGGAGTGGTGATGTAGGGGTACGCGTGGTACGGGCCTTACCCACGCTCTGAGGGCGTGGGTACGGCGCGTACACCTACATCACCACTACAATGGTGGTACGGTCCATACCCACGCTCTCTGAGGGCGTGGGTATGGCCCGTACCACCATTGGAGTGGTGATGTAGGGGTACGCGTGGTACGGGCCGTACACATGCTCTGAGGGCTTGGGTACGACCCGTACCACCATTGTAGTGGTGATGTAGGGGTACGCGTGGTACGGGCCGTACTCACGCTCTGAGGGTGTGGGTACAGCGCGTACACCTACATCACCACTCCAATGGTGGTACGGGCCGTACCCACGCCCTCAGAGCGTGGGTACGGCCCGTACCACCATTGGAGTGGTGGTGTAGGGGTACGCGTGGTACGGGCCGTACCCACGCTCTGAGGGTGTGGGTACGGCGCGTACACCTACATCACCACTCCAATGGTGGTATAGGCCGTACCCACGCCCTCAGAGCGTGGGTACGGCCCGTACCACCATTGGAGTGGTGATGTAGGGGTACGCGTGGTATGGGCCGTACACACACTCTGAGAGCGTGGGTACAGCACGTACTACTACATCACCACTACAATGGTGGTACGGGCCGTACCCACGCCCTCAGAGCGGTGGTACAGACCGCATCACCCGTACCTCTAGGGCACCAGTATATTAGTGATACAAGGCGTACACACGCCACGAATGTTGGCTTAGGGCCTGGTGCAGCATATAACCAGTATATTGGGGTGTGTTCATGGCCAGGACAGCAGTGTACAGCACCAAGGGTGCGGGTGGGTGGGTGGGTGTCTGCCTAGGAGTCCTAGCCGTGGACAGAGACATGTGAGGGGTGGGTGCAGAGGAATACCAGCAGTGGACAGAGACATGTGAGGGTTGGGTGCCTATCACTCCCAGCAGTGGACAGAGACATGTGAGGGGTGGGTGCCTATCACTCCCATCAGTGGACAGAGACATGGGGGTGGGTGCCTATCACTCCCAGCAGTGGCCAGAGACATGTGAGGGGTGTGTGCAGAGGAATACCAGCAGTGGACAGAGACATGTGAGGGGTGGGTGCCTATCACTCCCAGCAGTGGACAGAGACATGTGAGTGGTGGGTGCAGAGGAATACTAGCAGTGGACAGAGACATGTGAGGGATGGTTGCCTATCACTCCCAGCAGTGGACAGAGACATGTGAGGGGTGGGTGCATATCACTCCCAGCAGTGGACAGAGACATGTGAGGGGTGGGTGCCTATCACTCCCAGCAGTGGACAGAGACATGTGAGGGGTGGGTGCCTATCACTCCCAGCAGTGGACAGAGACATGTGAGGGGTGGGTGCAGAGGAATACCAGCAGTGGACAGAGACATGTGAGGGGTGGGTGCCTATCACTCCCAGCAGTGGACAGAGACATGTGAGGGGTGGGTGCCTATCACTCCCATCAGTGGACAGAGACATGGGTGTGGGTGCCTGTCACTCCCAGCAGTGGACAGAGACATGTGAGGGGTGGGTGCAGAGGAATACCAGCAGTGGACAGAGACATGTGAGGGGTGGGTGCCTATCACTCTCATCAGTGGACAGAGACATGGGGGTGGGTGCCTATCACTCCCAGCAGTGGCCAGAGACATGTGAGGGGTGGGTGCAGAGGAATACCAGCAGTGGACAGAGACATGTGAGGGGTGGGTGCCTACCACTCCCAGCAGTGGACAGAGACATGTGAGGGGTGGGTGCAGAGGAATACCAGCAGTGGACAGAGACATGTGAGGGGTGGGTGCCTATCACTCCCAGCAGTGGACAGAGACATGTGAGGGGTGGGTGCATATCACTCCCAGCAGTGGACAGAGACATGGGGGTGGGTGCCTATCACTCCCAGCAGTGGACAGAGACATGTGAGGGATGGGTGCAGAGGAATACCAGCAGTGGACAGAGACATGTGAGGGGTGGGTGCCTATCACTCCCATCAGTGGACAGAGACATTGGGGTGGGTGCCTATCACTCCCAGCAGTGGACAGAGTCATGAGGGTGTGTGCATCATGATCAGATGAGCACAACTCCATGAGTGTATGTACGCATCCCTAATGTTCGACTATGTTGATAGTGCCATAACAACACATCACTGACAGCAGTGTCCCACTCCCATGAGGATGGATGTCTTTCCCCCACTGCATGACACAACACATGTGGGTGTGAGGACAAATGACACATGCATACCCACCCCTGGCGGATGCAGCACAATACACACACAGAGATCATGCCACAAGACTGTATACTCATGTCAATGCCCACTAAACTAAGAGAGCCAAAGGGAACACACACTGTCACGCACATCCCAGGACTGATAGGAATGTACAGGTGCTGGGACAGCCACCAAGATGTTGCCTCTCATGGAAGGAATAGTGTGGAGTTCCCACAGATACAATGCCCACAATTGTCAGTCAGGTGCCCAAATACCCTGCAGAACAAGTACCAATTGTGTGCTAGGCTGGGATTACACACATGCAGAGTGCGGAAAATGGTGAATGTCGCCATTAAGGCATTACAACATGCGCAAAACACAAGTACAGTGACTAGCAAGGATGGCACTGACGATGCAGCCGGAGACATTGCTGAGCAGGCATGCCCATAGTTGAAGGGATCCGTCACCAGCAAAGGAAATGTAGACACAGGTCAGCACAACAAAAATGCAACTCCCTGCAGTCAAGATGTCAGGTGCCACAGAGGAAGGAACATTCCTTGGGACAATGTCTCCAAACACAAATAGCACACACGAGCAAAGATACTTTGCAGAGACCTTGTGATGGCACGCAGATACCATGGTCCACCCCATGAGCATCAGACTACACATTTTTGCTGAAAAATAACACATTACCACAACCCCAACTCTGGGACCATCAGCACCCACATCAATACCTGAAATGCAATAGTGTTCAAAGTGAAAAGAAATTGCTTTATTCAGCATTAAATGAAAATTGATAAAAGGACACTATTTACAAAGGCACATGGCCAGTCCAGATCAGAAGTCCTTGGGGGGGACACATGGCCACGCGTCTCTCCTAGCTTGCCTGCACATTAGAACCCTCAGGTTCGTCGACTGGGAGGGGGGGGGCATCATGTGGGGAAGGACCAGGCACCGCAGGGACAGGAGGTGTAAGGGTAGGTGTGGTGGGTGCAGGGACGGACGCCTCCACCACAGGGGGTGGGGCAGCGCCAAAGGTGGAGGTCAGCTCGGCGCTGCACACTGCTGCCAGCTCGTCCAGCGTATCCCCTTCACCCGAAGAAAACACAGGCTCAAAGGAGGGGGGGTCGGAGGGATGGGGTGCAGCACTACTGGGGGAGGGGCTGGACAGGGGGGGACTCAACTCCCCTACCCGTGGAGTGCCGTTCCCGTTTGCGGGCTGGAGAGCCAGAGGGGCTGAGGCCCAGCACAGCCAAGTAGGCCTCCTTGTCAGAGTGTGTGGTAGGGGAGCTGAGGGGAGTGCCTTTGAAGGGACTGGGTAGTGCGGCATGCGGATTCGGACTGTGGCTGCGTATATGCCTGTGTGCCCCAGACCCAGTGGGTGTGCCTTCATCTCCCTGAGTGTGCGTGCCAGGAGGAGTGCGCTTGCCCTTACGTGGTGGTGTGCTCCCTGTGTCTGGTGGGGTGCGTGCTTGGGAATGTCTGTGTGTGCTTGGGACAGGTATGGGAGTGGGAAGTGTGGATGGTGCAGGGGTAGGGGGGGACGAAGCACTGCAGGAGACTCTCTGCTGCCGTCAGTGAAGAGTCCATGGACCTCAGCAACATCCGTTGGTCAGACATCGCTGATGACATGCCCTCCATGTACGACAGCATCTGTGTCATCATTTGGGTGTGGCCATGGAGGACATTCAGCATCGATGTCTGGCCAACCTGCAACTGCTGCAGAATGTCCACAGACTCTGCAGTGAGAGCAACAGGGGGGACAGGGGCAGGGGGTGCGGTGCCTGGCACGAAGGAGACACGGTGTTGCCTAGCACGGACAGAAGGGACCAGAGCAACTGGGAGGGTGGTGATGGGAATGGAGGGGGCGGTGACAGATGTAGTGCTGCTGCCAGGTGTTGTAGCAGCCTCCGCCCCCTCGAGGAGTTCAGCCTCGGACCCGTCAGCGTTGTAGTCAGTGTTGTCACTAGACAGGTCCTCTGCCTGACTCCCCTCGCCCTCCGTGCCACTTGCTCCTGCAGACTCGCCAGCAGTGGTGGCAGCGGTGCTGGATCCCTCCTCCACGTCCGTGCAGGTGTCTCCCTCGGTGTCCTCCGATGATGCTGTGGGCAAGGTGAAGATACAGAAAAAAATCACCTGTATACAACAGACACATGAGTCCAAACAAAAATGTCACAGTGCATATCAGGAAATGCATCATGAGTAAAATCTAGAATAGTCCGCACATATGTAACCCTGCACTCCCCAGTTGGTTGACCCACCATGCCACTTGGAAACAATGGAGATTATGACACAACAGCAAATAACTTGATATCGAATTATACTGAGAAGCTAGTGTCTGGGGACAGTTGAGCACAGCAAGACTATGAAGGCATGCCACCTTTTGTTCACTGTGAACGAAACAGTATTGGTGCACCCAAGGCCAAATAACACACCTCAATGCTGAAGGTGTCCCCACACTCTGAGACCTGTGAGTACTTTGGAAACCCTAACCAAAAACATTGCGATCCCTTGGGACTCACAACACTTTACACAATGTACATGTTTAGAATGTGTGAATGTGCCACTTTGTGAACAGATGACACATCTGCCTGTATGACAGAAGTCACACAATGAGGTGCACACAAAAATACATTTACACAGTCATTGTATGAGCTGCCAGCCGAATTCTAATAAGCCACTGTAAAGAAGAAATGGGGTATCAGTAAGTACATATACATGGCACCACAGTGGTCTGGATGACTTGACACTCGTAAGTTGGTATCAGCAACAACCAAGGACTTACCCAAATGCAAACACACTGTGTGAACATGGATATGTATAATCAGAAAACAAGTGGCAATCGAACAGTGCCCTTCTGTAAAATGTGCCAGCGTGTCCACGGAAAGTGTAAAAGTACTTTCTTTTGCACTTGCCTGGGAGACATCTGTCATGCAGGCACATTATTGTCCTTCACAACAAACTAGCAAAATGAAGCATAAGAAAAATTGAGACATGTTGACAAGTGTAGTGAGTGCCAAGGTACAATACTTCTTGACTAAAAAATTGAATCATGCCACCTGTCACATGGCCATCCGTACCATGATGACACAGTTGGCAACACATCTGACCCACTGCCTGTCATGTGGAGTGGCACACATGTCCAAACTCAGGACAATGCATTAGCTAATGGGCCTGCAATGTGTCGGGATAAGGAGCACCTGCACTGAGGAGTAGGCCTGGGCGGCAAATTCCGTTCCGCTCGCGGAATTTGCGGAATTTGCGTAATTTCGCGTTCCGCGGAGAACGCGAAATTGCTCAAAGGTCTGCTTTCCGCGATTTCGCGAAATTTTTGCTTGTTCGCGTTCTCAAAATGCATGTTCGCGAGATATTTCTCCTCGAGCACGCAAACAGCAATTGCGAACAGGAAAAAAGCATCGCGAACAAGCAATTCCGCGTGTTCGCGGAATTTCTGCGTGTTCGCGGAGATTTTTTACCGTTTCGCGGAGATTTGCGTAACGCAATTACGCAAATTCCGCACACCCCTACTGAGGAGACACCCTCATGGCAAGCAAGAATGTCCACACAGATGTCAGCACACACAGACCAAACTACGTAGCATCTCAACCACACACTGGTGGCAAAAATGGATGAGCATGAGCCGTGTATTTTAAAGTTTGACACATCCTGCAAATGCAAACATTAAACCCAGCACAACATGACTGGGTCACTGCATGTTGAGTGTCTGTCCAGACATTTATCACACAACGGTCAGACCTGGCAAGGAGACATAAGGTTTGGACATGTAGGCCTTGCCCGCACAAACACCCCTTACCTGAGACAATGTGATTGAGACAGATCAAGAAGTTACACCTCTTAATCTGGGTTTATTAAAATGTGCATCAAGAATTCCTAAATGTACTCCACATCACCTCGTGAGGCTGCCAACACATATTTGTGACAAACAACCATCAACAGATAGTTGTACATAAACACACAGGCACTGCCCAGTGTGAGGATGCACAAGCAAAATGGGGTCAGCCTGTACAATGGGCACATGTAGCACACTTTAGATAAATACAAATGAGGCCAGGGAATAATGCCACAGAGGCCAAACTATGCTGAACACACAGAGAATGAGCACAGTGTTGGATGACACACATGATTCCCAGGCAAGGGTGTCTTAGGGCACTGTAGTGGGCACACTGCTCCATGGTCCTGGAATTATCTGACTGTAACATGAGCAACCGTCCCGGCACTATGCATATCTCCCACTCATCCACATCATGTCTGAGGCCACAACATTGCTAATGCATGCTGCAAGTCTGTTCATTTGAAAACTCACACTCCTATGTTGAGACTCAGCATCCGTGCCAACTAATATGGACCCCAAAATGACTGAACAGGACAGGGCACAGGCAAGGTAACAACACATGTCTCAGACCCCCCCCCACATGATGCAGAAAGCAATGTGCACTTGGATTAACTGCCAGCCTAGATGACCATGTGCAATAGTGATTACACACAGACCAGGGCACACATGTCAAGGAGGGGAAGGGAGGAAGAACAGCACCATTTGACTTTGGGGAACAGGATATGCACTGCACAAATTAACCCTCGCAGTGTATCCAGGCAACTGAGCACTTTCAAAAGCTGGTGACACACAACAAACACACATGTACCTACCCCCTTCCTGCTGCTGCAACTCCTGTAACTGCCTATCCAAGTCAGGGAAGACCACCGCCAGGACACGCTTCATCTGGTGGGTCAGTCGTCGGCCCCCGCCGTGCTTGCGTGGAGGTGAGTCCTTCAGCTGCCACCGGGCGATCCTCCAAATCCAGCACCGGATGTCCTGCCAGCGTTTCCTCACTTGGGCGAGGCGCCGACTGCGACCCTCCATCGATCTCACGGCCCTGACGGCCCGCTTCCATATCTCCCCCTTGGCGTAGGCAGTTACCTGTGAGGATGACAAAGTGAGACAACATCACTACACCTGCTCCATGTCACAGAGACACACATTTGAACAGCTTTGATATGTTGAACAGGGCATAGTATGCTGGCAACAAATAGCACCTTTGTCATAGGGACATTAGCCTCTGTGGAAGCCCCAATGCTCTACATGGCATTGAAAGTACACAGGTGGCATGAGGGGTGCAACACACTCCCTGATCATGGCACACGCTGTGCATCACATGCAACACCAGGCTGATGGACAGCACCTCCAAGCAGTCACATGCCCCAGGCCACTGACGCAACCTCAGCAGAGTACACAGACACACACAGGCACAGATCAATCACCTGCCATTGGCAACAGTGGATACAAACCTCACTCGGCACATGTGCCACTTGCCTGTGGGGTGTCACAGGTGTGGTGCTAGCTCAGCAAGTCAGACACTCTGCACGGCTTACTTCTCACATCAGATGGGTGGAGCTGTTGCCTCCTCCATGCAGCTGTGGTGCAACACTCCACATAGACACTCACCCACATGACAAGGAACATTCACACACATCAATGTCCAGGGGGCGTACACATCATTTGGACACTCTCACCACAGCTCCACTCAACTCACACACATCTGTGGGTACAGTCACCTGTCACACCGGGGGGGGGCACTGAATCACCTCTGGACTATAGAACAAAAATGGGCCAAAGGATTGGGCAGGCTGAATGTGCCATGCACTATGCAGTGAATGTCACAGTAAGCACAATGCAAGTGAGGAGTGCACACAGGAACTACATCATGCTCTGCATGGGAGACATAAGCCATCCCCCCCATAGGACCCACTCTAAACAACATTGCATATCAGTCACACCTGGACACAATGCCAGAAGTGACAGTCACAAAAAAGGTGCATAGTCAAAGGTAGTGGAGTCAGCACTCACCTGCTCCCCTGGTCTCCCATACAGGCTGGTGTACTGTGGGAGGATGACATCCAGCAATGCCTCATTCTCCTCATGGGTGAATGGCTGGGACCTCTCCACAGACCTTGACATGGTGCCAGAGGAAGCACAGGCAGCAGCAGTGGTGTTGAGTGAAAGGTAATGCAGGCAAGTGCCCTCTCATGGGTTCTGGCTGACTTATATCTGCCTTGCTGGGCTGGTTCATTTACAGGAGGACAGAGTGATTGGTCAGTCTCATTTGCATCCTACGTTTCCTCCAATCCCTTTAAACATACACCAGTGAGTGCCTTTGCATGGTTCAAAATTTGAGCATGATGTGAAGTCAACAACCACTTGGCAACATTGTATTTAGTTGCCAACTGCCTTTTACAGGCCACATGATGGAAAATTTGAACTTGAAAATCGGTATCCATGACAACCAGCGTGCATTTAGGCCCTAATACTTGTCCCTCATGTGTCCCTATGTAATTTAGCTATCCACACACAGGTACGGTGCGTTTCACATGTACCCCTACGGCACCAGTTGCACAGTGCGTTTGACACGTACGTGTAAGACCAGTGTGTACACTGCCGTAGTACACGTACGTGTCCACACTGGTCATACACGTACGTGCACACACTGGTCGTACACGTACGTGTACGACCAGTGTGTACACGTACGTGTACGACCAGTGTGGACACGTACGTGTATGACCAGTGTGTACACCAGTGTGTACACGTACGTGTATGACCAGTGTGGACACGTACATGTATGACCAGTGTGTACACGTACGTGTATGACCAGTGTGGACACGTATGTGTACTGTTGTACACGTACGTGTACGACCAGTGTGGACACGTACGTGTACTACGGCAGTGTACACACTGGTCGTACACAGTGTACACACTGGTCGTACACGTACGTGTACGACCAGTGTGGACACGTACGTGTACGACCAGTGTGTACACGTACGTGTACGACCAGTGTGTACATGTACGTGTATGACCAGTGTGCACACGTACGTGTACTACGGCAGTGTACACACTGGTCGTACACGTACGTGTATGACCGGTGTGTACACGTACGTGTACGACCAGTGTGGACACGTACGTGTACTACGGCAGTGTACACACTGGTCATACACGTACGTGTACGACCAGTGTGTACACTGCCGCAGTACACGTACGTGTCCACACTGGTCGTACACGTACGTGTACACACTGGTCGTACACGTACGTGTACGACCGTAGTACACGTACGTGTACAAACTGCTCGTACACGTACGTGTGTACGGTCCGTACACACACCCGTACTCCGGCGGGAACACCAATGTGATGATACGGACCGTTCACACGCCCTCAGAGCGTGTGTACGGTGCGTTTCACAGCTTACACAGGTGATAGGAGGCACACATGAATGGAATGGAGGTGTCAGACTCGTGCACGGATGTACATCAAGTCATTGTCATTGCAGTCCTTCATGTGCAGGGCCTAGGTGTGTCAGGCAGTGATATGGCACATGTCTCCTCATCCTTTAGCACAATAGATGTGTGATGACCTGTGTACACATGTCATGTGTGATGGGGCAGTATGTGGCACACTTCCCCTTCCCACTTTGCACATGTGTGCATGTAGTATAAACGTGTCAAGCACTGCATCACTGGTATGGCACAGTCACCAACACCCGCAAATGTCCCCTGATGCAAGGGACAGGGACACTAACACCTGACATCTAAGTACCAGCGTGCCCCGATGTGACTATGTCCTGTGTGTGCCATGTGTTCCCATGAGCTTGCTGTTGGTGTTCCGTCAACTGCATCTGCTGTTGCTGCATCCAACATGTGTCTGTGTGTAGATGGGCATGGCACACATATACGCACACCATGCCACATGTGGATTCACACGTTACGTGTGTCTGTATGCTTCAAAGATGATTTTTTGACATGAGGACATATCTGTGCCGTATCCATGTCTGTGTTTTCTTTTTTCACGTGTACCCCTTCATCGCTATGTGTGTGATCTGTACATTTCCAATGACATGTGACCTGTGCGTCTAGCTTTCCGCCAGCAGTCTGTATGAGATGACATCCTTCAAATGCAGATATGTGGATGTATGTCACTCCTGTGATGTCTCTGGCTGTTCACTTACACTGGCCCACAGCTAGTTTCGGGGCATGTCATATAGAACTTGACTATCAACGGGTGTAGCTGGCTTGTCGTAGGAGTATCACCTGGCTGGCATACGTGTCCTGGATGTATTGCACAGATCTGACTCTGTATTTAGCAGATGTGTAGTAGCAGTTGAGTATGTGCTCAGTTCATTGACATTGATGTTGTTATGTTCTCACTCTTCGTTATTCCTTCCAATTTTCTGCAGGGCACCGCTGACTTGGGTGCCATGAGGGAACGTGACTGCATAAGACGTTACCGCTTCTCGCAACAGTTGATTGAGAACTTGACCGCAAAGCTTGAACAACACCTCCATCCGCGACACAGGTATCCTACTGCGCTGACCCCCAAGATGAAGGTGATGGCAGCCCTACATTTTCTTGCTACCGGTACGTTTCAATTCACCATAGCTGATGTGGGTGGCATGTCACATACCATGTTCAGCCGTGTCCTGCATGATTTTTTAGAAGCCATGTTGGAGCACCTGGATGAATTCATCCATTTTCCAACTCGTGAGCAGTTGACAGGTGTCAAGGGTGAGTTCTATGCCCTGGGAGGGATGCCCCATGTAATTGGGTCTATTGATGGGACACAAGTGGCTTTGGTACCACCACAGGCACAGGAGGTCGCCTATCGCAACCGAAAACATTATCACTCTATAAATGCCCTTGTGGTGTGTCTTGCTAACATGCTGATTTCCCATGTCTGTGCACGTTTTACAGGGTTAGCACATGATGCCTACATCATGAGGCATAGCAGGGTGCCAGAAATGATGCTCGGGCTGCACAACGAACGAGCATGTCTTGTTGGTGGGTATACTCTGTTTGTCCTTTGTTTTGCGCTATTTTTGTATCTTACGGCATCTCGTGACCCACTTCTTTACATGATGTTTCCATGTAGGGGACTCTGGCTATCCCAACATGCCATGGCTGATGACGCCTCTCCACAACCCCAGAACAGCTGCAGATCACCGTTACAACAACGCACATGGGCAGACCAGGCGAGTGATTGAGAGGACGTTTGGTCTCCTGAAGAGCAGATTCCGGTGCCTTCACAAGACAGGCGGGTCCCTCCCATATGCACCGGTGAAGGCCTGCAAGATCTTCCTCGTGTGCTGCATGCTGCACAACATGGCAGTGGAGAAGGCTGTGCCACTCATCCTGGATCCGGATGAGCAGGAACATCCACCCGTGGAGGATGAAGGGCTTGGTCACGAGGCAAGTGAGGATGAGGAGGAGGAGGAGGAGGACGACGACGACATCCGGAGTCAGCTCATACACAACTTCTTTTCATTATGGTAAGTCCATGGGTCTGAGTGTGCACCTCTGGAGCCTTGTGTGGCATGTGTTGCAATGTGTGTGTCCAGCTGACTGTATGCTAAGTGACTTAGATGTGTGTTCAGATGTGTCACTCGAGTGATGATGTCCTTCCACACATTTTAGCTTAGACACTCAATTTTAACATAGCATGGTGACACACTTATACCTGTAGACTAAATGACCATACATGCGGATGACAATCTTTTCCCTGACTTCTTGTGTGTCTGTCATCCCCAGGTCGTTTTGCATGCTGTCTGCTCGTGTCATCGTTGGCCTCCTGCTATTCCTCATGAGTATTGCAACGTGTGCTGAATCAGCGTCCCATGCACGGACATGGTGAAAGTCTTTTTGGTTAAGGATTGCTGCACGGCATTTTGGTGTTGGTAGGTGTTTGGAATGTGTGGGCACTGCTCCTGTGCATGTTGTGTTACTATACATGCATGTTGACTCACCATGGGGCACATGACATGTTGCATGACTCCCATGTATTGATAGTCACCCTTCCTAACAGTCATCTGTGATGGGACTGTGGATTCTGATGAAGGCATCAATGTGTGTACAACTTCCCTCTGAAACATACTGGATGCTACGGGTGGACATAGTGTGGGACATCCCAATGAGAGGATAAATGGGGAATTGCAGCCCCTCCGTGTGCAGCAGGGGGTGTTTGGCTCACACCCTTCACTTGTGTGCCAGTACAATGGATTTACAGCATCTGTGTTGTGAAGGGGGTGTCCAGTGTAGGTCCCACATGTTCAGCCAAATGACCTGTGAGTCTGTTCATATTGATGCATTTCCCTAGGTGTGAACCTGAGTAATAAAGGTGTTCCTCATCCTCCAAGGTGCCTCATCTCTGTCAATGCAGGTCTCTTGCCACTTTGCATGCGACATCTCTGGCATAGTTATCAAAGATTGTGCATATGAGTCTATGTGTGGTTTAGCAACATGCATGCAGTTCTTCAAGGATTTGAATATCCATTGTGCATGATGTCCATGGTTGTGTATGTTTTTGGGCATGTTGGTGACCACAACAGGCCGTAAACACCTGCTGAGGGTGTGTATCCTGTGCGCAGCTCGTCCTTCAGTTTCATGATCCGGTGTCAGTCATCTTTGGTGATTGTGCATCCATTGTCTCTGGGTGTGCCATGGGAAACCGGACACTCCTTCCTTTACATACGCCTGTTGCAGTAGTCCTTTCTGACATCCTTGTCTTTGTGTGCAACTAGTGGCATAGTTTCCAGAACATGCCGCCTGCTGCTGCGGCCCCTGCAGCAAGGGCACACAAAGTTTACAGATTCGGCAACACACACACCTCAAAGATGCTCCTCCCTTCCTCCCTCCACCCATTCATTTGGCTGGCATCAGCTTGTCTGTGCCACTGTTGCGCCCACGCGGTGCCAAAGGCTGGACCATCAGCGCATGCAACGTGCACATTGCATGACCCTCATGTCCTTACATGACCAACATCACACTACAGTCTGATGTTGCAGCCACCCTCCAAGCATTGTCCATCCAAGGAGCTACCGCCTGCTCTCAGGCATACCCTAGGCGCACATACGACACCTTTGCATGATGAGTGTGCAACTCCAACTGCCTACACAGCGCTGCCCCGCCTTCCAGGCCCTGTCACACCAACCAGGTCATGTCCCTCCAACTCCCCACCGGCTCCGTACACCAGCAAGGCCATGGGAGTGGGACTCAAGCCTTCAGCATGTATTATAGTGGCATCATCTGGCACATGGCCCAGGTATCATCTCTCAGCGTGTCAATCTTCAATGTGTCCAGGTCCCCCTCACTGGCATCACATGCGCAAAGCACCTCATCATCAGCTCGTATGCCATTGACAGCCAGGTGCTCCTCACCCTCACCAAAGACGCAGCCATTGGCAGTTCCAACATTCAAGAAGGCATGAGATTCATTGATGAATGGCTGAACATCAGCCACCTGAGGCTGGACTTGTACAGGACTGAGGTAATCATCTGAGGATTGTCCCCTTACAGGTGGGTCTACTGCTTGTGTCCCACCCGCAAGAGCCCTGCACATGCACCCATTGCCCATGCACACAAGATGGTGTGCATCATGGATTTGTCACTCACATTTGCCATGCTAATCACCAGCATCTGTACCTCAGGGTGCAACACCCTCTGCATGATGCACATGATCCACAGATAGATCCACTCCAGGGTAAGACAGACCATGCCCCAGGCCCATGACACCAGCCGTGTCAACTACTGCCCCTCCCTCTACGGAGCAAGTACATCCTAACTCCCGGGAAACTTGTCCACATCCAGGCTGCATGTGCACACCTCAGCTTCAACATCCCGCGCCCCAGCCACATCACCGTCCACCAGAGATAGCTGCAATGGATCACTGTGTGCTGCAGGATGACCTTCAGACTCCTCACCCACACTCAGGAGGCAGGCCACAACCCCAGAGCCCAAACCAACCTTGGCCGTCTGTCATCCGAGACCCCATTGTGCCAACTCCGTGCATCCAACCTTGCCCTGGCCACCATTCTTCACATCCAATGTACTCCAGCATGCAGGACATAGTTCTCCCACCTGGCAAGACATACCTGCTACTCCCTCCCCGGCAACATCCACATGAGCCATGACCTCTACGCCTTCAGGATACTCTTCCCAATTCATCTGTCCGCACAGTAATGCATGCCCCCCCTCAGCAGCTTGAGGCCATCATGGCTGAGTATTGTGCTCCATGTCTGTATAGTACGATACATTGTGACCCATGCGTGTCATGTCCCAGACTCAGATTCCAGGGTATGGATGGCTGGAGTTAGTTCAACACTCATGCAGAGTTTGACATTTTCCCACACGTAGGTTGTGTACTCATGCAAAATGAATGCAACATGTAATTGTAGAAATTAAGATTTATTCTCGGTGAGGGGCCTGTTTAGTGTGGACAAATAGGTGCTATACAGTGTGCATGGAATCCAAAGTTCACAGGGGGAGATGGCATCCTTGTCAGTTGGAGTCATCAGAGTCCAGACCACAGTGTTGGTCATCATTGGTCAGACTGTGACCAGCAAGTCCATGTGGCAGAGTATGTCATTGGATGAGGTGCTGCTGTTGCGCATGAGGGCCCGGTGCCAGGCCAGGTGACCTGGGAGATGTGGATGGTCCGCTGCCTCTCACGGTCTTTTCCGTGGACGACCCACCTTCCTTGCGGGACCCTCAGATGCAGGCCTTGACGATGCTTGGGACGCTCCGTCGGACGAATCCTCCTCCTCCTCCCTCCCTGTGGCTGGTGCTGGTCTTCGCCTGGTGGCACAGGGAGGGTTGCCCATGTTGTCGGCGATCCGACTGAGTGAACGGCTTATGTCCGTTTGCACCGCCAGGAGCTCAGCCAGTCTTGCCTCCATCCGTCCGTCCCACCACCCCTGCCCACACGAGCCTGGCCTGCTGTTGTGGGCACATCGGGTCTACGGGATGGCATTTGCAGGGTTGTCTGCCTCCTCCTGGGTGGCCAGCGAACCTTGTCCCTCCAGGTCAGACTGGCTCAGTTGTTCTGTGCGGGCAGGGCTCCTGGGTGTCTCCTGGGATGTGGCAAGAATGGGGGTGGTGGTTGGCACAGATGTACCTGATGTAGGTGCTGCAGGGGCTTGGGCACCAGAGGGTCCAGGTTGGTTGGGGTCATCCACAGAGTGCTGAGAGTCGTCGCTGCCAGTGGGATCATCTTCCTGCCGAGCCTGGGCCTGTGATTGTTCCCCCCCAGTGTTGGGGGGAGATCCATGACGTTGCCCTGTGTGTGAGAGAGAGACAATGTTAATGCTGTTTCATGCGACATCCATGTTTCATACATGTTCTGGTTGCCACAGTTCCTCAAGGTAGTTGTATGTGCCTAACATTTACATCAATGTTCACTTGTGGATGGGTATGTTGCAGGGGACTGATTGAAATGGTATCCAGGGTCTTTGACATGTCGCATTTGGCCTTGAATGCTTTTTTGGCTCTGGCTTGATCTTGTTGTGTCACATGTCCATTGTGAGAGTGTGTGACTCCATTGGCTGCCCCGGGGGTGTGTGCTTGTGTGAGGGGTGAGTGATCATCACTCAGCCCGACGCTGTTCAACATCCACATGGCCCCCTCACACAAGTGGACCGCCACCACAACCTCAAAGACATCTCCTACGCCGACGACACCCAGCTCATCCTCTCCCTCACCAAGGACCCTCACACCACCAAGACACACATCCACGAGGGTCTGAGGGCCATCGCCGACTGGATGTGGAGCGGCTATCTGAAACTGAACTCAGACAAGACGGAGGTCCTCATCCTGGGACCCACACCCTCACCCTGGGACGACTCCTGGTGGCCGATCGCTCTGGGGACATCACCGACACCCACCAAACACTCACGCAACCTAGTATTGATCCTCGCATCCTCCCTCTCCATGTCCAAGCATGTCAACGGCGTCTCCTCCTCCTGCTACGACACCCTACACACGCTCAGCCGGATCTACTGGTGGATCCCGACTTAAACAAGTAGAACAGTGACACAGGCCCTCGTCAGCAGGTGACTGGACTATGCCACTGCACTCTACGCAGGACTCCCATCCACACACCAACGGCGGTTACAACGCTTCTGAAACGCCTCGGCACAACTGATCATCAACGCCCCCCGCCACAGCCACATCACCCCCCACCTGAGAGACCTGCACTGGCTCCACATCGACAAGAGGATCACCTGTAGGCTCCTCAGCCATGCACACAAGGCACTCCACACTGCCGGACAAGCCTACCTGCCCATCAGACTCAGCTTCTACACCCCCACCCGCCAGCTCCGCTCCGGCATCCTCGCCCTCGCAGCTGTCCCCCGCATCCAACGTACGCCCGCCTGCAGCAGATCCTTCTCCTATCTCACCGCCAAGACCTGGAAGACCCTCCCAACCCACCTACGACTGACCCAAGACCTACTTGCCTTCAGGAGACTCCTCAAGACCTGGCTCTTCGAGCATTGGTGGAACCCCCCCTCTGCGCCTTGAGACCCTGACAGGTAAAGTGCGCGCCTTACAAGTACCCTGATCGATTGTTGATTGCTTGACGGTGCCTGCTGGTGGGTGTGGTGTGATTTGGCAGTGGGTCTCCCAGGTGATGTATCTGTCCCACCATGGTGCATGCTGCCATGTCAGTGTGTGTGAGTTCCTGCCCTAGATTTCTGAGCTTGTTGTGTTTGTGTTCGAGTTTGCAGTTGTCACAAGAGGGTCTTGTGCTGCCTACAGCAGGGCCAAGTGTCAGCTACCTTGTCAGTACTTTGCCAGTCCCTGTGCATTGCGCATGGTGCATGGGTATGTACCTGGGCCATATGGGCTGAGGGCAATGGTGTCTGTTTCTGAGTTGTACAATATGTTTAGTGATCCCCACCCTCCCAGCATCCCAGACATCCTGTCTTGGGTTTGTGGTTTGTGTAGGCTGGGACATGGCATGGCCTTGCTTTGTGAATGGGGCATACTAATGTTAGTGGCCTGAGCGTTTTTTAGAGTGTGGTTGTGTCAGGTGAGGCCTTGGGGGTAGGTGAGTGCAATTGTTGTAGTTGGGGTGTGGATGCCTTTCCCCCCATGTTACGTGAGTTGTTTGTGTACTCACCAGGCTCTCAAACTCCTTTGACTCCGTGTACTGCCACCGGCGGAAGCAGGGCCATCACCTTCTCCTCCCAGGGATGGTAATGTACCGGTCTGCGGGGCAGCCCACCTCCTGTGATGTTACTCTGGGCGTATTCCTCGTTCATTTTGCGCTTGACTGCCCTGCGCAGATCGTACCACCTGGCTTGACATTCATTCCTGGTCCTTCTGATGGGCGCAACAGCATTCACCCGATCGACGAAGTTAGTTTAGGCTAGTTTTTTGGGATATGCTGGTCTCTCTGACCAATGTTCCAAAGAGCTGTGGCTCGACTCTGATGATTTCGTTGACAAGGATGTCCAGCTCCTCCCTTGTGAACTTTGGATTCTTGTCTGTGGGCATGGTGTGGGGTGTGGGTGTGGATGGTTGTGGGTGTGTGGGTGTGAATGTTTATGTGTGTGTGTATGTGTAGAGGGGGTCTGTGTGAAGGAGGTTGTTTGTGTGTGATGTCTGTCAGCAGTGGGTCTGTTGCAAAGGCCCTTTTTATTGGTCCATTTGTGGGTGTGGCTGGTTTGAACTTTTGGTGGGTGTGTTATAAGAGGTGGTTGTGAGTTTGGGCCTCTGTTTGACTGTTTGGATGTGCCAGGTCAGTCTTTTAGTTGTTTTCTGTCCAGTAGACGTGTTTTGTGGTGTTGTGCGAGTCGAATTGACGGTCCTTGTGCTGTTTTACAGTGTCCTGGTTGAGTATGAGTCGTTTTCGCGTATGTAAGGTGCGTCCATGGCTATGTTGTTGTACAGTGATCACATATGCAATGGTGTTGTACGAATCGTACATACGCGATGCTGGGGTACGGTGTTGGGGTACGGTGCGTCCAAGTATGGGGCTGGGGTTGGGGGTATGGGGCAAACATACGCGGGTGCTGCGGTGGGGGGTACGGCGCTTACATACGCGTGTGCTGGGGTACGGCACGTACATGCGCGGGTGCTGGGGGGTACAGCGTGTACATACGCGTGTGCTGGGGTACGGCGTGTACATACACGTGTGCTGGGGTACGGCACGTACATACGCGGGTGCTGGGGTGGGGTGTATGGCGCGGACATACGCGGGTGCTGTGGTACGGCGCGTACATACGCGGGTGCTGGGGTGGGGGTACGGCGCGTACATGCGCGGTTGCTGGGGTGGGGGGGTACGGCGCGTACACACACGGGTGCTGGGGTACGGCACGTACAGGCGCGGGTGCTGGGATGGGGGTCCGGCACGTACATATGCGGGTGCTGGGGTACGGCGCGTACATGCGCGGGTGGGGTGGGGGGGCCATACGACTCGTACCCCGGGCCCAAGTATACCCGGGGTAGGGGTCGTACAAAGTTAGCTCCGTACGGGACGTTTTCCATACGCTTGTGTATTTGGGACGCCGGTACGGATCGGACTTGTGCGCTCGGACTTTATTTTTACGACTCGTACGTAAATCTGTCCGGGGACGTCTCGTAGACTTTTCCCGAAGCAATTCATATGTATTTTTACGGTACAAATTGTACTTCGCCGTTTGTACGGTACATAAAAAAATACGGATACGAGTCATACGGGAAAATTTTTTACCCGATCGGAATCGGCACCTACATGTTACAGTTCCATGTGACATAAACAATAGCTATTAGACATGAATGACTAAATACTATAATGAAAATAAAGGTAGGATACGATTACCAGACTGTGCCAACCAGTTCCTAAACAATGTCGTGTTTTTTTTATCTTGATCGCCAGCTTGTGAGCAGAGGCTGAGGATGAGCTAACTTGTGTGAAAGGGCTTCGTGGATAACAGGGAGGCAGAGAGACGTGTGCACAAAGAATAGACATGGTTTCAAAATGGATGTGGAGTTTAGGCTAATTTAGCAAGTAAATAGCGTATTTCCATAGGCCATACATCACCCATTGCTGGTTAGGCTGGAGACATAAGGGGCAATAATGAAAACAGAGTTCAAATGCCTGAGCATACTTAGAAAGTTATTATATGAAAATAGTTCAATTGAAGTGCATTAAAAATTTTATAGGAAAAAGTAAAAAAAGTTGGAAAAAATCAATCCAAGAATAACGTGAATTTCTTACAAGTCTTGGAGATTGCAGTCCCGAAGTTCTTCAGCGGCTTGAGATGCGTAATGTTCCAAGAGGCGATTGTTGCCATCGTGTGAGAAAAGCGAAGCGATCCAATTCATCCTCGAAGGGACAGTAATGTTCCTCGAATGTTGGAGCGGCAATTTGAATTGGCAGGCATCTGCGATGTTGTCAAACGTCGCACGATGCAGGAGATCTTTCGCGGCTGTTCAGAAATCCCATTCCGCCAGGATACCTTTTTGCGTTGGATCCGCGATTGCTCCACTGCCTGAACATTCAAGTTCATGGTTTTCAAGATACTCCATTACCTGCTGGATATTGGGAGCGATTGTTGGGATGTTGGCTAGGCATAGATCAATTCGCCAGTCGAATGGGCAAGTTTTGCAATAAAACGATGGTTGCACGCAGATTGCATATGTGTAAATAAATGTCATGTTGAAGCTGGCTCCGATAATAGATAGAGGCAGGCAGCCGAAAAGTTGTTCAATTTTTTCACGGTATTGATGTAGCTTCGCATAGAGGCGTATTCTGTTGGACATGATTGTTTTCCACAGGGAGCGCAGCCATTTTTTAAAAGCAAAAATTGTAGTAGGATGGCCACAAACAGAGCGAGAATTATGGGCACTGTTCCTGTTATTCCAGAGATGATCGAATGAATGAATTCTGGTATTATACTAAAAACAGTTTGAAAGCCTGTGACAAGGCCGGAGGAGCCAGTGTTAAAAAAATTTGCCAGACCTTGAGTGTTGAAAATTGTGTAACAATTCACAAAGTGTAATGGGATGTTCGTATTTAAAAAGGACTGTATTTTACTTGAAGTTCGTACTATCTGCAGTCGATAAATTTATTTTGCAGAAGTGAGGGACACTTCTGTTTGAAACAAAAGTGCTTTCAGTTTGCTCAGTTTAATGAAATCTGTTTTCAAAGTAGGTATTGCAGGCCAAGTTGAACTGTGGGAGTTACTTTGTGTGGGTGGGAATAGACATTGCTCGGTTTGAAACAGTAAGGACATACGGTATGCCAGCTCACATTCCGTAGAAGTCCATGTTATTAAGAAATAGATAACTGCCGCTAAACAGCTGTGTGAATGTTGGTCGGATTGTGGGAGTTGGCAGGCTTCAAGAAAGCACGCAAGATTGGGGGCTGCAAGCTTAGAAGCGTCGTGCAGTTGGACATTCTTGCATAGTAATGAATGACTGCCATTGTGGTCGCAATTTTCACCTGTGAGAAAAACTTCGGTATCCTCTTTAAGACAGCGATATGTAAATGGGAGAAACCACTGCTCGTGAATAAACGTGCTACCTTATATAATCACATGACAAACAACATGTACACCTAGCAGACACAAAGACACTACATACTGTGGGAACCGTGGCTAGCCATGTACACAAACCAAACATGGCATGGCACCTCTACCACACAATGCAGAATGCAGGGAGAGATGGGAGGAAAGTATGTGCGAAGGTGGCAAGTGATTCTCGATTATAAAAGTATACAATGCAAAGTGTTGAGGGGATGTGCAGGAGAGACTTGAGTATGCAGAGCACAGACATGTACATGTCAACATACACTGATGGTCTCTTGAGTGAAGTGGACAGTGGACGCAACCATGATAGTACAGTCAGTAGGGAAGATTATGAAAACATAGCGCGTACGTGCCCCCTCCCCCCTCCAAATCTTTAGCATAGTGGGCTGGCTCGGCGTACTCAAGGCTAGCGTAGGGGTATGAATAAAAGGCATGTTTCACTGGGTGTGGTTCTCTTCCGGAATGGCGAACGTGTCTGTCAGGTCTGCGCAGTTTACACCACCACAAGGCTGACGCCGTGAGCGAAGGTTAGTGCGTGAATGATGCTCTCAGCCTGTTGGTACCCAGAAACCGTCTTGGTCGCTGTGACACACATATGCCCCACAGTTCACCTTTCGACACTGCCCTATGTGAAAGAGGGCCCACCAGGTGCCCGCAGAAGCTCATGGGCCAAGGTCTGCGAGCTGGGAAGGCTCCTGAGATCAACGCTGGCTACTGCGACACAGGCACACAGCGCCCAGCCTGAGGCCCAGCACCGTGGCGTGCTCTGTATACTACTAACACAGTAGTCCAACAGGTACCAACAGTGGAACGGTGTCTTGATCCCACAATGGACGATGTTAGAACTGCATCTGAAAGTGGAGATGAAGGTACTCCCTTCGACCAGGTGCAACCAACTCTAGGTCCCAACAGTGGAACGTGTGTCTTGGTCCCACAATGGACAATGTCCAATATTACCTGCTGCTAGGTTTTCACAGAACTCCCTCCGTTGAGGTGCATCACACTCTGTGCTTCCATAGCTAACTCCTGCACAGGATTATTGGGCTTGGTTGACTGTAGTCGCTGGACTACATCGTGGTACAGCAGGTCCGAACAGTGAAACGGGGTCTTGATTCTATGATTGAGGATGCCAAAATTTAAAATCTGTTATGATTTCTGTGTACCCCCTCCGATCAGGTGCAACCAACTCCGTGCTTCCGAATCCAACGGCACGTGGCTGTGAGGCGTTAATGACCACTGCCTCTGGCCTAAACTGTGGTCAGCAGGGCTCACAATTCAGATCGAGTAGTGATTGTTAAATTACAGAATCCAGTAGGCAACTAACTACAATGTCTTTTGAAATATACACAATATCCTTTTAGTATACTTGCTTGAAGAACTTTTTTTAGATGAGTTATAGGTTTAGAACAATGATAATTTTTCTTGGTAGTGGAAAAGAACACTGAATAACAGTCTACACTGTGGACAGCAGAGATCGCAATTCAAATTGTTTTTATTTATTTATTGCAGCAAAGTTTTTTGTAAGTTATGTTGTTGTATTTTGTGAAGAGGATGTGACAAAAAGTATTCATGGATGTCTGTGGTGACTAGTGCCTTCAATTTACACTGCAGACAGCAGTGTTCACAATTCAGATCGAGTCGCTATTGTAGATGACGCAGTCCTGTAGGCAAAAGACAATGCTCCAGTGCGCTCTGTCCGCACTACGCATACTCATCATCGCAGGCTCCACATACGCTTTTTGTTGCTTTGTGTATTACAAACTGGGCAGCTCAAGTCAACGCCATGTGGCTGTGGGCCCTTGCTGACCGCTCTCTCTGGCCTACACTGTAGACAGCAGTGTTCACAATTCAGATCGAGTCGCTATTGCAGATGATGCAGTCCTGTAGGCAACAGACAATGCTCCTAGTACAGCCCGCCCGCAGCACGCATCATCGCTGGCTGTGCACATGCTGAATGCTTTTGATGTGGCTATCTGAGTGCACTAGAACTGATGGACCCTTTATGATACAATCTTTTTGTGTATTATTTCAGATCTACTGCCTGTATCTCAGTATACCACAAGTTATGGTTCTTTTACGATAGAATCTTTTGTGTATTATTTCACATCTACTGTCCCTACCTTACTGCAGCACAAACTAGTGACCCTTTTATTATTGAATCTCTGTTTGTGATCCAATGATTACTGTTGTAGTTGATGCTAGCAGCAACCATTCCCTGAGGGCTGGTTTACACTCACCCCCCACGCATCCAGCACAGACGTCACTGGATATGTGACCCTGGTAATACAAAAGTCAAGCGCACGTGCCCGTACCCACTTCCATTATCTATCCGTGTCTGTGTGCTCATTATCTATGCATGATACTGCCCCTGGGCCGTACCACATTACATTGTGCTGTGGACAGCATATGCAACCATGTTACCTCTGGCAGTGGGGGAAACTTTGGTTATGTAACTTTTAGGTGCATGGCTATCACAGGTGGAAGGCTAATTTACAGACCATGAATATTGATGAAGATGATGGTTGCATGTTGTGTGTAGTGTAAGATATGTGTATATAGCAAAAAGTTTTCAAAAAAGCTCTCTAAGCAGAAGAGGTGTGTCTCATCAAATGCTGTAGAGAGAATGACTAAAATGTGTGGCGTTCTCAAACTGCTACAATGTGAAATGTTATGTTCTAATCAAATGCTTTTTTTGAAGGTCACATGGCAATTGCGCACCTAGCGCGCAAGGAGACTGCACCCGACGCGATTTTGAGAAAATATATTTACCATAATATAAGTTTTGTAGTGTAGTTCCTATATCCCTGATAGGCTCTGCGCTTTGGAATAACATACACTATAGATTTGACATAGGACTAAGGTCAGTATGGCTCTGTCGAGTATATTAAACTTAATTACTTGTGTGTGCCAGCTAACTCAGAGGTCACTAGAAACTTCTCAAATATACAAAAAGGGATTAGTCTCTGACAACCGCATAAACATGACAACTTTGTTTCCTTTTAGAATCGGAAAAGTCTCAGAATTGTGGAACTAATAGATAACATTTTCACTCAGTCATTTGTGCATGCTTAGTTTCTACAGAGACGGGCGTTTCAATAAGAGGGTTTATTGAACAGTCTTATTTCTCATGCAAGAGATACAAATTGCTAGAATCGTAAGACAGACTGCAAAGTACAATATGTGCGAGGTTAGCAGTAAGATAAAATAATACTGCAATAGCATGGTTTGTAGCTATGACATATATTAATCAAAATACATACATAAATAACATTAGCTAAAATGTGATACTCATCTGGTGCTCCTAAATTGTTCTACCCCAGTGTACCTAACCTAAGTGCAGTACGAGGTTTGAAGTAGGTGCCATTTCTCAAGTATAGCTAGCTATATTTTAGTTTAGCCAAGAGTTGCCTAAAGTTTCTCTAAGTTCTAGTCAGCTCCATACCTTAGAATGAGAGAGGTTGGAATCTCTTTTCTGGAATCGATAGTCTAACCCCCCGCAAGGGAAGTCAGAGAGCACTGGAGCAGGATTCTCTGCGAGGAGGATGGCAGCGTCAGGTCAGTGCATCAGGCTGGAACTCGATCTCCTTCCGAACTTGTCGTGGCGAACCACGTAGTCTGGGTTGGATCGCAATTTGCCAGGGCAAGTGCTGGTATATTTATACCTTGAAGGTGTCTAGGAATGCCAGTATTGACGTAAAAGTCGGGCAGAGGAAGGTCATGAATGAACCCCTAAGGAATAGATGTTCATGCATACTTAATGAGTTCTTGGAGTAATCAAAATTCAAGCTGAGGGAAATTCCTAAAGGCTTAATGGTCTGGTTTTCCAAGAATTCGTTGTGACATGGATGGACGGATGTAGGTGGCCATGCCTGTATTTGGTTTGTACGGAGAATGTCCAAATAAGGGCCGGATTTCTATGTCCAAATAAGGGCAATGTGAATTGTACCTATATAAGGGCATAAATCGGGAAACCTATATACGGAATCTAAATCAGCACGCAACATCCACTCCAGTTTCGTATGAACGACGTTACTAAATCCTATAGGTTCTAAACATATCTTAAAACAAAGTACTGCATGGGTTTGCTAAAATAAGCTAAAAGCATATCTAAAACATATGTTCTAAAAATACATTACAAAACCATTGCTATGCATAAAGTGTTGTACATATTAAAGGCAATGTTCCATTCTAAGCATAGGATCACACTGGAATGCTAAATGAATTAATCAAAATATATACATGTGATGAAATGGCTCGTAAATTCAGAAGAAAAAAGGGGCCGAAACCATTTCATACCAGGTTACACAGTCAATTTGTATTCATGACAAGGTGGCATACTGGAAGTGTTATCAAAGAATTCTGTTCTCTATGAATAGTTCTACTATAAGCAGATTACTGTGCCAAAAAATGAAAAATACCATTTTAGGACGGGAAGAAAAAAATATTATAGAAAAAAGTTGCAAAGTCAGTATCACGTTTGAAAGAGAATGAAGGCAAAATTCAGAGTCTCTCCAGAACACTGTGTGATTGAATCAAAAGTCAGTGTGTGGGGATGGAGAAAACATAACATTTTCTAATCCTGTAGACAACAAGTCGTCCACCGTTGTGGATGAGAGTTGGAATACCTCGTGTAGAACATCAACAGCACATAGATGCGAACTATCACCTTCAGCATGGGAAGCATCAACAATGTCCGGATCGGATGTTACCTGTGCACCTGGTGTTTCCTCTCGTACCTCAGCAGTAGCATGTTGCGTCTGTGAGATCTCAATGAATGCCGCCATTAGCACTGGTAGCTGCTGGGGACAACACATAGCATGGGCCGTTATAGGGTCCAGCAGAGTATCAATATCCGTAGGCATGACTGATGGGAGTGTCAGACAAATCTCCAGCACGCATTCTTCGCTGCATAGCAGGCAGCGTAGAACAGGTAAGATGCAATCTTGCCAGATTGGTCTGAATGACAGAAACCAAGTGGTGTTTAATTCTCGTAGAAGAGGTAAACCCAGAATTTGGATGATGCGCTCACGACACTTCATCTCCAATAGAGTCCTTTCCATGGTGAACTGGGTGTCGCTGGTGATTTGGCTTGCCATATCGTAGCAGTAGGAGCAAAAATAGTATCCCTGCAACGAGTGCTAAAAGGAGCGGCAGTCCGCCAACCACAGAGTGCAAGAAGTTTGGAAAAATTCCGAGGACTGCGTGAAAAGGTACTAACAGTCCTGCCCACACGTTCTTAAATACATGTACAATACCGCTCGTATCAGACATGTTTAAGATACCACCTAACATTTCTGAGAAATTCACAGGGCAGTTTGTATACAAAAGGGTATGAGTCCTTGAGACTTGGAGATCATAGGTTTCTTTGGCAGAGGTCAGAGGCACAGTTTTTTGTAAAAGAATGGCTTTCATTCTGCTTAGAGTATCAACTCGTATAGAAGAGATATTCAGTGAAGGCCATAAAGGCGACTCCCTGACTATGTCTATTTGGGGAAACAAGACTTGCATACAGCAAGTGACCCTGGATGTAACCGTTACTAGATATGGGATACCTGGCAGCATGCCACAGCAGCTGTGATCATTCAACATAATGTAACTCCCATTTGAAAGTTGACCAAAGATTGGATTAATCACTGCTGCCGGTGAACCGTGCAGGGGGCAGGATAAGTTTGCAGTGGAACCGTCACAGGCCCTGTGTAAATTAATACCCTGACAAAGGAGAGACCGCTTAGTGTGTGTTCACAGTTTTCACCGCTAAGAAACACTTCACGTCCCCCACTCCAACATCTGTGTGTGTAAGGTAAATCCCAGGATGTCTTAATGTAGTCTTTAGCCAACCTTTTATATTTGCCTGCTGGTATATTTTTTAGGCAATACTGAAAATGGAAAGTCGTAACAGGCAGAGTAATCTTACCATGTATGATCCACTCAGTAGCTGGTTTTTCTGCCACTGTGAATGGTAATTTCTCCAGTTTTTCATTGCTCAGCACCTTATAGTCTGCTCCCCTTTGTGCCAGTTTGATCTGTCTATCAGTGAGATTGAATTCTGCAAACAGTGACGTAGTATTGATTAAACGCCAAGGCACATAGCCAGAACGCAGGTTTTAAAGTGTCCAGCCTAATAGCATGACAGAACATAGCTGTGACTGACCATGTTGCAACATGACCAAGTCTTTTTCCATGATGTCAATGACAGAGGATACAATGCTTTCCAAAGAATATATCCTGGACGACAGAGTCGTTAACCCATTGTCTACTACAGCGAGAGATTTCTCAAAATTAATACGATCAATTTCTCATATTTGTTCTGCAGTCTCTGCTTGGGTGACCTTACATGCTTCATTATAAACAGCGTAAATACCGGCATATATGAAACGTTTTTGACATGGTTTTCTTGGTCCTAGCAAGAATTCCCTAAGGTCTGCGTCTTCTTGAAGTAAAGTTAAGTGTTGTTTTACATCCTCTAGAGTCGCTTTCTGTAGCCAATCAAGGCAAAGTCTCCCTACATTGTAAGTTGCTACTACCCCCGGATGCTGTCTTTGGACATAATGTGGGTCTGGCCTATGAAAGGTAAAACCTTGTGTTTTGTTCAGGAATCTATCTTGACAGTTGTTTGTGTATAAGGGACAGAGCAACCATTTTTTCCATTCAGGATATGATCTGTTATTATTCAAAATAGTGTGTACGTCGACCTCCCGCTTTGTAGTGCTTTCACTTGTAGGTGCAGGTATAGACGGAGTGTTCATGTCTTTTAACTTGGCTATTCCAAGGCATGATGTTTGTTGGACAGTGTCATTCAAAAACATAATTTGCTCAGGGATGATACAGGCTCTAAACAAAGCTTCTATTCCCTGTACTTGCCAATCTTTAGTACCCCAGACAGTTTTCGTCTCAATGTTGTCTTTCCAAAAGTCGTAACCCTGTCTAGACAGTTGGGCAATAACGGCTGTAGAATAAATCTGTTTGGTATTCGTTAACATATTTTTCATTCCTGTCTTGTTGACATTCTTAAAGTAAAATGTCTCTGCATTTCGAGATATTAAACCCTGAAAAATATGGAAATTTCATTGCAAATGTTTTCGAGCTACCCTTTGGTGGCAAAGGACAATGTTCCCATTGGTTATACATAAATACATTTCTAGGTGTTGCAGATTTATGCAAGAAATGATGACCATAGTGGTTATAACAACACATTTGTCCACAGTCTGATGAACCTTGTAAATATTCATTATTAGTGAATGTAGTTGACATCTCTAGATCAGACATCATATTATTAACAGTCTCAAAGTCCCAATCATCAGAAAAGGTAATGGAGGTAATAAAGTCCCTTAATGAAATTTTAAATCAATGTGGAATCTTCAAGAGCTCAGACGGGCCAAAAATGTCATATTCGATTTTGTCCCAAACTATACCATCAGGTATAGGAATCGCTGTGATGTTCACTGCTGACAAGTCTCTTGCTTCACGATGGGATGATTTGTGTGGCTGGAGAAGTAAGTTCACTCTTTTACTTGCTATGTCCATTTGAATATATCTTCCATTAATCAGCATACCCAGAGTTATTGCCAGAGTTAACCAAAGTAGAAAGAAGAATATTCCCCAAAACAATCCATACTTCAATCCATGGTGAAACCAGATAAGTTTTTTCAAGTAGATGAAAAAAGTCTGTTGCTTGTTATTTGAAAGTTATTTGGACTGGCGTTGTGTCAGGCTCGCTGGGATCCTCAAAAAACGCATCAAAGTTCATTAATTAGCCAGAAGCAGTTCTGTCAATGGTTGGAATTGCATCCGTATTTGATGAAATTGCTGGAACCAGTTGATCACTTGTTACTTTGTGGTAAACAGATGTATCTGGACGAATTGTTATTTGGGTCTCAAGAGGTACAAGATCCATAGCATTGTTGCTTAGTCCTCTATTTCTTACTTTCGAATCTTCAAAGGTGATAAGTCTCTCAGTTTGAACCTCTTGGATTGTAGCTAGAGGAGTGCATCTGCTACATTGGCGGACTCCACTTGGCCTACTGTTCAGTATCGGCCACATAGTTTGGTTTGATCAGGTCAATGGACACAAATCTTTTCTCCTTTTTACCAGCAAGGGGCGGCAAAAGTACTGTTCTTGATCTGTGGATTGCTAGGACAGGTACTGGTTGTCTGTATGAAGGCCCAAATTCCTTTTTACCCGCCAACTTTTCTCTGACTAGATCCCCAAGCTTTGGAATACCGACAGGCCTTGCTGGGACGGCTGGATTTTTCTCAGTGGTGGTTGGCTTCAGGACCACGTTGCTTTATTGCTTTCTTAGTTCATTTAAGTCCTGTAAAACAGCCAAACGATCTTTGATATGAAAGTGTTTGTATTCCACCACTGTGCCCTTCATATCTAAGTCCGGAACCAACATTCTAGTCCCAAACAGGACCTCATATGGAGTGACACCCCCTAGAGAACTTCTTGGCAAGTTGTTTATTGCGTGCTGGACCCCATATAAATGTTTGACCCACACATCACCCAAACCTAATACCCTAGCTGTTATAGACTGCTTTATGTCCCAGTTTTTTCTTTCCACAACAGAATTTCCCTCAGGATGGAATGGAGAAGAATACCGCAATGCTATGCCCAGACTGGCCATGGCTTCTTTGTAAGCCATGGAGCTAAACGCAGGACCCTGGTCAGAATGTAGTGTGCCTATTGCGTATGTGCCGATAAAGACTCGCAAATCTTTTATAACAGGACGAGTGTCAGCCGAGCGCTGAGACCACATCCATAGGAACCTAGAGCACTAATCCACTACGACCATGATATATTTATAGTTCCCATCCCTTTGTAAGGGACCGCAGTGGTCCAGGTAAACACAAGCTAATGGTTTATCTGAAATTAACAGGGGCGTCTGTGCAGGACGTTTCACAGTAGAGACTTTCATCTTTTGGCATATCTCACAATCCAAAACATAATTTCTAGACTGTTTCCTAATGCCGGGCCACCAGTACCTTTGCTTTAATAAAGCCACTGTGGCTAAAACACCTGCATGGGCAGAGGCGAGCCCTTCATGTGCTGCTAGGATTAGCCCTAGACTATGTTCCATGTTTGGAATTACTCTATCCCCCACTCCAGGGATTTGAGCAAATGAAACATTGTTTGCATCAATTATATATGAGTATTTGAGTGGAAACTTTTTAGGTAATACCGCACCGCTGCCTTTGCTTGATGCATTGACAGCCAGCATTATTTTGCTGTCTATTTTCGTTTTTGAACGAGTGATTGCAGCTACGGAAGCCGTTTGCACAGCCCCTTTCACGGCTTCATCAGCCAATGAATTCCCTTCAACGTGAACGCCATCACGTTGGTGACTCAGCGTGTGTATCACGTGAGTGTTCTGTAGTCCGTTTCGCAACTGAACTACTTGTTCCCAAAGCAATTTGTGCTTGATTGTGCCACCTTTTGTATCTTTCAAACCATTTTGAATCCAATTTTGTAAATATTCATTGTAAGATTGAACACAGTAAAAAGAATTGCACACTATCAGTGTGGGGAATTTGCGATCTGTATTTTCAAGTGCCATCTGAAATGTTTGTTCAGCTCGCTGAGCTGTACAATCTCCTAGAGATTGGGTTTTTGTGACCATTGGTCTGAATTTGCCATCTCGCATGCGACCTTTAACAATAGCACACGCTGCATTGTAAGCTTGTTTACTCCCCGTAGCGGGCTGTGCAGATCCGTCAGTATAAATCATAAATTCGTACTGGTCCAGAGGGAGAATTTCAGTAGGCAGAGGACATTCGTGTTCATATTGCTGGAATGCTTGTGTTTTTAAATATGGATCAAAAACTTATTCAATCAGTTGCAGCAAGAGAATTAACCCATTGTATCCATCTCGAATGTAAAGCTTTTGCATTTGGAAAGCTAGCCTTTGTAACTGCCTCTAGGGCTGGTACAGGAGTCACAACCATAATGTGTTTCCCCTGTGCCAGGGCTATTTCTTTTTCTACAGTAGTTTGAACTGCTGTCAGAATTTTTTCTGTAGAAGTGAATTTCATTTCTGCTTGTGTATACAAGTGGGATTTGTACGCAATTGGTACTTTTTCACATTTGTTAAAAGTTAAGTAGGTGAATCCACATTGACCCGGAATTATTCGGATCACAGTATTTCGTTGCTAACATGTCTGTTTGGAGTGAACGCAAAATTTCTCTGCGTTTTTTAGTCCAATGTGTGATTTTAAGATCAGGTTTGATTAATTCATAGAGAGGTGTAACCCTTTCTGTGTAATTTAGAATATAAGTTCTTCCAAAATTCAAGAAACCAAGAATCGACTGTAAATTTTTCAGCGTTTTTGGCGGTTGGAGCAGAGCACATTTTTCTAAAAAGTTGGCTGCCAGGCTTTTGCCTTTACTTGATAGTTCATATCCTAGCAAAAAGGACGTTGAGGTGGGCAATTCTTGACTTTTTAAAGTTGAATTTGTAACCCTCTGAGGCGAAGCCCAATATTATGGTGCTCACCCTGTTCAAGTGCCTATCCAGGTCATCGTCTTTCAGATATATATCATCGACATATGACAATGCCTCATCATCATAAGTTTGTAGTAACACTGTTACCCTTGCTGAGAATAACCCTGGGATGTTTTTGAATCCCTGGGGCAGTCGACAAAATTGACGCTGGGTCCCCATTATTGAGAAAGCGGTCAAATATCTGCTTTCTGGTGCAATATTTTGACAAAAGAAACCATTTGAAATGTCTAATGTGGTTTTATATTTTTTACGCACAATGTTATTCATTAATGCTGTACTGTGTGCATTTTGCACTGCAAATGTTTTGCAACAAGAATTTAAGTGTCTGTAATCCAAAACTAGACAATATGTATTGTATGGTTTGGAGACCGGAAACAAAAGGATTGTTCATTGATGAGGTGTATGTTTCAATCACCTCCTGATATTTAAGTTGATCTAAAATCTCCCTGACCTGTTTTTTAGCTTCTTGCTTAACTGGGTACTGCCTTTGTGCAGTCGGTTGATTTTTTAACTGGATTTTATGGTGAGGTGAGTCCTCATCCCATCCTACATGATTTTTATACAGTGCTGGGGCTTGAGCTACTGCCCATTTCCTGGCTAATGTATATTTTAAATGAAATGGAACATGGTTGGAGAAGACAGGCAAAATGATGGCCTCACCATGTGGGCACTCCCTGACAAATTCTGGTGGCTAGTCCTGTTCTGCTAGAAGTATATCATAACCCCTTGAAAGATGCTCCCAAAAGAGTGCTTTCACTTTTCTTGGTATGTCTCCCTCCATCCGGAGTGTTATTTCATATAACCTATGTGGAGAACTAACCCTGGTGTCTACAGTTTCAACTTGTATGCCTTCATTCAAGTCCACTGTCTCCAGAAGTCCCTTCAGGTTCTGGCGAGTTACTGTAACTTCTGCTGCACTGTCCAGTATGGTCTGGGCCCATTCTCCGTTCCTTAGTTGGGTTCTCAGTATTCTCAGCATGTCTGATCTTCAGACCTGCTACCTTTTTCTTGGAGCATTGAGGTTTTGCTCTATTTTTCTGAACTTGTTGATCGTCTCTGGACTTCAAGCGTTCTTCCTTGTTTTCTGACCGGCCTTTTCTTTCGGATGTCTGTGACGATACCGGAAAGGTTTGAGAGGAACGTGTATCATTATCTTGATATCTGTCAGGTTTTCTGAAATTATTCCTATTCTTGAGGTGGTACCTCCTTTCAGAGGGCTCCTTCTGTGGAGGAGACCTGCCTCGGGAATGAGAACGCTTCTCTTTGGAATTCAAACTTTGACTTAAAAAACACATTTTCCTCACGATTCTGTGATGGAAAGTTTTAGAATCTGAGAGGAGCCACACACTTTCACCCACCCAGCATTCCCCAAGTCTCTTGATAAAAATGGTATCTCACTTGTGTGGGTAGGCTTAGTGCCCACAACAGGAAACTGCCCAAAACGAAACATGGACACCGCGTGTTTCCACTGAAAACTGACCATTTTTTACAATGTGCCTAGCTGTGGATTTTGGGCCTTAGTTCAGATGGTATCTAGGGAAACTTTCCAGAAACTAGACACCCAGGGGAATCTAGGATGGGGTCACGTCTGTGGCTCTCACCAAGGTTTGTTAGCCAGAATCACTAGCAAACCTCATACTTTGTGAATAAACACATTTTCCTCAGATTTCTGTGATGGAAGGTTCTGGAATTTTCCGGAAGCCACAAACATCCATCCACCCAGCATTTCCCCAAGTCTCCCGATAAAAATGGTACCCCACTTGTGTCGGGAGGCCTAGTGTCCGTGGCAGGAAATTACCAAAAACGCAATGTGGACACATCACATTTTTCTAGTGAAAACGGACCCATTTTTCGCAACGTGCCTAGCTGTGGATTTTGGAGCCCAGCTCAACCAGCAAATGGAAACCTAAACAACCTGTACATTTTGTAAAACTAGACACCCAGGGAAATTTAGGATGGGTTGACTTGTGTAGCTCTCACCAGGCTGGGTTAACCAGAATCCCTTGCAAACCTCGAACTTTGCAAAAAAGAAATCACATTTTCCTGTCATTTCTGTGATGGAAAGTTCTGGAATCTGCCGGGAGCCACAAACTTCCACCCAACCAGCATTTCCTCAAGTCTTCCGATGAAATTGGTACCTCACTTTTATAGGTAAGCCTAGTGATCGTAACAGGAAACGGCACAAATGGCAACGTAGACATATAACATTTTTCCTGTGAAAACGGACCCTTTTTTCGCAACGTGCCTAGCTGTGAATTTTGGACACTATCTCAGCTGGCAACTAAGGAAACCTACCAAACCTATACCTTTTTGAAAACTAGATACCCTGGGAAATCCAGGATGAGGTGACTTGTGTGGCTCTCACCAGGTTCTGGTGGCCAGAATCCCTGGCAAACCTCAAACTTTGTAAAAAAAACACATTTCTGTAATGGAAAGTTTTGGAATCTGAAAGGAGCCACACACTTTCATCCACCCAGCATTCCCCAAGTCTCCTGATAAAAAAGGTATCTCACTTGTGTGGGTAGGCCTAGTGCCCACGACAGAAAACTGCCCAAAACGGAATGTGGACACCAAATTTCTCCACTGAAAACTCACCTTTTTTTTACAATGTGCCTAGCTGTTGATTGTGGGCCTTAGTACAGATGGCATCTAGGGAAACTTGCCAGAAACTAGACACCCAGGGGAATCTAGGATGGGGTCACGTCTGTGGCTCTCACCGAGGTCTGTTAGCCAGAATCACTTGCAAACCCCATACTTTGTGAAAAAACAAAGTTTCCTCAGATTTCTGTCAAGGAAAGTTCTGGAATTTGCTAGAAGCCACAAACATCCACCCACCCAGCATTTCCCCAAGTCTCCCAATAAAAATGGTACCCCACTTGTGTGGGTAGGCCTAGTGTCCTTGGCAGGAAACGGCCCAAAACGCAATGTGGACACATCACATTTTTCTAGTGAAAACTGACTCATTTTTCACACGGTGCCTAGCTGTGGATTTTGGAGCCCAGCTCAACCAGCAAATAGAAACCTAAACAACCTGTACATTTTGTAAAACTAAACACCCTGGGAAATCCAAGATGGGGTGACTTGTGTGGCTCTCACCAGATTCTGGTGGCCAGAATCCCTTGCAAACCTCAAACTTTGTAAAAAAAACATATTTTCCTCACATTTCTGTAATGGAAAGTTTTGGAATCTGAAAGGAGCCACAAACTTCCACCCACCCAGAATTCTCCCACGTCTCCCAATAAAATTGACACCCACCGGTGTGTGTAGACCTAGTGCCCTCAACAGGAAATGGCCCAAAACTCAACTTGGACATATGCATGTTTCCAGTGAAAACTAAACCTTTTTTTGCAATGTGCCCAGCTGTGGACTTTGAACCCTAGCTCAGCCGGCACCCAGGGAAACAAAGCAAACCTCTACATTTTTAAAAACTAGACACTCAGAGGAATCCAGGATGGGGTGACTTGTGTGGCTCTAACAATGTTCTGTTACCCAGAATCTTTTGCAAACCTCAACTTTGTCTTAAAAATACTAATTTCCCTCATATTTCTGTCATGGAAAGTTCTGGAATTTGCCGGGAGCCACAAACATCCACCCAACCAGCATAACTTAAATGTGAGGAAAATATGATTTTTTTGCTAAATTTGAGGTTTGCAGGGGATTCTGTGCATAATAACCTGTTGGGAGCTACACAAGTCATGAATCCCAGTACTCCGCCTGTTGTCTACTTTTAAAAAATGTGCAGGTTTGCCTAGGTGACGGCTGAGCTAGGGCACAAAATCCACAGCTACCCATATTGACAACAAAAAAAAGAGTTCTTCCTAAAGGCAATCTTACAGCCACAAATATAAATCTTGTACTAATTTGTTAAAGTTAATCCCCCACTTGGTTTTAGCACCTCCAGAAATGTTGGCTTCAAAGAACAAATACTTATCAAAGTATCAAAATAATAAACCCAAGCCTTCTGAAGGTGAGCCATAAAGCCACTTTACTGCACCAACTCTCTGTGGTCCATTTACGCTCCATTTACGCACCACACACAAGACTGTCATAATGCCGGCCACGGGACAGATCGAACAGATCACTTGCACTCATATCAACATACTACCTCCATGCAAGGGCCGATCACATTCGTACATCACAGGACGTGATGAGTTTGACTACATTTTACAACCTGTCAAGTATCCGCCTCCTTTTTTCTGAACATTACTGAATGCATGCCTAGTGAACCTTTACTGATGGCTTCCATGACAGCCACATGAGGCTCAAGAAGACATGTCTATTATGTACCTTAAGCGCACTCACTGTGCTAAATCCAACTCGTTCCAGTTTGAGAATGCAAGTTGGGGGGTGTCCGAGCATGTTGAATGGTCGATTCCTCGAACTGAGTGAGCATATCTACCTTTGAAAACAAAGCATAGATGCCGGGAATTTTCCAAAGTTTCCTAAAGAGAACATCATAAACTATGAGTAACGGTAGTCTGTGAAACACAGGGTAGTCCGTGACAATGTAGCATATTTCTCATCCACCATTATGTGCAGCGCTGCGACTGTAATGCACTTATCATACAGCAAACTGAACATCTACTAAGTTTTGATGGAGGACGAACATGGCAAGCAGCTCAACCATTGACCCATATGTACTGTTGTAATTCAATGCAAGTGTGGAACCAATGGGTTTGAAGCCACAGGTGAAGATGAAGTCATGACGTGTATCTATACTACCTTTACTATTTACCTATATAAAATTCCTGGGAAAGCACACCTACCATAAGCTTTTCTTACCCGTTTGTGTGTCTTTCCTCATCAGAGTACTGACTAATCCTGTATAATTGTCAAATGATCCTATACTAATGCATTCCATCCCTAGCTACTTGAAGCTCGAGAAAACATGTCTGTTATGCACCATCATCGCACTCACTGTGCTAAATTCAACTCCTTCCAGTTTGTGAATGCAAGTTGGGGGGTGTTCGAGTATGCCACATGGCCGAATTCCTTCAAATGAGCCAGCACATCTACCTTAGAAAATAGGCAAACATGATGGGAAATATTTCCTAAATTCTCTGAAGTAATAAGCCAAACAAACAAGTTACTTACCTTTGGTAATGCTTTTCTGGTGGATACAGTAAGTATCTGCCTCTGGATTCCACACCTTTTGAATTACCCCCATGCGCAGCATTCCACAGAAACTTTTCATCTCAGCTCTCCCACGTCAACGAGGATGTCACAATGGAACAGCTCTGCATGCAACTCCGAGTGACATCATAGGAGCCTAAAAAGACGTCATCTGCGGGCTGATGTCAGTTCTACCTATTTTTTCCGTGCATTCGAGGTGAACAGCATTTTCACAAGTATACAAAACACAATTAAATCTGGAAATTCTAAGTCATAGACATTTCCTAATGTCAAGTATCACATTATTTCAACAGTAAAATATATATAATACACCTCAATTATTTTTCAGTAAAAGCAGGCAGGCAAAGGGGAGGCAGGTGGGTCAGTGAGGAATCCAAAGGCAGTTACTGTATCCACCAGAAAAAGCGTTACCAAAGGTAAGTAACTTGTTCTTCTGATGGATACATCTGCCTGTGGATTCCTCACCTTTTCAATTGAATCCCCAAACAGCCAGCTCCTGGCAGAGGGTGCCTGACTACCTATACCAAAAATTCCTGCAGCACAGAACCTGCAAAATGACCGTCCCTCCTCTCTTCCAAATCTAAGCAATAGTGCTTTGCAAAAGTGTGGAGGAAGGCCCAAGTTGCAGCCTTGCAGATCTCTATCACAGGGACACCTCTAGCTACAGCCGAAGAAGAAGACTTAGCTGTGGTAGAATTAGTTCAAATACCTGGGCCTAGCAGATCTAGCAGAGGATGATCAACTTGGACAGCGTTCTCTTGTGGACAGTCTTGCCCTTCATCTTGCCTACATATCTGATGAAGAGTTGGTGGCCCAACCGGAAATCCTTGGTCCAGGCCAGGTAGAAACTGACCGCCCTCTTGGGGTCCAGGCGATAAAGTCTCTCCTCCTCCTTAAAAGGAAGAGGGGGAGGGTAGAAAGTGGGTAAGGTGATGGTTTGCCATAGGTGGAAAGGAGTGACCACCTTAGGCAGGAAAGCAGCTCTGGTCCTAAGAACCATCTTATCTGCATGGAATGTTGTAAATGAAGGTTTGGGGCTAACAGCTTGCAACTCACTCACCTTCCTAGTTGAAGTGATTGCAACCAGAAATATCGGTTAAATGCTAAGAACCGTAAGGAACAACTATATAAAGGTTCAAAGGGCAAACGCATTAAGAAAGTAAGAACCCCATTTAAATCCCACTGAGGCATGATAAAGGGAATGGGAGGGAACCTATTTGTGAGGCCTTCAATGAATCTCATAACTATAGGGGACTTAAACAACAAGGGTTGATCTGGTAACTAGAGAAAAGCTGACAAGGCAAACAAGTAGCCATTAACAGTAGCTACTGCTCAAACCTGTTGAGCCAGGGAAAGAGAGAAACTCAGAATATCAGACAAATGGGCTTGCAAAGGATCAATTGATCTCTCTCCACAAAACTTGGCCCACCTACCAGAAAAGACAGATTTGGTGGAGTGTCTCCTGGCCAATAATATAACATCCACGACCTCTGGTGGGAGAGAGAAAGAGCTCAGGTTGGCCCCTTCAATTTCAAGGCATGAAGATGCAGGCTCTGGTGGTGGGGGTGTAGAACCTGCCCCTGCGACTGTGCAACAGGAGGTCTGCTCTGAGAGGGAGACGGGACGGAGGGTGCAATGAAAGGAAAAGGAGGTCTGTGTACCACACCCTTTGCGGCCAATCCGGTGTGATAAATATGACTTGGGCCCGGTCTTGGCGAATCTTCCTCGAGGAATCAAGGGTATGGGCGGGAACAAGTCAAGAAGCTGTGTGCCCCAATCTAATTGAAACAAGTCCCCTAACCCTTCACGCATCAGATACTAGAGACTACAGAAAGACGGGCAGTGCGCGTTCTCGTGAGTGGCAAAAATGTCCAACTGAGGAAAGACCCACATCCTGAATATGAGAAGGACTACCTATGGATGGAGATGCCACTCGTGATCAGCCGAATACTACATACTGGGACTGTGCGCACGCACATTCAGTTCCCCGGCCAGATGATTTGTGATCACACAAATCTGATGGTCCTGAGCCAAGGACCAGAGTAGCAGTGCTGCTCTGCAAAGAAGATACGACCCTACTCCTCCCTGTTTGTTGATGTACCACATCACGGTAGTGTTGTTCATCAGGACCTGAACCGACTGACCACGAAGGGAGGGAAGAAAGGCCGTGAAAACCAAACTTATCGCCTGTAATTCCAGAAGATTGATGTCAAACAATCTTTCCTCTGGAGACCAAAGGCCTTTGACCTCCAGATCCCCCAGTTGAGCTCCCCACACTAGAGCGGAGGCATCCATTATCACTGTGGCCACCGGAGAAGGAGGTTGAAATGACTTCCCTTGAGACAGGTTGCCTGGAACAGTCAACCACAACAGCTCTGCTGCAGTGTCCTTGGACACCTCTGTTGTGTTGAAACCAGTACCTGCGGAGGCACCACTGGAGGGCCCTCATATGTCAGTGTGCATGGCTGACCAACAGTATGCAGGAAGCAAACACAGACCAAGCAGGCGCAAGACCTTCAGACCTGGAACAGCCGCTCCATTCTGAAAAAGTGGAATCATAGACTGGATGTCTTGAATCTTCTGTAGAAACAGGAAGGCACGACTCACGGTAGTGTCCAGCACTGCCCCTGTGAATAGGTTGCGCTGAGAGGGCACCAGGTGAGATTTTGGCACATTTACCAAACATTCCAAGTTGAAAAACGGTTGTGTTGTTACTTGCAAATGATGCAACACCATCTCTGGCAACTTTGCTATGAGCAGCCACTTTTCAAAATAGGGGAAAACATGACCCCTGATCTTCTGAGATGTGCTGCTACCACCGCCATCACCTTTGTGAAGACCTGAGGTGCGGAAGTAAGACTGAACAAAAGGACCACAATCTGATAGTGTTGAGACCCCACCGTAAAACGAAGATACTTCCGATGCAACTTCAGGATGGGGATTGGAAAAATGCATCCTGCAAATCGATTGACACCATCAAGTCTTCCTTCTGCAGCGCAAGAAGAACTTGAGCCAGGGTCAGCATCTTGAATTTCTCCTGTTTGAGGTAAAAATTCAAGATCCTGAGGTCTAGGATCCGCCTCAAATTACCATCCTTTTTAGTTATCAGGAAGTACCAGGAGTAACATCCCTGACCTCTTTCCTGCTTCGGAACCACCTCGATCTCACCTTTTTGCAGAAGGTGCTCTTCCAAGCACAAAACTGACAAGGAGGGTAAGGAGGGAGAAACTCCCAGAAGGGTAGGGTGTACCCATTCTCTACGATGTTCAACATCCAGAGATCTGTAGTAACAGACCTCCAATGTTGTAGAAAATGGGACACCCGTCCTCCCTTGGGACAAACATGCTCTGGGATGGAGGAGCTAGAGCTGCTTCCCTGCTGTAACAGTTGGAGGGCAGAAGAGGAAGAGGAGTAGACTTTCTGCCATGCTGCACCACACAGAAGACCTCTGCCCTTTCTTCTGTAAGATTTGTACAGGGGATTTGCCTGCTGTTGCTGTCTGGCACGAAAGGATAGGGTCCTGCCAAAACTACAAAACTTGCGATATTCAAAACTCCAGGTGAGACTGGAAACCCAAAGATCTTGCCGATGATCTACTGTCTTTAAGGCGCTGCAGCGCCGAGTCTGCTTTGGCCCCTAATAGACGAGATCCATCGAAAGGCATGTCTAACAAGGTAGCTTAGACATCAGGGGAGAACCCCAAAGCCGTAACCAAGCGTGTCTCCTGGTCGCCACAGACAAACCTATTGCTCTGGCAACCGAGTCAGCACTGTCTAGGCCAGATTGAATGACCTGATGGACCCAAGATTGAGCATCCAAATTTTTTTTCGAAAAATGGTCCTGAACTTCCTCTGGTAGCTTCGTGAGCACTTACCTTGCTGAGTCCATAAGAGCATGGATTTAGCGACCCAAAAGGCAAGTAGCATTAGTTGACTTGAGAGCTATAGTGCCTGAAGAGAACACCTTCTTCACTGATTGCTCCATGCGTTGGGACTCTCTATCCACCCATGTAGATGGGAATGACCCTGCAGATTGCTTGGAGGAGCGCGAAGCCTGGATGACCAAACTTTTCGGTGATGGATGAGTGGACAGGAAAGCAGGATTCCCTGGAGCCACCTTATACCTCCTCACCACTGACCTGTACACTGCAGGAGCAGTCATCGGCTTTTGCCACACATTAGGGATGGACTCAGTCAAAGCCTTGTTGTAAGGGAGCAAAGGCTCAGAGACAGAAGAAGGGGAATGGAGCACCTCTGTCAAAATATTAGACTTCAATTCTGCAGTTGGCAGAATAACCTCCAGCAGATCCACTGCCTTCCTGATCACAAAGTGAGAAGAAGGGGGACGCGCCGACAGCTTTGAAAACATCGCCAGCACACTTACCTGTCTGCCCATTGCCGTGAGGGAAACGGCCAACGAGACATCCAGCAGCTCTCTTCTTGCGCTCCGCATCCCGCAGTGAGGGGAACGGCCAGCAAGGACTACATATCCCGGCGGCCCAGTGCTCACCCCAGGCACGTGCCATTGATGTCAGCAGGCAGCGCCGGGGGAGCATAAAGCCGCGACTGGCGGGCCCGTCCTTGCCCGTCACTGCCAGGAGGTGCCAGGCCAGGGCTACCCCTCTGATGTTGTTCTCTATGTATATTGTTCTTCAATATTAATGGGAAAACCCAATCGAGTCCTACCCCAAAGAAATTTGATTTAACTCCAAGAAGACGCTGCCTATTTGTGTGCTTCACTGACTCCTGTTGTTCTTGTGGACCGGGCTGTGCTTCGCTCCCTCTCGCCTGCACACAAGGTCCGTGTTTTTTTTTTTATAGCCAGTTAAGTAAATATGATGGCCGCTTCTGCAATGCCTAATATTGGTGGCTCTAATACTGTCCCACATGTTGGAGGGTCGCTTATGGGTACCTTAGATAATTTTATCATTCGGGTTTCCACAGCCTTGGCCAAAGACATTGAATTGACTGAGAAAAGGTTATCCCTAGACCCTCTCTGTGAAAAAAGGTCTTCTATGGGAAGCATAGCTGGTGCTAGGTCCCCTAAATTGTACGATGTCGATTTAGACGACTCAATATGTTCTTTGGCCGAAGTTTCAAGTAGCCCTATTGTTTGTACGGAAGTACTTGCCGTGGCATCGGAACAACCGCCAGCACCAATCTTAATAAAAAACACCACGGCATCTCCAAGAGTAATTTGACATTGTCTACTATAAAAACAAGGTCTGCAAATATTGCAAAAAAGGGCGTGGCCAGTCAACCAAATGCAGATACAGTAAAAAACTGTGGTCATGGGGCAAAAACGAGAACACCAACACAAGTTAAAAAAAAATTGATGATAAAGGGAAGAGAGGAAAAGTAAAGCAGCAACCTAATAAGGAAAATTTTGCACCAAAAGCTAATCATGATTCATCCTCTCTAGTAATTGAAGAACCATTGCCAATACCAGTAGAGGAGATGGGTACCGTGTTTTGGAAAAGACTTGAAGTTGTTCTTAAGAAGTCTATTCAACCCATAAATGGAAGACTTGATCGTATTGAATCAAGATTAGCATGCCTGGAACTCTCGATGGCATCAGCCCAAAAGACGATAGGAATCCGATGCAAAGATATAGCTGGAAAGGCGGCAATATCGCAATGTAAACATATTGATGATGCGGGTGTAACAATGAATGGTCCACATAGCTGTAATAATAATCCCGTAGTAAAATCGACAGAAAATGATAGACCTGTTAATCTACTAGCCAAGGGCTTAGATTCGAACAAACCAGGCCAAACACTAAAAGATATTAATGAGGCGACTAATAAATTAGCAACAAATCCTTGTCCATCACTGCCTAAACAACGGGATAAAGAGATTCTAAATTTGCCAACTATAGAACTTCCCCCTGGATCAGCCCCATATTCGTTATACTGACAGGTGTACCATCACTAGTGGCGGGTAAAAGAGAGACCCATACTGAACTAAAAAATAAGTGCATATATTGGCTCAATGCTAATAGGCCCTTACCTATATATTGTAGGGCGGAGATTTTGTCTGTGAGAAGGGTTAACTGGATAGGCAGAAATGCTAAGACAGTTAGTGGGGATTGTGTTATTGTCAATTTTAGAGATAAAAGATGTGTAGAACACATCTGTAATTGGCCACAAATAGAAAGTAGATCCACTATTCAACCCCTGCCACTGACCTATTTTTATGCCTCTATACAGGACCAATGTAGACTTGTGTCCTCATGGAATGATTATTCTAGCTACCCCGCCGCAAGGAACTTAAGATCACATAATAGGTTTTCAGTTTTGACAGGAATGGAAGAATGTGACTGACAGCAATTACAGGGTGGGGGTAACGACACAAGTGTAACTAGTGATAGTATCACCGAAAGTAAAGGTCAAATAAGCGAAGGTGAAGTTTTGGTAGGTGGAGTAATGAATCCTGGGGAAAATAAAGGTGGTGACATTGCCCTAGGACCAAGTATTAATAGTGTTTCTCCATCCTACGCATTTAGCCCTAATCATTTATTGATTTCTTCGGAGAACCCAAAATTACAGTCTAACACCATCCCTAAAGGGACGGTGTTACCTAAGGGTCCATAAATTATCACTGAACATGTGACGCTATTGTCAAGCTCATCTTTAATTAGGAATATGCCAACAAAGGGCCCACAGATTTCATCTTGTATGATTTCGATGGTCTCATGGAACCTGGCAACTATAGAACTTCCCCCTGGATCAGCCCCATATTCGTTATACTGACAGGTGTACCATCACTAGTGGCGGGTAAAAGAGAGACCCATACTGAACTAAAAAATAAGTGCATATATTGGCTCAATGCTAATAGGCCCTTACCTATATATTGTAGGGCGGAGATTTTGTCTGTGAGAAGGGTTAACTGGATAGGCAGAAATGCTAAGACAGTTAGTGGGGATTGTGTTATTGTCAATTTTAGAGATAAAAGATGTGTAGAACACATCTGTAATTGGCCACAAATAGAAAGTAGATCCACTATTCAACCCCTGCCACTGACCTATTTTTATGCCTCTATACAGGACCAATGTAGACTTGTGTCCTCATGGAATGATTATTCTAGCTACCCCGCCGCAAGGAACTTAAGATCACATAATAGGTTTTCAGTTTTGACAGGAATGGAAGAATGTGACTGACAGCAATTACAGGGTGGGGGTAACGACACAAGTGTAACTAGTGATAGTATCACCGAAAGTAAAGGTCAAATAAGCGAAGGTGAAGTTTTGGTAGGTGGAGTAATGAATCCTGGGGAAAATAAAGGTGGTGACATTGCCCTAGGACCAAGTATTAATAGTGTTTCTCCATCCTACGCATTTAGCCCTAATCATTTATTGATTTCTTCGGAGAACCCAAAATTACAGTCTAACACCATCCCTAAAGGGACGGTGTTACCTAAGGGTCCATAAATTATCACTGAACATGTGACGCTATTGTCAAGCTCATCTTTAATTAGGAATATGCCAACAAAGGGCCCACAGATTTCATCTTGTATGATTTCGATGGTCTCATGGAACCTGGCAGGCATCGGGACTAAAATTGTTTCCCCATGCTGGCTAGGTTTCATTAACAAATTTGATATTTGCCTCTTCCAAGAGACCTGGTCTGTGGAACCTGTTTTTATCCCGGGATACTTGAACTTCTACGTCCCTGCTGTGAGAGGGCAAAGGGGACGATCAATGGGAGGACTGATAGTCTGGGTTAAACAACATTTAAGCTGTAGTATTCAGTCACTTCCAGTTAGACATTGTGATATTTTTGCTATTAGACTCAGTATGGGGGATGGGCTGAAAATCGATATCTTTAATGTGTATGCTAGAGGAATCCCTGGAGGGAAAAAATCTGAGGTGCTAATGGCATTGGAATCACTGATTGAGTCCGAACCAGAAGGGGTTCTACCGATAGTTGCGGGTGATTTTAACACAACTTTCGAACCCTTAGGGTTAGAAAATGTAAATATGATGGAAGTGGAAGATTCCAGATGGGGTGTCCCTGAACTTGAGGATAGGCCGATAGTCAAATGGACTGAGGCAGCGCTCAATATGAATGGATTTTGTCTAGCTAATCAACTAAGGGCGGCGAATGGACGGACATCGTCCGATAAAAAGGGGGCGAAAACTTTCGATAATGGTATAAGATCAAGCAATATTGACTACATACTTGTCCACTTGAAGCTCTGGCATACTTTGGTGGACATGGAGGTCAAGTCCCGTGTCGAGAGTGATCATAACCCTTTAACAGCAATATTTAGGTTAGGCCAAGAAGGATTGATAAATGCTAGAGAAGAACGGACAGGCCCTGAAATCATTTTATCAAATGATGAGTGCCATCTTAAGTGGTGCAAAGTGGCTAACCAACCAGATGCTCTTGTTGCCATCCAAGACTTAATAGTAAAGTCCCTAGAAAAAATCAGAATTAGCATTAGTAGCGAAGAGAAATATAGTTCTATGGAGGATGAACATAAAGAATTATTTTTTAATCTCAAAACACACTTTTGTAAGCCATGCACTACTAAATCAAAAACTATAATAAAACCTGAGAAGTGGTATAGTAAAACATGTAGGGAGGCTCGTGTTGCATTAAGTATAGCCCTGAAGACTAGGAACTCTGTGTCAATAAAAATGTCACGCGTAAACTATAGGAAAAAGATTGATGATGCAAAAAGAGAGTGGGATGACCAACTGTGGCAGGACCTTAAAGATGCTTGTAAAAGTAAGAACCAGGCATTGTTTTGGAATACCTATAAATGGGAGGGAGGAGGCTATGCTGCATCCCCGCAAAATAATGTGCCTATAAATTCATGGGTTGAATATTTTAAGCCCCAGTTTTCCTGTATAGAAGGAAACTTAAAGGAGACAACCCCAGATTTTAAATTGTACGAAGGAATTGTTTTTAGTTTGGGGGATGTGGATAGTGCCTTGAATTTAGTGGCTAAGGGGCGAGCTCCAGGGATAGATGCTATACCTGCGGATCTATACCTTAGTGATAGAGTGAGATGGAGACAGTATATCTACTATCTCTCTAATGCTATTGCCCAGGGGATGGCTGTTCCTAACACATGGAAAGGTTCAGAAATTGTGCCTGTTTATAAAAAAGGGGACAAGGCCCTCGTGGCTAATTATAGACCAATTAGCCTGATTGATTTGTTACAGAAAATAGTGGGTAGACTGGTCCTGGGAAAGATACAGGCTTGGATGGATGAAGGGGATATCCTGAGCCCATTGCAGGCAGGTTTCCGACCTAGGACCAGTACGATAGATCAAGTTTTTAGTTTGATTGTCCTATATTGGCGTACAGTTGTTTTGGATAAAGGGGTATTATATGCAGTTTTCGTCGACCTTAGGGTGGCGTTTGATCTTGTCCCACGAGTAAAGCTTTGGAAAGTACTGGAGGAATTGGGTATGCCCCTGGAGTTGGTGACTCTGATTGCTCGCTTATATGAGGATACTTACGCCAGAGTGAGATGGGGCAAGCCGGGTGAGGTCACAGATGTATTCCCGGTTAGGAGGGGAGTGAGGCAGGGTTGTGTTATGGCACCAACCCTGTTCTCCCTCTTCATAAATGGGGTGGCAAAATATCTTTCCCAGGTTCCAACTGATGTCCCCATGATCGCTGGAGAGCGTGTCCCGATCCTTTTGTTCGCGGACGATACATTAATAATCTCGAAGACTCCAAGTGATCTCCAAAGAGCGCTCCAACGTTTTACTGATTTTTGTGATATGCGTGGTCTAGAAATAAACTGCACAAAAACAAAATTTATGGTTTTCTCCTAACCTAATCGTCACAAGTCAGTGAAACGGTTTAAGGGAAGATTATGTATGAACAGTAATCCTCTTGAACAGGTTGAAGCTTTTATGTATCTTGGGGTTAACCTACAGAACAATATGTGTTGGAATGCCCAGATAGAAATGACGAAACTAAGGCACAAGCAACAGGCAGGCATTTTACTTAAAAGACACAAGTCCTCCTTTACAAAACCGATTAGGCCATTGCTTGAGATTTATGGGATGAAAGTTATGGGTTCTGTCCTATATGGTGCAGAAATATGGGGATTTTCAAATATCAAGCATTTGACGATATTAGAAAACGAGTTCCTGAGGAAAGCTACGTATGTACCTCGTAGTACTCCTTTAATCCCCTTGTTTTGGGAACTTGGTAAGAGATCAGTGCAAGATTTAGCCATGTTACGTCCAATATTATATTGGCGTAGACTTTGGACAACTGAGGAATTACATCATTATGCCAAGGGATTTAAGGACCTCATAGAGAAGGACCACTTTCATAAAATTAGCTGGTTGAACTCAATAAGGGTCCTTTTAGGGAAAATGGGATTGATGAACTTATGGAGCGATCCCGTAAATGCTGTCTTTCCCTCTAAAATAGAAATGAAGCGGATATATTGGGAGATGATTATTTCTGAAAAATGCGCTGCTAATGTTTCTGTCCACCTTGCAGGGCGCTTTCTTCAATTCAAGCCCCTCCCTGTATTTGAACCATATTGGGACGCAATCGAAAAACCAATGGATCGCAAGTTATACTTTCAATTTAGGGTAGGTTGTTTACCATTAAGGTCTTTTACCTCAAGGTGGCAGGTCTTGGTGACGACAAATGCCCAAAATGTAAGGACAAGATAGAAAGTATGAGTCATTTTTTGTTCTTTTGCCCTTTATATGTTGCCCCAAGAAGTAAATGGATAATACCCACATGTCGTATAATCGGTTTTCAGAAACATGAGGAGGCACTGAGGATACTGTGTACAGACTCTAGCCTCTTAATATCAATATCCATAGCAAAATTTTTAAAATGGGCTTGGCTTATTCGAACAAAGGAAGTCGATTAATTAGATAAAAGTCTTGTAGGAGCAGTCTGTAATGAAATAAATGAAGTAAGGTGATTTATCCCCTATGAACTATCTTTTTTTTCTTCTTTTTAGAATTTTAGAATTTTCGACAAACAATTTGTATGCAGTTTAATTAATTTTTAATTGTCGTGATAAATTTTTAACTATTTATGTAATTGTTTTTTAATGTATAATGTATTTGTACACATGATGCTTTTATGACTTTTTGTCGAATAAAGTTTATTGAATGAATGAATGAGAAGAAGTCACCTCATGTGTTGGAAGATCCTTTGGAGACGAGATGTATCCAGGCCACTAGCTTCCTGCATACCTTTGAAATCCTGGTCAGGGTCCACAATCTCCCCTTCCTCAGCTTCCTCATGTTGTTCCTGGTACTCCTCCTCTTTAATCAACCTCTGTGGTTCTCTTCTAGACCTCAACCTTGGAACAGGCGTTGGAGGCACCAGTCGCAGTGCCGGTGACTTTGGGATCGGGATCGGCATCGTATGAAGGTCTACTGGAACAGTAGTCGACGCCGGTTGAGGTCAAGTCAGCACCGGTTCGGAACCAGATGGTGCCGGGAAAGATCAACCCAGGGGCAATCATCCCTCCAGAGACGGTACCAGCATCGAAAATATCGGTGTCAGGAGAAGCCAACTCCCTGGAGCCGTCAACATAAAGGGCATGAGAGGTGCCTGAGGGAAATGAGTTGGCAAACCTCCCAGGGAATATGCCAGCAGACCCATTGGGCCAGCCCGTGCACCAGTAGGATTTGCCGCTCTGATAAACAAGCAGAACATTGCATTCAGGAAATGCGATGGATCAGTACCCGGAGACATGAAGGCAGGATACCCTAGATCTGGTACAAAAGGCTCTGAGACCCCTAAAGGAGGCAGCACATTCAACTCCGGTTGTGGAACTGGAGACCCTGGAGACCAAGGTGGAGTGGACAGCAACAGTGTTGCTTCTCTTGGCACCAGTGGAGTCACTGCTCTCGGAGCCAGAGACGGGGCCGGTGATAACTCAGGAGAAGGAGACGGAGAGACTGTGTTCTTCCAATGACACTGAGGATCCGGAGAAACCGACTTCAGAGTCTCATCTTTCGATGAATGATGCCAAGACCCATGGCGTCGCTTCTTCTAATGCTTACTCGATGACTTCGAGGTATGTGGAGTCAGTGACTTGGATCGGGACCTCGATCTTCTCCCACCCCTTTTTGTTTCTTGGCTTTGGCCATGAACAATTTGGCCTCCCTTTCCTTCAATGTATTGGGGTTCATGCACCTGCATGATGAACACTCCCTGACGTTGTGGTCCACCGAGAGACACCACAAACAGCCATCGTGTGGGTCAGTAATAGATATCTGACCCCCACATTCCCTGCATGGCTTGAATCCGGATTTCCTCTGAGTAGCCATGGTCGCTGATACATAGATCCTAAGACTTGCAACAAAGAAACTCCCAGAAATGGAGAGCCTTGGAAAAAAAAGTTACACTCCGACGATGAGGAAAAAAGGGAACTGACGTCAGCAAGCCAATTAGGTCTTTTTATGACTCTGATGACATCACGTGGAGTCGTGTGCAGAGCCGTTCCATTCTGACGTCCTTGTCGACGTGGGAGAGCTGAGAATAAAATTTTCAGGTGAATGCTGCGCATGGGGTAATTCAAAAGTTGAGGAATCCACAGGCAGACGTATCCATCAGAAAAATGCCCTGAGGGATTCATTCACCAACACTTGTACTTTGACAGCATGAAAGCTCAATTACTAACTTGCATGATACCCAATTTTATTGAAAAAGTATACAGGACACAATATCCTGTATGATGACTGTTTTCACATCTTACACTAAAGATGCGAAAACAATCATACAAGATATTTTATCCTGTACCCCTTTTCAATAACATGGTTATGATACAAGTTACTAATTGAGTTTGCACAAGCACGTAAATATGTTGGTGAATAAGTCCCATTGGATATTTACTTGACTTAATACGCTTTCTCTGCTTCTCAATGGCAATCAGGGTGATCCTTGTGTAGTATACATAAGTTTCCTAACAAGCACTTCAAAATCCAGTAAAGCCTTTAACATTTTGCCAAACCGGGTACTTCTTGACAACGTGTCATATGTTCTGTCCAACAGTATGTGCAGTGTGGGGACTATAATGCACTTGTCAATCAACGAACAGAATACCTACCACGGTCTGAAAGCAGATAAAGGTGTTGAAAATTCCATGATTTCCTGTAGTAGAGAAACTAAACCTCTGCTGTTGCTTGCCAAGCAAAGTAGTGGCACATAAACAGTAGGTATCCATTCACAGCAAGTGAAAGGTTTACCTAATGGTAGCTCCACCTCAGTCTATTTCCCGTACTTTGCTTTAGTATGATTCAAGAGAAAGCAAATAGGAAAACACAAGGCTGGCTGAGATGGGCACTGATAGTAAACATGACTCTCCTGGCTTCTTATCTGCATTGAGCACACTTTACAACAACAACATGGCTGCTCCCTTTTGGGTGTTACAGGAATTTCATCAGCAAACTGTCGCTCCAGCAGACTTGCCACGTCCTCCAGAACATATGAAGTGGAGGATACTGCTTCTAGCAGTGAGAATTTCAATCACAGACAACTGAAAGTCAAGGAAAGCCATGAGTCTTCCTGTAGTTGTCTGACGATAATGTTTCTATCTGTATCAGGTGGGTAAACAGTTTCTTATACCAAGTGCGAGTTTTACGACTCGTATTGTATGGCTGAAGAACCAGGTCATTCTGGTCCACTCCACCCATGTACTTGTTGTGATCAAGTGTACAGGTGGGCTTGTAGACACCAGCCATCTGACTCCAAACCGCAATGGGGAAGTGCTCTCATCATGAATTGTAGTGAGCACGTATACATCACGCCTATCTGAGAACTTGACTGCGAGCAATTGGTAGGAACACAACGCAGTGCTCTGGGATTTCTGGAGCTTCTTGCAAACAAGCTTCTGTGGGAATCTTTTGCAGCGAAAACAAATTGTACAGCAGGACACAGTGCCAGCTTTGTAGAGCTCACTGAACAGCTTTACTCCTGTGTAGAAATTATCCAAATAAAGGTTATAACCTTTGTGAAGCAGTGGCTGGACCAGCTCCCATACAATCTTTCCTGTGACCCCTGGCATAGGAGGGCAACCTACAGGGTTTAGAGCTGAGTCCTTCTCTGTATACTCTCTCAAGCTGTACACATAGCCAGTCGAGCTCTCACACAGCATGTACAGCTTGATGCCATAGAAAGCTCGTTTGCTCGCAATGTACTGCCTGAACAGCAGTTGCCCTTTATACAGGCTCAAGGACTCATTGATGGCTATATACTTTCCAGGGGTATAAACCCCTTGAAAACCTGGCAGACAAATGTTCCACAACAGGCCGAATTTTTAACAGTCTTTCATGGTCCGATGGTCCCACAAAAATTCAGCAGAACTGTCAATGAAAGGCAGCATGAGCTGCAATAGCAAAAAATGATCACTGCTCATGTATGGTGCTAAGATGGGGGTTACCCCAATTGTGCGAGTAGACCCGTAGAATAGCAAGGTTGGTTTATGCACTGCCCCCATTTTCTGCGTAAGGTGTGTGCCCAAGAATAAGGCCAGAGAGTGTTTCCATGCTCCCTCAGAAATTGATCGGCACCCAAATTTGTATGATGCCCAATTTCAGTAAGGAAGTTAACATCCACAAAGAGATGGAGGTAGTCAATCAGCAAAAAACTTAGCCGTATCGACATTACATCCAGCGACGCCTTTGAAAGGTGGAATTTGGGGCTGAACTAAATTGGGAGGCTGCAAAGAGAGCACTCTGTCTGTGCTTGCCGCCACACGTGCCTGCTGTCTGGGTTGGTCTAACCTGCTACTGTTGTCCTGCTGCACAGACTGTGCTTGGTAGGGACAGCATGACAGTTATCATCTCACTCAGAATCGCTGAAAGATGAGAACTGCGCCGCCTGAAAAATCACTCCCAGATTCTGCTCCATTGTCCTCTCCCCTCAGATACTGCCTTAGTATCTGCTGTCTCAGTCCCTGATTCTGCCTCAGAGCAGGACTCCAGAACTAGATTTAGGGCCTGGGCAGCATTCATCCAACGATATGCCATCTCAGCTAGTTCCTAAAACCTTCCTTCTAAAACGCGATCCCACGTAGAAGGCAGATAGGTTGTTGATTTGAAACAGTAGGTGTGCGTGCATGAGTAATGTGTGCAACAGTCGATAAAGACGAAGTCACCTTACCTTGCTTTTCTAAAATCAGCAGGCTCTCCAAAGACACAAAAAGAAGACAAAACAAGACACAGTATTACTTTATCTTGCCATATACCCATCATCACATCCTTTAGCGCTGGTAGAACCCAGAACAACAATCATTTTTGCGCCTCCCCTCCCGTGACCTCCAATAACCATCTGTTATTTAGCGCCAAGATGCCCACAGGTGAGCATGCACTTTACAAATACATGTTATGTTATGACCTCCTTGGATTCCCTCACTAACACCCAACAAACTTGTCCCTCATCTCTCCATAGCCCCTTGCTCACATACATTTCAGTTGTTTTAAAGCGTTTGTTACACCTGGCTTTAGTAATCCACTCAGCTAGCCACAAAAAATACAGATCTGTTCTTTGCAGCAGGCCCTCTGCATTACCTTATGGAGTCAAAACGGCTACTAGACAAAAGTCCAATCTCACTCTCTCTAGCATGAACATAATCACACGCTTTATCTTTACATTTTTATTGCTGCCTGAAAGCTGTGTATGTGTGTATGCATGTGTATATATATATATATATATATATATATATATATATATATATATATATATATATATTCACTGAAAAAAACACAGGTTTCATGGATGTTATAGTTAGTTGGACATTTTACTCATACAAAATCAGAGAAATTCGGCCGTTATAGTTAGTTCAGCTAACTATCACTCACACCCCCGCAATGCACTGCTGATGACGTCACATATTACATCATTCATGACATGGTCAGTGACATCACTGATGACATCACTGATGACATCTCAAATGACATCACTGATGACATCACTGATGACATCATCCACGTGATAATCTGATGCACCTCCTCATACACTAATATAACCTTTGATACACCCACTCTAAAATACAGACTACCATTTTCGAAATAGTAGACACACCAATACCAGTTAGTACATACCCACTCAATAATTCCAAGATCTACACACACATCCACTCATTCACCCATACAGTCACTCATACATGCAGTCATCCATCAATACAGCACTATTATATGCACTCACATATCAATACAGGCACTCACACACCGCCACTCAGCCATAGAGTTACTCACACATCTAGTCAGTCAAGCAAAGAATCAATCACACTCCCATTTACTCACCTATACAGTTATACACACACCACCTCACTTATTCAAACATATACTAACACATACTTACACTCTTATACAATAACTAATACAAGCACACACTCATCCATACAGCCACTCTCACAATCACTCACTCACATAATCATTTATATACTCCAACAGCCACATATACTGCCTTCACATATGCAGTTACTCACACATGTACCACTGAGGCATCCATTCAATCACCAACACACCCATGCACACACTCACCCACCTATACAGCCCTTCACAGATGCACTCTTCAACCCATACACCCAGTGAATCACCCACTCACAGATCTATGCACGGAGTCACACCTCCCACCCACACAAACACTCTGGCTCTCAGATTGTATAAGAGAGTAAGACTGTGCTAGTATTTGTATGAGTAAGTGAGCTGGTGTGTGTATAACTTATAAACCAAAGAAAAGAACAGTGGAACCTTCTCACCGTCAGCACCTAACCATAAATTGCTCCCAATTTTTTAGGCCCTTGCGAATTTTATCAAGGGTGTATGTGCACACCAAAAAGCACCCACCGTTACAATGCTTGTTCCAACAGGAACTCAAATAATTAAAAACAAAAGCACAGGTGCACCACACTTAATCAATCAGGTCGGTTAAGACAATTATATAATCCAAGTCCAATCAAATAAAAAAGAGAGAGTTCCTTGATATCATCTCTTTAATCCATTTTCATGTTAGGAACATAACACAGCCGACGCGTTTCGTCCTGATACAGGACTTCTTCAGGGCTGTTAAAAAATACATATATATACATATATAAAAAACACTTACAACAAAAGACATACCAAACATAGAACAAAAAAATCATATTCTATGGAATGCAAAGTCATATCATTTAAGCACCACATATGCTACAAATTTACAGACAGATGACAAATAATGTATTTTTATCTCTTCCAGTTTGTAACATCACATGTTCAAGGTAAGCATCAAAACAACATAAATTATTTTTTACAAAAGATTTTTTACAGACAATCTATCCTTCCATTTGATAGAGGCCAATATTTATCTCACAAGATTGAGAGAAGGAAGCATACAATATCATTATATCATTTCAAATAATTGATTATGCTAGCATAAACCTATTAATATTTATTATTTATTTTTTATTTATTTTTTATTTATAAGGGGCTTGGGGTGACATAGGTTACAACAAGTCAGTGTTGGATTAAATTCTCAATCCTTTCATGACAAGAGCAAGGAAATACTACTACCTAATGTGATTGAAGAGAGGGAGTCGAGAAGACAGCAAAGGGACAGAGGAGGAGGTGGGTGTACAAAAGAACACTGTGATCTAGATCAGGAGGTAAATATCCCTTATGTTCACAATTCCCCTCAAACATAAAGGCAATTGTTAGAGGTGTAGGGAGACCCTATTCTATATTGAGTGGGATCAAAGTGCGGTCAGAAAAGTAAGAGCCATGTGTGAAATGTATATCCTAGTGGTAGCTTGGCCACGTCCTACTTAGAGCAAGATAAAAAAAAAAAAAAAGATACCACTTAATCAAAGAACAAACTGGTAGGATGTGTACCTACCGTTGAGTGCGGAGAAAATCAATGAACCTCCGTAAGAGGTGAGGAATGTACTGAAGATGATGTCCTTTGGATCAGATCCCCAACCAGGAATATCTGAGATATAAATAATACAGTATATGTTCAGTGCCCCTGTACTAGGTAGTCCCCAGTAAGACATAAGTAATGGCAAGTAAGACCCATGAACATCATGAGATGTATATAATATGACCCAGGTCTTACATGGTTGTACCAACGGACCGATTCATTGGTGCCCTCAACGTTCAATGTCCACTATGAACTCTTACCTATAAACCAAGTCCGGATGTTAAGGATGAGTAATAGCAATCTCCTTCCAGGTAGAGAAGAAACGATCTGGAGAAGAGGGAAAAGGAGGGAAGTGGAGATATTGGTTGTGAGAAGGTGTTCTCACAAAACGGATGTAAATACTATCAATGATTATTATCTGGGTCTCCCTTATCCTCATGACTCTAAGCTGCGTAAGGTCAAGGAGACGATAAACAGAAGGAAGGAGGGGAAGCAATGATACACAGCAGAATTAGCAGCTTACATGTATCCCATATTTAACGTTGACAGTTATTACGTCTTTATGCAGCATATGTTTCATCGCGTTTAAGTGGTATAGACTTATCCGAGACATGAAGAGGAGTTGACACGAGCGGGGGCAGTCTATAAGCATCATATGTTTAGAAATCAAAGTGCTCATTAGAATAGACATGGGCAGGATGTAAGTTCATACCACATAACTTGCAGTAATCGGGAAATATAACATACTTACACTCTTATACAATAACTAATACAAGCACGCACTCATCCATACAGCCACTCTCACAATCACTCACTCACATAATCATTTATATACTCCAACAGCCACATATACTGCCTTCACATATGCAGTTACTCACACATGTATCACTGAGGCATCCATTCAATCACCAACACACCCATGCACACACTCACCCACCTATACAGCCCTTCACAGATGCACTCTTTAACCCATACACCCAGTGAATCACCCACTCACAGATCTATGCACGGAGTCACACCTCCCACCCTCACAAACACTCTGGCACTCAGATTGTATAAGAGAGTAAAAATGTGCTAGTATTTGTATGAGTAAGTGAGCTGGTGTGTGTATAACTGTATAGGTGAGTAAATGGCAGTGTGATTAATTATTTGCATGACTGACTAGGTGTGTGAGTACCTCTATGGATGTGTGGTGATGTCTGAGTGTCTATGTAGGTGTATGAGTACATATGATTGTCCTGTACTGAGTGACCATAAGTATGAGTGACTGTACAGATGAGTGAGTAGATGTGTGTGTAAACCTAAGAATCAGTGAGTGGGTATGTAGTTATTGGTGTTGGAGTGTCTATGACAGTCTGTCATTTAGAGTGGGTGTATCAAAGGTTATATTAGGGTGTGAGAAGATGCATCAAACTATCACATGGATGATGTCATCAGTGATGTCATTTGAGATGTCATCAGTGATGTCATGAGTGATGTCATTGACCATGTCAAGAGTGATGGATGTAATATGTAACGTCATCAGCAGTGCATTGCGGTACGCGAGTTATAGTTAGCTGAACTAACTATAACGGGGGAATTTCTCTGGTTTTGTACGAGTGAAATGTCCAGCTAACTATAACACCCCTGAAACCTATGTTTTTTTCAGTAAATTTCTAAGGTTATTTAAATGATAATTTCTAACTATAACGTGCCTGAAACCTATGGTTTTTTCAGTGAATTTCAAAGTTTTTTTAAATGCTCATTTCTAACTATAACGTGCCTGAAACCTATGGTTTTTAAAGGTTTTTTAAATGCCAATTTCTAACTATGACTATAAAGGTAGGACATGTGCAGAAAGAGAAAGAAAGGTGCAGAAAGAAGCAAGAGAAATGCAGAACGAGGCAAGATAATTGTAGAAAGGAGCAAGTGAGGTGCAGAAAGAGCCAACAGAGGTGCAAAAAGAGGCAAGAGAGGTGCAGAAACAGGCAAGAGAAGTGCACAAAGAGGAAAGAGAATTGCTGAAAGAAGCAACAGAGGTGTGGAAAGAAGCAAGAGAAGTGCAGAAAGAGGCAAGTGAGGTACAGAAAGAGGCAAGAGAGGTACAGAAAATGGCAAGGGAACAGCAGAAAGAGGAAAGATAGATGCAAAAAAGGGAAGAAGGGTGCAGAAAGAAAGAAGCAAGAGAGGTACAGAAAGAAGCAAGAGACACCACCTAAACGTCCTCGAATAACATAGGCACAGACTTCTTCCAAAACCATAGGAGACTAACATATTCTAAGGTACAGAAAAGACAACAACCTTTCAGTAATAAAATACTCATATCGTGCAAAAATAAAAAAAATAAACAAAGGGAAACATATGCCTTCTAAAAGACTGAATGTAAGCACCTTCCAGTAACAACAGCCACTAGTTCGTCCAAAATATAAGTTTGCTTTAATGCGCGAACACAAAGAGAATTATCATAATGAAAGACACACAATTGATGGATGGAATGCAGAACAAATCAAAACATTCTCCCCCAGTCAAGAGATCTGGGTAAAATCCATCATTCTTTTGCTCACCATGCCACCCCAGTTTAGACCTGGCCATATGCAAATCAGTCTTGACCCTGTGCCTCATGGGAACAGTCCAGCCCGAACTGCCAAGCCAGGTCCTCCCTGGACCGGACACAAGCATCCTAGGACCGGTTTTGGGGTTTCACCCCTCTTCAGCCAGGATAGCTTGAATCCAGTGGCACAGTGAGCCCGGGACCTAAGTCTGAGCAAAATAACAATGGATTAAACTCAGATCTGTGACTGGGGGTGAATGTTTGACAATGTTCAACATTCCGTCCATCATCTTTTTGCGATGCATTTTCACCCTAAGTGGGAAGGGTATGCCTAGACGTGGGTCCCGTGCTCACTACGCCGCTGGAGTCAAGCTATCCTGGCTGACGAGGGCTGAAAGCCCGAAACCGGTCCTAGGATTCTTGTTTCCAGTCCAGGGAGGACCTGGCCTGGCAGTTTGGGATGGACTGTTCCCATTGGGCGCAGGGTCAAGACTGATTTGCATATGGCTGGGTCCAAACTAGAATGGCGTAGTGAGCAAAATAAATAATGGATTAAACCTAGATCTGTGACAGGGGGTGAATGTTTGACAATGTTCAACATTCCGTCCATCATCTTTTTGTGTTGCATTTTCACCCTAAGTGGGCAGGGTATGCCCAGACGTGGGTCCCGAGCTCACTACGCCACTGGAATCAAGCTATCCTGGCTGATGAGGGCTGAAAGCCCGAAACCGGTCCTAGGATGCTTGTTTCCAGGGAGGACCTGGCCCGGCAGTTCGGGATGGACTGTTCCTATTGGGCGCAGGGTCAAGACTGATTTACATATGGCTGGGTCCAAACTGGAATGGCGTGGTGAGCAAAATAACAATGGATTAAACCCAGATCTGTGACTGGGGGTGAATGTTTGACAATGTTCAAGATTCTGTCCATCATCTTGTTGTGTTGAATTATCATAATGACACATAAATACAAAGTTTGTCTTATAATGCAAGACAGAAACTCGTACCAACAGCACAGAATATAAGATTCAAACAGTGCACAAACTCCGTTCAAAGATGCGATAAGACAAATGCATTCTAATGACATGAGCACAACAGGGACACACGTGCACTCACACGCAGCCTCTTTTACAGTGTTTAAGCAAGCTTTATTTTGAAAAATAAGCATTTATCTCGAGCACTAGTGATCAGCGCCCTGAGACCCATGTGTCATGGAAACAGACATGTGGCAGTAGCAATCCGAAGCCAGTGAGCTATAAGGTGCAACACTCTGTCCCCTCTGGTACGGTAAAGCCTTTAGGTGGTGTGCACATTCACTGCTCATGAAACTGTGACATATATATGGGGTTGTGTGGATGACAAAGAGGATGTCTTGTCGGCTATGCCTAATTAAGAGAAATTGTTTTTATAACACTTCATAGTTCCAACGATACAAGTGGCAATCCACCGGTGCTTCAGTTTTGCGTTGACAACACCATAGATGCTATGCAACGAGTTTCAAGGTGCTTGTAGACGGGTGGTCAGTGCGTGCTGAACACACCACCCTCGCTTCTACTAAAGGTGTAATGGTGCTGCTTTGGTGTCGTACAAATCTACTGATCTTGGTACACAAGTAAATACATTGAAAAACACATGCATATACCTATGAGCTCAGGAATAAGCCACATGGCAAGGCTTTTCGCACCTGAAGTGAAGTTGAAGAGATTAAAATTCCTGGACAGAGCAACTAGCGCCTATCTGGTTCTCATCTCCCGGCACCGACTGTGGCGCACACGCTGCTCCTCTGCCCTTGGTGGTCTTCTCACGAGCTCTCTGTGCACTTGTGCTCTGGTTTGAGGTGCTGCGGGTATCACTCCGAAGACTCAGTGCAGCATGCACTTCTGAAGGGTTGGGGTCTAAGCCTATGGGTAATGCAGTGCTGCAAAACATAGATACCTACCCTTACCCGTTACCACAGCACCCCCTTCAGCCTCAGGAGGTGCAGCTCTCCCTGCTCTCCCCTCCGGCTGGCCGCCAGTCACGGCTCAGGTTTCCGGGCTTCGCTGCTAGTCCAGGGAGCTGTCAACCCTGGGAAGAGGGGTCCCGCCCACTCCAGGATCGGGTTCCCGTGATTGACAGCGTCTCGGCGGCAACCCATCCCCGGCTCCCACCACCATCTCCCACCTGCCCCAGGGTTATGTGTCCTACCAATTAGCACGCGTCCGGGCCCTTCTCATGGCCGCTCAAAATAATATTATGAAAAAGCTGATGGGGCAGCCTGAGAGAGCGAGCTGACTGCGCACTCTATCACCGTCAGCCCCACGCTGCTGAGAGGCTTCAAGTTGAAGGGTGGAGGCACACTCCCAGCGCCGCTGGAAAGCCAAAACAATAGACACCCAAAGTCAAGTACCTGCGCAAGATCTTCACAAATGTTTTCACATTTTCCTGGCGAGATGCTAATGCCTGTATTCACTGCCCACCACTCTTATTTGTCCCTCCGTCTGAGGTACAAGATGGCTGCCAACACTTCCTGGTTTGAAGTGTTGGCAGCCAATTAGAGCCAACCTCGTGCTCGGAGGGCTAGGCTCTGAAGAACCAGAACCAATTGGACCTGGCGGCGCAGGGTACGCCTTAATCTTCTGGGTTCTCCAGCTTAGCTACACAGAGACACGGGGACACTCTGTCGGCGTAAAAGATCAGATTTTATTAGCTGCAGCTAGTACAGTTGTCCTAGAAGTACACACGGTATGTTCTCAGGAGACTGCCACTTCACTCCGTGGCGCACAATCTTATATAGTACATGGGTGACATATACATTAACTAAGAACACACCTAAAACATATAAAAGGAGCCAATAAGAAAAGTTGGAAAACAGAACAGAACCAATAGGAAAGGTTTGAAAATAAAGTATCGAGTAACTCGAAGAAGCCTCTCCTCCAACTGTGTTTGTCAACCCTCCCAATGAGCTAATTCATTAACTGACTTGTAGCTGACTTGCAGGTGACGAGATACGTTTGTGTGTTTTGGAGGACAGGTGTGAAACAAGAGAATACGGGCAGAGGACAGCGAAAGCCAGACGATAAGATTAAGTCAGAAGAGAATAGTGTGAACCAACAGATAGTAAAGACAGGGATTAGAAAAATCAGACAGTGATTAGTGTACTCGGCCAGTCTCTAACACCAGCTTTTGTAAACAGAGGCACAAGGCTACTTCGACACAATATTGCAGGAAAAGCAGAAAAGACTTCGATCGTCGTACTGCCTGAGTGAGGGCAGCACAAAATGGCGGCGGAGCACAAAATGGCGGGTCGATACGATCACGATCGAAAATCAAAGTTCCTCAGACCCTCCTTTTGCCAGAACTCAGGCAAGATACACAGACTCACATTAATCTGAGTCAATGTCGATGGCCATGAGGTCATCGAGCTGTTGCTGTAGCATCATTCTGATATTCTCTGTTCTTTGTGACTTGGGTTTAGGGATGCACATAGTAGCACAAAGGTCGCAGATGGCGGGGCCACAGTGCATACAAAGGCAACAAGAGAAAATGATGGCTAAGACTATTCCAAGGAACGTCAATATCTTCCAACCCCATTTAGACAGTAGTCCCCAAAACCACTCCAATAATGACCAATCTCCTTTGTCCTGATGAATCGACTCAGAGATTATATGTAACTTAGAGATAGCTTGGTATACTGTCGGAGCGTCATTAGGTATGAAAATACAGCAACTTGACCCAATCAATTTGCATACTCCACCACGATCCGCAAGAACAAAGTCTAAGGCAACTCGATTTTGCAAAGTCATAAGACAATCCGCCTGTAGTTCTGCCGTGATATTACTCAAGGCTCCTACAGTGATGTCTGTAGTGGTTTCTACGACACAAACCAATTGCCTTATATTTCTGCTGTTGGCCATTGGACCCCAAAAAGGAAGAAATCCTTTGAGGAAATCTCCTCCCTCTTGTCCTGCTGTGTCTTTGGAATCAATAATTCCTCTGCCATATCTGTTTCGATGATGATTTGCAGAAGCGGTGTATGTAGGGGGAAGAAGGAAAGCTATATAACAGGTACCAGAAAAACCAGTTGGCAACCACGTGTAAGCCCTATCGTGGCAGATAAAATACGTGCCTTGAGATGGTATTAGAGGCGGCGAGTTCTGAGAGGAGTAGACATATGTGTGGGAACAGCTGTTTCTTTGTACGATGTCAGTAGACTGACCATTTATTTCCAGACAGAAATTGCCTTGATGTGGTACAGTCCAAATCGGTGGAGATTTTCCTTGTTTAACCTTATCACTAAGGCTAGTGACATAATGGGTGACGTTCCAGTTAGTGTACGCTTTTCTTTCATCAACGGAGATCTTACTATTTTCCATGATTTTAGCCATAGCTACCATTCCCTTTATCAATGAACTATGACTGAAATCCGGACCACCAATATATGAACTAACGGATCGTCTGAATTTGCTTTGATAGGCATTGGAGAAGATAACAAAATAAGCCCAAGCAGAACCCTCATAAGAGAACGGAAGAACTAAATACGGCATCCTTTTTCCTGCGGTATGTGGCATAAGTCCACACACCCAACAGTCAGTTGTATTGATCACTAATTGGTGTTGATGTAACAACTGGACAAATGAGTTATTGTAATATTCAATACTTCTTATGAGTTCATGTTGAGGAAGTGTATGAAATAGATGTGGAGCGACAGTAGAAGAAGACGAGGAGGTAGAAGGAGAGACAACTTTTCGCTGCAGAGCAATAACAATCCAATTTATACACGCCAAAAGAATACACAATAATATTATAATACATAAAGCTATACCACAACGACTATACATTGATTTGTGATGTGTTTCCTTCATCTTATCCTTTCTCTCTTTTTTGCCTAATGTAGTCTCCATCTTTCTAAGTGGATGCTCACGGCAATCTTCCTCAATCACTTAATTATGATTATCTGCCGTCCTATGACACTGCAAGTCCTGCAGGCCTATTGCCACTACTCAGGTCACAATTAAGACTCCTACCGTGACCTTGCAACCGGGATAGAATACTACATAGGAGAGAGAAAACCTTAAGTGTTCTTTAGTCTAGGTCTTAGGTTATAGTGTTCTTTATCAGGTGTAGTTTGATCTCGGAACAATGTTCGCGGATTTGTCATATTCAAGCGACGATGTGGTGGTATTGCTTCTTGAAGAATGTCGTCGTCCTCTTTCTCAGACAATGTTCCATTCAGGCGTGCATCACTAAAAGGTACAAATCGTGGAACCTTTTCACTCTCCGAGTCTCTAATGCCCCTACGTATCCACTGATCGAAGGGCAAAGGCAAAGGAACCTTCTTGCAGTGCACGCCGTGAATCCAGTTCTTCTTTCCTTTGACTTTCACCGCTGTTCTCGTCGCAAGCAAAACCATTCGGGGCTCTCTCCACCTGATCTCCAAATTTTTCGTCCTTTGGAAATTCTTTATGCAGACCCAGTCACCTGGCCGAATGGAATGACCTGGGTCTGTGGAAACCTCCGGTAAAGCACTCTGAACCTGTTGATGGAGAACATGCAATTTAGTCTTAAGGTCATGCAAGTAATCAATTAACATTGGATATGGTAAGTCTGTGTATTTCTAAGGGTGAGGGACTTCCCATACATTAGCTGGGCATCCAAAAACCACTTCGTAAGGGCTAAGTACCAAACGAGAGTGTACTGCTGTTCTGGTGGACAGAAGAGCCAATGGTAAAGCATCGGGCCAACTAAGTCCTGTACTAGCCTGCACTTTCGCTAGTTTGAGTTTTAGTGTACCGTTGTAACATTCTACTAAACCCGCTGGCTGTGGATGATTTGCCGCATGGAACTTTTGCTTGATACCAAGACCCGCACAAAATTTGGCATGACTTGGCCCACAAATTCGCTCCCATTGTCACTCCAGACAATGAGTGGCAAACCAAACCTGGAGTAAAATTATTTTAGTAGAACTTTGGCTGTGGATAAGGCTGTATTGTCTTATAGAGGGTATGCTTCTATCCACCTAGAAAAGGTGCATACTACCACTAGAACATATTTGAGGTTGTTGCATCGTTCCATATGAATGTAATCGATCTGCAACACCTCAAATGGATATGTCGGAGGAGCAAAGTTACCCGCTGGAGTTGGGGTTCCCTTTCCAGGGTTATACATTATGCAAACAATGCAATGTTTCACTACATTGTCTGCACACTTTGGAATCCCTTCATTTTGCCATACTGGAGCCAGAAGCTTGCATATACCCTTCGCACTTAAGTGGGCTGGACCATGCGCCATAGTGACTACTGGCAGTACATAGGCATCTGGTAACAGCCAACGTTGGTGCTCAGACAATTCCACCCAACATCCCATCTCATCCAACATTCCTGTACTTTCTTTCCACTTGCTCAATTCTTTCTCTGTAGCCTCTTTCTGAATCGACCTTACACTTTCTACTGTATCCTCATACATTCCTCTCTCTCTAACCCAATTCGCAGGACCCGCAACATACATTCGACTTGTAACATCTCTCGCTGTCTTTTCGCTACTTCATCTGCAAATGCATTTCCTCGACCAACATTGTCAGTAATCTTCTTGTGCGCACTACACTTCACAATTGCTATTTGGGCAGGTAAAGAAAGTGACTCAAGACGATCAGTCACCAACTGACCATGTTGTATTTTAGTGCCATGGGAAGTAAGGAATCCCCTTTCCTTCCATAAACGCCCAAAATTGAACGCTACACCAAAAGCATATTGGCTATCGGTGTACACGTTCACCCTTTTTCTTTTGGACAACACACAGGCTCTCGTCAAAGCTATAGTTCTGCTGCTTGAGCTGAATTATGTCTAATGCGTGCTGTTTCCACAACTGTATGTAAAGTAGTAACAGAATAGGCTGAAACTGTATCTCCATTAGGAAGCTTGAAACAAGAACCGTCCACCCATAGAATTCCATCCGGATTTTCTAGCGGTGTATCTTTCAAGTCAATTCTTCCTTTTGTCTCTTCCTCAGTACGGAGGAAACAATTATGTTGTTCTTGGTCATCTTTGTCTACTGGAAGAGGCAACAAAGTAGCTGGATTTAAAGTGTTACATCGTTTGATGTGCACATGACTAGCCAAAAGTGTCAACTCATATCCAGACAAACGAGCACTCGTAAGATGTTGTGTTTTCGTTCGGTTTAGTAAGGTATCCACTGCATGTGGCATCATAACAATGAGAGTATTATCTAGCACCACTCCAGCAGACTGTCGAATAGAAATTGCTGCTGCTGCTGTTGCTTTAAGACAACTAGGCAATGCTTTAGCTACTGGATCTAACGTAGCCGAAAAATATGCACATGGTCGCTGTTTATCTCCAAATCGCTGCGTTAAAACTGACAACGCACAACCTTCTCTTTCATGAACGTAGAGCGTGAACGGCTTACTGTAATCGGGAGTACCCAATACAGGAGCAGAACACAGAGCAGCACGCAAGTCAGTGAAACTCTTCTGACATTCGTCAGTCCATGGAAGGGGCTGAAGTGTACCTTTCAAAGTGAGTGCCAACAGAGGTTTGGCTAACAAGGAGAAGTTCGGAATCCACTGCCTACAATAAGAAGTAATACCCAGAAAGGCACGTACCTCCCTTTGTGTGGATGGCACAGACATTTGCGTAATCGCCTGAATTCGTTCTGGGGTTAATCGTCGTCCCTCCTTTGATAGGAGATGACCCAAGTAGGTAACCTCTCGACGAACATATTGTAGTTTAGAAGGTGAAACCTTGTGATTCAGATCAAACAAATGACGTAACAATGCAACAGTCACATTTTTGCAAATATCCTCTGAATCAGCAGCGATTAACAAGTCATCCATGTATTGTATAAGAGCAGCACCAAACGGCAAATGAAAAGCATCAAGATGACATTTTAAAGCTTGGCTGTAAATAGAGGGACTTTCACAATAGCCCTGAGGTGCGCGCTTAAACCGGAAGCTTCGGCCTCCAAGAGAGAAGCCAAAAATATCCCTACTCTCTTCTGCAATGGGAATACTAAAGAAGGCATTCTTTAGATCGATAACAGAAAACCAAGTTGCTGTGGAAGGTATCATTGTCAACAGCGCAGTGATATCTGGGACAACAGGAAACTGTGGTACAACAATTTTGTTCACCTCCCGGAGGTCAATTGCGAAACGATATACAGAAGGCTGAGAAGGATCAGTGCATTTAAGAACAGAAAGAATAGGACTATTGCATATGTTACCTCTCGTTTCCTCAAGCACACCCTTCTGAATCAAATCATGAATGATTTCCAAAAGCGCTCTTTCACCTTCAGTAGAAATTCTATATTGCGGAATACGTGGCAATTCAACATTAGGCTTAAGAGTGACAACATAAGGTGGAATCTCCAGACAACCCACATCGTTCGGACCCGTGGCCCAAAGCGTTGCCAGGAGAGAAAGCAATTCAGGTGGAAACTGATCTTTGGACAAATACATTGGAGAAGTCAGTTTCTGTCCTAAAGTAAGATGTACACCAGAAGGAGAACAATATATCGTAGCATGCATTCTTTTCAATAAATCCAGACCCAACAGATTTTCACCGCAACCATTCGTCAAAAGAAGCGGAGCTTCCAAATCATAAGGGCCAACTGAAATAGGCAAGGGGCAAGAAACCGGATTACGAACAGGGGCGCCAGAAAATCCTACAGAAACATTCGTTAAGCCAGACAAAGGTGCCCCAGGGACTTTAGAATGAATGATAGAACTTCTCATCGCACCAGTATCTAGGAGAAATGGCTCTGAAACACCCATTATAGTGACATTAACATAAGGTCCATTCTGATCTACTGGAATTGACACAACTCCCTTCTTTGTCCATGGCTGTCCTAGTTAGCATGAAGACTTTCATTCTCGCCTTCAACATAACAATCCTCATTGTAATACTGTGTAGACCTAACATTTTGCTGATCAAAATAATTCACGGAATTAGAAAGAGGAAGGGAACGCTGTTCTTGAGTCGACATACCTCGACATCTACCTCTGTTTGCTGACTGGAGGCCACCACAACCTCGTGGAGCAGGTAGTGTCCCATTGCGCTGCAATAAAATTGGACAACTATTCTTAAAATGACCTTCCTCTCTACAATAGGCACATTGATTAGGTCCTAACAAAGGTCGCGGAATATATGGTTCAGACTTTTGATACAACCTCTGAAACTGCGGAGGCTGTTGAAACTGAGGCTGAACACAGCGAGGAGGATAAGCCTGTTGCAAGAGAACCTTTGTTTTCAATTCTTTAGTCTTTTTCTCTTGCTTTTCTTTTTCTTCTTTATCTCTGTTCTCATAATATTGTGCAGCAGCCAATATCTGGGCAGAATAAGAAACAGCCCATGAACTTTCAGAATCTTTTAATTTGTGTGACAACTCGGGAAGCAAATTAAATACAAATTTGTCTACGAATAACCGCTGTCCACCCTCTGTAGCCATATCTTGACCACTGTGATTGATGAATGTCTCCTCAAAGCGAGTAAAGAAATCGGAGACACTTTCATCTTTCTTTTGTTTGCATGCCGCTAATTTATCCCAGTTAACTCTCAAGGCAGGCATCATCATTTTCATTAATGTAATAATCCTACCGGGGAGTTCCGAGATCAAAGCTTCAGGTTTGGCACCACCCACTTGAGCTGCATCTGCGGCAATTATAGCAGCCCAATCACCACCTAATGCTTGAGCATGATCTTCCCTCCGAATCTTAGCCCATAAAGCTTGTGGAACTACATTCCCCATTAACATGTCAATATCAGCTAGATTCATGATGCAAGCATCAACCGTCTGTGATAATTCTTCATAATAACCCGCAGGGTTTTTACAAGGATCCGGTAGAGTCTGTTTAAGTGCTAAAACTTCAGATCTTCTCCATGGAACATGTACCCATATACGCTGGAAATGAGCAGGAATAGCTGGATTATTACCTTGAGCCGCAACTTCTTCCTTCCAAACTGGAGGAACCTCTCTCATGGGATAATGTTTCAGTGTCAGTCTAACCGATGGATCGGAATCAAGGCAAGGCTGGGAGGACAACAAGGTTCTAAAGGAAATAAGTGTCCTTACAGCGTTTTCAACCTTAGGACCCACAACAAGTCCTTTATCAAAATCAGTCTGAACATCTAACAGACCCTGTGGAACCGAACTCAAATTCACATCCTCCCATTCTTTAATGAGAGTATCACACATTACATAAAAAACATATCTTTGCGTAGGCGCATTCCATTGTGAGAAGGTAGACATAATATCGGGTACACTATACTGTGGACCCCTCTTGATCCATTTACGTGCGAGAGAGTCCAACCTTTCTCGTTCTTCAGAATCTGGGAACTGACAACGAGACTGTCTTCGAGCAAAAGCCGGAGACACATTTAAAGCTTCAAAGAAAGGAGATAAAATACCAGTGACAGTGTCCGTAAGTCGCCTACGCACAGACGGAGAATTAGACATAAGAATAGGGGACAAGGTATTAGGCGAACTAACATAAGGAGAATCAGTAATTGCAGAAGGGGCAGAAGGCAAAGGAGATCGAAGTTCAGGAGATGAGGACAAAGTAGAAGAAGTTAAAGGCAAAGCTGAAAAAGGCGGTAATACTGGAAGGGGCAAATGTGGAAGAGCCGGAGCAGGCGGAGGTACTACTGGCGGCTGAACAGGCTGTAACAACTGGGGTGCATTAGCACCTTGTGCATAGGGCGGAGGCAATCTCCATAAGTGAGGCATCAAGGGATCTTTTTCTAAATCTTTCTTGTTATCGGAAGGGGAAACAGGCAACATCGGATAGCATTTATCTATCGCCATACGATTCTGTCTTTCTGAAATTTCCACCGCATTATTAATTTCGTCATCTTTGAATTGTTGGGCGGCCTGCATAATTGTCATACCCTGTGCTTTCCTATCTCGTTTTGCTTGTTTAATTTCTCTCTGTTTGGCTTCCTTACGCCAAAGGCGGAAAGAGTCAAACATTGCCGGCCAGGCTTTTCTTTTGAATAAAACTGCTTCCAAATTATCTAGCACATCAGAATCGAAACTACCATTTTCTGGCCATTTTAAAACACCATCTTTCTTCGTGTATCGGGTCCATGTCTCGTTAAAGGCAATGGGGCCAACACCATGTTTTGAATAGAGCTCATATGTGGGAGTTCCAACCGAAGGAATCGGACAAGAGTCCTCAAGCCGGGAATCCCTATTATAACCAAAGCAACAAAATTTTCCAAACTTAGTCAGACCAGGCATCTCGTGATTTCAGCTGACTGTTCACAAACTTCAAGGGGGTAAAACTCAGTTTACGCAGCACAAATGCACTTACCCCTCGGCTTCGGCTATTGCAATAGTCGAATCTAAAGACCAAAGAAACTAAGGAACAAAGAAACAAAGGACCAATATTGTGGGAGCGACCCACCAAATACTTAACTAAGGATGTCTTCTTACGCCAACAGAGGCCCGTCTATCGTCTCGCCTTACCATATATCAACAAAGGAAGGGCCAAGGCAGGGCAGCAGTCAGGGCAGCAGTCGTCAGTAGCCGTCAGGAAGGAGTAACCACGCTGCAAAAGACCTTCGGACCACTTTCGACATACAGGGGTCACTTGACGTGGCTCGCGATTCCTCCAGAATTTTCTTGTGGGGTTCCTCACGACCTTCAGGCAGAACCACTACCACTGAAGCCGCCCCACATTGGGCGCCATTTGAAGAACCATATCCAATTGGACCTGGCGGCGCAGGGTACGCCTTAATCTCCTGAGTTCTCCTGCTTAGCTACACAGAGACACGGGGACACTCTGTCGGCGTAAAAGATCAGATTTTATTAGCTGCAGCTAGTACAGTTGTCCTAGAAGTACACACGGTATGTTCTCAGGAGACTGACACTTCACTCTGTGGCGCACAATCTTATATAGTACATAGGTGACATATACATTAACTAAGAACACACCTAAAACATAGAAAAGGAGCCAATAAGAAAAGTTGGAAAACAGAACAGAACCAATAGGAAAGGTTTGAAAATAAAGTATCGAGTAACTCGAAGAAGCCTCTCCTCCAACTGTGTTTGTCACCCCTCCTCACGAGCTAGTTCATTAACTGACTTGTAGCTGACTTGCAGGTGACGAGATACGTTTGTGTGTTTTGGAGGACAGTTGTGAAACAAGAGAATACGGGCAGAGGACAGCGAAGGCCAGACGATAAGATTAAGTCAGAAGAGAATAGTGTGAACCAACAGATAGTAAAGACAGGGATTAGAAAAACCAGACAGCGATTAGTGTACTCGGCCAGTCTCTAACACCAGCTTTTGTAAACAGAGGCACAAGGCTACTTCGACACAATACTGCAGGAAAAGCAGAAAAGACTTCGATCGTCGTGCTGCCTGAGTGAGGGCAACACAAAATGGCGGCGGAGCACAAAATGGCGGGTCGATACGATCACGATCGAAAATCGAAGTTCCTCAGTTCTGCCCAGATATCGAAACTTTTTATTTTTTGAATACCTCAGGAACTACTGAATAGATTTACACCATTTAACAAAAAGGTCTCTTTCTGAACCAAGGGCTACCTTTATGACACATTTGGTGTAATTCCGTTCAGCAGTTTGGGCTGTAGCCGTGTCTAAAGTCTCCTATGGAAAATAACATGGGGGAAAAAACGTTTTGGGACCCCCCTTTTTTCTCAGCCCCAGCTTGGCAAATCACCCCAAAACTTTCAAGATAGGAGCTGATCAGAGCGGGCCATAAGTTTTGAAAATTTCTCGAAGATTCGTCAACCGGTGCCAAAGTTATTGGGAAAGCAAAAAACGCTTTTCCTATGGAAATTAGGTCCTAACTATAACTATCTACTGGCAAACGCCAGTAGATAATATATATAATAGAGCGCGCCGACAAGAAGCCTCCAAGCGCCAAGCCCAAAAGAAATTACAACAGAAAATGGAAGAAACAGTAGTTGGGCAACATGTGGAAGGGGTAGAAAGCAGCTCCATATCTGTTATAAATCTCACAGATATTCAATTGAGCCAAGCCGACATTAAAATCCTTCATTTGGGCCTGTCCTACAGTCCAGTCAGCAATTTTAGCTATTCCAAGACACTAATAGATTTATACAAGTTTATTCGCAAGCTAAAACTGCAGAAGTACTTTCGGCTTAATCCTCCAGCACCACGACCCCAGCCCTTGACTATGGCTACTCAATTTCATGGACTTAGAGCCAGTGATTTTCAATTGCTGCAAGATCTACAACAACTGCACACTGATGACTCTAGCTCCAGTCTTACTAATGATGAATTGATTCCTAACGTGTCTGGCCTCACCAAATTTAAGTCCAAATCAATGTTTTCTCCTCTGATGCTGCATGATAATCTAGACATTTTTCACGAATTATCTATAGCAGGTATGAAAAAACTTTATGCATCCACACTTCGTGAAAAAACGCAACACACCGCACAGAATACCTGGTATATCCAGTTGGTTAAAAAACTGCAGGCAAACAACAACATCATTATCCGCCAATCAGACAAAGGCGGCAATGTGGTACTTTGGCCTCGTCAACTCTATCTAGATGAAGCCTATAGCCAACTTAATGATCCTCTCTGCTATAAACGGTGTGAGGCAGCTACAATGAGGAAAGCACAGAATGACTTCTATGCACGTTTGGTTGCTTGGAGAAGTACCGGACTTTTGAGCCCGGATGAATTCAAGTACCTTAAGAATGAGTATCCAATCACTCCGGTGATCTATTTCATCCCTAAAGTACACAAGGACCCCGTCAAGCCTCCTGGCAGGCCTATCATCTCAGCCTGTGGGGGGTTATTGGAAAATACATCTGTGTACATTGACAATTTCTTGCAGGAGCATGTTCAAACCCTACCGTCATTTGTGCAGGACACAGGTGATTTTCTAAGAAAGATCGCAGATACTCCTTGGGACTCTATGTGTTGGTTGATTACACTTGATGTAACAGCGTTGTATACAAGCATACATCATTCTGATGGCTTGAAAGCAATTGTACACTATCTGGGGAATAGACCCATCATGCTAGCCAATCATAATAAGATGTTACTTGATATGATTTCATTTTGCTTGAACAACAACTTCTTTATGTTTGGTAACCAATACTTCCAACAGGTCAGGGGTGTAGCCATGGGGGCCTGTTTTTCTCCCAGCTATGCCTGTTTGCATATGGGCTGCTGGGAGGAGCAGGTCCTCTTTGGCCAACACCATGACACATTTTCCAAACATGTAATTGTATGGCTCCGCTATATCGATGAAATCTTTTTGATATGGCGGGGTACCAAACAGGCAGCCCTTGATTTCATTAGTGCACTCAACATTAACACTCTCAACCTCTGCTTTACGTCCAACATAAGCCAGGAGTCGGTGTGCTTCCTAGATGTAGAGATCGTGGCCAGCAATGACCAGTTAGTAACGCGACTATTTAGGAAGCCCACTGCGGGTAACACAGTGTTGCATGCCTCAAGTCACCATCCGGCACATCTCATACGCAGCATACCCTATGGGGAGATGTTGCGTATAAGAAGTATTTGCAGCACTGACTTAGAATGTGTTAAAGCTCAACAAGCTAGCAAAGCACGTTTTTTGCAAAGAGGCTATGCAGTTGCGATGGTTGATAATGCAATTCAAAAAGCCAATCGCATCCCTAGGAGTGAGGCCCTAAAGAAGTCTATACCTATCGAAACAAGCTTACCTACTAATCAACCGATCAGATTAATTGTGACCTATAATCATCAACATCAGGCTCTACACAAAGTATTTAAGAAAAATTGGAGCATCGTTTATAATGACCCTGTCATTGGGGACCTGATGTCAGCTAGTCCAGTCATTACATTCAGAAAAGCTCGTTTGATGAAGGATGCGCTAGTTAAATCCAGTCCTGAGAATGTAGCGACTAAAACATGGTTGCAAACTAATAAGGGCTTCAAACGCTGTTCTAGCTGTAAAGCGTGCAGGCATGGGGCTAACAAGATGGAATATTGTATTCCGTTCTGTGACATCCCTCGCCCCATTAACAAATTCCTCACCTGCAGAACTGAATTTGCGGTGTATGTGTTGGAGTGTCCGTGTGGCCTGCAATATGTTGGCAGTACCAAATTGCAGGTCCACAAGCGGATACTCCAGCACATACGGGCCATTAATGGCAGTGATCCCGCATACCCTGTTGCACGCCACTTTAAGGAGTGTCATGACAACAAAAGTGAACTCCTTAGGTTTTTTGTCATCGACTCTGTGCCCCCGTTGAGATGAGGAGGCAATCGTGAGGCCCTTCTACGTGCGTTAGAAACCCGCTATATTCTCGAACTGGACTCTAATACCCCTGTGGGTCTTAATGCTAGTAAAGACTTCTTCACCTGTCTGTAATCATACCATTTTTTTCAACTCTTTCCATCAGTCTTAAAGATGCCAAAAATTGTTCCACTGATGTATAGCCTCCATACCTTTTTAGTATGCAGAAAGAATTATAAATTTTGAAACAGTACCTTATATTATATTAAGATTGTTTTTAATATAGCACTATTTTTTGCACTTTGCATACCATGCACTATCTTGATTGGCGTTTTGATATAGACATGTTATTGTTCATTTATGATGGCTATTTGTATCATATATGCTCATTGATTACGTACAAGATCAGGATTTTACCCACTTGGGTCTCATTTGCACACATTGTGTCTTTCGCACAGCAGATTATGTGGTTGCATATGCAGGTGTTCAGTTTTTTACATATAAAACATTTAAAGCATGTTTTAAACTGCCACTGCCCGTTGGTTTTTACCTTTAATTTAGATCGCACCTTATATTAGTGCTTTCTTTGTTTTTAAGGACTGTTGTACCAATTGTTGATGAAAGTTCGTGTACTTTTACGTATTTTACTAAAAGTGAACTACGAATAGCCTTGTATAGTATTTCTAATGTATATTTTTTCATGTCTATCACGCCACTTATGCGTTAGCCAATCATGTATGTTATATACTCTGCACTTGCACTTTAAATTGCCCCTGCTTAGCCTCGGCGTCATGTGATCAAGGCCTTTCGTAGGCTGAAACGCGTCATGCAGGCATTGCTGTTAAAATGAAAATAAATTAATTCTCTCACCCGCATCCTGGGTCAGCCTTCGTCTGTTCCTGTTTTCCTTCGGATCTTTGGTGTACAGGAGCGCTTTTGACGAAATACTCCGCATATATATATATATATATATATATATATATATATATATATATTTACATATATATTTATTATCTACTGGCGGTCGCCAGTAGATAGTTATAGTTAGGACCGTGTTTCCATAGGAAATCCGCAACATTCTATTTGGAATAACTTTGGCGCCGGTCGACGAATCCTCGCGAAATTTTCAAAACTAATGGGGCGCTACGCTCCGCTCCTACCCTGAAAGTCTCGGGGGGATTCGTCAATCGGGGGCTGAGAAAAAAGGGGGGTCCCAAAACGCGTTTTCCCCATGCATTTTTCCATAGGACCTTTAGACACAGCTACAGCCCGAACGGCTGAACAGAATTACTTGAAATTTGGCAGAGAGGTAGCCATAAGGTCAAGGAAGTGCCTTTTGTAGGTCTGGTGTAAATCTGTTCAGTAGGTCCTGAGAAAATAGCATTTAAATCAATATATATATCTGTAAGCGCGCTCCGTGCGCTTACCGTAAGCTTACCGTACGCGTACGGTGCCGTGCGCGAGCTCAATTCTGATTGGTGGTTACATGACAGTAAACATTCGAATCGGTCGAAATCAGGAAGTGTCGGCTGCCATTTTCTGTCTCTTGCACTGAGAAACAAAGGTGGGGAACGTGAAACGGGGGCAACGAAGATAGTTGCAGACCCCCTAGTGTTTGTCAGGGGGTCCAAGAAGGACCCAAAAGTACGAAAAATAAATTTAATAATTTTAAAAAAAAATCGCGGGGTACGCGTACGGTAAGCTTGCCGTACGCGCACGGCAAAAATTTTTTTTTTTTTAAAATAACGAAGTAACAATCACATTTATTAAATAAATTAAAGGACCCACAAGGGAGAAAAAAACAAATATTACTGCATAAAAAAAGGCGAGGCGCACACGGCATGGACTGCGCAACGTGGGCGCTCGGCGCGCGAAGCTCACCGTGCGCCCACAGCGCACGCACGGTGCGCGCAGGGTGTGCGCATAGTGAAAAACCAGAAAAAAAATAAAAAATAAATACATAACTTAGCATTTAAAAAAACGTACAAATTCACTGAAAAAACCATAGGTTTCAAACACGTTATAGTTAGGAATTATCATTTACAAAACCTTGCAAATTCACTTAAAAAACCATAGGTTTCACACATGTTATAGTTAGCTGTACATTTCACTCGTAAAAAACCAATGAAATTCCACGTTATAGTTAGATCAGGTAACTATAACTTGCGCGACCGCAATCCACAATGTGTAATTTCAGATGTCATCATTGATGTCATGAGTGATGTCACTGACCATGTCATGAGTGATGTACTATGTGACGTCATCAGCAGTTTATTGTGGGCGCGCAAGTTATAGTTACCTGATCTAACTATAACGTGGAATTTCATTGGTTTTTTACGAGTGAAATGTACAGCTAACTATAACATGTGTGAAACCTATGGTTTTTTAAGTGAATATATATATATATATATATTATCTACTGGCGGTCGCCAGTAGATAGTTATAGTTAGGACCGAGTTCCCATAGGAAATCTGAAAATTCTATATTGAATAACTTTGGCGCCGGTTGACTTATCTTCGTGAAATTTTCAAAACTAATGGGGCGCTCCGCTCAGCTCCTACCCTGAAAGTCTCGGGGTGATTCGTCAAGCGGGGGCCGAGAAAAAAGGGGAGTCCCAAAACGCGTTTTCCCCATGCATTTTCCCATAGGACCTTTAGTCGAAGGTACAGCCCGAACGGCTGAACAGAATTACTTGAAATTTGGCAAAGAGGTAGTCCTCAGGTCAGGCATGTGCCTTTTGCATATATGGTGTAAATCCGTTCAGTAGTTCCTGAGAAAATCAAAAGTAAAATCACATATATATCTGGGCGGAGCCTAACAACACATCTCATCGTGGTATCTGATTGGCTGTCAGCACTTCATCCAAGAAGTGTTGGCAGCCATCTTGGGACCAATATACATGATAGCACCTCATTAAAAAGCATTGCAGTTAATAGAAGGTTTTAAGACTTTAGTTACATTATAAATCATTTGTTGATGGTACCATACTCATTTTAGGAATTGTGGTGTGTTCTAAGGTGATTTTACCATGTGAAAAAGCCTTCTGCTGGGATATCATGAATCATGTTTGAGAGAAAACTATTTTCTCATGCTTTTCCCACAGAGGTTTGGAAGGTGATCTATAAGCTAAACTGAGAGCATATTTTCTGTAAATTCACATTATCTTTCTCAGTCATGTGAGAATGAAGTCTGACATTCTCAGTAAAACATGTACATCCAACAAGGGCAGAGACTGTCAGTTGATTCATTTGTGTTCTACTGCAGCTTCCCAGAGTGTTCTAAAGAACAACTAGAGCGCTAACAGTCCTACTTATGACAAACGTATAGCACACCTGAAGCCATCTTGGTTGGCATAAAGTGGTAACTCTTAAAACATTTAATTTAAAAAGGAACAAAATGAGGGGGTTAATTTTGCCATAGAAAGTATGATTAGTGCTGCAGAAAGAAAAATTAGGGCACATTTTGAGTGACTTCTCAAATCCTCTTCTATTTCATTAAAACATTCTGACATGCAGACTGAAACATTCACTTTCAATACCAGCAGCAGACTTCCCTGGTGAGCAGTAGCTTTACTACAGTGATCTAATAAGCAACTAGAGTGCTAACATTCTGAATTTATGGCAAATGTGTGACACATCTGAATGCCTTCTTGATGGAATCAAAGTAAAAAACTGAAAGTATTTCCTACTGAGGAGACTGTAGTAAATGAGGAAATTAGGAAACATCATAACAAATAAGTCTCCCAAAATGGCCACCAGAGACAAAAGAGCCCAAATGTAGCCCAAATATCACCCAGATGTAGCCCAAGTATAGCCCAATGACAGAATGTCCCAGAGTGTTCTAACGAACAACTAGAGTGCTAACAGTCTTACTTATGACAAAAGTATGGCACACCTGAAGCCATCTTGATTGGAATAAAGTGGTAACACTTAAAACATTTAATTTACAAACGAACAAAATGAGGGGGTTCATTTTGCCATAGAAACAATGATTAGTGCTGTAGAAAGAAAAATTAGGGCACATTTTGACTTCTCAAATCCTCTTCTATTTCATAAAACAATTCTGACATGCAGACTGAAACAAGCACTTTGAATACCAGCAGCAGACTTCCCTGGTGAGCAGTAGCTTTACTACAGTGATCTAATCAGCAACTAGAGTGCTAACATTCAGAATTTATAGCAAATGCGTGACACATCTGAATGCCTTCTTGATGGAACCAAAGTAAAAAACTGAAAGTATTTCCTACTGAGGAGACTGCAGGAAATTAGGAAACTTCATAACAAATAAATCTCCCAAGATGGCCACCAGAGACAAAAGAGCCCAAATGTAGCCCAAATATCACCCAGATGTAGCCCAAGTATAGCCCAATGACAGAATGTCCCAGAGTGTTCTAACGAACAACTAGAGCACTAACAGTCTTACTTATGATAAAAGTATGGCACACCTGAAGTCATCTTGATTGGAATAAAGTGGTAACACTTAAAACATTTAATTTACAAAGGAACAAAATGAGGGGGGTTCATTTTGCCATAGAAATTATGATTAGTTCTGCAGAAAGAAAAATTAGGGCACATTTTGACTTCTCAAATCCTCTTCTATTTCATAAAAAAATTCTGACATGCAGACTGAAACATGCACTTTGAATACCAGCAGAAGACTTCCCTGGTGAGCAGTAGTTTTACTACAGTGATCTAATGAGCAACTAGAGTGCTAACATTCAGAATTTATAGCAAATGTGTGACACATCTGAATGCCTTCTTGATTGAACCAAAATAAAAAACGGAAAGTATTCCCACTGAGGAGACTGCAGTAAATGAGGAAATTAGGAAACTTCATAACAAATAAATCTCCCAAGATGGCCACCAGAGACAAAAGAGCCCAAATGTAGCCCAAATATCACCCAGATGTAGCCCAAGTATAGCCCAATGACAGAATGTCCCAGAGTGTTCTTAAGAACAACTAGAGTGCTTACTGTCTTACTTATGACAAAAGTATGGCACACCTGAAGCCATCTTGATTGGAAAAAACTGGTAACACTTAAAACATTTAATTTAAAAAGGAACACAATGAGGGGGTTCATTTTGCCATAGAAATTATGATTAGTGCTGAAGAAAAATTAGGGCACATTTTGAGTGACTTCTCAAATCCTCTTCTATTTCATTAAAAACTTCTGATATGCAGACTGAAACATGCACTTTTAATACCAGCAGCAGACTTCCGTGGTGAGCAGTAGCTTTACTACAGTGATCTAATGAGCAACTAGAGTGCTAACATTCAGAATTTATGGCAAATGTGTGACATATCTGAATACCTTCTTGATGGAATCAAAGTAAAAAACTGAAAGCATTTCCTACTGAGGAGACTGCAGTAAATGAGGAAATTAGGAAACTTCATAACAAATAAATCTCCCAAGATGGCCACCAGAGACAAAAGAGCCCAAATGCAGCACAAATATCACCCAGATGTAGCCCACATGTAGCCCAAGACAGAAGTGTGCAAAACACTTATTTTTTGAGTATTTGCAGTTTTATATAGTGCAGACTTGTCAGGTATTGGAGTGCTTTACATGAGCATTGGTTACATCACACAAGACCAAAATTCATTTTGGTTGTAGACATGGGGAGATTAAGTGATTTGACCAGAATCACAGAATGTTGAGCTGAAGCAGAAACTCCAACCTGGTTCCCCAGTTGCAAAGTCTGCAGCTCTGGAAGTAACACCACATCTTCTCCCCTAGGTGCAACATTTAATCAAGTGGTCAACTGGATAAAAAAACATAAAGAATACAAATAATGTAAAAGTTCTTTGTCGCTATTTGAAAACTCAGAAAATATGTCCTCATTTTAGTTTTTTAGAGCACTAACCATAATTTTGATGCAAATAAGACCCTCTCAAATATGTAATTTCTAAAGGAAATACTCTAGGTATTACAGTTTTGATTACATCAAGATGACGTCAGGCGTTCCACACTTTTGTAATAAATATAGAATGTTGGCAATCTAGTTGTTCATTGGGATACTGTTGAGAGGCAGAGGCCAGGGGCACGGACTCTGAAAATTGAAGGCAGGTAGGAGAGTGCAGATGCAACAATTTGACCACACTGGGCAGGCAGGAAGGGCAGTGGCAGCACAACAGACTATGGAGGGCAGTGGAAAGGGGGGCAGGGGCAACAAACCAACAATACAGGACTGGCAAGAGAGGCTGTATTAATATAATACACCATTGTGGGCAGAAGGAAGAGGCAGTGGTAGTACAACCATACATGCCAACAGACCCGTTTCAGCCAGGAAACGTCCAATGTTTTTAAGCTCAAATGGGCTTTATTTGATCTCTCTCCTGTCTACGATCTCCTCTTTTTCAATGTAACGCAAAGGGGAAATTCAATACCCCAGTTTTTTTTCAAAATCTCCCTCTTACCAAGTTCAAAATGTTCGCAAGTATGGTACATTGGATCATGGTAGGCAGGAGGAATTGGGGTAGGGACATGGACTCGGATAACAGAGGACAGGAGGGACATGGAGAGGTGCACCAAACTGACCCTACAGGGCAGGCATCAGGGTTTGCAGCAGCACAATACACCACACAGCGCATGCGGGACAGGAGTGCAGCACAACAATCCATAGAAAGCAATAGGAAGGGGACAGGACCATGCACATGGACAACAGAGAACAGAGGGGAAAGAGGCAATGGTAGCTAGCTGACCATAATGGGCAGACAGGAGAGAAAGCTGCAGCATAACAGACCATAAAGGGCAGGAGGGACGGATCAGGGGCATTACAATGGAACAGACAAGCCAGGAGGGAGGGAATAGGGGTCTGCACATGGAAACAGAGGGCTGGGGGCAAGGGGGCAAGGCAGGAGCAGCAAGATGACCATGGAGGTCAGGCAGGTTGGGCACTAGAAACAAAACACACCATGGAGAGCAACAATGAGACTATGATGGCATACACACAGACCATGGAGGGAAGGTGGGAGGGGGTCAGGGGCAGATAGCTGACCACACAGGGAAGGTGGGAGGGGCCATGGCAGCACAGAAGACCATGCATGGCAATCGGGAGGGTTAGTGGCAGCACAATGGCTATGATGGGCAAGAAGGAGGGTGCAGGGGCATGCACAAAGGACCATGGAGGATAGAAGGGAGGGTCAGGACCTGGGCAAAGACAAGAGAGTTCAGGGGAAGGGGCCTCACAACAAACCGCGTGGGCAGGCAGGAGGAGCAGTTGCAGCACAACAGACCAGGGAGGGCAGAAGGGTGTGGCAGTAAAATGGACCATGGAGGACAGGAGGAAGGGGATAGGGGCATGGCATGTGGACAGGCAGGGTGGAGGTGGCAGGGACAGGTTACAGTCATCTGACAATGCTAGGCAGGTGGGAGGGGAGTGGCAGCTCAACAGAACACTCAGAGTAGATAGGAGTGGCAGGTCCATGGAACATGGTGGGCAAAAAGGATGGAGCAGGGGCATGCACAAAGACATCGGAGGGCAGGGGGAAGGAGAATAGGGGCAGCAAGCTAAGCACAGAGGCTAATCAGGAGGTCAATGATGGGCCATAGAATTGGGCAATGGAGGGCAGGAGGAGTGGACTGGTACATCATGCTAAATGGAGGGCAGTGGCAGTGCTCCAGCGTGGAATGCAAAATTCCTCCCTACCGTTGCGGACCAAAAGATCTCACACACGCACACTATCCATACATTCGCTGGTGGGGCCCATAACACCAACACACACTCACCATCAGTCCGTACGAGAGGCGATTATCCTTCCAAGTGCTGGATAATGAGGGAGGAAGATACCACTTTACCCTAATGAGCAACAAACCTACAAACCCTTCTTATACTCATTAGGCCCTAGATTCTACATTTGGTATTCCCCTCATGACCGGGATGGATCTGTTAGTTGTAGATTTAAGTGAATTTCTAATACTCTAATTAACCTTTTCATTAACACATTTCAATGAATAAACAACCCAACTCATTTCTGTAGATGTTCAAATCCAAATTTATATTAATATTGCAGATTAAATCATTCATTTGATCAAGTTGCCATTCATATTTACCTATTCTGGCTAAAGTCGTCCTCTATGTCAAATCTGGCAATCTCGCAAATCTATGCCCATCAATTTAGCAGGTTAAGTTCATCAGGATTTTGGGCATTAATTCAGTCCATCAAAGATTCAGGCTAACAGCTGTCCTGCAGTGTCACCGTCCTCTTCGTCAGCATATCATCCGGAAATCGAAGGAGCGACCCTCCAACCTCTCTATTCTATGGGTTTTATAATAATTTCAATAGCAAAATGTAACAATATTGAGTTTTAAACTGTTCTGATTGGCTGATCAGGGATCAACCTCTCCGTTCACATAAGGTTTAGTCCATGTTGTCAGCATACTTGCTGGTTCCGGTTCTTTAATAAAGCCTTTTGTCTGTAGCGCTGGCACCTTTTCCAGTGGCCTTGATAAGTACAGCTTGCCTGGGGTCAAGACAGGGCCATTGTTGCTCATCTTTTAGCGCAGGCGCACTTCACCCAAGCCTGGTTCAGCGTCGGCAGTTGGGTTAGGCACCAAAAGCAGCCATCATTTGATAGGCCAGAATAGTCAACTTAAGCAAAGAAACACAAAAACGTAATTAATACATAGAAATGACTAATTAGATGTTATTCCCTCGTTAATACCCATATGTGTGTGTATTTATCTAGCCAAAAGCAACACTCAATGCGGTTTATACTTACTAAATGAAGCACGAATCACAGTTTCATCACCAAAGCGACATATATCATGCAATGTTCTAATTATCTATCATTAATATGCGTACGAAATTTAGTTCACGTCATTAATTAGGCCATGCAGGCGCAAATCCCACGTGTATTTCGGTCATTAATAAGGTTGATTAGTTATTTCCACATCACTCCAAACCATTAGTACGATTATGATTAATTAATTAGTCTAATTATTAAAACGACATGCAAAATGGAATGGGTATACACATATTTTGCATAACCCGCTCCAGCAGCAGCACATCAGACCATGCATGGCAGGAGGGAGGAGGCTAGTCCATGGATTCAGACAACAGAGGATAGGGAGGAGGTGGATGGGGCAGCAAGCTAACTGTTCAGAGAAGGTGGGTATTAGGAACGTTATTGTTTTTAAAATGTGTGTCTGTGCAAACTACTTAAAATATGAACAAGTATGCAGCATAATCTCACTTTTATTCAGGAAGAAGAGGAAGTTTGGAACTGTGACTCCGGGCTCACTTTGCAGAAACATCCCCTGACCCTCCACCCCCATCGCAAAATGTAATGCCCGTGAAAAGGGTAGGTGGACGCAGTGTTATATAGAACATAGTCCTGAGAGCACGATTGAAAATGAAAACTAGATATAGTATATGGTATAAACTATGCACCAAAAAGTGTGATATAAGATGAACCGGGGCGTGAAATATAATATGCAATACATTGTGCGCAATGACAGATTCATTGGAGAGCGCGAGATACCACAGGCACTAGCGCCTGCTATGCGATATGAGCCTTGGAGTGTAATATGCACAGGGCAGTGTTGTGTAACCTAACTAGTCTCTAAAGTTGTAATTTAAAATATGTGCTGGGGAGTGTAACGTTGCATATGCACTGTGATAAAGATATGGATGCCAGATTGTAATATGTATGGCATAGCGCTGTGCGTTATAACATAGGCATCGAGGAAGGCACGTTAGATGGGGCAATATAACCCGTGTGAAGGCAAGTGTGGCATGACATATTCATGGGGTGGTGTTACAGCGCACATGGGCTAGAGAGTGTCCACTAGCTGGTGGAATACAACACAGAGGTGTGAGGCACTCGGCGGGCACTGGTGGGTGTAACATATCATTGGGCTCAGCCAGGAGCATGCTGTGACTCTCAAGTGAGGTTCGTCTCCTTTCCAGAGAGTAAAATAAAAAGTATTACACATCCGGCGGTGGATGTGTGTTTTATTAACCGTGAGGGGGATTTCTTGCATAGTTTGGTCGAATTTTTGTCCATTCCCCTTTGAATGGCTTGGTGTGCGTGTATATTAAATGTGCCTGTCAATAGCTACCCATGTTGTATAAATAAACAACAAGGGTGTCTACTTGGAGAATGCCCACCGGCGGGGGTGCCGAGATTAGGCACGGTAGGGCGTCAGACACGTCAGAGCTTCACTAGCGGTGTAAATACATTCCATGTGGATTCATTCTATGCATAGGCGCCTTTTAATGAATATCACGCAAATCGTCATGGTGATAGTTACATACGGTTTGTCCAGCATGTCCTAGGTGTTTCTATAAATATATATTTTTAAAAAATAATAAAAAACAAAGGCCGGCCCCGGGGGATGGGGTCCCTGGGGCCAAGGGTGGCCTGAGGAGGGGGGCAACGCAGCCCCCTCCTAAAGAATTAAAAAAAAAAAAAGGTCATGACCCGGGGGTTGGGGTCCCCGGGGCGATTAAGGCCTTGAGAGGGCCAAATTAATTTTTTTCAACAAAAAAAATTAGGGTGCAGGCCCTGGGGGATGGGGTCCCCAGGGCCAGTAAATTAGAAAAAGAAGGGGGGCCACACAGCCCTCCTTCTTAAAAAAATAAAATAAATAAAAGACCGGCATCGCGCCGAGGCCACGCCCCCTCCTTGCAGCACTCTGCAAACGCGCCCCCTGGCCAGTTGTAAGTTGGGGAATTAATTCCCCTTCAATACTGAGGGTCCCTGAGGGCCAACTAGCCCAACAGGTATCTCCAGTATGCGCCAGGGAGCTGCGTTGCAGACAGGTGTTCTGAGGCCACGCCCCTTTTTACACCTCTATGCAACACAGCTCTGTGGCGCTTACTGGAGGTACCTAGTGGGCTAGTTTGACCCTAGGGACCCTTAGGATTCAAGGGGACTTAATCTCTCAACTTAGAACAGCCACAGGGCACATTTACACAGTGGTAAAGGGAGGGGATGGGGCCTGAGGTGACGTGTGCAAACACGCCCTGTGGCGCGTTGTAAGTTGGGGAAATAATTCCCTTTCAATCCTGAGGGACCCTCAGGGCCAACTAGCCCACCAGGTGCTTCCAGTAAGCGCCACTGCTCTGTGTTGCAGAGAGGTGATGCAGGCCGTGCCCCTTTTTACACCTCTCTGCAATGGCGCTTACTGGACGTACCTAGTGGGCTATTTTGCCCATAGGGATCCTCAGGATTCAAGGGGACTTAATCTCCCAACTTAAAAAACGGCCACAGGGCGTGTTTACACAGTGGGGAAGGGAGGGGACGGGGCCTGAGGTGACGTGTGCAAACACGCCCTATGGCGCGTTTTAAGTTGGGGAAATAATTCCCCTTCAATCCTGAGGGCCCCTGGGGGCTAACTAGCCCACCAGGTGCTTCCAGTAAGCGCCACTGAGCTGCGTTGCAGATAGGTGGTCCAGGCCGTGCCACTTTTTACACCTCTCTGCAACGCAGCTCTGTGGCGCTTACTGGAGGTACCTAGTGGGCTAGTTGGGCCCTAGGGACCCTCAGGATTCAAATGAACTTTATCTCCCAACTAAAAACGGCCACAGGGCGTGTTTACACAGTGGTGAAGGGAGGGGACGGGGCCTGAGTTAACATGTGCAAACACGCCCTGTGGCGCGTTTTAAGTTGGGGAAATAATTCCCCTTCAATCCTGAGGGAATCTGGGGGCCAACTAGCCCACCAGGTGCTTCCAGTAAGCGCCACAGAGCTGCGTTGCAGAGAGGTGGTCTAGGCCGTGCCCCTTTTTACATCTCTCTGCAACGCAGCTCGGTGGCGCTTACTGGAGGTACCTAGTGGTCTAGTTGGACCCTAGGGACCCTCAGGATTCAAGGGGACTTAATCTCCCAACTTAAAACGGCCACAGGGCGTGTTTACACAGTGGGGAAGTGAGGGGACGGGGCCTGAGGTGACGTGTGCAAACACGCCCTGTGGCGCGTTTTAAGAGGTAGTTTTAATCCACTGCCCTATTATATACTAGGGGCTTACAGAGGAGGTCATGCTGATCACAGGGGACCCCAACGCATAGTGTTCCCTAGTGTATGTAGGTGTTTTCACTGTATTCTGAGTGTCTTTTAACATAGCACTGGCTCTAGGACGGGTTAGTCAGACTCAGTTACCACCAGTATCCGTCTGAAAAAGTTGAGGGTACAGGATGATTTTGCAACAAGGCTTCTTTATGCTCTTCTGATTGTTCTTTCTGCACGTTATCCTTCTTCCTGCACTTTTCTTCGTCTTTGAGGACTTCTGTTGCTTCTTTCTGCATTTCTTTTTTCTCTTTCTGCGCGTTTTTTCTTCTTTCTTCACATGTCCTATCTCTGTAGGCATAGTTAGAAATTAGCATTTAAAAAACCTTTGAAATCCACTGAAAAAAACATAGGTTTCAGGCATGTTATAGTTAGGAATTAGCATTTAAAAAACCTTAGAAATTCACTGAAAAAACCATAGGTTTTAGGGGCATTATAGTTAGCTGGACTTTTCACTCGTACAAAACCATTGAAATTCCCCCGTTATAGTTAGTTCAGCTAACTATAACTCGCGCGCCCGCAATGCACTGCTGATGATGTCACATATTACATCACTCATGACATGATCAGTGACATCACTCATGACATCACTGATGACATCTCAAATGACATCACTGATGACATCATCCTTGTGATAGAGTGACAGACCTCCTCTCCCCCTAATATAACCTTTGATACACACATTCAAAAATAGAAACTAAAATTTTCAAAACAATGGACATACCAATATCAGTTACAACAACCTATTCAGTAATTCTAAGATCCACATACACATCCACTCATTCACCAACAGTCCTATACAGTCACTCATCCATGTACTCACTCATCATATGTACTCATACACCTATACATCCTGTTACACAATGCCACTCATCCATAGAGTTACTCACACACATAGTCACTCATGCTAATAAAGAATCAAACATCCATTTACTTGCATATACAGTTATACACACACCACCACACTTACTTCTACAGAAACTTACACATACTTAGTCTTTTAAACAATCACTTATAGAAACACATACATATTCATACAGGAACTCTTTCAATCTCTCACTCTCACATATACTCACTTATATACACCAATAGTCACATATACTAGTTTAAAACATATGTAGTTTCTCATAAAGACACTATTGAGACAGTCATTCACTCACTAACACACCCATGCACACACTCATCCACCCATACAGTCCTGCACACATGCTGTCTTCAACACATACAAACAGTGAGTCACTCATTCATGCACCTATGCACTACGTAATACCCCCCACCGAGCCATACAGACACTCATACTGATACTCAAAAAACCAACGAATAACCTATATAGACACTCATGTTGCTACTCACCAACCCATGCAGCCACTTATACACAAAGTGAGAGACTGATACAGATATTTACATATTTAAACATTACTCCCTAAGCCATGTATTCACTAAGATACACTTAATCAGTCAGTTATACAATCATTTTTTTTAAAGCAAATCATCCATTTAGACACTTATATACCCATTTATTCTTCCATCGACCTTGAGATATACATATATAAAACATATGTAATTTTCAGAAAAACACACATTCACTGGATGATGTCATCATTTGAGATGTCATCAGTGATGTCATGAGTGATGTCACTGACCATGTCATGAGTGATGTAATATGTGATGTCATCAGCAGTGTATTGCGGGCGCGCGAGTTATAGTTAGCTGAACTAACTATAATGGGGGAATTTCAATGGTTTTGTCCGAGTGAAAAGTCGTGTGATCAAGACACTCCGTGTGTCAAAACGCGTAGCGATTATTTGGAATAAATACCTGTGGATGTAATGGACTCCTGAGTGTGCATCGTCATTTGAAGGAACTTTTTGATACTTATTTACCGGCTTGGGTTTCTGCCGGTCGACGCATCACCTGGCGAAGGGACTGATCTCGGAAGGACCCGTATTTCTCTTGGTATATATATATATATATATATATATATATATATATATTTATATTTTCCACAACGGTTCAAAGGTTCCGGAAATCCTGGCGCTCCAAAAGGGCAAAGGTGCGTTGTCCTCGCGGTTGAACCAAACCGCTAATATATGCCACAATTCTCCGCAACAAAGAAATTAGGATCGCACTCCAGCGACTGTTGATCAATCAATACTTAATTTATTTTGCAGTCATTATCAATCCGCATAACACAGATACAACCAACGCGTTTCGTTAAACTCCGTTAACTTGATCACGGTTGTTGGTTTTGCAAAAACCCTTACATTTTAAACATACGTTTCAAAGGAAATGCTATGACGTCATTTCCTGTGAGTGATGGGGTATTCACCTACAGACTCCTGGGAGATGTAGTCCCCTTGCAATTTACTCATTTTCTACGAGTAGGCTAAAGTGCAGGTGATTAAATTATTGCTTTTCCATTATTCCAATAATTATTTTACACACAAAAATTGATTATTATATACAATGTGCCACTGACAAATTGAATTCAAATTATATTATTGATGTTTGCTTTTTGAACAAGATAACCTTTCTTGTCCCATAGAGCAGTCTCTCATTTGCCTTTATGTGAATCTCCCGCCCTCCAGTGGGCAATGTCCTGAGAATTTCAGTTACTAGTAACCCTTTTCTTTCATTTTACATTGTTATGGTATTAAGTTCTACTGTCAAAATTTGAGAGACATACTCAATCGGGCAGGCAATCCCATCATGTTTGTCAGTCTTTTTCTCGTGCTCCAATTGTAGTGATTTTATATTTCTAGAAGTTGATTAATTATTTCATCATTACTGTGTTCATTCTCAGTTTATTGAAGGTGTATATAAAGTTCTTCAGACTGATTTAAACCATACGGGGTCATGCTTATGAAGTTTATAATGTGACATGATTCTTTCTGTCGCAGCAGTTTCTCACGATTTCCTCCTCGTACATTGATAGGTATTGTCTCTATTCCATAAAATTTCAAGGACTTCCAATTGCTGTTGTGGTATAGCTCCATGTGTTTAGCCACTGCATTGATTTTATCTTTGTTTTTTGTGGCTCGTGTATGTTCAAGGAATCTTTTCTTTAGTTCACATATGGTGCTTCCCACATATTTTAATTTGCATGGGCACTCTATTATGTAAATTGTATATTGGCTTTTGCAGGATATCACTTCTTTGATTTGCCAGATTTTATCATTTGACAATGTTGTTTCGCTTGTTGGTTTCGCAATATGGCACACCTTGCAATTGTGGCATTTGATGAATCCTTTTTTCCTTAACCACGTTTCTTTTATTTGGCTGGTTTTGAAATGGCTATGTACAAGCCGATCTTTCAGATTTTTTGCTCTTCGATAAGTTATTATTGGTTGGGGTCCCATTTTTTCTCCTATGGTGCTATCTAATTGCAAGATTTTCCAATTCTTTTTGATTATGCCCGCGATTTCTTTTGATTCCTGAGAGAAATTCAATATAAGTCTTATGGGTTCTTCGTCTTGTTGTTTTTCATCATTTTTCGTTGTCAGGCACTCATGTCGTGATTTGTTATTTGCTCTGTTCCAGCAATTCTTTACAGTGTCGTTGTTATATTTTCTCTTCACAAATCTCTTTATTGTTCCTGCACTGTGTTTCCTCCATTCCTCTTCCTCACTGCATATTCTTCGAAGGCGGAGAAATTCTCCATACGGTATGCTCGATATCCGTGATGGTTGGTGGAAGCTTGTTGCTTCAAGGGTGGCATTGGTAGCTGTACTCTTTCGATCTAGGGTTGATTCCAGGTAGTTATTTTTTACATATATTTCAGCATCTAGGAAGGTTACCCTCTCCCCATTGATTTCATATGTAAATTTCAAGTTTGCTATCCTGTTGTTTAAAATTTCAAAATAATCCTGAAATTCCTCCTCATTCCCATTCCAGATGATCAGAAGATCATCTATAAAGCGTATCCATTTAATTATCTTCGTAGTATGTTTTTTATATTTCTCGTTCCATGCCACCTCCTTTTCCCACCAACCCATTACCAAGCAGGCGTAGCTCAGGCTGAATGAAAAGCCCATAGCCGCACCGTTTTTTTGGCGGTATAAATCATTACCAAATAAAAAGATGTTGCATGTGAGGCATGATGAAATCATATCAATTAGCATTGCATTATGTTCTTTATAATGAATGTTTCTTTCTTGCAGGAAATAATTGATTGCTTTCAAACCCTGATCATTGTCAATATTAGTGTGAAGAGAAATTACATCCATGGTTATTAAATAATAATTATTCTTCCAGGTCACATCCTGTAAGGATTTTAACAAATCAGTAGTGTCCTTAATATATGAACGTAACTCCGCTACATATGGGATGAGAAAATAGTCAATGTAGTTTGTATATATATGTGTGTGTACATTAGAAGTGGATAAACAAGAAACGTCAATCCTAATGACAGCCATTCTATTCTTCCTCTGATGGTAACAGTTTCTATTAATGTACGTGTGCTGCTAGATACTCATAAACCACCCACACCACCCCAGCCTTTACTGGTGGGGGGTATATACTTCTTCAGCGGAGAGGGACACGGGAGGGTATCAGTTGCTGCTATCTTTGTTAATAATAAATGTTGCTGTTAATGTTATTGTAATTGTTATTAATATTCTTGCGAAAAGTTATTATTAATGGTGTTTTCATGGTTTTGTTATTCATATTTTTATACATCTCATCGTTGCTCAGAATTTTCCGGCTGCATAAAGAGAGGATTGAGGGGCTGGTGGCAGTGGGAAAAAGAAGGGACCACCAGTGAGAGCTGGGCGGGTACTGGGGGGAGACACGAGCAGAGGAGGAGAGGGAAGACTGCTGAAGATTTGGGACCACCGGGCGGGTGATGGGAGTGGACTCCTGCAGTCCAGCACCCAGGTGGGGTGTGGGGTAGAAGGGGGGGGCGAAGCAAAGATCTAGAGGAGGAGGGGCCACTGTGGAAGTCAAGGGACACTGGCACTAGAGGAGGGGTAGACAAGTTTGAAAACAATGAGGAAGAGTGAAAAAGAGTAAGAGGAAGAAGAATAGGAAGAGAAAGAAAGCAAGATAGGAGATGAGAAGGGGTAGAGGGAACCGAGTGAGAAGAGAATGTCAGAGGAAAGGAAGACAGGCAAAGAAGTGAGGGAGGAGTGGAGACAAGAGTCATTTATGAACGAGAGATGGGGGCAGAAAGCTGAACAATTAGAGATGGAGTGAGGTATGGGGGTGACCTGAAAGGGGGGGCAGCAGACAGCCCAGAAAAGAGTGCGCCCAGCAATAGGAGAGCTAGGCGAGAGTGTGAGATGTTGCGAAGAGTGGAGTGGAGGAGGTGGGGAAGGAGGGATGGAGAGAACCACTGAGCAGATGCAGAGAAAGGGCGGTCTGCAGGTGTTTCATGTTGCACCGGCTCCTCGCATTCTTCCAGCCGCGGGGTAAGGGCAGGTGGGGGGAGTGGGGATGTAGTACGGAAAAAAGTAAGGAGAACTGGGTGGATGGTAGACCGTGGGGAGGAGAGTGAGAGTGGAACAGAAGGTGGAGAAGGAGGGCGGGGGAGGAGTGAAGATAAGGGAAGGTATGGGAAGGGTGAGGCTGCACAAGAAGGAGAGGAGAGATCGAGAGGTGATGATATGAGAGAGAGAGAGAGAGAGAGAGAGAGAGAGAGAGAGAGAGAGAGAGAGAGGAGTGGGAAGAGAGATATAGATAGAAAGAGTGAAAGGTAGATGGTGAGAGACAGAGAGAGAGGGCGAAATACTGAGAGGGAGGACGAGTGACAAAGAGAGAGAGAGAGGGAAACAAAGAGAAAGAGACTGAGAGAAAGAGAGAGAGTGCAAAACACTGAGAGAGAGGGGAGAGAAAGAGTGACATAGAGAGAGAGGAAAACAAAGAGAAAGACTAGGAGAGAGAGAAAGAGAGAGGGGGCGAAAGAGCGACATGGAGAAAGAAAGAGCACAAGGGAAACAAAGAGAAAGAGAGAATGCGAAAGAGAAAAAGAAAGAGAAGGGGCTGTGATGTATGCACTCCCACACCCCAACAAGCACTGCCTCCACCGGGTGTGGGGTAGGGGAGGGGGCCCTCATTCTAGATCGAGAGCCCCCGATGGCGAGTATTCCGTTCACCCTGACACAAAATGGTATGTTACCCGTCCTCCCTATAATGTACATGAACTTTGCAGCGTGCAGTTGCGTGGGTGCGTGCCGGCCCCTCCGCCTCTCGTGCAAACAAGACCCGTAGAGTGGCCCCAAACACAAGCACATAGTGAGAGATTCACATCCATAGTCTACACAGACAAAATGGCCTGTGCAAAGTACCACAAAGATACACACGTTGTCTCTAGGCACATCCCCGCACCCTAAATGCAGCCGTCTGCAGACACCCTCGCCCCATGTACAACCTTAAAATTCCCAACCCCGTGTATGCACACACTGCACATGCAAACACAGGCCATTTACTACCCCGTGTAGGCACAGACGGCAGGTGCACATACAGATCACTGCACGTACACACACAGATAACTCCCAACCCCATGTAGGCATACATGCACGCACGCACAGGTAATTTCCAACCTCACATAGGCTCTGACTGCACGAGCAAACACACAAACCAATACCAGTCCCATAGGTGCTAACCTGACGCAAACACACAGACCATTCTCCCCAAAGCCACAAACTGCACACAGATCATTCCCAACCCCATAGAGGCATACACTGCACGAGCACACTCACAGACCATTCCCAACCCCATAAAGGCACACACTGCACACACACACACACACAGACCATTCCCAACCCCATAGAGGCACACACTGCACAAGCACACTCACAGACCATTCCCAACCCCATAAAGGCACACACTGCACAAGCACACTCACAGACCATTCCCAACCCCATAAAGGCACACAATGCACGCACACACACACAGATCATTCCCAACCCTATATAGCCATGTACTGCACGAGCACACACAGAGACCATTCCCAACACCAAAGAGGCACACAAAACCATTCCCAATGCCATATAAGCACACATTGCACGCGCACACAGACACGTAAATGTAATATATATTCCAAACTCATATAAACACACGCCGCTTGCTCACATGCACGCGGTTCATTCATAACTGCAAAGACACATATTTAGACATTATAGACACTGATCGTTATGATGCCATCGATAGCTGCTGATCTATGAATAATTTCTGTTAGGGTGTCATTGATAGCCGTAAGATAGAAGTATCACGGCTATGATGCCACTGATGACTATTGCAATATAATATTGCACTATTGTGATATAACAGATACCATTGTGTGACATAATTATTTCTGTTCTGATGATTTCATCGATAACTGTTGTGATATAATGAATTATTTATGTCATCACTATCGGTTGTGATATGGGTTAATTTCATAATGCTTTGATAAATGTCACGATACTGTAAAGTAGTTATATCAGTCGCTGTTATGAAATGGTGCCTTACATTTAACAGTGCCATTAAACAAGCTTGCGATCTGAATGAAGCGTTGATGTAACAAAGCCATCGAAGGCTGTCGTGACGTCATTGCTAGCTGTCGTGATGACACGAGAGCTGCCACTCGCGCCCATGTTTCAACAGAAGCCTCCGCTCCACGGGGAAAGCCCGCCCAGAATATTAGTGGGCACATCGGGGTGCGTGGGTGACTCGGAGGCAGTCCGCCTGGGTTTCCTTTCTCGTGGCCCTGCCACTCTCACGCGGTTTAAGAGTCCAAGGTGTGCGCTCGTCAGTCCAAACCTCTTCCATGTGAGTCAATATGCGGCAGGGGTCACTTATGCGGCACTCTCGTACCCTACATAGCATGTCACAGCACAGGGAACCGTATCTTCATCCGAATGTGTGTGTGCTATATTACCAGATGTTGTGTAGCGCGTTGTTTGCTGAACACCTGAGCTCTTTGTACAGTCTCAGGTCCGTTGCGGCTATCATCCCGCTGGGTTTCTCCGTGCAAGGCATCCAGGTTGATATCATTATAGCGCAGTAGGATGGCCTCAAGGCACTCCACGTTCTCCGCGTGTTGGTAAAAAGATTGATAATCGGTTCGACACTAGTGTTTTGATGAAAAAATCACTCAGTGGTTGGCTGGCATATGCTTCGCTGCGAGTCCAGGGAGCTGTCAACCCTGGGAGGAGGGGTCCCGCCCACTCCTGGATCGGGTTCCCGTGACTGACAGCGTCTCCGCGGCAACCTTATAACCGGCTCCCACCACCGCCTCCCGCCCACCCCGGGGTTATGTGTCCTACCAATTAGCGTGCGTCTGGGCCCTTCAGATGGCCGCTTACAATAATATTATGAAAAAGATGCCGGGGCTGCCTGAGAGAGCGAGCTTACTGTGGCATTCTATCACCGGCAATAGACACCCAAAGTCAAGTACCTGCGCAAGAACTTCACAAAAGTTTTCACATTTTTCTGGCGAGATGCCAATGCTTATATTCACTGCCCACCACTCTTATTTGTCCCTCCGTCTGAGGTAAAAGAAGGCTGCCAACACTTCCTGGTTTGAAGTGTTGGCAGCCAATTACAGCCAAGCTCGTGCTTGAAGGGTTAGGCTCCCCCCCCCCCGACTTCTGAATGGATTTACACCATTTAACAAAAAGGGCTCCTTCTGAACCAAGGGCTACCTTTTTGCCAAATTTGGTGTAATTCCGTTCAGCAGTTCGGGTTGTAGCCGTGTCTAAAGATTCCTATGGAAAATAACATGGGGAAAATACGTTTTGGGACCCCCCTTTTTTCTCGGCCCCTGCTTGGCAAATCACCCCGAAACTTTCAGGATAGGAGCTGACCGGAGCGGGCCATATGTTTTGAACATTTCGTGAAGATTCACCAAGTTATTGGGAAAACAAAAAACGCTTTTCCTATGGAAACTAGGCCCTAAGTATAACTATCTACTGGCGACTATAGATATATATGTATACACATACATACATACAGATATACATATATGTTAGATTTGGGGGTCTCTAGTTGGCGGAAGTAGGTACCTTTGTCCAAGTACGGGCCCTTCCGTCTACTCAGGGTAAGGGGGTACATTCCTAAAATAACCCCTGCTCACCCCCTTGGTAGCTTGGCACGAGCAGACAGGCTTATCTCAGAGGCAGTGTGTAAAGCATTTGTGAACACATACAGTAACCAAGTGACAACACTACAGATAGACTCCACACAAGTAGTATATCAAAAATAAGTATTCTTTATATAGACTTATCACAAGACCACAAATAACAAAAATCCACTACCGTACCTTAAAAATGGTAGAATTAGGTTAGTTCTCTTCAGATGTTAAAATGCGACACTTTGAGTTAAATGTACCTTAAGATGCGTAACGCTATACAACAAAAGTGTTGCAGGGAAGGTGATGCGTCGGTTCCTTACATGCAAGAACGGTGATACGTCGGGTCCCTACTGCTGTGTAGGGGATGCGTCGGTTCTTCTCTGCGAGGGGAGGTGATGCATCGGTTTCTCACTGCGCTTCCGTCGCAATGCGGCACGGAACGCCGTGATGCGATGAACATCCGGTGCAATGAAACAAAGATGGCGTCTCTTTCTTGATGCGACATGATGCGGACCGCGACAGGCCCTGCAACACGCTTCTCGGTGATACAGCAGCGTCTGCTGCAACTTCGATCCTCTTCTCTGGTGATGCGAGACGCTTTGACAACGATGCGAGCCGCAACAGGCCCTGCAACACGCTTCCCGGTGATGCGGTGGCATCTGATACGACGTTGATCCTTTTCTCCGGGGATGCGAGACGCTCTTGTGTTGTGAAGCGACAGCGGCAGTGCAGCGACACACTTCTTGCTTGTGAGTCGCGCTTCCAGCTCCTTACAACACTCAGTCCCTCAGAAAGCCTTGCACAGCAGCAGGCACTTCCAAAAGACTCTTGGGGAGCTGGTTGGTGGAGTCTGTTGTCGGTGAGACTTCAGCAGGAGGCAAGCTCTCTCTCAAGCCCTTGGAGACCCTTTACAAGTTGATGAAAGTACTGTGAGATGGTGGCCTGATATATGCTGTCCACTAGTTCTAGTGGGCACCTTGTATCAGTCCAAACAACCCCTTATGGTGAATGGTTAAAGACAACCTTATGTGAAAGCTATCCTAGTGGTAGCTATGGAGAGCAGCCTTCAGGCTAAGTCTCGAAGGAATGTAAAGCAACTTGTTTTACCAGTCCATAATCTCTTGAATGATCAAACGAAAGGACAACCACACCAGGTATATATTTAAAATATATGTATTTAGGTTAACACACACCCCTCTAGTCTCTTTATGAAACTGGAGTTCGAAGTACTTAAGTTACAAGTGATTAAGCATCAGTAAAAGCACAAATACACGTTTGGGCCCAAGGGGCGTACCAAACCATATACCAAAAAAGTGGTATGAGAACCATGACTGGAATAGGCACTAGGCCTATTGCCACTAGAATCTCTGGGACCCCAAGGAACCACCAAAGGTAGTGACACAGGGGACCCACAGGAGCCGTATGCAGTGTGAAAACACAACTGCGGGTTCCTATTATCTTCTATGGGCAATGTCGCGGTTGGAAATTTAAAGATTAGGGACACTTCTAATCGAGTCTGGACCAAACCCTTTTGGTCTTAAGAATTTCTAGGGCTAGCACCTACGAGAGCACCGGAGTACTCGAGTTACCTCACCCAGGGAAGCCGGGTGCATAGGTGTCTTTTGGTGTCGGGTCGCGTCGTCGATTTCTATGGAAGCCTGCAAAGAACTGCTGCTGCCGGGAAGAGGAGAAGTGTCCGAAGAGATCCAAGCCTGGATCTAGGATGCAAGGAACCTGAAAGCAGAGGGGACAGAGTCTGGGTCACTAGCCAGGGACCGAGGGCAGGATGGACCAATGCCCACAGATGTTGGGTGCTTCAGGTGAGTTGATGGGTGTCTTGACTCTTCAGCCACGAGGTCCAGGAGGCGTCCACGAAGTCCACGAGCTGGATTCGAGCTGTCCCACAAAGTCTGTCAAGTGCTGCAGTGTCGGCGACCATAAAGGACCCAACAAGCCTTGGCAACGGCAAGTCACTGAAAATCAGAGAAAGGACTGCGGTGCAGACCAGCAAGGTCTGAGTGACTCACCCAGTGACGGTAAGTCGGGGCACGTCTGGAGCAACCAGGTAAGCCCAATCAGAAAAGGAGTCGCCTTTATGGGGACCTGCTAACCAACGGGCTAGTGATCACGAAGGAGCCTCAAGCAATCGCACTTGAAGTTGGCCCACGGGTCACTCGTGGAGTGGAGGCCAACAATCTTCGGTACAAGAGGTTCTCAAGGCTGGGGCTACTCGGAGCCCAAAGCACAACTTCAAGGAGGACCAGGAAGATAGTGTTGCTGCAAAAGTTCATAGTGTCCAGGGGTCACGGTTCCACGTCACCCACGACAGCCACGGGCCTCAGCTTTGCTGTGGACTCAGGGTAGCCTCAGGGAAGTCTGGAAATCCACCTCTGGGGATGCAGAGACTTCGGCGTCCGGCGGGAGCTTCAGAATTGCAGACCGGCCAGTTGCTTCTTTGGAGCCTGCCAAGCAGGAGAGTCACGCCTTGACCCCAAGGGAGATTTCTTCAGTCTTCTAGTCAGGATAGAACATCGAAGGTCCAGGATGTACATTGCATAGTTTCGTCCAGGGTAATCTAAAGTCCTAGGGACTGGATTCCTATACTTATAGTAAGTTTAGGGGATGGACTAACTCTAAGGCCCCACCTATGGGTGGGCCAGGAAAGAGGGATGGTTACACCCATTTCCTTTGTCCAGTTTGGTGCCAGAGCAAGGGCAGGTAGCACCTGCAACCGGTTTGAACTGGAGTATGCACAGGGGCACCAAGTGTGCCCCCAGTGCATGACTTCAAAGCACCAGAGAGTGCTCCCGCCCAGCCCCAATACACATCAGCCTGTCTGGGGAGGTGGAGACACCTCCCCTCAACAGGAAACCTATTGTCCAGGCCTCCCCTGACGGAGTTTCGATCAGCAGCAGGAGGACAGACCCGTGTCTGTGGCAGAGGCATCCATTTTGTGATGCCAGGGCTCAGGAAGGTCCTAACGGGTTTAGCCAGTGTGAACATGTCTCTCCCTCTAGAAGGGTGGAATGCTACCCCCACCTCCAGGACTGGCGGGGGGGGGTAGTATTCCAAAGCGTTTGACACCAAACACGACATGTTTTGATGCAGCCATCCCAAAGTTAGCATTTACCACAAGGTTATAATGCACTTAAGAGTATATGGTATGGCTGTATCACAGAACAGCCATAAGCAAGTATTTCCGAAAGCTGCAGAGGGGCTCAGCTCATGCTTGGGCACCCTCTCACATAAAACCAAGCACTCTGCATTCAGGATTGTGAAGGTCTGCCATAGGAGTGACTTATAGGTTAATGTGTGTCATTATAAGGTAGTGATATAGGTAGCCTATACCACCGTAAGGGGTGCAAGCACACCCTTACCCAGGCTGCAGTAGCAGACCTGTGTTGTCATTTTGGAGTGCTTCCCAGGGGTGGCATAATACATGCTGCAGCCCCTGGTAGGCCTCTGAGGTACCTATGCCCTAGGTACATAGTATACCATATACTAGGGGCTTATAAGGCACTCCAGAATCCAATTAGATATGTACCTAATGTACATGGATACCATTTAAGAGAGGAAGCAGCTAGGCTGTGGTCCTGATTAGCAGGGCCACAGCCAGACTTAGGTCGAAAAACAGTGAAACACCAGCAAAAAGTGGTGGTACCCATGCCACACACACCAGGGCTTGTCCTACCTTATACTTACAATGCACCCTGCCCTTGGGCCTACCATAGGGGTGACTAATTTGCAGAAAAGGGAAGGTTTAGGGACTGGCAAGTGGGTGCACTTGCCCAGTCAGCATGGCAGTACCAGCCTGCACACAGTCTCTGCAATGGCAGACCTGAGATACTCTTTTACAGGCAGCTTCTGTGTGTGTCACAACCAGTGCTGCAAGCCCACCAGCAGCATTTGGTTTACAAGCCCTGGGCACTCCTGGTGCACTGTACTAGGGTCTGACAAGTACACCAAACTAGCCAATCACTGGAATCACTAATCCATACATCAGTTTATAATAGGGATATCATATTCACTTTAGCACTGATCAGCAGTGGTAAAGTGTCCAGCGTCATAAAACAGCCAACAACAGGTCAGAAAAAATACAGGAGGAAGGCAAAATGTTCAGGGATGACCCTGCAAAAAGGGCCAAGTCCAACACAATCCCCTTCCAGCCAAAGTGCAGGGTAGATCAATCACTACCTTGATGGGCTTCCCTGCTTTGGGAGATAGAACATGGACCTGACCCGCAACTGCAGAGGCATATTCCAGTTCTACGCCAATCTGAACCCATTTCAATCCCTCTGTCCATACTCTCAGGGCCCACCAAGCTAATACTTGGGGAACCCTTCTCCTCACCTGTGGACACCATCTGTGCAGCATCTAACCTTAGCTTGCTCACAGGTGTGTCCCAACAGACAGACAACAAGCCATAGTGGACACTGACAGTAGTCAGTGATGAGACCTAGGCCTTATGGCTCTCAGGGCTCTCAGGGCTCTCAAACCTCTGTGGTGTCAGAGAGCGGGGGCAGTAGCACCAGGTGCTTGGCACCCTTCGTCCATTCTCCCTCCTGTCAGGTCAGGTATGACATCCTGGCACTGACCCACCAGCCCCGGGCCTGTACCCGGCAGCTGGACAGGAGACTGGAGTGGGCTTTCCCACACCCGGTCCTCCTACTTCTTGTTGTGGCTCTGTACCCTCCTACCTGAAGTGGTACTCCCTTCCCGAATTGCCAGGGCACCTGTGGCAGGTGTCCTGCACAATTCGCCCACCAGTTCAGGGGTTCTATCCTGCAACTGGGTGTCCAAGTCAGGGGGGACACCTGAACCTGGCCCTCCAACCTAGGGTCTAAATCCTCAGGCTGCACCGGGGTCAGAGGTGAGGACTCCCTCCCTCTGCACCCCTTCCAGAGCACTGCACCCTCCCAACTGAAGTAGTTCCCCTAGAAGCTAGATCGGTCAGGACACTGATTACAGTTGCCCCTTCCTCCAGGTCAGACAACACCTGAACCAGGCTTCCCAACCCAGGCACCAAACCCTGCGGTTGAACCCTTGCCCGGCGCACCAGGACTTCATTGGGAGCACATATGCCCCCCGCCGAGGGTGACACACAACTCATGTGTTGTGTGACAGTCTGCCTGGTGCAGATCTCCCGAGCCCTGTCCATCTGACAGTACGTGAAAATCCCCCAGGACAGAAGTGGTGTCACCATGGTCATTCATCAGTGATTCAGCCCTTCTGGCTGGCCCCTGACCCACTGGTTCTTCCACTAGAGACTCTTTTCCCCTCTCACCCCTCACTCTGGACTTCTGCACCCTCCACTTAGGAGTGGCACTGCCAGACACCAGACCTGATGGAGGCCTGTTTAAAGACACTCCCAGTTCACTAGACACTAGGGGATCCCCCCAACGGGCAGCCCATAAGGACAGCCTAGGCTCCTTACCTGGTGTTCCCTTAAAGAACCATCCAGGCCCTGAGACTGGGTTCCGAGCACCTTGGGACATGCAACCCCACACTCCCTCCTTCTCCGCTGAGACAGGACGTGAGTCCCCACACCCCTCCCACTACATTGGGACCTAGCTGGGCTACTTTGAACCACTTCCACCACTCGAGGTTGGAAGACACCCGAGCCACTCCTCTGAAGGTCCCTCCCCAATGCTTCTCTAGACCTTCTGGAATCCACCAAAAGATCTGCCTCCAATGTGAGCTCCCTGGGGTCAAAGAACTCACTCTCCAACAGGTGTTGGCATAGCTCTGGAAAACAGGGACTTACAATATGCTCTCCCACAATTGGATCACACAGCTCCCTACAAGGGTTAACCAAACTATCCTTCACTTCACCATCCAGTGCCTTGCACACGTACTTCACACCACTCTCCTGAGATTGGCAAGACAGTATCTGACTGTGTCTGTCACACACACAACGCACTCTCTTCTGGGCGATCTTCACACTCACACACCAGGACTTCTACCATGGGGGAACCCCTCTCCCTGCACCTCTCAGCTAGAGTCAGTAGAGTGTCCCTCCCACAACTAGGACTATGAACCCCTGTGCCAGTTCCCCAATCCACCTCAGGGACACTGCGCACCACTGGAGCTACCTCACATCCTAGAACCCCCTGGTGTATGTCGACCCCCTCCTTCAAGTCAGGCGTCACATTTCTGGGTGCGTGCACTGCTCCCTCAGCACTAGATAACTTAATATTGCTGCCACCATCTGAGCTGAACTCCACCGCCAACCCAGCAAAACTCACTTCCTGAGCTACACACATTTCTTGTTGCTGGGCTGAGACACTCATTGCCTCAAGCCTCTCGAGCTCTAAATCAAGCTCCCTCATTCTCAACTCATGCTCAAACTGCATCCTCTTTTCTTCCAGGGCCAATTTCCTAGTTTGCAACTCCAATTCTAACTGCCCACTTAACTTGAGCTTGGTCAGCTCCATCTCATGCATCCTACACCTCTCCCTGTCCTCCAACTCCTCTGGGGACAGGCCTTTGGCAGAAACACTGCTACCTACTGGGGAAATTGCTCTCCTCGCCCCTGGACCCAATGGCCCACCCAGCTGCTCCTCTGCATTCTCAACCTCTTCCACATCCTCAGGGGTACTCCTTGCTGCGACCCAGGCCCTCAGCACCTTCTGGTACTCATCCTTCTTGGAGAGACCAGTCATTGCAACTTTAAATCTCCTGCAAAAGTGCTTCAGCTGCTTTACATCGTGGCATTCCAGTTTCTCCTCTTCCCAATCATTATCAACAGATGCTTTGGATGCTGCTTTCTCCATGGTGGTTAAAGTTGGCAGTTCTTTGCAAAAATAGAAAATCCCGGGAAAACAATCTACCAAAAGTATGTGGTCGAGTTTTGGTCTGCACTCACTAGCAATGTTCACCTATCACTGTATTTGAGTCACAAATGCAAGTCCAAATCCTCACCGCTGACCACCAATGTTAGATTTGGGGGTCTCTAGTTGGCAGGGGTAGATACCTTTGTCCAAGTAGGGGCTCTTGCGTCTACTCAGGGTAAGGGGGTACACTCCTAAAATAACCCCTGCTCACCCCCTTGGTAGCTTGGCACGAGCAGACAGGCTTATCTCAGAGGCAGTGTGTAAAGCATTTGTGAACACATACAGTAACCAAGTGACAACACTACAGATGGACTCCACACAAGTTGTATATCAAAAATAAGTATTCTTTATATAGACTTATCACAAGACCACAAACGACAAAAATCCACAATACTGTACTTTAAAAATGGTAGAATTAGCTTAGTTCTCTTCAGATGTTACAATGCGACACTTTGAGTTCAATGTACCTTAAGATGCGTAACGCTATACAACGAAAGTGCTGCAGGGAAGGTGATGCGTCGGTTCCTTACAAGCAAGAACGGTGATGCGTTGAGTCCCTACTGCTGCGTAGGGGATGTGTCGGTTCTTCTCTGCGCGGGGAGGTGAAGTGTCGGTTTCTTACTGCGCTTCTGTGGCGATGTGACACGTAACGCCGTGATGCGATGAAGTTCCGGTGCAATGAAACAAAGATGGCATCTTTTTCTTGATGCAACATGATGCGGACCGCGACAGGCCCTGCGACACGCTTCTCGGTGATGCAGCGGCGTCTGCTGTGACGCCGATCCTCTTCTCCGGTGATGCGAGATGCTTTGACAACGATGCGAGTCGCGACAGGCCCTGCAACATGCTTCCCGGTGATGCGGCGGCATCTGATGCGACCTCGATCCTCTACTGCGGTGATGCGAGGCACTTCAGGGACGCTGCGATGCCTCAGCGGTTCTTTTGGGCCGTGACAGGCCCTGCAACACGCTTCCCGATGATGCGCGGCGTCTGATGCGACGTCGATCCTTTTCTCCGGAGATGCGAGGCGCTCCCTTTTTGTGAAGCGACAGCGGCAGTGCGGCGACACGCTTCTTGCCTGTGAGTCACGCTTCCAGCCCCTTGCGACACACAGTCCCTCAGAAAGGCTTGCACAGCAGCAGGCACTTCCAAAAGACTCTTGGCTGGTTGGGTGAGTCTGTTGTCCCTGAGACTCTCTCCTCTCTCCTTTCTTTGGCAGTTTAGGCAACCACTGCAGGTCATCCGATGTCATCAGTGTTGGAGTGTCTCTGGTTTGAGAATGGCAGTCGGTAATTTAGAGTGGGTGTATCAAAGGTTATATTAGGGTGTGAGAAGATGCATCACTGACCATGTCAAGAGTGATGGATGTAATATGTAACGTCATCAGCAGTGCATTGCGGGGGCGCGAGTTATAGTTAGCTGAACTAACTATTTTAAAAAAAAATAATAATAATTTTATTTATTTATTTTCTTTAATTAACACATGTACAAAACAGAACATATAAAGACAATATCCATAATCATATATCTTGCAATATTCTCAAAACTCCTATTAGAGAGCAGTGTATGCCATTAAAAAAGAATCAAATCCAATAATAAAAACCAACATAAATTCCACAAAAAATTAACAAAAAAAAAAGAAAAGAAAAGGAAAAAACATATCCCAAACATCTGCATGCAGGATACAATCCAAAGTTACCTAGTCGTCTCGAAGTGTAGCCACATTTCCTAATGCATATGTCCATCCCACCATCAGTGCCCTCGGCATCTCTGTCGTACCTCTTCACTCATCATCAGTCGTACTGCCCAATAGGAAGGCCCGCAATGGCTCCCAGATATCTCGGGGTCTGGCCCTTTCCGGCAATTCTACCGCATATATTTCCATATTCTCTCTACAATATACTACATCTTTTATCCATTGTTCTACTTTAGGCCCACGCCGTCCCCCCAGACCATCGCCACCCTGCGTGCCGCCAACATTAGAGTCAATCTAACAAATTTCCCTGTTACACTTCTGAGGTGCGGCACACAGCAGAGTAGACATACGAGCGGGGTGCATTGCATATCCACCGACGTCATTTTCACCAAAGTCTGCACCACTTCCGTCCAGAATTTATTCACCTTTTGGCAGCCCCAGGCCAGATGCATGAAGTCATCACCCCCCTGTCCACATCTTGTGCAGCGGTCTGTGTCATGTAGTCCAAAGCTGTGTAAGCGTTTAGGGGTGTAATATACCTGATGTATATATTTAAAATGTATGATGCGCAGGTTACCATTTGCGCCCAGCGCACCCGTCAACTTGCATATGTGTTTCCAATTCTTTTCAGCTATGGGCTCCGCGAGACATAAGTTCCGCCTTTCCCAGCTTCTATCTGGTTCAGGATTACATTCGTTCTTTATCAACTTGTAGAGTCTGGATACCATTCTTCTGCTAGTGGGAGTGGTGAGGGCAAACTCCAATGATTGAAGTGTAGGCAGTTCAAGAGGGTATGTGGTGTAATGTAGCTTGGTCGCCTGTCGCAGTCTATGCAAAGCAAATCTAAATGACAGTGTCTGATTGCTTACATATTGCAAATCTTCCGGTGTGAGAACCGCACCAGCCGGATATAGATCTTGCATGTGCTGAAGCCCCGCTTCGTGGAGCAGGCGCATCGACGGCACCTCTTGAGTCACCGTCATTGCGGCGTGATGCTCAATGTACAGGATGGGTGCATAGATCGGCAGTTTCCGCGCCAAATGGCCTATCGCTTGCCATGCTGCTATTGTCGCATCTATCGAACTGATTTCTGTTTTCGGGGTGCCTCTCGCTCGGTGTGTTATGACGCTGTGTAATGGTACCGGATGGGCGTCGCCCTCCTCCACCGCAATCTGTGGGGTGTATGCATGTGGCCTGAGCCAGTAATACACGTATCTGGCCTGTGCGCTCAAATAATAGATATAGAAGTCTGGTGCCTCAAACCCCCCCTGCCGTATCCCTCAGTGAGGGTCGACCATTACACCCGTGCGATCTTGCCACCCCAGACCAACCTCACCAGCACTCGTCGAATATTGCGAAAAAACTCCTGCGTGAGCACCAGTGGAATATTATCGAATAAATACAAAAAGCGCGGCAGCACTACCATTTTAATCAGAGCAATTCGATCTGCTAGTGGGAGCGGTAGGGAGAGCCACAACTCCACCTGTTGTTCTAGTTTCGTGTATGCTCTACCATAGTTCTCGCGTATTACCGTATTTGGGTCTCTGTGGATCCACACCCCCAGGTATTTGACCGGATCAGTGGACCATACAAGTGGGTATTCCACATCCGGTGGTGTGGTAGACTCCGTTAGGGGAATGATGAGAGACTTGTCCCAATTAATAGACTAGCCCGATATGTGTCCAAATCGGATATATTCACGAAGTAGATGGGACAGATACTGGGACGGCTCGCGAACAAACAGCACCTAGCTGAACTAACTATAACGGGGTAATTTCTCTGGTTTTGTACGAGAGAAATGTCCAACTAACTCTAACTTTCCCTAAAACCTATGTTTTTTTCAGTGAATTTCTAAGGTTTTTTAAATGCTAATTTCTAACTATAACGTGCCTGAAACCTATGTTTTTTTTTCAGTGACTTTCAAAGGTTTTGTAAATGCTAATTTCTAACTATAACGTGCCTGAAACCTATGTTTTTTTAAGTGAATTTCAAAGGTTTTTTAAATGCTAGTTTCTAACTGTGCCTACAGAGGTAGGACATGTGAAGAAAGAAGAAAAAACGCACAGAAAGAAGCAAAAGAAATGCAGAACGAAGCAACAGAAGTCCACTAAGACGAAGAAAAGTGCAGGAAGAAGCAAGACATGTGCAGAAAGAACCAACAGAGGAGTAGAAAGAGGCCTTGTAGCAAAATCATCCTGTGCCCACAACTTTTTCAGACGGGTATTGGTGGTAACTGACTCTGACTAACCAGGCCTAGAGCCAGTGCAATGCTAAAAGACACTTAGAATACAGTGAAAACAACTACATACACTAGGGAACACTATGCGCTGGGGTATCCCTGTTATTAGCATTACCTCCTCTGTAAGGCCCTAGTACATGATAGGCCAGGGGGATTAAAACTACCTCTAAGTCAAAGGTACAGAAAAATGCTACTTTAACTAGTAGTCGCGTTTGCAGAGTGGTGGATAAAGGGTGCTGGGCGTCCAACCAACGCTCAGGAATTTCGCTACGTCGGACTTACAGGAGGTACCAGCAGGGATTCTTGGCCCCCAAACTCCCTCAGGACTAAATTGGACTTCATCCCCCATCCTGTAGTCTGCCACGAGGCATGTTTGCAGAGTGGTAGAGAAAGGGGGCCATGGCCTCCGAAGACATCTTAGCAATTTCACTGTTTGGGACTTACTGGAGGTAACAAGAGGGGTAGTTGGCCCCCAAGGACATCCTTGGGGGCCAACTTCCCAAACTATTACCTCCAGTCAGTCCCACACAGCAGCATTGGTAAGTACTCATACCACACCACGCCCACTTTGCCCACCACTCTACAAACGCGCTCCCTGGCACACTCTTGGATGGGAAATGAGGACCCCTTCACTGCTGGGGGCCTTTAGAGGCCAACTAGCCTACCTTTCACCTCCTGTAAGCCCCACGCAGTGGGATTGGTGAGAGGTAGACAAAGGCCATGCCCCCTTTCTCCACCACTCTGCAAACACGCCCCCTGGCACGTTGTAAATTGGGGGATGAAGTCCCCTTGAATCCTGAGGGTCCCTAGGGTCCAACTAGCCCACTAGGTACCTCCAGTAAGCGCCACAGAGCTGCATTGCAGAGAGGTGTAAAAAGGGGCATGGCCTGGACCACCTCTCTGCAACGCAACCCCGTGGCGCTTACTGGAGGTACCTAGTGAGCTAGTTGGCCCCCAGGGGCCCTCAGGATTGAAGGGGAATTAATTCCCTAACTTAAAACGTGCCACAAGGCGTGTTTGCACATATGTCACCTCAGGCCCCACCCCTCCCTTCACCACTGTGCAAACGCACCCCGTGGCGAGTTTTAAGTTGGGGGATTAAGTCCCCTTGAATCCTGAGGGTCCCTGGGGTCCAACTAGCCCACCAGGTACCTCCAGTAAGCGCCACAGAGCTTGGTTGCAGAGAGGTGTAAAAAGGGGCGTGGCCTGGACCACCTCTCTGCAACGCAGCCCTGTGGCGCTTACTGGAGGTACCTGGTGGACTAGTTGGCCCCTAGGGACCCCCAGTATTGAAGGGGAATTAATTCCCCAATTTCAAACGTGCCACAGGGTGCATTTGCAGAGTGTTGCTGGGAGGGGGCTGGGCCTCTGAAACAATCGCGTCTTTTGTTTTTTCTTTTTTTTTAGAAGGGGGGCTGTGTGGCCCCCCTTCTTTTCCTTTTTTTTGGGCCCTGGGGACCCCATCCCACAGGCCCTGACCATTTAAAAAAAAAAAGAAAAAATGAACGGGAAGGGGGCCGCGTGGGTCCCCCTCCTGTGGCAAATTCCGGCCCCGGGGACCCCATCCCCTGGGGCATGGCACATTATTTATTTATTTTTATGGAGGGGGGCTACGTGGCCCTCCTCCTGAGGCCTCTATTAGCCCCGGGGCCGGCCTTTATTTATTTATTTTTATTTTGGGGAGGGGGTTGTGTGGCCCCCTTCCCGGGCCACTTCTAGCCCCGGGGACCCCATCCCCCGGGGCCGGCCCTCTCCTTTGGGGACCGTGGGGTAGCCCCAATTCCCGCACAGTCCCGCCGGCTACCCGCATCCTGCGGGAGCCGGCATTGCTTTTCCAAATGGGGAGCTGCTAACATGGAGCTGCTAATATGCAGCTCCCCTTGTGGTGAAGCAATCTGCTTTGCTTCATTGAAGCGAGAGCAGATTTCCCTGCTCTTGCTTCAATGAAGCAAAGCAGTTTGCAATGACAGGGCGGAAGCCATGCGGCTCCCACCCTGTCATTGCAAACAGCAGTGTCCCGGGGGTGGGCACCCCGGGACACTGCAGGAGCCGGCCCTGGGGGATGGCAGTCCCCAGGGCCATCACGGGCTCCAGGCGGGGGGCCGCGCGGCTCCCCTCCCTTCAATTGCAAAGCCCCGGGGAGGTGGTGGCCCCCGGGGCTCGGGGTCCGTAACGGACCCCCAAATTAGCATTTTAGTGCCCCAGGGAGGTGGCAGTCCCCGGGGCATGTGGGTGGCTCGAGCCCTCCCACACAGGTATATTTTTTATTTAAAAAACAAGCCCTGGGGGTGGCGGTCCCGGGGCTGCAGGGGGGCCGTGTGCCCCCGCAAATAATTAATGAAAACTCTGGGGGGTGGTGGTCCCCTGGGCTTGGGGGGGCTTTGGAGGCCCCCCACACATTTCCAAATTAGCCCCAGGGGGTAGCAGTCCCCGGGGCTGCGGGGGGGCTGAGTGTTTCTACCCTGCCCCCTGTTCTTGTTTTTTGCGGTTTTTTTCTGTTTTCTTGTGCCTCGGTTACGGAGGCACAAGATGGCTGCCAACACTTCCTGGTTTGGAGTGTTGACAGCAAATTAGAATAAAGCTTGTGATCGGGAGGGTGCGCGGATCCACCGCGCCTCTATATATCGAAACTTTTCTTTTTTGATTTTCTCGGCAACTACTGAATGGATTTACTCGATTTAAAAAATAGATCTCTTTCTGAACTATGGGCTGCCTTTTTGCTAAATTTGGTGTAATTCTGTTTAGCAGTTTCAGCTGTAACCGTGTCTAAAGTTTCCTATGGAAAATTGATTTTCCTACCTCTATTGTTTGAATTTCCCAGGAACTACTGAACGGATTCACTCCATTTAAAAAAAAAAAACTCTTTTTCTGAAACAAGGGCTACCTTTTTACCAAATTTGGTGGAATTCCGTTCTCAGTTCGAGCTATAGCCGTGTCTAAAGTTTCCTATGGGAATTAACATGGAGAAAACATGTTTTGGGACCCCCCCTTTTTCTTGGCCCCCGCTTGCCGAATCACCCCGAAACTTTCAAGACAGGAGCTGACCGGAGCGGGCCACGAGTTTTGAAAATTTAACTAAGATAAGATTATATATATATATATATATATATATATATATATATATATATAGAGAGAGAGAGAGAGAGAGACTATATATAGATCACTTTTTTTTAAAGGTGTGGTTTCCCTTTGGGACGATTGCGGCCACGCTTCTATAAAAGGAAAGAAACCAGCCCCCAAAGGGGGTCTGCCAGTGAGCAGGAGGGACGATTGCACCCCCCCGAGGAATACAAAAAATGCCCCCATTTACACATGGGTCGACCCTCCCAGATGACATCCCTAGTGTCTAATGAGGTTTCTTGTCCATGGATCGCAGATCCACCACCAGGAAACCTTTTCAGGAAGGCCTCGTTTGAAGGGGAGACTTCTCCCTTTCAAATGAGGCCTACCTGAAAGCTGGGGAGATCTTTTTCTGCCTGTTTTCCTCACCAGAGTCGAGCGCTGACTTACCTGCTGAATCCTAGGCTCCAGTTGGGGAAAACTGTGGCGTCAGCACACCGGGGTGGGGGGGGGGCAGGGAGAGACTGTAGCAATTGCGCATCTCCACCATGGGGTTAAAAATTTAAAAAAACAACCGGAGCATTTCAGGAAGCCAACCCTGGTGTCAGCCAATGGCCGTTCCCCGCACCAGGGAGGTAGTCAGTGGCAGCTGCCACGTATCAGGGGTGGCGAGGATGGGAAGGGGTGTAGAGAACTAAAAAGAAATTTTAAAAAAACGTACATCACCACCGCATCTCTCCTCTGTCGTCTCTCTGCATCAGGCCGCAACAGAAACAGGAAGCACACAGGCTCCCCTAAGCCAATAACGATGCTGCTGTCGGCAGCATTGTGATTGGTCTGAGCACCGTGGTTCAGCGCTCAGACTGGGACTATGGGCCTGTGCATGTTATCCAATCAGGCTGTAATACAGTCTGGTGGAGAACATGCTAAGTGCTCGTGACTGGATGGCTGGCCAAATCGTCATGCGCACTTACAGAATGCCCACTACTTCTCCCCTGCTCTCTGACCAGAGCAGCCCCACCCCGCAAACCTGCCTCAGCATGGAGAATCACAATGATAATAACATCGAGTTATTATCCTTTTATTTTTCCTTTTTTTTACATTGCTGAGAAGCAGTGGGCTGACGCTCCTCAGCCTTAGCAGAGGAGCTGCCACTGGAGGTAGTGCATGTGTCAGCCATTGGCCGACGCACCCACCAAAGGGTTTAAGGGTTATAAATTGCAGAATGTTCCGGCCACTGCATATTCAGTGACTTCAATCAGGTTTCTCTTGAAAGGCTCCTCTTATATTGCATCACCATAACCAAATTAGAGCAATTGAGGGATACTTTTATTAGGCAATGCAGGGATGAGAAGGGTCCTGATAGGGCAAGCACTGCCACTTGAAATAGGACAACCACCATTTAGCAGATGGCTGCTGGCATATGGCTATGGAAATACCCAGAGCTCTTTTCTAGAGTGAGGGTCATCAGATCACAGACACTCCAGAACCTGTGCCCTTTGAGACAGAAAAGAATCAAGTTAGATAATCTAACCAAGAGCTGCAGCTAACTACAACATATTGGATGCTGCTTCAATGAATCAATTAGTCAGAGTTTGACTCAAGACTTTAGTCTGAATTTCTGTGTATACACCCATTCATATGTGTGTGTATGTGCACAATGGAATTACATTTATACAGAGCTTCGTAACCAAAAAAAGGCACCAAAATAATTTCGGCAGACGAAAGCTACTCCATACATTTTGGCTCATGAGTTAGCTCCGTGGGACTGCCCTGCCAAAAACGTGTGAGTTTGTCTAGACCACATGCACATCTTTAATTTAAAGGAGTGCTTTAAAGGGGGTGCGGGAAGAGTACAGTATGATGTTACAAATAAAGATTGTTGGATCCACCTGAGGATGGAGCTTAGGTCCTGTGTGCATAGGAGTCTGTTTGTTGTATGGTGTTCTCCTTTGTGCACTCCTTGCTTTGGAGTTTGGCGATCTCAGTACTCCATGTCTTTAAATGTCCTCCAGAGACCTTGTCAGATATGGGCAGTTGCTAGAGGGTACAGCTTAGTCAGCAAAACAGATCTTGAAGGTGATTTTGGCACTCAGGAAACCAATGGATTTCTAGTCGTCTTGGTGTGATAATGTCATACTCTCTGAGTCTAGATGAGCTGTGCAGTTGTGTACAGAACACTCTTCTGATGTGTCAAGTGGGCATCGGAGAAACCAGTGAGAGGAAAGTGAAGCCATCCAAATGAGAAAAGACCTGCACTTTAATGGCTACTCTGAAGACACGAATACAGGCACATTGAGATAAACCTTGAATATATGTAGCAAGGACAGCTAGTGGCATCCTGTTTTGGTAGTTAGTGGGAGTCTTGCTACTGAAGATGAGACAATGTGAAAACTATCAGATATGCTATTTGCATATATAAAAGACACATATAGCGTAGCCGACGCGTTTCGTCCAAGAGGACTTCTTCAGGGCTACAACAAACAGATACAAAAGTATTTTACAAACATGTTTACAAAAATATATATCTACACATATATACAATTAAAACATTTTCTAATCTTGATAATCCATATATACATTTTTCCTATACAAAAGTGCTAAAAACACCAAGTGATGTTCTGTGACTCCTTGTACGCATCTTTTAGATAGTTACAGAAATCCATGATTATTCTTGAATTCTACACCCGCCAATTACACATCATTATACTTTTTATAGTTGTATTTCATCCTATCCATCATTTTCTAGGAATAAAACCATTCCTTTTTGTAAATCCATTATGTACGGATCGAGTAAAGGCATATGAACAGAAACTATTGTTCTCTTTTTATTTTAAACCAGGGCCAAGCGGTTTTCTTGTTAATGAAACAAATTACTATTTTATACCACAACAATTGCTATTAGTGTACTAGATTTTGCTTTTTTGTTATTATTATTATAAAACATGATGTACCTAATTTGTAATTTTTCTAAGCATCTAAACATTTCATTGTCTTCCCTCTTTTCTGATATTAAGTTTTAATGGTCATGAATATAATGTATGGTCTTACCAAAGTTCTGAGATATAAAAAGGGCTTCGTCTTATTCCCCTCCAGCGTCAAGAGATGCAGCTAAGCCTTCCTCTACTAGGTCAAACTAAATAAGTTAACCTAATATTAAGGAAAAAGAGAATATCTATGTACAGTGTCCTGACCATTGAATAATATTATAATAATCCTTCGTTCTAGAGAGGCAAAAAGACAATGCATACCTTTTTTATTATATTGCTTGATAGATCATGGTTCTTCAGTTTGTTATTCACCTTTATGAAGTTTATGATTATATCTGCAATTTGTAGAAAAAAAGAAGGAAAACTAAAAGGATGTAGTGTTACTACTAACAATTTTAGTCTGATTTGATGAGAGGACATAATCTTTATGGCTAAAATAGACCTCCCACGACTATCCTTTAGGTGCCATAATATCAACACAGTGTCCTACTAGATGGACACATTCAATAGAATCCAGGACATTATCCTTTTAATACAGGATCTTTACATTGTTGAGTATAAGTGAGAATTTCTATATATTTTGTTGGTCCCCGCTGGATGGAGGGAATCTGCTCCTAAACTCTGGTAAGCTCTATCGATTTCAGGGTGATTTAGTTATTTAAATAAGGAACTTAGCGTTGTGCCAGTTGGTTTATTGACATTGGCTCTCTTTTTTGATAAAACTCTAGGTAGTATTGGTGTAACTTTGAGACTTAAATGATAAAGATATTGTCCTGTGCTGAGTCGTAAACAGATAACTTATGACTATGGGGACCAACAAAATATATAGAAATTCTCACTTATACTCAACAATGTAAAGATCCTGTATTAAAAGGATAATGTCCTGGATTCTATTGAATGTGTCCATCTAGTAGGACACTGTGTTGATATTATGTCACCTAAAGGATAGTCGTGGGAGGTCTATTTTAGCCATAAAGATTATGTCCTCTCATTAAATCAGACTAAAATTGTTAGTAGTAACACTACATCCTTTTAGTTTTCCTTCTTTTTTTCTACAAATTGCAGATATAATCATAAACTACATAAAGGTGAATAACAAACTGAAGAACCATGATCTATCAAGCAATATAATAAAAAAGGTATGCATTGTCTTTTTGCCTCTCTAGAACGAAGGATTATTATAATATTATTCAATGGTCAGGACACTGTACATAGATATTCTCTTTTTCCTTTATATTAGGTTAACTTATTTAGTTTGACCTATTAGAGGAAGGCTTAGCTACGTCTCTTGACGCTGGAGGGGAATAAGACGAAGCCCTTTTTATATCTCAGAACTTTGGTAAGACCATACATTATATTCATGACCATTAAAACTTAATATCAGAAAAGAGGGAAGACAATGAAATGTTTAGATGCTTAGAAAAATTACAAATTAGGTACTTCATGTTTTATAATAATAATAACAAAAAAGAAAAATCTAGTACACTAATAGCAATTGTTGTGGTATAAAATAGTAATTTGTTTCATTAACAAGAAAACCGCTTCGCCCTGGTTTAAAATAAAAAGAGAACAATAGTTTCTGTTCATATGCCTTCACTCGATCCGTACATAATGGATTTACAAAAAGGAATGGTTTTATTCCTAGAAAATGATGGATAGGATGAAATACAACTATAAAAAGTATAATGATGTGTAATTGGCGGGTGTAGAATTCAAGAATAATCATGGATTTCTGTAACTATCTAAAAGATGCGTACAAGGAGTCACAGAACATCACTTGGTGTTTTTAGCACTTTTGTTTCGGAAAAATGTATATATGGATTATTAAGATTAGAAAATGTTTTAATTGTATATATGTGTAGATATATATTTTGTAAGCATGTTTGTAAAATACTTTTGTATCTGTTTGTTGTAGCCCTGAAGAAGTCCTCTTGGACGAAACGCGTCGGCTACGCTATATGTGTCTTTTATATATGTAAAGAGGAGAAGAATTCAATAAAGAAATAATTTTGAAAGAACACCTGCTGAATGGACAGACATATTTTATGATTATAAAATAACTTTGTGGAGTGCTGGATCACAGTGAACTGTTGACAAGTTGTAGGGTCTTTTGATCCTAAGGGGGTTTAGGGGTATTTAACCTCATGATCCTTGGCACCCGAAGAACATTAATAATTTTGACTTGACTTAATGATTTGGTGCAATCACTTTCTGCCTTATACCCCGTTTCTTTTGTGTATTGTGATTTAAAAGTAGGCCTGGGCGAAGCACTACGCTACGCTCGCGTAGTTTGCGAAGTTCGCGCTACTTCGCACTACGCGAACTGCACGTAGCACAGTGCGAACACGCGTAGCGTAGTGTTGCGTAGTGCTGCGGTCATTTTTTGCTTGCTCCCGGTCCTCAACGTCAAGTTGGCGACCGCGAGCAAGCAAAATGACATCCTGGCGAGACTTTTTCCTTGTTCGCGATCGCGAGCATGGAAAATAAACCTCCCGGCGAGATTCCCAACGCGAGGAGGTCAGGTTTCTCATTGCGAGGGGTCGCGTATGCTCGCGACCGCTCGCGATGAGAAACTACCAGTTCGCGTTGAGAAAGCTGCTGCTCGAGTAAAAATCTACTCGAGCAGCAAAAAACTACAGCTCGCACTGTGCAAGATGCCATTTTCAATGATTGCACAGTGCCGGTTGCTTGTCCGCACTGTGCAATCATTGAAAACAACATCTTGCACAGTGCGAACATGTTACTATGCAGTTCGCGAAGTGCTACGCGTAGCTCGCGTAGTGCGAACTTCACTTTGCGTAGCTTCGCGAAGTGCTACTTCGCGAACTACGCCCACCCTTATTTAAAAGTAGGTAGATTTGCACGATCAAGGGTCGTATAATAACACGGATAATGGATTTTGAGGATAATAGAGAAGGAATGTTGGGGGAGTTACTTAAAAATAAAAAATGTTTACCGACAGAGCCCCAACAAAACAGCAATCAGAAGAGTGAAGGCCTTAAGGATAGATTCTTTCGTTTGGAAAGATTGAAAAAACAAGAGCTTGGTAAATGGTGGGATGGGGCCACTTTAAAAAAATATTTGGAAAACAAGAGAACCCCTCGAGGATTGAGAATCCTAATATTCCCAAATTACGAAGATCTAGACAGTGATTTACTAAAGGACTGGGAAGAGGGTCTATATGATTCCTCATTTAGGATGATGGGAATTCTGATTACAAATTCAGAAAGAAAAGTAAAAAAGATTAGGGATGAAATTCTGATATTAGAAAAAGAAATTTTGGATATGAATTTAAAAGAGGCAACTATGAAAAATTATGAGATTTTGAAGAAAGAACTTACCTGTTATCAGATTTATCTAAAGGATAAAAAGCAAAAACAGAGCCCCCACAAAACAGCAATCAGAAGAGTGAAGGCCTTAAGGATAGATTCTTTCGTTTGGAAAGATTGAAAAAACAAGAGCTTGGTAAATGGTGGGATGGGGCCACTTTAAAAAAATATTTGGAAAACAAGAGAATCCCTCGAGGATTGAGAATCCTAATATTCCCAAATTACGAAGATCTAGACAGTGATTTACTAAAGGACTGGGAAGAGGGTCTGTATGATTCCTCATTTAGGATGATGGGAATTCTGATTACAAATTCAGAAAGAAAAGTAAAAAAGATTAGGGATGAAATTCTGATATTAGAAAAAGAAATTTTGGATATGAATTTAAAAGAGGCAACTATGAAAAATTATGAGATTTTGAAGAAAGAACTTACCTGTTATCAGATTTATCTAAAGGATAAAAAGCAAAAAAAGATCATAAGGGATGAGAATGATTATGAGCAGGGAAGGATTTTTACATTCTTGAGAAAATATGATGATATAATTCCTAAACAGACCACTGAGTTGAACATAAGAGGGAAGATGCCTAGTGTTTCTTCCAGTAGTACCTCCATATCATCTATAGAAAGTGATCCAGGGAAGGGTCCGAGCAATCTAGAGACGACACCATCCACTTCCCTTTTTTTACGGGAGGTCCAGCGATACAGGCTGGGAAACCAAAAGAAAAACCTAAATCAAGGACAAGACGGGGAGGGAAGAGGCGTAAAAATGGGAGTACAAACCAGACAACAAAGCAGGTTGACACAAGGGAGGAAATAACTGACAGTTTGAACACAAATGGTAGAGAAAATGAAAACTCTGGGGGTAAGGAACCTAATGTTGTTAACCTATCATCTAGGATTTTGAATGATCAAGAGACCAATGTACTGAAGAAGGGCCTTAATTTTTGTATAACTAAGAACTGTGACTTTGTCAATGTACATACAGATGTATTTAAATTTGTATGCAAATTACAATTAAAAAGATATTTTTCTGAACACTCATGTACTTCTACTAATGTTTTAAGAAATGATAATCCTGAAACGTTGTTGACAATCAAAGAATTACATGATATACATTTGTTAGCCACAATCGATGAGGATGATTTGGATGTGGATATAGTACAGATGGCTAGTCTTTTAGACATAAAAGAAGACACAACCATAGATAGTGGTTTAAGAAACAAATCCAGGTTTCCACCTTCCGGAACTCAAGATACGTATATTCAGGAGTTCATTGAAAAAGTAACACATCAGTTACACAAACTAGAAGATAGACATGGAAAAAATTCATATTGTTCACATCATCATAATCTCTCAAGAGTAGAGGAAGCCCTTCTCAAAAACTTACAAGAAGATCCACAATTGCTGATACGTGCAGCTGATAAAAGGGGGAATGTAGTGGTTATGGATCTATAAGATTACTTAGGTGAAATAGAAAGACAACTGAATAATGATAGCTGCTATGAGAGGATCATTACGAAACCTATCCCTGAAATAGAAAGAACCATCAACGCCAAACTGTGTGATTGGCATGAAACGGGATTACTCTCAGAGCATGAATATCGTTACCTACAGACCCATAACTCTAGATACCCCTGCATATATATACTCCCCAAAATACACAAAGGGGAGGTATTTCCAACAGGCAGACCGATCATCTCTGACAATGGCGGCCCAACTGAGCGACTCTCAGAGTATGTTGATGGTTTCTTACAACCCTTTGTGAAAAATCTACCCTCTTACCTTAAAGAAAGTAGGGACGTGTTATGCAAGCTTGAAGATTTTGAATGGGACAGTCTGAACGTTATGTTTGTCACCATGGATGTTGAAAGCTTATATATATGCATCCACATAGAACGTGGTATGGAAGCTTTACAACATTTCTTATATAAAAGAAATGCTCAACATCTAGAACATTCTATTATGCTTTTGGAAATGTCACGCATAATCTTGACTATGAATGTCTTCCTGCACAATGGACTTTGGTTCCTCCAGAAACAAGGCACAGCCATGGGATCCAGGTTTGCTCCGTCTTATGCAAATCTTTTCATGGGTCTGTATGAGGCGGAGCATGCCTGGGGACCAGGTGCTAAAAAATGGATCAATAATGTCATATTTTTTGGCAGGTACATTGATGACATTATGATGATATGGAATGGCTCTGAAAAAGAACTTTTGGAATATCAGACTTACCTGAATATAAACAGGTTCAATATCAAGCTAACTATGAACCATTCACGTAAAGAAATTGAATTGCTGGATCTGAGATTGTATACAAGGGATCAAAGGATACAAAGCGAAGTATATAAAAAACCTACTGCATGCAATAGTGTGCTCCATGCGGAAAGTGCCCACCCCAGTGCAACCATCAACGCAATACCCTATGGCGAAATGGTTCGCACACGAAGAAATTGCAGCGAGGAAGACACTTTTAATACTAATCTAGGATCTCTAAAAAACAAATTCATGAGAAGAGGGTATTCCAAGAAATCTTTAGATCTTGCTGAGACTAAGATCAGGAAGCTTGATAGAAAGAGTACTCTTATACAGAGAAAGAAACAAGAGATCAAGACACACAGGGATAACGTGACTTTCATAACTGAATATAATGCCTTCAGTAATCATATTTACAATATATTATGAAAGAACTGGCATTTATTAACAAAAGCACAACTCCCCGAGGGTACTATCTCCGTGAAACCAAGGGTGGTTTACAGGAAGGGCAAAACCATTAAGAATGTCTGATGCCCTAGTTATGTAAAACAACAGAAAGAACACACGGGCTTTTGGCTCCCTCAAAAACCGATGGGCTTCTTTGTCTGTGGCTCATGTAATATCTGTCAATTTGGGGTGCACAGGAAATCAAGGTTCAAATATAACACTGAAAGGGAATTCAGGATCAAATCTTTCATCAATTGCAATTCCACACATACTGTATATATAATTGGATGTTCCTGTAACAAAATCTATGTGGGCAGCAGTATTCGCTGCCTTAAGGTCAGAATACAGGAACATGTAAGAGCGATAAAAAATAGAGATAACAAATATCCAATCGCCATTCATATCTCTGAATCACATCCGGATAAGACAGCAATTTGGTTTCATGCTATTGATCTCGTGAGGGCTCCAGAAAGAGGTGGAGATAGAGAAAAAATGCTAAGACAGGCTGAAGCAAGTTGGATTTGCCGCCTTAGAACTATTAGTATGGGTCTGAATATTAACAATGAAATCTATCATTTTCTTTAAAAAGGCTAAAGCTTAATTGTATAATCTATTGTAATATATTTCCATTTGGCATTTGACTGTTAAATGTATGAGTCGTAGTGACATTTATACAGATTTCAGACTATCATGGTAGGAGGAATCTTGAATAGATCTTGAATCCTGTCACCAATGGTCTCCATGTTGGGAGAATATAATATGTTACTAACCAACTTCAGTTGATACATTTTCTATCAATATCAGCTGTAGCACTGAACTAGTCCCTTGTGTGCAATAAGCAGTATTACTACTCTATGACGACGCTTACCTACTCAATGTCTGACCCTGAATACAAACATGGGTATCAGTGGAAGAGAGCGTCTATAATTATTTATTGATTTATTTTCTCAAAAAAACTTTATATTATTTACGTGTATAGTATTCATATGTACCTTACATGTAATTAATTTCAGTTGATACAAAAAATAATGTTTTATCAGCATCAGATGCAGCACCAAACTAGTTCTCTGTTTGTAATGAGTGGCATTATCACTCTATGACGACGCCTACTTACTCAATGTTTGACCTTGAATACAAACCAGGGTATTGGTGGAAGAGGGCCTCTATGTTTATTCATTTACTTTCTCAGAATACTCTCTACTATATACGTATGTAGTACTAATATGTACCTCATATTTGCAATAGATATAACGTAGAATAAATTCCAGGTTGATTTACATCCATGTATTATATCTTCTTGAACATATATGAACTATAACACTCTTCCAAGATGGCGTCTGTTTATGCGTAAAAACGACTCCGATTGAGTAGTTAATGCTCATATTGTATTGTATGACCACCTATTTGGGACTCTCATCAGACATGAGATAGAAATCATTCCTCTGTTTCTTTCCTCCTTTTTTTGGAAATCCCTTTCTCAATACAATATCGAGGTCCCATCTACCACTACAAGATGGCGGCACCATACTTGACTATGAGGACTCGTTTATGATGGCGTATGTTTAAGTAAAATATTAATAATTTTATTGAATGATCAATGTTAGCGTATGAAGAGAGTATTACAACTATCTTGAAACGCACTATTGAAATACATTTTGACCACATTATCATGTCGAAGATGTTTCTTCGATGGTGGCACTATTTAGGATAGCGTTTATTTACATCAAACATTGTTATCTAATAACCAATGTCTGAACACGAAGGATTTATCATAACCATTATATATAATTTTTAAATGCATTACTTGGAATAAATCACAATGTTGAATACTAACTCGGAAATACTGATGTTAGTAAAATATGGATATTAAATACACTGCTACAAGATGGCGGTTCCTAATCGTGAACACAATACTATGTCGAAATACGCCACTATAAGATGGCGGCGCCGTATTCGATCGCTAAGATCCGTTTAAAAATGATGTTTGTTCACTTAAAATGTTGTGATTTAACAATTATTAACTATAAAGGAGGACTATATGCCAGCTATATCTTAATGCTTTACCAAAATAAATTTGCGAGTCTAAGAATATTCGGAGAGGGTAGTGGCAATACAATATTGATGTTAAATACACCATCACAAGATGGCGGTTTCGTATTTTAGCAATCACCTCCCAATATAATTTTACTCGCTACAGGTGAGTGTTTGGATAGTGTATTTAAAGCGGTTCATGAGCTGAGCTCATTACTGCATGGACCGCTGGATGGAGGGAATCTGCTCCTAAACTCTGGTAAGCTCTATCGATTTCAGGGTGATTTAGTTATTTAAATAAGGAACGCTGTGCCAGTTGGTTTATTGACATTGGCTCTCTTTTTTGATAAAACTCTGGGTAGTATTGGTGTAACTTTGAGACTTAAATGATAAAGATATTGTCCTGTGCTGAGTCGTAAACAGATAATTTATGACTATGGGGACCAACAAAATATATAGAAATTCTCACTTATACTCAACAATGTAAAGATCCTGTATTAAAAGGATAATGTCCTGGATTCTATTGAATGTGTCCATATAGTAGGACACTGTGTTGATATTATGGCACCTAAAGGATAGTCGTGGGAGGTCTATTTTAGCCATAAAGATTATGTCCTCCCATCAAATCAGACTAAAATTGTTAGTAGTAACACTACACCCTTTTAGTTTTCCTTCTTTTTTTCTACAAATTGCAGATATAATCATAAACTACATAAAGGTGAATAACAAACTGAAGAACCATGATCTATCAAGCAATATAATAAAAAAGGTATGCATTGTCTTTTTGCCTCTCTAGAACGAAGGATTATTATAATATTATTCAATGGTCAGGACACTGTACATAGATATTCTCTTTTTCCTTTATATTAGGTTAACTTATTTAGTTTGACCTATTAGAGGAAAGCTTAGCTACATCTCTTGACGCTGGAGGGGAATAAGACAAAGCCCTTTTTATATCTCAGAACTTTGGTAAGACCATACATTATATTCATGACCATTAAAACTTAATATCAGAAAAGAGGGAAGACAATGAAATGTTTAGATGCTTAGAAAAATTACAAATTAGGTACTTCATGTTTTATAATAATAATAACAAAAAAGAAAAATCTAGTACTCTAATAGCAATTGTTGTGGTATAAAATAGTAATTTGTTTCATTAACAAGAAAACCGCTTGGCCCTGGTTTAAAATAAAAAGAGAACAATAGTTTCTGTTCATATGCCTTCACTCGATCCGTACATAATGGATTTACAAAAAGGAATGGTTTTATTCCTAGAAAATTATGGATAGGATGAAATACAACTATAAAAAGTATAATGATGTGTAATTGGCGGGTGTAGAATTCAAGAATAATCATGGATTTCTGTAACTATCTAAAAGATGCGTACAAGGAGTCACAGAACATCACTTGGTGTTTTTAGCACTTTTGTATAGGAAAAATGTATCTATGGATTATTAAGATTAGAAAATATTTTAATTGTATATATGTGTAGATATATATTTTTGTAAACATGTTTGTAAAATACTTTTGTATCTGTTTGTTGTAGCCCTGAAAAAGTCCTCTTGGACGAAACGCGTCGGCTACGCTATATGTGTCTTTTATATATGTAAAGAGGAGAAGAATTCAATAAAGAAATAATTTTGAAAGAACACCTGCTGAATGGACAGACATATTTTATGATTATAAAATAACTTTGTGGAGTGCTGGATCACAGTGAACTGTTGACAAGTTGTAGGGTCTTTTGATCCTAAGGGGGTTTAGGGGTATTTAACCTCATGATCCTTGGCACCCGAAGAACATTAATAATTTTGACTTGACTTAATGATTTAGTGCAATCACTTTCTGCCTTATACCCCGTTTCTTTTGTGTATTGATATGCTATTTGCAGTTGATGGGTGAAGCCAGTGAGGTTCACTTTCGAAAATCTCTCTTTTACTTATGCTCATTTTCTTTTGTTGGAAATTAAGAAGATGATAATTAGGCAGGTCTTCTACATCCATGCTTGGATGAAGGAAAAGCAGTAATGCGGACAGTCCGGTAGCAAGCTGTTCTGTTTTTTTTTTTTAGGCATTCCAAGTTAGCTGGGAAGTGTACAGTGAACTTAGGTGGCTTTTCTCCCTATCAATGAAACAGCAGTCACTCCTAGTGTGCCTGATGGTTTAACATATTTTTGTTTCCTTTTCAAACAGTACCGACATTCATCTCTAAACGTTGCAGGATGCGGTATCTAAAATAAATCCTGTTGATCCTCTGCGTGTTAAATGACAGTGCCAGTGTCTAACAGCAATTCATTATCCTGAGGTTGGAACCTATCCCAGAAAAAAATTCTGGCCATGTGTTCATGTTTAGGATTTTGCAAAGGCCCCAATGTATTCAATTGTCTGTATTCATTTTTAACATGCTTTTGCTTTCTTTGTTTACTTTAACTATAAGTCATGAGTCATTAATGCAGCTTTAGAGCGCATTTTACAGCACGTTCTTCTTACGTTTACTTTCATAAGAATAGACTGAAAAGAGGATAAAAATGCAGGCTTTATGTGGTTTTCCTAATTTTTGTACCAGCTGGGGCATTAAAATATTGGTTATGCCGGTAAAAAACGTCCATGTGACAACCCTACTTGTACCGTATTACATTACCACGTGTGAATGGGAAAGGAATCCGAGGTTAGGACGTCACCGTGAACCATCCAGAGGGGACAGCATGGACTTACCACCGTCAGCCCACCACTGACTGTACAAGAAGAATTTAAAGTATGGGAACCAAAGAGGATCGGTGTCAAAGACAACTGATAAACTAAGGACTTCAGGAGATAAGGACGCTAACAATCCCTAGAAGTGAGACCACTTGCGAAGGGCCAACGTGACTATACCACGGGATACCATCACAAATACAGCGCCTGTGCATATCTCCTGGGAGCTGTAGTAATCCTACATTACAGACACGAGTGCCGCACGTGTGATGCATGCGAATGCTATTAACAATATGGCGGCCTCCCATGATGCATCTGCAGACTTGGAAACTGTCCCTTCCACCTCTCCTCTCACCACTCTTGACCTGGTGGCGAGCTAGAGGACGAGGCGAACGGTGCTTCCCAGTAACACCGGGATCGGTGCTTTCGATGGAACTTTGACGATGCCCTATAGGCGGAAACCATAACTGTCTGTACTTCCCGAGGAGCCAGAGCAATCTTGGCCGATGCCCAGTGGAGCTGTCCTATACAGCTATAGAGGAGTTTGGCTCTGGTTCACCCCCTTGGCTGTCACCTACTCAGCCGGACATTGGACATTGTTTTCCTCGTCTCCCCATTGTGTTTCCTTCCCTCCCCTCCTCCTCCCTCCGTGATTCTTTGGCTGCATCCCCTTCTCCAGTCCTGCGTGGAACCGTGTAGTCAGCTACCTTTATTGTTTTTTTGTTTGATTTTGTATATCCCGCCTTTTGGGGATAATGCTATCAGCTTCTTTTGGGTCTTACCATCATGGCGACTTCGACCTATACTCTTTGCTACTGGTCTGCTCCTTGTTCGCCTGATTGACCTTTTCTTCTAGTCCACCCCGCCCCCCACCCCATGGCCTCCCACACCCCTCCCTTCATATACTTCCACCGATACCCAGGTCGGTTCTGTCTTTCTTGCACTTTGACTGTTTGGACTGGTTTGTTCCCCCTGAAGTACTTTTCCCCTTGCCGGTCTGCCTGACTCTATTTGCATTCCTTACCCCTGTTTACCATTCCCCCCTACCTTTTATTCCCCATAAGGCGTGTGTCTTGGCTATGCTACGCGCTAACAACTCATATTATTGTGTAATCTCATGTTTTTCTCCTATGTCTATACTTGCCTCCTGTAATTGATGTAATTATGTAACCTATAACTTGCTAATCCTCATGTAAAGTGCTCTGATACCTAAAAGGCCTAGCCAGCGCTATATAAAACTTTGCAAATAAATAAATAAATACACAACATTCTTTTATTATTTAATCGTCCTTTCTTTTTAGTGAATATGGTATGGACAGAAGAAAAGAGGAGCCAAGTCTCAATACAGCCACTTGGTGTACATCACCATTAGGGTTGGTACCTGAATCAGCATTTTATCGGTACCATAGGCAATTCAATGGTGTGAACCGATGCTGCTAATTAATAAATGCTGGCAATGATGGAGTCGGTATTTCAAATACATTCCCCTGCATGCTTAACGGTAAGTTCATTGTTGTCTCTGTTTGGGCTAAGATACGGCTGTTTGTAAAAAGAAATTGGAGCAGACACAAAAGTGGTGTTCAAAATTAACAATGTCACGAGGCTTGTCAGCATGGTTTATTATTATTCACTTTGCAGGCACTGTCAACAACCCATCTCTAAACGCACCCTCTGGGAGGAGGGCTGACATTAGATGACTTAGAATTGAGGGCAGGTTTAGAGCTGGTGCTTGCGAAGTGGGGTATGTTAGTATCATTCAAGGCCTTGGACTCAAAGCTTTCAGGATGGAGTATGTAGATGAGACTTGAGAAGAGAGTGCTCACGCTCTAAGAGAAATCCTTTTAGACTGTAGGATGGAATCAAAGAGATAAACAAAAAATACTACGCAGGCCTTTTTTGTTTTTAAGAGTGCTTTAGAGTTGCTCTTGGGTAGTGATCTGCACAAAACTCTACCCTCTCTCACTGGCCACACCCACTTTCATGGCTAGTGCTATAATGAGCTTGTTTTATTTCTTGTCCTGAACTGTGTCCTCATGGCAGGAGTGGGACTTTCCAATACTAACTCCAGTTCTAGAATATTTGGGGAAAGAGCAGCTTTCTCCCAAATAGCATAGAATGCCTATTTATTTTAACTTCAGTCCTGGAATATTTGGGGAAATTTATTAATTCTATGTCAGGACCGGAGTCTCAGATTATGCTTATCTATTTCATTTGTTATGCTCAGCAGCATTAAACAACATATTTCTATTCAAAGACTACACATCCCATGAGTCTTTGCAACAACAAACAGAATACCTATAGAGTCAGTCCCATATAAGCAACATCTAGAAACAGCACTTCCTTTCTTCGCTGCTGAGCCAGAAAAGGGCTTTTTCTTAATGTTACTATATGGATGTTAGCAGTTGGCCATATTTACTGTAGTGCTGTATTTTATTAGTGCTACTTTGTTCATTGTTGGTTTTCCACTACCGGCGCTGCGTGTGTTAAGCTTCTCAGGGCCTTGATAACACCGGCCTCTCGCGTGGTGACAGGGGGTCTTATTGGCAGCTCTTGTGAGGTACTCACGTGGTCTCCCTCACAGCCTGACACTCCTCCAGACGACAAAGAGTCTAGGGGTTGGAGGTTTATATACGAGGCTCAACACCTCCAGCATGCACCACATGGTAGCGCGCCTCTCAGCGAGACACGCAGTGCTTCTTCAACCCAGTACGGGGTGTGGAGGGCGCTCATCTCTTTGAAGAGGAGACGTGGCCCTGCTTTACAAATTCCTCGCATTCCTCGGTGCGCGTGAAAATTTCCCCGTCCGCTGTGGGAAAGGGCAAGCCATTGCTGTGAGCACAGAGAAGGCAGCGAGGCATTGCTATTGTATTTGACTTCAGGTAAACGGTTCGACCACAGAGCATTTCCTGTTCAAGGCCAGTTTATTTAGAGGCTGATGGAGTCAGACAACTAAGCATTGGTTCATGCAATCCTAACTGGGCTCCTTAGGGAGTGTTTTCAGTGATTTTGTACTAGGGTTTGCCTTAGTATCTTAGAATTCTGACCTCTAATTTTCACCTGAACAACATGGCAGATGAGTTTGATGCATATTGGGAGTCGGTGGAGGAGCACTCACTGCTCTCCATCCACAAAGAGTTAGTAGATGACATTGATACATTACTAAAGAGGGAGCTCCTTTCGACTCTAGACCCCTGAACCACTCCATAATTGATCTAACTGTGAAGCGCAGTGTATTTCCCCCTTTTGAGGAAGGCTGGAGCTGGAACCTCTTACTAGCGCAATGGGGGCCTCTAAGGGTAAGAGCAAGGCCAGGCAAAATGCCAACGTCAGAATGGCCACTACCTTATGTGATGCCTTCGAGAGACCGCACCAGGTCTTCCTAAAACGTTGCGTAGAAAGACAGGAGGCACAGAAGGATTCCCAGCCAGGTGATACCTCCTTAGGACAATTCCTGCCACCAGCAGGGATCAGATAACAATACCGGGGACAATACTGATAATCCCGATGGGGATTCAAGCGATGAACCAAGCCCGAGCAGGCCCTGGCAACCGGAGGGTGGCGACAAAAATCCCAGCGGGAGGATTCTAATGATCAAGGCTCTGCATGGATACCAGGCATGCTCAAGCCAGAATATATTTGTCATACCCGCTCCGCGGACTGGGTCCCGGCACCAAATTTAGTGCGTTAAACGGCCAGCCGCATCAGAAAACCCATGGATCAGGAGGTCTGGTGTTACCTGAAAGCGGAATACCCCAGGCCCTCCCTTGCCAATAAGGTGGCAAGTACCCCAGACATCAATGCACGAATGGCAACATTTATCAACAAATTCATTAAAGATCCTAAGAAGGGCTTTGACCATTCCAGGCATTCTTGTCAGGATGAAGTTTTGGATGTTCTGGGTCCACTGATTAAAATCTTAGAAATGGCAGAAGATACAAGGGAGTCAGGCCAAATGATTGATCCCGTAATTCTCTCGGGATGGGCTCAGAGGGCGCTATATTTTCTGGGTAAAGCAAACTGTGCATTATGAATGGAGCATTTGACCTCCTAGCTTATCAAAATAGAGCCCAGGATAGGTGAACTGGCCACTGCCGAAGCCAGCCTGTTGGCAAAAGGGGGTCTCTTTGAAGAACCTTTCATTGGGGAGTTGTCACGTTTTGTTACTACTTTTCAATATCTGAGCAAGGCACAACAGTCCATTAAGAAGATCTTTAAGCAGCACATTTTTTGGAGTGGTCGGAAGACGTAGGGGGCGCTCCTCTGGACACTCGACAACTCCAACCCCCCCATAGTTCCAAAGTATGTGCTTTCTCCAGTGGCAAGACCACAAGTAATTCAGAGGGTTCTAACCATCGACAAGCCATGGCAGAAGAAATGGCGGAAAAATAAACTTCTGCGGATCCAGCAATGCACCAGGCGGAACTGCTGGTAAGAAACATCCCTTTTTCCTTATCAGGGGTGGGGGCAGATTGCAATAGTTCAGCCACAAGTGGGCCCCCATTACAGGGGACGTATGGGTGCTTCAAACCGTGAAGGGTTTCATATAGAATTCCACGGTACACCCCGCCAACACTCCTGACCCCTCCTATACTCTTCTCACGAGAAGGAACACAGGTGGTAAACAGAGACGTGAAATATTTCCTAGCGGAAAGGGGCCATAATACAGTTGGTTCTCCACCAATAGGAATCCAAAGCAATATTTTTCTGGTAGAGAAAAATGACAAAGGGTTCAGACCAGTAATAAATCTGCAGGATTTCAATCAATGGGTGCTATACCATCATTACAAAATGGAGGGCATTCACCACCTAAGAGATGTCTTGCTGCCCAACGACTGGTAGGGACGGATCGATCTACAGGACACCTACCTCACATCCCGATTTTTCCTAGCCACAGAAGGTGTCTACTATTTCAGTGGGACCGCAAGATTTAGGAGTTCACTTGCCTGCTGTTCGGTCTCTCCTTAGCGCCTCACAGTATACCTGGATGACATCCTTCTAATGCACTAGGAGAAATCAATTTTACTCTCGCAATTCCGGATGACTCAGTCTCTGTTACATGATCAAAGTTTGATATTAAACAACCAAAAGTCAGATTTTATGACGGTGCAACAGTTGATCTTTTGGGGGTTCGCGGTCGACACAGTACGCCAGTGCTTCAGGTTCCCTCAAAAGAAGTTGCTCTTGATTTGCCGGGAGTTGTGCAGAACCTTGGTGAGAGAGAGATTTTCCCTTCGGCATTTGGCCTGGATTGTGGGCCTTCTATCATCTTTGATCCAAGCGATCTTTCCAGGTCCATTGCACTACCGGACCTTAAAAAGCCCGAAGGCACAACACCTACGGAGCGGCCTGATGTACAGGCAGGAGATTTCTCTTTCCCCGGAGACTCGAGTGAAGCTTCGCTGGTGGCTCGAGCACATGCAGGCCTGGAATGGCAGGGCCAGTTCCGAATCAGCCCCGGATCTTGTGATCTAATCAGACACCAGCCTTTGAGGTTGGGGCGCCCATTGTGGGGATACTACTACAGGCAGTAAGTGGTCAGAGCAAGAGGAGTCTCTCCACATCAATTTTCTGGAATCTTTGCGGATCAGAGTCTGGTGGGCAACAAGGTCTCCTGAGCCAACTTTTTGAAGATGGACAACATTTCGGCTGTGAGAAATATCTACCATCTGGGAGGCACAAGATCCAAGGTACTGGCGGACTTGGACAGACACTTTTGGAATTACTGCTTGCATCAGAGGTTGTCAATAACGCAGAGTATCTGCCAGGGATGCTCAGTCAGGCTGCGGATTGGCAGTGCAGACACCTACAGATTTACAGCGCCTGGATGCTACATCGCCCTCTTTTTCAAAGCCTGATAGTTCGATGGGGACCGTGGCAATTGACCTTTTGGCGCCACACCGCAATTATCACCTTGCTCATTTTTTCATCTGCCGTCCAGATCTCCTCGCGGAAGCGACGGACGCTTTCCTGCCGGATTGGAGCCAGTTCCTGGGACATGCGTTTCCCCTGTTTTCCATGATAGCCAGAATTGCAGCGTTGATTAGGTGCCAGAAAGCGGAAGTAATCTTGGTGACTTCACTTTGGAAATCGCAAGTTTTGTATCCAGTTCTTCTGTAACATTATATGGATTTTCCAATCCAATTTACCCTGACTCCTCTTCTACTGATGGACTTGCATGGCAACTTGCACCAACTGGTTCAGGGAGGGACTCTCCGACTCATGGGTTGGAGGATTTCAGGGGACATTGGGAGACCCCAGGCCTTTCATCAAGGGCTTCTTTCCTCATCAGAAGAGCCTGGGCAGACTACGGTCAAGAGATATGGCGCTGCATGTAGAAGGTGGTCATGGTGTTTGCGACAAGGTTTGGATCCCTTGGGGGCAGATATAGTGCATGTGGTTATTTCATGTTCAAATTGGTGATCAAGGGTTTGGCTTACTGCACGGTTAATGTGAGTAGATCATCAATTTCGTCTGGTCATGTCCCTATCGATGCTTGTTTCCAGTCAAGGAAGGACCTGGCTTGGCAGTTCGGGCTGGACTGTTCCCATAAGACACAGGGTCAAGACTGATTTGCATATGGCCATGTCTAAACTGGGGTGGTGTAGTGGGCAAAAGAACGATGGATTTAACCCAGATCTCTTGACTGGGGGAGAATGCCTGCATTGTCAGCATTCCGTCCATCATTTGTTTGTTGTAACGCTTTTCGCCCTAAGTGGGATGGGTATTCCCAGACGTGGGACCCGTGCTCACTACGCCACTGGAGTCAAGCTATCCTGGCTGATGACGGCTGATAGCCAGAAACCGGTCCTAGGATGCTTGATTCCGGTCCAGGGAAGACATGGCTTGGCAGTTCGGGCTGGACTGTTCCCATGAGGCACAGGGTCAAGACTGATTTGCATATGGCCATGTCTAAACTGGGGTGGTGTAGAGGGCAAAAGAACGATGGATTTAACCCAGATCTCTTGACTGGGGGAGAATGTCTGCATTGTCAGCATTCCGTCCATCATTTGCTTGTTGTAACGCTTTTCGCCCTAAGTGGGATGGGTATTCCCAGACGTGGGACCCGTGCTCACTACGCCACTGGAGTCAAGCTATCCTGTCTGATGACGGCTGATAGCCAGAAACCGGTCCTAGGATGTTTGATTCCGGTCCAGGGAAGACATGGCTTGGCAGTTCGGGCTGGACTGTTCCCATGAGGCACAGGGTCAAGACTGATTTGCATATGGCCATGTCTAAACCGGGGTGGTGTAGTGGGCAAAAGAACGATGGATTTAACCCAGATCTCTTGACTGGGGGAGAATGTCTGCATTGTCAGCATTCCGTCCATCATTTGTTTGTTGTAACGCTTTTCGCCCTAAGTGGGATGGGTATTCCCAGACGTGGGACCCGTGCTCACTACGCCACTGGAGTCAAGCTATCCTGGCTGATGACGGCTGATAGCCAGAAACCGGTCCTAGGATGCTTGATTCCGGTCCAGGGAAGACATGGCTTGGCAGTTCGGGCTGGACTGTTCCCATGAGGCACAGGGTCAAGACTGATTTGCATATGGCCATGTCTAAACTGGGGTGGTGTAGTGGGCAAAAGAACGATGGATTTAACCCAGATCTCTTGACTGGGGGAGAATGTCTGCATTGTCAGCATTCCGTCCATCATTTGTTTGTTGTAACGCTTTTCGCCCTAAGTGGGATGGGTATTCCCAGACGTGGGACCCGTGCTCACTACGCCACTGGAGTCAAGCTATCCTGGCTGATGACGGCTGATAGCCAGAAACCGGTCCTAGGATGCTTGATTCCGGTCCAGGGAAGACATGGCTTGGCAGTTCGGGCTGGACTGTTCCCATGAGGCACAGGGTCAAGACTGATTTGCATATGGCCATGTCTAAACTGGGATGGTGTAGTGGGCAAAAGAACGATGGATTTAACCCAGATCTCTTGACTGGGGGAGAATGTCTGCATTGTCAGCATTCCGTCCATCATTTGTTTGTTGTAACGCTTTTCGCCCTAAGTGGGATGGGTATTCCCAGACGTGGGACCCGTGCTCACTACGCCACTGGAGTCAAGCTATCCTGGCTGATGACGGCTGATAGCCAGAAACCGGTCCTAGGATGCTTGATTCCGGTCCAGGGAAGACATGGCTTGGCAGTTCGGGCTTGACTGTTCCCATGAGGCACAGGGTCAAGACTGATTTGCATATGGCCATGTCTAAACTGGGGTGGTGTAGTGGGCAAAAGAACGATGGATTTAACCCAGATCTCTTGACTGGGGGAGAATGTCTGCATTGTCAGCATTCCGTCCATCATTTGTTTGTTGTAACGCTTTTCGCCCTAAGTGGGATGGGTATTCCCAGACGTGGGACCCGTGCTCACTACGCCACTGGAGTCAAGCTATCCTGACTGATGACGGCTGATAGCCAGAAACCGGTCCTAGGATGCTTGATTCCGGTCCAGGGAAGACATGGCTTGGCAGTTCGGGCTGGACTGTTCCCATGAGGCACAGGGTCAAGACTGATTTGCATATGGCCATGTCTAAACTGGGGTGGTGTAGTGGGCAAAAGAACAATGGATTTAACCCAGATCTCTTGACTGGGGGAGAATGTCTGCATTGTCAGCATTCCGTCCATAATTTGTTTGTTGTAACGCTTTTCGCCCTAAGTGGGATGGGTATTCCCAGACGTGGGACCCGTGCTCACTACGCCACTGGAGTCAAGCTATCCTGGCTGATGACGGCTGATAGCCAGAAACCGGTCCTAGGATGCTTGATTCCGGTCCAGGGAAGACATGGCTTGGCAGTTCGGGCTGGACTGTTCCCATGAGGCACAGGGTCAAGACTGATTTGCATATGGCCATGTCTAAACTGGGGTGGTGTAGTGGGCAAAAGAACGATGGATTTAACCCAGATCTCTTGACTGGGGGAGAATGTCTGCATTGTCAGCATTCCGTCCATCATTTGTTTGTTGTAACGCTTTTCGCCCTAAGTGGGATGGGTATTCCCAGACGTGGGACCCGTGCTCACTACGCCACTGGAGTCAAGCTATCCTGGCTGATGACGGCTGATAGCCAGAAACCGGTCCTAGGATGCTTGATTCCGGTCCAGGGAAGACATGGCTTGGCAGTTCGGGCTGGACTGTTCCCATGAGGCACAGGGTCAAGACTGATTTGCATATGGCCATGTCTAAACTGGGGTGGTGTAGTGGGCAAAAGAACGATGGATTTAACCCAGATCTCTTGACTGGGGGAGAATGTCTGCATTGTCAGCATTCCGTCCATCATTTGTTTGTTGTAACGCTTTTCGCCCTAAGTGGGATGGGTATTCCCAGACGTGGGACCCGTGCTCACTACGCCACTGGAGTCAAGCTATCCTGGCTGATGACGGCTGATAGCCAGAAACCGGTCCTAGGATGCTTGATTCCGGTCCAGGGAAGACATGGCTTGGCAGTTCGGGCTGGACTGTTCCCATGAGGCACAGGGTCAAGACTGATTTGCATATGGCCATGTCTAAACTGGGGTGGTGTAGTGGGCAAAAGAACGATGGATTTAACCCAGATCTCTTGACTGGGGGAGAATGTCTGCATTGTCAGCATTCCGTCCATCATTTGTTTGTTGTAACGCTTTTCGCCCTAAGTGGGATGGGTATTCCCAGGCGTGGGACCCGTGCTCACTACGCCACTGGAGTCAAGCTATCCTGGCTGAGGACGGCTGATAGCCAGAAACCGGTCCTAGGATGCTTGATTCCGGTCCAGGGAAGACATGGCTTGGCAGTTCGGGCTGGACAGTTCCCATGAGGCACAGGGTCAAGACTGATTTGCATATGGCCATGTCTAAACTGGGGTGGTGTAGTGGGCAAAAGAACGATGGATTTAACCCAGATCTCTTGACTGGGGGAGAATGTCTGCATTGTCAGCATTCCGTCCATCATTTGTTTGTTGTAACGCTTTTCGCCCTAAGTGGGATGGGTATTCCCAGACGTGGGACCCGTGCTCACTACGCCACTGGAGTCAAGCTATCCTGGCTGATGACGGCTGATATCCAGAAACCGGTCCTAGGATGCTTGATTCCGGTCCAGGGAAGACATGGCTTGGCAGTTCGGGCTGGACTGTTCCCATGAGGCACAGGGTCAAGACTGATTTGCATATGGCCATGTCTAAACTGGGGTGGTGTAGTGGGCAAAAGAACGATGGATTTAACCCAGATCTCTTGACTGGGGGAGAATGTCTGCATTGTCAGCATTCCGTCCATCATTTGTTTGTTGTAACGCATGTCCCTATCGATGACATTGCGGTAGAGTGTTATTTATAGGTCTGTAGGCTCCTGAGGGGCATTTGCTTGTCTTTTCCCCCACAACCGAAGTACACTTCCCTCTGTGATGTCAATGTGGTACTTCAACTATTGCAATCATGGCAAGATAATATCTATCTTTCCCATAAAGAATTAACAGGTAAGTTAGTGGTTTTGTTATGTCTCATCTCATGTAAACGAGTCTCTGACATCTGTGCCTTAGATGTAACAACACATATGTTCACTCCGAAAGGGGTGTCTTTCACTATTGCTTGATCCACCAAATCCAACACAAGGGTGGTTCAATTCCCGGCTTTTCCGGGTCATTCAAAATTGTGTGTAGTGAACTGCATGAGGGCATATGAATCTATGACTGAGGAATATAGACCACCTGGAATGACGCAACTATTTATTTCCCTCAAGAAGCCTTTCAAGCCAGTCTCGGCGACAACTATTGCCTCTTGGGTGAGATGGTTACAGTAAGAAACAGGCAGGGATATCTCTGCCTTTTGAGCACACTCCACCAGGGGAGCTATGCCCTTGAAAGCCTTCTCCTTGGGGTGCCGCCTAAAGGATATTCCCAGAACAACTGATTGGTCTTCGGACTCCACCTTTAAGACATTCTATTTTAAACCAATCACTGGCATGGCTTCACTGGTCGTCAACCAGCTTTAATCTAGTATAATCCGACCCTCTGGTCCTGAAATAGAAAATAGCATTTTCTAGCTATTGTGAAGGAAAATTTAAATTCTATTAAGGACGCACAGGCTGGGATGATCCCTCCCTGTCTTGATTATCAACTATTATCCTCCCGGTATCCGCTGAAGTCTTCAGTGTTGGATAAGTATGCCATGTTTAAGGGCCAATATTAAGGTTCTACACGTGTTTACGTAATATTGATGCCAACTGTACCTATTCTCCATGAACAAATGAACCTAGCTCATTTTTAAACTAAATTTCTGCAACTGGCAGTGTGGGCTAATAGCAAGGGCGCACTGGTGTAATATCAGGACAATGCAAAATCCAATTTTAGAAGAAAAGGAGCAGAGCATGTAAAAGTCCATCCTTGATTTGTCTTTCCAAAATTCAAAGAATAACACTGTTCATTCCTTAAATTATCGTTAGTCCATTCAAAACATAATCACTTGGGAGTCTTGTGTTTCTTAATGGATCCTAATTTTTTTATTCAATCAATGCTTTTTATCAAATGCAGTCAACGTAGCCCAGCCAATGCGTTTGGCCACTACGGACATCATCAGGGCTCAATATCACGATTCGGTCAGAAGACTCAGTTAATTCCTCTGTTGTGTCTATCAAGGTGCAGCACAATTCACATAAATGTTTCATATAATGTTCTCATTGATCTCTAGCTGTCAGTCCCAACAATGTGTCCATGGAGACCTCCTGACTGCTGCTCATTCAGTATCCAATGCTAGATGGATACTGGACGAGCAGCAGTCAGCAGTCTTCTGACTGAATCGTGATATTGAGCCTTTATGGTGTCCGTAAGGACGAAACGCATTGGCTGGGCTGCGTTGACTGCTTTTGATGAAAAGCACTGATTGCATACAAAATTTGGATCCATTAAGGAACACAAGACTCACAAGGGATTCTTTTTTTAATGGACTGATGATAATTGAGCAATGAACAGTATTATTTGAATTTTGTAAAGACAAATCAAGGATGGACTTTTACACGCTCCTTTTTCATCTAATTTTTAAACTGCTTGATAGTTACCAGTTTTGCTGCGCTGTTGTATATTTTAATGTTATGCCATATTAGTGGTAGTTATGTTTTGTTTTCTACATGATCAGATCAGAAACAGGATTATTCAAGAAAAGCGGTATTCAAGATGTTTCGCTTGAAGAACGAGGCAGTGATGTTCCTTGATGTTGGTTATAAGGGACTGACTGGTAATTCTGATAGCTGTTGCAAATACACATTGGATATGTCGTCTTTACATATAAATATGCTGTTTAAAGCTTCTGAGTGGAATAAATGAAAGAGATTAGCATAATCCTCACCCCTTTTTTTAGGAAGATTTGAAAAGTAGCACGTTTGAATGGGAAAAAGTGGCGCCCTGAGGGTATAGTTTAGGACAAAAAAACTAGGAATAACCAATAGTGAGCTCAAGAACCTGCCCAGGGGTGTAGGAGACACAAACTTTCAGGGGGAGGACATGGGCATCCCTGGAGACCCTCAAATGACCCCATACAAAGTTCCTGTGGTCTCCGATAAGCGTGCATAATTGCATAGTTTTAAAGTGGAAAAAATAAATTATGATAAAGGTAGGCATGTGTCACAGTTTGTGAGTATGCTTTTTACATTCTGCAGAGTAAGTAGAAAATAGGTGAAAAATGTGAACAAACAAGGGTTGTAAGGGAAAAAATAAATAATAAACCAAATTTTCTTAGCGCCATTGCTAAACCTCAAAATGCAAATTTGCTAATCAGACAAGATTCTTTCTTGCTGCTGTCTCCTTCCGCCTGTATTCCCTCAACTGAAAATACTGCAGTGCTCAGAAACAGTGCTATTAAAGAATCCTATACCTGACCTACAGTTGACAATTCTCTTGGGTTAGCAGAGAGCACCACTCAGCCACTAGATGTGGTCCTGAGCATACATTTTAGTCAAAGAATTAGAAGGTTTCTCCTCTAAACTCAGCTTTTGCATTTTAAATAAAAGTGCTGTAAGACATTGGGCCATTTGTGTTTTTTTTACAGTTTTATATAGTGCGAACTTGACTCGAAGGTTTTAGAGCGCTTTACAAGAGCACCAGTTACAATACACACAGACACATTCATTTTTTGTAGACATGGGGGGATTAAGTGATTCACCCAGTATCACAGGATGTTGAGCTATCACGTAATAATCACAATCATTGTCAGGGTGAACCCTCAAAGTCGCTAAATTAGCCTGAGCTCTACCACCTGGTAGCCATGGCACATAATTGACAGGCTTGACTTAGGGCAATGAGTAAAGTATTCATGCAGTACCAAAATAGTAATAAAACTGAAATGCAAGAGGGCGTGGCTTGCCGAGCCAAGATGGCGGTCGCACCTGGAGTGCACTCCCAGACCCCTCCGCCATCCGCTCGTTATCCGCCCAAGGAGAGAGCCATCTAACCATATTTTCGCCGTCCGGGTGACCGCCGCACACCTGGCTGCATCCCTGGCTGCCGATCTCCATCGAAGGGGTGCTTTTACGAAGAAGATTGTTTGATTGGCGGGCACCGGCCTCCAAGATGGCGGAATGCTTGCGCTGATCGGCGAGCTCCGCAGCCCTTGTACTTACTAAGCTCCTCCACGGACGGCATTGAGCTGAGGCACCGAGGAGTGCTCTCCGCGATAGGGAAGGCCTGTGGCGGGACGTGCCCTTCGGCCGCTGTTTCAAGCAGTAGGGACGGCTGGCCGCATGGTGGCGGCCTGAGTGGCAGAGAATCCTGCAATCGACTGGGGCCAATATCCAGATCCAGCCCCCGGCCCGTGCCCGTGTGCACCGCTGCTGGAGTTGGCCGCCGGCGGGTGGGGGCCATGACCTGAGGGGCCAGCGCTGCATCACATATTCTTCGGCAGTAAGTTCCAGCTGTGGGAGGGGGTCCCTTGGTCATAGGGAGGGGGCCCCCTCTACAACCCCATTTCTGCGGCAGAGCCCCCGGCCCTGGGGCAGGGGGCAGAGAGGTGGTGTCAGTCGCTTCTTCGAGTGGTGATGGGGATCCTCGTGGAAGGGCAGCCTTCCTACCTTCAGGCCCATGATCTTGGGTCCACTGGGCCCACTTCCCTTGATTCGCCAGTGACACTGCACTTACCCGCTCAGCCTACCGGGTAGTGCTTTAGGGATAGGGGTGTATCGAGTAGCGAGGGGGTCCTCCCCTGGGCCCTCCTCTGCTGTGGGCCACCCGCGGAGCTTAAGAGAAGGGTACTGTTGAATGTCATCTTCCCTGGTGGCCCACCTGTGTCCTGGGCCCCCTTCCCTGGAGACAAGGCCTGATCTTTTGCAGCTCTCCTTTGGATGCTCTGGTTCCGGCTCCGTGTGAGTCCTAGGGCTCGGTAGCTCGGGGGGGTGTCGGCTGCTTCTTCGGGCGGCAGTGGTGACCCTTTGACGGGTGCGTCCCCCCAGTTCTCGGCGCTAGGGCCCTTGATTTATTGGGCCTAAAGACTCCTCAGGCCAGCCTTGGTACTGGGCCCTGTGTCTTCCCTCCTGGGTTCGTGAGGCGAGGACAAGGGGTGTTCGGTGGCGTCTATCGAGCGGCGTGATGGCCTCCTTGTAAGTCCTCCCCCCCTGGTTTGCTTACGGAGCCCTGGTGAACTGAATCCGACATTCTCCCCGGCAGCCTGCCTTCGCATCGGGGCCTCATCCTCTGTCTTCCCGCCGGGTGTCTCCGCATCGGCCGCCTTGGTCAGGCTGCGGACGGACCTGCCAAGACCCCGGCCACCCAGACCAAAATGGACCGCTTCACAACCTCGGACAGTGGGGTTGCGGGGATTGCTGCCAAAAAAGATGCACCACCGGCAACAGACCTATCCACCATCCTGCAGGCCATCCACACCTCGCAGTCCTCGGTAGAGGGCAAGATAGCGGACATCCGGGTGGACATGACCCTCATCCGGCAGGACCTCCGAAACACCACGGCTCGGATCACAGAAACTGAATCCCGTATATCATCAGTGGAAGATGACGTTCAACAACTTAAGGGGCAGGGGGCACGCCTCCAGGCGAACACCCAGGAGCTGCATCGGAGGGCCGAGGATGCTGAAAACAGATCGTGCCGCAATAACCTCCTCCTGGTGGGGTTCCCGGAGGGGGCAGAGCAGGGCCGCCCCACTGAATGAATTGAGAAATGGTTGAGATCCTGGCTCCCGGAGGACTCTCTCTCTCCTTGGTTGGCAATAGAATGAGCGCACTGATCCCTTGCCCCGAAGCCTCCGGCGGGAGCGCCGTCCCGTCCGGTCATAATGAGAATCCTCAACTACAAAGACTGTGACTCCATCTTGGCAGAAGCCCGCAGCAAGCAGCGATGCCTCCCTTATGAAAACCACTCGATCCTGATCTTTCCGGACTCCTCTTGGGAGGTCCAGGGTCAGCGCCGCTCGTTTGGGGAGGTCAAGCAAAAGTTAAGAGCCCTCAATATCCAGTATCGACTCCTCTTCCCGGCACGCCTACGGGTGGTGTTCGCCAATAAACCCTATTCTTTGACTCTCCGGCGGATGCATGGACCTGGGCCACGGAGGAGCGTATAATTCGGACCAATGAACAGATTCCTCTCCAAGATGGTGCGGAGGGTGGACCTGCTCGTACTGGCTTGCCTGAACCTAGGCCTCGGCGCAACCGCTCATGTAGGCGCCATGGGCATCGGAGGGCCCGCTCTGACTGCCCGCTAAATCCTTCCCAAATGACCGGGACGTCCCAGGAAGACCTTCTGGCTGTGCGACACTCCAGCTCCTCTGGCCGCCTGGGTCGTGGGGGGACCTCACCAACCTCCTCCATGCCCGATCTTCCGGACACTGACCTTTCTCATAGCCCAACACTTCTCAGCAACCCAGTCTGAGTCCGCTTCTGCCCGCCGGGCATGGCTCCGCGGCCGGAAGCACGGGCTAGCTTACTCTTTTCTCTCTCTTCTTGGACTTGATTAAGGACATCCTGTCATGAGGAGGGGTCCTCCACGCCTTGTTCGATCACGTTTTAGTTTGGTTCTGTATTGTTAGGGCGACAGATGCTTCTCTTCCTGAAGTATAGGGTGGGGGGTGGGGGTAGGGTGAGGTAGGGTGAGGGTGGGGGGGACCGTTGTACCAGGTTTTTTGTTTTTGGTCTTTTATTGCCTTTTTATTTTACCATACCAGCATTCACAGGACGCCCCGTCCCTGGCATCAAGGGACATGTTCTGAGGTATCTGTGCCCCAATTGTGCAGCCTGGCGTCAACGCCCTGGGCCGAGCTCCCATCCAAGGCCGCCCACCTCCCTGAGACAGTCCACTAGGATGACAGTCATGTTACAGCAGGGTGTATCCTTCCACCTCCTGTCCAGGAATGTCAATGGTCTTCTCGACCGCCTCAAGCGATCGGCAGTTCTTCGCTACGCACAGCGACAGGGGGTGGAGATTTTAATGCTGCAAGAAACACACTTACTGGGTAACCACTGCCCCTTTTTAGCGAGATATGGTTACGACAGGGTCTGGCACTCGGGCTTCACACGTGGGTCCCGTGGGATTGCAATCTTGGTGCTGCGCTCCCTTTCGTTTGTAGCAACGCGATTCGTCCATGATGACCAGGGTACCTACTTGGCCTTGTCTGGCACCCTGAATGGTGTACACCTTAAGTTGGTGTCATTGTATTCTCCCCATCGCGATTGTCCGCGACCCTGGCCACCTCCGTTGGACTCCTGGCTTCTCTGCCCCTGGGCTCTACCTTCCTGGGGGGTGATTTCAATGCCGTTCCCTCTTCAGCACTCAACACGACTGGACCCCCTTCTCACGGCAGACTGGTGCATGCAAAACACCTAACGGACTGGACTGAATCCCTGGGTCTTTGCGATGCATGGCGTGTGTGGCACCCACGGTCTAGACAATTCACCCACACTTTGGCTGCGCACTACACACACACACGCATAGACGCCTTTTACATTCCCTCGTCTGACTGCCTTTTGCTCCAAGATGTTGCTATCCTGCCTAGGGGTGTATCTGACCACTCCCCGGTGCTACTCACTGTGAGAGCCCCTCCTGCCTCCATGCGTCAGACATGGAGAATGAACGCGTGGTTTCTCCAAGACAAGGACTTCCGCAAGGTGGTAGGGCGGGAGCTCAAACAATACTTCCAGATCAACGAGGGGTCGGTGTCATCCCCGGGTGTCTTGTGGGAGGCTGGCAAGGCCACGATACGTGGAGTCGCCAAGGGGCAACTCAAAACCCAGCGGCGCGTGCAGCTGGAGCAGCTCACCTCACGTGAAGCGCAGGCCCTACGCCTTGAGCGGTCCACCACCCTGAACCCGGACGCCTCCAAAGTGAGGCTCCTTGCCCACATCCGTGAAGAGATTCGCCAATTGGAGCTTGACGCGGCAAAGCTCCTCTGGCGTTCATCTGTCGCCAGGGTGTATGGTCGGGGAGACAAGAACGGCTCTCTCCTCCACAGATTAGCCACCTACCCCAGAGTAAATCACATAATTCCCAAAATTAGAGACCGGGACGGCTCGGTGTGTAATTCCTCGGCCGACATGGCCCTGGCTTTCGCAATGTATTATTGCTGATTATATACGGCCGGGACTCCCTCCCTATCCCTTTGAGATCTGTTGCGAACTGGGTCCTGTCATCACCCTCAATTGGAATCAGAAGTTCAGGGCGACCGGGATCGTCCTATCACCCCTGCAGAAATTGGAGAAGCGATTACCCTCGTCTTGTCCGGCAAGACGCCGGGTCCGGACGGCCTTCCCCAAGAATTTTATGCTCTGTACTGTGAGACGTTGATTCCATATCTCGCGCAGTTATTTAGGGAGGCAATGGAGAAAGTATCCTTTCCTTTCGAGACTGATATGGCCACCATTGTGGTCCTCCCTAAATCCCAACCACCCTTGCCTCGGTGCGCGGACTATCGTCCCATCTCCCTCATTAATACGGAGCTGAAGTTATACGCCACAATACACGCCCAGGGTCTTAGACCCCACTTACGTACGCTGGTCCATCCAGACCAATGTGGGTTCATGCCATCGAGTGGTACTCGTCACTGTCTGCGGAGGCTCCATACAGCTCTGGCCCACCGTAGCTTGCTCACCCACTATCTCTCACTTCTGGTAGATTTTGAGAAAGCCTTTGATTCGGTAGACTGGGGTTTCTTGGACGACGTTCTAGCGGAGATGGGTCCCGGACCCCACTTCCATGGTTTCATCCGACTATTGTACGCTCGACCGAGGGCATGGGTCCTACTGAATGGGGTTCTGTCAGAACCCTTTTTGATCTTCAGGGGATCGAGGCAGGGATGTCCCCTCTCCCCCCTGCTCTTTGCTCTGGTGATGGAACCCATGGTGGCCCTGATACGTTCAAGTGAACAGGTGCAGGGTCGGAAATGGCCCAATACGGAAGTAGATAAAATCGCCCTCTACGTGGACGATGACCTGATTTATTTGGCGGACCCCGCTAGTTCGGGCCCTCATTGCCTCCAGATCCTTCAGTCCTTTGAGAGGCTTCGGGCCTCAGGTTCAATCCTGAGAAGTCGGTCTTGGTTCCCCTCCACATGTCCAGGGAATGCTTTGACAGGCAATCCACCATATCGCTCCGTCGCCAATCCTTTAAGTACCTAGGGATATTGGTGACTTTACTCCCTGAACTCAGCAGGGCCCTTCACGTCACTCCCCTGGTGAAGCGGACTAAGGCGGACCTGTCGAAATGACAGTCACTGCCTCTGAATCCCATGGGAAGAGTCACTCTATTCAAAATGATGATTCTTCCCAGATTCCTTTATATGCTCCGAAACACCCCCCTTAACTTTCCAAGAGCTTGGTTCCGGGAGCTTGACAGCCTGGCCTCCAAATTCCTCTGGGGGAAGGGCAGGTCCCGACTGGCCCTAGGCATTTGTCGGATCCCTTTCTTTGATGGGGGCTTAGGGATGACCCATCTATACTTGTATTATCTGGCCACACGCCTGCTCTCCCTGCATGACTGGCTCAACGGAGGATGGTCAGACCCGGCTTACAGACTGGAACTCAGCGAATTGGGCTTGTCTAACCTCCAGTCGATGATGTATGGGATGCGCCTGTCCCGTCTCGCCTGCCGGAGGTGACGTGTTTGGTGTTCCTGGCCTGGCGAGCGATGCTGCACCACACCGGGTGGACCCGCACGCTGACCCAATGCACACCCCTGTGGCAGGGTACCTGGCTTAGAGAAGTCAACGGGCTACAAGGCTTCGGTCATGGGACCTCATAGGCATTTCCCAGCTAGGCGACATTTGGGTGGGTGACCACATGCGCTCCTTACAGGACCTCCAGGCTAGACATTCCATGCACCACAGTTTTATAGATACTTGCAGCTCCGCCACGCCCTTCAAGTACACCTCGCGACTGGTACATGACTCCCGGATCATAGCCCTCCCGAGGCACAAATCATGCTGAGGGACCTGGGGAGAGGGGGCATCTCCCGCATTTATCGGTCGCCTATTAACAACACCCCAACATCACTTGATCGACTACGGGCCCAATGGGAGGAATGGGTGGGTTCCTTGGAGGAGGAAGACTGGCGCAATGCCCTTATGGCCCCCAGGACAGTCTCTGCTTCTACCAGACTGCGTTTGACACAGCTTTATTGCCTGCATGCTGCCTACTTGATGCCGGCGCACTTACATCGCGCGGGGCTCTGACCGTCCCCCACCTGTGATAGGTGTGGTTACGAACCAGCCGACTTTTTTCACATGGTATGGACATGCCCACTCTTGGCGCGATTCTGGGGAGACATTGAAGAGGAACTCACTGAGGTGTTGGGGTGGGTGATCCCGCACGACCCAAGACATGCATTGCTGGGCATCACAGACGGGTTGGATGGGAACAGGAATGAAAAACTTTTTTACACTACGGCAACTGTAGTGGCCAAAAGGGGCATAGCTTCGGCCTGGAAATGTCCTGATCCTCCCACCGTGAGGAAGTGGTAGGACGGGGTGGACTGGTGTGCCACACAAGAGAAGACAATGTACACAGCACTTGGCTGCCCCAAGAAATATCATAGGGTCTGGGGGGAGTGGTTGGGGGGAATGGTCTGATTTCGATAGGGATGCTCCAATATCCGCTCGTTTGAATTTGTATGTCTTTGGACTTTGGGTTGTCCAGATTATTGCAAATAATCCTTTGTTATTATGTTATCTTGGTGATTGGCTGGCACTTTCTGTGAAATCAATAAAAATGTGTTTATCGAAAACAAAACTGAAATGCAAAACAATGAAAGTACCAAACTGAATTAGAAAAATAGAATAGAAACTATTAAGCGAAATGACACAAATATAATTAAAATCCAATGAGGGGACACAGAGATTTTTTAAAGTTCTACGTAGAAATAGCTCCAAAAAGCTCAAAACACCAATGATTGTCAATGCTTGTGATTGACCTAGACCTAAGTGCAAATTTAAGCTGACCACGATGGGCCACAGGTTGGATACACCAGCCATGTTTGTCCTCTACCGTCTGACTTTAGTACTTCAAGTTCCATTTCACCACAGGAGTACATTTATAAAGCCCCCCCCAGGACCTTATGGGAGGTTCTTAAGAGACTCACAGGGTGTCCGGCAGAGGCCTACAGCAGGTTTCATTCCAGGTCCAGTTGCAATTAGTCAGCTTGGCAGTTGCTGGAAAGGCCTCTTGTAGCTTGTTGTTTCCCTGACGCTTGAACAGGTCGTCAGCCATATGACCATATGAGTCCACTTCTTTGTCCTGTATACAAAAGGCAGCATCTCCAGTCCTTCAGGGCTCTCCTCAGGTAACAGATAGCAGGAATAGTCCTCTCATGTGCTTCTTCTGGTCTGAAAGTGTTCTGAATGGGTGACTGGAGGTGCCACATTTATGCCTACCACGAGCTAGTGAGAAGAAAAGACTCCTATGCACACCCTAACCATTGGGGTAAACATGGGCTCTGAGAGCTGGGTATGTGTGTTTGGAGCATACTATGGTAATCCTTTATGATCTCTCATATCTAACACTAAAATCCAGTTTCATGCACCACTCTATCCCCAATAAACCCAGAGACAGAAGTTTGATAGGACAAAGGCAGATTTTTCTAAAAACCAGACAGTGGATACACAAGAATTGGGCTGGCATCCTATTTTACCCTTTGAAGTGCACCCCAACTATTCAATCAATCAATCAGGGAATTGTAAGCATGCTACTCACCCGTGAGGGTCTCAAGGTGCTGGGGGGGAGGGGGTCCGCAGATCTGTTTAGCCGAAGAGCCAGGTCTTGAGGGCCTTCCTGCTGGTGTTCAGGGAGGGGGTGCATCTGATGTCTGCCGGTAGCTCGTTCCAGGTCTTGGCTGCAATGTGAGAGAAGGATCTTCCGCCTGCTCTGGCTCTGTGGATGCGCGGGGTTTCAGCCAGTGCAAGGTTGGAAGATCAGAGGTTTCTTTTGGGTACGTGGAAGTTGATTCTGTCGTTGAGGTATTTGGGTCCGTTGTTGTGTAAACATTTGTAGGTGTGAGTGAGGATTTTGAAAGTGACTCTTTTCTCCACGGGGACCCAGTGGAGACTTCTTAGGTGTTGGCTGATGTGTTTGTGTCGGGGGATGTCGAGGATGCGTCTGGCGGCGGTGTTCTGTATTGTCTGGAGTTTGCGGAGTAGAGACTTGTTGATGCTGGCGTAGAGTGCGTTTCCATAGTCTGCTGGTGATGAGTGCGTGGGTGACTGTCTTCCTTGACTCAGGGGGGATCCAATTGAAGGTCTTGCGGAGGATGCAGAGGGTGTTGAAGCAGCTGGAGGTGACGGTGTTGATCTGTCGGTTCATGGTGAGTGATGAGTCGAGTACGATGCCGAGGTTCTTGGCGTGGTCTGAGGGGGTAGGTGGACCTCTGAGGGCTGTCGACCACCAGGTGCTATCCCATGCAGAAAGGGTTACCAAGGACAAGGACTTCTGTCTTTTCGGCGTTGAGCTTCAGGCAGCTGTTGGTCATCCAGACTGTAACGTCTTGCATTCCTTTCTGGAAGCTGAGTTTGGCAGTGGTGGGATCTTTGGTGAGGGAGAAGATGAGCTAGGTGTCGTTGGCATATGATACGATATTGAGGCTGTGTTGTCGGACGATGGCTGCAAGGGGGGCCATGTAGATGTTGAAGAGGGTAGGGCTCAGTGATGAACCCTGTGGGACTCCGCAGGTGATTTTTGTGGGGTCGGAGAGGAAGGGTAGGAGTCTGATCCTTTGGCTTCTTCCGGTGAAGAATGATCGGATCCAGTCCAGGGCTGTTCCTTGTATGCCTGCGTCGTGTACTCTGGCGACTAGTGTGCGTGGGAGACGGTAATGAAGGCCACTGATAGGTTGAGTAGGATGAGGACTGCCATTCAGAGCAGGACATTTATCTTATCTGAGAACCACTGGATGGAGGAACCTTGGACTTGTATTATTTGAAACTTTGGAATATTCAAAACAAGCATTTGCTAGTGCCTAACTATTTTTTTCTGGTTCATAGAAAATTATTCGTGGTTCTTTTTTCGATATGTGATATTTATACTAGAATGACTGAAGTGTGGGATTGACTTGGTATGGCTGTTTGACAGAATGGTACTTTGATTGAGTTGACTTGGGGTTTGTTGGTTTCTGAGGGTTCTAAGAGATTTCTCTACACATCAATGTATATATTGCATTCTTGATTTCTTTCCTTTGTTTATATTCTATAAAAAGGAATATACTATTTTATGTGCCAACAAAAATGAATTAATTTGATATATTCAATCCCATGAGAAAAATCGAATTATGAGATATATGGGGAATCTGTGGACCGTATTGGGACTTTTTGTGCTTTTTTAAAAATAAATTATTTGATACATTGTTTATATTCTGGTACCAGGCAGGGTTTTGTCTTGTTTGTAGATTGGTATATTTCCCCTGAACCTGCTGGTATATCTGTTTGCAGGTGCCCTCTTTGTTTTGTTTTTGTCAGGTGACTCAGTCGAAAAGCCATGTCTTGAGTGCTCTCCAGAGTTTCAGCAGAGAGGTGGTGAAGCGTAACTGCAGAGGAAAGCTGTTCCAGGTTTTCATTCGAGGTAGGAGAAGGAGCATCCTCCGCGATTGCTTCAGAGGATGTGGGATGTGAGGGTGAGTGAAAGGGAGGCAGAGCACAGTAGTCTGGTAGGGTGTTGAGAAGTCATGCAATGGTTGATGTATGCTAGTCCTTGGTTGTACAGGGCTTTGTAGGCATGGATCATCAGCTTGAATTGGCATCTCCTCTGTATGGGGAGCCAGTGGAGTTTTCTGAGTTGGGGCCTGATGTGTGTCTGTCTGGGGAGGTCGAGGTTGAGTCTGACAGCAGAGTTTTGTATGGTCTGGAGGCTCTGCATAAGGTGTGTAGTGATCCCAGCGTAGAGTGTGTTGCCGTAGTTTAATCAGCTGGTGAATAGGGCCTGAGTGACAGTACGCCTAGTGTTCAGCGGGAGCCATTAGAAGACTTTAAGTAACTTGCGAAGTGTGCGAAAGCAGGCAGATGTGACTGTGTTGATCTGGGACTTCATGGTCAGTTTGCTGTCCAGGATTATGCCTTGGTTTCTGGCATGGTCGGTCCATTTGGATGATGGTCCTAGTTCCGAAGGCTGCCAGTATTCGTTTCAAGGGTGGTGTTGTTGCCGAAGATCAGCACTTCTGTTATGTCCCTGTTGAGCTTCAGGCAATTGTCCTTCATCCGGTTGGCAACGCTCGTCATGTACTTGCGGTAGTTGGTGATTGGGTTCGCTGGACCTTCAGCAAGTGAGTAGATGAGCCGGCTGTTGTCTGAGTAGGATATGATGTTTAGTCCGTGGGATCTGACAATGCTGGCCAAAGGGTCATGTAGGTGTTGAAGAGGGTAGGGCAGAGGGAGGATCCTTGAGGGACACAGTAGATGATGGCCTTGGGTTCAAAGATGAATGGAGGTAGGCAGACCTTCTTTGTTCTTCTATTTATACCAATGTGATGCAGTCTTATCAGTGTGTGATGAGATACGGTGTCAAAGGCTGCTGAGAGGTCGAAGAGGATAAAAGACACTGTTTTTCCTTGGTCGAGCAGAGCTCTGAAGTTGTCAGTGGCTGCGATCAAGGCATAATTATTGCAGTAGATGGTGTGGAATCCAGATTGGGAGGTGCCTAGGAGAAGGTTCTGCTCCAGATGTTTTGTGAGTTGTCGGTTGATGGCTTTATCCAGGACTTTGGTAGTGAAAGGAAAAAGGGAGATGAGGCTGTGGTTTTTAAGTTCACTTGGGTCGGAAGATGGTTTCTTGAGGAGTGGTTTGATTTCTACAAGTTTCTCCTTTCTTTGGGAAAGGTGACCGTGGCAAGAATGGAGTTAAAAATGGTGGTGAGCTCGCTGCTGACCCTGCAGCTTCTGAGGATGAAAATGTGGTGAGAGCAGGAGTCCGGGTGGGTGGTGGGGGGTTGGCTCCTGAGTGAACGGAGTTCATGGTGGTGTCCTGAGAGATGAACTGGTCCCATGAGGTAAGTCGATGGCCCGTGTTGATTTTGGTGAGTGCGTGAAGGTGAATTTGATCCGAGGACTTGGGCTAGGGTTCGAAGTTCGTATAGATAGTGGTGATCTTGTTGTGGAAAAAGACAGCAAGTTTGTCACATAGTTCTTGGTAGGGGGTTATGCTTTTTTGTGTGACTGTGGGGTGGGCAAACTCTCTGCTAATGTTGAAGAGCTCTTTGCTGTGGTTGGAACTGGACTCGCGGTCAGCTAAGGCTTTCCTCTTGGCTTTTCTCAGTAGCCAGTGGTAGATGTTGAGAGAGGTCTTGAAGGTGGTACTGACTGAGGTGTCCTTGCTTGTGCGTCATCTTCTTTACAGTTGCTTGCAGTGGCGTTTTGCTGTTCTCAATTCCTTGGTGTACCATCTTGCCTGCTTGGTGAATTTCCTGTATCTGCTGGTCTTGATGGGAGCAATGATGTCATTGCTTCATCATATAGACCCTTTTCAATGCTGAATCTGGATTTTCAAATGATTAGGAAGGTTTTGGCAAGTGAACTCTACCAGCATCTGCTGGGTTTGATCCATCAAGGTCAGAATGGTTTCATACCCACATGTAACACGTCTGGTAATCTCATGAACTATATGGGATTCAAGATGAGAAATGTAGCCTTATTCCGTGATGAAACGATTGTCTCTGTCGACCTTAAATAAACATTCAACACTGTAAAATGGAATTCTCTTGATATGGTTATGTACAGAATGAAGCTGGGGCTGCGTTGTATTAAATGTATTAGGGTAATGTACTCTAATCCAGTGACCCGGGTAAAAACCAGACTGTATGTATCTCAACAATATTCTATATATCACGGGACACAAAAGGGTCACCTTCTTTCCCCCCTACTTTTTGCTATTGAACTTCAGCCGGTGGTAAGCCAGAGGGCAGGGGGAGACCAGAGGGATTCCATTATGGGACAGGGTGCATATTATATCTCTTTACAGGAACATGTTATTATCATATGTCTGCAGTCGGAATTCAGATTTAAGGCTAACCATACCTTCTAACTGAGTTTAGAAGGGTCTCTGGGCTTAAGATAAATACTATAAAGTCGTATGTCTTCTCGGTTAGTTGCGATGGGCAGGAACGGAAACTAGATGGAATCGGAATGAAGTGGGGCCATCATACCTTTAGATATTTGGAGTAAATATCCATCATTGACCGATGGACCTGAGAGACGGTAACTTGGGGGTCACGTTAAGGGCATTGAAAGGATCAGTGGCATTTTGGCACTCATTCAGCCTGCCAAATATGGCAAGGACCACTATTTCCAAGATGGTGGCCCTTCTCAGGCTGCATTACTTCTTATTAACCTCCTGGTTTGTGAGCCAATCAAGTAGTTTTGATAGTTAGACTCACTCCTTCGACCACTAGTATTGAACAGAGTGAGACAGAGTGTTGCGCTGGAGATGATTAAACACACAAATTTGGATGGGATCCTTGGTCTTCCTGATTTAGACTTACATTACTTGGCAGTCCAACTACAGTGCATAGCAAGGTAGATTGATGGTGTGAACGTTGAGGAACTGGGCGTATTGGGGCAAGAACCAAACATGAGTACAATGATTGCAGTTCTAATGAGGAAGTCATCAAAACCCCTAGACCCAGTTCATTGCTTTCTGTACCACTGAAATTTTAGAAACAATGTGTTGCAAGGACCTCTGGACAGCCACTGCATACTTCAGCTTTGCCCCTCATTGGCCTCCCACGTGCAGAACCTGCTGTTTTTTCACTGCAGAGCAATTAATGCATTGAACGGAGGTTTAGATACTCACGGTGGGAGAATGTTACGCCAATGGAGAAATTATCTTCCTGGAGACATTTACGGAGAAAAATGACTTGGACCCTGGTCAATTTTTGAACTAGAGTGCGCTGAGATGAACTTATGAGGGACTATGGGGCACAGGACTAGCCAAACTGCCTTAGAATGCATTTCTTCAGTACTCTGATGATAGGGATTGTAGACGCATAGTTACATGTCTCTATACAACACTGAATTAAATATTTAGGTGGGGTCTAGTTTAACCCAGTAAAAGATGGGACTAGTATAGGACATGGGATAAAGGGCAAGGAATGGGGGACAATACTAGCATATACTCAAAAGTGTCGAGAAACACTATGCTGAAGTACATACAGTTTAACTTTCTACACTAGTCATACCTCTTCTCAATTAAAATTGGTGAGATAGATGAAGGGGACAATAGGCCTTGTGCCCTGTCGGTCTCTATGTGCAAATTACTTCCACATGGTGTGGGAATGTATCCAAATTAGGGAATACTGGGCTGAAATAAGACAGCAGTGAAGTTGGCCTCTACATAGAGTGATTAAATGTAGGTCAGACTATTGTTTATTAGGTGGATTTCTTTGTCCCAAACCTAAAGAGTGCATTACCGCCTACTGGACTTGACACTAACGGTGGCCAAACGACTGGTGGCAGTCAAGTGGAAAACTAATCATGGCCTAACATTTGCCAGATGGAAAAGGGATGTTGATGTTTGGTCTAGGGCAGAGGAAGAGGCATTGAGGAGAGAGAAGGCATGTGGTATGTGTAGTCACCCATTGTCAGATTTGTGGAGTGAAGTTGATTAGTTGCGTACTACAGCCTGATGCGTGACACTGTAATATAACATGTGTTTGCATTGGCAAAGTGGTGCCCCCGAGTTTCATGAACAGACTTAAAGGGCTGATAGTTTGCTACCAGTCACGCAGCAAAGTTATGCCATAATCACTAGATGCAGTGAAAAAATATTCATTGGCTGACTCGTTTTGGTAATTTATTGTTTGCGTTTATACATTATGCAATAGCCTTCTGAAGACATGCATCTACTACCTACAAAAACACATGTATACATACATGTAACCGCATTGTTGTTCACAAGTGGGATGTAAAGTGAGATGGAAACTGAAAACAATAATAAAGAGTTTTTTTTTTTAATCTAAACTGTATTGGTTTCTTGAATAAAGATATTCAGCTTCATAACAAATTTCACAATATAACATGTTAGTTCTTTGAAAATGTGTGATTACCTGGAAGACAAATGTAAACACTGATCTACATGATATGAGATTTAAATGTAAATTGTGAAAAGCAAGTGTTCAGTGATTAATAGCTTTCACCCTTTGACCGTATTTCAAATGCAGAAAGAAACAGACGCCTTAACCATTCTCCTGCTAAACCTTTGCAGGTTTACCTGGGGGTAAACCAGCCCCACCTCTAGTTATAGCGCCACTGAAAAGCTGCGGGTGTCCGGGAGGATGCCACTTTAATCCTCCTCTTTGTCAGCGTGAAGCTCGACTTCAAGGCAGCAGTGGTATGTCAGAGGAGACCCTGGGGAATTACTTTTTTTGTCCCCGTCACCCCCACACCTTGTCCCCTGAGTACCCCCCACTCCAAAATCTGGTCGTATAAATGCCCCACACATCCTACACCCCGCCCTCTTCACTCACACTGAGATTTTTTTTAGAGGTTAGGAGGTCTGAAGTGGAATGGGAACATTTCTTGCTGAGTTTGGTCGGCAGCACAATTTCAAACTCTACACTGAAATTGTAGTGTGGCTAGTACTTTTCCTGAACAAACCATACAGTCTCCTTTTCTTAATTTCCTTAAATGCATAAATGTCAACGATTCTGACAGAGGCTCCCGATATCAAGGCTAGTCTCGAATCCTGCATGCAGAAACCAGATTCGGAGTTTTGTAAAACTGCCAAAAATAAAATGTTTTTTGCTTGTCATGCAAGCTTCAATCTACCCCTTCAACTTAGAACCTCTGACCTCAAAGGTTAACTAACACTATGTCTACATTCGTGAAGGGGGAGATTAGAGCATGTGACAGACCTCGACATTTTATTTTTGGCAGGTTTACATAGCGCAAACAAAAACACAGTATGTTATTAAACTGCCAAAAATGACATTATAACTGTTTGCCACCATACACACATCAGTAAGCCCGATTCAGGCAGATTGCCTCTGCCTCAATATAAGTCAGTGGGGAAAATACATTTCCCACTTGAAAATGTCATGTATGTTAATTGCCTTACCATCTGGCCTAGATAATTACTAGTAATTAAGATGAAACAGTTGGAAATCCTACTTCCTAAAATAAAACTTGTGTTACGTTTATACTCCTGTGTCCCTGCGAGGACACCGTATGTTCATGTGGATTTTTCTGTCCCTGCACCCACCATCCGCACCAACCGCCTGCTCTCCTGGACCAACATAAACGACGACAACACCATCAAGATCATGAACACCATCCACTCCGGATCTCTGTCAGACCCATGCCCACACCACATCTTCAACAAAGCCAGCACCGCCATCGCACCCCATCTCCGGAAAGCCATCAACATTTCCTTCAAGACAGAAACCTTCCCGGAGAGCTGGAAGTACGCCGAGATCAACGCCTTACTCAAGAAACCCAAGGCGGACCCCAAGGACCTCAAGAACTTCCGGCCCATCTCCCTGCATCCCGTTCCCAGCTAAGGTCATCGAGAAGACCGTCAACAAACAACTGACCCGCTACCTCCAGGAGAACAGCATCCTGGACCCGTCCCAATCCGGGTTCGGCAGCTGCCACAGCACCGAAACTGCCCTCATCGCCGCCACCGATGACACCAGGACCCTGCTAGACAACGGAGAAACTGCGGCCCTCATCCTCCTGGACCTATCAGCCGCCTTCGACACGGTCTGCCACGCACCCTACGCACGCACCTCCACGACGCCGGTATCCAAGAGAAGGCCCTGGACTGGACCACCTCCTTCCTCTCCGGCAGAACACAGAGCGTCCGCCTCCCCCACTTCCGCTTCAAAGCCACTGAGATCATCTGCGGCATACCCCAGGGCTCATCCCTCAGCCCAACGCTGTTTAACATCTACATGGCACCACTCGCACACGTCGCCCAACCTCAAAATCATCTTCTACGCTGATGACACCCAGCTGATCCTCTCCCTCACCAAGGACCCCCACACGCGCCAAAACCAACCTCCACGAAGGAATGAAGGCCGTCGCCGAATGGATGAGGAACAGCCGACTGAAGCTGAACTCGGACAAGACAGAGGTCCTCATCCTCAGATCCACCACCTTGGCCTGGGACGACTCCTGGTGGCTGACTGCACTGGGAACAGCTCCAACACCCACTGCCCATGCACGCAACCTAGGGGTCATCCTCGACTCCACCCTCTCCATGACTAAGCGGGTCAATGCCATCTCTTCCGTCCTGCTTCAACACCCTCCGCATGCGCCACAAGATCTACAAATGGATCCCCACCGAAACAAGAAGAACGGTCACCCAAGCCCTCGTCAGCAGCAGGTTGGACTACGGAAACACCCTCTATGCAGGAGCCTTGGCCAAACTCCTGAAACGACTTCAACGCATCCAGAACGCCTCTGCACGCCTGATCCTCGACATCCCTCGCTGCAGCCACATCGCACCCCACCTGAGAGACCTGCACTGGCTCCCTGTCAACAAGAGGATAACCTTCAAGCTCCTTACCCACGCACACAAGGCACTCCACAACACCGGACCAGCGTACCTCAACAGACGACTCACCTTCTACACCCCCACCCGCCAGCTCCGCTCCGCCGACCTCGCCACAATCCCCCGCATCCGAAGAGCGACCTCCAGAGGCAGATCGTTCTCCCACCTCGCCGCCAAGACCTGGAACACCCTCCCCATCCACCTACGGCAGACCCAAGACCTGCTGACCTTCAGAAGACTCCTCAAGACCTGGCTTTTTGAGCAGTAGCAGCACTCCCTCCCCCCCAGCGCCTTGAGACCCTCACGGGTAAGTAGTGCGCTTTACAAATGCTATGATTGATTGATTGATTGTGTGGACACCGTACGGCCACCGTCTGTCAGGAGCTGTCAGCTGACAGTTGACAGCTGAAGACTCACGGAGTGGCTGCATTCCTTGCGCTCCGCTTTTGTGGAGCCTGTGTTGGTGTTTCAATAAAGAACTTGCTGTTTCTACAAACCTTCGTCCGGAGAGTTCTTTACAAGTTTGGCGACGAGCACCAACACGAGAACCCACATGAAGTACTGAGGAAAATATAACAAGGAAAGACTCCATTGAGAATACGAAAAAGGAATTCCAGCTAAATAAGAAAGTACAAGACCATCAAAATACAGCTAATGCCTCAGAAGAAGGAAAAGCTAATACAGTTTGAAGCAACTTTAAGGTCAGTCAACGAAATCTACATGCCCGAAAATTGATATATTACAAAAAAGGTGAAATTAAGCGAAATACTGAAGAAAAAGAATGAAAGAAACATAACAGAAAATTAAATGAAAGAAAAAGAAGTAAATACATAATTTAAGGGACGAGTGTGCGTTCCATGCAAAGCGCTTAAAAGAAAAGTTTAACGTAAAATGAAATGTGACATGAGAAGCGCATCTTGAAGAGAAAAATTGATAAATGATGTATACAATGAAGAAAAAGGTCGTTCTAGTCAACGTGTAAGCGGCGCTTCAGAACTGAGGATCACATCGCAGGAGTGACAGTTCAACTGATTCACAGCAGGCATCAACGGTCAGCTGTAACCACGTCACGAGCAGCTGAGATTGAGCCAGAGGAACGGTAATGACGCATCAACGTCGACACAGAGGAGGACATCTTTAACAAACATAGTTGGCAGTCTAGCTTTGCAGTGAGACGTCACGCACGCATACGTGCCGCCATATTAGAACCTCAGTACAAGTTGGGAGTTGCTTTTGTTCCAGAAGCGGAGGTTCGGAACTATAAGTTGTCATTCAAAAATAGAAAAGCTGTGCGAGCGACTACAAACTAAAAAGGTACTGTTATATACAAAGTGCTTAAGATAGTATTGGGTGTTATGCTCGCAGCGCAGCAGTAATTTGTTACCAGAACTTTGTCACTATTAAAGATAGCACTCTATGCCTAGAAAAAAAAAACGTAAAGAGACCAGTTAAAAAAAAATAAAAAAAACTGTAATGGCATCAGGACACTTGTGGAATCTATCGCCCCCTCAGGCATTCCTATCCACAGGGGAGAACTCTTACTACCTTGGGGAGAATGGAGAGAATACTTCTTGAATTACATCTCAAACTTTGACGATGATGAAGAATTTAAGGCAGAATAGAAGTATAATATGTTATTGCACTGTCTAGGCGCAGGTGGTATAAAGGTGTATAATAGAATCAACAAAAAAACAAGAGGAGAAGGCGAGGGTGACGTTTTCGAAAATGCAATCGATGACCTAAATACATATTACAAACCCACGGTTTGCGTGGGGGTTGATAGGTACAAATTCTTCCACAGTAAGCAGGGCAAGGAAGAATCCATCGAAGACTATGTGTCAGCATTAAAACATCTGGCCATAAATTGTCATTTTGGAGATTTACACAACCAATTTATCAGAGACCAAATAGTCATGCAGGGGTCCAACTCAAATATTCAGGACAATTTGTGGGCCAAGGGCGAATACCCCCTACAGAACATAATAGACATTGTTAGGAAAGCTGAGCTTACGGGTCGTTGTGCAAAAGCTGTGCTAAATGAGAACAAAGAGAACAAGGAAACGGACACCGTGAACAAAGTAACGGAGTGCAAGCACAACATGAAACAGTCATGGAGCAACAGGGGTTCAAAAAACTGGTACAACTGACCCGTGAGTGGAAACAAGAGGCGTTGCTACAGATGTGGTAGCACCTCCCATATGGCTGATGATATGAAATGCCCTGCTCGTGGAGTAAGGTGCTCACATTGTGGAGTCATCGTACACTTTTAGAAGGCTTGCACTTGCAGAAGGAAAAATACACGTTATGTCAAGGTTGTAGATGAGGATGAAGCAACCTACCAAGAAACGTCTGATGAAGATGACGTCAACATGTTTGTGCTAAATATAGAAGACGAGGAGGATGATAAAATCAGAGATGCTAACAACACAAAAAAAATAAACCTATCTGTGACATGAACATTGGGGGTGTTGACATCAGTATAGTTGCTGATTCTGGTTCACCATACACGATTGTTAACAACAAAGTCTGGTAAGAGTAGTTCAAAACCAGCATTGGTGGACTTCTTGATAAGGCTGACATCAACATCAAGTCATTACAGGTGAGCCGATTGAAGTTTGTGGTTTCAAGGAACAAAACTTTGAATTCAAAGGGATAGTAGCTAAAGGAAAACTGTATGTATCTAAGATTGGTCCTTCAGTACTAGGGTGGATGGATCATGGTAACCTGGGTATTATACTCGATCCCAGCAAGCCAGACCCAGTCCTAGGGGTCCATGATAACAATAACTTTGGCGGATCAATGTTAAACAAATACCCTAAAGTCTTTAGTGGGGGAATTGGTGCACTTAAAGGATACCCACATAAGATCATTGTGAAACCAGATGCCATCCCAGTAGTGCATAAAGCTAGAAACGTACCCTTCTCCATCAAAGATGAAGTGAAAGAACAACTTGATAAACTGTTAGAAGACGGCATTATTGAGAAAGTTGAAGCTTCTGAGTGAGTTGCACCTCTGGTCGTAGCCAAACGACCCAATGGCAAACTGAGGTTGTGTGTAGACCTACGCGACCTCAATAACAATATAGGAAGACAAACACTCACAGTGGAACCTTCACTTGGCCAGCACCTAACCTTCTATTACTCTCCCTATCAGAGCCCTATATATTAGGGAAAGACGTGTGCACACTCTGTGGCACCCACCGTAACAATGTCTATTCCCGTGGCAATCAGAGTATATAACAAAGAACCAAAGGTGCACCACATACACAATATGAGAATGAGAAAGTCCTTTGTAATTAACAAATTTCTTCAAAGGTCACTTTTTATGAACATTTTTAATTTTCATTTAAATAGAAATTCCAAAACACATAATCAATCCATTAGTGTGATTTAGTGAACAGTCCAGCCGACGCGTTTCGTCCTGAAACAGGACTTCTTCAGGGCTGTCAAACAATGAACAGAGAGATATATACATATAAATAACATATATACACCAATACATATACAATTATAAAAACACTGATACATAAATATAAACACCCTAAGAACATCAACAAGACAGAACGACATTTTTACTAAGATATATGGAAAATAGTTCCAGATATGGGGTATATTCAAATCTATTGATCACTGTATTTTATTGTAACATTGAGCATTCGCTTGAGGTACCCCGAGCAGCGTGTTGGTTCTATTGATTGTCCAAACAAATTTGCAGGGTCAATCCAGTGAAACACATTTAATATTCAAATAATAGAAGAAAAGGAGCGAAAGATGTAGTAAACAAAGATATATACACAAAAGAAAGAGGTAAGACGTAAAGAACAAAAAGAGGGACAACGGAAGAGAGAACCTCACCTACCATAGAGTAATGACGTAATTCATAAATGGCAGAGTCCTTATGGGTTATTTCAATCCTTGTGAAGAGTAAACAAGGATCCGGTGTATGATTCTATCAGCTGTGCAGTAAAAAATAGATAAAAGAGAAAGGGGGGAGGGGGGGGAGGGGGAGGGGAAAGAGGGAAAGAGGAATGACTAAAATCAGTCATGCACATAGAATATTAACCAGAAAGAGAGTTAGAGACAAATACTAACATTGTGATAAATATATACCAACTAGGCTAGAAATGACTTACATATGGGCGTCAAGAGCAAGTGAAAAACTCCTCGTGGATATGTATCATTCCAAAGCCGCTTATATTTGGTGGAAGTGTAGTACTGACAGAGCTTGAGATTATTACTGAAAACGAGAAAAGAGGGAGACACCTATATACAATTGTGCAACACGAAAATGCAACCAGAAAATCAAACGGACTTAAAATCGTCATCCTAAATGGTATATACAAAGAAAGAAGCTGAGTACTACTTACAAAAGAGCGCCACGTCAAGGTAAGCAATGTAGCTGCCAAAATCTGGGGGATAATAGTCCCAGGGGTTCCACAGTCAAAATGGTCTCAGACGGACATAATGTTTATATTAAACATCATTACAAGGTTCTAGAATAGAAATGAATTATATATATATAAGAAAATAAGATAATGAAGTCAATTAAGTGCGTAAAACAAAAACATATATGTCTAACTGAAAACTGCTTCCCAAATGAAACGTGGAAGCAGAAAGCCATAAAGTGAACAATACATGTCATGAATACAAAGATACCCAGAGGTGAAGGGACCCGAGTAAAAAAAAGAAAGCAGAACCCGTGATTATGTAATTAGGAGCCTGCTTGTAAAATAGTACATGAAAGTAAGAAACCCGAAGCCACCAAAACATGTATGTATAATATATGTATAGTAATACCCAGAGAAGGGGGGGCCCGAGTCCAGGGAAAAGCAGAGCCCGAAGCAATGTACGCGGACGCATCGATAGAAATCTAATAGTCTCACCGTATGTTAGCAATTGCCGATAAGCATAGTTGCAGGCGTCAAACACCGGAAAGGAACAGCGTCCAATATCGAGTTGAATAACCTTAGCCCTAGAGCCGTAAACTTTAAATAGTATAACGAGTCGCGGGTTAAACGAGCCACGTGGGTCGTTACCATGACAACCAAAGGCACTAAGCTTTGACTGTCAACTACGGCGGCCATTACGGGATAGCTTATACTTGGTCTTAAGAGATGTCCAAAAAAAAAGGTAATGTCAATATATATGATCGAAATGAGATCAAATATAATATAGGAATATTTTAAAGTAAAAGTATAAACAAATAATTGATATCTATGTGTGAGCTCAGAAATAGACAATATATCTCGTAATAATATGCGAGTCTTCAATAATTAAAAAGGGGCAATTGGTATATGAGCGTTAGCTCAAAATGAAGGATATATGTGTCTCATAATAATGTGATTATATATAAAAGTGGAAACGAGGACGCGACAAATCACGTTTGTGGTTGTCCTGGAAACCAAAAGTTACCGGATCCTGCTCGTTCATTGGTTGGAACGGCCATTTTGACAAAATCTTTGAGAGGATTTACCGAGTGTCCAATAAGTAAACGGTATGTATTTAGCCGACCAAATTCGGAAAAGCATGAAAAACCAATTCTATGCAGAGGGCATAGCGGGAAGGAAAAATAGCTTATTGTAATTCATGTTTCCACAATCTTCGAATCACGTGAGGGGAACTGGGAACCACATGATTGGTTACCAAGGAAACATATGTAAATGAGATCTGCTTGTCAATGACAGCAGCCACAATATTGGTTCCTATACTTAAATAAATAATGTGGACATCGAAAATTTAACGTCCCAAATGGCATACTCAAGCATAATTAAACGGAATCTCAAGGGCAATCACCACCTGGAGAATAAATAACAGCCACTAAATGGTAAAGGACGCAGGAGAAGCAGTTAAAGTTTATTATTTAACCATATCCCTGCGGTCTTATATTATATAGACCCCGTGGGTGGTTGTCATAGTCATATATAAGAAAAAGATCCACTCACATATGACGGTGGCCAGTATAGAAATAACTGAGTTCATATAGATAACAGGAAATACAAAGAATGATCGTTCCAAGCGAAAATCTAAAACCATGATCGCCATATAGTTTGTAAAGAGCATATTTGCAATCTAAAGTGTACCTTCACCCTAATTGAGATGTAATTGAAATGCACACAGAGTGCGTAATGCGTGCATATTAGATACAAAATTGAATAAAGTCTCCGTGGAATAAGGAATATATATCACTGTATTCAAAGGGAATAAATTAGATCCACAGAAAAGAATATACTACAGTTTAACAATAATGGATGCAGCTCTGCACAAGGCAAAGAGAGAATGAGGGAAAGGAAAAGGTGTATACACCAACCATAGATTTACGGGGTTTTATAGAAATATCTTATATAAAACCAGAACAAAGTTATTCAATGTTGACGTAACAAGCAGAGTGAAATCAATGCCGTTTGCTCTATTGGAATACAGTAGAGTTAATGAGTAAAGTGATACAAACATAATTAAGGGAACATGTAGAAGAAATAGCGTGAATAAAGAACAAATGCAGGGTATTTATACATTTGTGCCTAATAGTCCAACTAATTTGTTCATTTTGGAGAAACAGAAGCAGATACCATTTTACAGTTTCGTTGATGATCACAGAAAATGAAGCCATTGATTATTCAAGAAAGTAATGCATCTCATCATCGCTGTTGAACCCAAATTCCAAACTACGCAGTTTACAGATCCATCCTGCCTCATTTCTTCTCAACGAGAGTTCCCGATTCCCACCCCTCGCATTAATAGGTATGTGATCTATTCCCATAAACCATAATTCCTCTTCATTTGCATGATTTTCCTGCATGTGATATGTGAGTGGGTATTTTAGGTCACCATTTCGACGAGCCCGAACATGTTCCTGCATTCTAATTTTCAAAGCCCTTTTTGTGCTTCCCACATAAATCTTATTGCAGGGGCAACCTAACACATATGTTACGTATTTGGAGTTACAGTTGATTAAATGGTTTATCGAATAACTTCGTTTGGTATTAAAGCTGAAAAGTTAAGTTTTATTTCTCCCCAGTTTGCACATATTACATTGGTTGCATGTGTAAAAACCAACCATCTTAGATTGGAGCCAGGTTTGGGGTTTTTCAGTGGTGACATAGCTAGGGCACAAGATGTTATGCACATTTTGCCCTCTTCTGTATGTTACTTTGGGTTTTGATGGTATAATGTCCTTAAGGTCTGGTATCTCAGTTAATAAGTGCCAGTGTTTCCTTAGGACATTATATACCCTATTACTGCGATCATCAAATTGGGTTCCAAAAGCAATAGGAGCTTTTTGGAGTTTCCTCAATGGTTTTGTTGTTAGGGTCTCTCGTCTTGGGATCTTCAATGCCTTAGTGTAAGCTTTCTTTAAAACTGCTTCTGGATATCCTCGATAACGGAAGCGTTTCTTGGTTTCCTCTAAATTGCGGGCAAAGGTATCATCAGTGCTGCAATTACGGCGCATACGAATCATTTCCCCATAGGGGATGTTGGAAATAACATGTTGGGGGTGTGAGCTTTGGTAGTGCAGTGTGCTATTGCACGCCGTGATCTTCCTGTGAGTGCGACTGTGTATATGATCATCCTGGATAAAGAAAGTGATGTCCAAGAAATCTATTTCCTGCTGATTGTAATCTATGGTTAATCCTACATTGTAGGGATTATTATTCAAGTAAGCATGGTATTCTATGAGAGAGGCGATAGGTCCATCCCACAACATAAGTACATCGTCGATGTACCTACCCCAAAAAATGACATGTTCCATCCATTTTGCCGCATGTCGGCCCCAGGCATGCTCCCGCTCAAACCAGCCCATAAAGAGCCCGGCATAGGCGGGAGCAAACCTCGAGCCCATGGCCGTGCCCTGAACTTGATGAAACCATATTGAATCGTGCAGAAAGAAGTTTTTGGAAAGAATGATATCAGTCATTTCCAATAGTACCTCATTATGGGCATAATGATCAGCTGTTCTTTGTCCCAAGAAGGATTGAAGTGCTCTCATCCCAAATTCTTTTTTAATACAGGTGTATAAGCTGGCGACGTCCATTGTCACAAAGACAAGGGACTCCGACCACTTGAAACCTTCAAATTTACCCAAAATATCTTTGGAGTCCTTAATATATGCGGGCAAGTTCTGCACTAATGGTTGAATAAAGGAATCCACATATTCGGAAAGTCTTTCCGTTGGTGAGTTGACTCCAGAGATGATTGGGCGGCCCGGTGGAAACTGGCCGCCCTTGTGTATTTTTGGGAGGATGTAAATGCAAGGGAAAGTTGGTTCTGAAACTGTTAAGTATCTGAGTTCTTCCTCACTAAGCAATCCAACTTCACCCCATTCATTAAGTCTCATATTTATATATGTATTAAGGGTGTTGATAGGATTTGTACGTAGTTTAGTATAGCAAGATGTATCAGCCAATTGACGATCTATTTCCTTCAGGTAGTCTTGTTTTCCCATAATGACCACGTTTCCCCCTTTATCAGCCTCACTTATAATGATGCTAGTGTCTGATCTGAGATTTTTTAGCGCCGCAATTTCCATGGGGGTGAGATTGAAATTTCTTTGATTGGGAGGTATAGGATGCTCCAAAAGACGATAAAAGCCTTGGGTAACTCTTTGTCTAAAAATGTCTATGTTGGGGTGGGTGCCAGTGGGGATAAATTTGGACTTTGATTTTAAGCCACTATTGACAGATACATCCTCCACAATTTCAAGCTCTTGTCTGACAAGTTCAATATTTATAGACGTTTCAAGTTCAACAGACATCATGCTTTGAATCGCATTTATTTCGTGAACAGTGTGGATAGAGTGTGCAGTTTCAATATTAGGCATGTTACAAGTGGACGGATTCCGTACAAAATGATCCTTCAGTTTTAACAAACGAATAAACTTGAACAAGTCAACAAAAATATCAACCTCCCTACACACCTGATTAGGGCAGAACCCAAGTCCTCTACTTAGTACAGAGATTTCATCATTGGATAAAGTCCTGGTTGACAAATTAACAATCATAAGTTCCTTGTCTGCGCTACTCGTTTCATTTTCCAAGTTTGTTAGTTCTCTGGTTTCCGTGATCTCGTTACTCTGTTTACTGTTTCTGGCCTCGTCTTTTTGTTGGTGTTTCTGTTTAGAGTCCTGCCATCTCCTCCCACCCCTTCTGGTTTTTGATCTTTTACTCCTGCTCTTGCACCCAATCTCAGTCTCTCCATCTCCAATAAAAAATTATTGGGCCTGTTTTCAGTTTCTGTTACTTCCACGGGATCCTCAGTCGCCACTGAGCTGGCCACAGATGACAATGAGTTTATACTACTAGAGGAAGTCAATTCCGAGGTATCCTCCCTTGGTCTTTTACCCTCTCCTGAGATTTTGACATTATCATACTTATGGGAAAAAGTATACACTCTCCCATCCCTGTAGTCCTTGTCATCTCTTTTGATCTTTTTTACCTTTTTGTCCCTCAAGTATGTTTGATATCCCTCCAAGATCTCATCCAATATCACATAATTTTTCTTTACTGTTTCTTTCAAGTCAGAGTTTGCTATTTCCTTCTCTAGAACTTCAATCTCTTGTTGTAATTTGAGTCCCTTTTTCTCTGCGTTCTTGATCAAGATACGCATCATATTGATCGAGGCATTACGGAGGTTTCCCTCCCAGTCCTCTAGTTGTTCCTTGTCTAAATCCTCAAACGTTGGAAAAATCAGAATTCGCAAGCCTCGCGGTATTTTGTCATTTTCAATGTACTTATCCAAGGTGGTTCCGTCCCACCACCTGGACATCTCGTGTTTTTTTAACTTTTCCAATCTTTGAAACTTTAATTTTAAGCCCTCTGTTTTAGGGGCATTGGTATCTGAGCCTCGGTCTTGAACTTGTGGCAAACAGGTCCTGGGCCAATTCCTGTCGTCTGTCTTTAAAGCCAGGCATTGCTCAACTCCCCAGTTCAACTTCCCAGTTCCCCTCGCGTTATTCGAAGATTGTGGAAACATGAATTACAATAAGCTATTTTTCCTTCCCGCTGTGCCCTCTGCATAGAATTGATTTTTCATGCTTTTCCGAATTTGGTCGGCTAAATACATACCGTTTACTTATTGGACACTCGGTAAATCCTCTCAAAGATTTTGTCAAAATGGCCGTTCCAACCAATGAACGAGCAGGATCCGGTAACTTTTGGTTTCCAGGACAACCACAAACGTGATTTGTCGCGTCCTCGTTTCCACTTTTATATATAATCACATTATTATGAGACACATATATCCTTCATTTTGAGCTCACGCTCATATACCAATTGCCCCTTTTTAATTATTGAAGACTCGCATATTATTACGAGATATATTGTCTATTCCTGAGCTCACACATAGATATCAATTATCTGTTTATACTTTTACTTTAAAATATTCCTATATTATATTTGATCTCATTTCGATCATATATATTGACATTACCTTTTTTTTTTGACATCTCTTAAGACCAAGTATAAGCTATCCCGTAATGGCCGCCGTAGTTGACAGTCAAAGCTTAGTGCCTTTGGTTGTCATGGTAACGACCCACGTGGCTCGTTTAACCCGCGACTCGTTATACTATTTAAAGTTTACGGCTCTAGGGCTAAGGTTATTCAACTCGATATTGGACGCTGTTCCTTTCCGGTGTTTGACGCCTGCAACTATGCTTATCGGCAATTGCTAACTTACGGTGAGACTATTAGATTTCTATCGATGCGTCTGCGTACATTGCTTCGGGCTCTGCTTTTCCCTGGACTCGGGCCCCCCCTTCTCTGGGTATTACTATACATATATTATACATACATGTTTTGGTGGCTTCGGGTTTCTTACTTTCATGTACTATTTTACAAGCAGGCTCCTAATTACATAATCACGGGTTCTGCTTTCTTTTTTTTACTCGGGTCCCTTCACCTCTGGGTATCTTTGTATTCATGACATGTATTGTTCACTTTATGGCTTTCTGCTTCCACGTTTCATTTGGGAAGCAGTTTTCAGTTAGACATATATGTTTTTGTTTTACGCACTTAATTGACTTCATTATCTTATTTTCTTATATATATATAATTCATTTCTATTCTAGAACCTTGTAATGATGTTTAATATAAACATTATGTCCGTCTGAGACCATTTTGACTGTGGAACCCCTGGGACTATTATCCCCCAGATTTTGGCAGCTACATTGCTTACCTTGACGTGGCGCTCTTTTGTAAGTAGTACTCAGCTTCTTCCTTTGTATATACCATTTAGGATGACGATTTTAAGTCCGTTTGATTTTCTGGTTGCATTTTCGTGTTGCACAATTGTATATAGGTGTCTCCCTCTTTTCTCGTTTTCAGTAATAATCTCAAGCTCTGTCAGTACTACACTTCCACCAAATATAAGCGGCTTTGGAATGATACATATCCACGAGGAGTTTTTCACTTGCTCTTGACGCCCATATGTAAGTCATTTCTAGCCTAGTTGGTATATATTTATCATAATGTTAGTATTTGTCTCTAACTCTCTTTCTGGTTAATATTCTATGTGCATGACTGATTTTAGTCATTCCTCTTTCCCTAAATCACACTAATGGATTGATTATGTGTTTTGGAATTTCTATTTAAATGAAAATTAAAAATGTTCATAAAAAGTGACCTTTGAAGAAATGTGTTAATTACAAAGGACTTTCTCATTCTCATATTGTGTATGTGGTGCACCTTTGGTTCTTTGTTCAATAACAATATAGTTGTAGAGCAGTTTCCCCTCCCAAAGATAGGTGAAATGCTAGCAACAACTAAAGGGATTCAATGGTTCACTACTATCGATTTGAAATCGGTCTACCACCAGGTACCCCTACATCGCGACAGCAGGAAGCTAACCACCTTCATAACGCCCTTTGGGTGTTTCACGTTCACCAGAGTGCCCTTTGGGCTGGCATCTGCTGCCGCGATGTTCCAGGGACTAATGCACAACATCTTCGACGGAGTACCTGGTATACTATTCTTTCAGGATGATATCCTCATAATGGGGAAAACCAGGGAGGAACATGACATAAAAGTCAAAATGGTCCTGGAAATTCTGGATAACAAGGGGTTAATGGCCGAACACGAAAAGTGCAAGTTTGCATGCAATTTCATGAGCTACCTTGGTCACGAAATCACCGGTGAGGGTATTAGCCCCAAAAGAGAACTTCTGCATGCCATTAAGAATTCCCAAGTGCCAAGTAACAAGGATGAATTAAGATCCTTCCTAGGACTGATCGAATTTTATGCCAAATTCATAAAAAACTTCTCGTGCAAAACACATGAACTGAGACAACTTCTTAAAGTGAAAAACAAGTTTGAATGGACGGACGCATGTCAACAGGCATTTGCATCACTAAAAAAAGAATTGTGCACAGCCTTGCCCTTGCAAGGGTTTGATCCATTAATGGAGAATATCGTAACCACAGATGCTAGTTCAAAAGGTCTGGGCGCGGTACTCACCCAAAAAGACGCTAAGGGTGTGGAATGCACAATAGCTTTTGCTTCACGCTCATTGACCCCCACTGAGGAAAAGTACTGTCATAGAGCGTGAAGCATTAGCATGTGTTTTGGCCCTGGAACATTTTAGGCAATTTGTGTGGGGCAACAAAGTCACTCTTTGCACTGATCACAAACCCTTAACTAAAGTTTTCACCACAAAGGGACTGCACGCAGCTTCGCCAAGGCTGGCAAGACTATCAGTGTGCCTCTTTGATTATACCTACAAAATTCAATATGTTCCAGGTGTTAAAAATGTGGTGGCAGACTTCTTAAGCAGAATGTCTGTTGGGTTGAGTGACCAAGACAACCCAGGGGAAGTCAAAGAGTCATGCATAGCCTGCATAAATGAAAAATGTGATGGAATTTCGAGAGAGGAATGGTTAAGTGAACAGGACAAGGACATCACTTTAAACCAGGTCATAAAAAATGTTAACTGAGGGATGGACATGCAAAAACAAGTTAACTGACTCATTACGACACTTTTGGGAAGTGAAAGATGACTTATCACACGAGAATGGTTTGTTATTAAGGGGAGGTAGAGTTGTTCCCCCAAGTCGTTTAAGAATGAGAATACTAAACCTGTGCCACAAAGGACATTTAGGCATAGGGAAAACCAAGAGCAAGTCAAGAACAGTTACTGGTGGCCAGGCATTAGTTTGGCTGTAGAAAGGATGGTCAGGGATTATACCCAATCCATCATCTCTGATAAGACTCAGGTCACTTTCAGACCACCGCTGCACCCCATCGCATGCCCCTCCATGCCTTGGGAGAGGATCGGTGTGGACATTATGGGTCCCATTCTTGAGCAAATGGAACAGTGGTACATAATCGTGGTCATCGACCATTTTTCAAAGTGGCCTGAACTTAAGTTTGTTAAAAAACCTGATTCTGTTTGTATTGTAAAAAAAAAATAAACGACTTATTCACACACGAAGGTCTCCCCAAACGGATTGTCAGTGACAATGGGCCCCGATTCTTGTCAGATGTTTTTAAAACTTACATGCACATGAACAAATAGAACATAAAACGACCTCTGTTTACCATCCCGCGGGCAACGGTGCCGTTGAATGCTTTAAAAGGGTCATTAAAGGTATAGTCCGATAGGGCGTGCAGTAACAACCTGTGTTGGAGACAGGAAAGTCTAAAAACTCTGTGGGCTTATGGCATTACTCTCATCGACTCAACTGGCCACAGCCCGTTTGAGCTTATGCGGGGCAGGATATCCTTGTCCAAAGACAACGTGGGGTGGACCAAAGCTACCAAGAGAGTGCACTGGTCAGCTGACGATGTGAGGGAAAGATTGGTACAGGCACAATCCAGTTCTAAAGTCAGGTATGACCTAAAACATGGGTGCAAACCCGTTGAGTTTCAGGTCGGGGATATTGTCAGGGTCAAGAGAAGTAGGTTCATGAAAAAGGGCCAGGATAGGTATTCGCAACCCCTTGCAGTACAGAAGGTGTTTTGTAATTCTACTCTCCTGAGCGACTGTAAGGTATGGCACTTCTCTTCTCTGTCCCAGTGTAGGCAAGACTCAAGAGATCCTGACAAAACCGTACCCCTAAATTCCACCAGTGAGTATACGACTAGTAGACCCAGTAGAACCACACTGGTGTGTCTGATGATGAATCCAATGCCAGTAACACGACAGCACACAGCTCACAGCTCGGCTTTGCAGCCTACGGCTGCGCCTATTCGTGTTTTAGCTGATCTTAACGTCACAGGCAGAGTTGGTAGGCAGCTTCACCCCACACCGTTGCATGACACCACTTTCCCTTCCAGCACAAGCAGAGCTGGTAGGAGGTTGCTACCTCCAGTCAAACTTTCGGATTATGTTTGTGAGTAACCACATGCACACGCACGTCCCTTCCTCACACTCGTTTTATCACTTGTTCAATTCCTACTCTCTCTTCTCTCTTTCTTCCCTTTTTCTCCTTCTCCCTCTTTCTTCCTTAAGGGGGAAGATGTGTTACATGTATACTCCTGTGTCCCTGCGAGGACACCGTATGTCAATGTGCATTCTTGTGTCCCTGCGCGGACACCATACGTCCACCGTCTGTCAGGAGCTGTCAGTTGACAGCTGACGACTCACGGAGTGGCTGCATTCCTTACGCTCTGCTTTTGTGGAGCCTGTGTTGGTGTTTCAATAAAGAACTTGCTGTTTCTACAAACCTTCCTCCGAAGAGTTCTTTACAACTTGCATTTCCGGATTAAGGAGCAAGTATCCAAGAGCCGCAAAAGGAAGTGTAAAAATCAGTTAGAGAGTAATATAGGTAGCAACCTACTAGCATTCATTTCTTCAGACAGGTCGTCGGGCGACAGTCGTTTGTGTTCCGAGAAGGCCTTGGCCTGAGCATCATAGGCATTGTGTTGTTTTAAAGAAAGACGGAAGGATGTGCGCGACTAACGGTCGCAGTCCGTGTGGGCGGAGCCGCGCGCGCTCAGCCGCTCCAGGGCGCTGCCGCTAAAACAACGGGGGAGGCGACGCGGCCCCACACGCCACCATGGCGTCCTGGGTGCTCTTGTGGGCCCTAGGCCTACTGTTCGCACCGTTTCTTCAAGGGGCGTTTGTTGAACGCACACAAGACGGATATGAGGTGATCATCCCACGGATATTGTCGAGCGACTCGGAATCCGGACTAGTCTACCAAATGGCCACGGCAGACCGGACCTACATCCTGCACCTGCTGCAAAACACAGACCTACTAGACCCGAGCTTCTCAGTCTACACCCAGAACAGCACGGGCCAACTGATCGAGGAGGAAGGCTTCGCCCGAGAACACTGCCATTTCTACGGCTACGTGGATGGCATCTCTAGCTCCATCGCAGCCATCAACACTTGCTCCGGGCTTCTGGGCTTCTGGCAGACAGGTACCTTTACGTATGCCATCGAGCCTGTTAAAGGTTCTGACTCGTTTCAGCACATCGTATACAAGGTGGAAGATATGGAAACCGACATAAAGCCTTGCCTTACGGTTCGTGCGGAAAGAACCCCTAGAGAAGAGCTTTACCACAAAATGCGACAAAAACAAAACCGCCGAGATTTTAGCCAGGCACGCTTCATGCAAATTTACGTTGTAGTCGACAATGACTTGTATCAGTACTATTATAAGAACATCACTCTTATTACTGAGAAAGTTATTCATGTTTTGAACATGGCGGATGCTATGTTTGTACCATTGCGTCTTCAGTTGGTTCTATCTGGATGTGAGATCTGGAACGTAAAGAATGTAGTACCATCTTCTAAATACGTAAAGAAGTTTCTCCAGGACCTAGTGACCTGGAAAGAAAAGGATGTAATTGCACGTCTAAAAGTCGACATGACTGTTTTAATGAGAAAAGACCAGATTCAAGGTGCCAGTGCGGGAACTTTTGATGGAGAGATCTGTTGGAGTGATAATGCATTACTGTTTCTTGCAGTCAATCATGATGTTTTGCCTGTAGTTGCTGGACATTTAGCTCATGAGCTTGGTCATTCCATTGGAATTCCGCATGACTCAAACTTTACAAGCGAATGCCTTTGTCCTCAGGCCGCATGTATCATGCTTCACGGTGGAGTCTCTGCAACGTCATTTAGTGCTTGCAGTTTGCAATATTACAACAGTTTTATTTCCCAAGGAGGCGGATACTGTTTGCGAACTGTACAATCAGCTTCATTGCAGAAGCAGTACACTTATCAATACTGTGGCAACAGAATAGTGGAAGGAGAAGAACAGTGCGACTGTGGTACCAAAAAAGAGTGCATCAGGGATCCATGCTGTAATAGTGATTGCAAACTCAGAAGTAATGCCCAGTGTAGTAATGGTGAATGCTGCAAACAGTGCCAGTTCATTAAACAAGGGATTCCGTGTAGAAAACCAGTTTCTGAGTGTGACCTTGCAGAATACTGCACTGGCATGTCGGGCATTTGTCCCGAAGATGTTTATTTCCAAGATGGATCACCATGCAATCACAATCAGTCATACTGTGTAAGTAACAGATGCTATGACTACGACCAGCACTGCCAAATGCTCTTTGGTAGAGAAGCAGTTGTTGCTGCAAAGGAATGCTTTGCCTTAAATAACATTGGTGACCATTTTGGAAATTGTGGTTTTCAAGATAAAGGTGGGCCACCAATCAAATGTGAAATTGCGGATGTCATGTGTGGGCGAATTCAATGTGAGACAGAAGAGGATAATTATATATATAAGTCGCATTCTGTTACAGTGCAAACACCCTCTGGAAACGTGACTTGTTTGAGTGTAGATTTCCATAGCATACCTGACATTGGAGCTGTTGAAGATGGGGCACAATGTGATATTGGAAAGATTTGTCTGGCTAGAAAATGTGTTGACATGTCAGTTCTTGATTATGATTGTGATATTCAGCAACACTGCCGTGGTCGTGGGGTTTGTAATAACAATAAGAAATGTCATTGTAATAAGGGGTGGGCTCCTCCAGATTGCACTTATGGAGGATTTGGCGGAAGCGTTGATAGTGGGCCCTTAGTTCTAGACTCCTTCATTAGTTACATTCCCCCAGAACGGGGGATTAAGTTTAGGGATTTTGAATATAGAGAATGCCCCTTAGCGAAAGCAAGACAGAAAGAGAAACAGAAAAAAGATCTTGCAATAGGTTTGGGTGTCGCTCTACCTTTAGTTGCTGTTGGCATTATTCTTGCAGTCGTATTTAGACAACAAATAATGTCGGCATTCAAATAATAATATCTGAAAAAATAAAATAATTTCTGCTACCACGAAATTGGGACTACATAGTCAAATCTATCTGGTGTGTTTACTGTCAAAGTTGTTCATATATTTACATGCTCATTGTTGGTGACAAGTAAAACGCAAGGCTGTTGGAAATGTAGCATTTGAGTGCCTTTTCCAGTTGTTCAAAATAGTACTGTCTCTTGTGTTTGTGTTTTGCATCGTTGTTATTGCAATACTGTAAAAATGTCGCAAACTTTTAGTTTTATCACTTTATGGACCACTTACATGTGAACGTAACCATACTTGTTTAAAAAAAGAAATATGTAACTTCTTCATTACTTAATGTTTAGTAAATTGAAAGAGCATGGCAGTCTGAGTCTATCATTTTAGCTTATTCTATGCAATATGTCTCAGCACTACAGTTTCCTCTGCTTTATTTTCTATGTGTACTCTTCCCACTCTCTTTTTAGATCGAGCCTAGAGTCAGTGACAGGCGCTGCTCTGGTGAAGATCTGTTGCAGTTCAGTACGTGAGGGAAACCCCGTCCACTCCCCCGCCTATATTTTTAATTGACTTTCGTCTTTTGTAAATGCTGCCTTTGGATTCGTTTATAGACTTGTTAGTCCCTCCTTATTACGGCCAATGCTTAATGCTTGTTCTTACTTCGGAATTTATGTTAACCTATGTTTAATTGTAATGTTCATGCTTCTCATTGGTTCAACAAAATATGCAGTTTCATGGGTGTATTGGTCTATCCAGTATCATGCTTTACTGCATTCTGAAGGTTTCAACGTTATTAATCGTTCTGAGCCTTCTCTTTGGCTCTTGCTGTGCACGTGCTTATGTGAAGAGGTCTTTAGTCTAACGATAGTAGAACAATTCTGAATTGGTGTCCTATACTCCTACTTGTACATTAAAAATACCATTCAAGTAACGTTCCTGGTTATGTAAATCATACATTTAGTGGTGGTCAGGCAAAAATATTTATTTGCTTATTTATTTAGTGCTCTCTGTCAGAGAGTAGACCTATCATAACTGTTCTGTAGGCAGTTGTCTTGATGTTGCTTCTGTTAAATGACTGAAAGACTGCAACTTTCAACAGCCGAGAGTGACTGTAGATTTAGAGTGAGGATCACGTTATTTAGAATCAATAAACACACAAAGAATCAAACACAGTTCGATACCAATGCTAATGTAGTTCAACTGTCATATCTTTGGACCACAAAGATAAGGATTAATACTGATTTCACCATATTGGCTGAGTTTCCATCTCTGCCAGCCTCCGCCTCCCTTGCGCTCATGGGCAATTTAAAATCTGGGTCTCCGCTTGACCCCTGCCCAGCTAAGCTTCTGGGTAAACTGGCGGAGGTGGTTAATCCGCTGGCTCATCCTCTTCTCAACCTTTCGTTGAGTTCGGGAGAGGTGCCGCCATCATGGAAGCAGGCAATGGTCATCCCGTTGCTTAAAAAGCCGGGACTTGACCCGAAAGCCCCAGCCAATTACAGGCCTATCTCGCTGCTGCCGGCTTTTGTAAAAATCTTGGAAAAGCACGTTCAGTCGGTGCTCTCCAATTTTTTGGAGTCTCATGAGATCTTGCACGACTCCCAGTCAGGCTTCCGCTCAAACCGCAGCACCGAGACCGCGCTCCTTGAGGTTTCGGAAACCATCAAAGGGGTGCTGGATTCCGGGGGCAAAGTCATGCTGGTGTTGTTGGACCTGTCGGCGGCCTTTGACACCGTCCCCCATGAGGGCCTGCTCGCAAGACTCTTTGAGATTGGCCTGCGGGGGACGGTGTTCAAATGGTTTTCCTCCTTCTTGGCCGGCCGCCGGCAAACGATCTGGACATCATCTGACTCCGCTGTAATGCCGCCTTTGGGAGTCGGGGTCCCTCAGGGCTCTATATTGAGCCCCACCCTCTTTAATATCTATATGACCCCTTTGGCGGCGGTGGCGGAGTCTTTTGGTGCCCGGATCGTGTCGTATGCCGACGACACTCAGCTCCTCTTCTCATGTGAGAGGGGTGCGGACTTTGACGGGGAGAGTATCCAGAATTGCCTTGGGGCTGTGTTCGCATGGTTCCAACTGCACAGCCTCAAGTGCAATTCCGATAAATCGGAGGTACTCTTCTTCGGGTGCGATTCGGAGCCCAGCTGGCAGGCCTGGTGGCCCACCGACATGTTCCCTCCGTCCTGCTCTTCTCTCATGGCTAAAAACCTGGGGGTTAAGATGGACAAGGGGCTGACGATGAAAGCCCAGATTCTGGGGGTAACCGGCACCTGTTTCGGCCTGCTAAAAATGTTGCGGAAGTTTCTGCCTCTCTTGTCCGAGGAGCACAAGAGGCTGACGGTGCAGGCCCTGATAGGCTCCAGGTTGGATTATGCCAACAGCCTGTACCTGGGCCTGCCAGAGTATCTGCTGCAGAGGCTTCAAGTGGCACAGAACGCGGCGGCCAGGGCCATCTTTGGCCTAAGTAGACGCACCAGCGCCTCCGGGTTGTTGGTGACGCTACACTGGCTACCCATCCGCAAACGGATTGTCTTTAAGGCTCTGACCTTGGCCTATAAAGCTCTCCATGCGGTGGGAGCTAAACATCTTCAAAAGAGACTCACTTTTTACCATCCTACTCGCGCGTTGAGGTCGGAATCTTTACTTCTTGCGGCTGTTCCGCGTGTGAAGAGGGCTCGCCTAGGGGGCCGCTCCTTCAGTCTGCTGGCCCCACAGATGTGGAATTCCTTACCGCTCCCTTTGCGGGGGGCGACTACTCTTCTTGATTTTAGGAATGGCCTCAAAACCTGGTTGTTTTCTCAATAGGTTTGCCTGTAGCCCCGCTTCTTTTGTGGACTTTTGAACTGTTTTCTCTGTGTTGTGTTATTTTGAAACCTGTTCACCTTACCTAAAGCGCCGGGATTCTCTTTTTGAGTAACCGTTGCGCTATACAAAAAAAATAAATAACATAACATAACATAACATAACCTTCATGTATATTGATCGATTTTAGAATAACAAAAGTCTAACTGAATAATTTAAACAAAAAGGTGTTATACATGTTAAAATTATGTATTTTACTATCCTTTAGTCAAACCTGAATAACTTGCAGCAATTTGTGAATAATTGATTAGATGTGACAGTGCTTGATTATTGCTCCTGGCAGCAATGATATTGTTATGGATCTTGTCAAGGGGACGTGGGAGACTATTACCCAATCACTCTCCCCCCCTGCCGTTGGGTGAAGTTTCAAAGAATATAGCTGACAAACAATTGGCCTGTTTCTTGCATGAAAGTCAGGTTCCATACTAGTGGCAGCTTGGTTTCCATCCCAGGAGGAAGACAGAGTCCACTATGGTGTTGGTCAATGAGGACATAAGGGCCATTGTAACTGATGGTAGTGTGATGGGAGTGGTCCTGTTGGGCCTCTCTGTCACTTTTGATACTGTATTTATGTAATTTTAGTCTAGCAAATGAAGTAGTTAAGCATGAAATGCATGATCCGTCAGTAGTTCTGTAATTTCTGGAGGTACGCCCGCAGCCTGTTACAACAGCACATGTTTTTATCTTCTACCTCAATGACATCCTTAGAGGTCCTACACTCATTTTCTTGTCACCAGTGTTTGTTAATGTAATTGTCCGCGTCCTTTTTAGACTTCTTTGCTTTTTTAAATGCATACCAGACCCATATGCAGATAAAACACAGTTCATAATGTTGCTCGTCCATCTTGCCCCAGGTTCTCAGTCTCATTTACATAACTACTTTCTGGAAGTACAAGAGTGGGAGGCTAAAAGCCAGTGAGACTGACATTTTTAGGTCGAGCATCAGCGCACTAGACCTTTTGTATTCAAAGAAGCCACTTTATTCCCACCATCTGCTTACCATTGGTTCCCTCCTCCATAGGTCTTCTTGCTGCCTCTTAAGTTGTTGATGCAGCTGATACATCAGTTCCTGTCAAGGTTAAGGAGCACCGGCCAAGCACGGTCTCTGTATGCTTACTTTCTTCATATGTTGTTTGACAGAACTTTTTGTTTTTAAACAGTGCTTCAGGCCCGTTATTGCTTCCGACCACCTCCTGATAGAAACGCAGCATTTCCAAGCGTTTGCAATGTAAACGCCACCATGCTGTGTATTTCGAGTTAGGGTTTACACTCAATCAGCACACATATCGGAATGTATTTTGTGAATCGATTATGTGTGTATTTATTTTTGCACTGTGGATGGCAGGGGATTAGTTACCGCTCGGTCAGGTCCGATGTTTGATGCCATCTGTGTGGCTTGAATATGCGCCATTGATAGAATGCTCAGGTCCTATATTTGGATGTTGTGGTTTGCTTTAAATTACTGACTTTTAAATTGGTGACTCATCCGTTCTGATTTCAGTTGCGGCAGGGTTTTGGAATAGTATGTGGAAGAAATTAGACATATTGAATTTGATGATGGCTGATCAATGATAATATTTCTACATTGGTCCAAGCTTATGTAATTCAACGGGAACACTGTGGGGACTTCTGATTGGACATTCATCCAAATCCAATCAACAGATGAATTATACTGTTTCCTCTCTGGTCCGTATCTGAGGTGAATTCCAGTCACCTTAGCTTAATTTTATAAATAAGGACAGTGGGGACCTTTTGATATTTTGTTTTATTTTTAAATTTTTTAGAATATGTGGGATTTTGATGTGTACTGTTTTTAAGTGCACTGGCCTTTAGTGGGCTAAATGTACTCTGCGGCTTGTTCTCGCTTTCATAAACTTGTTTTTACGATTGCAATCTGTGGTGGAGAGCGTTCAAGGCAAGACCATTTTCTATATTGGCGGCTAAGTCCAGATTAGAAGTATTGTGAGTCCGCTGCTCTCCTTCCGGGGTGACTTCTTTGTGGGGCTCCACTCCCCACCCGTAGTGCCAAGGCAGCTCTGCTCGCCATGAGCTGAGTTTTCTGCTCAGTGAGTTGAGGGACCGGAGCCCACAGGAGGACCCTGCTGCTGCTTTCCTCAGCCAACAGGAGAGCGAGATAGCAGGTATCCCATCACAAGCATGCAGTGCGATCTAGTTACGCTTTTAAGTGCAAAGGTAAATAAGACTGCTTGGGTTTATTTTATGAGTAGAAGGTCCCTTTAATACGTTTTCTATGTGACACTTTTGTAAAGCGTAAATCTGAATGGCTGTGGTTCGGTGTGTGCACTGTTCTGTTTACGCTAAGAGTGCTGGCTGTAGCCAGTTGACACTGACGAGATTTCATACTTGCACAAGTATATTTTACTGGATGTAAAATAGCATTAAAAAGTGGTGATTTCAGACCCTACGCCTTTTAAATCCTTCGGTTTGCTTCTTACGTGAAAACAGTGAAGGAAATCTTAACACAGTGTGGTGTTTTGCAGCTTGTGATAACGCTGCAACTGCATTTAACTTGCTTTTAAAACATCACAGTGGAAATGGCTAGCACAGTTTTCATGGCTTCATCAGTGGGTAATTTGCGATTCATGGATATAAAACACCTCAACTGTGAGTCATGCCTACGTGAAGGGATCTGACAGCCTGTCGGGTAATTTAGCTGCTCATTAATCCGTTTCCTTTGGCAACTTAATTTATCGCAGACTTGGAATTTTCATCTTGTAGCTTCCAGGTTTTAAAAATAGGTTCTAAAGCATGCTCGGTACTACCAAGTTTAACACGCCCCCTAAGTACTCTGTGTGGGGTTAGAAAACAAATGGTATTAAATCTTTGGGATAGTCAACGCCTAATAAAACGCATGCTTTTGGTCCACCATTAAGTCTTTGCTATAAACCTTAGCATTTGATGTAGTGCATAAGACAATCTACACTTGCTGCTGCTCCAATATTTTATTCAGTAACCGATAACATTTATTTAATACATTAGTTATCACACTCCTGTTGGGTAACAAGTATTGATGACCCACTATATTAAAATATAAAAAAGAATCCCAGTTTATTTCTGTGAAGGCTCCCTCGTACATAAATCATGGAAAATGTCTTGGTGAAACTATTACCTCTGCGGTGTAACTTTTCAGCCTAATCCAAAAATTTGAACACCTTCTTTCATGAAGGTCTATTTCTGCCAAAAGCTGCCTCAGTCTGTTGAGCACAGTGATATATTCCATGAGTGGAATGAATGAATGAATTTTATTTGTATTGCACAGTTACTTAAAACCATTTGCAATATGAGTTACAAACAATTTAAAAGAGAGTTAAAAGAACCATTCATAAAATGCGTTTACATACAACATTATCAAAACATGATAAAAAGATGGATTATATACATTCGTAAAACGACAAGAGATTGCCAGTGCAATCTTTTGGCAAATTTAATACAAATTCTATAGATTAATAGTTAAAAATGACATCTTCACCGGCTGAAAACTGGAGACTAATTATTTAATGAACCAGATTGTCTTTCGTGTTGCCTCGCCCCTCTTCAACCATAAGCCTAAGTCGAAGCACGGCCATGTATCTCCCAAACCTGGCCAAGTCTGGCGGTAGCGTGCAGGAAAAAAGTACCGAGGCAGCTTCTTTTACAGTCCGAACCCCGTTACGCAGCCATATTTGTTTTAGAAGGATCTGACGGGGCTGAAGCATACCGGGACAACAACAAATCAAGTGTAGCAGAGATTCATGTTTGAAATTGCAGATTCTACATCTGATTTTGTTTTCAAGGCACTTCCACCCAGGATTTAGTTCTTTGATTGGGAGGGGCACTAGTCTGGCCCATACAATGTTTTTGAGTGCTTTCCTTCCCAGAGCTTCATTGAGATAGGGCTGGATTTTGTGCCCTGCATATGATGTTAACAGCCCAAGAGAACCTATTCCCGTAACATGTTCCGCTAAGTCGTTTGTATGGGACAGTTGATAACATTGTTTATTAATTGAGTTTTTAATGGCCAAGTAATTTATAGACCCTTTGTCCCAATTTTCAATTGCCAAACTCAGCGTTTCCACTGCTTTCTCCATGTAGCATTGCCACGGGTTAGTTGATCCTCCATAAATTGGCTTCAGCATGCTTTTTAAGCTTCCGGGTGGGGCTGTCAAAACTTGATAGTAATATTTTGCGTGCATTCCCAAGCATTCTTTGCTTTGTTGGTTCAGTCCGAATTCCAAACAAATTAGGCTATTGCGAGTGTATTTGGGCAGTTTGAAAATGCGTTTGTAGGCCAGGCATTGTGCTTTGTCCAACATTGCTTCCATTTTTCCCGGGAATGCCTGCTGTGCATAACCTGCAGTTGCCCTATTTTGGCTTGTATTACTTTTCTGATGGGAGCTGTTGTTGGACTATGCATTAACTCATTTAGTTTGCATAGGGCATAAGTTGTTGACTGTGCTCTGGCCTTCATTTTGTGGAGATGTAAAGTTGCTTTACCTGTTTCATTTAACCAGCACCCGAGGTAGTTGTAAGATTTTGCAGTGGCAATAATTTCTTTGCCCACGTGCCATTTTAGTAAGACTTTTTTAGAAAACGTTTGTTTTTTGAGCGTTTATAACAAGCTAATTTTTTTCGTTATAATTATTGAGGGCGTCTAGACCCCTTTGTAGCCCGATTTTTGTGTGGTCCATTACCACTAAGTCATCTGCGTATTGTAATATTTGTAGTTTGTTGGTTCCAATTTTAGGAGTTATCAAATTGGCATTGTGAAAGTTCTTCCCCAGGTCTGCGGTGTATAGGTTAAACAATGTAGGGGCAAGTACACATCCCTGTTTTAGTCCGCGATTTGTCAAGCACTTGTTCGTCGTGGTATTGTCCGCTAACTTCACTTTAATCCAGATATTACTGTATAATGAGATAATGGCATTGAGGAGACCTACTGGGATGTGCTAGTTACGCAATTTGACCCAAAGCTTGTGTCGGGGCACCCCATCAAAGGCAGCTGAATAGTCAACAAAGCATGCAAAGACTGGTTTATTGTGTTTGCTGTTTGCTTGCTGGCTTAGATACGACATGGCCACAATGTTATCAGTTGTGGAGCAACCTTTACGAAAACCGGTCTGGTAGGGGGGGAGGATTTCGTTCTCTTTAATCCATATGTTTAATTCATTCAGTAAGGTGCTGGCATAGGCTTTTCCTTCAATGTCCAAGAGGGCAATTAATCTATAGTTTTTTGGGTCTGTGTTGTCTCCTCTCTTAAAAATTGGGTGTGAAAATTACCCTCGCCATGAATCAGGCACCTTTGCTTTCAGTCGACATTCGATGAAAAGTTCTGATAAAACTTTTCCCCAATATACTGGGTCTTCTCTAAAGATAGCTCCTGGAAGACCATTGGGCCTGGGTGCCCCGTCTTTGCTTGTCTTTTTTTATTACTTGTATGACTGCGGTACAGTTTTGTTCTTTACCCAGGCATTCCACTGGGTTCTCCTCGTCTCTATCTGCACTAATTAAGGGGCAAAACTCAGAGCTTTCAGGGTCTGTGGAGCCTGCTTTTTCAATATAGATTGTCGCGACGTGAATCAGCCATGCATCTGCGTGTACAGAATTACGCCTGTCTACTTTTCCTTTCTCCAGGCTGGCTATGAATTGCCAGAGCTGACGTTGTTGATGTGGTTTTGAGAGCTCGTGTATTGTTACCCAGTCTTTCTCTATTTTATTTTGCTTAAGTGACCATAGCAAATGTCTACGCTTTTTAGATAGGTCTTTACACAAATCCCTTGTTTCTTGAGTTCCTACCATTCTTTGTGCTCTTTTAGCCTTCTTTAGTTTACCTATTATTGTGTTTAGTTTTGTGTTGTTGAAACTAGGTTGAGAAGTATACCTTGTAGTTCCATATGGACTGACTTGATGGCTGTTGACAAGTATAGATTTTAGAGTACCAATCCACCTTGTCCAATTATCCACACTGGGTTGAGTTCCAGGATGCTTGTCTTTACGCTCTTGTTTTTCTTTCCATCCGTTAAATAGCCTGACCTGATGCTTGTTCCATTTTAGCCTTCTAACTAGTGTGTGTTCTTCAATCCCTGTTGAGTGTGATACTACAGTTGCTGGTTCCCTCTGTGTAATGCTGGAATTTAGTTCCACCTGCAACAGTTTGTGATCACTAGTTTCGTGTGATTTTACTTCAAAATTGACTATTTTTTGTACGAGAAGGCTGCATAAAAAGATGTAATCAATTATGGAGCAGTTCTTAAATGTGGGTATGTCCGGGTGTTTGGAATCCAAACTTTTCCAGGTTTCATTAGCGGACTTTAAGTCATAGTTTTGTAGAAAGGAATTAAAAGCTCTTTCAGAACAGGTTAGACACAGCCTTTCATTCTTATATCTTCCCAGGTGGTGCAGATTAAAGTCTCCTACAATCACTTTGGCCAGTAGTGGTTTTCTATGAATGATTTCCTTTATTAATGTTATAATATTTTTCGTGGCTTCCAATTTTTCCTGACCGTATGCATTTAGATACAGGTTTATAACTAGGATTGAGGCACTATCATTTCTGTCCCTTTCTCCCTCTATTACAAGCGCCTGTAACACGTCAGACTCGATTTTTACCCTTTTTACTGTTATCTGTTTTATATGTTTTACATGAATTGAGATTCCACCTGAAGGTCTACCAAACCGATTCTGTTTGGTTGCTAGTTTATGGAAGCCGGCATAGCCTTCAAGGTGTACATAATCTGTGGCCCAAGTCTCTTGTAGGCATACGATATCTCCTTCCTGTAATATTTTTGTTGCTATTTCATGTTGAAGTGCTTCACGTAATCCTGCCACATTCCAAGAGATGATTTTGAGCTTGGTAGGTGATTTATGATTAATGTATGGTGTACTGGACGTTTCTGATATTGTCAGTTTTGCTGTGGATGGCCCTTGTTGATTCCCTAAAGTGTCTGATATGTCCACTTGGTCATCAGGAATAAAGAGTACCACTTTGTAACTCTCTGCTTATCCTACTAAATTGATCGTTCCTTTGAGTTTTCAGTGGCCCATCTTCATTTACTGTCCTACGTGTGGTCATGTCCTCCTGTCTCCTTACTAAAATTGTTAATTTCTTGTTGTTTTCGTCTAGGTTTATTTTTGAGGTGCCTCGTAATATCCCTTGTGGGTGCTCTTTCATGGTCATTGTACGCTTAGTTATGTTTGCCGGCTCCAGTAGAATTGATGGATACTTTTCTTGTTCTGGTGCACTTACACCAATACCCCCAGCTTTTAAAAATATCTTTTTCTCTAAGCATCGCTTCAGACATATGATGGTTTGACCATGTCACTATGGTATCTTCTTTACTGAGGTCTTCCTCTTTTAATTCAAATTGGACACTCACTATATCCTCGCTTTTTATGTGAGACAGTGAGGGTATGTGTTGAAGGAGCCTTAGTAAATTCCCCCTGTTCAATGTGTCGTGTCTCCCCTTCGATTTGTACTGCGGTTGAAGGATTGTTTTACACATATTTCTGGTGTGTGCGGAGGTTAATGATGTGCCTAACACATGTTCGGGGTGTGATGTTTCTTTGCAATGTGTCTCACCTGATACGTTGTCAGTATTAGTGGGCACAGTTTTTCGATTTTTTTTTGATCCCAGACCAGTTGATTCCTTAAGCACCCCATATTAAATTTTGTCTCTAGCAGTTTCAGTTGTTGTTTGTACAATTTTCTTTGTTGCTCCGCCGTTTTCGGTGGGCTTTGAAACCTGAAACACTAGTGGGTTTGATGTTGCGTTGTCTGTATGATCGCCTTCACCCAGGGATTTATTTTGTTTTTGGGTCTTAATGAATATAGGGTATAATTTGTTTGAAGGTTGCTTTTCCTGATTTGGAGGGGAGTTAATTGTAACCTCCATGGAGCCGTGAGTGGACTGACCCCAGCTCCTTCTAATTTGTGAAGACTTTTGACGCTTTAATTGTTTTTTTAATTTTTTCTTCTTTTGTCGTGACAAGTTTACATCGGTATTACTGATTGGGTTTTCCTGTTCCTTTTCCTTATCGGGGATTCCTTTAGTTTCTATTGTTTGAAAGGTGATTATTTGGTCCATATTTTTGTTTGTAATTAAGTTTGTACAATCCTTTTTTGAGATGTTTTCTTGGCTGATTTGCTCAGTTATTGGAGTTATTCTGTTACCTACTATTTGAACCAATTGTGTTTTTAGATCTTCAATAAGGGTGGTGAGCACTTCCGGGATTGATGCCAATTTGTCAATTGTTGGCCCACAGGCGCAATCTATGTTTAAAGAGGTTGCGTATACTTGGACTCGTGTTATCAACTTGTTCAAATTAGCCAATTTTTTTTATCAATTCTGGATATTGTTGTTGCCATGATGTTGAGCAAATCTACTTGGACATCCATCTTGTTTGATTGATAGTTCAATGCCTCCAGTGTGAGTTGAGATGTTTTAAAGAAAATATCCCATATTGTTCCTGCGTCTGTCATTACTTGGACATCCATCTTGTTTGATTGATAGTTCAATGCCTCCAGTGTGAGTTGAGATGTTTTAAAGAAAATATCCCATATTGTTCCTGCGTCTGTCATTGCTTCTGAATGTGTTATGTTAGTGGTTTGGCCATGATTGACGTTTACCAGAGAGTTATTAGAAAAAGCTTCACTTTTGGCTGTTGAATGGGTTTGAGTTTTATATATGCTATTTGGAACTGTGTGCTCTAAAGTTTGAACCAACCAGCTGTGGGCTTCTGCTCCCTCTCCTCCTTGATTTTTTTCTGCTGGTCCCTCATTTGTTATGGTGTTTTGTATGGTGGGTGACAGTATTGTGTAAGTCGATGTTTGTGTTTTGTTATCAATTACACTTATTTCCACATGTTGTTCCACGTGTTGAGAGAGGTTTAAGGGGGGCTTGTTGATTATTACCTGTACCTCAATTGGTTGTTGTGCCCCAGTGATCTCAGGTTGCTCTCGAGATTTTTGTAGTAGTTGTTTGACGGGAGTTTCAGTGGAATTTTTGTACCGTTGTAGTGAGAGGTCTCCGTTCATCAGGAGTTCCTGGTCCTTAATGGACCCCCATGATTGGTCCATTTGTTCTTTTTGTGCTTGAACCTGCTGGGGCCCAGTAAAGGTTTCGGGCTCTGTATTAAATTGATCATTCTTTGAGTTTAAGTTTATCATTCCTGAGTGAATAAACGGTGGGATTGGCGATGGTAACCGGTGATCCCATCCTTCCTGCTCATCATAATGGGATAACATTGCGTCCGCCGGGTCTTTTAAAAAGTTAAACTTGTTTGGTATACTAGTCGATTTTGCAAACATTCTATATACTGGCGAAATTAAGGGCTGCGCCGCACCTTCTGATTTTACTTTGTTATTTTTTGCGGTTGATCCTTGGAATTTCTTTTTCCTTTTTGTTAATGAAAGTATGGGTCTCTCTCGTCCTGATCTCATGATATTTGTAGAATGCGCCTTTTTGCTCCTGATTGTATCTTACAGTCGGTGTTCTACTTTATACCGCAGCACCGGCCTGGTAGTAACCAACCGCGGTTGTTGAGATAAATGTATTTCCGCCTGTCCCATATTTTTATTATTTTTAAAAAAAAATTTTTATTAGGATTTGCCCTCGATTTTGTTTTTAGGGATTTTTACTCTTTTTAATCTTTATTCCTTACTTTTTTTTTGGGTCTCTGTAAACAATACGCCGTTTGCCGCTGGCCAGTACACCCCCTACGCTCCTTGCGCCGTGGGCAATAGGCTGGAATAAGCTGCACGTCTATACCCTTCTGTGGTCACAGATGCCAGTAATACTGAGGGCTAAAAAAGGTGTACTATACACTCTGAGCTGTGTCTTAGGGCTTTAACCACCAATAGTCATAACCATAGTACCCACAATCAGCACCGAACTTCAGGGAGGAGATAACAGACAGATGCAAAATATCACCACTCACCGATCTATGGGGGTGCGGTGTAGAGGTGCAAGTCCTCAGCAGTCGTCAGTCGGGCCGTGTGATCAGGAGGTAGTCAATGGGTCAAAGGACCAGGGAACCAGAGAGGGGCAAAGAGATGGCTGACCACCCGCCTGCACCGCAAGTCACGGCTAAGACCAGCCTCGGGTCCTCCACCACTGCGGCAATCTGCCAATCAGCCAACCGCCACGGCCACAGCCTACCCCCACGCCGACCACTAATGAGAGCGGGGATTCAAAGCTGAAGCTTGGGCAGAATCAGGGCCTCTCCGGGACAAATCCAGACCCAGCGCAGATGGGAGGGTGCGAGGTGGGAGGGGGGGGAGCGAGAGCCGCTGACCAGGAGCTACAGGCTGTGAGGCGTCTGTTCATCTCTTCGTCCTGCTCACGGCCGCGAATAGCGCGAAAAACACTTACTGGACTCTAGACTCCGGACTCTAAATGAGGAGAGTAACGAGCAGATGCTGTGTCCAGTTGGCAAGTGTTATGTGGCTCCTGCCCCGTTGGACAGTGAATTGCGACTCGGGCCGCTTCAGAAAAGCAAGGACAGGAAGTGGGTAAATAATCTGCAGCACCGGCCGCTGGAGTTATCTTGCGGATTCCGCTTCAATTTGCAAGGATCAAGCCATGCCATAATACATGGAACTAAGGTTAAAACACTGAGAAACTTTTGGGGCTAAGATCGGACAACGAATGCTGAGGTAAATGCAATGCGCAGCACTAGATTGAAGGTTTTGCACCACTCAACAACAGGTACTGACTGCCCTTTCTTCTGAAAGATCTTCTCGGTTTAAACGTCACCGTGTGCCTTCTGTCTAAGTTAGATTTTTTGAATGTTACACCTTATGTTCTAATGAAATTGCAGAGTATATATTGCGACTGTGCAAGTACATAGCTACTTGAAACAGGCGTACCATGTCTCTTTGGGAGAATCTATTGAAATTCATCAGCTTAATGAAAACGGCTTTTTACCAGCCGGACTTGTCATGCGTGGCTTGCTATATTCTGCCCTTACATTCCAACAGGAGCTCGCTACTGTAATATTAAATTGTAGTTGTTGGCTGCCAGCATGGTTGCATGGAAGAGCATTCTTCTAAGTTCTGGGGGTCCATGCATTTGGAAAAAAATATAGATCGAGCTAAGGGAGATTTAGTCACATGGGGCCTTTAGGACATTTCTAAAGGACTTCTTTTGTTATGCTGTCATTTTAGATACACCACTTTTTGTCTGTTTTTTTTAATGCTAACGATCCATTTCCAGTTTGTTGCCCCAAATCATAATAAAACGATATTATGAGATGAACTAACTAGCATGTAATAAACACTTACAGAATGCTGCCTAGACAATCAAACCGTTTGTATTATCTCCATTATCACATCAGAATGATTGTGAATATTAACCTCTCAAATTCTGTAAGTTTGTATAACAAGCCACCTCCCACTGAAACACCAATTTCAGAAATCTTTCTTTTTGATACATATTGCCATACAGTTTAGTAATAAAACTACGACTTGGATGATTGACGAAAGTGTACAGTGTATACATAATGGCAATACATTTATCTGTGAAAAAGTTTGCATACTGTCGACATGGAAACGGACAAAAATCACTTGACATGTAATTTGAGAAACATGCATAAGATATAGAGGTTAAATGAGAGGAACAGTTGGACATTAAGGCAGCGTGTCTGAAAGATAGTAATCCAGGGATCGAAAAATCCACTTTCTGGCTAGCATTTGCGAGCCAGATTTAATCAGGGCGAGCTATTTTTAGGTCCTACTTGCCCTTTCTGGCGAGCAGGAAGAAAGACTGACATTTGACCTCTGTCTCTAAAAGCAGAGCAAATGTGACAAGATAGCAGGATTTAAAGGCATCTTTATTGCTCACAAAGTGAATGACCAAAAGAAAATGCCTTTAAATCTTGTTAACTTGTCACATTTGCTCACAGACGTCAAGTGCATTACAGTAAGGTCGAGTAGCTTTTTGAAGTTACTAGATCTGCAGGTCTAGTGAGAATTATTTGACCAGAGCATACATATGTGAATGAAGTTGCTGTGCTGAGGAGGAAGGACAGTGGGTGGAATGAACAGGTTCACGGTTGTGATTTTTCTTAATAGATGAGTTTTTCAGTATTTCCAAAAAGATTGCTGGCTGGGGTTAAGTTGGTTAAGTCTGAGATCGTCTGGTAGACGGTTCCATAAGGGTTCCATAACCTTAGTGCCTGCCTGGAGAAGACTTGATAAATGAGGACTTTTTTATTTTGAAAACTTAAAGGAACAACCAGGCTTTGCATTTGGTACCTCTTCGTAAACAACAGTGATACAAATCTTACAGAAACAAATACCAAGTCCAGGATGACAATGTATTTAAACAATCAGTGCTGAAAAATATATACCAAGAACATATTTAACACAAGAGCAAACATTTTCTCCCTCCATGTTGATGTTCCACAGCCTTAGCATAACAGTAAAAACCCAATGCGTACTGTTTATAAACTTTTCTGGCCACCTAAGTTCAGCTTAGGTGTGCAGAGTAAATATGCATATATACATGCCACTGATCCATATTTACAGGATTTGGTTATTTGAAAACTGCATCTTCTAAATGGAGAATTCTACCTGAATGTTGGATTTTTCTCATCGGAAAGTTAAAGGGGGGAAAGGGGTAGTGTTGGGCAAGGTCATAACCATACACAAGTCTCAGAACACTAACAAACCCAAAAGAGTATTGGGATTAAACATTTTGGATGGCCATTCTTATACTGGAAGCACAGAAATCAGTGGCAGGAAAAGCCTGGATTAAATGTGGCTCCCGAATAGGTCTGGCAAGAAAAACTACCATGGTACGTGGGTAGGGGACAAGGGTTCTCTCATAATGAGATCTAAATAAAAAAGATATATTTTCCGATGTAAGAAAAAAAAGCAATACAAGTCTATACCTTGGCTGTACTTAAAGGATTAAGGTCCAATCTTGGGGGCGAGGAAGGAAAATGTCACCTGCCAAGGATAAATTCAAGGAGCGTAATAACGTCTCAAGAGGATAGGAAAAAATACAATACTGGGTTCAGGGGAGAGCCAGCAACTAAAGATAAACAAAGAAAACAGGCAAACATGCAAGATACAAAAGTAGATTTAACAAATGATATGAATCAATTTATTTAAGTGTCAAATAGTCAGTGGCGGAGCAAAAACACATGTGACAATAAATTTATAATGAACACAAAAGACAAATATTCCTAAACTGATATATATAACTAAATAGACAGATACATTCTCTCTGAACCCCACGAAAGAGCTCTAACAGGAATTGGAACCTAAAAACCAAAGAACATATTCATCTATTCTCACCAATCTCACAAACCATACAATGCCACGTTCTCACAAACATCGCATAAAAAAGATTATGTAGAGACAATATATACAAAAGGCAGAAACCCACAGGGGTACAAGGCACTAGTGCATCTAATAGGTGCTGTCTGAAGTTGGAGACCCAAGGTTTCTGGCTTGCACGGTGCCGACGCACGTTTCGGTGCTAGGCTAGCAAGTCGCCATCCCCTTCCTCAGGGCACTAAAGACTATAAAATCTGGGAAAGAGCACTAAAGTGGGGAAAATCAGGATAAAGGGGGAAGGATCCAACGCATTCGACTTGGGTGCCAAGAGTAAACTTTGCATAGACAGCAGCTCCGTAAAAGCTATAAAGCAAAAAAACAACCATTAGAAACATTCTCCCCTGAAAGTAGATAAAATATATACATAGCACAGTTTCCACATAGCACGGTTTCCACATACTTCACCTAAAGAGGGTGGTGCTCAGAGAGAAGCTAGTGTTAATAGATCCCCAGGGTTACGAGAGAAAAAGTCAGAAAGTGTCCAAGACTGGGTTCAATTCGACTAAGTACAGGTCCATGCACACCAAGGGGTCTTAGAAAAAGGAAAGAAAAATAAAAAATAGCTATATTTTAATGCAAGCTAAAAGCGTGTGTGTAGAGACCAAATGTGTACAGAGCAAGTGGTACAAGAGTGCACAAGATCTGCAGTGTAGTGCTACTGTAGAAAAGTGTATAAAGGAGATACTAACTGACTTACTAAGGATCCGATCAATAGTCCGTACTCGGAGGCTCCTAAGAGCAGGAGACGGAACAGGATGTCAGTGACAAATAAACTGCAGATGCCAGGAAGGGGGCAAGGTATAAAGCCAAGTAGTCCGTATAGAGGCAGATCTAAAAATACAGAAACCGCACAGGACATAACCTGTTAATGGAAATGAATATGAATGAAAGACAAGGCGGTAGATCGAGAATAGCCAAAGTCCCGAGAGGCAACAGCTACCTCTGAGTATTGGCTATGATGTCATTACCTGAACGTTCGCGGTTAGGCCAAGGATAGGTGGATGACTCCAGAAGAGGCAAGTCTCGACCTAAGAGACCCCTTCCCTATTATAGTCGCGGGATTCAGATGAACAGGGTCAAGTGGCTGGAACAAAAAACAAGAAAATTGCCAACTAGATAGTCCAGGTAGGATAACGGGGTGAGACAGAAAAATGGCCATCTAGAGTAAGGGAAATGCTTAGCTGCGGAACAACCCCATTCTACTCATGTCCAAAAAAAAAAAAAAAATAAAGTGGCATTTGAGGAGAAAAGACAAAGCTTGATAGACCGGCCAACAGTGAAAGAAACAACCCAGGTAAAAGTGGGTAACCCTCTGGTATGAGACTCCCTGGAGGGAAGACACCTTAGCTAAAGTTAGGTCCAAAAAGAGAAGCTATAAGGAACTGTAGCAACACAAGATTTTACCTTAAGAAGATGAAGAAGGGCGCGTAGTCGTTCCGGTATAAGTGCTCGCAGACTGGACTGGAACAATCCGCGTCCCAGCAAACAGGAGGGAAACAGCATTCTCCTCCGAAAGCTGCAGCAGAATTCCGGCATTCGGGTCTTCCGGGTATGCGGCAGGCCTCTTCTTCGCGGGATCTCGAAGATGCAAGATGGTTTGCTGGTCTTAAAGGGCGGATTTTTGGTAAGACAGCGCAGGAAAAAACAGTATCCTGGACAGGCCAAAGTGAGGAATTCGAAAAATAAAGCAAAAATAAGGGGGGGAGAATAGGGGCAAAGTTAATACCGTACTTGGATAAAACAATATAGTGAAGTACAGGACTGCCAGATCTAGACTGCCAGGCCTAGAATCAGTCAGTATAAGGTGGTCAATCAGAGTACCTCCTCGCCGATAAGTAGGGGAAGGTGGAAGGAGAGGGAAGCTGACAAATCGGGTCAAGGGAATGGTCTAGGGAAATGACAGGAGAAATCCAAAAACGGACAGTCCCAAAGGGAACAAGAAGGCATGCGGAGTCCAAAGATCTCTGGGGGATATCCGCGCTTGCGCAGGAACTAGATCCTAAGAGAGTCTAAAGAAAGAGAAGAGGGAAAAGAAGATGAATCCACAGAGAAGAAAAGTACTTGACGGATCAGATAGCTTGTTCCCAGGGAGTGTGTTCGTTCAGTCCTTGTTTCTCAGAATTCAAAAAGAAAATTCAGGACACTTCCCTGATTTTGCGCATTTTGCTGTCTTCGCGGCCTTTAGCCAAAATGATTTTCTCTAGGACAGTCCACTTGAGATCGATTTTGTACTTAAAGGATTAGCAGAAGAGTGCTCATAGAGGTCATGTTCTCCCCCCCTATTGCGTGCAGCAGAGCCTCTGACGTTCGCACCAGAGGAGTTCATGTCATCCCTCACCCGGCTGATTAATGACATCAGTGTGCCCTGGTGTTCTTCATCAGTACTAGGACAATGCTGTTGCTGGAGACACAGTGAATCTTATAGACTGAATTGTGGAGAAAGCTCGCTGTGAAAGCTGCACCTGGTCCAATAGTGTGTTCGAGGTTCAAAGATTCTACAGCAGCTGTATTGGTAAACGGGCCTAGATTGGCTCAGGCGTCAACACTGTCCTTTGGGTTATAGGACAGGATCCTCCAGGTCACTAAACGTAGAAGCCGGTTTTGAGCACTTCCTTCCCCTCAGGATTTTGCCTGGATTCAAGTGTGTGCTGTCTGGCTTCTATTTTCATTTTCAGTTTGTTATCTGGCTTTTGGCATCCTGTCACATTGTGCATTTTCATTTTCTCAGTCTATCGGTTGTATTCCTCCCCATTAGAAGTTCTCTTTTCCCACCTTTTGGATTTTTTTGCAGCTCTTTCCATTTGTTTGTATTCCAGCTTCCTCCTTTCTGGTGATCCAACACAATACTCCGCCCTTTGTAACCAAGCTTCAGTCCTAGGTAGATTTCAACTGTTGCCTTCAATTTACCATTTCTGATGCCTCTAATATCTCTGCCTGTTATGTCTAACCAATTGTTGTGCAAAATAACAGGTATTCTGTTTGAAGTGCCTCCTCTGATCGAGGTGTACCTCCCTCCATGGGAAGCACAGATTCAACTTTTAACTGCCGTTTCTCCCTTTTGCTGTTCCACCTGCCTTTTCCCCAAGAAACTGAACCACACTTCACTGCTACACCTGAGCAGAAACAAATTCTCAATTTCTAGTGGTGGACTCGTTCAGCAATGGACTCGTATTGTTTTTGCTGAACGGTGAAACTCCCGTCCCTGGGCACCTCTAGATACGAAAAAGGTGCTACTGAAAAGGAGAGAATCTCCCCTTTTTAGCAGTGCATCCAGTGGCGGGCGACATGTCTCGTGGGTGGCGTGGCGGACGCGCGATGTTGAACAATTTAATGGGAAAAAATTATTAAACTTACCTTGCCGCCAGCGCCAGGTCCCGCGTCTCTGCTCCTTGCTCCTGCTCTCCTCGTTGGACAGGAAGCCAGGAAGAACAGCCAGGCTCCCCTGACCAATCACAATGCTCCAGTGCAGCGTTATGATTGGTAAGCACCCAGGCTCCCCTGACCAAGCACAATGCTGCATTACATCTTTGTGATTGGCTTCGACGATCAACCAGAGAATGGGGGCCTGGGCTTGTTCTCCATGCAGGCTGTAATGCATTGTGCATTGACAGCGGGGAAAGTGTGCATGACTGGTTTGGGCAGCCTGAGAGGGCCGACTATACAGTCATTGCGCACTTAGGAGTGAGCAAACCACTCCTCCCCTGCCTTGCTCAGTGAGTAGAGCAGCCCCACCCACCCTCAAAGGAAACATAGAATGATAATAACTTAAAGTTATTATCATTTTATATTTCCTTTCCACTGCTCAAAAGCAGTGGGGCAACGCACCTCCGCCATAGCTGAGGAGCCGCCACTGAGTGCATCTCCCAAATAGATTTCTGCTTGAGTGTACAGCAGAGCGAAGTTACCCAAGCAGGAATCCATCAGCTGTGCCTCTAGTCCGATTGGAATGGGGCGTTTCCCATCCTAGGGGCCAAATATATTTAAAAAGCCTTCTCCGGTGGGAAATTGTATCCAGATCCCCAACATTAAACACCACCCACCCCCTGTTTCAGGAAAGGGAAAACCCACAGGACACCAAGAATGTGTGGCCCTTCCCCAGGCAGGAAAGAAAAATGGATTGGCACCATTGGAATGGATTTCTGCTCGCAGTTTGAAGCAGCACCTCTCTGAGTTTTTTCACATGCACATTATGAACCACTAACCCATAAAAAAGAAAGCAATAAAGTAAAAATCTATAGATGTTCCAACAGTTAAGTGAAAGCAAATTTAATGACTATGAAGCATACATACATTCATTCTCTAAGGCCCTTTATTAGTGTATGGCTGCAAAATAATTTTGCTGTAGTGTGGGCTGCAGCTGATTATGGTTTGCACATCCAGAAATGATGAAGCAAGTGCAATTTTTGCATGATTATACCCTTTATCTTGTGTGAAAATACTATTTTAAGCATTTTGCTCCTATGATTTGTGGTAGGTTTTTCCTACTACATATTGTGGGAGCAAACTCCTGTGTCTAGTGAAATTTGCTTCTGAATCACAACCCCATTCTGATCATTAACAGGAGTTATCCAAACATTATTCCTTTCTTCACGTGGTCATATTTTTTGCCTTTTCCTTTCCTGTAAGATGAGGGATGCTATTTTTAGTGGATGAAGTTTTTGAAAGGAAAATGGTAGGACACTTGCTCTTATCTATTGAAATTCCTTTCTTGATAGCCTCCAGTTGTAAGCCATTGTGAAAAAAATTCCCTCAGAATTCATTCCATGGCGTTATTAGTAATCTAGAACTGGGAGCCGTATGATAATCATATTTTTCAGGATATTTAATAAATGCATAGCATTCCTTTATATCCTTTTTTAGTTGATTTGATTTTTCTTTATGGTGTGATGCAAGGTTGTTAAATAATAAAAATGTCATTGTAAGCTGAAGCTAGGCTGATAGCTTTGGTTGTTAGAGATTTTGACCAGAGGAGTCTGACAGAACTAACTGTATAGTCCTTACATAGCTCGTTCTTTAGTGCAAAAACGTACAACTGTAAACCTTTTTACTAACTTCAGTTTAGTTCTGCGGGAAAAGCGTGAGTGATCAACCAAGATCATCCCATGCAGAATTTAGATGTTTGTCTAGTTTTCTGAATTGTATTCTGTTCTGGTTTCATCCATGGGTTTTACACATTTTGTTTTCAAGAAAGATTGTTTTTTTAGCCCCTTCCATGCTGCGCAGATTCCGCCGCTGTGCTGACGGAATCTTGCGCGGGCGTGGTCATGACGGAACGGTTCCGTCATGAGCACAGCTCAACCGTGGCTCATGACGGAACCGTTCCGTCATGAGCACCGAAGGGGTTAATGAATACAGCCAGGTAAATAAAACCAAGCAGTGCAGCCAGTCATTACAGTTATCATAGGCCAGACAGTACAAGAGAGAACATCAATCAGTGTAGTCCATAGTACGACCACTGTCGGCCCCAGATTTCCTTGTGTTTGTGCTAGCACCCCCTGGCTATGTATATGGGCTCTTCCAGCTTTGCACGCCAGTCCACCTATTTACATCATACTTTGGGAGTTCAGGCTTACCCCAATTTCAGGCTATGAGCCTGATTTGTATCTCGGTGGATGGGTCTAAATCTGGCCATATATTTTGTTTAGCAATTAAGGTAACTAGTCCCACTAGTGAACTCTGCCCTAAAGCCCCCCACTTCTACAAGCAATCCTGGCATGCCACGAGTGGGAGACATCTATGGGGTGTTCCAGGACCCATGACAGAGTGTGGAACACCTCTCTCCGGTATCAGAGTGTCACCTAGCAGAACACACCATATGGAACAAATTTGCCTCCCTTCCCCGCATCTTCAACAAGCTGAGCTTGAGCGTAGTGTTTTTTTCCACATTCTCACTAGCATTATGTATGTGGTGTGAAGTTATTGCAGTTGGATCAGGCAAAGACTGAAAGAAATCGCAAGCTCCCTTGGAGCTGGTAAGGCTTCCCTCCACGCAGAGTCCTCAAGTTCGCCCGCCCATCCTTCCCATCTGGGTTTTAGTGATGTAAAGAAGTTTGGTGAGTTAATTACCAAGGATCTATAGATACAGGATATTCCCCTTTTCCCTAGGGCTCCCATCAATACCTGGGCTTCCATGGGACTAAATTAAGGGGACTCTCCCTGTACATTTTTAGGAGATGCCAGCACATGGCGGAGTTGGTGATATCTGTAAAACTGTGAGCAATGTAGCCCAAAATCCATTTGCATTTACTAAATTATTTCATTGGGACCCCCTTCATAAGTCCTTCCCAGCTTTAAGATTCCCATTAAATCACATTTGTCGAATTCCTGTAGGTTGGATACCTATTGTAGCCATTGGCCTTTCTATAGTGTGGGTACTAGAAATATTTTACCTCCCCATTCTGTCCAGCATAAGGCTGCTCCATATCTTAAGGACCACCCTTGACAGCTCAGGAAGAGATCTGGGAATCGGGGCTCAGTATAACACATGTATGATGGTTTTCCATCGCATCACGTCACATCATAGAAGGGGACTGCCGAGAGAGAATGAAGAAATAGCGCCTGGTCATTGTTAGGGGCATATACCTCACCCAGCACCAGCGGTATACCCTTTAGGTGTGCATTTATGAACACACATCTCCCACTAGGATCCATTTTAACCTCCTCTGGTACGAATAGGGTCCCCACGCACGCCCATATGAAAGCCCCTCTCGCGTACAAGGAGTAGCCAGCAGCATAAACCTGGCCTCACCTGTGAGGACGCAGGCTCTCCGCCTCCAGGAGAGTCAGGTGAGTTTCCTACAGGAGGGCAATGGGAGTAGACCTGTGCTCGAGATAGGAGTAGACAGAGTAGTGCCGTGCAGGTGTATGTATGCCCCTCACATTCCATGTTATTATATTTGCATGTGACATTGTCGCTGTTTCAGCATATGACTTGCGATATCCCACTACCATGTATATCGTAGTTTCATGCCCACTCAGGTGAGGTGTGTACGTGGGGGGAACGTAGCATTTTAGACAGTATGGCTCAGTAACTAGATAACTAACATTACAAATAGTGAAATGCAACTTGTGCAACCGTAGGGGAGCAGATATGTAACAGGGATCCGCCCAAACTGGTGTACCAACTTGTGGTATCAATCAATCAATCATGGGTTTATTAAGCGCAGCTACTCACCTGAAAGGGTCTCATGGTGCTGGGAGGGGGGGCGCAGGTTCCGGAGGTTCACTGATCAGTCTAAGAGCCAAGTCTTGACTTCCTTCATGAACTTGGAGAGTATTGGCATCTGTAGGAGGTGGAGAGGGAGTGTGTTCCAAGCCCTGGCCATGAGGAAGGAGAAGGAACGGCCTCTCCTCTGGTCTTCTGGATGCGTGGTACCGTAGCGAGGGAGTGCTGGGCTAAGCGCAGGGATCTTTAGGGTGCGTGGAAAGAGAGGTGGTGCTTCAGGTAGGCATTTCTGGTGTTGTGGAGGGCTTTGTGGGCGTGGGTATCAACCGTACTTCCCCATTTGCGATGAATTTGATTCGCATATCTTGCGAAGGATGGGGGGGTGAGGTCCGCTGTGCCCATTTGATTACATAAGCTATTTGCCAGTGAAGCTGCCTATGGTCTCACATTTCGGTTTCACACCCATGCTTGCTTTCAGATAAATCCCTCCCTATGTGTACTTTACAGCTATTGTTGGCTGCAGACGGAGAGTGGGAGAGAGAAGGAAGGGGGGCCTCATCCTGATCCGGCGCCCGCAGGCATTGCAGAGTGGGAAATCATGGTCAGTTGTGTCCTGAGGATTATTTCTAAGGGTGTGAACAGTGAGGTCAGATGATATGGTCAGCCGTTTGTGGTGTCAGTGTGTCAGTCTCTGAAGTGTGCCCTATTATGGGGTCCTCTTCACTTGCGGAATTCTCTCTGTTATTGCCTAGGTCCGAGACGTGCTGTTCGGTATGCAGCGCTGCCGCCGTCTGTATGGCATTTCTTCTCTCTGAGATCATTTGCTCTAAGTTAGCACCGCCAACAGTTGTTCTGCCTGGTTGGTGCGTATCTGCCTGCCACTATTACGGCGTCGCGTAGTACCAGGGGCTCTCTCCATCACAGTGGGACGTGTTGCTGGAGCTGCATGGCCCACCTGCTTCATCCAGTCCCACACGTCTTCCGGATCATCAAAAAATCTGGTGTTGCCATTATCCACCACTCGTAGGCGTGCGGGGAAAAGCAGCGAGTATTGCATATTCAGTTCACGCAGTTGTCGTTTAACTGCAAAGAAAGTGTCTTTGTTTCTGTACCGCTAGAGTGTAATCCATCATCAGCACAGAGCTGTTCACCTTGATCTCTTGCCTGGGCGTGCTTCGCTTAAAATGCTGTCTTGATACCTGTAGTTAAGCAGGCGGAACAGGAATGGTCTGGGGCTAGCCCCCGGCGGCGGTCTCTGTGCAGGTACCCGGTGTGCCCCGCTCAACTACAAATTGTGTAGACAAATCTGTTTGGGGCATCCATTCGCGTACCCATCACTCTGTAAACGGTATCTTGGCCTTCGGTCCCATCCAGCAGAGCTATTGAGCGTATATTATTGCGACGCGATCTGCCTTCCGTGTCCTCCACTCTGTCTTCCAATTCTGATATGGGACCAAGCAGCGCTTGCAACGTAGAAGTGTTTTCCTGTGAGACTGGCTGCAATTCTTCCAGCTTTAGTTCAGTTGTGCACTGTTTGTCTGCTAGCTTGCTCTGGTCGGCCCATAGCTGGTTAAAATCAATAGCGATTTTGTCTATTTTACTTTCAAGCAACGCGCTCGTATTTTCTAGGGCTGCGCATATTTTTTCCACTGAAGTTAGCACGCTGTCTATCTTGTCATTTAGTGTCATATCTGTCTGTGCCGATTTGAGTTGTGATTCACGTTCTGGGAGTTTCCACGACATTTAGGAAGGTCCTGCTGGGGTGGATGGAGGGTTAGAATGGAGATGCCTCATGACCATTTGCTGTGCTGTGGGCAACTGTCAGACTGTGGGAGCCACCCGACATCCCTGTGTGTGTGTCGCGGCTAATGATGTCTAAGTCTTGCACCTCAAGCTTCCCAGGGGCCAGAGCAGTAGAGCGACACACCCACTCCCGCCACCAACTCACTGTAACTATTTAGTATGCCTACAGGAGACAGATATGCTTATCCAACCACTCCGGTACTCCCTGTCTCAGGTGCCGTACAGTGTGCCTTCTATGTGTCCCTGATGTATAAAAGCAACAGTCTACCCCTGATGTGTCTCCCCCCCCCTTCCTATACCGGTAACAGGGCCTCTCTGGGGGTCAATGTCAGGCTGTAATAGGCAACAGATTGTAGTTAGTGCTTCCTCCTGCGATCAACCCCCCAAACCCTCTGCCCTGCAGCTCCCCAGACTGCTATGCTGACTAAGCTGGCGCCTCTTATTCTGTACACTGGGGTATAGTCCTCCCAGGCCTGCTTCACTTGGCCACAGTGTGTAGCCTTAATGTTGCTAATCAGGGAGCGGCCGATCCAGCAGGAGCTATCCAATCTGAGCTCCTATGCTTTACACAAGATGATATGCGCGGCGAGTAAAGGGGCCGCTACAGGTGCCAATTCAGTGTTATGTCCTCCGGACTACCCCCACAGTGTCAAGTACCTCATTGCATCTTTTTGTCTCACTCTTTTGCCACAGTTAAACAACATGCACCATAGTCAACAGGGGTCCTCAGGGCTCTGCAGCTGACAGCACCCAGGACACAGTTGAGGGGTGCTGGGGGCAGCAGATGGCCAGTGAGCATGTACCACACTGCCCACGAATTCACTGCTCCCGGCCTGAGTTTGATCTGACCCCCGGGCCCAAGCAGGCCCTACTGCCTAACAATGGTGTCCAACAGTCAGCTGGCAAATGCAGAGTCTCCCCACTGCACCCCCGCTTCCCAGGCCCGGTCCGGCCACCAGACTCACTCGACTCTGCCGACTTGTGGAATAGAAGAGTGGGGAGGGGGGTCTTCCTCCTCAGGCAGCTGCCAAACGATGCCACTGTAGTCTGATCTGGCTCCCGGGCCCCCATGGCAGCCGCAGCACCAGCAAGTGGGGGGAGACCCCCAGCACTAGGCAGTGAAAGGGGGGTGACCCCCCTCCATGTCACACAGCCTAGGCCCGATCTGGCCCCCTGGCACGTCCGATCACTCCCGCCCAAGCTAAGAGCCCAACAGATGGTGGCAAGAAGGCCCCTGCAGCCCCCCTGCCCGCGTGTCAGGTGGCCTAGACCCAAGCCCAACTCCAGTCAGTGATCTGGTGCGAGGCGGCACTCACCTCTCAGTACTTGTCCATTTTGCCACCTCAGTGTAGCTCTCCTCACTGCGGGTTGCTCCTGCCTCAGCAGTGGCCAACGCAACACTGGAGCACCACGGCTTCAGCTGGCTACGCCAGTGCGATCAACGCTCCACAGCACGCGGCACAACTGCGTGTCAGGTTGCCCAGCCGGTCTCAGCCAGTTCCGTCAGGCACGTGAGCGGTAATCTTCTCCCGCACAGTGCCACCAGGCCAAGCCCCACAGAGCAAGAGCTCGCATAGGAGCTCAATCTCTAGTGCAGGTCACCAAGGCCGTGCATTTGCTTTCTGGACAGCACAAAACTCCTTCTCCAGCCGCACTCATGTCCCCCGGGTGACGATTGTCTACTCACAGCTTAGTGGTGTCGGTGGGCAGCCCGGCCACTGGCCACACCCTCCATCAGCTCACAATGCCATAGGCCCTGTGCCACCATCAACTCCAGCACAGACCGGGCCAAGCCCAGCACCAATCCGGCTCTATCTAGTGCTGCCAAAGGCCACACTGCTCGATGGGTGCCCAGCAGGACGTTCTGGGAGGGTTAAGCCGCTCTGCTGGCAACAATATGGCTACGTAAGGAGCCAGCCGTCAAATATATATGGCGAATAAAGGGCTAAGGGGTTCAGAGCTTCAGGCAGGTATGTCCGCCATCTTGGCCGTTGGCCATGCCCCGCGCCAGTAGCTCTCATAGGTGAGACATATTGGCTTTGCAATAGCTTGTTTGAGTTTCTGGCTATTTTGGTTTTCCATCATTGCCCCAAATACTCTTGTCGCTGACACTCGGGCTGTGTGTAAGTTGCTGCAGCTTGTAGAACAGAGCGTATTTTCATCCTCTGTTCCGCAGGCTCTTGTATTCTTATTGCTGTGTGTTAGACCTGGCACCATTGGCGTGAGTCTCCCTTCCATTTTTTCGCTGTGCCTCCTCTGTTTTTCCGGTGATAGATGCTCTGGGTGCTGCGTCACTGCCATTCAGTGCCGCAGCGCGGATGCTCCCTGTGTAAAGATGACATATGAATTGATGTATCCCTGATTGGCTTATTTGGTCTACCTGTTAGTCCCTAGTAATGTGGCCTGTGTGTGCCCAGGGCTGGTAAACCAAATGCTGCTGGTGGGCCTGCAGCGCTGGTTTGCGCCACCCACAGAAGCAGCTTGTAAAGTGTGTCTCAGACCTGCCACTGCAGTGTCTGTGTGCAGTCTAGAAGTGCCATCTTGGCTGTGAAGTGCACCCACTTCCCAGCCCCTGAACCTTCCCTTGGCATCATGTAAGCCACCCCTATGGTAGGGTGCATTGTATGTGTAAGGTAGGACATGCTCTGATGTGTGTAGCATGTCCTGGCAGTGAATTACACCCAATTTCGTTTTTCACTACTGTAAGGCTTCTTGTTCTCCATAGGCCAGAATTGGAGGTTTGGCTATTACATTCTATAGTCCTAACTGACCCATAGAACATGGTAGACAAACGAATTTAGTATGCCTGAGCTCAGAATATTAGTGAAGTTTATTTTTATATTCTGTGTTTGAAAATACCACTTTTAGAAAGTAGGTATTTTCTTGCCTAAGCCTTCCAGTGTGCTCTGCTGTTATGTGTATTGGCTGTCTGGTTTTGGAGGGACAGGCCAGGCTGAGTCAGACCTGGGTTGAATAGAGAGATCTGCATTGGAGTGTGGGGAGGGGTAGCTCCTGGACCTGAATTGGGCTGTGCCTGGCAAGGTGAATGCTGGCTCCACCTCCCACTATGCGTCTGATGGCAGGCCTCCTCTTTCTGAAAGGAAGGATGCAGTCTGGTAAACAAAGTGCTCCAGGGCTGGGCAGAACTGGTTCTGGCTGGGTTCAATGACTTGTAGCTTCTGAGAACAAAGACTTTTGGGGTATAAATATCTGTGCTGAAACCCCTACAATTTGTATTGCCCCTGGATCTCAAGACCAACCTCTGTCCGTGGAACTGAAGGAAGCTGCAGGAGAGAACTGTCCTGGTGTTGTGTGCTGTTCCCTGGATTGGCCTGCAGTAGTTTTAATTGGACTGGAAATAAGAGGGTAAAGGAGCTGTAAGAGAACTTTTTAATTTTGAACCTGCAATCACCCAAGGGCTAGAGAGAGAACTAGCCTCCTGACTGAAGTCTCAGGACCAGTAGACTTCATTTTGTTGCTAAGGCCTGTTAGCGAGCTGCCGCAGCCGAGGAGCGTCAAGAAAATCATCGCACTGTTGACGCTGAGGGCTCGCTGGCCTGATCATCGCCCTGCACGTTTGTGGGCCTCAAAATTATCGCCACAGCCGCGGAGCGTCAGGAAAATCATCGCGTGGCTGCCGCTGAGGGCTCGCTGGCCTGATCATCGCCCCGCACGCTTGCGGGCCTCGAAGTTGTGGCTAAGGCCTGTTAGCGAACCGCCGCAGCCACGAAGCGCCAAGAAATTCATCGCATTGTTGCCGCTGAGGGCTCGCTGGCCTGATCATCGCCCCCGCACGTTTGCGGGCCTCAAAATTGTCGCTAACACCCGTTAGCGGGCAGCCGCGTCCAAGAGCATGAGGAAAAACATCGCTATCCCGCCATAGCGGCATTTTTGTGGATTATTGACAACAACACCCCGGAACTGTGATTAAAAGGGTCGCAGAGACCATTGCCCTGAACTGAACTTTGCATTCCCCATTTGAACTATTTTTGCAGCATCCAGAGAGAATTATTTTTGCACAGTATTGTGGCTTTCTCGTTATTTGGTCTTGTGATAAGCCTATATATAAAGATAACTTTTTTTTATACCTACCTGTGTTGTGTCCCTTTGTAGTGTTCCTCACTGTGTTACTGTGTATGGTCATAAACTCTTAACACACTGCCTCTGAGATTAGCCTAAATGCTCGTGCTACGTTACCACAGGGTGGAGCAGGGGTTGTCAAAGGGGTGCACCCCTTCACTCTGACTTAGGAAGAAGGGTCCCTGCTTGGACAGTGGCCATCCACTGCCAACCCATTTCTAACACTGTGAAAGTTTGGTACTTTATTCCCAGGAAGGAGAGAGGAGTTAGGATTGTTAAAAGTGCAAAATCCACTCAGGTCTGATTTACTACTATTTATTTTTCTAAATAGTGGGTCTTGTTTTGAGGGTAACCTTTTGAGGTTAACTCCCATTGATCTACACTAGCGGCTTCCTGAGATTGAGGAAAGTGATCTAACTCAATGTATTCGTTTGAGATGTTTTGGTGATCGTGGCAGGTGGATTCTAGTAATGCCATTTTAGCATGGTTGCTTTCATGAGAGCTAAGTATGTTGGGCAGGGGCTGCCAAGGAACATAATATGTGTGGGCTTTAGAAACAAGCAAGCGTCGAAATTTATAAGGGGTATGTTAGAATCCACAGCTTTTCTGACAAAAAAGCGAATCACCTACAACGCATAATAAATGATGGTATCCCTACGCGAGACAAGGAAAGAGTTGTCACTGCAAACACTGTACTTTGTGATGAACTGTTTTGCAGATTATTTGCATCAATTTCCAGTTTTAACACAATTCTGAGGAAGTGGTGTAGCAAGAACACCAGTAGTCTGGTGGGTTGGGATGGAGGGCAGGTGGCAACACAGGAGGAGGGAGGACCTGTGGGGGGCATAACATGGACAACGGAGGGGGTGTGGAAAAAAAGCTGTATAACCGGCCAGTCCTGGCAACTTCATATCACTTAGTTTAGTTTATTGTGGGGCAGGAGGCAGCACTTGAGTCGGGGGCAACACGGACAACAGAGGATGGGAGAGGTGCGGCAAGCAACTACATGTGCAAAACATGGGCAATAACGGAGGGTGCGTAGAGGCAAGCAACGAGACAGAACAAAGGGAAGTTGGGTGGACGTAAGCACAATACAGGTAATAACAGAAGGAGGAAGGGTGAGTGGGGGCAAGTAAAATAGAGGAGGGAAGGTGGGACATGAAGGTGGGAGAAGTACACAAGGAAGCCAGCAGAAAAAGATGCATTCTGCTAGAGTCCTTAATTGCCTGGAACAAAGTACCTCTTTTAAGAATGAGCAGTGGGAGGACACAAGTAATGCACCAGTTCTCAGGTGGGGGACAAACATAAGAAGAGGAAGTCTATGACAGCTGACCAATAAAAAAAAGCAAAAGAGGGTGTCAGTGAAACCACTTGTAAGCAATCAAATCACTGATAAAATGACTCGAGGAGATAGCACATGCACTGTCTAGGTAAGGCCTAAAAAAGTCCCAACTTGTTTACGATAAGGGCAACCTAAGAATTTAGGTTTTGGAATCAAAGTCTGTTTGTGCTCATCAAAATTATTAAGGTGTGCACATTTTTAAAGTTAATGTCTCAGTATCTATGGACGTACAGCACTATTGTGGGCTGGACTCGGAACAGGCAATGTGGCACAGGCTGGATCTGCTGAGCAAAATTAAGTTTGTGATTTTTCTAGAGGATCAATGTTTACTCAAGTAGCAGTTCATCATTGGAGGAGTCTGACATTGGATATGCCTAGATATATTGGCCCGCAGGTGTTGCCACAGTTGTTTGGGTAAATTCAACTGCAGGTTCTGACAGCTCAAGGCTGTGTAGGCAGTCCCAAAAGAGAAATTATTAGCCCCTTGTAAGTTTTTTTTATCTCCCAAACGTTATGTTGCCATGAGCTACGCAGTAACCACACAATGTCCCAGGGTTGGCTCTACAAGGTGCCTTAGCTCAACCCTACAAAGACTTTCTCACTTTAACATTTACAGATAGTTCAACTTTAACATTTCTTGTAATTGTCAGCAGTTTCTGTGCAGCAGGTGACCCTTAGCAGATACAAGAATTAATGTAGCCTCTATTAGAGTAAATGTGCTATGGTTCAGGATCTGTCCTTATCTGAACCCCAGTGGAAAATATTTTGTTGCTAAACATATGAAATCATGAACTAGAGACATTCCTAACTCCAACAGCAAACTGCAAGGCACAGGCCTTGAAGGACATCTGCAAAAAAGGAATCTAGAAATGACAGCTGATTTAGCTTTTGAAGTATTTATCCCATTTTGGAGAGTGACTTGATTTCCAGACAGCTAACACACACAAGAAAAGCACATGGGATGGCTTCTCCACATCATCATCCAGAATCAACCCAGGACTCCCAACAATATGCTGAAATGCACCTCTTGCTTGCAAGAGGGCCACAGTACTCTGAGGTTCAAAATGCATAGCCTACAGCTTGTACATCTATGGGGAAACGTAACTTTATTGTTGCGGTTGGCTTCTAGTCACTAAAGTTAATATTTAGGGCCAGATCTAGAGGTCAGTGGGTGGACCATTATTCCTTCATCATGGTGAAACTGATTACCAGGGTTGAGGCCCAGTGTGTTAGGAGCTCATAGCTGGACAACAACCATGAGCCCAAAAAAATAAATCTAGGCCAGATTCATGGAGAAAGAGAATGCTGTACCCAGTACCAGCTGCTCACAGGAGGACACTCTTCAGAGATGAAATGACCTCCAGGGAGAGTCCTTGCTTCCAGAGTACACCAAGATTCCCTGGCAACAGGTTGTGGGATGTGTCCCACTCTCCTCAACTTCATGTCTTAGGTGGGGCAGGTAATGTCCATGCTCCACGGTAAAGGTATTGTGGAACTTCCAGAGAGAGTGGACAAAGGTTACTACAAATACAATCTCACCCTCCCAAACAAATTCGTCCTCTCAACAATCTGGCTCCCTCATTCACTAACACACCTATATGCACTAAATGCAACATATTCACAGAAGAATGGTATCTGAAATCTGTCACTGCGATTAAACATTCTGTATCTAATGATATTTTAACTTTTGCTTACTCTGAAAAACCATTCTCTTTTACACAATTACTAACTTATTCAAAGAGGTGTGGGATCATCTCAGGTTTACCTCAACTCACAGCCTCCTCTATGTTACGACAACATCTGTCAAATTACTCATCTCACGGTAAGGTGTGCCCAATCCTAGGACAATCATATAGCTCATACTAACCTTCAGGAGCAACTACAGTGCAATATCATAATTAGGTGGTAGTATAAGGTTGACCAGATGAATCCATGCTCCTGAGAGAAAAATGCTCCAGTTTCTGGGTTTTTATTTAACATATCTCTACATTCTGGGAGTTGAAGTTTTGCTTCTATTCAATTATGCCTATGGAACGAATGCCCTGATCCAAATGATGCATAAAAGCAAAGTCAGGGAATGGAAAAGTGGTGTTCTGGTGACCACAATACCCCACACTGATATCAGATATAAAATCACTTTATAAGGGGGTGTTATAGATAAGGCAAGCCTATTCGCTTTGTCAAGGGGTTACCACATTACTGAAAACCGTAAGCATATGTCAATATTCATCATTAAAGCAAATAGAATGAATAAACATGTTTGAATATTTTCTTGAATAATAAAATGCATTGCATTGTTCATCAACAATCTCTGGCAATAATCTGCTTTAAACAAAACCTTGTAAATCAAACTGACATGTGACAGAGTATTTTTTTCACATTGCTCAGGCCACAATCCATGAGACCCGCCGGTAGAGGTCCTTCACTCCAGCTATAGAGAATACTGCTCCAGCTTACAGTAGATTAAAAATACCCTAAATATTTTAGGGGCCATTCTCTCAACATCCCCAGATATGCAGGCCAAGTTTTGATAAAATTCTCCTGGGGAGGGGCAGCTGCACCTAATGCATCCCCCACAATACTTTACATACGTTGGTGGTGCACCTACCATCATGATGATTATGCAAATTAAGCATGCTCAGGGCATTAGGGGGTGCTTCTGGCTTGGAAAATGCATAATTGCTGAACGTCTCAGCCACTTTCTCTCTCTTTTGTTTTTGGGCTGACACAGTCCCACCTGTGGTGCCCACAGCCTTTCTTAACTTCCAGGCAGCACAGGGAGCCCACTCCCATGCTTCCCAGCCAGCTGCATGTCTGGCTTGTACTGCTTATTGCCAGCACCGGAGCCAGCATTTTCATCCTTCCTGCCCACATTATTCCATACGCCCTGCACCCCTGGACACAGGCATGGGGGCACTGGGGGGTGCGATGGTCCCTCCCCTCCCCTCCTCTGACATGGTGGCCTGAGGATTGGGTCCTGAGCCCCGCATAATGTTGCACCGACCCGGCAGGGCTTTTGTGTTGGACCCCAGGGGATGGGATCCCATGGGCCAATGTTTGGTTTCGTAGGTTGCCCCACACATTCCCCCTCCCCTTGGTAATTTAAGAAATTAAGGCTGCTCTGACCCCTGGGGGCTCTGTCCACCCCTAGGGATTGTTAAAAACATTGACAAAGTACCACATGCTCGGTCTCTTGAAGTTTGAAGGTCACAATCTTCAGCCCAGCCTGTCTCAGGCTTTGATGAGACGATTTTGAAGATCTTCTATTGTTCCTGGTAGTAAGCCTTAGTTTGTATACACAAAGAAGGACTCAAGGAAGTTTAAAGACCAGCAGAGGCCACTTGCCCAATCATACAACTGAAAAATACAAAATGGGCCCCTGGGTCTAAAAGCAGATCATTGGGGTACTGGAGTATCCCTTTCTTGGGACGATTCCCCTCAACCACCCATGGGTGGCATGCTTCATTATCTTGTATCTCCTCACACTATGAACCTAGTTGTACAGCGGCTTTTTGAGTCATGGAATGGCTTTTTGAGCAATGTCAGATCCCTGTCCAAGCATGCAGTTGAAATTTGGGATCTACTTGCCTTCAAGAAACCCGACATTGGATTCCTGACCGAAACTTGGCTTAAACCCAGCTCCACCCCCGCCATTGAAGTGGCACTCCCGGAAGGCTACCATATTCAAAGTTTGGACAGACAACCTAAGGTGGGTGGATATATAGCCAATATTTATAAAGACCCCATCAAAGTATCCATACTTGAGCAACGCTGCAATGACAAAATAGAAATTTTTGTCTTTAGAATTTACCTGCTACCCCAACATAGATGGAAAGGCGCCCTCGTATATCGGATGCCCTCCTTGATTTCTCGCTCCAGCTAATGGAATCAATTGCTCCCCATATCATCTGTACCATAAATTTCTTGTTATTAGGGGACTTTAATGTACATAGTGAGACCACTGCCAACTGCCTCTACACTCCTAGCAGATTTAGCCACTCTGGGACTAGGTAAAATCAACAACTGTCCCACACACTCAGCAGGACACACGTTAGATCTTATTTTGCCCTACTCCCAGTATTTTCTGCGAAGCTCCTTGTCCATTTACATGGACTGACCACACATTAATTGGTTTTCAAATCAGGGGCCCCAGGGTATACAATGCTCCCCTTTGGCCCCCTAATACCTTCGTAGACAGTGGCATAAAATCACTCCATATCATTTCCTGGATACAATTCCGCCATTCTGGAACCTTGAATCAGACAATGTTGAGGAATGCCTGGCTCGATATAGTTCCACAGTAAAAACTGCCATTGATCATCTGGCCCCATTGAAACAGTATTCAAAAGATCATAAGGATTTACCCACGTTACCCTCCTATACCTGGGTAAAGAACAATGCAACAAGAAAATAGAAAAATGGCAATGTAATAATGAGGCGGCTCCCTCCCAAGCACTCTGTGATAAAATAGCTATGCATTTCACACAGAAAATTGAGCTGATCTACGATAAAATCACCTCAGTCAGGAACCCTCAGCTTGATATCGCATCCTGCTGTTGTCCAGCCTCGACTAATGTGTATTTGTTAGAAAACTTCCCCCCTCTCACAGTGGGTGACGTGGAGTCACTGTTGAACAAAGTCAAATCAGGCTCCCCTTTGAATATGATTCCAGCCCAAACTTCCTCATTTCTCTCCAAACAGCTATCCCCCCAATTTACTCTATCCTCAATCTCTTGATGAGAGAGGACCAACTTCCAGCTGAATGGAAGGCGGCACAAATAATTTCCATTTGTGAAAATATCAAGGCCCCCATGTAGGACCTATCCAAATATCGACCAATTTCCCTCTTACCTCTCCTGAATAAGATACTGGAAAAACATATCAACAAACACCTATCTGACCACAGGATGCCTTGACCCCTTCTGGATTAAGGCCAAGGCACAGCAACGAGTCTGCATTGATTTCTGTTACCAACAACATTAGGCAGTCCCTGGACAACGGTCAAGTAGTACTACTAGTACTGCTTAATCTGTCGGCAGCCTTCGAAACGGTCTCTCACCAGATTCTGCTCAGGAGACTTAAAGTAATTGGAATCCAGGGACAAGCTTTTCAGTGGATGTTGAGCTTTCTCTCCCTTCGAACTCAGACTGTTAATCTGGGCCTTTTCTGTTCAAAGACCATCGGAATATTTATGTTGCTCCATTAGCGGGATTACTTAGGAAACTGTGCTTCACACCAATTTCGTATGCTGATGACACTCAGCTACTACTTTCATTTGACAAACACGCTCCCAATGCCCAGTCTACCTTCTTGGAAGGCATGATCACTACCGCCAGCTGGATGAGGAATAATTTCCTCCAGCTTAATGCTGGGAAAACCGAGATTATACTGTTTGGAGATGCACCACTGCTGTGGCACCAGGTTGGTGGCCAGAGGATCTAGGTGCCACTCTGGTTCCCAAGACTGTGGTCAAGACCTTGGCATACGCTTGGACCAGCAATTGACAATGAAAGAACACTTTGCAACCACCATAGGCTCTTGCTTCCTTGTGCTAAATCATCTACGGAGGGTATACCCCTTCCTCCCTTTGACCACTCGAAAAACACTAGTTTAGGCACTAGTGTTGAGCCGCCTGGACTACTGTAATGCCCTTCAGATCTCACCAAATGAGTCCTTGCTGACCAGACTTCAAGTAGTCCAAAACAACGCACCCCGCCTTGTCTCGAATGCCCCCCAAAGAACTGTCTCTCTCCCTCTTCATCAACAGCTTCACTGACTCCCGGTATGCAAACAGATCACATTCAAGATATGCTGTATTGTGCACAAAACCCTGAACAGTAAAGGTCCCAGCTATCTTGCAGGAAAATTCAATCAATACCTGCCACCCAGATACCTAAGTTCAGGAGCTAAATTTCAACTCCCTGTACCGCGTTTCCAAAAATCACGCTTGGGTTGAAAACCTTTCTTCCACCTAGCTCCCTTTTATTGGAATCAACTCCGTATCCTTCTTCAGCAATTCCCTGATCACCTTCAGTTCAGAAGGCTCCTCAAAACTGCACTATTCTAATTCTGTCTCTCTGCCCGGCCTACTGCAGCTCCTCCACAGCTCGGAGATACCCCTTTGGGCGCTTTATAAATTAATAAATATCAAAATAAATATCAAATATCAAGAGCGGGCTCCAACCCCTGCACTAAAAGGGAGGCGCTCAGGGATGTTTTGATGGAGATACTGAGGCGTACTAAAGCTCTTGATGAGCTGGGTGTGGTGAGATTGGAGTGAGGTGAAAATGTGTGTGACTAAAACTGACTCAATGGTATGCTAATCAACTTTAATATGGCATCCACAGGTCAGGATTAAAACGGGCTGGGACAGAGGGAGATTCAATCTGTCACAGCAATGAAATGGTCGACATGTTTCAGCCTAATACCTCCCTAGGGTATGTAGCGGCTTTCATTAGGACTGAAATGAGTGAGAAGGAAACAATTTCAAAATGGGAACTCCACTAGAATTATTTAGGTAAGCTGTAGCAAGTATATATTAGTACATATATACATATACGACCAGTAGTTGGAGTGGAGGTTCCCTCTACCGTAGAGTATACTGATCAGTAAACTCCCTAGAAAGATAAACAAAACTGTGCGTTTGTCAGAAACATAAACACACCCCCAAAAATACATGGCTTTAAAAAGAGTACATATTATAACATCAAAGTGCATGATGATGCAGAATATCACCTACCCGAATCATCAGGCAATCGAACGGACACCTAGAACCTCGGCATTGCAAACTCAAGGCGGTATCCAATTTTTGTTCTAGAAACATAAAGGTGGTGACAGAATATATATGACCGTCAGACGTAGTCATAGACACCCAGAATATAGACTTGACATACCAAAATGAAAAGGAAAGCCGCTGTGTGTCTGTTTCAAAACCTAGCATGGAGTATGTATAAAAACATGTACACAAATATGTACCTCATGGCCAATATGTCATAACAGCGAGATAAGTACTTAGACCTGACAGCGCATGTGTAAATCATGGGAAATCTAACAACGAGGGGGCTAGCAACCATCTACTAAGTGTGACAGGCACTAAGGAGAATGGGACAGCTCAAATTCTCAAAACCCAATGACCCTCACAAAGAAGGTTGACGTACGTGTTCCTCAATACTTGGAACCGGCTGCGCTTACTCAAATCATTTAGAATATAGCAGTGAGAGGGCGGGTGCCCGGTTACTACAAACACAAGCAGACGATGGACGGAGCGCTAGTGGCAAAGTGAGCAAGGGACCCACGTCTGGGCATACTCTGCCAACTTAGGGCGGACAGAGCAAACACCAGGAGATGATGGACAGAGCGCTGAAACGTTTCAGACACTCACCCCCAGTCACAGATCTGGGTTGAATCCATCATCGTTCTTCAGCTCACTTCGCCTCCCCAGTTCAGACACCGCTATATGCTAACCATTCTTGACCCTGTGCCTCATGGGAACAGTCCAGCCCAAACTGCCAAGCCATGTCTTCCCTGGACCGCAAACAAGCATCGTGGGACCGGTTTCGGGCTAACAGCCCTCATCAGCCAGGCTAGCTTGAATCCAGTGTCAAAGTGAGCAAGGGAGCCACGTCTGGGCATACCCTGCCAACTTAGGGCGGACAAAGCAAACACCAGGAGATGATGGCCGGAGTGCTGAAACCTTTCAGACACTCACCCCCAGTCACAGATCTGGGTTGAATCCATCATCGTTCTTTAGCTCACTTCGCCTCCCCAGTTCAGACACCGCTATATGCAAACCAGTCTTGACCCTGTGACTCATGGGAACAGTCCAGCCCAAACTGCCAAGCCATGTCTTCCCTGGACCGCAAACAAGCATCTTGGGACCGGTTTCGGGCTAACAGCCCTCATCAGCCAGGCTGGCTTGAATCCAGTGGCAAAGTGAGCAAGGGAGCCACGTCTGGGCATACCCTGCCAACTTAGGGCGGACAAAGTAAAAACCAGGAGATGATGGATGGAGTGCTGAAACCTTTCAGACACTCACCCCCAGTCACAGATCTGGGTTGAATCCATCATCGTTCTTTAGCTCACTTCGCCACCCCAGTTCAGACACAGCTATATGCAAATCAGTCTTGACCCTGTGCCTCATAGGAACAGTCCAGCCCGAACTGCCAAGCCATGTCTTCCCTTGACAGGAAACAAGCATCCTGGGACCGGTTTTGGTTACTACACCCATCCACTAGTTGTAACAGTCATTAAAAATTCAGATGAATAAAGGACAACTGACATTGTAACGGCACAGAAACCCTCATAGAAGGTATGCGTACGTCTGTCCGATCATGTCAGTTAGCATACAGCCTGATGTTACCGCGGATTTAGAGTCAATGAAACTAGTCGAAATGCCCTTATTATGGTAATTCTTTATTGACTCCACGTACCTTGTAGACAGAGCAGCCGCGGCACGACTGGTACCCCGGGACAGGTCAGCACCAAAGTTGCACTCATTGATATGCTTCTCGTCAGCGACGTCAGACCTGCTCTGCAATCGCCTACGTGATGTGTATTGCGTTGGTTGCTACGTCATCCCAAGGTAACCCTGGGAAATGTAGTGTGAGACAATAGCCTTCGAATTACTCAGTAGCCCGAATGATAAAATACTCCAGCTGTTATATTATATATTAAAAACTTATATATACAATTATAAACATCTCGGGATGTGAGCGCAGCAGTGGGGGAGTAGATGTACAAGCACTATTACATGTTCCACGTTCTCTAATCTCCCGAAATACACTGGAAATACCTTAAGGTGAGATGAATGACCCGAATGATAATGGTACATGGACCTCTACTATAGGGAAGAATCCAATACGCATGAAATGCTATGCATAGCTCAAAGTGTTGATACAATTAACACGCACTCATGTATAATGTGATTGTCTGTATCAAATGCATCCAAAAGCTAAATGACAAAGAGAGGCAGGCTCGCAGGAGATGACCTCAGAATACTAATAAGTGATTTATGGGCGCGACAAAAAGAACCAAGGAATATCATCAACAAGGCCTGTACTGTCGCTCTTGAGTCTGTATACCAAACGCTGTTCCTTATTGAACAGGAACTGTGTGATGTTAGCAATTGATTGGGAAATAACCGGTTTGTCCAATACAGTCCATGTAAGATCATTAGCTCCATGTCTCATGTCGTGAAAGTGTTTTGTCAATTTGGTTGTTGTTTTATTACAACAAATGGTACACTTATGTTCAGAAATACGGATCTTAACTTTTCTCGTGGTCATGCCCACATTTCTGAGGCCACAGGGACATATAATTAGGTAGATCGAATTATCGGAATTACAATTGGTATGCTGTTGTAGCTCCCAAGTTCTCTCTGTGTCTATATCAATGTGTGTTGTGTGTGTAGTTTGGTTGCAAACACTACAAGAGCCACACGGAAAATGTCCTCTGACAGGTTGCAGATCCCAGAGGGTATTCTGATATGTCACATTTTGAGTCTTCGGCCTAGTGTGTACGAGTTTGTCTCTCAAATTTGCACTCAGTTTGAAAGCGAACATGGGTTCTGGCAGTGAGACTGTTCCTTTATTCAAAATCTTCCAATTTCTATGGATTGATCTTTGGATTAAGCTACACCTATTGCTGAAGGTGCTCACACATATCAGATGATCTGTTTGTTCTTTGCGTAGTCAAACATCTAGAAGGGCTTCTCGATTATTGTTCTTGGCTCTTTTCACAGATCTCTTGATCAGGTTGCCGGGATAATGGCAGTCCAAAAGCTGTTCTTCTAGGATTTGTGCGTGGTATTTGAATTTTTCTAGATCTGTGCAGTTACGTCTAAGGCATAAAAACTGGCTATAAGGTAGGTTATCCCTAGAAGGCTTGGGGTAATAACTGGTGTCGGTAAAAGAGAATTTTTCGCAATAGGTTTTTTGTAGAGTTCGGTTTTTAAACCTCCCTGAGAAGAGTAGATTCGTTGAGAAACGGTAGTTCATCCTTGTCGCGTGCCATACCAGATCACTAGAACGTCATCTATGTATCGCTTCCAAAACTGGATATGGGACCAAAAAGGGTTGTGATGGGTTAGAATAAGGTCTGATTCTATAGAATGGATGTACAAATTTGCCAGACTAGGGGTGAATGTACTGCCCATCGAAGTTCCAGATATCTGTAGTAACAGATCATTCTCAAATTGAAATAAGTTTTCTTTCATTGCCAGACCAGCACAATTCATGATGAATGAGATAGGTGTTATAGTATCTATCCCTTTAGCTCTTATAGGGATTCTATTGTGGTAAGTGTTTGATCCTGAGGAATGCATGTATATAATGATTCTACGTCAAAGTATACCATAAAATCTGGGTTCTTGTCAAAATCCACATCCTGGAGTAAATTCAGAACTGACTTGGTATCCTGTAGATATGTAGGCATATCCAGGACTAGTGGTCGTAGGAAAAAACGACCACTAGTCGATAGAGAGAGTGGTTACAAAAGGGATCCTATGCCGTAGATGAACGGACGGCCAGGCGGCGGTCTCTGATCTTTGTGAATTTTCAGAAACACATAGCAGTAGGGAGTAACAGGCTCACTATTAATCAAGAACGTAGCTACTTTTGTGGTAATCCATCCTTGTTCCATAGCTTCTGTGACTGCTGTTGTGATGGTCTAAAGAGTCTCCTCGTGGGGTCAGATTTCAATGGGCGATACGCATTCCTCATTTAAAGTTGTCTGAATCATTCGTCTCTGTAGGTGGCGGTATACATGACCACAATAGTATCACCTTTATCAGCTGGCATAATCATAATAGATGTATCAGTGCTGAGGCATAAAAGTGACTCCTGTTCTTCTTTTTAAAGATTCCGATATGTAGATTGATTCAGGGTAAGACCAATGTTGACATCTTTCATCACAGCCTTTTCAAAAGTGGTCACCTCAGGAGGTATGGAATATGGAGGTGGCATAAACGTGGATTTTTTTACACAGTGTGGTGTTGGGTGTTTGTTCCATATGTTTCATGTTTTCCTTTCCGGTAAAGAAAAACTTCAGACGGATCTTCTGAAAAAATGGTGCTAACTCTTGATTAATCTTAAAAGGATCTCCCTGGTACGTGGGCACAAAGCCAAGGCCTTTATTAAGCACTTTAAGTAAGAGATCGTTGGCTCAAGTTGAATTTCAGGTTGTTTCCCTGCTCGTCCCTGGTTGTGCAGTTGTCTTGCTCATACTCCGTGTGGTTCGTGGAGATGGCGGTAGATTTCAATGTACTTGTGATTGTTTTCTCCTTCTACCTCTGGACCGCCCTCGTCCTTGTTCCCGAAAAAGACAGATTATAAAAAGATGAAGGTGGTGGTTAAAAGGGTGCCATCAGCTGTTGTGGAGGCATCGGGTAGTTCCAAGGGCCAGGTGGCCACCATTGTTGTTGGTGATTGAAAGGGGACTGCCTCACCATCTACCTCAGCCTCTTCTTCTGGGCTGTTGGTCTCTATGTACTCCCGTTGCCAGACTCTGAATCGTTCGACCACGATTCAGGATCTGATGCGTTATACTCAGATCCTGATGATTACAAGCCTGAGCCGCACCCATGTCTTTGTTGGTTATGTTCTGGTGGTTTGAAATCATCTGAGGTATATTGGTAGACTTTGTCTAGTGCAGATCGGGCTAGATCGTTCTGAAATTTCTTGATTTTGGCGGCCAGATTTTCTTCATGATCTTTAGTGGTTTTGTTGACTTCATCCATATTCTTTTTGAAAAGTGTTGCAGATACAGTAGTTTTGATTTGTCCCTCAAGGAGTTGGATCTCAACCAAAATGGCATCTGCAATCTGCTTGGTCGTGCAAATTATCAAAATTAGCCAGTCTCTTGTGCAGCGCCAAGCTATCAGGGACCAGTCATTTCTAAATGGTTTATCTTCTAGGAATAACCTGGATGTGTTTGTAACAATAAGATCTGCAGGGGCACAGTGCCCTCTCAAATACTCAGTCATTATTGCCCCATGAGTAAGGGTATGTGTATGTGTTTTGCTAAGACCGAGTAATTTTGTCCAGTCGTCTGATTGTTTAATAGTCTGAGAAATGGGTGTATCAAGGAGACTAGGAGCATTCAGAATGTCTTGGACAGTTGATTCATCAAAAGCTAGGCGCGTAAATTCGGTTATAGGAGCGTGTCCTAATCCAAAGTAAAAACATAGAAACACATTAGAAATTGTAAAGAATAGCAAGTCAACTGTATATGCTGGTGTTATGTCCCAACAGAAAAGATCCACAGCTGTAGCTGTTTACTAAATAGTATACACAAAGAAGGACCTGAGGAAGTTTAAAGACCAGCAGAGGCCACAACCCCAATCATATTACTGAAAAACACAAAATGGACCCCTGGGTCTAAAAGCATATTATTGGGGTACTGGAGTATCCCTTTCTTAGGACGATTCCCATGATTCACCATACCCAGCTCAACAAGATGTTTAGTACGCCTCAGTATCTCCATCAAAACATTCCTGAGCTCTTCCCTCTTCGTTCAGGGGATGTAGCCCGCTGTACGACTAGGTTCGTAGTGAGAGGAGATCCCTGATGATGAAGCATGCCACCCATGGGTGGGTGAGGGGAATCGTCCTAAGAAAGAGATACTCCAGTACCCCAATAATATGCTTTTAGACCCACAGGCCCATTTTGTGTTTTTCAGTAAGCCTTAGTTACCTGGAGCAGTTTTAACAGGCCTTCTGGTGAGCTGATTAAACTGGCTCCCTGTGCCACAGTCGTCTCCTTTCCTGGCTACTGGTGCTCTTCTCTTGTGGAGGGGGCATCTTGTGCAGTCCCTCTGCTACCAGCCAGCAGAGCACCCTCCTGCCCACATTCCTAAGCCCCACAGCATCTTGGCTGTTTTGCAGGGCAATTGAGGTGGTTGTGGATTCCAGATCTCCCACCTGGTGGTCCTCAGAGGTTCTAAGAGGGACCGTGCTACTGGCTCTGGATAGGCCTGTCTGGCCTTGGGCTTAGCTACAGGCAAAGTCCTTAGTCCATCTTGGCAAGGCATCAGGGTGCACCAGCTGTCCATGATTCTGGTGTTGTCAAGGTCCAAGTCCAGGGTCTTACTCACTGTGTCACCCTTGTGCAGGGGTTTTTAAAAGTGGGTGGAAAGTTCTAGATTCCTAACACCACTGGCCAATCCAAGGATGCCACCTCATACCTCCTTCCCTGTTCCAACCCTCCTGCATGGCATTCTGGGACATTCCATTATGGCGATGTGAAGTTTTATATGTGGAAAGCTCCTCTGAGGGCCTCAACTCCACTGCTGATTGACATCCCCGCCAACTACCTTCCCACCAAAACCTCAAAGGGATCCCCTCAAGTGCTGGCTCCAAATGTCGGGGGTTCCTCCTGTGTTCTGTGGGCCAGGTGCGTCCCACCCCTGATGCAGTGGGATAAGCTAATTACCTGATGCAGGTTTTCTTCGTCAACCCCTTCCTTCACAGGAGCTGAGTCAATCACTGAAAATTGCTGCCTTTGTGGTGGTAGGCATTTGTTCCCTCTGCTGGCAAGCAGAGTAATTTACTGTGCCCAGCAGGGAGGCAAAAGGCCTCGAATCTGACTATGAGCTGAGCCAGAGAAATGTGACAGTTTCTTGACTACCCATATGATGTACACATATGTTATTGGGACTTGCAAATTCAATCTTGGCATGGATGGCTCACCCCAGTTTGCCTCGCTGGAATGTGTAGGCCTAACTGGAGCAAAACTGCTCTTTCAGGCAGATTTCCCCTATGTGTGTAATACAGCAAAGCACTACATTCAGATTTTCCAGTGAACTCTACTGACCTATCTATGAATTCCCACTAATATTATAAGCCTACCTCAGCTCAGCCACTATTTTGGCAGAGTTCCTTCTCAACCAGGCAACCCTGTGCAATTAATGGGCTGCACACGATGGTAGTCTAACACGTGCAGCACACATGTTCACAGCCCAGTGCCCTTCACCCTACCTGCACCACAGTGGCCTTATGAAAGACAGAAACTAGAGGTAAACATGCTCACTTTAATTACCCTGTAAGTACTGTGATTGAGACTCAGGTGTTGAGACGCATCCACGTAAGGGTCCAAAAACCAGGTGATGAAGAGTGAAGAATGGGCAACTAAGATTGCGTACCATTGCTAACACTGCTGGAGGGGTTGGATCTGGTCCAGGTTTGCCAAGACATAGTAGAATGGACTCAAACACAGAAGAGGCAAGCACTCTTACACCCCACTGCTGAAGCCCCGGATCCCAAGTCTGCCCTGCAGACCCCAAACTCAAATCTCACAATAGGTAATACAGCAAGCTGTGATAAAAATTAGATGCTAACAATCATCCCACACAAGATCCATTAAATCATATGCGGGAGATACCTATGTAATAATTGGCCACACACTTAACAGCACAAAATACACACCCAGCTCAGCAAATAGAAGAAGCACAATAGAGTACAGCCTCCATGCTACCATAACTTCCTTCAAGTTCTAACCAGTAATATGTGCCATAGCAATATACTATAACCCAACAACATAAAATTACAAATATGAAAGAAGAAAAACACAGTATCAGGACAATCCCCAATGGAACTATTAGCTGCAAAACTCTGGTTGAATTACTTTCCATTTCCCATTTCGGATTTGTAGGAAATTGAGCCTTCATTGGAAGTAGCACTACTCCTGCTGAGGGTGAAGAGACTGACCTGGCCCATCATTTTTGGTGGGCCAGTGCCCTAGAGCTCTCCCTCTGTCTAGAGCCAAAATATCCAGCAGAATCCTACCATTATACCAACATCAGTGTCTGTACAAGGCCCCTGTGACATCACTCCAGCAACATCTATGGCCACCCCTCTCCAGGCTACTATAACCACTACGGACACAAAACTAGCTGTACAGCCAGGACAAACTACTTCTGTGGCCATGCAGTCAAGGTCCCAGGATGGTTTGGAAAGGGCTTGGGGCCGAACCTGCTGCGAGGAGGGAGGTTCAGGGTGCAGACAATAATCTCAACACCATGCATAGCCACCTTATGGGTGTAGGTACTTGGAAGGGGGATCAGCGAGGCCAAATTATTCAACTCATAAGAACGTTATCCTCTACCATTATCTTAGTGTGCAAACTCTACATTCTGGGGTGGTGCTGGATGGATTCAAAACATTGATTGCAGCAGTGTCTGATTTAGCTGCTGCTTTCTGTGGTCAAGCACCATCTGCTACCAGCTCTGTACGCAAAACATCTCCAGTTGGCAGCATCGCAGAAAGCGGGACACTGCTTCCCACATAGCCACCTGTCATCACCCACCTTTTCTCACTCAGGACACTCTTGTGGAACTTAAGAGGGGTCAATAATCCAGTCCAGTTGATGACAACACCAAAAACCTACCAGCAAGAGATGCATAAAGTGATGTTCTAATGTGAGTGCCTGGACAATTCTCCTTATCCAACTAATGAACACTCATTTCCCATCTGCCCATTGACTGGTGCTTGGAAAAGTTCACTAGGCAACTGTCGGCCAATGTGAACATTCTCATCCTACATGCAAGTTACATCATTTTCTTGAATCTTACATAGAATGTCAAAAAGGTGTTCTCCATATTTTGTAAATAAAATTCAGATGATGTGTGTATGTAACAGCTTCTTGGGATCCATTTTAATATGATTGTTTTTTTCACAATCGGTAGGCAACTAACATCACTGCTTATACTATTGACAATCAATATATCAGACACGAAATATAAATTTCGTTATCATTAACAGTGCTAGTCGAAATATGTCTCTAAATAAGCTGCAAATTTTGTGACTCCAAAAATTACTTTAATGCAAATGTGGTAGACATCCAAAAATCCAACAATTTGGAAGGACACATCAACAATGTGCACAGACACTCATGGAAATACAGACTTGCAGAAAAAAGACATTAGGAAGTACAAGTAAGACTACATTAATTTATGAGTCCTTGTCAATTTGTGTTATGAATATCCCCATGGATGCAATAGTTTCAAACCACCAATTGTGAAGAATATAAAATCAGTGTTATATGTCAGTGAGTACTAAACCTCCAAATATATTAGGAGGCCAAACAGAAGTCTGGCTGCCTTCATCCCTGCAGACATGCTCAGGTTCAGTTATAAGAGTCACCAAATTACCATGGACAGGATAGTGCAGGTAACATCAAGTCCGAGCTCAAGGCACGAGACACACATCAACTGTGGCTGGTCTCTTAGCTGACATTTATGTACATTGGCATCACTTCCTGACCGATATCACTTCAAAGCCAGTATCTGTACAGTAGTTCAATGTATTCACTAATGTATCCACCAGTGATTTGCTAGTGCCCCAGCAGATAACTGGATGACATGACCAAGGAAGTAATAAGAAGATCAATACAAGCGTATTAAGCAAGCAATGCCTTTAAGGTTCTTGACTGTATACTCATTTTTCTTCCTCATTGTGAGAAGTTGGCCTGGTATTTGCTGTCCACTAGTTATAGTGGGCACCTTGCACCAGTCCAAACGACCCTTATTGTTGATTAGGTTAAAGAAACCTTTATTGAAAGCTATCCTAGTGGTAGCTATGGAGAGCAGCCTTCAGGCTAAGTCTCGAAGGAATGTAAAGCAGCTTGGTTTACCAGATTATAACCTCCTGAATGACCACATGAAAGGAGAACCACACAAGGTATATATAAAATATATGTATTTATTACTAAACACTCTCTACTAACCTCTTTATGAGATTAGAGAACAAGGCACACAATATCAAAGCACTAGAACGTCAGTAAATAGCACAATACACAGCGGCTCCAGGGAGAGACCGAACCATGCACTAAGAAAGTGGTATAACAACCACGACTTAACTAAACACAGTGCCTAGAGCTCATAGAATCGCTGGGACCCCAAGGAACCACCCAAGATAGTGACACAGGGGACCAACGGAGGACGTGCGCACTGTAAGAACACAGCCGCGAGCTCGGTACAACTCTATGGGAACGTTGCGGTTGGAATTTTATAGATTAAGGACACTTAGGAGAGGACTTTAAGCAAATCCTTTGGAACATAGAAGGTTCTAAGGCCAGCACCCTTGAGAGTACCGAGGTACCCCTGTTACCTATCCCAGGAGAGCCGGGTGCATAGAGGTCAAGTGGTGTCAGAAACTCTCTTTGATTTCAATGGCGTGATGCGAAGAAGTGCTGATGCCGGGAAGATGAGAAGTGTCCGGTGTGATCTAAGCCTGGATCGGAGCTGAAAAGAACCTGAAAGCAGAGGGGACAGAGTCTGGGTGACTTCACAGTGACCAGGGGCACGATAGACGAATGCCCACCGATGTCGGGTGTTTCAGATGAGATGAGATGAAGCTTGAATCTGCAGCCACGGCGACCAGGAGACGTCGACGACGACCAAAGTCCGCAGGTGAGCTGTCCCACAAAGGATGTTGAATGGTGGGGGGTCAGTGTCCGGAATGAACACCAACAAGCCTTGGCAACTGCAACCTACGCGGTCAGAGAAAAGATGCTTCAGTGAGAACAAGCAAGGTCCTGGGGACTCCCCAAGCGATGGAGATTCAGGGCATGTCTGGAGCAACCAGGAAAGCCCTCTTAAAGTTAAAGTTCTTTTCTTCGGGGCCCTACAGGTCGATGGACCAGGGATCGCAAATGGACCTCAAGCTGAATCACAAAATACCAGCCCAAGGAACACTCGTGGAGTGTAGGCCAGAAATCTTCAGTGGAAATACTGCTCAGGGTCTGGATTACAAGTAGCCCAAAGCACAGCCTCAGGGGTTACCAAAAAGCATATGCTGCTGCAAATTTACACAGTGCCCAGGGGTTTGGGTTACACTGTCCCCACAAGGGATGCGGGTCTCAGAATTACTGAGAGCACAGATCAACCTCAGAGACCACGGGAACCCACCTCATGTGTTGCAGAAATATTCAGAGTCCTTCAGGAGCTGCGTAGATGCAAACCGGTCAGATGCGTTTAAGGTGCCTGCCTTGCAGGAGAGTAACTTCTTTACTCCAAGGGAGAGTCTTCAGTCATCCAATGTAGTGTAGATAGTCGAAGTACTTGGTTTCTGTAGCAGAGTTTCGTCCAGGTAAATCCAATGTCCTGTAGCCAGGGGTTCCTACTTTATACCCAAGAAAGGGGTGGGACAAACTCTGGGGACCCACCTATGGGATGGTCAGGACAGAGGGTTGGCTACACCCATGTCCTTTGTCCAGTTTCGTGCCAGATCAGGAGCAAATGGCTCCTGCAACCGGTTTGAGCTGGACTATACACAGGGACACCAAATGTGCCCCTAGTGCAGATAATCAAGCACTCTTGGAGTGCACCCACCCAGCCCCAATACACTAAAGCCTGTCTGGGAGTTGGTCACACCTCCCTGTGACAGGAAACCTATTGTCCAGCCTTCCCCTGCCGGAGTTTCATCCAGCAGCAGAAGGGCAGACTCGTGTCTGTGGCTGGCAGCATCCATTTTGTGATACCAGGGTTCGGTGAAGCTGGTACCGGGTGTACCGGTGTTGTCATATTTCTCCCTCGAGGAGGGTGGAATCATACCTCCCACACCAGTTACTGGTGTGGAGGTATGATTCCAAGGTGTATGATTCCAAGGTGTTTGACACCAAACATGGCATGTTTCTAAGTAGCCGTTTTAAAGTTAGCATTTACCGCGAGGTTATAATGCACATAAGTATATGTGGTTAGCTGCATCACAAACAATCCCGGAATATAGGTTCCGAAGGCGGCATAGGGGCACTGCTCATGAAGGTGCACCCTCTCACATAAAACCCAGCACCCTGCCTTCAAGATTGATAAGGCCTACCATAGGGGTGACTGATAGGTTTATATGTGCAGTGATTTAGAATAGATATAGGTCACCTATATCTAAGTAAGGGGTGCATGCACCACCTTACACAGGCTGCAGTAGCAGACCTGTTGTGCCATTTTGAATGGTCTTCCAGGGGTGACATAATACATGCTGCAGCCCCTGAGAGACCTCTGGGGTACCTATGCCCTGGGTACATAGTATACCATATACTAGGGACTGATAAGGGTACCCCATAATCCAATCTGGAGTGTACCTAAAGTACATGCAATCAATTTAGGGAGAAAGCAGATAAACTGGGGTCTTGATTAGCAGGATACCAGTCGGACTAGTCGAAAACCAGCAAAACACCAGGAAAAAAGTGGGGGTAATCATGCAGTCAGATTCCACCTTCCCTACACCACTGGTCTCCTGCTAAGCTACAAGGAGCCTGACTGACACCTACGTTGGATTGTTGGTATTGCCATAGTCCAAAAAGTGACATACTGCCCAGTCTATGGTCCTGTCCTGCGCTCAAGCCTTTTTGGAACCGGGGTGATTACCGTTTGTGGGACACTCTCGGCCAGACCACTCACCTTCAGGTTCCGCTGGTGATTCTTCACTGCACTCAAGACTTACTGGCTTTTACTTCACACAGAGTCTGCTGGATTGCCTCAATCTCGAAATCGGGTAAGCTGTGCATACTTCGCTGGTGGTCTAATTTCGACTGTCCAACTCAAGAGGACTGGCTGGATAGTATGGCAATCACGGCTGCACATGAACGGTTGATCTACCGACTCAACGATCAGGACCATATATTCACTGGCATTTGGGGTGTCCTAATATGTGAAGCTCTGTGACGGATTATTGTCCCTAGAGCCCCGTTGGGTGACTGTATGACAGTATTTTATCCAATCCTGGTCAGTCACTTAGTTTCTTAGGCTTGTAAACATAGTTCCCTGTGAGGCCCCACGCCCTCTCCTTCCAAATTGATGACCCGATGCTGCTTAACCCTCCCACGAAGGATGTCGAGTGCTGGGGGGTCAGTATCGGTATCGAACACCAACAAGCCTTGGCAACTGCAACCCACGTGGGCAGAGGAAATAAGCTACGGTGAGGACCAGCAAGGTCCTGGGGATTCTCCAAGCAACGGAGAGTCAGGGCACGTCTGGAGCAACCAGGAAAGCCCAAGGAAAGTCAAAGTTACCTTCACAGGGACCCACAGGCCAACGGACCCACTATAATTAGTGGACAGCAAATACCAGGCCAACTTCTCACAAGTGGCAGTCTTGCAAAACCTTAAAATAACAGAACTTTATCCGGGCTTCTCTCAGACCCTTGCTATGAGAGGCAAGGACATGTGACCAGTGTGCCGGGGAGTAGTCAAATTAAGTCTGCCATTGAGTCCAGAGAAAGCATTCCAGCGGTTCAGAGAACAATTCGAACACTAGTAAACACTAGAGTCCAGAGACGAGTTTTTTTGTAGGTGCCCCATTGCACCAAGTAAGTGTGGAGTGAGGAGATAGGTAGAAGACCAAGCCCCCATGAGTGGTTGTGAACAGAGGCAATCCCAAAACTGGAGATACCTCTAGAAGTGGGGGCGTGGAAGTCAGTATTTGATTCTAATGGATCCATTGTGCCATAGGGGTGCTTTTTAGTGTAGAAAGCTGTCTTTGTTCAGGAGGGCATGGGTTGTTTTCCAATCCGCATTCATCTCTAGTAGTATGAGATTACATGGTTCATGTGATGCCCGTGGGTCTGTGTATAGGACTTGGAGGCCCTGAGCATTGTTGTGAAGACTTCTTTCAGTCTTGACCCAGAGGGGTAGCTCACTATGCAGACTTAGACGAAAATCCATCTGGGACAAGCGCTGGGCCCTACAGTAGGACTGATAATGAAGGAGGCGAGGTGCGCAGAGGATTCGGTGGCATAAAGTTTGGTAGGACCCAGTCTCGGGGTCAGAGAACCCCAAACATATTTGCGAACCATGGAGTCAATCTGCCAGAGGAGTTTGGCTGGAATATTGAAAGGAAGCTTGCCAAATAGGTTTTTGAATCTCAGAGCTGTCACCATTTGACTGTTTGGACACTCCCCCACAGAGACAGTTGGAGCACTGACCATTTGGCAAGGTCCTGTTTTGTAGACTGCAGAAGAGGGAGGATATTATCCTTCACCGTAGCGCAATGGTCCCTATGGATTGGTATGTCTAAATATCAAGTCACCGTAAATTGAGTTAGAGAATGTTCCAAGGTCTGGAAGGTCAACAGCATCACCTCAGTCTTGGTCCAATTAATTATGTAGCCAGAAAAGTGGATGACAGAGTCATCTAGATTCATGATCGGATGGAATCGAAGCACCAGGGTTGCTCAGGGTCAAAAGGATGTCAAACGGGTACAGTAGTAATTTCAATTTCCCTACCCCCTTATGAATAACTTAGATGTGGTCTGCACATCTAACCACTATGGCCAGAGGCTCTAGTGCCGAGAAGAAGAGGAGCGGTGGCAGTGGACAACCCTGCCTTGTGCCAGAGTACTGGTTATCAGGTCAAAGAGAATCCTGTTGCAGCTGACGATCGCCATGGGCAACTGGTAGAGGCCCCAGATTATTTGGATGAATTTGGGACCAAATCTGACTCTAGCCATGGTGATGGTGCTAGGCAGGTATTGCCATTCAACTCTGTCAAATGCCTTCTCCTCATCAAGGGAGAGTAGTAGTTTTTCATCTGAATCTGAATTGGTCGACCAAAAGACGTGTGCAAGTATATACAGATTATTCCGGGATGACCTGTACAGGACGGAGCCCAACTAGTTGACATGAATCAGTGACCTGAACACTCACCCTAGTCTGGAGGGCAAAACCTTAGCCTGTATTTTCATGTCATAGTTCAGAAGCAAGATGGGGCAGTAGTTGGCGCAGTAGAGGTAGTCTTTTCTCAGTTACGTAATGAGAAATATGTGCGCTTTATTAAATACAGGTTGGAGAGAACCTGTTGTCATAGGCTTCTTAAGCAAGGAGTGGAACAGTTATGTCACTAGTAGCCATGTAAAATTCCAGAGGAAAACGGTCTTCCCTAGGTGTCTTGCATAGTGTTTAAGGGTTTAATGGCATTGCAATCTCTTCCTCCAAGATAGTCTACTCCAGTTCCTCCTGGTCACTTGAAATGAGAGTAGGGAGTTGAAGATTCAGCATGAAAGCATGCTCCCGCGTAGTGTCAGCTAGGCTGTCCGCCATGTAAAGCACTGTATTAAAGATTGAAAATACTTTCACAATGTCCAATGTATGAGCCAGGATAGTACCAGAGGCTTTTTGGACAGCTGGGATTTCTGATCGTCCTTCCGTCTGTTTCAATTGCATTGCAAAAAGGCACCCCGCTTTTTTGTTGTGTTCACAGGTATTTTGTCTGATGCGGGCCATGCCTTTTCTGCCGCTAATGTGTATATCCTGTTAAGCTTGAGTTTCGGTGCCATAAGAGTTAGCAGACAGTCTGGGGTGTGGTGATCTCGGTATTCTCCAAGAGGGCCTGTAAGTCCTTTTCTAAAGCAGTCTTCTTTGCAACTGCAGTGGTTTGCGCAATACCAGGATTCCACGTAAGTATGCCTTCCATGCCCCCTAAAAGAGTTGCTTGAAAGGTGCATTCAGGTCATTTAGCACTAGATAATTACTGAGACGGGTCTTCAGTCTAGTTTTCTCCTCTGGTGATTTAAGTCACAAAATGTTCAACCGCCACATGTAGGATATGATGAGAGCCAGTTGTAAATCTAAGGTGAGGGCAATAGCAGCATGATCCAAGATTGATCCTATATTGATGTGGCACGTATGAGTCAGCGGCAGTGCAGCAGTGTCTGTCAGGAAGAAGTCTAGATGAGATTCCAAGCCATAGGCAGGGTAGAGGTATGCATATAATTGTTCCGTAGGATGCCGTAGGCGCCACACTTCATGAAGAAAATGGTCATCATCTATCAAATCATAAAGCATAGTTCCAGTCTCCACGGATGATTACTTTATGGGAGTCAACTTCAACCGGCAATCTGTGAAGTTTGGATAACCATGGGCGCTTTCACCCATAGGGCATATGTTGAGCCGATGACCAAGATTCAATCGTAAATTTCAATCCATGCAAAGATGTAGCAGCCAACCACAATTTCAGAACTTAAACTGGGAGCCGCTTATGGAACAGTATGGATACTCGGGAGACATGTTGCGGTTGGTTACCGGCAGGCCCTCATCAGATTCTGTTCAAAAGACGATTTTACCTACCCTGTTGAAATTAAGTTTTGCCGACTGTCTCGCTGTGAGGTGTGTTTCCTGCACAAGGAAAATGTTCAGTTTTTAGGAGCCTAAAAAGAATAGTGCCTTTTTACGTTCAATAAAGTGGGTCATGCTGTTTACATTGAGGGGCCGGGGAGTCAAATGTACCGCATAATGTTGAGGCATAATGAACTATCTAGTGTGGAGTGGAAGGAAGAAAAAGAATACCAACCAAACATTCAATGGAAGTAGTAGATCACCACGAGCGGCCACTGCTCCATAAATGAGGGATGAAGAAAACTGCTGGGCCATGGGGGAGGATGGCCTGAGGAGGCCTCTGCCTGTCAGACAATGAGCGAAAATCACAGCTTAGGAGATGATCTGGATATGTATTTATCATGGCGATGATACAACTGGGAGTCTCTGTCAGAGTCTCTTTTCCTGATAGTTGTTGCCATATGTGGTGTCTGCGTGGGAGAGAATGACATCCATGGTTTGTTGCAGTTGGGTTACCACGTCTTCCAGCCAGAGCTCCAATTGGGAAGTCAGCATTCTGATATCCAGCAACAATTCTGATTAAAATTGCTGATCCAATATATCTATGGTGTTGCGGTCAGGTCTGCACTTCTTAGTGATGTGTTTCCTGCAAGGTCTGTAGATCTGAATGTGGTCTTACATATGCTCATTACGCAGTAATATCCTCCTTACCTTGGGTATTAATTGACATATCTGGACAACAGAAACCAATGTTTAAATGATATTGTGAGATTCATGATATAACATGACATTTGTTTAAATTGTATAAGCAGAACTATTTATTAAAGGAGACACATATTACTCGGCAACAATATGAGCATTGTTTGTGACCCAACTCACTCACATAAAAATATAATTTACTACAGCGAAAATAAAAATGTGGTAGGAGTCACTTTCAAGATACCTATACTTTTAAACATGTTCAAGCACTTTTTAATATATATTTTGTAATTTCTGTCAAACTTGACATAATTTACACAGTGGACAGTGTAACTATATCGATTGTAAGGGGAGCTGTATAATGGATATCTACAGAACTAATGTAACAGATAGATGCTTCCGTCAATGACGTACCTCCAGTCCACCTCATTTTCAGGCTCACTCTATGTGGACAATTATGTTTTTTTGTAGCGGACCAAAGATGACAGATGTTTTATGTATCTGTCATCAGCAATATGCTAGCAATGAGGGGTGTGACTTCACACTAGCCCAAGATGGCGGCCTTTTAATCTAGTTCTGCGTGTCTAAGCACTGATTATCCATGTAACCCCACTCTGCTGACTTTTTCTTTGGCAGCATTGGGACATGAATCCTCTGCCGACAAGCCTGTGCTTAGCGGCTGTGTCCGAGACCCGCTGGGGCACCCAATGGACGAGCGCCGGAGAAAGACCCCCTAAGTGGAACTTGTGCGGCCAGACTGCCAAATGCGGCTCTCGGCTCCTGGGGTGCAGCACTACTGCCGGATCTAGATCTTGGGGTCGGCAGGATACCCTGGGCTGCGCCAGAGGGGTTGGTGCTGGGGCTGCGGTTGGTGCGGGACATGCTGGGGACGGCCGGCAGAGCCTGACGGCGACTGGGCGTGCCTAAGACTTAGTCAAGGCCTAACAACATCCCTGACTCGAGTGAAACAAATGTGCATTTGCGTGCTGCAGCAACATTTGGCTCCCACATTCTCTAAGTAGAACTCCTGCCTCTCTATTGTCCCCTACCTTGGGATAACTGTGTAACACTATCTAAGCATAATATTTTGGCTCCACTGCACCCCTTAGGGCCTAAATCCCTCTCTTCTGCGGTTGAGTCCTATATCAGAAAGGTGAGATCCTGTTGTCGTATACAGTCTGCCTATTAGGCGGATTCAGTTTCCTGCCCCACTGCTGCTGCCTCCTGGTTCTGTTGATCCTCCTGCAGGTCCACACTCCACAGCTCACCATTGGCAAGACAGATACCAAAATACAGTGCCTTACCGTTGAAGCCCGGAGACAGTCACACCTTCTTTCTATCTCTTCCAAGCAACCTCCAGGTGGAGGGGAAGACCCTGAGAACACCCCCCACCACAGCTGAGGACCACAAAGATTTGCTGTTGGAAATGCGTCTCAACACCATTGATTGTAAACTTGACACCCTCACCAGGTATATGGATGATATGAAAGACCGCATGGAAAAGCAACAGATGCGACTGTCTGACGCCAAGCAACGCACCTCAGATGTTGAGGATGTTCAGGTGCAGGAGGTTAAGACCTTCGAAGAGTTGAGGGCGGAACTTTAGAAGGGGCAACTAAAGAACTAAGACCTGGAGGCATGCTCCAGGAGGAAAAGTGTCTGCATTATTGGTATTCCTGAGTCTACGGCAACGGGGCGCACTGAGCTTTATGTTGAGAGGCTCCTCCTTACTCTGTTTGGCGCTGAACCCTTTTTAAAGTCCTTTGTAGTGGTGCAGGCACATAGCGTGCCCCGCAGCATGTTCCCGGGGCACCCCCTTGTTCCATCATTGTATATTTTTTTAATTATCGTGATAAGGATCAGGTGCTCCGCTTGGCCCTTGAGGCGCGTGAGGGGAATCACTAGGGAATGCGCCTTACATTTTTTTCAAATTTTACTCAATCAGTACAGGAGCCTCGCCGAAATTCCGCCCACTAAAAAAGAAGCTGCAAGAATGGGGTATTACATATGCCATTTTATATCCTGCCAAGCTGAGCTTCTCCTAGAAGGGTAAGCCCAAACTCTTCACTGACCCCTCTGCAGCATTGGCCTTATTGAGGAAGATGTGCTCTCATTTGCATAGGTCTTCACCCCCTCGTGAAAATGCAGGAAATAGTTCGCCCCTAGATGTAGTGGAATGGCTAACTGCATTTGTTAACTGCTGCCATGTGTAATGTGGGGGCCTGATCTGTTGCTTTTTCTTCATAACACTCATGTTATTTTGAAATGTTCGTTGTACCTGGTACTATACTGATGACATTCTCTCTCCTGACATTGATTAGATTTATATGTATTGCCTCTGAGTATTAATATGATTGTTAAATACTTGCTTAACTTGCTGGCGGAATGGCATTTTTTTACTAGTGCTCTAGCCGCCCCCTACTTTTGGTCTTTCTTTGTCTAATATCCTTTGGTATGTTCTATATGGGTTCCTAGAATTTTGCTATTCTTTGTGTTTGAGACGGTCACTGGGAAATTGGGGAATCAAAAGTTGGTCGCACTCTGCTCGTCACACCAGCAAGTTGCCCCAAGGAACTGTGGTCAATGTAGTGGCGACGGCGAGTACGCCTATGCCACGGTGTATGTAGAAAAGTATGTGTCGCATTAGCCATCCCTGGACACGTGTTTTGAGGTAGTTGCCTCTCATCAGCAGGGAGCAGGTCAGTGTAAAGGGGTGCCGCGTGGACTGCCAAAATGTAATTAAAACAGGTAGAGTACCTCTCATGGCGCGCAGGTGCAGGTCCAAGGCTCGTCAGCCCGTTGGCTCAAGGGAGCCGTAATAAATGAATCAAAAGTTGGTCGCACTCTGCTCGTCACACCAGCAAGTTGCCCCAAGGAACTGTGGTCAATGTAGTGGCGACGGCGAGTACGCCTATGCCACGGTGTATGTAGAAAAGTATGTGTCGCATTAGCCATCCCTGGACACGTGTTTCGAGATAGTTGCCTCTCGTCAGCAGGGAGCAGGTCAGTGTAAAGGGGTGCCGCGTGGACTGCCAAAATGTAATTAAAACAGGTAGAGTACCTCTCATGGCGCGCAGGTGCAGGTCCAAGGCTTGTCAGCCCGTTGGCTCAAGGGAGCCGTAATAAATGAATCAAAAGTTGGTCGCACTCTGCTCGTCACACCAGCAAGTTGCCCCAAGGAACTGTGGTCAATGTAGTGGCGACGGCGAGTACGCCTATGCCACGGTGTATGTAGAAAAGTATGTGTCGCATTAGCCATCCCTGGACACGTGTTTCGAGGTAGTTGCCTCTCGTCAGCAGGGAGCAGGTCAGTGTAAAGGGGTGCCGCGTGGACTGCCAAAATGTAATTAAAACAGGTAGAGTACCTCTCATGGCGCGCAGGTGCAGGTCCAAGGCTCGTCAGCCCGTTGGCTCACGGGAGCCGTAATAAATGAATCAAAAGTTGGTCGCACTCTGCTCGTCACACCAGCAAGTTGCCCCAAGGAACTGTGGTCAATGTAGTGGCGACGGCGAGTACGCCTATGCCACGGTGTATGTAGAAAAGTATGTGTCGCATTAGCCATCCCTGGACACGTGTTTCGAGGTAGTTGCCTCTCATCAGCAGGGAGCAGGTCAGTGTAAAGGGGTGCCGCGTGGACTGCCAAAATGTAATTAAAACAGGTAGAGTACCTCTCATGGCGCGCAGGTGCAGGTCCAAGGCTCGTCAGCCCGTTGGCTCAAGGGAGCCGTAATAAATGAATCAAAAGTTGGTCGCACTCTACTCGTCACACCAGCAAGTTGCCCCAAGGAACTGTGGTCAATGTAGTGGCGACGGCGAGTACGCCTATGCCACGGTGTATGTAGAAAAGTATGTGTCGCATTAGCCATCCCTGGACACGTGTTTTGAGGTAGTTGCCTCTCGTCAGCAGCGAGCAGGTCAGTGTAAAGGGGTGCCGCGTGGACTGCCAAAATGTAATTAAAACAGGTAGAGTACCTCTCATGGCGCGCAGGTGCAGGTCCAAGGCTCGTCAGCCCGTTGGCTCAAGGGAGCCGTAATAAATGAATCAAAAGTTGGTCGCACTCTGCTCGTCACACCAGCAAGTTGCCCCAAGGAACTGTGGTCAATGTAGTGGCGACGGCGAGTACGCCTATGCCACGGTGTATGTAGAAAAGTATGTGTCGCATTAGCCATCCCTGGACACGTGTTTCGAGGTAGTTGCCTCTCGTCAGCAGGGAGCAGGTCAGTGTAAAGGGGTGCCGCGTGGACTGCCAAAATGTAATTAAAACAGGTAGAGTACCTCTCATGGCGCGCAGGTGCAGGTCCAAGGCTCGTCAGCCCGTTGGCTCAAGGGAGCCGTAATAAATGAATCAAAAGTTGGTCGCACTCTGCTCGTCACAGCAGCAAGTTGCCCCAAGGAACTGTGGTCAATGTAGTGGCGACGGCGAGTACGCCTATGCCACGGTGGATGTAGAAAAGTATGTATCGCATTAGCCATCCCTGGACACGTGTTTCGAGGTAGTTGCCTCTCGTCAGCAGGGAGCAGGTCAGTGTAAAGGGGTGCCGCGTGGTGTGACGAGCAGAGTGCAACCAACTTTTGATTCATTTATTACGGCTCCCTTGAGCCAACGGGCTGACGAGCCTTGGACCTGCACCTGCGCGCCATGAGAGGTACTCTACCTGTTTTAATTACATTTTGGCAGTCCACGTGGCACCCCTTTACACTGACCTGCTCCCTGCTGACGAGAGGCATCTACCTCGAAATACGTGTCCAGGGATGGCTAATGCGACATATACTTTTCTACATACACCGTGGCATAGGCGTACTCGCCGTCGCCACTACATTGACCAAAGTTCCTTGGGGCAACTTGCTGGTGTGACGAGCAGAGTGCGACCAACTTTTGATTCATTTATTACGGCTCCCTTGAGCCAACGGGCTGACGAGCCTTGGACCTGCACCTGCGCGACCTGAGAGGTACTCTACCTGTTTTAATTACATTTTGGCAGTCCACGCGGCACCCCTTTACACTGACCTGCTCCCTGCTGATGAGAGGCAACTACCTCGAAACACGTGTCCAGGGATGGCTAATGCGACACATACTTTTCTACATACACCGTGGCATAGGCGTACTCGCCGTCGCCACTACATTAACCACAGTTCCTTGGGGCAACTTGCTGGTGTGACGAGCAGAGTGCGACCAACTTTTGATTCATTTGTTACGGCTTCCTTGAGCCAACGGGCTGACGAGCCTTGGACCTGCACCTGCGCGCCATGAGAGGTACTCTACCTGTTTTAATTACATTTTGGCAGTCCACGCGGCACCCCTTTACACTGACCTGCTCCCTGCTGACGAGAGGCAACTACCCCGAAACACGTGTCCAGGGATGGCTAATGCGACACATACTTTTCTACATACACCGTGGCATAGGCGTACTCGCCGTCGCCACTACATTGACCACAATTCCTTGGGGCAACTTGCTGGTGTGACTAGCAGAGTGCGACCAACTTTTGATTCATTTATTACGGCTCCCTTGAGCCAACGGGCTGACGAGCCTTGGACCTGCACCTGCACGCCATGAGAGGTACTCTACCTGTTTTAATTACATTTTGGCAGTCCACGCGGCACCCCTTTACACTGACCTGCTCCCTGCTGACGAGAGGCAACTACCTCGAAACACGTGTCCAGGGATGGCTAATGCGACACATACTTTTCTACATACACCGTGGCATAGGCGTACTCGCCGTCGCCACTACATTGACCACAGTTCCTTGGGGCAACTTGCTGGTGTGACGAGCAGAGTGCGACCAACTTTTGATTCATTTATTACGGCTCCCTTGAGCCAACGGGCTGACGAGCCTTGGACCTGCACCTGCGCGCCATGAGAGGTACTCTACCTGTTTTAATTACATTTTGGCAGTCCACGCGGCACCCCTTTACACTGACCTGCTCCCTGCTGACGAGAGGCAACTACTTCAAAACACGTGTCCAGGGATGGCTAATGCGACACATACTTTTCTACATACACCGTGGCATAGGCGTACTTGCCGTCGCCACTACATTGACCACAGTTCCTTGGGGCAACTTGCTGGTGTGACGAGCAGAGAGCGACCAACTTTTGATTCATTTATTACGGCTCCCTTGAGCCAACGGGCTGACGAGCCTTGGACCTGCACCTGCGCGCCATGAGGGGTACTCTACCTGTTTTAATTACATTTTGACAGTCCACGCGGCACCCCTTTACACTGACCTGCTCCCTGCTGACGAGAGGCAACTGCCTCGAAACACGTGTCCAGGGATGGCTAATGCGACACATACTTTTCTACATACACCGTGGCATAGGCGTAGTCGCCGTCGCCACTACATTGACCACAGTTCCTTGGGGCAACTTGCTGGTGTGACGAGCAGAGTGCGACCAACTTTTGATTCATTTATTACGGCTCCCTTGAGCCAACAGGCTGACGAGCCTTGGACCTGCACCTGCGCGCCATGAGAGGTACTCTACCTGTTTTAATTACATTTTGGCAGTCCACGCGGCACCCCTTTATACTGACCTGCTCCCTGCTGACAAGAGGCAACTACCTCGAAACACGTGTACAGGGATGGCTAATGCGACACATACTTTTCTACATACACCGTGGCATAGGCGTACTCGCCGTCGCCACTACATTGACCACAGTTCCTTGGGGCAACTTGCTGGTGTGACGAGCAGAGTGCGACCAACTTTTGATTCATTTATTACGGCTCCCTTGAGCCAACGGGCTGACGAGCCTTGGACCTGCACCTGCGCTCCATGAGAGGTACTCTACCTGTTTTAATTACATTTTGGCAGTCCACGCGGCACCCCTTTACACTGACCTGCTCCCTGCTGACGAGAGGCAACTACCTCGAAACAAGTGTCCAGGGATGGCTAATGCGACACATACTTTTCTACATACACCGTGGCATAGGCGTACTCGCCGTCGCCACTACATTGACCACAGTTCCTTGGGGCAACTTGCTGGTGTGACGAGCAGAGTGCGACCAACTTTTGATTCATTTATTACGGCTCCCTTGAGCCAACGGGCTGACGAGCCTTGGACCTGCACCTGCGCGCCATGAGAGGTACTCTACCTGTTTAAATTACATTTTGGCAGTCCACGCGGCACCCTTTTACACTGACCTGCTCCCTGCTGACGAGAGGCAACTACCTCGAAACACGTGTCCAGGGATGGCTAATGCGACACATACTTTTCTACATACACCGTGGCATAGGCGTACTCGCCGTCGCCACTACATTGACCACAGTTCCTTGGGGCAACTTGCTGGTGTGACGAGCAGAGTGCGACCAACTTTTGATTCATTTATTACGGCTCCCTTGAGCCAACGGGCTGACGAGCCTTGGACCTGCACCTGCGCGCCATGAGAGGTACTCTACCTGTTTTAATTACATTTTGGCAGTCCACGCGGCACCCCTTTACACTGACCTGCTCCCTGCTGACGAGAGGCAACTACCTCGAAACACGTGTCCAGGGATAGCTAATGCGACACATACTTTTCTACATACACCGTGGCATAGGCGTACTCGCCGTCGCCACTACATTGACCACAGTTCCTTGGGGCAACTTGCTGGTGTGACGAGCAAGTGCGACCAACTTTTGATTAATTTACTACGGCTCCCTTGAGCCAACGGGCTGACGAGCCTTGGACCTGCACCTGCGCGCCATGAGAGGTACTCTACCTGTTTTAATTACATTTTGGCAGTCCACGCGGCACCCCTTTACACTGACCTGCTCCCTGCTGACGAGAGGCAACTACCTCGAAACACGTGTCCAGGGATGGCTAATGCGACACATACTTTTCTACATACACCGTGGCATAGGCGTACTCGCCGTCGCCACTACATTGACCACAGTTCCTTGGGGCAACTTGCTGGTGTGACGAGCAGAGTGCGACCAACTTTTGATTCATTTGTTACGGCTTCCTTGAGCCAACGGGCTGACGAGCCTTGGACCTGCACCTGCGCGCCATGAGAGGTACTCTACCTGTTTTAATTACATTTTGGCAGTCCACGCGGCACCCCTTTACACTGACCTGCTCCCTGCTGACGAGAGGCAACTACCCCGAAACACGTGTCCAGGGATGGCTAATGCGACACATACTTTTCTACATACACCGTGGCATAGGCGTACTCGCCGTCGCCACTACATTGACCACAATTCCTTGGGGCAACTTGCTGGTGTGACTAGCAGAGTGCGACCAACTTTTGATTCATTTATTACGGCTCCCTTGAGCCAACGGGCTGACGAGCCTTGGACCTGCACCTGCACGCCATGAGAGGTACTCTACCTGTTTTAATTACATTTTGGCAGTCCACGCGGCACCCCTTTACACTGACCTGCTCCCTGCTGACGAGAGGCAACTACCTCGAAACACGTGTCCAGGGATGGCTAATGCGACACATACTTTTCTACATACACCGTGGCATAGGCGTACTCGCCGTCGCCACTACATTGACCACAGTTCCTTGGGGCAACTTGCTGGTGTGACGAGCAGAGTGCGACCAACTTTTGATTCATTTATTACGGCTCCCTTGAGCCAACGGGCTGACGAGCCTTGGACCTGCACCTGCGCGCCATGAGAGGTACTCTACCTGTTTTAATTACATTTTGGCAGTCCACGCGGCACCCCTTTACACTGACCTGCTCCCTGCTGACGAGAGGCAACTACTTCAAAACACGTGTCCAGGGATGGCTAATGCGACACATACTTTTCTACATACACCGTGGCATAGGCGTACTTGCCGTCACCACTACATTGACCACAGTTCCTTGGGGCAACTTGCTGGTGTGACGAGCAGAGAGCGACCAACTTTTGATTCATTTATTACGGCTCCCTTGAGCCAACGGGCTGACGAGCCTTGGACCTGCACCTGCGCGCCATGAGGGGTACTCTACCTGTTTTAATTACATTTTGACAGTCCACGCGGCACCCCTTTACACTGACCTGCTCCCTGCTGACGAGAGGCAACTACCTCGAAACACGTGTCCAGGGATGGCTAATGCGACACATACTTTTCTACATACACCGTGGCATAGGCGTAGTCGCCGTCGCCACTACATTGACCACAGTTCCTTGGGGCAACTTGCTGGTGTGACGAGCAGAGTGCGACCAACTTTTGATTCATTTATTACGGCTCCCTTGAGCCAACGGGCTGACGAGCCTTGGACCTGCACCTGCGCGCCATGAGAGGTACTCTACCTGTTTTAATTACATTTTGGCAGTCCACGCGGCACCCCTTTACACTGACCTGCTCCCTGCTGACGAGAGGCAACTACCTCGAAACACGTGTCCGGGGATGCCTAATGCGACACATACTTTTCTACATACACCGTGGCATAGGCGTACTCGCCGTCGCCACTACATTGACCACAGTTCCTTGGGGCAACTTGCTGGTGTGACGAGCAGAGTGCGACCAACTTTTGATTCATTTATTACGGCTCCCTTGAGCCAACGGGCTGACGAGCCTTGGACCTGCACCTGCGCGCCATGAGAGGTACTCTACCTGTTTTAATTACATTTTGGCAGTCCACGCGGCACCCCTTTACACTGACCTGCTCCCTGCTGACGAGAGGCAACTACCTCAAAACACGTGTCCAGGGATGGCTAATGCGACACATACTTTTCTACATACACCGTGGCATAGGCGTACTCGCCGTCGCCACTACATTTACCACAGTTCCTTGGGGCAACTTGCTGGTGTGACGAGCAGAGTGCGACCAACTTTTGATTCATTTATTACGGCTCCCTTGAGCCAACGGGCTGACGAGCCTTGGACCTGCACCTGCGCGCCATGAGAGGTACTCTACCTGTTTTAATTACATTTTGGCAGTCCACGCGGCACCCCTTTACACTGACCTGCTCCCTGCTGACGAGAGGCAACTACCTCGAAACACGTGTCCAGGGATGGCTAATGCGACACATACTTTTCTACATACACCGTGGCATAGGCGTACTCGCCGTCGCCACTACATTGACCACAGTTCCTTGGGGCAACTTGCTGGTGTGACGAGCAGAGTGCGACCAACTTTTGATTAATTTATTACGGCTCCCTTGAGCCAACGGGCTGACGAGCCTTGGACCTGCACCTGCGCGCCATGAGAGGTACTCTACCTGTTTTAATTACATTTTGGCAGTCCACGCGGCACCCCTTTACACTGACCTGCTCCCTGCTGACGGGAGGCAACTACCTCGAAACACGTGTCCAGGGATAGCTAATGCGACACATACTTTTCTACATACACTGTGGCATAGGCGTACTCGCCGTCGCCACTACATTGACCACAGTTCCTTGGGGCAACTTGCTGGTGTGACGAGCAGAGTGCGACCAACTTTTGATTCATTTATTACGGCTCCCTTGAGCCAACGGGCTGACGAGCCTTGGACCTGCACCTGCGCGCCATGAGAGGTACTCTACCTGTTTTAATTACATTTTGGCAGTCCACGCGGCACCCCTTTACACTGACCTGCTCCCTGCTGACGAGAGGCAACTACCTCGAAACACGTGTCCAGGGATGGCTAATGCGACACATACTTTTCTACATACACCGTGGCATAGGCGTACTCGCCGTCGCCACTACATTGACCACAGTTCCTTGGGGCAACTTGCTGGTGTGACGAGCAGAGTGCGACCAACTTTTGATTCATTTATTACGGCTCCCTTGAGCCAACGGGCTGACGAGCCTTGGACCTGCACCTGCGCGCCATGAGAGGTACTCTACCTGTTTTAATTACATTTTGGCAGTCCACGCGGCACCCCTTTACACTGACCTGCTCCCTGCTGACGAGAGGCAACTACCTCGAAACACGTGTCCAGGGATGGCTAATGCGACACATACTTTTCTACATACACCGTGGCATAGGCGTACTCGCCGTCGCCCCTACATTGACCACAGTTCCTTGGGGCAACTTGCTGGTGTGACGAGCAGAGTGCGACCAACTTTTGATTCATTTATTACGGCTCCCTTGAGCCAACGGGCTGACGAGCCTTGGACCTGCACCTGCGCGCCATGAGAGGTACTCTACCTGTTTTAATTACATTTTGGCAGTCCACGCGGCACCCCTTTACACTGACCTGCTCCCTGCTGACGAGAGGCAACTACCTCGAAACACGTGTCCAGGGATGGCTAATGCGACACATACTTTTCTACATACACCGTGGCATAGGCGTACTCGCCGTCGCCACTACATTGACCATAGTTCCTTGGGGCAACTTGCTGGTGTGACGAGCAGAGTGCGACCAACTTTTGATTCATTTATTACGGCTCCCTTGAGCCAACGGGCTGACGAGCCTTGGACCTGCACCTGCGCGCCATGAGCTGTACTCTACCTGTTTTAATTACATTTTGATAGTCCACGCGGCACCCCTTTACACTGACCTGCTCCCTGCTGACGAGAGGCAACTACCTCGAAACACGTGTCCAGGGATGGCTAATGCGACACATACTTTTCTACATACACCGTGGCATAGGCGTACTCGCCGTCGCCACTACATTGACCACAGTTCCTTGGGGCAACTTGCTGGTGTGACGAGTAGAGTGCGACCAACTTTTGATTAATTTATTACGGCTCCCTTGAGCCAACGGGCTGACGAGCCTTGGACCTGCACCTGCGCGCCATGGGAGGTACTCTACCTGTTTTAATTACATTTTGGCAGTCCACGCGGCACCCATTTACACTGACCTGCTCCCTGCTGATGAGAGGCAACTCCCTCGAAACACGTGTCCAGGGATGGCTAATGCGACACATACTTTTCTACATACACCGTGGCATAGGCGTACTCGCCGTCGCCACTACAGTGACCACAGTTCCTTGGGGCAACTTGCTGGTGTGACGAGCAGAGTGCGACCAACTTTTGATTCATTTTTTACGGCTCCCTTGAGCCAACGGGCTGACGAGCCTTGGACCTGCACCTGCGCGCCATGAGAAGTACTCTACCTGTTTTAATTACATTTTGGCAGTCCACGCGGCACCCCTTTACACTGACCTGCTCCCTGCTGACGAGAGGCAACTACCTCGAAACACGTGTCCAGGGATGGCTAATGCGACACATACTTTTCTACATACACTGTGGCATAGGCGTACTCGCCGTCGCCACTACATTGACCACAGTTCCTTGGGGCAACTTGCTGGTGTGACGAGCAGAGTGCGACCAACTTTTGATTCATTTATTACGGCTCCCTTGAGCCAACGGGCTGACGAGCCTTGGACCTGCACCTGCGCGCCATGAGAGGTACTCTACCTGTTTTAATTACATTTTGGCAGTCCACGCGGCACCCCTTTACACTGACCTGCTCCCTGCTGACGAGAGGCAACTACCTCGAAACACGTGTCCAGGGATGGCTAATGCGACACATACTTTTCTACATACACCGTGGCATAGGCGTACTCGCCGTCGCCACTACATTGACCACAGTTCCTTGGGGCAACTTGCTGGTGTGACGAGCAGAGTGCGACCAACTTTTGATTAATTTATTACGGCTCCCTTGAGCCAACGGGCTGACGAGCCTTGGACCTGCACCTGCACGCCATGAGAGGTACTCTACCTGTTTTAAATACATTTTGGCAGTCCACGCGGCACCCCTTTACACTGACCTGCTCCCTGCTGACGAGAGGCAACTACCTCGAAACACGTGTCCCGGGATGGCTAATGCGACACATACTTTTCTACATACACCGTGGCATAGGCGTACTCGCCGTCGCCACTACATTGACCACAGTTCCTTGGGGCAACTTGCTGGTGTGACGAGCAGAGTGCGACCAACTTTTGATTCATTTATTACGGCTCCCTTGAGCCAACGGGCTGACGAGCCTTGGACCTGCACCTGCGCGCCATGAGAGGTACTCTACCTGTTTTAATTACATTTTGGCAGTCCACGCGGCACCCCTTTACACTGACCTGCTCCCTGCTGACGAGAGGCAACTACCTCAAAACACGTGTCCAGGGATGGCTAATGCGACACATACTTTTCTACATACACCGTGGCATAGGCGTACTCGCCGTCGCCACTACATTGACCACAGTTCCTTGGGGCAACTTGCTGGTGTGACGAGCAGAGTGCGACCAACTTTTGATTCATTTATTACGGCTCCCTTGAGCCAACGGGCTGACGAGCCTTGGACCTGCACCTGCGCGCCATGAGAGGTACTCTACCTGTTTTAATTACATTTTGGCAGTCCACGCTGCACCCCTTTACACTTACCTGCTCCCTGCTGGCGAGAGGCAACTACCTCGAAACACGTGTCCAGGGATGGCTAATGCGACACATACTTTTCTACATACACCGTGGCATAGGCGTACTCGCCGTCGCCACTACATTGACCACAGTTCCTTGGGGCAATTTGCTGGTGTGACGAGCAGAGTGCGACCAACTTTTGATTAATTTATTACGGTTCCCTTGAGTCAACGGGCTGACGAGCCTTGGACCTGCACCTGCGCGCCATGAGAGGTACTCTACCTGTTTTAATTACATTTTGGCAGTCCACGCGGCACCCCTTTACACTGACCTGCTCCCTGCTGACGAGAGGCAACTACCTCGAAACACGTGTCCAGGGATGGCTAATGCGACACATACTTTTCTACATACACCGTGGCATAGGCGTACTCGCCGTCGCCGCTACATTGACCACAGTTCCTTGGGGCAACTTGCTGGTGTGACGAGCAGAGTGCGACCAACTTTTGATTCATTTATTACGGCTCCCTTGAGCCAACGGGCTGACGAGCCTTGGACCTGCACCTGCGCTCCATGAGAGGTACTCTACCTGTTTTAATTACATTTTGGCAGTCCACGCGGCACCCCTTTACACTGACCTGCTCCCTGCTGACGAGAGGCAACTACCTCGAAACACGTGTCCAGGGATGGCTAATGCGACACATACTTTTCTACATACACCGTGGCATAGGCGTACTCGCCGTCGCCACTACATTGACCACAGTTCCTTGGGGCAACTTGCTGGTGTGACGAGCAGAGTGCGACCAACTTTTGATTCATTTATTACGGCTCCCTTGAGCCAACGGGCTGACGAGCCTTGGACCTGCACCTGCGCGCCATGAGAGGTACTCTACCTGTTTTAATTAAATTTTGGCAGTCCACGCGGCACCCCTTTACACTGACCTGCTCCCTGCTGACGAGAGGCAACTACCTCGAAACACGTGTCCAGGGATGGCTAATGCGACACATACTTTTCTACATACACCGTGGCATAGGCGTACTCGCCGTCGCCACTACATTGACCACAGTTCCTTGGGGCAACTTGCTGGTGTGACGAGCAGAGTGCGACCAACTTTTGATTCATTTATTACGGCTCCCTTGAGCCAACGGGCTGACGAGCCTTGGACCTGCACCTGCGCGCCATGAGAGGTACTCTACCTGTTTTAATTACTTTTTGGCAGTCCACGCGGCACCCCTTTACACTGACCTGCTCCCTGCTGACGAGAGGCAACTACCTCAAAACACATGTCCAGGGATGGCTAATGCGACACATACTGTTCTACATACACCGTGGCATAGGCGTACTCGCCGTCGCCACTACATTGACCACAGTTCCTTGGGGCAACTTGCTGGTGTGACGAGCAGAGTGCGACCAACTTTTGATTCATTTATTACGGCTCCCTTGAGCCAACGGGCTGACGAGCCTTGGACCTGCACCTGCGCGCCATGAGAGGTACTCTACCTGTTTTAATTACATTTTGGCAGTCCACGCTGCACCCCTTTACACTGACCTGCTCCCTGCTGGCGAGAGGCAACTACCTCGAAACACGTGTCCAGGGATGGCTAATGCGACACATACTTTTCTACATACACCGTGGCATAGGCGTACTCGCCGTCGCCACTACATTGACCACAGTTCCTTGGGGCAATTTGCTGGTGTGATGAGCAGAGTGCGACCAACTTTTGAATAATTTATTACGGCTCCCTTGAGTCAACGGGCTGACGAGCCTTGGACCTGCACCTGCGCGCCATGAGAGGTACTCTACCTGTTTTAATTACATTTTGGCAGTCCACGCGGCACCCCTTTACACTGACCTGCTCCCTGCTGACGAGAGGCAACTACCTCGAAACACGTGTCCAGGGATGGCTAATGCGACACATACTTTTCTACATACACCGTGGCATAGGCGTACTCGCCGTCGCCACTACATTGACCACAGTTCCTTGGGGCAACTTGCTGGTGTGACGAGCAGAGTGCGACCAACTTTTGATTAATTTATTACGGCTCCCTTGAGCCAACGGGCTGACGAGCCTTGGACCTGCACCTGCACGCCATGAGAGGTACTCTACCTGTTTTAATTACATTTTGGCAGTCCACGCGGCACCCCTTTACACTGACCTGCTCCCTGCTGACGAGAGGCAACTACCTCGAAACACGTGTCCAGGGATGGCTAATGCGACACATACTTTTCTACATACACCGTGGCATAGGCGTACTCGCCGTCGCCACTACATTGACCACAGTTCCTTGGGGCAACTTGCTGGTGTGACGAGCAGAGTGCGACCAACTTTTGATTCACTGGGAAATTGGGTCCTGGTACGGGTGGGCTGGGGAGGAAGGGATTAGATGGGGTATTGTGTTGTCCTGTTTTTGCATCATTACTACATGAGCATCACTATTACTGTGAAGTGTTGTACTAGACTTGGATCTTTACTTGCTCTATGGTTCACAAATCTCATTCTAGTGCTATTCCTCTATGGTTTGTCACCTGGAACGTTCAGGCTATAACAATTATAGGAAAGGTAGGCAGGTCCTTGCTTACCTGTGGCGTCATCAGGAGAATGTCATACTGTTGCAAGAAACGCATCTCGTGCCTGGTAAAGAACGAAAACTGTTTGCTCCTTCTGGTCTTCACCAATATTGTGTGCCCTACCCCTCTTATTTTAGTGGGGTTACTATTATTAGAAAGCAGGTTCCTTTCTGCCATATTTGATCTATAGCTGTCCCTAATTGGAGATACCTGGTGGTACAGAGCCTCATTGGGTACATACACAATACATTACTCAATAACTGTGGTCCCAATGTGGGCAACTCTGATGTTTTCTTTGACGTGCTTAAAAATTGTATGGCACTCGACCCACAGTCGCTTAAATGGGGCGGAGATCATAACTTGGTACTTTATATATCTCTAGATTACTCTGACCATCATGACCTATGCCTAACTAGTTTTCGTGGAGCCTTTATTTTGGCCATGGAACAGCTTGAACTTCTAGATTTATGGCGATCAAGATATGGCGAGGTCGGAGAATACTGTATCAAAAGAGGGGGGTGGCCAGGGGCGCTTGTCAGCCCAGCATACGTGCCCCAAATAAATCTCAATTATGTCAAAAGGGTATGCAGTCATTAAAGGAAGTAAGTGAGAGAATACATGTGTATGGTCAGTTATATATCTCTAGGAAAGAACACAAGGTCCGCTCCTTTGGGAACTTGGGCCCTCATACACGCAGTTGGGTGTCATGCTTCATTATTGGGCTTGCTCCTCATCAGGCTGATGCTGCAATGCTCGATGGGCATCCGTAAAGGCGCTCTTTATCAGAGATCTTTTATTCCAAAACCGTCATGTAAAGTGGGGGTGTAGGGCTGTGAATTATAGATAAGTGTTATGAAGTGTGGGCGTGTCAAGATAGTGTTGTTGAAATAGACTAAGGGTCAGATGTACGACCCTAAATTGCATGCGCAAACGGGTTTTTGACCCTCGCTATTTAGGAATCGCGAGTCGCTATTAGGAAGGGGCATTCCCTTCCTAATTGCGTCCGCAAAGCAATGTATGAATGTTTTGTGACCGCAATTGCAGGCGCAAAACACTCACAAATTACCACCCTCTTGGGGAGGTAATGCAATCACAATTTGGAAGAGGTCCCCATGGGACCCCTTCCACCTTGTGACTGTCTCTAAAAATATGTTTTTAGGGGAAGGCAGTGTTCCCAGGGACCACTACCTGCCATTAAAAAATGAAACAAAAACGTTTCATATATATATTTTTTTAAATGCAGCCCATTTACCTTTAAGGAAAACGGGCTGCATTTAAAAAAAAAACTGCTTTATTTAAAAGCAGTCCCAGATATGGTGATCTGCTGAGCCCAACAGGCCACCATCCCTGGGAGAGCCTGTCATTCCGAATGGACTCGCAAATTGCGAGAGGCTCATTAATATTCATGATCCTCGCAGTTTGCGACCCCATTGGGAATCACAAACAGTGTTATACACACTGTTGTACATGTCAAATAGCATCTCGCAAATTGAGAGTCGCAAATTAGTCGCAATTTGAGAGACACTATTTTGCAGGTCGTACATCCGGCCCTAAGTGATTCTCCAAAACAAGTTTTAATGAGTAAGTCTACTTGTCTGGTTGAAAACAATAATGGCTATCGTTAGAGACAATGATCACTGGTAGCTCTAGAAAGTCAAAGGTCAACATGTTTCTTGCCCAGCCTGTCAAAAATTGAACAATTGGTAATTCATCTGGACTGATGAAAATTATATCATCTACACAGTGGTTAGAATACAGGTTAGTAGCAAGGGTAATCCAATCACAAATAAAACTTAAATGTGGTGTACATCATAAAAAAATGCCGACCTGTAATAGAAACATCAATAAACATAAGTCAAATTCTCAGTCTAGTTCAGTATGCAACAGATTCATCAACATGCTGTTAGCAGTATCGTGCGATATGGGCAGTGAAAAGGTAGAACAAAATATGAGTGACAGGCGAGTTACACATTTAAGGGTAAATGCAAGCAGGTAGATTTCATACACTATGGTGGAGGTGGAGGAAAATGGTAACTCACCCAAGACGAGTGGCTGTTAGGCCTCCTCAGGTAAGAACAGGTACTACTGCTTTTAGATTTGCCAAGTGAATGGTCGCTCATGTCACTGTGGTGCCTTCAGTCTAAAAACTTGTTGGACTGTGCCTTTGTGGAGGAAATCTGCGCTGTCATTGAGGACTATATAGTGCTAAATAAGGGCTCAATGGCGTCACTAGACATGTTCTGGGAATCCTTGAAGGCTGTTATCAGTGGAGAGTGCATCTTTAAAAGTCATGGTATCCTCAAGTCCATCCGGAACAGATTGGCCGGATTGGAGCGGGAACTTCATGCCTTGGAATTAATTACAGTATGAGGAAACCGATGACTCTACTCTTTTGGCCACGATGCGCTCACTCCTGCTGGAGTTCGAAGACGAGGCTGACCGGGAGGTAGAATTCTTAGGCAAATATTTGCTGGCACACAAATATGGGGAGGGTGACAGGCCTGGACATACTTTAAATGCAACGGTTGCACCACCCTGGGATGGGTGGTGTTCCTCCTGAGCACAACCAATTGCTAGCGAAAACGTCACAAACCAAAGTGAGTCAAAAGTTCCAGGAAGTTGCAAATTAATAGATTTATTCTTAATGATTCACCATCGGATAATCCTCATTGTAATCATGAGATTGTCAAAATGAACTCACTGGTACCTCACAAACTCAATGACCGCGTTGAATTTAGTTGTTTCATGTAAACAACCATATTCTTTGTACTATGTCCTGGTTTCATTCATACTTTTGTTCTAGCCAACCTTTTATTTATCCCATAATTCTTTATACCTTGTATCACTTTTTACTTTTGATTCTCAGCCTTGAGCGTTTAGTACATCACATTTTTATATGGTCGTTTTGACTTTGCTGCAATACCTCCCTTGTCTTTTTTGTATGATTTTCAACTTTGTGTGATTTGCTTTTCATTTTATAACTGGTCGTCATACTTTTTGTATTTGTATCATCCCTATACACCCTTTCACTTTTTAAGTCTCACTTCTTCACATTTTGTTTTTTAGCTTGTCGTCACCTTCGTGTTTTCGGTAATATTCCACATGGTTGACACATATTCACCCACTCCAACATGGCCGCCACACTATTGCTGAGCAGTACACTCCCCTTTTCACTTTTTACTGTTCATAACCGTGGCAGTCAATGGCCGCCATGTCGTAATTGGCCCGTCCGTGTTAGCGATTAGCTGAACCTACACGTTGTCCTCCTTAACTTGGCTGTATATGATAAACGCCATTTTGAATACTGAGGCGGCCATCTTAGATCATGAGCGGCCTCGTGGCCGACGTGCCCTTTAGTCCTTTGTCCATTCCACTGACCACTCACATCTGCCCAGCAACAGGATATTTTTAGTACTGGTCAAGCCACACATGCGCAGTTCTCACTGACCCGTATACCTTCAGGAATGTGCCGCGAACTGACCAGCGGGTTTGAAACCCTCCAATGAGCTGGCAGTATTCCAAAACATGACCATGTATGTCTCTAAAACTGCGTCCTAAACTTGTGCCGCCTATCTTTTATTGCCCCAAAATTGTATATAAACGGGGTCACACCGGTGTTCGGTGTGATACCTCTTGCAATACCGAAGGGTGCTGTTTGAGTGTACCACCACCCCATGGGGTCTTAATAAACTTGTTCTTTGCCTTTTACAGCTTCCGTGCCAACAGTTCTTTTGTGTATGGGGGTAATCTCTGGAGCGTGTAGGCCTTGGGAACCCCGAAATACTTCAATTGGCGACCACGAAGGGACTCATCGGCGACTCGGATGCCCGAAGGAGAGGTCGTGACGAAGGCTTGGAAACTCGCCATGGACGCGCACTGCCACGAGTGACCCGAGTCTTGGCTGCCAAGGTGTTTTTTCCTTTCCTTCCGATCTGACCTTCCAGGTGGCGCCGGTCTCCGACTGAGTTTTCGAGTGTCCGCTTCACTGAGAAAGTGCCGTTTGGCTGATTTGGCTTACAAGACCTTGGCAGTTGGAATCTGGACTTTTGAGAATTGGTAAGCTTTGTGTTCGGTAAGGTAGTCTTCGGACGCTTACTGATGTCCTGAGATTTGTGTTCGGTAAGGTAGTCTTCGGACGCTTACTGAAGTCTTGAGATTTGTGATCGGTGAGGCAGTCTTCGGACGCTCGCCGAATTTTGTGAACTTTGATCTGAGTTAGCTAACATTTTGAATTTGTGATCTTTGAACTTATATGTGTAGTGCACTTCACATAGGCAGGCATGTAGAGATGTTTCTCTAACCTTGTTTTTTCATTTGAGCGGCACAATCGTGTGAAGAACTGTAAGTGCCATTTGGTCTGGTGTCACGCTTTTGTGATACTTTTCGAACATGCCTGTTTTCAGCAAGCTCCGGGGAATGTGTTGCTTAGGAGATGATGCATCAATTAGGTTAGCGGAATCACAGCCGGCTCCCCCAGAGGGAACACCAAATAGGGACATGTATATCAAGCACGGCCTTCCACCTATTATGTATAGTAAATTATGGCATAAGTACACTAAGGCCGATTCCGAATTGCAATGGCCCCTACACGGGTCATACGATTTGAGTAAAATCCAATTTGTCGAGCAATGTATGTTTCAACGTAGGTCTAGACAAAATATGTTTGATTGTGTACGAATGTGGGAGAAAGCGGCGCGTGAACGAATGAAGCGTGAGGTTGCCTTGGCGGATAAAGAGCAGCGTAAGGCTGCTCGGGATAAGGCTTTACAGCTTGAGGAGAAGGAGGTGCAGGAGAAGAAAGAGAGGGAGGAACGGGAACGTAAATTGCAAACGATTGGGCAGTTTCCTATTCGCCGACCGCTTTATCCTGTCCTTAATAATGAAATTGATGATTTTTCTTTGTTAGATCGGTCACCGCCTCCGTACGTTTCACCGACGGCTCCGGCTGCGGACTCCGAGGATGAGGGGCAGATTCAAGTGAGCCAGAAAGGGGTATCGGCTCTCAGGTTTACTGCGGAGAGGTCCGCTCATTTGCGCGGTTGGGCTCGTAAAGTGAATAAGCATTGTGTTACTCAGGAACAGGTGGTAGCGGAGAAACAGGGGTGGTCGGATCTTGAATTAATGTATTTCTTGTCCATTTTAGCGGATGAAGTTGTAAATGCATATCGTGAAGTTTCTGAAACGTTAGAACCTAAAGCTTTGTCGGTATATCGTGAGAATTTAGCTAAAGGTGATTTTGATCTTACAGATGTGGATGACCTGTTCAAACATTTGATCGCGCTGCGGGATGAGACGACGTGTTTGCGCCAGGAACTGAAACGGAGGAAAAAGGAATCCGAGCCGGGAAACGACGGGGCGGTTAAGGAGTGTTCTCTTCGTGGTTCAGATAAGAGCTCTGCGTTGCATGTTATGCCTATGCGTGAAGCCGCGCCTTTGTATGTTCCACCAAAAGGGGAAGGTACGGATGATGATAAATTGTCAAAGGATGCGAAGGGATATTTTGTGTATAATTGGGTATATACACCATGGAATAGAGCAGATGTTATGGCACTTAAAAACTCTTTACCTGATCTCCGAAAGAACCCAGCGGCATTCTATGAGGGGGTAGAGGGGGCTATATCGTCTTGTGTGATGACTCTTGTAGATATAGATTTGTTTTTCGGGTTAATTTTACCACCTGATATGTGGAGGCAAATTCGTAAAACTAATGATGAAACGATTTTGGGGGGGACCTGGAAAGAGATAAATGCTGCAGATTTAGATAGAGAACCAGCATGTAAGCCTTGTCAGCTAATTCTAGATCTTCCGGCAGCTATTTTGCATAAATTGAAAACGCTTGTTCCTGCCAAAAAGATAGATTGGACCATGTTAACGTCGTGCAAGCAGAAACCAGATGAAACAGTCTCAGATTTCTTTACTCGCTTTGAGGAGGCATTTCATGATTACAGTGGTCAATCTTTAACTGACGATACGGGTCGGCATTTGTTTGTAGATAAGTATGTGGCTAATCTCCTACCAGAGATTGCAAAGCGATTGAAGTCGAGTGAGAGCTCCTGGGCCACGGCGACCCCTGCGTCCTTATTAACTATGGCTCAGTACTATGAGCGGCAGGAAGTGGAGGCTAAAGAAAATGTAGAGAAAAAGACGAAGGAATTGAAAACGAAGGTGATGTTGGCACAGGTTCGGGGAACACAGAGTAGAGGGAATGATAGAGGTAGACGAGGTGGAGGAAATGCGTCGTATGGTCGTACGGACATTGCGGAGGATCAGTGTGCTTATTGTAAGGAGTTTGGGCATTGGGCCGATGATTGTCCGGTACTTCGTGAACAGCGTAGTCAGCGTGGTCGAGGCAGTGGAAGGTCAAGAGGAGGTTATACTGGAGCGAGAGGTGGCGGAGGTGATCGTAGACAGGTTGAGGAGAGGGGCCGTGGTCAGGACGAACGAAATACGTTTGATAGACGGAATCAATATCAGATTTTGGAAGGAGAGAATGTGGAACATCAGGATTATGTGCATGCATAGGATCGCGTAGGATGGGGTAAGGAATCAGTTGAAGTGCCAGTAGATCAGCAAGGTCCATATGTAACAGCGGGTATTTTGGGTTCTACTGATTAGTTTCTAGTCGACACAGGAGCTACTCGTAGCGCTCTGTCGAAAAACTTGGTTCCGAGGGCTCCCCTGTCTGGCGAAATGGTTACGTGTGTAGGGTTTGATGGCACACCCTCCCCCAGCCCATTGTCCAAGCCCCTTGCACTATGCATTGACAAGTACTTTAGTTTTGGCCAATTTTTGTTATCGCCCCATACCCCAGATAATATCTTGGGCATTGATTTACTCAAATATTTTCGAGCAACAATACGCTGCGCTCCAGAAGGAGTGCGGGTTATTCTGAATGACAACTACCCTGATCCTGATGACTGCCCTACACGTGACAGATTTTGTGTCATTTTAGATATTCCCGCTTTGGCCTCTCTGCCGCACACGTTGTGGGCGACATCAGATACGGATGTGGGAGAGATGCGTATCCCACCAATACATATCACTGTTAAGGAGGGGGCCCCTCTACCACGAGTGCCACAGTATAAGATCTCGAAGGAAGGTGAAATTGCACTAACACATATTGTTCAGGATTTGATTTCTGCGGGGGTAGTGGAGGAGGTCCCTTATAATGTCTGTAACAGCCCTATTCTACCAATTCTTAAGAGAGATTCAGATGGCAAGATCTATCGATTTATTATTGATTTGCGTGAAATAAATAAAATTGTCATTCCCCAATACCCAGTGGTGTCTGATATCACGACGTTGCTTACTTTGGTTCCACCGACAGCCACCACTTTTAGCGTTATTGATCTAAAGAATGCGTTCTTTTCTATCCCTGTTCACCCAGATAGCAGATATCTGTTTGGTTTTACGCTCAATAATAAATCGTATAGATTTTGTCGTGTTCCCCAAGGTTATACTGAGAGCCCTAGCATCTACAGCCAGGCTTTGAAACGACAACTAGATTCCTTCGAATTGCAGTCTGGCGTTGCGCTCATCCAGTATGTGGATGACCTTTTGCTTGCTGCTGACTCCTATACACAATGTGAACAGAGCACGCTTGCGTTGCTGTCCTTTTTGGCACAAAACAATCACAAGGTCTCCAAGAAAAAGCTTCAATACTGTAGACCCCAGGTGACCTACCTCGGTCATCTGTTGTCTAAGGAGGGGAGGGCATTAACATCTAATCGAATTCAGGCGATTTTAGATACACCAGTCCCCCGCACGCAGAGAGATGTGCGTGCCTTTATAGGGTTGACATCTTTTTGTAGACAATGGATCATGGGTTTCTCACATATCATAAAACCTCTGCTAGCATTATTGTCCAAAACTACACCAATGCCTCTTGAATGGACAGACGAATGTCAGAAAGCCTTTGAACAGTTGAGACAGGCCCTTTGTTCTGCACCCGTGTTAGGAACACCAGACTACACGAAACTTTTCACATTGTACGTGCACGAGAATGATGGGTGCGCGTTGTCAGTGTTAGTGCAGTTACACGGGGATAAGCAGAGACCATGTGCATACTTCTCTGCCATTTTGGATCCTGTAGCACGAGGGCTGCCTGGGTGTTTTCGAGCAGTAGCGGCAACAGCAGTAGCCATACGACAGAGTGAGGGCATAGTGTTATCACACAAATTGCTGGTGTTGGTTCCTCACGCAGTAGACGCCCTGTTAAATCAAACAAAGACCCAATACCTCACGAGTGCACGACTTACAGGATATGAGCTGACACTTTTAGCGCCGCACATAACATTGAAGAGATGCGCTACTTTGAACCCTGCGACTTTATTGCCCTATCCGGGCGAAGAGGGTCAGGAAGAAAAACATCATGATTGTGTTTTCCTGACTGAGGAACAGACAAAGGGTCGGGTTGACTTACAGGATGTGCCACTTCCAGATGTGGATGGGGAACTGTGGGTTGATGGATCGTGTTTGAGGCTGCCAGATGGCACGACTTCCGCAGCATATGCGATCACGACTCTTAAGACGGTGGTAGAAACAGCTAGAATACCACAAAAATCGGCTCAGGCAGCAGAGCTGATAGCTTTAACAAGAGCCTGCGAATTGAGTGCTGGCCTATGTGTGAACATATACACAGACAGCCGGTACGCCTTTGGAGTGGCCCATGACTTCGGGCTTCTTTGGAGGGAACGCGGGTTTCTGACGTCACATGGGGAGCACATTATGTACGGAGAGTTAGTGCGTGATCTCCTAAATGCGCTGCTTGGCCCTAAAAAAGTAGCGATAGTGAAGTGCAGTGCCCATAAGAAAATTACGGATAAGGTGGGCCAAGGAAATGCCTTTGCAGACAGCATAGCAAGGCAAACGGCTATGTCCCAAACTAGCTCCCCCATGTACGTGGTACAATCGCAGGCTGAACGATGGAGTGATGCTAGAGTAGAGATACGGGATATACAAAATTCAGCTACAGAATCTGAGCTTGCGGCTTGGGCAGTAGATGGGGTGCTAGATGATGAGGGATGTTGGAGAAGCAAAGACATGGAGAAGTGGAAATTGCCTGCGGCTTACTTACAGGCGATGGTCCAGATGACGCATGGACTGGCGCATGTCGGAGCTCTTGCAATAACTCAGCTTTTAACACGAGTTTGGGAACATCCCGAGATTGCGAACACTGCAAAGAGAGTAGTGCAGACCTGCCTGGTATGTTTGCAACACAATCCTGGAAAGGGGGCCTATACTCCGAAAGGAGGGTTCGTTCCACCTTCTGCACCGTTTGAAGTCCTTCAAATGGATTATATCCAACTCGAGCGCTGCAATAACCTGAAGTACGTTTTAGTGGTGGTGTGTGCCTTTAGCAAATGGGTTGAGGCCTACCCCACGAAAGACAATACGGCTTTGACAACAGCTAAGGTGTTGCTTAAGGAATTCTTTCCTCGCTTTGGAGTTTGCAAATTTTTGTGGAGCGATAATGGGCCCCATTTTGTCGGAAAGATTGTGGAGTATGTACTGAAGGGGTTGGGGATTCAGCAAAAGTTCCACGCTGTATTCCACCCTCAGTCAGCAGGTTTGGTCGAGCGGTATAATGCAACGTTGAAGCTTAAGCTGGCCAAAATTGTGGCGTCTACATCATTGAAATGGCCAGATGCGTTGCCGCTAGCACTACTGTCTCTTAGATCAGTGCCCCATTCACGAACTGGCCTTACACCTTATGAGGTGGTGTTTGGCCGCCCCATGAATATTTGGGGAGTGCCCAAGCCGCGATTAATACATGATGTGCCTTGTGTTATGATGAATGATTATTTGGCACGATTAACAAATGATTTGCTCTCCATTCACCAACAGGTTCGAGAAGCGCTCCCTGATAACTCTACTGGAGAGGGCCACGATCTTCGTCCTGGGGATCGTGTGATGATCCGTTCGTTTGAAAGAGCAAGCAGTCTGGAGCCCAGGTGGAAGGGCCCCGAGCAGGTCCTTCTGGCAACCCGCACCGCAGTACGAGTGACCAACAGGAAGCGGTGGGTGCATTCGACTCACTGTCGCCGAGTCTCTCCGGATCTGGTGACTCCTGCTGTGCTTACTGATTATAAAGAGATCTTGGAGAAAGAAAAGAGCCCAGCTGTGACGTCGGCCGAAGTAGAGGGAGCCTTCCCGGACCAAGCTGCTGCTGGGAGAGAGCGCTACAATCTACGACCGCGATAAAGAAGATTTTTCCCTTTTTGAACTGGTTGGTAACCGCTCCAGGTTTGTGAAACGGAAACCGGGAATTCCAAGGGGGGGGGATCAGTTCTGCCAGAGTAGCGACACCCGTCTTGGCCCGGAGAAGAAAACAACGGCTACCTCGGAGTTCAGCACCGCATTTTTCTTTTTTTCAGGTATACACGTACGTGTATCAGAGACTATTTGTGAGAAACTGTGAACGATTTGTTTTCTTTGAGACTTTGCACAAAACTTTTTTGAACTATGGCATCGATGGCATCGCGAGATAAGAAAATACTGGGTACCTTTCTTTTTGTTTTTACGATTGTGGTGATAGCTGTTATTGCCTGGGTAGTCGAACTTGTGGTGCCTGTACGTGAACATTTGCTGCCGACTACCCCGGCACCGCCTGAACATTTTCACTTTACCTTGCCTTTTCATGAAGAACGCCACCGTCAAACGTATTTAAATAACAGCTTCATTCAGATTCTTCACCACACACATAATATGACCAATACCTCTAATTGCTGGGTGTGTGGAATGTTGCCTGGGCACCAGAAGAGAGGGGGCACCCCACTTATTCCACTCCCGTTTTCGCATAATGGGTCTTGCAATGCCTGGTACACCCTCCTCTTTACCTTGAGATGGCCAACCAAAGGGGGGGTGCTTTTCCGCCTAAATAAAGAATGTCCCCATGACAAGGATGGGTTTCCACGGGCTGAGGGTACACGTTTTGAATGGGAAGAGTATAAGCCCGACAATGTGTCTGCTCCACGAATATACAGCAATCAGAGAAATGTGAATGTATCAAGTGCTCATGTTATAAATGTCATTGCTACAAAAGCTGATTTATGTATCCGAAATAAGGGCACGATTGCAGTGGGGAGAAGTGAATGTAATGTTACTCTCACGTTCGATAGCCCGAATGGCATTTCATTTGTTGCATCCAGAAACACCTACTTCATCTGTGGAACGAAGGGGTACCATCAGCTTCCAGTGGGGTGGTTGGGCACATGTTATGTATCGTTTGTGCTACCTCCTGTATTCATTGCCCCACCGATGTATCACAATGACTATACTCTGTACCATGACTTTGTTTTGAACAGGGTTAAGCGAACTGTTGCACTAGAGGACATTGATCAAACGGACACTGCGTTGCAACAATATGTGGATTTCAATCTGGGACTATTCTCCTTTGTGGGGGCCGCACTGAACAGTCGGAAGATCAGACGCCTGACACGTGTTGTTGAGGCTGTTGCAAATGACACTGCTATTGCCCTGGGGAATATTACCGAAGAACTGCAGATTTCCAGAATTGTCACCCTCCAAAACCGGATGGTGCTGGATGTTGTTTTGGCTGATCGTGGGGGGGCATGTAGGATCATTGGAAGCAGCTGTTGCGTTTACGTGCCTGATAATTCTCCATCTGTGTATGATGCGATTTCCAAGCTGCATAAAATAGCTGCCGAAATACAACCGGACAATGGAACTTGGACACTTTCTGGATGGTTCTGGTCCATGATTGCAACTTGGGGCTGGAAACTGTTGACAATTTTCTGTATACTTGAGGGAGCAATGTTTTTTATCTGCTTGTGTATCCAATGTGGTCCTGCATTATGTTCAATGTGCCTATCGGCCTGTTTGCCATCGAGACGAGCTCTTGTTCACGATAAAATGATGCTGCATAAGGAGGTGACACAAATTATGTTAATTGACATCGAGGACGAACATCCAGACTATGTTCATTATGAGGTAGATTCAGCTAAACGCTAAAAGGGTCGTCTGTCGTAATTGGCCCGTCCGTGTTAGCGATTAGCTGAACCTACACGTTGTCCTCCTTAACTTGGCTGTATATGATAAACGCCATTTTGAATACTGAGGCGGCCATCTTAGATCATGAGCGGCCTCGTGGCCGACGTGCCCTTTAGTCCTTTGTCCATTCCACTGACCACTCACATCTGCCCAGCAACAGGATATTTTTAGTACTGGTCAAGCCACACATGCGCAGTTCTCACTGACCCGTATACCTTCAGGAATGTGCCGCGAACTGACCAGCGGGTTTGAAACCCTCCAATGAGCTGGCAGTATTCCAAAACATGACCATGTATGTCTCTAAAACTGCGTCCTAAACTTGTGCCGCCTATCTTTTATTGCCCCAAAATTGTATATAAACGGGGTCACACCGGTGTTCGGTGTGATACCTCTTGCAATACCGAAGGGTGCTGTTTGAGTGTACCACCACCCCATGGGGTCTTAATAAACTTGTTCTTTGCCTTTTACAGCTTCCGTGCCAACAGTTCTTTTGTGTATGGGGGTAATCTCTGGAGCGTGTAGGCCTTGGGAACCCCGAAATACTTCAGCCATGTGAACATTTTCAAACAAATGGGAGCACGCTGAATGCTATCCTATTAACATTGAGGTATGCACATCTCTTTTTATGTATTTCCTTGTCACCGGGTTGATATTAAGACTCTTCTCTGGGATTTTGTATTTTACACGTTTTCTGTGCACGTTATTTAACTTTCGTTTCGCTGTTCTGACACACTTTTTATCCGCTTTGCTATCGGTTATATCTACTTTCAACCGCTCGCGGATTCACTCAACGGCCTCATTCCTTTGGAGCACTTTATCACATTGCAAAGGCAAACGATACTGGGCGTGACCATTTTTCATTATGAACCAGTTTTAGCATTTTCTTGATCGTGTCTCAGCACATATTCCTTTCATTATTTTTTCTCATTTCTATTCATTAACACACATGATTGCGGCATCCAGCTACAAGGCACCAGCATGACTAAAATTAGTTTGACCAAATCGGCCGCTTCAATTCATTCCTATCTTTACGTTTTTTAGGACCTTCTCTCCTGACGAAGGGTAATCACTATACCCGAAATGCATTGGGGCTTATTCTTCAGCTGCATACAGTAATTTGAATTTCCGAATCTTTATACTCTGGACAATCTCAAGATTACTGTGAGTATTATCCAATGGTGAATCATTAAGAATAAATCTATTAATTTGCAACTTCCTGGAACTTTTGACTCACTTTGGTTTGCGACGTTTTTGCTAGCAGTTGGTTGTGCTCAGGAGGGACACCACCCATCCCAGGGTGGTGCAACCGTTGCATTTATTACTACGTCTTTGTTTAGAGGGCGACTCCTCCCAGCACACCCAGAATATATTACAGACTTTCAGAACTACAGCATCAAACAAACAAGGTGTGCGTGGTATATTATTCACTGGACATACTTTAGCCATGCTGATAAAGCGCAAGTGGGCTGCCAATCATGTCTGTGACCTGGACACAAATGATGGGCATTTGATATATCATCCTGAAGATGTACTGAATGAGTTTGTCACTTTCTATCAACGCCTGTATACCCCACAATAAGTGACAAATCCTACTGAGATTTTGGCCTACCTGGACAGGGTTACCCTGGCGTGGTTACATCAGGCAGAGCAAGGGATGCTATGTCAACCTGCTACTGAGACTAAGATTAAATGTGTCATACGCCAATTACAAAATGGGAAGGCTCCGGGTAATGACAGCCTTTCCATGGAGATTTATAAGGTATATGCTGAAGAATTGACACCTTTTCTTTTTGCTGTCTATGAGGAGGCTTTTCAGACTGGTCAGGTGCTGCCGACGATGCGGGAATCCATCATAGTCACACTTCTTAAGCCTGATAAGCCCAAAACTAAGTGTGAATCGCATTGTCCTTTATCCCTTAATAACATCAATAGTACAATTCTGGCCAAGCTATTAGCTAATAGATTGTTACCACTGATGCCGCAGCTGATGAGACCTGATCATTTGGGGTCTACTCCGGGCAGGTCCACAGCGGATAATCTCCATTCACTCTTTGCCCTCACACACCAGCTAAACCCCAGTATGCCCACTGTCTCTGCACATTTAGATGCTGCTAAGGCGTTTGACACCATTGAGTTGCCTTTTTTACTCACTGTGCTGTCTTGATTGCGACTGGGTGAGTGAGGCATTTATTAAATTGGTTCAGCTCCTGTACACCGCTCCTTCTGCTAGATTGCTTCTGAATGATGGGCCCTCTGAGCCGTTTACGATTGGTCAAGGCACACAACAGGGGTGCCCCCTGTCACCTTTCCTTTTTATTATGACTGTGGAGCCAAAGGCATGTGCTCTGTGGGAGTACCATTGTCGACGAGGGGTGAATATGGAATTCCGATATACTTTGTTATCCATGTTTGCTGACGATACCATGCTAGTGGTAAAACATCCTGCTGTCAATCTACTTCTTATTATTGAAGAAATAGTAAACTTTGGTTGCTGCTCATGCCTTCAGATTAATTGGAACAATTCTATTATGGTTCCTCTCACCAGTTCCACTATTCGCCCAGACATATCAGTACCAGGTGCAAAGGCAAACAGACCCCATTCGATATCTGGGCATTCTTTATCATACAGATATCCCTCTTATTCTTAGGTAAAAATATGGCTGCTACATTTAGGCCCTGACATTCCATCTTGATCACTGGATTACTCTGCCACTTTCTCCGGCTGGAAGGGTGGCCCTAATGAAAATGGCCATCTTGCCGAAAATACTTTATCTTTTCAGAACATCCCCATCCCTCTGAATAAGGCCTTTTTTTCTCAATTGTACTCTCTTATGATTAGATTTGCACAGGCAGGCTGGCAGCCTTGAATTGGATGGTGTGTACTACAACTCCCATACCACAAGGGGGGGGGGCTTCGCAGCCCCTAACTTTGAAGTGTACTATCTGGTGGCGCAAGTGCAATTAATTAATCACTGGTTCCAGAACAGTAGGACTGCCCCACATGATGTCTTAGAACGAGGTAAGATTTCCATACTCCACTTTTTGCGGAATCCACACTGCTGGATGTACTGTTTGGGCCTGGAACTGACTCTCCTCACTTTGTGGCGTTCCTGTCCCATACTCACCTCAATTGCCCAATAAATGTTGCTGTTAGTCACGATCTTGCCATGCCCCGGAGCTACTACTGCCTCTTGCTAAAAGAAATATTAAAACACTAGACGATTTGTTTCAAGACTATGAGTTTAAATCATACCGTGAATATGTGGGTGATTCGCCTGCTACACCAATGGATATTCTGGTGTATGGCAGGAATCCACATATTGTTTGTGACCTTTTTCCGATGTTCCTGGAGGAATCCCCTATTTGACCTGTCCTGGCGGTACCGCTTTCTGACCACCAGCCATGCAGGCTTTTCTCAAGATTGTAATCTGCAGTGATGGTCTGGATAATATGATTGCGGTGATTACCAGGGCCAGTATGGCGTGGAGGAAGGATTTTGGTCATGACATGACAGATGACCAGTGGCAATAGCCAATATTGCTGTCAACAGACCAGGAATGTGTCCACCTAATGGTAAACACCGCCTTATACACTACAAATTTCTGGTGCAGGTCTATCTGTCACCCACAGATATTGCTCGCGATTATCACACTGAAGGTACCAGGTGTAGGTGCTGCGCCACCTGGCCTGGCGGACTTTTTTCAACTGTCGTGATCCTGCCCGGAGGTGGCATGATTTTGGTCTCATGTCATCATAGTTCTGACTGCGGTGACTGAGAATACCTGCCCCCCTTGTTCCCAAAGTGGCTCTATTGGGTTATGTAAAAGAGGTACCAAAATCATTTCGGAAGTTTACATTCATGGGTTTAGTGTTGGGTAGGTGCAGCGTGGCAGGCGGGCGCCAACATTTTGTGATTGACTGGAGGACATGTCAATGTGTAAAGATTGGTCCAGAACTTACGCTACAACACTTCCGTAAACTGCTCTTCCCTGGGATTTTTGGGATCCCCTGCGCTACTACTTGTCTAAACTTGATTCTGATTGATGGCTATGTTTTTCCTCTGCTCTATCTTAGCATGGCATTTTATTGGATTTGTTCTATCACTCTTATTATGTATACCTTTCTACCTCCATACATTTATTGTATATTGGGTTGTTATGCTATGCCTTTTGTGCCCCGGCCTTTGTATCATCACACTTTCAATTTACTCTGCATGTACTATGTGAGCACTCATGACTTGATAGTTTCTTATTTTATCATGCCATATGCTGTTTTACTGCAATGATAACCTTATCAGTTTAGTTCTTAGGAAAATTGAATGAATGAAGAAAAATAAAAAAATGGGCTAGTATTCAATATTCTACCTACCTTTCCAGTCAGTCAAAAGGACGTAATGTGACCTTCTTCTTAGCGTATTTTCAGAGAAAATACATCATTCTGACTTACATCACTTGCTTCCTAATCACCTCCTGTACTGCTTCCTCTCAAAATCTCCTGGTGGGATAAACCATGTCTAAAAGAAATATTGACAGGGGCCCCAACATCATACCAAGTGAATTGGAAATACTTGCAGAGGGGGCCATGACCACTACAGACAGCTATACAGCTATATGACACAGCAGAGGGTCAGGTAGGTGAAAATAAATAGACTATACATTTGCAATAATTATAACAACAGTTTGAATATTATTGTACATGATACTCTAACCCTAATGTGGTGGATATGACAGCTGCTCTAGTAAATGTGCCAAATAATCTCTGGTCATTATTTTGATTTAGCCACACAGAATACTTCACCACAAATGTAGTAGAGTATGCCAGATAAATAATGCCGCCATTTTCTTTCAAGTTAGGTGGACTGTGAACTTTCCAAAAACAGCGCCCTGGACAAATGCCCAGCTTGCCCCTTCAAAAACAGGCCCTGACACTGCCACTCCTTTAAGGAGATGAACCCAAAATACACTACTCTGTCAGGTTGTGACCAGGGCCTGGCTTTGGCTTTGGCAACTTGGGCATTCACCCAGCGTGCACACATTCAGCTGGCATATTGAGGTGAATCTGTGGTGTAATTTTTTCATTAATTGGGGAGTAGTCTTAAAAGTGATTGTTGCGCAGGGCACTACCTCAGCAAAGGCTAGCCCTGGTCACTGGAGTAATCTTCCTGACAGCCGATCCAGCGAGTTTCCGTTGGAAAGATCACAGTCCTCCAAGCTCTTAAGTGTACATTTCAACAGGTTGATGGACAGGGTAATCCATCATATGTATGATGGAGTTCCATTTCTCCCAAAATCAGGTTGTATGTACCTCTACATATTCAGGGACAATTCTACAATCATGAATGTAGTAGCTCCAACCATAACGTTGAGACGGATCATGCTTGCTGACGTGCCGACGCTATGCATTGTTGATCGCATCGTTGAGCATAGCTGCATGATCATGAGCAGCGGGTCGAGAGCTGAGGGGACCCAGCTGTCCTGTTTATTCTGTTGTTCTGTGTGCTGCACTGGACTTTTCTTTTGGCCTTTCCCCCGACTTCAGCCCAGGCCTCTTCACAGCAACAGGAGGTTTTAGGAAGATGCGTGCCAGGTGGGTGGCGTTTTGTTTTGATGCTCGGTCCTGCTTGGTCCTCTCGTTATCACTCAGTCCGCCATTCGTACTCTCCTGTATTCTCCTTCCAACCCTGTTGAGGCATTAGTTCCCCTGCCCTGTATACACATTGGGGACCATCAGGACTAGTGAGGTAGACTAGGTGGACAAGGATGCAGAAAAGACCAGCGCGTTCCCAGTACGTTAGGTTAGCGTGAACCACCACCCAGCTGAGTTAGGCGCTGGACACCTGTAAACCTGGTAACGGGAGCCTGTATTATTGACTACTTCTAGGTCCTGGTAGTCTACAGACTATGCCTAATGTGCAGGCTAGGCATTGGGTTTGTGAGGGTGTGTGTGAGAGAGAGTGCAGCAGCTGTAGTCAGCATTGCAGAAAGAGAGCCCGGGCCTCACAAACACAGTCCAGCTAGGTCTGGCTGTAGCTTCAGGGTAGTCACTTGAGCTCCTGCTTGGTCCCCACCCCTCTCTCTCTGCCCCCTTTTAACAGTTTTAGCAGTGTCTCCTGCTTGGTCCCCACCCCTATCTCTCTGCCCCCTTTTAAATATTTAACAGTGTCTACTGGCCAGGGTGGAAAAGACTGAAAGTTGAGGTCTGCTGATTTTTGCTGATTGTTGGTAATGTTGGAAGCGGACACCGGCAAGGTGTATTAAGACAGTGGTTTCCTCCACTAAGAGCTCCCAAAAAGTCCTACAAGAGCGCCATAGAGGAGTGACTTATGATATACAGCTGGCACTAAGCTCTTGTGTTCCTGAAAGGACATTGTGGCTTGCTTCTGGGTGGCTCGGAGTACTGTTTAATTCCACAGTAGCATTGTGGAAGCACTCGCACCCAGCATCCTGTGAGTGAATAACTACTGACCAGTAACAGCAAACGCAAAAGAATCCTCTGTTAGAGGCATGGAAGTGTTGGGGTGTGAGAACCTTTGGTGTGGGGAGTTCCAACTCTTCTATGGTTGGCCTAGTTAAAATGACATTAAGGAAATTACCTTTTGGTCGATTGATTGCTGCAAATAATACATCTAATAATCCCCTGAAATTAAAAAAATCTATCTGCCGCACAAAGTCTCAGCTGCTGAACTTGAATTCCTATTCCCTCATTCCGAACTATTTTTCTATGAGCAGCTTAGAGTTGACTAAAGAAATGGATAAGGCTATTGAGACCGGCCTATTCCTTGAGGCGTATAAAGATCTTTCAACCCCATTCCCTTTTGCTGTATGCCAAGGGGCCCAATCTGGCCAAACATTTCATCCTTCATCGAAGTCAAATATGTTGGCTGGCTCAGAAAAAGAAGGGGTTAGTGTTAGGGAGGTCATGTCAGAGCTGAATTCCTCAAATTGGGAAGGATATGATCCAGAGCTGGGCCTCAAGGTGTTAGCTATTGCACTGTCTGGCCCAGTACTGATTAGCCACGTTAAGCTGAATCCTGTTAGTGGCCCATTTAACACTTGGGGGCAGGGCTCAAGTTCTGCACCGAGTAATTCTAAGAACTCTCATCATGGCCACAACTCGGAGGATGTGACCCCAGTCTCAAATGATGTGACTCCTATGGAAAACTTTGTTGAGACCAACGGCAAGGAGCATACTGTGCTGGAGGACTTTACTCTGCCGAATATAGATTTGCTTGATAAGAACCAACTGAAGGAGGCATGTTTGAAATCATCTGCTTCCCTTGGTTTGGGAGAGAAGGGTCAGTCCCTTTATGTCTTCTAGGGCACTATGGAACTTGCAGCCGGCTGACTTTGGAGGTGAAAATGGGGGAGGAGCCTCATCTGAATTATTGTTATGTATCAAGAAAGATTTTCCTCTATTTTATCCTTGTTAGACAGATCAGTTTCAAATTCTATTAATTTGTTGGATGTGTTCTCTCCAATCCTTCTGGGGGTTTAATGTCTCACTTCTCTGGGGTTGTGTCAAACGTCAGTCCTAAAGGTGAAAGAGCTGAAACCACAAGCTACACAAGTTGTTAATGTGGCTAATGGTGTGTCTAAAATGCTGGCATCCACATAAGCAACTCATCATAATATCGATGTCAAAACAAATGGAGAACCAGGTGTAGTTATTATAGGCATTTTTAGGGGGTGTATCTCTGATACATTAGGGGACCAGGCAATGGAAAATATTTTCCTATTTTTCCTATTTTAAAAAAAAAGTTGTAATTCACTCTAGTAGGTATCCTCTTCTCATGTCAGGACAACCACAGACCCCTCTTCAATTATGTCAACTCAGGGGAACAGACGGGGGAGAGAGGGTTACACTAAAGAGTCCAAAGTCAAATATGTCTAAAGGGAAGAGAAAAAAGAAACAACGGGTTGTAAAAATGCGAGCCCAAACAATTAAGATTTACAATTCCGCTGACTTTGTGCCTTCCATTCCCCCCACAAATAAAACTTTGGCGGATTGCATTCCCTCGTCTTCGGGTTCAGTGTCCAGTCGACTCAAAAATCTTACCCCTTTTACACTCACTGAGGAGGTGGAGGAGCACGGTTCTAGTACAGCAAGTCAAAAAGTGATGGTGGCCTTTCATAATGTAAAAGGCATCCATGAATCAGGTGGCAGTGAGGAAGTGGTGTACCTTGATGGTGCTTGCAAAAGAGTATATGGGAGAAACAGGTGTACAGGGGCCGCAGCTGAATCCCCGGTGTGAGGAGTTGGCCTGATATATGCTGTCCACTAATTATAGTGGGCACCTTGTATCAGTCCAAATAACCCCTTATGGTGAATAGGATAAAGACAACTTTATTGAAAGCTATCCTAGTGGTAGCTATGGAGAGAAGCCTTCAGACTAAGTCTTGAAAGAATGTAAAGCAGCTTGTTTTACCAGTCTATAATCTCTTGAATGAGCAAATGAAAGGACAACCACACCAGGTATATATTTAAAATATATGTATTTAAGATAAAACACACCCCTCTAGTCTCTTTATGAGACTGGAGTTCGAAGTACTTAATTTACAAGTTAGCAATCAAAAGTAATAGCACAAATACATGTTTGGGCCCTAGGGGCGTACCAAATCATATACCAAAAAAGTGGTATAAGAACCACGACTGAACTAGACACGCCTAGAGCCTGTAGAATCGCTGGAACCACCCAAGGTAGTGACACAGGTGACCCACGGGGGCCGAGTGCAGTGTGTAAACACAACCGCGGGTTCCCGATAGCTTCAATGGGCAATGTCGCGGTTGGAAATTTGAAGATTAGGGACACTTAGAATCGAGTCAGGACCAAACCCTTTTGGACTTCAGAAGTTCTAGGGCTAGCACCCACGGGAGCACCGGAGTACTCGTGTTACCTCACCCAGGGAAGCCGAGTGCATAGGTGTCTTTTGGTGTCGGGGAACGTCGTCAATTTCAATGGAAGCTGGCGAAGAAGTGCTGCTGCCGTGAAGAGCAGAAGTGTCCGAAGCAATCCAAGCCTGGATCTAGGATGGAAGGAACCTGAAAGACGAGGGGACAGAGTCTGGGTCACTTGCCAGTGACCAGGGGCACAATGAACCAATGCCCACAGATGTCGGGTGCTTCAGGTGAGTTGACAGGTGCCTTGACTCTTCAGCCACGAGTTCCAGGACGTGCCGATGACAACCAGGAGCTGGATTCAAGCTGTCTGACAAAGACTGTCGAGTGCTGCGGTGTCGGCGACCAGATTGGACCCAACAAGCCTTTGGAACGGCAAGTTACTGGAAATCAGAGAAAGGACTACGGTGCAGACCAGCAAGGTCTGAGGGACTCACCCAGCGAGGGTAAGTCGGGGCACGTTTGGAGCAGCCAGGAAAGCCCAATCAAAAGAGGAGTTGCCTTCGTGGGGACCTACTAGCCAACAGGCTAGCAATCGCGAAGGAGCCTCGAGCGGTCGCACTTAAAACTGGCCAACGGGTCACTCGTGGAGTGGAGGCCAGCAATCTTCGGTGCAGGAGGTGCTTAAGGCTGGGGCTACTTGAAGCCCAAAGCACAACTTCGAGGAAGACCAGGAAGATGCTGTTGCTGCAAAAGATCACGGTGTCCATGGATCACAGTTCCACGTCACCCACGATAGCCATGGGCCTCAGCTTTGCTGTGGACTCAGGGTAGCCTCGGGGAAGTCTGGAAATCTACCTCTGGTGATGCAAAGACTTCGGCGTCCGGCGGGAGCTTCAGTGATGCAGACCGGTCAGTTGCTTCTTTGGTGCCTGCCAAGCAGGGGAGACACTCCTTGACCCCAAGGGAAATATCTTCAGTCTTCTAAGCAAAGTAGAACATTGAAGGTCCAGGATATATGTTGCAGAGTTTCGTCCAGGGTAATCTAAGGTCGCAAGGACTGGGTTCCCATGCTTATACAAAGTTTGGGGGTTGGACATACTCTAGGGACCCACCTATGGGAGGGTTTGGAAAGAGGAGTGGTTACACCCATTTCCTTCATCCAGTTTTGTGCCAGAACAGGAGTAGGTAGCCCCTGCAACCGGTTTGAACTGGACTATGCACAGGGACACCAAATGTGCCCCCAGTGCAGGACTTCAAAGCACCAGAGAGTGCCCCCAGCCCCAGTACACATCTGCCTGTCTGGGGAGGTGGTTACACCTCCCTGGGACAGGAAACCTATTGTCTAGGCCTCCCCTGCTGGAGTTTCGGTCAGCAGCAGGAGGCCATACCCGTGTCTGTGGCAGAGGCATCCATTTGGTGATGCCAGGGCTCTAGAAAGTCCTACCGGGTTAGACCAGTGTGAACATGTCTCTCCCTCTAGAAGGGTGGAATGCTACCCCTGCCGCCAGAACTGGCGGGGGGGGGTAGTATTCCAAAGCGTTTGACACCAAACACGACATGTTTCTGTGCAGCCATCCCAAAGTTAGCATTTACCACGAGGTTATAATGCACTTAAGAGTATATGGTCAGGCTGCACCACAAACAGCATCAGAGGAGGTACTCTGAACGCTGCAGAGGGGCTCTGCTCATGCAGTGGCACCCTCTCATATAAAAACCAAGCACTCTGCCTTCAGGATTGTCAAGGCCTGCCATAGGAGTGACTTATAGGTTTTATATGTATGTGCAATGATAGTGATATAGGTAGCCTATACCACTGTAAGGGGTGCAAGCACACCCTTACCCAGGTTGCTGTAGCACACCTGTGGTGCCATTTTGGAGTGCTTCCCAGGGGTGGCATAATACATACTTCAGCCCCTGGTAGGCCTCTGAGGTACCTATGCCCTAGTACATAGTATACCATATACTAGGGGCTTATAAGGCACTCCAGAATCCAATTAGAAATGTACCTAATGAACATGGAAACCATTTTAGAGAGTAAGCAGCTAGGCTGGGGTCCTGATTAGCAGGGCCACAGCCAGACTAAGGTCGAAAAACAGTGAAACACCAGCAAAAAGTGGGGGTACCCATGTGAAGCAGATCCTACTCTCCTACACCCGGGCCTCTTTCTGGTGGGGCAAAGTTCAAAGATGCTACCAACTGTATCTCCCCTTGAAAATTTGCCCCTAGGGCATGAACAAAGGCCCACTAGACCCCTTAACCCCTTCAGTGCCCATGACGAGCTGGACTCGTCATGGGCTGCGGTGGCGCTGTGCCCATGACGAGTCCAGCTCGTCATGAACTCCGCCCGCTAATGAAAGGCGCGGCACTGGGCGGGGAAAGGGGCGGGCATGCAAGGGGTTAATGAGGATGCAGACCCTTTTTTCCCGTTCACAGAAATGTGAGTATAGAACGAGATAAAGTTAAATTATCTGAAAGAGTGCCCAAAGAGACTAGAAATAGCCCCAACCTTGAATATCTTTGATTTTGTTATTTTGTTCGATCATGCATTAGGTCTTCATAATAGAAATTTTATTCTACACTTATTAGAATTCGAGTCTTTGAGATTGGTGTCAAGTAGAGATATTGAAAATCTTTATGTAATCTCCTCCACACCACTGCCCAGTTCCAGGGTAACAGCTCTAAGATTAACATAATGCTAATCCTGGAGGATGTTGATTATTTCCTGAAAAGGCGAATTGATGTTTTTATCAACAAACATTTTTATAGTAGAGCCCAGGTCAGGGTTCGACAGTTCTAGTCCAAAGTTAAATATTCAGACAAAGTTCCAGGACCCAGTATTAAAAGTGTCTGTTAACCCAAAGGATATCACTGTCTCAGTAGGTAAAGGCTTAAGGAGGAGAGTTATAAATGTTTTGGAGTCAGATGAATTGGGCGCCCGGGTGCCTGAGACAGGGGACGAGTTAACTAACTGGAGTTGAGTAGCAGGTACACTGAATCCGGTGTTGCAGAGGTAGCCCCTGGGGTAAACTTGTATCCTGGAATATTGCAGGCCTAGTACAAGCTACTTCGAAATTGAATTCTGTAATGCACCTTAATCCTTTCATTTTATGTCTGCAGGAAACATGCCTTTGCTCTGACTTTGCATATGAGAATTATTTTGTCTTCTCTTGTGGAGCAAAAACATTCGCAAAAGGTCACACTAGTGGTGGTATTGCCATCCTGCTTAAAAATAACATTAACTGGAACCAAAAAATATTTGTTCATCCCTTGAACCTATGTCTTTGTTTATAGTTGGCTACGTTTAAAGAGAGAGGAGGGCTGTCATCTTTCTTGCTAGTCAATCTGTAAATTCCCTCTGGCAAGTCTCAGGAAAATCTAGTTTGCTTTTGTTTGTTACATCAGCCAAACAGAGGAATGTCTCCTGAAGGAAGTGGCCCTTAGGGGCCACCCGGGATACTTACAATCACCTGTTATGCCTTCCCAAGAATGAAGAATCGGTCAAACAGTAGAGAATACAAACGTACATTTATTAGCAATGCTCTGCAGAGGAGTCCAATCTGACCTGCACCCTCAGATGTCTGCCAAGTGACTGACCCCCCAACAGTCTACAGTGAGTAATCATTCCTCCCGAGAAGCCTCCGACCATGCCCACAATGGAAAACTACCGGCCTGGGCCGAACATGAACAAAGATGCACAGTAGAATTAGCTACCACCTGCCAGATGGGTACATGTTATTTGCGATTCAAGGCTACGGCACTGAATCTCAGCGTTTCCTAACATGGGAGCAGAAACTACACACTCGGATAGGTATGCGAGGGCAGAATGGCCTATTCATTAGTGAGTCAGGAAACAGCCTTGAACAAGAGAGAAAATAATAACGAAGTACAGTGTTCTGCTGAGGCAAGCAATACTGAATAATGAGGCCTAGTTCGGGCACAGCCTAAGCAGTCTAATAGGGACTACGAAACACAAAATGGAGTCACACTCTGAAGCTTTGCATTTTACGGGGATAACTCAGTGGGTTGCACAACGTGAATACAAATAGCGTATATTTAACCACACACTGCTATTCTAATATAGCATGAATCGATTGCATTGTAGGGAGGGGATTTTCAAACCTAACAGACCCTCCTTTTAGCATGGGTGGCTAAATGCTTTATTGGGCTATCCGGTAGGGTCTTTACAATTCTAAGTGGAGAAGGGGAAATTGCATAGTCGCTCAAGTCACAGGGAAGAGTACAGTAGCACACGAGTATCAAAATCCACTTAATATTCGAAGATGCCCTCGTCGATGAGCATCATGTCCTGGATATCCTGCATCATCATAGTCGAGACCATATTAGCACGTCTTGACAATTAGGGACAGGGGTAAGCTTACTCACACAATAGGTGCAACATGCTGGAAGGCAGTTAATACATAGGCAACATGTGAAGATGGCCCCTGCGATATCTTCCAACCCCATGAAGACAGCAGACCCCAGAACCACCCTGTCAAGGACCATGACCCATTATCTTGATGAATATCAGATGCAAGCTTGTGAAGCTTCTGTATGGTAGAATATGCATTGAGGGCATGGTCAGGAATGTACACACAACAACTGCTACCGATGATGCGATAAGCTCCACCCCTGTCTGCGAGAATGGCATCTAAAACCATCCGGTTTTGAAGAGCAACGAGTCTCGTAGCCTGAAGCTCTACTGTAATTTTAGTCAGAATTCCTGCCGTCATATTGATAACCCCCTCCACCACCCGGGTGAGTCGTCTAATGTTGAAACTATTAGCCATAGGGCCCCAGAAGGGTAGAATGCCTTTCATTGCGTCAGTAAACTGTGGCAAGGTCATGTCAGTCTGGTCTATATCGTCTTCACTAATCATCCTCTTACATCGGGAGGCTAGGACACCCCTACGCTGTAGCCATTGAGTTTTGTGGTAGTTGGAAGGGGCTATATAGGCTGGGGGAAGGAGGTAGGAAAGGTAGCACCCCCGGACCATCCCTCAGGGAGCCACACATAAACATGAGCATCACAAACAAAATAAACATTAGGTGGCGGGATCAAGGCCGGACTTTTGGGCATCCTCAATATGGAAGTGGTGTTGCATCTACTTTCCCCCACCTCAATGTCTCCTGCCCATTGAACACAAAAAGGAGCCAGTACATCTACCACCACCAGGGGTATAGGCTTATCTCCTGTGACATTGCGGGTTTGCAAGGATTGGTAATATTCTGATACATTGAACTGCGAGAACCTATCTCTGTCCATTTCTGTTCTGTTTGCCTTTCTACCTCGATCTGCCGCCCTGAGACAAGAACTGAAGAATTCTCTATCAAACCGCTCATTTCTAGGGAAAACACCTGGTGGGGACCTATGCTGGGAATACACATTCATTGTCTAGGAATGGGAACTGGTGCCTCTTTGTTCAAAGGAGTCAACCTGAGAGAATGAGCGAATCATACTAACCAAGGTGAACCACCCCTCGCAACTATTAGCATAGGATAAGGGCATAGGCAACAAGTTCTCACTGTGATGAGTGACAGAAGGTAACAAACCGAATACCCAACATTTTGTCGTAGTATGCGTTTGGTGCAACGTCTGAATAAAAACATTGTCCTTAAAGGACTTCCGGTGTTCTTCTTTATGAGGCGCTAAGGTACTAAAAATATGTTCAGGAGGGGCTGGTGTAGTACTTATCCAGGCATGCATAGGGTATTTCTCTTTTAGGAAGAACAGCACCCCAAATACAAATATCAGGGAAAGCAAAATTATTACAACAAACACTATTTTACTCTTAGTGGATCAAGAGGACCAAACAGGCCCATATGAAGTGGGACACGGAGCCGCAAAGGGCTGCTCCTCATCATGGATAGGGCGACCAAAGGGATACATTTATGAACTTCAAGGGCTACTTTTATGGGTCACAAGGAAAAAATCACGAGCTGGAGCCACTATTGCAATGACAGTACCGGGGTGACAAATCACCCAGCGTCTGGTTAGAGTCTCGCTGGTAGGCTCCTATTGTTCCTCAATGACTGTGCTATAAAGCACTTCCACATGGGAGCTGCTCAGTTGCAGCCCTTGCAGGAAAACAAATCCTTTTCTTTCAGGATAGGGCACCCTCCCTCCTGGGCAAGTACCCTCGATCCTGTCCAGTGTCCAGTGCAGTTCACTCTAATCTAATACAGGCACCTTAGGCACGGCACCTACACCCTAAACTCAAGTCCGTCCCTAACTCCTGGACTGTCCTACTGGCGCACTGTCCTTCCGTCAGGGCTGCAAGTTGTATCTGGCGACCCCAGGCACTTCTTCATCAACAAAAAGGGGAAGAAACTCAGGGTCAGGTGGGCATCGAGACTCAGATTCTGTTGTATTGGAAACGGGGTTATCCGAGGCGACCCTTATCTCTGGTGGGATCGCCTCAAGCAAGGCTGCGTCACTTTCTTCGTCCATCAGCGCCCACCTCAATCAGGCGTCAGAGAAGGGAACGAAGTGTGGCACCTGCTCTCCTTCCTGATCAATGATGCCTTCGAGGACCTAACGGTTATACGGAAGCGGTAGAGGTATCCGTTTGACATGTGATCTATGAACCCAGTGCTTTCTGCCTTCAAGCTTCATGGCTGTGCCGGTGGCGAGAAGGACTAGGAGGGGCCCTTTCCCCCTCGGCTCCAAGCAGTTTTTCCGCTGGAACTTCTTGACAAGCACAAAATCCCCAGGCTGTATCTGATGCCCGGGCCCCTCTGGTACTGGTTGCAGCGTGGCCTAAATCTGTTGGTGAAGAGAACGAAGATCTTTAGACAATTCAGACAGATAATCTACAAGCAGAGAGTACTCTATCTCAGAAAAGCGCTTGGGTCTTGGAACGCCCCAGACATTAGCAGGGCGTCCGAAGACCACTTCATACGGGGACAACCCTGTTCTAGAATGCGCTGTCGCCCTGGTGGATAATAAAGCCAAAGGTAACGCATCTGGCCATCGCAATCCTGTGCTTTCTTTAATCTATGCTAGTTTCAGTTTGAGAGTTCCATTGTACTTCTCAACCAGGCCTGCTGACTGGGGGTGGTTCGCTGCATGAAACTTCTGCTTAATATGCAAGCCCTTGCACACCAATTCAATGACCTTGGAATTGAAGTGACTTCCGTTGTCACTCCAAATCACACGTGGCAATCCGTAGCGCGGGAAGAACTCTTGTAAGAGTGTCTTCGCCATCGCCATGGCCGCATTCTCCTTAGTGGGGTAAGCCTCAATCCATTTACTGAATTCACAAATCACTACCAACACATACTTCAAGTTATTCACCCGTTCCATTTCAATGAAATCCATCTGGAGAACCTCGAAAGGGAAGGAAGGTGATGCAAAGTTACCTGCACGTGTAGGAGTGTCTTTCCCAGGATTATGCTTCAAACAAACAGTGCAGTGTTTCACTAGGTGTGTGGCTACCTTAGAGATATTATCGTTCTGCATAATGGGTCCAACAACTTACAGATTCCTTTGGCACTAATATGTTTGGGACCGTGGGCCATGGTCACAACAGGGAGCACATATGCGTTTGGGAGCAACCATCTCTCTTTCCCCGACACGTCAGTCCAACACCCACCCTCGTCCAGACGCCATGTCCTCTCTTCCCATATTGCCAGTTTATCTACAGTCGCCTCCCTCTGTATTTCTCTGACATTCTCCAATGTGTCCCCTAACATCCCATTGTCTGGAACCCATCTAGCGGGACCTGCCACCAACATCTTTTTCATCTTCGATCGAGCTGTTTCTTAAGCTGTTTGGTCTGCAAACGCATTTCCCCTCCAACATCGTCTGTGATGGCCTTGTGTGCGCTGCATTTTATTATCACCAACGTATCAGGAAGTGGCAATGCAGATAACAGTCTAAGTATCAATGGGCCATGCTGTATTCTCAGCCAATGTGAGGTCAAAAACCCTCTCTCCACCCAGAGGCGTCTGAAGTTATGGGCCACCCCAAAAGCGTACTGGTTGTCGGTGTAGACATAGACAGTCAGTCCCTCACTCAACTCGCAAGCCCTAAAGAGGGCAATCAGCTCTGCAGCTTGAGCCGATTGATATGGGATACGGGATGTCTCAATTACAGTGTGTAATGTTGTTATTTCATAAGCTGCAGTAGTAGTGCCATCTGGTAGCTTGAAACAAGAGCCATCGACATAAAGTTCCCCTTGGGGGTCAGATAAGGGAACATCAGTCAGGCCTACCCGTCGCTTTTTTTCTTCCACAGTCCGAAATAAACATTCATGGACATCAGTGTCCTTTTCTTCCGAAGGTAGGGGTAGTAACGAGGCTGGGTTCTGAGTGGCACATCACTTGATGGTAATGTGCGGAGCAAACAATGTTAACTCATATTCAGTCAGACGCGCACTAGTAATGTGCTGCATCTTTGTCTTGTTCAAAAGCGTGACCATTACTGTGAGATCAGTATCAAGGACGAACCCTGCGGATTGTCTGATAGAAACCGCCGTGGCAGCTCTCAAACAGCTCAGGAGAGCTCTGGCAATGTTATCGAGAATAGCAGAGAAATAAGCGCAAAGTCTCTGCTTAGCACCGAAACCCTGTGTTAGGACAGAAAGCACGCAACCATTCGCTTCGTGTACATAGAGCACAAAAGGCTTCTGGTAATCAGGAGTACCGAGCACAGGAGCAGAGCAAAGCGTGACCTTTAATTGCTCAAAAGCTTGCTAGCATGCAGGTGTCCAAGGCAAAGGTTCATGCACATCCTTGGTGGTCAGATAAAGAAGGGGTTTTGTTAGTAAGGAGTAATTAGGGATCCAGTGCCGACAATACGAAGTTACCCCAGTAAACGTGCGTACCTCGCGTTGGGTCTTAGGAACAGGCATATTAGTAATAGCAGCTATTCGTTCAGGTGTTAGTCTGCAACTCTCCTTCACCAGCAGGTGAACTGAATAGGTGACCTCTTTTCGACAATATTGAAATTTCGAAAGTGACACCTTGTGGCCATGGTGTGCCAAATATAACAATAATTTAACTGGGGCTTCTTTACAACCATCTTCAGTGTCCGAAGCCACAAGGAGGTTGTCAACGTACTGCAATAGCTCATTACTGGAGGGAAGTGTCAAAGAGTCCAATTGAGCTCTCAAAGCTTGGCTATAGATACTAGGACTTTCAGTATAGCCTTGTGGAGCACGGCAGAATCTAAAGCTTCTGCCGGCTATTGGGAATCCAAACAGATGTCTACTATCTGTATGGATCGGGATGCTAAAGAAAGCATTCTTTAAATCGATCACGGAAAATAATCTTGCTGACGAGGGAATCATTGTCAAAATCACTGTAATATCTGGAACCACAGGGTATTGGGGAACCACTATTATGTTCACCGCTCTAATGTCAATTACAAAGTGGTAAACATCAGGGTGGGCATTAGAAGGATCCAAGGGTGCCTTTTTAAGAATAGGGAGGATGGGGCTATTACACACATTTGCCACTGTCTCCTCAACCACACCAGACTTAATCAAATCCTGTATTATTTGCATTAGGGCCTTTTTTCCTGGCTGGGATATCTTGTACTGGGAAATTCGTGGCAACACAGCATTGTCCTTAATCTGTATAGAGACCAGTGGGATCTGGAGCAACCCCACATCCGTGTCTCCTGTAGCCCAAAGAGTACGTGGCACATCCTTAAACTCAGCAGGGAGGGGTCCAATAGTCAACGTCTGGAGAACAAAAAATTGTTGCATGCAATATTTTTAACAAATCCAATCCCAACAAATTCTCCTCACAATTTGACGTTAGCAAAAATGGTGAATCGACCGCAAAGGGCCCAACAGTGAGGGCAAGGGGTTTGGAAATGGGGCTAACAACCGGCACACCTGAGAAACCCACCGAAACATTATTTTGGCCAGACAGAGCTGCCCCCAGGACCAGTGAACGGGAAACAGAGCTATTCATAGCCCCTGTATCAACTAAATCAGCAGTGACGTAGGGTCCGCGCAGATCTATAGGCACCAGAACTGGTCCATTGCCCTGTCCCTGGCTTTCCTTGCTGTGAGACAACCCCGTCACCTCATCCATGTCATAGTCATCGTGGTGGTACTGTCGGCCTCGGGGTCGTCAAAATAGTTTCCGCTATGCCTATTGTGTGATGTATCCTCTAACTGCGACCCCCCCTTTGCCTCCTCATCCACATCCTCGAAACCCTCGACCTCTCTGGGCCTCACCTTTCTGCAACAACTCCGGACACTCGTTCCGCCAATGTCCCTCCTGCTTACAGTATGCACATTGATTGAGCCCGAGGGGCGCACTTGTAGCACCACCCCTGTTAGAACGGGGTAGCCGTCGGACCGAACCCTAAGCTCTTCCTCTACTACCCCCCGCAACTTGCTGCATCAATACCCTCGTCTTCAAATCCTTTGATTTTTCTCTAGCCTTTCCTTGTCCTCATTCTCTCTATGTTCGTAATACTGTGCCATACTCAATATCACTGACGGGTACGAGGTTGTCCAAGTGCTTTCCGAAGCCTGCAAACGTGTTGCAATCTCGGGAAGCAAATTAGTGACAAATCTGTTAACAAACAAACAAACACCACCCTCTTGTGATAGGTCCTGACCACTAAAATCTAAAAACATCCCTTCGAATCTAGTAAAGAAATCCGGCACACTTTAATCATTCTTCTGATGACACGCAGTCAACTTATCCCAATCCACTCGCTTCGGCGGGATAAGGGAGTGCATGTAAGTTATGATATGCCCCGGCTTTCAGCTTGTTGCCGGGTTTACGCTCCTTATCCCAAGCCCTGATCTCATCCCATGTGCCACCCAGCTCTAGTGCATGATCCTGCATATGAACCTGCCTCCATATATCTACCGGTACCAGCAGGCCGAAAAATAACTGTATATCAGCTAGCGTCATCACTGTGGAGGAGGCTGCCTCCATCAATTCTTTATAATTTGAAGTAGGGTTTTTCCGAGGGTCCGGCAGCTGGCTTTTTAGAGATAGGACCTCACTCCTCTTTCAAGGAGTGTAAACCCACTGTTCCTGAAACCGAGAATTGACTCGTGGTCTGAGTACAGTGTCTGTGGTGTCGCGCAGTTCTGGTATATCAGGGTGGTAAATGGGATGGACTTCCCTCATGGGATGCTGTGCTCCCATCGTCGGAAACTTCAGGAGCAATCTGCCTTGCTAACCCACCAGTGTCGTTACATTGGTAAAAACCTCATTGGGGGCCATACCTGTAGCATATACCCTGTTCCGTAAGTCATAGATAATTTGCGGTACAACACCTTGAAAACACTGTTTCCACAGTCCTATCAGTGTAGCCGACAAATGCTTAAGAGCATGCTGCTGTATGAATGGCTCATAATCTTTCATCACACTCCACACATCCTCCACACTATAGCTCAGGTTCCGAGTCCACTGAGCTGCTTGATTTGCCACCATTTGCTTTTCTTCATCACCCACAGCAGAACACACTAACACTTTCTCCATGCGGTCTCGCGCTGCTGCCCAAATCGCTTCATGTTTCCAACGCACAGGCGTTTCGACATTCGACAGTGTTTGGGGTTTCACACTCACAGGGGAAAGAGCAGATGCAGAGACAGTTACCATCATGCAGGGAGACAAGGTTGTAGGGGTAAAATGGGGAGTAGGAGTCGATACGGAACCAATAGACAGGGCGGGAGAGCTAACAGCACCCGCCCCTGTGACTGGTGTGAGTAGAGGAGAAGCGAGTGGGGCCGGGGCTGAGGCGGTAGTGCTAGAAACAGAGACACTAGAGAGGGCGGCACTAGAGGTCGAGGACTGAGACGTCGGGATTGTCGGGTATATCCGTTCAGGGGCATATGGTGGAGGAGGGCGAGAATCCAATAGCTCTTCAACAAAATCTTCACCTTCCTCTCTAGTAGCATAACATTTATCTGTCTGTAACCGAACGGCATTCTATGTCCTTCTCTATCTTTTCTCTTTTATAGGCTACTGCTTTCTGCGTTATAGTTTGCGTCTGTCTCTTCTGAGCCTCTTTCTCCGCTCTCATATGCCGTTGCTTTGCTTCCTTTTGCCATACTCTTAGGGAATCAAACATCGACTGCCTACTCTTTTTGGCAAACAATTTGTCCTGCAGGTAATTCAATTTCTGTTCATCAAATGAACCAGTAAGTGGACATTGAAGCTCAGCATTGTCCCTCGTGTTTTTATTCCACAGTGTGCTAAACATAATAGGGCCAATACCATGCTTGATGAATACGTCGAGATTTGGAGAACCCTCCAGAGGCGCAGGCAGGCTCTTTTCCAGCCGAGCATCAGTGGAACAACATCGACATCCAAAACATCCTAACTTAAACACATACGCTGTCCCCAATGAACAAGTATCACACCAACAAAATAAAAGAAACGTTCAAGAACTAAACCAAAATGGTCCGAAAACCGCCCACTGCAGTTCGGAGACTGCACCAAGTTCAAGAAGACAGGTTCTAGCCCCAGACCTTTTCATGGGAGGACCAAATTACCAGTTGGCCTGGCAGATTGTTTGCAAACACTCTGTGTCTCTGAAAAGGGTCTGCAGACCCACCGTGTTCAAACCAAGACAGCCCAAAAATTATTCCAAGACACAGCCCGTAGGCCTGAGTCGTTCAAGAATGGCGCCATTTTTCCAAGTATCAAATCACTCACCTGGTGCACACAGGTCGAGTCAAGTTATTCTCCACTACCGACTCTTCAGACCAAACGGTCAACTCCAAGGTTTCGCCTTCTAAGTACCCCAGTCGATGACCACTAGACGTGGAGACGCCCAATCAGACGGGCGGAGCAGCTGCGAGAACCAAGCTTGATCATGTGGTGTACCCGTGGTGTACCCGGATCCGCCCAACCAACCGGACACAACCCCAACCCTGCAACCCGTTTGCGGGTGAGTCGGGTCACCTTGCGGGGTCCCTTTTCGGGTGGCAGCTGAAGGAAGTGGCCATTAAGGGCCACTCGGGTTACTTACAACCACCTGCTATGCCTTCCCAAAAATGAAGAGTCGGTCAGACAGTAGAGAATACAAACATACCTTTATTAGCAATGCTCTGCAGAGGAGTCCAATCTGACCTGCACCCTAAGATGTCTGCCGAGGGACTGGCCCCTCAACAATCTACAGGGAGTAATCATTCCTCCCGAGAAGCCTCCAACCACGCCCACAATGGAAAACTACCAGCCTGGGGGGACGCTAGGTGGCGCACTAGCGAATGGCAGCCTTCGTGTAAGGCTCCCGCAGTCCGGCGACAACTATCCGGCTAATTATCCTTCAACAGCAATCTTTGGTGCTGTAACCGAACAAGAAGATTCACTGTGGGTCCCGACGGCGGCTGGCCGAGTTTGAGCGACATCGGTGCACTACATCGGTAGAGAGACGCCCCGACGGCTCCGACGGACCTGCGGGATTGAGGACGCGAGGCGATTGACAGGCTGCGGCTCCTACGCGAGGCCGCGGCGGTGGGCACGGATGTAGGCCTACGGATCGCGGGAGGTGAGAGACGCGCCCGGAGGCGCCACGCCGTTGGGACAGTCGGAGCTTTGTGGCTATGAGAAACACATTATTGGGAGTGGTGGCAGCGAGGCTCCCCCCCCCCCATTGGAGTGTTGGCAGATCTTGGTGTGCAGTGGGCTGATGCTGTGAGAGCTGGGGGTGCCCGGGTTCTACAGGGTCCTGGGGTCCAAGTGGTGGAGGCGCATACGCTCTGGTGAGCAGTTTCCCTGTCTGGTGGATTGGGGTGGTGCGGCTTCGTTCCGCCCCCCCCCCCTAGCCGGGGGCAACGGTGCACTGAAGCGGTCCCCCCACGAGGGAGTGGTGCATGGAGAGGAACCACGGCAAGATTGTGTGGGGGCGCCGCGCTGGCGGACTGGAGACGTGGTGCCGGGGAAAGAGGGCTTCAGGCGCTGATGGCCTGTTGATCATCGTCCTTCCTTAGAGGGAGATCACCACCGCCAGTACGGATGCTCTCGGGGACGCAGCGGCTGTGTGTTGGGCCGCGCTGGTGAGGGTGCACGTGGCACCGGTCCCCGGACTTGATGGCTGGGATTGCAGCTGAGGTGCGTTGACAAGTTATGGGACTCCTCAGGGACGCCTGAGGTGCCGTGAGAGCTGCACAGGGCTCTGGGGCCTTAAACTGCTTGCATTGGCCGGCTGGAATTGGATAGCAGGACTGGGAGGTTGAGAGAAGGGACAGTCACCATTTTGGATTGGGAGGTGGTTGCGGCCCTTCAAGTCCACTGTAGGCAACAGAAGAGAGCCCTGTCTGCTGAATCGACGCCATTGACAGCGCTGGGGGCTGAAGCGTTGCCTGCCCTGTGGACCGGAGACCTGGGACTGGGGGTCGCATTGGAGGCCTATCGTACACTGTTGTTGGAGTATCCTCTCCCTTCCTGGCCGCATCCTACTGCGTGTACCATATTGGGCCTGCTGGCTGGGGACTTGTGGTGTGCTCATTTTCCAGGGGCGATAGACTGTGCGGGCTGACGCTCAGGATAGGAAGGACGGACACGAGACAGCCCAAGCTCACGTTTGACTCGAACAAGAAGGCGACCGTGCCTGGGGAGGGGCTACACTGCCCGGCTGGACCTAGTGGAGCTGCGGGGGATTCGCCGGACGCGGCGGCTAACCTACAGGATGTGTTGCGTGAGATGCGCCAAGGGTTTGCTACGATTGCTGACAAAGTCGATAGGATGTCGTCGCGCATGGATGCAGTGGTGCATAAATTGGATGCTCACGAGGAACGACTGAAAGGAGCGGAACAGCGGATATCGGACTCGGAGGACACGATGACATAGCATACCTCGCAGCTATCCAGGATGGACAACCTACTACGAGCTATAGCGGCTAAAAACGAGGATTTGGAGGCGAGAAGTAGACGGAATAATGTCCGCATAGTGGGTATTCCGGAGACGACCAATGTGGGCAAAATGGAGGAGTACGTAGAGAAGATGTTATTGGCGGCGATTGGTTCTGACGTTTTTTTCTCCTCAATTTATAGTGGAAAGGGTGCATCGTGCCCTGGGCCCCAGACCAAAACTGGGTACGGCCCCCAGGCCAATCATAGCCCGGCTGCTGAACTATCGGGATCGGGATGCGGCTCTGCGGGCGGCGCGCGGCACGCGCTCACTATCATATGAGGGCAATTCCTTTACCTTGTACCCTGACTTCACTCCGATGGTCCAGGAGGAGCGTAGGAAATTTCTAGCTGTAAAGGCCAAGTTGCGCAACCTGCAAATGGATTATGCGTTGCTCTACCCGGCTCGGCTAAGAGTCATGTCTCAGGGGAGACAGAAATTTTTCACGAATCCTCAGCAAGTAGAAGACTTTCTCAAGCAATACAAGTGTGCTCACCGGCCTGCTGATGGAGCGGAGGAAGAGCCGGAACCACTACACGAGGAGAGGGCGGATGGTGAACAGTGCGTGGGGTGAACATTGATCGCACACTGTAAATGTGGATTATATGAGTATGGTGCACGAGCGATGCGCATGGGGATCTTGGCTGGGAAAGACATTGCACTGAACTCAGCATTCTGACTGTTCCTCAATATCTGTGTGTGTGGTGGGGCGGGTTTTTTAGACCTCCGTATTATGGGATGATTCTTTGATTATACTGTGGGTAGGTTATTATCCATTGTCGATTGATAGAACTGTATGCTTATGAGGCACCTCGGTTGCCTATGGTTATAGCGCCGGACACCCCTTTAGGTCATCGGGCCAGACTGCGAGTCACATTGTTAGTTTGGCGAAAATGAGGGGAATTAGTGGTGCCACCTAGATATGATCCCCGAAGGGAAAAACCCTAGAGTATCTTTGTTATGTGGGGAGTTTATTAGCCCTAGTTCTTGGGGCCCTAGTGGGAGGGAAGGGGAGGGGACATGGCTGGCAGGTTGGGGTTTGCTTCAGTGGGAGTGGGGAGGGTATATGGGGTTCGAATTGGGATCGGTTGTTTGGAGTTCATGTACGGGGGAGGGAGACTCGAGACTGGGGGGGGGTTATTCCTACAGAGTTGGGTGATGGAAGAGGTTGCTTGTAATGCTGATTTGCGGGGTCGTGAAAGTCCAATGCCGTGGTTTGCTGTGGCTACTCTGGATATGCATACGGATGCGTGGGATGGGGGGTCATACCTTGCGTCCTGTGGCTATTCGGGATATGAGAACTTGATGCATAATGGCTGATATTACACGGATGGCGAAACTCACAGTTTTAGCATGGAATGTGCGAGGCTTAAATGATGCAACAAAGTGCAGGAGGGTGGTGGCCTATCTAGAGCAGCATCAGGTACAAATCTCTTAATTGCAGGAAACGCATCTTAGCCCCCGATCTACTTATGCCTTCGCTAGCAAATGGGCGGCGGTGCGGAGTTTCTCTTCGTATTCAGGGTATGCCAGGGGAACGGCGAGTTTAATTAAGAAAACGGTGCCGTTTGTGCGAATGGGTGAGCATACGGATGCAGAGGGGAGATTTGTATTGTTGTGGGGCAGGCTTGGTACTGATACAGTCACAATCGTCAACTGTTATGGTCCTAACGTAGATTCGCCCGTTTTTTTCACGCAGCTGTGGGGAAAGATACTGAGCACTGGTTCAATGCATATTATATGGGGGGGAGACTTTAATGTTGCAATGGTCCCGGGATTGGACAGGTCTGATGGCAGCCCTCAATACAATAAAAGCGCACGGGACGCTCTAGCGGGTATACTGGAGGAAGGGGGTCTGATAGATAGTTGGAGGTTCGTGCATGCTGGGCTTCGGGAGGGTACGCACTTTGCGGCATATGTTAACACATGGGCCAGACTGGATTACTGTTTTTTGTCTCGCGGATTGGTGGCTGATTTAGGCAGTTACGCACTTGCCGAGGTCCTATTCGGATCATTGTCCGGTCCTGGTTCAGGTGGCAGTTCCGGGCTATGGTGGGGCTGCACCAACATGGCGTATGCAACCCACAGCACTTTTGGATCCACTGTTTAAAACAGAGTTAGGGGAGGAGATCGCAGAGATTTTCCCACGCAACAAAGGTTCGGTAGATAGTGTGGATACCATCTGGGAAGCGTTTAAGGTGACGGTCAGAGGACACTACATAGCAAAGAGCTTTGGGGTACTGAGAGCCATACGAGGGGCGCTTACGAAACTGGAGATAGAACTAAAGGAGCTGGAATCTAGGATGGCCCGTGAGCCGATGGGTGCCCTACATAAAGAATTTAGAGAACGGCTCACGCAATATGAAAAGGAGGCAGATAGAGAGGCCAAGTTCAGAGGTAAACATTGGCAGGCTCGACGATACTGCGAGGGGGAGAGACCGGGTAGAGTCTTAGCAGAGGTTGCTCGACATCCGCGATGCAATACACACGTATTGGAGATACGTACACCGGCAGGGGTCATGCACCAGGACACGAAAGGTATTTTAGGCCTATTCACGGCACACTATGCGGAGTTATATGCTGCAAACTGCGATGGGGAGGTCATATTGGGAGATTTTCTAGATGATGTGGCATTATGCTGGTTGAGTGACGACCATAGGAAGTTCCTTGGAGCCCCGTTCGAACTAGATGAAATACGCGAAGCAATTATGTCTCTTAATAATGGTAAAGCGACAGGCCTAGATGGGCTGCCGGCGGAATTTTATAAATGTTATATTGATATAATGGCCCCGGTGCTCAAGGAGGTCTATGAGGAGTCTCTGGAGGTGGGAATTTTGCCAGGCTCAATGAGGGAGGTGGTGATCACCTCGTTGCTGAAACCAGGTAAAGACCCTGCTGACTGCGATGCGTATAGGCCTCTCTCTTTGATAAATTGCGACGCTAAGATACTGGCGAAAGTACTTGCCACTAGGCTCTCTCTGCTAATGACTAGGATAGCCCTTCCGGATCAGGCTGGGTTTGTCCCGGGGAGATCTACGGCCAGTAATTTGCGGACCCTATTCTCTCTGATTCACACAATAGCGCCGGAACTACCTGTAGCTGCCGTGTTAATAGATGCCACCAAAGCATTCGACTCGGTTGAGTGGAATTACCTGTTTGCAATTTTGTACAGGATGGGGTTTCCCAAAATATTCGTGGCATAGATAAAGTTGCTTTACACTGACTCGTCGGCGAGAGTACTAATTAATGGTGAGCTGTCGGAGCCGATTTCATTAACCAGAGGTACCAGACAGGGGTGCCCATTGTCCCCATTACTTTTTGCGATAGCGATTGAACCTTTGGCATGCCGTATCCGACAGATGCACAAGCACAGTGCTTTTAAATGTTTCCAACATCAGATAGATGTGTCACTTTATGCGGATGATCTAACGTTGTATGTTGTGGATCCGCAGACCAACCTCAACCCGCTGCTCAGAGAATTTTTGGTGTTCGGTCGCTTGTCTGGTATACAAATCAATTGGAAGAAATCACAGTTTTTTCCCCTGACTCCTGGCCCGATTCGCATTGGACTATCCGCTTGAATGGTGTGACTCGGATCTTCGTTACTTAGGGATCCAGGTATTGAAGTTGAGGGAGGAGACGCTACGATTGAATTATGGTACTGCCATCACTAAACTGGCGGAGGATGTGACACGGTGGATTTCTTTACCCTTTACCATGGCTGGGAGGGCTTCACCAATTAAAATGGTGGTTTTACCACGGTTTTTGTACTTGTTCCAGAACATCCCGTACTATCCGGGTGCGTTTTTTTTTTTAACGCTGCGTTCTGAGTTGTTCTGGGCTGGTAAGCAACCTAGATTGGCGTGGTCGATTGTTACCCTACCATATAATGATGGGGGATTTGATGTCCCCGATTTTCTAGTTTATTACATGAGTGCTCAAGCCCATTTTGCATACCATTGGTTTGCGCCTACGCCATTCATGCCGCAGCTGTCTGTGGAGGATTGGATAGTTCGACCTCTGCCACTGAAGGGCATTATTCAGGGTCCAGTGAGTGTGATTGAGACGCCGGCTACTACGGTGTCGTGCACGAGAGACGCATGGCAGCGTATCCTACGCGTATCGCACTTACGATCTTGTATGCACCGACCTTGCCGCTTGTTTACCATCTGGATTTGTCCTTGTTGCAGGAAGGGGGGTTTCAGGGAATATGCGCTAAGATGAAAATCCGATCCTGGGGCGATCTCTTTCTGAATGGTCAGTTCAAAATGAAAGACCAATTGTTTCAGGGGTATCGGCCTACACCGCTAGACATCTTTTACTATATCCGGTCCGGCAGGGGTTGAGGGCTGTTTTATCGCAGTTTCCGGAGGAACCTAAGACAGTACTGCCTTTGCAGGTTCTGCTTACTTCTGCGGATGGCAGCCATCTAGTCTCTCACCTATACCGTAGTATCCGAAAGCAAAGTGGGAGGGGAGAGTGTAGAGCGCTCAGGCAGTGGTGTGTTGATATAGGCAGAAACATCACGGAGGCACAGTGGGCGTATTGCTGCGAGCTCACGTCACAGATCTCGGCCAGCTGCAGACTACGGATTATCCATTATAAATTTTTGCAGAGATTGTACTGCACGCCCGAACAAAAGCGGAGGTTTCGGCTATCGGATAATGACAGATGTGAGCGCTGCCACGTGGAAGGGGCCGGTTTTTTACATTTGGCTTGAACGTGTCCGAGGGTGTCTGATTATTGGACGCAGGTACACACAGCACTGACCGCTATGCTGGGCGAAACGGTTGAACGTGGCCCGCTCATGATGCTATTGGGATATACTATGCAGATACCCAAGGTGCATCAGAAATTTGGAAGTATTGCTCTATTACTAGCTAAACGAAGGGTTGCATGTAGATGGGGGAGGGGCCGTGCACCGAAATTTAAGGAGTGGATAGCTGACTTACTATATTGCCAAGAACAGAACACAATTTCATTACAAGACCGGAGGCTACATTATGCATTAATCCTTTAATGCAGTCACAAGCAGCCGCACTACATCATAAACAAAGAAAAGTTCTAGAATGTAGAGAGTAGGGTACAAGTGGCATGAGGCACAAACAGACTGCCTCTTTTAAATGCGGCTCACAGGCAGATAAGTAACATTTCTCTTCTCTTCCATAGATATTGCATTTAAGATCGTTTGTTAATGTTTATTTTTAAGAAGGAGAAAGTGAGAAAACAATGCCTTGCTGTTAACATTCTGTTGCTCTCCTTCGCTCATTTCCACTGTTTTATGCTTTTGTTACTCTTTTACATCTAAACACGCTTCTTCGTACTCTCCGTACTGTCGTGTGACCGTCTATGGGCTCCCCCCCCCTCACCCTTTCCATCGACTTCCTATGAAGCTTGTCGATTTTTTTGCCCCACTCGCGCGCGAATATTTTACTTCAACAAGTTGTGCTCACTATATCTATTTGCCCAAAACCTTTAATTCCGCCTCCGTTACCTCGTAATGTAACTCCTTTTACTTCTCATTCCCATTTTCCTTGCCTTTTGGTAACTGTTCGTCGCGCTCGCCTAGTCCGTGCGAGCGCGTTACGAACATCAGAGGAATGCACCTTAGCAACGGTGCACGCTCTCATGGCATCCCCCAGGGCTTTTTCCTCTAAGCTGACGCTTCTCCGACAGCAGCTGAGCTCGAGGGAGTGCTTCAGTTACTCCACTCGGATCAGCTGTTGCCGGAGATCGCGTCTGGACTGATTTTTAACGGAATTCTTCCTACTTCACTCAAATAAGCCTTTAGGCTTAAATTTGCCAAGTTTATTTAGTATCTTTGCCCCAATCAAACCCTAGTCTATATATTATTGCCATCCTTAATTCCCCCCCAAAAAAAAAAAAAAGGAGCTAGAAACTTTATTTATACTGCTTAATTTATTAAATATATATTACTTAAGAAATTTTATTTTTTAATTAATTATTCTTAATTAATTATCCAACTTCCTACCCAAAATGTCAGACCTTGACTCTGACGATGCCACAGCTAGCTCCCCCCTTCATAACAATGACAACTTCAAAGAATTCTTGCAGAAAGAGATGCGATCCTACATGCTTTCCACACTAAAAGAGGTGATGTCTACCAAAAGACCTTTTCCCTCTGATCTAGATGGCCATTCCATTGACACTGTAACCGAGGGCAAGAAAAATAAAAAATCAAAAAACTGCGAACATTCCTTAACTATGGGAGGTCGTGGCACCTCTGTTGACATGGGAGGTCCTAGCACCTCATTTACATTGGGAGGCCCTCGCGCCTCAAATGAGAACGGTGCCCCTCGCGGCACGAATTTGACGGGTGTCCCTAGCGGCACAACTATGACTAATACCCTCCGCGGTTCAACCCGCTATGGTACTAAGGATGTCGCAGACACAGACTCTGATACAGAGGAAGAACATTTTCATAATCCCTATGACGAATTTGTCTTAGATCTAGATGACCCGAACCAAGACCTAGACTTTAATTTTCCTGTTGAAGGAGAATCCCTCTCCTCTTCTGACAATATTATACTGAACCCTCTAGGGGAAGAAATGTTCTCCCCCCTAATGCCAATTCGAGTCTAAACATCGAAAGGAGGAGGACTATCCTTTCTAAGATTAACCCAAAACTTAGTGACTTGGCGGAAAAAGAACCATCGGACAATCCTAAAGGCCTTCTCTTCGGTGAGGACGTGATCAAATCAATTGGGAAATACGTTGCCACCTTTACCGCCCTTGATAGGGCCCAATCGAATATGAAGCGTGTTTTCAACACAAACCTTTTTGGCCAGGCTGGAAGAAGGGGCCGTTCTTCCGGCCGCAGTAACCAGCGGCCCTTCTCGTCCTTCAGAGGTACCGGTAGAGGCTTCTACCCCTCAAATCAGCAATTCTTCCCTCATCGAGCTAGAGGGCCATGCAACAGAGGCTTCAGGTCCCGCGGAAATCCAAACACCTCCAGCCTTCCAAGCAAGTCTTCCTCTCCCTCTTCCTCTTTCCTCTTCTTCCCAAGTTGGGGGCAGATTGAAACTCTTCTACCATGTTTGGGCTTCGCTAACTCAAGACCCCTGGGTTCTCGAAACTGTCCAGGGTTTCAAAATAGACTTTTTAGAGACTCCCTTCCAATCTCATCCCCCAAAACCCCTAACTCTTTCGGTCGAACACGAAAAAATTGTCGAAGAGGAAATCTCTTCAATGCTCAAGAAGGGAGCTATTGTACAGGTACCCTGGTCCTTAAAAACTTTTATCAGCACCCATTTCCTAGTTCAAAAGAAAGACAAAGGTTGGAGACCAGTGATAAACCTTCGAGAGTGAACAAATACTTAGTTTACAGACATTTCAAAATGGAGGGTATTCACCTCCTAAGGGATCTTCTTCTAGAAGGAGATTGGTTAGTGAAACTAGATCTCAAGGATGCCTACTTTACCATTCCTATGGCACAGGAACACCAGTGTTTTCTCCAATTCAGCTGGAAAGAACTTCTCTATCAATTCCAAGCTCTTCCCTTCGGCCTTTCCTCCGCCCCCTGGTGCTTTACCAAAATCATGAGGACTATTGTTTCTATCCTCAGAGAGAGAGGTATTTGTCTCATTATTTACCTAGACGACATCCTCATAATGTCCCAAGCCTTTTCACAAATTCAGAGAGACCTGAATATCACCATCCATCTCATCGAGAGTCTCGGTTTTATTTTAAACAGAGAGAAATCTATCCTCACTCCCTCCAAATCTCTAGAATTTCTCGGATTCACAGTAGATACCTCCAGTTGTCTCCTCCTTCTCCCTACCAAGAAAATCGCGAAAATCAGGAAAGAAATCAGGTATGTCCTAAAGAAAGATTCTTTAACCCTAAGGGAATTAGCCCGGCTTATAGGCCTCCTCTCCTCCAGCATTCAAGCTATCTTCCCGGGCCCTCTGAACTACCGTGCTCTTCAGAGATTAAAAGGGAAAGCTCTCAATTCTAGTCTCTGGTACGAGGACTCTGTGACCTTGGACGAAGAAGGCAGATCAGAACTTTCATGGTGGCTAGAGAACCTCGACGCCTGGAACGGGAGAGCGATTTTTGGCTCTGCCCCGGAATTCGTCCTGGAATCAGACGCCAGCCTCCACGGTTGGGGCGCTCGTCTCCTCGACCAGGACACTGGTGGCGCATGGTCGCTTGCGGAGTCTTCCCACCACATAAACTTCCTAGAACTTACAGCCGGTTTATATGCCCTAATGAGCTTCAAACACTCTCTTCAGGGCAGGTCCGTTCTCCTCAAAATGGACAACATCTCCGCAGTATCTTATATCAATCGCCTCAGCGGTACGAAATCAGCAGACTTGTCTGCTTTAGCCAAAAAACTCTGGATGTTCTGCTTGGAACACAAGATTTCTCTGAAGGCAGAATACCTTCCTGGGAAGTCAAATCTTTCAGCAGACTGGAACTCAAGATTCCTCTCAGACAGGATCGACTGGAAACTCAATGTGAACATCTTCAATACTCTCTCTCTCTTTTGGGGTCCACTAGATGTGGATTTGTTCGCCAGCAGACTGTCGTTCCAACTCCCAAAATATTTCAGCTGGATGCCAGACCCGGGTGCTCTAGCAGTGAATGCCTTTCTTCAATGCTGGTCGAACCTTCAGGGTTACGCATTTCCACCCTTTGCCATGATTCAAAGAGTCCTTCAGAAGGTCAGATCAGACCAGTGTTCCCTGATTCTGATAACTCCATTCTGGCCGTCTCAGGCATGGTTCCCGACCACTCTCGAACTTTCTTGCGACATTCCCTTCCTCATTCCTGCGATCAAGGGTCTGCTCACCAACGCAGACGGAGAAGATCACCACCTAATCTTTTCAGGGAATTTGAACCTTCTTGCTTGGAAAGTGTCAGGCAATCCAACAAGCTGTCTGGCCTTTCGACGTCAGCTTTTTCTCTCCTCGGAGAATCTTGGGCTCCCGGAACACACTATAGATACAACAACATCTGGAAAAAATGGGTTTGTTGGTGCGTGGAGAGGAACTTGGATCCCTTGGAGGCTCCTATCGTCAATATAGTTAATTTCCTTGTCGAACAATTCGATAGAGGATTAGCCTATAGATCCATTAACTGCTACAGATCAGCTATCTCTGCTGGACATTCCCTTGTCAACGGTAAGACGGTAGGTAAGAACAATATTGTTTGTAGAGTTATGAAAAGTATTAGACTAAAAAGACCTCCCAGACCTAAGTACCAATACATGTGGGACGTGAAAGCTATCCTAGACCTTTTCTCTTCTTGGCCAGATAACGCCTACCTTAACAGGAAATATCTCTTGCTTAAGCTTGCTACCCTTTTATGTTTAATCTCCTGTCGTAGAGTTTCAGATGTGAGGTGCCTCGATATTTCTTATAGATCCTATGATACGTTTGGAGTTAAATTTGACCTGTTCAGAAGGACTAAAACTATGTCTGACTCGATTTATTATCCTCGTTTCGACCTTTGTAAGAAATTGTGCGTCATAGACTGCATGAGAGAATATGACTTGAGAATGAAAGACCTTCGTCCTTTAGATGCCAAGCAACTCCTTTTATCTTTAGTTAAACCCTTTAAACCAGTTTCTTCCTCCTCCATAGCTAGATGGGTCAAGTCTATTATGAATTTGGCCGGTATTGATCTCTCTAAATTCCAAGCTCATTCTCTCAGAGGCGCTATGGCAAGCAAATCCTTCTGGTCTGGTGGTAAGTTGGATGATATTCTTAAAGCTGCAGATTGGTCTAATGCTTCAACCTTTGCTCATCATTACTGTAAACCTGTTGAACATATGTCTGATGTGGTACTTCGTGGCTACCAACATGCATAATGTAGCCTCCGGTCTTGTAATGAAATTGCGATTCTCCTATTAACATGACCAGAGAATCTGGATTTCATTAAAGACACGGAGGCTATCATTATCCCGCCCTTAGCCACTCCCTTGGTGGTTTAATTTAGAAATGTGTAGGTTTATAATCTGCATTTTGATATGTTGATATCAGCTCATGTTTTTCAATATACGTCTGTTTTTTATTTCGTCTTTTTACATTTCTTCTCTTTTTCAGATAATTCTGGATAATCACCTATCTCCAGCCTTCTTCACTTCGGACCTATTGTTACCTTCATCTTCTAGTTCATCCTGGATCTCATCTCTGGACTTTATCTACTCGTTTGCATTTAAAAGAGGCAGTCTGTTTGTGCCTCATGCCACTTGTACCCTACTCTCTACATTCTAGAACTTTTCTTTGTTTATGATGTAGTGCGGCTGCTTGTGACTGCATTAAAGGATTAATGCATAATGATAGCCTCCTTGTCTTTAATGAAATCCAGATTCTCTGGTCATGTTAATAGGAGAATCGCAATTTACGCCGACACACAACCACTGAGCAGTAGGGCTAGGGACATATGGGATCCGCTCAGAGAGTACTTGGCGGCTACTGCCAATTTAGATGGTGATGGAAATCGAGTGGCAGCGGCTGCAGATCCGGCAGATATCACGGCGACTTAGACGCGGCTTTATACGGATTCACTGTGTGGATGAGGCAGGATGGTGGGGAATGTGGTACAGTGTCGAGGTGTTCTATCTGAATACGGTACTATGGCTTGGGCGACGCTGAAGTTGAGAGGGTGGAGGATGGACTGTATGTAGGGCACGGTGTTAGACATGGGAGGTGCGGGGGGATGTGGACCTAGTAAAAGTATCTCATTATTTGTTATAGCAGATAGCCCAAAGTGACGGGAGACGTCTTATGCGATGCAGGTATTGTTGACTGTCTCCTTGGCCTATGGCCCGTTATTGCTGATTATTCTCATAACGTATGGGGCAGGGGATACTCATGTTCGAGGGGCCTATCAGGCTTCATAGCCTGCTCTGTGAGTGACTATGGCTGTGTGCTCGGCAAGACTATGGCAATCACGACTTTCTGTTTAGCATTGGGATTCTTTACACCCATACCCCAAGTTCACCTTAACTGCTGTTACACAATGCAAGAGCAAAAAAAAGGGAGATGAAAATAACTTCATAGACCCTGGAAGAATGTGTATTATGCAGGGATGGTATACAGGCTGTTTTGCAGAAATTTGCCGCCGAACCTCCGGGCTGTCGGCCTAACGGCTGTGTATATATGCAAGAGGAAAAAGGGGGATTTATTGATTGTAGCCGGCCCGTGAGGTTGTAGGCGTGAAGAGGTAATGCTGTGTACTGATGTAATAAAGGTCTTTGAAATAAAAAAAATAAAAAAAAGTAAAAGTAACTACCAGCCTGGGCCGAACATGAACAAAGATGCACAGTAGGATTAGCTACCACCTGCCAGATGGGTGCATGTCATCTGCGATTCAAGGCTACAGCGCTGGGTCTCAGTGTCTCCAAACATGGGAGCAGAAACTGCACACTCGGATAGGTATTCGAGGCGAGAATGGCCTATTCATTAGTGAGTCAGGAAACAGCCTTGAACAAGAGAGAAAATAATAACGAAGTACAGTGTACTGCAGAGGCAAGCAATACTGAATAATGAGGCCTAGTTCGGGCACAGCCTAAGCAGTCTAATAGGGATTAAAAATACAAAATGGACTCACACTCGCTAACTGAAGCTTTGCACTTTACGGGGATAACTCAGTGGGTTGCACAACGTGAATACAAATGGCGTATATTTAACCACACACTGCTAACCTAATATAGCATGAAACAAATGCATTGTAGGGGTGGGATTTTCAAACCTAACATCCTGGTAATTATTATAGGAGATGTCCATGTTAAGGTATGAAACTCAGCATGTATGATCTTTAGTAATACTGAAATGGATGAAGCATGGTCTGTTCCCAAAGCGGTGCTCCCGTAGAAGTCAAGAACATACATGCGGGCCTATTATTCCTAGATAATTTGAGATTGCATGATTTTATTTTCTTGAATGATAGGTCCCCTGAAGCAAGCAATACGACTCAATACATAATTCAAGTTCGATCATAGACCTGCAATGTATATATATAAGAATCGACCATTCATTGAACGATCCCTCCTAAATGCATCAGCTTTGTACCATATCCTTGCATTTTAGATTTGCTCTCCTTCTTATTTTCTCTCTATGTAGTCATACCAGCTTTATCGCCATTGACCCCTATTGCATGTTTTTCGAGTCACAACATCTTCTATGATTCTAACTTCGAGCTACAAACCTTTTTTGATGTTAATTTTCCTTTGGCATATACAATACATTTTTGGGTAATCAACTCTGTCAGTTTCTATTAATATATTGCCCAGGAATAGAATATGTTGTTTCTTTAAGGGATATGCTGCCACCGTAAGTCTGTAATCAAGGGGTATTTCTACATTTGTTGACACACTATCCTTAGCTTAGAAAGTTTCATTAAGGTGCTAAGTCACTCTAAAGTAGTGCTCCTAGATACCCTTGTATATACTGTTGGGACCGGATATGTGGATCTCATGCATACAAAAGGAATTGTTTGCCATTGTTTTAGAACTTGTGCAATATCAATAATTAAATGTACATGTATATGACCTCCTAAATTTATGTAAATACACCATTCCAACATGGAGCCCACTTTATAGAAGGCCCCAATAAGAATTTTACTTTTATTGTAGTCTAGTGGAACTTAGTACCACGCCACTTCTGGGACAATTTTTTTCAAATTAGTACTTCCACACTAACTTGGTTTTGGTAACCAATTACAAAGACATGCTAGACATGGGCATTCTGGGCATTCGACCGTTTCCACTCCAACTGCTGGACCCGTGTCTTCTTTCTTGACAATCAGAATTTCATACAGGCAAGATTATAGAATATGCACTGCCCTTAATTGTCCTCTTAGGACAGTACCTAGTTCGGCTACTCAGTAGCATCGTATCTTCTTCTTCTTTCCATACAGAATAGGAAACATATCAAACTTATTGCTAGCGAATCCGGGCACATCGGGCGTTTCACTTTGAGAGTTACACTCTTATTAGTGCATACTATGAATATTTTGTGTCCCTTCGCTTAGGACAGTGCCTTATACGACATGCAGAAATAAGTTAGGGTCTCTTTGGGCTTTTTAAAAAAACATTTTTTTAAATGTATAAATATTTTTATTTCAATCAATGATAATACAAATACACGCCGATATTCATTAACACAGTCTTGCTAAAAGCTGATGAGTGGCAGTATTAAAACGGCAGTTACTCCAGAAGTTAAAAAGACAGGAAATTGATACATATCCATGAATAAATACATCATAAATAGTGATTAACAATAAATATTCAGTCCATCATGTGTTCGATCATAGGGCCCCATATCTGCATGCCCAGCTGCCGCCGACGTGAGTCTTTAAGAGCATAGAAGGTATATTCCAGATTACAAATAGCATAAAATCTAGCTCTCCAGTGCTCGAAGGTAGGGGCTTCCTTCTTTAGCCACATTGAGGCAATACAGAGCCTAGCTACAGCAGTGGGAGGAAAGTTAAATAGCAAAACATATGTGCTGGCTGCCCCACCCTTACATTTCCATCCATCCCTAAGAGCATAGTAGAGGCTGAAATATTTATAGCTGCCCCAGTTATTTCAAAAAAGAACTTCTCAATATGTTCCAGGAGATTGGTCAGACGCCACATGTATAAAAGATATGTACCAAATCTGCCACTGCTGCTCCACACCGAAAACATTTCCCATCATTTGTCCCTCCCCATTTTACCATCTTTGCGGGGATATGGTACAAGTTAAACATAGTCTTGTAGTGCTACGACCACAAGTTAGCACACAATAATATCCTCCATGCCAGATCAATAGATCGCTCAACACGAGTACCCTGGCACCCTAACCTATTATCCCACTTGAGATTTTGGGCATCTAGATCATCATTCTGAGTGTTGAGCAACATGTTGTATAGGGTACCAGTGCGGGAGTTATTCCTAATAGCCTCAACAAGGGGATTCAGCTCTATCACCGGTCAACTTTTACATAAATAATCACAAATTTGTAAAAATGTGAAAACACCGGTCTTAGGCATCTGATAACTATCAGCTAATATAGCATAAGATGCCAGGCTCCTGTTGATATAAAAACTACCCATATGTGAGATCCCTTTACTTCTCCATCTGTCGATAGTCCTATCCCAAAAGACCGAGGGGAGTAGGCCCGAAGCAAATGTAGGAGTGTAATACGAAACCCCTTCAATTTGATAGCGTTTCCGTACAATCCTCCAAACCTTATAGGCGGTGCTTAAAACCTTGAACCAAATTTTTTTTCATAGTAGCTGAATTTCAGCATCGTGAATAAGCGGCTCTTGGCAGCAGCAGCCAGCAACATCTGATAAATAGATGGGGATTCAGCAATATTGCAAACCTGTTCTTCAGTTAGTAAAATTCGCATATTTTGAAGAATACAGGCATAACAATATAGCATAAAATCCGGAACAGCCCACCCACCTCTTTCCCGGGGTAGCGTCATCAAACGCATTGCTCTCCGGGATTTCCATTGGGCCCACAAAAACCTAGCACATATCAATTGCAGTAGTTGCAGCTGGACTCGAGTAAGTTCAAGTTGGACTGATCTTAAATAATATAAAATCTTGGGTAAAATCATCATTTTAAGAACATTACATCTCCCCACCAGCAACAGGTGTAAGCTTTCAAAATGGTCTAATTGTTGTTTCACTGTCGTTAGAATAGACCCCAGTATACCTCCACTAATGCTTTTAAGCATGTCCTTACTCTAATACCCATGTATGACACCCCGTCCCTGACCCTAGGGTCAGTGATGCAATCTTGATTTAAGCACATAATCTGTGTTTTCGACACATTGAGGGGCATATTCTCAAGGACCTATTGCTGAGTTATCGGCACCTTAGCGCAGCCAAAGTCGTGTTAAATTTATCGCCCCATTCACAAGCTGGTGCTAACAGCGGATAACACCAGTTTTCCGGCAATAGCATCCTCAAAAAACATCGCCACGGATGAGACCGGCAACTATCGCTAATGAGATGCAGAGTAGGCATTCCAGAGCAAAAAAACACGACAACGCCACTCCGCAACATTTTCAACGACCAGCCAGATCGGCGATAAGTTCATGAAACATGCGATAAGGCGCTTTAGCAGCAGGAAATTAACACCTGCTCTGACCTGGTGCAAAGCCGGATGACAACCTGCAGCATAAAGGGAGCCCAGCCCAGAGCCACACCTGAAGAACAACAGATGCAATGGGGCTACGCATTATGCAGCTCGGATCCCCAACAAGGCCACACCACCCACCGCCACCACCCCCAGGATTGACCCCTGGACCTCCACCGCCCCCCCAGACCACCCCAGAGGTAGCGCAGACAAAGACAGCGGACCTTCAGGAAATGCACCAGCCTCACAGACTTAACACCAGAGTATGGCATTGCCCACCACCAGCTCAAAAGAACAACCATCCTACGCTTCCTGAACATTATTGCCCTCAGGCTGACGGTACCAACACAGCGGACAACCAACATCCCTCCTCAGACAAAGCTGCTGGCTGTGCTGCACCTGTTGGCCTCCGGGACATTCCAACCAACAAACGCCAGAGTCGGAGGAGTCTCACAGCCAGCCCTATCCAAGTTCCTCAAACCTGTCCTGGATGCCATCCTCGGCTTGGTACCCCAGTACCTATACTGCCCCCACACTGCGTATGAACAGCTGGAGACCAAGCAAGGATTCAATGCCATAGCTGGATTCCCACACGTGTTGGGAGCAATTGACTGCACACATGTGCAGGCAATAGTGGACCACTGGGGACTCTTCCCCAATGTCGCCGCCAACTACCCAGGCAGTGTGCAAGATTCATACATCTTCCGACAGTCCATCATCAACATGCCCACACACCAGACATGGCAGGACAACTTACTGTGCCAACCTGGGCTAGCCATGTACATGAGCCACCTACGTCATGGCACACCAGCCACACACCAGCAGAATGTGGAGGTAGGTGGCAACCAGGCATGTACGAAGGAGGCAAGTGACCCATGAATGAGAATGCACACATTGCCAAGTGTGGCGTGGATGTGCTGGACAGACTGAAGTATGCAGACCACAGACATATACATGTCGACACATAAAGCTGGTGTTGGTAGTGATGTGGACAGTGGACGCAACCATGTCATCTCAGCCAGTGGGGAAGATAACAGAAATGTAGCTTGTTATGTCCCCCCTGTAAGTGTGCACGGAGTGGGCTTACCCGGCGTAAGCCAGGCTAGCGTAGGGGTGTGAATATAAAGCACGTAGGGGGTGGTTCTCTTCCGGAATGGCCAACGTGTCTGCCAGGGCAGTGCCTCTCACCCCGCCACGAGGCCGACGCCGTGTGCAGTGGTCCCTGTGAACCTGTGCACCTTCCACAGCCCAGGCCGCTGCACCCCGAACCAGTCATATCTGCCCCAGCGCATCCAGGCCTCACTGCTCACCTGCTGACACCGGCGTGTCTCCAAGAGTGCCCACCACGTGCCTGTGCTAGTTCCAAGCCAGAGGCCCACGACCTTGGCAGCCTCCTCAGATCATTGCAGCCTCCGTGAGCAAGGCCCGCAGTACTCCTTTCCCGTTGACGCACTCCACAGCGAACAAGTAGGTTACACATTTGGAACTGAGTCTTGATTACACGATGGCAGAGTACATATTCATGGCATCATTTAAATCATTACACTCCCTTCGATGTGGTGCCACCAACTCTGTGCATAGCATTCCGACAACACTTGTCTGTAGGCCCTTGCGGACTTCTGCCTAGACCTACACACCAGTCCAGCAGGCCTCAGACAAATCCAATCCAGTCCGTCCCAGGCAGGACACGGCAACGTCGCGGGGTGCACACCCTCTCAGCTCTGGTGCCTCCACCTCCGTCAACCAGAAATCTTCTCCACATGCCATTTCAATGCCATGTGTTAGTGATCCCGGAGGAGCTGGCTGCACAGCGGTTGCCCCACGCTGACCGCTGCCTCCGTCACACACTGCGGTCGACTAGGACACAATTGGAACTGAGTCCTGTTTTGTTCATTGCAGAGTGCATATCACTGTACAGGCGTCATCGCAGCCTGCATCCCCTTCCAGCTCTGGTGCCACTAACTCTGTACCACGGTAGTCATGGGTAACCCTGGGCGGACAACTACGCTACGCTCGCGAAGTTTGCGTAGTTTTGCTACTTCGCGGTACGTGAATTGCACGTAGCACAGTGCAAAATCGCGTAGCGTAGCGTAGTTGGCATTTTTTGCTCGCTCGTGGTCCTCAACGTCAAGTTGACGACCGCGAGCGAGCAAAATGGCATCCCGGTGAGACTTTTTCCTCGTTCGCAATCAGCAACATCAAGTTGCCGATCGCGAGCGTGGAAAATAAACCTCCCTGTGAGATTCTCAATGCAGGGAGGTCAGGTTTCTCATTGTGAGTGGTCGCGTATGCTCGCGATGAGAAACTACCAGTCCGCGTTGCGAAAGCTGCCACTCGAGTAAAAATCTACTCGAGCGGCAGAAAACGGCTGCTTGCATTGTGCAAGATGCCGTTTGCAATGATTGCACAGTGCGGACAAGCATCTGGCACTGTGCAATCATCGTGAACAGCGTAATACGCAGTTCGCGTAGTACTACGCGTATCTCGCGTAGTGCGAAGTGCACTTCACGTAGCTACGTGTAGCGTTACTACGCAAACTACACCCAGGGTTAGTCATGGGCACTCTCCCGCTGAACATTGTTGGCGTCTGAGTCTATGGGTTGGGGGTTGTCTTCATCATGTAGCTGATACTGACATGGTGGGAAAAAGGAGACTGTAGCATTCAACTCCTCCATAATGCCTGTTTCTGCTTGCTTCTGCCATCTGCATCATGCCCTGGATGGACACCTTCCACTGTACCCCCTAACACTCCGCGACATTCTCCTTAGACATCAACGAGGATCCGCTCAGCTCTCGAGGCGCTATATTAGTGCACCACAAGTCACCGTCCATTGCGGGTGTGCCTGTGCCGGCCGCAGTGCATCCAGGGCCACTGACTCTGTGCAGCTCAAGTCATGGACCCTTGCTGTTTGTACTTTGGACTTCTGATTGTCTGATCACTGTTGTAGTTGTTGCCAGACCAACCAACCCCTGAGGGGTTGCTTACACTACCCAACTCCCGTCCAGCGCAGGCGTCACTGGGCGTGTGACCCTGGCAATAAAAGGTGCCGGGCACACGTGCCTGTAGCCAGTTGCACAAATTATCTCAGTGTGTATGTGTGGTCATTATGTATGCATGAGGGCCTCGGGCCATACCACATCACATTGTGCTGTGTACAGCGTTTGCAACCTTGTCACCTCAGGCCGTGGGGTAGACCTGGGACATGTGGCTGTGTCAGAGCCCCCTGTGAGTGTAAGTGAGTGGACCGGCGTATGGTAGTACGGTGTAGGGGTGTGGTCATTTGACACGTGGCTCTGGGTGTGGTTGACTGTAGGCCTTGACAATGAGCTAACTGATGCGTGTGTCTCTGTTGTAGTGTCTGCACCAACTGTCACGCAATGTGCAATGTTGCTATGTAGCATGCCCATGGAGTGTGGACTTGGCCGAGGGGTACATGAGGGTGAGCAAGCCTGCCCGGGGTCTGGGATCATACATGCCAACTGTTGTGTGTGTCGCTATTTCCGCAGCATAAGCTAAAGGTCTACCCTCAACTGCAGGGCGAGTTCAGCCAGTCATGAACTTTACATCTGTGTCTGCCCTGTCCTTACCATAGGCCTACACACACATGGCTGCACACCTTCAGCGCACAACATCACTGTGTCCTTGTCAAGCTTGTGGACATGCGCAGACGGGCATGAAAATGGTGTGCCGTAGGGGTGCAAGTGATGCAACCGTGCTGCGCCCCCTAGTGAATAGGCTCGGGGGAGGGAGGAGCAGCAGTGAGGCTACGTAATACACATTGATGCCGTTCATTTGTAACAAGCAGTACATGTCATACAGGAATCACAAGGTCACACATATCGCACACCAATGAACCAGTGAGCCTGCCAACACATCATGCAGAACCAACTATTGGCTCATGTTTCTCTGCACTGTCACAGGTGACCAAGGATATGCACTCTGGGCTTGGATGATGACACCCCTCCGAACACACAGCCCCAGAGGCAGTACAATGCAGCCCACAAATGCACCAGGGGCATAGTGGAACACACATTTGGTGTGTTGAAGTCACGTTTCAGGTGCCTGGACGTCACAGGTGGCAGGCTCCTGTACAGCCCAGACATCGTGTGCAAGATGATCGTTGCATGTTGTATGTTGCACAACATATGTGTACGCAGCAAGGCACAATGCATACCAGTTCCAGAGGCACCGGACGATGATGATGAAGATGAGGCAGGTGGACCACACCCCACTGCAGCCGCAGCAGGTATAGCCCGCAGGGACACCATCATTGCAAATTTCTTCAGATGAGCACGTCACATTGTGACAGTCCTTGGCAATCATGGGACAATGCAGGATAGCCACAGACACAGCATGTGCAAATAAATGCATTCCAAAATGACATTCCCTAAGTGCATGTCACTCATCTGTACAGGCACATCACTCAGACAAGTGTGAGTGCGACAGGTGTTGATAACGATTTTATGTTGTGTCCATGGATGGTGGGTGTGTCACCTATGTGCAGAGAGGCTGTTTGGGGTGTCACGTATTTGAACTGCCAGTTCTGTGTGTCACAGTTAGTAGGGTATCCCACTCTTTGGCATTTCACATGTGTCCAAGATCATTCCATTTTGGATGCCATTTGTGTCCTCCAGGTGACGACAGGGCTCCTTTTGGGGTCAGTTATGTACCACCATGATGCAGGGATGCCCCTTGTGACTCAAGTCCCACAACATGGGCAACATGTACATAAGCGGGAGTCACTGCCCCTACATTCTTCCACAATGTCATAATTGATTGATCATGGGCATGACACGTATGTGTGCAGGAGAGGTTGCTTGTTCCTCTACAATGTGAAGGGGAGATGGGGTTTCACTGTGTGTTCCATGTCTGTGTCTGCATTGGCACAGTTTACATGCAGACTGCTTGTCAATGTACATTGTGAGTGTGAGGAGATGCCTATGTGATGTGGGACAATGGTCATTTGTTCTATGTCACGGATGTGGGGTTGTTCTCGTACATTGTCATCCCACCGTTTTTGTACTCCGCTTTTATGGTGCATTTTTCCACATGGGAATTGCGGGCCTATCGCTGGTTATCGCTGATTTTGGTATAGCGATAGGCCTCATAGCTACTATTTTCGAGTTGGTGTTTCGCATTTTTGCGATGTCGCATTGATTGTAGCACGGTCATTTGACGCGTTGTCGTGGGACTATCGCATGGTGCCGCCAGCTTGGGAATACCACATTACACAGAGTTATTTTCCCACGATAGAGTGCGATGTGAAGAGTTGCGTTAAGCTGATTTTGCGGTAGTTATCACAATTTCTTGAGAATATCCCCCTGAGTTTGTAACCTGAAACCAAACCAAATCTATGTGCCAGTTGCTCCGCATAGCAGTGACAGGGTTAGATGTCATAATCGCTATATCATCTGCATATGCATAGACCCGATATTGCTCTTGTCCACAAATAACAGATTCAATCCTCGTACTTTGCTCTATCATGGTTAAAAAGGGATTGATATATAATGAGAACAACAAAGGGGAGCATGGAGATCCCTGTCTTGTACCTCTGGTGATGCGTACAGGTACCGACCCTGAGCCTATCATACAGATTTTGGCGGTAGGGGTTCGATATAAAACCTGGATAGCTTTGACAAAGCCTGAGTGAGAGCCGAATCATCGCAAAATCACCCATAAAAAGTCCCACGCTACCCAATTGAACGCCTTTTCAGCGTCCAAAAGGATCAAACCAAATTTATTACCCTGAGCGCTGGCAGCGTCAAGCAAGGTTATCACCCTATTGATATGGTTGACTGTGCTCCTCTTGGGTATAATCCCATGTTGTCGAATTGACACCAACGGAGAGGCGAATCTAGCCAACCGGGTCGCCAATACTTTTGCATAGACTTTGCCGTCACAGTTTCACAAAGAAATGGGTCCGTAAGAACCCAGAAGATCAGGAGGCTTATCTTTTTTTATTAAAACAATTATGCTTGCCTCCTCCCATGATAGTGGCGCCGCCCCTATCTGTGCTTGTTGAAACATATTCAACATATCCCCTTTTAGCTCCCGAAAAAAGATTTTATATACCTTTAGTGGCAATCTATCAGGTCCTGCCGCTTTACCATTAGCTAAACTGTTGATGGCTGCCTTCAGCTCCTCCATAGTTATTGGTGACTCCAACATATCTATATCCTGCTGGCTTAGCATTTCACATTTAAGATTTTGCAACAAGGTCTGACTTACCAGTTCAGCGGAGCAATCACCTGAGTATAGTTTGTTAAAAAAAACTCATAAAAAACATTGAGGATCCCAACTGGGGTGTCTACCTTTTTGCTTTGTTTATCTTTTATACCCTTAATTCTTTGTACTGCTTCCCTTGACCGCAACTGCTGCGCCAAGCAGTGCCCTGCTGCTTCACCATACTCACAGCTTTGCTCTTTATTGAGAGTATGTTTAATGTCTATTGCTTTGCTCCACTGAAAATTAATTTTGGCCTTACAGCATGCAACCTCGGTTTGTAGTAGTGAAATGTCACCCTTTGCTTGTATTCCTAGCATAAGATTTTCTTCAGCTATTATCAGCTTTGAGTAAAGCTCCTGAGTCACCAACTTGAGCTGACTTTGCTTATGTAGCCCAAAGCTGAGAGTCTCGCACCTAAACCCAGCTTTTAAAGCATCCCAGACATAACTCCATGTAGTAGAGTTGCGATTAGTAAGTAGAAACTGCCTGATCCAATCATTCATATGTGCAACAAATATTTCATCCAATAATAGTTTCCTATCGAGTGAGAAGGATCTGGCCTTAGGACCAGTACTAAATGTTTGTATATCATGTACCACTGGACCATGATCCGCTGTAATCCAACGGAAAACTAATATTTTAGCTTCTACCAATAGCGGTGTTGAAATAAAAAAATAATTTAATCTAACTAATTTATGGTGAGGGTGCGAATATAATGTGAACCCTGGGTCGATACTTCGTAAAGTGGCGCAGGCATCCGCCAACTCATGATCCGTCACCAAGTGCTGCAGAGCCATAAACACTTTGGGTTTCCTACCTTTATAATTTTTAATGTCTGACTGCAGGCCCTCGGGTTCTAAGTGTATATTGAAATCACCGCATAGGTTCTGGGGAGTTGGCCATACTGCTAATTCAACATTCAGCCCCTCTAACACTGCTGACTCATCAAGGTTGGACCCATATACTGTACATACCGTGCATTTGACATTCCCTATTACACGTTCAATAATGGCCCAACGCCCCTCCTTATTAGCCAAGGCTCTTCCCGACCCTTGTACAGTATTTTTGGCCAATATTGCTACCCCACTGTTTGTGGTGGATTGTACATATCAATACCGAGTACCCCAACTCAGTTAAAAGCTTTTGTTTGCACCATGGAATATGGGTCTCTTGTATTCAAGCCAAGTCTGGCTTGATCACCCGGAGCACTGCAGCAACCTGTTGTCTCTTCCCATAATTAGTCAATCCACATACATTAAAAGAGCAAATCCGTAATACGGTATGACATTTCCTATCCCCCATCAAATAACGATGTGTCCATCTCATCTAAGACCATATGCTTTGGCTGTATAAACTTATCTATTCTAGTTACTGAACTCTCATGGATTGTTTTGTACAGTGCTCCCCCACCACCACCTCCACCCCCCCGGTGCCCCCCCACCCTCCACTAAAACCCCATCCTGTTTCCCACCCCCTCAACCCCCTTTACAGAGCTTTAGCCAAAGCTCTCTCACACCCCCACCCTTACCCTGAAAAGAGGCTTTAGGACCAATGGTCCCCGAGATGGTTCAAGCTCCTGCCCCCCCAGATTGCCCCACCCCATACAATTAATACATACCCTTTCGTGCAATACCCCCATTGCTAGACTCAGACTCAGAAAAAAAGGTTTGCGAAAGAGGAAAGAAAAAAACAATAGAAAAAGACGGAAGAGGAAAAAAGACATAAAGGAAAAAGCTCAACACTAATTAAGGCAACTTGTATGAATAGGTCATTTAAGCTAACGCTAAGTCCCATCTTATAGAGACTTCAAGTATTCTTTAGCTTGAAGTTCTGAAGTAAAGATGCAAACTTGCTCATTAAATATAACTTTAAGCTTGGCAGGATTTAGCAAGTAAGCCTTAGCCCCCTTGCCCTGAAAGGGGGTAATGAGTTGCCTTAATTGTCATATTTTCTCCACCATCAAGGGACAATAATCAGGACGCACACAAAATTCCATCCCTTTCCCTGTTTTCTTGCAATCTGGACGTGCAAGATCATAAACTGCGTCTCGGGCCAAGAAGTTATTCATCAAAATTAGAATTGCTCTCGGTCTAGGGGCACTTTGTCCTGGCCTTGTTCGTTGTGTAAAGGGGAATCTATGTGCCCTCTGAATCTCCTGATTCCAATCCCACTGCGGCAGCTCTGTGAGGCCTCAGAGAAGAGCTCAATGATAATTTTCTGTGTGTCTAGTCCTTCAACGCCCTCAGGAATCTCCAGCACCCGCAGATTATTACGTCGAAGACGATTTTCAAGGTCAATCAGTTTCTAAAGAGTGATATCTCCCGTTGTCCGCAGTGCTTCTGTAGCTGCCTTTTGTGTTGCTAGTTCATCCTCAAGGTTAAGTCTGTATCTCTGCCTTGTTGAATCTTTCAACAAATTCCGTACATGATTTTGCAATCCTTCGGACTGAGTTCTGGAGCTTCCGACAGGCCCCTTAAGTGCGTTGGCTCTCTATCCAGGTCTCCTCTCTGTGGGCCATTATACTCTGGCATATAACCGCCAGTGAAATGTCCTCTGATATCTCCAGTGGCTTTTCACATGGCTGTACCGATATGGTCTCACCCTCTGCCCCGGCCCCAGCTAGAACGGAGTAGTCCCAAAGCAAGGCCGCAGTGTTCAGTCGCTTTGAGATTTTCACCTCTCTTACGCACAGTGCTTGGATTGCATAGATTACTTTCTGGTGAGCTTGCTGTATCTGTTCCTGGATGAGATCTGCTTATTCCTCTATGGCCACTCTCTGGAGAGACCCTCCTCCGGTTTGAGTGAGAAGTCGGCTCGGTCTCATCTTTAAAAGTATCTGAGGGTTCAGAGAAGGAGAAAAAGTTGTCCCCTGATTCAATCTCCTTAACCCACCTCTGGATGGTATCCTCCAGATGGCCTGTCAACATTGGAGGGTTTACCCTCCTGCCCATCCGTTATGCTGGTTGCAGCTGGGAAGTCCTTACCAAGAATAACCAATGTCTTTTGTTTGGTGGCTGAGCCCCCTCTATCTATGGTCGCATAATCACCTTCCCTACTGTCTGTTTTTAAATCCTTTTTTTTCCCCCTTTAGGGTATTTATATTGCCAGGTATGCCCCCGGTTTGATAACCCCACTTCAAATCACCATCCTTCAGTCCAGAACTAATCTTTGGGGTTTCCCCCCCTTTACCGATTCATCCATCTACCTCCTTGACAAGGCAAGCATGTGGAGGGGTGGGCTGCTTTTTCGGTTTCCCTGAGAGAAATAAGGATGGCACAACCCGCTTACCGATAGTATCCCCGCGTGTGCTCTCTCTTCTCTCGACTATCGGGTCTCCAGTACTGCCGTTCTTACCAGGTTACGGCCCTTTACGCGTCCTGCCTTCGGAGGCATTGCCACCGAGGGTGCCGGCAGGTCAGCCCCGCCTGCAGTCCTGAGCCTCCTTGTGTGCGAACACCCGGAAGAACGCCAAACCAGCTCCATGAGCCGGAGTACAGAGACACAGTAAGCTGCAGCCGATCGGACACACCAGAGCATACAGCTCCGAAAGATAAGTTACACCTTTTTTTAAATGCCTTGCTGATTTAGTCGCTCATTTAGATCACACACTGTCATTGTGTCAAAGTGCGGAGGTGTAAAGCGTGGGGCACGAGGGTCCGGGAGCTTTAGGCTTACACGACCATCCGCGTGGTCGCTATCTTGCCTCCCCCGATAACGGGGCCCCTCATTGGGCTTTTTTCTAGCGACTTTCATCATTTGTAAGCCACCGGAGAAATTCTACAATACAACAGTCCCAATCACTATCTCATTATTATCTATACGTCGGTAAGCACTACAGTTTAGCAATTTTTGATATACGAAAGAAAGTTGTTGAATATTTGTTTATACATCTATTTGTCCTTTCTACATTCAAATCTTTCCCTTGTTAAGCATAGTACGTGGGGACAAAATGCTGCCTTGAACAGGGATTATACAAATTTAGGCCTATCAACCACTCCAGAGCCAAGTTTTTACAGGTTTTTAAAACAGACAGTATACATAATTGCAGGGTGGGTAGTGTTTCGATAGATACGCAAAAAAGGTCATCACTTAATTGTAACATGCAGTGTGATAACATCAGTGGTTCACTTGGTACCTCACTGGGTGGCTTCTTTAAAATCTACGGTCACATGACTAGAGCAAATGCATTATAAGCTATGGTAGGGGCTTGCCATTTGGTCTGCACGAACAGTGAAAAAACCTTTTTTGCACGCCACATTAGTTCTGGTAGGGCACACAAACCGCTTTTAACTCTTTTTATTCCATAACGTATTTGATCATATTTAAATACAGTGTGAGGGCACATATGCTTATATTGTAATATTTGGATTGACTATTGTCCACAGAAACAGCATTTTCATACATAAATTCAGTGGCTTCCTGAAAAAGGTGGTTTGCTGAAACGCGCATAGAGACAATGAAAAAATTGACGATAGCCACAGTCTTCACATTATAGCAGTTGTGTTGGAAAATAAAATGTTAAACAGGATACAAGTGCATATCAAAGTAGAATAATTTATCTCTATGCATTTCTGTCTGCTGAGTGCATGATGGGTGTGTATTTATGGGTATATGTGAATAGAGGTTGAACTGGTGTATGACTTGCTGTTATGAATTAATTGATGTAATTATTTATATTTATATATTTAAAACACTATTGTGAATATAACAACTTTGAATACTAAACATTCCTATTTTTTTGTATCAAGGTTTATGTTTCTTTTTCCATGCATGTACTGTTATATTCTATATAGGTACCCTATATCGGCTCAGGTAACATTTCAACCTTTCACCTATACCCTTCCCTACATTACATACATGACGGTTCATAGGTACTGACCTTTTACCTAGATACAACACTGTGTTCAGAACGTGGGTTTCTCCCTAGTTCGAAACTCATACATTATGCATGAGGCTTCTTGGAAGCACAGCAGTACTGACAGCAGGACGAACATCACCTGTATAATATCTCTGTATAAAGTTCAGGCCCGACTTCATCCTTTAGGCCGACACAGTAACACGGCAAGGTAAGACACATGGGGGGACCTATGGGTACATATACATCATGTCTTGCTTAGAAACACAGAGACCGTGACTTCCCAGCTGACACCCTGACCAGAGACACCGAAGTTCCTGCATGCAGATCCTCCAGCTAGCAGTGGTCTAACATCCTTCGCGGGGTGTCCAAGTCGAGACCAAGGCGAGGTTCCACATTCTCTAATTCTCAGGTAATGGGGTTGACTTGATCCTAGAGGGATTCTTGGCTTAACACCTACATAGATGATAGTTACATTTAGGTGTATCTAGTTAGGGAGACATCATAGGAGTACACACTTTTTATCATGTATTCTATGTACTTGTATATAGTCCTGATTATTGCAAAATGGTATAACTGTACCATCCTTTTACTTTTGTGGTACTGCTAATCATATATCTCTGCTATTGTCTAATGGTCGTTGCAGCTCATCTATTCTACACAAGAATAACAACTGTTCAATAAATCTTTATTGACAAACACCCAGCATGTTTATTTTGTGTATCTATGAGACAAACTAAGTGAGCACGAGTGACTGAGCGAAAAGTAGTATATTGTTTCCACGATCCTGGGGGATCAGGGTTGTCATGTTCTGAGGTTGCCATTAACTATTCTCTCCCCGATAAGAGGAGATTCTAGTGGCACTGTGAGCTATGTGATACAGACAGGCTAACGTATCCGCTGGGGGTGCACAGAGTGAGTCTGCCACCACTCCAACAGTTTATGTTATCCAAACGCGCAGATCCTGTATAGGTAATATAGGAACTACACGACAGTACATGCTTTAGTTTCTGTTTTGTGAATGAATAGTTGCCTCAGATCTTTTTGAAATTGAAATAATGATTGTGTAAATGTTTATAACAAATGTATTTGTATATTTCTCATGTGGACATCAGATGAGTTCCAAAACATTAATAAATAAGAATTGGACTCAAACCATAATGTTTTGTAATTTGAGAGATGAACATTAGGTAAACAATTAAGATTGGACAACACACTGAGGACTTCATTTTGATGCTGATTGATGGAATACTCTGTTACAAACATGGAAGATATCCTGTCACTTTATTACAATTGTCTAGGATAAAATGCACTCATAATGTGGCGGACAGCATATCAGCCATGTGTGTGATGGAGTATCTTCTCAGCCAAACTCTAAATAAGGCCCATAATATAACAAATGTTTCTGTGATGTCCTTAGCAATTTTGATTAATGAGCCAGTAATCCAAAATCAAACTAATATTGAGAAGTTAAATTCAGTTGTTTTTTATTATTTTACAGTTTAAATTTGTGATGTTTCTCAGTACATGTGTGTTAAATGGATTTTTTCTTTGTTCTTATCTTCCTTGAGTAGGTCAACTCCCATTGCAAGAAAAAGATCTGGTGGGGCATTGTCCGGAGTGTGCTCCTTCAAGGGTCTATAGGTGATGCAGCATTCACCGTAGGAAACATTTGAAAGAACTTTTGTGGCGTACACATCTCATTACCTTAACTCAGCTGGGATGGTCCTTCCACCAGAAAAAGCAGGTGCCACATTTGTTAACCCTTCCCATGATGCATGCATTCATGGATTGTCTAGTCACCCATTTGATAGGGAGCTGACAGAGGTGATTTTGATCATCTTTATAAGAACTGATGCTGCTTATGTGCCTGGGCAATGGCTTATGCGTTGATACTAACAAACCTTAACTAATTTCCCACATATTACCATGCTGTCAAGTTTATATATGCGCAGGCCCTCCGTACTGAAAAACTAAGGACCAGATTACTGGAGGACCGGTACCGTGACGCAGCAAACCGGAGGGTAAACTATAGAACGGTAAAGACCTAAGGTGAGCTGAACAGTATGGGTGCGGGGGCGGAGGAGGATAACTGCTGTAACAACTGGAGATAGGGCAGTCTCACAATATTATTGAAAGACAATGTCAGCAACAGCCGTACGTGAAAGGGAGGAGGAAGCTGAACACATGTTCAGTGATGAAGGGTTACAGGGAGAAAGGAGGGAAACCCAGAGCACTGCGAGTTCCCCCCAACAAACGGACATACAGCAGACGTGGAAAACCCTGGAGAAATAAACAGAAAGTAAATAACAAAGTGGTGGGAAGTGAAATCATTATGCAAATATCTAGATGTGGGCAGGATTCCACGTGGATTGAGGATCCTCATAGCGCCAAGCTTTGAAATTCCAGACCCCGAGGTGCTGGAGTAGTGGCCACCAGCAATTTGGAGGCGTCAGCGAGACTGGTCAGGATTTTAGTCAAATATACGCTGACAAGGACCAATCCAAAATACTACAAGAAATAGAATATTTAGAACTGGAATTAAATGGCAGATTGGAGAAGGAGGCAATTACCAAATTCAAAACTCAAATGCAAACAAGACTGAAGAAGCATGCACCATGACTCCGCTGCAGCAGGGATGTTTGCGGAGAGCCCCTTCTTTCCATCATCTCTGGTGACCGCCGCTCCTCCCCCCATAAAGGAGCGCACAGATTTTCGGACCCGGGTGTCCTACAGCTAAGGCTCCGGTTGGAAAGAAAGACCAAAAGAAGGCTGAAGGTTGGCCGGCCTATTCCGGCATTCTAGAGTGATCAGACTTGGTAAGGGATTAACGCAAGCGGGTAACCGCAATTCACTGCTGCAGCTGCGGTCACTTTTGGCTGCTACAGGCATGCTGTTAGCTTTCAAGATTGCACGCCAGTGAAAAGGAGCCGCAAGTACCGATGGTGCTTTGATGAAAGCGAGCTGTGGGCAAACTGGCTGAAGGATGCTGCAGATTGCTGCATGCTGTTGCTTGTTGGCTGCTGTATACCGGAGACTTTAGGAGTTTTAAATTAAGCTCCCTTTCATTTTTACCTTTGTCTCAACTGGAGCTGGAGGGATACTCGTGACAATCGGGATGCCAAGAATGCAGCCGAGCTTTCTAAGGTGAGCCCGCCATGCAACGCTTATGCCTGGTGCCTGAGTTTGTCAGAGTGGGTGTCGTGGGATACTGGGCTTTTGCTAATTCATATCGCAGGTGTCTGATGGTGTCAGAAGCTTCATTCCCTCAAGGGTTAAGCACAAAATTGGACTGCTGTCTACTAATTGAGGCTTAAACCACCTGGCGAGTGGGGTTTAGTACCCAAGGGGGAAAGATGGGAAAACATCTAAAACATGCGAACACCATTTCAAAAGTTGATTCTGCGGCACGGCTCAAGGCCAAAACTCGACTAGCCCAGGCAAAAGCTGCCTCTTTGGTCGTGAGAGAAGAGAACACTCCAAACCAGTCAGGTTTAAATTCAAGTCGTGAGAGCTCCGAAGAAGAGCTACACGAAATTTGTCAAGAGGGGGCCAATCCCGCCACTCAGAGGTTAACAGAGGGGTCAATCAGCATGGAGAAGGAACTAATTGCTAAGCCTACAGCCAGTGCAAATACAGATGTGATAAGAAACCCCAAAGACTTTCCGTTATCCTCCAAAGAAACCTAGCAGTCAACCCCAGCTCTGGCTAAAATTACAGCAGACCTGATGCAACGGACGGAGAGGGGATCGGCACCCACTAACCCCTCCCGGCAGACTCAACTTTTGTCACCTCAGATTCAGACATCGGTTGTCGGCGCCAGCTCCCTTCGTAGCCACTTTACAACCTCAAAGGCCCGGTCTTTCCTTGGACAATCAGTCTGTTTTATCAGAATTACCAACCCAGGCCTCGGCATTGGCTTCGGCATTGGTCCTGCCACCTTCGGAAGATGCAACAGTACAGTTGCCCAATGTACAGGCACAGCCTTAGCTTCAGTTTCAGACGGTCTGCCAGCCTGTTTTGTATTTTCCAGATCAGTTAGCCGGGACTAAGAAGCAAGATGGGAAGCCACAACAGAGTGACTCCCTGTTATCGCCTGAAGAAGCAAATACTCACCAAATCGACAATAAAGTTATGCTGAATCTGATTTTGGATGAAATCCGAAAAATGAAGAAGTCTCAAAAAAGTAAGATAGCCTCCATTCATCTCCGTCTAGGAAAAATTGAAGAAGCTGTGGCCTGCTTTCAGGCCAGAATTCAAGAAGCCGAGTCGAGAATATTCGTTCTGGAGGATCAAATGAACACAATGATCCTGCAAGTAAAAGAGGCCGTAAGAGTTAAAGCTGTTTTGTAAAATAAACTCGAGGAACTCGAAAATCACTCTCGACGTTCAAATTTGTGCCTTGTTGGAGTACTGGAGGGGGACGAGAGCTCTCAAACTCTCCAATGGGTCGAGTCTTTTATCAAGCAGAAGGTCCTGCCAGAGTTTTCTGGTGACCTCACGATCACCAGGGCGCATCGAGTTCTGTCACATCCCCTACCCAGTTTATCAATCCCACGTACAATACTTGTGAACTTTGCCGATTATTGGATCAAAGAGAGGATTTTGAACAAGGCTATACAGCAGAAACAATTCTTTGTAAAGAGGTCTCTAAATGCCGGATCTTCCCAGGTATGTCTGTGGTAGCCGCACAAAGGCGGAAAGAGTTTGTTAAACTCCTGTATCTTTTTAAAGCACAAGGGGTGCAGGCCTCAATAGCCCAGCACTCAAATCTTCGAGTCCTTATTAAAGGGACATTTCATATGTTTTCTTCAATAGAAGAAGCCCAGGGCTTGCTGAAAGAGATCTCATTTGCAAAATGATTTTGTACTTAATAAATGTTAAGGATATCCAGGGTCGTGGGGAGGAGCGAGAGCCACCCAGGGTGCGATAACAAGGGACCCCATTGTGTATTTGGGGAGGGTGAGATGCGGTTGGTGGGGGTTTTCCACATTCTGTTGGGGGTATCACGGGGGAGTGATGGGGGTTATTTAGCAGTAAAAAGGATTTTGCGTCTGATCGAATATTATGGCTATTGAATCAATATACAAGGCTAGTAAATGTAGTATTTTGTCAGTAAACGTGATTGTTATGCTCAACAAATAGAAATATGGTGGGCTTATAAGATGGCTGGCCTCCTTTACGCCCCAAGTTCTTTTTCTCCAAGAAACACATCTTAAGTCAAACTCACCGAAGCTTTTTCTGCCGAGAGCATTTTCAGCCGCCTTTTTCGCATCAGCTGGGTTAGCCCTGAGACGTATAGCCATTTACTTTTCCAGAAACATGTCTTGGGAATTTGTGAAAGTTCGGAGAGATCCCCAGGGAAGATGGTTATGGGTAGTGGCGAAATTAAATGGGAATATTTTGAACTTTGTCAACTACTACGGTCCGATTATGGATGATGTTTCTGTGTTGGCAAAGATCAATGAGTTGCTAAGGGGAGCCCCAGGTCAGATCATTTTTGGGGGGATTTTAATTATATCCAGGACTTAAAAAAAGATACCTCTAATAAAAATAAAAGAAACAACTGAAACCAAACACAAAAAAAGTTCTTGAGGTTATAATCCATGACTATTAGCTGATGGATCCATGGCGTACTGCCAATCTGGCCGCAAGCAGCTATACATGCCATTCTCGTCAATACCAGACAGCATCCCGTATCGATTTATTTTTAACATCCATGTTACTAAATACCTTAAAGGCAGAAATCGGGGCTAATTCCTTCTCTGACCACTCAGATATCAAGCTTGACCTAGAAATTGATGAGAGGAGGAGGGAGAGATTCAGGTGGCAGATCGATCATCTTTTCTTCAAGATCAGCAATGGGTTGAAGGTTTAAGAGAATGGATTCTTGAATATTTTAGGATTAATAAGCGGACGGCAGAACCATTCTCAGTATGGGCAGGTTCAAGGCTGCTGTGCGCGGACAAATCATCTCCTACTTGGCCGCTCAGTCGAAAATACGACGGGTTAAAATAGCAGAACTCCAGCAGGGAGTTGAAAGTGCTCATAACCTGAGAAATGCCTCTTCACAAAATCAGTTTGAAAAGGCTGAGGTAATTATTTTTCTTAGAAGAAATTAGAAGCTCCTGAAACAACGGGTGTATGAAGAAAGCCAAATTGTTAGCTGGGTCCACTAAAACCAGACAGGATGCAGCCTTAATCTCAGAGGTGGTTGATCCTAAGACCGGATCGGTAGTGTCAAATAGGGATGAGATTTCTCTGGCTTTCATGGAGCATTACCAACAGCTCTACACAACGGAATATCCAGTTGGGCAAATTGCCATACAGAATTATTTGGATGGCGTAAAGCTCCCGAGACTGTCCACTTCCCTTGTGGTACAGTTAAAACTAAATATATCAAGTGCTGAAATTCTGGCAGCCCGGAAATCAACTGCTGGTGCTAAAGCCTGTGGAGATGATGGGCTGCCCACAGAATTTTATAAGGTATTTGCAAAGGAGTTGACCCCACCCTTGACTAAGCCATTCAATCATATTAAAAATGGTGGTGTGGTGCTCTCGCCTTTTAAAGAGGCGATCGTTGTTAGCTTTGTGAAAAAGGGCAAGAATCCTAAGGATGTCAATTCCTATAAACCCATTAGCCTCCTTAATGCTGATCACAAGATTTTAATGAAGACTTGGGCGCAGCTCTTTACACCAGTAGCACAGAAATAATCCATAAGGATCAGTCTGGGTTTATTGCCGGGAAATTGATGTCATCAAAGACTGAGCTTTTAATACAAGCTCTTGATTATTGCAATACTAACTTAACTCCGGCTTCCATTATGATGGTTGTAGGACTTGGCCCTTTTTCCCTCATTTGTTTTCGTTTTTAGTGTTGATGCAGATTCAGGGAGCCATTTTAGCTACCCCTGAAACTTCTGTCTGAGGGCCTGGAGCACAAAATGGTGGCCACCTGTGACATCACCAGCATCCACTGGAACCTGCTAGCACCTTCCAGAACATTCCAGAACCCTGTGACAGTTGGAGGCGGTTTAGAATGTTGGGAAGCTAAGACAGAGAGTTGGCAGTTGGAGCTGGCAGTTGGCACCTGACTGGTGAAGAGAGAGCAGCAAAAACTTGAAGGAGGAAGGAGTGAAGCAGCAGGGGTGGAAACTTGTGCCTGGAGTGGGGTCCATAAACCCACCCTTGATACTAGTCCCTACTGACTGAGCCCAGCCTGGAGCCCTGTGTGGGAAGAAGTCAGAAAAACCATCCTAAGGACCTGGACAGCAGGAACAGGCCTTAGAAACAGAGAACAGTAAGATCCTGACCTGGAAACTGTTTTCCCTGGAGTCCGGCGTCGAGTAGCCTGAGACCTGGAGCCCGAGGTGGAGAAGCGGCGCTGACTGAAGAAGCAGACGTCGTACCCGGAGCCGCCTGAGGTCTGGAGAGGGCGCTGACGGAGGTCGTGAGGAATACCAGAGGTCGAGGAGGAAGTTAACCGAGGTCGAGTGAGCGGCGTCGACGGGGGAGTGAAGTCCGCCCTCCGGAGTCGCCGGAGACCGAGGTGAAGTGTGCCGGAGGTCGGGAGTGGAGATCGCACTCCGGAGTCGCCGGAACCTGAGGAGAAGTGTGCCGGAGGTCGGGAGTGGAGGTCGCACTCCGGAGTCGCCGGAACCCGAGAAGGGGAGCACCGGAGGTCGGGAGTGGAGATCGCACTCCGGAGCCGACGGAAGTCGACATCGAGCCAAGGCCGCCCGACGTCATCGAACCGGAGCCGCCCGAGGTCGACATCGAGCCAAGACTGCCGCCGACATCGAGCCGAGGCCGACGTCGTCGAATCGGAGGTCGACATCGAACCGAGGCACCCGACATCGATCCGGAACCGCCTACCGGCGTCGTCAAGAACTGACATTGTGCCGAGGCCGCCGACATCGATCCGGAACCGCCTGACGGCGTCGACACGACTCCAGCGGCGTCGAAGCTCCATAAAAAGGGCAGTAAGTGGAGTAGAGGGCGCCTAAGGCCCTGTGGAGACCTGAGAGACTGCTCTAAGGGGCTAGGGAGGTGCTGGAACCAACCTGACTGTGCCAGGGGTGAGCTGGGACTAATCTAGAGAAGTTGTGTGGAGGGTGAGAGCCAGGTCTCTGGTATTCCCCCCTTGATCTACCTCAGTTTAGGCCTCAGCCTTGTCCAAGTCAGGGAGTAGACACCCCCAAGCCTTCCACAACCCCACAAGCTGTGCCTGGGCCAAATTAGCCCATAGTAATCTCAAAGGTGATCTGATTATATGAGTGTCACTGTATGCTTTTAATTATTTATTGGGGGCACTGTATTTATTGTATTTAACCTATTTATTGCTTCACTGTATTTATTGGTGCACAATATTTATTGGTTTGCAGTATTTATTGCCTCAGAATATTTAATTGCCTGTATGTATTGCACTTGTATTTATGCCCTATTTATTTACGATCACCCCTATTTATTGAATCATTAAGCCAGTATTTATTTGACCTGTACTATTTAACAAAGCCTTGTATATTGTGATTGTTATTTATTTTATCCAATCAGCAACCAAGAGAAAAAGAAGATAAAGAAAGATATTTTCATAATTTTTACGGTGTAGAGTCGTTTTTGGAACGGATGCACGCATGGTTATTGTATGGGTATGTCGTATGCTTAGCACGGAGCCTGATTCCTGACCACTCGAGCCAAGCTACCACAGTGTGTTCGGGAAGCCCACCACCACCCTTCCGGTGTGGGAGTGGGTATTTCCAACATAAATTGGTGTTCAGCGGTGGGATAGAGCTGTGCCTACGTATACTCAACAATAACTGTGGGTAGTCCATAGGCCTACACCGGGAGTTTTCTCAAAGCGGCCTTCCTAATTGTGGGTTTTTGTTTTTTCCAAATTTACTCTGGTGGTGGGAGGAGGTATTATTAAAGGTACCCCCCTGCATAGTTACTGCTCAAAACCTGTCCTCTAACCTGAGTGGGCGAGATGGAATTTGTACTAGAAAATCTAGAAACATACACTGTGGCTCAACTCAGGGAGTTTTGCCAGCGGGAGGGGGTGTACTGTCCCCCAGGAGCAAAGAAGGGTGCACTCCAAACCAGCTTAAGGGCTTGGGGGGAGGCACGCCAAGAAAGCAAGGCTGAGGAGGAGGACAGGGATAGAGAGCCTGACACCGAGGGGGCTGAGATGTACCAACCTGAGGTGGGGAACCTGGCAGCGGGGCCCGGAACCATTTCTAGGAAGGGCAGCAGTGCCTCTAGCGGTGGCTTGTCTGAAGTGGAGTTAACGGACCGGAGGGAGAAAAGACAGCTCACATGGGACTTAGCAAGGCTGGAGAAAGAGATGGAGGAGAGAAGGATGGCGCACAAGCTTCGGATGAAGGAGTTGGAGCTGCGTGCCCTCCAGATGAGTGTGTCCAGCGAGGACACTGGTGGCAGCATACCAGAAGCTCCACAGGAGCTAGAAGTTTATTTACCCCAGGATGACATCACCAGGGTGTCTGAGGAGGCATTGGGGTGGGAACCTGAAGGGGGTAGTGCAGGGATCTCCCAACCCAGCGAGGTGAGAGAAGTGGCAGGTAGCCCAGCTAGGTCCCAGGGAGAGAGGGTTGTAGGGCCTCACGACCTATCTGTAGGAAGGCGTGAGACGGGGAGTTGTCCCGAGGTGCCCCAACCGAAGTCTCAGGGCCTGGAGAGTTCCGCAAGGGAGCCCCAGGTTGGGAGCCTAGGCTGTCCCGATGTGCCCTCCAGTGCAGGGGAGCCCCTAGTGTCAGGAGGACCCAGGGCGACTGTAACCAGCGCGCCTGAGGTTCTGGGGTTGGCCCAGTTTCAGGGTTTAGGTCCTGGGCTGGGATGCCAGGCTCAGGGGTTGCCTGACCTGGCGGGTGGGGCCTCTGTTAACCGGGTCCCCCCGAAATTGACTTCCAGGGGTACTTTTCCCGTTAGGAGGGTGCTGAAATCTGGAAGGGGGTGCAGAGGGAGGAAGGTCTCGCCTCGGGCACCGACTCAGCCTAAGGGTTTAGACCCTAGGTTGAAGGATCAGTTGAGGGGTCAAGGCCCTAGACTGAGGAGGAAGTGTTGGTCTGAGGGTGCCTCGCAGGGTAGGGTGAGGAACCCCAGAAGGAGAGTTAGGGGGAGGAGAGCCTCGCCCCTGAAGGCTGGTCAGCCTAAGGGTGTGAACCCTAGGAGGAAGGACCAGAGGCAGTTTAGGACTGCAAGGAGGAGGACCGGAGTGGTCAACGGGCACTACAGGCCTGGGGCTACTGCCCCCCACTCCGCGAGATCACCCGGGCCAGAGACATCTGGACGGCCCAGGGGCCGGTCCTGGCCACAACTAGCTAGGGAGCCCCAGTGGGGTGGTTTTGTTGGTCCAGGGAGGTTTGTTAGGGAACCATTGGGTTCCAGAGCGGAGGAGAACTTGCGGGAGCTCCTGCCGTTGCGGGCCGGCGTCCACCTTTTCTCGCCCCAAGCAGGGAAGACCATCAAGGCATTGATCGGTCTACCCTGGCTTTTGGCTGGAAGGGGGTTATGTAGGACTTGGCCCTTTTTCCCTCATTTGTTTTTGTTTTTAGTGTTGATGCAGATTCAGGGAGCCATTTTAGCTACCCCTGAAACTTCTGTCTGAGGGCCTGGAGCACAAAATGGTGGCCACCTGTGACATCACCAGCATCCACTGGAACCTGCTAGCACCTTCCAGAACATTCCAGAACCCTGTGACAGTTGGAGGCGGTTTAGAATGTTGGGAAGCTAAGACAGAGAGTTGGCAGTTGGAGCTGGCAGTTGGCACCTGACTGGTGAAGAGAGAGCAGCAAAAACTTGAAGGAGGAAGGAGTGAAGCAGCAGGGGTGGAAACTTGTGCCTGGAGTGGGGTCCATAAACCCACCCTTGATACTAGTCCCTACTGACTGAGCCCAGCCTGGAGCCCTGTGTGGGAAGAAGTCAGAAAAACCATCCTAAGGACCTGGACAGCAGGAACAGGCCTTAGAAACAGAGAACAGTAAGATCCTGACCTGGAAACTGGTTTCCCTGGAGTCCGGCGTCGAGTAGCCTGAGACCTGGAGCCCGAGGTGGAGAAGCGGCGCTGACTGAAGAAGCAGACGTCGTACCCGGAGCCGCCTGAGGTCTGGAGAGGGCGCTGACGGAGGTCGTGAGGAATACCAGAGGTCGAGGAGGAAGTTAACCGAGGTCGAGTGAGCGGCGTCGACGGGGGAGTGAAGTCCGCCCTCCGGAGTCGCCGGAGACCGAGGTGAAGTGTGCCGGAGGTCGGGAGTGGAGATCGCACTCCGGAGTCGCCGGAACCTGAGGAGAAGTGTACCGGAGGTCGGGAGTGGAGGTCGCACTCCGGAGTCGCCGGAACCCGAGAAGGGGAGCACCGGAGGTCGGGAGTGGAGATCGCACTCCGGAGCCGACGGAAGTCGACATCGAGCCAAGGCCGCCCGACGTCATCGAACCGGAGCCGCCCGAGGTCGACATCGAGCCAAGACTGCCGCCGACATCGAGCCGAGGCCGACGTCGTCGAATCGGAGGTCGACATCGAACCGAGGCACCCGACATCGATCCGGAACCGCCTACCGGCGTCGTCAAGAACTGACATTGTGCCGAGGCCGCCGACATCGATCCGGAACCGCCTGACGGCGTCGACACGACTCCAGCGGCGTCGAAGCTCCATAAAAAGGGCAGTAAGTGGAGTAGAGGGCGCCTAAGGCCCTGTGGAGACCTGAGAGACTGCTCTAAGGGGCTAGGGAGGTGCTGGAACCAACCTGACTGTGCCAGGGGTGAGCTGGGACTAATCTAGAGAAGTTGTGTGGAGGGTGAGAGCCAGGTCTCTGGTATTCCCCCCTTGATCTACCTCAGTTTAGGCCTCAGCCTTGTCCAAGTCAGGGAGTAGACACCCCCAAGCCTTCCACAACCCCACAAGCTGTGCCTGGGCCAAATTAGCCCATAGTAATCTCAAAGGTGATCTGATTATATGAGTGTCACTGTATGCTTTTAATTATTTATTGGGGGCACTGTATTTATTGTATTTAACCTATTTATTGCTTCACTGTATTTATTGGTGCACAATATTTATTGGTTTGCAGTATTTATTGCCTCAGAATATTTAATTGCCTGTATGTATTGCACTTGTATTTATGCCCTATTTATTTACGATCACCCCTATTTATTGAATCATTAAGCCAGTATTTATTTGACCTGTACTATTTAACAAAGCCTTGTATATTGTGATTGTTATTTATTTTATCCAATCAGCAACCAAGAGAAAAAGAAGATAAAGAAAGATATTTTCATAATTTTTACGGTGTAGAGTCGTTTTTGGAACGGATGCACGCATGGTTATTGTATGGGTATGTCGTATGCTTAGCACGGAGCCTGATTCCTGACCACTCGAGCCAAGCTACCACAGTGTGTTCGGGAAGCCCACCACCACCCTTCCGGTGTGGGAGTGGGTATTTCCAACAATGGTCAACGCCAAAAAGGCGTTTGACCTGGAAAATTGGAATACCCTTTTTTATGGTCTTCGCAGGTTCGGAATTCCTGCCCAGGTTATTAAAATGCTCCGGAACATTTATCAGGGGGCTCAGGCGGTATTTAGCACAAATTGTGTGGCCACAGTAAAAATAAACCGGGGGACAAGACAATGGAGTCTGCTTTCCCCTTTACTATTTACGTTTTTTATTGAACCCCTAGCCATCCAAAATCGAGAAAATGTTGCAATTAATGCTCCAATTTTGGGTATTGTCAAACTAAAGGTATTTGCTGACAATATTATCTTATTTCTTAGTCCCGATAGCCAGAATTTAGAACTGATTATAACAGAATTCAGCAAATTTGAATTAATTGGGGCCTATAAAATAAATCAAAATAAAACAGAAACCCTCGCTTTGAATTCGGATACAAATTTTCTTCCAGTCAATCTTAAGCACCAAGCCGCTAAACCCGACCCAATACGTTATTTGGGGATCGACGTCTCATCAACATCAACAGCTATACAAGCTGAATTATGTAGCTATGCAGGGTAAAATTAAGAAACTGCTGGATAATTGGTTGCTACTACCTTTAACTTTGATAAGCCGAGTATCCCTTATAAAAATGTCCATACTTCCTTTACTCGGTTTCCTTTTTATAAATATACCTATTAAAATTAATATCAGCTACTTTAAGGAGCTGGAAACAATGTTTAGACAGTTTGTCTGGGGTAAGAAGACACCAAGGGTTAAGCTCTAGTCGCTACAACTAGTCATCGATCAGGGTGGATTGGCCTTACCACATGTCCGTACATATTACGAAGCAGCCTTTCTAGATTTAACAGTTTGTTTATTAGTTTCAAATGGTTTAAAAGACAATTTCTTTTGGGATAAAATGGTGCAGGAAGCCGGGTCTCAGATCCTGATATTTTTAAAAACTTCTAAACTTTCCAAGAGGACGAGATATAAGACTTTGAAGGATTACTCTATCAGACTTCAATCCTTTTTTTAAACATGCTGGTTCTTCCGGGTTTTATTATGTAAAATTAGATGAATGCAAAAACCTCGTCCTCCAAATCCAATCCAGTCACCTTAGAAACTGAAAGGACTCTGGGTTAGAAGAGATAGGGCATTTCTCAATTCAGAACAGAGAAATCACCTGGCAAGAGGTGCAGATTAGGCGTAGGGACCGGAGGAAGGCAGTTCTTTTTAAATATTTACAGAGCCTATATCTTTTAAATAGACATAATTTCTAGGCCTGGGCGGCAAATTCCGTTCCGTTCGCGGAATTTGCGGAATTTGGGTAATTTCGCGTTCTGCGGAGAACGCGAAATTGCCCAAAAATCTGCCTTCCGAGACTTCGCGAAATTTTTTGCTTGTTCGCGTTCTCAATATGCGTGTTCGCGAGATATTTCACCCCGAGCACGCAAACAGCGATCGCGAACAGGAAAAAAGTATCGCGAACAAGCAACTCCGCCTGTTCGCGGAATTTCTGCATGTTCGCGGAGATTTTTTGCCATTTCGCGGAGATTTGCGTAACGCGGTCACGCAAATTCTGCCCACCCCTAATAATTTCTCATTTAGTGTGCCAGCTAAGTTGGTGACTGCCCTTTTTGGAGTCAAGTTTTTTTTTTTTTAACTGTTTTTATTGAGTTTTTAAACAATGAGCAAATACATAAAAAGAAAAAAGAAACAGATCACATTTTCAAGTATCACATGTGCTTGTTTACATAGAGGGCCGTGAATGTGCAATCCAATGAGGATTGGGCCAGCTTGTTATAATTATTCAGCGCACAAGGCAGCGTTAGGCATGTATGACCAAGGGGCCAGGCTACACAGACGGGGAGTCTTACCGTCATTTCGCAGTTCTTTGAGACAATATCCTCTGTCAGCAAAATAGATAGTACAAACATTAAAACAACATGCACATCACTCTTCCCATTCTACCCATTCCTGCCCCTAACAGTCAGCTGTTAGTCTTGATTCACTTTGCCATCTTGTTGCATTGCTTGATATTGTGAAATCAGACCCCAAAAGCTTTTCGGCCAACTGCAGGGGGGTAACAGTTCATTATAGACTTCCGATTGGGTATTACAATACAACATATCATTTTCCAATTCTGCAATCGTCGGGACGGGACCCCGCATCCAGCTCATTGCTAGCCTATGTTTCGCCAAGAGCAGACCCATAGCAACCAGTTTACTAAGGCTCTTACGGAGTGGTTTCGTGTAGCCCAAAATCGCCAGTAGGAGGTCTGGGGAGAGAGATAGACCCACGATATCAGTCAGCGCTTGAAAGATGCTCCTCCAATAACACTCCACAAGGGGACATTGCCAAGCTAGGTGGAGAAAACCAGCCCCCGGCATATCGCATCTCTCACAGCAATCAGTGTCTCGCAAACCATACCTACAGAGTCGTTTTGGAGTGTAATGGACCCTATGTAAGAATTTCAAATGGGCCAACCGATGGTGGCCATTCAGTGAGACTTTGCGGGTGGTCTCACAGCAGTAGTACCAGATAGCATCTGTGATTGGGACCCCAAGATTTACCTGCCATGCCAGCCGAGCCTTCGCTTATGAAGTGGCCTTTGTAAGTTATGCCGAGGTATACAGGCGAGAGACTAACTTCACAGGTGATGTTGACCGCAGCAGCTTAGATAGGGCCGGGATCTCCAATGGCTCCAAGAGCTCATCACCTAGTACCGCGCGCAGCGCATGGCGAGCTCTGAAGAAATAGAATTGCGTTAATACAGAGGGCCCCGTTACCCCAACAACCACCCCCTCCCATGAGCGCACCCTCCCGTCTTTGAACAGGTTGCCCGTGTCATGTATATTGAGACTGTTCAACAAGCGAAGAGCCCCTCACTCGGAGCTGAGAATAAACCACTGACACCACTCCACCCTCAGCTGAGCTCCATCATGCATAGGAAGCAGTATGTGCCAAGCATGGATTACAGAGCTGACCGAATCCAGCACTCCGCAGCACCTGATGGGAGGCTTAGTTAACAACCGTGGCAAGGGGTCCGGGGCAGCAGCCACTTTATCAATCTGGGGGTGTGGCAAATCTGGCAAGCCATGTACCCAGCTGTAGGCATACGAGGCCTGCACCACCCTGTAATAGAGTTCCAAATCTTGCGTGCCCGGGCCTCCCGCAGTGCAGGGTAAAGTAACTATGTTGAACGCTATACGCGGAGTCTTGCCCGCCCAAGCCAGACTATTCATCAATGTGCGCAGCTCCCTGAACCCAGGGCACCACCATGGGTATATTGGCGAAGAGAATGAGAAAGCAGGGGAGCACCACCATCTTCATCAGAGAAACCCTCCCCACCAGTGAAAGTGGGATCCTAATCCATCTGTCTATATCATCGCCTAACTTGGCAATAGCTCTGCCATAGTTGGCTCTGATCACTTGGTTCGCATCAGAGTGAACTATAATACCCAAATAACGGACCGGTTCGGAGGTCCACTGAAGGGGAAAGTCAAGAGGCACCGGCGCGGTATATGGAGTCAGCTGAAAAATGATAGATTTGTCCCAATTAATCTGTAGGCCCGAGAGACTACCTAATCACAGCACCTTGCGTGAACGTCTGGGTCGCAGATATACAAAAGCATATCGTCAGCGTAAGGCGAAACTATTAAATTGTATTTGGGAAAACGGAGGCCTCTGTTTACATGATATCCACGTAGCGCCCTCAGCAGGGGTTCGGCCGCCACTGCAAACAACATGGGGGATAAGGGACATCCTTGTCGAGTGCCCCGCGATATGTGAACTGGGGAGGAAACCGTGTCTCCAGTGCGAACTCGCGCCAGTGGCGAGTTTTACAGCACTGATATTAGTTGCAGAAATACCTCTACCATTTCCATACATTGCAACACGGCAAGCATAAACCTCCATTCAATGGAATCAAAGGCCTTTTCCGCATCGAAAAAGACCGCGGCCGCCTTTACTTCCATCCGGACATGTTGAAGGGCACCAAATACTGTTCTGATATTATAGGACAACTTACAACCCGGTATGAATCCAGCTTGCTCCGGACCAATCAATGAGGGCAATAGCAGGGATAGACGATTAGGCAATATTTTGGCAAATAATTTCGTGTCCACATTGAGCAACGAGAGTGGCCGATAAGAGGAGCATTTCTGGAGGTCTTTATCAGGTTTCTACAATGTAATGATCAGAGCCTCGCACATAGAGGGTGGCATGATCCCAGCAACTCCCATTTCCTGAAACAAGGAGCTCAGGTGTGGAACCAAAATGTCACTAAAAGCTTTCTAAAAGGACACTGTCAATCCATCCTGCCCTGGAGCACTGCCCTCCCGCATAGAGCTCAATGCCAATTTTATCTCCCGGACCTCAAGGGGTCGCATTAGGAACTCCCGGTGCCAATCCGTCAACCACAGGAACTTGATGTATTCAAGATAATTCAATATATCATAATCGCTAGGGGCAACTTTAGAGCTATATAGCTCTTGATAGTATCTATGAAACCGATCGTTAATATCTGACTGCTCTGTCAGGAGAGAGCCCTCCTCATCAGTCAGCTCTGCGATGACCCAAGCCTTCGTTCTACGACGGGCCAATGCCGCCAGCACCGAACCCGGTCTGTCGGCTTCTCCACATATTTTAACTGTGGCCTATTTACCCATGTATTTGACTTCGCTGCCTGCTTCTTGATGATACACATCAAGTGTGGTCTTCAGCAACTCCCGAGTCTGCGGGTTATGAGTAGCTGCCACCTCCGTCTCAAGTTGGGCTATTTGGGATTCCAAAAGAGCAAGCCTATCTCTGATAGAACGTAATACGCCGGCGTGTTTACTGATAGCCACCCCCATATAAAGGCCTTAAATGTCTCCCAGGCCGTGGCAAAGGAGTCTACAGAGCCATTGTTGTGAGTGAAAAACTCTGTGATAGCATCTGTGAGCGCAGACTTAAATACCACATCTAGTAAGGAGTATGGGGAAAGCGCCACAGGAACGAAGGAGGACCCGGCGAGGGTACATTACTCACTAGTAAAATGGGCGAGTGGTCCGAAAAAGTCCGAGCCAAGACGGAACAGTCCCGAATACTGGACAATAGAGTCTGTGAGATGAACCAGTAATCAATGCGAGTGTGAATATCATGAGCCGCAGAGTAATGTGTGAACCCGCCCCTGACACCAGTTCTAGCCCTCCAAACATCTACCAAGTGCAATTGTAAGGCTATATATTCGCAATGGCCCTGGCGGAAGCAGATGGAGGCCTGGGAGGGTCCTTTGAGCGGTCAAGCGCAGGATCTAAGACACAATTAAAGTCACCACCCCAAGCCATCGGCAGTGATTCACGGCCCTTGAGGAGTGCAAATATGGACTTGTAAAATTGCGGGTCGTCGTAATTTGGCCCATAAGAGTGAACAATAAGAAAATTCTGCCCTTTACCATAACATCTGGTTATGACATATCTACCAGCTTGGTCTGTCTCACGGTGTTCTAGTTGAAGCCCCTATGTAGGATTGATTCATGTCAACACACCTCTAGAGGGTGAAGTAAATCCCGCAGCATGAGAAAGACCTGTTGACTCAGTACCAGTGAACAACTCACTACCTGGGAGCAGATGAGTCTCCTGGAGCAGCGCAATGTCGACCTCCTTCCGCTTCAAGTACACCAGGATCTTACGCACCTTCCTGTGGTTATTGCGGCCCCTGATATTCCATGTCATGAGGCTCAACCTCCCAATATGAACCCGTCCCGTGTTGTGCTGTGACATGTATAGAATTCGTGCAATTGGTGTTGCTACCCTGTGAAGCCTCATGTGGAGCCCCCCACATTGTGAAAGCAATCAAGCATGTGATCATCAAAAGCATAAAAAACAGAACCCCACCAGACCCTCCCCACGCCCACGCCTCGCACTCCCAAACTCGGCTAAGGAAACAAAAGAAGGTTTAGAAAAAAAAACCACACAAATGCAACAAAAAAACCCAGAATTGCAGGGAAAAACAGTGTGTATCGCATTGGGGTGGATGTTACCAAGCAGCACCATAGTGTGCTATCACCCCGCCAAGCCACCTCATAAGAATAGTACCACTTCAACAACAGAAGTGTAGCAGCTAGTAGCAACATATACAGTGCTGAAATCGATTATCTCTCCCATACCAGAGCACCAAGTGGGCCGCCCCACACTCAACAGCCCTTCCAGCATAAAGAGGACTCCCATAAAATAGCACATTAGGAGGAAAATTTGCTAATACAACAGCCCGGTACAACAGCAAACCCCCCAACAAAAATATCGCAGCTCTTAACATAGCACAAGCGGAACTACAAAGTCAGGAGAAACCCAGACAGAGGCAGCCTCGTCACCTGCACATCAATCATTGTCATCAAGACTGTCAGTCGCCCCATCTGCGCAAGAGCTGTCCTTCCGCCCATTCCTACCCCTGCCAGCATTGTTCCAGTTTTTGAGAGCACGTTGAAGAGATTGCTGATCAGAAAAAATCTTTGCCTTCCCATCGAACAGTACATGGAGCCGTGCTGGGTAGAGCATAGCATATACAGCAACTTGTAGTCCCCGCACGGGAGGCATCCTCGGAAGGGCAACATACCCAAGCTCCCCAGGCCTGTTCAGGCAAACTACTCACAGGATGGAAAGACACCTCAAACTGTCACACAATGTCACTTATCAGTCATTTTCGTCAAGACCACTTCTCTCTGCAGTAGCTGGATCATCTGCTGTTATGTCTTTCCTGCACTTTCTGGACAAGTCCCACTCTTTAAAGGCTTTTTGCAGGGACTGAGGGTCAGAGAAAATCCTTGCCTTGCCGTCAAGCATCACTCTAAGCCTTGCCGGACACAGCATCGTGTATTCCACTTTGTGTTCTTGCTGCTTCCGTTTCAGAGGCACAAATTGTTTCCTTGCCTCCTGGACTCTAATAGTAAAATCCGGGAACAAGGAGAGAGAAGAGCCCTCATATTTCAAATCCCCCAGTTCTCTGGCCTTTCGCAGTGCCGCATCCCGATCTCTATAGTTGAGGAGCTTTGGTATTATAGGTCGAGGAGGAGCCCCCGGGGAGGCCTGTGTCCCAGCGAGCGGTGCGCTCTCTCCACAACAAACATAGAGGAGAGGGTCGCAGCACCAAGCAGCATGGTCACCAATTGTTCAATGAAAGTCTCCATGTTACCTGTCGCTGTGGACTCGGGCAAACCGGTAATGCGTAGATTGCTGCATCGCAACCTGGCTTCCAAGTCCTCAGCTCTGTCTTGCAAAACAGTCAAAGCTCTCTCCATTTGTTTTTGCACAGTTATAACATCAGTCTGCGCCTCCTCCGTTTCATTAATCCTGCGTTCGGCCATATCACCGCGTGTTTGTCGACTCTCTCAGTCATACAGTCCATCCTGTAGGATAGAGTATCTATTTTTGCATCTATCGCTGAGAGGCCTTTTTGCATAGTGGCAAGGATTGCTTTGATGCCACCAATAGGGTTGTCCGACATTGTGTCCGGTTCTGACGTCGCTGACTCCGCGGCGTCATCTCTATGTTGAGTTTGCCGTTGCTCAAAGTTCAACTTGGGCTGCATCTTATCTGGTTTGCCCATGGGAGCTTCAGGCAGGAGCAGGGCAGAGCAGGCAGAAGCAGGGCAGAGCAAACAGGAACTGTAGCAGCCATCTCCCCAGCTGCTCCGCGCAGTGGTGCACACAGGTGCCTGACAGGGGCTTCACAAAGGGGAAGGCTGCAGGTGATTTCCCCAGATGGCACACAGGGCTAATTCAAAAAACGGCGCAGTGCCCGCCTGTCCTCCCAAAAGAAAAAAACGTGGGTCTCCGCCTTTATAGCGCAGGGTGTGGCAAGATCTCACTATGGGCATTCAATAGCACTCAGCTTCAGCCCGGCACCACTGGGGAAGCGCACTGTGGGTGTGTAGCGTTGTGCTCACATGCGCTGCAATCCCAGAGACTCTCCACAGGGAGGCCCGCCCGCTCGGCAAGTAACCACACAATGAGGCGCGTCACTGCCTCCCAGCTGCGGAGGCTGCAGCACCGGAACCCAGCGGCAGATAGGAGCCCTGCTGTGACGCACTCCGGGGTAGGATCTTCAACAGGCGGGGGTCTCGCTGTCTCCGCACCGCAGCAGTTGTAAGGGTCAAGCAAGTATACACCTCCGCCGACAGCCCCTCTCGCTCTCCCGTAGTCAGTAATTTATACATATGTATATATATTAACTTTACAATAATTAATAAATGATTATCTCTAATTTATTGTAAAACGTTAAAATTATATAAAAAAATTATATATATATATATACATAATTTAAAATATAAAATAAATTCTACAATAAATGAAAACATTAAACAATGAAAAAATATTCAAACTTAAATTGCCTAATACAATCAATGCAGCAGTAGGAAAAGTGTTGGATAGCAGAATAATTACATTTACTATTCCAACTCCAGTGAGTGAGACAGTAGGGAAAGTGTTGGATAGCAGAGAGGTAAAAATTACTATTCCCACTCCAGTGAATGCACCAGTAGGGAAAGTGTTGGTTACTGTAGGAAAAAAAATACTATTCACACTCAAACACTTAAAAACATTTTTATCGATTAAGACATAAAAATAATAATAAAAATGAATAAAAACTATTAAAAGTTTTTAAATAAAAAGTATTCAACATATAAAAAGAACACATATTATAATATTACTTGCATATAAAAAACACTTACAAATACTCTATAAATATATAATAATAAATACATTTACAAATAAATATTTCCTTTCAACTAAAAAATATTTACAAAAAAAACAATTAATTACAAAATAAATGAATTTATTTTATTTCTTAACCTATAACACCACACCAATAACAAAACACTTCAAATGTTTTATTTAAATGTATTTACATATTTAACATGTCATGTCAATCATCTTTATTCAGTCAAATATATATGACCATAGAAGCACAACAAATATAAACTGCACATATATAAATACATAGTACACTACGTTGTCAAATCTCATTTCATTATCACACAGGTAAATAAGCATTATTAAAAATTTCAAACATTATCAAGTCTTAATACATTCTTAGTTATAATCCCCTTAAAAATATTTATAGTGTGTACCGATCTAAGATTCAACTATTCCTTATATTGGTACACGCTCATTAAAATACATACAAATAATCAATAATAGTGAAGGAATGCAGGGGGATAAGATCCTCACCAGTGGGTCCGCCATACCATCCTATTTCCACGCACTTATAATAAGTCATGTTACTAATAAAATACTGAGTGGATGTTTCGAAAGGGCAAAACGATTCAGTTTGCCTACATGGATCTTGGTTCACTCTTTCCTTATCAATCTGGAGTATTCATACCCTCCCGAAAAATATTTTTTCTGGTTTAAAAAATACTCCATAAAAAGCGTGACATTCTTACACATATGTCAATGGTCGGTAGTGACTGTAGAAAGAAATACGCTGGTCAACACTGAGCAAACGATTGCTGTTTTAAAAGATTTCTTAAATAATATGCCCTCCACTTCTTATAGAATCCACAAAACAAGACAACATGCATTATGCTCTGTATTGAGGAGCAGTCACAGGGGCATTTAGATAGATTTGAGGACCAGTCATTTAGTTCTGGGAAAGTGACCATACGATGAAAAACATCCATTCTAAAACGGGTTAAAATAAATCTATGCTTCTGAATCGGTACTACTCTCAATCAATCAATCAATCAAGGCATTTATAGAGTGCGCTACTCACCCGGAGGGTCTCAAGGCGCTGGGGGTGGGGGGAAGGGGGGGGGTGCTGCTACAACTCGAAGAGCCAGGTCTTGAGTAGCTTCCTGAACGTGAGATGATCCTGGGTCAGTCGAAGGTGGTTGGGGAGGGAGTTCCATGTTTTGGCGGCCAGGTAGGAGAAGGATCTTCCTCCAGCGGTGGTTCTGCGGATCCGTGGGAGGGTGGCGAGGCTGGCGGATCGGAGCTGGCGGGTGGGTGTGTAGAACGTGAGACGGTCGTTGAGGTAGGTGGGGCCTGTGTCGTGGAGGGCCTTGTGTGCGTGGGTGAGGTGTCTGAACGTGATTCTCTTGCTGACCGGGAGCCAGTTCAGGTCTCTCAGGTGGACAGAGATGTGGCTGTGACGGGGGATGTCCAGGATGAGGCGTGCTGAGGCGTTCTGTATGCGTTGCAGTTTCTTCTGTAGTTTGGCTGTGGATCCCGCGTAGAGGGCGTTTCCATAGTCCAGTCGGCTGGTGACGAGGGCCTGGGTGACCGTCTTCCTGGTTTCGGTGAAGATTTTACGGAGCATGCGCAGGGTGTTGAAACAGGAGGACGTGACGGCGTTGACTTGCTTGGTCATCGTGAGGGAGGAGTCCAGGATGAAGCTCAGGTTGCGTGCGTGGTCAGTAGGCTTGGGGGCAGTGCCCAGTGCCGGGGGACACCAGGAGTCGTCCCATGCGGAGGGGGAAGATCCGAGGATGAGGACTTCTGTCTTGTCCGAGTTCAGTTTCAGATGGCTACGTTTCATCCATTCCGCGACTTCTTTCATTCCTTCTTGGAGGTTGGCTCTGGTGGTGGCGGGGTGGTTGGTGAGGGAGAGGATCAGCTGGGTGTCGTCAGCGTAGGAAATGATGTTAAGGTTGTGTTGGCGTGCGATGGCTGCGAGGGGGCTCATGTAGACGTTGAAGAGGGTGGGGCTGAGTGATGATCCTTGCGGGACGCCAAAGATGATATTGGTGGACGATGATTGGAAGGGGGAGAGGCGGACTCTCTGTGTTCTGTCTGAGAGGAAGGAGGTGATCCAGTCTAGAGCTCCCTCTCTGATTCCGGCATTGTGGAGGCGAGTGGTTAGGGTGCGGTGGCAGACTGTGTCGAATGCAGCCGAGAGGTCGAGGAGGATGAGGGCGGCAGTTTCCCCTTTGTCGAGCAAGGCCCTGATGTCGTCGGTGGCTGCGATGAGGGCGGTTTCGGTGCTGTGGTTCGCTCGGAAGCCAGATTGTGATGGGTCGAGGGAACCATTGGTTTCGAGGAATGCAGTCAGTTGCTTGTTGACGGTCTTCTCGATGACTTTTGCGGGGAAGGGGAGGAGCGAGATGGGGCAAAAGTTTTTGAGGTCGGTGGGGTCTGCGGTGGGTTTCTTGAGGAGGGCGCTGATTTCTGCGTGTTACCAGCTCTCTGGGAAGGTGGCGGATGCGAAGGAGTTGTTGATGATGTTCCGCAGTTGGGGGGCGATGATGGCGTTGGCTTTGTTGAAGATGTGGTGTGGACAGGGGTCGGATGGGGATCCGGAGTGGATGGTGTTCATCATGCGGGTGGTGTCTTCTGTGCTCACGGGGTTCCAGGCGCGGAGGGTGGTGGTGGCGGGTGTGGGTTCGGTGGTGGGGTGCGTGGTCTGGGGGCCGAAGCTGTTGTGTATCTCGGCGATCTTGTTGTGGAAGAACAGGGCCAGTGAGTCGCAGAAGTCTTGTGAGGGCGTGATGTCGTTGTTGCTGACGCTGGGGTTGGAGAGCTCCCTGACGATGCTGAAGAGTTCCTTGCTGTTGTGGGTGTTGTTGTCCAGTCTTTCTCTGAACACTGTCTTTTTGGTAGTGCGGATCAGTTGGTGGTGTTTTCGGATGGCGTTTTTGAGGGCTGTCATGTTCTTTGTTGACTGGTCGTGGCGCCATGCTTTCTTGAGGGTCCGGCAGGATTTCTTGGAGTTTTTGAGGTCGTCGGTGAACCACGGGGCTTTCTTGCTGCCGGTTCTGGTGAGGGGGTTCTTCAGTGGGGCCAGGGTGTCGGCACAGTCGGTGAGCCATCGTGTGAGGTTGCGGGCTGGTTCATTGGGGTCCGTGGTGTGGGTGGGAGGGTTCTGGCTCAGCGAGGTGGTGAGCTGGTCTGTGGTGATCTTGTTCCAGCATCTTCTGGGGATCTGTTGTGGGTGGTAATGGGTCGTTGTTTTTCTGAAGTTGAAATGGACGCAGCTGTGGTCTGTCCAGTGTAGTCCGATGGAGTGACTGAAGGATACGTGGTTGCTTGAGGAGAAGACGGCGTCAAGCGTGTGTCCCGCGTAGTGGGTGGGGGTGTTAACCAGTTGCTTGAGTCCGAGGTTGGCGAGGTTGTCCAGTAGGGCAGTGGTGTTGCTGTCATTGTTGTTTTCTAGGTGGAAGTTGACGTCTCCTAGGAGGATGTAGTCTGGAGAGGCGAGGGCAGCCGGGCTGATGAAGTCTGCTATGGCTTCGCTGAAGTGAGTGCGCGGTCCTGGGGGTCTGTAGATGAGGGTACCTCTGAGGGTGGTTGTGGGGTCGGTGTGTATCTGGAAGTGGAGGTGCTCGGCGGTGGTGAGGGTGTCGTCGGAGTTGGTCGTGACGCGGATGGTGTTTTTATGGACGATGGCGATGCCTCCTCCTGTTTGGTTGGTGCGGTCCCGTCGGGTGATCTTGTAGCCGTCCGGGATGGCTATGGCGATGTCGGGAGCTGAGGAGGCATTTAGCCAGGTCTCTGTGAGGAAGGCCACGTCCGGTGCTGTCATGTCCAGGAGGTTCCAGAGTTCGACGGCGTGCCTGTGGATGGAGCGGGTGTTGAGCAGGATGCACTTGAGGTGTTTGGTGTTGGGGCCTGGTCTGGCAGGTGCGGTGCTGGTCTGGAGGCAGGTGAACTTGCAGGCCAGGCAGGTGAAGGGTCCGTGGGTGCGTTTCGGGCTGGCAGGGTGGCAGGCGTTGTTGCGGCCGGTGTTGAGTGCGAGGAGGGTGGCGGTGTCGTAGGTCAGATGGGTGGGATGGCAACGTTGACGGCCAGGGGTCTTGGCGCTGGGCGCGGTCCAGGTGCGGACGGGCGCAGATGGGCTTGCCTTCGGCGCGCCAGCGGCGCGTCCGCTGCGCCGCCGCGCAGCGGTCACCATAAGAGGGAGGGAGGGGAGGAGGGGTCAGCTGGGAGGCGGGAGGGAAGAGCCAATAGGAGCAGGGGGAGGGCGGGGCCGCACAGGAGACGGCAGCGGGAAGACGGAGGGAACGGGAAGGGAAACAATCCAAGTACAAACACTGCCAATACACGGGGTACAAAAAAATAAGAGGAGGGGGCGGGCAGGCACTCACCACGCGAGGTACAGAAAATAAGAGGAGGGGGCGGGCAGGCACTCACCACGCGGGGTACAGAAAATAAGAGGAGGGGGCGGGCAGGCACTCACCACGCGGGATACAGTGAATGGAGAGAGGGGGGGCGGGCAGGCGCACAGGACCAAGCAGGCCAGGCGGCGATCGATCAGAGCGCCGATCTGGGGGAGGAGCAGGCGTCAAGATGGGCAGGCAGGAGGAGCTGCAGCGGTGGAGAAGTGACCTACCCGAGGGTCAAGGGTCACTGACTCCGCCGCGCAGCGGTTGCCATAAGAGGGAGGGAGGGGAGGAGGGGTCAGCTGGGAGGCGGGAGGGAAGAGCCAATAGGAGCAGGGGGAGGGTGGGGCCGCACGGGAGGCGGCGGCGGGAAGAAGGAGGGAACAGGAAGGGAAACAATGCAAGTACAAACACTGCCAATATACGGGGTACAAAAAAATAAGAGGAGGGGCGGGCAGGCACTCACCACGCGGGGTACAGAAAATAAGAGGAGGGGGCGGGCAGGCACTCACCATGCGGGGTACAGAAAATAAGAGGAGGGGGCGGGCAGGCACTCAGCACGCGGGGTACAGTGAATGGAGAGAGGGGGGGCGGGCAGGCACACAGGACCAAGCAGGCCAGGCGGCGATCGATCAGAGCACCGATCTGGGGGAGGAGCAGGCGTCAAGACGGGCAGGCAGGCAGGGCTGCAGCAGTGGAGAAGTGACCTACCCGAGGGTCAAGGGTCACTCTCAAATATAATTGCAAATCATAACTGGTTAAAATAAGCTGGTTTCTTAAAACAGTTGGCTTTAACAATTCAGTGGACATCCTTATGTTCGCTAAGTGTTTTATACAGTCAGCTTTTAAATCTTTCCTGCTGACTACAGCTAGAGATTCTGGTTTATTGAAATAGTCAGAGTGCCCCAAATCCTGGCACAAGGTTTCATTATATCTCAACCATGGATTTCTTGTATACGGGGGTGATTTTAAGCAATCCATTATAACAGAACGATTTAGGGCAGTGTACTCAGATGACCAAACTTTGTGCCACAAGAGAAGTGGTTGAATTTTAATTAAGTCAGCAATAAACGCTATACCCAGCTCCGTGTGGCACACAAAAGTAGAAGCACTTTTCAGCGTAGCAAGCAGGTATCACAAAAAAATTAATTCCCACTATTTGTAGGGCAGTAGAGCCTGCATACCCCATATGCCAGCCCCATATAATGCTTTACTAACACATTTTGCCTTCCATATAGTAAGCATCTCTCTAGGGGAATTTGTGCCCAATCTGTTGGCAAATTTCCGTAAGGCCATACACGCACTTATGAATAACTGTGCCCTGGTCTTGATGGCATCATTCCACGTACCATCTTTATTAAAAAGGGCACCCAGGTACGAAGAGTTATTTGTAAATTCAATAGTAGTGTCCATGATTCTAATGGGGTGGCAATTACCATTTTTTTTGCCGCACTTCATTATAAAGGTTTTTCTTTGATTCACCTGCAAATCAAGGTCCTGCATATATTTCACAAAGTCATTAAGCACTGCCTGCATGGAATTTGGGGTGCGTGGCATCAAAATGGCATTGTCCGCGTACAGGAGGGCGGGCACCAGACGATGTCCGATTTGAGCAAGATCTTTAGGTTGAAGGTTCAATGCAGTGCCAACGTTATTAATATAAAGCGAGAATAAAAAGGGGGCAAGAACGCAAACCTGTCTCACCCCTCTTCCTATGTTAAATGGCTATGTCCATTCTCCCCTCGCCCATATCTGACCTTGGCTTCCGTGCCAGAGTACAGATCCCTCAAGAAGGAGATAATAGTGGTGTCCACGCCCATATTTGACATTATTGCTCATAGCTTAGCGTGGTTTACACAGTCAAAGACAGAGGATAGGTCGACAAACCCCAAGAACAGGTCCCCGCCCCTAATCATGATATATTTCCCCTACTAGCATACTCAGGTTAAGGCTCTGTTCAATGGTTCCTACCCCAGTTCGAAACCCGTATTGTATGTCAGTCAAAATACCCCTTGAATCAGCCCACTCTTGCAGCCTGTTTAAAATTATTCTTCCACTACTTTTACTAATGAATCATGCAGTGCAATCGGCCTGTAGCAGGCTGGATTGTGCCGGTCCCCTTTTTTATAGATAGGCACTATTATCGATTCTGCCCATGTAGGAAGAAATTCTGAGGCACAGCAGGCCCTTAAAACAACAGTTAAAATAGGGCCCCAATGAGATATGTTAGCTTTATACAAATTCACAGGGATGGCATCCGGGCCAAGAGCATTACCTCCTTTGCTGGCTGTTATAGCGCTGATCACTTCCTCTAGGCTGATTGGGATAATGTTGGAAGATCGACCCAGGGCTAAATCTAAATTGCCATAAGAATTAGTGGCCTGGATAGTATCAGGTATCGGGATCGTAGCAGCATATATGGCAGAAAAGTGATGAATCCACTTAACCTCAGGTATTGCAACCATGATCCCGAGGCCGGTGTCCTCCCTCAATGATGCAGAGTTTACTATCTTCCAGAATAAGTTGTTATCATTTTTTGTGCTAGCTTCACATAAAGCGTCTCAGGCCTCTTCCCTTACCCTAATTTTCCTTTGTTTCATGGCCTGTTGATAAGTGGATCTGCAATACTGGATCTCTGCTCTGCACCTAGGGATTTTGTGTAGTGCCTTTTTAAGCTTCTTGTTAGCCTTAGTACATTGTGGGTCAAACCAGCCCTTTTAGCCTTCTTAGTTTTCGCTATCACTTGTAAATTCTCCTTTACCGTCTCGGAAATGGATAACAATGCGTTAATAATCTCATTTGAATGAGATGTGTCATCTAAACAGGTCTCAAAGGCTTCCCTCTTGTTTCTAATTAGGTTACCCAAAAAACCCTCTGGGTAACCTGATGCAATTGTAGCGAATATCCATTGAGGGTGGCTAACTCAAGCTGTCCGTCAGTGGCATGGTAATGTCCATTCTCTTTCCTAATTAATAGGGCCTTTGAGATTTGCAAAAATTGCAGATAGTGATTGCTGAATAGTATATTGTGAGTTTTAAAATTAAAGGCATAACAATTCAAATTATTTGAGGTTAGGACGTAATCAATAATGCTATGATTATTCCTCCCGTTAAAAGTATACCTAAAGGGGACATATGGGGTTGAAATTTCATTTGAAAAGGATAAGTTTCTTGTATAAATAAGTTCATTTAATTTATCTCCAAAACAATTATGGGTAAAATGTGTTTTAGCCGAACCATCTAGGTTATTCAATCTGCATACTTTCTCAGTGGACAGGCTACACAAGTGAATATTGAAATCACCTCCCCACACAATTGATAGCTTTTTCTTATTGGTATCATTCAGTTTTTCCAGGTAATCATACAACTTCTGTAGATGTATTATAATTTTGCCATTTGTGGCATTATTATACAAATTGATCACAGCTATCCTGATAGGGCCAGGGCCTTCACATACAATCACTTGAAAGAAAGGGCTGATTAATTCTTTCACTAATATTGCAGGTGGTAAATCATTAGAGACAAAAGTGCATAGGTCACCTTTGGGTCTACCATGAGGGTATGGAACAGCGGGGACATAGAGAGTTCTATACTCATTAATGTGAACCGGCTCAACCAACCAAGTCTCCAGAAGGCAAATAAAGTTAACATTTTCAATGAATTCTAACCACTCAGGATTAATAATTTTATTTCGCAGTCCTGCCACATTCCCCCCAAAAAAGCCAATATTCTCGTTAGAGGATAAGGGGGAATTCTCTGAACTAATAATTGGCGATGAATCACCATTTTGTCTGATGGATTGATGAGCAGGTGAGCATCGGGTGGCAAACTCAAGCCTGCAGTTTCATTAGTCTCTCCCTCCCTTCTAGAACAATATATTTCATTTATCCCCTCATGTCTCTGCTCAATTACTACCTGGCTCACCATGACTGGTCAGTCTATTTCATCCTGATTTTCTAATTCTTGATATCTGTTATAAGTTGACACATTATATAGCTGGTTGGTTAGTGGTGGATGAAGATTAGGAAGGGGAGGCCGATTATAGGCTGTCATTGCTCTGGGTTGGTAAAAATAGCCTAGTGGGAGTGCAGAGCTCATATTTGAGGTGATATAAGTAGGCCTTGTTCTGTTTAAGACAGTCTCCACCAGTCTAGGTATTTTAAAAGACAGAACTTTGCAATCTCCTGGTAGGGATGACTGTGACCTGCCCACCCATTTTATTCGTCTTACCATCTTTAGACCTTTAAATAGGTGTTCTGTCAGACCGGTCTCACCCCTAGCCAGTTTAATGACTTATTTCTAAGTGAAGTCCAAGATTCTGAAGTCTGGCGCTGTAAAGGTGGGACATTAGATAACACAATTACATAAGGGGTAGCAGCCGATGGAAGATCTAAAATCTCTGATAGTTGTATTTGTTCAGCTGGGAAAAATATTAGTGGGCGAGGGAGGAACGCTATCTATTTGATTTCTTTCTTTGGAACCTAGGGCAGTATACTCGTTAAATGTGATATCCTGTGAGCTCTTGGAGCCTGGGTGAGTTGTCTGGCTCACTATGTTAGTTACATTTGGCGATTACTATCAGTTAAAGCATTCGCCAAACTCCCATTTTTCAATTGACTGTTTAGTTGATCCAAACAGCTCGCACATTTAGTTCTGATTTCTTTTAGCCGTGTATTAATAGATTCTAAGCTACTTTTTAAATGTTGCTCTAATTCTTTGACTGCTGAACATAGGGGCTCATTACGATGGCAGATGGAAAAGCACTCCAACCACCGTGGTTGCGGAAAGAGAACGCCTGCATGTACCGCGGCAAAACTGGCTTGCACCTTACAATGCCAAGATTGAAAAATCTGACCGCAACGGTCAGATTCCACAAAACTCAGCCCGCAATGTCCAGAAAACCCGAAAAGCTGACCGCGTCTGATGAAAATGCTGCGGAAAGCACCAAGAATGCTGATCAACAAGCGGAATGATTACAAGTGAAATTATGACAAGATGGCGAAACTAGCAGAACGATCAGTCGTTTCCGACCGCTGTGGTTGCACGAAAAGATGAATGGCAGAGCTGGCGGAATGACCATTGCGTTCAGACAGGTGCAGTCGCGCGGAAAGAAGAATGGTGGTCAAATGCAACCACACAACAAGGCTACCAAGTGTGGTTGATTGTTTTCCACTGCTTCCCAAAAACTTTTGACACACCCCAATGACACACCCCCATAGCATAAAAAAATACAAATCCCAGGTCAACACAGAAAACACACCTGACATGAATACTCCATTTGGACACACCCACATAGCTGTCTAAACCCAACCCCTTCCCTGGCCAGCATCCTTTGCACAACTCCAGAAGTGAAGGGCCAAACACCACAGAACAAAGGAGGGGTAAATCATCACACATCACACCATCACAACCACCCACACCACCAACACCAATACACATCTCACACATCTACACCACCACCTGCACTTGTCACCCATTTGCACATCACACACCATGGCACAGAACAAAATGACAAAATTCACAGACAATGAGTCGTCAGTCATGGTAGATGAAATAATCAGAGTAGAACCATATTTGTTTGGAAGCATGGTCCAACAGACACCAGTATTGAGAAAAAAGCAAATGTGGGAAAGGATAGTCAACAAAGTCAATGCAGTAGGGGCCACACTGCGCACACTGCGTGACATCCAGAGGAGGTGTCATGACCTCAAGACAGGGTGAAATACCATGCCAACAGGAACCATGAGGCGGCTCAGATGACTGGCAGTGGTCCTCCCATTTCATCACTAAAATTCACTGAATGGGAGGAGAATGTGTTTGCCATACTGCATCCAAAGAGTCTCATAGGAATAGCCGGGGGAGTGGAGGCCGGTAAGTACCAACAAATGTCTCCCATTACACTGCCATGTACTGTCTTGCAGAACTAGAAAGCAACACAACATACTCTTCCCAACACTTGTCTCACATATCTACCATTTCCTTCCTCTGAAACACCTCAAAGGTAGCTCGCAATATTCCAATTAGTGCATGTGTACAGGCAGCCAGCACTACAACTCTCACCAGGTACCCTTGTCCCACAACTGAGCAAGATGGAGCACTCCCCCCACCCAGAACCACGTGGCAGACATTTCATTGCTCTCCTCAAACTTACAGGTAGGTAGCCATCTTGCCAGAGAAGGGTGTTGGTGGATAGGCAGCCAGCACTACAGCTCCCACCAGGAGCCCTTGTCCCACAGCTGAGCAAGATGGAACACTCCCACATCCAGAACCACGTGGCAGACATTTCATTGCTCTCCTCAAACTTACAGGTAGGTAGCCATCTTAACAGGGAGGGGGGGTTTGGGGATAGGCAGCCAGCACTGCAACTCCCACCAGTCATCCTAGTCCCACAGCTGAGCAAGATGGCACACTCCCCTCACCCAGAACCATGTGACAGACATTTCATTGCTCTCCTCAAACTAACAGGTAGGTAGCCATTTTAACAGGGAGGGGGTTTGTGGATAGGCAGCCAGCACTACAGCTCCCACCAGGAGCCCTTGTCCCACAGCTGAGCAAGATGGAACACTCTCCCCACCCAGAACCATGTGGCAGCCATTTCATTGCTCCCCTCAAAATTACAGGTAGGTAGCCTTCTCATGCTCTCTTGTTTCACCCCTGAGCAGAATGGAACACTCCCCCCACCCAAGAGCCATGTGGCAGCCATTTCCCTCCACTGTCTTACCTAACAGGTAGGTAGTCAGTGGATGCACCCTGTCATCCTTCTCAAAATGCATGGAGCCATATGACCACAACATCTCTCACATGTCAGCCAACTCTGTATAGATTCAAATGTTACATCCAGTGTGTAGACAGCTGAGCACATGTAACTGTCACAGAAAGTACACTTTGACTCACCAAGTCACATGTGAAGTAAATTCAGGGCCCAATCATTCACAGCACAGAATGCACTGTGTAAGTGCCATGTTGTCAGAGCATGAAGGCCCATATGAACCCAAAACATGCACGGTCAATCTGTCAAACAAACAAACTTACATGATATGAAAGAACATTTAAAATATAATTTTGTCTAGTTTTTGCATAGCTGAAACAGATGCTATGAAGAGTAAACAAAAACCACGCATTGAAAAAAGTTGATGTGCACCAAGTTGGTAGATGATGACATGTCCTTGTAAACACACTATCTGTACATGTCCCATGGTTGTAATTGACATGACACACTAATGACAAGTAATGTATGTACCTCAACATCATGTCATGATGCTTATTATCTTTCAGCCATACCAAGTGATTGCAATGTAAAATGTTTGGCCTATCAAATGTAACATCCAAACATCTGACACCAACCTTGTGGAATGCACTTAACTGACAATCTAACCTCTATTCAACAGGAGATCCCCAAGCAACAGCTGCTGAAAAGACCAACAACCAGCAGAGCCAGTTTTCCCCCGGGACATGAACTCTCTGATGCTGACTCTATAGGTTTCTCGGATGAGGAGCAACAACCTGGCCCCTCATGACTGCCAGGGCGCACTCCATCTCAGGGCCTCATTGTCCTCACCACTACCACCACAATCAACACACCAGCGACAACCACAGCGCTGACCCCTGCTACAAAGACCTGTGCTACAGCCACCTCCACCATCACCACTGCTGCCTGCAACACTGTCCCTGCCTCAGTGGTTAGCAACAATACCACACAAGCCGAGAATGCCAGAGAGAGTGTACGGGTGTGTCGACTTCCAATGTCACGGGTCCGTGTCAGCAGGGCAGTTGGGATGGCAACTGGGGGACAATCACATGAGGACACTGAGACAGAAACCCTGGCCACCATTGCAAGAGCCCTTGGTGCATACCAACAGAACCAGGGACAGATGGGCCAGGTTGTTGAAGAACTGGGTGAGCTCTCTCTGCTGCAGAGGTACATGGACACACGAATGGGCCAACTTGTGGATCTCATGGGCCAGCTTGTAGGTGTTCTGAGGGACATACATGCTGCTCAAATCACGGCTCAACCCCCTTCCAGTGGCCAGCCTGCTGAAACACTCACCACCTCAGCTGTGGCCACAGAGAGGGGTGAGTTGCAAGATAATGACTCCTCAGGTCACTCTGAGCCTGCAGCAGAGGCATCCCCTGCCAAATGCAAGAGGGGACCTCCGAGAAACACCACCGGAGGATCACGTGGCAAACCACCAACCAAAGTCAAGTTGCTGAGCCAGCCATGGTGGCACTTGTGTTGCCCTGGACATTGACTTTGTTGATTATCCTATCCCACATTACCATGTTGATGGAAGGAGTTTGCTGGACTGTGTCATTACATTAATGTGGGGACTACTCTTTTTGTCTCCTTTACCATCACTGACAACTCATACACTCACTATGCACAAATTTCCTAACATCTACTTTAATTTTAACCCAATCTAATTGAAAATAAACACTATGTACACACCCATGCCTTTGTGTCAGTTCCATGTTTATCACAATATGTACAATGTCAACTCTAATTCCAATGTACCGCAAGCTCTGATTGTGACGAGACATTGATGAGGTGAAGGAACCTAGAAAGACACAAGAGGATGACATTTAGTTGTCAGGTGATGCCGTTACAACAAAAACACACCACTGGTCAACATCGTACAAGACCCATCACACATAACAATGACCAACACCATCAACATAGACATGAGGTAAGTGGAAAACAATATACTGTGCCACACACATCAGCCATTAGCAGTGAGCCAACAACAGCCAGCAGCCAAACACCTCATCTATGCGTTGCCACTAACAGCAAAGCCAACAGACAATGTCACTGTTGTGCAATGTTACTTACACTCAAGGGAAGTAGTTGTTGATGAGCTGTTGATGCAGGTCAACACCTTCATTTTCTTCAATATCATTCTCACTGGGCATGTGTGGATTTGCAGCAGGGGGCATATGCTGCTCATCATTGTCCAGGATCAGGGGATCTCTTTGCGCAAGGCCAGGAAATGTGGACTTCAGAAGCCCAAAAGCATGCTCCACTACACGACGTGTTTTCCCATGTGCATCATTGTAGCGGACTTCCCCCTCGGTACTTGGATTACTCAGTGGGCTCAGCAACCAAGGCCGGTTGGGACACGCAGAGTCACCTAGGTGTGAGATACACAGATCAATGTTGTAATACAAACAGTTGATGAGAACAGCATGTCACACATACAGCACACTACTTGTCTCAGCGTACTCACCAACAAACAATGCATGCTCCGGATGCAGATTTTCCATCAATTGTGGGATGATGCTGTTACCCAGTATGCAGGAATCATGTGCAGAACCCAGAATTTGGCACATACATGGGAGATATTCATATCCCCTTGGCATACCACTTGCACATTAAAGGAATGGTAATGCTTCCTGTTAAGGTATATGTGCTCAAATGCTTGTGGTGGAACTAGGCCAACGTGTGTGCAGTCAAAGACTCCAACAACATTAGGTATGTGTCCAAGGTCATAAAAATCACCCTTCACATCTGACAATTCATGTCTCCTTGGAAAGTGGATGTAGCGGTTCTTGTAGGTCAACAATGCAGACGGGACATCACGTAGCATCATGCTGAACATAGCTTGAGACATCCCACCGACGATGGCCACAGTGTACTGAAACGAACCAGTGGCAAAGAAATGCAGGGCGGCCATCACCTTAACTGTTGATGTCAAAGCTGTCGGATAGGTTCTGTGAGGCCTCAAATGGGGCTCCAACTGAGCACATAGCTCTTGAAGGGTAAGGCTATTCAGATGGAATTTCCTTTTGATGTCCTCATCCTCCATGTTTCCCAGCATTGGGAAAGGCTGATGCACATTTGGTCGTCTCCTACGTATTCTGAAAGAGGACACATGTAAATGTAATTCACAGATGAGATGTGGCAAACATCTTACATAATAAGTACCAACATTGAGAGGACTGTAAAAACAGCTCAATACACAAGTCACATGCACAGACACCTTGATCTCATGTAGTCATACATGTGGTCAGTATGTACATACTAACTACTTCCAAATCAGATTCAGACTATGTGAATGGTAAATGGTACACTCCTACATCTTGTGTCACCAGCCCTGGGTGTAGCTGACACAGCACATGTGGCAAACAGCAACAGTGCTGAGTTGTACATAGCCACTGTCCCTGCACAAACTTCTTGCTTTAGTCTCACTAAGCACAACATTTTTACACAATGAGCACAGTGTGTGTAAGCTGGAAAACCATCTTGATAAATGCAGCTCTGTACACAGGGATATAGGCACATTATGTCGTCTGTCCATCATGACTGTGGGATGAGTTTTCATTTCACACATTGGCATGTCCACAAATATGCGACTCTATTACACCTCAAATCTGTATACATGCACACAAATATCATATTTGACATGTGAGGAAGTACATACCAATGCATGTACTCATGTGTACTGACATGACATGTGTGGGCATCATTGAGTTAAATGTCACACTCTCATTTCACTTTACAACTAGGTGCAACAATATAGTGTAAATGTATAGTGATCAGTGATGAATATTGCCAAGTGGCAATGCAATAGCACAATGTGTCCAAAGGTGCGGTTGGTGGACACCTCCTATGCCAATGCCAATGTAGCCAATGGGAACCGCCATCGCGGTAGTGCAATACAGTTTTGAAACTTGCGGTAGGCATGCTCCACCACTGCGGTCATGGTCATTGTATACAATTGAAAGATGCCGGATTGCGTTAGAGACTACCTAGCCCCCCGCGGTGTGACACCGCCTATGCCAATGCCATTGCAGCCAATGGGAACCGCCATCGCGGTAGTGCACTACAGTTTTGAAACTCGTGGTAGATGCACTCCACCACTGCGGTCACGGTCATTGGATACAATTGAAAGATGCCGGATTGCGGTTGACACCACCTGGCTCCCGCGGTGTGACACCGCCTATGCCAATTCCATTGTAGCCAATGGGAACCGCCATCGCGGTAGTGCAATACAGTTTTGAAACTCATGGTAGGCATGCTCCACCACTGCGGTCACGGTCATTGGATACAATTAAAAGATGCCGGATTGCGGTTGAGACCCCGTAGTCCCCATGGTGGGACACCACCTATGCCAATGCCATTGTAGCCAATGGGAACCGCCATCGCGGTAGTGCAATACAGTTTTGAAACTCATGGTAGGCATGCTCCACCACTGCGGTCACGGTCATTGGATACAATTAAAAGATGCCGGATTGCGGTAAAGACCACCTGGCCCCCGGGTTTGACAACCCCTATGACAATGCCATTGCAGCCAATGGGAACTGCCATCACGGTAGTGCAATACAGTTTTGAAACTCGTGGAAGGCGTGTTCCGCCACTGCGGTCACGGTCATTGGATACAATTGAAAGATGCTGGATTGTGGTAGAGACCACCTGCCCCTCGCAGTGTGACATCGCCTATGCCAATGCCATTGCAGCCAATGGGAAATACCATCGCGGTAGTGCAATACAGTTTTGAAAATCACGGTAGGTATGCTCCGCCACTGCAGTCACGGTCATTGGATACAATTGAAAGATGCCAGATTGTGGTTGAGAAGAAAAACCACTGGAGTATAACCCATAAACCAAGCTGAGATCTGGGTAGGTACTCAGGTGGTCTCTACTGCAATCCGGCATCTTTCAATTGTATCCAATGACCATGACCGCAGTGGAGGAGCACGCCTACGCCTACTACGAGTTTCAAAACTGTATTGCACTACCGCAATAGTGGTTCCTATTGGCTACAATGGCATTGGCATAGGCGGTGTCCCACCGCAGGGGCCAGGTGGTCTCAACCACAATCTAAATACAACAATGCCTCAGCCGGATTCATTAAGACTTATTCTATTTGTATGTACAAGACATTACGACAAAAGAACAAAAGGCGAGAGAATTCAAGATATTTGTTAAATGTGCCCTTGGGCATCATATATTTTTTAGAAGACCAAAAAATGCACACAACAGTTGTGACAGCACTGTTAGGCATAAATGCAAAGGCAACCCTAAAGAAAAGTGCACATGGTGCTCGTGACAGAAAGTGACGGCGCAAGTGACAACGTGAAAGGACACCACAGCGTACGGCGCAAGAGAAAATACAAAATATATACAGGATAAAAAGGTTCACACAGAAATTATTTCAAATACATAGATTGTCATTTTCAATGTTTTGGAGATCCAAAATTCAAGGTGCGCCTGAAGTGTTTTGGCTGGTGGGCAGGGGTCGACGGCGTTTCGATCCTGTTAAATTAGAATCATCTTCAGGACCAGGGTGGCCTATTTGAAGAGTGCTGTGTGAAGAAATGGAAGTATCAGAGCGGCTGGGGGAGTGAAAAGGGAGAAGTCGGAAAATTTCCAGAAGAGGGAGGGAGGAGAAATATGCCCACCTGATGCACGTAAAACTTGGTGCTAGCACAGAAAAGGGGAGAGTCGCTGTAATGGTCGAACCAATATTGGACAGGGCGTCAGAAATGAGCATCCAGAAGAAATCTAAAAAGAAAAACATGCTGCCGTGAGTGAAGGAGTAGGGAAAAAGGAGGGAAGGTAGGGGGGGGTGTTTGTAGGGGTGTAGGAGCGGGGGATGTAGACGGTGAATACGGAGGGCAGGAAGGGGAATTCAAAACCAGAGCGGGAAAGACACTCACCGGCTGGAGGCGGCAATCGAGAGAAGAAGAGAGTCAGTTGCAGGGATACAACCCTGTTCGGTTCTGTCAAGGTTCGGGCAGATACCTATTCAAAGGAGAGTGGTAGCAAACAGTGTGATTAGGGAACCTCTGTATGGAGGTAGGGGTTGGTAAGAAAAGCGTGGATGTAGCAATCGGGGCTTACCTAGTGGTAAATAGAAGAAAATTCAATTCTGGAATAAATCCAATGCTTCTGAGTCACCGGGATGCCACGGTTGTGTGCAAAATGCAGCCGGTGTCTTGGACAGGAAACCGTAGGACTGGTTTTGTAAAAGGAAATGCGTGCGCCGTGGGTGATGACATGGGGGGCGCTGATTGGTTCACTGGAAGGGGGCGGAGCGTAACTAGGGACGCCGGTGAGAGAGATTCGCGTAGAAGGAAAGGGAAACAGAAAAGGTGCTTGAGAATACAGAAGTTGGCAGAGGTCCAAGGAAAAGAAAGGAAAGATCCGTGATGTTTTCGAAATTACAGAATGTTTACAAAGTTGGAACAATTTGTAAATTCAAACAACTAAGCGCAAAACATTCAAGGACTGTGGGCATAACAAAGGTACATGACTGTAGGGGGAAAGATGACATAATGCATAAACAATATTTGAAAATCATGTAAAATTACAGTATACAATATGTGAAATATCATGTTGTAAGCTTTGTCAAAGGTGGACACGCCCAATGTAGTGTGGTACGGTCAAATGAAGCAATGTTTGGGAACCCACCAAGTGGGTTAAAAGACCCCTCATACACCAACCTGGTTGGTGTCATGCTTCATCATTGGGGCCCCAACCGGGTGGCCGAATGCCTCCCGGTTGTGCTGCGACGCCTGACTACAGCGGAGCTGGTGTGGTGCAAAAATGTGATGTGGTGATAATTTAAAAAATACCGCTGAGAATCCTTACCATTGGAAGATTTATTATTGGCGGCTCAGGGTATTGGTTAAAAAGATACGTGATGCAACTAAATGGAGAAGTAATTATCTGTTAGTTGGCTATGTGGTGGGTCTACATGTTTCAGCTCTCGAATAAAAGTAATGAGGAGCTTTCATCAGGACCAGTGTGAAGTGAGTGGCAAAAGGTGAAGTGCCACGTGGTGAAAAAAATTAATTAAAAATATAAGTTACCTACACACTCGCTAAGGTGTGTGGAACGCGGTGTCAACACATTAGCGGACACTGTGGCGCAAACACTATGGCTGAGTGAAGGCGCTGTGCAGGAAGCGGGAGGGGGGCGCTTCTTAAACTGAATTGGTTATGAAGCTACCATCGCCTTGCACCTACTGTGGAGGGGGTATCGTAGTTTTGGACAATGACAAATATGATCTTGAGATTAAAAGACAACTCTCAAATACTGCTCATTACCGTAAACTCACCCAGGATCCACTCCCAGACCTGAAAAGCAAAATTCAACACATCACAAAGCAAGCACAGACCAGAAATATCATTTCTACCAAAGAATTCACTTTCCTCAATAACCCACATCCAGGCATCACCAGTGATCTACGTCTTACCAAAGATCCACAAGGATATCACTAACCCCCCTGGTAGACCTATCGTCTCTGGTTGTGGGTCTGTTTTAGAATCCTTGGGCAAATATATAGACGCAGTTATCAAAGAATTTGTCCCTCTCACAGATACCTTCATACGAGACAGTATGGATCTGATTAAGACCATTGAAGATAGACCTTATGATATCGAGACAGAACTAATGGCAGGCCTTGATATAGAATCTCTATACACGAACATCCCTCATGATGAGGGTCTCTTAGCCATTTGTGAATTACTTGAAAGCAGACCAAGACCTACTCTTATCCCCACAGACTTCATCATGGACCTTTTGCACATTACTCTGGAAAATAACTATTTTCTATATCAAGATGAATTCTACCTACAAATCAAGGGTGTTTCTATGGGCGCTTGCTTTGCCCCAAATTTTGCCATTCTCTTCGTCCATGAACTAGAAAAATGTCTAATACTCACTCCAAATAATCCGTTTAGATCCCAAATTTCCTTGTGGCGACGCTACATAGACGACGTCCTTTTATTATGGAAAGGTTGCGCCGAGACTTTAACATCTTTTGTCCATTGGCTGAACAACTCTCAACCTCATCTTAAATTCACTTCTGAACACAGAACCAATGACCTTCCGTTTCTAGATCTGACTATTCATGCAGAAGAAGGAAAAATTGGAACATTACTCTATCGTAAACCCACGGAACGGAACACTCTATTACACTACTCGAGTTACCATCCTCGTGGACTCAAAGATGGATTACCTTATGGCCAATTCCTGCGTATCCGTAGGAATTGTAAGTGGCGCAAGGACTACTTCAGGGAGTCCGAGGTCCTACTCAAGAAATTGATTGCCAGAGGATATCCACGAAGATTGATCTCACGTGCACGCAAAAGGGCTTGGTACTGCCACCGTGAATTTTTACTCACACCCCAACCCAAGAAAACAAACACTCGCATTCCGTTTGTATCCAAATTTAGCCCTTGCAGTAATCAAGTGAAGAAAATCATCTCACAGAACTGGACATTATTGAGAACCAATAAATCTTTCCAAGAGCCACCACTTTTCTCCTTTCAACGCGGGAGCAATTTATCCAATCATTTGGTCCATGCCATTACTTGGCCTACCAACTCCATCAAATCCAATACCATCACTGCCTCTTGGGGTTTACCACCTATTCTCGGCCATCACAAATGCCAGACATGCAGTGTCTGTGAACTTACTTCCAACACCAAGGAATTCAAATATAACAACAAATCACACACCCTAAATACGTTCACCAACTGTCGCTCCCAGAATGTTATTTACGCCATTGAATGCCCGTGTAATCTCATCTACATTGGTCAGACAACACAGATGGTTAAGCAAAGAATTATTCAGCACAAAAGCAGGATACATTGTAATATTATTACAGCCCCCCTGGTAACTCACTATCTTGAGATGAATCACAATGAACTTGACATAAAATGGCAAGTAATTGACCAACCTCGCCTTCCACTTCGAGGTGACAATCTACAATCTCTATTGAATAAAAGTGAGTGCAAATGGATAACACGCTGTAACTCAGTCAACCATGGTTTAAACACTATTGATGAGGCGAATAGCACCATTCTATTCCCAACTTGATATCGTATGACTCTGGCCATGATGTACCCTTACTTGCCTATGATATATCTGTCATCTGCTTCAATTCCCTGTGCCCTAGTACATCTGATATGCATTTAGCCGTGTACTTCAATATTATGTATCACAACATGATAATTCACATATTGTATACTGTAATTTTACATGATTTTCAAATATTGTTTATGCATTATGTCATCTTTCCCCCTACAGTCATGTACCTTTGTTATGCCCACAGTCCTTGAATGTTTTGCGCTTAGTTTTTTGAATTTACAAATTGTTCCAACTTTGTAAACATTCCGTAATTTCGAAACCATCACGGATCTTTCCTTTCTTTTCCTTGGACCTCTGCCAACTTCTGTATTCTCAAGGACCTTTTCTGTTTCCCTTTCCTTCTACACAGATCTCTCTCACCGGCGTCCCTAGTTACTCTCCGCCCCCTTCCGGTGAACCAATCAGTGCCCCCCATGTCATCACCCACGGCGCACGCATTTCCTTTTACAAAACCAGTCCTACGGTTTCCTGTCCAAGACACCGGCTGCATTTTGCACACGACCGTGGCATCCCGGTGACTCAGAAGCATTGGATTTATTCCAGAATTGAATTTTCTTCTATTCGCCACTAGGTAAGCCCCGATTGCTACATCCACGCTTTTCTTACCAACCCCTACCTCCATACAGAGGTTCCCTAATCACACTGTTCGCTACCACTCTCCTTTGAATAGGTATCTGCCCGAACCTTGACAGAACCGAACAGGGTTGTATCCCTGCAACTGACTCTCTTCTTCTCTCGATTGCCGCCTCCAGCCGGTGAGTGTCTTTACCGCTCTGGTTTTGAATTCCCCTTCCTGCCCTCCATATTCACCGTCTACATCCCCCGCTCCTACACCCCTACAAACACCCCCCCCTACCTACCCTCCTTTTTCCCCACTCCTTCACTCACGGCACCATGTTTTTCTTTTTAGATTTCTTCTGGATGCTCATTTCTGACGCCCTGTCCAATATTGATTCGACCATTACAGCGACTCTCCCCTTTTCTGTGCTAGCACCAAGTTTTACGTGCATCAGGTGGGCATATTTCTCCTCCCTCCCTCTTCTGGCAAATTTCCGACTTCTCCCTTTTCTCTCCCCCCAGCCGCTCTGATACTTCCATTTCTTCACACAGCACTCTTCAAATAGGCCACCCTGGTCCTGAAGATGATCCTAATTTAACAGGATCGAAACGCCGTCGACCCCTGCCCACCAGCCAAAACACTTCAGGCGCACCTTGAATTTTGGTTCTCCAAAACATTGAAAATGACAATCTATGTATTTGAAATAATTTCTGTGTGAACCTTTTTATCCTGTATATATTTTGTATTTTCTCTTGCGCCGTACGCTGTGGTGTGCTTTCACGTTGTCATTTGCGCCGTCACTTTCTGTCACGAGCACCATGTGCACTTTTCTTTAGGGTTGCCTTTGCATTTATGCCTAACAGTGCTTTCACAACAGTTGTGTGCATTTTTTGGTCTTCTAAAAAATATATGATGCCCAAGGGCACATTTAACAAATATCTTGAAGTCTCTCGCCTTTTGTTCTTTTGTTGTAATGTCTTGTACATACAAATATAATAAGTCTTAATGAATCCGGCTGAGACATTGTTCTATTTAGATTGTGGTTGAGACCACCTGGCCCCTGCGGTGGGACACCGCCTATGCCAATGCCATTGTAGCCAATGGGAACCACTATTGCGGTAGTGCAATACAGTTTTGAAACTCGTAGTAGGCGTGCTCCTCCTCTGCGGTCACGGTCATTAGATACAATTGAAAGATGCCGGATTGCAGTAGAGACCACCTGGCCCCCACAGTGTGACATCGCCTATGCCAATGCTATTGCAGCCAATGGGAACCACCATCGCGGTAGTGCTATACAGTTTTGAAACTCGCGGTAGGCGTGCACCGCCACTGCGGTCACAGGCATTGTATACAATTGAAAGATGCAAACCAGGCAGACCAATTGCATCATTAGGGTAGCACTGAAACAACCCTAGGGGGCTATAAATGTCTGTGAGAGAGCCACACATATCACTTGCATTCAGACACTGCTGCCTGCTATTCATCACCACCAACTGCTGCTGTACCTCTACTCTGGACCAGTCATGGTACAAACAGAGAACATCAGGGCCCTTCCCTTCACCACAGAGGAGCTGGAGGTCCTGGTGGACAAGGTCTTTGCCCAGTATGGGAGGCTATATGGTGCTCCAGAGGTACTGGTAAGTGTCTGAGTAAAAGTTTGAGAGTGCCCAGAATGCTCACATGATGTTACTGTACAGTAGTATGTGCCTGTGAGTGCAAGCCAATGTTCATATTTTGCCAACAGCATGGTCCATACATGACCTAGAACTTATTGCACTTGAGTATGTGGGGAAGATGGCAACATAGACACTTGTGCTGCTCATTTTAAGCCAAGAAACACACAAGTTGTTCTGAGACTGGGTATTGTAAATGTATGAGACACTGCCTAGCATGCTGACTTCACGTCAATGGGGTGTGTAGCCTTATTTCCACAGATCCCTGACTGCATTTAATGATGGAAATGACATACTGTGGTTTAGCAGTTATACAGTTACACTACTGATTTGTGACCCTCAAACTCTGAACACACATTCCCTGTGCCATGTAATATCATAGTTCATTAAGTGTTCATATGCTCATTTGTGACATTTCAAATGTAGATTGGCCAGAGGGTACTGAATAATGTGTGTACTTCTTTCAAATTGACCCTATGGAGATGTGTCTATTCTGCACAGGAGTACAATGCCTGAGTCTATCACTATTGGCGGTAAATCACCTATGACACATCTGCTAAATGTAAGGTGGACATGTCATCCTACTATTGATTCCATGATATGTTGACTCTCGCATGTGTATGCACTGTTCCTCTATTCTCATTGTACATGCATGTGATTTCTGTGATGGGCCACGTTTATCCTCAGTGCAAGGCCCTCTGGCCTGCACAGTAACTGCCCAATGTTACAAGGACCCATCACTAAAAGGACTCAGTAAAACTTATGTGTTGTCCATCATCCTCTTTCCTAATGAGATATCATAGTCCTGAGGAGTACACAAGACAGGACTACACCTTGTGAGAAGAGTGTTAGAATGTGAGATCAGGGACCTAAATGTGACCACCATGACACATGTTGCTATGCAATGGTCAAGGGCATTAAGGGGTGTGTAGTGTAGGACACAGTGAGCCTGACCACTACACATCATTTCCAGTGTATCATATGTCATGCTCACTCACATAGTGAATCACAGATGAGGCCCATTTTTACATTGGATTCTGTGCTGGCACTCTGCATGTGTATGAGATGGGCATGTAGTGTGTCCATCATCATAGATGTATACATTGCTATGATATGGGTTGATCCAAGTGTACTATGTGACATGCTGTATGGGCTCTGCTCTCCATTGATGTATTAGTGTGCTATGTATTTTCATGCTCCTGTGCTGTCACATAGTGGTACACAACACAGTGTTACAGAAACTTCCTCTTCTTGTCTCCCATGCCTACAGCTCAAGGTCCATCAGCGTAAGGCCATATGGAGGGCCATTGCCCGCAAGTTGCGATCTCTGGGTATCTCAAACCGATGACATACACACTGCCACAAGAGGTGGGATGACATCTGCCACCTGAGCAAAAACGTTGCTGAGATGACGCTGGGGCGGGTCCCCCAAAGTAGCAGGTTGGTGCGCAGGTGCATGACACCACTAATGGCCCGCATCCTGGCAGTGACACAGCCAGAGCTGGACGGTTGAGATCCCATCAGCAGCAAGTTGGGGGTGAGTATTGTGCAAAGTGTGACTGCGTATGAGTGACTGCATGAATAGCAGCCCTGAGCAAGTGCGTTCCTCGGTGATGTCTCGAGTGTGATGCAACGGCTTCTAAGTGGCCTCAGTGTTGAGTGCAGCAGTTCTGCATTAGTACAACATTTTGTTTCTCATGTGTAAAATCCATGAACGTTGTCATATTAAATCATCTTGCCATGTTTGCATCTCACATTTTGTGAATGTTGTCAGAACTGAGATCTTCCTACACAGGAAAATTAATTGTGTGAAGTGTGTAGCCCAGTACAGTTGTCGGGCTTGAGTGTGCTGTGTGGCTACCACAATAGTGTCCTCTTGTGATGATGTGTAAGTGGCTAGAGACATGCACAGATGTGGACTCGGGAGCAGTGAGTTGATAGAGGTCACACCTGTCCCATGGGTCCTTTTTTCACAATGATAGAGATGACAGCACCATTGCAAAACATATTAGACTAATATCAGCAGCATGGCATAACATGATGTAATTTCCTGCCTCAGTGACAGCAAGTGCACACAGGTGCTGTTGGGGTAGATGGTGATGATTGCAGTGATGCATTGGCTGATTTGCATTTGCCATTTGTGCACATAGCAACATTACTGGGATGTTTTAACTCTGTGATTTAAATGCAACATAGCTGAACCTAGCTATTGTGAAATTGTTTTGGCACTATGGCTTAAAATAGTTGGATATGATCAGTGGGTATGGCAAATTGTGATGTGACTGAGGTGTTGTACAATAATTTGAAAGATAATAAGGAGCAAAGGTTACTCAGAGTGTCAGTCCTCAATATGTGTGCATTGTGGAGGGGTGTCCATGTGCGTCAGTGCATGGTGAAGTTGTGGCTACAGCTTTTAATCAGTGAGTACATTTTTGGCACATTGATGTGTCATCGATGTCATCAGTCAGCACAACGTAGGGATGTCATATGCCAGACCCTAGGTATTGTTACACATTAGCTGTCCTAATGGAGGCTACTCACAACTTCATCTACAGAAGGCACTATCATGCCTTGGATCAATGAAGGCCTGTCAGGCACTTGAAAAGATACTGGTATGTGACATGTCACAACACATGAAGGCCTTGAATTACATTGCCCTTATCATGCTATTGTGCATTGTCTATGTGACTACATTGGTACATGGGGCTTATTTGCACTTCATCACCCAAAAAGATGTGTCCATGTGACATATGCTGCAGTGTGAGTGTCAGAGACATCAACTGGCAGTGAACAGCAGTGAGCATCATGTTAGCGTGCATTTAGAGATGTGTGCGGTGCACATCAAATAAATTGTAACATCTACACAGCTGACACCAATGGACAACTGTAGTTGTGCTTCAAAGCCCAACATGGTGGATTTCAGGAGGTAATCTCCCTTGCAAAAGGATATATTTGACTTTGTATGTGTGATGTTCCTGGAAATTTAATTCATATGTGACTGAGACAACATGTTTGGACGTATAGCTATCTTACCCACAGGCACGTAGGTGTGCCTACAGACAATTGTATTTGTGGTTACAGTTAGGCACAGGCCCAGCTATTTGGCTGTGTCAATGCAACGTGGAGCATGACTATCAACTAAGCATGTTTCCATGCATCAGCTGATGATTGCATAAATGTGGCTTATGCTGGAAGTACTTGGAGTAGTTCAACATGGGAGTTTCATTCGCAGGATTGGAGTTTGTATTGCATATGATGTTTGTGAGTATGGCACTATACTGAACCTATGTCTCTGTCTCTTGCAGCATCTACCAAGGGCAGGGAAGGACAGGGGCCCGACAGCGTTGGGGAAGCTACTGGCAGAACTGGGACACAGGAGTTCAGTGACACTGAGGGGATCAGCGCCTCAGAGGGGGACAGGAGTGCCCTGGAGGATTCCTGCCCGGACACAGCATCCTCCACATCTTCCCATTCCAGTGGTGACTCCTCAATGTTGGCGGGCTCCAGAAGTTCAAGATCTGCATTTTCTTCCACCACACCTCGTCCAGTGCCCACCCTCACGGATGCTCCCCCAAGTATTATCCATGCCCACAGCCCTAAGAAGGGTAGAGTGTCCTTCCCCCAGGCACCGCTGCCGCTGCCCCTGTCTCCCCTGCTGCTTTCAGTGTGGAGGCCATAGACATTTTGCGGCAGCTGTGGGTGGGTCAGACTGCTCTCTTGAATGCCCTCCAGGATCATGGCAACAAGTTGTTTCAGGTTGTTGCGTTCATGGAGGGCATTCATTCGGACGTGGGTGGGCTACACCAAACTGTCCAGTCTTTGTCCTCCACAGTGACGGCAGCCATTCAGCAGTCCCAAGCTCCCAGTATTGCTCCTGTCCCTTCAGAAACCACCCTCCAGTGCCCCCACCTGACTAGAGTACACACACACCAGAGCCCTTAGGCACCCAGTCATCCTCACGCAGCACACAACATCAGTACTCTAAGCATACCAGACATCATACACCATCACCACAGCACAAAAAGAGCACACATGACCTCAAGGCAAAAAGCCCATCACAGGACACTCAGGGACATAAGGCAAAAAAGCATGCATCCACATTACATTCCTCCAAATCACCACCATCCAAGGTACTCCCATCCCCACACCTGATCCCAAAGACACACAAACACTTGCCCGGTCTGCAGTGAACCTGGTGCCTGAAACAACTAAGCCCAAACACATTCCGAAGGCAGTTTCACCAAAACATTGACTCCCACCCACACCCCTGTGAAGCATGGACAAAAGAGCAAAGTGGGGAGTCTACCTCAACAACAGGGGATGCAAGGGAAAAGGCAAGGTAATGAGTACCTGTATGTTTACATTATCAGACACCTGCTTTAGATTGTGGGCACATGTAGGAATTGTTGGTTGAGCACTGTGCAGTGTGTCGGTATGACCTTGCAGTCCTGGGTTACAACTACTTGTTGTCGCTGTCAGTTGTGAGTATGCAGAGTGTGTCACTGCAATGTCTGTGTTGTGGTTTGATGATCAGCCATGGCTCTTGCTTACGTTTGTGCTCACTGTGCTGACCTGCTCAGGCAAATTGACATTATAAGTGACTTTTCTCATACATTGATGTTATTTTACACTTGTTTTGGACAACTATGTGGTATTAAGAGTCATACCATCCCCAATAGGGGCTTTTAGATGCCTACACATTGTGAGTTACTCCTCTATGTGTTTTTTCTCAGTACACTCCTCACCTGTCCAATACTAATGTACACACCACTTCAGTCTAATATCTTCCACCCTATGCCTTGCCAGTATGTGACCCTCCCCACCACTTCATAGTGTGACACTATACTGTGGGAGGATGATCTGTATCCAGAACCATGTTCCACTCAGGATTGTTTCACAATTTGTTATGTGCTATTTTCTTCTACTTGATTGCAGTCATGATTGCTCATGTACAGTGCAGTTGTTTTTCCAGCACAGTCCTCTAGTCATCTTCCATGCATCTGTGTTTTCCAGAGTTGTGCAGCACTAGGTGATAGCTAAAGTGTATGTCTGTTTGCTGAGGTAATTCTACACATCCTGAGTGTGATGTGATCTGTGCCCTGTGATGATTTGTGAAGTTGAAGTTCAAGGTGAAGCACTCAGATATGTGTGATACTGTTTTTGTTGGTGTTCACACACTGCTTACTGCTGTCAGTGCATGTTGCCTTGTTCTTGCCTAGTGTGAGTCCCCCTGATGTCCAGCTGAGTTTGCTGTGTGATGATTTTGTATGTGCATATGTTGTGCATTTGTTGTTGATGGATGCAGTTTTTAGCCTGTGTTGGTCCTTTCTACTGACAGGTCCATGTGTGCGTGATGTTATTTTTGCATGACATTGTGTGTGGGGAGTTTGTGTATTGGAATACATTCAGATGTGTGTTGAATTTGTAGAGTGTATTTATTGTGTGAATGTCACTTGCAGCAATGTGGAGTCTTGCTCATTAGCTTGTTTTGAGTTCACAATGGTGCTATGGCCTCCCATATTTGAACAGTCACTTGTCAGGAGTGTGCATGTGCATGCTTGTGCTACACATTGACACCATGCTCACTTTGTATCTGGTGTAGTGTCTGTCTGTTTTAGCAGATTTGTCCTATTGAACACAGTTAGGGTTCATGATTGGCATTTGAGCATGTATTTTGTGATTGGTTTGGATGATGGTGTCTGTGCAGTTGACCAGAGTAAACATTTTATCTATTCCGGTGCAGTCTAGGATCACATTGCCTATCCACTGGTTGCCTGCACATGGCTGAGCTTGTTGGACTTCTTTTGATGTTGTTTGTGATACATGTGTTTGGCAATTGGTTTTTGATAAGCATTGATTCAGACATCCCTGAGTGGGATTCTGACATTTGTATATACACACCAGGGTGTGGCATTGGTTATCAGGAAAGTCACAGGACATTATTTTCACCTTTATCTGTGCTTCTCACAGGTGTGGAGTAGTGAAGGTGTCAGATGGGTAGATGAGGGGTATGTGTGAAGGTCATACTTGGGTTTGACAGTCAGGGAGTATCACAGTGAGCCATGAGTGTTGTGCTGGTGGCATACACATGTCAAGATAGTTGACACAGATGAGGGGCTGGTCACTGTATGGCTTATGACAGTTCCTATCATTCCTGGGCCAATGCATTGCTTGCATTGCGGTATCACAGGGATATTGCACAGATGTTATTATAGTTCAGTTTCAATCACTGTGCCACCCATGTATGACTTGATGGCCTAGGTGTAGTGTGATATGTGGCACCACTCTGCATGTCATGTACAAATGGTATCTGAAATATGTTCATGTTTTTCCTGCACTGTGCACTCCACTTTAGGCTAGTTTAGTTATTGTCACACATAGCTGCTTACTTATGGTATGTGAATGAGGCTATGTTTAAGAGTGAGAGCTGTCTGAAGGACTTGACATGCAGTGTGAACAGTTCCAAGGTTGGTAATCCGCACAGTCACTCTTCATTTCTTCAATTACTCGCTTTGATTCACATGAGTGGAAGGCAGATGAGAGGAGGAGGAAGGTTGTCATGAGTCTCAGGTCAGAGATTCCTGCTGTTAAAATGGACTCTTCCTGACACTTTGTCATTCACTCACTACTATGTAGTTGGGGCTCCCTCTTTTGGGGTGGAGTAATGGTGTGTAGGTCTTCTGTGAGTCGGAAGTGTAGTCAGTGTTGTTGATCTACTGGACATACGCACATGGTGTCATTTATTGCACAGTACACTTGTGAGTCAAATGCACAGTGGTGCTTACTTTGAGTTTACTGTTTGAGTCAAGAATGTCTTACTGTGTTGCATGGTATGGGCTGTCATTGTGTTATATGGGCTTCCATTGTATGTGATGGGCCTATCAATGTGTGCTTGGGGGCTGTGGTGATCTCTGATTGTGTGGCAGTGGTGTCTAATTGATGTGTCATGTACCCGGGCTCACAGACTCATTCCAATACCTTGTTAGACTACTATGAAATACACATACACACCCTGCTTGGTCTGCCCTCCTCTGTTCCACATTGTATTTGGACTGACCCTTTTTTGTGTGCAATGATGACTATTGTCATTTTGGAGGAACTCTTGCCTCACCCCACACTCATGTTACTATGCAATTGGTGATGATCCTAATGAGATGTCACTATAGACAGTGTCCCTGCACATGATTTCTTGCTGAAGATATGTTGTGCTGAGTGGTGCTTCTTTTATGTTACATGTGGTGTGGATGTTGTGATGTTGGTATTGCTTGTCTGGGGCAATGTACTGGACTCCTACTAAAGTATGGGCAGGTTTTCCCGCGGCTTCACAGCTGCGATGAAATGACCAGCACAACTAGGCTAATTGCAATAATTTTGATGGGGATGGGTGACCCCGATTTAGAGGTTTCAATTTGTGACGTGCAGGACATGTGTACTTATACTGGGGTATATGATCCTGTCTCCAGCAGGGTGTCTGATGTAGACAGGACATGCATTTCAGCGCGACAGTTGTGTGTTGGGGTTGTATGCTGGGATGTGTTATTGACTTACCTGCGGTGTTGACTGCGACGGCATCTTATCTGCTGATAGTGGATGAGATACAGCAGTGGAAGGGCTTGTAGAGCAGGATCCATGGCGGCCAGGAATGTGTGGAGGTGTCTCGGACTAGAGTTTCTATCTCCGCAGTTGTGCTTCCGCTGTCTCTGAGTGGCTGATTTCTCCGCTGCGTTCTGATGGGCTGGTTGAGGCATCGTGATTTGTCTGGTGTCCGAACGTCATTCCGCACGGCGGTCTTTCTCTATTGGCTCCCTCTGCCACCATTGTGGAATGAAAAATCTGAAGGATCCGGAAACTTTGTGACGAACGGGAAATGGACTATCTTTGCCCATTGTAATATGGTGATCGCAGGGACCGCCGCAGGAGTAACTAAATGGACGTTTTCCGCCAGCACCGCGGAGGTGCCTAAAACTGCCATCGTAATCGGCCTGATAGTGCATCTATTTTTTGATTATCCAGATTGCTACACACTTGAGTGGGTTCGATGATATTTAACATAATTAATAATCAATAAAAAAATATTAGTAATAAAAAAACTATAAACATTAATTTACTACACACACTTTAACACTATAATTTCCACAACACAAACCTAAATTAAACTATAAAATAATAAAACACAATTAAAACTTATTTTACAATTAAAAACATTGCTGTTAACAACTAATAATTAAATAATTAAAATGTATTTAATACCTGCCCTTTACCCCTTTGTTTTTTAAATTACCCAAAATAATTATCAATTAATTACCAATAAGTAATATCTATTAATTAAACAAATTACTTCCCACCCTTTACACAATTACCACAATGAATTACAAATTAATTAACAAACAATTCTTAATTAATAAATTAAAAATAAATTACTTCCCACCCTTTACACCTATAAACACCACAACACACACCTAAAATTAATTACACAATTACCAAAATTAATTACAAATGAATTAATGAAAATTAATTAACAACCAATTAATAATTAATTAATAATAAATTACTTACACATTTAACACTATAAAATATCAATTAAATAAATATTAATAAATAGAAATGAATCAATAAATGTAATATAATTAAATTACTTCCCACTCTATTACCATATAAACCCACAAACCACTACAGAACTAAAAACACAAAGTTCAAATAAAAGAATAATAATAAGTTTAATATAATTAAATTACTTTCCACCCTATACCCCTATAAACCCAAAACCCACCATAGAACTAAAAGCGGAAAATTCATATTAAAAAAAGTCATAAGTTTAATATCATTAAATGACTTCCCACCCTATTCCCCCATCAACCCACGACCCACTACGGAACTAAAAGCACAAAATAAAAAAATAAAAATTATAATTACTAAAAATGTAACACATATATTAAAAATACAAACAATTCTTATACACAAAAACATACATCACATGCAAATAAAATATATACTAAAATACATAACAATAATAAAAAATTATATTTTTAACAACTATATTATTGCAAACAATATTAAACACTTCAATAGTTTCAAAATCGATATTACTTACCTTAATTCAATATTCCTGACCTTGATATTCTTACTGTCGATATTTCTGATCCACGACATTTGCAACTCGATATTTGTGCAACTCGATATTTTGTACTTGATATTCTGTCTCTGCACCGAATTTGGGTGGGGTTCGGTGGGACTACAAAAACCTGTGTTTGACATAAAAACGTTGATGCATTGAACTAAGTTCACTCATGTCACCGGGGGGGGGGTGAAAAACAAATCTAGTAGAACTCAGCCAGAGACTCAATTTATGCAACGAATCCATCACCTGGTTCCTCATCCTACACTCAGCCTCAGCCTCAGCCTCACCCTCCCCTCCATGACTTGGTGGCTCACAGAAATTTTTTCCACATTCAGTGATAAGACAGAGAGCGGTCACCATGAAAAAACTTATGACAACCATTCATACACACTGCTGCGCACTGCAGTTCTGGGGACCACACACTTCTGCTACAGACGAGTTATATGAGGGGATTTACATTTGCTTTCATGACCTTTCAAGACACTGCACTTTTTAAAACTTGTTAAATGTAGCTGAGGCAGAGAGATCTAATTATTTGCATTTTGTAGTGCCAACAATAAATACCCTGGGAAAGGCAACGTTTGAGGAAATGCGATATTACAGGCTTTTAATGCTTAGGCACTCAAAGGCCCAGCGGTGCACGTTTTGAAAAAGCACCCTTTTTAGTAGCAGTGATGTTTGAGATCGATGACTGAAGGGTCTGGCCTCAACTCAGATTGACAGCCATTGATGTGAAAGGACAGAAAAGAGCAACCTGCAACAGGGGATATGTAGGGCACCACAACAGAGGAGAGTGAACTAGAGCCAGGGACATACAGGGCCTCACAACAGAGGAGGGCAACCTGCATCCGGGCATTTACAGACCCTCACAACAGAGGGGCATACAGATCAGCACAACATGCATTTTTACAGCTTCTATGCACTGAGTCCTGCTGCAAGTATCTAGTTGGCCTCTGATTTTTGCATGGTGCACATCATGCAGAGGAGAATTACTCACGGAAAAACAATTATGTTTTAACTAACCACTCCCTACAACCCAAAAGCTGAGAGTTTATTGTGCCACTTGCTGTCTAAAGCCTTAACTGCTCTTTTAACCCCAGGGACCCACCTCAATTTCCCATAAAATGGAGACTGATGGCGGGCCCCAGTCTCGTACAGACAACAAATGTAAGCGGGCCATCTTAATAAAGAGCAGTTGGTCCAGAAGGCTGGGGCACCTCATACCCCTTGGCCCCAGTGCCACTTCAGCTGCTACACCAGCCATGTCAAAGCACCTTTAGATAACATTGATAGACTTTTACTAGCTGCTAGACCTATACCTGAAGAACAATGTGATGGGCCTAGGATGGCAGACGAGCAGCACGCCCTCCACAGCATACCTAAACAACCGCCTCTCCTTCCACGCACCTAATAGGTGCCTCCGATCAGCTGATTTCTCTCCCACCACCGGCCCTCACATCGATAAGACCAAAACGGGAGGAAAGTCCTTCTCCTACCTCGCAGCCAAGGCCTGGAATGAACCCCCCTCACCTCCAGCAAGTCCCCACACTGCTCCAGTCAGGAAGGACCCCATGACCTGGCTCTTCGGATGACCCAAGCACTCAATGGAGCCGCCCCCTTTCTCCCCCAGCACCTTGAGACCTTCGCGGGTGAGTAGCTGTGATTTACCAACCACTGAATGATTGATTGGTAAAAGCAGTTCAATGTATCCTAGGTTTCCATGACTCCGTCTGTGCCGGTATGAACAGGCAGGCACAAGGCAGCACTACACAAAATACTGTTAACGGTGGAGCACTCATAATGACATTAACGATGCTGGGGTGCATGCATACAAAACAGCTCACCTCACCTCCTATCATCAACACAGGAAGTCTTTGCTGATTTAACTCACCCTTTCCCTAATAATCACAGGGTAGGGTGGGGTGAGTGAGGTTTGCTGACAACACCCCACCTTATGACACATATGAAAGGGTGGGTCAGTCATGAGGCTTCCCTGATTAACTGGCAAGCAGTCTTGGTCACTGCAGGGCCTGTGCCTACAGTGGCCTGGACTGTCTTTAACAATGACACTGCTGTTACGTCATCGAAAGCATTCACTGAGTGTCTTACCATTGGGGCATATCAAGCTGTAAAATACTATTCCCTGTAAAAATTTTGAGGTACTTAGCATGCACAATAGAATAAACAATGTGCAGTTACTCTTAGAGTATTTGCATGACCCTCGTTTATGTAAGACTCACGTAGACTAACAGTGAGACATGATGCCTGGCTACCAATATTTACAACTTTGTGCAAATAGATTAATTAGTAATAGGTAAAACATAGGGTGGGTAGGTCCCTGATACTCGTAATGACCAGCCGTCCCTGGAGTATAGTCCATAAAGCCTCCAAGAAAAGGTCTCTCCAGTGGCAAATGTATATCTGTCATCCTCTCCTCTTGCAGGTCATGTGAAGTATTTAGGTGTCTAATCCCATTAAGATGAATAGAAAATTTTCCACACTTGTAGTGTGTTAGATTATTTCAAGACCAAAGCCTTATAAGACGGTGTCACAGTGATTGTATGATGTCAACAGTAATGTCATCAATGATGTCACTCCCGTGGGATCAACAGCACAGATATCACTATATTTTGCACTTAATTGCTCAAAAACGAATTAATAGGTTCACACCAAATTACAAAATGCACCCTTTCTGATTCAAGATCTAGCTTTCTGTGTAATCTGATGTAATTCTGTTCAGCTGTTTTTTTCTGTATCGCTTCTTAAAATTCCTATGGGAATTAGCAGGGGAAAAATGCGTTTTGACCTGAGATTCATGGATCACCTCAAAATTTAGCAAAACAAACAAGCATTGGTAAATGCATAAGGTTTTACATATGTGATCAATAATACGCTGTTTTTTGTTGTAAGTTGTAGCTTGCTGACTAGTTGTACAATATAAGGTACAGAAAGTCTGTTAAAATGTTATGACTTGTTTATGTACAAAAAGGCAATATATTGTGCTGCTACTAGTTGTATACTTCGGGTAAGTAATAGCAATAAATTGAAAGAGGAAAATAATGGAATTAATTGATGTAATAGCACTTTTATTCATTTAGAGGAGTTCTGACAATGTTTTGGCCCGGTACCACTGCACCTGCTGCACGATTCAGATCATGCCCCTAGTGCCTGCAAGATAACTGCATTTGTGACTGCCTATTTAGAACTAAAATATAGCAATATGTGGTGTTTAGAGGAGTTATGACGTCTTTTGGCCACGATGTCACTGCACCTGGTGCACCATTCAAATTATGACCCTATTGCCTGTATGGTAACTACACTTGTGACTGCCTGTTTAGTAGTAAGATTTTGCAATATTTGGTATTTAGGGAAGTTCCCAGAGCTGTGGGCCCATGTGTCTCTGTCCTGCTGCACCATTGAAATCATGACCCTAGTGCCAACATACTGGTTGGATTTGGCACGAGGGCGAGTGATGGTTCACTATATAAAATTGTGTTAACAAGAGATTTCACAAAAATGAAATGCACTGTCAATAATTGAATAGACAAAAAACTGAACCAGTGACTCCCAGCTCGTGAGCTGTAAAGCCACTTCAAGGCACCAACCGATTTACAGGCCATTCAAACACCTTTCATACATGATACACACAAGACCATTTACACCACCAGGCACAAAACCAACACATTACAACATTCACAAAAAAGGACAAGGTACACCCTGCTTGACAAAAACAGAAAAAACACATTTTTAAGCACAACCACCTATTCCTCAAGCACACACACATACTGGTTGGATTTGGCACGAGGGCGAGTAATGGTTCAGTATATAAAATGGTATTAACAAGAGATTTCACAAATTGAAATGCACTGTCAATAACTGAATGGACAAAAAACTGAACCAGTGACTCGCAGCTCGTGAGCTGTAAAGCCACTTCAAGGCACCAACCGCTTTACAGGCCATTCACACACCTTTCATACATGATACACACAAGACCATTTACACCACCAGGCACAAAACCAACACATTACAACATTCACAAAAACGGACAAGGTACACCCTGCTTGACAAAAACAGAAAATACACATTTTTATGCACAACCACCAATTCCTCAAGCACACATACATACTGGTTGGATTTGGCACGAGAGTGAGTGATGGTTCAGTATATACAGTTGTAATAACCAGAGATTTCACAAAAATGAAATTCACTGTTAATTGAAAGGACGAGAAACTGAACCATTGACTCACAGCTCGTGAGCTGTAAAGCCACGACAAGGCACCAACCTCTTTACAGGCCATTCATACACCTTTCATATGTGTGACACATACAAAACCATTCACAACGCCAGCCGCGGGCCCAGCACATTACAACACTCACACCAGCAGACAGCGCCATTCAAGGGCCCATCATTTTCACATGCCCACATTCCTGACACAGCAACCACACCAGCTCATGGATATCGTTGAGTGGCGTTTGGCTAGCAGTGTGTGTAGTGACCAGCAGCTAGTCACTACTCACACACCACCAGCCAAGCGGCAGTCCATGCACACCACACTGCCAGCCACGCGCCAGTCCATGCACACCGCCAGCCAAGCGCCAGTCCACCCACACCACACCGTCAACCATGCTCCAGTTCACGCACACCGCCAGCCAAGTGCCAGTCCACTCACACCACACCGCCAGCCAAGCGCAAGTCCACACACACCACCAGCCAAGCGCCAGTCCACACACACCGCCAGCCAAGCACCAGTCCAAACACACCACCAGCCAAGTGCCAGTGCAAACACACCACCAGCCAAGCGCCAGTCCACACACACCACCAGCCAAGCACCAGTCCACGCACACCACACTGTTAGCCATGCGCCAGTCCACGCACACTGCCAGCCAAGCGCCAGTCCACGCACACCACCCCGCCAGCCAAGCACCAGTCCACGCACACCGCCAGCCAAGTGCCAGTCCACGCACAGTGTCAGCCAAGCACCAGTACAAACACACTGCCAGCCAAGCGCCAGTCCATGCACACTGCCAGCCAAGCGCCAGTCCATGCACACCGCCAGCCAAGCGCCAGTCCACGCACACCACACCATCAGCCATGCGCTAGTCCATGCACACCACATCGCCAGCCAAGCGCCAGTCCACGCACACCGCCAGCCAAGCACCAGTACAAACACACTGCCAGCCAAGCGCCAGTACAAACAAACCGCCAGACAAGTGCTAATCCAAACACACCGCCAGCAAACCGCCAGACCACGCACACCGCCAGACAAGCGCCACTCCACGCACACCACCATCACATTTAGGATTTTTTTTATATAAATAAGAAAACACAAACAAATTGCAAATAGATACAAATCTACTAACACAAAAACTGAAACTAAATACACTACACAAATGCCAACCTTGAAACTGAACAAAAAATATTAAACAATAGAGGCCAGGCAGTTTACTTTACCACTCATGGATGCTCCCAAAAATTATTTTGTGTGTGGTACATTCTAAAACAAGCAGGCACACACAGCCCAGGGTTAGAAGGACACTTGGGGAAGTACATACGAGTCTCCTTCCGCATACCTCTTTGCCAACAGAATCTACATCTCCTACTGGGAAAGTCTTTTGAGGGTGTGGGAGGAATGTGATCAGGAAAGTGGCGATCTTTCAATCTAGCAACATCCTCCACCACTCCAACTCTAGGAACACTTGCCTGTTCCACTAAAACAAGGCTGCCTATTACAGACTCCTGAAACTTAGCAAAAGTCATCTTTGACTCAGGACAAGAATCCTGGAACACAACAAAAGCATTAAAGGTTGCCAAGTGGAAAAGATGGATAGCCAACTTCTTGTACCAGATGTAAGCCTTACGAAGAGCAGCGTAGGGTTCCAACCTCTGATCTACTCTGTCAACACCACCTATGTGCCTATTATAGTCTAAAATGCACCCAGGTTTGCGCGCTTCAGCAACCTGACCCCAAACAGTCACAGGTGCAGTGCTTTCATCATGGATGGGAAGCTCCTCACAACGCAACGCACTGCACTGTCCCCACACAAGCTTTTGACAAACAAGTTCTTTTGGGAAACCTTTACGGTTAGAGCGGATTGTGCCACAAGCAACAGTGTACACTTTGGCCAATTCCCTGAACAACCGCACACCAGTGTAGAAGTTATCTACATGTAAATGGTGGCCTTTGTTAAACAATCCTCTACCAAGTTCCCACACAATTTTCTCAGTCACTCCAAAAGTGGACGGACAACCAGGGGGGGTTAATCCTAGATTCCTTACTGGTGTACACCCTGAAATTAGAGACATATGCAGTTCTACTGTCACACAGCATATACAGCTCAATTCCATAGCGTGCCCTCTTACTAGGAATGTATTACCTAAAAACCAAGTGGCCCTTGAACAACACCAAAGACTCATCCACTGCAATTTCTTACCCAGTAGCATAGATCTCAGAAAATCGATCAACAAAGTGATCAATGACAGGCCGAATCTTAAAAAGGCGGTCACAATCAGGGTGATCTCTCGGCAACGCTAAACCATTATCGACAAAATGCATAATCTGAAGCAGAAGCAAATACCTATCACGACTCATGACTGCCGGAAAAATAGAAGTTGCCATCAAGGGACTAGTAGACCAATATGAAGACTTTGATGGCTTTCTTAACAAGCCCATCAAAAAAGTTAAACCCAAGAACTTCTTCATCTCTTCCAGATTTGTGGGAGTCCACCGGGTAGCTCTAGAGTGGGGCTTAAGACTGGCACTGTTGTCCCTCAAAAACTGTTGGGTATACAAATTAGTCTGCTCAACAATCTCTGCCAAAAACACATCGTCCACAAACAACTGAAAAAAATTTATCGGCAAAAGGTTTTCAGTATTCACTCTATACCCGGGAACACCAGTAAAGTCTGGCAATGCCGGCTGCACCATGCCTGGTTCAACCCAGAGGTCAGTGCTTTCAACGGGAAGCCTTGCAGACCCAGGCTGCGGCCCAGATGTCTCTTGCTGCACTATACGAACGGGAAGCCTTGAAGCCCCAAATGCCTCTTGCCGCACTATCGGCACATCAATCTCCTCCTCTAACACAGGCACTTCATCCGCACTAAGAGTATCTTCATCATCCGATGATTCCATGTGGAGAGAAAACTCACTGCCAGAATCTTCCCCTGCCTCCCCTGCCTCAGATGCAGAGTCACTCTCTGAACCATGGTCAGAGGAAGACTCAAAAAGCATACTAACAACCTGCTGAGCAGTAATACTGCGGCTAGCCATTATCCTTACTAAGAAAGGAGACTGCACAAACAAGTCAACAACAACCAACACTGTGCAAAACAAGTAAGTAAAAAAATGGGTGCCTTTATCACAAAGATCTATATACTCAAAAACTATACAATTCAAATCAAATCAAATCAAAACAAGCTTTTTTTGATTTTAAGCATAAAAATCATAAAAGCAAACATATAAAAAGAGAATACATCGTCATCTATTATATTTTAAAATTCATCAGAACGCAACTTTCATAGGTAAAATCCTATAAAATGGTAATATACATGTAAACCTTCTGTAACTCCCTGAATGATCTATCTTATACTAGTTTACAACACATTTCTCACAATTCAATTGATGAGACCTTTCCTAATCCTCAATGCACTCTTTAAAAAACCCACCATAGAACCAGTACAATAACAGTTATCCAACATCTGTAAGTACATGAAGGCGGGACGGCATTGCCTCCATCCTCCCTGTTTTAAAAGTGGTATTAACCATCTATGCCTTTCATTAGTGTAGAACTTGCAGAATAAAACCACGTGCATCGTACTTTGTGGTGAGACATTGTCACAGGGGCATAAACATAATTCCCTTGACCAGTCATTAATGGCTGGGCAAGTAATTAAATGGTGGAAAGTCCCAAACCTAAATCTTGTCAGGAGGTATCTGTCATATCCACCCAAAACATATAACAGATAAGGTTGAATATTGCACGTAGTATTAATTAGTTGATGTTTAACCACCATGGGTTTATTCATCTCAAGAATCAACCTATTTCCTTCTCGGTGGGTCATGCAAACTTTTTTAAACTCCTTTCGATTGATAAAATTCATACTGTTGGGCGAGGTAAAATAGTCAGGGTGACCAATGTCCTGCATAAAATTTTCAACGTATTTCAACCATAAAATTTTAAGGACATTGTCTAATCTCATTGCGTCCTTTATTATTTCCCTGTTAAGGCCCGTACTGTCTGTGGTCCAAATTCTATGCCATAGCAATACCGGCTGTGCTTTAATTAAGTCAGAAATTTATGCAACTCCTAGCTCAGAGTGACAATTAAAAACCAGTGTACTAGTTGGGACGGCTAGAATGAACTGCAAAAAGAAGTTTTCCATACGTTGAATTGATGTACAATCTTGAAATCCCCAAATACCTGCCCCGTTGACTGCTATGCTCACACACTTTGCCTGTTAAATCTTTAGTAAAATTTCTGGTGGTCTTTTCCCTAGCTTTTTAGAAAAATTTAAAAGAGCTGCGATGGACTTCATAAAAAGTAAGGATCTAGCCTTGACTGCTGGACCCCATGAGCCTGTTCTGTCAAAAAGGACGCCCAGATAGCTAAAAGAAGTAATAGATTCCACCTTACTCCCCCCGCCTGAAATCTTCTATTCTTGTTTTTCGCTCTCCCACATGACATCACAAACTTTTCTTGGCATTCAATTTTAAGCCCAGCCTATCCATGAATGTGGTGTAAAAAGAGAGAGCCCTTTGTAGCCCAACCTGTGTGCGGGCCATAAGCACCGCATCGTCGGCGTAGAGGAGAGATGCTATTGCGCGAGTATTTACAAATGGTGGGTCCCTGGTATGTTGCACCAACTCCTGTTCCAAGGCGTTGGTGTATAAAGAGAACAGGAGTGGTGCTAGGACGCAGCCCTCCCTTACGCCACGTTCTATGTTAAATGGGGCGGTACACTCTCCCTCTATACCATAACGAACCTTTGCGGTAGCTCCAGCGTATAACTGTCTTAAAAACTGAATTAAAACAGGGTCAATTTTCAGTTCATTTAGAACACCCCACAGCTTATCATGGACTACACAATCGATGGCAGCTGTGAGGTCTACAAAGGCCAAATACAATTTCCCTGCTTTGGCCTGGGTATATTTACCAATTAAAATGTTTAAGTTCAAAATCTGCTCATTGGTTCCTAAGCCAGCTCTAAAACCATATTGGGTGTCACTTAAAATATTATTTTCTTCAGTCTATCCCTGTAATCGGTCTAAAACGATCCTGCCCGCTATCTTCATCAAAGAATCCAGCAAGGATATTGGACGGTAGCAGGCAGGGTTCTCCCGCTCGCCTTTTTTAAAAATGGGGACTATAATTGATTCGGACCATCTGTTGATAAAACCTTTTTCGCAGCATGCTTGTAAAACCCTAGTTAGAATGGGGCCCCAAATCTCGAGATTTAACTTATATAGATCAATTGGTACCCCATCAGGGCCGGCAGCCTTGCCACTCTTGCTTGCCTTAAGTGCAACAGTAACATCCTGAAGCGTGATACAAAATTTAAAAGGTGTAAAAAACTGGTCTGCACTCCCAATTTCAAGCCTCTGGGATACTTCCTCACTAGTCGTCTGTTTTGAATAAACTTTAGAGAAATAGTCTATCCAGGTCTGTTCCGCTATAGCCGACTCAATCGATGGAACGTCTGTTTTGTTGATAAGAAATGGGGCGTTAACTGCCGACCAGAATTTCGAGCTCTCTTTGCTTTCGGCTGCATCGCTGAGATCCTTCCAGGCCTTATCTTTCATCTCGGTTATCCTATTTTTCCTTGCTGCATGATACATCTTTCTACAGGCCCTAATCTCATTCTTGTCTAGCGCCTCTCTGTTTAAAGCGCTCTTTAAGTTAGAGTAGCTTTTAGTGCAGTTTTTATCAAACCAACCCTTCCCAAAGTTGCACGTGCCTTTACATTCCATAGTCAGTGTGTTTCTAACAGTCTCAGTAATACTATTAAAAGCAGTTAAAACATCTTCGTGTGTCGGACTGTCGCTTAGACATTTTAGAATTGGATCTATTACCTTGACTATTATCTCATTGCTTAGCTTCATAGGGTCCCGGCTTCCCCAGGGGATGGCATAACCATTTTTTCTGCCCAGTTCGATATTCTGAACCCATGCTATTTTATTGCAGGATCTCCTTGGCACATAACTAGGGACAGCTATATTCATGCTGATAGCCAAGTGATCGCTCATGGCGTTTTGATGGATCTCGTAGGCTTTCACATGGCTAGCATAACGATTTGGGATGGTAATGAAGTCAATGGTTGATTTAGCACCTCTACCTATAAAGGTATGCCCAAACTCCACGTTGGGTATGCACAGGCGGTTCGAGAAGCCCAGGTCATGTCTAAACATGACTTCGTTAAGAAGCTTGCCTTTTAAGGTATGCTGGAAGTGGATCGGTGGATCATCCTTATCTGAGGTTAGACCACACTTCCCAAATTCCGCAACCAGGCACAAGCTGGTATTAAAATCCCCACCCCAAATAGGGATGATCTCGAGATCGTCCTTAAATTCTAAAGTGCTAATATTTCTGCTGAGCTTCTGCAATATGGCTCCCAACTGGTCCAATTCTGTATTATTATAGAAGTTAACCAGGAGCAGTGCATTACTGCGAGCAGTATGCATTAAAACCGTTTGGTAATAAATTTCTGAACTAACCATCTCGCTCATATATACTCCCAACAAATTCAAAATGTAAACACATAGCCCTCCTTTTGGCCTGCCGCTAGATGATTGAATTGCGGGTGTATGGTATGTATTATACCCATTAATGTGTATATTGTCGATAGTCCAGGTCTCTTGCAGACACAGAACATCGAAATTGTTAATAAAAGTCAACCAGGCTGGGTCGTTCACCTTATTCTTTAAACCTGCCACATTCCAAAAAAGGATTCTGCATGGCCCTAGCTTGTGTTTGGTTAGGATCGTATGGTCATCCCCTGGGACATAGACACTTCTTAGGGTACTATTCCCTTCTTCCTCACAGGCTTCCAGAGCCGGGTTCTGCGGGATTAATACAGCCTGATTTTCAGCGGTGGGGATATGTTTGTCTACAAGCTGGCCCCTGTCCATCAAATGTCAATCGTTCTCATCTAAAGTGGTTAGGGGACAAAATCTATTTGAGATGGCTAGTTTATGGCATTGAACCTCTCGTGTCCAACCCTGCATACCATGGTTTTCTTGGGTGTTTGTAGTCTGTTGTTGATAAAAGAACCCCAGGCGGCGGACTTGGATGCTGGTATTAGGTGTGTTTAATTTGTACATTCTCGATAGGATTTCCCTAACTAAGGCCGGTGATCCTAGCGAGAGAACTATGCAGTCTCCTTCGTACAGTTTACTGCTGTGACCTACCCAGTCAACCCTCCTCACCATCTTAAATTCCCTAAAAAGAGCATTTGTTAAACCTGTCCTGTTACCCAACCAGTTTATTGTCTTATTTCTTAATGCTGGCCATGTTTCTATTGTAGCTGATAGGAGCTGGGGACATTAGTTAAAATGATAGTGTATGGTGTTGCTGCTGGGGGGAGATTAAGTGTTTGTGCTCTATGCCTCTCCCCGAAGCATTATTGGGCATATTACCAATACTATCCCCACCCTTCTGTTCAATTCTTATGTTGCTAGATTCCCTACACAAGTCTCTAGATCTATTTACCTTTGCGTCTTGTGTAGGACTTTTACCTGGAGGTGTAGATGCATTTTGGCAAGGGACCTTACACTCACCCCGCTTACTTGTTTCTAGGGTTTTCTTGTCAATCAAAGTTGTCGTTTTTAAGGCAGACCTATCTAGTTGCACATCTCTACTCAAAAGCTTCTGGTTTACTACTCCATTGTTTTGAGCCGTATTTTGATGTACCCCTAAAATTCTTTCCAGTCAAATTTCTATTTTTTCAATCTCGTTGCAAGAGTGTTAATAGATAGCGACACAAATTCCTTTAAATCTTTTATAGCTATACACAAATCCATCACTACGCTTGGGGGCTCAATACCAGTTTCTCCCCCTTCGAAGCGCTCGTGGTGGCCATATCCTTTTGTGTTTAGTTCCTAACACCCTGCGTTTTCCTGTGTGCATTTTTTAGGTGGGTCTTTAATGATCTAGATGTATGAGTAGGGATTGGGTGGATTGTGACTACTTCTCCAACAATGTTGTGAACTGCAGTTGTTTTGGGCGGGTTACAGGATTTTTTCTGAGGTGGTGATTGGTCGCTTACTACTGGCCCGTCTAGAATAACATCAGGAATTTCCTGGATACACCCGTTATTCAGTTGTACATGGGTAATGTTATCAGGTGACTCTTTCCCTCCTGCCTCTACATCACTTACATCGCAGATCACATTATTGTCCGTACTTCGTTGTTGGGGGAGAGGTAGGGTTATAGTTTCATTATTAATTGTTTCCTCTACGGAAATAATCTGCCTTTCTACATCACCGACAGCCCCTGTTAAATAGTTCAACAGCGTCATATTCATCTTCCTGTGTTTACTTGGTACTTTTGATATGTGGCTCGCGGCCTGCTTTCTTTTCCCCATTTTGGTCCGCCACTAATAGGCCTTCAATACTTATAGGGCTTATATAGTTATGCCTTGAAAATTAGGTATAACACGCAAACTATATACTTGCTAAGTCGCTATATACCCACACATGAAAGATGCTTACATTTGCAAGACCGGTTATTAGAATATTAGGAATTATAATAACTACTACTGGATCTTGGCAAAAAACCCCTAGAACATCTGGCGAGGTTACGTCCAATATTATATTGGCGTAGACTCTGGTGCACTGATGAACTCTTGCACTATAGGAGCGGTTTTGTGGATATAATTGAATCCGATAAGTCCCAAAAAATATCCTGGCTGCTTGAGATCAAATCCATATTAGGCAGTTTAGGCCTGAATGAACTCTGGAAAAATCCGACAAGTGCAGCTTTTCCTCCGAAAGAAAAGCTGAAAATGATGTACTGGGAATGGGTTTATAAACTAGAAATTGCCCAAGGCCTTTCCTCTCAATTAACGTCCCGCTTCCTAGAGTTCAAATTCCAACCCCTCAAAGAGAAGTTCTGGGACATCATTGAAAAAACCACTGATCGCAAGCTATACTTTCAATTGCGGGTGGGTACACTACCCGTTGCAGACTTCACCTCTAGATGGGGGGGAGCAGGCACTAACAAGGATAGGTGCTTCAGATGCGTAGATGAATGCGAAAATATAGGTCATGTACTATTCTTCTGCCCATTGTATGCAATTCCGAGGGAAAAATGGATAAAACCAATTTGCAAGCTGATGGGCATTAAAAGATATGCTATTGCCCTTCGCATTTTATGCACCGACCCTGCACCTCCGATCTGTGTAGCCGTAGCTAAGTTTATAGGATGGGCCTGGGGCATAAGGTTAAAAGCTTTGAAACTTAATGTTAATTTCTGACCCATAAATAACCTAACATCCTGTTAACACTACCCGCTGCTGTTATTATTATAAGTAGGATTCAGGGTGCCAACAATGTTGTATTATGTTATTCCCTGTGCAATTTAAGCTGATATGAGCTGGTTCGAATTTTATGATTGTGGTGCTCTTTTTTAACTGTTTTTTCTTAAAGCATGAATTAGCTTGACGGACATTGGAAAATTTAATTGGAATTTTACCCTCTTTTTAGGTAATTTATATAATTGTAAATAAATGTTTGTATTGTGCTTTTATGTCTTAATTGCCGAATAAAGCTGATTGAATTGAATTATAATTAAAAACTGTTAAAAACTATTAAAAATTTAAAGAAGGGAAAAAACGATGGAGCTATAAGAGGAATCAAGCATGTGTACATGAAAGTGCAAAGTCCAAATTCATTAGCAGCATAGAGTCATTTAGAATACAAACTGGAGTAAAATTACTTGCTTCAATGTGCTTCAAAAATGTAAAGTAAAAAAAAATTGGATGGCTACAAATTAGCAGTGCCCAGAGAACACGGTCACAGTACCTTGCTCGTTAATCCCAGGTTGATATAGTGACTTGGAAGTTAGAGGGGTAGCCCAGCCCGGCCTCCCTCGGCCTCTGACGGGCGCGGACTGGCCCATCCTTGGCCCGGGCTTTGCCTGGGCAAACCCGCGCGCATCCCGCGCCACGGGAGGGGCGTGCTGGCTACGAGGGTCTCTGGCGCCCTCTAATGACGTTCTCGCCCGGCGCCACGCAAGGCCCTCTGGGTCCTGTAGTTCGCCGCGTGGCCGTTCCCCTCACGGCAGTGTGGTGCTATGCAGCGCAGCAACACTTGTGTCCCCGGAGCGAGCAGGTAGGTGCTGTGCAGAGGGTAAGGGGTAGCCGTTCCCCTCACGGCAGGCAATGTAAGATTCAGTGCGTCCCACGCCATGGGAGGGGTGCGCTGGCTAAGAGGGTCTCTGGCGCCCTCTAATGACGTTCTCGCCTTGCGCCATGCAGGGCCCTCTCGGTCCTGTAGTTTGCTGCGTGGCCGTTCCCCTCACGGCGGTGCGGTGCTATGCAGCACGGCAACACTGGTGTCCCCGGAGCAAGCAGGTAGGTGCTGTGCATTGGGTAAGGGGTAGCCGTTCCCTTCACGACAGGCAATGTAAGATTCAGCGCATCCCTATAACTATACAATTCACTTACAAGAGACAGCTACACTCACCAGCACCTACTCTGCAGAGACACAGCAAAAACCAACGATATCCCACTAGAAAGAAAAAAACAAAACCAATTAAACACAAGACAACAAAATACACATCCAGCACAAATGCAAAATATTTTTGACAGTCAAAAAACAGAAGCCAAACATACTGCTATTATTACACCATTTGCAAAAAACAAATTAATGCAGAGAAATGAAACTCATTTACATTGTACAAAAAAAAGTCTCTTACCAAACACATCCAACTACACAAACAGCAGAACCACCAGTAACGAAACAGCAACCTGGAACAGTCTAAAGAGCAAAAGCCTTCACCTAGAACAAAAAATGAAAAATAAAGCATTACAATTGTAATTCACAAAAAATAAAACAATTAACATTATAACACGCTATGTTACTACCCAAATGGTCAATCGGCCAGATGGGCCTTCAAATAGGGCTGAGAAAAATAGGGGGTGATCTTGCCCAAGGGATCGGGTAAAGTTGTCTGCCAGGCCAATCTGCCCCTCAGGTGGGGCAGAAAACAGCAGACAGAAATTTGCCCTCTTGCAAAAGTAATAAATCCCTAGTGCCGAGTAGGGTTTTCTGCCTTCCCCTCCTACCTAGGGCAGAAAGGCCAAAAAAGGGGCAGATCTGTCCCCAGGAAGCAACCATGTCGCTTCCATTACTCACAAAACAAAATCCCTGGTGCCTAGTGTGGTTTTCTGCCCCTCCCCGTGGCAGAAAGGGCACAAAAATAGGCTGATCTGCCCCCTATCTGCCCCCAGAGGGGGCAGAATACACATATAAAAACATCTGCCCCCTGAAAGTGACCCTTGGCCAACGGGTTGCTTCCATTTTAATTTAAAAGAAGTCCCTGGTGTCTAGTGGGGTTTTCTGCCCCCCCCCCCGGGCAATAGAACAACCCAATATAGAGGATACAATTCAAGCATCGACTTCCATATCAGACTTAAGCTCAGATGGGGATCAAGCAACTACTAATACAAGAGTGGGGTTTACTAAATTTACACAGGCACAGGCACAGGAGGTGGACTGCCTGCTCCAGGATCGCAGACAAACCCTAAGACCACGCCCTCAAAATCAGAAACAACCCAAAGAACCAATCTCAAACGCCGCGAGCGCAGACAATGTCACAAAAACAGCAAGCCGCACTACAAAAAACAACAGAGGAAATGGAATCGCAAATGATTTGCCCCTCAAGTGCATCTCTCTCTATAATCAACGGACATGCATCTCACTGCCACAGAAAAGCAAATTCTATCTCCTGGTTTATCATATTGCCCACCTAACAACTTCAACTATGCACAAACCCGCATTGACTTGTATAAATACACTCGCAAATTGAAATTGCGTAAATTTCATTTACTCAATAAAACCAAACAACCTACAGTCCAAGAGGCAACGATATGTGATAGTGGAAGTCCATCGCTGATCACAGCAAATGATTACGAGTTAATATGTGATTTACAGGAGTTGCATAGGGAAGGGTCACTGGACAATACTATGATGAGTAGTGGCAGTGTGTCTAGACTTGATATGCCTGGACTGACAGAATTCAAACCTAAATCAACATTCAATTCCATCATGTTGCATGACAACATCGATATTTACAATGAACTAGTGACAATCCAACTTAAAAAAATGCATATTTCTGCATTACAGGCCCAACAAAAAAGTCGTAGACAAAACAACTGTTATGGCAGCCTAATGAAGAGACTACAAAGTAATGACAATTTGATCATACGACAGTCAGACAAGGGAGGCAACATTGTCCTCTGGCCGAGGAAAATGTACATGGACGAGGCTCTTCAACACCTGAATGATCGCCAGTGCTACAGGCAGATTGATTGGAAGACAGTGAAATTGGCATGGAATGACTTCAACACCAAACTACTATCGTGGAAGAGTGCTGGGCTACTAAGTAGTGATGAATTCAAATTTCTTAAGGTCAACCACCCAGTAATTCCTGCCTTCTACCTGATTCCAAAAATTCACAAAGACCCCAACAAACCTCCCGGGAGACCTATAATTTCTGCTAAAAACAGTATTATGGAGGACACTTCGCTCTATATTGATTTCTTTCTTCAAGAGCATGTCAAAAATTTACCCTCATACCTACAGGACACTGGGGATTTTCTAAGAAAGATCGACAATATAACTTGGCAAGAGGACTATCTATTGATTACCCTCGATGTCACTGCTCTATACACCAGTATACATCACATGGATGGAGGCAGAGCAATTGAGCATTACTTACGGACTAAACCAATTTACATGTTGCAACACAACAAAATGCTGTCTGATATAGTTATGACTTGTTTAAATAACAATTTATTTTTATTCCAAAGTCAGGTGTTTCAGCAAATGAGAGGAGTAGCTATGGGGGCTTGCTTCTCCCCCAGTTACGCATGTCTGCACATGGGTCTGTGGGAGGAGCAAGTCCTCAAGGCTAAGTTTGGTCACATTATGAGCAACCATATCATAGCTTGGTATCGTTACATTGACAATTTATTCCTTATCTGGAAGGGATCTGAGACAGCAGCCAACTTGTTTATTGAAGAGCTTAATGTAAACAACCTCAACCTGGAGTTTATATCACAGATCAGTAAGGTATCCGTAAATTTTCTGGATGTAGAAGTGTACATCAAAAACAAACAGTTGCAGACCCGGCTACACCGTAAATCTACAGCAGGCAATACGGTGCTGCATGCCACCATCCATCACCCCAGCCATCTGATACGTAGCATCCCATATGGTGAGATGCTGGGTATCAGACGCATTTGCAGCACAGATGCTGATTGCATTGAGGCTCAACACGAAAGCAAGCAAAGGTTTTTAGCCAGAGGCTATACTGCCAACATGCTAGATACAGCGATCAAGAAAGCTAATACCTTCTCTCGCTCCACAGCACTGAGTGGCAATACTAAACAGGTCTAGTTGCCCAACGTATCTAGAGCCACCCTAGACCCACCCAGACTAATTACCACATACAATCGTCAACACAACAAATTACGTATGATTCTTAACAAGAATTGGTCGGTTGTTCGTGAGAATCTAGTCATTGGTGACACTCTACCCAAAGCTCCCGAGATAACCTTCCGTAGAGCTCGCTCAATGAATGATATGCTTGTCAAGAGTAGTCCAGAAGTTCTGACCAACAATTCCTGGTTACAGACAACTAAAGTCTTCATAAAATGTGCCTCATGTAAAGCCTGCAAACTAGGTAGGAATAAAACATCGTACAAAACCCCATTTAATGATGTTCCTGTAGTCATGTCCAAAAAACTGACATGCAAAACTGATTATGCGATCTATGTGCTGGAGTGTACGTGTGGCCTGCAATACGTTGGTAGTACCAAATTGCAGGTTCACAAGCGTATACTCCAGCACATGAGAGCTATCAACAATCACGATGCAACTTATCCAGTTGCTAGACACTTTAAAGAGACCCATGGTAACTGCTTAGCCCATCTGAGTTATTTTGTGGTGGACGCGGTCCCCCCACTTTGCCGTGGTGGTGACCGTGAAGCCTTGCTCAGAAGGCTAGAGACAAGATATATGATTGAATTAGATTCCAAAACCCCGAATGGACTCAATTCAAGTGAAGATTTCTTCACTTGGCTATATCTCTTAGAAACTCCAAGATCTATGCCAGCTTTATTGCAGCCACTAGCACCATGTTGAATAATATCGCCCCATTGCTGTATTTGACCATACCTGTCATCCAGAGGGCAGGGTGAGTGACTGTATTTGAACATTTTTTCCAACATTGTGTTTATTATTTTTGGCACTTTCTTTGCTCACATTTCACTCCTCTCCTTTTTCTTTTTGAGTTTATATCAATAAATTGTGACTATGAGGGCAGATGAGTCGGGATCATCAAAGTGGTAATTTTCAGTGGTACTGAACATTAACAACTCCCCTTTTCTCATACTGACTATGAATTAAAACCTTTTAGTAGGGACGTCTAGACCATTAATTATGTCAGCCCCTCTCTCTTTCCCCCTCTATAACCTATATGCAGGGGATACAGTATATAGGAAGGATTATTAGATATTTATGATGTAATAAATATTTATGAGTGGTTTTAGAGGTTTTTATTGAGATTTGTTTATATTTTATGTGTAGACTTGGACTTTGATCAACCAATTTCAATTTTGAATTCTGGTTTGTACAAATATATCAGCCATTGGCTAAGCTTTCGATTTTGGGCATGCCATCCTTAGGGGATTGTTGCGAATTCCATGTCTTATTGGGGGTAATGTACCACTGTTTTGAACCGCAACAACTGTAGGAAAGTCTGTTATGCAATAACTATTCTTGAGAAATACATTTGCGGTTGGGGGGTCTGCTGTAATTTTACATCTAGATCCATGGCATGATGATGATGGAACTATCCAGTGAATGCTACGGAATATGAAAATTGCACTAATTGCATTGAGATATACTGTTTTGCACACATGTTGATGTTTTTTGCATACACAATTGGGGGCAATACAGATTATATCTGTTTTATCAGTTGGGGTTGTGACTCTGATAGCGTATTCCGCACTCTGTTACTGTCCCCCAAGGCCATATGCCATCCATGCTCTTAGCCCCACTACGGGGCCGAATTCACTTTGCCTAATTTTCACATGCTGTATTTGCACTACTGCTTGATTTGCACAGTCTGTATGGCTAGGTTTAATCTATTGCCAAACATCAATAATGTTATAAAGATTTTATCATATATCTTATTTTATATTTTAATGTGTCATGAGCTAATTAGTCAACCACTATGTATTTTATACTAATTATTATATTATGCAATGTCACGACTGAGTATGTTTTCCATGTCTATTGGCCCCATAGTCATGTGATGTTCACCTCTTTCACTTTAAATTCAGTAGCTTTTCTTATAAGCGTCATGTGATCAAGGCCTTTCTGAGGCCGAAATGCGTCATGGCGGTGCTTGGTGCTCTAATGGAACAATAAAGACTTTTGCACGCAGCAGCTTGGGTCCGTTTTCGTCCTTCCTGACAATCGGGATTCGTAAGACGGAGTTCTTTATATATATATATATATATATATATATATTCACGCTTCCCTCTCCACCTTAACGTGCTCTGCACTCTTGCTGACGGGTGCACATAGAATGGAGGTGGATCCATTCAAAACATCAGCGCTCCTGCGTCCCGTCTCCGAGACTCACTGCACTCACGGGGTTCCTTGAACTTCAAATCAGCGAGGACGCGTTTCGGCGTTCTGCCTTCTTCTGCTCGCATTTGGGAAATGAAGCAGTCTGTGAGTGTCGGTGCTTTAAATTGCTAGATGGCTTCTCATTGGGCGCAGTAGGTGAAAGGAGGGAAGGGATTGGCTGTACGTTAGCCAATGTCTTTTATACTTCCTGCTGTTACCGCAACATCCATACTGCGGGAGTATTTGTTAAAGTTGTCTCAGTCCCAATGGAAAATAACAGTCTTGCATATTAAGCCAAATGGCACTCCCAAGTATGGACAAGTCACTTCACCACTGCTCCATTGAAAGGTACCGCACTCGTGGTGATGTTGATTCTGGTTGAGGGGCCCCTCGTCAAACCTTGGGCTCTGCTGCACTCTGCGCAAGGGTCGGTATATATCCAATCCCTACCAGCCTGTATGCCTGGCGACTGAGTCGACGCTGGTGCCTCAGATGCCCAGAGGCGGTGCAACACGTTGAAAATATTCACGCTTCCCTCTCCACCTTAACGTGCTCTGCACTCTTTCTGACGGGTGCACATAGAATGGAGGTGGATCCATTCAAAACATCAGCGCTCCTGCGTCCCGTCTCCGAGACTCACTGCACTCACGGGGTTCCTTGAACTTCAAATCAGCGAGGACGCGTTTCGGCGTTCTGCCTTCTTCTGCTCGCATTTGGGAAATGAAGCAGTCTGTGAGTGTCGGTGCTTTAAATTGCTAGATGGCTTCTCATTGGGCGCAGTAGTTGAAAGGAGGGAAGGGATTGGCTGTACATTAGCCAATGTCTTTTATACTTCCTGCTGTTACCGCAACATCCATACTGCGGGAGTATTTGTTAAAGTTGTCTCAGTCCCAATGGAAAATAACAGTCTTGCATATTAAGCCAAATGGCACTCCCAAGTATGGACAAGTCCCTTCACCACTGCTCCATTGAAAGGTACCGCACTCGTGGTGATGTTGATTCTGGTTGAGGGGCCCCTCGTCAAACCTTGGGCTCTGCTGCACTCTGCGCAAGGGTCGGTATATATCCAATCCCTACCAGCCTGTATGCCTGGCGACTGAGCGATGCTGGTGCCTCAGATGCCCAGAGGCGGTGCAACACGTTGAAAATATTCGCGCTTCCCTCTCCACCTTAACGTGCTCTGCACTCTTGCTGACGGGTGCACATAGAATGGAGGTGGATCCATTCAAAACATCAGCGCTCCTGCGTCCCGTCTCCGAGACTCACTGCACTCACGGGGTTCCTTGAACTTCAAATCAGCGAGGACGCGTTTCGGCGTTCTGCCTTCTTCTGCTCGCATTTGGGAAATGAAGCAGTCTGTGAGTGTCGGTGCTTTAAATTGCTAGATGGCTTCTCATTGGGCGCAGTAGGTGAAAGGAGGGAAGGGATTGGCTGTACGTTAGCCAATGTCTTTTATACTTCCTGCTGTTACCGCAACATCCATACTGCGGGAGTATTTGTTAAAGTTGTCTCAGTCCCAATGAAAATAACAGTCTTGCATATTAAGCCAAATGGCACTCCCAAGTATGGACAAGTCCCTTCACCACTGCTCACTTGAAAGGTATCGCACCTTGGGCTCTGCTGCACTCTGCGCAAGGGTCGGTATATATCCAATCCCTACCAGCCTGTATGCCTGGCGACTGAGTCGACGCTGGTGCCTCAGACGCCCAGAGGCGGTGCAACACGTTGAAAATATTCGCGCTTCCCTCTCCACCTTAACGTGCTCTGCACTCTTGCTGACGGGTGCACATAGAATGGAGGTGGATCCATTCAAAACATCAGCGCTCCTGCGTCCCGTGGACTAAACTATCTTTGAGTGAACGTGCTTTGTTAAAAGTGATCAGAGGTGCCGCTGGAATATCAGCACCAATGATGGCGTCAGTTTTTAGTACATGCCAATTCTTTCTCATTATGTTTCTCAAAATATCGGCATCTTCCGAAAAAATCGTTATCATCCGAAATTTGCCAATCTCTCCCTTACGATCTTTCTGTTTGAACAGGTCCTCTCTGGGTAACTGTTTTACCCTTCTGAGAGTGTTTTCTAAGAGACGTGAACTGTAACCTCTCACTAGGAATCGATTCAAACTTGCTTTGGCTGCCAAGTCGAAATCACATTTTCTTGAACAATTACGCTTCAATCTGAGAAATTCCCCATAAGGGAAACTGTTTTTCAGTTTTTGGGGATGACTGCTTGCCGCATGCAATGTGCTGTTACCGGCAGTGGGTTTACTAAATAGGGCAGTTGTGATTTTCCCTTCCTGTATCTCAACTTTTAGGTTTCGATAGGCACCTGCTTTACCCCCAGCTACGCAAACTTGTTCGTGGGCTGGTGGGAGGAGCAGGTGGCATGGTCCGCGGCCAATGAAGAGTGGACTAATAACGTAGTATCATGGTACAGATACATCGATGACCTCTTCTTGGTATGGAATGATTCTGTTAATAAAGCAGAGGAGTATATTGAACTTCTGAATAAAAATGAGGTCAACCTACAATTTTCGGAGGAGATAAGTTTAGTGGCAGTAAACTATCTGGACCTAAAAGTTGATTCTTTTCGGAAGATGCCGATATTTTGAGAAACATAATGAGAAAAAATTGGCATGTACTAAAAACTGACGCCATCATTGGTGCTGATATTCCAGCGGCACCTCTGATCACTTTTAAAAAAGCACGTTCACTCAAAGATAGTTTAGTCCACAGTCATTTAGATGCCATACCATCAAGACAGGGAACCTTAAATGAAATGAGAGGATTCTATCCCTGTGGCAAATGTAAGGCATGTGCTTTCAGCAAAAGGGTATTAACCTATGAAGTAAAATGCTTGAAAGCAGGAAAAAGGATAAACAAATTCATGACATGCCAAACTACACATGCGGTCTACTGTCTGAAGTGTCCTTGTGGACTCAGGTATATAGGGAGTACCATACACTGTGTGAAATTTAGAGTGCTGGAACACATGCGTGCGATTGCAAAGAAGGATTTTAATTATCCTGTAGCACACCATTTTGCTATCAAACATAAAAGTGACAGGGATCTGCTGCAATACTTCAGCATTGATTGTGTACCATTTGACATTAGGGGAGGGGACAGAGTGCTAAAATTGAGAAGATTGGAATCTCGTTACATTATAGATCTCCAATCGAAATCTCCTAATGGATTGAACGGTGGAGAAGAGTTAACGGTTCATTTGGGAAACTAATGTTGCTCATTAATTAATTAATTTAACTTTTTGAATTGACAACTGTATACTGACCTATTGATTGAAATCATGGAACTATCATTTGCAGTGGGGGCCGATGCACGGCAACAAAAAGAACGGGCATGGGATGTTTGCAACCTGGGATAACAGTTTGCAAGGGACCGATACACAGCGAGATTGTTAATTGAGAATATGATCACTATAACAGCAAGAATATATAAACATATTGAATTATTGGTGAATTTGTAACAAAATCTTTGTTTTATAATGCGTTATGGCTGTTTGTGACATATCAGATAATGTTATAAGAACCTTTCCAAAATGGCGCTCGCAATATGGCGCGTCGCCAGCCCTTGTCTGTTTCTATGGCAATTTACATGATGCCTTAAAATGGTGCCTCACAGCGCGTACTGTAAACACTGACGAAGGATTTTATCTGAAACGCGTCTGTTTTCGGTTTAACAATAAACCATTGCTGTAACGAAGTCCCGTGAGTGCTGTTCTTCCTTCTATAGAACAAGGGAATTGTGGAGCTGGCATATTGTGCGGTGCACCGCTGCATTTCGGCACCCGCCCTTAGAGTGACTCGCATTTCGGTGTGTTGGAGCAGAATAAATATATATATATATATATATATATATATATATATATATATATATATATATATATATATATATATATATTTCGTTAGAACTCCACCTTTCCCCGAACTCACAGGAACAGGAGCACAGACCACAGAGTAGGTGCGGATTTTCAATTTATTTCATCACCAAATTCACCATCATCATCAGTATGACGCGTTTCGACTCCAGAGTGCCTTGATCACGTGACACGCCACACAGTGCATGATTGGTTTAAATACCCCAGTGCGACATTTCCTGCTTTTTCTGGTAACATTTTCTGTTTTTTAAAGAGACAAGTGCCTGAGCAAAATTTGCTCAAAGTACCACATAGAAATACAGAGAGAAATTCTCTTCGTAATGTGTCTTGGTAGAATTGTGACCTTAAACTTTGACTAATTGTTTGCCATTCAGGTTTAAATACCCATTCCAAGGACTACTAGCAAATTAACACCTTTAAGGATACAGGCTTATCATTGATAACCACAGTGTTCTGTTATGTTGAGAAATATTTACATTAATATATAAATAAATAAATAAAAACATATATAAATATATAGATATAAATATATTGCATCACTAAAACGCATTATTAAAACCTATAAATAGTTTCATCATCATATGGTTTTATATACAAGTGGTAACACATGTCAACAATATTAGTAATGTAAAAACATTATAGGAACCCTTTGTGGTCAAAGTGCTGATGCATAGTACTGTACTAGCAGTTTTGTGAGATATGTTTTTATATGCTCAACAGTAATGTTGTGGCTGGCCCATTAAAGTGCAGTGCATAGTTAATAATGCGTCCAATGTAGATAATGTACTTTTAGTTATTCAACTGCTCAGACATCTATTTTGTGCAAAATAGACAATGTGGAAAAAGCTAATAATTGTTGTGTTTCCAAGTTTAACCCCAGTAAAAAAAGTGTAAAAAAGTGTATCTAAAAGGACTAATATTTAATCTTGCAAGCTAGCGGCTGCTTATATCCTGGTAGTTCAAATATACTGTTCAGGATATAGTCTGTAGCTTAATCTGTTTCATTGAAAGATGTTTAAAAGCTCCTGAATTCATTACTCCGTGTGCATAGTATTGTGTATTCTCAGTAGCCCTATCACGTTTGGAGGCAGGTGAAAAGTTCTTCTGTTATGTTAAAGCCTCCGGGGACCTTAGTATCGAGATCAATGAGATAGCCTGTTTCCAGTTGTCTCAACGCTTTCTCCCTATCACCTCCTTTTTTGTTGGGAGGGACGGCATCCAATAGAAAATACTTGACATCATTGGGGTTAGATCTATGTAAATCCCCAAAATGTCGAGACACGGAATAAGCTGAATCTTGGTTTTTAATGGCCCTAATGTGCTGGAGTATCCTCTTCTGCCCCTGAAGTATCGTACTACCTACATATCTTAGGGCACAGGGACACTCCAGCACATACACCATGTGGTCAGATTTACAAGTGAGGGCCCTGTTAATTTGCCTCTCTTGATCATTGAATGGGGTACTGTAAGTAGTCTTCCTAATGCCATGTTGGCACGCTTTGCATGTCTTACATGGAAAGAACACTTTCCTTTGGGAAAGCCATATGCCCCCAGATGGAGTAAAGGGGTCATTGCGTACTAAGGTGTCTTTCATGGAAGACGCCCTACTGTATGTGATAGCGGGGTTTGTAGGGAGTAGGTGACCAATCACCGGATCATCTCCAATGAGGGGCCAGTTCCTTTTAATGATATTTCTAATGGCTTTTTCCTGTCTGTTATATTCAAGAATGAATCTAAAAGTAATGGTGTCTTCACTTTCAGTGTTAATAGTCTTGCTAGGTTTGTTAATAAGGCTTTCTCTAGATATTGTATTGCTTTTACTGATAGCACTGTCAAAGCATTTTGAAGTATAACCTCTTGCCAAAAATCTTTTCTTACTGGCCAGTTGGGCTAGTTTGAGCTCTTCCTCTTGACTACAAATTTGTTTGATGGGAAGCTTCTCCCCGTATGGTATACTTTGAATCCAATGTTGTGGGTGGGCACTGCCTGCATATAATGCTGAATTTCCGGCAGTCGGCTTTCAATGTAGCTTTGTTTCGACTTGGCCATTTCTAATATACACCTGCACATCCAAAATGTTTACAGTGATGGGACTGATGGAGGCTGTAAATTGTAAGTTAAGACAATTTACATTTAATTCCTTTACAAATTGTTTTGATTCATCTGCAGAACCTTGCCAAATGACAAAAAGATCATCTTTAAATCTTAACCATTTCCTAATATTGTTGTTAAATGTGGTGGCATGTTCATTTTGTAGTACCAGCTCCAGCCCATGCGTAAGCAGGCATAGCTGGGGGAGAAGCTGGCTCCCATTGCTACACCATGTTGCTGTAAATACAGTACATTCTGGAATAGAAAAATATTATTGTTTAAACAAACGTCCACCATGTTAATAAGGATTTTGCTATGTTGTGCACAATATTTGGTATTTAGGGAAGTTCCCAGAGCTGTGGGCCCATGTGTATCTGCACCTGCTGCACCATTGAAATCATGACCCCAGTGCCTGTGAGGTAACTACACTCATTGACACAGCCATACACGTATAATCACTGAAGGTTCAAGGTTCAAAAACAGTTTATTCGGATAACAACGTATCCATAAAAGCACAATACAAGACAAACAGATTTAAAAATATAAGAATATAAAAAGAAAGTCATAATAAAACCATTAGCAGCATACAATGTACAATAATCTTTAAATTCATAGGAATTCCTTAATAGTTAAAAACTCAAGGGTTAGACATCATTCGGCGTGCACGAACTGCAATGCTCTGGAAAGTGCCTGTGCGAAAGACCAATTCTTCATCATCCAGATTGAGTAACCTCAGATAGGCGTTTTCCAAAGTAATGGGCATATGCTTTTTAAAATACGGAGTTAAAAGCCCCTTGATATACTTTAAATAGTAATTATAGAAAAACAAAAACTGTAAGGTGGATTGACCACTCTGGCCATCACACGGAGAAGGTAAATGGTCAAGGTCAGAGTGGTGGCCAAGAGGAAAACATAATACAAATTTAATGGTGCCTGCCCTTAAGCGAAACAAAAGGCTCCTCTCCCAGTGGCTCATAGGCAGGGTAATGTAATTAGCCAGCGGGTGGACAGAGTTTTCAGTAGCCATGTAGCTATATATAAGTGATTTTTTAGATTCCTTTACAATCCTTTCAGCTCTATATAGCAAATAGAGTGCACTCCTAAGCTCATTTTTGTTCGTAGTCATTACTGTGCAGGAATCTAAAAATATTCTTCCCTTGTTAACGCTACATAGGCTCTGGTACACCCCTGACAGCCATGGAATGTCCTTCCCTTTCGCACATCCCATGCAATTGCTAATGATCTCTCTCGTTAGGGATGCGGCCGGGTTTTTCCAAACCAATTGCCAAAAAAGGGCAGGGCGGGCCCTGATAAAATCTGCAATAAAATTTAGGTTGAGTTCCCTGTGACAAGTATATTGTGGTGTTGAAATTGGGACGTCTAATAACTTTCTGCAAAACCTGTTCTCTTCCTGTTGAATGCAGGTACTCTTGGCACAGCCCCACACCTCAGCGCCATACGTGGGGGTTGTCACGCATTGGGACTTAACAGTCTTTAAAATGGCTAAAAGAGCACCTGTTTTCTTTGGGCGCAGAAGGCTAAGGATCGAGTTGGTTGCCTTTAAGAACTTGTTCCTGGAGTTAGCCGTATGCTCAATCCAGGAGCCGTTCGCAGCAAAGACAACCCCAAGATAAAGAAAGCTGCTGGTGCTTATCAGCTTCTGATTACCCACCGATATTGAACTGAGTTGACGTTTCTTTGGCCCACACAACATTATGAAACACTTTTTAAAATTAATACGTAAATCGAGGCTATCCATATGGTTAACAAAACCCTGCACTATGGTGCGCAAGGAATTAGAGGTGCGTCCCATAAGGACCGCATCGTCTGCATAAAGTAATAAAGAGAGTGATTTTCCGTAGATTTTTGGGACATCTTGAGTTAATGATTTCAATGTTTTATTCAGTCCATTAATATAGATAATAAAAAAGAGGAGGGCCAAGACACACCCCTGTCTGAACCCCCTTCCTACATTTATAGCTTCGGTGACCTCACCCCCGCATCCAATCCTCACCTGGGCTTTAAGGTCTTTATGAAGGTGTGCCAAAAAATATACCAGGGGCTCATCCAGTCCATAGGTCAGATGGATAGACCAGAGCTTTGACCTATTGACAAGGTCAAAAGCAGAGGTCAAATCCATAAAGGCTAAATAGGCTGGAGATGCCTGTGCAATGGTATACGTACCCACAATTAGGTTAAGATGAAGGCATTGTTCATTAGTGCCTACCTTACTACGGAAGCCCAGTTGGCAGGGATCTAAAATTCAGTTTTCCTCAGACCACTCTAAGATCTTGTTGTACAGGACTCTACCTAAAAATGTTAGGGTGTTATCAATTAGGGAGATAGGCCTGTTACAGTTGGTTTGAGAACGATCCCCTTTTTTGAAAATCCGAACAATAATGCTTGTGGACCAAGAACTGGGTAACAGAGCATACATTAGGTTATTAAAAACATTTAAAAGTAAAGGAGCCCAGAAGTCTGGCTTATGTTTGATAAGGTCAATGGGTAGACCATCTGGTCCAGGGGCTTTGTTGCCAGCGCTCTGCTGAATCGCATCTGCCACCTCGGTCAACTGTATTCTGGTTAGCGGCCCTGGCTCAAAGTGATCTGCCTCTTGTGCGGGTGCAGCATAAATTTCTGAGAAGTGTTTTTCCCAGGACTCGCTCGCAATTGTGCAGCTGATGGGAGTAAGAAGCTGCTCCATGGATCTCAGGTCCCTCACGGCTGACCAGAATGTTTCACCCTTTCTAGTGTTTGCCACCACTAATGCCTCCCAACGTTTTTTGAAAATTTCTGCTTTCCGATTTGTGATCGCAGTTTTGTACCTCAGCCTGGCCAATTTCACTTCGAAATTACATCTAGGGTCGGCTGATAAGGCTCTGCGCAATCGTTTATTTGCTTCAGAGCACTCGTGGTCGAACCATCTAGGGTCACGTTTAACACGGTAGGTAGGTTGTGACAAGAGAGTTTTAATGGCTACACAGAGGTTATTAAAATTGTGGGCAGCTTCAGGGAGTGGGTCTTGGGCTGATAGACATGAGTTAATAAGATGCATATTGTCCTTTACCACTGTCTGAAACAAATTATTATTATCTATACCCCCTCCATATTAATCTTAAGTTGTCAGTGGAGGGCGTAAGGTTCCTGGCTTCACATTCTGAAGAGAAAATGGGCTGTGGTGCTAGACTCGGTCCTATTCTAATGGGATTGTGGTCCCCTTGACTCTTGGCAATAACGTTGGCTTCCATTAAATGGTCAGCAAGAAGAGGGGATATAAATAAGAAGTCTATGGTCAAAGAACATTCCTTTCCTCTAAATGTTGACACAAAATGATTATTGACATGTGTTGCGCCCGCAATGTCCATAGCATTGGTAAAATTATGCGTGCTCAGAAGTGTGGCTAACTCAACGCCCCTACGGCAAGTAGAGTTGGGATTATGAAGCCCTTTGCTATATGGCGTATCTGCTAATTTCACATTGAAATCACTCCCCAGAATGATACCAGTAACTTTTGCAATTTCTTGTTGGGAGTCCAGGTGGGAGATGAAATGAAAAAGCTTAATGAAATTCCCATTGGGGGTAGAGGTAAAATCATTATTATAAAAATTATTCAAATAAAAAGAGACTCTCCTTTTATACATTAAAACTTGAAAATTGCAACTATTTATGGGTAGAACCTTGATGCTGCCCTCCACAGAAATATTGATCCCAACGAATAGGCCCCCCGAGGGGCAGCCCGATTTGGGGCTGGGGGCTGCAATATTAGAACAATGGAACCCATAAATGTGTAATTCTTTGGTGGCCCAAGTGTCATGAAACATAACTATGTCCTGATCCTCTATTAGACATAACCAATTCGGGTCACCAAGCCTCTGTTAAAGGCCGGCCACATTCCAGGTCAGAATGCTTAAATCTGCATCTACCTTTGCCTTAGGTGTTGTTGGCTGCTTGTCTCACATGTCAATGTGTGGGGGAGAAACAAGATCCTGAGGATTTACGAGGCGAACGAGTCGATGTTCTGATAGGGCTTTTTGTCAATCCTGTGTATCCAGATCTGACATGGCCTGAAATCTGATGGATACAGGAATCTGAGTAGACATATGGTCAGTAGGCCTAAATTGTGGTTTATAAAAATACAGCAAAAACCAAAGGAAATGATGGACGGAGTGTTGAACATTGCAAGCACTCACCCCAGTCAACTGATCTGGGTTTAATCCATCACCGTTCTTTAGCCCACTCTGCCACCCCAGTTCAGACATGGCCATATGCAAATCAGTCTGACCCTGTGCCTCATGGGAACAGTCCAGCCCGAACTGCCAAGCCATGTCTTCCCTGGACCGGAAACAAGCTTCCTAGGACCCGTTTCTGGCATTTCAGCTGTCTTCAGCCAGGCTTGCTTGAATCCAGTGGCAAAGTGAGCAAGGGACTCACGTCTGAGCATACCCTGCCAACTTATGGCGAACAAAGCAAAAACCAAAGGAAATGATGGACGGAGTGTTGAACATTGCAAGCACTCACCCCCAGTCAACTGATTTGGGTTTAATCCATCACCGTTCTTTAGCCCACTCTGCCACCCCAGTTCAGACATGGCCATATGCAAATCAGTCTGACCCTGTGCCTCATGGGAACAGTCCAGCCCGAACTGCCAAGCCATGTCTTTCCTGGACCGGAAACAAGCTTCCTAGGACCGGTTTCTGGCATTTCAGCTGTCTTCAGCCAGGCTTGCTTGAGTCCAGTGGCGAAGTGAGCAAGGGACTCACGTCTGAGCATACCCTGCCAACTTATGGCGAACAAAGCAAAAACCAAAGGAAATGATGGACGGAGTGTTGAACATTGCAAGCACTCACCCCCAGTCAACTGATCTGGGTTTAATCCATCACCGTTCTATAGCCCACTCTGCCACCCCAGTTCAGACATGGCCATATGCAAATCAGTCTGACCCTGTGCCTCATGGGAACAGTCCAGCCCGAACTGCCAAGGCCATGTCTTCCCTGGACCGGAAACAAGCTTCCTAGGACCGGTTTCTGGCATTTCAGCCGTCTTCAGCCAGGCTTGCTTGAATCCAGTGGCAAAGTGAGCAAGGGACTCACGTCTGAGCATACCCTGAAATGCCAGAAACCGGTCCTAGGAAGCTTGTTTCCGGTCCAGGGAATATATGGCTTGGCAGTTCGGGCTGGACTGTTCCCATGAGGCACAGGGTCAGACTGATTTGCATATGGCCATGTCTGAACTGGGGTGGCAGAGTGGGCTAAAGAACGGTGATGGATTAAACCCAGATCAGTTGACTGGGGGTGAGTGCTTGCAATGTTCAACACTCCGTCCATCATTTCCTTTGGTTTTTGGTTTATAAAAATACCCCAGGGGTAGCGCACAAATTCCAGAACTTTGAATAAATGTTTTCTTAAAACTTAATATGCAACAAACCAGGTGAGGCCTGCGGAAGTTGATCACTACAAAGTCTCCATCAATATTTTTAGGGGATGAACCAACCCACCTGACTCGGCGGACCATGAGGGTTTCATTCATACAAGATGGGTGAAACCTTTTATATTTAGTTAACCAGTCCACAGTCTTATTACGGAGATCAGTCCAAGACTCCTACTGGTCCTCTAATAGGGTGGGTACTCCAGCCAAAACCAATACGTAAGGGCAGGTGGCTGGTGGTAAGCTCAGGACATCGGTGTTGGGTCTCTGGCGTTTACTCCTCATGTTATCTGTTGTGTTCCAGTTTAGATCAGATGGTATGGTGCCGGAGTCTAAGAGTTCACGCTGTCTGCTGCATAAGCCCATGGTTCTCGGGGTGGGATCCTGATGATGTTCCTGTGAGTTCCCCTGCTCAATGTTAGGTTTCTGCTCATTGGGTGCAATGGGTTTGCGACAAATAGTGCAAAGGTTAACAGATGGAGGTGGTTTGTGCGTGGTAGAGCTTGGAATTAGTGAATTAGGTCTTGAGTTAGCATCTACCAACGTAGAGAGTCCCACCCCCACATTGTCACCCAGTTTGAGGTCTCGTTGGCACCAGAGTTATTTAGAATATCCATGGCGGTAACCAGACGCTCCACCTTTTCCCAGAGGGGGGTGAGATTCCTGTCAAGTAATTCTTTACAATGGGCTAATGCTGTTTCCAAAGTGATCTCCACAGCGGTGACTGAAATGGCACTCCCCAGTGTTATCTTCAGTTGGTGGTGGAAAAACTGCATCAGTCTGAGTACTAACGGAATTGGGTAATGTTATTACATGGTTTGCTGCGTGGGTGGCCTGATTAACAGGTCTTAGGCCTTTTGTGCTTTTAGATTTCTGGTTGACAGCACCCAACTTCCATTTGGCTGGTTGTACTCTCACCTTGGGCTTGTCGCGGGTTTTAGTAACCCGTCCTCTGGTAAGTATGCTAAGCTCGTTAGGAATAGCAGTAAGTGAAGCATCCAAATTTGCCAGAGGGCTAGTCTGGGACAAAGTTGGAGAAGTAGAAGTAAAAGGCAAGCGCAATTGTGGGGTCCCACCCAAGTTAGAGATACCTGGTGACGAGCGGCTCTGTAATGTACTAGGGTCCAGAGAGAGACGTCGTTCGGTCATTTCTATTTCGTGGGTTAACAATGATTCAGCCCTTACAATGAAAATGCATCTAGGGTCCCTGCTACTCCTTTGCGCTTACTCATTATGAAAGTTATATATGGGCAGGGCCAAGTCCAACACAGGAAAATAAACGAACAAGGGTATGCAAAACAATATCTGGCAGTTGGCGAAGATAGTCCTGTGCAGGTAGCCAGGTGTCAGATGGAGGGCCCAGCCCAGCCTCTTCTGGGCGCCGATGGGCCTGGACGGGCCCGCCCTTGGCCTGGGCTTCGCCCGGGCACGCCTGCACGCGTCCCGCGCTGTGGGAGCCCTGCCTGCTATTTATGCGCCTCCAGGCGCTTTCTCCAGCGTGGAAGGCATGGCGTAGGCGGCGTGCGCATCGCAGAGACAGCAGGGAGGTGTGGTCTCAATCCCCCTTAGACCGGAGTAAAAACCGGCAATCCCGTGGTGAGTGTCCGTTATTCACAAAGGTATTCACAAAGGTACAAAGGTACAAAGGCTCCCGCGCTGCGGGAGCCCTACCTGCTATTTATGCGCCTCCAGGCGCTTTCCCCAGCAGGAGTGGCGTGGCGTAGGTGGCGTGCGCCCCGCAGAGACAGCAGGGAGGTGTGGTCTCAATCCCCCTTAGACCGGAGGAAAAACCGGCAATCCCGTGGTGAGTGTCCGTTATTCACAAAGGTATTCACAAAGGTACAAAGGTACAAAGGCTCCCGCGCTGCGGGAGCCCTACCTGCTATTTATGCGCCTCCAGGCACTTTCCCCAGCAGGGGCGACGTGGCGTAGGCGGCGTGCGCCCCGCAGAGACAGCAGGGAGGTGTTGTCTCAATCCCCCTTAGACCGGAGGAGAAACCGGCAATCCCGCGGTGTATTTATATATATAATCTTTTATTGCTTAGTTAATTAAAACCATAACAATTTTTCTATGAATATCAACTTTGATTAAAAACATGCATTAAAATGATCTCGTCAACCCAATTTGTCACAGTGTAATTTCACACAACAAAGATCCTCCATTGTCAATGTTCTCTAAAACCCTATAAATAAGTAGAACTATTGATTTGATTGGGGCGGGAATTATAGTTAGATCAGCTAACTATAATGGCTGAATTTCACTGGTTTTGTACAGCCTGTATACATACACGCACACACACATACACACATATTTGCTTGTGTACCCTCTGCGATTGCCCATTACTTACTGAGATGAAAAAGTCCTTCCACTGCTGGTTACGAATTACAAAAATATACATTGATGATTGACACGCATTTATTTTTCTAATTTGGGAAACAATGTCAGGAACTAAGCCATAAAACGCATTTGAAATAGAGATGTTTCTGATAGAGTGACATCAATGGACGCTTTTATGGGTCGTGTCCTATTTCATGTCACTACTTGTGGAGTGTGTGCAGCAAGGGACACGCAAAGTGCTACTGTTGATCTTGAGGGTTAGCTGTGAAAGCTCTTGAGGCTTTCCCCAGATAACATCTGAAAGTTTGTTTGGAATAGAACTGGACTGGGGTCGCTTTTCAAGACAACAAGCTGTCTGCTGCATTCTCTGACCCCGAAAGGTTAGAAGTTAGGAATTTCCTGGAGCGATTGTGTTTGGTCTAACTGTTTATAGAAGTATCGAGGGAATACACGCAGTCGTGGATGAGATTACGCAACAGAGGTTCTACATTTTTCCTTTACAAATGCCAGAGATGCCTTACTAGACGCCCTTTGAAATGTTTTGCTATGCCACCAGAGAAAATACAATAATCATTGCGGCCACTTATCCTTAAATCTATGTTAGTAAAGCATCGTATGTGTTCCTATAACACGTAAGAAAACTTTAGGCCATGCTGGTAATTACCACATAAAAGGACTGGTTCACTAATCGCATAGCCTGCAGAGTCACATGTGGTGTATTTAGATTTACGCCCATTAACGCGGGCAATAACCAAAGGAGAACACTTTTTCCGCCACTGGGTTTCCCAGCACACTCCGCAAGTAAAAGGGGTACTGGCACTGGTGGTATCTCTGAGAAACACGGTTTAAGCGCAATGGCTCCAGAATGGCTCCCTCAGCGATACCTAAGGGTGTGTGGCAGAAAAATTATCTGCTACACTGGTTATGGGTACTTTTGCCTTTCTCCAGAGTTGCCAGCAACTTCATAATGAGAAGTTACTCTTGTAAAAGTGGTAATTGGTTTTGGGAGAGACTACTGATAATTACTCGAAATGAACATATATATTTTAGCACAGAATATTAACGGTACAATGGTCTGAAAGTTAATGCGTTGGGGCCAGTTCTCAAAGTACTATGTTAAAACGTTTCAAAACTGCCACCCACACGCAGCGACGCGCGCTGAATGCCAACAAACAGCTTCTCACACATTCATAGAAAGCATGTCGAATTATTTTTGTTTTATCAATGCTTGCTTTTAGGAATTAGAAAGTAAATTCGAATTCAGGGATTCTGGAATCCTAGTAAATTTATGACTAGCAGAATATTAATAATATTTGCCATACTATATTATGCACCGTAACTTTGCTAAACGAACATACTGTCTAAAACTGTTCCAACTGTGTAGCCTCCCTCATCTAATAAACACCCTAGTTTCTTCAAGCAAGTCCCAGGCCGGACTGGCCGTAGTGGGCACCAGGCAATCCCCCGGTGCGCCGCTAGGGTGGGGGCCGGTTTTGGGCCCCTGGGGGCCGTTTTTGTTACAGGGCCGTTTTTGCAGCATAGCTGCAAAATCGGCCCTGTAACAAAATCGGCCGAAAACCGGCCCTGGCAAAGAGCTCGGTGGGGGGCGGGGGGGGGGGGGGGGGGGGGGGGGCGGCGGCCTACGAGCACTTTGCCAGGGCCGGTTTTGGTTCCCAGTCCGGCCCTGAGCAAGTCTCCACAAGCAGGGTTGTCTCTTGTGAACAGTGTTGTTTGTTTGAATTGCACCTGTTGAAATAAAGAGGTGCCCTCTATACTCCATGCAACATGCAATATCAAATAGCTACAATAAATTAACACAAACAGCTACAGCATGTGTTTGACTAGACCAATGAAGTTTCATAAAAAGAGATTCTCGCTTCAGTGAACTGCTCCTTGCTCAGGGGCGTGGGAGGGGGCGAGGGAGGGAAAGTGCCGCTATGATAACACTACTTAGATGTCTCAAGAGGATTGACAGAAATGGCCGCCCTCGAGAACAATATGCACAGCTGTCTAACATTTCAAGCAGCCTGTTGCAACTAAAGGCTCGTGAAAGAGGCAGAACAAGGACCCACATGAGCCTCTTTCTTTGAAAAGCCAGTGACAAAGCACTTACGTTGGAATATTGCTATATTAAGTGCTGAAATTCGAATTTCAAGAGTAATTTTTTTGTTTCTATAGACTTTTTTCCATAGCAAAAGGCTTTCTTTCTTTGCCCCGGCAGTGGGAATATTTAAGGCAATAATGAGAGTGGTGAGTTATTTTATAGGGTTTTATTTTTAAGTCAAAAGTTAAGGTTCTCTAACTCTTTATTCATCAGTCAAATATCAATCAGGTTACAGAATGGAAAAATAGGAAAAATAGCATTAATACAGAACATATTACAGTCTACATATAAGCATCACATATAGGAAGGGAAATGTGGCGCAAATTGTCAGTCAAAACTCTTATAGAGTTTCTAAGAAAAGAGTGAGTCTTGCAAGGTTAATCAATAATTAATAATGGCAAACATCTCCCATAAAGAGAAGTAAATGCATAGGACAATTACATATTTTCAAAAGCAGTTAGTTAAATCATGAAATTTAAAGTTTAGCACCTAAAATCTAAATCTGTTCTGATCCTTTCAGATCTCTCTCTCTCTCTCTGCCTCGCTGTGCTGGTCTGTCTCTCTGTCTCAGGCTGCAAAATAGCCCCCACAAACGCAGCCCCTCCTTCTGTCTCCTCCCCGTCTCTGTGTTCAGCACAGAAGCTGGGCCTGGCCCTCAGGGAAAAAATAAGGAAAAAGAGGCCCATCTCCCACTTGTAAGCCATATTTCAAGCAAAAGTCCACGTGCTTGGTCCAATCAGAACTTCAAGACACATCATCTCCCCATGGGCTGACTGGATACGTCATTAATCAGGCGTGTTCCTGTTCAAATTTTAGTCTTGTGATTATGAAAAAAAAATGTGTGCTCTTCACTCCACGTTTAAACAGGCTACAAAAATATGCAACATAGTGAAGGTCGAAGAGATGGAAACAGGAGGGCGTGATTTATTAACAAAGCCCTTTCATTGAAAGTTGGTAGGGAAGAAGAGCACATTCCATTCTAATGTTCAAGGGCAAAAACTGCAGTAAGCAGAGTCCACTAAAGCACACTGAAATCACGTTGTTTTCTACACTGTAAAACATATTTCAGCACATTTCTACTATTGCAAAAATACATGATGCCATTTTGAAAGTACAAATACATTTTCTAAATTAATGTGCATTCTATAGTGAGATTACGTATTGATTAATCACATATAAACATGGGTGTTCAACTAATTGAGCATGTTTTCACATGAAAGCACCTCCAAACTGAAGCATTCTGATCAGGCCTTATGTTTTCATCTTGCTTGCGCCACAATCTGCGTGCCATTTTAGAAACCATGTCTGCTGCTTTTTGTCATATAATAATACATACATTTTATAGGTGAAATCTGAGCTCCATCAGATGTCAGGCGGAATCACTTCTGCCCGACACCGCATCGGTCATGGGAGCGACCGACACACGGCCAGTGGTCCCGACTGCCTCATTAGGTTGCGACCGAACACTGTTTGGTCGCATTCCTACATTTCACTATGGCAGCATGTATTCCGGCAATAAACCTGCCGAAATGCATGTACCCATAGTGAAATGGGAGGTGCGGTTCAACCTTGCTCCACCCTTGGCAGGCATCTCAGGGACTGGCCACCAGGTGCAGGGATCAACAGGAGCTACTAACCGGAGGCCGTGCACCCAAGGGGACCCTGCTGGTGGCCCCCAAAGACACTTCCGACATGGTTTAATCAGACGCCAGCCGGAATGACCAGCCGGTTTCCTTTCTGACCACCTCCATCGTAACGATGCGATCATAAAGGAAACTGAACAGCCTATTACGATGCCGCTCTTAACGGCTCCGACCTGTGGTCGGAGCCTTTACAGCCACATCATAATAGGCCCCACTGTCTGTACAGAGTGTTTTAGAATGTGACTGTGTCTGATGGGAGTGATGGCGTGTGCTGTGTTTTGATGCAAGAGATAATATGCTGCTGTGATATTGTTATGTATATAATGATGAGTGTGTGTGTGTGTTGGTATGTGAGTGCCTGTCTAAATGCATGATAGCGACCATATGATACTGGAATGGTGCATTGGTTTTAGAGCATGATCAGCAGCCCTGATAAGTTTCCCAGGTCCAATGCGTGACTAGCTGCCCCAGTCCAGGTTTTTTCTTTGTTTTCTGGAACTTGCAATGTTGTTGATGCCATTATAAAACCATGACTACAAGTTCTACAATTCTGCAAAGAGACCTGGACTAGAGCAGCTCACCATGCTTGAATTTGGGAATCTTGGCAGGTATGATGATAGTTATGTTATGTTATTTGGATTTGTAGAGCACAACTTATCACCCAAAGGGAATCCAGGTGCTAGAGCAGGTATGTAGGTTGTCTGCTGTGGGTCAATTGAAGTTCCAGGTCTGCAGCCTTTTGTGGAATTCAAGAATCGAGCAGGATGGCTTGATGTCTGGATGGAAGCTTGTTCCATGTATTTGCATTATGTAGGAGAAGGCTAGGCAGGTCACCTGTTCTGCTTTTGTGGATACAGGGATGTGTGTGAGGGAGAGTGATGCTGTGCATAGGAGTTTGGTGGGTTGGTGGAAGTGAAGGCGGCAGTTGAGTTATGTTGGGTCTATGTTGTGCAGTACCTTGTATGGATGTATGAGGAGTTTGTATTGGCAGTATTTGTGTATGGGTGGCCAGTGGAGTTCTCAGAGGTGCGGTGTGATGCGTGTGCAATGTGGAAGGTACAGGATGAGTCTAGCTGCAGCGTTCTGGATGGTCTGAAGTCAGTAGAGGAGGTGGTTGGAGATTCTGTCATAGAGTGTGTTGCCATAGTCTAGTCTGCTAGTGAAAATTGCTTGAGCGATGGTGCATCTGGTGCTCATGGGGATCCACTGGAAAAAAATTCGGAGGATGTGTCATATATGGAGGCAGGAGGATCTGACTGCCTTCACCTGTTGAGTTTGTCAACTAAGAAGATTCCTAGATTTCATGTGTGTATGTGTTCGACCAGGCTTTCACAGCCACCAGGTGGAGTCCAAGGGGAGTTCTTGGTCCTGAAAATTAGCACTTCCATCTTGTCTGAGTTAAGTTTCAGGCAGTATGTTTCCATCCATTCACACAGATTATGCATTTGGTGAAGATGGATCTGATCATGGAGGATTTTTTGGACATAGAGAGGATAAGCTGGGTGTCATAGGTGTTGGAAATTATAGAGATGTAAGATCTGATGACGTCAGCAAGTGGTGTCATGTAAATGTTGAACAGGGTAGGGCTGAGAGATGATCCTTGAGGGAATCCGCAGACCACATCCTTGGACTCTGATGTGAAGGGTGGGGGTCTGACTCTCTGTGTTCTCCCTCTGCGAAAGGAGCATATCCTTTTGAGGGCTAGACCTTGAATTCCTGTTGTGTGTAGTCTTTTGATAAGGCTGCAGTGTGACAGAGTGCCGATGGAGATTTCCAGCAATATAAGGGTGGCTGTTTCTCCTCGGTCCAGTAAAGTGTGAATCTCATCTGTGGCAGAGATGAGTGTTGTCTTTGTGCTATGGTTGCTTGGAAAGACGGATTGGGTGTAGTCGAGAAGTTTGTGGGGTTCCAGGTAGTTGGTGAGTTTATTGCCTTCTCTATATCTTCTGCTGGGTATGGTAGTAGGAAGATGAGGTGAAAGCTGCTCATCTCGTTGAAGCCTGCTGTAGGGTTTCTTGAGGAAGGCCATGACTGCAGTATGTTTCCAGTCTTTGGAGAATGTGTTAGTGAGGGCGTGAGAGTGAGATGACATCATGGGGCACTTTTACCAAAAAACACCATTTGTTCACAAACAAATGTTTTTTTTGGTAAGAGCGCCCAATGCCGTGCTTTCACTTTAATGGTGGGTACGATACCCTTTCTTTAGATGCGGCTCCATGTAACCTGAGTACAGCAGCAGCATCTAAAGAAAGGGGCACAGCCACTATGTAAGTGAAAGCATAGTATGGGGGGTTTCACTGCGAAAAAAAAAATGTTTCATAGCGTGGCCGCTAAAGTTAAAGCAAACCGCGCTGCCAAATAAATAAATTAAGAATCGCGGCCACTATAGTTAAAGTGGACCGCGCTGCACAAGAAAATAAAGAAAGAAATGCGCCCACTATAGTTAAAGCGGACTGTTATTAGTAATTAAAATAAAAGCGGATGGCGTGCTGCTTGTAGGAAAGCCCATAGTGGGTGGAATAGGGGCAAATCATTGAAGAAAATAGTGCTCACAGACTAGATAAAGCAGACCGTGTAACAACACAAGTAAAAAGTCCAGTCCTCATGAGAGGTTACAAATGCAGACAAGGTGGTACGAAGGAGGGACTATTAAGCCTATTCATGAATGAAAAGCAACGATTTAGAAAGGACAGTAACAGGAGCCAATGGAAAAGATGGGCGGAGCTTCAAGTCCATACCTGAATACAGCATGCCTTGCAGAGCAGCACATGCGCTGCCCAGGCTCGACCTAAAAATGACACCAGCCTCTTCATCTATATACTATGCCTTAGGAATACGCCATACTCACAATATGCAAGGGTCGCCATTATTCGACAGGTGGCTAGCATAAAGGCCTCAATATGCCTAGAAAATACTGGGCGTTGCTTTTGCATTTTTCACAAATACGGGGATGCACTATTCCCGCACAGTCCAACAATTTGTTAAGAAGTAGAGAAGTACTATTCCTTTACACAGATTGACTGTAGTTGCTACAACAATGGCATGCCTGCAAAAAGAAACAGTTATTGGAAACTGAAGCAGTCTGCAGCCTAGTGAGCCATGTCAGTTCCTTAAAGCAACTTGGTACAGTAATGTGATAATTATGACGGCCACTGTCTAAGTGGTACAGGTAAAAAACACAATTCTTACATACCTCTGGAACACTTGCGATAGCAGCTGGCTCTTGAGTGCATCCCTGTGGCATATGGCTCAAGCACCTCTTTAACATGCTGGTTAAGGTTAGAGCATAGACAGCACACTCAGGGCTGTCCAGAAATTGGATTCTTCTCAGCATTCAACTGTCTCCCAAGAGAAGGTAGTCCCTCATCATGCAACTCTCTCCCCAGAGAAGGTAGGCCTCCACTATGCGCATTCACTACAGGGTCAAGGGCACTGACAACTATTGCATCAAGAGAAGCAAGGTAGTCAATAACTGAGAGGCTTCTTTGATCTGCATACAGGAGCAGCATTGCCCCCTTTCAGTTTGTACCTCAAATAGGCATAATGTACTCAAAAAAACAGTACAAACAGTGGTGCATCCCATACTTTCATCCCCGATTGAATACTGTAGGTTAATACTCATTACAGTAGTAAATTGTGGAATCCTAAACCTATTAACAAACATTAGATTGACTTACTAGGAGATTTAATAGATGTATGTTTCTGTGCCTTTGACTTTTATTTTGATGTGTAGAAAACATGTCAGTAGAATTCTAACTGATTGTCCAGTGGTAAAGGGAATGTCCCTTGCAAGGGTGCTTGTGTATAATTTCCTAGTTTTTTATTATTGATCCTAGCCTCACACTAATCTAGTGTGTGTTTGTGTGCTGAGACCCAGGCTCATCCCTGGGCAAGAGTGAGGTCCAGTACCTATCATGTAACCTGGAGAGATGCACTATAGGTGCTCACTGTGCACTGACAGTTGACTACTTTCCCAGTCTCTGTCGTTGATTAAATAAACAAATTCCTATTTGTAAAGTGCGGCCATATCACCCCTTTAAGGTTTTCAAGGTGCTCGGGCCATCGGGGAGATTAATCCCTTCCGTGCTCAGGACGGCCAGGAGCCATCCTGAGATATGGTGGGCGTGTGCGCAGGACGACTCCCAGCCATCCTTGCACATGTCAATTAAAATCCCTCTGGTTGTTAATGTGCTCACCATGTGCTTTCTCCCTCTTCCAGAGCCTTGCACATGCTCAGAAAAACCTGTAGCTGCCAGAATGCACCTGCCTTAGACTGTAACTGTCAGACTGTTCTAACTGATGTCAGCAACTCATTACCCCTCCTACTTGTTGACTGTGCATTTTCTCTATGACCATCTCTGTATGTAACTCTTCTCATGTGTACTTGTACTGCCTCCTTTTGAGCCCCTGTGTGGGTATACAAGGCCCTTGTTCTCTGTACTCCTTAGACTGTCTCCTACAGTGGCCTGAGGGTACTGTGTGATGCAGTCTCCCTCATATGAGGTTAATAAATATTTCTCTTTGATATTACAGCTTCCGTGCCAATCTCCTCTTTGTTGGTTTAAAGGGCCAGGTGTATCAGTGAACCTTAAAAAAAGGTTTTTATTTCTTCATGGTGAGGGCACCAGAGGGCACCAGAGGGATTTCTTTTCCCCCCCAACAGCCTCGGGAGCTGAGGAAGAGCTTCCCCATATCTTTTTGTTAGGTTTCCCTGTAATGACGATCAGTGCGCTCGTCGCAATGACGTAATTTCAGTTTCGCTTTCTATGTGCTCAGGGGGCTATCTCAGCCCCCTGAGCATGTAGAAAGTCAGGAGAGGTACCATTGGAAAGGGGAGAATCTCCAGTGGATCCCTGCTTGGGTATTGCCCCATGATCCACCCGCTCAGCACCAGGAAGTGGGGAGCTGCACTTTGGGCAAGGGCCTTTGCTCCCCCTAATTAAATTGGGTAAATTCATTCTTTCTGCCCCCTGGTGGCAGATGGGGGCAATAGCAACCAATCTGACCCCCCAAGTGAGGCAGAAAGCCCACTATATACCAGGGATTTAAAAAAAATGTTTTTAGTCCCAGGCTCAGAGACCATCTAAGGAAACCTACCAAACCCACACATTTCTGAAAAATAGACACCCTGGGGAGTCCAGGGAGGTATGGGTTGCATAGATCCCCCAACATTTTCCTACACAGAATCCCCTGCAAACCTCAAATTTAACTGAAAAAATCTAATGTTTCTCAAATTTCTGTGTGGGAAAGTAGTGGGATCACCAAGCTTACATAAATATCCTACCACCCAGCATTCCCCCAGGTCTCCAATAAAAATGGTACCTCACTCACGTGGGTGGGCCAAGTACCCGTGACAGTCAAGGGCCCAAACGTATTGAGGAGACATCAAAATCACAAAACAGCCTGATTTCGCAAGGGGGGTCACCTGGGTTTTTGGCCCCGGGATCGACGATCATCTAGGGAAACCTAACAAACCCACACATTTCTGAAAACTAAACACCCGCGGGAGTACAGGGAGGTATGGCTTGCGTGGACCCACCAACGGTTTCCTACCCAGAATCCCCTGCAACCTCAAATTTAGCTGAAAAAGTTTTGGGCTCTTCAGGACTGCAAGCGGGCTCCCCGCATCTGCAATAGTCACCATGTATACTGCCAATGTGAAGTTCTGACAGTGACCCCTGCATCTCCCTTCAATACGGAGCGCCAACGACAACTGCTTCTCACACAAGCAATGACTCCCCCCTTGCAGCTCCCACCTACATGAAGCTCCAACTGGTGCTTCTTCAGTGGATTTGGACCTTGAGAAGGTACACTCTTCACTGAGATGAACCTGGTCCCTGTATCCCATGCTCCATTGTGGTCAACCTGAACTTGTGACTTTGAACACAGAGACCTACTAGCTGTGCATTGTGTTTATATTGCTATTTTGACCTAGAACTTTAAAAATTGAGAACTATGTTTCTACTATTGGATTGTTTTCTTTTTGGTGTACTTTTATTTATTAAATTCTACTCAATTTTTCTAAATTGGGTTGGGATTTTTCTTGTGTTGTGTTTTCGCTTTATTACTGCTTGAGTGCGGCATAAATCCTTTACACATTGTCTCTAAGTTAAGCTTTGACAAGGACAAGGACTTGTTGATTATTTGTGTGGGACTCCCACCTCTCTCAACTAAATCCCACTTTCTTACAGCAATATTTAGTTTTAATGTGTATTAAAGTGTTTGGGTTGGTTAATCAGTTATTGTCACTCTACGATATGACAATCTTGTGCGTGGTGCACCCCTAGATTTTTGCCTTAACTGTTTTCATTGGCTGTAGAACTCTATGCCCTTTACCCCTGATACCGAGAAAGTGCTTGGGCTCCACTTTTCAATATGATGAAATTGGTCTTCTCCGGATCGGCATATTTAACTTGTCTGTAAATCCCTATTATGTGGTCCTGTTAGAAATGGAATTTGTGGTTGGCTGAGGCTTGCGCCAAAGCCAGGCAGAAACCACCACTCTAGTCAGGGTAAGGGGGAAAATAAACACTGTTAATAACCCCTGCTCACCCCCTGGTAGCTTGGCACGAGCAGACAGGCTTATCCCCAAGGCAATAAGTAAAGTATTTGCACCAACACCCACAATAACACGGTGAAACACCACAAATGGATACCACACAGGTAGTTATAAAAATAGATATCTTTATATAGCTTAGGTCAGATCAAAACACCCAAAAAATTTACATACATAAATTACTCCTTCATTAGAAATGGTCTCTTGAAAAACTTTCACTTTTGTAATTTTCTTTCAGTAGTTTTCCTTAGTAGAGCAAACTGGTAGGTTTCTTGATCAAAACATATGCTTGTTAGTACTGTGTTCCTTATTGGGCAATAGTCCTTTCTCATGTGGCACCATGTAGTTTTCCCCAGCACGCGTGGCTTCAGCACCGCTGACAATGCCCCTTCTTAGTGGGAGCCCTTTTTATGACTCAGCCAGCTGACTCCGTGATCAGTGTTACTCTACTATGCCCCCGCAAATCGGGAAGTTACACCAAATACCACAGGGTTACAGCCTCGGTACCTAGCTCTCCTGATGCCGGTATGGGCCTCAACGATTCATTTGTACTGAAGCTGCCACCGTCAAATTCCCCCGCAGTCCCGCCGACCTCCAACCCACTCTCAGCACACTCACGCAACAGTGCGGCTGGGGTTGGTTTGCCTGGGGTGCCGGTCTCACGCCGTCAGTTGGTCCATTGCAGGTCACAGCTGTTCGCCAGAACGGGGTTGGGCTGCGGGAAGATGCCTCGTGCTTCCTGGGCTTCAGCGCGGCTCCACCTGGTGGCGAGCCCCTCATTGCCTAGGCGACGCTTCACTCCTTCCGGCTTTCGGCAAGGCTCCTTCTGGCAGCGAGCCCTCCGTTACCTAGGCAACACGCCGCGCTGGGACCAATCACAGCGCGGCTCTACAGTGACGCGATGGGCCCCTTCTCTGCGGCGGTGATCTCGGCCAGGGAATCTTCACGGCTCTTTTCTCCTGGTGGACCCAGCCCCGGGCAGGCTGTGGCGGTGATTCTTTGGAGCACAGCACTTCCCTTGTGGGTTGTACTGGGCCGGCGGCGGTGATCTCGGCCCCATTTACCAACAGCCTCGGGTACTGCACAGGCATGCACTCTCGAGGGCTGGATGAGGAAGGCAAAGGCACGGCTGACCTCACCTAGCCCCGCTGTGTGCTGATCGCACACCGAACTCCCGAATCACACGGGAAGGCAGTCCTCATTATAAAGCACAGGTTATGCGCATAGACACGCACACAGCTCCTTGCACAAATGTTTTCTTGGGAAACTGGATGTCCCTGCGTTCCCAACAGGAGGCCAGCTCTTCTCAGGCCCTTGGAGACTCTTTAAGACACAGCACACAGCAAAGTCTTGTCTTCAAGCAGGTGGGGAAGCACAGCACACAGCAAAGTCTCCTTTTCTCTCCTTGAGTGGACACAGCAAACTGCAGGTCAGCCCCAGAGCACACAGCAAGGGCAGTCTTCCTTCTCAGTCTCTTCAGCTGCACTTTGTCTGGCAGAGGTTCCTCTTGATTGTAGAAGTCTCTTTTACAAGGGTTTCAGGTCTTACTTTTATACCCTAAAAGTCTTTGTTCTCCATATGTGAGGGGTCCAGGATCCAGTCCCAAACAGTTCTGGGTGCCCTCTGCCAGGGCATGTCTTCTTCCTTTGTGAGTGGAGGCCAGGGCCATCAGACACACCGCAGGAGGTGGAGCCAGCATGGTGGAAGGCAGTCACAGTCCTATTCAGGCCCAGGTGCAGCTCCTCCCACCACTCTAAGAATAGATAGGTCTATTCAGCCTAGTGCTAACTCACCCAGCCTCCTGCAGCTACCCCCAGCCCCTGTCACTCACAAACCAGACAGTCAATACACAACCAGGCAGAGTCACACAGAAAGGTTGAACAGGAAAGTAGCCACTTTCTAAAAAGTGCTATTTTCAAACACGGAATTTAAAAACCATCTTTCCTAAAAGACGCGTCATTAAATTCTGAGTTCAGGGATACCAGACTCCATATGTCTATCTTGCCACTATGGGAAGATATGCAGGTAAACATGGTACACGGCATTCCCCATGTTAGCCTATGGGCAAGATAGCCTTTCAATAGTGAAAAACGAATTTGGCAGTATTTCACTATCAGGACATTTCACCCACACTAGTACATGTCCTACCTTTCACATACACTGCACCCTGCCCAGGGGGTACCTTGGGCCTACCATAGGGGTGTCCAATGTGTATGAAAAGGGAAAGGTCAGGCCTGGTCAGTGTGTACACTGGCCAGGACAATATGGCAGATCACATACTGCGCATAGGAACTGCGGTGGCAGGCCTGGGACACCATTTTAGAGCTACTCAGGTGGGTGGCCCAATCAGTGCTGCAGGCCCACTAGTAGCATTTGAATTACCAGCCCTGGCACACTTAGTACCCTTTACTAGGGACTTGACAGGTAAAACAAATATGGCAATCATGGATAACCAATCACAGTAATAATTTAACCAGGGAGCACTTGCACTTTGGCACTGATCAGCAGTGGCAAAGTTCCCAAAGCATCTAAACCAGCAAAACAAAATCCAGCACAGTGTCCAAAAATACAGAAGGTAGAAGCAAACAGTCAAGGGAAACCACACCAAGGATGCCAGGTCTAACAGGTCCAAAGTGTACACAGGGCCTGGAAGCTAAATGTCACTAGTGGACTGCAGTGTTGTGTAGTTAAACCTATGTAGGATCTGCGCGTATAGACAACATAGACTGTGGACTGGTGTACAGACTGACTCCAGACACCCCCACTGGGTATGTCCGCCTGTATACCAGCTAGCTCACAGTGCCACTGTAAACTTCTTTTACCAAGGAAAGAATAGTTCTTGGCAACTATCGAACATGAAAACTCTGTCCCATCAGGGATCGTAGAAACAGTACAGTACTTATCGCTCAATCACTTGTGCTCAATTTGTCTCAGAGAGGAATGAAGAATAAAACAGTGAGGACGTTTTCAATAAGAATTTATTGAACCAGCATCATTCTAGTGTAAAATAGGTGTGCTGCGACAACCATAAGAATGAAACATATGTAAATGATTACAAACATCAACAGAGTAAAAGACTGGTAGATTCTGATCCATAGTGCTAAGACAATGAATACAGGAAGGTATATAAATACATGACAGTAATAATGCGTACTCCTAGGATGCAACCCTAACTAGATGTACCTACAGGTACCTAGCATGTATGTAGGTGTCGAGCCAAGAATCCCCCTAGGCTGAAGCCAACCCCATTACCTGAAGTGAGTTACTGTGGGACCCCGTCTTGGTCTCCAGATGGACACCCGGCGAGGGATGTCAGACCACTGCGAGCTGGAGTGTCTGAGTGCAGGAACCTCAGCGTCTTGCATCACTCTGTCAGTATGGAAGTCCTTTTCCTCCTCTCCCTGCTTCAGCAAAGATATGGTGTTTATAAACTCAAAGTGATGCCCTCAGGGAATCCACCTCACTTTGTCATGTCGGACTAGGATGACAGAAGAAATGACCCTTATACATAGTTATTATTCAGGAGATGGTAGTCCTGCTGAGATTCCAAGAATCCTCATGCATAATGAATGGGGCTAGTTTTTTTGAGAAAACCCCATGTCCTGTAAGCAGTACCGTAAATTCGTAAAAGATCAGTACCAAGAACCGTTATGTAGTGTAATGGCAGGAGAAGTATAGGTGAAAGGTTTGGTAAGTACCTGCGCTTATATCGGGGTACCTGTTTGAAACAAAACACCCACTCCTCATCTGACTGGACGACATACTAAAAAGTCTAAATGCACTTCTAGAATATGGAAACAACGAATAAGTCCATAAAGAATAACGCGTAACAAATGCTAAACTTGTAGCATAAGCGATAGAAGTATATTAAAATATGTTCGTATATGGGTTGAACAACTATGGGTGTCTGAAAGCCACGCTGTTCAGCAAAAAAAGCAAAAATGTTTTTTGTTTTAAAATTCCAAATGTAGTTGTTTTGAAAAAGGCCAAATTTTTCCCAGCACACGATGAGCCAGATGTTTATATGTCCTGGCTGGGAGATGCAACATCACTGTTGTTTGCCTTCGCAGATGACGGTCCCTGCAACACCTGACAGATCAGCTCAATTGAGCACAGATGATCTTCTTCAGTGCTCACAGCCAATGCTGGGGAAGCCTGTACGATATCCAGAGAGAGCCGGTCTCCGTTCCAACAGGAGCTGAAGTGTCCCGTGGTGGCTCATAGAATATAGACATCAACATGGGAATACGCTGAGGACACAGCAGTATGTGGGCTGTTATTAGGTCCAGTAAAGCATCCACATCCAGTGGCGCAACCAATGGAAGTGTTAGACAGAGATCCAACATGCATTCTAGTCTGCAGAACAGACATCGGAGGACAGGCAGAACACAGACAATCCAGACCGGTCTAAACGATAGGAACCAAGACTCGCTCAGTTCCCGAAGGTGAGGTGTGCCCAAATGGAGAACCATGCGATCACGATATCGGCACTCCAAGAGTGTTTTTTTTCCATGTCCTTGGTGACTGGGACCATTGTGTAGCAGAAAAATTACAATCAGGATTCCTGCTATTAGTAGCAGGATAAGCGGAAGTCTTCCAAAAATGCTTCTGAATACGGAGTGTATGAAGGTTGGAATCACTCCGAAAACTGTGTGAAAGGTGCTTAACAGTCTAGAACCTATGGTCTTAAATAGGTGTACTATACCCTTCGTTTCAGACATGTTAAAGATACGTTGTACCATTTCTGTAAAATGGAAAGGGGGACCTTGCGACCTGAAGATCAAAAAACTCTCTGGCTGATGTTAAGGGCACAGTTTTCTGTAAAACCATGGCTTTCATTCGGCTCGGAGGATCAAACCGAATAAAGGAAAGATTCAACGAAGGCCATAACGGCGCATCCCGGACTGTGTGGGTCGGTGGAAACAATACTTGTATACAACAAGTAACCCTCGAGCCTACAGTCAAGATATGCGATGCCCGAAAGTATCTCACAACAACCTTGATCATTCAGCATCAAGTAACTCCCATTCGAGAGCAACTTGAACAACACGGCAGCTGGGGAACCTTTCAAATGACAAGAGAAGTTTGCATCTGAACCGTTACAAGCCCCGTGAAGCATGATATCCTGGCAGATGAGAGATCCACTTAAAGAGTTCTCTCAGTCTGTACCGCTTAGAAAATCGTCCATGTCCCCACTCCTGCATTGAAATCTGTACGGCAATTCCCAAGATTCCTTGATGAATTCCTTACCCATCTCTTCATATCTGCCGACCTGTTGTTGTTCTAGTCAACACTGAAACTGGAAAGTCGTGACCGGTATCGTTATATGGCCATGAATTAACAATTCTGTGGATAGTGATTCTGCCACAGTGAAAGGTAAGTGGTCCAGTTTTTCAATATGCTCCTCTTTGTGCCATTGTTATATGCTTCTTAGTTAGATTATATGCAGAGAACAGGGGCGTACTGTTGATAAATCACCAAGGGACATAACCAGAATGCAATGATTGTAGCGTCCAGCTCAACAACATTATAGAACGTAACTGATAATGTTCCTGCTGTAGTATGGACAAATCCTGTTCTAGTATATCTACAGCAGAAGATACAATGTTGCTAACAAATAAATCCTGGATGTTAATGTGTTCATACCAATATCAACCACCTCTAAGGCCTTTTCTAGGTTAATTCTGTCATTTTCACGAAGTCTCTGCAGCTTCCTGTTGTCCTGTTGAGAGATTTTCTAAATTTCATTGTAAGCAGCGTATGAGAAACGTTTCTGATGTGGCTTATGATGGCTCAATAAAAAGTCCCTCAAATCCATGTCTTCTGATCGCAAGGATAAGTGTTGTTTCACCTGGGACTGTGTTGGGGTTTTCAGCCAATCGAGGCATAACTTGCCAACACAATATGATGTCACCATCCCCAGATTTTCTCGTTGTACATAGCGTAAGTCAGGCCTATGGATACTAAACCCTTCGGTGGTACCCCTGTATCTTGACTGACACCTATTTGTGTCGACAGGCCAAACTAACCATACCTTCCAATTGGGGTCTGTCGAATTATATGAAATGCCCTGCATAATGTCACCTACTGTATCCCCACCCTTTGTTGTAAAGTTTTGCCACCCCTCAAAGTGTAAAGGCGAGGGAATCTGAGGTATGTTCAAATCTTTGTTCTTGGCTAGTCCAAGACAGGAAGTCTGTTGCACAGTATCATTAAGAAAGATGATTTGCTGCAGAATGAGACACGCTCAAAATAGTGCCTCTGTTCCCTGAACTTGCCATTCCTTTGAACCCGAGACTGATTTTATGTCCTTCCATGAGTTGAAACCCTGTTCAGACAGTTGGGAAATAAAGGATGCAGAGTAAATCTTTTTGGTATATGTTAGCATATTTTTGTGTGCAGGTGTAGGTACAACCTTATAGTAATATGAGGTCCAGTTAGAAGTATTAAACCCTGAAAAATAAGAAAATTTCTGTGCAAACGTTCGTGAACTACGTGGAGTTGGGCAATCTTCCCATTAGTGGTATGTAAAAAAATATTACATGGGATACTGGATTTATGTAAAAAGTGATGACCATAATGTTGGTAACAGTATCCTCTAACATTTCAATTAGGGGTCGGCGGAATTTGCGTAGTAGTCACACTACACAAAGCTCCGCGAAACGGTAAAAGATCTCTGCGAGCACTCAGAAATTCTGCGAAAACGCTTAATTGCTTATTCGCGATGCTTTTTTCCTGTTCGCGAATGCTGTTTGTGTGCTCGGAGGGAAATATCTCGCAAACACGAATTTTGAGAACGCAAACAAGCAAAAAATTCCACAAAGCCACGGAACGCAGAATTTTGGGCAATTCCGCATTCTCTGCGGAATGCAAAATTACCCAAATTCCGCGAGCGAAACGGAATTTACTACCCAGGCCTAATTTCAATGCTTTATAATGCAGCCGATTGTTCTAAATCAGACAACATATTATTAACAGTTTCAAAATTCCAATCGTCAGAAAATGTACTGGAGGTAATAATATCATTGAAAGAGATTTTAAATACATAAGGTATTTTCAAAAGCTCAGTGGGACCAAATACATCATATGCAAATCTGTCCCAAACTATGCCATCGGGAATTGGAACAGCTGTAATGTTCACGAAGGACAGGTCTCTGTTCACGATGAGATGATCTGTGAGGTTTCAAGACCAAGTACACATTTGAGAATGCAGAGCGTTTATGGGAGATAGTTTCTATTCATGAGTAAGCAAAAGACAGTCACTAGGCCAATTCAGAATAGAAAAAAACAGTACTCCAGTTATTATCCAGTGCTGTTGCCATGGTGAGACTATGTAAGTCTTTTTCAGAAAAATTTAGAAATCATGAAGTTGTTGTTTAAGGGAAACTGGCGCTGGCGTTGCTTCAGGTTCACTGGGATCCAGAGAGAATGTATCAAAATCGATGATGTGGCCAGATGCAGTTCGATCTATTTTGGTAGCTCAGCAGGTTGTGTTGAACTGGCAGATGTCTCATGTCGAAGCATATTTATGTAGATATCGTTGGTAAGCCAAATTGATATTTGTCTTTCATTTGTTTCTTGAGGTTCTGGTTCAACAGGAAAGAGTTCCATTTCATTGTTGGAAAGTCCATTATTTTGTATTGATGACTCTTCAAATGTTATGAGTCTTTCTGTCTGAACTTCCTGTATGGGAGCTATATGAGAGCGTCGGCTACCAAGGAGCCCACGAGGCCTACTATTCAGAATTTGCTCTAATAGTGTGGTTTGATCAGATCAATGGAGACAAATCTCTTTTATTTTCTGCAGGCAAGAGGCAGAAGAAGTACTTTTCTAGTTCCTTCGACAGCCAGGACAGTTACAGGCTTTCTGTATAATCACACAAATTCTTTCTTGTCCATAATCTTTTCTTTGACCAGATCCCCAACTTTTGGGATCCAGGCAGGTCTTGCCGTGACTGATTTGACTTCCCCAGTGGCGTTGCTTTAGAGTGCCAGGAATTCATTGAGATCCTGTAAAACAGCCAAACGTTTATTGATGTCAAAATGTTTTTCATCTGCCACTGTACTTTTATAATATGAAGATCAGGTACCCAAATTATTGTCTCAAATAGGACTTTGTGAGGAGTGACACCTGCTAGGGAACTTCTTGGCATATTGATGAGTGCCCTCTGGAGCCCATCTTGGGTGATTGACCCAACTACCACCCAAACCTAATACCCTCGCAAATCTTTTATAACAGTTCGAGCTGCGCTCTGAGGCCAAACCCACAGAATCTAGAGCATGAATTCACTGCCACCTAGATATACTTGTAAGCCCCATCTGATTGTAGAGGACCGCAGTGGTCCAAATAGACACAAGCGAGTGGTCTGTCTGATATAAGTAATGGTGTCTGTGGTGGACGTACAATGGTGGAACCCTTCATTTGCTGACAGATGTTGCACTTTAAGGCAAAACTTTTTGTCTTTTTAGTTAAACCTGGCCACCAATAGCTTTGTTTCAGTAAGGAAACTGTTGTGGTAACTCCTGCATGTGCAGAATCCAGATCCTTGTGTGCAGCTAGTATTAAACCTAATCTGCGATCCATGTTTGGTATTACTCTAGTCCCCACTTCTGGAATTTGAGCATACGGAATGTTATTTGCATCTAAGTTGTATGAGTACTTGTGTGGAAAACCTTCGGTAAGGCTGTGTTGTTTTTGCGTGAAGCAATGACAGCTACCATTATCTGTCCATCAATTTTCGAACTAGAGCGAGTGATTGTAGTACGGCAGCAGTTCATACTGACCCTCTTTCATCTTCATCAGCCAATGAATTCCCATCAACACCAACACCATCACGTTGATGACTCAGCATGTGTATCACGTGAGCTCTTGGTAGTTTGTTTTTCAACTCAGCTACCTGTTCCCAAAGTAATTAATGCTTAATTGTGCAATCTTTTGAATCTTAAAAATCTTTCTGACCCCTGTAGTGGAGATATTCATTGTATGACTGGACACAGTAAAATGAATCACACACAATTATTGAGGGGAATTCTTGATCCGTATTTATTTGTGCCAGTAACAGGGCTTTCAATTGTGCCAGTTGTGCTGTGCAGTCTCCTAGAGACTGGGGGGCAGATTTATAACGGACTTGCGCCACTTTTACGCCGCCGTTGCGTCACTTTTGTGACGAAGCGGCGGCATAAACCCTGCGCCATGTTGCGCCCCATTTACAACGTGACGCATCTAGGGAGATGCGTCACGTTGTAAAGCTTGCGCCACATGTGGGCGTACCTGCACAGGGGGGGGCGTTCCAGCGCAGGAACGCCTCCAAAAAGTGGCTGAGTGAAATCTACAAGATTTCACTCAGTCACTTTTCCGGCCATGCTGCGTCAAAACCCTGCGCCTGCTTGAAGCAGGCGTAAGGATTGACGCAGCATTTTAACAATAGGGCACCCCCGAGCCTTGCTGGAGCTGCGTCGCGCTTGCGACGCATCTCCAGCAATGCGCCAACCTTCCGCCATCAGATGCGTCATGCATCTGTTTATCCTTGCGCCACGATGCGCTGCATTGTAAATGCGGCGCATCTATTGTGGCGCAAGGGTAAACTTTCGTGACGCATCTTCCCTGGCGCATCCATGCTGATTTGCAGGGATGTGCCAGGGAACATAAATCTGCCACTGAGTCTTCGTACTGCTAGAATGGAACTTGCCCTCTAGCATATGACCCTTCACAATCGCACACGCAGCACTGTATTGTTGTTTACTTCCTATGGCCTGCTGAGCAGATCCATCATTGTAAATAATATACTCATACTGATCTAAAGGTATTATTTCTTTCGAGAGAGGATATTCTTGTTCGTATTGCAGGAATGCTTGCGTTTTAAGTGTAGAGTCAAATTTGTAGGCCACATCTGTTGCAGTGAAAGAATTATCCCATTGTATTCACCTTGGATTTAAAGTTTTAGCATTTGAATCGCTTGCTTTTGTGACAGCCTCTAAGGCTGGTACCAGAGTCACGACAATTATTCATTTCCCCTTAGCCAGTGCTCTTTCTCTCACTACATCAGTTTGTACTGCTGTAAGAGTTTTTTCTGTGGAAGCAAAATTCATTTCTGCATTTGTGTACAAGTGTGATTTATATGCAATGGGTAATGTTTTGCCTTCATTGAAGTTTAGGTAAGTGTACCCAGATTGACCTGCTATAACACGGATCACCAAATTTGTGGTGTTTGGAAGCTATCGTGTCACCTTGTGAGGAAGGAAGAATATCTGTGTGTTCCTATATCCAATGCCTAACAGAAAAATCAGGTCATATTAGGTTGTAGAAAGGTTTCACTTTTTCTGCGTAATCTAAAATGTAAGTTCTGTCAACATTTAAGAATCCCAATGCGGATTGTACGTTTTTCAATGATTTAGGAGGTTGGCGCAGTGCACATTTTTCTAAAAAGTTAGCTGACTTTGTACACTCTTCTTGTCTGTGTTTGGACCGTCCTTCCTTACCGGAGTTTTTTTACGAATCCTGAAAGGAAGGAAAGAATGTGTATCAATATCCTGATACCTGTCAGGTTTTTTAATGTCATCTCTATTGCTAAGGTTGTACCTTCTTTCGGAGGGCTCCTGTCTAGAAGACTCATCCCTGGATTGTGACCTATTTTCTGTATTCTTTTGTTTTTTATTATTATCCCATTTCTTCTTGGTAGAATCAGGTGCTTGCTTCCCAAACTATCTCTACCTAATTCGGCATAGGTATCTTCAATAATTTTAGGTAATACACTTTCCTGTTGTAAAGGAGTCAAATCCCTCAGGCACTGGTGTATTGCCACTGCTGCTGCCTCCCCTTTTATGTTTGCTAATATAATAGTTGATACCTGGGCAAAATTTCCTAACAATTTCATCCCGAAGTTCAGAGCAGGTTCTGCTCCATACTCATTCTGTATTTGTCTTAATACATCTGGTATTACTGCTATTGAAGGGATACCATGAGTTCTGGTATATATGGCAGCGAAAACTGTACCCCAAGATGTACAATCCTCTATCTGAGGAGCTATCCCCATTGGCAAGCAGATTGTTAGCATTCTGTGTTTTTCTTGAGGGCTTGTGTGTGGAAATACTGCCTCTAACTGTGGTATTTTCCAAGCTATCCAGAATGGCATTTGCTCACATCTAGTGGGTGTTTTACCCATAACTGTGTGTAGCATTTATTTACTTGAGTTTTATATAGTGCTGGCTAGACCCGGAGGTATCAGAGCACTTTGCATGAGGAGAGTTGCATAGGTTACAAATTATACATTGTTACAGAAGGTGCAACAGTTACAAGTTACATTTTTAGGTTAATGGCGTGTAGAGGGGTAAGGGGGTAATGTAAAAGGGTGAGAGGAGGGAGAATTAAGCGGAGCATAGGCATAAGCATAGACAAAAGCAGGCAGGTGGAGTGGAATTCAGGGGAGATGGAAGGGAAAGGAGGGGGTAGCTAATGAATGAAGGAGGGAATCGGAGGTGGAAGGGGTAGGGGATACAGCGTGGAGACGGGGAAGTAACTGTGTCTGAATTCCGGCTGGGTGGGACAGGGATCATTCTCAGTCCTCAGTTATGTGTGATTCCCATTTTCATGGTGGACTCTCTCAGCGGGGTCGCTGACACTCCAGGGCATAAGATGCTGGAACCCTCCCCCACAAGGGGAGAGGACTGCTTTGGTCAAAGGCACACTCAGAGGAGTGAAGGAGGGAAGAGGTGGGTGATGGGGTAGGAAACCCAGCAGGAACACAGTGTCCGACGTCCAGCAGGGTAGGAGACGGCTCCCAGTGGTAAGGGGATCAGTCCCAGTCCTCCACTATGTGTGACACCCTTGTCACTGTGGACTCTCTCAGAGGGGCTCTGAGTCTCCAGGGCAAAGATGCTGATCCATCCCCAAAAGGGGAGTAGGATTGCTTTGGAAAAGGACATAGTTATGGGGGTCATTAAAGGAAGTCAAGCTGTTAGAGAAAGGCACTCCCTGTAAAAGGGTTTAATGGCAATGAGCAAAAGCCTTTAGCCGGGCGCCCCTTCATGAGGCTGCAATGCAGGTGCCTGATCGCCGCCATTTTAGGGTCAGGCACTGCTTGATCAGGATTGATTCTGCTGGCTCCACTGCTGTACGAGGTGCCCCCCCTTCTCCGCACCTGGAGGACAAAGCGAGTCGGTGGGGTGATGGCACCCGCTACACAGGGGGCTCTCCTACGCCTCCGTAGGCAGCGCGACTCATCCATCGAGCGCCAATGCGGCTGGGCTCTGCTTTCTGCATACTGCTCCTGACTCACAGGAACCGATCGAGAGAGGTCACAAGAGCTCTCAGGCGTCCACGGGTGATTGGGGGTGTCGCAGTCCCTAGAAACCCACAGGGTCGCATCTCCCCTCTTGGCAGGGCAGCGTGGTAGGAGCTGCCATTTTGCCTCGTGCCTGGAGGATCCTGAGCAAGGTCCAGGGCAGCAGCGGCGAGAGGCGAGCCCCAAATCAGAGATCTGGGAGATAACAGGAGTCTCACGATCCAGCTGGACAAACCCCACTATCCCCAGCCAGCTGATTCAGGCTGCACACCTTCCACAACGGGAGGGGATAGCATTTGTGGACTTATTTTAGTTGTAGATCCCTGAATTTATCCTGTAGGGGTAGCCCTTGTTGGCTGAAGTGTGAGTGTTCTCATCACAAACTGTGTCAGGTTTCTGTAAAGTTTTATTATCTCTTTGCGAAGTGGACGTAAGTCTGCTGTTGGCATTGTGTCAATGTCTGGATGTGGTGTGTAAGCTGCTAGGACTGGTCAAGTTGCTCCATCTCTTCCGAGGGGACCGAGTCTCACTTATTCTTTTGTATGTGGAAGGGTGCCGTTAAACCAGTTTATATGCTTCTGGTAGGTGAGTGGAACTTCAATGCCCTCATTCGGACAGTATTCATTTGGTGTTTCATCTTCAGTATAAGAATGAAATGTATTTGTGCATGCATCTGCTGGTGGGAATTTAACCCATGAAAGGAATACCTCTGTTCTACATGATTTGTGTGCCTCAATCACGAATGTTAAAGTCCCACCACTAGCTGTGACTTCATAGTTTGCTAATTTTAAAGTAAAGGCTTTTCTGACATTTTCTGAAATGTTTATTTTGCCTTCTTGTTCTCTTTCCTCTACTGCATTCGCACATTGTGCTGGAGCAGCGGCGGCTTTGTCAGCCATTATTGGAGAGGAAAAAAGAAGAAGTTTCAAGGAAACTGAGATAAGGTTTTATACACAATAGGGAACTGTTTATCCTTCAAGTTTGAATAAACCTTCAGCCAATAAATAGGATATGCCTACTCAGCTGTGGCGGATTGTTCTCTTCTCACTCCAGACGTCTCTGGATAAAGTGTGAGTAAGGGTCTCTGAGAATAGCACAACTGAACTACTAAGATTTGACCGTTAAATGAGTACCAAACCAACGTTGGTGGCGCAATGTTGTGTAGTTGCTATAAACCTATATAGGATCTGCATGTTTAGACAACATAGACTGTGGGATTGGTGTCCAGACTGATTCCAGACACCCTGAACAGGTATGTTTGCCTGTAGACCAGCTACCTCAAAGTGCCACTGTAAACTCCTCTTACCAACGAGAGAATAGTTCTTCGCAACTATTGAACATAACATCTCTGTCCCCTCAGGGATCGTGGAAACAGTACAGCACTTTTTGTTCAGTCACTCCTGCTCACTTTGTCTCAGAGAAGTACACAGAATAAAACAGTGGGGACATTTTCAATAAGCATTTATTGAACCAGCGTCATTCTAGTGTAAAATAGGTGTGCTAAGACAACCAAAAGACAGAAACAGATATAAATGATTATAAGCATCAACAGAGTAAAATGATGGTAGATTCCTACCATAGTGCTAAAACAATGAATACTGTCAGGTACATAAATACCTGACAGTAATAATGCCTACTCCTATGATACAACCCAAACTAGATGTACCTATGTGTACCTGGCATGTATGTAGGTGACGAGCCAAGAATCCCCATAGGCTGAAACCAACTCCATTACCTGAAGTGAGAGACTGTTGGACCCTGCCTTTGTCTCGAGAGGAACAGCATGCGAGGGATGTCAGACCACTATGAGCTGGAGTGTCTGTGTGCAAGAACTTCAGCGTCTTTCGTCAGTGTGTCAGCAGAGAAGTTCTTTTCCTCCTCTCCCTGCCTCAGCAAAGATATGGTCTTTGTATACTCAAAGTGGTACCCCCAGGGGATCTACCTTGCTGTGTCATGTTGGACTACGATGACTGAAGGAATGACCCTTATACATAGATATTATGTATGAGATGGTAGTCCTGCTGAGATTCCACGAATCCTCATGCATAATGAATGAGGCTAGTTTTTCGGAGAAAATCCCACGTCAGTACCGTAACTAGGTCAAAGGTCTGTGCCAAGAACCGTTATGTAGTGTAATGGCAGGGAAATATAGGTGAAAGGTTTTGTTATTATCTGAGCTTATTTCGGGGTACCTGTATGAAACATAACAACAGCACCTGTTGTGCCATCCACTGCAGTGATAGTGCAACATTGCTTCAGGTCTACGCAGTATAGCCTGACTGTAGCAGTGTAAAGACTGCAACTTGAACTGTAAAAAAAAAACTAATTGACAGGTAAAATCCTCACTTTTAAATATTAGTAAGTCACCCCTATGCTATGTAGGCCTTCTAGTACACAAAGCAGAGTGCAGAATATTTAAAAATAGGAATTTAGTGTTGACATGTCCTTACAGTGACTGGACCCCAGAAGCTATTTTTCTCAGAGGCAGGCCTAGCTGTCCTATGTAGATAATCAGAGTAACATCCTAAATAGTATGTCATGGGAATGAGACTTGCTGGAAAATAATGTAAAATTTTAAGTATTAGGTATTACAAATTCAATTCAATGGTGAAGTCAGATTTTTAATAAATATTAAGAAAAGGTTACTTTTGGAAAGTTACCTTTACCCTGTCTGGAGTTTCTAGAGGCTAATTTGCATTTTTCTCTCAAACTTCTCCTAGCCAGAATTAGCAATTGAATAGTTAAGTTGCAACACTCTTTGCGAGAAGCAGAAATGATGTCAGACACCGAGAAGCTGCGGACAGTCAAGCAGTCAGAAGAGCAGCTCCCCCACAGCCTGAGCAATTTTGCCCCGCTTCACCTGTACAGTAATCCGCCCAGTCCGTGACAAAATGCCGGATAGCTCTACCCTGCCCCGCTGTGTGTTTTTTGGGCTCTGGTGCTGCTGGGCTACCGGCCTGCCTACAAACTGCAGAAAAAATGAGAGTTCAAGGAGCTTTGGAGGTGGCTGGCTTTTCTGTGGCTGGTTGACTGTTGGTTGCCAGCTAATGGAGCAAGATCAATAGAGACAAAGACAAAGATCGAGAAGGAGTGGGGCAAGGGCTCACCCTCACGCATCTGTCTCTGAAGATGGGACCGTCCCCACCAATCATTTGAAATGAGGTGTTCTGGCCCGTCAACATGTGCCAACTTGGAGGCACCACACCTATGAGCAGAAGCCTAACCTCTCCAGTCTATCATATGGCAGTTGGGATCATTGTCGACATTGCTAAGTTAGCATGAGCTCTGCTGCTATGATGCTGCTTTTGCGCATGTTACTACATGACTTTATTTTGCAAGACTCTGTTTGTGCTTTTCACATGAGAACCGTCTGCTTTATGCAATCTCTGCCTGTTCCTTGAGTTTAGTCTGAACACGGTGTGCAAGGTCGATAAACAATGCCGCTTGTTATTCTGTTTTGGTCAGTCCCTAGCACCTAGACCAAACAGGCTAACACAGCTGCTGCTACTGGAGACTCGTGTTTTGATATTATGGGGATGCATGTTGGTTTGACACACTTGGAGAAGGACCTTTCCAGGGAGAAGAGCTATGCTGTTCCTATGATGTAGAAATACCATCTAGGCACTAAGTTATGGGGTCTGCTGACAAAGCCCAGAGATCTTCTTTTACATAAGAAAACTTCTTCTTACCAAGGGGAGGGTGGTTAGGCCTTATAGTCCTTTATCCACTGTCTGCATACTATGACATCCCCCTTTATTATCTATTGACCTGCTACAATTCTAACTGTTTTAGGTTTATGTGTTTTGCTGCTGGTAGTGGTTTGCATACTGTATTATAGATCACTATACTTAAAAATAAACATATTGAAACTATAGCAGTGACTGTCAATTCTTATTGTGGACAGGTACAAGTGAGTGAGCGAAAGGGTACGTCTTGCTACCGCGATTCCGGAGAGAGTAGGGAGGGTTGTGTTCTGGATTGTCTAATCATTTGCAGCTTCATGATTATGTAGGAGAGCGAATGAAACACTATAGCTAGACGGTTCTGGGATTTTGGGTACTGAGGCAATAGGAAGGCTCAGCCCGTATACACCGAGGTCCTGTTTTCCTGTGGATAGTTCTGTGTATGTGCAGAATCCCTGCAACAGTCCTAAGGAGAACCAGGGAGATACTGAGCCAAACATATGAAAAGCCTTGATTAGTTATGAATACTGCATGAGCTGGGGTATTAGATGCCGCAGCATAGGAGGGGCCCATCACTACAGAGGCAGCCTGGCCAGAACCAGGTGCAGCTTGTGGTCTCAGTAAGCCCTCCCACTTGCACCCAGACATAGACTACAAGAGGACTATCAGCAACAATAAACATACCCATACCAGCAGCTATCAGCCACACCTGCAGCTACTGCTAGCATGGTAGTGGGTTACATTGTACAACTCAATGGCTGCTGCTCCTCTCCTTCCTCGTCCCTATCACACCTCACACTGATTACAATAGGTCTACATAGTCTACAAACTTAAAGCACTGACTTCCAAGATGGATCCACAATTACACAGAGACTGCTGAGATTCACAGGAAACCCGTACCCAGGTGGAGGTGTGAGGAGGTGAGAAAAGGTGACACAAGAACAGGCACCAGGGTGGGCAAGGGCACCTGGCAGCAGTTTATCCTCATTGTTCTCTATACTCTTGATAAGATATCAAAGTACTCTTAAGGTACTCATAATAAATTTGGTATATCAGGTACCCATCAGGCAATTGGATACACTTTGTACAAGGGCACCAACGGATGTCTACAACACCACAGCACCCTGATATAGTGCTTTGCCTCTCCCAAAGGAAAATAAAAGGGCTAAGCATGCTATCTAACCCGTTCAATCAATCAATCAATCTTGATTTGTGGAGTGCGGCTAATCACCTGTGAGAGTATACAGGCTCTGGACCGTTTACACTTGGGTGGAAACTCTCTTGTAGACTTTTTCACCAGCATCATATTAGCGCAACGGCAAAATAGAGGGGCCTAAAGATACATGACCGAATGGGCAGTCAAATATCAGCATCTTTAAGAGGGCCGCTCCTGCGAAAAGGGAATATTGTCATAGTTGAGGATATATTCTGGCTAACCACTGGAGGTCAGCAGAACCCCAACATAAGTAAAAACCAATACAAAAGCTATTTAGTAATTCAACCACTGGAAATAAGCATGCTCCAAGTCCTTGAGTCCAACCAATAAAGAACAAGAAAAAGAATCACAACAAAATCAATAGAGTCTTTCCTTATGAAAAAATCAACCCAAGTTAATGGTCATGAGCAAGAATCCATACGCAATACAAATATGCATGAACCCACAAAGCTGTTTTCCCTGCATTTAGTTAGCCCGTGCAGAAGATGCATTTCATCCTGCTCCCAACTGATGGGGGCCAATTTGATCATTGAGTCATTGTCTCAGCATTATCATGGACCTAGAACTTACACTCAAGTCCAATTCTCGGTCTACCATAAGTGTGGTGATTGGCTTAGGGGAGGGAGCTTGGCTGCCTGCTTCCTGTTCCTGTTAGAGGCACGAGAGCAGGAGAACAGGAGCAGAGAAGACGCTGGACACGGCAGAAAGGTAAGTTAAATTTTCTTTCTTTAATTTTTTTATTTGACTGTGACACCCCCACAATCCTCCTGTGACAACCCCCGTGAATCCCCCCACACCCCCTCGCACCCCCCTCAACTGCGAGCAATGCTGGTCGCTGCTGATTATTAACCCTCAGCAAAAAGAATGAACATCAGTATCACTTCTAATACTCACATGGAAGTCGGGATCGAAACTATAAATCTGACCAGTCTATTCTAATAGTCCAATGCTGAGCAAGAAAACTTTCTTGCATCAAATCACTCCTCCCTGGTTTCGACAATAAATGCTTTGACTTGGCAATTGGATAAACTAGAATTACAGCTGGAACTGATTCATGCCTTAGCTACTTCAATTACCAAGATTGCGGGTAAACTAGCCACCTTAGAACAATAGAAACAAAGAGCGCTTTTGGCCAACTTGAGAAAAACCATATCTGTATGCCACCCAATAGTTGAAAGGTTATGTGCCTTACCAGAGGTGCTAACCTCAGTTATTACAGATATGAAGTTAGCTCTTGAACACCCAAATGAAGTATTCAGTCAAAAAATATGAAATGCCCCATCCCATAAACATGCCTTCGGATACAGCGTGCAACCAGGGAGTGTCAGAACATGGAGAGACAATCCACTTGCCTGGCCACAAGGAATTATCTGCCAAAGCACTACTCCCGTCCTGGGATGGCACACCCAGGGCAGACTCAAAAGGCCATATTGTAGCAAACAATGAAAATATCTTATTGTGCTTGTTAGAAAACCCCGGGCAACCGAGGTTAGCAGTCACCCGGTTTTTCCCAACACAAGGGGTAGCTTGGCTCAAGCGGTCGGGGGTCAGGCACCGTGTTAAGCGTACATCACACCCTCACAATAACCATGCGTTCATCCGTTCCAAAAACGACACTACACCGTAAAAATTTATGAAAGAATCTCTTTGTGTTTATCTTAATTTTCTCTTAGTTGCAGGGTTATGTCACAAATACAATACAAAAGGATTTTTCTTCAGGAATAGCAGGTCAATTAAATAATAACACTTTACAGGTGCAATAAATAGGACTAGGTCATAAATACACAAGGAATAAATATAGGTGTGATAAATACATAGGGCAAATAAATACTGTCAGACAATAAATACCAGGCAGGAATAAATACAATCAGACAATAAATAACACTCCTTCAATAAATAATATAAGCCATCAATAACAATTGCAAATCAGTTCACATTTATGAGGTAGATTGATTTTACCATGCCCAAGTACAGCTTGTGGTCACTGGGGTGGCCTGGGGATGTCCCACCTAGTGTGGTCAAGGCTGGGGCCTAAGCTGAGGCAGAATGAGGGAAACCTAAGGTTCTGGCTCACCAACTACACAGTCCCTCACACAGGTTCCTGCACCAGTCTCAGTTTACCCCCCTAGCACTCTCAGGTTGGTCCCAACACCCCTCTAGCCCCTAGAATGGTCCTCTAGGGCTCCACAGGGCCTCAGATGCCCTTTCTACCACTTACTGCCCTTTTCTCGGTGTTCGGCTCCACTCGGCGCCGGGTCGACGTCGATGGGCGGCTCCGGTTCGATGACGAGTCGATCGGTTCCACTTGACGCCGTGTCGATGCCGTCGGCCGGTTCCGGTTCGATGTCGCTGGGCGGCCTCGGTTCGATGTCGCGTCGATCCGCTTTACCTGACGCCGGGACGATGCCGTGAGGCGGCTCCGGATGGATGATGCTGGGCGGCCTCGGCTCGATGTCGGGTTCCGGCGTCACAGGGTCACGGCCTCCCCGCTTCCGGGCGACTCTGGTGTGCGACCTCCACACCCGACCTCCGTCGGCTCCACTTCGGGTTCCGGCGACTCCGGAGTGCGATCTCCACTCCCGACCTCCTGCGCGCTTCGCCTCGACTTCAGGCGCCTCCGGAGTGCGACCTCCACTCCCGACCTCCTGCGCGCTTTACTTCAGCTTCCGGCGACTCCGGAGGGCGGAATTCACTTCCCCGTCAACGCCTCACCTCGACCTCAGGTGACTTCTACTCGACCTCCGGTGACTCCACGACCTCCGTCGGCGCCCTCTATCGACCTCTGGCGGCTCCGGGTACGACGTCTGCTTTCAGTCAGCGCCGCTTCTCCACCTCGGACTCCAGGTCTCCAGGCTACTCGACGTCGGGTCTCCAGGAGGATTCCACCAAACAGGTTAGGAACTTGCTGTTCTTCTCTTTTAAGGCCTGTTCCGGCTGTTCAGGTCCTTAAGATGATTTTCTTGTCTTTATCCCACACAGGGCACTAGGCTGGGCTTGGTCAGTAGGGACTAGCATCAAGGGTGGGTTTCTGGACCCCACTCCAAGCACTGGTTTCCACCCCTGCTGCCTCCTTCTGTTTCTCTGTCCTCTCTCTTCACTAGTCAGGTGCCAACTGCCAACTCCCAACTGTCAACCTGAGATGGTTTCCCAACATTCTAAACCTGCCTCCCTCTGTCACAGGGTTCTAGAATGTTCTGGAAGGTACTAGTAGGTTCCAGTGATGTCACAGGTGACATGGGTGTCATGGGTGGCCACCATTTTGTGTTTCAGGCCCTCAGACAGAAGTTCCAGGGGTAGGGAAAATGGCTCCCTGACCCTGCATCAACACTAAAAAGTCTGGTGGTTCCCAAAAAGGAAAAATTCTAACAGGGTTTGAGGCAAAAGTGGGACAAAATAAATAATGATGAGGAGGGACCACCCAAAGGGCTGACAGGTCTAACACGCGTCCCCCCCAGCTGAAAGTGGGGAGAGCTACCCAACCCCTTGGGAGTTCTCATCACTAAGGCGGAAATACCTTGAGAGACCGTCTGCATTGGCGTGGTCCACTCCAGGCCGATGTTCCACCTGAAAGTCCATTCCCTGTAGGGAAATAGACCACCTTAGCAACTTGGGATTCTCCCCCTTCATCTGCATCAGCCAACGAAGGGGTCTGTGGTCGGTCTGAACCAAGAAGTGTGAGCCAAACAGGTATGGCCGCAACTTCTTCAGAGCCCATACCACTGCAAAGGCTTCACGCTCTATTGCACTCCACTTCTGTTCCCTGGGAAGTAGTCTCCGAGATAGGAAGACCACGGGTTGATCCAGACCCTCTTCATTGAGTTGCGATAATACTGCCCCAATGCCATGTTCCGATGCATCCGTCTGGACAATGAACTCCTTAGAAAAGTCTGGGGCCCTTAAGACCGGGGCCTCGCACATGGCTTGCTTCAGTCTCACAAAGGCCTGCTGACAAGCCTCCGTCCAGACTACCCGTCGAGGTTGTTTCTTGGACGTGAGCTCCGTGAGGGGGGCTACAATGGTACCGTACCCCTTCACGAAGCGGCGGTAATATCCCGTGAGGCCCAGAAAAGCTCGGACCTCAGTCTGAGTCTTGGGGGGTTCCCAGGCCATAATAGCCTCGATTTTTGCCTGGAGGGGTTGCACCGCTCCCCTACCCACCAAGTGTCCAAGGTACACTACCGACCCCTGCCCGATCTGGCATTTGCTGGCCTTGATCGTCAATCCAGCTTGTCTCAGGGCCTGGAGAACAGCTTGCAGGTGACGCAAGTGATCCTCCCAGCTGTTACTGAAGACGGCTATGTCATCCAGATAAGCAGCAGAGAAACTCTCCATTCCAGTGAGGATCTGGTTCACCAGACGCTGAAACGTGGCAGGTGCGTTCTTGAGGCCAAAGGGCATCACACAGAACTGGTAGTGGCCATTGGGCGTGGAGAAGGCTGACCTTTCCCTTGCTCCATCAGTCAGAGAGATCTGCCAGTACCCCGAAGTAAGGTCAAAGGTACTTAGATATTGGGCAGCTCCCAGCCGGTCAATCAATTCATCCGCCCTCGGGATCGGATGAGCATCAGTCTTGGTTACTGAGTTCAGTCCCCGGTAGTCCACACAGAACCTCAGTTCCGGTTGGGCACCCGGTGGTGCAGCTTTTGGTACTAACACCACCGGACTGGACCAGGGGCTGCTGGAAGGTTCGATCACTCCTAGCTCCAGCATCTTAGTGACTTCACTGTGAATGCTGGCCTTCACCTTGTCCGACATCCGGTAGATCTTGGACTTCACAGGTGGGCTGTCTCCTGTGTCCACTTCATGGACGCACAGGTGAGTCCTACCCGGAACAAGGGAGAACAACGAAGAGTACTGTCCCAGGACCTGGCGGCAGTCCTCCTGCTGTTCAGGAGTTAGAGATGGGGAGAGAATCACTCCCTCCACCGACCCATCCTTCTCTTGAGACGCAAATAAGTCGGGAGAGGCTCGCTTTCCACGTCCTCTGCTCCGTCAGTCACCATCATCAATATGACTTCGGGCCTCTCGTGGTGGGGTTTGAGGCGGTTGGCATGCAGCACCCGTAGGGGCTGGCGAGGTGTTTTAAGATCCACCAAGTAGGTAGCCTTACCCTTCTTCTCCAATACCTCAAAGGGTCCTGACCAGAGATCCTGGAGGGCGCTAAGCTCTCCTGGTTCGATCACCCACACCTTCTGGCCAGGCTCCAATTCCACTGGGTGAGCGTTGTGGTCATACCACGCCTTCATTACTGCTTGGCTGGCTTCCAAGTTGTCAGAAGCTTGCTTCCACAACTTAGCCATTTGGCTCCGGAAGGCCAGCATGTAACTCACCACATCCTGGGGAAGCTTTCTGGGAGTTCTTTCCCATCCGTCTCTCACCAGGCTGAGAGGTCCACGCACAGGGTGCCCATACAAAAGCTCGAAGGGGCTGAAGCCCACTCCCTTCTGTGGCACTTCCCTGTAGGAAAACAATAGACAGGGTAGGAGGACGTCCCATTTCCTCCGCAGGCTTTCAGGCAGACTTCTGATCATGCCTTTCAAGGTTTTGTTAAACCTCTCCACCAGACCATTGGTCTGGGGGTGGTAAGGAGTGGTGAACCGGTAGGTCACTCCACACTCCTTCCACATCGCCCGCATGTATGCTAACATGAAGTTGGTCCCCCTGTCGGACACAACTTCCTTGGGAAAACCCACTCAGGTAAAGATTCCCATCAGGGCCCTAGCCACAACAGGTGCTGTAATGGTCCTCAGAGGTATGGCCTCTGGGTACCGTGTGGCATGATCCACCAGAACCAGGATAAACCTGTGACCAGCTGTAGTAGGCGGATCTAACGGACCCACAATGTCGATGCCCACCCTTTCAAAGGGGGTGCTAACGACAGGAAGTGGTTCCAGGGTAGCTTTCAGCTTCACCCCTGTTTTCCCACTGGCTTGGCAAGACACACATGTCCGGCAGTAGGTGTCGGACGACACTTTCATTTGAGGCCAATAAAAGTGTGGGACAAGACGGGCGAAGGTCTTGTCTTGCCCCAGGTGTCCTGCCAAGGGGATCTCGTGAGCCAACTCCAGTAGGAAGGCTCGATAACGTTGAGGGACTACTAAGGCTCGTGACGATCCATGTAGGGGTGCCTTGGGTTCACTGTAGAGGAGGCCATCCTCCCAGTAAACGTTGTAGTTCCCCTCAACGTTCCCTGCTGCCTGGGCTTCGGCCTGTCGCCTCAGTCCCTCAAGGGTAGGGCACTCCCTCTGGCCCTTGCAGAATTCCTCCCTGGTCGGCCCTCCCTCCACGTGCCACTCGGCCGGGATGGGTAGGTCCTCCAGTTTGGTAACATCCCCCACCGCGGACTCCTGGTCCACCACCTCCGGTGGCCTATCCGTCCCACGGGGCGCGGATGCCGAGGCAGGCTCCTCCTGTCCTCGGTTCTTCCCTTGGTCGGCAGCTGGCTGGGCCTTTGTTCCAGGCTCCAGCCGAAACGAACTCCCCCTCCGGGTAGTCGCGGACCTTGTGCTGACACAGGCCCAGTCAGGTGTACCCAGCATCTCAGCATGAGTCCGGTATTCCACCTCCTTCCAAGCATTGTGCTCCATGTCATTCCCCAGCAGACAATCGACTGGCACGGCAGGGCTTACGGCAACTCGAAGTGAACCTGCAACCCCCTCCCATTCAAAGGGAACCTCGGCCACCGGATAGTGGCCTGTTCTGCCATCAGCCATCGCGGCTGGGTGGAGTACATCGGGAATTACCTGCTCTGGAGACACCAGTTGGCTACGTACCATAGTCATACTGGCTCCTGTGTCTCTCAGAGCCTCCCCTCTTTGGCCGTTGATGGTGACCCACTGCCCATACTTTACGGATTTTGCGGGCACCTGGATCTTAGGAACCATCTCCCGTTCTCCCAGGGACACTAAAGTGACACCCGCCCACTCCCTTCCCTTAGTTAAGGGCATCTCCTCCCCGAGCACTGCACTAACTACTCCGGGGGCCTTTCCTCCAATGGGAGGGGGTGGTCTTTTCGGGCACTTCGCATCTCCCTTATAGTGTCCGACGCCACCGCACTCGAAGCAATGGACAACCCTTGGCTGCTGACTCTGGCCAGGATTAGGGTTTCTGGGTGGGTTAGCCCTAGGGGTGAATCCTGTTCCCTTCCCTGGGAAACTATTTTAGGGGCCTTTGGAGAACTCCTTTTTCTTTTCCCCTCCCTCTTTCTTCTGGGGGGCGCCCTGTCCGGCCTTTTGAGTATCCCCTCCAGTCCCCCTTGTGGACACCCGGGTACTAGCCCAAATGTCCGCCTCCTCAGCAAGCTTCCGGGGACTGGTCAGCTTGCTATCCACCAGGTGTTGACGCAGTTCAGGGAAACATTTTTCGAGCAGGTGTTCCTTCAACATTAAATCAAACAACCCCTCGTAGTCCCTCACCTCACTGCCTTGAATCCAACCCTCTAATGCCTTCTTCGCATAATCCAGGAAATCCACCCAATTCTGTTTGCCCAGTTTGTGGCTACCCCGGAACTTCTGTCTGTACTTCTCGGGTGTTAGTCCAAACTTTCTTACGAGCGCCACTTTCATGGTGGGGTAGTGGGTCTGCTCATCCTGCTCTAGGGCCAATAATGCATCCCTACCAGCTGGAGGCATGTATTTGTACAATCCCCCTCCCCAGTACTTCTCTGGAACCCCATGGGCCCTTAAAGAGACCTCATAGGCCGCTAGCCACTTGGCAATATCATCCCCTGCACTATAGCTAGCTACTATGTCTTTCGGCAGGTAGGGTTTGGGTTCCCTGGTGATTTCTTGGTCTTTGCTGCCACCATTAGGAACAGTTTGTGCCCCGACTCGTAAGATCTGGAGATCCATCTCCTTCAGCCTCAACTCGTGAGCCATCCTCCGTTCCTCCTTTTCTTTCTCCAGCTCTGCTAACTTCCATGTAAGCTGTCTTTTCTCCCTCCGGTCAGTTAACTCTGCTTCAGATAAGCCCCCGCTAGAGACAGTGCTGCCCTTCCTGGAAAGTGTCCTGGGCCCCGCTAACAGGTTCCCCACCTCAGATTGGTACAACCCAGCCCCCTCGCTAACAGGCTCTCCATCCCTATCCTCCTGCTCAGCCTTACTTTCCCGTCGTGCCTCCCACCAAGCCCTTAAGCTGGTCTGGAGCTCACCCTTCTTTGCACCTTGGGGACAAAACACCCCCTCTCTCTGACAAAACTCCCTGAGTTGGGCCACAGTATAAGTTTCCACATCTTCCAGTACAAACTCCATTTTGCCCACTCAGGTTAGAAGACAGTTGCTTAAAGAAGCTATGCAGGGGGGTACCTTATGTAATACCTCCTCCCACTACCAGAAGTAAATTTGAAAAAAACAAAACTCAAAATTAGGAAGGCCGCTTTGAGAAAACTCCCGGTGTAGGCCTATGGACTACCCACAGTTATTGTCCAGTGGACGCAAGCACAGCTGTATCCCACCGCTGAACACCAATTATGTTAGAAAACCCCGGGCAACCGAGGTTAGCAGTCACCCGGTTTTTCCCAACACAAGGGGTAGCTTGGCTCAAGCGGTCGGGGGTCAGGCACCGTGTTAAGCGTACGTCACACCCTCACAATAACCATGCGTTCATCCGTTCCAAAAACGACACTACACCGTAAAAATTTATGAAAGAATCTCTTTGTGTTTATCTTAATTTTCTCTTAGTTGCAGGGTTATGTCACAAATACAATACAAAAGGATTTTTCTTCAGGAATAGCAGGTCAATTAAATAATAACACTTTACAGGTGCAATAAATAGGACTAGGTCATAAATACACAAGGAATAAATATAGGTGTGATAAATACATAGGGCAAATAAATACTGTCAGACAATAAATACCAGGCAGGAATAAATACAATCAGACAATAAATAACACTCCTTCAATAAATAATATAAGCCATCAATAACAATTGCAAATCAGTTCACATTTATGAGGTAGATTGATTTTACCATGCCCAAGTACAGCTTGTGGTCACTGGGGTGGCCTGGGGATGTCCCACCTAGTGTGGTCAAGGCTGGGGCCTAAGCTGAGGCAGAATGAGGGAAACCTAAGGTTCTGGCTCACCAACTACACAGTCCCTCACACAGGTTCCTGCACCAGTCTCAGTTTACCCCCCTAGCACTCTCAGGTTGGTCCCAACACCCCTCTAGCCCCTAGAATGGTCCTCTAGGGCTCCACAGGGCCTCAGATGCCCTTTCTACCACTTACTGCCCTTTTCTCGGTGTTCGGCTCCACTCGGCGCCGGGTCGACGTCGATGGGCGGCTCCGGTTCGATGACGAGTCGATCGGTTCCACTTGACGCCGTGTCGATGCCGTCGGCCGGTTCCGGTTCGATGTCGCTGGGCGGCCTCGGTTCGATGTCGCGTCGATCCGCTTTACCTGACGCCGGGACGATGCCGTGAGGCGGCTCCGGATCGATGACGCTGGGCGGCCTCGGCTCGATGTCGGGTTCCGGCGTCACAGGGTCACGGCCTCCCCGCTTCCGGGCGACTCCGGTGTGCGACCTCCACACCCGACCTCCGTCGGCTCCACTTCGGGTTCCGGCGACTCCGGAGTGCGATCTCCACTCCCGACCTCCTGCGCGCTTCGCCTCGACTTCAGGCGCCTCCGGAGTGCGACCTCCACTCCCGACCTCCTGCGCGCTTTACTTCAGCTTCCGGCGACTCCGGAGGGCGGAATTCACTCCCCCGTCAACGCCTCACCTCGACCTCAGGTGACTTCTACTCGACCTCCGGTGACTCCACGACCTCCGTCGGCGCCCTCTATCGACCTCTGGCGGCTCCGGGTACGACGTCTGCTTTCAGTCAGCGCCGCTTCTCCACCTCGGACTCCAGGTCTCCAGGCTACTCGACGTCAGGTCTCCAGGAGGATTCCACCAAACAGGTTAGGAACTTGCTGTTCTTCTCTTTTAAGGCCTGTTCCGGCTGTTCAGGTCCTTAAGATGATTTTCTTGTCTTTATCCCACACAGGGCACTAGGCTGGGCTTGGTCAGTAGGGACTAGCATCAAGGGTGGGTTTCTGGACCCCACTCCAAGCACTGGTTTCCACCCCTGCTGCCTCACTCCTTCCTCCTTCTGTTTCTCTGTCCTCTCTCTTCACTAGTCAGGTGCCAACTGCCAACTCCCAACTGTCAACCTGAGATGGTTTCCCAACATTCTAAACCTGCCTCCCTCTGTCACAGGGTTCTAGAATGTTCTGGAAGGTACTAGTAGGTTCCAGTGATGTCACAGGTGACAATGGGTGGCCACCATTTTGTGTTTCAGGCCCTCAGACAGAAGTTCCATGGGTAGGGAAAATGGCTCCCTGACCCTGCATCAACACTAAAAAGTCTGGTGGTTCCCAAAAAGGAAAAATTCTAACAGGGTTTGAGGCAAAAGTGGGACAAAATAAATAATGATGAGGAGGGACCACCCAAAGGGCTGACAGGTCTAACAGTGCTGCACTAAAAATAATACCCCAACACCCGTTCAGACTAGACAAGGAGCAGTAAAAACTGAGAATGAACAATGGACTAGAGCAAAACAATGTCTCCAAACAACAGTTGCTAAACTTCAGAAACAGAGAGAATCAAATCTGTGCAAATTCAACTGACAATCGTCCAGTGAGCATGTACCTGATTTTTAGGGGAAAGGCGGCAGCCAAGAAAGTTTATGTTCATTTAATAATAATGCAACATTCTAGTGGCCACAATTGCCCCTGGAAAATCATATGCCATATGTTGACACAAAAAGACAGACATACCTCCTCTGCCCACAGCCATACCTCCTCTGACCACTCCGGAAAACCTGCATTAAACAAATAATGGTTGCCAGACTGGTGGGACTGCATAAAAGGTTGCGAAATCCTAAATGGACCTCTCTTTCCAAAAGTGCAAGTTGCAGACTTTGCACCTTTAAGCATGTGTCATTTAACTAGCTTCAGTGTTACTGCCTGGCACTTTTGCAGGCACAAGTTACTTTGTTGAAACCTCTGTTTTATGTGAATGGAATTCATACCTGAAATGAGGCAAGGAACAGAGCCCACACTGTGGACCTGGTGTACTGGCACCAGTGGCTTTCTTTGTGGCTTCAAAAAAGTCCCTTCTTCTCTCCCTCTTGTGGCCTACTGGTAGACATTCAGCTAGTGGCTATATGGTCCGGTGCACACATGGGTGAAATATGGTCCTCAAGCCCTGAAGAAATTGCCAGTCAGGAAGGGGCAGCAATGGAACATGTTGGCGGTTCTGCTTAAAATAAGTTTGGGCATAAAAATTAAAGACAGATGCTAAATTCCTCACACAACTCATTTGTAATCTTTTTTCTTGTGAGGAATAATTTGCTCCTCCTCGTATGAGGACACAGGGAGGTCTTTGAGATGTGTGCCATTCACAATATGGTTATATAAATATACACACACACAGCATTCTTCTGATCTTGTTTGGTGTTGGTTCATCTGTATACATAGGAAAGTTGCTAATGATGACAAAATGAGCAAATTGGTGAAAACCTGCCAATTAGCTCCTGGTTGGTTGCTTACGTGAGGCACTTCCTATATTTGTGTATATATTTTTCTTCACACATATTTATGGTTTATCCTTGGTCATAGGACCTGTCTTTTAAATGTAGAGCACACATAGGGGGTGTTTCTTAATGGATACTAGAACTGATTCCTTCCTGAAAAGTTGAATGGGATCCACTATATTAAGAATATGCATTTAGGGATCGCAATAAAATTTGAAATTCCTTAACATTAGCTAATAGCGATTCAGAAATTGCAAATCGCTTTTAGCTAATGTGACTGCATTTATTCCCATAGGAATGAATGATAATTCCTTCGCAAATTGCGATTACCAAATTGGTAATAGCAAACTGCGATTGCAAATCCAAGGGTACCTGGGGACCTAAGGCCACCCTGATGCACCCCCCAATAAAAGATAAGTGTGCAGATGTGAAGTACACATGCCCTACGGGCATGTGTGTGCTACATAGCACTTTGAAAAATGCATTTTTGTGCATGTTTTTTAAAGCACGCACAAATTACCATCAACTTGAAGTTGATGGTAATTAGCGTTTCCTAAATGCTCAGTTCGCGTTTAGGAAAGGCTACATGCATCGACAAATAGGGAATCGCAAATTGTGATTCCCTAAATGCATTTGCAATTTAGGTAATCACAAAAAATTGCGAATAACTAAATTGCGAATGACAAAAGGTACATGCATCTGAAAAGGCCTTTTTCCATACGGAAATTGCTTGCGTTTATCCCCCAACGTTTTCTTACCTAGAATCCCCTTAACACATCAAATTTAGCTAAAACATTAAATTTTCATCACATTTCTGTGTGGGAAAATTGTGGAATCACCAGGCTGGAACAAATTTCCTACCATGCAGAGTTCCCCAAGGTCTCCAGATAAAAATAGTACTTCAATTGTGTAAGTGGGCCACATGCCTCCAACAGGGTACGGCCCAAAATTTATTGAGGAGACATCAAAATTATCTACCACAAAACAAACTGGTTTTGCAAGGGGGGCGCCTGCGTTTTTGGGGCCAGGCTCAGCATCCATCTAGGAAAACCTACCAGACCCAGACATTTCTGAAAACTACACACCCAGGGGAGTCCAGGGAGGTGTGGCTTGTGTGGATCCCTCAAAGTTTTCTTATCCAGAATCACCTGCAAACCTCTTATTTAGCTAAAAACATCACATTTCTGTGTGGGAAAGTTGTAGGATCACCGGGCCGACACAAAATTCCTACCACCCAGCGTTCCCCCAGATCTCCCGATAAAAATGGTACCTCACTTTTGTGCGTGGGCCAAAGTGCCTACTACAGGGAAGGGCCCAAAACCTATTGTGGAGACATCAAAATTATCTATCACAAAACAACCTAGTTTTGCAAGGGGGCACCAATGTTTTTAATCCCTGGCTCGGCGGCTATCAGGGGAATCCTACCAAACCCAGACATTTCTAAAAAGTAGACACCCGGAGGAGTCCAAGGATGTGTGGCTTGCATGGATGCCCCAACATTTTCCTACCTAGAATCCGCTGCAAACTTTAAACAAAATGTGTTGTGTACATGTTGAGTTCAAATCCTGCTGCGGGCATTAGGGCTACCCACACAAGTGAGATGCCATTTTTATCAGGAGCCTTGGGGGAATGCTGGATAGTTGGAAGTTTGTGGTTCCCCACAGATTCCAGAACCTTCTATCACAGAAATATGAGGAAAATGTGTTTCTTTTAATAAGGTTTGAGGTCTGCAAGGCATTCTGGGTAACAGAACCTGGTGAGAGACACACAAGTCAATCCATACTGGATTCCCTTGGGTGTCTAGTTTTCAAAAATATACAGGTTTCCTAGGTTTCCCTAGGTGCTAGCTGAGCTAGGATCCAAAATCCACAATTAGGCACATTGCTAAAAAAGGGTCAGTTTTCACTGGAAAAATGTAATGTGTCCACGCTGCATTTTGGAACGTTTCCTTTCCACGCTGATTTTTAAAATGCGAAGTGGGTCGCACATCGCTCGTCATACTAGCAAATAGCCCCATAGGATTCTGGAGGATGTAGTGACAGCGGCGGGTACACCTATGCCACGAGTAAAAAGTTTAAAATGCCATCCCTGGACACGTGTTTCGAGGTAATTGCCTCTCGTCAGCAGGGTGCAGGTACGTATGCGTGGTGCTGTAGACTGCCAAAAATTATCAGGTATAGTACCTCTCACGGCGCGCGGGTGCGGGATCCGGGCTCGTCAACCCATAGCTCAGGGAGCTTTAAATACAAAATGCGAAGTGGGTCGCACACCGCTCGTCATACTAGCAAATAGCCCCATAGGATTCTGGAGGATGTAGTGACAGCGGCGGGTACACCTATGCCACGAGTAAAAAGTTTAAAATGCCATCCCTGGACACGTGTTTCGAGGTAATTGCCTCTCGTCAGCAGGGAGCAGGTACGTATGCGGGGTGCTGTAGACTGCCAAAAATTATCAGGTATAGTACCTCTCACGGCGCGCGGGTGCGGGATCCGGGCTCGTCAACCCATAGCTCAGGGAGCTTTAAATACAAAATGCGAAGTGGGTCGCACACCGCTCGTCATACTAGCAAATAGCCCCATAGGATTCTGGAGGATGTAGTGACAGCGGCGGGTACACCTATGCCACGAGTAAAAAGTTTAAAATGCCATCCCTGGACACGTCTTTCGAGGTAATTGCCTCTCGTCAGCAGGGAGCAGGTACGTATGCGGGGTGCTGTAGACTGCCAAAAATTATCAGGTATAGTACCTCTCACGGCGCGCGGGTGCGGGATCCGGGCTCGTCAACCCATAGCTCAGGGAGCTTTAAATACAAAATGCGAAGTGGGTCGCACACCGCTCGTCATACTAGCAAATAGCCCCATAGGATTCTGGAGGATGTAGTGACAGCGGCGGGTACACCTATGCCACGAGTAAAAAGTTTAAAATGCCATCCCTGGACACGTGTTTCGAGGTAATTGCCTCTCGTCAGCAGGGAGCAGGTACGTATGCGGGGTGCTGCAGACTGCCAAAAATTATCAGGTATAGTACTTCTCACGGCGCGCGGGTGCGGGATCCGGGCTCGTCAACCCATAGCTCAGGGAGCTTTAAATACAAAATGCGAAGTGGGTCGCACACCGCTCGTCATACTAGCAAATAGCCCCATAGGATTCTGGAGGATGTAGTGACAGCGGCGGGTACACCTATGCCACGAGTAAAAAGTTTAAAATGCCATCCCTGGACACGTGTTTCGAGGTAATTGCCTCTCGTCAGCAGGGAGCAGGTACGTATGCGGGGTGCTGTAGACTGCCAAAAATTATCAGGTATAGTACCTCTCACGGCGCGCGGGTGCGGGATCCGGGCTCGTCAACCCATAGCTCAGGGAGCTTTAAATACAAAATGCGAAGTGGGTCGCACACCGCTCGTCATACTAGCAAATAGCCCCATAGGATTCTGGAGGATGTAGTGACAGCGGCGGGTACACCTATGCCACGAGTAAAAAGTTTAAAATGCCATCCCTGGACACGTGTTTCGAGGTAATTGCCTCTCGTCAGCAGGGAGCAGGTACGTATGCGGGGTGCTGTAGACTGCCAAAAATTATCAGGTATAGTACCTCTCACGGCGCGCGGGTGCGGGATCCGGGCTCGTCAACCCATAGCTCAGGGAGCTTTAAATACAAAATGCGAAGTGGGTCGCACACCGCTCGTCATACTAGCAAATAGCCCCATAGGATTCTGTAGCTAAAACATTTCATTTTCATCACATTTCTGTGTGGGAAAATTGTGGAATCACCAGGCTGGAACAAATTTCCTACCATGCAGAGTTCCTCAAGGTCTCCAGATAAAAATAGTACTTCAATTGTGTGAGTGGGCCACATGCCTCCAACAGGGTACGGCCCAAAATTTATTGAGGAGACATCAAAATTATCTACCACAAAACAAACTGGTTTTGCAAGGGGGGCGCCTGCGTTTTTGGGGCCAGGCTCAGCAGCCATCTAGGAAAACCTACCAGACCCAGACATTTCTGAAAACTACACACCCAGGGGAGTCCAGGGAGGTGTGGCTTGTGTGGATCCCTCAAAGTTTTCTTATCCAGAATCACCTGCAAACCTCTTATTTAGCTAAAAACATCACATTTCTGTGTGGGAAAGTTGTAGGATCACCGGGCCGACACAAAATTCCTACCACCCAGCGTTCCCCCAGATCTCCCGATAAAAATGGTACCTCACTTTTGTGCGTGGGCCAAAGTGCCTACTACAGGGAAGGGCCCAAAACCTATTGTGGAGACATCAAAATTATCTATCACAAAACAACCTAGTTTTGCAAGGGGGCACCAATGTTTTTAATCCCTGGCTCGGCGGCTATCAGGGGAATCCTACCAAACCCAGACATTTCTAAAAAGTAGACACCCGGAGGAGTCCAAGGATGTGTGGCTTGCATGGATGCCCCAACATTTTCCTACCTAGAATCCGCTGCAAACTTTAAACAAAATGTGTTGTGTCCATGTTGAGTTTTGGGTCAAATCCTGCTGCGGGCATTAGGGCTACCCACACAAGTGAGATGCCATTTTTATCAGGAGCCTTGGGGGAATGCTGGATAGTTGGAAGTTTGTGGTTCCCCACAGATTCCAGAACCTTCTATCACAGAAATATGAGGAAAATGTGTTTCTTTTAATAAGGTTTGAGGTCTGCAAGGCATTCTGGGTAACAGAACCTGGTGAGAGCCACACAAGTCAATCCATACTGGATTCCCTTGGGTGTCTAGTTTTCAAAAATATACAGGTTTCCTAGGTTTCCCTAGGTGCTAGCTGAGCTAGGATCCAAAATCCACAATTAGGCACATTGCTAAAAAAGGGTCAGTTTTCACTGGAAAAATGTAATGTGTCCACGCTGCATTTTGGAACGTTTCCTTTCCACGCTGATTTTTAAACCGTTTCCTGTCATAGGCACTAGAGCTACCCACACAAATGAGGTACCCATTTTATTGGGAAATTTAGTGTTATTACCAATTGACTTTCTATGCATGTAGGACTTGGCCCTTTTTGGCTAGTTCCCTAAACTTTTTGCTTCCCCCTAGACCTTTTTTCTGACATTGCTTTGCCAACTTAGATGCTTTGGACACTTTGCCACTGCTAAACAGTGTCAAAGTGCAAGAGCACCTTGTATAAAGTGTAATGGTAATTGGTTGTCCATGATTGGTATGTTTGCCTTACTAGTAAAGTCCCTAGTAAAGTGCACTATGTGTGCCAGGGCTGGTAATGCAAATGCTACTAGTGGGCCTGCAGCACTAATTGTGCCACCCACACAAGTAGTCTTCAAAAGGGAACTCAAGCCTGCCATTGAGGTGCCTGCGCGCAGTTTGTTAAACTGCCATGTTGTTCTGTCAAGTGCACTCACTTGCCAGACCTTACCCTTCCCTTTCTATGCACATCAGACACCACTATGGTAGGTCCAGGGTACCCCCTGGGCAGGGTACAGTGCATGTGAAAGGTAGGACATGTACTAAGGTGTGTGTCATGTCCTGACAGTGAAATAATCTCCATTTCGTTTTTCACTGTTGAAAGGTCATCTTGCCAATAGGACAGAATGGGAAGGCTGCGCAAAATGTTTTCCAGCCTATCATCCCAAAGGCTTAAGATGGAAAGGTAAAGTTTAGTATGCCTGAACTCAAAATGTAATAACACATCTTTTTATGAAGGTGGTTTTTGCATTGTGTGTTTAGAAGCCACTCTTTTAGAAGTGGCTGAGTTTTTGTGCTCTAACATTTCTGTGTGTCTCTGACTGGCTGTGGATTGACTGTCTGGATTTGAAAGTGATAGGATCTGGGGAATGTCTTGACCCAGGGGAGGAGGTGACACGGCCTCGGGCTGACCTGCATCCGGAGTGTAGGGGAGGAGAAGCCCCTAGAGGTGAAGAGGCCTGGGTTGCTGCTATAAAACAATTAGCCCATCTCCTGCTGAGTGATTGAGAATCCCACTATTCAAAGGAAGAAGGTGTCACTGGCAGGGAGGCACCCAGAACTGGTTTGAACAGGGTACAGTGCCCCCTGAAACACAAAGACTTCAAAGCCATTGAGGGGTATAACTATGAGAGCTGAAGCCCCTGAACTTTGGAGAATAGCTTGATCAAGTGTGAACAAGACTGGAGCTACTTTGTGGTCAAGAGGACCTTTGTCAAGGAAGAAACAACTGAATAGACTGAAGGAGATGACTGGCCCTTGCTGTGTGTTCTGGGGTTGACCTGCAATTTGCTGTTTTAACCGAGGAAAGGCTAAAGGGACTTTGCTGTGTGCTGTGTCCCCCTGCTTGAAAGGCCTTTGCTGTGTGCTGTGTCCTGAAGTAACTTATCCCCAAGGGCATGAGGTGAGCTAGCTCCCTGTTGCGGGAACACACACAGGAACACAAAAGTTTCCATGAGAGTCTCAGCGGAACTGTGTGGGCTTGCTTGTTGCAGTCTGAGACCCTCGTAAGGTGTGTCCTGTGATCGTGGGCACCTGGAGTCCAAGCAAGGATCAGCGATGCGGTGTGCATGTGCTTTGTGCAGCCTGAACCCCTTTGTGAGGATTGTCCAGTATTCTGTGCACCGGAATCCAAGTGAGTCTCATTGACACTGTGTGCATGTGCATTGTGCACCGTGAGACCTTCGTGAGGATTTGCCTCGTTATCGTGTGCACCCGAATCCAAGTGAGTCTCATTGACGCTGTGTGCACATGTGTTGTGCACCATGAGACCTTCGTGAGGATTTGCCTTGTGATTGTGCACTCGGAGTTAAAGTGAGTCTCAGTGACGCTGTGTGCGTGATCTTTGTGCAGCCTGAGACCTTCGTGTAGATTGCCCGGTGTTCGCGCACCCGAAGCTTAAGGAAGTCTCAGCGACGCTGTGTGCGTGTGCCCTGTGGCAGCCTGAGATCTTCATAGCAGTAGCGGCCTGGACCAGCAGCCCCGGAGGAGCTGAGCTGCCAGCCTGAGCCCGCCGTTGCCAAGTCCCAAAGATTGCATCGGAGGCCCACCACCCCAGGCAGCGTGTGTCGACTCCTAGGGCGGGGCACAGTCTCAGAGGGAGACGCTCTCGGCCTCCCTCTCACTTCAGCAGCGCAAGCCTGGGGCCGAAACGCAGAGCTGCACTTCTTGTGTTATACCATGCCCATGTTTGGGGCAACTATTGTCAGAGGCTACCTGCGATTAAACACGAGTGGCGGAGAGACCGCCGGAGGCACCGTGATTGGTGCCGGAGTGTAGTACGGATTACTCCATTTCTGCATAACGGAGTACCTGATTGTTGTATTACACATTGCATCATTTCTCCATAGCAAAGTACCTGATTAGTGTATTACGCATTGCATCATTCTTGCATAACGAACTACCTGATTAGTGTATGACACTTGGCATTCTTTCTGCGTAACGAACTTCCTGATTGTCGTTTGACGCATTGCATTGTTTCTGCATAATGAACTACCTGATTAGCGTATTACGCAGTGCATTATTCTTACATAACGAACTACCTAATTAGTGTATTATGCATTGCCTTACATCTGTATAACGATGTACCTGGTGGTTGTATTACGCATAGCATTATTTTTACATTGCAAAGTACCTGATTGTCATGCTACGCATTGCATTATTTTTACATTGCAAAAGTGCCTGATTCTAGCATTACGATCTGCATAACATAGTGTTAGGATTACAGTAGGATGTTTAGAAGTGCTCATTAATATCGCCAGAACTTACAAGGGCTGGCTGGCCTAACAACCCGCCAGGAGAAATATTACGAATACGCATATGTTGGATTTATATCATGTGGTCTTATCGTATATCTTTTAATATAAAGTTTATACTTGTTTTTATAAAACTCGTGTGGAGTCTATTTGTGGTGTCATCATTGGGTTGTTGTGAGCATGGTTGCAAATACTTTCCACATTTGCCATCAAGTTAAGCCGGGCTGCTCATGCCAAGCTACCAAGGGGGTGAGCGGGGCCATCTCAGAAGGTGACCTTCCTTTCCCTGACGTTGGAACGCGGGTCCCTATTTGGCCAAAGGTACCTACCTCAGCCAGCCAGGGTTCCCGGGTCTAACAATGCACTTCTGCCTTCCAAATGTAAGACAATGTGTAAAAAACAAGTTATTCTGAAAAAATACCCTCTAATTCACATGCTAGTGTAGGTACCCACAAATTCAGAGATATGTAAATAACCACTGATTCTAAAGTCCATATTTTGTTCCAATTTCGGAAATGCATAGGTTTACTTGATACCTATTTTTCATTCTTTATATTTTACCAAATGAATTGCTGTATACCCGGTACACAATGAAAAAGCATTGCAAGGGGCAGCTCAGTTATTGGCTCTGGGCATCTCGGGTTCTTGGTGAACCTATAAGCCCTTTATATATCCCTGCAAATAGAAGTGTCCAGTGTCTGGTGAATGTAACTGTATATTGCTTTAAAAAATCTGTCATACGTAGAATAATTTACAGGTGAAACGTAAGCACAAATGGCTGTTTTTTTCAACTCATTTTCAATATTTATTTATTTCAACTGTTCGTTTCTATAGGAAAATCTTGAAGGATCTACACAAATGACCGCTTGCTGAATTCAGAATGTTATCTACTTTTCAGAAATGTATAGCTTTCCAGGATCCATTATTGTTTCCATGCCATTTCTACCATTTCTACCACTAACTGGAAGGCGATTGAAATCACAAAAAATAGGAAAAATAGGCTATGTCTCAGTAAAATGCCTAAACTGTCAACAACATGTTGGTTTTCTGACAAAAGTCTGCCTTTTCCTGAAATCTGGGAAGTTGGTGAGTTAAGCATCGCAAACCCTTTGTTGATACCATTTGCAGGGAAAAAACAGACACTTTCTTGTGCAGCTCTTTTCCCCCATTTTTCACAAAAAACAACATTTTGTCTAATTTTTATGTCCCCTCTGGGGGAATCCATAAACTCTGGGTACCTTTAGAATTCACAGAATGTTGGGCATGAATTTAGCATGTATATTTTACGTGGACAAAAAATGACAGGTGCCTAAGCGTGAACTACCCCAAGTAGCCAAAAAGAGGCTTAGTAGAGGGGGAAAAAGGCCGAGCAGCAAAGGGGTTAAAGGTGAGGACCTGTTTTGGCAGGCCCAGCTTCCTTGTCTGTCTCTGATTGCTACTATGTTACCAAATATAGTGATGCCCCTACCCTTACAGAGGTGAGACCTAATACTTAAAAACAGAAATGTATAATATTTATTTACAATTTTCCATTGCTCATAGCTGTTCTATCTATGGGGATATTCCTAGTCACCAACAATTCATTTGGCACAAACAATGGCCTCAGATATTCACCAGAAAAAAATGTTATGTTTTTTTCTATGGTCATGTGTTCATAATTACACCTCTTAAAAACAGTAACAGTGGTGCTCGTATCCATTATTTGGGCTCAAAAGCACTATGGGGCATATGCATCAACATTGGCATTTGCGATTCCTTATTAGCGAAAAATAAGGATTCGCTAATAAGGAATAGCAAAAGGCTATGCATGTAGGAATCGCTATTCAAATAGCGATTCCTTAACTTTCCTTAATGGCTACTAGCAAATTGCGAGTAGCAATTAAGGAATGCCATCCCAATCATTCCTATGGGCCTCCAGGCCCATAGGAATGAATCGGAGATTGCATGAGCAAATAGCGAGTACCAGTAGGTTCTCGCAAATTGCTCATGCAATTTCAAGGGTGCAAGGGTGTCAAAATGACACCCTATTGCACCCCTGAAATTGATATGTGCACATATGTTGCACACACACATGCTCTAAGGGCATGTGTGTGTGCAACATGAAACTTTGAAAAATGCACAAAAGTGCATTTTTCAAACTTTTAGCAAATTACCATGCAGTTCATCTTCATGGTAATTTGCTCCCCCTATTAGCGAATTCGCTAATTTTTTAACTTTCATGCATTGCATTTAAGGAATCCCAAATTGAGATTCCTTAAATTAAGGAATCTCAATTTGGGATTCCTTAAATGCTATCGCTATTTAAGGAATCGCTATTTAAGGATTCCTTAAATAGCGATTTTTGCTTTTGGGTTGATGCATTGGGATTGGGTATTTTTAACTCAATACCGGGAGCTATTAGCGAATCGGTATTTTACCGACTGGATTTTGGCTTGATGCATGAGGCTGTATCTTGATTAGGCCAGGGCAAAAGTTGAATTACACCAGTGTAATTCATGTCATTTCAGGAATTATGTGTTATACTTGTTGTTACACAAAATTATGCAATTATGCCAATTTCACATAATTGTGTGGCATTTGCGGTAAAAAGTTACAGAGCATAGTGCAATTTGCAGTAAAATGTACCCAATCCATGGTAACAATAGAATTTGAGCGTGTGTTGTTTGCACTGCTTTTTTTTAATGCATCCTTACCCCACAAAATTGATGCAAGGATGCATTTCACACTAAACTATAGCATGGAATAACTGATTTACATTTTGTATAATTTTGTGCAATTCCGGTGTAATTTCGCACAATTACGCAAATCTAATTGCACAAATTTCACAACCCCAAACTTCAGCATTGAATTAATTACATACTTTTTTCTCACTAGGTGTCTTAGGGAACATAATAGTAAAACAGGGAGTGACCCCGCTAACCAAGAGACAGGGTACCACTGGTAAACATAAAAGAAAAAATTCTCTTGGATATATGCATTTGTAATTAAATATTCACATATACCCAACCATACATACTTGTGTTATATAAACAAAAACATCCAAGTAGGGACAAGTATTTAAACCCATAAAAACAACCATATGGTACACAAAGATAAAAACTATAATATATACTGCGATCAACATTTATTAAAAATAGTGTAAAAATTGTTTTACAAAGTGAATGATGGTTAACAATAAATAAAATACACAAATGTATACTAAAAGGAAAATTTTAAAAATCATCATGAGAGAAACAAACTTATATGTGAAACACTTAAACTCATCAAGTGAAGGTTATTGCCAACAGGAATCAAATGTATCAACACCATCAGTCTATTCATTCATGTTTGTTTTTAGACATGAGGCTGTTCCTGGATATAACCCAATACAGAAGTAGGCGTCGACGCATTTCAGTGGCAAAAGATTATTGCAGTACCACCTTCATCAGGACTTAAAGAATACTTGTCTCTCTCGCAACAAATATTTAAGAATTATTTGTTACACCTAATTAAAACAAACAAAAAAAGAAGAAAAACATAATGTACTTAGCTTCCAATTTATTCCCTATGATCATTCATCTAAGTATAATATCAAATGGGGAATGGATCACTTGACCTGAGTAACCAGGGTTTGTAAGTTTTCGTGTCGTGTACCGATAAAAAACCCTCATTCACGTACAAAGGTGGACTGGCGGTATATCTTGATTCTCCGCCTGTTTCTTATAAACGTGACAGCATCATCATAGGGTTAGTTGTTATGCTTCCTCCACCTGGAGGTAAACCACTGGTTAGTACAGTAGTGATCAGGGAAAAAAATTGTTGAGTTTAACTAGTGCAGTGAGTATCAATAATGGTGCTCGTATAGCCAGGTTAATGATTTTATTAAACCTGGGTTCGAGATGTTTTTTTAAATTGTGTTGTGCGCGTGAAGATTGGTTATGAATCTAACGCACTTATAGTGTCCATAAACAGGTCGACATGTTTCAACCCTCATGGTTGCCTATGTGGGTCAAGTGGGCTTTCTTCAGGACCTAGAAAGAAAAGTGATGGAGACCGTGTGTGCCAGGGTCTCTGTGTAAAGAGACTGTATATTTGACTGGGTCTCCATGAACCTAGGTATATTTACCAGATTCTAACAAAGGTCCAATGGTACCTGTGTAAATGAAAAGAGGAGACAAAACAAACATATACAAATTGAGAATGTACAGAGTGCATTCTCCAATGTCCAGGCTGTCTGTTCAAAGGACAGAAGAATATCAAAGTAACTAGAAAATGGCAATTCTTCAGTTCAAGACAAAGTTGACTTTTTGTGGCAAAGATTCTCTCTCAGTTTTCAGCGAGTGTATAAATATATTTCTAAGTAAAGGAGGGAATTGTGAGTCTGTAAATTGGTGGGTGAGACATACAAAAGTGACCTCAGATTTCTTTGCTTATGCTAGGGTGTAGGTTAGTAATGCCCAGGTTTTTGTGCAATGTGCAAGGTATGTAGGACGGGTATTCTGATTGCTTCATGGTGTGGAGCAAGGGTTTCCTGGTGGATGTCAAGGATTTCGCTAAGTGGCGATGCGTGTAGTATCGGTAGCCCCATGACACTTGAGTGTGCCTGTTAGTTTAGTGGCGCTACTGTCTGACCATGGTTATTACGAGATGCGTCTGTTGTCCGTGGCCCCGTGATACTTCAGTGTGCCGGTTGGTGAGGGGGCACTTCTATCGCTCGTGTTGCGGTGGTGTTTGGTAATGCGAACGTGCATATACGGTACAATGAGGGAGGCTCGTATGGTGTGCAAGTGTCTAAATACAATTTCTTAATGGTGTGAGGTAGGGACTTCTTTGGTGACCATCATGAATTCTGTAATGGGGGGTACAAGTGGTATTGGAGGCCTCATGATATTTCTATGCGCCCGTTGAGTTGGGTGGCGCTACTTTGTGACAATAGTTATTCTGAGATGCATCTACTATGCGTGGCCCCGTGGTACTTCCGTGAGCTGGTTAGTTTGGTTCTATGTGGCCATGATAAATCATGAATGCGTTTGATAGGGAGAGTGGTTTAACGTAGGTCAAGTTTGTGTGGCACTACTATCTATGGCGCTCCCGCTAAATATTCCAGTATTGTGCTAAAGGGATATTATTGATACTTTTGCGATCAGTTAACGGAAAAAGTTTTGTTCAAGAAAAACAATAAGGATCGCTCACAGGCATTCCGAGACTTTCATCACATGTAGTTGTGCGTACATGTTTCCCTATTTTCATACCTTCTTAGCTTATTGTCTACGCTTCATCGGGCGGCCAGGGAGTTAATTACCTGCTAAGTAACAGCAATGCATACAGCAGTTAAGAATCGTGTCAGTGATACATTACGGTTTTGTCGCCTCGTGTTTTCACTGCGTCTTTTCTCTACCTGTTGCTTCATGGCAATGAAACTGTTCATATAAAGGGTAACACTCATATTACCCGATATAGAGTGACATTTCCTTTAAAAAAAACGAATTCATTAGATTGACCACATTACATCGTTTAGCAATTTTGGGATGATATTCAAACTTATGCTATGTAGAGCCACGCACTAAGTACATTTCTGCAGAAGCCCCCTTCTATACACATACAAAAAGTTTTTTTAATGGAAATGTCACTCTATATCGGGTAATATGAGTGTTACCCTTTATATGAAGAGTTTCATTGCCATGAAGATTTTTCTATAGTTAATACCCAGTTAGATCGTTACTATATAAAGGTAGCGCTATCTGCTTTTAGGTGCAGTGCCCTTTTGTAAAGAATATACAATATGTAAATATAGGAACATTAGAGATGGATGGATCCCTTTATATAGTATAGATTGGCACCATAAGATTTAGTATAGACAAGTAATGAACATATTTGTTTTAAATATTTTCACTTTAAATAACAAAGTAGAATTTATAATTGTGAAGGTTTTTCCACAATGGGACCACAATAATAAAAATAAATAATTATTATTCTAGGTGCGAAACCCATGGCCCTATTTAGATATATGCTCTGCGGTGATTACTAATGTAACCCCATTTTAAACTACTTGTGGATAATTGATCCGCAAATTCGCATGCATTTTTCAAAATTACGAAGGTGAGTGTATGTCTTTAACATAGACATGATTTCATAGTAAATCACCGTAAGTTTAAAATGAAGAATTGATAATCAGTGTATACTATTCCATTTCTTATTAGGCCGAAAACTATTGAGACGTTCTAGACATAGTTGGATTTAGATTGACCACGTGCAATTTTAAAATGATCAACGACAGGATCGGTGATGTTATCAGCATCCCGCCTCCTATACAATAGCGGTAGGTATTAGATGGAAAAGTATATCCATTAAAGATACCTAAAGAGTATAAATGTGTGTATGATGTATGAGTATGGTTGGTGGATTTTAATAGATTGTAGAATATGAGTTTTCGCTCATTGTTAATGTCCCTTTTTTAGGATTAATTGGATCTTTACCTCATTTGTTTCATGTTTACACTAAACCCAATTAACAACTATATTGACACATCGATAACAGACTGTAAAACTACTGAAATTAAGATTATTTAGCTTTATAAGAGTTTTATCTAAAATGTTATTTCCCTGTTTCCATTTGTTTTTTTCAATCATTTTATTATGCATTAATTATAGTTATGAGGGGGATAAGAATTGAGAATAATGTATTGAATACTTAGATGAATGATCATAAGGAATAAATTGGAAGCTAAGTGCATTATGTTTTTCTTTTTTTGTTTGTTTTAATTAGGTGTAACAAATAATTCTTAAATATTTGTTGCGAGTAAGACAAGTATTCTTTAAGTCCTGATGAAGGTGGTACTGCAATAATCTTTTACCACTGAAATGCGTCGACGCCTACTTCTGTATTGGGTTATATCCAGGAACAGCCTCATGTCTAAAAACAAACAAGGAAGAATAGACTGATGGCGTTGATACATTTGATTCCTGTTGGCAATAACCTCCACTTGATTAATTTAGGTGTTTCACATATAAGTTTGTTTCTCTCTTGATGATTTTTACATTTTCCTTTTAGTATACATTTGTGTATTTTATTTATTGTTAACCATCATTAACTTTGTAAAACAATTTTTACACTATTTTTAATAAATTTTGATCGCAGTATATATTGTAGTTTTTATCTTTGTGTACCATGTGGTTGTTTCTTTGGGTTTAAATACTTGTCCCTACCTGGATGTTTTTGTTTATATAACACGAGTATGTATGGTTGTGTATGTGTGAATATTTAATGACAAATACATAGATCCAAGAGAATTTTTTCTTTTTGAATTTTTTCTTTTATGTTTACTCAGGGAACATAGCAACTTATTTTAATATGTTGTCACGCCAACACCGAATTAAAAAACAGCTGGCATCAGGTTCATTTTTTTAATAAAATTGGTAGTTGCTTTTTAAAAATGTAACATCAATGTTCCTTGTGCGCTGGTAGTTTTCTCCTAGCCATGGGGACATTTGATTTTGACTTGATATTTTAAATTTATAAAGCGCGACGTATGCCCAAAGGCACCTTGGCGGTACTTGCAGCAAAGGTAAGAATAGATACAAGATTAAAATGGAAGATTAAAAAGTCAGGTTTTAAGAAGCTTTCTAAAAGCCAGGAAATTACAGCAGTTTCTCATAGAGATGGGCATTGTGTTCCAAAGGCGGGATGTGGAAAGCGCAAAGCTTCTCACTCCCCAATTAAGGGGCATATCATCAAGCGGCAGCGATAATTATCGCTGGCCGCGCTCAGCACGAAAAATATTATCGCCGGCTATCGCTGTTAATTATCGCCATGCTAGCGTTGTATCAACAATGCATAGCACAATGGTGATAGTTATACCAGCGATAGCGGTGTTTTCCATGGAACATCGCTGGTTTTTCAACGATGTTTCATGGAAAACGGCGATAACCTTGCTGATCCGACCCTGTGGTCGTATCAGCATAATCCACCCCAATGGTAAGTATACCTAAGTCAGCGTTTTTGCAGACAGTAGTTTTTGGCAAAAACCGCGGTTTTTGCCAAAAACTAACATCTGCAAAAATGCGTGGGCCTCCTTGTAAATATCGCGATGTGCACATCAGCGATAATTTACAAGGAGTACTGCCCAGTGACGCCCACTTTGCATCTCATTGGATCATTGACATAATATCGACTACCAAAATATAGACCTACAGAAATATCAATGCCAAAATATAGAATGCAAAAATATCGAATTCCTATCTACAAACAGGTAAGTACAAAAATATCGAAAAATATAGTCAGTCAAAATATCGAATTTTTTAAATGTATTAAAAGTAATGTAAAAATAATAAAATAAGAAATATAATTAACTAAAACATCTTTAAAAATACTTAAATAACCTTAAAAATAATAAATAATTAATGTAACTTAAAAAATATAAACTTACATTTTTATTTTTTAATAGATATATATAAGCGTAATATTAATAAAAAATAATCAATATTTTTACCGTAGGATAGCGGCAGGGTAAAATGTACCATTATACCACTCCAGTGAGTGCAACAGTAGGGAAAGCATTGGATAGCGTAGGGGTAAAAATTACTATTCCCACACTAGAGAGTGCAACAGTAGGGAAAGCGTTGGATAGCGGGAGGGTAAAATTTACTATTCCCACTCCAGTGAGTGCAACAATAGGGAAAGCGTTGGATAGCGTATGGGTAAAAATTACTATTCCCACTCCAAAGAGTGCAACAGTAGGGAAAGCGTTGGATAGCGGGAGGGTAAAATTTACTATTCCCACTCCAGTGAGTGCAACAATAGGGAAAGCGTTGGATAGCGTATGGGTAAAAATTACTATTCCCACTCCAAAGAGTGCAACAGTAGGGAAAGCGTTGCATAGCGGGAGGGTAAAATTTACTATTCCCACTCCAGTGAGTGCAACAATAGGGAAAGCGTTGGATAGCGTATGGGTAAAAATGACTATTCTCACTCCAAAGAGTGCAACAGTAATGATAGCGTTGGATAGCGTAGGGGTAAAAATTACTGTTCCCACTCCAAAGAGTGCAACAGTAGGGAAAGCGTTGGATAGCGGGAGGGTAAAATTTACTATTCCCACTCCAGTGAGTGCAACAATAGGGAAAGCGTTGGATGGCGTATGGGTAAAAATTACTATTCCCACTCCAAAGAGTGCAACAGTAGGGAAAATGTTGGATAGCGGGAGGGTAAAATTTACTATTCCCACTCCAGTGAGTGCAACAATAGGGAAAGCGTTGGATAGCGTATGGGTAAAAATTACTATTCTCACTCCAGTGAGCGCAACAATAGGGAAAGCGTTGGATAGCGTATGGGTAAAAATTACTATTCCCACTCCAAAAAGTGCAACAGTAAGGATAGCGTTGGATAGAGGGAGGGTAAAATTTACTATTCCCACTCCAGTGAGTGCAACAATAGGGAAAGCGTTGGATAGCGTAGGGGTAAAAATTACTATTCCCACTCCAAAGAGTGCAACAGTAGGGAAAGCGTTGGATAGAGTAGGGGTAAAAATTACTATTCCCACTCCAATGAGTGCAGTAGTAGGGAAAATAATAATGTAACATTTTTTTAAAAATAATTTAATTATTAATACCAATACAAAAATTATTAAAATTAATTACCAATCACAAAATATTTAATAATCAATTATTTATAAATACCAATAAATATTGTTTTTGTAATTAATTACCTATTAATAATTAATTAACAAACAAATAATTTTCAATACCAAAAATGAATAAATACAAATAATACCAATTAATAATTAATTAATAGTAAATTAATTATCAATATAAAAAAATAATTTCAATAATTAATTATTTACAATTAAATAACTTCTCACCATATTCCCTATAAACCCACAACCCACAACCCACTACAAATAATAAATTAAAACAATTAACATAATTATCAATTAAACAATTAACAAAATTTAATTACCAATTAATACAAATTAATTACCAATTAATAATTAATCATCAACCAATTAATTTTCAATACCAAAAATTGATAAATAATTAAAAATACCAATTAATAATTAATTCACAGTAAATTAATTATCAATACACAATTGTTTTTTAGCAATTCATTCATTACAATTAAATTACTACCCACCATATTCCCCAATAAACCCACAACCCACTACAAATTATAAATTAGTACAATTAGCATAATTATCAATTAAACAATAATAAACATTAATTACCAATTAATACATATTAATTACCAATCAACAACCCATTAATTTTCAATACCAAAAAGTAATAAATAATAAAAAATGCAAATTAATAATTAATTAACAGTAAATTAATTATCAATACCAATAAATAAAAATAAATATTTACTTAATTACTATTAAATTACTTCCCACCCTATTCCCCTATAAACCCACAACCCACTACGGAATTAAATTACGCAAAAAATTAATAACATAAAATTCATTACTTTAAAAAAATTAAACATACATTACAAAAACTAATATACACTTTTAACACATATACTAACATGCACAACACTTTAAAAAATCGATATTAATAAAAATTCGATATTTTTTAATGCCTATATTATGTACTTCGATATTACTTACCTGCAATTGGATATTTTTAATGACTATATTATGTCCATTCGATATTATGTCCATTCTATATTTTAAACTCGATATTATGTCCATTCGATGTTTTTTTTTTCGATATTATGTCTAGTTACCCATCTCATTAGAGATGCAAAGCGAACGTCAGGAAAACGGGTGCTAACATGCACTAATTCATGTTAGCATCCCCTTGTAGATAGGGCGATGTCATTTTCGCCACGTTTTTGGCTTTTAAAGCCACAGAAGCTGCGAAATGGCCCTTGATAATATGCCCCTAACTTTGTTAAATTGGTTAACTGACAAGGTTCTGGAGTTCAAAGACCGCAATATTCTGTTGGGAGTATACCAAGTCAGTTTATTTCTAAGAAGTTTGGGACCATGAGAGTGAACTGTTTTGTAAGCTACACAAACGTTTAAAAGATATTCTCTTTTTAATTGGCAACCAGCGAAGCTCATTTCTAGCTTTGGTCACTGACTCAGATTTTTTTATGCTTGTCAAAACTCTAACGGCTGCATTTTGCATTCTCTGAAGTCTATTTATAATGCCCTGCTGGGCACCTACCAAAAGGACATTACAAAAGTCCAATCTTGATATGACCAAAGAGGAGACTACCCTTTTCTGTAGCTCTAACGGTAGAAAAGGAATAGTTTTCCGTAAAATTTTAAGTGTGTAGAAACAGGATGATGTAAGGTAATTGGCATGATCTCTAAAAGACAGCTTACTATCAAATATTGTTCTGAGATTTTTTGATTTAGCCACTGGGCTAGGAACAGCACCCAATTCCTCTGGCCACCTAGATTGGTTCCAAAAAGAGAGATTAGATATGAAGAGAAGATTTTTTGTCTTAGCTGCATTCAATTTCAGGCAATGGTTCCCCATCCATTGAACTACAGCGTTAATGCATTTTTTAAAACAAATAGCTATTTCATCAATATTGTTGGTTATGGGAACAACAATCTGAGTGTCATCTCCATACAATAGTGTGAAAAATCCAAAAGATTTAATCAGACTCATCAAAGGAGCCACATAAATGTTAAACAAGGTGGGACTAATAGAGCAAACTTGTGAAACTCCACAAGTCAAGCAAAAAATATCTGACCTGAAATCTCCTAAGCTAACAGACTGTTTTCTTTCCTCCAAAAAGAAGGATAATGGTTGGAAAGCTGTACCATTGACACCTATGTCTAATAGCTGTTGCCTCAAAATTGCATGGCTGACCATGTCAAAAGCAGCGGATAGGTCCAATAGGACCACCGCAGCTCTATCTCCCTGATCCAGTTTTCCCCTAACCTCTTCTGCCATAATAAGTAGGGCAGTGTCCATAAAGTGGGCTTCCCCGAAACCAAATTGAGCCTCATCTAAGATGCCTTGTTGTTCCAGGAGCTGAGTGAGACAAAAATTGAGATATCGTTCCAGTACTTTCGCTGGATCAGGCAAACTCGATATGGGACGATAGTTCTGTTCTTCGGCAGGATCTAAGGATTTTTTCTTAAGAATAGGTATGATAGTAACGTTTTTCCATTCCCGGGGGAAAATTCCCGTTGTTATAATGTTATTAAGCATTAATGAAAAAAAAGATGCGCCATCCAATCAACTTGGGAGGGCAGGGGTCAGAGGGAGCACCGGATTTAGTTAATTTAAGGTGCTCCAACACTCGTTCTGGCGAGATAACTGGGAAACTGTCTAGAAACTATGGACTTAGAACTTGTTGTGTGGTAACTTGTAGTTGATTGTTTGAACTATTATTTAAAATAAGTTCTTTATAAACTGCCTCAACTTTGTTTTTAAAATATCCTGCTAAATACTCACAGAAAAGCTGTGAGGGAGGCTGAGAGGGCAGAATTGCCATGTCTGATAGAGTAGACACTGTCTTGAACAGCTCTCTAGGCAAGTTGACCGCCAAACTAATTTTATTAGTTAAGAAGTTGGTTTTCTCAGAAATAATTACATTTCTATATTCCTGGAGTTGCTTTCTGTATCTTTCTTTTTCCTCCGGGGTATAGTGTATTCTCCATTTCCTTTCCTGCAGGTGGCACACTTTCTTTTTGAGATGTAATTGCTCAGAGAACCATGGAGAAAATGGACTCTTCTGTAACTAATGACATTGGCCACATTTTCCTAATTGGGACCTCCATTGTTGTCCCAGGCAGGAGAAAGAACACATGGCTTTGGAAGCCCACTCTAAATAGGACAAGCCTTTCAATGCTATGTGCGTTAGTACTTTTCTGAAGGAGAAATTATTTCCAATGGCAGATCTTGCTGCGGTTCCATTATCGTCAACACAGGAGTCCTTCCACCTCTTGATGAGATGGAGGAATCAAGAGTTAGATCAATGGCGAATCTGTCAATTTTTGATGTATGCCACCTTAACACCTAACTAAGGGAATCTAGCTAAATAAGAGGCCAAGTGGCATATTATCAAGCACGGCGTTAAAAGTATCGCCGGTTGGGGCGTGGCCTGCAGACAAGGAAGATGGCCGCACACTAAGAGAGCTGCGCTAGCAGACCGCAGCAAATCACCCTAAATCCGGCATTATCCGTCGAAATAAGGATACCTACCAGCACGCAAAGTCGGGGAGAAGTTGCAGGCAGCAATTGGCGTTGTCTGAAGTTGACCGCGAGAGTCTGGCAGCGGGGGTGTTGTGACCCGTACGGTGCATCCTGTAGAGATAAAATGGCGCCCACCGTCCCTGAGTGAGCGAGGTTGGTGGTGAGGACTAATCCGCTGTGCCGCTGTGGAGTGCAGAATACGGCTGTCGGTTCAGGTGACAGTGGAGCGTGGGCGCTCCTTGAAGGCGATAACTGGGAGCGAAGTGCGCGCGTTGACTGGCACTTTGTCAAACTGGGCACAACAGTGCTAGGGGCACCAGGGCTGGCCTCTTGGATTTGTGGCCTGACAGCGAGTGGTACCGGCAAAGACTGCAGCCAGGTGGGGGCAGAGACTGACACTAGTTACAGCGGGGCCCGGAGTGCTGGGCCTAGCCAAGGCCTCTGCGCCCTCAGACCCGGTGGATGTGAGGCCGGTTGTGCTTGCCTATAGCCTGGGGCGAGGGTTGGAGTTGTGTTGCCTTGCACCCTACCCCGCTTGGGGGCATGCCCGGAGGGAGCGGTGGGGTTGCGCCGGGCGCCCCTGGAATGCCATAGAGGGTGCTGGGGCCTATCCGATGGGCGTCCCTGGGTCCCCCTAGGGCCCATTTTAGTATGGACTGAAATTGCGCTGAGGGTCACTGCAGGACAGCATTGCCACTGGTGGATTGGGTCAAAAGAGGAGCTCCGCTAGCAGTGTGCATTGGGGCGCCGGGGGGCCCCGAAGGTGATTGGGCTGGACGGGCTATTCTGTCTGCGGAAAGTGCGATTGGAGCCCTAGACGCAGCCGGGACGGCGCTGCGGGCGGTTTGGACGTTGCTCGACCTAGGGGCCTGTCGCAGGACCGGGGGTCTCCTCCTGACCTAGGTGCTTGACGCAGCCGGGGCGCCGGCCATACGGCAAGAGGTTGGTGCAGACTCTGGGCAGCGGGGGAGTCCGGGCGGCCTGGGCGTCTGGTGTACCGCCTTGATTACTCTGGCGGGGTTTCAGTCATGGGCCGCAACAGGCTGACAGCGCAAGCCCAAACCAATCGAATTGACAAGTACACAGTTGCAATGGGCAGAGAGGAGGGCCATCATGGAGCGAGTCAGCGGGGCGGAGGATGACAGACCTGACCCATCGCTCCAAGACATCATGCTGGCAATTAAGGACATGCGTGGCACTATGGAGCCCAAATTAGACTCAGTCATGGAAGAGGTCAACTTGCTCCACGCAGACTTCTGAAAGATGTCAGAAAAAGTGGCGGCGGCGGAGAGCGGCTTTGGAGGTTTGCAGACCAAAATGAAGAGGCTGGAGGAGCAGATCGCCTCACTTACCAAAAACCAAACGAACATTGTGGCTCATCTGGAGGATCACGAAGGTCGGGCATGACGCAATAACCTCCGCATCGTGGGGGTTCTGGAGGGATTGGAGGGCCCGTCCGTAGACTGCTTCGTGGAGGACCTGATCCTCAATCATCTAAAGCCGAAACGTCTCTGCAACTTTTTCGCAGTGGAAAGGGCTCACTGTGCGTTGGGGGGAGGCCCAAGCCTGGGGCCTCCCGCGCACCATTATTGCCTGTATCCTGAACTATAGGGATCGTGATGCCATCCTGCAGGCATCACGAGTGTCTGGAGATCTGCAGTTGGAGAACGCCACCATTCGTTTCTTCCCTGACTTCACGTTACACGTCGAACGGCTGCACAGATCCTTTGAGGGGGTCAAGAGAGCCCTTCGTGACCACGGTGTGAAATATATGATGCTATTCCTGGCGTGACTCAAAGTTATGGACGGCGAGAAGGCATATTTCTTTGACTCTCCGGCAGAGGCGAACGATTGGATGGAGGGCTGGCGAACAGTGGGCCGACAGAGAGGTCTGCGTCGCTCAGCTACTAATCGCATCGGTCAAGAAGTCCAGGCTAAACGCACGCTGCCACGAGAAATCAGAGAGAGCAAGCAGACTCCTATAAAGTGACTGTAGTAGCTCAGGGCCGCACGGGGTGCTGGCTTAGTGAGGGGTGTGGGGGTGCCATACTGCCTGGGTCTGGGTATTTTCTTGGATGTTGGGCGGGTCGCTCTGAGGCGGTGTGCTTGTCACTCAGTTACAGTTGCAAGATTGAGGTTTAATAGTGTTTACCTATGCCGGCAGGAGGATTTTATATCCAGGGTTGGGAGGGAGGGAGGGGTGGGCCTGGGGGGAGAGGTGGGGTCCTTTGAATTGTTCGAAATTGGGGTGTGCACTCTGGCAATCCAGTTTGACTTCTTCTGCGGACTGCAGGTTCACGTTTCCTAGTTTGGTTGTCACCGGGAAGATGGGGCAACAGGCACACTGCGAGTTTTATGGGTGGGTGGTTGGGGGCCCACTTAGCAGGGAGCCAGGGAGGGGGGTCTGGTTTGGGGAGGGGAGGTTGGGGTTGAGGGGTAGTTTATGTTTAGCTCATGGTGGCTCACATTTAAATGTATGGATGGGGCATCAGGGGGGTAGGCATGGGAGGAGGATAGATCCGATGTACCATGGGACCTTGTATGGGAATGGGTGATCAGGCGCGGATAAGGATCTGGACGTGGAACAGTCAACGGTTTGGGAAATAAGATCAAGAGGACACTAGTGCTACAGCACGTGAAGCGCCATTCCCCAGACGTAGTTCTCCTCCAGGAGACACACCTTTGGGGGAACAGTTGCAAGGCCTTGGACCGTTTTGGATACAAGATGGTGGCTCACTCGGGGTTCACGTCAGGATCCAGGGGAGTGGGGATTCTTGTCCGAAACACCCTGCCTGTGGTCATCACCGGCACATGGATGGAGGACTCAGGGTGTATGGCATCGGTAGCAGCTAGATGGGAGGGGAGGCTAATAGTTCTTAGCTTGTGTTACGTTCCACCTGGCCTACATGCCTCGACGTTTAAGGAGCTGGGTTCGCACTTGACGGGCCTCCCCCAGGGAACGCTCGTGCTGGGAGGTGACACAAATGCGGTCATGGATGCCGACTATGATCGCTCCGGGGTGAGACTGGGCAATAGGGGGGAAATGGGCCTTAGGGGCTTCGTTAGTGACATATGGCGCTCGTACCACCCCTCCCAAAGGCACTACACATTCTATTCAGCCAGACATGGATCCTTTTCCAGATTAGATCACATTTTCACGCTGAAGGACCTGCTGGGGAATTTTGCGGAACCTTGCATTATGGCCCGGGGAATCTCGGACCATTCCCCGGTAGGTGTGGTCCTTAGGGGGGCAACAACCGCCAGGGCGGCCTTCCCTAGGCTAGACCCATGGCGCCTCAAGGATGACTCCATAACGGGTAAGCTACGGGAATGTTCTCAACAATACTTTGCTGAGAACCGGAGCTCGGTCGACTCCCAGCTCACTTTGTGGGAAGCGTATAAAACGGTCCAAAGGGGTCAGGCCCAAGCACTGATTGGAGCCCAGAAGAAGGAGGAATCGCTGCAGATTCGGCAATTGGAACAGGAAATCGGAGATATGGAGCGAAGGGCCTGCGGTACTCCCTCGCCGGACCTAGCACACACTCTAGCCCTCAAGCAGAAGGAACTTCGGTCGCTGGCCCAGGGCGAGGCCTACTCCCTTGCCACGCAATGTCGGATTTACGATGCGGGAGACAAGAGCATGAAACTGCTGGCGTGGCTCAAACGCAGAGATCGGGAGCGATCCTGGGTGGCGGAAGTGAGGGATGGGTCGGGGTCCTTGGTGACTACGGGCGTTGCCATAGCGGAGGCCTTTGCGTCATACTACGAGGGGGTCTACTCCCCGGTCTGCACCAGGACTGAGCTGGACTGCGAGAAGTTCCAGCGCGATTTCGCACTTCCCACACTGTCTCAGGAGCAGACAGGCCGTCTGGAATCCGATCTAATGGGGGCGGAGCTCGGTGAAACCCTCAACTGCCTTCAGGCAGGGAAAGCGCAGGGTCCCAACAGGCTCACTGTGGAACTATATAAGAGTCAAGCTCGTGTGATTATCGACCCATTACAGCAAATGTTCCTTGAGGCCCGGGAGGCGGGGAAGCTCCCGCCGGACCAGCGAGAAGCTACGATAGTTGTCATTCATAAGGCTGGGAAACCAGCTAACCTGTGCTCATCCTACCGGCCCATCTAGCTGCTAAATGTGGAGGCCAAAGTTTTGGCCAAAGCCTTGGCGACGAGGCTACTGTCGGTCCTACCGGACCTTATTCACGTGGACCAGTCAAGTTTCATTCCCCATAGGAGCACTCGGCACAATTTGAGAAGGTTATATGGTGTCCTGTATATGACGGAGGCGGTGGGTGATGCTCAAACGGCCCTGATGGCATTAGTTGGCCATATTTATTCATGGTTCTCCGGAGGCTGGGCTTAGGCCCGGTTTTCTGTAGTTGGGTGCGACTGTTGTATGAGCAGCCGTTAGCGAGGGTGATGGTAAACGGAGCGATGTCCCGAACATTCCCCCTGCGCAGGGGGACCAGACAGGGGTGTCCCCTGTCCCCGCTTCTTTTCGCCCTGGCTCTTGAGCCACTAGCGCACTGGATCAGGCGGGACAGGTCTTTCTGGGGCCTGGCGCTCAACGATGACTGGGAAGAGCGTATATCTTTATACGCAGATGATATCGTTCTATATATGGCCCGACCATACCATTCGATTGCGCAGGTGCTTCACCTCTTTGAGTTGTTTGGGAGCTACTCTGGCTTCACAATTATTGGACCTAATACCTCATTTATCCCCTTTCGGGCCAGCCACCAAGGATCCCGAGGGGTTCTTCAACATCAATAGTGACAGAAGGCTTCAGATATTTGGGGGTGTATATCACCAGGGATAGGGCGGATTTCTTTACCAAAAATCTTGAACCCCATTTGTGAGGCTGGCATCTGATGTGTCCCACTGGAGGTCCTTGCCTCTCTCCCTAGTTGGGCGTGCTGCGCTGTTCAAAATGTTGGCACTGCCAATGCTTCTGTACGTCTTGCAGAATACACCGTACCCAGTCCCAAGCAGGGTGTTTAGGCGCATATCTCAGTCTGTACGAACGTTGCTCTGGGAGGGTGGAAGCCCGAGGATAGCGATGCGAAAACTCATGAGAGGAGTGTACGACGGGGGGCTGGCCCTCCCGGACGTCCAGTTGTATTACTGGGCTTCCCAACTGCAAGTGGTAAATGACTGGGTCTATGCGCCGGGTTCAGAACCTGCTTATCGAGTGGATAGATATGCTATGTCGGGAGGTACTTGCGAGCCACTTCTTTACTTACAACGGTTGCGCGGGGATCTGCCCTCGCACACGGAGTGGTACTTCAATGCTGGCGGGAAGCTAATAAATTTCTGGGGTGGGCTGGTACCCTGACAGGTAGGACCCCTCTATTGGTTGGGGATCACCTGATAGAGGTTAAGGGGCTTGTGGGCTTCAGGGGCTGGAAATTAATTGGGATAGAATACCTGGGTGACGTATGGAAAAGAGATGCCCCTAGATCCTTTGAATATCTCAAACAAGAATACCAATTGCATGACTCCCAGCATTTTCATTACCTTCGCCTTATACATGCCCTGCGCTCCCATGTACGCCCGACACTTCCATTTCAGAATATTCTCCCATGGAGGACAGGCTTCTTCTAGACCCCATCCTCAGTAGGCCAACGTCCACTATTTACCGTAAACTCATAAACAATATGCCTGACCCGCTGGTGTCCCTGAGGGAGATATGGGAGGGAGATATCGGTCACCTTGAGGACGACGACTGGCAGGACGCCTTGCAAAGCCCTCGCGAAGTTGCCATTCGGATAAGGTTCCGCCTCGTACAGCTGAACATTTTTTGCACCGGGTGTATTACCTGCGAACTCATCTTTTCGCATGGGGCAGGAGCCTGTCTCCACTATGTGCGCGGGGATGCCAAAAGGAAGGGACACTCTATCATATCCTCTGGGAATGCCCGAACATAGTACCCTTTTGGACGAAAGTAGCACGCACAATGGGGGAAGTGGTGGGTTTGCCGTTCCCGGTGGAGCCCAAAGGGCTTCTCCTCATGATCAAAAGACCCACAGATTGGTCCAGGTACCACGAGATCTGGTTGGCAATGGCAGCCGGGGTGGCGAAGCGCAATATTGGCAGTTGCTGGGGACGCAGGCGCCCCCACAGTGGGACCAGTGGCTCAGGGATCTGGACTGGTGCTAGAGGGCAGAGGAAATCATATATAAGTCCAGGGGCTGTGTGAAAAAATGGAAAAAGGTGTGGGGCCCATGGCGGAGGTATCGGGCTACACGGGGTGGTGGGGGGGTCAAGCGTGAATATATCATTGTCCCGTTATGATGGCTTGCGTTTGTACCATACACAGGAGTTACCCGCTATGCCTTGTGAATTTGGTTGTATTCTGTATGAGACCATGAGCAAAGTTAATAAAAAGAATTTTAAAAAAATATATGAATTATCGCCGGTTTAGTGGTAGAAAACTGCCGCAAAAGCGGCGATAATGGGCTTGATAATATGCCCTGGAGAATTCCCATAGAAGCCCATGTTCACACCGGAACATGGGCTTCTATGGGAATTCACAACCGTCGATCATTTTTACCGCCGTCCTTGATAATATGCTCTCAAATACTCAGCAGAAATCTTTGTTACCTTAAGTGGAGATATGGAATCATTATTTGAATGAGCTATGAGCAGCAGAAGTATAAAGAAGTTGCAGAAGCTAATGCTACTTTTCCCTTCCTCCTTCCAAAATAGATCTCTTCAAGGTCATCTTCATTTGAAAGTGAACATTTTTCCTTCTCTGCCTTGTAAGTTGAACGTGTCAAAAAACATGGGGGCATATTATCAACGGCCAGCGTTCTGTGCGTGAGAATTGTCATCGTCGGCTACCGCAGATAATTATCGCCATGCTAACGCTGTATTAACAACACATAGCGCAATGGCGATAATTATTCCTGTGATAGCGTTGTTTTCCATGGAACATCGCTGGAAAACCAGCGATGTTCCATGGAAAACGGCGATAACCTTGCTGATACGTCCCTGTGGTCGTATCAGCATAATCCACCTCCAATATAAAGTATAGGTAAGTCAGCATTTTTGCAGACGTTAGTTTTTGGCGAAAACCGCGGTTTTCGCCTAAAAATAACGTCTGCAAAAATGCCTGGGCCTCCTTGTAAATATCGCGATGTGCACATCAGCGATATTTACAAGGTTGTTCTGCCCAGTGACGCCCACTTTGCATCTCATTAGAGATGCAAAGGGAGGCGTTGGGTAAAAGGGTGCTAACATGCGCTAATGCATGTTATCACCCTCTTGTTAATAGGGCGAAAACATTATCTCCGCTTTTTGGGCTTTTAAAGCCAAAAAAGCGGAGATAAGGCCCTTGATAATATGCCCCATGGAGTTTTTAAAACTGAAAAATGTAACGAACTAGCACATTCTCAATATTATGATTATATTAATATAATTACCATTCAATTAGTCCACTTCCCTATGCCCTAAACCCTATACCTACTGCACAAAATCTGTGATATTAAATGCACCCACGTTCACAGACAAGCAGGTCTGTCTTGCATGTAACATGCACTGTTATTATATGAAGGCCATCCAAGAAATATTTGTAGAGAATCTAATTTCAGGTCCTCTGGATGCAGCAAGATGGATGGGACTCACCAGAGACTGATATGAGGTAAAGTACTGAGTACTAACATACAGCAGTTCCCTCAAGGTCTAACACTCTAGTTTTAGTACTGTTGGTTCAGAGTTTGAAAGTTTAAAAAGGCTATTCTAAAGACTGCTAGCGTCTTGAAGATAATTCAAGATAAGCATGAAACTAGTACAAGCGTTCAACACAACAGAAGCAATGAACAGATAAGGCGCCTGTGCGTCTAACGGGTAAAAAAACTAGGGTGAGGGGAGTACCATATTCTGCACTACCAACCTATTGAACAGTCGGTTGTTGTGCACAGTGTATCCTCTCCTTCACTAGAATTGTTAGAACACTGTTAAATAAGAATGCTAAGTGTTATCAACAGTTTGATTCATAACATGAGTTGCTAGGTATTTATGAGGGGTACCTTGGGTCAACATAAAAGACAAACTGATAACATATGTAGCAAGTTGTAAATATCTACGACCCTAAATCCAAATCAAAGGATTTCTTCTTAGGTTATTTCAGTTTTCCACTGATAGGTCGAGAGTGATAGGATGTTACCAGCTAATTTGTTAACCACAAATAATTGGGACTTGGAATCAGAAACTGTCTTTTCCCGGTAATGAGCATTTACGACATGCTTGAAGCTGATGCTAAATGTTTGGGGGCGGTTTTGCCATTGGGGGGAGAGAGGGTAGAGGCTGGCTGCATGAGGGTACATTCCTATTCACATCTTAAGTTGAACTTCTCTGCTCCAGCCATGTTGAATGATGCGACAGGTGGGGGGAGGGGGCCAGTGCCACCCGCAGCTTTCTCCGTCCTCAATGTCTGGGCCCAGAATTATCCGGTCCGGAGTTTGCACATCGATAACTGCTGACCCACCTTACATACTGAGAGAAACAAAGGGGCATATTATCAAGCACAGCGTTAAAATTATCGCCGGTTTAACTGCCGCTAAAGCGGCGATAATGGGCTTGATAATATGCCGCAGAGAATTCCAATAGAAGCCATGTTGACACCAGAACATGGGCTTCCATTGGAATTCTCTGCGGCATATAATCAAGCCCATTATCACCGCTTTAGCGGCGGTCTTCTGCCGCTAAACCGGCGATAATTTTTAAAGCCGTGCTTGATAATATTACCCAAAGTTACTCGGCGTTCAATCCCACAAATATTATTTTCAAATAAATGATTAATTGCATTGAATGACAAACATACAGCTTTTGGCATTTTTCCTGACCTGCTTCAAATATATATATTCTTTTCACGAAGGTAAATTTAAGAAAGTTTTCACCGCAAGGACCAGTTAATCCGAATTTGTGTATTTTGTCATAAATTATCTCTGAACATAACCTTTATATACTTGGGACTAGACGAATTATGCCTTCAGCGGTTTTAAAAGCAAAACGCTTACTGTACAGCCAGTGGTGGATTGAGTCTGTAGTGTAAGTCCCCTGGCACATGCAAAGGTATATTTAGCAATTGTTACACGGTACATTATTTCACACATGGTCATTTAGTTATTTGTGGTAAAGTGAAAACCGCAAAAAAATCTATCTTCTGCAAAACCAAGAAATAGACAAGTTGTGGGCGGGAGTACGGCAAGACCAGGGAAATAAATACACACATCGAGTTTTAGAAAGGCAACACATTTCTAAATTGCATACCACACATATATTTATATATTTAAAACGAAACGGTACTTGCTCAATATGATGAACAATGTCTCCCAGAAAGCCAATTGAAACGAGTTTAGGATGTTTACTTAACATGTAGAATGCTGGTGGTTTAGGCACATGGCAACTGTTTTGGCTGCAGGGTGATGGCCCTCACCCAGACGAGGGTCCTCAGTCCTGGTTCCAGCAGCAAGGAAGTCTTAGCAATCGTCCCTCTCCTGATGAGATGGTGCTGTTCAACAAAGTATGAGGCTCATGCTCTCATCTTTATAGTCCAAATCCAGATCTGATTTAATTTGTATCCTTGGAAATTCACATTGGGATACATCTCCTTTAATTTGTTTTCCCTCGACACTGACCTTTGTCAAAAAGGGACGTGTGCCATAGCAGGAGTGGCTACAATTCTTATTTACCCAAGACACAGGCCAAGAGAGTAACTGGGAATCACACCTGGCCATCAGCTTCCACTGAAATATGCCCCATAAAGGTTCAAAGGACTAAAGGTCTGATTAAAAGAGGTTGGAAGTGCTGGAGCGGGCCACCACGCCAGAGCCCTACTCCAGTACCGCCAAACCCGTAGTCAGACCACAACCAGATTAGGAGTTTTCTCCTGGTCTGGCAGGCGGTTCTTAGGCATTTCCACAGCGGTGCCTATTGAAACAGCACCGCAATATAAACGCCAAAGCCTGTTCCTGCATGGCATGGACTGTAAAGTCAATGCCATGCAGGAAGGGGTGTGCTTGCAGACAGTGGGGGCACACTATGTGACCCCCTGCATGCACCCCATGGTCCTGAGGCAATACGTTTCCTCACTGCCACTCTTTTACTGGTGGGCTCACCGCCATTGAAAGTGAGGCAGTCAGGAAACTCGTACTATGCTCGGTGGTGCCGCAGTGTCCCCACCAAGCATATTCAGGCCTCTGACCACCACGTGAGCACCGCTGGGTTTCATGATCCCCAGGGGATGTGGCAGGGGATACGGTGGAGTCCCTCCGCCGTATTCGTAACATGGCAGGCGGGCCACCTTTCTAGCTGTCCAGGGACCGCCACCATGGGTTCGGACCGCTGAACTTGTAATCAGGCCCTAAGCCTTCCTCTTTATCAGATTCCCTGGTAGTGCCAACCTTATCAATTCCGCCATATCTCTGACAATCAGCCCAGGCCCCACTGACCTGTAACTCTTCCTGGACTCAAAGAGACAATATATTTGTCATGTACCAGCTCGACATGGCAACTGTCACCAAAATCCTGAGACAAGGCAATGCTAAAACTGTACAATAGCAGCGGCAGTATGACCATCTTAATTAAAGAGATCCGCGCCATAATGGGCAATTGCAATGTGCGCCAGAAAAGTACACAAGTTCGTAGAGACTGCAGTGCCCTGTCCAAGTTCCCTTCCTTTAGGTCTTCCAAAGTATGAAATACATGTATGTCTAAATACTTAAATGAATGGGGAACCCAGTTAATATCTGCCTGTAGCAGTGCCGGCCGGGGCGTCGGACCCGCCAACAGAAACAGGCAGGTCTTTTTCTTGTTGACCCGCAAGGTCGACAGTGCCTCAAACTGCTCCAAGAGCGCATGGGTAACTGCCGTGCCCGAGACATCAGTCCCCAGATTTACCAGCAGGTCGTCCGCATACAGGGAAATCATATGCGTCCGACCATCTAGTCTAAGGCTTATCCCCTCCCCGCCCTTCAGGATAAATTCTGCAAGGGGTTCAATTGCCAGGGAAAACAATAAAGGTGAGAGGGGACACCTCTGCTGAGTTCCCCATAGTATGGAATATTGGGAGGACACAAACTTCCCCATCCTGACCCTCGCCGTAGGCGATGCATAAAGCAGTTGTTCCCATTTCACCCATCCCTCCCGCGTCATTGCTTCAAAGAGGTAGTCTCAGCCGACCGTATCGAAGGCCTACTCCAGGTCGACCAAGAGTACAGCTGCTGAGGGCATAGATCTCGTCACCTCGTGGAACAGAACAGAATACAGCCGGCGCAGATTATAGGATGTATTACGGGAAGGAATGAAACCGTTTTTGTCTGAGTGAATGATGGAGTGCATGTGCAGGAGCAATCTAAGTGCCAATATTTTGCTACGGATCTTGAAATCGTGGTTGAGCATAGAGAGCAGTCCATACTCTGTGACTGGGGCGCTAGCCTCTTTGGTCTTAGGGATGGTATTACCAACGCATCCTGAGTAGACTCAGGGAGGCCCCCAAGGTGCAGGCACTCTGCTCACAGGGTCACTTATCAATGTGCCAGTTGGTCCACTTATTTTGCGTAAAACTCTGCCGGTAGTCTATCCGGTCCAGGCGTATTCCCAGTCGCCATGTCCGCAATGGCCTTTCTGACTTCATACAAGGTCACTGCGCATCCCAGGTCTTCATGCACCTGTTCATCCAGCGTCTGTGGTGGCAGCGCATCCAGAAAGTCCAGGATACTGGAGCGAAGGACCGACCCAGGAGCAGTGTACAACTTCTTATAGTATGTGCGAAACAAGGTATTAATAGCATCAGGGTCATAAACCAATTCCCCGGTGTCTGTCTGGGTCTGTGTAATCGCTGCCCCCCTACTCTCAGGCTTGATCAGCCACGCCAGCAGGTGACGAGCCTTCCCTTCCTCCCTCTGCACCCTGTCTAGGTATTCCTTATAGGTGTGGCACCTCAGCCTCTTCAACGCACTACTATAGATTCCATGTGCCTCCTGCAGGCGCGCTGCAGAGGTGGCATCGTGCCCCTGAATATTATCTAACTGTCTGATCTAAGACTCCAGATCCAAGAGCTCTTACCTGAGTTTCCGCTGTGTGCCAATTGACTGTCCTATACCTTGTCCCCTCACCACCACCTTAAATGCCTCCCATACCACTAACACTGAGGACGCTGAATTAGCATTGATCGAGAAGTACACCTCTATGAGAGCCCTCAAAGAGTTGCAAAAAGGCGCATCTTCTAATGCCAGGAGGTTCAATCTCCACAGTGGAATCAGGGGCCGCCTCCCAAGGGGTTAATGGGTCAATAGTAAGGGGCTGGGATCTGAAAGGGTCCTATCCAGGTACTCTGTTTGTGTAACAGAGGTGCCAAAGTCCAGCGTGCACAGAAAAGTGTCTAGCCTTGTGTGTACCTTGTGCTTTGGGGAGAGGTACTAGTATTCCCTATCAGTCACGTGTTGCACCCTTCAGATGTCTTGCAAGCCCCAATGGCTTATCCAGCCCGGAACCCTGCTGCCACCCGGTGTGCCTGCGCTCCCAGGAGAGCTGGGTGTGAGCGATCTGCCATGGTATCTGCCATGCAGTGAAAGTCACCCCAATGAGAGAATAACCCCCTACATAATCAACCATCTGGGCTGAGAGGGCATTAAGAAACCTCACCTGGTCTGCATTCGGTGTATACACACTCCCAAACATCACCTCCCTCCCAGCCAGTCTCCCAGCTACCAGGACGTACCTACCCTTGCTGTCAACCTTAGTGCAGACATGCTCGAAGGGGACCCCTGGCCGCACCCATATCAATACCCCCCTAGCGAATGCAGAGTAGGTAGTGGCATAAATTCAGCCTCTCCACCTCCTGCGCAACTTTTCCACTTCACTACCAATCAAGTGGGTCTCCTGCAAAAGGGCCACATACATGCCCCTCCTCTTGAGGTAGGCGTATACCTCATACCTTTTGGCCATGGACCCCATCCCTCTTATGTTCCATGTGATAAACTTGAACGTGTTGTGTGTGATTGAGATGGTGTCAGGCCCCCCCCTCGTCAACCCCCAACACACCCTTGGTTGATAGTTCTCTTGGCCATACTCTCTGCCCCCCTCTGCACTCACAAAACAAAAGGTTAACAACAAACATACCCTGTAGTGCAACACCCTGACCCCAGGACGGTCTAGCAACGGCTATCTGCCCTAACCGCAGCTAGGACTGCATCAACTAGTAAAGGCCCAAAGCTGCTAGCGTAAGGACCGAAAGGGAACGCGGCAATCACAGCAAGTGCCCAAACAAAGACACAGAGGCTTACACATGGCGCGTCACCCTTGGTTGGCCGATCCAGCTGGTTATCAGGGACCCACCCAGTCACCCTCCCCACCCTCATCGAAGCCCCTAGCCAGAGAAAGGACGTATGTAAGGGAGAAACAGAGAGAGGGAGGGAAACAAAAAGGAGAATGGAATTGGCATTTCACAGATTATATAATCTCATCAGCTGTGTTAGGTTACCACTGGTAGCTTACCACTACCACTGTGGGTCTGTCCCATCAGTCCCTCTCTTTGATCTGGAGCCTCTCTCCGATGACGAAACCCGGCCCTGCATCATGGCCGCCACTGCCTGCAATGCCTCAGCTCTTTCCTTCTCCGTCTGTGAAGAGCTAGGCTTCTTTGGGGCTCCTCGCCTCTGCCGTCTCCTGAGTCGTTTTCCCTACTCTTGTTCCCTAGGCGGTGCCACCATCTTCTGTGCTACAGACAGTCTCTCAGTTTTGTAGGCCTCAATCCAATCCCATGCTGCCCTAGGTTCTTCACAAAAGTGCGTCTTCCTGTCCGACAATATTCATAGCCGGGCCGGGAACATCAGGGAATACTGGATCCCTTCTTCCCCCAGGTCCCTCTTGACTTCGAGAAAGGAGATGCGACGCATCTGGACCTCCAGGGTGTAATCAGGGAAGAGTGAAACATTACTGTTTTCGACAACATATGGTCCTTCAGTGCGCACCCTCTGCAACAAGGTATTCCTATCTTTGAAATGGAGAGGTCTGGCCACCACAGGGCGTGGAGGCCTCCCGGGAGCAGGTGGCCTGGCAGGCACGCGATGCACTCTCTCCAGTGTATAGAACGGTGACAGACCCTTTGGCGCCACCACCTCTTGGAGCCAGCCCTCCAGGTATTTGATCATGTCATTTCCCTCCACTCCTTCCGGTAAACCCAGGACCCTCACATTATTCCTTTCAATTCAGCGCTTCCGCATCTTCGGCTCACCGTTCCAATGTGCTGACTCAACTGGATAGTTCCCCCACCTGGCTGGTCAATGCTGTTGGGCCGGTGTAACGTCTGCCAAAGAGGATTCAATCCGCTTCACCCTGTCCGCCGGATTGGCATGCTCCACTCTCAGCAGGCCTAGGCCCACTGCCACAGTACTTACGTCCTGGTGTAGGGTTGCCTTAGTGTCGGCAATGGCTTCCAATATTTTGGACAACTGCTGTTGGACCGGATTTTCTGGGAGGTCACAACCCGGGCTCCGTCTGCACTTGTTCTGAAGCTGTTTCCTCATGCTCGGGGATAGGCCCCGTCTGCTTTCCTCTAGTCTTCCCCATTGCCAGGAGGGAGTGTAATGGCCGACTAAGGATCTGATCCGCACCTCTCTGAGAGGTCGGGAACCAACTCCCCGGGCTTCAACCTGGCTCAGCGCCTCACTTCTTTCCAGTTCTTTATTGCAGCATCTTTCACTGCGGCCCACTTTTTCACTGTAGTGGGCGGCTCATGGGTCTATCTCCCCTGAGCTGTCCCCTCCAGTAGTGGCACTGGGGCCCGACGGCCTTCTTATATAGGGGCAACTCTGAAACTCGACCACCGACCGCCCAATATGCGTTTCCCCCTTCAGTAAAATCAGTGAGGCTATACGCTCCTCCTCTTTTTCACTTGGCGTCTTCTTCCCAAGGCTCGGTATTTGCAGCCCAGGCACCCCCTGGGGGGGTATTCCCTGTCTCTGTCGGGCTCTACGGGCCCAGTCAATGCCCTCACTCAGCCCCGGGACCACACCGCAGGCATCGCTGGTTCCCAACTCGTTCTGCGGCCTTCTCTGTTGCTGAAGCCTGCCTGTCGGCTCACCGGCCACCTCCGGCCTATACCACAGCGCGATCAGTCTCCTGCCCTCAGAAACCCTCCGGCATTGCCAACTTCTGCCTCTTGGGTTCACCTCCATCTCACCAGGGTCTCAGGCCATCTCGCAGCCTTCTGGTCTGCCAACGCCCTCGCAAATCTCTTCTCTTATCTCCCCAAGCCAGGGAGGGCACTCCGTGAGTTCCGGGCTTGGCACAGCACCTCTGCGGTGACCTCCAGTGTGGCAGCCAAGGCCGCAGTCGGCCCCACTGTCTTCTGGCCTCCAGAAGCTCTTGTGGGTCTCCTCACGCTCCTCCCAGCCTGCATAGGCCTTCTCCAGGGTCTGGCCCTGGCGCAGCTCCTCGGGGCGTCTTGCAGCACGGCGTCTTGTGCCGCTGAGACCGCCTCCACCGTCCGCTCCGCAGTGTGTGCCTCCAAGTCTTCGCTGGTGGATTACGCTGCACTCGCTGCCCAGCCCGGGCCCGTCACCTCTCTCCGGGCTCCTCCAGGCTTCAGGCCGCCATCTTGCCTGGGCTTCGCCAGCACACGCACTTCCAAACCTCCTCTCTCCTGCCACCCCAGACCTCAGGCAGGTCAAATTAGACTCTGGGGCACTTCCGGCTTGTCAGACCCCCACCACTGTGCTCCCAGGTCCCGGCCGTCACCTCTACTAACAGGATAAATAGGCCAGCTGGCGCGGAGCTCTCAGCTCACTCATCCTCCATCATCGGCTTCCAAGCCACGCCCCTTCTGTAACATACGTATAATGTAAAAGCTCGTCTTTAAGACGTACAGGGGCACAGGCTTATTAAACTGTCACACTGGCAGCTACACTCGACAAACAGCACAGAGATATGCATAATAATTCACTGTTCACATGGCTGTTACTCACCTTTCCTCTGCAGATGATGATTATTCATTGCTGCCATAGGTGAGGAACCCCATAAGGGATTGAAGAATACAGTGTAAGATCATCCTTGCCTTGTCTGATAATGAATATGGCACACCAGAAAGTGATTTTGCTAACCAGCTCCATGCACACTTACTTGAGGATGAAAAAGGAAGAATTGATCAAAATAGTGTATCCCAAAATCGCTTTAATTAAATACGTAATGGCGGAAAAGGCACGCACTCTTCATGGTTGAGAGTTAACCACGTAAAAGACAAATAGCGCAAAACATGTTGACACGTGGATGGAAAAGAATTACCAAAGCAACACACACACTCAGCCATACACAAACAAGCACAACACGCACAGACAGATACACACACACACACGCACACGCACACACACACAAAATGTCGGTATTCACGAAGAGCAAGACTTGCACACACCAACATAGTAAAGCGTTTTTGTAAACATACAGACAATTAATTAAAGCAAATGCATGCGAGCTAAAAACCGGATATATTGTAGCACCACAGGGTTTCCTTGGAGCTGCCTTTATGAATTAAACTGGGTACCTGCTCTCTGAATAAATATACACGTCTGTGTGATTTTATTCTTAAAAGGAGCAAGCCAGCCTTACCTTTTTTGGCTGAGCCCATCCGATTTCCTGTGTAAACGTGTTGAATTTTGTTTTATGGAAATTATTTTTAGTTTTTCTTCTGTAAATATTAATGACTGTGCTTCATACATTTCTGCTACTACAACATCTCCCTGCATGGATTGTGCTATTTCAGTATTAAAAGACTAGGGAGGCATTTACTTTTGGTGCGGACCCGACCGTCTGAGTGAAATTGTTGGATTTTGTTTTAGGAAAATATACTTTAGTTGAAATTATTTTTTGTGTAAATGTTAACGATAGGCTTATAAATTGTGCATTTCTGCAGCTACATTTTCTTTCAGGAGGTAGACCTATAAAATGGTACAAAAAAGGCCACTGTTGTTTGACTAAAGGGTGTTGCAGTGTTCAAAAATGGCCCTTCCATTATATGTGGTGATTGGTTAGGTTGTCACACCTGATTATATTTTTATGACAAGGTTATAGGGACTACATGCATCAAAGTTGTAAATTGTGAATACCTAATTGCGAATTCCTGGTAATTGCAATTAGGTCATCGCAATTTACAACGTATGAAACTAAAAGAGTCAGATAGCAGTTCCTTGGGGTTTGCAAATCGCACTACCTCATTAAAATCAATAGGTAGATCACAATTTGCAACCCCCTAGAAATCGAAAAAATCACAGAGATGGTGGCCTGCTGAGGTTAGCAGACCACCATGTCCGTGATTGCTGTTAAATAAAGCAATCTTTTTTTTTTTTGTAAAGCAGCCTGTTTTCCTTAAAGAAAAACGAGATGCTTTACAAAAAGTAAAACTAAAGGTTTTCTTTTACTTTTTTAAGAGTAGGCAGTGGTCCGTGGTACCACTGCCTGCTCTTAAAAAATGCTGTAAAAAACATTCACAAAGGCGAAGGGGTCCCTTGAGGACCCCTTCATTTGCGAATGGGTTACTGCCTACTTAAAATAAGTGGTAAAATGCGAATGTAACATTCCTACATACCGATGTGATTCGGTATTAGGAAGGGATGCCCTAAACACGCCCCTTTTTAATAGTGAACAACAAATCCGTTTTGCGATTCGGTAACAGGGTACCGAATCGCAAAATACCGTTTGCTGCATCTGAGAAGCATTTTTTCCATTTGCAAACGGGCCAATTCTGCAAATCGGCCAATTTGTTAAGGCAATTATACTTGATGCATGTGCCCCTAGATCTTTTGTTCACCTTCCCCTGAGTGTCCCATTGCCCCGGGTGTCCTTGGATTAAGAGTGTTCAAGGTAAAGGGGGAGGACATCTTCCTAAAGTGTGTTCAAAGTTTGGGCCTGCTGGGGTCGATAAGGCCTTAAATCAGAGCCCCACTGTATTCCTTTTTCTTGTCCCTCCTTGAACCCCTTCTCACTCAATCCTGGGTAAGCACCATACTTAGGGCCTGATTACGATGGTGGGTAGACCACTACCGACAGGCTGCCGGTGGCGGTCACCCCGCCATCGGTGACTGAATCACTGCCTACCACATTACAATGGTGGACAGTTTGATGGTGGTCAGAAATACCGACCGACACGGTCCCGACTGTTAGAAGCATTTTGACTGCCTGGCAAGCCACCCTCCACCCCCAGAATGGTGGAGGTTGCAATATAATTCAGGGTGTGGGTAGGCCGCCTCGTGGGCAGCTGTTCCCAATTCTGAGATGATGTCAGACGGACTTAAGTCTGTCTGCCTTCGTAATGAGGCCCTTAACTTCTTTGTTGGGTTAACAGTGTCTCCAATGTGTCGCTTCTCTGTCATTGCCTGGCAGACACTATTTAAGATCCCCTGGTGGATTAACAGTGCCTCCAATGGTTTGCTTTTCTGTTGCTTCTGCCTCCAATGGTATGCTTTTCTGTTGCTTCTATAATGCTCCTCGGCAGACTACATGTAATATTCCTTGGTGGTTTAACAGAGTCTCTATTGGGTGGCTTATCTGTTGTTACTTGGAATTCTCCTTGGTGGTATAAGAGTTTCTACAATGGGTTGCTTTTCTTTTGCTCATCTGTCACCCTTGGGCAGAATCAATATAATACTCCTTTGTGGTTCAACAGTGCCTCCAATAGGTTTCTCTTCTGCTGCTTCTGTGTACTCTCCATGTAATACTTTGTAGTATCCTCATGTTATGTTATAATGTTCACTCGCACCTTGTTCCTAGCTGCTCAGCCAGTGTGAGTGTTCTGTGTGGAATGTTATTGTGATTGACATGAGTGGAATGCTTGGGTGCCTGGTTTGAGTGTTGAAAGTTGGAAGATGGAAGATGGGCTGAGCAGCTAGCAGGCTGCTCCTGGTGGGGCTGTTACTACACACTCTGATTGACTTAATACACTTCCTTAAAATACACTCCTCGGCTACATCTACTATGTCACCTCTACGCATGGGACAAGACCACTACATACTCCCTAGTGGTTTAGCAGTGCCTCCAATCTGTTGCTATTCTCTTAATCCTCTGTCACTCCTAGAAGAGTCCATATAATACCCTTTGCTGATTGTTAGTGCCTTCAATAGGTTGCTGTATTTATCTCCTTAGTAACTCCTCTGTTGCTTTTATTAGACTCCTTATCATGTAATATTTGTTGGTGGTTTAACAGTGACTCCAATGGATTTCTCTTCTGTAGCTCCTGTGAAGAATCCATATACTACTCCTTTTCTGGTTTAAAAGTGCTTGATTGTGCATTTACTGCTGGGAACGTGACCCATGAATAAAATGCCTATCTCATGTATGCTTTGTGGGCCTTTACCACAAAGGTAACATGTCTTGCTGTATGGGGAAGCCTCTGTTAATGTAACATCTATATGACTGTATGTCTGCAGTTTACCGGTATGTCAACTGGTACTACATTAGCCATTTAAATATGTGGAATTCAGAGAGGGTACCTCTGTGGGGTGATCCTTTTTAAAGGATCAAACTTGAACAACCTACGGCCAATACATAGGGGTTCCCTACTCAGCTCAGGAGGATTTTCCCTAACACCACGGACGTCTCCAGAAAGATGGTGGTTAGGGGCTTTGGGTACACCAAAGAAAACTACTCTGGTGATCCATTATATAGGAACCCAAGCTAGAACAGTGGTGGTGACATGTCGTACAGTTCATACTTTCTCAGTAAAACTGTGCGTTAGTTGGACAGCATAAACATCAAAACTGTGCGAGACTGTGTCCACGCACACTATCAGGCTATGTTGGCCTAAGTCCTGCTAGCTCACAGTACACCGTCTGTACTCCTAATCTGGCAAAGTAACAGGTGCAATGTGCAACCTCAGAACATGACACCCCTGACTCCCCGAGGAAATGGTGGAAACAGATCTAGAAGCCTTTTGTTTGGTAACTCATGCATAACCAAAGAGATCCACAAGAAATACACAACACGGCATTTCAATATTTTTGAAGTAATGTGATTCTTGTGTGTGCGCTGCAATTATTATTAGAAGTAATTAAAGCAAAGTATTCAGCATCATGAGAATGGTCAAGAAAATGAACAATGCAACCATTGGGCTTTTACACAGATTATATGCTCGCATATGAGTACTGTTATATATTGTACTCCTACCTAGTGCTACCAATCCTGGTGTCTCTTCCACTTCAATTGAACCACCAGCATGGCAGTTCCGCTAGAGCCATTGAACTCTGCCAAGTGTGTACGCTGTTTGTTGCATCCAGTTTGCAAGTTTTTCTGTTTTCAAGAAACAAACTCCCAGAGCTTTCTCCCTGCACGTGGGGACTTTATGAACTTTCCCTACTGGAGAATGTCAAATGGCACAATGCAGTCTCATGCAGGGAAAATTAATGACGGTCAGGAGAGGTGAATATTTGACTAGTAGCATCATTGAAGGCTCCGCCGATGAAATGCAGCACTTCCACAACATCTAAATAGAGTAGGGGAAATACATGATTGGTCAGGCAGAATCACCAGCTATTTACAATGGAGCTTCCACTCCACAAATCTCTAAATGACCCCATAAGTAAGAGAATCTGTGTGCTACAATAGGTAGGGAAAAGCAAACTATATGGAACACATGACCTTTTTCTGCCACAACAGTCTAAAACACTATGAACAGAGAATTGGTGAAGCATAGATCTGTGTGCTGTTGGAAGTTGTTGAGAGATGCAATAAACACTTCCCTATACATGCATCATAACTGAAGCACTGAATAAGATCCCAATAATGGGACCAGAAAGGTAAAATTCAGTTTTGTGGTCATTTTTGGTACAGGATGAGGAGAATTTGGCTGTCCAGTGAAACAGCTTTAATGGGTATGCATGTACTGTTTTGCCCATCTGATGGGTGTTAGTGCACTTGGAGTATGTTAAGGAATACATGGAGTGCAGTTATAACACATGAGATTTGAAAGAGTTAAAAACTTCCTTTCTAGAAACGTTAACTCCTAGATCTTTGAACTATTTAGCATTCTCATCCCAAGTTAGAACAGAACTACTAGCCTGATTAAGCCTCAGGGATCCACAGTCAGAACCAAGGAGCAGCAAAGTAGAAAACGAGCACCTTGTTAGAAAATGTCTGATAAAGGAAGACGAAGATAGTTAATATTGTGATCATAGCTCTTCAAAATATAAGGAAAAAACTTAATTGTAACACAGATTTTACAAGATAAATCTCACAGTCTTACCACTGGTGTGTCCAGAAATTTGAGTATATACCAGTGTCCTGACATATCTGTGTATTTTGGGCGTCTCAAGACAAGTGAATTTTTACAGACATGCTGACACACGTAATATAATTTGTAAAAGCCCGAATAACAGCAAAAGTAAAGAGTAGAAGTCAGTCCTCAGCAGCAAATCAAATATTAACTGTGACGTGGTCATCAGGGGTTGGCACAAGAATGCCAGTGTGCTCGCATAAGGGGAGCAGAGCAATTAGGCCTGGCAGTGGCAGTCACTTGCAATTAGAAAGCATTTTTATGGTCTGGCTTGACAGCGCAGCTATCCCTAGACAATTATGTGAGCATAGAGGCTTTGGCTCCGCCCACATATTGGGAGCTAGAAGTACAAGTTTTGATTGGGTAGAAGCTGTGTACTTATAATATTCTACAGTTCTTTGCCTTATTACAAATACATATTAATTCCCATGCTCTTAATTTATGATGCTTCAAATTACCATACAACATTCTTTTAAAGCCAGACCTATTGGCATTGCCAATGCCTGTTTGTTTATTGTTGACCTTATCGCTGGTCAGTGCTAGCTACACAGATTCACTTCTGATGTGGGTCTAAAAACGATTGAAAAAGAGCAACTCTCCCATGCTTCCCTTTGGGGACTTGAACGTGCGATTGGGCTGTAGCATCGCACTGGTAGCTGCTTCGCCTCCCTGGAGAGGACCTGCACCGAAACTCTGCCCTTCTCTTTTGCCAGCAACAAGGCTCATTAGTTAGGTCGGTGATGAGTGTATATTTGATTCAGGTGTTTTGGTTCGGGTACTTCCAAGCGATGCTTTTTTGGGTTGCAATCCTGTATTTCCATGCTGGCGCGGGGTGGTATTGTGGATTTGTACCGTTTTACCTTTAATCAGCACGATTTCTGGATGCTGCAATGTTTCTCAAGTGCGGCACAGAAGGCGTGGTTTCTGCAGTGACACGAATTGACAAGAGTGTGCCTCCAACAGGCAGCTGCGTGAGGTTTGATCAGTTCCATCCATCATGTTCAATGCGATTTGTCGGCGCGGTTTTTTCTTCGCGAGTTTGTTTTGCTAATAAAAATGACTTCAAGAAATGTCTTGTTTCGGGAAAATATCAATTTAAGAACTGAAATAAATGTAACGTAAAATGCCGGCTTTCTTGTTCCACTCAGCAAGGAAACACCAGTACCAAAAACTGCATTCCACCTACTTAGTAACATTTGAATCCTGTATTTAACAGACTCTCGCCTACCATGATCTAACTCATGTATCTAACACTGTGCCACTCTTTCAATATTGTGTCACTCCAATGCCGAACACTGTCTCCTCCATAGCTAAATGCATTTTTTATTTTTTATTTTATTAGTAGTCAGAAATAGTTAACACAACACATAATAAATTACATGAATAAACATTTCTGAAAAACAGACTCTGTTCCCAGATGTAGTCGGCCATAGTTCGAGTAATACATAAATATGTGAGAAGGCAGTGGCAGGGAACACAAGTGAACATAGAATGGGAAACAAAAGTAGGAAAAACTTATACTTAAACCAGGGACTGGATCAACAGTTTCATTAGCTACTTCCATTGAAGACTGGACCATATTCTTTTGACCTTCTTGATAGCTCAGAGAGCTCTTGCCTTGGCTACTGCAAGTTCACATTCATAAATTGGGCGTAGCCGAGCCCACCACTGGTGGGGAAGGGCTTACCCAGACCCTAGCAATACATAATCGGGCAGTAACAATTATGATGGAAACCAGCGACCCAGGGCCGAAATCACCTCAGTGATGTGTCCCCCAACATGATTTCCTTACTGGTTAAGTGGAAATCGGAACCCACATATGCTGTTATGTGTCGAAGTATACCCCATAAATCCTGAAGCATTGGGAAGTCTGTAAACATAGGTGCTATATTAGCCAAATAACAGCAGCATTTTGGACAGTATACCCTGTCAGAGGCCGGGACAGTGACCATTTGGAAACACGGAGTATAATAAGCCTAACTGCATTTCACATTTCACAGCTGTGTCATGCCTGCACCTAACAGCTTCTCCCACTGGACCAAACAGCATCACATTTAACGGATTGCCCCTTTATTTTACATATTAAGATCCTGCACCTTAGGGAATTTTGCCAATGTGCATAATATTTGCACTGTACCCAACAGAATTTCACCCGTGTACATAAGAGGATTTCTCCTCTGTACTTAACAGGATTTCAGTCTTTAACACCACCTCACCCCTGTGACCAATAACCAGGGACATCTTAGAGATTTGGGGGGCCCTGGGCAAAACATGACTTGGGGCTCTCTCCTCAGAACAACTCTGAATTTATTATCCATTTCAGGCTCATTCACACACCTTCAGCGACTATGGTCGGATCATTGGGAATCCTCTTCCTTGCCTAGCCTAGATCTGGCCCCAACCTTGGAACAAACAGTGTCTCTCAGCACGAAAGAAGCAGAAGGACTAGTGGCCAGAACAAACCAGCTGCATGTGGTGCAGGGTGCTATGCACTGTTGTTTCAACATTTGGACCTCTACATATGGAGGGTGTTTTTTTTGTTTATTGCACTTTAGTCCCTATTCCATGAGGAACAAGGACTTTGAGTCAGTAGGCACTAGGTAGTGATTGCGCAAGCTCAGCAGCTGCTTCAAATGAACAGTGCAGTTATGGAGGAGGCAAATAATGCCTCCGCGTTGCACATCAACATGTGTCCTACCCACCAGCAAAGCATGAAGACTTGAAGTCCCACCAAGTTTTCTACTCTCAACGTGTTTTGTAGCTAGTCCGTCATCACCATTTGGGCATATTGTGCTGACTGTGATTGCAACTGCTCCACAAGGATGATGCAATGACAGAGGGAGAACATTAAAAATTACAGTGCTTGCTGAACCTAACCAGATCAAGGAGGTATTTTTCTTTAACCCCCTTTATCTCTCAGTCAGGGGTGAGCTGGCCAGACAGCCTATGCTGTCTCAGAAAAACAAAAAAAGTGGATATTTTGAAACTGTAGACAGTCTGGGACTGTCTCCAAATCTTAAATGTGAGGGCCCCTTGAATTGTTTGGGGGCCCAGGTCCAGGGCCCTCTTTGCCCGTGTCTTAAAAGGTCTCAGCTAATAACATCATGTCCCTGTAAACAACACCATGAATATGACATTAGTCAAATGCCCGTCACTTTCTCACTCCAGCACCCAGAAGTATCTCACCCTTGCAGACAACTCCCTTTGCTTAAGACTGTCTCATCCTAAAAACAGTTGCTAGTTGACCCCCATGTTATCTCTGCGCCAGACCTGGCATTTTAGGCAACAGTGATTTCCAAGACCTACTGTGTATAAAGTACCTGGCTCACCATATGTAACTGCACCTGAACCCCATACCTAACCACATCTGACCCACTGCACTTACCCCCATCTTACCCCTAGCACATTATATCTAACATATAACTACACCTGAACAGTACACCCATTTCTGATCCCATATCCCTAAATACATCTGACCACAGACCACTAGCATCTAAACCTATGCACTTACAACTCATTCCTTAATGTAAATAACAGTAGTTCACACAGCATGTAACACAAATCCTTTATGACAGTGGTGGACATGGAAAGCACTCTTGAATCCCACAATAGGTGGGAGAGGGAGGCGGTGGCTGGCCAATGGCAGAGTTGCAGAAGGACAGGAGTGGGGCTATAGGTGTGCCATTGTACCACTGCTTCATTCGGATGTGTGAAAGAAGCTTGGCATGCTGCTGCGCTACAATGCTTGGTGTGTGTGTGTGTGTGTGTGTGTGAGAGAGAGACCTTCAGTTGTAAAATCTCCTTGCTTGTAATTGCAAAATTAACCATGTTTTTCTGACTTTTCCTCATTCAAACCTATAGTGCTTCCCAACTTTGGTCTTGAAAATGAAAAACAAAATGAAATGTGAAACCACTACTTTTGCCCGGGAAGCAAAAACATACTTCATGACAGAATGTACATTTTTTCCCCCAAGTTAATTGTAAGTTCCTAATTAGTGACAGCTTTAGCCGTCTTACAAACAAGTATGGTTATTGCACAACTTACACAACACACAATACTTAACACAACAACATACAACATACATATGCATACAGATACAGAAAGGGACTTTTGGTCAGCATTTTTCAGCCATTGTCTCCTGTGGTTCAGCTAGTTGTTGACACTGGCTATCAGGTATGTCTATCAGCGATGGTATCAGCCCACAACGTTTTGTGGATGTGAGCATATTAAAAAAGTAGTCCACACGCACTTTATCAGTAATTCTGTTTTTATTTTATTTTGTTAGCCTGAGAGACCATGTGGTCTATTTGCTCAATGCCACTCCATCTGGGGCTCCTCTCCCCATCCTTCTACTGCTTCCCTTTTTTTTTTAGGGCCAGGCAGCTGTTACATGTTACTGGGCTTCATGTTTTCTTTTCTGCAACATCACAAACATTATTTTGTGATGTTTATTCTATCTTTCAGAAATTGTTGTCGGCCACATTGGAATAGTAAAGTAAAAAAGCCGAAAAGACTGTCAGTGTAACATAACATGCATCATGGATATGATTTGGGTGAGCACACGTTCACCTTGAAATGTTTTTTAAATAATTCTGAGATGATGCATTACCATATGTCATGTTGAGCATTTTATGTGCCTGATTTTTTAATTTAACGTTACAACATGATCAACAGCCACTTTAGAATAGTCAAATGAAAGCATAAAAATAAAGGGGGCTCATTACGATGTCGGGCGGAAACTTTCCGCCTGACTCCTTCTCGGAATTGGTTCTGACTGACATTTGATTGGTGGTTCCGCATTCGATCATGATGCGACTGATCACCGTTTGGTCAGGCTCCTATTGACTTCTATGGGAGCCCGTGTTCCGACCGACAACACTGGCTCCTTTGGGGAAAAGGGGTAATTGCAGAAATCCTTGCACCCTGTTGTGGGCACCCCATGTTTCCTGTCACACAGTGCATGTTTTTTACAGAGGGGCCCCTTGGGTACCCCATCGGCCCACAACCGGAGGCCGCAGAATGAAGGGGAGCCTGCTAGGGGCCTACAAAATCAGTTTCTAACAGCTTTTTCATGTCAGACAGACCGACTCGGAAAGGCTGTTGGAATCTGATATCATATTCGCTGGTCTGTAAACGCTGTCCATTTTCTGTGAGAGCCGGTCGAACCGATTCGGAATGACTCAACGGTTTCCCTTCCGACCGCGTACATCGTAAACGGTCGGGCAGATTGGAATCCGACCGAGTCGGGTGGATAGGTCCGACACAGTCTAGGAGAATCTGGCTGTTGGTCGGAGGCTTTCTGCACAACATCGCTATCGGCCACAAAGTGTGGTATGGTGCAAAAAAAGGAAATGAGTAGCCTGGCAGCACTTAGCAGCTGCCATGCCCTCGAAAAAATATATAAAAATTGAAAAGAATTGGGAAGAACAATACATGTTAAAGGTGAGACCTATTGGCTTTTCCAGGGGTTTTAAACAAGCGCTCTCATTATCTTTTAAAATGTGCCCATTTTTTTAATAAATAGCAAAACAATTCAGGAAGTGTCATAAAGGCAACAAAACCATACATTATAGAGTCCACAGTAAATTTGCAAAAGGCTTACAGTGGCATCCTTGATGATCTCTGGCCCCCATTTCTGCGTTTGCCACAATGATTTACAAAGTTCTGGCTAAAACTGCAGAGATTTTAAGCAAAGAGTAAAATAGCCTTTTGGATGTATGATGTTAGTTCTCAGGAATGGCATCCTTGTATAAAGCTTCATGAAGTATACCACTTAGTAGCCGGTGATTGAAGTATACATTTAAAGGATTGTACAGCCCACAGCCAAGTTTTAGGAGGAGGGCTGACAAGAGGTGAAGGAACACAGATTACACACGTAAATAGAGAGTGCCATTTTGAGCAGTGAGAAGGAATTATTCACCGCAGCCCATGGCTCATATCAGAGATAACACACATCAGCTGCAATTTCCATTGGAACGGTTTCTTAAATCACGTTGCTAAAGTCAAACCTGATGAAAAACAGGATGGTGCTCAAACTATTATCCTGCTCCTGGCTGCGTAATCTCCCCTTTTAAGTTATTGCTTGTGCTTATTATAGATCTGCTAATGTGTTCGAGAGCAAAAACTACATGTGGACTGTGTGTGTCCAGACCCACCTGTAAGAATGCATGTGTTTAGATGTGCACAGCTTATAAGAAAAACTAAACTTAAATACTAGATGAGATTACAGTTTTAGGAACATTAAAACACATTTCAGTGTAAAACTGTTTTAGGTGCCAGGTTTATGCAAGCTTGAAATCCCAAAACAGCAAGTGTGCACTTATTTTATCTGTACATATTGGGGAATATTCTCAAGAATGGGCGATAATTATCGCCAACCTAGGTTAACGCAATTTTACATAATGCCGTCTATCGTGGAAAAGTAACGCCGTGTTAACGGCATATTCTCAACATGCCGGCAACAGGCGATAGTTTCCTGATAACGCGTCAAATGTCCGCATTACAATTAACGGGACACTGATAAAAAAGGAAACCCGAACATGAGAAAAGTTGCGATAGGCCCAACAGCGAAAAAAATATCAGCGATAATCAGTGCCAGGCTTGCTATTCCCACGACAGGCCGGAAAATTCACCATAAAAGCTGCAAAAAAACAACAACTGAGAAGCACCATGGAGTAAGCTGGAGCAACTGCAGAGGCCAACCAGAACGCAAGCGACACTGCATTTCGATTAGCATGGCTGCAGTTCACTCATCATGACATGGTGCATGCCACGACACTGAGGTAGCTGAGTGTGGAAAACATTCGTAAAGGAGCAGGTCACACTCTGACACATCCACGTGCACAAACAACCCCTGATGTCAACAAGACATCTGCGGACAAACCATGGCCAAGAGTCCCAACTCCCACCAAGAGCCCAATTTACCCAAGTCTGCAACATTTCAGCACTGTGTGAGCACAGAAGTGAATGGCACACCGCCTGAAAGGGATAAGGGCCAGCAAAATCAGAACTGCAGGGGCGACTCTCCCACAATGCAGCACACACACATAAGATTCAGAGCACATCAACATTGACAAAAATGTGGTACAAACTGCAACACTTTCACAACAGAACAGAGGACACAACTGCTGTCGCTTGTGTGTAGAAACTGGCCAATCACATTTGGCTTAGCAGGAAACTGTGAGGTGATAATGTACAAGTACAACCTCACATCCCTGATGGTGTAGAAATGTCCACTGTCCCACATCAAATAGGCATCTCCTCCCAAATAGTCACAATGTACATTGTCATGTAGTCTTTTTGGAAACTTGTCCAATGCGTGAACATACATGGAACACACTGTTAAACTGCATCTCCCCTTTACATTGCAGAGGGAGAATCAACACCCCCTGTAGAGCAGACCGTACATCTCTTCACTGATAAAGAAGAGGATCTCCACACCATCGACACAGATGCCCTTCAACAGCTCATGGACACCCTCAGCACCCCACCCCCAGGGGCAGGGCAGCCCAGCTGCATCGAGGAGACCCCACCCCCTGCACAGACCACACAGCAGGAACCACTCACCACCACGGCTGTCTCCCAGGATGCCCATGACCAACACATGGCATTCCAACGCCGTGTGTTAGAGGGCCAGAAGGAGATGGCTGATCAGGTGCCAGTGGGGTTCGACCTCATGGCAGCCAAACTAGATGCCATACGTGGGTGTCTAAGTCCCATCAGGGACCACTCACAGTCCCTAACGGACACCCACAGTCCACTCCATGCTCTCCAACAAGCCATGGCTGACATCGCTGGAGTCATGACTCTGAGACAAGAACAACTGTGTAGTCAGTGTAGCTCCAGCAATGTCACCCGGGAGTTGGGACACATGCGGAGGATCATGGAGAACATGAAGTGGATGCAGGCAGAAAGAATGGCTGCCACTGCTGCACACCAGCGAGATGTAGCTGGGATCTTCCATGCACTGCAGATCCTCATCAGGGCATTGCTGCCACAAGGCCCGGTGCAGATGAATGCTGCTGCTACTACTCCATCCACATCTCCGCCCCCTGATGTGTCAGTGCCTCACAGAGCGGCAGACAATCCACCTCCGGCCCCTGATGTGTCAGTGCCACACAGTGCTGCAGACAAAACACCACCACCCACATGTGAGGCACATCACACATCAGAGGACGATGATGTGGATGATTCTGTCTTTGTTGCAAGAAGGAAGCGATAGAATTAATCTCTGCCATATGGCCTGTTTCAGCTTGGTTCTGCCCTCTGCATCATGCTCTGGAATAACACCTTCCACTATTCCCCGATACACTCTGCGACACTCACCTTGGCCCTCGACATGGACTGACATATTTGGTTTTGGTTACCAATGACACTGCAATCAGACTGTGGTCTGAACTCTTCCTCTTCCGATGAACTTGTCAATCCCTAAAGGACTCTGGCTGGTCCTCCACGGGGCAACAATGTGAAGTGGGGTTTGCATTGCCATGTACTGGCCCAGCTTCAACACTCCACTGAATGTGATTAAAACATTCTAATTCACACAGATGTGTCATGTCTATGATACAGCAAGTATGCGATTGAGGCTAGGCCTTTGGCTTATGCTGCGGCAATGAAGATACACACACAACAGTTCGCATGTATGAGCCAAGACCCCAAGCGGTCTTGCACTCCTTTATTTATCCATTAGGGCGAGCCCGCCCTCCGGGTGCATGCCACATTGCAAAATTGTCGATTAAGGTCCGGGTGGCACTGACACTACAACAGAGACACACGCCATAGTTACTTTTCTGGCCAGCCCAGAACTGAACCACGCCCAGAGCCCAGAACCGAACCACGCCCAGAGCCCCAGGCCATTTCTTCACACTCCTCACACGCCTACGCGTGGGCCGCCGTGGCAGCACTGGGATGTTGTGCGCTTCGGAGTACGTCTCCAGACGTTCCACCCAGGCTTTCCAGTGGCCTGCCTGGGACGAGGGTGGCCCCATGACTGTGAAGGGCTCCAGTGGAGTTAGCGAGGACATGCTGTTGGCTGCTGAAGGCGGACTTGTGGGGTAGCCCCACGGGACGATGACTTGTGGTGCACTGCGGTAGGCTCACCTGAAGAGTTGAGCGGGTGTGCAGCCTGTGATGATACAGTAGGACTGGAGGCTGGACGGTGTCTTGTGGTGCACAGAGGTAGTGGGACCTGAGGCTCTGCGTCCCGCAAGGGCCTGCCACCATGTGGTGATGACTTGCTGTGCACTGAGGTAGGCCCACCTGAAGAGCTGAGCGGGTGTGCAGCCTGCGATGATGCAGTAGGCCTGGAGGCTGGACTGTGTCTTGTGGTGCACAGAGGTAGTGGCACCTGAGGCTCTGCATCCCGCAAGGGCCTACCGCCATGTGGTGATGACTTGCTGTGCACTGAGGTAGGCCCACCTGAAGAGCTGAGCGGGTGTGCAGCCTGTGATTATACAGTAGGCCTGGTGGGCCGGACTGGAATGGATTTTTTCTGAGACCTGCTGGACCACAGTGTAGGCCGAAGGGAGCAGTCAGCACACACAGAACTCCACGGTGCAGTGCCACTGGGTGCGCTGAGGGCCTGTTGCGCGGAAGCCAGCCATCGGCTGAGGAGGCTGCCAAGCTCGCGGGCTTCGGGCTTGAAGATTGCACCGGCACGTGGTGGGCCCTCTTGGAGACACGCCAGTGAGACCTGGGTGTGCAGGGGCGGGCAATCACCGCTGGGCACCGGATGGGTCTGGGGACCAGCGGGCTGGGGTGCAGCAGGTGCACAGGATTGTGCAGGCACCACCGGTTACAGCGGCGGCCTCGTGGCAGGGTGAGGGGCGCCTCCCTGGCAGACATGCCCCTGCAGGCGATGGCTCAATGTGCGCCGGCGTAGAAGCCTTGCTTGGTCTCTGGCTGTTCCTGCGCAGTGTGGGGGAAGTGAAGGTGCTGGGGTATCAAGCTGAGGATGGCATCCAAGACAGGCGTGAGGAACTTTGATAGGGCTGGCTGTGAGACTCCTCTGATTCTGGCAGTTGTTGGTTGGAAGGTACCAGGGGCCAACAAGTGCAGCACAGCCAGCAGCTTTGTCTGTGGAGGGATGTTGGTTGTCCGCTGTGTTGGTACCGTCAGCCTGTGGGCAAAGTGGGTCAGGATGCGGAAGATGGTTGTCCTTTGGAGCCTGTAGGGGGAAATGACATCCTCTGGCGTTAAGTCTCTGAGGCTGGTGCGTTTTCGGAAGGTCCGCTATCTTGTTCTGTGCTGCCTCTGTGGTAGTCTGGAGGGGTTGGTCCTGGGTGTGGCGGTGATCCTGGGGGTGGTGGAAGTGGGTGTTGTGGCCCTCTTGGGTCTCCAAGCTGAATGATTAGTAGCTCCATGGCATCTGTTGGTCTCTAGATGTGGCTCTGGACTGGGCTTCTTTTCGACTGCATGTTTTCGTACTACTTAAGACAAGAAAAAAGCAGGTCTTAAGTCCCTGCTGCTAACGTGCCTTATCGCCTTTATTTGGACCGCATCGCTGATCTGGCTGGTCATTGGGAATATCGCGAAGTGGTGAGTTTTTGGACAGGAATGCCTACTCTGCACATGATTGGCGTTGGTTGTCGCTGTCAGCCTTGGCGATGTTTTTAGCGGCAGCTATCGCAGGTAAACTGACGATGTTGGCTGTCAGCACAGGTTTGTGAATAGGGCGATAAATCTATCACCACTTTCGTGGCAGAAAAGTGCCGCTAAATCGGCGATGAGTCCTTGAGCATATGCCCCATTGAGTTTAAGAACTGGCTAAACAAGCATCGAAGAGTTCCCACAAATTCTTACTCCTCTCCCCTTCTTCTCATCGTGGCACCTATGTCTTGCCACCGTTTAACTCACACCATCTCAAATACACAATAAATATTGACAAAGCCATTTGTTTGAACGCAAATTGTTATAGATGGCACCACCAGGAAAATATACAGATCAACATACTTAGAGACCTCCATGTCCACAAACCAATATACCTTTAAACGCCATGCACAGAGACAAGCAGATGTACAAGCACCCATGTGCCATAGACTAATTGATATGCTTGATTATTCGATTGTTAGATCATGATGGTTGCATGTGCAGTAGTTTATGGTGCTCTGAAATCTTATAAAAGTGTTCGATGTAAGGGGTGAGAGGAAAGGAAGGAATGAGACAGAGGGAATGATGAAATAGACTAATGAATGGAGAGGTTCCACACCCACGCGGTTTTTGGTTGTCACCTGTAGGGGTCTAGTTGACAAGGTGTACATAGGAGAGGAAAATGGGCTCTAGGGAAAGAAAGGAGAGAGCAGGAGAAAGGAGGAACTAAAAATCAACAGTGGGGTAAAAACTGCAAGGAGTTGTGGTCTGGGTAGAGCAGGGAGTGGTGGAGTATTAGACGCCAGAGAAAAGCCATGACAGCCAGGTGCTAATGCTCACAAGCCAAAACACAGAGGCTAATACCGGGACAAATAGCCCCACAAAACACACTTCTCATAGGGCATACAAGCAGACACAAAGTGAGAGTTGAGGAGATTCGGACAGGCAGAAAGAACCACAGATGCATGGATAAAGGTTTGATGCCCTCTTCATCTATAGACGTTTTAGTGATGAAAACAAACTTGAGAATGAAAAATATTCGTTCAATACCAAATCAATTTTTGGCCTCTTTTTAGAGAAATCACTTTTACTGGGTGGAAGAATGCTTCAGCCTAGATGCCCATAAAAGAAGTATTCTCTTTGGAATTATCCCTCCTCATAGCAATACCCATTCCCTCCTTGACTTTTTTGCTTTTGTCATACACATGTAACACTGCAATTCAGTACTTTTATTTTCTATAGTATCTACATATTAAATATCTCGGTTTACCGGATGACTCCATCGACATACTCAAAGAATTTTAGAAATCTGCACTGATACTTTTAAACCTACTTTTTAGTGTAAATTTTCGAATTTCTCTGATTTACAAACTTTCTATGAGAAACTGTGGGAAACAGCCATAGTCACAGTTTTCTATTAGTCTTCAGGAATTCCAATTAACAGTCAAGCGAAACCATCTTTGCATTCTCAACCACTCAGAGGGCCATATTTATGACCCCAGTTGCGTTGCACTTGCACCATGCAAACTGGTACATGCACGACGCAACTGAAAAATTAGATTTATGAAACCATGCAAGGCCACATAAATCTCGAGTAATGCAATACAGCGTAAATCGCCATCATTAAAAATTTCACGTAGGTTTGGATTGTTCATAATCGTGGTATGAAAATTCAATCTCCCCAGGCCTAATATTTTCTGTATAGCGACCCAGGCCTTGTACATGCCTAGCATGCACTTAAGCCGTACTTTTTTGTAATAACTATATTCCAATTGCCTCAGCAGACACCCCCAGGCTTCTTTACCAATCAGTAATTCATATATAGAAGGAGAGACATTTAGAGGGGTCGATGATGGGGACTCTGTTAATAAAATCCAGCTATACTGTAACATTGAAGCCCAGTAATAAAATTGAGATTGGGAAGAGCCCACCCTCCTTTCTCCTTTGGGAGTGAGAGATACCTCAGTGCTCTCCTTGACTTAGTATAGGCCCATAAACATCTGGTAAATATGGCATAAAAGATTTTAAAACATAAGCTAGGAAACTCTAAATGAAGTGCTCTAAAAAAATACAAGATTTTAGGAAAGTAAATCATCTTTATGATATAGCATCGATCTGCCATCGTGAGATGCAGGTTGTCTAATCATGCCAGTCCTTTCTTTGTTTTCGCAGCCAGGGGCTTTAGATTTAGATTGACTATAGTCTCTACCTTAGAAGAGATAAGAACACCTAGGTATAACGCTTTTTTAGCTACCCTCTTATCAACCAAAGCGATCTTTTCATTGATGATAATTTGTGTCTTCTCTTTGTTTAGTGAAAAGCCTGCAATATGCCCAAACGCAGCTGCTTCGGTCTCTATGGCCTTGATAGCGACTTCTGGGTCACACATCAATAGGGCGTCGTCATCAGCGTATGCCAGAATGCCAGGATTTTGGTTTCAAACCCATGCGATATTATTGGGGGAATGCCCAAGTTTCCTTAAGAATGGGTCAATATAAAGTATGAACAGGAGTGGACAGCAGGGGCACCCCTGTCGAGTTCCCCACGTGATCTTCACAGGTCCCGACATGCAACCAGAAATACAGACTTTAGTAATAGGGTTATTATATAGAGCCCTAATTCATTGAGCAATTGTGCCGAAGCCCCTTGAGAACATTGCCTGCCATAACAACTGCCAGGAGGCCCTATCAAACGCTTTTTCTGCATCCAACAAAATCAGAGCCATAGGGTCTCCTGACATTTCTGCTTCGTCAAAAAGAGAGATCACAAGCCGGATGTGATCAGTGGTGTCCTTTCCTGTTATAAAACCATGCTGTTATTGTATGACCAGTTTTTTAATGACCTGGACCAAGGGTCCTGTGAGTACCTTGGAGTATATTTTAGAGTCTCCATTTATCAATGGTGTAATTCCATGAAAAATATGGTTAAAAGGTGCAAGCATCTGAGCTTTTAACTGAGGAGCAAAGGTTTTATAAAACTCTGAGGGAATTGCATCAACACCAGCAGCTTTACCCAGAGGGAGGTTGGGGATAGCAAGTAAGATTTCTTCCAATGATAGCTCTTCCTCTAGGGTATCTCGTTCGTCTGTAGCTATTCTACTAACAGGAATTACATTGAGGAGTTTTTTAATTAGCCCTTGACAATTATGATAGGTTTCAGTATACAAGGTTTGATAAAATACTTGGAAAACCTCTCTTATTTCCCTTGCGTCAGTTACATTCCCAGGAACAGGATCCCGAATTTCCCTGATCTCACTGTTGGAACTCCTCTGCCTTGTCCTTACTGCCAACAGGTGTCCGACCTGCTCGCTGCACTTGTAGGTTCTCTCCTTCCAGGTAACATATTTTTCTGCTGCTCTCTCCGCAAATATCCCCTCTAACTCTGCCCTTGCAAATGTGACCTCTGTTTGTGCTTCACTTATATCCCCAGCTTGCTGTATTGTTTTGAGTACATTTTCCTCTGCCTTTGGAAACTGTGTTGTTTATCATTCATCAGCTGTTTCTCCTGTTTCCCTTTGTTCAGTGAAACCCTTAAAGGTTTCCCCCAAGACAAGCCTTAAATGTGTCCCACACCGTACAAAGGGAGGCACTGGAGCTATTTTCTATGAAAAAAATTGGTGTGCGTTCAAAGCTCCACACATTTAATGGCTTTCCCTCTATTACTTGCAGATCTAGAACAAGGGGATTATGGTCCGAGAGGAACTGTGGGAATCAGTCTATTTGACAGGAATTCGCGAATTTATTAGAGACATAAAAATAATCAAGGCGTGCATGTGAAGAGTGTGGAGCTGAAAAATAAGTATACCCATCCCCCGTTAGGGTTTTTTATGTCACACACCAATGAAACCATGGTCTTTACACATTCCTTTAAGAGCTTGAAACACCTTTGGTTTCCTCCCAGTGTATGATGTTTGCCATCCCATATCAAACCTTCCTGGAAGGTTGATATTAAAATCCCCCATAAAACTATTGGTAAAGGGCGATGCGTTAAATCTGTGGATACCTGATTGATGGTTGCAGGATCATCTAGTATGCTTCCATAGATTGAGCACAACGTGAATATCTCACCGCACGGGGAATGACATACTGCTACTACCCATCTCCTTTAGGATCAGACCCTATTTGAGAAATGTTTAGCAGGTTACCTTGGGCCAATACAGCCACCCAACCCAGTGCGAACACATTGTGAGGTGCCAGCTACCAATCGAAATCCCCTCTGTGAGACTTCAATGTGTGTTTCCTGTAGGCAGTTGATGTCTGCCCTCAGGGGTTTCAGCCTCAGGGAGGCTCTAGCTCTTTTTTAGGATAATTTAGTCCACATTTGTTAATGGTTGCTATCCTAATCTTCTGATTGTCAATCATTTCCTCGCTTTACCTACTTTTATACTTGACACTCCATCTTCAGTATTATTGTAACTAAATTACATCCACCGGCTGCCCATTGTCCAATCTTTCAGATTCTTTCCCTTTTCGCCCCAAAAGTGTAAAATTCCCTTACCCTTCCCTGATCGTCCCCCACCCGCCTGCCCACCCTCACCTCACCACTGAGCAACCAGGCCTAGCCTGGATGATGTCATCTGTCGAGACAAATCCTGCTGCCCGGTCCCTGCCACCCCTCACGCAACAACATACCCTTACCCTGACAAATTTAAACAATCTGGATTTCTTTTCACCCTTTAAACCCTTTTTTCTTTTTTAATCTCCCATCCTTCTATCTGTTTTACCTCTCTATCCTCCCTTTCCTACCCCCACTCCCTCTTTCCTCCCCTTCTTTTTTTTAAAAAATTATTTTCTCCCATTGGGTTAGCTTTCCTATCCGGGTGATGTCGGATTGCTTTTAGGAGTACTTGCTAGAAGAAAGACGGAGGTTCAAATCCCACCCTGTAATTCAGATTCATATTCTTGAGTCTGGAACTCAGAAAAAAAACTTTGGGTGCACCCTTGAATGATCACTTTTCACTTAGCTGGATTTTTCAGATACACTTCTGCGCCCAGCTTCTGATAGGGAGCAAACAACTGCCGTAACCGGCATTTTCGCTCCACAGTAGAATGGGCAAACTCTGGGTGAGCAAAGCAGGAAACTCCATCAAGTTCCCTTTTAGAATTATGGCGTGCTAGGTCAAAAATGCTTTGTCGTAGGAGAAAGTTTCCAAAATGTACCAGTACAGCCCTAGGGTTGCCGTCTGCCTGTTGCTTCCTAACGGTTAGGGGAAAATGAGGCACCCTCTGAACCTCCTTCTTCCAGTCCTAGCTCGAGAGTTCAGGGAATGCTCCCTTTAGTAGTTTAACCATATATTACTGGGGGTTCCCTCCCACTACCCGTTCTGGAATACCCAGCAGTCTCAAATTGTTTCTTCTCTGCCTGTTCTCATGCTCCTCTCTGCCTGTTCTCATGCTCCTAGCTCCTCTAGGGTGAATGTATGACATTGATCTGCATTCTGTCCATCAACAGTTCTTTTTGCATTTGTCACCCTGAGTGGGACGGGTTAGCTCAGACGTGAGTCCTGTGCTCTCTATGCGACACTGGAATCAACCTATCCTGGCTGAAGAGGGGTGAAACCCCGAAACCGGCCCTAGGATGCTTGTTTCCAGTCCAGGGAGGACCTGGCCTGGCAGTTCGGGCTGTACTGTTCCCATGGGGCACAGGGTCAAGACTGATTTGCATATGGCTGGGTCCAAACTGGAATGGCATGGTGAGCAAAAAAACGATGGATTTAGGCCCAGATCTCTGTACTGGGGTGACTGTATGACATTATTCTGCATTCTGTCCATCAACAGTTCTTTTTGCACTTGTCTCCTCGAGTGGGACGGGTATGCTCAGACGTGAGTCCTGTGCTCTCCATGCCACTGGAATCAAGCTATCCTGGCTGAAGAGGGGTGAAACCCCGAAACCGGTCCTAGGATGCTTGTTTCCAGTCCAGGGAGGACCTGGCCTGGCAGTTCGAGCTGGACTGTTCCCATGGGGCACAGGGTCAAGACTGATTTGCATATGGCTGGGTCCAAACTGGAATGGCATGGTGATCAAAAAAACGATGGATTTAGGGCCAGATCTCTGTACTGGGGTGAACGTGTGACATTGTTCTGCATTCTGTCCATCAACAGTTATTTTTGCATTTGTCACCCTGAGTGGGACGGGCATGCTCAGACGTGAGTCCCGTGCTCTCCATGCCACTGGAATCAAGCTATCCTGGCTGAAGAGGGGTGATACCCTGAAACTGGTCCTAGGATGCTTGTTTCCAGTCCAGGGAGGACCTGGCCTGGCAGTTCGGGCTGGACTGTTCCCATGGGGCACAGGGTCAAGACTGATTTGCATATGGCTAGGTCCAAACTGGAATGGCATGGTGAGCAAAAAACGATGGATTTAAGCCCAGATCTCTGGACTGGGGTGAATGTATGACATTGTTCTGCATTCTGTCCAGCAACAGTTCTTTTTGCATTTGTCACCCCGAGCGGGACGGGTATGCTCAGACGTGAGTCCCGTGCTCTCCATGCCACTTGAATCAAGCTATCCTGGCTGAAGAGGGGTGAAACCCCGAAACCGGTCCTAGGATGCTTGTTTCCAGTCCAGGGAGGACCTGGCCTGGCAGTTCGGGCAGGACTGTTCCCATGGGGCACAGGGTCAAGACTGATTTGCATATGGCTGGGTCCAAACTGGAATGGCATGGTGAGCAACAAAACGATGGATTTAAGCCCAGATCTCTGTACTGGGGTGAATGTATGACATTGTTCTGCATTCTGTCCATCAACAGTTCTTTTTGCATTTGTCACCCCGAGTGGGACGGGTATGCTCAGACGTGAGTCCCGTGCTCTCCATGACACTGGAATCAAGCTATCCTGGCTGAAGAGGGGTGAAACCCCGAAACCGGTCCTAGGATGCTTGTTTCTAGTCCAGGGAGGATCTGGCCTGGCAGTTCGGGCTGGACTGTTCCCATGGGGCACAGGGTCAAGACTGATTTGCATATGGTTGGGTCCAAATTGGAATGGCATGGTGAGCAAAAAAACGATGGATTTAGGCCCAGATCTCTGTACTGGGGTGAATGTATGACATTGTTCTGCATTCTGTCCATCAACAGTTTTTTTTGCATTTGTCACCCCGAGTGGGACGGGTATGCTCGGACGTGAGTCCTGTGCTCTCCATGCCACTCGAATCAAGCTATCCTGGCTGAAGAGGGGTGAAACCCCCAAACCGGTCCTAGGATGCTTGTTTACAGTCCAGGGAGGACCTGGCCTGGCAGTTCGGGCTGGACTGTTCTCATGAGGCACAGGGTCAAGACTGATTTGCATATGGCTGGGTCCAAACTGGAATGGCATGGTGAGCAAAAAAACGATGGATTTAGGCCCAGATCTCTGTACTGGAGAGAATGTATGACATTATTCTGCATTCTGTCCATCAACAGTTCTTTTTGCATCTGTCACCCCGAGTGGGACGGGTATGCTCAGACGTGAGTCCTGTGCCCTCCATGCCACTGGAATCAAGCTATCCTGGCTGAAGAGGGGTGAAACCCCAAAACCGGTCCTCGGATGCTTGTTTCCAGTCCAGGGAGGACTTGGCCTGGCAGTTCGGGCTGGACTGTTTTTATGAGGCACAGGGTCAAGACTGATTTGCATATGGCTGGGTCCAAACTGGAATGGCATGGTGAGCAAAAAAACGATGGATTTAGGCCCAGATCTCTGTACTGGGGAGAATGTATGACATTGTTCTGCATTCTGTCCATCAACAGTTCTTTTTGCATTTGTCACCCCGAGTGGGACGGGCATGCTCAGACGTGAGTCCTGTGCCCTCCATGTCACTGGAATCAAGCTATCCTGGCTGAAGAGGGGTGAAACCCCAAAACCGGTCCTCGGATGCTTGTTTTCAGTCCAGGGAGGACCTGGCCTGGCAGTTCGGGCTGGACTGTTCCCATGGGGTACAGAGTAAAGACTGATTTGTATATGGCTGGGTCCAAACTGGAATGGCATGGAGAGCAAAAAACCGATGAATTTTGGCCTAGATCTCTGTACTGGGTTGAATGTATGACATTGTTCTGTATTCTGTCCATCAACAGTTCTTTTTGCCTCTAGCTTCCACATCATGTCAGTAACTTTAAGGTCTTGTGTACTCTTTGAAGATTTCAGCTCTGCTACTTCCAGTTCTAGGGTATCAGTCCCTGCCTCCACGTTGGTTGTCCTATCCGAGATCTTGGTGCTGGTCTTGCTTATTTTCCTGACTGCCTCTTGTATTTTCTTGGAGGCTTGCCAAGCCCGTCAGGTGTCTGTTCGAATCTCAGCCTGTATCTGCTTGATCATAGCCAGAATCAGGGAAGCTGGGGGCTCCAAACCTGTTGAAGAAAGGGCTTCCACCTTGATTATCAAGGAGCTGAATGGCGGAGTAGTCCCATCCAAGCTTAGAGGTTTCCTTTTTTGGCTTATCTTCCAGGCTTTCGCCCACTTTCTTGTTGCTGTCCACCTGCTTCCTCTTCGGACTTTAGACTTTTTTTTTTTTTTAGCCTCCTGATCTCTTTTTCCAATTTGCCAACACCATAGATTCATCCAGTGAGCTACTGTCTGATGATGTGGGTAGTGTGGGAGTTGAGGTAGAGAAACATAAGTCGGGTATTGAGGAATCAGAGTCATCATTCATAGAAACAAATTTCTCACATCCCCCACTATGGTCAAGTGGGGCCAGCGGTCTGAGATCCCCCACGGGGCAACTACCTGCAGCTAAATCATCCACTTTTTCTCCTTGAAGGGTGGGGGAGATTAAGCTACCCCATGGATCACCTGACTCGATGCCTTCACCCCAGGCAGAATCTGTTTGGGTGGGAGTTTCTCCTCTATATTCAATTTAGAGGTATTTGTAACATTCACAATCACCTCCTCACCTGAGCCAGGCCAGTCAGAGACAGTCTCTACCCCAGTCTCTGGTGCCACCTTGGAGCGATGGATAACTGTAGATATTGTAGCTGGCCGTATGGAGCCAGCACCCACCTCCTGAGTTTTTGAGGGGTTTGGAATGCTATAGAGGAAAAATGTCAGAGATTGCCATTTGGCTCTCAACTCCAGCAGTTAAATTATTCCCTCTGGTTGTCCGCTTACCGATAGTGCTGGTAGATTCCTCTCCTCTCCTTTTATTCTTCGGCTTCATTCCATCGTCTTTGGAACTCTCCTGGTGCATGCTGGGCTTTGTAGACCCAATCGGGGGTTGGCCTGTTGTGGTGGAGACGGTCCTCAGCGGTCTCGTCTTGGAGGTTTTGGAGCCTGTTTCAGCCATCCCTGAATCTGAATTGGCAGCAATCAGGAAGGCCTGTCTCGGTCTCTCCTCGACCATTTGGAACGCTGCTGCCAGATCAACCAGCACCACACAGTACTTACCCACAGACCTCCTCCTTGCAGGCGCCCAGCGGAAAAGGGCCACAGGACCGTGCAGCAAGACTGGCAGCCACAGCCCTTCCAGCATCACTCGTCTGTCTTTCCGCACGGAAACTTCCGCTGCAGAGAACCGTATTGGCCTCAGATGAGGGGTTAAAGTGGGAGCCCTTTGGAAAGCAGTCAGCCTAGTCAGAGGCCATCTTGCTCACCCCACATACACTAATTCGCCAAAAACTTTTCTAAATTAGAATGTACATTTTCAGAAGACTTTGTGACTTGAGTCTTGTGTATTCACACCGGATTTTTTCTTAATAAATCACTGTGTTCATCATTATCATCATCATCATCAAATGCATATGGTAATTGAAGGTAATGAGAACGATATATTCAAGAATACTTTGAGTTGTTAAATGAAAAGCTATGACGTTACCAGGCGTGAAGGACAGAAATATCAGATCTTAAATATTGTGACATGAATATTGTGTCAAAAATATTGTGATTACCCAATAATTGTGGAACACAATATCTAAGGTTGAATGTTTTTTGTATATAAAATAGTTTTTAAGACTTTTGTTACATTTAATATTGTTTACTTTAATATACTTGTCATAAATAGCATTTTTATTAATTTAATATGTAATAGTATATTTATTTTACGTATTAGTATAGTTGTTAATAATCTATTAAAATGTAGTTCGCAATTTTAAATGTGTTGTTTACATTTTTTAATTTAATTAATAATTCATAATGTAGTAGTGGTTTGGGGTGTTTCTAGGAGAATATAGTGGGAAGTTAATTGAATTCAAAATGTTATTTTAATATTAATTATTGTTAATTAAATATGTAACTGAATATTAATTATGTAAATTGTTATTTTATGTATTTAAGATTAATTTATTAATTATATATTGTTGATTTTGTTAAATGTATATTAGTAATTTATATTTTAGTAACATGTTAAGTTTGAAGGGGAACAGAGTGGGAAGTTAACTAAATGATAATAAAATGTAATGTTTATATTAATTATTTTTTGTTGTAAATTGCATTTTAATTGATTATTGATTCTTTTAATATGCTTAATTATTTAAATATTATGTTCATTTAATTTGTATTTGTAAATTATATTTATGATGTATTTTTTAACTTTGATACTTTTGTAGAAATTTATATTGTTGGGCTTGTGGGGGAATAGGGTGGAAATGTATTGAAATTATATATTTTGTATTCAATTGTTAATCCTAATTTATTTTTAACTGATAATTAATTATGTATATTTTGCATTGTTTAATTATTATGTACATATTTGTTATATTTGACTTATTTATACATTTATTGCTACATGCGTTATTAAATATATTATAAAATGTTTCTTTTTTCCACTTGTTTTCTTTAAGAATATTTTCATTTACATTTGTTTTATTTACTATCTTTCAGGGGTGTTTGTGGTTTTTTGTGTTGTACGAAAGGAAGTGAATTTAATTTTAGTCATTAATTAATTTATTTTCTTAAAATTATTTTGTTTTTATTTATGAAAATCTATTTTATATGCATTTTCATATAAAATGTATTGCGAAAGTTCAAAACCTTCCCTACTGTTGCACACATTTGAGTGGAAATAGTACGTTTAAACCCTCCGAATTTCAGCTACTTTCCCAACTGTTGTTTAGAATGGAGTGAGAATAGTACATCTAACCCCTCCTAAGTCCAAGTAAATAGAGTGTCTTTTTGAGTAGTGAAAAGAGGTTATTGAAGGCAGCCCATGGATTATATCAAAGATAAGACCAATCAGTGACTATTTCCATTGCAATGGTTTCTTAGCTCATGTTACTAAAGACAAACCCTGATGAAAGACAGGATGGTTGTCCAACTGTTATCCTACTCCTGGCTGTGAAAGCTCTGGTTTTAAGTTATTACTTGTGCTTATTAAAGCTCTCCTATTGTGTTAGATGAGAAAAAATTGTGTGTGTCTGGATCCACCTATTGTTGCTTAGGCTGGAGTGGGAATAAGAAACCTAACCCCTCCATAGACCAACACTTTCCCTACTCTTGCAAGTATAGCAAATCGAACCCCTCTGAAGTCCAACATTTTCTCAGCTGTTGCTTGGACTGGATTGGGAATGGTAAATCTAACCCCTCATCCTCCTGGACCTATCAGCAGCCTTCAACACCACCTACCACCACACACTAGCCACCAGGCTCCATGATGCCAGCATCCAAGGAACAGCCTTAGACTGGATACGATCTTTCCTCTCAGGCACAACACAGAGAATAAGACTTCCATCCTTCCTCTCGGAACCGACAGAGATCAGATGCGAAATACCCCAAGGATCCTCCCTCAGCCTCACACTATTGAACGTCTACATGACCCCCCTCGCAACCATCGTCAGAAGCCACAGACTCAACATCGTCTCCTATGCTGATGACACTCAGCTCATCCTCTCCCTCACCAAAGAACCCAACATCACCAGGCGCAATTTTCAAGAAGGGAATAAAGCCGTCGCTACCAGGATGAGCAACAGCTGCTTGAATTTAAACTCTGAGAAAACAGAGGTCCTTATCCTTGGTTCCACCCCCTCTGCATGGAACAACACCTGGTGGCCCCCGGAAACCCACCCACCCCAATGGACCACGCATGCAATCTCAATATCATACTCAACTCTTCACTCACCATGAATCGCCAGATCAACGCTGTTTCTTTCACATGCTTCAACATCCTCCGCATACTTTGCAAGACTTTCAAGTGGATCCCCGCAACTCCAGGAAGACCGTCACCCACACACTCTTCACCAGCAGACTGGACCACGGAAACGCTCTCTCTATGCTGGAATCAACATAGAACTTCTCCGCAAACTCCGGGCCATCCAGAACGCTGCAGCCAGATTTATCAGCAACATCCTACGACATGACCACGCAACTCAACACCTCCACAATCTCCACTGGCTCCCCGTCAAAAGAAGAATAACCTTCAAACTACTCACACACGCCTACACAGCCCTCCACAACACCGGACCCCAATACCTCAATGAACAAATCTCCTTCCACGCCCCCAAGAGAAACCTTCGCTTAGCCGACTTACCCCTAGCCACCGTCCCCTGTTTCTACAGGGCCAGATGAGGTGTTAGATCCTGCTCCTATCTCGCAGCCAAGACCTGGAACGAACTCCCCCTTCAGAACCGACGAAGCTCGACACTGCACAAGTTTAGAAAGACCACAACGGAGCTAATCACACCCCCTCCCTCAGCTCCTTGAGACCCTCACGGGTGAGTAGTGCGCTTCAGAAACCTTGATTGATTGATTGAAGTTCAGCACTTTCCTACTGTTGCCTAGACTGGTTTAGGAAGTTTAACCATTCCGAAGTCCAACACTTTCCTATTGTTGCGTACATTGGAGTGGAAATAGTAAATTCCACCTCTCTGAAGACCAGCGCTTTCCATTCTGTTGCTTAGACTGGAGTCGGAATACTAAACAAAACTCTTCGAAAGTGTAACTCTTTACCTATTGTTGCTTAACCTACAGTGGAAATAGTAAATCTAACCACTCTGAAGTCCCACATGTTTCCTAATGTTGGTTAGAGTAGATTTATATCAATATATTGTTTAATTGTATTTGTTTCTATTTTTTAATATTTTTATATTATTTTCAGGAAATTGTTTTTTAAATTATTTTTTATATTTATTACATACCTTTACTTGAAATTTAAAAAAAACGTTTTACAACTATTTTCTTGTTTCTGTCACTATTATTTCTGAATGTATTTAATTGTTAATATATTAATATGCTGTTCAAAAATATATATATGCGATATTAGTTGCATATTTATTAGAAATAATTAAATACAACAATTTTTAGCTAATTGTCACTTTATTTTACGGTTACTATTTAAAATTATAAATATATATATATATATATATATATATATATATATATATATATATATATATATATACATATACATATATATATATAATCTACTCTACTGGTGGTCGCCAGTAGATAGTTACAGTTACAACCTAGTTTCCATAGGAAATCTCAAAATTCTATTTTGAATAACTTTGGCGCCGGTTGACGAATCCTCGCGAAATTTTGAAAACAAATGGGGCGCTCCGTTCAGCTCCTACCCTGAAGGTCTCGGGGTGATTCGTCAAGCGGGGGCTGAGAAAAAGGGGGGGTCCCAAAACACGTCTTCCCCATGCATTTTTCCATAGGACCTTTAGTCGCAGCTACAGCCAGAACGGCTGAACAGAATTACGTGAAATTTGGCAGAGAGGTAGCCATAAGGTCAAGGAAGTGCCTTTTGCAGGTCTGGTGTAAATCTGTTCAGTATTTCCCGAGAAAATAGCATTTAAAAGCATATCAATATCTATACGCGCGCACCGTGCGCGCACAGTGCGCGCACCATGCCGTGCGCGAGCGCAATTCTGATTGGTTGTTAGATGTCGGTAAACATTCGAATCGGTCGAAACCAGGAAGTGTCGTCCGCCATTTTGTCTCGCAGTCTGAGGGGGTGAAAAAAAAAAGGTGGAGAACGTGAAAAGGGGGCAGAGTGGACAGTTCCTGACCCCCTAGCCTTGGTCAGGGGGTCACAGAAGGACCCCCAAGGGAGAAAAAAAAAAAAAAATCGCGAGGTGCGCGCACCGCGCGTGCACGGCACGCACTGCGAACCGTGGGTGCTCGGTGCGCGAAGCGCACCGAGTGCCCACAGTGCGCGCACGGTGTGCGAAGTGCACCTTGCGCGCACAGTGCGCGCACGGTGCGCGCACGGTGAAAAACCTGAAAAAAAATATATAATAAATACATAACTTAGCATTTAAAAAAACGTACAAATTCACTGAAAAAAACATAGGTTTAACACACGTTATAGTTACGAATTAGCATTTAAAAACCCTTGCAAATTCACTTAAAAAAACATAGGTTTCACACATGTTATAGTTAGCTGGACATTTCACTCGTAAAAAACCAATGAAATTCCCCCGTTATAGTTAGTGCAGGCAACTATAACTCACGCGACCGCAATCCTCTGCTGATGACGTCAGATATTACATCACTGATGACATATGTGTCTTTATGAAAAATAAATATTTGTAATATATGTATAGCTAAAGATTAATGGAAGAAGACATGGGTAAATAAGTGTCTAAATACAGTGATGTAATATCTGACGTCATCAGCAGAGGATTGCGGTCGCGTGAGTTATAGTTGCCTGCACTAACTATAACGGGGGAATTTCATTGGTTTTTTACGAGTAAAATGTCCAGCTAATTATAACGTGTGTGAAACCTATGGTTTTTTAAGTGAATATATATATATATATATATATATATATATATATATATATATATATATATATATATATATATATATATATATATATATGCTGGAGATGAGGTTTTATTTCAGAGTCCAGCCTACTTCCATTTCCCTAATGTTTCGGCACCAATAGCCTTGATCACAGGTGGAAGTGAGTCATAGTGATTACAAAGTGCGTTTGTGCATGCTTTAAAGGTACTTGGTCACATGACTGAGTATTGAAAATACAATTCCCACAGTGCATTTAGAATCCATTCGAGTAGACGTTCTGGAAGTCCTCTTTTATTTGTTTGCAATAATTCAAAAATTCTTACTTGGTAATGACACTGATTTAAAGTGGGGTTTTATCATGGAAAACAGTCAGGTGAGTTAGTTTATTATGCGTAGTGCTGTTAATCTACACATTTTCTGTGCATTTAGTGGTGCTTTGATGGGCTGCTCCGTGCCCATTGCCTCGAGGCTGCCCTGAAGGGTTGGGGGCTCCAGAACCGGAGAATGCAGTGTGAATATATTTATATATATATATAACAAATCCAGTTGGCCGCACACTGCTCGTCACACCAGCAAGTTGCCCCAAGGAATTCTGGTAGATGTAGTGGCGACGGCGAGTACGCCTATGCCACAGTGTTTGAAAAAAAGTATGTGCCGCATTAGCCATCCCTGGACACGTGTTTCGAGGTAGTTGCCTCTCGTCAGCAGGGAGTAGGTAAGTGTAAAGGGGTGCCGCGTGGACTGCCAATAACGTAAAAACAGGTAGAGTACCTCTCATGGCGCGCAGGAGCTGGTCCAGAGCTCGTCAGCCCAAATGGCTCAAGGGAGCCTTTATATAACAAATCCAGTTGGCCGCACACTGCTCGTCACACCAGCAAGTTGCCCCAAGGAATTCTGGTAGATGTAGTGGCGACGGCGAGTACGCCTATGCCACAGTGTTTGAAAAAAAGTATGTGTCGCATTAGCCCTCCCTGGACACGTGTTTCGAGGTAGTTGCCTCTCGTCAGCAGGGAGTAGGTAAGTGTAAAGGGGTGCCGCGTGGACTGCCAATAACGTAAAAACAGGTAGAGTACCTCTCATGGCGCACAGGTGCTGGTCCAGAGCTCGTCAGCCCAAATGGCTCAAGGGAGCCTTTATATAACAAATCCAGTTGGCTGCACACTGCTCGTCACACCAGCAAGTTGCCCCAAGGAATTCTGGTAGATGTAGTGGCGACAGCGAGTACGCCTATGCCACAGTGTTTGAAAAAAAGTATGTGTCGCATTAGCCATCCCTGGACACGTGTTTCGAGGTAGTTGCCTCTCGTCAGCAGGGAGTAGGTAAGTGTAAAGGGGTGCCGCGTGGACTGCCAATAACGTAAAAACAGGTAGAGTACCTCTCATGGCGCGCAGGTGCTGGTCCAGAGCTCGTCAGCCCAAATGGCTCAAGGGAGCCTTTATATAACAAGTCCAGTTGGCCGCACACTGCTCATCACACCAGCAAGTTGCCCCAAGGAATTCTGGTAGATGTAGTGGCGACGGCGAGTACGCCTATGCCACAGTGTTTGAAAAAAAGTATGTGTCGCATTATCCATCCCTGGACACGTGTTTCGAGGTAGTTGCCTCTCGTCAGCAGGGAGTAGGTAAGTGTAAAGGGGTGCCGCGTGGACTGCCAATAACGTAAAAACAGGTAGAGTACCTCTCATGGCGCGCATGTGCTGGTCCAGAGCTCGTCAGCCCAAATGGCTCAAGGGAGCCTTTATATAACAAATCCAGTTGGCCGCACACTGCTCGTCACACCAGCAAGTTGCCCCAAGGAATTCTGGTAGATGTAGTAGCGACGGCGAGTACGCCTATGCCACAGTGTTTGAAAAAAAGTATGTGTCGCATTAGCCATCCCTGGACACGTGTTTTGAGGTAGTTGCCTCTCGTCAGCAGGGAGTAGGTAAGTGTAAAGGGGTGCCGCGTGGGCTGCCAATAACGTAAAAACAGGTAGAGTGCCTCTCATGGCGCGCAGGTGCTGGTCCAGAGCTCATCAGCCCAAATGGCTCAAGGGAACCTTTATATAACAAATCCAGTTGGCCGCACACTGCTCGTCACACCAGCAAGTTGCCCCAAGGAATTCTGGTAGATGTAGTGGCGACGGCGAGTACGCCTATGCCACAGTGTTTTAAAAAAAAGTATGTGTCGCATTAGCCATCCCTAGACACGTGTTTCGAGGTAGTTGCCTCTCGTCAGCAGGGAGTAGGTAAGTGTAAAGGGGTGCCGGGTGGACTGCCAATAACGTAAAAACAGGTAGAGTACCTCTCATGGCGCGCAGGTGCTGGTCCAGAGCTCGTCAGCCCAAATGGCTCAAGGGAGCCTATATATAACAAATCCAGTTGGCCGCACACTGCTCGTCACACCAGCAAGTTGCCCCAAGGAATTCTGGTAGATGTAGTGGCGACGGCGAGTACGCCTATGCCACAGTGTTTGAAAAAAAGTATGTGTCGCATTAGCCATCCCTGGACACGTGTTTCGAGGTAGTTGCCTCTCGTCAGCAGGGAGTAGGTAAGTGTAAAGGGGTGCCCCGTGGACTGCCAATAATGTAAAAACAGGTAGAGTACCTCTCATGGCGTGCAGGTGCTGGTCCAGAGCTCGTCAGCCCAAATGGCTCAAGGGAGCCTTTATATAACAAATCCAGTTGGCCGCACACTGCTCGTCACACCAGCAAGTTGCCCCAAGGAATTCTGGTAGATGTAGTGGCGACGGCGAATAAGCCTATGCCACAGTGTTTGAAAAAAAGTATGTGTCGCATTAGCCATCCCTGGACACGTGTTTCGAGGTAGTTGCCTCTCGTCAGCAGGGAGTAGGTAAGTGTAAAGGGGTGCCGCGTGGACTGCCAATAACGTAAAAACAGGTAGAGTACCTCTCATGGCGCGCAGGTGCTGGTCCAGAGCTCGTCAGCCCAAATGGCTCAAGGGAGCCTTTATATAACAAATCCAGTTGGCCGCACACTGCTCGTCACGCGGTGTGCAAAGTGCACCGTGCGCGCACGGTGCGCGCACGGTGAAAAACCTGAAAAAAAAAAATTATAAATACATAACTTAGCATTTAAAATACCGCACAAATTCACTGAAAAAACCATAGGTTTCACACACGTTATAGTTAAGAATTAGCATTTAAAAAACCTTGCAAATTCACTTAAAAAACCATAGGTTTCACACATGTTATAGTTAGCTGGACATTTCACTCGTAAAAAATCAATGAAATTCCCCCGTTATAGTTAGTGCAGGCAACTATAACTCACGCGACCGCAATCCTCTGCTGATGACATCAGATATTACATCACTGATGACATATGTGTCCTTATGAAAAATAAATATTTGTAATATATGTATAGCTAAAGATTAATGGAAGAAGACATGGGTAAATAAGTGTCTAAATACAGTGATGTAAAATCTGACGTCATCAGCAGAGGATTGCGGTCGCGTGAGTTATAGTTGCCTGCACTAACTGTAACGGGGGAATTTCATTGGTTTTTTACGAGTGAAATGTCCAGCTAACTATAACATGTGTGAAACCTATGGTTTTTTAGTGAATATATATATAACCTGATGTTCCGCTTACAATGCGTGATCCAGCACAAAAAGACCAGACGGATACGGACAGCCATTCAGCGCAACATGCCATGACGCGTTTCTGCCCTTCCCAAGGGCCTTGATCACATGACACAGTGAAAGGCAATACATTGGTTTAAGTAGTTTGAGCATGACGACAAATTCATTGGATACAGAGGCATACAAACATGATGAAAATAGAAGACATATTCACTTAGAGAACTACAAATCTGTCTTTTTCTTTCCTAGTTCCACTTTAAATCTTTTTAAAGGGCGGAAATGTGCAAAATATTGCAGTAGAATCTCTATTGAGAGTCCATAATATTAGTTAAATACATAAATGACTAAGTCATACACAATTTCTGATTAAATCTACCATCCTGCATATTAATATCCAAAATGTCGTCCATAATTAAATCAATGTAGAAGAAGTAAAATTAAAGTGCAAATTAGTGCAAAATAGTGCAAATGGTGAATAAAATATAAACAAGATATATTTCTTGTATTTTTCTCTAAGCAGCATAAATGCCAGTACAAAGCTCATTTATGGTACAATCAAAACCCAGTATATCCGTTAAATACATCAAAATATTACTGGCTAATAAAGTACAGGAAAAGAAAAGAAAAGCAGAAAAGAAGGGATTAGAAGGAGAAGGGAGAGGGAAGAAATGAAAGGAAAGGAGGGGAAGGGAGGGGAAAAGGGAAGAAGAAGAAGAAAAGAGGATAAAGGATAGAAACGGCCATGTGAGTATAGTTGAAAACAAACTGGATCCCCAGCGATGTGTTATTCAAGAAACAGAAAAACTCAGGCAACCTAATAAAGTGCAAGTGCCAAGCCTAATAATAGATGGTGGTGGTCTCCCTCACTTTGGAACTTTATTGATTGGCGGTATGAATACCCAGAAGTTCAATATGGGAAATATGGTATAATGTAAATATAAATAGTGACCATCAAATAACAGGCTAGAGATAAAATAAAATATCCCCCTATTGGCCTATAAGAAACCTACACATATATATCGCCTGATGTATACACAATAAATATTAAATAAATACATACATTAAATCTAAAATTGATTAAATATACTAAATATTCACATGTGTAACAGTTCATATAAAATTATGTAAAATAGTCTCTAAAATACTCATAGATAATCATTAAATATAAATACTAATATAAAATTCCCCCAATCAAAGGGGATCCATAAATAACTTGCCAAAACTATAAAATGTTCCTTATTAAGATCTTATAATACAGTGCTGTTCGAGTTATAGACTGTTTTAATACTAAAGGCATGTAAACAGGTCCTCAGTAACGTCGAGACCATTCGGTTGTTTTGTATTTAATTCTAATATGTATCTGGTCTCAAGTTGGCGCAATTTACCTTCTCTATTGCCCCCTCTTCTACTAGCTGGAACACAAATGATCACAAAATATCTTAAATAACGGCTTCTAGAATCATGTTTAGATTTAAAATGCCTTGCCATCGGATAAGTATTATCTTGATTGTTAATCGCCCTAAGGTGTTGCAATATTCTTTTATGTACTTGGAGCTTCGTGCTACCTACATATAATAAATTGCATGAGCATGACAGTACATAGATGGCATATTCTGTTTTGCATGTCAGTAATCTGTTGATCTTGTGATCTTTTTGATCGAACGTCGTAAAATAAGATGTTTTATTCTTGCCATGCTGACATGATTTACAGTGGAAGAAGCCTGTTTGCGTTTGTAACCAATTCGCAGACTCAATTACTTCAGGACTTGTTCTAAAGAGTTCATCTCGCATGGAACGTCCTCTGCTGTAGGTTATAGAGGGCCTTTTAGGTAATCCGGGGCCTATTGTGGGGTCACTTAAGATCAAAGGCCAGTTCCTCTTTATGATGGATTCGACCTTCTTGTGTTGGTGGCTATATTGGACAATGAATCTAAATTCCTTTTGACTTACATCTCTATTGGCATCACTACTGGTATCTGTCATATTGTTCCCAGCTGTTGATTTACGATGGAGCTTGGTTTCTAGTTTTTGTTCTCAATAAACACCTCTGTGTCTAAAAACTCACTGAGGTAGTGCTGATATTAGCAGTGAAGTGCAGGTTAAGTTTGTTTACATTAATTGCCTGCACAAATTCTTGAGCTGTATCCAAGCTACCATCCCAAACAATAAACAAGTCATCGATAAATCGTAACCATGCCTTAACATTGTAAGTCATAGCCTTCTTGTGTTCCGTCATGAGGACCAGCTCCTCCCACCAGCCCATGTGTAAACATGCATAGCTTGGGGAGAAGCTGGCCCCCATCGCAACACCTCTTAACTGTCTGTAAAGAAGGCCATGAAACATAAAGATGTTGTTATTCAAGCACAAATCAACCATTTCAAGTAACATTTTTTGTGATTCAACATTTTACCCATAGATTTTTCCAAAAAGAAATCAAGTGCTCTCAACCCATCTGCATGCTTGATACTCGTATAAAGTGAGCTGACATCAAGAGCAATCAATAAAAAACTTTGTTCCCATACAAGATTCTTAATGTTGCGTAGAAAGTCACTTGTGTCACTCACATACGATGGGAGGGCTTTCACCAGATTCTGAAGATAAAAATCCACAGATTGGGATACATGTTCGAGACCCCCATTTCTCGCTGAGATAATAGGTCTTCCTGGAGGATTTACCGAGTCTTTGTGTATCTTGGGCAAAAAATAAATGGTTGGTACCACAGGAAAATTGTTCTTTAGAAATTTAAACTCATGTCCAGTAATTAGACCCTCTGATTTCCAAGTTGACAGCTTTTTATAAAAAGTTGATACATTGCTTTTAACTCAGTTCCATAACATCTTGTGTAGCATTCTCTATCACTTAGCTGATTGTAGGCTTCTTTGATATATTTGTCTTTGGTCATTAAAACAATATTTCCACCCTTGTCAGAAGCTCGAATTACGATTTATATGTATATATATATATTATGTGTGTATATTGAGAAAACCAAAGGTTACAGGGTAAAGTTAGGCTCAGGTGTCACTTGTACAAAACCAGTGAAAGTTAGCAGTTATAGTTAGTTTGGCTACCTATAACTCACACCCCCCATAATACACTGCTTATGACCTCACATATTACATCACTCATGACATGGTCAGTGACATCACTGATGGCCTCGCTGATGAAATTATCCACAGAATCACTGACGGACCCACGCACACCCCCATAGAACCTTTCATATACACACGCCCACTCCCACACAACCATTCACAAACCCATTCACAGACCCATACCAGTACTTACACACCCACTCACTGATTGCCACTCCAAGGACCCTCAGCAACCAAGAGGACTTCATCCCCCAACCAGCAGCGTGCCAAGAGGTGAGCTTGTAGAGTGGAACAGAAAAGGGGCAGGGCCTCCAGCAACTTCGGGTCTGTTTATTTTTTTCTTGGTGGATAACGGGAAGGAGGGCTGCGTGAACCCCCCCTTCTCTTTGCCAATTTTGGTGACCTCATTCCCCAGGGCCAGGCTATTTGGAATGAGGGAGGGAGCCACACGGACCACTACCGGGGCCAATTTCAACCCCAGGGACCCCATCGCTGGGGCCCTGGTCGCTTCTTTATTTGTATTTCTTTTTAAAACAGGGGAGGATGGTTGTGTAGTTCCCGTCCCCAGGCCAATTTCAGCCTTGTGGAACCCATCTTCTGGGGGCCAGCCTTTAAAAAAAACTTTACATTATTAATAGAGAAGGGGGCCGGGTACCCCCCTCTGTAGGTGGATTCTGGCCCTAGTCACCCCATCCCTCTGGGCCTGGCCATTTACAGGTGGTGAGGGGGGCTGTGCCGCCCCCTCCCCAGGCCAAATTGGGTGCTAGAGACCCCATCACCCAGGGCCTGACCATTTAATGTGGGTGGTTCTAGGACACCCACTCACCACTGTGACCACGGGGGCCTCAAGGCTTCCGACTCCAAGCATCGTGTGGGAGCCAGCATTGCTTTTGGACATAGGGAGCTGCTGAACAGGCAGTTCCCTCTATCCAAAGGCCATTATACTCTGCTTTTAGCAAGCAAGAGCATTTTTTATGCTTTTGTTTGCTGAAAGCGGAGCAGCGGTGAGGCTCCCAACAAGCCATAGCAAACTGCAAGGTTCCGGGTGTGGGCAACCTGGGACACTGCTGGAGCCAGCCCTAATGGGTGGGGGTCCCCAGGGCCATTTCTGGCTCCAGGATGGGAGCCACACATGCCCCTCCTTTTTTGTTATTTTCCCCAGGGAGGTGGTGGTTCCTGGGGCTGCAGGAGGGGGTCCGCATGGCCCCCCTGCTTTTTTAAAAATTAAAGCTCTGGGAAGGTGGCAGCCCCCGGAACTGCATTTGGGCCCACGAGGCCCCAATGCATTACTTTAAGAAAAGCCCCAGGAGGTGGTGGTCCCCGAGGCTGGGGGGGGTCCTAGAGGATCATCCGTACTAAAATTAAAGAAGCTGCAAGGAGGTGGCGGTCCTGGGGCACCCAAGAAGACCATATGGGCCTCCCCCGCATTCATTAGTAAAGAAGCTCTGGGGAGGTTGCGGTCCCCGGGGCATAATAAACTCCAGTAGGGGGGCTGATGCGCCACTCTCCGTTATTTACACAATGCCCCCGGGACCTGGCCCACCTGTGGTCAAATTAATAATGAAGCACAGGAGCAAGCATTTAAAAAAAAAAATTCAGTGGGATTCACAGATCCGGTGTGACTCCTCACAAAATGTAAAACAAAAATGCTTTTAACCCGTTGCGGGGTCCATGTGGGACCCCCCCACCAAATCTAGGTGGTCAGGGTATTCCTACCTTGCCCCCTTTCTTTATTTTTTACTTTTTATGTGGGACTCAGCTTAAAGCCGAGTCCCAAGATCACTGCCAACACTTCCTGGTTGAATATATACATAAAGCCTACTTGTTCATGATTGCATCACCCGGCTTCATTTTGAATTAATTGAAATTGAGATGAAGTACATTCAAAAAATGTATTAAACACTTGGCAACAATGACTATATAATAAAGATATTTTTATGGCATACATAAATATACAGCATTAAATATTACATACATTAATGTAGGTTATTTTATCTATATGCTGATGATTGTAGGATGGTTCTTAGAAATTGAATGGTATCATTTTATAATTTATGGTATATTATTTTAGGCTGAATCCTGGTACTGTGAGCACTTTATGAACTTTATATTTTATGATGTACATGAGTACGGTTTTGCCATATTATGCGATATTTATTGATTTCGTATGCATATTCAAACTAATTTAATCTCCAATCATTACAAAGGCACTTTATTCATATTTTTAATATTTAGTGTTAAAATATGTTAATTGCCTGCTATGTTGAGCGAGCAAGCTAAGTCTGTTTTCACCTTTTTTGCACACGTCACAGGTTACGTTGTAAATAAGGAAAACATATAGTACCTCCATATCGGAGAACAAGGCTAGTTTCAGCCAAAACACGTTCGCCGTCGCATGTCAAATAAATTCTGAGTCCTCACATGGCGTCATTATCCTTTTGTTAAGAGGAAATCGTTTGATATATATCTATATCTTTGTGTATATATTACCTACCGGCAGTCACCAGTAGGTAGTTATAGTTAGGACCTAGTTTCCATAGGAAAATCATTTTTTCTTTTGCCAATATCTTTGGTGCCTTTTGACAAATCTTCGAGACATTTTCAAAACTAATGAGATGGTTGGTTGAACCAACCAGAAGTAGTTTTTATGTATTCAACAAATTGGATATACACAGCAATGACTTTGGTTGTTGATTGTTTTACTGATAGTGTTTTACTACATTTTATTACACCGACAATGTCTACACATATGTAATCTAAATCATCCAATGAATGGTATGAGAGTCTGTCTTCTATTGTAATATATTGTTTTTTTCACGTGAACACGGTTAAGGGTGTTAAAATAGCACTTTGAAACGCAGGGCAGTCATGTGATCAAGACAGTGATCAAACGGTCGAAACGCATCATGGACGTAAGGCATGCAGTCTAGGTTAATCTTGAAAAATATGCTACCTGAATAAAGCACTTGCAAATCGAATTCATCGAGTGGTCCATCTCTATGTTGCAACGCGGAGGTTGCTGAGCACATAGAATTGGTTTACATTTCATCTGTTTCAGACGGCGGCTGTTTCCGATCTGACAGACCCCCTTCCCCTAAGCGGCAAGAAGGTTCACAGTCGTTATCGCTGACGCGTAATAGTTTTTTTTTTTTTCCCAAAACCCTTATTGTTACTTCAAAGTGTACACTGCTATTCAGCCAACAACCCGGAGGCAGGCAGCATGGTTACGTGGCGGCACGCCGCCGAGGCTCATCCACATCGTACTTCTAAGCAAAATATCCAAAGTAAGAAGATGCACGATTCGCAACAACAACAACTTAAAGCGACAGTCGAGGAACAGTAGCATACGTGAAATACCAATACCCCTTTCGTTACCGACACGTTACCCACGCAGTGCCGCAGCTGCGGAAACACCAGTCAACCCATTCATTCACAGCGCAGCCCAGCCTCCAGTGCAACTACGGGCAATGCAGCACTTTCCACCGTCGGTTGCCGCCGCCATGCAGACCCAAATCGCACCCATGTCAGACCACCAATCCAACCGCACATGGTCTCAGTCTTCGCCAGTCGCACCCGTCCTCGCCAGCCAGTCCACCAACGGCTGCCAAATATCCACAGGTCGTGAGCGCTGCGGCAACTGGTCCCAGTAAGCAGTGAGTTGTTCCTTGCAGTACATCGCGGACCTAACCCATCCCGCAACAGTCGGCGGGGCCTTCCTCTTCCAGTGTATCGCCAGTTGAAGCTTGGCGAGCAATAAGAGAAGAGCCACCAGGCGGCGCGACGCAGTGGGTATATGCTTGACGAAACCCAGGAGGGCCACCAGTGGGTCCGGAACAAGAGCCATGCCCACAATTTCACCTACGGATTTTATAATAGCGTTCCAGAACCTATTTATGGGTCCACACGTCCTTACAAGATGGAAGAACGCAGCGTCCCCTTCGCCACATCTCCAACACTTCGCGTCAGCCTGCAGTCCCATTTTGAAAAGTTGTATAGGTGTACGGTACGTCTTGTGCAGGTAGTTGAAGTGTACCAGCCGCAGTCTATAGTTAGCCGACAATTGCTCAAGTTGGGCGCAACAGAATTCCCACTGCTTTTCCGTGATGCGTAAGCCTGTTTCCCCCTCCCACAGTGTCCTGGAATCCACGTGCGCAAAGGGTGTCGCGTGCTGTGTAGCCCTATATATGCGTGTTATTAATTTCCGCGAGGAGGAGTTTGATAGCACGTCCTCCAAGGCCGCCAGCGACGGCGGGGCCTCCGGGAACGTAGGGTACTTCTGTTTACAGGCCGACCGTAATTGATAGTACAGTAGCTGCTCCGATGCCGTCGGTTCAGAAGCCGCGGCCATACCATGTAGTGTAATGAAAGTATCCTCCGGATACAGGTCACCTGCCACTGTCAGCCCACACGCACGGGCCCGGCGCGCCACCGCCACGTCCGTCAATGGACCCAACAGGGGATTGCCATCTAAAGGCATGCTCGGGGCATAGAGATCAGAAATGCCTGCGCGCTTTGCAATGCCCGCCCAGGCCCAGCGCACTATCTCCACAGTGTCAATGTCTTCCCCAGGTCGTTTGTATTTCTGGTACACCGCTGTCCGTAGCGGGCAGGGTGCCGCCACGTCCATCTCTATCGCCACGTGTGGCTGGTAGGGAATCGGGTGATGCCAATAGTGCAAATATTGTGCCTGCGCGCTGTACGCATACAGCTCGAAGTCCGGGGCTGCGAGGCCCCCCTGACGGAAGGGAAGTGTAAGGAGGTTCCAAGCCACTCTAGGCTGCCTTCCCGCCCAGACCAGTTCGATCACGGCCGAGCGAAGGCGGCAAAAGAATGCCTTTGTGAGCGGTAAAGGGATATTTACAAATAGATATAGGAATTTAGGCACTACGACCATTTTTGCGATAGCAATGCGGCCCAACATAGAAAGCGGCAGCGTCTTCCATCTCTTCACCTTGGTCTCCAGCCACTCCATGGCCATCCCAAAATTAGACAGCCAGACGTCCTGAATTGAGCGACTGATCCTAATACCTAGGTACTTGACCTCGTCAGTGGCCCATTCGATCGGGAATTCCGTATGGCACACGGCCGTGCCGTCCGTCAGCGGTAGCATCACCGACTTTGACCAGTTTATATCTATGACGGTGAGGCCACTATAGCGTATTACCTCTCTCATCAACGGATCAAAGTTCTCTGACGGGTTCAACATGTATATAGTAAGATCGTCAGCGTACATCGATATTAACAGTCCACGCGACGTGAAGCCAATGCTGCGCTGAGTGTGGTGTTGCCTCAAACGAGCCGCCAGTGGCTCCGTGGCGATAGCAAAGAGTAACGGCGAAAGCGGGCACCCCTGTCGAGTCCCTCTGGTTATGCGTATAGGTGCAGACGTTTGACCATTCACCCGCACTCTTGCCGTCGGGTCATTATAAAGTACGCCGATGCGCCTGGCAAAGGGCGGGCTAAAACCCATTCGGGTAAATAGCATCCGCAAGAACTTCCACTCCAGGGAGTCAAACGCTTTGGTCGCGTCCAATAACGCCGCCGCCGCCTGCACCCTGGGATCCAGGTAGTGTAGGAGCCCAAAAAGCACCCTCAGGTTATGTGAGGTGGACCTCCCCATGACAAAGCCCGACTGATCAGACAGCGCTATCTGTGGCAACATAAATTTCAATCGGTCAGAGAGCAACTTCGCATAGATTTTAGCATCAAGGTTTATCAATGAAAGCGGGCGATAGGAGTCCGGGCTGGTAGGGTCTTTACCCGGTTTGAGTAGCGTGATAATCAGTGCTTCACGCATTGACTGGGGGAGGATGCCCATTTCCACCGCCTCCTCAAATACCTTGTGCAAGCGCGGAACCAAGATATCGGCATATTCTTTGTAGAAGGCCGCCGTCAGCCCATCAGGGCCTGGTGCCTTGCAAGGGGGCAAGCTAGAGATTACTGCCCGTATGTCGTCCGGCGCAAACGGGAGGTCCATATACTGTCTGGCGCTATCATTAAACCACGCCAACGCTATAGTATCTAGGTACTCTCGGAGAACCGTGTCATCCGGATCCACCCTGGAAGTGTATAATTCTCTATAGAAGTCTGTCATGGTGGCGAGTATATCCGGAGGCTCCCTCACCACTCCACCTTCTACACTCTGTATTTCCAGGATGTGGTCCGCCCCACGCGGTGCCTGCAGCAAGTTCGCCAGCGTACGGCCAGCGCGGTCCCCCTCTCCATATCGTCTGGCCTGACAGTCCTTAGACAAATACTCAACCTCACGGTCAGCTTCCTCCTGGTACCTAGTAAGCGTCGATCGAAATGCAGCCCGCACGCTATCAGAAGGCGCCGCAAGCAACGTGGACTCTAGCTGCGCGAGCTCCGTCTCCAGGGAGCGAAGCGTAAGCCGGATGGATCTCAGAACTCCCGTCTTTAGGGACATGCAATACCCTCTCGTGACCACCTTACAGGCCTCCCACAGTGTGCCCGGGGACTTCACAGAGCCCTCATTAAACTCAAAGTACTCCTCCAGCTTTTCGCGGAGACCCTGCTGAAATACCTGGTCGCGCAATGCCCGGGAGGGGAACCGCCAGCTAAACGGTGTAGCATATTTGGAGGGGGTAGCCATTGACAAGAACACCGGAGCATGGTCAGAAAGTGACCGCGGCAGGTGTTCCACCTCTTGTACCGAGGTGTGTAAGTCTCTGGATAACAGCCAGTAGTCTAGCCTGGACCAGGCAGCTCTATGTGCAGTTATGCATGTGCCCGCGCGATCCCCCGGGTGTAATAGCCTCCAGGAATCCACCAGCCCCGCATCTTGTATAATACAGCTGAGCGCCTCCGCCGCTCTAGGATGGTGGTCCCTGGCCGCGCCCTGCCGATCCATCGTGTCGGATAGCACCACATTGTAATCACCTCCCCACAGTACTGCCGCCGGTCCCCGGGTCTGTACCTTATGCTATAAATCTCCATAGAAGGCTGGGTTATCGTAATTTGGGCCATAAACATTCACCAGCACCACTCTCATACCATGCAGCGCCCCCGCAAGGATTATGTATCTGCCGTCAGCATCCCTAATCGTCTCTTGTGTGGTCCATGGAAGCCCTCTTCTGATCAATATCGCCACCCCTCTGGAGTAGTTGGAATACGCCGCATGCACTATCTCTGCCCATCTATGCCGCTGAAGCAGCTGCACCGCATTAGCAGTTAAATGGGTTTCCTGCAGGAGGCAGATGTCTATGTCTTTCCTAAGCAAGTAGGCATGCACCAGCCTGGCCTTGCGACCATCATTCATACCCCGCACATTCCAAGTGAGGCACCTCACGTTCTGCACGGCGACAAGGACATCAGACAACCACGGTCCAGCAGCAGGCCATACCTACGCAGCACGCCACACTCTCCCCACCCACAGACGCGAGGGTCAGACTCCAGCGGCTCGACGAGCAACCCGGCACAGGAGTGAGCACAGCACCTCGTACAAATTGGCGAACAACATTTCAGTGAGTACTGTACAGTAATTGGTAGATCACAGCGATTCCCCTCCTCTTGTTCTTCGCTACCAACCCAACAAACAACCATAACATCATCCAAACACCCAATTCCAGAATCCCCACCCGCGCCAACCCCCCAATCAGGTTGTGCAAAATCCCCCCAGGTCACCCTCCCTACCCCACAAACTTTAGCTAAGGCCATTGGCAGCAACCAATGAATGGGAATCATCCCCTGAGGTGCGCAGGTTGGCCACCTACTAACCCCGTACTTTTGACAGGGCGATCGAGCGCCTGCTTAATGTGCCAGCTCAAGGACCTCCCCCCCTAGATCAAAAAGTCATATTAACAGCAACCCAACCTCCTGGAGGTATCCCCCGATGCCCCCAGCAGTCCCCAGTCTCCAATCCAGCCCATTCAGGCAGGTCATAACGGAACACCAGATACCCATCGGATACAATCATTCAATATCACTTAGCCTGTCCTGGAGAACTGGTCCCTCCGCAGGCGGGTGGTTCTTCTGGTCTCTGGCCAAGTGCTTCGCATACTGGAGGGCTGCCTTCGCATCCACGAAAAAAGAGGGTTTCCCCGGGCCCTGCACCCGGAGCTTGGCAGGGTAGATCAATGAGTACTTCGTGCCCGTTTGTTGGAAAATTTTCTTCGCCGGCATGAATTATCTGCGAGCTGCCTGGACCTGTAGAGTGAAATCCGGGTACAGTGCGATGTGGTTACCCTTGTATTGCACGTCCTTCATGTCTCGTGCCATGCGCAATATAGTGTCCCGGTCCCTGTAGTTCAAGATGCGCGCAATAATGGGCCTGGACGGCGCTCCCGGCTTCGGCCTAGGTCCCAGCGTCCTATGCGCCCTCTCGACTAGGAACATCGGCGAGAGACCCATCCCGAACAAGTCTTTAAGCATCTGCTCAACATACTGCTCCATGTTGGTGATGTCCGTCGATTTTGCCACCCCCGTGACGCGGATGTTGTTGCGCCTCGAGCGCGCCTCCAAGTCCTCGTTTTTTTGCTGTATGAGAGCCAGTACTTTGTCCATGCCCCTCATTTGTGTGACCAGTGCCGACTGGTTCTCTTCCGACTCCGCGACGCGCGTTTCCAACCCTTCCACTCTGCCTTCTTGCTTGTCCATTCGCGTCGTAATACCATCCATGCGCGCCGCTAGCGCGTCCATCTTGCCATCTATTCCCTGCAGGCTCGCCTTTAGTTCCTGAAACATTGACTTGATGTCCACGTCTTGAGAGCCGCCCTGGGCATCCTTCGCAGCTTCAGAGTCCCGAGCGTCTGGGTCCGGTGTTTTTTGTTTAGATTTGTCGAATGTCAGTCTCGGTTGACGGGTATCAGGCTTACCCATTGCTGCCTCACAACGCTAACAATGGAACGGCCCACACGCACGGGCCCGGCGCGCCACCGCCACGTCCGTCAATGGACCCAACAGGGGATTGCCATCTAAAGGCATGCTCGGGGCATAGAGATCAGAAATGCCTGCGCGCTTTGCAATGCCCGCCCAGGCCCAGCGCACTATCTCCACAGTGTCAATGTCTTCCCCAGGTCGTTTGTATTTCTGGTACACCGCTGTCCGTAGCGGGCAGGGTGCCGCCACGTCCATCTCTATCGCCACGTGTGGCTGGTAGGGAATCGGGTGATGCCAATAGTGCAAATATTGTGCCTGCGCGCTGTACGCATACAGCTCGAAGTCCGGGGCTGCGAGGCCCCCCTGACGGAAGGGAAGTGTAAGGAGGTTCCAAGCCACTCTAGGCTGCCTTCCCGCCCAGACCAGTTCGATCACGGCCGAGCGAAGGCGGCAAAAGAATGCCTTTGTGAGCGGTAAAGGGATATTTACAAATAGATATAGGAATTTAGGCACTACGACCATTTTTGCGATAGCAATGCGGCCCAACATAGAAAGCGGCAGCGTCTTCCATCTCTTCACCTTGGTCTCCAGCCACTCCATGGCCATCCCAAAATTAGACAGCCAGACGTCCTGAATTGAGCGACTGATCCTAATACCTAGGTACTTGACCTCGTCAGTGGCCCATTCGATCGGGAATTCCGTATGGCACACGGCCGTGCCGTCCGTCAGCGGTAGCATCACCGACTTTGACCAGTTTATATCTATGACGGTGAGGCCACTATAGCGTATTACCTCTCTCATCAACGGATCAAAGTTCTCTGACGGGTTCAACATGTATATAGTAAGATCGTCAGCGTACATCGATATTAACAGTCCACGCGACGTGAAGCCAATGCTGCGCTGAGTGTGGTGTTGCCTCAAACGAGCCGCCAGTGGCTCCGTGGCGATAGCAAAGAGTAACGGCGAAAGCGGGCACCCCTGTCGAGTCCCTCTGGTTATGCGTATAGGTGCAGACGTTTGACCATTCACCCGCACTCTTGCCGTCGGGTCATTATAAAGTACGCCGATGCGCCTGGCAAAGGGCGGGCTAAAACCCATTCGGGTAAATAGCATCCGCAAGAACTTCCACTCCAGGGAGTCAAACGCTTTGGTCGCGTCCAATAACGCCGCCGCCGCCTGCACCCTGGGATCCAGGTAGTGTAGGAGCCCAAAAAGCACCCTCAGGTTATGTGAGGTGGACCTCCCCATGACAAAGCCCGACTGATCAGACAGCGCTATCTGTGGCAACATAAATTTCAATCGGTCAGAGAGCAACTTCGCATAGATTTTAGCATCAAGGTTTATCAATGAAAGCGGGCGATAGGAGTCCGGGCTGGTAGGGTCTTTACCCGGTTTGAGTAGCGTGATAATCAGTGCTTCACGCATTGACTGGGGGAGGATGCCCATTTCCACCGCCTCCTCAAATACCTTGTGCAAGCGCGGAACCAAGATATCGGCATATTCTTTGTAGAAGGCCGCCGTCAGCCCATCAGGGCCTGGTGCCTTGCAAGGGGGCAAGCTAGAGATTACTGCCCGTATGTCGTCCGGCGCAAACGGGAGGTCCATATACTGTCTGGCGCTATCATTAAACCACGCCAACGCTATAGTATCTAGGTACTCTCGGAGAACCGTGTCATCCGGATCCACCCTGGAAGTGTATAATTCTCTATAGAAGTCTGTCATGGTGGCGAGTATATCCGGAGGCTCCCTCACCACTCCACCTTCTACACTCTGTATTTCCAGGATGTGGTCCGCCCCACGCGGTGCCTGCAGCAAGTTCGCCAGCGTACGGCCAGCGCGGTCCCCCTCTCCATATCGTCTGGCCTGACAGTCCTTAGACAAATACTCAACCTCACGGTCAGCTTCCTCCAGGTACCTAGTAAGCGTCGATCGAAATGCAGCCCGCACGCTATCAGAAGGCGCCGCAAGCAACGTGGACTCTAGCTGCGCGAGCTCCGTCTCCAGGGAGCGAAGCGTAAGCCGGATGGATCTCAGAACTCCCGTCTTTAGGGACATGCAATACCCTCTCGTGACCACCTTACAGGCCTCCCACAGTGTGCCCGGGGACTTCACAGAGCCCTCATTAAACTCAAAGTACTCCTCCAGCTTTTCGCGGAGACCCTGCTGAAATACCTGGTCGCGCAATGCCCGGGAGGGGAACCGCCAGCTAAACGGTGTAGCATATTTGGAGGGGGTAGCCATTGACAAGAACACCGGAGCATGGTCAGAAAGTGACCGCGGCAGGTGTTCCACCTCTTGTACCGAGGTGTGTAAGTCTCTGGATAACAGCCAGTAGTCTAGCCTGGACCAGGCAGCTCTATGTGCAGTTATGCATGTGCCCGCGCGATCCCCCGGGTGTAATAGCCTCCAGGAATCCACCAGCCCCGCATCTTGTATAATACAGCTGAGCGCCTCCGCCGCTCTAGGATGGTGGTCCCTGGCCGCGCCCTGCCGATCCATCGTGTCGGATAGCACCACATTGTAATCACCTCCCCACAGTACTGCCGCCGGTCCCCGGGTCTGTACCTTATGCTATAAATCTCCATAGAAGGCTGGGTTATCGTAATTTGGGCCATAAACATTCACCAGCACCACTCTCATACCATGCAGCGCCCCCGCAAGGATTATGTATCTGCCGTCAGCATCCCTAATCGTCTCTTGTGTGGTCCATGGAAGCCCTCTTCTGATCAATATCGCCACCCCTCTGGAGTAGTTGGAATACGCCGCATGCACTATCTCTGCCCATCTATGCCGCTGAAGCAGCTGCACCGCATTAGCAGTTAAATGGGTTTCCTGCAGGAGGCAGATGTCTATGTCTTTCCTAAGCAAGTAGGCATGCACCAGCCTGGCCTTGCGACCATCATTCATACCCCGCACATTCCAAGTGAGGCACCTCACGTTCTGCACGGCGACAAGGACATCAGACAACCACGGTCCAGCAGCAGGCCATACCTACGCAGCACGCCACACTCTCCCCACCCACAGACGTGAGGGTCAGACTCCAGCGGCTCGACGAGCAACCCGGCACAGGAGTGAGCACAGCACCTCGTACAAATTGGCGAACAACATTTCAGTGAGTACTGTACAGTAATTGGTAGATCACAGCGATTCCCCTCCTCTTGTTCTTCGCTACCAACCCAACAAACAACCATAACATCATCCAAACACCCAATTCCAGAATCCCCACCCGCGCCAACCCCCCAATCAGGTTGTGCAAAATCCCCCCAGGTCACCCTCCCTACCCCACAAACTTTAGCTAAGGCCATTGGCAGCAACCAATGAATGGGAATCATCCCCTGAGGTGCGCAGGTTGGCCACCTACTAACCCCGTACTTTTGACAGGGCGATCGAGCGCCTGCTTAATGTGCCAGCTCAAGGACCTCCCCCCCTAGATCAAAAAGTCATATTAACAGCAACCCAACCTCCTGGAGGTATCCCCCGATGCCCCCAGCAGTCCCCAGTCTCCAATCCAGCCCATTCAGGCAGGTCATAACGGAACACCAGATACCCATCGGATACAATCATTCAATATCACTTAGCCTGTCCTGGAGAACTGGTCCCTCCGCAGGCGGGTGGTTCTTCTGGTCTCTGGCCAAGTGCTTCGCATACTGGAGGGCTGCCTTCGCATCCACGAAAAAAGAGGGTTTCCCCGGGCCCTGCACCCGGAGCTTGGCAGGGTAGATCAATGAGTACTTCGTGCCCGTTTGTTGGAAAATTTTCTTCGCCGGCATGAATTATCTGCGAGCTGCCTGGACCTGTAGAGTGAAATCCGGGTACAGTGCGATGTGGTTACCCTTGTATTGCACGTCCTTCATGTCTCGTGCCATGCGCAATATAGTGTCCCGGTCCCTGTAGTTCAAGATGCGCGCAATAATGGGCCTGGACGGCGCTCCCGGCTTCGGCCTAGGTCCCAGCGTCCTATGCGCCCTCTCGACTAGGAACATCGGCGAGAGACCCATCCCGAACAAGTCTTTAAGCATCTGCTCAACATACTGCTCCATGTTGGTGATGTCCGTCGATTTTGCCACCCCCGTGACGCGGATGTTGTTGCGCCTCGAGCGCGCCTCCAAGTCCTCGTTTTTTTGCTGTATGAGAGCCAGTACTTTGTCCATGCCCCTCATTTGTGTGACCAGTGCCGACTGGTTCTCTTCCGACTCCGCGACGCGCGTTTCCAACCCTTCCACTCTGCCTTCTTGCTTGTCCATTCGCGTCGTAATACCATCCATGCGCGCCGCTAGCGCGTCCATCTTGCCATCTATTCCCTGCAGGCTCGCCTTTAGTTCCTGAAACATTGACTTGATGTCCACGTCTTGAGAGCCGCCCTGGGCATCCTTCGCAGCTTCAGAGTCCCGAGCGTCTGGGTCCGGCGTTTTTTGTTTAGATTTGTCGAATGTCAGTCTCGGTTGACGGGTATCAGGTTTCCCCATTGCTGCCTCACAACGCTAACAATGGAACGGAGCAGCAGCAGCCCCGGCGCCACCACCGTCCCCAGATACTCCGCCCCAGGCGTCCACTGAAGCTCGCAAACCGGATGGTCGTTGCCAGCAGTCAGGGCAGGCACCGTCCCTCACGGCAGAGTATGCCTTCCACGGAACAATCCGCTCACCCGGTCCAGCTGCGGCACAGGTCACCAGCCGCAGGCCGCCCCCAGCGCAACCGCTGCGCTTTTGGATTCACAGGTCAGGGCCTCGTGGCTGCACCGCCCGGCCTCAGCAACGCTCCGATCTGGCAAAATGGCGACTCACGCGGCACCTCCCGGGCGGAAACGCCGCCTGCCCTCGTCCCCACAGGCACACTCACCAGCCTCCGAGGGGCCACGGCTCAGCAACGTACAGTCTCCGGGACCGGGCAGCGGGCACACCTCCCCCAGCTACATTTGCAGGCAGTCCGCCGTCACGGTGAGCCCTCTCGCAGGCAACAGTACCGTCGCCGTTCCGGGCGCAATGGCCACCCTCCGCCACAGGTCCCGAGGTCCGGCGCAGGTCCCAGCGCTCAAAGGAGAGCAGAGGCGCCCCACAGGCACAGCACGTGTTCCTTCGCCAGGAGGATCGGCACATCAACCCTGGCTCGCGCGATCCCACAGTTTTCCTCTCCAGTCATTGGCGCAGGCCCACGCTCCACGATTTCCGTACGGCCTCTAAGCGCCCCAGGCGCGGGGTCACAGAGCGCCCTCCCGGCACTGAGCCGCAATGACGCCAGCAACGATCCTCAGCACAGGGCACACAGCCCCCGGACCCCAGCGCCCCCCGTGGGGGAAGATCTTGTGAGGCAGCGTGCACCCGGGTCCGGGGCGACCAGCCGCACGCCGCCGGGTAGCACCGCTCCTCTCCGGGCACCAGCCCCACGCTAGTCCCCGGCGTCCACGAGCGTCGCAGGCCCCGCCTCCGGCCGCCTCTCGGCAGGCCGATCGTCGCTGCAGACCCAACCACTGTGGCAGGGATTCCCTCCGGCCGAGCCCCTACACAAGGCGTTCAGGTGGGGACGAGAGAGCCGAGTCCAGGCTCAAGTTGTTCGGATATCTGCCGGATTAATTCACTCGATCGGCGGAGCTGCGGTTTCAGGCAGCCATTCCGCCTCGCAGCCAAGCCACGCCCCCCCGACGCGTAATAGTTAACCCAGAAGGAGCAATTGCCAAGCTTGCCCCCTGCTGCTGTGAATCTCCATTGTCGATCGGCAAGTCAGCACTGCCTCTGGAGTCGGAGGTCTTATGGGACAGAGCGGATTTCACCAAAAGGACAGGTGAGTCAATGTGAGGCATTTGGCAGGTAGTGAGGTCAAACAACGTTTTTTGATGACGGTTGCAGAAGAAGTGATTGAATGAAACGCACCGGATAGCAGGCAGTTGTTCAGGAACTTGATAAAGATGTCCGTAAATGACGCACTGCGTGATCGGGAAGCCGGAGCTGAAGCCCTATTTTTGAATCTCCCTGAAGTTACAAACAATATGAATAGTTTACAAACTGGGGAAAAAGGAGGCATGAGCGATGTAAAAACATTATTAAAAGCATTGGAGAAAAACAGCAAAACAGAGTTAATCAAACGGTGGGAGAAAAAAATCTTTAGAGAAATATCGAGATGCAGGAAAAGTACCAAGGGTTTTGCATGTAATGATTGCTCCCAGCTTTGAGAACTCAAACCCCTTAATGTTGAAGGACTGGGCTGACAACAACCTGCAGGCATCTATGAATATGGTGCTGATTTTAATCAAATATGCCGAAGTAGACCGGGAATCAACTGTGAAAGAAATTGAACGGATCAATGGTATACTGGCTGAAATGGAACAAAAAAAATTGATAATGAAAAGCCGTAAGAAAATAGAAGAACGTCCCAAAAAACATGAGGATGTAATAAAAGCGAGAAAAATATTCAAGTTTGCAAGAGATAAAAGTGATTATGAGTCTGGACGTGTGGTCACATTTTCTAAAAAATTTGACACAGTGAAATGACAACATCTAACCAATACCGTAAAGATAAGCAATGAGACAGTGGGCAGTGCTAGTACAAATGATGGTATTTTCACCTCAGATTTAAGTTCCATTCAAAGCAGCACAGATTCAGATGACAACAACGATCTGCCACATGGTGACAGGGCTATATCAACGACAAACTTCACGCCTGCCGAAGAGCTAAGGGGCATATTATCAAGCACGGTGTTAAAATTATTCCCACTTTCGCTAAAGTGGCGATAATGGGCTTGATAATATGCCGCAGAGAATTCCTATAGAAGCCCATGTTGACACCAGAACATGGGCTTCTATGGGAATTCTCAAGGGCATATTTTCAAGCCCATTATTGCCGCTTTTGGCGGCAGTTTTCTGCTGCTAAAGCGGCGATAATTGTAACGCCGTTTCTTGATAATATGCCCCTAAATTTTTAAAGACAGGACAGAAGACAAACCCTGCACCCTCAAAACTCTCAACATAAACAAGGAGGGGCAGTAACCAAAGAAGAATGGAGAGGAGGAAATCAAACAAGCAGCACAAACACAGAGACAATTCCCAGAAAATGGAGACGGTAGGAACATCATGCGAAAACACAGTCATCAATCTCACCGATATGGAGTTGACAAAGGCAGAAACACAGATACTTGCCTTAGGATTAACTTACTGCCCTGAATGCAACTTTAAATACAAACAGTCCAGCGTTGAAAATTATCCGGAAGTTAAAGTTAATGAAATTCTTTTAACTTAAAAATGCTTCCAATCCTTCCATCTCATGATTCAATGCAGGATGATACTGCAATCCATGGAGTCTTACAAGCCACAGATGTGGCTATAATAACAAAAATGTAATCACTGGAAACCGATAATTATGAATACAACATGTCAACTCAAGATATCATGAAGGAAACTGGCATCAACATCACACAAGCCGCTAAGAGTCCATTCAAACTAACATCAACCTTTGTCCCTATCATGCCTAGGGATGCAATTGACGTATTCAATGACTGGGTCATTAAGGAATTAAAAATGTTCAATCTTGCTGTATACCACAAGCGCCACAAAAGGAAATATCAGGTAACTCAGTATTCTAAGTTGATGAAAATATTTCGGCAAAACAAGGAAATTGTCATCAACAAATCAGACAAGGGAGGAAACATTGTTTTGAGGCCTAAAGATCAATACCTGAAGGAAGCACAGAGACACTTAGAGGACCAAGCGTGCTAAAACAAAAAATTAAACAAACAGTAGGCAATGAATTGTCACAATGGAAATGGAAAGGTCTGCTAACAAAGGATGAGATTAATTTCCTCAAAAGAGAGTTCCCTGTGACACAGGTGTTATATTTCATCCCTAAGGTCCATACAGGGACTGTGCCCATTCCAGGACGACCCATCATTTCTGCCAGGCACAGTCTATTTGAACCCATCTCCAAATACCTGGATCACTTTTTACAAGACTTAGGGGTCTATTGCGATGGCAGGTGGACAGAGTCTGCCCACCACCGCAACGGCAAAAGGGATTGCCCGCCATTGTTGCATGGTGCCTGCCACCTTGTGCATGCAAATGCAGGGGGGTACCTATGTGCACCCCCCAGACCCCCAACATCCTGGGGGCCCACTACGGGCCCCCAACAGTGAAGACCGCATGCATGTTAATATGGATGGCAGTATCTTGCAGACACCACCACCATAATAATCCCCTTTTCCGCCCGGTCGACTCGTCGACGGGCGGAACAGCGGCAGACGGTATTCCCATCCGCCGTGGAACCCCCAGCCATCCTAATATGGCAGGGGTCATTCAGGCGTGGATGGCGGGTGGATCGCCCCCGCCGGGCCGGCGGTGGCTACTGCCGGGCCGGCAGGGGCGATCCGCCCGCCATCCTAATAGGACCCTTAGTGTCTTAGCTACCATCATAAATCAAAGACACAGGGGACTTTCTCGAAAAAATATATAACATGAGCTGGGACATTGATTCATTACTAGTAACTATGGACATAATGTCGTTATACACGAGTATCAACCATATTGATGGTTTGAATGCGGTGGAGCATTTTCTCAGCAGAAGACCGATATAATGTTGATAGAAATGATAAAGCTGTGCTTAACCAACAACTATTTTCTGTTTAGAAAAAGAAGTCTTCCAACAGTTGAGGGGTATAGCAATGGGGGCCTGCTACTCCCCTAGCTACGCGTGTTTGCATGTTGGTTGGTGGGAGGAGCAGGTCCTCATGACTGAATAGAGCCAAGTGTGGCAATCACATGTGGCTAAATGGTTACGATTTATTGATGATGTTTTTGTTGTTTGGAGGGGTACGGAACAAAGTGCCAAGGCCTTTGTTGAAAGAATCAATGATAATGCTTTAAATCTATTTTTTACAGCTCACATAAGCAATCAATCGATTGAATTCCTGGATGTGCAAGTATACGTCGAACAAGGTAGAATAGAAACCAAACTACATAAAAAAGTCACAGTGGGCAATTCAATTCTCCATGCAAGAAGTGCACATCCCAAGCATCTAATCAACAGCATACCTTACGGCGAATACCTAATAATTTGCAGAATATGCAGTTCTGATATGACTCTGGAATGATGCTAAAGTGAGGCAACAGGTAGATTTATTGCATGTGGGAATAACAGAAAAGATTTACAGAAGGCCAGAAATAGAGCTAATGCCAACCCCAGAGAGAGTGAGCTATTCAAAGAGAGCACTAAAAGAGAATGGAATAGCACAACGCAACTTAACACAAGTGATGAACCACATGAGATTAGACTCATCACAGCCTTCAGTAAACAAGAAATATAAATAAGGAGAATTGTCAACACATAGTGGCCCATAGTACTAACTGATGTTACACTGGGTCAAATGCTCTCTGAAAAGCCCTCACTAACATTTAGACGTGCACCATCAGTGAGGGATTTGCTAATAAATAGTAGCCCTGGTGTGAGCTTCACCCAAAATTGGTTGTCACCTAAATGTGGGTTTTTTAAATGCAACAGTTGCAGAGCTTGTAAATTTGGAATTAACATGCAGAGCTACGCTACGGCATTTTGTACCAAACCAGTCAAAATTAAAGGGCACTACACAGATAGGAGCAAGTTCGCAGTATATGTACTAATGTGATCATGTGGACTCAAGTACATCGGTAGCACTAAGTTACAAGTATTTAATAGGATCCTGCAGCATATCCGAGCTATTGTAAACTCAGATTCTCGTTACCCGGTGGCCAGGCATTTTAAACTTGTACTTCAGAACAATTTAAATGATCTTAAATACTTCGTGATCGGAGCGGTACCCACACTGAGGAGAGGTGGTAACAGGGAGAAACCGTTGAGGCAGTTAGAATCTGAATTTATTTTATGGAATTTGAGACCAAAATGCCAAACGGTTTAAATATGAGTGAAGATCTGTACAACTTCCTGTAGTCTACGAGGAGATCGTTAGATTATCTCCCAGTTAACTCTGTAAATTCCTGTTTTTAGCAAAAATAACAGCGTAGAGACCATAGAAACATCGTTAGACATAATGAAATTCAATAGTACAACTTTAAAATACACGGGCAATATGTTTCCCCAGAGACCTTGATTTAAATTTAAATTCATGTTTACCAACTTGCAATTTTGCACATGTACTTAGGCACTACCATATTATTGTGAGTAAGCGTATACCTGTATGGATTGGTTGAGATCAGAACAATAGAGAACATGTATTGATCAAGATACGATTATTCATATGGAAATGTAACAATATCATCGATATGTGGCTTTTTGAATAATTTATATATGTGTAGCACATAATTGCACTTTATAAGCACTATGAACTTTATAGCACTTTCTCTTTCTTGCACTTTATAACGTGTGCAATAGCAACACGGAAGCACTTTAGAAAATGAGAAAGAGTACAATTAGATGATGGGGATAGACTGGTTGGCATATATAGAGCATGTACGATATCATAGATCAAAATGATGTTCATTCTCTTCTTGATGTTTTAAATAGAGCCATAGAAGCCATTAAGAAGAAATACTATACATCACATGAACACAAATATTTGTAATAATCAATGAGCTGTTGAACCAACCAGAAGTCGTTTTTATGTATTTATAAAATTGGATATAATTATCAATGAATTTGGTTATTGAATGATCCACATCAGCTAATGACTGGAATGAGCGTCTTTCTTCTATTGCTATGTATTGTTTTCTCACGTGAACACGGTTAAGGGGGTTGAAATAGCACTTTGAAACGCAGGGCTGTCATGTGATCAAGAACGGGGTCAAACGGTCGAAGCGCGTCATGGATGTAAGGCATGCAGCCAGTAGGTAGTTATATTTAGGACCTAGTTTTCATAGGAAAAGCGTTTTTCCTTTGCCAATATCTTTGGCGCCGTTAGACGAACCTTCGCAACATTTTCAGAGCTCAGGAGGCGCTCAGGGCAGCTCCTTTCTTTAAAGTTTTGGGGTGACTCATAAAGTGGGGGCCGAGAATAAAGGGAGGTCCAAAAATATGTTTTCTCCATGTTAATTTTCATAGGAAACTGTTGACGCAGCTACAGCCCGAACTGTTGAACAGAAATACAACAAATTTGGCAGAAAGGTAGCTCTTGGTCCAGAGTGCACTCTTTTTGTTAAATGGTGCAAATCCATAAGTAAATCCATAAGTAGTTTTTTAGAAAATTAAATACTTACAGATATCTATATATCAATGCGAAGGATCCGCGAACCTTCCCGATCTCGAGCCTTGCAATCTGATTGGCTGCCAACAGATCAAACCAGGAAGTGTTGGCAGTCATCTTGCGACTTGGTTGAACAGAGTCACAAGACAAAATGTGAAAAGGGGGTAGGGTAGAAACACCCTGACCCCTAGGCCTGCTCAGGGGGTCCCACAGGGACCCCAAGGGACAAAAACAGCATTTAAAAATAAATAAATGTTGTGGGACTTACGTAGCTTCCTCGAATCCTGCGGAAAATAAAAGAAAAACAAGCACGGGCTCCAGCGCTTCATTTTCTTGAAGCCCGCGGTAGGGTCAGGTCCCGGGGGCAATGTTTAATTATGATGTGATGGCCCACTGGGCCCCCACAGTGCTGGGGACTGCCACCTTCCCGGAGCTTTTCCCCAGGGACCACCACCTCCCAGGGCTTTAATTAATTATGGGTGGGGAGGACCTTGTGGGCCTCCGAAGCCCTGGGGACTGCCACCTCCCCGGGCTTTAATTTATTTAATGATGTGTGGGGGGGCTCGCAGCCCCCTCCAAATTTCTTTAAAAAAATGGCAGGACAGGTCCCTGGGGGATGGGGTGCCTTGGGCCAAATCTGGCACCTTCCATAAAAAAGGTTTTAGCCAGGCCCCGGGGATGAGGCCCTGGGGCCAAAATCAGTCTGGGGATGGAGGCCGCATAGCCCCCTCCCTTAAAATAATTAAGCGAGGGGGATTTTTTTTAAATGGCCAAGCCCTGGGTGGTATGGGGTTCCCAGGGCCAAAAATGATCTGGGGGAAAAAAAAAAGGCTTGGGGTCCCCTCTCCCTTTCTATTTATATAAACAAAATAGGACAGGCCCAGAGGGAAGGGATCCCCGGGGTCCCAAAGGTGCCAAGGGAAGGGGGGCCACAGAGCCCCTTTCCTAAATAAAATAAAAAAATAGAGGAACTGGCAACTCGCCCCCTTTCACTTCTACTCTGCAAAAGTGCCTCCTGGTGCGATCTCGGCCGGGGAATAAAGTCCCCGTCGCTACCTAGGGTCCTTAGGGGCCAACTGGCCCATCAGGTACCTCCAGTAAGCCCCACAGAGTGGGATTGCTGAGAGGTGGTAGGAGGCCACACTCCTTTTTACACTACTCTGCAATCACATCTCTTGGCGCACTGGTAGAGGGGCAATGAGGTCTTCTTGTGTTCTGAGGATCTCAGGATTAAAGTGGACTACATCCCCCAAACAGCAGTGCACCAGGAGGCGTGATTGCAGAGTGGTGTGAAAAGGGGGCATGGCCTCTGACTACCTCTCAGCAAAACAGCTGTTCAGGGCTTACTGCAGGTAATAGGAGAGCTAGTTAGCCCACAGGGACCCTTAAGAGGCAAGGGGACTTCATCCCCAACCAAGAGCGCGCCCGGAGGCTCGTTTGCAGACTGGTGGAGATTGAGGGCATAGCCTGCAACCACCTCTCAGCAATCCACTGTGTGGGACGTATTGGAGTTAACAGGTAGGGTAGTTGGCCAATAAGGACCCCCAGCAGTGACGGAACTTCATTCCCCAAACAAGACCTTGGCAGTAAGCGTGTTTGCAGAGTGGTGGAGAAAGAGGGCATGGCCTGCTATCAGTACTTAGCAATCTTGCTGTATGGGACTTACTGGAGGTAATAGGGGGGGTAGTTGGCCCCCAAGGATGTCCTTGGGGGGCAACTACCCCTCTTGTTACCTCCAGTAAGTCCCACAGAGTGGGATTGCTAAGATGTCTTCAGTGCCCATGCCCTCCTTTGACCACCACTCTGCAAACGCACCTCCTGGCACACTACTAGTTGGGTGATGAAGTCCACTTTACTTCTTAGGGACTTTGGGGGTCAAGAAGTCCTCCTGGTGCCTCCTGTAAATTCTACGCAGTGGAATTCCTGAGCGCTGAACAGAGCCCCAGCCCCCTTTCTCCACCACTCTGGAACTGTGACTACAAGTTAAACAAGCATTTGCAATGCAATAGGTCTTGCATTTGCTAATGTTTTTGGGAGTGGAGTGGATGTACGATGTGTGTAGTGGAATTATGTGCAGTGTTGTGCAGTCATATTATGTGGATAGAAAGTATGTGGTGTTTAGTGTATAGGAATTATGTAGAGTGGAATTATGTGTTATGGAGAGTAATTATGTGGTATGGTAGTCTGTGTTGTGGAGTGGTAAGCTCGGGTTTAGTCTTCCTCGTTTCAATAGAAGGTGAACTATAAACTCAATGAGACACAAAAAAGAAGCAGCCACAGAGGTGCACTTCTGGACCTAGTCAGAGGTATGAGCGGGCCACTGGATTTATGCGACTGGTTGGCTGCAGCGATATTTGGATGATTATACATTTTCTGCATTTGCCACATAAACCATCATCTGCCAAATAATCTGCAGATTTGAACAAAAAAAAACTTGTTTCAAGCTCAAACGGCTCAAACGTTACCAAATATGCAGCAACACATGTTACAGCTTGTGGAAGGCCCTTTGCAAAGCTGGAATGGTCACCTGTTACTTATTGATACATGTGGGTGTTAAATTGGTACTAATGGTGTGCAAACCACTCTTGCTTCTTTTTGCCCCTCTCTTGCCTCTTTCTTTGTTTCTCTTGCTTCTTTCTGCACCATTCTTCCCCTTTCTGCACTTCTCTTGACTCTTTCTGCACCTCTCTTGCTTCTTTCTGCACTTCTCTTGCTTCTTTCTGCACCTCTCTTGCTTTTTTCTATACCCCCTTGCCTCTTTCTGTACCTCTCCTACGTCTTTCTGCACCTTTCGTGCTTCTTTCTGCACCTTTCTTCCTCTTTTTTCAGTTCTCTTGCTTCTTTCTGAACCTCTCTTGCTTCTTTCTGCACTTCTCTTGCTTCTTTCTGCACCTCTCTTGCTTTTTTCTATACCCCCTTGCCTCTTTCTCTACCTCTCCCATGTCTTTCTGCACCTCTCTTGCCTCTGTTTGCACTTCTATTGCCTCTTCCTGCACTTCTCATGCTTCTTTCTGTACCTCTCTTGCCTCTTTCTGCACCTCTCTTGCTACTTACTGCATCTCTCTTGCTTCTTTCAGCTCTTCTTTTGCCATGTTTTACAACTCTTGTTCTTTCTGCACCGGTCTTCCACTTACTGCTCTTTTTGCTCTTTTGGCACCTCTCTTGCTTCTTTCTCCACTTCTCTTGCCACTTTCTGTACTTCTCTTGCCTCTTTCTGCACTTCTCTTGCCTCTTTCTGTACTTCTCTTGCTTCTTTTTGCACCGTCCCTCCCCTTTCTGTGCCTTTCTTCCTATTTCTGTGCATTTCTTGCTATTTCTGCACCTTTCTAGCTTCTTTCTGCACCTCTCTTGCTTCTTTCTGCACTTCATTTGCCATTTTTTACACCTCTTGTTCTTCTTTCTGCACCTGTCTTCCTCTTTCTGCAGGTCCTTGGTTTCTTTCTGCTCTTTCTGCATCTCTCTTGCTTCTTTCTCTACTTCTCTTGCCTCTTTCTGTATCTCTCTTGCCTCTTTCTGCACTTCTCTTGCTTCTTTCTGCACTTCTCTTGCCTCTTTTGGCACTTCTCTTGCTTCTTTCGGTACCTATCTTACTTCTTTCTGCACCTCTCTTGCTTCTTTCTTCACTTCTCTTGCCACTTTCTGCACCTTTCGTGCTTCTTTCTGCACCTTTCTTCCTCTTTTTTCAGTTCTCTTGTTTCTTTCTGCACCTCTCTTGCTTCTTTCTGCATTTCTCTTACCTCTTTCTACACCTCTCCTGCTTCTTTGTGAACCTCGCTTGCTTCTTTCTGCACTTCTCTTGCTTCTTTCTGCTCCTCTCTTACCTCTTTCTGTACTTCTCTTTCTTCTTTCTGCACATCTCTTGCTTATTTCTGCACCTCTCATGCCTCTTTCTGTACATTTCTTCCTCTTTCTGTACCTCTCTTGCTTCTTTCTGCACTTTTCTTGCTTCTGTATGTACCTCTGTTTTTTTCAGCGCCGCTCTTGCCTCTTTCTATGCCCCATTTCTTCTTTCTGCAACTCTCTTGCCTCGTTCTGTACCTCTCTTGCCTCGTTAGTTCTTCTCTTGCCTCTTTCTGTACTTTCTTTTTGAACCTCTCTTTCTTCAATCTGCACCTCTCTTGCCTTTTTCTGCAATTTTCTTGTCTCTTTCTGTACCTGTCTTGCCTCTTTCTGCATCTTTATTCCTGTTTCTGCATCCCTCTTGTCTCTTTCTGCACCTATCTTGCCTCTTTTGTGCTTCTCTTCCCTCTTTCTGCACCTCTCATTTCTTCTTTCTGCACTTGTCTTGCCTCTTTCTGCACCTCTTGCTTCTTTCTTCAACTCTCCTGCTTCTTTCTGCACCCCTCTTGCCTCTTTCTGCATGTCTCTTATCTCTTTCTGCACCTTCTCTTGCCTCTTATTATCCTTCTCATGCTTCTTCCTGCGCTTCTCTTGTCTCTTTCTGCACTTTCCTTGCTTCTTTCTGCAACTCTTTTACCTATTTATGCACTTCTGTTTTCTCTTTCTGCTCCTCTCCTGCTTCTTTCTGCACTTTTCTTGCTTCTTTCTATACCTCTCTTGCTTCTTTCTGTACTTCTCTTGCCTCTTTCTGCACTTCAGTTGCCTCTTTCTGCACCTCTCTTGCCTCTTTCTGCACATTTCTTCATCTTTTAAAAAGATCTGAGAGGCAACAAGAACAACATGTAAAGCAGGAAAGGCACAATTTCCAAACATGCACAAATGAGATGAAAGGTTGTCTTTATAAGTTAGATCCTTTATTTCATCTGATTTGTTGGGTTGCCAATTCAGCCAACGTGTTTCGCCCGTATCGTGAATTCGTCAGAGCTGCAATATATACAAACATAACTTACATTACACAAAAGAAAATAGAAACACACAATTTTTTACAGTCAAGATTGAAAAAACAAGCATCTAAAAACAACTAAAGAAAGAACGAAAAGAAAAGAAGCTATAAAAGGCCATATACAATTTCTAGATAATCATTATAAAGTGTTTAACTAGGCAGTAAAAATATCCAACGATTAATATAAAAGGTGAAATCATTCGAACAAATAGCTCCTCAAAGCAAGACAAATCAAGACAAATCAAAAATGTAATATGTTCTTATAGATTTACAAAGTCTAACACTGTTGACAGAACATTAAAGAAACTGAAATGCTAGGATTTTACACCATATTTCTTACAAAACAGACTTACAATGTTCATTATAACCCATTCCATCCTATGTCAGTGGAGAGTTATATACCACCTACCATCCAAGAAGTAAGACTCCTCGGTATGAGTGTTCAATTCCACTTTGATTAACCACAAAAGAGACCCAGAAGCTGTGAATAAAGAAAAAGGAAGGGAGGGTCATCTCTATATTATCCAAACCAAAAGAGGAACAGCAATTATACACGTGACAATGCCCGTTGACTACCAATCTAACATTTGCTCCAAGGCAATGTTCGTCAATCGTAATTATCACTGGTGGAGAACCACAAAACGAAATACATGGCAAGATGGCCGCGCCCGCGAGCAACCGCATGGGTAAGTTGGCGAGCCGCGACCACGCAGAAAATACCGCAAACGGGCGGGAAAAAAACTTCCGCATCTTCGCGATATTTCCGCGTGTTTGCGGAGATTCTTAACATTTTCGCGATAATTTGCGAAAGTCACTTTCGCAAATTCCACCCACCCCTAGTTGGCGGCAGATGGGACAGGGCTAGGGAGATGCATGGGACGAAGGAGACTTCAGTCTGTCTTCGACCTAGGTACTACATTTGTATCGGGGCAGGAGTGAGGGTGGTGCTGCTGGAGTGGCAGACGCAGGTTTAAATTGTGTTGGCACAGATGTTTCTGACCCCACCCAATGGGCCTGGCCAGAGTCAGAGCCCTCCATGATGTGGGCTCACTGCCAGTGCCCTCACCGTCAGTGCCCCAGGCTTTTTTCATGTCTGTATGTCCCTTTTTGGGCTCCCAGTGATCCTCCTGTTGTTCCCTAGACCTGGGTGAAATTTAAATGACACCAGCATAATTTGTGGGACTATTGTGTTAGTCTTGCTATGCAAAATTCACAGAATGACACCATTGCGCTACTTCACGTTATTTTGCGGTGTTTGCGGCAACGTCTACTGTTCCCCAGAATGATGGTCAGCCTCTCCCTCAGTTGCTTCATAGGTAGCTGAAAGCAGACATACATCAATTACATATTACAGAAATAAATATCGAAATATACACGAAACAAAGATGTCTTGAATTATACAAAACCACTTTAGTAGCCGGAATTCACAGCACGTAACGGGACATCACAAGAAGGGCCAACTAACAATTGCAAAGAAAGTTAACATTGAGGAATTACATTTAAATTAACTGGACATCAAAAGACCGGGTCTGATTTATAGTTTGATGGATGGGATACTCTGTTACAAATGCGACAGATATCTAGGGTGACCAGGTGTCCCGGATTTGCCCGTACAGTCCCGGGTTTTCACCAGCTGTCCCCGCAGATTTCAGGAAATTAAGCTCATGTCCCGGTTTTTAGAGAGGGTCGGCTGAAAACAGCGTGAGGAATCTTTTTATGTTTTGCAAAGCAGGGATAGTTAGCAGCTGTTATTAGAAAGCAATATAATTAACAGGAATGCTACAAGCTTTAAAATTGCATTATATGTTTGTTATTACTGCCTCCTCTGTAATTCTTCGCTAAGGAGCACTGTCATTCTGGGCGCTGGGTTGAAGTAAAATTGTAGTCCTTCTTCTATTTTTGGAAAATGTCCCGGTTTTTGGCTTTAAAATTCTGGTCACCCTACCGATATCCCATCTGTAGCATTACATTTGTCATACGCTTCATTCAAGTCACTTTTATTAAGGGGACGGGATATCTCCCAAAGTTTGTAATGAAGCATACCATCCGCTAAACTCTAAAGAACGCTGTAAATACCATTCTCCTATGACATGCAACATCACTGACATTTGGAAATATCAGATGTGCACGATTCTACTTTGTAATCAGGATTTCTTTGACATATTACCAATACTGGAAAAACGAACGCACGGCAACTGGCAATACTCATGCAAAAAAAAAAGTTTACATGAGACATGGCTTAATTTACCAATATACATGGAACGATTGACATGTGTAGATAAGATACTTAAAAATCTCTGTCTGAGCTATCTCGTGTTGGGACGGTAATTTCCCCCACATAGTCTACAGTTGTACTGTATGCCCTACTACATCTACAAATGCAACTATATGCTAACACTGTCAAGACTGCCAGGGGGGCCACGCAGTGGCCCCTCAATATGGCAGCTGCCTTAGTGCCACAGGAAGGCACTGGAGTCGGCCTCCTAGTTTCCCTGGGCCGGGGTCCAGGGAAGACTTCTGGCTGGCCACTTCTGGTAGTGAGAGGGGGGACAGGGGTACATATACTGTCCCCCACCCACTGAGCAGCCTCTTGTCCGCTGCCCGTCTCGCCTTTAACACGCCGTCTTGACTGGTTGTTTGGCGTCGTGATTTATCGTCGTGAGCAACGCATCTTCGCATTCGTGGGTGCCTGCAGGGCATCTCGCGGTGAGTCCCCCCGCTAGAAGGGTGCCACTCTGCCTGTTTGACGCTAAATCGATTGCCACCCTTTGTTACCTCGGGGCATGCGGTGGGGCGCCTGAGCTGGCACTGGTTCAGTTGCGGGCATTGTTGACCCCTGCATTTCTTTGCATTGGTATTTGGCGAGTGGGCCTAGAGCGGTGTGGGAGTTGTTTCATGTTCCCCTTGTGGGGTGGATGCTCGGTGTGGCGGCGCTGTGCGGGGGGGCATGCGGACCAGCTGCTGCGGGTTACCTCTCCGAGTTTCGGAGGTTGTGTTGACCCTGAGTTGAGGTGAGCCCAACACCTCTAATGGCTAACCCCCCCCTCTCACCATGCTGCCATGAGCAGTGTGGGACCCCTGCCCAAGTTGCACATCCGGGCCTCGGTCCCGCGGGAGCTGTTGTCGTCGGCACCTGGGAGGAGGAGGGGGTCCGACCCCCGCCGCAGTCCGTGGCGGCGTGCTCGGCGCCAGGGGGACAGTGGAGCTTCCGCTTTCCCCCACGTGGGGGGCACCCAAACAGCCCAGGGCATGTGAAGGCTTTAACTGCCGACTTTGGGGCAGGAAACCAGGGTTCGAGCCTGGGGGTTGCGTCCACATCCTGTATTTTGGGCTAATCACTTAATCTCCCCTGCCTGAATGTGTAATGTAATTACGGTGCTCCGGCAGCGCTCCAATACCTTTGGGTCGAGTTTGCGCGAGTGCCTGGTTGCTCCTCCTATCCATGGGTCACCAATGCTATGCCCCAGCGTGTGGTGCGGCTCGCCCGTCTCGCCGCTTGCTACTATCCAGCCCACTGCTTGGGCTTGCGTTGGCAGCGTGCTGGTTTCATCCCCCTTCTTGGGAGGAAGAAGCACGTTACTATGCATATCACGCGGTGGGACGACACATACATGTTTTGTAGGAACGCAGACGAGCCTGCATGCGTCGAGAGATTGTTCATACTTTGTTGAGGTGTGGGGTTTCGGTGAAGAGCAAAGGCTTGGCATAGTTTTGAGTAACAAAGGGAGTAATGGGGCTCAGAAGGGGCGATCGGAACCGGTGTGTTGCCTTTAGTTGCTCACTTTCGGTTTAGCAGTGCAATCTCACGTGCTTTGGCAGTATTCCACGGCGGTTGATCGCCCAGTTGGGGACATTGTCAGGCGGGGGTTAATTTTGGGGAACACATATCGCGACGGCGTTCGCCTTGGGGCTTCCAGGGTGTCATCATCGGGCATAGACGATGCGGGTCAGTTATTGCTATATCTTGTGCAGGCGGGTTAAAGTGTGCACCGAGAACGCACTTGAAATTGCATGTCGGGGGAAGGACGCCCACCGACGAAGTGACTGTTGGCGTTGCAGTAGTTTAACATGATGTTTCAGAATGAATACTGTTGTAGCGTCACTTTAGCGTGGGCGCATAACTGCGGCCGTATAGTGCTACGTTCCGTTCACTGCCTGTAGTTACAACAACCTGGTCGTGTAGATACATAGCCCATTCCTTTAAATGTCTTACAGTTAATCGCTAACCCTGTTTGATGTCACTGTCCACTGCTTTACATACCTCGGGGTCATTTCAAACCCTGGGACCACACGCGCCCTTGGTCGATTCTGGACCAGGAGACGCGAGAAGCTCCCTTCGTGCGGTGCATGGGGGGAGGAGGAAAACACGCAAGGCGCGGTTTCCTCCCGCCCCAGCCCGCGTCTACAGCACGGCTCGGGTACCTGCCCAATTCAGGATGCCCGTGCTACCTTACTCATGCACCAAAATCCCCAATCCCAAGGCACGAACAGCCAGTTGCCAAGCCGACACGGCGGCTGCGACCCCGGGGCCCAGGTTGGGCTTGGAAACTTCCGTCACGAGACCGTGAGTGGCCCGAAAGGGGGGGGGTCGAGCTGCCTGGAAATTATAGTCCGAGGCTGTGCTTGCATCATTGACATTTACTCAGCTCCCGATTGGAGGCAATATTTTAATTTGTACGAAGTGTGTTTTGGGGCCACAGGGAGCGGTTGTCTGTGCCACTTGGGCTCAACTGGAAGTGGTAGGCAGATACACCGCATCACCTCCGTATATGAGTATTTGTGGCCTAGCGGTTAAGGTCTCCGTAACAAGAACCATCTGTTATTTAGTGCCAAGTTACCTTTTTGCTCAGCCTTTCATCCATATGAGGTCGATAAAATGAGTACCATTGTGTTGGGTAACAAGTACCATCTGTTATTTAGTGCCAAGCTACCTAATTGCTCAGCCTTTCATCCAGCTGAGGTCGATGAAATTAGTACCATTGAGTTGGGTAACAAGAACCATCTGTTATTTAGGGCCAAGTTACCTAATTGCTCAGCCTTTCATCCATCTGAGGCGATAAATTGAGTTCCAGTGAGTTGGGTAACTAGAACCTTCTATTATTTAGCGTCAAGTTACCTGCGGGTGAACGTGCTCTCTTGTTGTTATGATTACTTGGGATTGGAGAGGTAGGGAGATTTGGTAAGGAAGAATGAAACAGTGCAGATCAATTCTGGATCTAGAAATAAGGGATCAGGATTTCCTTTTTGAATTCTGCTGGCTCTGGATTGAACACAGGCGGAACTAGAGCTACCCACAGTTTTATAGGGCTTTCCTTCTCTGCCTGCTGGGGCTTTTCCTCCGCAGCTGCTTGCGGTATCTTCGGCTTTTCTTTTGTGCCGGTGGGGCTGTTTGTGGTTCCGAATTCCGCTAATAGCATTTATATACTCAGAAACCTTTACGATCTTGTTGTTATGCTCAGCAGTTCTTTGAGAGACAGCTAATGTCACTCTGCCGATCTGTGATGGTTCTTTCATTTACTGAAAATAAATATATAGATACACTGGGTCTGCGCCTACGAGTGTACTAGGGATGAGGGCCACAGTGGAGTGTGGTCGGCATGACTGGATCTCAGTATCGGGATCTCGTCCCTTGATGTTGAATTTATTAATTCTTCCAGAATGGAAAGGCTAACCTAATGGATGCTCTTTAAGCTTTATGAGATGCAGGCAAGGCAACCCCATGCTGGCATCTTAGTCATCTGGATTGTGCAGTTTAAAGTTTAGGAGGACACAGCTCCCTCATATCAACCCGCCTGATTTCCCCCGCTCAGCAGGCTGGTGGGGCAATTATGGAGGGAGCCAGAGGAAAGGTATTAGGGGTAGTTATTTGTTCACGTCATGGTCGGGCCCTGTGGGTTTGGCCCAGAGGTGCATTGCCAAGGAGCTCAGGCTTCCCGGGGGAGCACAAGTGACTTGGCTGATAGGAGGAATCACACATTCTTCAGGCCCGTAGGGGACCATTCATTCGCCTGGTGCGGTCCTGAGGCCATTTTATGGGGCAGTGATAGCCGCAAAGGCTGACAGAACCTTTTTTCCCTGCAATTTTGTTCTTTAGGCAGCCAAGGTCTGTCTCCGGGACCAGTGCATCTGCAGCCCCGACTCGTGGGTTTGCCGGGCCTCAGTAGGGTAGGTCGATTGATGGTATTTTGTGCCGCAGCAGGGGACTGGACCTGGTTTTGGGGCCTTGGTTGCAGGGCCTCCGTAGGGGAGGTTGATTGATAGTATTTCGTGCCGCAGCGGGGGACTGGACCTGATTTTGGGGGACTTGGTTGCAATGTTTTGCTCCATTGGTAACTGAGGCTGAGTAGCCTTGGCTTGTTCTTATTTGGTGGTTTGTGGCTCTGGGAGGAGCCCAAGAGCTATAGGTGGGGGTGGCTAGCTCTCGGTTGGCCATGCAACTGAGTTATAATGGGGATTGATTTCACCATATGCAAACAGAAGCACTGATTAGCCAATAGATGGGCTTGTTGTAGGCAGTGCTCCTTTTGTAGTAAATATAGGGATGCAATGACATGTGCTCAGTATGTCATGTAACTGGAGCTCAGGTTTAACGTTTCAACACCTTTGCGTTCACATACATTTACATTTGTATAATTAAGATGTAATTCTCAATGCGTGTTAGATTAACGCTATGAAGGATGATCAGTCAGGCTTTTCAGCGAGCGGAACCCCTAGTAAATTCGCGGTGTGCTGGTGGCCGGTCTGTATGCCATAGCCAGTGCCTGAGCAAGCTGGGTAGCCCTGCAGTTTAGTTTTAACTCTTAAACAATGCTTGAAGCTTGCGCAGGGCTCCCTCGGCTCTGTCGGTGTCTTTTATATTAGCTGGGTCCTCCTGGGACTCTTCACCGCTGTGTCCGGGATCAGGTGGAAGGTGTCACTTCGCCTTCAGCACCTATGCTAAGCAAAGATTTAAGCTTAAGTGTTGAGGGTGATTTAATGTTCCCGGGTCTTTCCATAGGGTAGGATGACCCAGCGGCAAGGAGCAGCTAGGGTGGTTTACGTGTGCTTTACCGACTATGAAGAAAGTATGCATCGCAGGGTCTGGCTCACACTAAAGTGGGCAAAGATCACACACACCATAGGTGCCGAGGCCTGTACCGATGCTAAGGCCTTGGGGTCCCAGGTCACTTCTGAAACCGCTATGGCTTCAGATGCTGAAAGGATGTCCGTTGTTATTTATTCGATCGTTAAACGATTAGTTACTTGTGGTGTTATCCGTGGGTGTAGAGTGTGGGGCTCTTGTTGTCTTTCCATCGGGTCTGTTGGATGCGGGATGGTTGTTTTGGGCACAGCCGTGTGGTGGGTCTTTCTTCGTCAGATTGGGGTTAGCCTGACTTTAATCTCCCTGTTTGTCATACATGGTTTTAAGACGGGGGTGTCAACTAGCCCTGTGCTGTGAGGCAAATGGACGGCATGTAGTTTTTTAGGTCTCGCCTGACCCAGCGCATGCGCTGGTCTGGCGAGACTTATTGAGAGGGCTCCAAAAAGTGCTACCAGGCCAGCCTAGAGCTACAGTGCATGTGCGCGGGCGCGCGCGCTTGACGCAATTACTTTTACTTTCGCGGCCGCTTTGATGTTTGATCGCGATCGAGATCACTTTCACTTTCCGCTTGTTAGGCCTTGCTAAAGGAAACTCTTACCACCCTGTGCTCATTTCATGTATGACACACGGACACTTGGTCAGTTCCTTACAGCCTTCTTTAGTCTAATTCAATCACATTTTGGACCAGCCCAGACGAATATTACTTCTTCACTGGGCAGCTCCCATTTTAATTGAGTAGCTATGCATGTATGACGTAGACTCGTGTTAACGAACTGCATAGAGGGACGTGCTCATGTTGATGCTTGCACGGGTGTTGCACACCAAGATCGACCTTTGCTCCATTCAGAAACACACTCACCTTAGGAGCCCAGTGTGCCATGCCACTGCCAACCCATAGCATGCCACCAGCGCACAGATAACCTGATGCCAATCATCCCAGCATGTTTTGGAGGGGTTCAGAGAAATTATTAGTCGGGGAACGGGAAAATACTTAAACAGACCCTCGGCCAGTATGAATGTTGCTGACCTATCTTCTACACACAAAGGAGCTGTGCTATGGGATTGCTAAAGTACAGATTGACAAAGCATTGGCTTCATTGTTGCTGTTGCACGTTCTCCTTTTCTCATGCATATCTTAATATTTAATGATAAAGAATGCTGTGAGGATATTGGTACAATATTTAATACTGCAAACTGTTAATTTGTCAATCATACAGCATGCATGATTCTTTATAAATCAGTGTGATGTTCACACTCAATGTACTTAAAACAATTTGTAGTTTTAACATGGCTACCTAGTTATCATGCTTTCATGGTCTATCTTGAGCATACATGGTGCAGATGCCTCCCAGCAGACACCAGTGTATATGATGACCATTTGTAATGCAGTTTGATTTCTTTAATGCACTTGTGTCCCACTGCTTCCCTTGACTATGCCCCCTAGTGCCTCTTCCTGCAATGGAGGAACAGGGTCAGAGGAAGGGATGAGCCAAGCAACAGAGTCTAACTCTTTGGCCAGGGGCTATAGTCTTCTTTGCCCTTAGGCAAGGGCAGGGTTGGACCAAGAAACCAACTTTGAGCAGAAGGAGGTGACGCCCATTCATATAGTTTACTGTAAAGTTTCATTTAGGAAAAGAAAATCCCTAGCCTACAAAAAAGCAGGAAAAACATGTAGCAAATCTTATAATCTGCCGGGATTAAGCTGGAACGGTTTTGTGCCAATATCTAAAACCCCATTCTAAAAACTACTCTGAAAATTCAGGAGAGCATATGGCTTTATGTCATGCAACCAAAACCACTGGGATTAATTCAGGACATTGCAAATAAAAGAGGTAGATGAATCAGACCTTCAGTTGATTGTGAAATACACAAGCATTCACTGGAAGTCCCTAGATCTGTCAGCTCATGCAGTCTCACAGTATTCCCATGGTCTGAAATCATACAATTCCCCTTTGCCAGCTGATTTATGAATGTATTGGTGTTCATAGTCATGAATACCAAACATGCATGTGGGCACATCTCTTGCATAACAGGAGACCGTGGAGAATTCTACAGAAGATAGCGGTCATGCACCATTCTCAGTAAGATAATCAGATCTGTAATCCACTATAGGAAGAAACAACATGCTGAGAAAATCAAAATTTGAGACCATGTTTGATGGATGTACCCATTACTATCCCGGATGTACCCATTACTATCCCGGCAACAGGTGATCATTCATCTGGATTGCCACCCATTGACTTCAGATGGTGAAGTTCATGCAAGAAACTCGTATTTTTCAGAATCAGTTCACCTTTCAATATTGCAACTTCTTGTACAGGAATTAAATATTTAACTGTTTGAATTTCTTGAATTTCTTTTGGTGCCACATCTAGAGTAGCTTTTTGAACCAGGTTCAAATGACGAGTTTGCTACTTGTACTAAATCAGGCCTGGTCCGCTTTGTCAGATGTAAAGCTGGAGACTCAGCTTTTGCTCCGAATGAGGTGACTAACTGAATTTAGCTGCTCATTTCCAAGGGTAACTCCAGAATAGGGAGAAGATTGTCCCTTTTACTTCTGTTGTTACACGGTATGTGTTATTTAGTCTGTAAGCACTATTTTATTTAATGAGTTTCTCGTACTGCAGGCACGACATGCTTTCCTGCAACATTCAGGGCGCCATGTGCGCTTTCACTTTCCAAGCAGCCCAGGATAACTGTGGCTGGTTCTTTGCAAGGAAATAAGTCTTGCATTTACAAGAGTTTCAGCTATTGGCATTGTAAGTGACAATGCCTTTTATTTATGTGTTAATTAGCAAAACATATAAATAAAAGGCATTGTCATTTATAATGCCAATAGCTCAAACTCTAGCAAATGCGAGACCTATTGCATTGCAAATGCTTGTTCTGATTGATTTGTTAGACCTGTTATTAGTATTAAACACACAAGGTACTTGAGGTAGTGACATTTGTACTCAAATAATAGGTACTCCAGGACACATGTCCTCCAATACACACATCTCCAGACAGGACTGCCCCTCCCTGCCCCCCCCCCTTTTTTGAGCAAAGGGGACTAAATACTTGTGGGGTTGGCAGGCTTTGACAGAGGTTGGTGGCAAGCTCGCACATGATCCTGATTCCGTAGAGTTTAAGGCAGGTTACAGGCCGCATCTTCTCTCTGTGTGGGGTTGAAGTGTGGTCGGGTCAATTCACGAAGGAGAGCATTTATCGCTTGGTATATCTGGGCATGAAGGAATGCCAGGCAAGATTCTAGCGAAGGCAGGTAGTGGTACTTATCGTGGATTTGATGTTTGTCTCACTGGCAGGCCGCCATGCAAGGGGACCATGTACCTAGGTCACACACATCAGGCAGTGCCAGGTTAACAGGGACGATTTGCACTAGAATAAACAGGAGTGGTTCCCACCACGGTTGGTTAGATGGGATGCTGTCATATCTTCCTTTTCACTGGATCTCCTTAATCCAACACTCCTATTGTAAGCTGAGGATGCCTGTTGATGCTGTTAGACCTGCTATTAGTTATTAAAATCACTAGGTACTATGAAGTATTCAGTTTTACTCAATTCATAGGTACTTACAGGACGCATATGGTTCAAGACATACTCCTTGGACAGGACTGCCCCATCACGATCAAGGGGTTGGCAAACTTTTGCAGACATTGGTGGTTAGCTCGCACACATGTGTGAGCTGGGAGTTTGGGGGCAGGTTAGCATGCATCATCTTGTCACTTCTCTGTCAGAGCCAGCTGACCCCTAAGGTAACAGCGCGCTCAATTACACGTCATGTTGGAGGTAGGTCCAGGATGAGAGGTTGTGCTGAGTGAGGCTCAAATCCAAAGCGATTTTGGTACCTTTCCGAGGGGCACATCTGGTTGGCCAGTATGTAATTTAAAGTACAACCAGGGATCCCCTACCTTTATGTCGTATCCTGCTTATTCGTTGTTTCCGCTGAGTTTGGGGGCAGGTTGGCAAAGTAAACCTTACTGATTCACAGGCAGGGTATGGTGGTGGTGGTGGTCCAACCTCTTTTACCAGGACCACTCCCTGTCTAGTTTAGCGGTGCTAGTTGTCCATCATGAGCACCTGCAGCGGCTCACAGGGGTAGCAGGAAAGCTTCTTTTATTTCGCCTGGGATGGGAGATGACAATGTCTAAAGCCTTGCGGCCAGAATCTGATTAGGCCAAGACGTACCAGTGATGGTGCAACAGGCACTAAGCTGTAGAACCAGCTAAGTTTCACGAATTGCCGGACTGCAACGTTAGGGGTTAGCCGGTTGGCAGGCCGTTTAGATGTGTGCTCCAACTCCGGCATGTCCAGGTTGGGTCTTGGTGCCTAAAGTCGGCCCTGTGATGCAAGTTCACAGGCAGGTGGAGCGTCAGAACGGAAAGGGGCTTGGGTTCGGGATAGTAACAAGAACATGTGCTATTTCTCCCGCCCAATCGCCTTGGCTGGCAGCTATGCAAGTCGTGGAAGTTGTCTTCCAACTAGGGCGATATGGTCCATGTGTCTGGGGGAAACGCCTGGGTTAAACTCAATTGGGCTACAAAGTATTAGAAGAACACTTGGCATTCCAAGTATTCAAATAAGTGAGGTATATATACTTTGGCTTCCCTCTGGTTCACTCTGTCCTGTCTGCTCCCTGGTAAACTAGCAGAAGTTTGGGGAGGGCAAGGCTTCACACAGAGAGGTGACTAACGGAATGCGATGCACATACTCCGACTAGTGCTAGACTCAGATAACTGAGTGAAAGAGGAAGCTAGGTGGGCTTGTCAACTCTTACCTCCACCCGCACTGGCATTTCCTGGCAGGAGTGGCTTGTCATAGGTATTGCTCTTCAGCCAGGCAATATGAACACTGAACCAACACCTAATTATTGGTTTCAGGTCATATCAGTCAAAAATCCACGGGGAGTTTAGAAAGGATGGGGGCACTTGTCCAGAAGGGGCATGCTGGCCTCCGGTCCTGTATGGGCTAAGACTTGTTTTGGGCTGGACCTGGGAGAGGCCCGGTATCAGCATGTTGTAAGTAAAGAGGCATACCTTGGTGGGGGGCCCTGGTTGTGACGGTGGCCACCCCCAGAGCTGTGGAGGAGTTACAGGGCGATCCAGAGTCTGCAAGTTACCACGGGTTACTTCTTGCAGTAGCACAGTTGGTGCTAAGCCAAGGATACCCAGGGATGTCTTAGCGTTGTCCCCTGGAAGAACTACGGCGCCCCGTTAGTCCTACGGCCGGTTGTGGGTCTGAGCAACCGGGGGCTGCCTGGAACGCTCCGCCCACCTTTTTGGGGGGTGTGAGTAAGGGAGTGGACTGGTGGTCCACTGATGGGAGGGGTGGTCCCTCCCAAGAATTGGTAAACACCGATTGGTGACGGCCACGGTGTAATTTGGCTCATCAGACGGGCAGGCGGCATAAGGGTTGGCCTGCCCTGGGATCGCCCGTAAGATAACCCACCATGTTGGCATATTTGTTATGCAAATAAACCTGCAGCAATTTTCTCCAATAACAAGGTGTCGTGTGGTTTATTGATGTATTGTGCTGCATGTATACTGACTACTGTTGCCGATATTGGCACTATGTTCAGAGGTGCAACTAGAGCCAAATTTCGGGAGGGCTCCGAAAAATTTCGAGGGGTGAGGGGGATGACTCTTCCAGTAATATGCAGAGTGGAGATGCAGGGGCTCTAAGAAGAGGTGAAAAGTAACAAATCCTCATTAACACGTAAATGGTCTTGTAAAGACCTGTGAAGTACTCGGAGGCGGCTATGTGTGTGCCCGGGAAGCTGTCTCAGCCCGGGCTGCCACACAGGGAGGGGATGGGGGATGAATCCCTTTGAATCCAATGGGAGTTGCACGCCTGACACTGTTTATTTACTTTTATAACCTACCATCACATCAGACTTTTCTATACATTCTCCTAGTAACTGAGCGAGCTTTATATAATTGTTATGTTGTATGTTCTTCTAAGCATACACGCTTTAACTTTCAACCCCATTGTTGTTCCTTGCATATTCGGTTGGGTAGGAGTATTTAGCTCCAATGTAAAATGCTCTTGTCGATTAGATACTGCCCGAGTGCATGCCACACTCGGGTCTCTCCTGGATACTAAACCATCCTGTGACCAACATTTTTACTGTCATGCTGTTTTATCCTACTTACCTCCCTCACCTTCACCAGTCCGTCTCAAAGAAAACTATGGGGCATATTATCAAGCACAGCGTTAAAATTATGGAGAATTCCAATAGAAGCCCATGTTGACTCCAGAACATGGGCTTCTGTGGGAATTCTCAAGGGCATATAATCAAGCCCATTAGCGCCGCTTTAGCGGCGATGATTTCTTGATAATATCATGCCCCTATGGAAGTCTTGTATCTGTCCCTGAATAAATGGTATGCATGATAGGCATACGTTTTGGCATTTGCTGAGCCTAAATCTGACTTTTGATTTGTGTATGTTCCTTCGAAATGCTTTTCAATGCTACTGCAGACAGATCCGATTTGTTACATTGACATGTTTGTAGCAATACGGAATTTGGCAAACATATCACGTGTGCCTTCTTATGAATTCACCACCTCGAAAGTTGTTTTTCAAAATGCGCTGTGTTAAAGTTCAATCACCAGAATGCCATGTGCCGTCTCTCTAATTGTCACTCATTGCAGTTACCCCTGCAGTGGTATGTGTTACTAGGCAAACCTTTAGAGAACGAAGGTGGAAGTCCACATGGTCTAAACACAGTATATATAGCCTAGCTTTGACTGCGTGCTGTCAAGCCCGTGGGAAGGAGATGCAGTCCATCTGAGCCACATTTGTAAACGCTTGTTGAACGCTTTATTGCAAAGCATCATTTCATTTCCACCTCATTCAGCCTGCTCATATCCGTGAGAAATAATGGATGCAGCGGTTCAGGGCTTTCTCTAATGAGCAGGGCAACCAGGTGTGTAAACCGGTGCTTAGTCTCGAACAATGGCGGCCATTAACTCAGAGAAGGCTGCGTAGCTTTCTCGGCCCTGCTGACAGAGAAGCCTTTAGCTGCATGTGCACTTAGCAGGGCTCGGGCTCCCGACTCTGCATTGCTCATATACGCATTATGTTCATTGCTGAACACCTAGGCATTATTCCATGTGAGAATACTGGTAAAAACGAGTTGCTGTCTGACTGCAAGTAGAGCCTTATATTAACTTAATTGCTTTATTAATTCGGTAATGGCATTTATCAAGCATGGAGCTCAACACCGTACATCGTTAACGTTGACATGCCCCATGAACTCTGTTCCCAGGTGAGCCATTTTAGTGGAGCCCATATGTCGTTGCACGCCTTACACCCGAGCATGGCGCTCAACACCGGATATCGTTAAGGTGAACATGCCCCATGGACTCCTTCCGCAGATGGAGTACATATCTTATTGCACACCCATAGCACCAAGTGGCGGATGCTGGAATCAGAATGGTGGAACAGCTACAGACTCGTCGGTCACAACAATCTTGACCTTTATGTATCACCGTAGGAGAATATTGTGAAACAAGTGTCATGCCAAGGTAAGACAAGCACTGGCAAAGCCAAATGGTCTGCCACAAGCGTTTTGGTTTTTTCAATGCTTGTTTTGTTTTGTTAAGGAAACCATTGGCTAAAAGCAACAACAACAAAAAACACTTTGGTATCAAAAAGCACACATTGCATAGTAGTCCCTGCGGCTTTTAGAAACTACTTTGTGTGTGGGCATGCTCCTTGAGAAAGAACAGAATGATGTCACTCACAGTGAAGTTAGACAGTGGCTAAAGCGAGCAGACCCGTTGCCCATGCTATAGTGGCCAGAATAAAACAGTCTTAGAAAAAAGAACCAAACACGCAAATATGTGATGTCGGATAAATTGCTTTCTTTTCTTCGGTACTCAAAAAGGTAAGTTACTACTAGCAACTTTACTACTAGTAATTGTACTAGTAGTAACTTTACTACTAGTACGTTTGCTAGTAGTAAGTTTACTTTTAGTAAACTTACTAGTAGTAACTGACCTTTGTGAATTCCGAAAAGTAGCAACATTAGAATTTTGGTATAAGTTAAAATTTAGGTCCAAACTTAGGCTTCAAGTGTAAAATTACACTTCAGGTGTAAAGTTAGACTTCGGGTCTAAACTTAGACGTTTGGTCTAACTTTACCTTTGTGAATCAGGCCCTGACTGTATAACGTTTGGTTACAAGTTTTTAAAGTTCTCTGTTTATGCATTCATCCAGTCATCCTACCAGGACAAAAGTTACATGATTTGGTTTGTCAAGCAGTACATTTTAAAAATAAGACAGACAAATTATGAGAACTGGGCTGATTTCAGAGGAAATGGGGTGGAGATGGAATGGAAGCACAAAAAAGTGCTTTTATGAAGCTGGGCACAGAGTCTCTGTCCTTAATCACCTTTATTTAAAATGTGCCAGATTAAGGATCAACCAGACCCTGGTTAAATACCCATTAGTTGTCCAGTCAATGGTTTTTCTGCTTATATACAAAATGAGGCAACAGTGGTACAAATGTCTCACATCCCTATCATCAGAGCATTGTAGTACAGACACAGTGGTGCTCTAAACACTATTGACATAACAGTTAAGTTATTTATATTTTTTCACGATCTGGAGCAAGTTGACCTGCTTCAGAAAACAGCTGACAGTCCTTGGACTTTGATATGTCCCTGTAAAGATCGTGGGGCATGTTATCAAGAACGGCGAAAAAGATTCTCGCCGCTTTAGAGGCAGGAAACAGCTGCTAAAGCAGCGATAAGGGCCTTGATAATATGCCCTTGAGAATTCCAATAGAACCCCATGTTTTGGTGTGAACATGGGTGTCTATTGGAATTCTCAAGGGCATATTATCAAGCAAACTTATCACCGCTTTAGCGGCAGTTTCCTGCCGCTAAAACTGCGATAATGTTATTGCCCTTCTTGATAATATGGCCCCGTGTCTCGACCGTGGTGTGCAGCAGAAATTGGCATTCCACTTCAAATGCTTCATGTTATTTCTGTCCCTGTCATTGCCTGGGTGAGAAATATGACAATGTTTTGCATTACTGTCTGTAGGAGGTCTCCTAATACGATACATGCAATGTTCTGTATTCACAATTCTACTTTTTATTTCTTCTTCACTAGACAGAGTGCTGAAGGCTGGTGCAGAAGTACGAAGTATGGTTTTTGTTGTGCCCTTGCTTTGTGATGCAGTGACATCCTTCATCTATCATTTTGTCAGTGTTTTTGACGTGATGATGTTCATACTGGCCGTAATGCATAGTCATCTTTCCTGTATGTTTTAAATTAAGGTTTATCTCCCTATGCTTCCCTCCTCAAGAAACCCTCAGCAGATCTGGGTCCCTAGCCAACTGTTGGCCTCAAGCCCTGCTATCCTACTTGGGAAAAGTCATGGAAAAGATAATAAACAAATGCCTAGTCCCCCACCTCACTGACAACCACCTCCTTGATACCCCTCAATCTGGGCAAATTACAGTACAGAGACTGCTCTCATTTTCTCCACAGATGTCATCCAAATGATCATGGACAGAGGTGACACTGCAACTTGTTTCCTACTGGATCTCTCTGCAGTCTTTGGCAGTCTCACAACCTTATACAATGACTGCACAAAGTCGTCATCCAAGGTCCCTCACTTCGCTGGATTATCTCATTCCTGACAGGCCACACTCAGTCAGCCAGTCAGCCTGGCCACCTTCAATTTGGATGCAGTCTACCTCATCTGCGGAGTTCCACAAGGATTCTCACTCTATTCAATGCTTAAATGATCCAACTCACCAGCACCATCTGTGTCCACAGAATCAGCATTATACCCTTTGCTGACAACACCCAGCTGATACTCTCCCTCATCAAACACCTGGACCAATTTGGTTGCCTGCATGAATGAAGTTGACAGATGGATGAAAACCAACTACCTCATGCTCAACACAGACAAGACGGAAGTAGGAATCTTTGGCATAAACACCTCCCTCTTTGACTTCACCTGTTGCCTGCTGAACTTGGACCAACACCTCCTCCGAAAAAAGCCTTGGAATAGTTTTTGACAACCAGCTCACCTTGACCGGCCAAATGAATGCAGACTCTGCCTCCTCCTTCCCCACACTCAAGAAGCTCAAGAAGATCTTCAAATGTCTCCCCACCAACACTCACAGAACCAGCGCCCAAGCCCTAATCACCAGCAAGCTGGACTAGGGCAACACACTCAACTGACCAGAAGACTCCAAACCGTACAAAACTCAGTGGCCAGGCTCACACTCAACCTCTCATCCGGCACTCACATCACCCCACACCTCAAAGAGCTTTACTGGCTCCCAAACCACTAACAGGCACTCTTTAAACTCATCATGCACACATAAAAAAGCCTTATGCAACATTAATCATGCATACCTCAATACCTTCACATACTTCCAGACCTACAGACAACTCTACTTAGCCATACTCCTACTTGTGTACACCCCCTACTAGCTATAGCTGTGCCTACCTTTCCTCTTCTGACGTATTTTGCCTCACTTTCATGCATGGCAGCACCAAGGGATGGTTCACAAGGAGCCAGCTCAGCACCCGAAAGTTTACTTTATTTATATCTCTTTTCAAGGAGTTTTGCACCTTTCTCATGAAGATGTTGTACACCTGCAATAATATAATTCTCTGTCACACCTTTTCCAATGATATTTCCCTATTTCCCTCAAAGTTACAGAAAAGCTGTGTCAGGATAATGTGTTTGCTGACCAGACTGTTAAGAAAATTGCCTCTTAAGAAAAAACTTCTTCAATCACAAACTCTGAAATAACAATGTATATTGTGCAAACTAAAGAACTTCCGAATCTATATTCTTTCAGGAGTGGGCATCCGAGGTGAGAAGTAAGCATGGATCAAACAGAATTGTAAAAGGGAAACTATTGTGTGTGTTGGGACTGTGCCGGGAGAGTGGTAGTCAGTGCTTAATTTGAGCCAATGGTTTCCGGGGCTCGGCACAGGCATGTAATTGTTAACACCAGTACTTATGAAAGTCTGCCACATGGTGGTGCTCTTTTTCTGATTGCGAGGTGGGCACCAATACAGTTATTTAATAATTCAATATTGTTGGACTTGACCCCCTCTGCAGGGTTAGCCCTAGAATTTTTGCCTTCATCCCTCATATTTTTCTGATTTGTTTTTTTTGTACTCTGTACACTTTTCCACTGCTAAGTACTGCTAAAGTGATAGTGCTCACTCCTCTAAACATGGTATAATTTGCCTCCACCCATTTAGCACATTTAATTTACTTATAAGTCCCTAGTAAAGTGGTATTGCATGTACCCAGGGCATATAATTTAAATGTTACCAGAGGACTTGCAGCATTTGTTTTGCCACTCATTTTAGTAGCCATTTAAAACATGCCTCAGGTCTGCCATTGCAGCCTTTGTGCAGTTTTACCCTACCAATTTGACTTGGCAAAATCAACCTTTTGCCAAGCGTAAAACTCCCTTTTAATACATATTAGTCACCCATACAGTAGGCCCTAAACAGCCCATAGGGCAGGGTGAATTGTATTTAAAAAGTGGGACATGTGCTTTTAAATGTTACATGTGCTTGTAGCAAAAAATATCCCTAATTAATTTCTCACTACTGCGAGGCCTACCTCTTCCATAGGTTAAATTGGGTTAACTTAATACATTTAATAAGTGTTAACTTTTGTTTGGTAACCGGTAGAATCGTCATGTTTGGTGTCTAAGGGCCATATGTAGGAAGCCCAATACCGGTCGGTAACGGCCGATTTTCGGTAAATATCCCGTTACCGACCGGTATTCAAGCTTTTGGTATGTAGGGGGCACATTTCAGGATTCGGTAATTTACCGAATCGGTAAAATTACCGATTCGGTAATTTTACCGATTCGGTAAATACCGAATCCTGAAATGATATGTAGGGGGAGTGTGTGGGTGTTGTGGGGATTCATTATTTACCACCAACTAAAAGTTGGTGGTAAATGACGAATAGCAGGAAAAAAAGCATTTTTTTGCACTTAGAAGTGTGCAATGTGGCAGACATACATGCCCTTAGGACATGTATGTGTGCCACATGTGCACACATGCAGGAATCAGGGGTGCAACAGGGTGTCACTGTGACACCCTGCCACCCTTGATTGTGCTCCCCCCATTACCGAATCGGTATTTACCGATTCGGTAATGGTAACTGGCGTCCCATTGATTCCTATGGGCCTCCTGGCCCATAGGAATCAATGGGAAGCCAGTTACCATTACCGAATCGGTAAATACCGATTCTAAATTACCGACCCATTCCGAATCGGTAAATATTACCGATGGATTACCTACATATCATTTACCACTTCATAAATACCGAATCAGTAAAATTCGGTATTTATGAAGTGGTAAATGTTAGGCTACCTACATATGGCCCTAAGTGTTTGGAATTTAAAACCCACTTTAACGGTAAAGTCGGCTTTTAAGTCACATTGCTGATAATGCCACTTATAGAAAGTTGTCAAAGAATCCCAATAAAGGCACTTAAATTCGCACACCCATCAGTCGCACTGCGGTGTGGGCAACAAACCCTTGCAGTATGGCACTTCCTGAATAATCCAGTAATTTAACCACATTATCACGATAATTGTGTTTGTCCTTTTCCCTATTTTCCATGCATCTTTAATCACATCAGAGACAGTTTGATTCCACTTTATTCATCATGTTCAAATGTCTACTGCTTGCCCATCCAGGCATTTAACAGCAGCACGTGAAGGTCAATCATACAACAGAGTAGGCTCATTCGATTACACCCAATGCATTTCGAGCCACTAGTCTCTTCGTCAAGAGTCATTGTAACAAATTAAAAAGATGACTCAACAGACTGCTCAATGTGAACCTAAAAAGTGCTGAAAAAAAGTAAAAATTACTACACCCGGTATCACTCCTCACATCTACACACATCTCCTCTTCCTTAATCCCCCAAAAAAACCCATGTACCCAACTACATAAATCCAACTCCCCTACCCTCTGCTTATTCAGCCCCACCATCCCGAAAATTCATCAGTGACGTGATCTGTTGCGAATAACCCTTGTGTGACACACCCAATCTACCAAGGAAACCCCCACACCTCTAACACTCCATCTCTCATGCTTCATTCTTATCGCTGCTATGCCTCTGTGATCTCATCTGCTGCAGCATGTACGTAACGCAGCACAGCATTTTTTGGCTGCTTAGCTGCAGTGATATGTTGGATTGGCTTTTAAGTAACCTAACAATCCGCACTGCTCTCCTTTCCACTCATGCCCTGTTTATCATAAAATTTATTTTAGCAAGATCTGCCGGCGTGATGTTGGGAAATTTGAAGCTCACTGTGATGTGTAATTCGTTGATGCCTCCATTCAAAATCTATCAAATTGCTATGTATTGGGAGGGATTACATGCTCCTTGATTAAGGAGAAACCCATGCCACTTTGCATTGTGATATCACATTTTGATGATTTTTGATTAATAAACATGTTCAGATATCAAGTAGGTGTGTGAGCGGATTCTTCTTTGAAATGCTGTTGTCAACAAGCTCTGATGAAGTAGTGGCTCTACAAAAGTACATCATCTTCATACTGAAAATTGGTAACTTTTCCCAACTTGCACTTTCGATCATGCTCTCACCTCCTATCCCCATCAGTAACAACAGTTTGATGTGCTTTCATTGGGAACACAGCCACTTTCTTATAGTTCTGGACAGATACTTTGGTTAAGCATGTTCAGAGACCCTGAAAACACATGATCATCATCCACATACTTTGTTTCCTTCCTTAGTCAGCTGCAATATTCATAACCAAGATGTTTTATTTTTTTTAAATGAAATTGTCACCTATTTGTTGGTTCTTTATTTCTCGGTTAGTCTTGGACATGGGATTCATCTTCTAGATGAATGAAGCATAGCCCGTATTGGCATTAGCAGCTGTGCTCAACATCCTGCTTTGGAAAATATGGACAATCCACCTGTTTGGTGGTTATCTGTATCTTTGATTCTTAAATCTACGTGCCACATGACTGTCTCCTGGAAGAGACTTCAGTAATGCCTGCAAACATTTCTACACACATTGGAAACTGTCAAGTTCATTCTGCTGCAGATTTGTCAAGTTGAGGGCAATATTTCAGGGCTTTTATATAGCAATGCCATCCTTCCACAACCACCATACTTTAATATTCTATTTACTGACATTCAAGGGTTCTTGTGACGTTTTTTTTTAACTCCAATCCGCATTGTCATGTAGTTTAAAAGATACTGGCTGTTTGAACCATTGTCTGGGTATCTGAGCCGTTCAGTGTATGTTCTGTTTTATGCCTCCCTGTCGGCACCATTAACAAGTGGCTGTAGCACACTCCAACCATACAGTCACTAAGGCGTCCATTCACTCATCCATTCATTTCCCCACATCATTCACTGCTCCTTCTCCCAATCTCCTCACCCAAACTGTCATTGCACACTTCATCCAGTAATGCACTCACCGCTAATGTAGCCATCAATCAATGCCCTCATTCACTCATCCATCTAACAATGCAGCCATGTGCGCAATCATTCCTTCATTCATACGCAATTGCCATAGAAATTTCAGACCTTTCCAATTCTTTTGAACCCAGTGTCTTAACTTGTTGCTGCTTTGTAGAATACCAGGCTGTTAGAAATGGGGGTCGCTGAGGGCCTGGTTGGAAGCTAGAAATGCTCTTGAGCATCCTAAAGAGCCTAGGGAGGAAGCAGAGAATACAGATGGGCAACTAGATGGGCTATTGGGCCTGACTGGGGAGAAAGTACCTTCCAGGTAAGGCAGCAGTGTTTCTTCAATGGGCCTGTCCCCAGGAGTGCTGGAAGACAGGGAGAAGGATAGAATGCATAGGATGGAGCTAGCCAAGATCAAACTGGGTGGTCATATGGAACTAGAAAGCAAGAAGTTAGCCTTGGAAGAAGAGAGAATGCATTTAGAGCATGAGAGAATGTTGAGGGAGTTGGAATTGAAAGCAAAGAGTTTAGAGATTACTCCCTCTGGTGGCAGCACACCATCCGTGCCTGTAGAAACAAGAGTATACATCCCCAAAGATGTCATTAAGGAGTTCCACAAGCATGAAGACATTGGGCAATGGTTTAAGGCCTATGAGGTGGCCATGACCTCCCACCGGGTCCCTGAGAAGGATTGGGGAGCAGGGATATGGGGGCGGTTTCTCAGTGATGGGCGGGACACCTTGTTAGACTTGCCCTCTGAGGACCAGAATTCCTATGTCCACATGAAGGAAGTCTGAATGACCAGGTATGGGTTGACCCCAGAACTTTATAGACAAAGGTTTAGAAATTGTAAGAAACTGGAGTGAAGTACTTGGTTGGAATATGTGTCTTTTTTTTGCTGAGCATTGGATGGTTGGGTGAAGGGTAGCAAAGTGAATGAGTTTGAGGTGTTCTATGATTTGATTGCATGGGAGCACTTGTCCTGTAATTGTTTTCCAGAGCTACGCCAGCATCTGATTGATAATAAGCTGACTATCCCTAGAAAGCTTGCTGAGGAGGTGGACCGCTGAGTTAGTACCCGGGTCCGCAAGGGTCATGTGGGAGACTTTGCCAAATGTGGGCAGGATCCCCAGCAGAAGAGTGGGGGGGACAAGGGTAAACAGAGGGAGTTCCATAAAGGGCGCCAGAGTAATGCCCAAGGGAACCAAGGGAAGGGTTCTGAGCCTCCCCCTGAGAAAATGCCAGGGTCCCCGACAGAGAAGCCTGTTCAGAGGGTCCCAAGAAATGTTTTGGTTGTGGTCAGGTGGGCCACTTCTTCTGGGTTCCTAAGTGTCCCAACAAAGGTAACACAGCACCCAATGGTGCACCGCCCCGGCATATGGCTAGTGTAGCCCTGGGGGAGGAGATGGGTGCCCACGTTGGGTGGGGTGCCACAGAGATGTCCCTAGTCTCTTTAGGAGACAATGAGATGGTCCCCAGGACCCAGCTGCCTAATAACACTAAGAAATACAGGCAGTGGGTGACCATCAATGGCCAAAGTGTGGAGGCTCCTAGAGACACCGGAGCCAGTGTGACAGCTGTCAGTTGTCAGCTAGTGTCTGAAGAGCAGGTGATCCCCCATGCATTTTACCCTATAGATGCCACTGACACCTTAGAGAGCCACTGCAAGGTGAACCAGGTTCCCTTTGAGTGTGGGGGTGGGGGGGTTTCAGGTACCTTTCAAGTAGCTGTGAAGCCAGCCATGCCTGTTGACTGTCTGCTAGGCAATGATTTGGAAAGCTCTCCTTGGACTAAGGTGGAGCAAAGAGCTCATTTGGAGATGTTGGGTCTGCCTGAGAGGGCATGTGTGACCACTCGGTCCGTGGCAGCCAGTAAGATGGTTCAAGAGGACCTGGAATCTGAAAGAGTGGCCCAGGTGCCTGCCATAAAGAGAAGAGGCAGGGGGCGCGGGAAACCACCCCCCAAATTTCCCATGGTCCAGGAGGAGGCCGACCTTGCGGGCGATGCCCTGGAACCTACAGTGGAGCAAGTAGCTGAACTGGGGCACCTGCCTGAGCTGACCCATTGGCAGCAGGAAGGAGGACCCTCTAGGGAAGAGTTCTGCGAGGAGCAGAAGAAGTGCCCTACTCTTGTGGGTTTGGGGCAACAGGCCACAAACCAGGCAGCAGGTGATCAGTCTGGATCACATTGGATCCACTGGGAGAATGGTCTCCTGTATAGCGAGCCTAAGGTTGCTGAGCCTGGGTCAGCGCGTGTGCTGGTGGTACCCCAGCGCTTCTGAGCCTTCCTACTGGGTCTGGCTCATGATGTGCCTTTAGCAGGACATTTGGGGCAGGACAAGACCTTTGAACGGCTTGTCATCCACTTTTATAGGCCCCAAATGCGCAAGAATTCAGATACTCATTTCAGGACCTGTCAGACTTGCCTGGCAAGTGGTAAGAGAGGGAGGAAACAAAAGGCTCCTCTCCAACCATTCCCTGTGGTCAGCAACCCTTTTGAAAGGGTGGGATTGACATTGAGGGGCCTCTGAATCCCAAGACAGCCATGGGCAACAGGTTCATCCTGGTCTTGGTGGACCATCCCACCCGGTACCCAGAAGCCATCCCTCTCCGGACTGTGACGGCCCCCATGGTGGGACCTGCATTGATGGGGATTTTCTCCCATGTGGGGTTCCCCAGAGAGTTGGTGTCAGACCGTGATACCATCTTCATATCTAAGTATATGAAGTCCCTGTGGCAGGAGTGCGGTGTGACTTACAAGTTCACCACTCCTTGCCACCCCCAAGGTAATGGGCTGACTGAGAGATTCAACCGGACCCTAAAAGGCATGATTATGGGTCTTGAGGACCCTATAAGGCATAAGTGGGACATCCTCTTGCCATGCCTCCTGTTTGCTTACAGAGAGGTGCCACAGAAGTCCTTAGGGTTCAGTCCCTTTGAACTGCTGTATGGTCACCCTGTAAGAGAACCTCTGAGTTTGGTAAAAGAAGGCTGGGAGAAAGCTCTCAGTAAAGCTCCCCAGGATGTATATAGCTACATGCTGGCCTTTAGAAATCAAACTGGGCGTTTCAGACAACTTGCTCAGGCGAATCTGGAAGCCAGCAAGAAGGAGATGAAGCAATGGTATGATCAGAATGCCACTCTGATCGAGTTTCAGCCTGGACAGAAAGTGTGGGTCATGGCCCCCGTGGAGCCTTGTGCACTCCAGGATAAGTGGAACGGACCATTTGAGGTAGTGGAGCGCAATAGTGATGTCACCTACTTGGTGGACTTGCGATCTCCTAGGAACCCTTTGCTGGTCCTACATGTAAACCGACTGGAGCCCCACTTGGAGAGGTCCGAAGTGGGCATGCTTCTAGTAACAGATGATAGAATGGAGGAGGAGACTGAGCCTCTTCCTGACCTCCTGTCTGCAAAAGAGCAAGATGGGTCAGTGGATGGTTTTAACCTCTCTTACACCCTGACCCCTGACCAGCAAGATGACTGTCGCCAACTGTTGGGACAGTTTCCTGATCTGTTCTCCCTGACTCCAGGTGTCACTGAGTGGTGTGTCCATGATGTAGACACTGGGGACAGTCCTCCTGTAAAACACAAAACTTACAGATTGACTGACAGTGTCAGAGTTTGCAGTAAGGAGGAGGTCTCCAAGATGCTAGCATTAGGGTTGATTGAGTCCTCAAACAGTCCTTGGGCCAGCCCAGTGGTTTTAATTCCAAAGGCTGCCACACCGGGTGCCATGCCAGAACTACGGTTCTGTGTGGACTACCGAGGGCTCAATTCAATCACCAGGACTGACGCGCACCCCATCCCCAGAGCTGATGATCTCATTGATCGGTTAGGGGCTGCCCGGTACCTCAGTACATTTTATTTAACGTCTGGGTACTGGCAGATCGCCTTAACTGATGGGGCAAGAGAGAGGTCAGCATTCTCCACACCAGATGGGCACTACCAATTCCGGGTTATGCCCTTTAGAATGAAGAATGCCCTTGCCACCTTTCAGAGGTTGGTCAACCAGGTGTTGGTTGGGGTGGAAGATTTCAGTGCTGCCTACCTGGATGACATCGCAGTGTTCAGTGCCATTTGGGAAGAACATCTGCGCCACCTCTGGGAAGTGTTGATGGCTCTGCGGAGGACCGGCCTCACGATCAAGGCGAGTAAGTGCCAGATCAGGCAGGGTTCCGAGGTGTACTTGGGACACCAGGTTGGGAGCGGCCAGGTGGCGCCCCTCCCACTCAAGATTGATACCATCCTGGCTTGGGAACCCCCCAAGAGCCAGACAGAGGTGAGAGCCTTTTTAGGACTCACAGGGTACTACAGGAGGTTTGTCAAGGGGCATGGCAGCATTGTTGCACCCTTGGCAGAGCTGACTTCCAGGAAGCAGCCCAAGAAAGTGAACTGGACTGACACCTGTCAGAAAGCTTTTCATGCTCTAAAGACTGCCATGTGCACAGCGCCCGTTCTTCAGGCACCCAACTTCTCAAAAGAATTCATTGTGCAGACAGATGCTTCAAAGTATGGTGTGGGGGCTCTACTTTCACAGATGAATGAGGAGGGCCTAGACCAACCTGTAGCTTTCATTAGTAGGAGGTTTCTTTCACGGGAACAGAGGTGAAGTACAATCGAGCGTGAGGCATTCGCTGTGGTCTAGGCACTGAAGAAGTTGAAACCATACTTGTTTGGGACTCCCTTCCGGTTTCAGACCGGCCACAGGCCCCTCAGATGGTTGATGTAGATGAGGGGTGAGAATCCAAAGCTGTTGAGGTGGTCCATTTCCCTACAGGGAATGGACTTCACGGTGGAACACCGCCCTGGTACAGAACACGCCAATGCTGATGGTCTGTCAGGATTTTTCCACCTCAGTGAAGAGAACTCCCAATAGGGTGGGTAGTTCTCCCCACATTTTAGCTGGAGGGACACGTGTTAGACCTGGCACCATATGCGTGGGTCTCCCTTCCATTTTTTGCTGTTGCCTCTTATGTTTTTACTATATTTTTGTTGGTCTAGATGTTTGCCACTGCTGTTAAGTGCCAAAGTGCAAGTGCTTCCTATTGTAAATTGTTGTAATGGATTAGTGACTCCATGATTGGCTTATTTGATGTACTTGTCAGACCCTAGTACAGTGCGCCATGAGTGCCCAGGGCCTGTAAGTCAAATGCTGCTGATGGGCTTGCAGCACTGATTGTGCCACCCACAGAAGCAGCCTGTAAAATATGACTCAGGCCTGCCATTGCAGAGCCTGTGTGCTGTCTGAGACTGCCATGTCGACTTGGCAAGTGCACCCACTTGCCAGTCCCTAAACCTTCCCTTTTCTACATGTTAGTCACCCCTAAGGTAGGCCCAAGGTACACCTATGGATAGGGCGCATTGTATGTGAAAGGTAGAACATGCCCTGATGTGTATGGCATGTCCTAATAGTAAATTACAGCCAATTTCGTTTTTTACTATTGCAATGCTATCTGTTCCCATAGGCCAGCATGGGCAGTTTGATTAAAACATCTTATAATCCTAACTGACCCTAGGAACAAAGTAGGAAAATATAGTTTAATATGCCTGAACTCAGAATGTAAAAATACATCTTTTCGTGTGGTTGATTTTTACATTCTGGGTTTGAAAATACCACTTTTAGAAAGTAGGTAGTTTCTTGCCTAACCATCCATTATGCCTCTGCTAGGTTTATGTATTCCATGTCTGGTTTTTGAGTGATAGGGGGCTGGAGAGGGCTTTGGCTCCAGCAGTCTGATGAGCCAAGGCTGGGCTGAATAGGACCTGGGTTGAATAGAGAGTAGGGGGAGGGGATTTCTTTCACATACCTGAGCCTACATAGAATAAAGAGTAGGGGGAGGAGATTTCTTTTCAGCTACCTGGGCCAGGTCTGCTTTCAACAATGCTGTCTCCACCTCCTGCCAGGTAGCTGCACCAGGGAGGACAGAACTGGCTTCGGCTGGGTACAGACACTCTCTGCCTTCAGAGAACAAAGGATTTTGTAGTATAAATATTTGGCCCAGACCCCAGAACTTTAGATCACTTCTGGGAATCAAGACGAACCTTTGCCAAGGAGAGAAACCAAGGAAGCTGAAGGAGGAGACTGCCCCTGAGCTGTTTGCTGTTTGGGGTTGGCCTGCAGTGGTTACTTATTGTCAAGGAAAGGAGAAAAGGAACTTTGTGTGTACTTTTACTATCTTGAAGAAGATCTCCAAGGGCTTGAAGTTGAGCTTGCCTCCTGTTCTGAAGTCTCAGGGACACAAAGATTTCACCACCAGCTCCCCCTGAGTTCCCTTGCTGGGAATTCTGCCTGTAGAGAAGTGCCTGCTGTTGTTTTGGGCCCTCTGGAGTCTGCGTGTCGCTGCAAGCTGGAAGCATGATGCAACTAGGAAGAAGTGTGTTGCAGCTGCAGCAGTTGCCATCGCATCGACGAAGAAGTGTGACATCGCCGCAGCTGTTCGCTGTCGCATCACCGAAGAAGCGTGTCACATCACTGGAGAAGTGTGCAGCCGCGATAGAGGTTTCCATCGCATCACCGGAGAAGCGTGGCACTGGGCCTGTTGCAGCCCAAGAGAGCATCGATATCACCTCACGGCCGTCGAGTGTGCACACATTGCAACCATGTTATCACACCACATTAAAGACGCCATTTTGTCGCATCGCACCGGATCGTCGCATAGCATCAAGGCACCATCTTGTTGCATCGCACCGGATCACAGTAAAAAACAGACACTTCTCCTCCTCTCCGGTAAGGAACAGATGCATTGCCTCCCCTGCGCTGCAGTAATGAACAGGTGCGCCACCTCCCCCGAAGCAAGGAACTGACACATCGCCTTCCCTGCGATCCTTTTGTTTATTTTGCGTGATTCATCCAAGGTACTTTGAGAGTAAAGTGTCGCATTTACCATCTACATTGAACTAAGCTATTTCTACCATCTGAAAGTCATATTTTTTAATACTGTATTGTGTATTTTTGTTGTTTGGTCTCGTGTTAAGTCTAGGTTACTTATTTTTCTAAACTGGTGTGGTGTCCATTTGTAGTGTTTTCACTGTATTACTATAGGTGTACACAAATGCTTTACACACTGCCTTTGAGATAAGCCTGTCTGCTCATGCCAAGCTACCAAGGGGGTGAGCAGGGGTTATCTTAGGGGTGTATCCCCCTTTCCCTGACTAGAAGCAAGGGCCCCTACTTGGTCAAAGGTGCCTACCTCTGCCAACTAGAGAACCCCATTTCTAACACAGGCCAACCCAATCAAGTGAACAAGCCAACAGGGGACACAATATAGGAAGTACCTTGGGGCGCAAAAGGCATACATGCGCCTGCTTTGTGAGCCCCCGGGGCACTTTGGTATTATTTAATGGGCTGCAGACACTAGTGCAGCCACTTCTGTAATACAGTTAGCGCTGGATCACATGTAGTGTCAGTGCTATCTCCAGAGGGCATTCTCTCATTTACATGGGGGCATGGCCATATGCAAATGCCTTCTGTGAATACCGAAAGCCTTAAAATAAGGATTTTTCTCAGTTTAGTAGTAGTATAGTTAGGACTCCTAACTTTAGGACTCCTAAATACCTTGTGTGAATACCGAAAGTCTTAAAATAAGGATTTTTCTCAATTTGGTAGTAGTAAAGTTAGGACTCCTAACTTTAGGACTCCTAAATGCCTTCTGTGAATACCGAAAGCCTTAAAATTAGGATTTTTCTCAGTTCAGTAGTAGTAAAGTTAGGAGTCCTAACTTTAGGACTCCTAAACTGAGAAAAATCCTAATTTTAAGACTTTCGGTATTCACAGAAGGCATTTAGGAGTCCTAAAGTTATGACTCCTAACTTCTGTGAATACCAAAGTGAGTAAGTGTTTTCTGTGAATACCAAAATGAGTGAGTGCCTTCTGTGAATACGAAAATGGTAGTAAGTTTAGGATTTTGTCTTAAGTTAGTTCTGTGAATCGGGCCCCTAGTATGCTGATTAGCACATTGAACATTTTGGCAGAGTCTTGACCAACAAAACTGCATTAGTCTTAAATGAGACCATAACAGAACTTGAACTCTATAGGGTTCTTCATAGTGCTGCATAGACAACGAGTGCAAAAAAATATCTTCAGGGGGTGGTTGTGGTGTGATACCCCACAAATAAATGCATTCTTGGTTTGGTAGTTGGGTCTGGGTGCCCTGGGTTGGATTTTCTAAGTCTGCTGTTTTTTCTTGTCATGGTCCAGGAATTTCAGGCCAAAACAGTGATCTTTGATCTAAAACAGGATGGACACAGATGTACATCTGGTGGATGAATTGCAAAATAAGAAATCAGATAACCTGCAATGAATACCGGCCTTTCTGCTTGTCCAAATTGTGTGATCCTTGACAAACATTTTATTTCACAGAGCCTCTTTTTTCCTTATTATCACATATGAGAGCCTAGGAACTAAGGGCCAAATTAAACAACACTTTCATGCAACGCAGAAAGACACTTTGCTGCACTGCATGAAACGGAAGGGCAGGAATGCACTGTATTTAACGGAAGAGCAGGAATGCACTGTATTTAACATTATATGGCACATCTCTGTCGTCTCCTTGCACCGGCACACAATGTGCTGCCTTGCACCAGTGCAGGCACCCTTGTGCCATGGTGCAAGGGTGCCTGCATTGTAGTCAGGATTGTTTTTGTGCATAACACATTATTTATAGGGATTTTCCTCTTTCTAAGCTTGCTGCAGAATGTGAAATGCTTAGAAAAAGGAAACAACGAGGAGAAATAAAGATATTGCTCCTCTTTGTGCCCCTTTTTGGGAAGGCGTCAAATTCTGACACTTTCCCAGATCTACCAGTGTTGGTTAATCTGGGAATGCGACAGAATACATGGGTGGATGCCTGGGGACACCCATGCTCCACCCTTGTTATGCCCCCCACCATGTAGTGTAATGCAAAGAAGTAACTTGTGCTTCCTTCCTTTACACCAGATTTTCCAAGTCAAGCAGGGTCGCCTTGCGTGGCTTGGTAAATCTGATCTAGGTTTTGTGTTACCTTGTGTGGCACAACAGCAAAGCACAATGTTGATAAATTGCACAATACCTCAAGCAGAATTAAATCCTCGGGCTTAGAATTGCAGTTTATTCTAGGCAGAGCTTAAATTGTAAAAGAAGTGCCGGTGCCGAAGCTCTGCTCAAAACATGCGGCCGCTGCAACTAAATGTGGGCGCACTGAATACCAAGGCTGCCTAGTCTCAAATCCACCTGCCTCTTTAATTAACTACCAGACAATCCCTGCCCGTTTATGTCACTCTTGCAGGTTGTTTTTCATTCCTTCTTTCTCCCTTTGTGACGGTTTTGCTCTTCTCCCCTCTTTCCATTTGTGTGTTAATCCCTATCTTGCGCTTGGTAAATATCTGATGAGGAAAAATAAGCACCAGTCCTCAAAAATAAGTGCTAGTGGCCCCCACCTGCAAGCACTGGCTAAAATGAAACACTGATTCTAAGTAACCATAAAGTTCAGACATACTTTCAAGCCCCTGTGACTGATGCTAGTTTGAGAGGGACTTAGCTTTCTGTGTGACAAAGTAAGTGCTTAATATGGAAATAATGACCTAAAAGTGCAGCCACACCAGACACGAACTGTGGTACGGGAATACCACTATTCAGTTGTACTGGTAATGGTGCTTGTCATATCTGCTAGCTGTGGTGACACTGGCAGTACCTTTGTTGATGTTTTCTATTCCATGTTGTTGGCCTTTGACCCAAGGCCCTGATTTGGAAGTTTTGCGCATGATCCCTCACAAGCGTGATACATACCCCGTCCGCTCTGTTACAAGTGCATTATATCCAATGACACTTATAATACAATGGACGGGATATCCCTCACGTTTGTGATGGAATAATCCTTCCGCGGAACTCTAAATCAGGGCCCAAATTGGGTGATGGATCTTTAATCCGCAGTCAGTGCACCCCTAGAGATAATGGTAAATTCTTCCAATGCAAAAACCCATTGATGGAGTAGGGCTCTGTTATTTCCCACAATGTATCCCAGCATTTACATATCGTGAACAACGTTAACTTTCACTTCAGCAATTCTTGATGTGCAGCAGGATATTGACATCCATGTAAATTATGACCAATTTACTTAGAAATTCCTCGCACTTCCATTTCAATTTTGACGTTGCATGGACACTAATGCTAAAGTTACTCTTCCTGTAAGACATGATTTTCTTTTGTCCGTTGTCCGTATGCCTGCACAGTTCAAATGTCTCCAAGACATCCTTTCCTCCTGCCCATAAATATTTAGACTCATGAATACTTTCGTTTGGGCGCCTATCGTCATCCAGATGTGTTGACATTAAATGCACCTGGAAGTAGTGAGCAGATGTCAGGAGACAATGGGGCTGTATTCAACCCTTGGACTCCCTATGTTGAGACGAAGGGTGCTTCTGTGTGACGTGCACTCCCCTTATCCTTTGAGGGAGGATTGTATGCATACTGCTTGTCATTAAATTGTGCTGATAATTGGATCAATAAAGTCGGATCGAACTATGTTTTATGCAAAAGTAAAAAAAACACAAATTAGAGCTCTGAATAAGACTTGATAATCATTTTATATTTTGAACATAACTGAGCAAATTATGTGTACTTTTATTTTAATAATTCAGGTCCTCAATTAGCAATTTTTAAAAACAACTTGACATCCATGTTTATAAATGTAGCTAATCTCAAGAAACACATGTGCATTAAAAATCTGTAAATTTACAGAAATAAGCTTGATGATTGTCACACCCTCCAGCCATAAGCATCTGACTTAGAGAAGGCCATCCCTTCATTATTCTAAATGTGTGTCGAAATAGCACTTTCACATGCATTGTACCATATGCAGCTTGCAAGATAAACATACGCTTGCCTCTTCATCAGTCTCTTCTAGATAAGCTACTAATTAGAGTGTGTTTCCCTTTTTTTCAAATGGTCCAACTGCAAGATGTCAGTGCAGGGCCAGCTGTGAAAGCACAGATGTCAGTTAACTTTAGATTGACAGCTTCCTATAGTCAAGGGGCGCACAAGTGTCATTAACCTCTGAACCTTACAGGAACTACTTGGCACTCAATTTACAAGCAGTCCACATACCAAGTTCACTTCGAGATTGTGAAGGTAGCAGTTTCATATCTATCTTACCCTGGAACCTGGATAAAAACATATCCCATGACCCGAGCTAACTCCTGTACATACAAACACAGAGACTAAACAGTCGCTTGGCTCCACATTTTACTAATCGCGGCAGCGCCGAACAAGGCCATTTTAGAAGATTAGCTGAAAAGCTACAGCGAGCAAATCATAAGTGCGTCGATTGTGTGTGTAATACGTAAATGGGAGAAATAATCAACGTATGCAAGACATTCGTCCACCGTCAGGTGCTGTAAAGAGTTCACAAGTGTAGTTGTTTTAATAAAAAGATTACATTCGTTTTCAGTCCCCTCCGAAGTTATTGCTGTATTCTGAAAATATACTCCGAAATATAAATAGGGTTCTCTTAGCCACATCTCTGCCCAGTAATTCCTATCATTTGACAAAGGCAGATAAAGGCTGAATGTAAGAGGGAAAATATTTTTTTACAAAGCCTGTACTATTCCCTATACGTTAAAGTTATACACACTGCTATAATATTATCAGAAATGGCGCACAGGTCGCAAATATACGCATACAGGGGCATATTATCAAGCCAGGCGATAAAATTAGATGTGAAGGACATCTAACATGGACTTCAATTGGAATTCCATAGAACATATTATCAAGCCCATTATCGCCGTTTTAGCGGCAGTTTTCTGCCGCTAAAGCGGCGATAATTTTATCGCCTGGCTTGATAATATGCCCCTATATTTTTTCCCATGGCATTCATATGTAGTTATGCATTTGTGTCATTTAGTACTAATGCAAATAAAGCAGGGGCACGTTTAGGAGCTACACAATTGGAATCCAAAAATGCAAATGTCAAAATGTAACATAGGGTCTGATTCTGAGTTTGGCCGTTTTACCGCCATACCACTGCGGCGGTGGTCCCAAGTGCACCACCGAGTCGGCGGTCTCTCGCCCACCATATTACGATGTTCTTGCTGGCCCAGCAGTGGTGTTTATGACAGCGAGGAATATTTTTCCACATGTGTCGAGACAGGCGCGTACATTTCGAGTGTACAACTGTTAATTATACACATATGCATGAAACTTGTAAAAATACCTAGTACAAGTACTTTGCCATTGCTGGGGTCCAGAGCATATGTGCCCAGTCCTGTCAATGGGTGACAAGTGTGAAATGGGCTTAACCTGGATTTCGCTTCCAACAGGGTTGTTTTCTTTGGGGTCAAGTTCCTGCCCTGGAGGAAGGGATCCACGTGGATGACTGAAAGGGAAAAAAGGAAATGGGTGAGTTTGCACCCCATTTCCTTCGATTCCGCTGACTCGAAGCAGGCGATCCCACTGCCACTGTCGACTCGAGGGAGAGGCAACTTGTAATCCGGATAGCGGTAACCTTGTCTGTACTGCACTCTTACAGCTGCTTTCCCTCTGTCATAGTGGCGGTCTGACAATGGCTGTTGGCAGAACTCCGGTGGTCTTCCCTCCAGCAACCCGCCAACATCATGTTTTGTGGGCCTCGGAATCGGACACCGGCGCGACAGCACACCAAGGGGCATATCAACAACAACCGGCGATAATTATCGCTCAGCGCTCTTAGCGTGGGGATAATTATCGCCGGCTAGCGTGAATTTTTATCGCTGAGATAGCGTGCTATTAGCAACGCTTATCTCAATAGCGATAAAAATCCTCACGCTAACAGGCTAACGTGAGATTATCGCTGGAAACCCAGCAATAATCACACGTTACCTTGTTGATAGGGACAGGCAAACTTAGCCATGATATCCTCCTTCCATAGGATATCATGGCTAAGTCTGAAAATTAGCAGACGTAAAAAAGCAGCGTTAACCGTGGTTAGCGCTGCTTTTTTTGTCTCTAACAGGGTTAGCGGCATTCTTGATAATAGGAGAAATGTCGCTTAGCGACATTTCTCCTATTATTTTACTCTGGAACGCCCCCTTTGCATCTCATTAGAGATGCAAGGGGAAGCGTATAGTAAAAGGGTGCTAACATGCAAATTTGCGTGTTAGCACCCTGTTGTTGATAGGGCGCTAGTTTTATCTCTGCTTTTTTGGCTTTTAAAGCCAAAAAAGCAGAGATAAAGCCCTTGTTGATATGCCCCCAAACTCGTAACCAGGCACAAAAATGCGCCTTAATACAGTATGTATTCAGTAACATTATTGCAAAATGAGTATATTCAGGAAAGTTTCAAGTTAGTCATAAATATAAGAAAGATTGTGATACAGCTTAAAGAAAGGAACGGGTGTAGGGATGGCAGGTACTCCAGGCAAAATTTCATTTTTGTTTCAGGATTGCTTTCAGTAGCAAATTTGGTGCTCTTAAGTCTTTTTTGTTTGCAAATATCACTGATCATTTATCCGTACTTATTTTAACATGAAAGAACATTTCATGCATTGAATGTATGATCATGTTTGTATTATATATGCACAAATCGTTTGTGTACAGTGCTGACTATCAGATAATATAAAATTATTAAAAATCGCAGATCAGCATTGGTCTCATAACTTATGGTACACGTATATTTAGGGAAAAGCTATTGCAAATAAAAATATTCATGTGAACGGTTGAGCAGTAAGTACAGTGTTCCTATCATGTACGTCTACGTTGTTTTGAAGGCATTTTCAATCATTGTAATCTTCTACAAAGATGTCAATGTAAGAATGTTTTTTCTCTGCTTTGCATAAAACAGTGACCCGGAAAGTGAAAGTTAGCACACCAGGCCATCTTTCGGTGAGAAATAGCTTCTGTTTCAACTTCAGTCAACTTTAGAAGTTCCCTCTTCCATGAGTTAAATGGTGCAGTCCAGTGGAATGTGGCACACCTGTTTGGCTGTGGCATGCCACAATCCCCTTTGGTAAAATAATATGAAGATAGGAAGGTTTGCCAGCACAACAATGCCTGCGTGAATCATGGAATTAAAAGGGTGCAGGGCAGCAGACTAAATATAAGAAGGCTTTGAAATAACCACCTTAATTATCTGCAGCACTAACAATTGACAATTCACTTCCTTGTTAACAATGGGAATCCCAAATAAACCCAAGTCATTATATTGAGGAGGAAAGAGAGGAAGGTATTCGTACGCAACACATTCAATGATTCAAACAGAGTTGGGCAGATTATTAGCACTTATTATTTGTCAGCTACAAGGATTGTTTGGACTGGACAAAATGGCCGACAATGCAAGGCAGTGTTTTAGGTGTTTGAAATTAGTTAAACTTGTGCACACATTTTCGGGGAGACACCAGTCTTTCTGTACCCATTGTGGCACATAGTAAAAACTGGATCCCCAAGAGAGCGCGTGCACAGGCTGGACCACAATTGCATGGTTCTCCCTTGGGATATTGTACAAGACAGTGACACCGAAGCTGAATGAGCACTTACCACTCTGACCTGTTGGAAACCATAGCTCAGAAATGAACTAAGCCAGCGAGGCAACCAAATATCAATGTTTTTAATCATCGGGGTAATTAATACTTCCTGGTCACTCATGGAAAAACTCACTGAGACATCCAATTAAACGAGTAGGTCGGCATATCCAGAACTAAGAGCTGCCAAGAGCAAGTAAATATTTCAGTGCTGCAGACAAAATGCTAATGAGCTTCAATCTGATGCTCGAGACCTTTTCTTTGGGTCCTAGGGCAGCCAAAGCTCACTGGGCAGTGTTTGTGGTGGTGCCCCAGGGCAGTGAGTAAATTGCATTCCAATACATTTGACTCAACTCCTTTAGTCCTCCTGACGCTCAGCCTCAGTTACTGGTCAAGCTCTAGCTGGTGATAGAGTATGACACAGTAACCACACTGTTGGACTTGGCACCATCCCTGCAAAGATACTGCTCTGACCCTGCATTACTGTGCGGATCCTGAACTCATTGACTAACAAGATTGAGTAACCCCTTTGAGTACCTTTTAGTCTGATGCACTCATATACAGTTGTCCTTGTGGGTCAAATTAAGGGCTTTCCCCTTTGTCACTTTTGTTACCTTCTTTGAATGTGGAGGCATTCACTCTGAACCTCCATGGACTCCAGGCCATGGGCTCTCTCTATTTCAAGAGACTGATGGCCACTAATCCTAAACTGGGAGATTGGTTTATGTTTCAGGCACTTTACTCCACTTCCTGAAGTTTGAGCCATGGCTGCTTTCCTTTGCAGAGTTTCTGTAACTTTGCTGGCTGACTTGCAACTGTAACACGACCATAGCCAATGGAGGGACAGGGGGGACCCTTCTTTATTTAATTCCCATGACAGGCGTCCTGTCAACAGGATCGGACTGACCATTTTCAGATCTGGTAAATCCTTGGCCTGGCATACAAGCCGCTTTTAGCCCTCCTCGCCCTCAATATATTTAATGCACAAGCAATTCAAATGATGCAACGGGGACTGAATGCTGCAACATTTTAAATGCACGTGAATCCCTTGTTTCTCAAGTGCTTTAACTGGGCTTGTCTAAAACGCGTTCTGTAAGCAGCACCGAGCCTGTCACCGCCTGCCTGACCCCGTGGAAGAGTGCTTCACACCAAGAGTGAAAGGGCCTCGCCGAACCGAAGAGGAGAGCTGGGGAGCTGCTGACCGCGACACAGACCCGATATGGAAGACGACACCGTGTGCTGCGCTCTGCTTTGCGCTTGAAGTACAGTCCTTGGTGGGCCCTACACAGATGTTCTCAAAGTGCATTAAATAACCACGGCTTGAACGGCCTTGCAGAGGGCAGGGATGAATGGTTCCCAAACAGGACAGTTTTCTATGTTACACATCCCCGCAGTTCTTTTACTTTCAGACAAATGCTTTCAGTAATATTTGTTTCTGGAATTAAATACCGCTGCAAAAACAAAAAATGAAAACATTAATTTTCGGGGAGACGGATTTGATTTTTTTTTTATGAGCTGTTCATGGGATGATGCTGAGTGAAGAACTCGGTGTTGTTTTCAAGAGTTCTATTTTGCCAGCATTTCCGCATTTACTGGAACTGTACTCTTGGTGTATATCAACACTATATCACTGGACATTTCCAGAACTTTGCCCTCACTATGTTTCATGACAGAAATTGTGTGTATTTGAAATGCGTTTAAAGGAAGCATTATTAGTTTCGTCCCGTCATAATTTTTTTTAAGTAACTTTACTTACACAATTTTTTACATGAAATTTGAGAAAGGAAAAATGTGAAAAATTACATAATCAAGCAAACTATAAAATAGTGTTCACGTTCATCAGAAATACGACTTTCACTACACGTGGAAGTGCTACAAGACAGATCAGTGAGTTATACACCCACCCTGACAAATTGTGAGCTCTCCAAATCATAAACTGCAATCTTAGTATACCAACCCAGCCTTCCATCCTTCTGAGATCGGTAAATTGAGTCCCTATATATTTGGTAACTGTACCATCTGTTTTGTGTGGTGCTTATTGGTGGCAAAATTGCAGTACTCAGTGTACAAAAACAAGCTTTTTGTTGTGAGAAGAAAATATCCTCATTCAATTTGCACATGTGAGATGGTTGTCTGCTCACTGACACTGCAAAACACACAAGATGATGGACGGAATATTGCACATTGGCAAACCATTCACCCCCAGTCACAGATCTGGGTTTAATCCATCGTTATTTTGCTCACCATGCCACCCCAGTTCAGACATGGCCATATGCAAATCAGTCTAGACCCTGTGCCTCATGGGAACAGTCCAGCCCAAACTGCCAAGCCATGTCTTCCCTGGACCGGAATCAAGCATCCTAGGACCAGTTTCAGGGTTTCACCCCTCTTCAGCCAGGATAGCTTGGCTCCAGTGGCGTAGTGAGCACGGGACCCACGTCTGGGCATACCCTTCCCACATAGGGCGAACAGCAAAACACACAAGATGATGGACGGAATGTTGCACATTGGCAAAACATTCACCCCCAGTGTTAGACCTGGCATCATTGGCATGAGTCTCTCCTCCATTTTTTTTCCGTTTGCCTCCTCTGTTTACGATGTTTTTGCTGGAATATTGCTTTGGGCACTGTGCCACTGCTGATCAGTGCCACAGTGTAAGTGCTCCCTATGTTAAATTATTACATTGATTGATGTTACCATGATTGGCTTGGTTGACTTACTGTTCAGACCCTAGTCTAGTGCACTGCGTGTGCCAAGGGCGTGTAAGTTAACTGCTGCCGGTGGGCTTGCAGCACGGGTTGTGCCACCCCCAGAAGCAGCGTGTAAAATAGGTCTCGGGCCTGCCATCGCAGAGCCTGTGTGCAGTCCCTGACTGCCATGTCGACTTGGCAAGGAAACCTACTTGCCAGTCTCTAAAACCTTCACTTTGCCACATTTCAGACACCTCTATGGTAGGCCCTAGGGCTGGGTGCATTGTGGGTAAAAGGTAGGTCATGCCCTGATGTGTGTGGCATGACCTAATAGTGAATTTACCCTAAACTCCTGAGGCGGAAGCCGGGAGCAACGCATAGCACAAAATCGTTTATCTTTTAAAATTGTCTGAATTTGTGTTTTTTTAAAACCCACCGTGCACCTCTCCCCCTGCACTCACCTGTGTCACTGGTAACAGCTGATTTGATCGCTGTGGTACACAGGACCCACTTGAACGCCGCCATTACCGGCCGCGAGGAGACCAGGACACGCCCCCTCCGGGTGGCCACGCCCACCGCCCACGAAAACAGATAAAAGCGCGCTCTGATTACGAGAGCTGCACTTTACCCTAAACTCCTGAGGCGGAAGCCGGGAGCAACGCATAGCACGAAATTGAATATCTTTTAAAATTGTCTGAATTTGTGTTTTTTAAACCCACCGTGCACCTCTCCCCCTGCACTCACCTGTGTCACTGGTAACAGCTGATTTGATCGCTGTGGGACACAGGACACGCCCTCTCCGGGTGGCCACGCCCACCGCCTGCCCACACCCCTTCCGCCCATAAATAATGTGTCAGTTCAGGGAGCGCAGCGGACGGGCGCAGCGGGCGCGCCGTCAGCGCGCCGAAGGCGCGCCAAAGGCAAGCCCGTCTGGGCCCGTACGGGCCCAGCCGGACCCAGGCCCAGTTACTCTACCAGGTAGCCCTCGTGACCGTGTGATATATACTGGAGAGGCACTTCGTGCACTACAACCTAAGAAAATTCTTGCCTGTTACCACACGCATACTGAAGGTTATACCTTCTCCAATTGTATGCGCTGCAATCCGACTCCCTCGAACTTGACAAAACCCGCACTGAAGATGGGACTCCTTAACTGTCGCTCCCGCTCTAAACATGCGATCGAAACCAATCTGCTAATTCAAGATCAGGATCTCGACCTCCTGTTTTTAACGGAAACATGGCTTTCAGATAGCACCGACTCGGACATCGTCACGGCCCTTCCCCCAGGGTATCTTTGCCAAGCCTTACACAGACCCAAAGGGAGGGGAGGGGGGGGGGGTAGCTATAGTCTTCAGGGAACAATTCACTTGTAGAACTTCCAACGCTCACATTGAGGACTGTGAGAGCTGTCAATTCTCCATCCAAACTTCTCCAGCTCACTCCCTGTCAGGGCTACTGATCTACCGCCCCCCAGGTGCTCCTGGTAATTTTATTAATGCTGTCATCGATTCAGTGTCACAGCTAGCTTCGTCCACCTCCAACTTCATTATGCTAGGTGACCTAAACTTCCACTTCATGGACCCTACGGATCGGTTAGCTTCTGACCTTCGGCAAGACCTAACATCTCTAAACATCCGATTGGTCAACAACGAGCCTACCCATGAGAAGGGACACTTGTTGGATCCCATTCTCACTAATATAGCAACCATTACCACCAGACCTCCCGTAACCCTTCCATGGACCGACCATTTTATGGTCCCCATCTTATGGGAAATTTCCACCACGAACTCCCTAACCTCTAAAATCCAGGTTACCGACCGACGGTGGCGCAAACTCGCACCTGATGAATGGGCCGCCGCCCTTACAGACTCCATCCCCGAGCCTTTAACCGACCCTGCCGTAGCTGACAAACAGTTTAATGAGTGGATCACCTCCTCCTTAGACACACTTCTCCCAAAAACTGCGATCCTTAAACATCCTAAAAGACTATCCTCCGCTCTCTGGTACACCCCAGAGCTCAAAGCTCTGCGTCAAGAGTGCAAGAGAACGGAACGCTCCTGGAGAAGATTTAAATCGGAGATCAACAAAGACATCTATTCCACCTCTCTATCTACCTATAAAACCGCTATCCGAAAAACCAAAAGCATTTTCTTCCAGGGGAGAATAGAGAAAGCTGGATGCTCCAGTAAGGAATCCTATGCCATCCTTAAAGAGCTGTTGAAAACCCCAGAACCGGGACCGAAACACCACACTGACCCCAAAGCTGATCAGGAGAAATGCCAACAATTGGCTAATTTCTTTCATGACAAAATTCAAACAATTCTTGCTTCAATTCCCTCTGTGAATCCGTGTGAAGAAATTGCCCCCTCGTACCCTCCATCATCTATCTGTCTCTCTTCCTGGGGCCAAGTTACCACTGAAGAAGTAGGAAACACGCTCAAATCCATGAAGAGCGGATCCCCCAGGGACCCCGCCCCACTCTGGATCCTTAAGGAGGTAGCCCACACGATCACTCCCCCTTTGACCCATTTGATCAATGCCTCACTCCAACAGGGAGTTGTTCCCCCGAGCTGGAAGACGGCGGTCGTAAAAGCCCTATTAAAGAAACCATCCCTCGACCCCGAAAATCTGGCGAATTACAGGCCCATCTCCCTTCTCCCAGGAGTCAGTAAGATCGCTGAAAAACTAGTCAACAGGAAACTCTCGCAGTTTCTCGAGGTCAATCATAAACTAAAAAGTTCCCAGACGGGCTTTCGACCAGGACAGGGCACTGACATCGCCCTCCTGGCAGCGGTAGAAGAGGCCAGAACACTATTGGACGGAGGAGGATCAGTGGCAGTGACCCTCCTCGACCTAAGTGCGGCATTCGACACCGTTAACCAACAACTCCTTATTAAAAGACTTAAAAGAGTTGGTGTGGAAGGCTCGGCCTTATCCTGGCTTTCATCCTTTCTAGCTCAACGGACCTACCAGATCTGGGAGAAGAACGCCTGCTCCTCCGAAATGCCCCTCCAATCTGGTGTGCCTCAGGGCTCCTCCCTGAGCCCCACATTATTTAATATCTATATGTCCACATTGGAGGAGGTCATCACCCCATTCGGAGTGAGCGTCGTCAGCTATGCTGACGACACACAATTAGTGGTGTCTTTGTCTCACCCCAGACAACAATCAGCAGACCTATTCAACTGCCTTACGCAGGTCCATTGCTGGATGAATAAGTCAGCTCTAAAATTAAACGGGACAAAAACCGAAGTCCTGCTCCTCGGCCCGAAAGGCCTCTCACTCTCCCCTAACATCTGGCCAGCCTGCCTGGGCCCTCCCCCCGACCCAAAAGAAGAGGTTAAAAGTCTGGGGGTGTGGATCGACACTGACCTCTCATTCACAGTACAGGCAAAGAAAGTAGCCGTGACCTGTTTCGGCCTCTTAAAATCCCTGAGAAAAGTCCTGCCCCTCCTACCCTTCAACTCACAAAAATTGCTAATTCAAGGCCTTATACTATCGAGGCTTGACTACAGCAATGTGATTTATCTGGGCGCTCCTGAAGCGACCCCAACAAGCTTCAGAGAATCCAGAATACCGCAGCCCGGATTATCACAAATACCCCTGCCAGAACTTCCGCTAAACCTGCTTTAAAACTCCTCCATTGGCTTCCCATAAGGGAGCGAGTCAAATTCAAGGCTCTATGCCTAGCCCACAAACTTCTGCAAAAACAAGGCCCCCCAGTCCTTAGTAAACTCATCACTCCCTATAAAGCCACAAGATCCCTCCGGTCTGACACAGAAAATTTCATCACTACCCCCAGATTCAAGAAAGCCCGAGCCGGAGGAAGACGCTTCTCAGTTCAAACCGCACGTCTTTGGAACTCGCTCCCCCGCGACTTGCGACTCGAACCACAATACCTTCGCTTCAGGAAGCAGCTAAAGACTCATCTTTTTCCCCAATGACTCACGCCTTCCCTTACACTGAGTCTTTGTCCCCTCCCCCCCTCCTCACCTCTTGTTTGCCCCTGGCCCACCGAACTGGAGAGTTAGGGTTTTCGTTAGCGCTGGGATACCTCAGGGTGACTATGCGCTCTACAAAAATAAATAATAATAATAATAATAAGAATTACAGCCATTTTTGTTTTCACTATTGAAGGGCTACCTGCCTCCAATAGGCCAGACTGGGCAGACTGATTATTAACTCCATTATAATCTATCTGACTCAGGGAGCATGGTAGCAGGTCGAGTTTAGTATCCCTGAACTCAGAATTTAATAACACACCCTTTAGGATGGATGGTTTTTAAATTCTGTGTTTGAAAATAGCCCTTTTAGTAAGTGGCTATTTTCTTGTCCAACTATCCACCGGTCTCTGCTGGTTTGGTGTGTGTGTCAGGGGCTGGGTGGCTCCAGAGGTCTGAATGAGTCAGTGTGGGGTGAATGAGGCATCTACACTTAGAATGGGGGAAGAGTAGTCCTTGATAGCCTGCCCTGCCTGACACAATGCTGGCTCCACCTCCTGCCGGGCAACTGATAGCCCTGCTCCTGCCAGTGACAATACTGGCTCCGCCTCCTGCTGGGCGGCTGAGGACCCTGCCCTGCTCAGCGAATGGGCCAGGTGCCTCTGCCTGGCAACACCCACAACGAACCCGGGATGGGGGGAATTTCCCTGCTTGGACAAAGGGAACAAAGCTGAAAAGGGGTATAAGAGAAGGACCCGTGAACCAAGAACTCAGATCACTTCTGACAAGGAAACCTCTACCAAGGACAAGAAGCCTGCTGATCTAAGGACTTGCCTCCCCCTTCTGCCAGTGTGCTGTTTGCTGGGGGGAACCTGAAGCTGCTTCTTTATTTTTGCCAAGGAACAAGGAGAGAGGAACTTGGTGTGTACTCTCAAAAGCTTGCTAGAAAATCTCCAAGGGCTGGAAGAGTGCCAGCCTCCTGTTGAAGTCACAGGGCCAAAGGACTTCACCCTCTACTGAAATTGCTGGTTGCTGGAAAGTGTCATTTCCAGTGCACAGGGGAAATCTGCAGTCTCGACGCCACCGACGCTGCCGAATCCAGCTCAACATCGTGAGTAACGGCTCCAGTGTTCCGAGTCTTCGACGCCGGCCGCCGGGCCCGATCGACGCCAGTAGCGACGCCAGGAGTAGTGAGTATCGGCTCCAGCTCCAAGTGACCCCGTCTTGATGCCGGTATCGACGCCAGTGAGTAGTGAGTATCGGCTCCAGCTCTTGACCCCGTCTCGACGCCGCTGCTGATCGCATCGACTCAACGCCCTTCTCGACGCCGTGAGCGCTGCTCCGGCCCGACACCTCTCGACGCCGCTGCGGATCGACCCAAATCCGAGGCACGATCGACGCCGACCTCGACACCGACATCTCGACGCCGTGGATCATCGTTTTCTTCATTTCCAAAGGTACTGTGTTTGTGGGTTCTGTTGCAACTCCAGGCTCGACGTAGCGCTCCTCGCGGTCGATGCCGAACCTTGGGAATATCGTAAACTCGACGTCGTGTGACTCCTGTGGGGGTCACATTGTTGCCAAGAACTGTGTTTCAGAAGAATACTTACTTTTGTTGCTAAAGAACTATTTCCTAAGAAGAAACTTTACCAGAACTATTATTTTTCCTTCCAAAGAGTATTTATTAAGATTGTGTTATATTTTTGTCGTTATTTGGTCTTGTGCTAAGCCTTATATAAAAATACTATTTTTATAATAACTCCTGTGTTGTGTCCATTTGTAGTGTATTCACTTTATTACTGTATGTGGTCATAAATGCTTAACACACTGCCTCTGAGATAAGCCTGTCTGCTCTGCCAAGCTACCAAGGGGGTACGCAGGGGTTATCTGAGTGTGTAATCCCCTTGCCCTGACTAGAGAAGGTGGGTCCCTATTTGTCAGAAGTGTATACCTCTGCCAACTAGAGACCACCGGTTCTAACATTGGTGGTCAGCGGTGAGGATTGAACTTTGCATTTATGACTCATGTGCAGTGATTAGTGTATGCTACATAGTGAAAGCAGACCATAGCGCAGCCACAATCTGTTTTGGTAGGATATTCTATTTTTGTTCTCCGCTTCCTGGAGCTTATTTTTGAAACACTGCCAGTTTTGACCATGGAGAATGCCGGAGCTGCTACCCCTTCTCTTATTGTTGTGGAGGAATTTGATAAGAAATTGATAAATAAGTACAAGTTAAAGGAGCTACAGCAATATTGCAAGCAGTTTAAAGTTCCTACCACAGGTCTCAGATTGAGAGACGACTTCCTCATAGCACTGAAGGCCTGGTTAGAGGCCAGAAATCCCTCTGATCCGGGGGTGGTACCGGAAGAGGAAGACGAAGTGGAAGAGCCCATGAATGGGCACGTGGCATCTCCCGGCAGCAGTGTGTCCTCTAAGAGCCTTTCTCCTGAAGAGTTGGAAGACAGGGAGAAGGAGAGGGAATACAAGTTAGAGATGGCAAAACTTAAATTAGGAGGGCAGTTGGAATTAGAGAATGCAAGAAGCAAAAGAGAAGCTGAAATGGAGAGCAAAAGATTAGATTTTGAAAGAGAGAAATTAGCGTTTGAACGTGAGAAGATGGTGAGGGAGATGGAGCTTAAAACTAAGAGTTTAGAGTTGAATCCCTCTGGTGGCAGAACTCCATCTGTGCCTGCAGAAAGTAGGTTTTATTTTCCCAAAGATGTGATAAAAGATTACAGTAGAAATGAGGATATTGGGCAATGGTTTAAAGCATATGAGTTAGCATTGTTGGCCCACCGGGTCCCTGAGAAAGATTGGGGAGCGGGGTTGTGGAGCCGCTTTACAAATGAAGGGAGAGATACCTTGTTGAGCATGCCTGAAGAGGAAAGGGCGTCTTATACTCATATGAAAAATGCTTTAATGCTGAGATATGGCTTAACTCCAGAAAAGTACCGACAAACCTTTAGAGAATGTAAGAAGTTGCCTGGTACTACGTGGGTTGAATATGTGTCTTTTTTTTGCAGAGCCATGGATGGTTGGATAAAGGGTAGCAAGGTTGATAGTTATGATGCTCTTTATGATTTGTTTGCTTGGGAGCACTTGTCTAATAACTGTTTTCCAGAGCTACGCCAGCACTTTGTTGATAGCAAGATATCTAACCCTAGAAAACTTGCTGAGGAGGCGGACCGCTGGGTCAGTACCAGGGTCCACAAGGGTCCAGTGGGAGACTCAGCCAAAGGTGGGCAGGGTCCCCAGCAGAAGAGTGGGGGGGACAGGGGTAAACAGAGGGAGTTTCAGAAAGGGCCCCAAAGTAATCCCCAAGGGAACCAAGGGAAGGGTTCCCAGCCTCCCCTGTAAAGAAGCCAGAGGCCCCGACAGGTAAACCTGTTCCAAGGGGCCCCATGACCTGCTACGCTTGTAAGCAGGTGGGACACCGTTATTATGATCCCCAGTGTCCCATGAAGGATTCCAATGCACCACCACGTGCACCCCCTCGTCAGGTGACGAATGTAGCCCTGGGAGGGAATGAGATGGGTGCCCCCGGTGGGTGGGGTCCCGCAGAAATGTCCCTGGTCTCTTTAGGAGACGTGGAAATGGTCCCTCCAACCCCCCTGCCTAATAACACTAAGAAATATAGGCAGTGGGTGACCATTAATGGCCATAGGGTGGATGCTCTCAGAGACACCGGAGCAAGTGTGACAGCTGTCAAGTGTCACTTGGTGTCCAGAGAGCAGGTGGTCCCTCATGCATTCTACCCCGTTGTAGCTGCTGAAAACTCACAGAGTAAGTGTGAGGTAGCTCAAGTTCCTTTTGAGTGGGGGGGGTCTCAGGTACTCTTCAGGTTGCTGTGAGGCCCGCCATGCCTGTTGATTGTCTCCTGGGCAATGATTTGGAGGACTCCCTTTGGGCTAAGGTGGAGCGAAAAGCGCATCTGGAAATGTTGGGTCTGCCGGAGTGGGTGTGTGCGACCACCCAGTCCATGTCAGCTAGTAAGGGTGTTGATGGGTCCCGGAGCCTGAAAGTATGGCCCAGGACCCAACCGTGAAGAGAAGAGGCAGGGGGTGCGGGAAACCATCCCCCATCGTTCCCACGGTCCAGGAGGAAGCAGACCCTGAGGGGGATGCCTTGGAACCTACAGGGGAACAAGTGGCTGAACTGGGAGACCTGCCCGAGCTGACCCATTGGCAGCAGGATGGTGGTCCCTCCAGGGAGGAATTTTGTGCTGAACAGAAAGTGTGCCCTTCTCTTGTGGGTATGAGGCAGCAGGCCTCAGCCCAAATGACAGGTGATCAGTCAGGATCACATTGGATTTACTGGGAGAACGACCTCCTGTATAGCGAGCCTAAGGCTGCTGAGCCTGGGTCAGCCCGTGTGCTGGTGGTACCCCAGCGCTTCAGAGCCTTCCTACTGGGGTTGGCTCATGACGTTCCGTTAGCTGGACATCTGGGGCAGGACAAGACCTATGACAGGCTTGTCACCCATTTTTATTGGCCCCAGATGAGAAAGGATTCAGACATCCATTGTAGGACCTGCCAAACTTGCCAGGCAAGTGGGAAAAGTGGGCGGAAGCAGAAGGCTCCCCTCCAACCTTTTCCCGTGGTCAGTACCCCCTTTGAGCGAGTGGGGATTGACATTGTGGGGCCACTGGACCCCAAGACAGCCATGGGCAACAGGTTTATCCTGGTCTTGGTGGACCATGCCACCCGGTACCCGGAAGCCATCCCTCTCCGCACAGTGACGTCCCCCGTGGTGGGATGGGCACTGATGGGTGTTTTCTCCCGCATGGGGTTGCCCAGAGAGGTGGTGTCAGACCGGGGCACCAACTTAATTTCTAATTATATGAAGTCTCTGTGGAAGGAGTGTGGGGTAACCTGCAAGTTTACCACTCCTTACCACCCTCAAGGTAATGGGCTGGTTGAGAGATTCAACCGGACCCTAAAAGGCATGATTATGGGTCTTGAAGAACCAATGAGGCGTAAATAGGACGTCCTCTTACCATGCCTGCTGTTTGCTTACCGTGAGGTGCCACAAAAGTCTCTTGGGTTCAGTCCCTTTGAGCTTTTGTATGGACACCCGGTAAGAGGGCCTTTGAGTCTGGTCAAAGAAGGCTGGGAGCAATCTCCCAGGAAACCTCCCCAGGATGTATACAGTTACATGCTGGCCTTTAGGAACCAGACTCGGCGCTTCAGAGATCTTGCTCAGGCAAATCTGGAGGCCAGCCAGGAAGAGATGAAGCGGTGGTACGACCAGAATGCCACTCTGGTTGAGCTTCAACCTGGTCAGAAAGTTTGGGTCATGGCCCCTGTAGAACCTTGTGCGCTCAAGGACAGGTGGACTGGACCATTTGAGGTTGTGGAGAAAAAGAGCGATGTCACCTACTTGGTGGACTTGAAGTCTCCCAGGAACCCCTTGAGGGTCCTGCATGTCAACCGGTTAAAGCCCCACTTAGAAAGGTCCGAAGTGGGCATGCTCCTAGCCACAGATGCTGGAATGGAGGAGGAGAGTGAGCCTCTTCCTGACCTCCTGTGTGCAAAGGAGCAAGCTGGGTCAGTGGATGGTGTTGTCCTCTCTGACACACTGACCCTTGAACAGCAGCAAGCTTGTCGCCATCTGTTGGGACAATTCCCTGATCTGTTCTCCTTAATCCCTGGTGTCACTCAGTGGTGTGTCCACGATGTGGACACCGGGGACAGCACTCCTGTGAGGCCCAAGGCCTACAGGGTGACTGACAAGGTCAGAGCATATATCAAGGAGGAGGTCTCCAAGATGTTTGCCTTAGGGGTGGTTGAGTCCTCTAGCAGTCCTTGGGCCAGCCCAGTGGTCTTGGTCCCAAAGGCTGCAGCGCCTGGTGCTTCACCAGAACTTCGGTTCTGTGTGGATTACCGAGGACTCAATTCGGTCACCAAGACTGACGCGCACCCCATCCCCAGAGCTGATGAGCTCATAGATCGGTTGGGGGCTGCCCGGTACCTTAGTACGTTTGATCTAACGTCTGGATACTGGCAGATCGCCTTGACCGATGGGGCAAAAGAGAGGTCTGCATTCTCCACACCAGATGGGCACTACCAGTTCCGGGTTATGCCCTTTGGGATGAAGAATGCCCCTGCCCCCTTGCCAGAGGTTGGTCAACCAGGTATTGGCTGGACTGGAGGATTTCAGCGCCGCCTACCTGGACGACATAGCAGTGTTCAGCGCCAGCTGGGAGGAACACTTTCGCCACCTCCAGGAAGTGTTGTTGGCCCTGCGCAGAGCAGGCCTCACAATCAAGGCCAGTAAGTGCCAGATTGGGCAGGGTTCAGTGGTGTACTTGGGGCCCCAAGTAGGGAGCAGCAAGGTGGCCCCCCTGCAACCCAAGATAGATACCATCCTGGCTTGGGAACCGCCCAAAACCCAGACTCAGGTGAGAGCCTTCTTGGGTCTCACGGGTTACTACAGGAGGTTTGTCAAGGGGTATGGCAACATTGTGCAGCCCTTGACCTCGCTGACTTCCCGGAAGCAGCCAAGAATTGTGATCTGGACTGACGCCTGTCAGAAAGCCTTTGACACCCTGAAAATTGCAATGTGTACAGCACCGGTCCTCCAGGCACCCGACTTTTCCAAAGAGTTCATTGTCCAGACGGACGCTTCAGAGCATGGTGTGGGGGCTGTTCTAGCACAGATAAATGAAGAGGGCCGAGACTTACCTGTAGCCTTCATCAGCCGGAGGTTACTTCCCAGGGAACAGAGGTGGAGTGCGATAGAGCGTGAGGCATTTGCTGTGGTCTGGGCGCTAAAGAAGCTAAGACCCTACCTGTTTGGGACTCACTTCCGGGTTCAGACAGACCACAGGCCCCTCAGATGGTTAATGCAGATGAGGGGTGAAAACCCAAAGCTGTTGAGGTGGTCCATTTCCCTACAGGGGATGGACTTTACGGTGGAACACCGCCCTGGTACAGATCACGCCAATGCTGATCGTCTGTCCAGATTTTTCCGCCTTAGTGATGAGGACTCCCTGGGTGAAGGGTAGTTCTCCCCACATTTCAGCTGGAGGGGACACGTGTTAGACCTGGCATCATTGGCATGAGTCTCTCCTCCATTTCTTTTCCGTTTGCCTCCTCTGTTTACGATGTTTTTGCTGGAATATTGCTTTGGGCACTGTGCCACTGCTGATCAGTGCCACAGTGTAAGTGCTCCCTATGTTAAATTATTACATTGATTGATGTTACCATGATTGGCTTGGTTGACTTACTCTTTAGACCCTAGTCTAGTGCACTGCGTGTGCCAAGGGCGTGTAAGTTAACTGCTGCCAGTGGGCTTGCAGCACGGGTTGTGCCACCCCCAGAAGCAGCGTGTAAAATAGATCTCGGGCCTGCCATCGCAGAGCCTGTGTGCAGTCCATGACTGCCATGTCGACTTGGCAAGGAAACCTACTTGCCAGTCTCTAAAACCTTCACTTTGCCACATTTCAGACACCTCTATGGTAGGCCCTAGGGCTGGGTGCATTGTGGGTAAAAGGTAGGTCATGCCCTGATGTGTGTGGCATGACCTAATAGTGAATTACAGCCATTTTCGTTTTCACTATTGAAGGGCTACCTGCCTCCAATAGGCCAGACTGGGCAGACTGATTATTAACTCCATTATAATCTATCTGACTCAGGGAGCATGGTAGCAGGTCGAGTTTAGTATCCCTGAACTCAGAATTTAATAACACACCCTTTAGGATGGATGGTTTTTAAATTCTGTGTTTGAAAATAGCCCTTTTAGAAAGTGGCTATTTTCTTGTCCAACTATCCACCGGTCTCTGCTGGTTTGGTGTGTGTGTCAGGAGCTGGGTGGCTCCAGAGGTCTGAATGAGTCAGTGTGGGGTGAATGAGGCATCTACACTTAGAGTGGGGGAAGAGTAGTCCCTGATAGCCTGCCCTGCCTGACACAATGCTGGCTCCACCTCCTGCCGGGCGACTGATAGCCCTGCTCCTGCCAGTGACAATACTGGCTCCGCCTCCTGCTGGGCGGCTGAGGACCCTGCCCTGCTCAGTGAATGATGGTCCTTGACCAATTAATTAATACAAGTGAGCAAATTGCTTCAATTAGTCAGTTAATTTTTGTAATCTTGAGCTCGAAACCCAAAAAACACTTTTTAGAGGGAAAGAACTCACAATATTCAATATATAATTCAATCCAACAAAGAACAACATCCAACCTTGTTTAGATTATCATACATATTAATTTATTATTGAATAAGGCAATTTAAGGTTGCTCCAAGAGGAACGTGCAACAAAAGAGGGTGATTAAGAGTGAGTGGGTGAGGCAAGAAATGGAAACAAAGTAGTAAAAGAAATTCATTTGGTTTACAATAAGGATCGGTTGTAGTTCACCGTCCAAAGAACCTGGTCACATCTCAATCACAGATACATGTTTTCGTATTTCAAAAAGACCCAATAATTGGTCTAGCACAAGGGAATTATATGTGTATCCCAGGTAATGGAAAGTAAGCGTCGACGTTTCGACCCGTCTTGAAGGCCTTAAGGAGATTTAGACCTTGGCCGTGCGGATCTTCATCAGGACCAAAGGGAAGGGGTTTGGGGCAACCTGACTGGGTGATGAATTTGATCGTCCACCTAAAATGTTAAAACACGGGGAAGTAAGGATGTCGTCCTGATTAAAACCAACCACTAGAACCACGTACGTCATAGTAAATCGTGTACCTGATATCCAGTTCAATGGGGTTCCTCAGACATCCAATGAAAGGAGGACTGCGTATCAAAGGTAGTAATAGAGCTGCGGGGACTTAATCCGAGCTGTAGGAAATTAAAAAGAAGGGTATCTAAGAGTGGGCAGTGTCACTCGCACTCTTACTGAAGTTAGCACTTACGTTGTGGAGTCATACCAAAACCAAATGATATATGACTATAGTTTCAAATGATGTTAAAAGGAGCATTAAGTCGCATTAAACATATGTGCTCAAGGTAAGCCGATTCATTGCAAAAGTACCGGAAAGCAACTTACCGCAACAGACGCAGCTGTCTGATTCAGGTCAGTCGCTATTGTGATCGTTATAACGAGGTATGAGGTATGAGGTTCACTCGTAACTAAAATAGAAAGGATGGTGTGTGTCAGGGGGTGGGGGTGGCTGGGGGTTGATAAAATAGATTTAGGAATGGGATGGAGATTACTCTTACCCAGGGGCACAATATATGTGCTGACTATTTGGGAACGTCCGTCTCCGCCGAAGCTGCCGCTCAGTGTGAGCTTCGTCCGCGTCTGCGTACGGTTACCGGGGCAACCGTCAGCGTATTAATGACGGTTACCGGGGGATGAACAGGGTAGAAAGACTAACCGATTGACTGCGGAAAGTCGAGAGTCAAAGTGCATAATTATTTTGATTGGTACAAAGAATTTCAATACTCTGGCAACATGGAGAGAATTACATAAAAATTCATAAATTTGTAGTAATCAATGCATAATTCGTTGGGAGATTTCCACATGTAATTAAGAAAGCGGAAGACAGACATATCGCAATGATGCGTAAAAACGGACAAACAATGAATAATTCGTTAGGAAAAATCCACATGTAATTAAGAAAACGAAAGACAGACATATCGCAATAATGCGTGAAAACGGACAAAAAAATCAACAACATTAAATAAACAATTAATGCCATACAATTTCAAACTAAATGTGAAAACAATTTGGAATCGGTACCAATTGTACCACAGGATGCCGTGGCAGTCAGAAAAACGTTCCAGGGTGTCAAAATTGAAATTGAGTGGCTAGCTAGATCAACAGTTCATCAGGGAAACCTGTTTGTTAATTTCCTCAAGTTCGTTAAGCCCGCTAGTTACAGTATCTAAGAAATGGATCCATCTGCACTCACGTTTGTTCAATATGTCTGTGAAATTGCCCCCACGGGGATTCGGTTTTACCTTTTCCAAAACCCACCACCTCAAGCTGTCAAATTTGTGTTCGAACCTACCAAAGTGTTCCACCAGGGGAGCACCGGGTGTATTGCAGCGGATGCGACTGCAGTGTTGCAGTATACGGCACTTCACCTTTTGAATAGTTTGACCCACATACAGAAGTTCACATGGGCAAGCAATCACATAAATCACCCCAGATGTGTTACAATTACTGTGTTCTTTAAGTGTGTAGGTTTGGTTGTTGTGTGTGAAGTGGTCGATTGTTCTAGTCAGTACACAGGCTTTGCATGAACCACATTTGTGGTGTCCCATGATAGGTGTACCCCATAGAGTGGTCTGTCCTAATGAATGATTAGTGGGTAGTAGGGATTTGATCAGGTAATCCCTGATGTTTTTACCTTTTCTAAAGGCATGCAATGGGGTGGATATATTGCCTAGTTCCTCCGCAACTAAGTGCCAATGCTGGTTGATTGCTTTTTTAATGGTGTTACTCTTGGTGTTAAAAGTTGTCACACACACCACCCTTTCCTCATTGCTCTTCTCTTTTGGTTTAGGAGTTAGTAGGAATTCCCTGTGGTTATGCCAGGCCCGTTTGCGTGCCTTCTTCAAAAGCCTGACGGGGTAGCCGCGGTCTATTAGTCTGGACAAAAGACCTGCCGATTCATCAAAAAAGTCTTCCTTTTTTGAACAGTTCCTCCGAATACGGAGAAACTGTCCAAAGGGTAAGTTATCCCTAAGGTTCCGGGGGTGATGGCTTGAGTAGCGTAATAGTGTATTTCTTTCACTGGCTTTCCTGAATAATGTTGTGTATAATTTACCTGATTCAGGGTCACATTTGATAGTGACATCAAGAAAATCAATGCTATCTCTGCTGTAATTCATGGTGAATTGGATATCTGTGCAACATGTATTTAGCCATTCGTGGAATTTTTTAAGATTCTCTTCATCACCTCGCCAGACGAACACAACATCATCGATGTATCGACGCCATAGCTCAATGCAATTACTATAAGGATTTTGTTGGTTGAGGACATACCGATGTTCAAACTCACTCATATAAATAATCGCCAGATTTGGAGCAAAGCTGGCCCCCATTGCCACGCCTTTAGTTTGCACAAAGAATTGGTCCAAAAAGGTAAAGTAATTTTGAGTCATGGCAATTTTTAGTAGGTCCACAATGAATTCTGTAGGGACTTGGTGTGGTGCAGGTCTAGCATTAAGCACCAATTCAATGCACTGAAGGGCAGCCAGTTGTGGAATATTAGTGTAAAGGGCAGTTATGTCCATCGTCACTAGTAGATGGACATTCGAATCATACGGATAATCGTCCAACAATTGTATTGTTTGCATAGTATCCCTTAGATAAGTTGGGGTTTGTTCAGCAATGGATTTAAGAAACACGTCAATGTACTTACATAGTGGTTCTAAGACTGAGCCACAACCGGACACAATTGGCCTCCCTGGGGGATTTTGCATCCGTTTGTGTATTTTGGGCAGGGTATATATTGTGGGCAATCTGGGATGTTTGTTGTTTAAGAAATCATGTTCCAACTTGCTCACATATCCATTTTCCAGGGCAATTTTAGTTAGGCTGCTTATGGCCCTACTTATATCCTGTGTAGGGTCCTTACGTAATTTAACATAATTACCTTCAACAGTCAACTGGGAAATGATCTCCCTCTTGTAATCCTCGGTATTCTGTATAACAATAGCGCCACCCTTGTCGGCGGGTTTAATTACAATATTAAGGTTACTTTTCAATGTATCCAAGGCTGTGCGTTCTTCTTTACTTATATTGTATTGGACATATCGCCTGTTAGACAATATGGTGTCCACATCTTTCAATACAACTTGTTCGTATGCTAAGAGTCTATGTGGCATCAGAGATGCTGGAGGGGTGAACTTAGAGGGTGGTCTCAGTCCACTGGCTGAAAAAGTAGGATTGCTTGGTGTTTTGAGGAAGTGGTATCTTAACCGCAACTTCCGGAAAAATTGGTGTAATTCGACTTTGAGGTTGAAATTGTTAGGCATATTGGTCGGGACAAAGGACAGACCCTTTTCCAGGATTCCTTGTTCATTTTGTGTGAGTCTATGGTCCGACAGATTAATAACAGGGTTATCTTTTTTATGGATTACCATCTGTAATGCTGTCGCCGTGTTTGGATTTCGCCATGTGTTTCCTGTTGGAAATGTGCCTGTCTCCTTGTTTGGCCTCTCCCTTGATTCCATGTCTGTCCGACCAGTCTACTCAACAGCCTCCTTTTTTATCAGAGGAACCCTGGTGGGGTCAACGAGGTCGAGGACGCCCCTGGGGGAGATCCAGGGGGAACAGACTGACATGGAATCAAGGGAGAGGCCAAACAAGGAGACAGGCACATTTCCAACAGGAAACACATGGCGAAATCCAAACACGGCGACAGCATTACAGATGGTAATCCATAAAAAAGATAACCCTGTTATTAATCTGTCGGACCATAGACTCACACAAAATGAACAAGGAATCCTGGAAAAGGGTCTGTCCTTTGTCCCGACCAATATACCTAACAATTTCAACCTCAAAGTCGAATTACACCAATTTTTCAGGAAGTTGCGGTTAAGATACCACTTCCTCAAAACACCAAGCAATCCTACTTTTTCAGCCAGTGGACTGAGACCACCCTCTAAGTTCACCCCTCCAGCATCTCTGATGCCACATAGACTCTTAGCATACGAACAAGTTGTATTGAAAGATGTGGACACCATATTGTCTAACAGGCGATATGTCCAATACAATATAAGTAAAGAAGAACGCACAGCCTTGGATACATTGAAAAGTAACCTTAATATTGTAATTAAACCCGCCGACAAGGGTGGCGCTATTGTTATACAGAATACCGAGGATTACAAGAGGGAGATCATTTCCCAGTTGACTGTTGAAGGTAATTATGTTAAATTACGTAAGGACCCTACACAGGATATAAGTAGGGCCATAAGCAGCCTAACTAAAATTGCCCTGGAAAATGGATATGTGAGCAAGTTGGAACATGATTTCTTAAACAACAAACATCCCAGATTGCCCACAATATATACCCTGCCCAAAATACACAAACGGATGCAAAATCCCCCAGGGAGGCCAATTGTGTCCGGTTGTGGCTCAGTCTTAGAACCACTATGTAAGTACATTGACGTGTTTCTTAAATCCATTGCTGAACAAACCCCAACTTATCTAAGGGATACTATGCAAACAATACAATTGTTGGACGATTATCCGTATGATTCGAATGTCCATCTACTAGTGACGATGGACATAACTGCCCTTTACACTAATATTCCACAACTGGCTGCCCTTCAGTGCATTGAATTGGTGCTTAATGCTAGACCTGCACCACACCAAGTCCCTACAGAATTCATTGTGGACCTACTAAAAATTGCCATGACTCAAAATTACTTTACCTTTTTGGACCAATTCTTTGTGCAAACTAAAGGCGTGGCAATGGGGGCCAGCTTTGCTCCAAATCTGGCGATTATTTATATGAGTGAGTTTGAACATCGGTATGTCCTCAACCAACAAAATCCTTATAGTAATTGCATTGAGCTATGGCGTCGATACATCGATGATGTTGTGTTCGTCTGGCGAGGTGATGAAGAGAATCTTAAAAAATTCCACGAATGGCTAAATACATGTTGCACAGATATCCAATTCACCATGAATTACAGCAGAGATAGCATTGATTTTCTTGATGTCACTATCAAATGTGACCCTGAATCAGGTAAATTATACACAACATTATTCAGGAAAGCCAGTGAAAGAAATACACTATGACGCTACTCAAGCCATCACCCCCGGAACCTTAGGGATAACTTACCCTTTGGACAGTTTCTCCGTATTCGGAGGAACTGTTCAAAAAAGGAAGACTTTTTTGATGAATCGGCAGGTCTTTTGTCCAGACTAATAGACCGCGGCTACCCCGTCAGGCTTTTGAAGAAGGCACGCAAACGGGCCTGGCATAACCACAGGGAATTCCTACTAACTCCTAAACCAAAAGAGAAGAGCAATGAGGAAAGGGTGGTGTGAGTGACAACTTTTAACACCAAGAGTAACACCATTAAAAAAGCAATCAACCAGCATTGGCACTTAGTTGCGGAGGAACTAGGCAATATATCCACCCCATTGCATGCCTTTAGAAAAGGTAAAAACATCAGGGATTACCTGATCAAATCCCTACTACCCACTAATCATTCATTAGGACAGACCACTCTATGGGGTACACCTATCATGGGACACCACAAATGTGGTTCATGCAAAGCCTGTGTACTGACTAGAACAATCGACCACTTCACACACAACAACCAAACCTACACACTTAAAGAACACAGTAATTGTAACACATCTGGGGTGATTTATGTGATTGCTTGCCCATGTGAACTTCTGTATGTGGGTCAAACTATTCAAAAGGTGAAGTGCCGGATACTGCAACACTGCAGTCGCATCCGCTGCAATACACCCGGTGCTCCCCTGGTGGAACACTTTGGTAGGTTCGAACACAAATTTGACAGCTTGAGGTGGTGGGTTTTGGAAAAGGTAAAACCGAATCCCCGTGGGGGCAATTTCACAGACATATTGAACAAACGTGAGTGCAGATGGATCCATTTCTTAGATACTGTAACTAGCGGGCTTAACGAACTTGAGGAAATTAACAAACAGGTTTCCCTGATGAACTGTTGATCTAGCTAGCCACTCAATTTCAATTTTGACACCCTGGAACGTTTTTCTGACTGCCACGGCATCCTGTGGTACAATTGGTACCGATTCCAAATTGTTTTCACATTTAGTTTGAAATTGTATGGCATTAATTGTTTATTTAATGTTGTTGATTTTTTTGTCCGTTTTCACGCATTATTGCGATATGTCTGTCTTTCGTTTTCTTAATTACATGTGGATTTTTCCTAACGAATTATTCATTGTTTGTCCGTTTTTACGCATCATTGCGATATGTCTGTCTTCCGCTTTCTTAATTACATGTGGAAATCTCCCAACGAATTATGCATTGATTACTACAAATCTATGAATTTTTATGTAATTCTCTCCATGTTGCCAGAGTATTGAAATTCTTTGTACCAATCAAAATAATTATGCACTTTGACTCTCGACTTTCCGCAGTCAATCGGTTAGTCTTTCTACCCTGTTCATCCCCCGGTAACCGTCATTAATACGCTGACGGTTGCCCCGGTAACCGTACGCAGACGCGGACGAAGCTCACACTGAGCGGCAGCTTCGGCGGAGACGGACGTTCCCAAATAGTCAGCACATATATTGTGCCCCTGGGTAAGAGTAATCTCCATCCCATTCCTAAATCTATTTTATCAACCCCCAGCCACCCCCACCCCCTGACACACACCATCCTTTCTATTTTAGTTACGAGTGAACCTCATACCTCATACCTCGTTATAACGATCACAATAGCGACTGACCTGAATCAGACAGCTGCGTCTGTTGCGGTAAGTTGCTTTCCGGTACTTTTGCAATGAATCGGCTTACCTTGAGCACATATGTTTAATGCGACTTAATGCTCCTTTTAACATCATTTGAAACTATAGTCATATATCATTTGGTTTTGGTATGACTCCACAACGTAAGTGCTAACTTCAGTAAGAGTGCGAGTGACACTGCCCACTCTTAGATACCCTTCTTTTTAATTTCCTACAGCTCGGATTAAGTCCCCACAGCTCTATTACTACCTTTGATACGCAGTCCTCCTTTCATTGGATGTCTGAGGAACCCCATTGAACTGGATATCAGGTACACGATTTACTATGACGTACGTGGTTCTAGGGGTTGGTTTTAATCAGGACGACATCCTTACTTCCCCGTGTTTTAACATTTTAGGTGGACGATCAAATTCATCACCCAGTCAGGTTGCCCCAAACCCCTTCCCTTTGGTCCTGATGAAGATCCGCACGGCCAAGGTCTAAATCTCCTTAAGGCCTTCAAGACGGGTCGAAACGTCGACGCTTACTTTCCATTACCTGGGATACACATATAATTCCCTTGTGCTAGACCAATTATTGGGTCTTTTTGAAATACGAAAACATGTATCTGTGATTGAGATGTGACCAGGTTCTTTGGACGGTGAACTACAACTGATCCTTATTGTAAACCAAATGAATTTCTTTTACTACTTTGTTTCCATTTCTTGCCTCACCCACTCACTCTTAATCACCCTCTTTTGTTGCACGTTCCTCTTGGAGCAACCTTAAATTGCCTTATTCAATAATAAATTAATATGTATGATAATCTAAACAAGGTTGGATGTTGTTCTTTGTTGGATTGAATTATATATTGAATATTGTGAGTTCTTTCCCTCTAAAAAGTGTTTTTTGGGTTTCGAGCTCAAGATTACAAAAATTAACTGACTAATTGAAGCAATTTGCTCACTTGTATTAATTAATTGGTCAAGGACCATTGTTTTTGGTATCAAGTCTACACCCAGGTCCCCATACCATGGGTCACCCCATTTTTGTAATGGCTGCTCAGTGAATGGGCCAGGTGCCTCTGCCTGGCAACACCCACAACGAACCCGGGATGGGGGGAATTTCCCTGCTTGGACAAAGGGAACAAAGCAGAAAAGGGGTATAAGAGAAGGACCCCTGAACCAAGAACTCAGATCACTTCTGACAAGGAAACCTCTACCAAGGACAAGAAGCCTGCTGATCTAAGGACTTGCCTCCCCCTTCTGCCAGTGTGCTGTTTGCTGGTGGGAACCTGAAGCTGCTTCTTTATTTTTGCCAAGGAACAAGGAGAGAGGAACTTGGTGTGTACTCTCAAAAGCTTGCTAGAAAATCTCCAAGGGCTGGAAGAGTGCCAGCCTCCTGTTGAAGTCACAGGGCCAAAGGACTTCACCCTCTACTGAAATTGCTGGTTGCTGGAAAGTGTCATTTCCAGTGCACAGGGGAAATCTGCAGTCTCGACGCCGCCGACGCCGCCGAATCCAGCTCGACATCGTGAGTAACGGCTCTAGTGTTCCGAGTCTTCGACGCCGGCTGCCGGGCCCGATCGACGCCAGTAGCGACGCCAGGAGTAGTGAGTATCGGCTCCAGCTCCAAGTGACCCCGTCTTGATGCCGGTATCGACGCCACTGAGTAGTGAGTATCGGCTCCAGCTCTAAGCGACCCCGTCTCGACGCCGCTGCTGATTGCATCGACTCGACGCCCTTCTCGACCCCGTGAGCGCTGCTCCGGCCCGACACCTCTCGACGCCGCTGCGGATCGACCCGAATCCGAGGCACGATCGACGCCGACCTCGACACCGACATCTCGACGCCGTGGATCATCATTTTCTTCATTTCCAAAGGTACTGTGTTTGTGGGTTCTGTTGCAACTCCAGGCTCGACGTAGCGCTCCTCGCGGTCGACGCCGAACCTTGTGAATATCGTAAACTCGACGTCGTGTGACTCCTGTGGGGGTCACATTGTTGCCAAGAACTGTGTTTCAGAAGAATACTTACTTTTGTTGCTAAAGAACTATTTCCTAAGAAGAAACTTTACCTGAACTATTATTTTTCCTTCCAAAGAGTATTTATTAAGATTGTGGTATATTTTTGTCGTTATTTGGTCTTGTGCTAAACCTTATATAAAAATACTATTTTTATAATAACTCCTGTGTTGTTGTCAGAACCCCTTTTTTCATGCACAGGAACAGAGATGCCTTTTCCCGACACCACCTCCAAGAACCACCAACGCAACACTGAGAAAAGATGCGTTAATGTCTTCTCTAGAGGGGGTAGGGGGATTGGATAAAATAACAAAAGAGAAGAGACTGCCACTGGTTGTCTGCTTCCTGATCTTATCTTCTTTCAGCTGTGCTGGCTTCTGGTTGGATCGTTCAGGAGGCTAAATAAATATTATACTGTTAATTCTACTTGATTTCCACTCTCCCTTCTTTTGTAAATCTTTAATTATTAACCTTATTTACATACCAGCTTTCTATCTCAGTGTTGCCTCTCTTCTAAGTTTTGGACAGCGAATTATCTTGCTCCGCTAACTCTTTTCTGTCTTTCTAAATGTTAACACAATATGTTAGTTCGTCTTTTATCAATACGCATTACATTCTATTTAATTTCCAAGACCTTATCATACCTGTCTTTTCTATACTCTTTGGAAATATTTTAATACTCGTGTTTTCTTCTTTTTAAATTGCAGGGAACAGTTTGTTTAAGAGATGGAACTTGGTAAGTACTATCAACACTTATTTCCTTAATAACATATAACTTTAAACTGCTGTACTAAATAAGTTCTAGACTTAGCTCTGGTCGCTTCACGAAATGCTTCAAAAAACTCTTCACTCGAATCTCCTGTCAAACGTTGTCTCGACGAATGGAGCTAACGCAACTAACAGTCGCGTAACTCTCAGACTAATTGCTTCTCCTCCTTCAAACGGTGGGCGGGTTGTACAGCCTTGTAGCTGCGCATCAATTTGTTCTCTTCTTGAACTGCGCATGAGCTCCCGGCAAACGCTACCTTAGGAAACGGTAGCGCCCGAAGAGAAAAACACACTGACACGCAACTGGACTCTGCAGCGGTTGAGGAATTTAGCTTCAGAAGTTACTTCTTTTCAGGTAACCAAAAGGGAGAAACCCTAACTAAACTAACTCGGACTCAAGGGAAAAAACTTTACCGCTAGGGTGACGAATTCAGGTGAAGTGCGCCAACGTTCTAAGTTGAGCGCTTCACATAGAGTTCAGAAACAACAAGAAAGATTAGAACGTCACCTCTGCCTGAGCGTCGGCCATCTTAAGATTCCTTACTTCCCAGGCCTCGCTCCAAGTCAGAGTTCTTAAGATCTTTTTATTTCCCATTGGTTGATTGGCACTTATAGTGCAAAGAGAAGGCTCCTTGTCTGTAGTGGTTCTGACAGTTGTGTCCATTTGTAGTGTATTCACTTTATTACTGTATGTGGTCATAAATGCTTAACACACTGCCTCTGAGATAAGCCTGTCTGCTCTGCCAAGCTACCAAGGGGGTAAGCAGGGGTTATCTGAGTGTGTAATCCCCTTGCCCTGACTAGAGAAGGTGGGTCCCTATTTGTCAGAAGTGTATACCTCTGCCAACTAGAGACCACCGGTTCTAACACCCAGTCACAGACCTGGGTTTAATCCACAGTTATTTTGCTCACCATGCCACCCCAGTTCAGACATGGCCATATGCAAATCAGTCTTGACCATGTGCCTCATGGGAACAGTCCAGCCCGAACTGCCAAGCCATGTCTTCCCTGGACCGGAATCAAGCATCCTAGGACCGGTTTCTGTGTTTCACCCCTCTTCAGCCAGGATAGCTTGGCTCCAGTGGTGTAGTGAGCACGGGACCCATGTCTGGGCATACCCTTCCCACATAGGGCGACAGCAAAACACACAAGATGATGGACGGAATGTTGCACATTGGCAAAACATTCACCCCCAGTCACAGATCTGGGTTTAATCCATCGTTATTTTGCTCACCATGCCACCCCAGTTCAGACATGGCCATATGCAAATCAGTCTTGACCCTGTGCCTCATGGGAACAGTCCAGCCCGAACTGCCAAGCCATGTCTTCCCTGGACCGGAATCAAGCATCCTAGGACCGGTTTCGGGGTTTCACCCCTCTTCAGCCAGGATAGCTTGGCTCCAGTGGCGTAGTGAGCACAGGACCCACATCTGCTCACTGACACTGCCCATGTCTTGTATAGAATTATCCATGAAATAATATTGGTAATTTTTGGGATGTCATGTGCTTCTATGGGTGCGATGGTGCTATCGGGCACCCAAAGTAGAATCTTTCCATGTCTGGCAGTAGTGCATTTGGATTCAGTTTAATAAAAATACAAAACTTTTGCTCAAGAACAAAACAATATTTTGTTTTATGAAATCAATCACCTTATGATTTTTAGAATGTAATTTATTATTCTAAAATTAAATATAAGGTTGTATTAAGTAGCAACATTCATGTTTTTTCATGAACAGAAAATCTTATGTCTGTGTACAAAATTAACAGTTCTGTAAAATATTCCAAACCAGTATTTGCTTGATAATCTGCAGCTCTACTCTTTTCAGTCTGAGAGATGTGCTTTTTATATTTCTATTTTACACCTTCAAAGAATATTTTGAGTTAAACAATGCAACTAGGAGAAGCAGTCAGGAAGTAAAATTGCAGACAAAAAATGCCAGGACAATGGCTGGCCGTGTGTAAGCCATTTTCATCAACTGTCTGTATTATATATGGCATTTTAGTCCTAGAGAAATTGTGCAAAAAAAAGTATCACTTTACTGCATGTTTTTGAGGCGAGTGAATCTCAAACTATAGTAGGTAAGTCACACCAAGTGTTTGTCACCATGAAACTGCTGGAATATTTCAGGAGTCTACCTTCGTTGCATATCTTATGTGGTGTACAAAAACTAAGGGGCATATTATCAAGGACAGCGTCAAAAATTATCGCCGGTTTAGGGGGAGAACACTGCCGCTAAAGCAGCGATTATGGGCTTGTTAATATGCCCTTGAGAATTCCTATAGAAGTCCATGTTCTGGTGTGAACATGGGCTTCTATTGGAATTCTCCAGAGCATACTATCAAGCCCATTATCGCCGCTTTAGCAGCAGTTTTCTGCCACTAAACCGGCGATAATTTTAACGCCTTCCTTGATAATATGCCCCTTAATTGGGTTTATTTTTTCAAAAGTGTAGTTAGAAGACCTCCTCATAACCTCAACAGGAAGTCAGGCCTGTTCACTATGTTTACTCCATCTTATTCAGAGCTGATATTTATCTCTCAACACTTTCAAAAACCACGAGCCACCAGTACCTGGAGGTGACCTCCTTACTACACTAGAAGACATTGGGGTTCACTTGCAGAGCTCACTCACTGGTGCAGTGTTTTGCTTGCTTAAGAATTTAAGCCAGGTTTGCCTTTATTCCCCAGTACCACCATGCCTAAATCTGCTGGAGGCTGAAGTGTGATCTGGTCAAGACATGATTATGCATGTCTGTGTCATGTAATCTAGGGCCCACCTGCACAGCTGGTAGCTTTTGTTAGAAAACGAGCGAGCTGAGGCTGAGTGCCAAGGTAAGGGGGAGTGTGAACACGCCCCTACTTGACTTTGCCCATGCAGACTGTTATGATCAATGACCATCAAAGAGGCCAACCCCGCCAGTGTCACCAGTGTCACGCATCACTGTTGCTGAAACCTACCATTATCCCTGAGCACAGTCTGTGGGCTCTGCTCAATTTCTGCAGCGAGTCCAGTCCTCACGCCTTGCTACTCTGCCTGTCAGCTGTCTTGACCACAAGCACAACACGAGAGACACATGGATCTGCTGTCAATGTCAAGCAGCACAGATCCTGACCTGACCAACAGTGATCCACTCCCAAAACTTGACTAACCTGCTTGCTGCGAAGTTCATGCATCTGAGACTCGAGCTGGACAGACACCACTCACTAAAATGTCTGGATCAGATTTTCACCTTCAAATGAGTGAAATTTCCTAGTAACTGCTGCCCACAACCCGCCGAGGTGGGGGTAGAGTAAATGCATTTGAAGTAATTCCTTGCTGGTTTCCTACCCCAGGCCTGTTTGTGCTCAGTAATGATATGTTCTATCACCCACCCAATGCCACTCTTGAAGCTACGTTTGATTTAACCTGATAAAAATCATTGCAAACTAGCCATGATTCACGTTGTTTGTATATGTCACGCAGAACTAATGATTTACACTAGCAGCACTGACACTCATGTCTGGGGAAGGGGAGTAAAACTCATCATCAGAATTAGCCAGATCAGGAAAGAGGAAGGCAGGAATGGTAGAAGGAAGCAGGAAGACAAAGATAGGAAGACAGCTCAAAAGGAGAAGGCAGCAATGAGAAAACAACCTGCAACATTGAGATAAAGAGACAGAAAGTGTAGGATGGTGGAGGAAGAGGCACAAGACTGACTCGTGATTAGGCAACCTCGGCATTCATCATCACTTACGGCAGGCTGTTAAGAAAAACCCTGGTCCCCTGCACTTATGTTTTTAACAAATTAAAAACAGCTGATAAGGGAATACTAAGTGAAACCCTTTCAGTAAATGTGTACTCGTAAATGGAGGCATTGCATTCAATTACCCCAGTTCGAGTTTTAGTGTTGTTCTTTGATGTCATTGGAGGAAGGTGCTAGTTTATTTTATTTATTTTTATTTTATATTCGGAGTTTTGTATAGCGCAAAAAGACCCAATATAGGGTAACAGAGCGCTTCACAGTAAAGAGTAAAACAAATCTATTCCTGCTAACTATAGGCAAGCTTTGTTACAAAATACAGATCTGTTTAATGAAAGAAGACAACCCCCCTCAGACACCACCCCTTTCCAGCCACAAACCGCTTTGTTATGGACAAGTAATACAATTGTGTAAGGATTTCTTCTTGAATTACAATAAAGTAAAGAAGACCTTGCTTGTTTGTATTTAATAACCAGTGGAATTCACATTGAAAGCAGTGTTTCTGTTGAGTGAGCTTTTTCCCTGCTTGGCACATGCATGATGGATTGTGCTAGCATCATTTGTGTCGTGCAGAGTATCTTTGACTTACTTACATGGGTAAGACGACTGCGCTAACAACTATTGATGGCGCCGTGAGTTATTCTTTTGTAACCAGGGTGTCTTATTGAATCGGTGACTAATTTCGTTAAAACACCAAATGTCCCATCAATAGTTTTAAATATGTAATCAGTGAGATATAAAACGGTTCTCTTTTATGTCATCTGTACCATTTTCTATGCAAAAAGAAAAATAAAGATTATTTTGGATATCATATGCAAAGAATGGACCAACTTTGTGTGGAATTTTGACTGGGCAGTGCACTTCACATTTATCTCTTGAACTTAAAAGTGTGAATCTATAGGGGAGTGCCTTCCTGATCTACCCATAGATATCCAGAATCATCCTAAAGTTAGGGTAAGTGGTATGAGTGGATACACCGCATCTAAGGTACTAGACACCACTGCATGCCCATGTGTGATGTGCATTTGCAGTGGATTTACAGTTTTATGCACTGTCTTCTCACATAAACCACCCCGTTGATTCCCTAGAGATCGAGGTTACATTTTCACTCCTGAAACATTCCCAGCAAGATTCATTTAAATAGCATCTTTGCATGGAGGGTGAGTGTAAACAGTATTTGAGATCTAATGTGGTGTGATGTTTCCATTATATCTCTTTCCTTGTGTAATCATTTTCACTGCAGGTTGCCTCTCTAAGAAGACACTACAAATAGCTGAGAGCACTAGGCCTCATTGTAATCTTCATGGCACGATCGAATAGTTAGGCACAGATGATAACTGCCCTGACGAAGGCCTCTGACCCGAAAGGGCTTTTGAAGGAAGGCCAAAACATGCTGACACTACCGTAAGTATGAATGAGTCATTACACTTATCAGACACCCTGCACCTTTTATTTTTAACCATATCTAGGGTAATCAATAATTAAAAGGGAATTCTTTGAGTAAACCTTAGATATTTTCAATTATCTGAATTCTTGCTATAATTCAGTGGTCATTTATCTAAAAACTCTCAGAAATGGTCGAGTTTGCCACTGTGGTATTCTCCTACCATGGTGTGGATATTCGCACATGATGATGCATGCCACTATAAGTTGTGGGTGGGGTGTTTATTCTGAAATCTTTTTGGTTTTCCTCACAGGACCACCACATTGTAACTCCCACCTAGGCATCTTTATGTGTTTTGGGTTTAGCGCCTAGTCTGCCTGGTAGCACAGTCATTCATCCGGATTGCCTTACACACCAGGTTGTTGTGGAGCAGTAATGTGAACATATTGGGAGGAAACTGCTCAAATGTACCATTTAGCTGCATTTTTAAACACTTTTTTTACTAACATGTTTTCATTGTGGAACTCTTAATAACCCCGAGCCAGTGCATGAGAGTTTGGGCCACTCACTACTGTCACCAAAAATATGCAAATCTGATATAGCTTTTAAATGTATGTTCCATTTAATGTCACCTGGCAGAGAGGTTCCCTCTGTTTTTGCCTCCCTGCCTCAGAAGCGCCTCATTGCTTTTAGTATTTATAAGGGCCTCTGCTTCATTGTTCTGTAAATCAGGACAGGAGCTTTTTGTAACTGTTTGGTGAATAGTAGAGTGAAACAAGTTAAGTCAAATAAGAGAGACAAGAGGTGACCTTGAACTTGAAAAATGCTTGGGAGCTGCTGAGCATGTGCGAAGGAAGACTACGAGTATCAACGAGAGTGAAATAGGGAGAGACACATGAAGGCGAGATAGATGTAAAGAAATTGGTAGGGAGTAACATCAGTTCATTGTTCAATAGGGATAGTGTCTTTGCTAGGCATTTGTAGTTCATCATATTATAATTGTGCAGGCAATGTCATTAGGCAGGCAATCTTCTGACTTTATACCGTCCCTAAGGTATTTCTGAGCCAGTTAGAGCCTACTAAGATCATGAGTGTGAACCCCTGGCTCTGCCATCTCAGCATGTTATCCTTCACAGACCAATAGATTTACTACCATTAACACAAGTAAGAACAATACCTGTCATGTTCCACCATTATGCGTGGAAATTTGCAGAGGTATCTCTTTTTTTGCAGGTCCACACCCTCGGACTGACAATAAAAAACAACTGCATATCTGACAGGGTGGCGGTCAAACTTCGAACTGTCCTACCTACACCAAAAGACAAGAGTCTGGAAAACATGTCACACAGCTCTCCACTGCACTCTAAAGCCAGTGACAGGACTTGCGCCACATCTGTAGAGTGAAAGACAGGGCGGAGACTATAAAGGCAGAAATGATGTGTCTCAAGTAGTATGTCGATAGGGTGTATTATATGCATTGAGCTGTCAGTCGTAGTGTAATTGTGATAAAGGGCCTGCCAGGCAGTGGGAGACAAGTGGAGAATGCGATCCGAAAGGCAGACACAGGGGGACAAAGTGGCAAAGTGAGTACGTACATATGTTTGAATGCTGCTGGTGTGTGTGGTTATGTTTGTGAGCAAGTACATAAGTGTGTGCTTGCACATCAGAGAATGGGGACGAGTGCTGGCTAGCCCAGTCCAGATCCCCAGGAACATGAGGTTCAGACAAATCCAATTCTACATTACACACAGGGTGTATTATATGCCAGCCAAAATCAACATATATTTTCACCGTACTGACTCTGTCTGTCCGAGATGGTCCACTCTAGACGCAGACTTAATACATATGCTGTGGAGCTGCACCAGCCTTAGTGGAGAAGTGTGGCTCACTGCTTAGAGCAGGCAGACCCTGAAGCAGAGGTCAGACCCGGGACCAGGGTTCAATTCCCGACACGGCAGGGTCTTGAGCTCAAATGTCCATGGACTCGATAATTCTCGCTTCAGTGCCTGACCTAATCATGGGTTCACACTCTGCAACTCTGGGCATTAAGCTTGCTTAATCTCCACAAAGGCCCCCTGCGGCGGGATGCCTGGCTTTTACCTTGGGGATGCCCTGTAGGGGCTATCTCACAGGGAAAAGCCAGGACGGTTCCCAAGGCAAGCGCGGAGATACCCCTTGGGGGGTCGATTCAGATGCTATATAAGAAACATAATAATACTAGAGAGAAGTAGCGGAAGCGCTGCATAATTGCACCAAACGAGAGATACCCTTTGACTGGCCGGTGTACTTACTACACAAATTCAGCAGGAAGTGTAACACCAAGGTCACATCCAGATTTTTGGATCTGGTCATAAAAGCTGCTAAAAGGCTAATCACGAAAAGATGGAAGGCGTCCGACCCCCGCACTTTCAGACTTGGAGGCATTCCACACTTGCATGGGCTAGGGCAGAAGGCATAGCAATTCGCTGGGAGGAAACCACAGGCATTAGGAAACTGCCATTAGCTACACAATGGGAAGCAATCCTCATAGCACTACAAGAATACGCAGGCACGTCAACGCAGCTCCCACTGACACCTGACCCAGATGGACAATATCGCGCATGTGAACCGAATCTCTGAGACGCTCAAAGACACTAGCTGCAAAACCGACATTGATATACTGACGCCCAGACACATATATATATAAAGTGCCTTTGGTTACAGGAATGGGCGCAGGCACAGCAGGCAACACACCCACACATGTACACAGATAGGTGGACACACTCCAACTCAGCTCCAAATTCCATGCCCTTCCCCAGTTGCTGTTGTATGCGCTGTTTAGCATGGTCCCTCACACAGTTCCGGCATCTCAATGCTACTTTCTACTGGCAACAACGGCAGACATCCTAAAAAGATTGGACTCTAAACATTGATGTTGACTGAGTTCAAGCTATTAGGCACTGTCATGCCTACATGTCCAATAATAAAATGCTTGCAATGTACATATTGTCAAAACAAACTGTTGTAAAGACGACTAATGACACTGCATGCAAAACATGTAATGTTATTTGTTATTATTGCCATCACAAGAAAGAAAAAAAAATCGAAAATCAATAAGAATATATATTAAAAAAAATAAAAAAAATAAGTGTGTGCTTGCACATGTGTACATGCATGAGGGAAGATTGTGTAATGTATCCACTTCGCCACTGCCTGATGAAGCCCACCCACTGCTGTTTTGATAGTGACTCTTAAATGTTGGTGGTGATTCTTGGCATATTGTGGGAATCCATGGCACGATGATACCTAATCATTTTATTATGCTGACCCTGGCATACTGGTGCCCTCACTTTGAGCATCTATGACTTGATGACACCCACTTTTAGTGTGAAGCTGGCTCTACCATAGTGAAAGTAATTTTCCTCATATTATGGGCACACATGGCATGACAGTTTTATAACATGGGCCCTGATAGATTATGTCCATCCTTTGCATGACGTAGTGATAAATGTAAAAAACATAGGTGCAATCTATCCATTTGCTGTATTAGTACTTCAACGTACTTGATGAAAGTCACAACAAACAAGCATATACTAAAAATGAAAAACGTGGTATTGGTTTATGTACTGACCATGTTTTCTTTCTGGGGACTGAGTTTATTTCTCTAAAATTACAAACTTGCATTTGATAGTAAAATTATGTGTATTTTCCTAAATTGGAACCCTGACCTGTTGATTGCAATATTAAATATATATTTTACATAACATTTTATTAATTATTTATTGGTGACACATTTCTCAAGAATAATAATATGGTTTGCAAAAGGGCATTGGGATAGATTTATGGAGCTGTTTGGGGACTTGGAATGATTGATCAGTTTGAGATTTTTACAGACCGATTTATTGATTGTCGCTGATCAGGTACTCTCACATACATTGCCACCCACATAGAGAATCTGGCACGAATGTGTATCAATTCCAAACAATTTTGTCTGTCATAGTCAGGCCATCTATGGAACTGATATTTAGCCACACTAAGTGCACACTGATGCTCTTGGCTAAAATCGTTTTAATACATATATTTTACTCTTGGATTCCTTAAAGTACTAACTCTTGACCTATACAATTATTTTTCAATTATATCCAATTTTCATCAATGTTACTGGCTGATTGTCCTTCTAAATGTGTCAGTACCCTCAATTTGTCTGTAAATCTAATCCTGTTTTTACCAATTTTACTGGCCAAATGTGGTATGTGTACAACATGGGACAAAGCAGTCCTCACCTTCCTTGGGGGATCTGATACCTCTCCTGCATGGATATCTTTGAACTATGTTTAGTTTTGACTTACATGCTTTAAAATGAACTATTTGCCACCCACTTTCCCCTCAAAATAAAACCAATTGCATGCTTCAAAATATCACTGCTAGTACAGTACTTTTTTCAAAAGCTACCACACCGAACCTCCAAATCCCCCACTGAACTTTTCCTTGTCCATGGCCCCCAAAACATATACTCCTGGCTACGGCCCTGCACTGTGATGCTTTTTTAGCTTTTGTCAGTGTTCACATTTTCGAAGATTGTGAACCTTAAAGCCAATACAAATTTTGCCTGGTGTATTTTGATCGTACATTTTAGAATCTGGTAATCACGATCAGGTAAACCCTCACAGAAGGTATCCCTAAACAAGCCAAAAGCCTGCATCCCAAAAGCAAGAACACCCCTCCCAAACCCACACCCCCTTACCAAACCCAAAATCACCCCTCCCAAATCTCCCCCCCCTTTAAAACTCATAGGGACCCCTCCCAAACCCAAGGGCACCCAATCCCCCCATATAAGTCAACCCACCAGATGTCCCTTCCTAAAGAGGTTCCCCCTAGCAGTGTATTTGGAGGCAAGAACAACAGTGGTCACTAAGAGACTGTCATTTGGCTGTATTCCAATTTTGAGAGCTGAATCACAATTTGTGGCATTGATACATACATTTGATTTGACCAAATGTGTCCTGGCATTATTTTTCCTTAGAAATTGTTTGATTCCAAGCAATGGTTCAGAGTAAAATATGTAGTACATATTTTTTCTTTAACATGATAGCAGGAACTACTACATACTTTTTAAATGTCTACAATGTTAAGTAAATGCACTAGTTCACATGGTATATGATGGTCATTTGAATTTAGGTGCAGTCATTCAGCATAGTAGTGGACACTTGAACTAACAAATAGATGTTGAGGCATTATTTAAGGATATTTTACTACAGGTGTGTTTGTTTCACCTTGATTACTGGTAAGTATGTACACATATGCATTGCACATTGTAATATGTGCAAATTTAAATTGTTTACAATACAGGGCGTACACTACACAAGGGGAAATGTTACATGGATGAATATGTAGAGTGCTTCGAATTTGAGACTGCCAGTGATTTTCCAGTTAATCTAGGAGGTGAGGATTACATCTTGTTCAGTCCAATTTCTATATGAGGTTTCATTTGATTTCATTTATCCCAATGATGTGAGATGCATATATTTTTATTGTGACACCTTTCGTACTTTATTTACACACACCTGTATGGTGAGTTTTAGATTTTTGATTTGATATCCTTTTTTTGTGCAAGTGCCCTTTTGTTTGAACGGAGCTGGCACCAAATTTATGAACACAATGTGGTTATACAGGTGTGGTAATTTCGTAAACGTCAACATTGGAGACATATGCATTGCACATTGGTATTCTATTGCTTGTGTGAGTAATTTAATAATGCACAAGTCCTGAGCATATGTGAACAGCAAAGTGAAAAAAGTAACAGATAATGGGAGAGGTTACCTCTGGTGCCTGCGTCGATGGTGTTGATTTGCATTGTGATAAGCCAACAGCTGCAGAGGCGGGGCATGTAGGATCAGGTCCATGGTGGTACAGCAAGTGGGAAGGTGAGCAAAGGTGAGAGATTGTGCCTTGAATATGTTCCATTCTGGCAACACAAGTGGCGGTCCTCCCTCCAACAACCGCTTTTGCCTATCCCGCCATCAAAGCAGTTGAATTACCTGTCGGTGATTGCAGGACTATGGTGGTCTTTCGCCTATGCAATAGCCAACATCTAAATAAGGTGGGAGGACTGCCAAGTCGGCAGGCGGAAAAGACCACCGAAAAAGCAACAGCGGGACCTGAACCGCCAAGATCTAAATCAGGCTCTTAGTGTCCAAATTGATTCTCTATTACTGGCACCAGTCTTACCAATAAGCAAAGACATATTTGAGCAACATCATCAGGAAGTTGTGATGAGCCACATGATCATGAGTGACCACCGTATATGGCGGTCAGTTTGAGGGTTCAACCTTACTCTTGGCTACTGGCACCAGCCTTACAACTGAGCATCAACAACGTAGGGGCCTGATTCATTAAAGTACGTTTTCCAACTGTGGAGACTCTGCAGTCGGGGTGGAGAACTCCGCACATGAAAAGATAAGATTGATAGGACAGGCCTATCTTTTTTATGTGCAGAGTTCTCTGCCCCAAGTTCAGAGTCTTGGCTGTTGCAAAATTACTATTAGTAAAATTAAACTAGTAGTTTGTGAATAACAAAAAAATAGTAAACTTATGTACAAGTGGAAATGTACCTTTGTGAATCAGGCCCAATGTTGTCAGCAGTTGTATTTATTCAGCATTGTAGTTCTTTATTGTCTTCTCTTCCAACTGCATGGTTACATTCAGATGGGACAATTAGTGTTGCTGACACATAAACTGATAGTATTCCTTTCCATTTGTGCTGCATCATATTTTACTTCCACATCCTTGACGACTGTATTGCGTTTTTTTCCTCTCTGCTTTCCTTGCAAGTATTATAAATGAATTATGTGTGTAGCAAAACCTTCATGCTTTCTTCTCCATTATCCTTCATTTTTTCTCCTGGCAAACCTGCAAGGAGATGGCCAGAGTGTAAAGAGCATTTTATGAATTACCTATCAACTATAGAAGATGAAAGTTTGAGTCCTATTAAGAAAAAAATCTACTGCCCTCATTAGGATCAGAAGAGTTGAGAATCTTGAGATGAATGAATTATAGCGGAATGAGACATTTTTATGAAAGCAACTGATGATTTGGATAATTATTTCTTATGCACCGTTTGAGGAAGCTTCAGTTGTTTCCAACGCAAACAGGGCCTTTGGAGGACTATGTTATGAAAATTCAGGAAACTGGTTATAATGTGCAAATTTAGGCACCCTTAAGATGACTTTACCATTTATCAAATTGTTATGCACAGCAGCAATCTAAATATTGAGGTGAAACTTTTGATTGATGGATTTCTCCCTTGCAATACATTATTGCAATTGTAAAAAAAAACGACCTGACAAAAAGCTGCTGTGGGCAACATTACCAGCAATAACTCCATTTAAAAAAAACAATTCTCATAAGGAAGTTATTCCTTCTAGATGTTATCTTCCAGTTCTGGTTCTGGTGGTTCTCTCCAGTCTCCTAACCTAAAGAAATGTAATTGTGAAGTGAACAAAAGTGTCGATTTTTACAGATGTCGTAATTAGGAGAATCTTGTGTGTGATAAACACTGCCCTGCTATTGGTCAGAGGTGCTGCCATTGTAGTGTTGTGGGACTGATTCCAGAGTCAAATGTGTCTTGGAATCAAAAGAGAGTGAATCTTCACATGAGCAGTGTTTAATAGATAACGGGTGTGTACTGATTGTCGAGGAAAAGGTCCCTTTGGTGAACACTAATGGCCCATTACGATGCCGGTCAGACGACCTTCTGACCAACATTGTGTCAAAAAATGGACTGCCCAACAAGTCGGTGGTATCTCTTCCCATCTTAGGATGCAACTGTCTTCACGGCAGTCGGAAAGTGTATCTATCTAAGAAAGTGTAGGTTTTCTATTGCGGCTTGTGCTCCAGTCTGCAGCACAAGTTGCTATAGGAAAGATAACATTTTTAAACATCCATGCACCGTGTGGCAGGCACCATGTTTGGTGGGGAACCACTGGTGCCCCCCAGGCCACATAGGGGAGGCTGCGTGGGGACAGGGCCCTGCTAGAGGCCCCACAGTTTGTTTCTGATAGCCTTTCTATGGCAGCTGGACCATCATAGAAAGGCTGTGGGAAACGTGCATCGTAATCCCCACAGCGGTGCCTGAGCAGTCACCACCTCCATTTTGGGGATTACGATCTGCCCTCCACCCCGATGGGCTCCTTGAGCCTGTCAGAGGTAGAGTAGATTCCCCCTGCAGGCCTCGATTATACCACTGGTATCATCATAGAGGGGTTGGACCGATGCCTCAGATGTCGGGCGGAATGTGACTCCCCTTTTTGTAACATAAACTGTTTGCCTTGTTCGATAAGTCCTGTGCAATTCCTACCTGCAAACCATTGTATTGCTACTGCTGCAAAAAAGGACATTGAGTTACCTGATATATACCTTGAATACTTGGAGGTGTTTAATGAAAAACAAGCTGACATACTCCCTCCACATCGTCAGTACGATTGCCAAATAGACTTAGTACCCGGGGCCATCATACCTTGTGGTAGAATTTATGCTTTATCCGAAAAGGAAAATTATCATTTGTGGGAATATCTAGATAGGTATCAAGCAAATGGGTTCATAAGACCATCCAAATCTCCAGCTGCTTCACCGCTTTTTTTAATTCCAAAAGCAAATGGCGAGTTAAGAACATGTATTGACTTTTGCGCTTTAAACAAAGTTCCTGTGAAGAACAGTTATCCGCTTCCTTGATTTCAGTACTTTTGAACTAGGTGAAAAAGGCAGTAATCTTCACCAAACTAGATTTGAGGGGTGCTTATCATCTTGACCACATGAGACAGGGTGATGAGTGGAATACTGCTTTTCGCACCCGATACGGGTTATTCGAGTATCAGGTGATGCAGTTCGGACTTTGTAATGCTCCTGCGGCATTCCAGTTCTTCCTAAATGAAGTACTGAGAGAATATTTGGATATATTCGCCATAGTCTATATTGACGATATTCTGATCTATTCGTCAAACACTAAAATCAACATGTAGGAAGAGTGTTAACAGAACTACGAAAGTGCAATTTATTTTGTAAACTCAGCAAGTGTGAGTTTCATGTTAACCAAGTTGAGTTCTTGAGGGTACTGTTATCAGCACAAGGACAAACGGTGGCTGAAAGAAAGATCACAGCAGTACAAAACTGGCCTCTTCCAACAACGGTGTGGGACGTCCAATCCTTTCTGGGCTTCGCGAACTTCTATCGAAGGTTTATCAATCAGTTTTCCGATGTAGTTGCCCCAATAACCAAATTGCTCAGAAAGAGGGTGCAATTCAGCTGGACTACTAAGGCTAATCAAGCTTTTAATCACATAAAAAAGGTGTTTACTTCAGCTCCCGTATTAGCTCATCCTGACCCAGAAAGACCATACTTGGTAGAAGCAGATGCATCTGAAGTCGCAATTGGAGTTGTTCTCTCCCAAAGACATACTCAGAATGGTTTATTGCATTCTATAGCCTTCATGTCTAGGAAGGTAAATGACTCCGAACTTAACTACACAATCGCTGAAAAAGAGCTTCTAGCAATAAGAGATGCTTTCAAGGAGTGGCGACATTACCTTATGGGAGCCAAACACAAGACCACGGAAACACCTATCATAGAAACTTACAGTTTATGACTTCGGCTCATCTTCTATCACCATGACAATTGAGATAGATGTTGCGTTTTGAGGAATTTCAGTTCTTACTCACATATAGACCAGGAAGTGAGAATAGAAAAGCCGACGCCCTCTCTAGACAAGAATCCACACATGCACCCCAAGAACAAATTGCTCATTCCATTATCCATCCATTAAAGGCAGTATGTGTGTTGCAAACAGATGAGTTTCAAGCAAAGGTGGCTAATATAATGAAGGCTCCAAAATGGAAAAGATGGTTGTCCGACAACCAAGAATGGAAAATCAGAGAAGGATTACCTATAAAAGGAAGACAACTATTTGTTCCCACCAAAGAACTTCAACAGGAAGTCATGAACTGGTGTCATACAGCACCCACTGCAGGTCATAACGGAGTAGAAAAAACTAAAGAGAGAATATTGCGACAATTTTGGTGGCCTTCTGTTCAAAATGATGTGCTACAACTGATTCGCCAATGCAACGTCTGTATGCAAACCAAACCTGATAGAGGAAAACCCTATGGGCTGCTTCGTCCCCTACCTACTCCTGATATACCTTGGGAGCAGATATCCTTAGATTTCATAGTAGGGTTGCCTAAAGACAAAGGGTGTACGACTATACTAGTAGTAATCGATAGCCTGACAAAGATTGGCCACTTTATCGCTTGTACCAACCTTCCAACCTCAGGACAAGTAGCAAAACTGTTGCTTACACACAGTGGAGAAGTGTGGCTCAATGGTTAGAGCGGCAGACCCTGATGCAGAGGTCTGGCCTGGGACCAGGGTTCAATTCCCGCCTCGGCGGGTCTTGGTCTCAATTTCCTCGCACCTGTTAATTCTCGCCTCGGTGCCTATTCAAATCATGGGTCCCACTCTGCAACTCTGGGCAATAGCTTGCTTAATCTCCACAACAGCCCCAACAGTGCTGGGATGCCTGGCTTCACCATGGGGGTGCCCAGGAGTGGACATTTCACAGGGAAAAGCCAGGACGGGTTCCACAGCGGTATGAGTACAGCGCCAGGACACCCCAGGGTAACAGTGCACTATACAAGTACAACACATTTACATTTATTTACATTTACATAGTACAGCTACATGGCCTTCCCAAGATCATAGTAACTGACAGAGGCACCCAGTTTACGGCGCAGTTTTGCAAGGTGTGGTGTTCCACCTTACAAATCTCCACAAACACGTCAACAAGTTTCCATCCTCAAACAGATGGGCAAACTGAAAGACTTAATCAAACACTAAAGCAATATCTAAAATGCTACATTCAAAGCAACACAGAAGCATGGGTAGATTGGCTATGGATAGCCAAAATAGCTTATAAAAGCGCCCAACATTGCACCACCAAGTTAGCCCCATTTTTTGTCACCTATGGTTTTCATCCTCGTTTTTTACCTTTCTTACTTCCTAGAGGAGGGCAGAAGGTGCCAGAAGTACATATGAGGGTAAAACATATACAAGAAGTACTGAAAATCATACAAAAGAACATCAAAGAAGACAAAATCAAATATAAGACACAAGCAGATAAACATCGAAGACCAGAACCGCAGTATAAAGAAGGAGATGTGGTATGGTTGTCAACAAAGAATTTACGCTTTACACGATATTGTGTGTTCAATCCAAGATATATCGGTCCATAAAAGATCATCAAGGTCGTAAACCCAGTCACAGTCAAACTTGCATTACCCAAACATATGTGAATACATCCAGTGTTTCATGTATCTTTGGTTAAACCTGCTTATACCCCAGTATGGAAGCCACCTGCTCCGGTATTGGTAAATCAAGATCTAGAATATGAAGTACAGGCTATCATAGATTCAAAAAGAAGGGGGAAGAAGGTATGGTATCTAGTTTCATGGAAGGGTTATGGACCTGAGGAAAACTCTTGGGAACCAGCTACTGATGTGCATGTGCCAAGACTGGTGAGAACGTTCCACACCCTACATCCCACTAAGCCTAAACCCTGACAACGTTCCTCTTGGGAGGGATGTACAGTAACGGAAACCCGTTTAGGAAGTTGTCAGGTTGTCCCGTCACAGCCCGAAGGTATTGGACTCCATTTCCCATTGGGCAGTGTGATGCGCAGCGATACGTACTGACGTATATCCGGCATCAAGGCGGCATTGAAGGAAGTCCGGGTGAACAAGCGATGCCGGTTATTCTTCTTGTATCCTGTTGTGACGCCGGTTGCCGGTTCCTGTTCTTGGACTCGTTATGGTGTTGTAAGGGTGCGTTAGCACCGACTTTCATTTATGAACTGTTCTTGGTGAGTTTCGCTATTTGAAACATTCACACGCGGCCGTGATGGAAATGGCTTGGGTGTAACATTCCAGCATATTAATCAGTTGCCGTGTAACGTAAAGGGCAGCGCTACTACATCCCGCAATGGAGCCAGTTTAAGTGTATTAATTTTGTGCCACTACCATAACCGTGCAATGTAACTGCATTTCTGAGTTCTGATGTGCTGTGTATTGTTTGTTGTTCAAACAGCTGTGACGGAAACTTCAAAACTCTCGCATTGCAATGTGTTCATAATCTACAGTGAAAACAGCTGTGAGTGTGTACTTGGTATTTTGGAGGATGCACTACTAGCTGAAGCCGGGTTTAGAAACAGCAATTGCATAGTGCTACATTGGAATGGTATGACAAAGCCATGTTGAGAAATGGTGGATAAAAACAGTGAATATTTATTGGCTCTTATTTACCAGCAAATTGTGTGTTATTTGGAATCCTTGTTTGCTTTTGATTCTTTGTCTTTACTATTGTGTTTTAAGTAACAGGGGGCATTTGAAGTACGTGGTGAGAAGCTCCCCAGTGAAGTTCAATACCCTGATTGAAAGGGTGGGTACAAAGATAAAAGAATACTCCTCTTTATTCCTGGACACACACTACATGCTGATGTACTGTTTAGTCTTTTTTGTATATTCATGTTCCTCTTTGTTTTATGTCTTAAAAGGCAAATGAATGGCAAAAACAAGGAAAAGATAGAGCCATATGCATTTCATGATTATAATGAAGACCAGGTGTTTATGTTTTCTTTTACAGGTAATAGAGAGTGTAACGCATTACCTATAACAGTTCCAAAGAGATAGAATTGTGTTTAGCTAATGGTATCTAATTGTTTGCTTTCTTTCGTAGGCATTCCTCCCTGCTGTCTCCATCCTTTCCTTCCCTCACTTGATCAGATCAACATTCTGTGCTGTAATAGCTTCCAGAATTGAGATGATCAAGAGGTGGACCCCTTTTTGCATTGAACCAACTCCGAGGTATCAAACAATCTCCGTGTGAAGCTATCAGAGCTGACAGAATAAACGGCCTGGGGGCATATCTACAAGGTGGCGATAGAAAATTATCGCCGCTTTTGCGGCCGAAAAGTGGTGATAATTTTATCCCCTAATTAGCAAGGTCACGCTAACCTTGCATTAGCGCACAAAATCTTAACGCCCAGCTTTGCATCTCTAATGAGATGCAAAGTGGGCGTTCCTGACCTAACATGACAGGAGAAATGTCGCTAAGCAACATTTCTCCTATCATCAAGCCCTACGCTGTGAAGCATAGCATCAAGAAAAGTAGCGATAACCCCTGTTATCGCTACTTTCCTTACGCCTGCTTCAGGACTGACTTAGCCATGATATCCGATGGAAGGTGCATATTATGGCTAAGTTTGTGAGGCACTATCAACAAGCTAACGCCACATTTCGTGAGATTATCGCTGGGTTTCCAGCGATAATCTCACGTTAGGCAGTTAGCACTAGGATTTTTATCGCTTTTGAGATAAGCGTTGCTAATAGCACGCTATCTCAGTGATAAAAATCCACGTTCGCCGGCGATAATTATCCTAGCGCTAAGTGCGCTTAGCGATAATTATCGCCGGTTGTTGCTGATATGCCCCCTGATAATAATTACTTCCCAGTTGGTTTGGGGCTCAGAATGGCCACGTTAGAGGATGTTCTTGCAGCATTACAGATAGTCCAAACCGAATTAGCAGCATCCCGAATTGAGACGGCAGCATTACAGGAAAGAGTAGAGAGGCTGCAAAGGAACCCTTTTAATGCCACCGGGAGTAGAACCGAATGAGGATTTACATGGGTTGGTGGTACGTCCTCCTCTCAAATCACTCCTTTAGCAGTAGAAATACCTACACCCATTCCTTTAGCAGCACCAGAACGTTTTTATGGAGAAGAAAAGAAAGTGCAGGTGTTCCTCAGATAAATATTGCTTCACTTTACTTGTGGTCCGAAAGTGTTTGGCACAAATCAAGCGAGAGTAGCCTTTTTGATTTCTTATTTGGCGGGTGATGCGGTACAATGGGCAGTGCCAATTGTAAGAAGAGATGATCCGTTGTTGCATGATTGGGACGGTTTCAAGGACGAGTTTGAACGTATCTTTGATCATAGAGCCAATTCTTATTCAGTAGACAGAAAGCTACTAGACTTGAAGCAAGGCAACAGAGAATTGTTAGTTTATATCAATGCGTTTCAAAGGCTAGTGGCAGAAACGAATTGGGCAGAGGAGAAACAGGCAGCTGTCTTTCATCACAGGCTCAGAGATGAATTAAAAGATGTGATTGCCCAAATAGATCCCTAGCCTAAGACATGTATAGATTTGGTAAACCTGATTATACGTTTAGATCATTGTCTAAACGAGAGAAGAGGAGAAAGGAGGAAGTTTGATCATCCCATCCAGAGGGACGACAAACCCCACTCGCATGTAGGAATATCTGGTTCCATATCTGAACCTATGGAAATAGGTACTGTGAGGGCTTCTCTTACTCAGAAGGAAAGAGAACAGAGAAGAAAACAAGGTCTGTGAATATACTGTGATAAGAAAGGGCATTATGTAAAAGATCGTATAGCCAAGCCAAAGAATAAAGATGGTAGTTATGTAAGAGCTGCTACCATGGCAGTACAAAAGAAGGAAAACTAAAAGGCCCAGGGATTGATGGAGGAAATGCCAAGAGCCATAATGAAATACCTTCAGTAATAGGGAAGAAAGACCACTTCTACGTAAATATCCAGTTAGTCCTTAACGATGTTCCAGCAGAGGTGTCTGCCCATTTGGATTCCGGTGCTACTGGAATTTTTATTGATCATGATTAAGTGCATAGGTTGGGAATCTCACAGGTCGCTAAAGACCAACTTGAAACTGTCCTAACAGTAGATGGTAGGAATCTAGTTTCAGGTCCCATTTGTTTTCAAACCACAGAACTCGAAGTCATATGTGAGAAGAATCATAAAGAAGAGTTGTCTTTTAATATTATCAAGACACCATTGCATGGGGTCATTCTGGGATTGCCTTGGTTGACAAAGCATAACCCTGTTACTGATTGGAAGAACAGAAGCATAGAATTCAACTCCCCTTTTTGTAACATAAACTGTTTGCCTTGTTCGATAAGTCCTGTGCAATTCCTACCTGCAAATCATTGTATTGCTACTGCTGCAAAAAAGGACATTGAGTTACCTGATATATACCTTGAATACTTGGAGGTGTTTAATGAAAAACAAGCTGACATACTCCCTCCACATCGTCAGTACGATTGCCAAATAGACTTAGTACCCGGGGCCATCATACCTTGTGGTAGGATTTATGCTTTATCCGAAAAGGAAAATTAACATTTGTGGGAATATCTAGATAGGTATCAAGCAAATGGGTTCATAAGACCATCCAAATCTCCAGCTGCTTCACCGCTTTTTTTAATTCCAAAAGCGAATGGTGAGTTAAGAACATGTATTGACTTTCGCGCTTTAAACAAAGTTCCTGTGAAGAATAGTTATCCGCTTCCCTTGATTTCAGTACTTTTTTTTTTTTTGAGTTTTTAAAAACCTTTATTGTCACTTCAAAATGTACACCGCTATTTAGCCAACAACCCGGAGGCAGGCAGCATAGTGACGTGGCGGCGCGCCGCCAAAGCTTATCCACCTCGTACATCTGAGCAATATATCCAAAATAAGAATATACACAATTTATAGCAACAAACAACCAGAAAGCGACAGTCGAGGAACAGTAGCACACGCTAATCATCAGTACTTCTGCAGTCTCCAACACGTTACCCACGCGGTGCCGCAGCCACGGAAACACCAGGCAGCCCATCCAGTCATATCGCAGCCCAGCCACCAGAGCAGCAGCGGTCAGGGCAGCGCATCCCCATCGCCAGTTAGCCTCCACATGCAGACCCAAAGCGCGCCCCTATCAAACCACCAGTCCACTCGCTCATGGCCTCAGTCCTTGCCAGTCGCATCCCTCCTCGCCAGCCAGTCCACTAACGGCTGCCATATATCCACCGGTCGTGAGCGCTGCGGCAACTGATCCCAATAGGCAGTGAGTTGGTCCTTGCAGTATATCGCGGATCTAACCCATCCCGCAACGGCCGGCAGGCCCTGCTTCTTCCAGTGTACTGCCAGTTGACGCTTGGCGAGCAGTAAGAGAAGGGCCACAAGACGACGCGACGCCGGGGGTATATTCTTAACAAAGCCCAGGAGGGCCACCAGTGGGTCCGGAACAATGCGCATACCCACAATTTCACCGACAGCTTTGAAAATGGCATCCCAGAACCCGTCAATGGGTCCACATGTCCATACAAGATGGAAGAACGTAGCGTCCCCCGCGCCACATCTCCAACACTTCGTATCAGCCTGCAGGCCCATCTTAAAAAGTTGTATAGGTGTACGGTACGTCCTGTGTAAGTAGTTGAAATGTACCAGCCGCAGCCTATAATTAGGCGACAATTGCTCAAGCTGGGCGCAGCAGAATTCCCACTGTTGTTCCGTGATGCGCACGCCCGTTTCCCCCTCCCACAATGTCCTGGAGTCCACATGCGCAACAGGCATCGCGCGTTGTGTAGACCTGTATATGCGTGTTATTAATTTCCGCGAGGAGGAGTTGGACAGCACGTCCTCTAAGGCTGCCAGCGACGGCGGGGCCTCTGGGAACGTAGGGCACCTCTGTTTACAGGCCGACCGTAATTGATAGTAGAGCAGCAGCTCCGATGCCGTCGGTTCAGAGGCCGCGGCCATGTCAGGCAGTGTAATGAAAGTATCGTCCGGATACAGGTCACCTGCCACCGTCAGCCCACACGCACTGGCCCGGCGCGCCACCGCCGCGTCCGTCAGCGGACCCAACAGGGGATTTCCCTCCAGAGGCATGCTCGGGGCGTAGAGATCGGAGATGCCCGCGCGTCCGGCAATGCCCGCCCAGGCCCAACGCACCATTTCCACGGTGTCAATGTCTTCCCTAGGTCGTTTATATTTCTGGTACACCGCTGTCCGTAGCGGACAGGGCGCCGCCACGTCCATCTCTATCGCCACGTGTGGCTGGTAAGGAATTGGGTGATGCCAATAGTGTAGGTATTGTGCCTGCGCGCTGTACGCATACAGCTCAAAGTCCGGGGCTGCCAGGCCCCCTTGACGGAAGGGAAGTGTGAGGAGGTTCCAAGCCACTCGAGGCTGCCTGCCCGCCCAGACCAGTTCGATCACGGCTGAGCGGAGGCGACGGAAGAATGCCTTTGTTAGCGGTAAAGGGATGTTTACAAATAGATAAAGGAACTTGGGCACAACGACCATTTTCGCAATAGCGATGCGGCCCAACATGGAAAGCGGCAGCGCCTTCCATCTCTTCACCTTAGTCTCCAGCCACTCCATGGCCACGCCGAAGTTAGACAGCCACACCTCCTGAATTGAGCGACTGATCCGAATGCCTAGGTACTTGACCTCGTCAGTGGCCCACTCAATCGGGAATTCCGTGTGACATGCAGATGTGCCGTCCGTCAGCGGCAACATCACTGACTTCGACCAGTTGATATCTATGCCGGTTAGGCCACTATAGCGTATCACCTCTCTCATCAACGGATCAAAGTTCTCTGACGGGTTCATCATATATATGGTAAGATCATCAGCATACATCGATATCAATAGGCCACGTGACGTGAAGCCTATGCTGCGCTGGGTGTGGTGCTGCCTCAACCGAGCCGCCAGGGGCTCCGTGGCGATGGCAAAGAGTAACGGCGAAAGCGGGCAGCCCTGTCGAGTCCCTCTGGTTATGCGTATGGGCGCAGACGTTTGACCATTCACCCGCACTCTTGCCGTCGGGCCATTATACAGTACGCCGATACGCCTAGCAAAGGGCAGGCTAAAGCCCATTCGGGTAAACAGTGTCCGCAAAAATTTCCACTCCAGGGAGTCAAACGCTTTGGTCGCGTCCAGCAACGCCGCCGTTGCCTGCACCCTGGGGTCCAGGTAGTGTAGGAGCCCAAAAAGCACCCTCAGGTTCTGGGAGGTGGATCTCCCCATGACAAAGCCCGACTGATCAGACAGCGCTATCTGTGGCAGCATGAATTTTAGGCGGTCAGAGAGCAATTTCGCATATATTTTAGCGTCAAGGTTTATCAGGGAAAGTGGGCGGTAGGAGTCCGGGCTAGTGGGGTCCTTTCCTGGTTTCAGCAGCGTGATGATCAATGCTTCACGCATTGACTGGGGAAGGATACCCGTTTCCACCGCCTCCTCGAACACTTTGTGCAAGCGCGGAACCAGGATGTCAGCATATTCCTTGTAGAAGGCCGCCGTCAGCCCATCAGGGCCTGGTGCCTTGCATGGGGGTAAACTAGCGATCACTGCCCTTATGTCGTCCGGCGCAAACGGGAGGTCCATGTACTGTCTGGCTCTATCATTGAACCACGCCAGCGCTATAGTATCTAAGTACTCACGGAGAACAGTGTCGTCCGGATCCACCTTGGAAGTATATAATTCTCTATAAAAATCTGTCATAGTGGCGAGTATATCCGGCGGCTCCCGCACCACCCCACCGTCTTCCCTCTGTAATTCCAGGATATGATCCGCCCCACGCGGTGCCCGCAACAAGTTCGCCAGCGTGCGGCCCGCGCGGTCCCCCTCTCCATACCGTCTGGCCTGACAGTCCTTAGATAAGTACGCGACCTCACGGTCAGCTTCCTCCTGATATCTAGTCAGTGTCGATCGGAATGTAGCCCGCACGCCATCAGAAGGCGCCGCAAGTAACGTGGACTCAAGCCGCGCAAGTTCCGCCTCCAAGGAGCTAAGCTTGCGCCGTATGGTTCTCAGAACTCCCGACTTTAGGGACATGCAGTACCCTCTGGCGACCACTTTGCAGGCCTCCCACAGTATACCCGGGGACTCCACAGATCCCTCATTAAGCTCAAAGTACTCCTCGAGCTTTTTCGCGGAGACCTTGCTGGAATACCTGGTCGCGCAGTGCCCGGGAGGGGAACCGCCAGCTAAAGGGCGTAGCATATTTGGAGGGGGTAGCCAGTGACAATAACACCGGAGCATGATCAGAGAGTGACCTCGGCAGGTGCTCTACCTCCAATACTGAGGTGTGCAGATCCCTGGATAACAGCCAGTAGTCCAGACTGGACCAAGCAGCCCTATGCGCAGTTATGCACGTACCCGCGTGATCCCCGGGGTGCAGCACCCTCCAGGAATCCACCAGCCCCGCATCTTGTATAATATCTCCGAGCGTCTCCGCCGCTCTAGGATGATGGTCCCTGGCCGCGCCCTGCCTATCCATCGTGTCAGAGAGCACCACGTTGTAGTCACCCCCCCACAGCACTGCCGCCGGCCCCCGGGTCTGTACCTTATGCCATAACTCTCCATAAAAGTCGGGATTGTCGTCATTGGGGCCATAGACATTCACCAGCACCACTCTCATGCCATGCAGCGCCCCCACCAATATGATATATCTGCCATCCGCATCCCTAATCGTCTCATGTGTGGTCCATGGAAGCCCTCTCCTGATTAAGATCGCCACACCTCTGGAGTAATTGGAGTATGCCGCATGTACTAGCTCTGCCCATCGGTGTCGCCGGAGCAGCTGTGTCGCAGTAGCAGTTAGATGGGTTTCCTGCAGGAGGCAGATGTCTATGTCTTTCCTAAGTAGGTAGGCCTGCACCAGCCTGGCCTTGCGGCCGTCATTCATACCACGCACATTCCAAGTTAGGCACCTCACTCTCTGCACGGCGACAGGTACCTCAAAAAACCATAAGCTAGCAGCAGGCCATGTCCGCTCAGCTCGCCACTCTCGCCCCACCCGCAAACACAAGGGTCAAACACCTGCCGCACGGCTAGCAGCCAGGCACAGGAGTGAACGCAGCACCCCGTGCACCTTGATGGAAAACATTGCAGTGTGTACTTTATAGTAAACGATAAATCACAGCGATGTGCTTCTTCTCGGTCGTCGCTACAAACCCCACAACTAACCATAACATCCTCCCAACTCCCAAAACCAGAAACCCCACCCGCGCCAACCCCCCAATCAGGTTGTGCAACTTCCCCCCCAATTACCCACCCCACCCCACAGTCAGTCACTAAGGCCATCGATAGTAGCCCGTAAATGGGAATCATCCCCTGAGGCGCGCAGGTTGGCCACCTACTAACCCCGTACTTTTGACAGGGCGATCGAGCGCCAGTTGGTTGTGCCAGCTCGAGGACCCCCACCCCCAAGATCAAGAGGTCATATTAATAGCAGTCCAGCCATCTGGAGGAACTTCCCAATGTCCCCAGCAGACACCAGTCTCCAGTCTAGCCCATACAGGCAGGTCACAGTGAAACATCAGAAAACCCCATCGGATACAATCATTCCACATCACTTAGCCTGTCCTGGAGATCTGGTCCCTCCGCAGGCGGGTGGTTCTTCTGGTCTCTGGCCAATTGCTTCGCGTACTGCAAGGCTGCCTTCGCATCCACGAAGAAAGAAGGTTTCCCCGGGCCATGCACCCGGAGCTTGGCAGGGTAGATCAATGAGTACTTCGTGCCCGTTTGTAGAAAGATTTTCTTCGCCGGCATGAATTCCCTGCGGGCCATCTGAACCTGTAGCGTGAAGTCCGGGTACAGCGCGATGTGGTTGCCCTTGTATTGTACGTCCTTCATGTCGCGTGCCATGCGCAATATCGTGTCCCGGTCCCTGTAATTCAAGATGCGCGCGATAATGGGTCTGGACGGTGCTCCCGGCTTAGGCCTAGGTCCCAGTGACCTATGTGCCCTTTCAACTAGGAACATCTGCGAGAGGCCTGACCCGAACAAGTCTTTCAACATCTGCTCGACATATTGCTCCATGTTGGTGATGTCCGTCGATTCTGCCACCCCCGTGACGCGGATGTTGTTGCGCCTTGAGCGAGCCTCCAAATCCTCGTTCTTTTGCTGTATGAGTGCCAGGACTTTTTCCATACCCTTCATTTGCGTGGCCAGCGCCGACTGGTTCTCCTCCGTCTCCGCGACACGGGTTTCCAGCCCTTCCACTCTGCCCTCCTGCTTGTCCATTCGCGTCGTAATGCCATCCATGCGCGCCGCTAGCGCGTCCATCTTGCCATCTATTCCCTGCAGGCTCGTCTTTAGGTCTTGAAACATTGATTTAATGTCCACGTCTTGAGAGCCGCCCTGGGCATCCTTCGCCGCGTCGGAGTCTCGAGTGTCCGGATCCGGCGTTTTTTGCTTAGATTTGTCGAATGTCAGGCGCGGTTGGCGGGTATCAGGCTTGCCCATTGCTGTCTCGCAGCGCTGACTATGGAACGGAGCCGCCGCTGTCCCCAAACCGCAACCCGACTGGTTGTCGCCAGCAGCCGCAGTCCCGCGCGGCAGAGTATGCCCTTCCACGGATCAGTACGCTTCGCCGGTCCAGTTGCGGCACAGTTCACCAGCCGCAGGCCGCCCTCAGCGCGACCACTGTACTGTTAAGCTCCCAGGTCAGGGCTTCGCAGCAGCACCGCACGGCGTCAGCAGCGCTCCAGCCCGGCAAAATGGCGTCGCACTCAGTGTCTCCAAGGCACAAACGCCGCCCGTCACAACAGGCACATGCACCGGACCTCGAGGGGTTGCGGCCCACTAAAGCTTATTCTCAGGGTCCAGGCAGCAGGCACTTCTCCCCAATCCACAGCTGCAGGCAGACCGCCGCCACCGGGAGCTCCCTCGTAGGCAGCCGTATCTTCGCGCCGCACGAGCACAGCACGGGTTACCTCGTCGGGTGGATTGGCAGTTCGCGCCCAGTTCACGGTGTCCCACAGGGCCTCTCTCCGGTCGACAGCTCAGGCCCACGCGCCACGACCTCCGTAATGGCCTCCAGGCTCCTCCAAGCGCGGGGACACAGAGCGCCCTCCCAGCGCCGAACTCCAGCTCCGCCAGCAGCGAACCTCAGCCCAGGGCGAACCGCCTCCGGATCCCAGCGTCCCCCGAGGGGGAAAAGTCAGTGAGGCAGCGCGCGATCAGGCCCGGGGAAATCAGCCTCACACCTACGAGCAGCACCGCGCCGCTCTGGGCATCAGTCCCACGGCAGTCCCCGGCTTCCAGGAGGGTCGCAGGCCCCGCCTCCGGTGCTCGCTCGGCAGGCCGATAGTCACTGCAGCCGCACTCGCCGCGGCAGGGATCCCCTCCGGCCGGGCCCCCACACCAGGTGTTCAAGCGGGGGCGAGAGGACCGAGACCAGGCACAATTTCGTCGGATAATCGCCGGATTAATTTGCTCGATCGGCGGAGCTGCGGTTTCAGGCAGCCATTCCGCCTCGCAGCCAAGCCTGATTTCAGTACTTTTGAACTAGGTGAAAAAGGCAGTCTCTTCACCAAACTAGATTTGAGGGGTGCTTATCATCTTGACCACATGAGACAGGGTGATGAGTGGAATACTGCTTTTCGCACCCGATACGGGTTATTCGAGTATCAGGTGATGCCGTTCGGACTTTGTAATGCTCCTGCGGCATTCCAGTTTTCCTAAATGAAGTACTGAGAGAATATTTGGATATATTCGCCATAGTCTATATTGACGATATTCTGATCTATTCGTCAAACACTAAAATCCACACTCAACATGTAGGAAGAGTGTTAACAGAACTACGAAAGAACAATTTATTCTGTAAACTCAGCAAGTGTGAGTTTCATGTTAACCAAGTTGAGTTCTTGGGGGTACTGCTATCAGCACAAGGACAAACGATGGCTGAAAGAAAGATCACAGCAGTACAAAACTGGCCTCTTCCAACAACGGTGTGGGACGTCCAATCCTTTCTGGGCTTCGCGAACTTCTATCGAAGGTTTATCAATCAGTTTTCCGATGTAGTTGCCCCAATAACCAAATTGCTCAGAAAGAGGGTGCAATTCAGCTGGACTACTAAGGCTAATCAAGCTTTTAATCACATAAAAAAGGTGTTTACTTCAGCTCCCGTATTAGCTCATCCTGACCCAGAAAGACCATACTTGGTAGAAGCAGATGCATCTGAAGTCGCTATTGGAGTTGTTCTCTCCCAAAGACATACTCAGAATGGTTTATTGCATTCTATAGCCTTCATGTCTAGGAAGGTAAATGACTCCGAACTTAACTACACAATCGCTGAAAAAGAGCTTCTAGCAATAAGAGATGCTTTCAAGGAGTGGCGACATTACCTTATGGGAGCCAAACACAAGACCACGGTATACACCTATCATAGAAACTTACAGTTTATGACTTCGGCTCTTCTTCTATCACCATGACAATTGAGATAGATGTTGTTTTTTGAGGAATTTCAGTTCTTACTCACATATAGACCAGGAAGTGAGAATAGAAAAGCCAACGCCCTCTCTAGACAAGAATCCACACATGCACCCCAAGAACAAATTGCTCATTCCATTATCCATCCATTAAAGGCAGTATGTGTGTTGCAAAGAGATGAGTTTCAAGCAAAGGTGGCTAATATAATGAAGGCTCCAAAATGGAAAAGATGGTTGTCCGACAACCAAGAATGGAAAATCAGAGAAAGATTACCTATAAAAGGAAGACAACTATTTGTTCCCACCAAAGAACTTCAACAGGAAGTCATGAACTGGTGTCATACAGCACCCACTGCAGGTCATAACGGAGTAGAAAAAACTAAAGAGAGAATATTGCGACAATTTTGGTGGCCTTCTGTTCAAAATGATGTGCTACAACTGATTCGCCAATGCAACGTCTGTATGCAAACCAAACCTGATAGAGGAAAACCCTATGGGCTGCTTCGTCCCCTACCTACTCCTGATATACCTTGGGAGCAGATATCCTTAGATTTCATAGTAGGGTTGCCTAAAGACAAAGGGTGTACGACTATACTAGTAGTAATCGATAGCCTGACAAAGATTGGCCACTTTATCGCTTGTACCAACCTTCCAACCTCAGGACAAGTAGCAAAACTGTTGCTTACACACAGTGGAGAAGTGTGGCTCAATGGTTAGAGCGGCAGACCCTGATGCAGAGGTCTGGCCTGGGACCAGGGTTCAATTCCCGCCTCGGCGGGTCTTGGTCTCAATTTCCTCGGACCTGTTAATTCTCGCCTCGGTGCCTATTCAAATCATGGGTCCCACTCTGCAACTCTGGGCAATAGCTTGCTTAATCTCCACAACAGCCCCAACAGTGCTGGGATGCCTGGCTTCACCATGGGGGTGCCCAGGAGTGGACATTTCACAGGGAAAAGCCAGGAAGGGTTCCACAGCGGTATGAGTACAGCACCAGGACACCCCAGGGTAACAGTGCACTATACAAGTACAACACATTTACATTTACATAGTACAGCTACATGGCCTTCCCAAGATCATAGTAACTGACAGAGGCACACAGTTTACGGCGCAGTTTTGCAAGGTGTGGTGTTCCGCCTTACAAATCTCCACAAACACGTCAACAAGTTTCCATCCTCAAACAGATGGGCAAACTGAAAGACTTAATCAAACACTAAAGCAATATCTAAAATGCTACATTCAAAGCAACACAGAAGCATGGGTAGATTGGCTATGGATAGCCAAAATAGCTTATAATAGCGCTCAACATTGCACCACCAAGTTAGCCCATTTTTTGTCAAGTATGGTTTTCATCCTCGTTTTTTACCTTTCTTACTTCCTAGAGGAGGGCAGAAGGTGCCAGAAGTAGATATGAGGGTAAAACATATACAAGAAGTACTGAAAATCATACAAAAGAACATCAAAGAAGACAAAATCAAATATAAGACACAAGCAGATAAATATCGAAGACCAGAACCGCAGTATAAAGAAGGAGATGTGGTATGGTTGTCAACAAAGAATATACGCTTTACACGATATTGTGTGTTCAATCCAAGATATATCGGTCCATAAAAGATCATCAAGGTCGTAAACCCAGTCACAGTCAAACTTGCATTACCCAAACATATGTGAATACATCCAGTGTTTCATGTATCTTTGGTTAAACCTGCTTATACCCCAGTATGGAAGCCACCTGCTCCGGTATTGGTAAATCAAGATCTAGAATATGAAGTACAGGCTATCATAGATTCAACAAGAAGGGGGAAGAAGGTATGGTATCTAGTCTCATGGAAGGGTTATGGACCTGAGGAAAACTCTTGGGAACCAGCTACTGATGTGCATGTGCCAAGACTGGTGAGAACGTTCCACACCCTACATCCCACTAAGCCTAAACCCTGACAACGTTCCTCTTGGGAGGGATGTACTGTAATGGAAACCCATTTAGGAAGTTGTCAGGTTGTCCCATCACAGCCCGAAGGTATTGGACTCCATTTCCCATTGGGCAGTGTGATGCGCAGCGATACGTACTGACGTATATCCGGCATCAAGGCGGCATTGAAGGAAGTCCGGGTGAACAAGCGATGCCGGTTATTCTTCTTGTATCCTGTTGTGACGCCGGTTGCCGGTTCCTGTTCTTGGACTCATTATGGTGTTGTAAGGGTGCGTTAGCACCGACTTTCATTTATGAACTGTTCTTGGTAAGTTTCGCTATTTGAAACATTCACACGGGGCCGTGATGGAAATGGCTTGGGTGTAACATTCCAGCATATTTATCAGTTGCCGTATAACGTAAAGGGTTGTGGGTTCAACGCTACTACATCCCGCGATGGAGCCAGTTTGGGTGTATTCATTTTGTGCCACTACCATAACCGTGCAAAGTAACGGCCTTTCTGAGTTCTGGTGTGCTGTGTATTGTTTGTTGTTTAAACAGCCATGACGGAAACGGCAAAACTCTCGCATTGCAGTGTGTTCATAATCTACAGTGAAAAGAGCTGTGAGTGTGTACTTGGTATTTTGGAGGATGCACTTCTAGCCGAAGCGGGGTTTAGAAATGGCAATTGTATAGTGCTACATTGGAATGGTATGATGAAGTCGTGTTGAGAAACGGTGGATAAAAACACTGAATATTTATTGGCTCTTATTTACCAGCAAATTCCCATAGACTGAATTATGTGTTATTTGGAATCCTTGTTTGCTTTTATATCTTTGTCTTTACTATTGTGTTTTAAGTAACAGGGGGCATTTGAAGTGCGTGGTGAGAAGCTCCACTGTGAAGTTCAATACCCTGATTGAAAGGGTTGGTACAAAGATAAAAGAATACTCCTCTTTATTTCTGGACACACACTACATGCTGATGTACTGTTTAGTCTTTTTTGCATATTCATGTTCCTCTTAGTTTTATGTCTTCAAAGGCGAATGAATGGCGAAAACAAGGAAAAGATAGAGCCATATGCATTTCATGATTATAATGAAGACCAGGTGTTGTTGTTTTCTTTTACAGGTAATAGAGAGTGTAACGCATTACCTATAACAGTTCCAAAGAGATAGAATTATGCTTAGCTAATGGTATCTAATTGTTTGCTTTCTTTCATAGGTCTCCCTCCTTGCTGTCCCCATCCTTCCCTTCCCTCACTTGATCAGATCAACATTCTGTGCTGTAATAGCTTCCAGAATTGAGACGATCGAACCAACTCCGAGGTACCAAACGATCTCCATGTGAAGCTATCAGAGCTGACATGGAGTGACGATATGCACTATATAACGATGATGGATTCAACTCAGATCTGTGACTGGGAGTGAGTGTCTGGAAAGTTTCAGGGCTCCATCCATCATCTCCTTGTGTTTGCTTTGAGGCAGAATTAATGGTCATGATTTTAGATAGAACAACTTTCTCATTCATAGGAGTAAAATAAGACCAGGATGTAGGGGATGGACTGCACAGTCAAGGGATACTGCTGTTAGGGCAACCGGAGTAAAAGAGGATACATGTGTACCAATCTTATCCTGGAAAAACATAGCCAGCCCTGAACAGAGCTTTTCATTAGGTAGTGTTTTGGGCATGTAAACTTTGTCTTTCACTAAGGATTTATAAACAGAGAAAAGTTCCTTGTGGGTTTTTTGTCCAGTAACTTTTTCTTTTAATATTAATTGCATCTAGTGTTTTGTAGGCCTTAAGTTCCAGTTTATATGCAGCCTTCTCTGCTTTGATATAGGTGAGCCTCCATGCCTTTCTTACCTTTTACATTTTCTTTTAGCTAGTATCAATTTGTGAGAGTATCATGGATCAGTTTTTAGAGGTAAGTAAGTAACACTTTTATTAAGAGCGCAAATACCGAGTTTCTTAGCTCTTACAGCGAACCTCTGAAAACCTGCTAGTAGCAATCAAGTGCTCTTTTTAGAACACCATCTAGAGCGTCTGAGATCCAGTTATCAAAATGATGAATAGCTCCATCACATTGTTATCAGGCTTGACATTGGGTTTGGTAGTTTCCAGGGTTTGGGAGTCTTTAGTGTTCCATTATCAAGTTTGGACCATGCACTATAGGATGCTTTCGTAGGCAATTGATTATGGGGCTTCATCTTTTCTACAAGTAGGTGAAACAATATGACCTTGTGAGGTGACCAATAAAATTCTATGATAGAGTCAATGGCTAAGTGATCTGATTTAGTGAAAATGTGTTCTAATATATGTCCTGTGATGAGCAGATAAATGGGCATGTTGCCGCAACTTGAAGACTGAGCAAATATTTGCAAGGCTTAAGAGGTTAAGTTCCATAGTGTTGCCAAAATGTACATTACAATCGCCAAGGACAATTAAAATATTTGTCTCAAGATAGGCAGAAGAAAAGATTTTTCTCACATAAAGTGGTGGACTATAACTGGGATGAAAGCTTACTATTCTAAAACCACCAGATATGTCCTTTCTAGTACATGCTAAACAGTCACTATACTGCACAATTACTATTCTAATTCCAGCACTAATTTACCTCAATGCAGGTGCTAGATTTTGACTAAGGGGCAACATTACTACTCTAACTCCACCACATACTTACCCAAGGCCAGTTATTGGACAGAAACTAGCATTCAGAATTACTATTCTAACTCCCACTACGTACTTACCTCAGCACAGGTGTTGGACAGTGACTATGGTCAAAGGTACAATTCCAACTCCACAGAATAGTTACCTCAGGGCAGTTTCTGGACAATGACTAAGGGGCAATTCCAACTCCACCATATGCTTACCTTAGGGCAGATGCTAGACAGTGACTAGGGGCCAAAATTACTATTCTAACTACACTGGGAACTTACCTCAGGGCAGGTGCTGGACAGGGACTAAGTGGCAAAATTACTATTCTAATTATATGAGGTACTTACCTCACAGCGGGTGGTGGACAGTGAATAGGGGGAGCAAAATTACTTTTCTACCTCCCACCATATCCTTACCTCAGGGGATTGTAGGACATTGACTGGGGTCAAATTCATGATTCTAACTCTACCAGGTAGTTACCTCAGCACAGGTACTGGCCAGTGACTAATGTTCAAAATTACTATTCTAACTCCACCAGCTATTTTCGTCAGGGCAGGTGCTGGACATTGACAGGTAGTCAAATTAGTATTCTAGCTTCCACTGTGCAAATTACCCCAAGGCAGGTGTTGGACAGTGACCAGGATCAAAATTATTATTTGAAATCCCCCAGGTAATGACCACAGGGCAGGTGCTGGACAGTTACTAGTGGGCAAAATTACTATTCTAACTCCACCAGGTTCTTACCTAAGGACAGTTGCTGGACAGTGACTGGGTGCAAAATTACTATTCTACCTCCAACCATATCCTTACCTCAGGGGATTGTTGGACAGTGACTGGGGTCAAATTCATGATTCTAACTCTACCGAGTTGTTACCTCAGAACAGGTACTGGCCAATGACTAATGTACAAAATTACTAATTTAACTCTACCAACTACTTTCCTCAGGGCAGGTGCTGGACATTGACAGGTAGTCAAATTACTATTCTAACTTCCACTGTGCCTGTTACCCCAAGGCAGGTGTTGGACAGTGACCAGGGTCAAAATTATTATTCGAAATCCTCCAGGTAATGACCTCAGGGCAGGTGCTGGACAGTGACTAGTTGGCAAAATTACTATTCTATCTCCACCAGGTTCTTACCTCAGAGTAGGTGCTGGACAGTAACTAGGGGGCAAAATTACTATTCACACTCCACCAAGTACTTACCTAAGGACTGGTGCTGGACAGTGACTAAAGTACACATTTTGCAGTTTAAGAGCACCAAATATTTAACTTGAACAAGATGCTAAAGTTCATAAAATGCATACTTTATGAAAAAATTAACAACCTGTATTTCGTTTCTTATCAAAACAGAAAAACCTCAAATAAATACAGGAGATATTCTAAACAACACAAGCAGAAATATTCTTGTAGGTATTGTAAATAACAATAAATAGTAAGAAAAACACCATAAAAGTCAAAGGTAATCAATAACAAATAAATTGCATTTTTCATTTTGGAACATCATCATTTGATCTTTATTTCGAAATTTTTTCAGTCATAAAAGATTACAGTTAAAACAGTTAAAAAATGTATAAAACCACAAAAGAGAAAATAAACATTTCATAAAATCAGATTAGCAAGCAGGGTATGCAATCATGATATACAATCACCCCTGGGTGCCGTTGTGATGAGAGAACATCTCTTGGACCACATAGCTAGCATGAACTTTGAGAGTGCGAAAACTATGTGCGGTGAAGTGTCAGTTTTAAGGACTCTCATTGCAACAAAACATTTATCAAAGCCCATGTTCCTGCACAAGGGTACCAACCAGTACTTTCTGGCTTTTCTGTAGGCAGGGCAAAAAAAGAGCATGTGTAGTTCATCCTCCTTAATCACACCACATCCAGGGCAAGAGTTGCTCGTTGGTTCAGACCACTTACTTGTGAATGTCCTTAGTGGTAGTGTTGCGAATCTCCATTGGATGTATAACTTCCTAGCTCCAACTGGGTAAATGAAATTCAAAAACTCCTCGAAAGCATATGAGTGTTTAAGTGTTAAAAAAGTTGTTGTCAGAAGGCCAGCTTTGGAGTCATGCAACCATATATTTTGTTTGCAGTCCATGAAGGACTTCGCAAGCGTTTTGCATGAAACCCCCCTGCATGCCTGTTCTCGCTCATACCAGAGGTCCGATAGTCCTATTTTCCCCAGTTCCTTTTTCACAAATGCAAGCCAGGGGATTTTCGCTGCACTACCATGGTTCAACACATCCTTTAATTCAAGCCTATAATTGGACAGTTCTGGAGTTATCCATAGCCTGCGCCAAAACCTAAGAGGTTTCAGAGCTAGCTCATCCTGGATAAAACTCAGTCCTAAATCCAATCTCAGCGGAAGGAGGGGTGTACTTTGGGGGAGTGCAAGTAGCTGCCTCATAAACTTGTTCTCTACATTAAGAATTTCGGGCCTACAGGTGTACCCCCAGAGTTCCCCACCACAAAGAGCCGATGCCCTCGCCTTCACTTTGTAAATCTCCAGTGCGGGGCTCACTGGCTTGATTGTAGATGTATTAGACATTTTGAGGATACCGCCCACTAATTGGGAGAGTTTAAGTTGTGATTTCGCCTGTTGGGGGCCCCAGGAAAGATTTTCGTTGATCGTTACCCCTAGGTATTGAAAAGTCTGTACCCTCTCCAGTCTAACCGAACCCAGAATCGGTGTTGGGCGGGTCGATGCCAGGGGGCTGAAAATCATAAATTTAGTCTTATCAGCATTGATTTCTAGTCCGCGGCATCGGCAAAAGTCTGTAAAGCCGTCCAACACTCGTTGGATCCCCATAGGGGACTTGGAAAGCAGGAGGGTGTCGTCGGCAAACATTATCGCCGGCACCCTCCTGCCTGCCAATCTGGGTGCATCGTTATTGGGAACCGCGTCCAGATGCGATATAACGCCATTCACATAGAGGCAGAACAGGGTTGGTGTCAAAACGCACCCCTGCCTGACCCCCCTGCAAACTGGAAACCGGGACAACAGCACCCCCTCTCTCCCACATCTGACCTGTGCATAGTTTTGTGCATGTAGCCTAATCAGCACCGTCAGTATTGCGTTGGGAACTCCCATTTCCAAAAGCGCCGCCCACAGTTTGGCCCTGGGTACTAAATCGAACGCGGACAGGAGGCCCACAAAGACCATGTAGAGGCTACCACCCTCTAGAGTTACCGTCTTCCAGAATAACATTATAAGACGGAAAATCTGGTCCATGGTCGATGTGTTCCTCCTAAATCCGGCCTGATAAGGACTGAGGATATCATACTCCTCGATCCACTCCTGTAAGCGGTCCAGGATTAGACGGGAGAAGATTTTTTGGGGAACGTCAATGAGGCTAAAAGGCCTGTAGTTGGTTGGAAGCAGAAGAGAGCCCTTCTTGAAGATTGGGACAATCTCTGCTCCGAGCCAAGTACCAGGTACCTCCATACCTCGCAGAATTGCGTTGAAAAGGGCACATAGGTAAGGGGCCCAGATCGCCGGTTGATCCCTAAATAAGTCACCGGGGAGTCTATCTAAGCCGGGAGCCTTACCCATGGCCAACTTCCCTATGGCAGTGTAGACCTCCTCCACTGTACACTCATGGTCATCTTGTACCCCCAAGCTAGGTGTGTGTACCAGTGGACTTTCTAGACCTGTGACTGCCGCATATAAGGTCTTGAAATGGAGCTCCCAGACCCCCGCCTCAATATTGGGTTCTATTGGAGATCTAGGCTCTCCTGACCCCGTGCTAACTATTGCCCAAAATCTGCGTGCATCTCTCATGTCCAATGAGGCGGAAAGGTTGGACCATTTCTCCATATCCCACTCCTCCCTAGCGAGATTCATTGTTTCTTTGTATTGTGATCTTAGGGTGCGAATTTTTAGTTTGTCTCTCTCATCTTTAAGGCCACAATAAGCTCTGATTTTACCTTCCTGCATGAGGCATTATACCATGTGGATACAGGCACCCTGCGCCTCCTATTAAACCCAGGGGGGTTAAAAAATTCCGCTAAACAGGCTACTAAGTCCTGATGCACATACTGCATGTTATCATTAAAGTCTAGTGCCAGAGGCTGGGAGATCAGAGAGCCCACCTTCGTAAAATAGGGTAAAATTGCGCTATATAATTTAGGCAGTGCGACTCGTAATACCACCAGTCTCTCCCACTTGACTCTGCATCTATTATTCGTTATGGTCAGACCTTCGACCACGTCCGGGCCAGATTCCTTTTCATTTGCTCTAGGCCGTGGGCACTCTATCCTCAGGCTTAGTGCGTTATGGTCGCTGTCCACCCTAGGCATTACCTCGAAGTCAACAACCTTCGACCATAAGCATGTCTCCACCATAATATAGTCTAGTCTTGATTCGTGACCCCTCTTATTGAAGGTACACCTTGACGGGGTATCAGATGGCGTCCGACCATTACAGGCCCTGATAGAGTTGTTCAAAGTTAGGGTCGTAATCTGGATGGCCAGTGGGGACCAGGACTTCGGATATGGGGACTGGCATGGCGGGATTCCCCAGTGTTCGTCCCTGCCCTTCAGAACTCCCTCATTTAAGCCACGGAGTGGCTCATAGTGACAGTTTAGGTCCCCTGCGACCAAATAATGTATATCCCTGCTAAGGGAACCAAGGAAGGATGACAACTCTTCAATTGTTTTGGACTCATTTGACACACTTGTCGGCCGTGAGTAAACATTCACGATGGCAAGTTTATAGGGGGTTGGCCAGGACAAGAGAACGCACTGAATGTCATCAGAGTAAGTCGGGATGATCTCGTCCGAGCAGCCCAGATGTAGCCCAACCCAGATTGTAAGGCCCCCTGATGGGCGTCCCTTTCCTCCCCACCATGCGGCGATATTAAATGCCGCAAAGCCCACTCTATGTTGACGGCTGATAGCCAGAAACCGGTCCTAGGATGCTTGATTCCGGTCCAGGGAAGACATGGCTTGGCAGTTCGGGCTGGACTGTTCCCATGAGGCACAGGGTCAAGACTGATTTGCATATGGCCATGTCTAAACTGGGGTAGTGTAGTGGGCAAAAGAACGATGGATTTAACCCAGATCTCTTGACTGGGGGAGAATGTTTGCATTGTCAGCATTCCGTCCATCATTTGTTTGTTGTAACGCTTTTCGCCCTAAGTGGGATGGGTATTCCCAGACGTGGGACCCGTGCTCACTACGCCACTGGAGTCAAGCTATCCTGGCTGATGACGGCTGATAGCCAGAAACCAGTCCTAGGATGCTTGATTCCGGTCCAGGGAAGACATGGCTTGGCAGTTCGGACTGGACTGTTCCCATGAGGCACAGGGTCAAGACTGATTTGCATATGGCCATGTCTAAACTGGGGTGGTGTAGTGGGCAAAAGAACGATGGATTTAACCCAGATCTCTTGACTGGGGGAGAATGTTTGCATTGTCAGCATTCCGTCCATCATTTGTTTGTTGTAACGCTTTTCTCCCTAAGTGGGATGGGTATTCCCAGACGTGGGACCCGTGCTCACTACGCCACTGGAGTCAAGCTATCCTGGCTGATGACGGCTGATAGCCAGAAACCGGTCCTAGGATGCTTGATTCCGGTCCAGGGAAGACATGGCTTGGCAGTTCGGGCTGGACTGTTCCCATGAGGCACAGGGTCAAGACTGATTTGCATATGGCCATGTCTAAACTGGGGTGGTGTAGTGGGCAAAAGAACGATGGATTTAACCCAGATCTCTTGACTGGGGGAGAATGTTTGCATTGTCAGCATTCCGTCCATCATTTGTTTGTTGTAACGCTTTTCGCCCTAAGTGGGATGGGTATTCCCAGACGTGGGACCCGTGCTCACTACGCCACTGGAGTCAAGCTATCCTGGCTGATGACGGCTGATAGCCAGAAACCGGTCCTAGGATGCTTGATTCCGGTCCAGGGAAGACATGGCTTGGCAGTTCGGGCTGGACTGTTCCCATGAGGCACAGGGTCAAGACTGATTTGCATATGGCCATGTCTAAACTGGGGTGGTGTAGTGGGCAAAAGAACGATGGATTTAACCCAGATCTCTTGACTGGGGGAGAATGTTTGCATTGTCAGCATTCCGTCCATCATTTGTTTGTTGTAACGCTTTTCGCCCTAAGTGGGATGGGTATTCCCAGACGTGGGACCCGTGCTCACTACGCCACTGGAGTCAAGCTATCCTGGCTGATGACGGCTGATAGCCAGAAACCGGTCCTAGGATGCTTGATTCCGGTCCAGGGAAGACATGGCTTGGCAGTTCGGGCTGGACTGTTCCCATGAGGCACAGGGTCAAGACTGATTTGCATATGGCCATGTCTAAACTGGGGTGGTGTAGTGGGCAAAAGAACGATGGATTTAACCCAGATCTCTTGACTGGGGGAGAATGTTTGCATTGTCAGCATTCCGTCCATCATTTGTTTGTTGTAACGCTTTTCGCCCTAAGTGGGATGGGTATTCCCAGACGTGGGACCCGTGCTCACTACGCCACTGGAGTCAAGCTATCCTGGCTGATGACGGCTGATAGCCAGAAACCGGTCCTAGGATGCTTGATTCCGGTCCAGGGAAGACATGGCTTGGCAGTTCGGGCTGGACTGTTCCCATGAGGCACAGGGTCAAGACTGATTTGCATTAGGCCATGTCTAAACTGGGGTGGTGTAGTGGGCAAAAGAACGATGGATTTAACCCAGATCTCTTGACTGGGGGAGAATGTTTGCATTGTCAGCATTCCGTCCATCATTTGTTTGTTGTAACGCTTTTCGCCCTAAGTGGGATGGGTATTCCCAGACGTGGGACCCGTGCTCACTACGCCACTGGAGTCAAGCTATCCTGGCTGATGACGGCTGATAGCCAGAAACCGGTCCTAGGATGCTTGATTCCGGTCCAGGGAAGACATGGCTTGGCAGTTCGGGCTGGACTGTTCCCATGAGGCACAGGGTCAAGACTGATTTGCATATGGCCATGTCTAAACTGGGGTGGTGTAGTGGGCAAAAGAACGATGGATTTAACCCAGATCTCTTGACTGGGGGAGAATGTTTGCATTGTCAGGATTCCGTCCATCATTTGTTTGTTGTAACGCTTTTCGCCCTAAGTGGGATGGGTATTCCCAGACGTGGGACCCGTGCTCACTACGCCACTGGAGTCAAGCTATCCTGGCTGATGACGGCTGATAGCCAGAAACCGGTCCTAGGATGCTTGATTCCGGTCCAGGGAATACATGGCTTGGCAGTTCGGGCTGGACTGTTCCCATGAGGCACAGGGTCAAGACTGATTTGCATATGGCCATGTCTAAACTGGGGTGGTGTAGTGGGCAAAAGAATGATGGATTTAACCCAGATCTCTTGACTGGGGGAGAATGTTTGCATTGTCAACATTCCGTCCATCATTTGTTTGTTGTAACGTTTCACTGTTCTCAGGCATATTGGCGTAAAATCCAAAAATCTTCCTTAGTTGAGGATCTTATCAAACAGTTTTTTGAATTAAAAACACAACCTGCCTTATTCTTTGTACCTCCTGACAGTGTAGACAAGTACTAGACAGCAATTTCTGAATTACAATCTTTTACACAAAATGAAGAGAAATTGGCACTACTACTAAATAATTGTGAAGATAGATGATCTGGACATCTAAGGAGGTCAGGTCACAGGAGGAAACCAAGATTTCCCACAAAATGGTGGAACGGTTATACGACCTGCTTAGAGGGAGGTGCACAGACTAACAATGCCATTGAGTGATGGTACAATTCCTTCAGTAAATTAATTTGGAAACTTCTCTCAAACCTATATAATTTTTGGGAAATATTGAAGAAGGACCAAAGTTTCCAAGAAATTAGACTTTCACAATCACTGTCAGGTGCCTGAACCCATGTATATCCAAAAAGAGTTAAGAAATGCCTGAGAGACTATTGGGTCAAATTCAGCAATTTTCCTTGATGGTGGCTTCAGAGTACTTGGACAGTATTACATACATATTAAATTACTAATGCTCACTAATATTTCCCTAAATAACTTTCCTATTTTTACAATTGTATACAATTCAGTTGGCATTTTTCAATTTGTTTTACCAAATAAAAATAATTTAGAGTTCCTACCTCTAGTTGCCTTCTTTCTTCAATTCTATGTCAGGACCGGAGGCTCCGATTATGCTTCTCATTTCTTTGCTCTAGAAACTCAGCAGCCAATGAAAATACAATAACAAGATCACGTGACCAACCATAGAGTATCATGATATATAAGGACTGAGCACAACCATAGTGTCCTCTTTCTTTGCTGCTCCGCAGCCAGTTAAGTCCCCTTTACTTTGCTTGTACTGGGGATATGTTTGTCTGATGTATGACGGTTTGCTGTCAGATGCTTGCATTTACGATCGCTGTTGAGAGCCTTGTGACTAATTATACCTGGGTGTTTGCTTTTGACCTGGGTTTTTTTTCCCTGAATATTGAGCTCGCCGGGCAGTGCTGTTGGTCGATTGTGTGCACTCACCTTCGCTTATGTGGTACTCCTTGTTGCTCCGTTCGTGGCTGTTTGCCCGCAGCGCTCCGCAGTGCTTCTCCGACTTCAAGCGGAGATCGCAGATGTTTTGTGGAGCGGGAGGTCCCGAGGAGCGAGGACGCGCATCTGGGTGACGCGCGGTCCTCTTTCTATTTCCACGAGCCTCTGCCACCGCGCATGCGCGGCAACCATTTTTGCCCTGAAATACACTATCGGGCATTTGATGAATGCCGAAACAGTGTTTTTGTGTTTCAGACCCTCGTGCTTTTCCAATTTAAAGCAGAAAAGGCTCGTTTTTGCTCCCCTGATGCCCCATTTGTTTTCAAATACTGTGGGGCTGCACAATAATGCATAGGCTTTGCCTAGAGTGGGTATTAAGCAAGCTGTTTCTCCCTCCACGTCAGAAATTGGTATTTTACACATCCTTAGTGGATTGTTTAGGCTTGCCTGGGGCTACCACTCCCCCTGATCTCTTCTATATACATTATTTCAACCTGTATTTCACTTATACAATTACAGGTTGTTCTCCTGGGTCGGTGAATCCACACTTGGTGTGTTAAGATGGCTGAGTACTATGAGGAGGACTGTTATTATTATGAGGAAGAACCCTCTGGGTCTATAAACAAGACCTTGTGGAGGCATTGGACGCAGGTGTCCAGCATTCCGTAAATTCGGCACTAGTAAGGGCAATACCTCCTCCTTGTATCCCACTCGATGGTCCCGACGGTCCCGCAACAAGTTCCGCAAAGGAAGATTTGGTGGAAATTCCAAGGTCCACAAGATTCCGGAAACTCAGGTGAGCCTGATTCCTTGTTCCCAAGTGATTTTGGGGGGCAGAGTAGGGTGTTTTCTCAACAACTGGTGCAAGATCTCTCAGGATGCTTGGGTGTTAGAAACAGTGCAAGGGTACAGATTAGATTTTTACGACTCCCCATCCCAAGATGTACATCCTACTTCGATGTCTTTTTCCCAATGAGATCAGAACTTTATCTCAGCAGAGATCGAGTCCCTGCTTCGGAAAGGTGCCATAGCGATCTCCACTCTCCACCCTCGAGGTTTCCTCAGCAACATCTTCCTTGTGGAGAAGAAAGGGGGTGGATAAAGACTGGTTTTAAACTTAAAAGATTTCAATTTCTGGATTGTTTACAGGCATTTCAAGATCGAAGGCATCCATCTTCTGTGCGACCTCCTCCAGGAAGGGGACTGGATGGTCCGGCTGGACCTGAAGGATGCATATTTGTCTATTCCCATTTTTGCCCCTCACCGCCGATTCCTGCAGTTTCTGTGGAAAGGGATTTGTTACGAGTACAAGGTTCTCCCATTCGGACTAGCGTCAGCACCATGGTGCTTTACGAAGCTTCTTCGGCCAGTGGTAGAATGTCTCAGACCCCGGGTTGTACGCCTCATTGTCTACCTGAACGACATAATTATCATGGTGCAATCCCCTCAGCTGGTGGACTTACACCTCAATTGGGAGATCAATCACTTGCAGAATTTGGGGTTCATTGTGAATCCACAAAAGTCAATTCTATATCCAACTCAATCGATCGAGTTCCTAGGCTTCTTAGTCAATTCCCTGACTTGTCAACTCTTACTGCCAATGCAGAAGATCAGAGCTATCAAACGAGAATTGAGAGCTACTCTTCACAAACAGACAATATCTCTGAGGTCCTTAGCCCAATTAGTGAGCTTGATGGCTTCGTCAATTCAGGCTATCTTCCCGGGCCCCCTCCACTAACGGGCCCTTCAACGGCTCAAGATCCGCCATCTCCAAAAAGGCCTCAGTTACTCAGAACAAATTCCCCTCTCAGAGGAGGCGAGGCTGGAGATGATATGGTTGTTACACCACATGGAGGCCTGGAACTGCCGAGCTCTATTCGGATCGGCCCCGGATGTCGTAATCGAATCCGATGCCAGCCGGTGGGGTTGGGAAGCCCGTTGCGGCCAGTTGTCTATGGGTGGTCGTTGGTCGCCGGAAGAACTATCCTTACTGCCTGGAACTGTTGGCTGGTTCCTTTGCGATCCGATGCTTGTCTCCCCAGAAGACAGATTGTTGTTTCCTTCTTCGGATGGACAATATTTCGGCAGTTCGCTACATCAACAAACTGGGCGGTACGAAATCCAGAATGTTGGCAGAGATTGCCAAAGACTTCTGGCACTTCTGCCTTCACAACAGAATGATGGTAGTGGTGGAATATCTTCCGGGCTACAGCAGCGAGGTGGCAGACTGGCACTCCTGCCATCTGCAAGATTTCAGCGACTGGATGCTGCTTCCCAAGGTATTTCAGAACCTGACTCGTCTTTGGGGTCCCTGTCAGATAGACCTATTTGCATCCCGTCTCAACAGACAGGTTCCCAAGTTTTTCAGTTGGAGACCGGACCCGGAGGCTCTTGCCTCGGACGCATTCCTACAGGAGTGGCCGTCGACCTTGTGTTATGCATTTCCCCCATTCATGATGATCCCCAGGGTTCTAGCACAAACCAGATCTTATTGAGCAGAACTCATCCTGATCACTCCTTTATGGAGGGCACAAGCATGGTTCCCGTTCCTGCTGGGCATGATTTGTGCAGCTCCTATTCTTCTCCCTCAGTTGGGGAACCTATTGCTGGACTCTCTACATAATCCATCCATTAGTGCTATCGAGTCAACTTCCTCTTGTAGCTTGGCGGGTTTCAGGGACAGATGGAAAGTCCCAGGCCTTTCACGAGAGGCTGACAGATTTATCAATGAGGCCTGGTCAGCCAATATCCATAAAAGATATGCTTCCTGGAGAAGATGGTGTGATTGGTGCTCTCAACGGGAGGCTAAGGCACATGTCTCTCTAGTTGTTAACTTTCTAGCTTCATTAGCGTCTTCAGGTTTAGCGTACAGAACAGTCAACAACTTTCGGTCCGCCATTTCGGCTGGTCTTATACCCATGGATGGTAAGCCCATTGGGGAGCATCCGTTGGTGTGTAAACTGCTTAGAGGCATATGGATGGTGAAGCCCCCGTGTCCCAAATACTCTCAGCTATGGGATGTCTCCATTGTCCTTAAGTTTCTGGAGGCTTGGCCTTCTAATAAGTATTTGTCCCGGAAACAGCTTTCAGCTAAACTAACAATGCTATTATGTCTAGTTTCATGTAAACGAGTTTCGGGTGTAAGAGCATTGGATTTGGCGGGGCGTAGGTTTTCTCCGGAAGGGGTGACCTTCACCTTATCTAGAAGGACTAAATGTAATACTGCGTCTATTTCACACCCAACTTTTCTCAATAATACTAAGCTGTGCGTAGTGCAATGTGTTAAAGACTACTAGGTAAGTACTGCAGAATTTCGTACTGATATGCAAGGTCAATTATTGAATGCTCTGCAGAAGCCTTTTCGCCGAGTGACTCCAGCGACTTTGTCTCGATGGATGCGTTGGCTCATTGGCGAAGCGGGTATTGATACTTCCAAATTTGGAGCACATTCAGCTCGTGGTGCTCTGGCCTCTAAGGCCTATTCAGTGTGGGTCAGTTTGTCAGACAAGATGAACGCAGCTGACTGGTCTACTGAAAGTACGTTTAAGGCTTTTTATTACAAACCTATAGTGGATGTGGCTTCTCCGGTGGTGGCTAAGCTTTGAACAAGCATAATCGGAGCCTCCGGTCCTGACATAGAATACAAAATGTGCGAACATTCGTGACAAGAATTTTCAATTCTATTAAGGACATGGAGGCGAGGATTATCCCACCCATAAACTGTGATGCATTATATGATATGTAATTGATCCATAATGATGTTTATACTGCATATGTCTTCTTTCTCCCCCCCCCCCTTATTCGACACTGTTGATGTTTCATCTTTCATCATGCCGACCCAAAATGCATCGGAAGCAGCCCCAGGCACCACTGGTGCTGCTCAGCATCTGAGCCCTGGTTGAATGTCCCTGGATGGTGGACTGCCCGGTGCCCTTTGCTGGAATCCATCTCCCAGCATAGCCAGAGACAGCTGGCCCTCTTGTGGGATGGTGAGTGCAACAGGCCACAGGGCATGTGTAGTTGAGATAATGGCCATCGTCCCTGCCTGCATTGATCAGGCAAGTGAGCGCTGTCACCCTGTCACTGGGTGGCACTTGATATGGTGAATCTCAGTGAGCACTTGGGGGCCGATTACGATCCTGGAAAAACCCGGTACAAACCGTGGGTTGGAGCGTGTTGTAAAACTTTACAAACATGCAATTACGATTCGTACGGAAACACCATTTCCGTACGAATCGGAAAAAAGACCAACCGACAGAAAAATACATACAAATGTGATCCGGGACACCGCGGACGTGACGTCCGGACGGAGTTAGGCATGTTTTTACGTACCAGCAATTATGATTCGCACCGACTGCAGTCCGGATGGGAATATTTTTACGGCACCCAAAAAGTGCCGGAAAAGCTAAGTACGCGGCGATGCGAGCTGATTAGGGGGCCCGGTACGTGCCGTACCCCCCCACCCCCCGTATGTACGGAGCATACCCCCCAGCCCCCCGTATGTACGGGCGTACCCCTGTACCCCCCAGCCCCCCGTATGTACGGAGCGTACCCCCCAGCCCCCCGTATGTACGGGGCGTACCCCTGTACCCCCCAGCCCCCCGTATGTATGGGGAATACCCCCGTACCCCCCAGCCCCCTGTATGTACGGAGCGTACCCCCCAGCCCCCCGTATGTACGGGGCGTACCCCTGTACCCCCCAGCCCCCCGTATGTACGGAGCGTACCCCCCAGCCCCCGTATGTACGGGGCGTACCCCTGTACCCCCCAGCCCCCCGTATGTACAGTGTGGACCCCCAGGGGGTACGCTCCGTACATACGGGGGGCTGGGGGGTACGCTCCGTACATACGGGGGGCTGGGGGGGGGTACGGCGCGTCCCGGGCACTTGTTTGGACATCTCCATGGATGCTATGGGAGTTCGCTCCGGACGGTCTTTTTTCCATGCAGTTGTACAATCGGACGGATGGGACGGATCGTAATTGCGCATTGGGACTTCAGTTTTCCCATTTGTACGTAAAAATGTCCGGGGACGTGTCGGAGACTTTTCCCGACCCGAGGACGTGTGGGGGGATTTTCCCAATGCGATTCGTATGGACTTTTTCCCATACGAATCGTACTTGGCAGTTTGTACGGCACTTTTACCATTTGTACGGAAAAAAGTCCAGATTCAATTGGGTTGGGGAATTTTTTTCCAGGATCCTAATCGGCACCATAGTGTCTGAATGCCTTCTCCCCCCCTTATGCTCCCCTCATGCCCGTGCCCACGTATATGTAATGAGTGTTGGTCCTCACACAAGGCGGCAAGAGTAACCAATCAATCAATTAATTTTCATTTGTATAGTGCAGCACTATCCCCTCTAAGGGTCATGATCTCCTTTGATTATTTGAATGCAAATTATGGGCTCAAAGAGGGCGATTGGATGCAATAAATGCAGGTTTGGTATTGGTGACACACCTCTCAATAAAACCACATGCACAAAGGCCACTCACATCTTTTGAAAAATGGTTGTTTTTTAAAGAGAAATGACAAACACTCGATATTTGAAATATACTCTCTCCTTAAGTCACCTCTCCTGATGGAAAAAATCCCCTGGGCAAAAGCACTGGGATACTGAGATAGGGCACAAGTTCATTCATAAAGAATGGGAGAACATTTTCCATTGTTTATAGCTCACAGCACAACATGTCTCCATAAGAAAAAAAAATACTTAAATAAGAACATATTGGTATTACAACCCTGCTCCGGCTGGTGGTGTCCGGTGCACACCAGGGAGGGGGTGCGGTGAGCCAGCGATTCATCTACCTATTTTGTGGAAGTTGCCCAAGCTTGAAAGATACTGGGAGACAACCTTGAAGGATATTGATACCACCTTTAACTATCTAATCACCCACTTAGACGTTTTTGGATTCTCTGGACAGACTTGCATACCCACTCAAATTACAGAGGGGTCGGCAGATTGGCCTGGCCCTGCCCATGAGGCCTTCTTTTCCCTTTGGGGTTCTGACCAGATTTCTAAAAATTCAAATTGGCTTCAGAGGATTTGGTACATGTTGAATATGGAGAAAATAATGTACCCCTTGGTAAATAAAACAGATACGTTTTAAGAGACTTGGCCGCCATTCATAGCACTTCTATCTACTGAATTTACTGAATTAACATGTTCGAGGTATCTCAAACTGCTTCATATAGCGACACATCCAGCCCTGGAGTTGTAGGCAGCATAACTGCTTATTTAGACAATGGAGATGAGCATGTATATTGGGGCCTACTTTTCTTTGAACATTGCCAGGGGGTATAAAGATGATCGTATGTATCTTGTTCGAGTCTCATGAGTGAATGGCGGTGGCAGGCGTTTTAAAGTTTCTTTCGCTATTTTTTTTTTTGCCTTCTCCACCTTCTCTCTTTTCTGTTTCTCACTTATAGCTCCCACTGGTCTCTGGGTTGTAAGTGGTGATGCAGTACAAGCTTATAAAAATTCAATTAACATAATTTATCCATAAAATTGTGGTGCATGAAACTTTCCAAATTCTGTCTGTCTCTGTTCCTAAGTGCCAATGCCAAATTAAGGTCCCTACCCAAAACAAATGATAGATTTCTCAAAGCTAATGCTAGTACTTAGAGATATAGGATCATTAATAATAGGTCTGGGGAAAGTGTGTTTCCCAAATGACAAATTTGTTTAATCCTCATTTTCTAGTCCTGTGTAATCCTGGCCTTGGCACATCAAACTATCTCCATTTGCGATTTGGCTCTAAATATGATCATTGCACATGCCACTGTAAACTAGATTTGATCTGTAACTTTCCTTGAATATTGCATCAGACCTACACAGCAGATAGATTTCCAATGACGTTAGTAACTCACTTGAGCCTTTTTGAAGGTATGCCATACCAGACTCTGATATACTTCTGTTATATTAGCCGTTCACATTGTCGGGCCAACCTTAATGTTCTCTCCTGTATCCATACACAAATGCACTTTTTCTTCCATTTCATTTGTGCTCCTTCCCACTTACATTTGACTGGAATTTTCTGATTTATCACTAGCAAACCCTGTAACATCATGGGCTTTGCTTTTAATATGACTGAGATCCCAAGCGCTGATGATGATCATATGCTTGAATGAGAGACGTAGTCTCTACCCTCCCAACTGCTACTGAATGCTAAGGTGGACATTCTGAAGAAGTGAAGGCCTCATCAAACAGATCAATCAGACACTAGATGAATAATTATAATCCTCATAAATTAGTCTTCACACCCTCCACAACTTCATCTTTATTTTATGCTTTAAATAGTATTGATTAGTTAAGAACTCATATCATTGCCACTCCCATTTATCCCATTTAGTATTTTGACCAGTTTACAGAAACCATTCTACGGTAATTAATGTTCAGAATGGACCACTTAATAACCTACAAAAAGCTGAAGTAACAAAATAGTGTGAATGCTATTGAAACTATTTTAGAAAGGGAGGAAATTAAACCCCTGTCCTGCCGAATTACAGGATTTTCCAGTTGTGTCTTCCCAACTGTTTGAAACCTCATCCTTATTGGTTGGCTTCCACTACTATTTAACTTCTCTTGTAAGGGTGTCCATGCAGAGTGAATGGTTAAAAATGTCTTCTTGAAGTTCAGCTCCCTGCAACAACAAAAAAGAGTAATTCACAACCATCTCAAATTCTGCTAAGCCCAGCAAACCTGATTCTTCAATACTTAATTAACTCCAAACGGAATAAGTATATGAATTCCTTGCTCTCTGTGACGCCCACTGACCCTTAGGATTTTATCCTTCATCCCTACCCACAGAGTGACAACAGTGGTGGTGACCCTGAGGTGATTGTCATTACTCCTCCATCTGCTGATTGCTCCTAGGTCCATATATTTGGGCAAAAGAGGAAATCTGTTGTTAAGTGTTTATATCTTTCAAACATTCTTTTAATCCTCTTAAATATTTCTCTCACCTACATATTATGAGACTCAGATCTTGGCATTGTAGCTCCATCTCTGGGACATGATATTTGTTATGTTATGTTATGTTATGTTATATACACTTGTACCGCGCACAGATACTCCGAGGAGTGTCCCGGCACGAGCCTGACGAGGGTCCGAATCAACAACAGATAAAAGAACTAGAACAGAAAAGTTTTAAGCTGTTTTTTAAAAAAATCAAAGGGTCTTTAATGTCCAATTCGAGTAAGAATCGCACCCTAGAACATACTTGAGCCCCCTTCTGCTCACTCTCAATATTAAGAAAATGTTGGTTACCTCTGTGCATTTATGGCAAAAGTAGCCAACTTTTCCTATGTGCTGGGAGGGCCTCTCCAGCAAATGCCTTACTTGCAAATAATTCTCTCACTTGCTTGAGATCAATACACAATTGTGTTCATAGGTTTGTGCATTTTAGCAAGGGGTTCAGGAATGCATTTTGCTGTCAGTGAAAAATGCCAGGGTTGGCCCTTGTAACCACATTATTGTCACTCATAACTTTATTGGGTATTGACCTAGAAGGTGGATTATACGTCTCTCTGAATTCACGAGAGAGCAGGGCATTTTATGTGCAGGGGCATGTATGGAGATTTTGCTTAATGGTTAATATAACATTTTATAGGCTCTCCTCCTCCACACAATGACTCCTGACAGTGTTAAAAATAGCATTTCTGAATGTGAAATGCCTTAGTCATATGGTTAGGTAAAGGAACATTTCCTTTGGTATATCTAGGATGATCTGTGGGCTCTAACTGTTTCAAAATACTTATGTTACAGAGAGCTCCAGAATATGGATAAGACTTGGGGTCATATTTAACATTGTTTCACCCAACACAGCAAGACACCTTGCTACAATGCGTGAAAGGGAGAGAGCAGGACTTGAGTGCCTGCTCATTTCTTTAAGTAATACCGAACAGAATTACAAAAAGGCATAGTAAGTATGCATCGCAATTCAATCCAAAAGGGAATATCATTTTTGCTAAATAATACACCAAATCTTATTCCCAACACCTAGGGTCATAATTATGAGAGAGTAGTGTCACATTTGCACCACACAACGTGGTACATGCGTACGCAAACTTCTAAGTCAGATTTCTGAAGCTATGCAAAGCCCCTCTGCGAGGCACTGAGTGGCTTCAATATCTGGAGTAACTCAACTCAGCGCAAATTGCTGCATTCGTGTTACTTTGCCGTGGGAAGGCATTCCAGGGGTGTTGCATGGGTGTTCCCATGCAACTCCCATGGATTTTAACACGTTCCCAGATTTACATGAACTTGTAAACCTGGGGATGTGCCAAAATCTTACACCTTCCCAGGGAAGGCGTAATGAGGAGAAATACTTCTATTTCTCCTACTTTCTTCCTCTTTCAATGTCTGCTTCATTCTGCCCCATCACCAAGGTGCAAGGGGGCCTGCATTGGTGCTAGGCTGCCAAAAGGGCATCAGCGCAAGTGAAAGAACAGGAATGTGACACATTGACTTAAATGCGGTGCATTCCTGCCCTTTCCCTGTCACGTAGTGCAGCTGTGTGACTTTCTCATAAATGAGGCCTTTAGTGCCATTGATATTCTTATCAAGTTTAGAACTCCTCATCATATGCAGTTCTGATAAAGTCAAACTTGAAAATCAGATCCACTCAGATGAAATATGAAAGCAGATGAGTTTAATCTATCAGAACATGAGTACGAGACAGTTTCTCATCCATAACTTCCGTGTGAATCTCATTTGCTATCATATGTGCAAGTTCGTCCATCAATTCAACATGGAAGGTAGTATCATAATCATACTCACAAATCAGAATATGAATTTATTTGCAATAGTAATCAGAACTGCAATATATATGATGCGCTCTTACATATAGACTGGTGGTAGAAACTCAATAAGTGATCTGTCCTGATCAAAGAATGTTTGAAAGTTGCCTGTCATCTAACAATACAAAATTGCTGTGTTATTTACTATTTCTAACCCATCTACTAGTCTCAAAGCTGGGGGCGAACTACTAGCAATTGATGTAAAGAAGCATTTAACTAGCTGTTATAGTTTTTTTTTAAATCAAGTCCTCAATCTATTTCATATTTATTATATTTTTGCAAGTCTTTTAAGATCATCCAGTCTCCTCAATCTATGCCAGTGTCTTAGTCTATTTGCTTTTTGACTTTTTCTGCCAAACAAGACAGCTGTCACCTATCCTCTTATTTCATCTGCTAGTTTACATATTATTCCTGGATTTCTGAGTAGGGAAGATTGTAGATCAGCTTACTTGGGTGGCATTATCTTGAAAGTTCATTCCTCTGAAACCTCCACCAATTTATTCTCACCAACATCCATTGGATTTTGGTTATCAAATACACCATACTAAATTTACGACCCCCAGCCCGCCCCAAATCTCTTGTGTACATCTGAAATCCTAGGTGAGCATGTGCCAAAGACTGAATGCTGTGAAGGTCTTTCTAGTATCTTTCTTGATTGACAAAGGAAAGAAAGAATTCTCCCAGTAGTCATGGTGCCACCCTTTGGTTATATAGACATGAAAGCTGTCAAAAGTCTCCTTAAGAGATTTTTAATTAGGAAACAAAACCCCTGAGCAATGTCACTAATTCTTGATTCATGTTGATGAATGATACAGATTTGTTCAGCGAGATTTCAAAACTACCCTGAGACAGGTTAGAGCAAGAGCCCATGATAAAGGCCTTCCAGACAATGAAGTCCAACTAGGAAAAGTGCAGCAGAAAAATAAGCTAAAATCAGTGACAAAAAGAATTCTAAGTGAGTGATGGCTTTGCAATCTTTTCTAAGGTTACCTTGTATAAAGTATAGGCAGATAATTAGATCACATGAGAAATCATGAGAAATAGTTGACATCTTTTTGGATTTGGAAACTTATATGGTACACATTTGAAATGTAGCCAGTTAGGATGGGAATAGATTTAAGGTTAACCATGCCTGCTTCAGGAGCATGGATTTACCAAGAGGCGGCAGGCGTAGAAGAAGAACCTTCCTTTAAACATCCTTCCTCTCTTTTATGCTCTTACACTTGAACAGCCACATTCCACATTACTTGCTGGAGAGCTTGCCATGATGTGGGTGTATATGTTTCCATACTGCACGACCGTGAAAGTGCCAATGCTGGTTATGCAGAGCGGGAGCAAAGTCATCACCAGGAGCATGGCTTCAAGAGGGGTGTTTGTGGTTATACACCCTCCGAAAATATGTATTTTCTGATAAATCGTAGGTACAGGTGCTTCCAGCTGGGTGTAGAGAGGTGTCTGTCGGATTTCATCAGGAATTTTTACATACACACAGTCAAAAATGCACACACACTCTTTTGTTTGAAAGTCTTCATTTTTTTTTCTTCAAAATATTGTGTTTTCTCTCAGTACTCTTACCAATCCGCAATCCATTCTCCTCACCACTGCCCCTTAGGCCCCTCTCATGTACCCTCCTTGTCCTATAATATTTCTTAACATTATATGGTATCGTGATTGATGGAAAATATGTAGCTCACCCTACAGATATCCTTCAGTTCTGTAGACTCGATACCAAGCGATTACACCATTATCTCTGATTAGTCTCTGGTGACCTAATTCTGAGATGTAACACCTTTGAATTGAGCGGATAACTATGTTGATAAAGTAACAAGGAATCCTATTTTCAAAGGGCACTTTCAGTAAATACTATGATAACTATACAACTTGTGAAAAACATACTGCTTGGATGGTTCCTACTCTTTGCTTCTGATGGGCATTTGAGGTTGTAAATTAGTATTACTCTCTGTTCCACTGTCAATGGTTTTGTTTCATCAACCTGAATTACCATTCAGTTAAATTTATGTTGCATTTCCTTTTTGTTGTCTTATATTATGCTTTGCCATATTTGCTAAGGATTGTAGAAAAATGTGTGTTATAGTACTCGTTTTTTGGTATGGAAAGATTGCATTGTTTAACTGTTTCCTAAAATGCAGAATGTAATCACTGTATCAGAATTCCCCAGCTAAGAGCTCTGGGGGCAGATTTACAAGCCCCTTGCGTCACTTTTGTACCGTTATCGCGTCACTTTTGTGACGCAGCGGCAGCGTAAAAGTTGCGTCCCATTTACAACGTGACGCATCTAGGGAGATGCGTCACGTTGTGAAGCCCTGCGCCACATTAAACCTGCGTCAGGTTTAATGTATGCAGGGTGGGCGTTCCATCGCAGGAAGCCACGTAAAAGTGACTCAGTGAAATCTACAAGATTTCACTGAGTCACTTTTATGTCCATGCTGCATCAAAACCCTGCGTCTGCTTGAAGCAGGCGTAAGAATTGACGCATCATGTTAGGCATCGGCCGGCCCTGAGCATTGCTGGAGTTGCATCGTGCTTGCGACACGACTCCCACAATGCATGACTTTTCCGTCAACAGATGCGTCAAAATTTCTGACGTATCCGTCAATCCTTGCGCCATGGTGCGCCGTATTGTTAATACGGCGCATCTATGGTGACGCAAGGACTTGGCATGTTTGCGCAGGGAAAGTGATGCATCTTTACAGATGCGTCACTTTCTGGTAAATCTGCCTCCTGGCATCCAAGATTGTGTTGTTAGAGACTGCTTCTTATGCTACGTTGTTGCGGGGATACTATGGCCCTGATTCACAAAGGTAAACTTACACTTTTGTGTAAGTTTACATATGTTTTGGAATTTATAAACTCCGATTGTACAGTAAGTATCGTCCTGCGGAGACTCCACAATCGGGTCGGGGAACTACGCAAATAAAAAGTTAGGCATGTCGTATCTTTTTATGTGCAAGCTGCCCACCCCGACAGCAGAGTCTCTGCAGTCGTAAACTTACTAATAAATTGGAATTTGTCAATTCCAAAACAAACGTAAACTTACACAAAAGTGTAAGTTTACGTTTGTGAGTCAGGCTCCCATGTTTGTGAAACCTCAGAGACTAACAATCCTTAAGAGACCTAAAGTAAGGTCCATTAGCAGGTTCAATAAAAGCACCTAACATGTTTAAATGGCAACCAAAAAACACCACCTATAGTCACCTGCTCACCTTTAGAAAGGACATGCTTTGCAAATGTCACAGATCACTAGGTGATGTACAAAGATGAACCATGCTTCTGTGAAGTTTCACATTCTTAGCAAGCCTTTTGGTGAATTTTAATATTCCAACAAAAGATACAATGTGAATAAAGCACAAAAGCGAGATGCAGATGCAGGTGCTGTTGAACTTAAACAGGAAAGCTGAAAAGGGCATTACTGCCTGCAATTAGGAAAAACTGCACAGTAGGAGCCACATTCATAGGCCCTGGAAGTAGTGGTGTGGAGGTGCTGCTGCATCCCTAAATTAACCATGCTGGAGATCAGGAAGTGAATAAGCAATTAAGGTAACTTTACATTTTGTTGTTTTCTTGTTATATTTGCTGTGCTTCAAAGACAGAAGTCAAATGTCAGGTTATATACTGACAAATTGCTGTTTGCACTTTTAACAACACATTTGTATTGACTTTCTCTGACTGCAAAGAAGGAAGATTTTGTAAAGTTAACTATGTGGCAAGCTTGCTGAGGTACAGGCAGGGTAAGAAGAAAAGCTGCAGGGTGTATTTTTTTCTAACATACAACACAATTTAGAAAGCTGTAAAATTGCGAATTTTTCGGAATATATCAGCAGTTAGGAAAGCACAAATTAATTTTTGTAATTCTAAAGTGTGATGGAAGAACAAATTTGAATAGAATTAAGACAAATCAAGGTACTTGACTTGGTGATGCGCAAATGATATTCTCTAAAACTCGAGTTCACTATATTATTTTTGGGCACTGTATTGTTTTCTCAGCAACACTGTCTGTGAAAATAATGTATCATTTTTAATGGAAAGTGTGCTGTCTCTAAATGACAGTGCTCTACATACCATCCTTTCATAATATATTTGCCACAGTGTGCTCCAAAATGCACCACGAGCTACATAACACATGTTTACCATTCTCCAATAAACATATTTGCTACATTTGTTCTTTGTGTGAACTTGGATTTTTCACAGTCCCTGTGACTTCAGTGATGTACTCTGAAAATAGTTCCAGCACCACTGGCCACATTCACGCTAATGTAAGCTAGTACCGAAAGGCAAAATGAAATAGAACATCTCAAAGTGTAGCCACCCAGATGCAGGACACTACCTGAAGAGTTTCCACTGCCATCCTGTCATACCACACCTTCTCGCCCCCACTCAACCCACCTGTAGCTCTGTTTCTCCACTGTTTGCCCACCCATCCTATCATCCCACTACAGTACTCTTCCTAACGCTTTTAATTCATGGCCTTGAGGTTGTAGTCCCACTTACAATTCTGTAGAACCCTCTGTAACACTCCCATTGGGCAGAGTTCTCTAATGCTTTGTTCCTAGGGTCATATTAGAGATTTCACATACATACATTTCACACACATTGAGTAGATGCCTATCACTGAGATATGGATTTAAATTAGTGAAGAAGTCTGTTTCCATCGGGGGGTGTGGGCAAGAAAACATCAGACGTGTTCTAATGTAAGCGGCAACTATTCTAGTTAAAATCTTTAATTACGTAAAGATAAATGTAGTGTTAAGAAAGTTATTTTTTTCTACATTGCCCAAACTGAATCAGATACTGAATAGAGTAATATCTGTCGAGCAATATATAGTTTTGTGAGCAGAAGTATTTAGTTGCATCTGATCTATTTCTCTTGACCCCCAGGCTGAAAAGGTATAGCTACCATCTGTAAGTTGAAAACAGACAGTTTTCCCGAAACCCCTCTCTCACATCTGACCTGTCAGAGACTGGACAGATTCTTGGTGAGATCTCCTCCCCAAAGCCCCACCTGATTAACACACACACACAAATGAATTGACTGGCTTACGTATACTGAAAGCTTTTACTATACACAGACCTTGTACAAAACATATGTGGTACAATGTTTAAGAGAATGACAAGTTTAAAGTTAACAGCAAACATAAAAGATGTACACAGGTGATGGTGAGCTTCATATTAGTAAAATATATTTATTTCTGCATAGTGTAGCACTAATTGCTAATATCTAGATAATCTGAATAATGAAAGGTAACATACAGAGTCCTCATCAAGCCTGGACTGGTGATACTGAGCACTGGGTATTTTCCCAGTGGCCTCGTAGGGTGGGGGATTGTTTCATTGCTGGTGGAGGCCTGTTTTGTTGCTAAGAATGGGAAGGCTGTGTTTCATGCCTACAGTTTTGGGCGCTTTAAAAATAAACACTACAAAACAAATGGTTTCAAAGCGTGCTTCAGAGTAATTTGTTTTTGAGTGTGGGTGTCTCCTGGCTCCTCTACAGGGTTGCCACAAACAATGCTGACCTTCAGGGCTTTAGGGGTTGGGGTAGAGAGTGGTTTGCTGTTGCTTATCCCAGTCCAGTACATATATGATAAAGACTCAACCAAATTCAAAACAATGTATTTCTTTGTAATGTGATCTTTGCACGAGCCATCCCATTCATAATGAAATAAATAGGAAAATACTCACTTGCAGCAGGTTAAACCCAGAACTAAGATAAAACTGAGGTATTCCTTCCAAGGGGCCAATTCCGATCCGGGTCGGAAGGGCAAATTCACTGGCCGAGTCGTTTCCGGGTCCGAACCGCTCCGTACGTCTCGGTCGGAAGCTAACCGTGGCGTGCAATGGATGCGATTTACGACCGAGCCAGTACGATGCACGCGTCGGACAGCCTGTGCGAGCCGGAGTGTCCGGCTTGCAAAACGTCCGGGTGGTTGCCTTTGGGGTACGCGTCGGACCCCCTGTCACCCACAGCCCTATGACTCGGACACAGGGGGAGACCCAAGGGTCCCCCCAACACAGGCATGTAGGGTGCGGATGGCACCGACGCGTACCCACTGTAGGGGGCGCCCTTGCGCGAGACATACCCATTCAGTCAATGGGAGCCCATGTACGCGTCGTACAACCGGCTCCCATTGACTTCTATGGGAGTCCGACCGAAACGAGTCTGGCAGCATATGGCCGCATCGTACTCGCTCGGTCGGACTGCAGGACTCCGGCTCGGTCAGAAAACACTCCGGATGCGGCTCAGTCAGAGTGCTTTCCGACCCGGATCGGAATCGGCACCTAAACGTTCATTGTACGTCAGCTGTAATCGGTAACTTCAGTCTAAAATGGCAATCGGGCGCCATTAAATATCTGGGTATATGATTTAGTTCTGATCTTAGAAAGTCCATTGCTATAAATGCAAAAAAAATGCTCTGCAAAATAAAAGACCTTCTTAACACCTGGTCGCCGAAGAATATCACTTGGTGGGGGCATGTGGACACTGTTAAGATGATGATAGCACCTCTAATCGACTTTATTGGGAGTATGCTTCCAGTAGCCCTCTCCCCCTCCTTTTTTAAATCCATAGGTAAGTCCATCTTCGAATTCCTATAGAAGAACAAGAAACCGAGAATCTGCATGAAAATTCTGAAGAGGAATAAATCCTCTGTGGGAATAAACCTCCCGGATTATATCCGCTACCTAAGGGCATTCTTGATAACACAGGGTTAGAGGTGGTTCCGGACTCATTTGTCTTACCTTCCCCCCTCCCTGGCTTACCATAGAATCCCAACTAACTTATTCCATACCTCTTAGCACCTGCTTCACAATACTTGACCTATTAAAACTCCCTCTGGAACACACTAGACCTATAATAATGGACACTGATGCATCTCTCTCATTGCTCGGCAAGCGCTTAGAACATCTACTATTCGCCTCCACCTTGGACTCCCTCTGGCACTACCTTACAATTAAATTAGAGGGGAAAGCGATATTCTAGGAATCATGGGCAAAGAAAGGTATAAACTCCATAAATGACTTGCAAACACAAACAATCCCTATTCCATTCTCAACTCTGCAAATGAAATTCAACCTATCCAATACAGACTTCTTTACAGTTCTGAGGCTGAAAAGTGTACTGGCTAAATTGAAGTCTCCACACCCTCTGGATCCCCTGGGATGACTGAGCAAATTTAAAAGGAAGGGTCACACTGCCTAAGGTATATACAACTTCCTAGACACATCCAATGGGTATATTTACCCGAGAATGGGAATCCCATGTACAATTTGCACACCACTTGGAATTCACAGACATAGGTGCCGATTCTGATCCGGTAAAACCCGGGTACGAATGGTCGTACGTAGCGTAATCTCCGTACGACTCGTACCCGGGAAATACACCTTACAAACCAGCAAGTACGATTCGTACAGAAATACCATTTCCGTATGAATCGTACAAAACACCGTACGGCTAAAAAATACCTACTATTCTGATCATGGACAGCGCGTACGCGACGTCTGGACGGAGTCAGGCAGCGTTCTACGGACCAGCAAGTACGATTCGTGCTTACGTCACTCCGCACGGCTTATTTTTTACGGCAGTCAAAAACTGCCGGGAAATTGAGGATGACGCGAAGAAGGAGCACCGGTACGCGACGGAAAGCCATGGATCACATCCTACGTGTCATCCCTGCCATCCTAGCCTACGACCTGGTGCACAGAAACCCACGCAGACGCCGCAGAAGGTCAGAACAACACCCAGGGGCAAAGGGGGGGGGGGCAGGGGCAGGAAACATAACCCCCACCCAAGTAAAAATTTAAATAAGTCCTGTACATACATTACCTCCAGGGTCTGGTCACTTCGGGGGGGGGCGTGTCCACCAATCCCTACGTACCGTTACAACCGAAGTGGACGTGGACGCGTACCCGTCACCATGACAATGGTGGTACGGACCTTACCCACGCCCCCGCAGCGTGGGTACGGCCCGTACCACCATTGTAGTGGTGAGGTAGGGGTCCGCGCCATACCCCCGCCCTCAGAGAGTGGGTACGGCCCGTACCACCCTTGGAGTGGTGATGGAGGGGTACGCGCCGTACGCACGCCCTCAGAGCGTGAGTACGGCCCGTACCACCGTTGGAGTGGTGATGGAGGGGTACGCACCGTACCCATGCCCTCAGAGCGTGTGTACGGCCCGTACCACCATTGGAGTGGTGACGTAGGGGTACGCGTCGTACCCACGCCCTCAGAGCGTGGGTACAGCCCGTACCACCATTGTAGTGGTGACGTAGGGGTATGCGCCATACCCACGCCCTCAGAGCGTGGGAACGTTCCGTACCACCATTGAAGTGGTGACGTAGGGGTACGCGTGGTACGGACCGTACACATGCCCCCAGAGCTTGGGTACGGCCCGTACACCCTATGAATGCGGGGGTACGGTCCGTCCCACCCGTACCCCTACGGCACCAGTACAGAATGGATACAAGGCGTACACATGCCACGAATGTTGCCTTAGGGCCTGGTGCAGCATATAAGCTGTATATTGGTGTGTGTGTGTATGCACAGGACAGCAGTGTACTGCACCAAGGGGGCGGTTGGGTGGGTGGCTGGGTGGGTGAAAGGTAATACCAGCAGTGGACAGAGACATGGGGGTGGGTGCCCAGGACTCCCAGCAGTGGACAGAGACATGGGGGTGGGTGCAGAGGAATACCAGCAGTGGACTGAGACATGGGGGTGGGTGCAGAGGATTCCCAGCATTGTCCTGACATATGAGGGGTGGCTGCAGAGGACTCCCAGCAGTGGACAGAGACATGGGGGTGGGTGCAGAGGATTCCCAGCATTGTCCTGACATATGAGGGGTGGGTGCAGAGGATTCCCAGCATTGTCCTGACATATGAGGGGTGGCTGCAGAGGACTCCCAGCAGTTGACAGAGACATGGGGGTGGGTGCCTCACACTCCCAGCAGTGGACAGAGACATGGGGGCGGGTGCAGAGGAATACCATCAGTGGACAGAGACATGGGGGTGGGTGCAGAGGATTCCCAGCATTGTCCTGACATATGAGGGGTGGCTGCCTCACACTCCCAGCAGTGGACAGAGACATGGGGGTGTGTGCAAAGGAACACCAGCAGTGGACAGAGACATGGGGGTGGGTGCAGAGGAATACCAGCATTGTCCTGACATATGAAGGGTGGGTGCAGAGGATTCCCAACATTGTCCTGACATATGAGGGGTGGGTGCAGAGGAGTCCCAGCATTGTCCTGACATATGAGGGGTGGGTGCAGAGGATTCCTAGCATTGTCCTGACATATGAGGGGTGGGGGCAGAGGATTCCCAGCATTGTCCTGACATATGAGGGGTGGGTGCAGAGGAGTCCCAGCATTGTCCTGACATATGAGGGGTGGGTGCAGAGGATTCCCAGCATTGTCCTGACATATGAGGGGTGGGTGCAAAGGATTCCCAGCATCCTGACATATAAGGGGTGGGTGCAGAGGATTCCCAGCATTGTCCTGACATATGAGGGGTGGGTGCAGAGCATTCCCAGCATTGTCCTGACATATGATGGGTGCGTGCAGAGGATTCCCAGCATTGTCCTGACATATGAGGGGTGGGTGCAGAGGATTCCCAGCATTGTCCAGACATATGAGGGGTGGGTGCATCATCCTCAGATGACCACAACTCCATGGGTTCATGAACACATCCCCAATGTGCGACTATGTTGAGAGTGCCATATCAACACATCACTGACAGCAGTGTCCCACTCCCATAAGGATGGATGTCTTTCCCCCACTGCATGACACACCATATGTGGGTGTGATGACAAATGACACATGCATATCCACCCCTGGCGGATGCAGCACAATACACACACTGAGATCATGTCACAAGACTGTATAGTTATGTGAAAGCCTACTAAACTAAGACAGCCTAAGGGAACACACAGTGTCACGCACATTCCAGGACTGATAGGAATGTACAGGTGCTGGCACAGCCACCAAATTGTTGTCTCCCATGGAAGGAATAGGGTGGACTTCCCACAGATACAATGCCCACAATTGTGAGTCAGGTGACCAAATACCCTGCAGAACAAGTACCATATGTGTGCTAGGCTGGGAGTACACACATGCATAGTGCGGAAAAGGGACAATTTCCACATGGAGGCATGACAACATACTCTATACACAAGTACAGTGACTACCAAGGATGGCACAGATGATGCAGCCGGAGACATTGCTGAGCAGGCATGGACATAGTTGAAGGGATCCGTCAGCCACCAAGGAAATGTAGACACAGGTCAGCACAACAATTGTGCAACTCCCTGCAGGGAAGATGTCAGGTGCCACAGAGGAAGGAACACTCCTTGGGACAATGTCTCCAAACACAAAGAGCATACACGACCAAAGAATCTTTGCAGAGACCTTGTGATGGCACGCAGATACCAGGCTCCACCCCATGAGCACCAGACTACAACATTTCCCAGACACCTAACACATGATCAGCACCCCAACTCATGGAGCATCAGCACCAACATCAATACCTGAAAAGCAATGGTGTTCAAAGGAAAAACAAAATGCTTTATTCAGCATTAAAATAAAACATATAAAAGGACACTATTTACAAAGGCCATTGGCCAGTCCAGATGCGAAGTCCTGGGGGGGACACATGGCCACGCGTCTCCCCTTGCTTGCCTGCACATTCGAAACCTCTGGTTCATCGACTGGGGTGGGGGCATCATGTGGGGAAGGACCAGGCACTGCAGGGACAGGAGGGGGAAGGGTAGGTGTTTTGGGTGCAGAGACGGACGACTCCACCACAGGGGGTGGGGCAGCGGCAAAGGTGGAGGTTAGTATGGTGCTTTACGCGCCCGCAAGCTCTACCAGCGTCTCCCCTGCACCCGAAGGAACCACAGGCCCCAAGGAGGGGGGGTCAGAGGGATGGGTTGCAGCGCTACTGGGGGAGGTGGTGGACAGGGGGGGACTCAACTCCCCTACCCGTGGAGTGCCTTGCCCGTTTGCGCGATGGTGAACCAGTGGGGCTGAGGCCCAGCACAGCCAAGTAGGTCTCCTTCTCAGACTGTGGGGCAGGGGAGCCGAGGGGAGTGACATTGGAGGGACTGGGGAGTGAGGCATGCGGACTCCGACTGTGGCTGCGTGTCTACCTGTGTGCCCTAGACCCAGTGGGTGTGCCTTCTTCCCCCTGAGTGTGCGTGACAGGAGGTGTGCGCTTGCTTTTCCCCGTTGATGTGCTGCCTGTGTCTGGTGTGGTGCCTGCCTGAGAATGTGTGTGTGTGCTTGGGACAGGCATGGGAGTGGGAAGTGTGGATGGTGCAGGGGTAGGTGGGGGGACCAAGCGCTGCAGGAGACTCACTGCTGCCGTCAGTGACGAGCCCATGGACCTCAGCAACATCCGTTGGTCAGACATCGCTGATGACATGCCCTCCATGTACGACACCATCTGTGTCAGCAGTCTGGTGTGGCCATGGAGGACAGTCAGGATCGATGTCAGACCAACCTGCAACTGCCGCTGAATGTCCACAGACTCGGCAGTGAGCGCAGCAGGGGAGACAGGGGCAGGGGGTGCAGTGCCTGGCATGAAGGAGACACGTTGTTGCCCTACACGGATAGACGGGACCGGAGCAACTGGGAGGGCGGTGATGGGAATGGAGGGGGAGGTGACAGTTGTAGTGCTGCTGCCAGCTGTTGGAGCAGCCTCTGCCCCCTCAGGGAGTTCAGCCTCGGACCCGTCAGCGTCGTAGTCGGTGTTGGTACTACACTGGTCCTCCGCCGCACTCACCTCGCCCTCCGTGCTACTTGATACTGCCGATTCGCCAGGAGTGGTGGCACTGGTGCTGGATCCCTCCTCCACGTCCGCGCCGGTCTCTCCCTCGGTGTCCCCCGATGATGCTGTGGGCAAGGTGAAGAGACAGTAAATAATCAGTCACCTGTGTACATCTGACACATGAGTCCAAACAAAATAGGTCACAGTGCATATCATGAAATGCATCATGAGTAACATCTAGAATACTCTGCACATATGCAAGCCCTGCACTCCCCAGTTGGTTCACCCACCAGGTCACCTTAAATAATGAAAATCAGGACACAACAGCAAATAACTGGATATCCAATTATACAGAGAAGCTAGTGTCTGTGAACAGCGGAGCACAGCCAGACTATGAAGGCATGCCACCTCTTCGTCACTGTGAACGAAACAGTATTGGTGCACCCAATGCCAAATAACAGACGCCAATGCTGAATGGGTCCCCACACTCATAGACCTGTGAGTACTTTTGAAAAACCAAATAAATACTTTCTGATCCATTGGGAATCACAACACTTTACACAATTGACATGTTTGGAATGTGTGAATGTTCCACTTGTGGAACAGAACACACATGTGCATGAATATCAGAAGTCACATAAGGAGGTGCACACAAAACTACATTTACACAGTCATTGTATGAGCTCTCAGCCTAATGCCAAGAAGCCATTGTTAAGAAGAAATGTGGTATCAGGAAGTACATATACATGGCACCACGGTGGTCCGGATGACTTGACACCGGTAAGTTGGCATCAGCAACAACCAAGGACTAACCCAAATGCAAACACACTGTGGGAACATGGATATGTATAATTCCAAAACAAATTTTTGACAGAACTGTGCCTTTGTTTTAAATGTGCCAGCGTGTTCACCAAAAGTGTAAAGGTGGTTTCTGGTGCACTTCCTTGGGAGACATCTGTCATGCAGGCACATTATTGTCCTTCACAAAAATCAAAGTGAAGCATATAAACTATTGGGACATGTTGACAGGTGTAGTGAGTGCCAAGGTACAAGACTTCTTGAATAACAACTTAAAACATGCCACCTGTCACATGGCCATCCGTACCATGATGACACAGTTGGCAACACATCTGACACACTACCTGTCATGTGGATTGGCACACATGACAATGCATTAGCTAATGGCCCTGAAATTGTGTTGGAATAAGGAGCACCTGCACTGAGGAGACACCCTGATGGGAACAAAGAATGTCCACACAGATGTCAGCACACACAGACCAAACTACATAGCATCTGGAGCACACACCGGTGCCAATAATGGATGAGCAGGAAACATGTCTTTTAACTTTTGACACATGCTGCAAAGCACAAACATTAAACCCTGCACAACATGACTGGGTCACTGCATATTGAGTGTCTTTCCAGACAATTATCACACACAGGTCAGACCTGGCAAGGAGACATAAGGTTTGGACATGTAGGCCTTGCCCGCACAAACCCCCATACCTGAGACAATGTGATTGAGACAGATCAAGAAGTTACACCTCTTAATCTGGGTTTACTAAAATGTGCATCAAGAATTCCTAAATGTACTCCACATCACCTCGTGAGGCTGCAAACACATATTTGTGACAAACAACCATCAACAGATAGTTGTACATAGACACACAGGCACTGCCCAGTGTGAGGATGCACAAGCCAAATGGGGTCAGCCTGTACAATGGGCACATGTAGCCCACTTTAGATAAATACAAATGAGGGTAGGGAACAATGCCACAGAGGCCAACCTATGCTGAACACACAGAGAATGGGCACAGTGTTGGATGACACACATGATTCCGAGGCAAGGGTGTCTTAGGGGACTGTAGTGGGCACACTGCTCCATGGTCCTGGAATAATCTGACTGTAACATGAGCAACCGTCCCGGCACTATGCATATCTCCCACTCATGCACATCATGTCTGAGGCCACAACATCAGTCATGCATGCTGCAAGTCTGTTAATTTGAAACCTCACACTCCTATTGAGAGCCTCAGGACAGTGCCAACAATTATGGACCCCCAAATGAGTGGACAGGACAGGGCACAGGCAAGGTACCAACACATGTCACAGACCACCCCCACACATGATGCAGAAACCATTGTGCACCTTGATGACCTTGCAGCCTAGATGACCATGTGCAATAGTGATTACACACAGACCAGGGAACACATGTCAAGGAGGGGAAGGGAGGAAGAACAGCAGCGGTTGACTTGGGGGAACAGGATATGCACTGCACATATAAACCCTGGCAATGTATCCATGCGACTGAGCACTTCAAAAAGCTGGAGACACACAACAAACACACATGTACCTACCGCCTTGCTGCTGCTGCTTCTCCTGTAACCGCCTATCCGTGTCAGGGAAGACCACTGCCAGGACACGCTTCATTTGGTGGGTCAGGCGCCAGCGCCCACTGTGTTTGCGTGCTGGTGAGTCCCCCAGCAGGATCCTGGCTATCCTCCTGGTCCAGCACCGGATGTCCTGCCAGCGTTTCCTCACCTGGGCCAGGGGCCGACTGCGACCCTCCATGGAGATCACGGCCCTGACGGCCCGCTTCCATGTCTTTCCCTTCTCGTAGGCGGTTACCTGTGAGGATGAAAAAGTGAGAATAGATCACTACACCTGCTCCATGTCACAGAGACACACATTAGAACATCTTTGATTTGTTGAACAGGGCATAGTATGCTGCAAACTAATAGCACCTTTGTCATAGGGACATTCGCCTCTGTGTAAGCCCCAATGCACTACATGGCATTGAAAGTACACAGGTGGCATGAGGGGTGCGACACACTCCCTGATCATGGCACACACTGTACATCACAAGCAACACAAGGCTGATGGACAGCACCTCCAAGCAGTCACATGCCCCAGGCCACTGACCCAATCTCAGAAGAGTACACAGACACACACAGGCACAGATCATTCACATGCCAGTGGCAACAGCGGATACAAACCTCACTCTGCACAAGTGCCACTTGCCTGGGGGGTGTCACAGGCGTGGGGCTAGCCCAGCAAGTCAGACACACAGCACGGCTTACTTCTCACATCAGATGGGTAGATCAGTTGCCTCCTCCATGCAGCTGTGGTGCAACACTCCACATAGACACTCACCCACATGACAAGGAACATTCACACACATCAATGTCCAGGGGGCGTACACATCATTTGGACACTCTCACCACAGCTCCACTCAACTCACACACATCTGTGGGTACAGTCAACTGTCACACCGGGGGGAACACTGAATCACCTCAGGACTATAGAACAAGAATGGCCAAGAGGATTAGCCATGCTGAATGTGCCATGCACCATGCAGTGAATGTCACAGTAAGCACAATGCAAGTGAGGAGTGCACACATGAACCACATCATGCTCTGCATGACAGACATAAGCCATTCCCCCCCCGGGACCCACTCTAAACAACATTGCATGTCTGTCACACCTGGACACAATGCCAGAATTGCCAGTCACAAAAAGAAGGGGCACAGTCAAAGGTAGCGGAGTCAGCACTCACCTGCTTCCCTGGTCTACCATACAGGCTGGGGTCTGTGGGAGGATGACGTCCTGCAACGCCTCATTCTCCTCCTGGGTGAAAGGCTGGGCCTTCTCCACAGTCCGCGACATGGTGCCAGAGTAAGCCAAGACAGCAGCAGTGGTGTCGAATGAAAGGTTGTGCAGGCAAGTGCCCTCTCATGGGTTCTGGCTGACTTATATCTGCCTTGCTGGGCTATTTCATTTACAGGAGTACAGAGTGATTGGTCAGACTCATTTGCATCCTACGTTTCCTCCAATCCCTTTGAACATACACCAGTGACAGCATTAGCATTTTTTCAAATTTGCTGCATCATATCAAGTCAACAACCGCTTTGCAACAATGTATAATGTGGCCAACTGCTTTTTCCAGGCCACATGATGGAAAAGTTTGATCTTGAAACTGGGTATCCATGACAAAAAGCATGCATTTAGGCCCTAATACTTGTCCCTTATGTGTCCCCATTGTAATTTTCAAATCCCCACACAGGTACGGTGCGTCTCACACGTACCCCTAGGGCACCACTACTCTAGTGATACGGGCCGTACCCGCGTGTGTTGGGCTCATATCCCTATGGTAGTGTTGCCGTAGGCGTACGCCATAGTGATACGGCCCGTACCCGCGTATGTAGGGCTCGTATCCCTATGGTAGTGTTGCCGTAGGCGTACGCCATAGTGATACGGCCCGTATCTGCGTGTGTAGGGCTCGTATCCCTATGGTAGTGTTGCCGTAGGCGTACGCCATAGTGATACGGCCCATACCCGCGTGTGTAGGGCTTGTATCCCTATGGTAGTGTTGCCGTAGGCGTACGCCATAGTGATACGGGCCGTACATTCGTGTGTAGGGCTCGTATCCCTATGGTAGTGTTGCCGTAGGCGTACGCCATAGTGATATGGGCCGTACACGCGTGTGTAGGGGTCGTATCCCTATGGTAGTGTTGGCATACGCCATAGTGATACGGCCCGTACCCACGTGTGTAGGGGTCATATCCCTATGGTAGTGTTGCCGTAGGCGTACGCCATAGTGATACACACGCAGATACGGGCCGTATCACTATGGCGTACGCCTACGGCAACACTACCATAGGGGCACAGTCAAAGGTAGCGGAGTCAGCACTCACCTGCTTCCCTGGTCTACCATACAGGCTGGGGTACTGTGGGAGGATGACGTCCAGCAACGCCTCATTCTCCTCCTGGGTGAAAGAATGGGCCCTCTCCACAGTCCGCGACATGGTGCCAGAGTAAGTCAAGACAGCAGCAGTGGTGTCGAATGAAAGGTTGTGCAGGCAAGTGCCCTCTCATGGGTTCTGGCTGACTTATATCTGCCTTGCTGGGCTATTTCATTTACAGGAGTACAGAGTGATCGGTCAGACTCATTTGCATCCTACGTTTCCTCCAATCCCTTTGAACATACACCAGTGACAGCATTGGCATTTTTTTCAAATTTGCTGCATCAGATCAAGTCAACAACCACTTTGCAACAATGTATAATGTGGCCAACTGCTTTTTCCAGGCCACATGATGGAAAAGTTTGATCTTGAAACTGGGTATCCATGACAAAAAGCATGCATTTAGGCCGTAATACTTGTCCCTTATGTGTCCCCATTGTAATTTTCAAATCCCCACACAGGTACGGTGCGTCTCACACGTACCCCTAGGGCACCACTACTCTAGTGATACGGGCCGTACCCGCGTGTGTTGGGCTCATATCCCTATGGTAGTGTTGCCGTAGGCGTATGCCATAGTGATACGGCCCGTACCCGCCTATGTAGGGCTCGTATCCCTATGGTAGTGTTGCCGTAGGCGTACGCCATAGTGATACGGCCCGTATCTGCGTGTGTAGGGCTCGTATCCCTATGGTAGTTTTGCCGTAGGCGTACGCCATAGTGATACGGCCCGTACCCGCGTGTGTAGGGCTTGTATCCCTATGGTAGTGTTGCCGTAGGCATACGCCATAGTGATACGGGCCGTACATGCGTGTGTAGGGCTCGTATCCCTATGGTAGTGTTGCCGTAGGCACACGCCATAGTGATATGGGCCGTACACGCGTGTGTAGGGGTCGTATCCCTATGGTAGTGTTGGCATACGCCATAGTGATACGGCCCGTACCCACGTATGTAGGGCTCGTATCCCTATGGTAGTGTTGCCGTAGGCGTACGCCATAGTGATACGGCCCCTACACACGCGTGTACGGCCCGTATCACTATGGCGTACGCCTACGGCAACACTACCATAGGGATACAAGCCCTACACACGCGGATACGGGCCGTATCACTATGGTGTATGCCTACGGCAACACTACCATAGGGATACGAGCACTACACACGCGTGTATGGCCCGTATCACCATGGAGCACGCCTACGGCAACACTACCATAGGGATACGAGCCCTACACACGCGTGTACGGCCCGTATCACTATGGCGTATGCCTATGGCAACACTACCATAGGGATAGGACCAGTGTGTACACGTATGTGTTCTATGGTAGTACACGTACGTGTACACACTGCTCGTACACATACATGTGTACAGTCCGTACACACATGCGTACTCCTACCCAACACCAATATAGTGATTTGACCGTACACACGCCATCAGAGTGTGTGTACGGTGCGTTTCACAGCTTACACTGGTGATAGGAGGCGCACAGGAAAGGAATGGAGGTGTCATACTCGCACAATGCTGGACATCAAGTCACCCGCAACTGTTCCCTGATGCCAGGTACACGGATAATGACACCTGACATCTAACTACCAGCGTGCCACGATGTGACTATGTCATGTGTGTGTCATGTGTTCCCATGAGCTTGCTGTTGGTGTTCCATCAACTGCATCTGCTGTTGCTGCATCCAACATGTGTCTGTGTGTAAATGGCCATGGCACACAATTACGCACACCAGGCCACATGTGGAATCACACGTAACGTGTGTCTGTATGCATCGAACATGGACTTGCGACCTGAGGACATATCTGCGTTGTCTCAATGTCTGTGTGATCATTTTTGACATGTACCCCTTCATGGCAAGGTGTGTGGTCTGTCCTTTTTTAATGACATGTGACCTGTGCGTCTAGCTTGCCGCCAGCTGTCTGTATGAGATAACATCCTTCAAATGCACATATGTGGATGTATGTCACTCCTGTAATGTGTCTGGCTGTTCACTTACACTGGCCCACAGCTAGTTTCATGGCATGTCATGTAGACCTTGACAATCCACGTTTGTAGCTGGCTCTTAGTAGGATTATCACCTGGCTGGCATACGTGTCCTGGATGTATTGCACAGACCAGACTCTGTATGTAGCATATGTGTATTAGCTGTTGAACATGTGCTCAGTTCATTGACATTGGTGTTGTAATGTACTCACTCTTCGTTATCCCGTCCAAATTTCTGCAGGGCACCGCCTCTCCCCCGACCAATGCCAGACTTGGGTGCCCTGAGGGAACGTGACTGCATACGACGCTACCGCTTCTCGCAACAGTTGATTGAGAACTTGACCGCAAAGCTGGAACCACACCTCCAACCGCCACACAGGTATCCTACTGCTCTGACCCCCAAGATGAAGGTGATGGCAGCCCTACATTTTTTTACCACCGGTACGTTTCAATTCACCATAGCTGATGTTGGTGGCATGTCCCAGACCATGTTCAGCCGTGTCCTGCATGATGTTTTAGAAGCCATGTTGGTTCACCTGGATGAATTCATCCATTTTCCAACTCGTGAGCAGTTGACAGCTGTCAAGGGTGAGTTCTATGCCCTGGGAGGGATGCCCCATGTAATTGGGTCTATTGATGGGACACATGTGGCTTTGGTACCACCACAGGCATGGGAGGTAGCCTATCGAAACCGAAAACATTATCACTCCATTAATACCCTTGTGGTGTGTCTACCTAACATGCTGATTTCCCATGTCTGTGCACATTTTCCAGGGTCAGCACACGATGCCTACATTATGAGGCGTAGCAGGGTGCCAGAAATGATGCTGCGGCTGCGCAACGAACGAGCATGTCTTGTTGGTGGGTATACTCTGTTTGTCCTGTATTTAGTGGTATCTTTGTATCTTACGGCATCTCCTGACCCACTTCTTTGCATGTTGTTTCCATGTAGGGGACTCTGGCTATCCCAACATGCCATAGCTGATGACGCATCTCCGCAACCCCAGAACAGCTGCAGATCACCGTTACAACAACGCCCATGGGCAGACCAGGCGAGTGATTGAGAGGACGTTTGGCCTCCTGAAGAGCCGATTCCGGTACCTCCACAAGACAGGCGGCTCCCTCCCAAATGCACCGGTGAAGGTCTACAAAATCTTCCTCGTGTGCTGCATGCTGCACAACATGGCAGTGGAGAAAGCTGTGCCACTCATCCTGGATCCGGATGAGCAGGAACATCCACCCGTGGAGGATGAAGGACTTGGTCACGAGGCAAGTGATGAGGAGGAGGAGGAGGGGGACATCCAGAGTCAGCTCATACGCAACTTCTTCTCATGATGGTGAGTCCCTGGGTCTGAGTGTGCACGCTTGGAGCCTTGTGTGGCATGTGTTGCAATGTGTGTGTCCAGCTGACTGTATGCTAAGTGACTTAGAGGTGTGTTCTAATGTGTCACTCGAGTGATGATATCATTCCACACATTTTAGCTGAGACACTCAATTTTCAACTAGCATGGTGACAACCTTATACATGTAGAGTAACTGACCATGCATGCGGATGACCATCTTTTAGCTGACTTCTTGTGTGTCTCTCATCCCCTGGTAGTTGCGCATGCTGTCTGCTCGTGGCATCGTTGGGCTCCTGCTATTCCTCATGAGTATTGCAACGTGTGCTGATTCAGCGTTACATGCACGGACATGGTGAAAAGTCTTCTTTGGGTAAGGATTGCAGCACGGCATTTTGGGTGTGGTAGTTGTTTTGATGTGTGTGCACTGCTCCTGTGCATGTTTTGTTACTATGCATACATGCCGACTCACCATGGGGCACATGACATGTAGCATGACTCACATGAATTGATAGTCACACTTGGTGACAGTCATCTGTAATGGGATTGTGGATTGTGATGAAGGCATCAATGTGTGTAAAACTTCCCTCTGAAACATACGGGATGCTACGGGTTGACATAGTGTGGGACATCCCCATAAGAGGCTCAATGGGGAATAGCAGCCTCTCCGTGTGCAGCAGGGGGTGTTTGGCTCACCCCCGTCACTTGTGTGCCAGTTCAATGGATTTACAGCATCTGTGGTGCAAAGGGGGGGCCAGTGTAGGTCCCACATGTTAATCCACATGACCTGTGCGTCTGTTCATATTGATGCATTTGCCTAGGTGTGAGCCTGAGTAATATAGGTGTTCCTCACCATCCAAGGTGCCTCATCTCTGTCAATGTAGGTCTCTTGCCACTGTGCATGCGGCATCTCTGGCACAGTTGTCAGAGATTGTGCATATGAGTCTATGTGTAGATTAGCAACATGCATGCTGTTCTTCATGGATTTGATTCTCTATTGTGCATGAAGTCCATGGCTGTGTATGTATTTTGGCATCTTTGTCCCAACGGGCACTCAACACCTGCTGAGGGTGTGTCTCCTGTGCGCAGCTTGGCCTTCAGTTTCCTGATCCGGTGTCAGTCATCTTTGGTGATTGTGCATCCATTGTCTCTGGGTGTGCCATGGTGAACCGGACACTCCTTCCTTAACATACACCTGTTGCAGTTGTCCTTTCTGACATCCTTGTCTTTGTGTGCAACTTGTGGCATGGTTTCAAGGACATGCCGCCTGCTGCTGCAGCCCCTGCAGCAAGGGCACACAAAGTTTCCGGATTTGGCAACACACACGCCTCTAAGATGCTCCTCCCGTCATCAGCTTGTCAGACTGTGACACAGTTGCGGCCACGCGGTGCCAAAGGCTGGACTGTCTGCACATGCAACGTGCACATTGCACGACCCTCATGTCCTTGCATGACCCACATCACACTACAGTATGATGTTGCAGCCACCCTCCAAGCAATGTCCATCCGGAAAATCTACCGCCTGCACTCAGGCATACACTAAGCGCACACACAACACCTTTGCATGATGAGTGTGCAACTCCAACTGCCTACACAGCGCTGCCATGCCTTCCAGGCCCTGTCACACCAACCAGGTCATGTCCCTCCTACTCCCCACCGGCTCAGTACCCCAGCAAGGCCATGGGAGTGGGACTCAAGGCCTCTGCATGTAGTATGGTGTCGTTGTCTGGCACATGGCACAGGTATCATCTCTCAGCGTGTCAATCTACAATGTGTCCAGGATCCCCCTCTACACCATCACATGCACACAGCACCTCATCATCATCTTGTGTGCCATTGACTGCCAGGTGCTCCTCACCCTCACCAAAGACACAGACATTGCCAGTTCTCATATTCAATACTGCATGAGATCCATTGGTGAATGGCTGAACATCAGCCACCTGAGGCTGGACTTGTACAGGACTGAGGTCATCATCTGAGGATTCTCCCCTTATAGCTGGCTCAACTGCTTGTGTCCCACCCGCAAGAGCCCTGCACAAGCACCCAGTGGCCACGCACACATGCTGGTGTGCATCATGGATTGCCTGCTCACATTTGCCATGCTAATCACTAGCATCTGTACCTCAGGCTGCAACACCCTCTGCATTATGCACATGATCCCCAGATCGATCCACTCCAAGGCATGACAGACCATTCCCCAGGTCCACGACAACATCCATGTCAAATACTGCCCTGCCCTCTACGGAGCAAGTACATTCAAACTCCCAGGAAACTTGTCCACATCCAGGGTGCACCTGCACAGCTCAGCTTCAACATCCGGCGCCCCAGCCACATCACCGTCCAGCAGAGATAGCTGCAATGGATCACCGTCTGCTGCAGGATGACCTTCACACTCCACACCCACACTCAGGAGGCAGGCCACGACCCCGACCCCAAACCAACCTTGTACCACTGTCATCCAAGACCCCATTGGGTCAACTCCGTGCATCCAACCTTGCCCTGGCCACCATTCTTCACATCCACCTTACTCGAGCATGCAGGACATAGGGGCATATTATCAAGGACGGCGTTAAAATTATCTCCGGTTTAGCGGCAGAAAACTGCAGCTAAACCAGCAATAATGGGCTTGATAATATGCCCTAGAGAATTCCCATAGAAGCCCATGTTCACACCAGAATAGAGCATATTATCAAGCTTATTATCGCCGATTTAGCGGCAGTTTTCTGCCACTAAACCGGCGATAATTTTTAACGCTGTCCTTGATAATATGCCCCTTAGTTCTCCCACCTGGCCAGACATACCTGCGACTCCCTTCCCGGGAAACTCCACATGAGCCATGACCTCTGCGCCTTAATGATACTCTTCCAAATAGGTCTGTCCGCACAGTATTGCAAGCCCCCCCTCAGCAGGTTGAGCCCATCACGGGTGAGTATTGTGCTCCATGTCTGTATTGAATGATACATTGTGACCCATGTGTGTCCTGTGCCAGACTCAGATCCCAGGGTATGGATGGGTGGAGTTAGTTCAACACCAGGCATAGTTTGACATTTACACACACAGATGTAGTGGACTAATGCAAAATCACTGCAACCTCTCATGACTTAAATAAAATTTTATTTGCGGTGTGGTACGTGTTTTGGTAGATAAAATGAGTTGCTTGCCGGGTGCCTAGAATCCAAAGTTCACAGGGGGAGATGGGATCCTTTGCATTGGAAGTCATCAGAGTCCAGACCACAGTGTTGGTCATCATTGGTCAGACTGTGACAAGCAAGTCCATGTGGCAGAGAATGTCATTGAATGAGGTGCTGCTGTTGCGCCAGAGGGCCAGGTGCCAGGCCAGGTGACCTGGGAGATGTGGATGGTCCGCTGACTCTCACTGTCTTTTCCATGGACGACCCACCTTCCTGGGGGACCCTCAGATGCAGGCCTTGACGATGCTTGTGATGCTCCGTCGGACGAATCCTCCTCCTCCTCCCTCACTGTGGCTGGTGGTGGTCTTCGCCTGGTGGCACAGGGAGGGTTGGCCATGTTGTCGGCGATCCGACGGAGTGAAAGGCTCATGTCTGTTTGCACCGCCAGGAGCTCAGCCAGTCTTGCCTCCATCCGTCCTTGGTGTTGTTGTTGACTGGCATGTTGCTTGGCCTGCAGGTTCTTCATCTCATCGAGGGTCCCCTTGATGTCTGTGAGGGTGTCCACTACCTGGCTGATGCCCCTGGTGTCACGCCGGTATGTGTCGAGGATGTGGCGTATGTGTGACATACCGGTTCCCTCAGCTGGCTGGTCAGGTTCTCGCCTCGGCCTGCCTCCACTCCCACCACCCCTGCCCACACGAGCCGGGCCTGCCGTTGTGGGCACATTGGGTCTACGGGACCCCTGAGGGATGGCATTTGCGGGTTTGTCTGCCTCCTCCTGGGTGCCCGGAGAACCTTGTCCCTCCTGGTCAGACAGGCTCTGTTGTTCAGTGTGAGCAGGGCTCCTGGGTGTTTCCTGGGATGTGGCAGGAATGGGGGTGGTGGTTGGCACAGATGTACCTGAAGCAGGTGCTGCAGGGGCTTGGGCACCAGAGGGGCCAGGTTGGTTGGGGTCATCCACAGAGTGGTGAGTGTTGTCGCTGCCGGTGGGATGATCTTCCTGCCGAGCCTGGGCCTGTGATTGTTCCCCCCCAGTGTTGGGGGGAGATCCATGATGTTGCCCTGTGTGTGAGAGAGAGACAATGTTAATGGTGTTTCATGCGACATCCATGTTTCATACATATTCAAGTTGCCACAGTTCCTCCAGGTAGTTGGATATGCCTAGCATTCCTCTCAATGTACACTTGTGGGTGGGTATGTTGAGGGGGACAGATTGATATGTTCTCCTGAGTGTTTGACCTGTCTAATTTATGCTAGGATGCTTATTTGGCTATGGATTGGTCTTGTTGTGTCACATGTCCATTGTGGGAGTGGCTAAATCCGTTGCCTGCCCCGTTTAAGGGTTGGGGGGGTGTGACCGGGCACGCTGTTGGGTGTAGTGTGATTTGGCATTGGGTCTCCCAGGTGATGTGTCTGTCCCCTCATGGTGCATGCTGGCATGACAGTGAGTGTGAGTTCCTGTGCTAGGTATGTGAGCTTGTGAAGTTGGTATCTGAGTGTACAGTGGTCACAGGAGGGCCTTGTGCTATCTACAGCAGAGCCAAGTGTCAGCTACCTTGTCAGTACTTGGCCAGTCCCTGTGCATTGAGCATGGTGCATGGGTATGTCCCTAGGCCATATGAGCTGAGGGCATTGGTGTCTGCTTCTGAGTTGCACAATGTGTTTTGTGAGCCCCATCCTCCCAGCATCGCGGACATCCAGTCTTGGGTTTGTGTTTCATGTAGCCTGTGACTTGGCATGGCCTTGCTTTGTGAATGGGGCATGGACACGTTAGTGGCATGTGCGTGGTTTTTTAGTGTGGTTGTGTCCGGTGAGGGCTTGGGGTAGTTGCGTGCATTAGTAGTAGTTGGGGTGTGGATGCCGTTCCCCCCATGTTACGTCAGTTGTTTGTGTACTCACCAGGCTCTGCGACTCCTTCAAGTCCGTGTATTCCCACCGGCGGAAGCGTGGCCATCACCTTCTCTTCCCAGGGATGGTAATGTACCGGTCTGCGGGGCAGCCCACCTCCAGTGATGTTACTCTGGGCATGTTCTTCGTTCATTTTGCGCTTGACTGCCCTCCGCAGATCGTACCACCTGGCTTGGCATTCATGCCTGGTCCTTCTGATGGGTGCAACATTATTGACCCGATCGACGATCCTCTGCCACATGGCTGATTTCTCAGCTATGCTGGTCTGTCTGACCAATGTTCCAAAGAGCTGTGGCTCGACTCTGATGACTTCGTTGACAAGGATGTCCCGCTCCTCCCTTGTGAACTTTGGATTCTTGTCTGTGGGCATGGTGTGGGGTGTGGGTGTGGATGGTTGTGGGTGTATGGGTGTGGATGTGACGGTGTGGGTGTGAATGTGAAGAGGGGGTCTTTGTGAAGGTGGTTGTGTGAAGGTGTGTAAGTTTAAGGTGTAGTTAAGGTGTAAGTAAGGTGCAGTTGTTTGTCTGTGGGGTCTGGCAGCAGTGGGTCTGTTGCAAAGGCTCATGGTTTGTGTGTGTGGGCCCTTTTTATTGGTCCATTTGTGGGTGTGGCTGGGTTTGAACTTTTGGTGGGTGTGTTATAAGAGGTGGTTGTGGTTTGGGCCTCTGTTTGCCTGTTTAAATGTGCCAGGTTAGTGTTTTCGATGTATTTTATCCTGTAGACGTGTGTTGTGGTGTTGTGCGATTCGAATTGACCCTCCTTGTGCTGTTTTACAGTGTCCTGGTTCAGTACGAGTCGTTTTCGCATATGTAAGGTGCGTACATGCGCTTTGTTTTTGTACAGTGATCACATATGCAATGGTGTTGTACGATTCGTACATATGCGATGCTGGGTGAGGGTGCTGGTGTACTGGCCTGGGGTACGGTGTGTACAGGCACGGGGCTAGTGTACGGGCCTGGGGTATGGTGCGTACAGGCACGGGGCTGGGGTACGGGCCTGGGGTACGGTACGTACAGGCACGGGCATGGTGTACGAGCCTGGGGTATGGTGCGTACAGGCACGGGCATGGTGTACGGGCCTGGGGTACGGTGCGTACAGGCACGGGGCTGGGGTACGGTGTTGGGGTACGGGGCATACAGGTACGGGGCTGGTGTACGGGCCTGGGGTACGGTGCGTACAGGTACGGGGCTGTGGTACGGAGCTGGGGTACGGCGCGCACACGTAGGGGGCTGGGGTACAGTGTGGACATGGGGGGTACAGTGCTGACATATGGGGGTGCGGTGCTGACATATGCGGGGGGAGGGGGAGCTGTGCGACTCGTACACGGGCACAAGTATAGCCGTGTACATGAGTGGTTCACCGTTCGCTCCATACGGGCCATTTTCCATGCGGTTGTATATTCGGACGGACGGTACGGATCGTACTTGTGCGCTCGGACTTCTGTTTTACAATTTGCACGTAAAACCGTCCGGATCCCTCTCGTAACATTTTCCTGATGCAACTCGTATTATTTTTTAACGTACGAATCGTACTTCGCCGGTTGTAGGGCACTTGTACGACTCGTACGTAAAAAAATACGGATACGAGTCAGACGGTATATTTTTTTTTAACGGATCGGAATCGGCACCCATAATGTAGCAAAATATTATGCTATCTCCCTTTTTGACAAAAATAATTCCAGCACTAGCACAACTGACGTGATGGGCCATTCACAAAACATATTGGACTCCCTCCAGACTACACAACTTGGCTTGAGAGACTCTGATATATGCTGGTGTTGTTAAAAGTGGACATGGGCGGTTCAGCATATGTTTTTTAACTGCATGATGGTACGCCCGCTCTGGATGAGGATATGAGTACTAGCACATGAGATTTCAAGGATAACAGTAGAAATTGATTTTTAAATGGCTGCCTTGGTCATACATATTAATCACCGTTCCTCAGAACTCAATGAACACTCCTTGTTTCTGGCTGACCTCCTCCTCTCCTTAAGTACCAAGACAGTACTCACAGACTGGAAAGCAACATCCCCAACTCCCTTTGACTAGTGGTAGAACTTGTTATGCTTTTGTTAGAGATGCTGACAACATTCTGCACTCAAGAATACAAGTAACCACTGGACCCAGACGACTTTGGGATGCCCTTGACAAATACCTACAGGAAAGTAAAGCACCATGAGTCCCGCCACAAAGACCATGTCCGATCCTATGGTGAGGCCCTATCTTGACCTACTGCTCATGTACATTGTGGTGCCAATTACGATCCGGTAAAAAAAATTCCCGTACGACTCGTATCCGGTCTTTTTACCGTACGAATCGTACAAGTGCCGTACAAACTGGCAATCACGATTCGCATGGTAAAAAGTCCATACGAACCGCCTTGGGAATTATTCCCCACACGTCCTCGGGTCGGAAAATGTGTCCGACACGTCCTCGGACGATTTACCGTACAAACGTGAAAAGCGAAGTCCGACCGGGGAATCACGATCCGTCCCGGGCGTCCGAATGTACAACCGTATGGTTAAAAGACCGTCCGCACCGAACTCCAATAGCAACCATGGAGACGTCCAAACAGGTGCCCGGTACGGGCCGTACCCCCCCCCCAGCCCCCGCATGTACGCGCCGTACCCCCAGCCCCCGCATGTACGCGCCGTACCCCCCCCCATACATACACGGGGGTACGGCGCGTAAATGCGGGGGCTGAAGGGGGTATGGCGCGTACGTGCGGGGGCTGGGGGGGTACGGCGCGTACATGCGGGGGCTGGGGGGGGTACGGCGCGTACATGCGGGGGGGGGTACGGCGCGTACATGCGGGGGCTGGGGGGGGTACGGCGCGTACATGCGGGGGGGTACGGCGCGTACATGCGGGGGCTGGGGGGGGTACGGCACATACATGCGGGGGCTGGGGGGGTACGGCGCGTACGTGCGGGGGCTGGGGGGGGTACGACGCGTACATGCGGGGGCTGGGGGGGTACGGCGCGTACATGCGGGGGCTGGGGGGGGGTACGGCGCGTACATGCAGGGGCTGGGGGGGTACGGCGCGTACATGCGGGGGCTGGGGGGGGATACGGCGCTTACCGGGCCACCTACTCTGGTCGTTTCGCGCCGTACTTCGCTTTTCCGGCACTTTTTGGGTGCCGTAAAAATATTGCTGTCCGGACTGCTGTCGGTTCGAATCGTAATTCCTGGGTCGTGAAACGCCGCCTGAGAGCGTCCTGACGTCACGTCGGCGCATTCCCCGGATCCCATTTGTATGTATCTTTTCGTCGGTCGGTGTTTTGTACGACTCGTACGGAAATGGTGTTTCCGTGCGAATCGTACTTGCATGTTTGTAAAGTTTTACGACCGGGTACGAGTCGGACGGAAAAAAGCCTCCGTCCGACGGTTCGTACCCGGTTTTTGCCGGATCGTAATCGGCACCTGAGTGTCCGACCTGCTGCTCAGGTATATTGTGAGGCAGATCCAGTGTGGCCATTGCTGTCCTATCTCTGCCTCTCTTTCAGGCCTTTTCAGGGGTTCCCCTCTTCTTGCCACCTTCTCGCTCTCCTCCCATGAGCCATCAGATTTTACTTTTGTACACCTCTGCTGGACAAAATTGACTGGCACATTGATTCAGCATTTTTCAATCCCTCCAACACTAGTTTTCTCTGCCATGATTACCGGATCACTGACAGAATATCGAGAAGAAGAATATCGAGCTGCCACAATATCTAGGTCAAAATATCAAGTGACAGTATATCGACTTCCTATCTACAAACAGGTAAGTACAAAAATATTGAATCCTAAATATCGTTGTTAATAATATAGTTTGCTAAAATATCGACTTTTTAATTGTCTTAAAAGTAATATAAAATTAATTAAATCATAAATATAATTAAGTAAAACATACCGAAAAATAATTACAAAACGTTAAAATTAATTAATAATAAATGTAATGTAAAAGAAAATGCATTTTTTATATATACATACTTAATGCTATTAAAAAATAATTATTGTTTTCATTATAAAATGTTAAAAACATAATTTCAAATATAATTACATATATATATATATAAATAAACCTATAATATAAATATAAAAATACATTATATATAATAAGTTAAAACATTTTTTTTTAAATTAATAATATTTTACACTACATTAAATATAACAATACTGAAAACTTTGCATAGCATAGGGGATACAATTACTATTTCCAGGAGTGGTATAGCAGGGAAAGTGTTGGATAGTGGGTGGATAAAAATTACTATTCCCACTCCAGCATGTGGAACAGTAGAGAAAGTGTTGGATAGTGGGTGGGTAAAAATTACTATTCCCACTCCAGTGAGTGCAACAGTAGGGAAAGTGTTGGATAGCGGGTGGGAATAATGTACTATTCCCCCTCCACCAAGTGTAACAGTAGGGAAAGTGTTGGATAGCGGGAGGGTAAAAATTACTATTCCCACTCCAGTGAGTGCAACAGTAGGGAAAGTGTTGGATAGCGGGTGGGTAAAAAATACTATTCCCACTCCAGTGAGTGCAACAGTAGGGAAAGTGTTGGAGAGCGGGAGGGAAAAAATTACTATTCCCACTCCAGTGAGTGCAACAGTAGGAAAAGTGTTGGATTGCGGGTGGGTAAAAATTACTATTCCCACTGCAGTGTGTGCACCAGTAGGGAAAGTGTTGGTTAGCGGGTGGGTAAAAATTACTATTCCCACTCCAGTGAGTGCAACAGAAGGGAAAGTGTTGGAAAGCGGAAGGGTAAAAATTACTATTCCCACTCCAGTGAGTGCAACAGTAGGGAAAGTGTTGGATAGCAGGAGGGTAAAAATTACAATTCCCACTCCAGCGAATGCATCAGTAGGGAAAGTGTTGGATAGCGGGTAGAAATAATATAATATTCCCACTCCACCAAGTGTAACAGTAAGGAAAGTGTTGGGGAATAATTTAGTTTACCCACTCCTGAAATATAATTAACATTAACTAACAAGTAATTATTTTTTCAAAATTAATTTACCTCCCACCATTTTCCCCTATAAACATCACCTACAATATTGTAAAATATTAATAAATTAAAATAATTAATTAACAATTAATTAACTAATTGCAATTAACAATAAAATTAATAAGCATCAAATCTAAATTAATTCACACAATTAACACTATAAAATAACATGTAATAAATATAATATAAAAAATATTAAAACATACATTAAAACTAAAGTACTTCCTAACCTACTCCCCTATCAACCCTCAACCCACTCCTAAAAAAAGCGCACAATTAACATATGTACAAATTAATTATTAATAAATAATATCTAATTAATTACTAGTTAATAAAAAATTAACACAATTAACATAATTACCAAATAATTATTAATTGTTATTAATCAATTTATAATTAATTAATAATAACTTAATTAACTTAATGTACAATATAAATTATTAAATACTAAGTTATAAATTAACAAAATAATTAATTAGTTTCAATTAAATTACTTCCCACTCTATTCCCCTATAAACCCACAACCTGCTACAGAATTAAATTACGCAAAAGGTAATTAACATATAAGTAATTAATTCTAAATAATTCTTAAAAAATATATTATAATGAATTTACTTCCCACCCTAGTCCCCTATAAACCCACAAACCGCTACGGAAGTAAATTACGCAAAAATTAATGAACATAAAATTCATTACTTTAAAAAAATTCAAACATACATTACAAAAATAATACATACTATTAACACATAAACTAACACTTAAAACACTAAAAGAAATCTATATTTTTAACAACTATATTATGACTGTCGATATTACTAACTTGGATGTTATGAAAACCGATATTTCATACCTACATTTCGATATTCTGCACCACTATATTTTTGAAAGTCGATATTATGTCCACTCGATATTTAAAACTCGATATTTTGCCATATCGATATTTAAAATTCGATATTTTGACTGATTACCATGATTACCATTGTGTATGGCCAAGACATTTTATATTTCAGCTGTACTTGTTCCTACATACTCCTGATGTTATTGTCTTTCTTTGATGTATTGTAAAAGGAGTGTACTACATAATCTTGTTATCATTATATTTTAGTATTTCTGTCCTTTGTAAGAAAATAAATATTATCTGAAACAAAAGAAATGATGCGATCTTTGCAACATATTTCATTTTAGTGTATTATATTATATATATATTTATTTTTTTATTGAATTTTCAGATAAACTTACATAACAGTCGTCATATCCAAGACAGTTTGCAAAAATAGTACATTGTAGGGATCTATACAACACATTACCCAATAACGCACAATGGAGCAGTCATCAGCACACAAACATCATATATACAATGCAAGAGCCAAGTCAGCTATTTTCTTAAAGTAAGTTAGGGTGGTCACACAGGTACACTGTAAAAGACTCCCAAATATCTGATGGTTTCGATATAGTTGGCAGTTCTTCAGCATATAATATAAAATTGTCTCTGCAGTATGTTGCATCTTGTATCCAATTCGTCAAAGTGGGGGTTAGTTTACTGTCCCAGTTCATAGCCACCCTGCGTTTTGCCAGGAGCAGCAGTATGGCAGTTAATGTCTTTTTCACCGATTTCACAGGTATATTCAACCCCAATAAACATAACTGCGGTGTGCATACCAATGTACAGGAGATCAACATACCCAAATGGTGAATCACAAGCTCCCAATATTTTTTTATCTTATCACAATTCCATGCTAGGTGTGCGAAGTCCGCCTGGTCCGCACTACATCTCTTACAGCGCGCATCGTCCCGTAGCCCATATTTATGTAATTTGGCTGGAGTGTAGTAGGCCTGATGAATATATTTGTAGTGAATAATGCAGAGATTGCCGCTAGGTGTAAGGAGCGTGATTAGTGCACAGAATGGCGCCCAATCTGCATCCGTCAGGGGGGAGTCTAAAAGTTTGTTCCAGCTATCCCGGGCCTTATGTGTTTGTGCTCCGACTTCCGTTTGAATAAGCTTATATAGTCTTGATATAATGTTAGTATGAGTGGGCGTGGCTATCAACGTCTGCAATGGCTTCAGCGTTGGGGGCTCCACTGGAAATGTGGGGTATAGTTCCCTTATAGCTGCCCTCAATCTATGATAAATAAATCTGAATAGCGAAGTCTGATTGCTAATGTAAGACAAGTCATCTGAGGAAATGAAGAGGCCATCTTGATACAGATCACCCATCCGTGTTATCCCTATTTGTTCTAGGATCTTCACGCTATTTTTTTCTTGTGTGACTGATAGTTTAGGGTGATGAGCCAGTGGCATATTTGGGGTATATATCGGTGTTTTACCCGCTTTTTGGCTAATGCTGAGCCAAGCTTCCGATGTCGCCCGCACCGTATTCATTTCTCGCCGTGATAGGTGCTGTCGAGTGTGTGTAACTATGCTAGATAGTAGTATTGGATCTGCATCACCTTCTTCCACTGCTAAATGTGGCAGATATTTAACTGGGTGATACCAATAATGTGCGTATTGTGCCTGTGCGCATAGATAGTATAAATGGATATTTGGGACCGTGAACCCTCCCGATTCATATGGAAGAGACATGGTGCGAAGACCGATGCGAGCCTGCTTCCCGGCCCATATCAACCTGCTGAAATTAGATCGTATCCGTTTAAAAATTGGGGTTGGTGGTTTTATTGGTATATTAATAAAACGACATATTAGTTTGGGCAACAGTATCATCTTTATTAATGATATTCTGTCAGCTAATGATAAAGGCAATGTGATCCATCTGTTTATTGGTGTTTCTATGCGGTCTATCGTGGCTCCATAATTGTATCTCAACACTAATTCCGTCTCTCGGTGCACCCAGTTCCCGAAATATTTTATCGGGTCATCATGCCAGACAAGGGGAAATTACAATTGCGGCGCATTAGTGTTTGCCGTTAGTGGCATTACTGCCGATTTACTCCAGTTAATTAGTAGGCCTGAGATGCGACCATATTTTATATATTCCCTCAGTACTGGTGAGAGAGTTTCTTCCGGGCTACGCAGGTATAGTACCATGTCATCTGCGTATAATGATATGATAATGGGTCTCTGACTGAATCGCAGTGCCGCATGCGCATAGTGCTGACATATTTTACAAGCTAGCGGTTCCAATGTAATGGAGAATAGTATGGGGGACAGTGGGCAGCCCTGTCTGGTACCACGTTGTAGTTCCAATGTGTCCGATATATGCATATTTACCTTGACCCGGGCAGTTGGTTTGTTATATAGTAGGGCGATCCAATCGATGAGCCTGGGCGGCAAGCCTATCGCTCGTAATATCGCAAACAGATAGAGCCACTCGACAGAATCGAAGGCCTTAGCTGCATCCAGGAGCACCGCCACAGCCTGCAACTCCGGATTCAACTGATGTAGTAGGGTAAAAATAGTGCGTAGATTATGTGCTGTTGACCGTGCTGATATAAAGCCGGACTGGTCAATTTATTACATTATATAATTTGATTGATTGGCATTTGTTAGAAGTGACATATTCTAGTCCAGAACTTATAAACATTCATGCCCACACCACCATCCTGACAATGATGCTATTAGTGAACCAAGATGAAAGATGTCTTTTGTCCCCTATGTGGCCTAGTGTGTTACAATAATATGGAATAACATTATAGTCTTTTGATTTTGTGCAGCACACATCCTGCACTGCTGTATTTTAATGTGCTCTCATGTGGTGATGAAGAAAAAAGAGGTACTGTGAAACAAATAATTGCCCAGGATCACAGAACATAGTTAAGTGGAAGTTGGAATTTATGCAAGGCTTTTGTGCAATTCTGCCACTTCATGGTTATCTCATTCTGTCTACCATATTAGATCAAAGCCTTATAGTTGTGTTTAATTCTTTGAGGTGCTAAATCAGTGCACTGCGTTAAATACATCAAGGCTAGACATATTTTGTAAGGATTGTTAGTAATAGTGTTTGGGGAAGTTAAAATGAAATCTTGAATGCCCACCTTGGCCACTGCATTCAGGCCATTTGCTTCACGTAACTAAAAGTCTTTATTATTATCAGCCTTCCTTGAATTAATTCATACATATACTCCTCGCCATCCAACTATTTATTCAGTCAGCCATGCAGCCCTTACTCCAATCTCCATCCAACCATTTAATGATTGGACAAAGTTCGAAAAAATGTCTTAAGGGAGAACCCCCCCAATACCCTTTTCAGTGGTCTGATCGTTCATTGCACTAACTCGCTAGGTGCAGTATGGGGGTTGGTTTGACAAAACGTGGCAGGGCTGCTTTTGTTTCCGAGTCCTGCCCTGATCCTTATACATGAAACCAAGGCTTGAAACAGCCCAGTACAACACGGCCTACAACTAGCAGGCTATATCTTTTGCAAGCGCCAAATGTCCTTGGAGCTGATTGTCATTTCTGCCGGACAGAGCAGGGAGCCCTGTTTGTAGGTATTCACACTATGAGGTCCATTAGGATGGCGGGCGGAAAAGCACCCCGACCGCCATGGAAGCGGAAAACAACCGCCCGCCGGCACGTGGGAAAACCGGTGGCCAAATTAGGATTAACCGCCCCAAAAATCCGACCGCGGCGGAACGAGGCCAAGAAAAACCACCCGTAGCGGGCGTAGATGGACAAAATCCGTCTGCGGCAGTCAGAATCGCGGTGGAAAAACACTAACCCGCCGCAAGAATAGCGGAGGCACCGCACCAGAAATTAGGATATCCTCGACGGTCCCGTGGTACGTACTGCTGTCTCCGACCTCCGCGGTCGCACAATGGGATGAATGGAAGAGCTGAAGCACAGCCACCGTGGCAGACGATCTTTAAAAAATATGACGGACGAAGCCAAAACCCCACAAGAAGGCCAAAAAGTGCACACAGAAAACTAGCCATGTCCCCCAAATACACAAAACACACCCCAATGACACAACCACATGGCAAAACGAAAAATACAAATCCCAGTACAACACACCTGTCAGCAACACCCCAATTGGACAAACCCACATAGCTGAGTATAAAACCAGCCCCTTCCCTGACCACAATCCCTTGCAATACTCCAGGAGAGAAGGGACACATACCCCAGCTGACAGGAGAGGCAAAGGACACAACATCACTAGCCACACCACACACAGCACCACCACCACCTCCACACCAGCACAACCAACCCCCCTGCACAACACACACCATACATAGCACAACCACAACCACAACTCACACTCCTGCACCCACAACCACTTTGCACACCACACACCATGGCCAGTTTTGGACACACAGAAAATGCCCAAATTCACTGAGAGTGAGTTGAAGGTCATGGTAGATGAGATAGTCAGAGTGGAACCACAGTTTTTTGGTACCCTGGTCCAACAGACACCATTAGCCACAAGGACACAAATGTGGGCAAGGATAGTCCAAAGGGTCAATGCAGTAGGGACCACCCCAAGATCAAAAAAGGAGATCATGAAGCGTTGGCATGATCTGAAGAGGGTGGTCAAGGAGAGGAGGAGCAAGAACCGTGAGCTGGCTCAGAGGACTGGCGGTGGCCCTTCCATTCCACCAAAGCCATTCACACAATAGGAGGAGAAGGTGCTTGCCATACTGCATCCAGAGAGTATCGCAGGAGTAGCCAGGGGAGTGGAGGCTGGTAAGTACAAACAAATGACTACCGCCACTCTGCTATGTGCTGACTTGCACAACTACAAAGCTACACCACCTAGGACACATACCATCCATCAGTACCACATACTCACAAAAACATGGCTCACAGATCCAACATTCACCCACTCCCATTCACCCCAAACATAGCTACCAACATTACCATGGGGGCATGTGTACATGCAGACAGCACTACAACTCCCACCAGGCCCCCTGGCCCACAGCATCAGCAAGATGGATCCCTCACCTACCCTACCCAGAAGCATGTGTCAGCCATTACACAACCCACATCATACTAACAGGTAGGTAGCCATCTTCCCCAGGAGGGTGTCTGGGGATGGGGGGCCTGCACCACTATGTCCACCATGCCCCCTGTCCCACAGCCTACCAAGATGGATCCCTCCCCCACCCCACCCAGAAGCATGAGTCAGCCATTACGCAACCCACATAAAACTTACAGGTAGGTAGCCACCTTCCCCGGGAGGGTGTCTGGGGGTGCGGGGCCTGCACCACAACTCCCAACATCCCCTCTGTACCACATCTGAGCAGGATGGAGCACTCCCCCACCCAGGAGCATTTGGAAGCCATTGAAGTACACCAAACAAACCTACAGGTAGGTAGCCATCTTCACAGTGATGGTGTCTGGGGTGGGGGGCATGCACCACTACTCCCACCATGCCCCCTGTCCCACAGCCTAGCAAGATGGATCCCTCCCACCACCCCACCCAGAAGCATGTGTCAGCCATTACACAACCCACATAAAACTTACAGGTAGGCAGCCATCTTCACAGGGAGGGTGTTTGTGGCTGGGAGGCCTGCACTACTGCTCACAACATTCCCTCTGTCCCACACCTGAGCAGGATGGAGCCCTCCCCCACCCAGAAGCAGTTGTAAGCCATTACACCACCCTCACCAAACTTACAGGTAGGTAGCCATCTTCACAGTGAGGGTGTTTGTGGCTGGGAGGCCTGCACCACTACTCCCAACATCCCCTCTGTCCCACACCTGAGACCTGAGCAGTATGGAGCACTCCCCCACCCAGGAACAGTTGGACGCCATTGCAGTACACCAAACAAACTTACAGGTAGGTAGCCATCTTTACAGTGAGGGTGTCTGGGGGTGGGGGGCCTGCACCACTACTCCCACCATTCCCCCTGTCCCACAGCCTAGCAAGACGGATCCCTCCCCCCCACTCAGAAGCATGTGTCAGCCATTACACAACCCACATCAAACTTACAGGTAGGTAGCCATCTTCCCCGGGAGGGTGTCTGGTGTGGGGGCCTGCACCACTACTCCCAACATCCCCTCTGTCCCACACCTGAGCAGGATGGAGCACTCCCCCACCCAGGAGCAGTTGGAAGCCATTGCAGTACACCAAACAAACTTACAGGTAGGTAACCATCTTCACAGTGAGGGTGTCTGTGGGTGGGGGCCTGCACCACTGCTCCCACCATGCCCACTGTCCCACAGCCTAGCAAGAAGGATCCCTCCCCACCCAAAAGCATGTGTCAGCCTTTACACAACCCACATCAAACTTACAGGTAGGTAGCCATCTTCACCGGGAGGGTGTCTGGCGGTGGGGGGCCTGCACCACTACTCCCAACATCCCCTCTGTCCCACACCTGAGCAGGATGGAGCACTCCCCCACCCAGGAGCAGTTGGAAGCCATTGCAGTACACCAAACAAACTTACAGGTAGGTAGCCATCTTCACAGTGAGGGTGTCTGGGGGTGGGGGCCTGCACCACTACTCCCACCATGCCCCCTGTCCCACAGCCTAGGAAGATGGATCCCTCCCCCCACCCCACCCAGAAGCATGTGTCAGCCATTACACAACCCACATCAAACTTACAGGTAGGTAGCCATCTTCCCCGGGAGGGTGTCTGGGATGGGGAACCTGCACCACTACTCCCAACATCCCCTCTGTCCCACACCTGAGCAGGATGGAACACTCCCCCACCCAGGAGCAGTTGGAAGCCATTGCAGTACACCAAACAAACTTACAGGTAGGTAGCCATCTTCACAGTGAGGGTGTCTGGGGGTGGAGGGCCTGCACCACTACTCCCACCATGGCCTCTGTCCCACAGCCTAGCAAGATGGATCCCTCCCCCACCCCACCCAGAAGCATGTGTCAGCCATTACACAACCCACATCAAACTTACAGGTAGGGAGCCATCTTCCCTGGGAGGGTGTCTGGGGTGGGGGGCCTGCACCACTACTCCCAACATCCCCTCTGTCCCACACCTGAGCAGGATGGAGCACTCCCCCACCCAGGAGCAGTTGGAAGCCATTGCAGGTCACCAAACAAACTTACAGGTAAGTAGCCAGTACGTGCACCCACCCATTTATTAAATTAAATGGTGCCATATGACAACACCAGCCCTCTCATTGCACAAAGAGGCATACCTACCCCCATTGCCAAGCACAGGGTACACACAGGTAAGCTAAGGAAACTGTCACCGCTACCAAATTGTGACACACCAATGCACATGTAGAAGAAAGTCAGGGCACAATCATGCACAGCACCTAGTTACATGTGCATCGCCAGGGGGCAATTGCAACAAGGACCATCAGAAAAATATGAAAGCATGTGTGGTGGCACAAATCAAGATATGCACACGACAGGACAAAGGGATGCAGAAGATGAGAATGGCCAGTCCATGGCCAAATGTGACGTCTGCCAGGTCAGACAAATAAACAATGAGTTCTCAATTAAACACATGTTGTGCTAGGCCCTAGATGGCAACAAATCACTGTAAACCTTAATTGTGTATGGGTCGCATGGTATGCCTTGACACCTCACACCATGGACAAGTAATGCCTGTACCACTGCATCTGTACCACTGCATCATGTCAGGAAGCACATTAGTGCACATAGTCAACAATGTGATGATATGTCAATTGTGCAGTGTACAAAAAGTGAATGACACACAGCTAACACAAAGCTTGACGGGTGCACTGCAATGACCATTTCACATCTGACCCACAGGTGACCAAGAACTCACTGCACAGGACAACACCATCAACCTGCAGAGCCAGTCTCCACCCCCGGTACATGTACTCTCGCATGTTGACTCCCAGGATTCCATGGACGATGAGCTCGAGGCCAGCCTACCTGGTGTGCCAGGGAGCAACAGGTCCCAGGACCCCATCGTCCCCCCCACTTCACAGTAGACCCCTGCTGTCATGGCCTGTGCAGCCACCGCCACTGCCACCACCACCACCACCACCAGTGCTGCCTGCAACACCCTCCCTATCCCAGAGGATGACCAGCACACACCACCGACAGAGGAGGGGAGGGAGAGGATGCAGGTGCCCACAGTGGTGAGGCAACAGGTCCATGGCAGCAGGGCAGGTGGGAGGGGCAGGGTCACCCAGGGACACCAGGAGGCTGGGACCCACTCCCTGGAACACATCACCAGAGTCCTGGGCGCATATGAACTGGCCCAGGGACGAGCGGGCCGGTCGGACGATCTGTTGCACGAGCTCATCTTGCTGATGAGGTCCATCGACACCCGCATGGGACAAATCGTGGACCTCTTGGGCCCGCAAGTGGTGGTACTGAGGGACAGGCATGTGCCACAGACAAAACCTCCACCTCCCTCTGGTGGGCCGCACGATGACAGTTCACCATCCTCCCCTGCGCCCACAGAGAGGGTTGAGTCCTCAGACCCCGCTGGCCCTGCCAAACAACGAAGGGGCCGTCCCAAGAAGACCCTGGGAGTATCTGGAGGCCAAGCACCTGCCAGACACCAGTCACGGAGCCAGCCATGATGGCAACCCACTCCACCACTGCATTGACCTTTTGGACTGTCCTTCCCCACACTGCCTTGTGAATGGCATCTGTCTGTTGGACTGGGTCACCACAGCAATGTGGTGACTACTCGATTATCTCATCTACCACAACTGTCAACTCACTGCTCCACCCCACCCCCCAATGGAAATGTACACCCCCCTCGCATCTCACCATTGTAAATAAAATATCCCCACACACATGTTTTTGTGTATGCTCTGTCTTTATTGCAGGATGCACAGTCTGCAACATGATCACAATGTACCAGGAGCATGGACTGTATGTAGGCAAGGAGAAGTCGAAGGCACCTAGGGAAACACAACAGAACAACTGTCAATGGTCTGGGTGTGGCATCACAGACATCACACAACCCCTACCATCAGGATAACCCAACATGCACATGTCACAATGGCCACCAAGTGTCAACATACACGTTCCCAAATGACATGTCCCAGAAACATTTCCAACCACCACTGAGTCAACAACTGGCTGATGCTACAATTCTCACATGCCCCTTCACGAAAACAGCAATATCATCAGACAATGGGTATGTTGCACATTGACACCCACCGTCAAGTGAAGTAGCGGCTGATGAGCTGTTCACGCAGGTCAACACCTTCCTCCTCTCCACTGTCCTTATCACTGGACACGGCTTGGTTTGCAGACTGGGGTCTTGGGTCCTCACCATCATCCAGGAGCAGGGGAATCTCCTTGCGAATGGCTAGGTTGTGGAGCATGCAGCATGCCACTACAATCTGACACACCTTCCTGTGCGTGTATGCCAGTGCACCTCCGGTCTTGTCCAGGCAGCGGAAACGTGACTTGAGCAGACCAAAAGTACGCTCTACCACACAACGTGTCCTCTCATGGGCCTCATTGTAGTGGACTTCAGCCGGGGACCTGGGATTCCGCAGTGGGCTCAGCAACCAGGGACGGTTGGAATATGCAGAGTCACCTAGGTATGACAAACACAAATAGACATTGCAAAATCGCAAAGGCTCAGGGCAGCAGGTTACACACACAGCACGCCACACGACTAGGCATACTAACCCACAACCCATACACGCTCGGGAAGAAGATTAGCCATCAGCTGGGGCACTATGCTGTTCCACAGGATGTAGGAGCCATGGCCCGAGCCTGGGAATTTGGCACACACGTGCAATATGGTCATATCTGCCAGGCACACCACCTGCACATTGATGGAGTGGTAATGCTTGCGATTGCGGTAAATGTGCTCACTTGCCTGTGGTGGCACAAGCCCGACATGGGTGCAATCAATGGCCCCAACAACATTGGGGATGTGTCCAAGGGGATAGAAGTCTCCCTTCACAGCTGGCAACTCTGCACCCCTGGGGAAATGGATGTATCTGTCCTTGTATAGCATCATGGCGGACAGTACATCACGCAGAACCATGCTGAACATCGGTTGTGACATCTCACCAGCGCTGGCCACTGTCTCTTGGAACAATCCAATGGCAAAAAAATGCAGAGATGCCATCACCTTATAAGTAGGGGTGAAAGCTGTTGGATATGTTCTGCGGGGCTGCAGGTGGGGCTCCAACAGATCACAAAGGGTTTTCAGGGTGGCTCTGTCCAGGCGGCATTTCCGTATGATCGCACCATCCTCCATGTCGTCCAGCACCGTCAAGTCACGAGTCAAATTTGACCTCCTCCTATTTGAGATGATAGTGGACACATGTCAATGCAATACATCATGAGATGTGCACAGCATATCACGTTCTGGATGACACAGCAACAACAATGACTGACAACAATATTGACTAATAGACCAGCTTAAATGTAGGGACACCTTCAGCTACACAAAGGGAACACCTGCCAACTTACACAAGACAAGTACCTCAAACACCACCTTGGTCAATGTGAATGCACATAGGGATATGGCCACATTTCACATGGGCACGCCTGGGAGTATAGCATCCAGCATATGTGTAACTAATCAAAACCAGAGTCTCATACCTAGCTGCTGTACCTGGCACAACTTAATGCGTCATTACAACGTGGCACACATCCACCACACAATGACCACAGTCGGCGCTGGAATGACAAATGTGTTCATGAGCAGACATGAGAGGCAATGCAAAATAGATCATCATTCATTGAGACGAGCATCGCTGTGATTGTCACTGGGCCTCAACACATTGACATGTGTACACACTGTACAGTCAAAAACAACACTGTCCTCCCTACACCAACATCAAATCCATAAGTGACATGTGAGTGGGTACAGGCCAATCTACAATACACACACACAAACATGGCATGTGTAGCCATCAGTGGAGTAAATGGAACATTGGCATCGTGTGCACAATGATGTGCCATTGAACATGTTGGCACTGTGCACTGTTGATGTTTGACAGATGGCCATTGCGATTGTATGGCACCCAAATCGTGGAAGCTAACACCTGGCCCCGGCTGTGTGTCACCAGCACCCCCATTTACACAAGTGCGGTAGTGATAGGCATGGAGACATGTGGAAATGGCAGTTGGCATGCTCCGCCGCCTGAATGGTGGAGCCTCGTGTCAATGTATGGCACCCATATCGCTGTAGCTACTGCCTGGCCCCGGTGGTGTGTCACCAGCACCCCCATTCACACAAGTGCGGTAGTGATAGGCATGGAGACATGTGGAAATGGCGGTTGGCATGCTCCGACGCCTGAATGGTGGAGCCTCGTGTCAATGTATGGCACCCATATCGCGGTAGCTGCCGCCAGGCCCCGGTGGTGTGTCACCAGCACCCCCATTCACACAAGTGCGGTAGTGATAGGCATGGAGACATGTGGAAATGGCGGTTGGCATGCTCCACCACTAAAATCGCGGTTGCGCACACTGGGCTACTGCGGTGTGTCACCGCCATGGAGCTTGCCCTAGAGCCAATGCAAAGCTCGATGGCGGTGCCATGATGCAATTTTTAAGATCGCGGTAGGCGTGCTACGCCACCGCGGAGGCGGACATTGGCTGCATATGAAATATGAACCATCCAGTAGCGCACCCCGGGCCCCAGCGTTGTGTTACTGCCATGGAGCATGCCCTTACAGCCAATGGGAGCCATGATTGCGGTGGCATGATGCAATTTTGAAGATTGCGGTAGGTGTGCTCCGCCACCGCAGAGGCGGACATTGGCTGCATTTGAAAGATGCACCATCGCCGTAGCGCACCCCGGGCCCCAGCGTTGTGTCACTGCCATGGAGCATGCCCTTACAGCCAATGGGAGCCATGAATGTGGTGGCATGACGCAATTTTGAAGATCGCGGTAGGCGTGCTCCGCCACCGCGGAGGCGGTCATTGGATGCATTTGAAACAGGCAGACCTGGACCACCAATTGCTGCAGGTTGGCACCTTTGAAACGACCCCAGGGGGCTATATATGTGTGGGAGGGAGCCTCACATTTCCACTGCTCAAAGAGCCTGCTGCCTGAGACCCCTCACTTGCTGCTGCCTGAGACCCCTCACCTGCTGCTGCCTCCAGGGACTGCTGCCTGAGACCCCGCACCTGCTGCTGCCTCCAGGGACTGCTGCCTGAGACCCCTCACCTGCTGCTGTCTCCAGGGACTGCTGCCTGAGACCCCTCACCACCCAATTCCGCCCCTATTGTCTCATGTCCACTGTGATGGCAAGGACAGAGAAGATCCGTGCCAGTCCCATCACGAGCGAGGAGCTGGAGGTCCTGGTGGACGAGGTGCTCATACAGTACCCAAGGCTATATGATGCCCCAAATGTCCTGATAAGTCTTCAACAGTGGTGGGGTAGTGAAGGGGGGCCACACAAGTAGTTGGACTGATGCAGTATGTGCCTGGGAGTGTGGGGTGGTGTCATGCACTGCCTGACATGCTGTCTCCCGTGGGAGGGTGTGTGTACCCAATGTCACAGCTTTCCCTCCCTGCACATGTATGTATGAGTGACCTGTGTTGTGTTGTCAGCATACAGTGACACAGAAGGTTGTTCATGCTGTAGTCAGGACAGTGATTGCTAGGCTGGATGGCTGTGTGTGCCCCTGTAGTCCATCTCAGTGTGAGCCCAGCTGGCCTGCACAGTCCCCGCCTACAAAGACAAGGTCACCTCACTCAACTTACATAGTATACCATCAGTCTTTTCACATTGCACTCCAGCTATGGGCCATCTCAGCACTGTATTTTGCACACAACTGCCCTTGTGAATGGCATTTTGTATTTGTGTGATCATGTCCCTCAATGTGACCACCATGACACATTCATCTATTCACAGGACAGGGACATTGATGGCCGTGCAGTCTTGGACACAGTGAGTACACCCCCAAACACAGGTTGACACGTTATGTATGTGTTGCTCAAGGCAACAAGGGACTGGAGATGTGGGCAGGCTACATGGGTGTTTCAGAGCTGGCATCCTGCATGTGCGTGAGATGTGCAGGGACTGTGTCCCCCCTCACACCTGCATGCTTTAACATCAGCTTTTCCCATGCAGGTGTCCCATGTGAGCTGTACTATAGTCTCTGATTGCCAATTTCGTTAGATATGTGATAATTTTGTATCTTGCTGCTATACTGATAGATGTCGGTACATGACACAGTGTCACTGATCATTTCCCCCTCTTGTCTCCCATGCCTGCAGCTCAAAGTTCACCAGCGTAAGGCCGTGTGGAGGGCCATTGCAGCGAAGGGGCGAGCTCTGGGGGTCTCAAACCGACGGCGCACCCACTGCCACAAGAGATGGGATGACATCAGCTGGCTGGCAAAGAATGTGGTGGAGATAACCTTGGGACTGCTTCCTCGCAATGAGTGTCTGGCACGGCGCAGCATGACACAACTAATGGGGCGCATCTTGGCGGTGACACAGCCTGAGCTGGATGCACGTTTGAAGGAGCATCAGCAGCAAGCCAGGGGTGAGCATTTGGGGAGTCTGAGTTTGGCTGGGAGTGGCTGCATGTGTACAGAGCCTGTGCCAGCGCTGGCCTATGTGATGTTGGTAGTGTGATGCTGTGGCATGTAAGTGGCTGCTTGCCTGGGTGCCTGTGGCATGCATTTGCCCTACGTGTACTTACAAGGGTGATTTGGATGCTGTGCCTTCACATTACATTCTGAGTTGTGCTCTTCAGGTTTCTTCTGCATTGGTGTAGTCTTGGGAATCCCATGGGAGGGAACGGCAGTGTGCCGGATCTGACTGTGCGTACATCAATGCATCCATTGCATGCACCCATATTGGGGAGGCCTAGACATCTTACAGCAATGTGCAGCATTATATTGTCCCCAAGGTACGACATGGTGGGTGGCATGGGCTAATGTCTATTGTGGACTGTCATGTTGTAGTCTGGGTCTGTGTTGTCTCCTCCTGTTCCATCCAGTTCTGTCATTGGCAACAAGTAGTATGCCCCCATCATGTCCCTAGGTGTGCTCAGAACTAGTTGTGTGTCTGTTTGAACAGAGCCACAAGCAGGGTGTTGTGCGGTCATCACATGGCTTACTCATGCCTGAGTTTCCATTTTCCACGTACTGTTTGAGTCTATGTAGTGAGTTGGCACGATGTGATTGCACAGGGTGGTGTGCAACATGTAGATTTGGTCAACTTTTGCCATGCATTGCTTGCATATGTTTGTTCTGTTGATGCCACTGACCTGACCCTACATCTCTCTCTCTCATGCAGCATCACCTGTGGTTACGGAGGGACAGGAGACGGACACCAGTGGGGGTGAAACTAGCACCACAGCTGCCCAGGAGCCCAGTGACACAGATGTCACCTGCGCCTCAGAGGGGGACAGGAGTTTGCTGGAGAAGTCCCAGCCTGAGACATAAAGCACAACATCATCCGATGCCAGCAGGGATGCATCCATGTTGGAGGGCACAGGGAACGGGGACTCTGCATCAACTTCCACCCTCCCAGCCACTTACTCTGGTCCTGCCCGTGTCTGTCTCAGTAAGAGGGGAAGAGTGTTCTTCACCCCTGGCACCGCTGCCCCTGCCCCTGACCCCCCTGCTGCCATCAGTGCTGAGTCTGTGGACCTTTTGCACCAGCTGTGTGTAGGCCAGACAGCTCTCCTCAATGCCTTCATTGACCACAACAAGAAATTGGCCCAGGTGGTTGATTTCATGGAGGGCATAGATTCCGACGTGAGTGGGGTGCACCGGACAGTCCAGGCTTTGTCATCAACAGAGACGTCTACCCTGCAACAGGCATATACTCACAGTCCAGCTCCAGTCCTTTTGTCCACCCCCCTGGCAGTGGCCACGTCTGACGATAGTGACCAAGGTCCACATACATCAAAGTCACGATACAGCACACGGAGCATACAGCAGCAGCAACCCAAGCAGTCCCGGGCGCAGACACCATCCCCACAGAAGACCAAAGGCACCCCAGAGCGCAGGGAGAAAAGTCCGTCAGGCGACACCAGTGGACAAAAAGCAAAGCAGCAGACCCCAGTGTGAGAAGTTGGCCTGATATATGCTGTCCACTAATTATAGTTGGCACCTTGTATCAGTCCAAATAACCCCTTATGGTGAATAGGTTTAAGACAACCTTTATTGAAAGCTATCCTAGTGGTAGCTATGGAGAGCAGGCTTCAGGCTAAGTCTTGAAGGAATGTAAAGCAGCTTGTTTTACCAGTCTATAATCTCTTGAATGATCAAATGAAAGGAAAACCACACCAGGTATATATTTAAAAGTTATGTATTTATGATAAAACACACCCCTCTAGTCTCTTTATGAGACTGGAGTTCGAAATACTTAATATACAAGTTAGCAATCAACAGCAATAGCACAAATACACGTTTGGGCCCTAGGGGCGTACCAAACCATATAACAATAAAGTGGTATAAGAACCACGACTGAACTAGACACAAGGCCTAGAGCCTGTAGAATCGCTGGGACCCCAAGGACCCACCCAAGGTAGTGACACAGGGGACCCACAGGGGGCGTGTGCAGTGTGTAAACACAACCGCTGGTTCCCGTTAGCTTCTATGGGCAATGTCGCGGTTGGAAATTTAATGATGAGGGACACTTAGAATCGAGTTAGGACCAAACCCTTTTGGACTTAGGAGGTTCTAGGGCTAGCACCCACGGAAGCACCGGAGTACTCGTGTTACCTCACCCAGGGAAGCCGGGTGCATAGGTGTCTTTTGGTGTCGGGTCGCGTCGTCGATTTCAATGGAAGCTGGCGAAGAAGTGCTGCTGCCGTAAAGAGGAGAAGTGTCCGAAGTGATCCAAGCCTGGATCTAGGATGGAAGAAACCTGAAAGCAGAGGGGACAGAGTCTGGGTCACTTGCCAGTGACCAGGGGCACGATGGACCAATGCCCACAAATGTCGGGTGCTTCAGGTGAGTTGACGGGTGTCTACAGCCACGAGGTCCAGGAGGTGCCAATGACAACCAGGTGCTGGATTTGAGCTGTCCCACAAAGTCTGTTGAGTGCTGCGGTGTCGGCGACCAGATTGGACCCAGCAAGCCTAGGCAAAGGCAAGTTACTGGAAATTAGAGAAAGGACTGCGGTGCAGACCAGCAAGGTCTGGGGGACTCACCCAGCAAGGGTAAGTCAGGGCACGCCTGGAGCAACCAGGAAAGCACAATCAGAAGAGGAGTTGCCTTCATGGGGACTTACTAGCCAACGGGCTAGCAATCGCAAAGGAGCCTCGAGCGGTCGCACTTGAAACTGGCCCACGGGTCAGTCGTGGAGTGGAGGCCAGAAATCTTCAGTGCAGGAGGTGCTCAAGGCTGGGGCTACTCGGAACCCAAAACCCAACATCGAGGAAGACCAGTAAGATGGTGTTTCTGCAAAAGTTCACGGTGTCCAGGCATCACAGTTCCACGTCACCCACGATAGCCACGGGCCACAGCTTTGCTGTGGACTCAGGGTAGCCTCGGAGAAGTCTGGAATGATGGTGATGCAAAGACTTCAGCGTCTGGCGGGAGCTTCAGCGAAGCAGACCGGTCAGTTGCTTCTTTGGTGCCTGCTAAGCAGAGCAGTCACTCCTTGACCCAAAGGGAGATTTCTTCAGTCTTCTAAGCAAAGTAGAACGTCAAAGGTCCAGGATATATATTGCAGAGTTTCGTCCAGGGTAATCTGAAGTCTCAAGGACTGGGTTTCCATACTTATACGACGTTTGGGGGTTGGACATACTCTAGGGACCAACCTATGGGAGGGTTTGGAAAGAGGGGTGGTTACACCCATTTCCTTTGTCCAGTTTCACGCCAGAGCAGGGGCAGGTAGCCCCTGCAACCGGTTTGACCTGGACTATGCACAGGGACACTAAGTGTGCCCCCAGTACAGGACTTCAAAGCACCAGAGAGTGCTCCCGCCCAGCCCCAATACACATCTGCCTGTCTGGGGAGGTGGTTACACCTCCCTGGGACAGGAAACCTATTGTCCAGGCCTCCCCCGCCGGAGTTTCGGTCAGCAGCAGGAGGCCAGACCCGTGTCTGTGGCAGAGGCATCAATTTTGTGATGCCAGGGCTGTAGAAAGTCCTACCGGGTTAGACCAGTGTGAACAGTAGCAGACCTGTGGTGCCATTTTGAAATGCTTCCCAGGGGTGGCATAATACATGCTTCAACCCCTGGTATGCCTCTGAGGTACCTATGCCCTAGGTACATAGTATACCATATACTAGGGGCTTATAAGGCACTCCAGAATCTAATTAGATATGTACCTAATGTTCATGGAAACCAATTTAGAGAGGAAGCAGCTAGGCTGGGGTCCTGATTAGCAGGGCCACAGCCAGACTAAGGTCGAAAAACAGTGAAGCACCAGCAAAAAGTGTGGGTACCCATGGGAAGCAGATCCTACTCCCCTACACTCAGGCACGCATGCCTCAGTGGCATCCCCATCCAAGGACTCTCCTGCCCCTAAAGCATCGCGCAAAGATAATCGTACAGTGTCTGTGCACACCAAGGAGGTGGTGCATGCCAAGGGTACACCTAGGAAGAGCTCCAAGGCAGTATCACCAACCACCTCGACTCCCATTCCAAGCCCAGTGAAGCAGGGGCTGGAGAGCACTGTAGGAGTAATACCTAGTAAACAGGGGAAAGGGGGGCAGAAGTGAAGCCAGGCAAAGCGTTCCGCTGGGTCCAGCACATCACCAGAGGGGCTGCCAGTGCCTGCACCTGCTGCAGCAGTGGTGGTGAGTGTACCTGTTGTGCCCACACCGCTTCCCATTGATCCAAAGTCAGGCAAGCCATTTAGGATCCCCAAGAAGTGGAAGGGAACCCCTCCACAATCTCCCAGCCACACCGTGTCTCCCGTCTGCATGAATCCACCTCCACGTACCACTACACCACCTGGTCCAAGCAGCCCTCTGGCTTGCCAAGCCACTGATAGCTCTACCTCAGCTGTTCCGCTCTCTCCCCCGTCAAGTGCCCTGACAGTCCCCAAGACACAGCCTGCTCCCAGTCCACCTGACAGCCAAGTCTGGGTGGTAGTCACCCTCACACACCTGTCTCTCACACAGGTGGGCCTGTACTGCACAATGTTGCCCCCTGACTGTGTTCCTGAGCATGGAAAGGTACAGTCGCACACGTTCCCTGTGCAGCTTCTCATGGACTCAGTCTGCACCCTGGACTGGCCACTGGCCCTGTTGCTCATTGCTGTGTTGGACCCTTCACTGTGCAGCTTCTCATGGACTCAGTCTGCACTTTGTCCTGTCCACTCGCCTTGTCGTTCACTGCTGTGTGCTCCCTGCCCGTGCAGCTTCTCATGGACTCAGTCTGCACTTTGTCCTGGCCACTAGCCTTGTCATTCACTGCTGCGTGCCCCCTGCCCACGCAGCTTATCATGGACTCAGTCTTCACTTTGTCCTGGCCACTGGCCTTGTCGTTCACTGCTGTGTGCCCCCTGCCTGTGCAGCTTCTCATGGACTCAGTCTGTACTCTGGACTGGCCACTGGCACTGTTGCTCTTTGCTGTGTTGGACCCTTCCCTGTGCAGCTTCTCATGGACTCAGTCTGCACTTTGTCCTGCTTGTCGTTCACTGCTGTGTGCCCCTTGCCTGTGCAGCTTCTCATGGACATGCTCTACATCTTGTGCCTTGCTCTTCTCTTGTCATGGTACCTATCTGTGTAATATGTGAATAAAGACAGTTTCTCCTGTTGTCTATTTTGTCAGTGTCCTTACTGCATAATGTTCTTTTGCTGTGTGTAAATGGTTTACTGTGCCACATGGTCAATGTTTGGGCTCACTTACTCTCTTTTACTACTTGTGGTGGCAATGGTGTCAATTTCGAATGGTTAGCAGTAGTCATTTACTTGATTAGTTCATGTTGGCTATATTGTACACATGTCAGGTTGGGGGGCACTGCCAGCACAGAGTAGGTTTCTGCACACAGTATTGCAGGCAGGCTGTCCAGGGCCATCTTGTGTGTGTGTTCTTCCTTTATTTGTGCTCACTGGTGTATGAGTGTGGTCATCTTGTGGTGGCCAGTCATCCTAGTCCCATGGCTTACTTTCCATTTGTGCTCTTGGATGGCCAGGTAGTGTGCAGTGTGAAGGGGCGAGTTTGTGGGGAGTGTTGATGTGTACATGCCTCTGCAATGTCAACTACACACATGTGTCACCCAGGAGTTGTGTGCCTGTTGTTTTGATTGTTCATCCCTGTGGATGTGGTTGTATGCCCATGTGTGAGTTGTATGTTGTGCACTGTGCAGTGTGTTGGTGTGTCCTTGCAGTTCTGTCTGACTCTTACTTGTTGTTTTTGTCACTATGCAGAGAGTGTTACTGGCAAGTCAGTGTTGTGTTTTGTTGCACATCCATGTGTCTTGTTGCTGTTTGTGGGGACTGTGTAGGCCTGCTGCTCCACACTGCCATTGTGGTTGTGTTTTCTCATGCCTTGCTGTCACATGGTGCCTTCTTGCCTCCCGTGTGGTATGTTATGAGTGTTGTCATGCCATCCCCTATCTCTGCTTCAGCTGCCTACCCATTGTGGGTCTGCACTCCCTCTCTTTGTGTATGGTACACTCCTGCCATGTCCCCTACTGACTTGCAGTACACTTCACTTTGGTGTGAGCTGTCCCCTTGGTTTATGTGTGCATGCCTCCCCATGACTTCATTTGTGCCACTGTGGTTTGTGGTGCAGTTCTTTGGCCAGGGTCAATGTGTCACCCAGGGCATTTCCCCAATGGGTCATGTGTGATGTTCTGGTGCTGTTTGTCAGTCATGGTTGCTCCTATGCAGTTCAACTGTGTGTGCTGCACAGTCCTGTGGTCAAGTTGTTTCCACCTTTGTGTCCCAGACTTGTGCTTCTATTGGGTGTTGTGTTGGATGTATGTGTGTTGTTTGTGTTTTTGCTTCACTTCCTGGGTGTGCTGTTGTCTTTGTGCTGTGCTGTATGGTGTTGTATGGGTTGCTGTTCTGTCACTGATGTCTCTGTGTGTCTGGTATGCTTGGTGTGCACACACAGCTTGTTGTGCATGCAGTGCTGTGTGTGTATGTTGCCTTGTGATTGCCTGGTGTGCATCCCCTGATGTCCTGCTGTGTTTGCTATGTGATTGTTCTGCCTGTGCATCTGTTGTTTGTTTGCTGTGGCTGTGTTGTTCTGTGATGGTGCACTTCTTGTGTGTGTTGTGGTATGTTGTCTGTGCATTGTTCCTGAGTGATGAGGTTGTGCACTCCTGTTGTGTCTGTGCTCCCATTGCGTTTCCCCAGTTTAGCTGCACAGGGCATGTCTGTTGTTGTTGTTGTGGCTCTGTGTGTGTTTGTCTGTTGTATTTGTTTCCACATGTGTGGTGGCATCCATGTGTGTGTGTGTGATGTTTGTGGCTGAGTCCAGGGTGTGTGGTTGTTTGTGTGTGTATTGACTGTCAAGTATTGCCAGTCTTCAGTGTGTTTGGCACTGGTGTTGTGTGCTGCTGGTGTGAGGGGGGTATGTGTGTAGATTCTTACTGTGTTTGTCAGTCCTGAGGTGTGTAGATGGTCCCTGTGTGTAGTGCTGCTGGTGTACTCCTGTGAATTTGTTGTCGGGAGGTGCATGTTGCTGCATCTCTGTGATTGTCACCATATTTGTGCTGTGTGGCTGTTCACAGTTTGACTTCAAGGCCTTCCTTTCATCCTTGTTCCTATAGGAGAAGTGTAGCTCACTGGTTAGAGGAGGCATACCCTGAAGCAGAGGTCAGACCCGGGACCAGGGTTCGATTCCCGACGCGGCAGGGTCTGGAGCCCAATTGTCCACGGACTCGATAATTTGCGCTTCGGTGCCCACTCTAAGCACGAGTTCACACTATGCAGCTCTGGGCAACAAGCTTGCTTAATCTCCACAACGGCCCCCTCTCGCGGCGGGATGCCTGGCTTTCACCTTGGGGATGCCCACTACGGGTTATCTCACAGGGAAAAACCAGGACGGGTTCCCAATGCAGGCGCCGAGATGCCCAAGGGTAAGTCGAGCGCTATATAAGAACTAACATACATATACGTGGTTTGCCTTGCGGTCTCCCTGTTTTGTTGCACTGAGCTGTCTGTGGTTTGTGTTCACTGACTGTGCCAGCCATGGGTGCTTTGATGGTGTGAGGGTGTTGTGCTCTGTTCCTTGTGTTGATGTGATGTACAGATGCTTGTTGTGTGTCTCAATGGCCTTCTATTTGTGTGCAGGCCACCTTGGTTTCCCTATTTGTTGTGCTCCATTGCTGTTGGCATGTGAGGTGTGTATATGTGTGTGTGTCAGTCTGTGGTATGTATGTGTGCTTGTGCAGGCTGTGTGTCCATTTGGATGTTAATTCCTTGTATGTGTTCATTTGTTGCTTGTCCTCATTTATATTTCCCTGAGTGTGGTGGTGTGTGTGTTTCCCTGGCCCTGTGCTACTGTGCTGTGTGTTCCTGTGCAGCCCCTCCTGCAGTTTGTGTCTCCATGATTGTTTGTTGTGTGGTGCAGGGTGTGTATTGCCCTGGCTTGTTGTTGTGTATGGGGTGCACAGGAGGGGCACATGGCATGTGCCTTCATGGGGTGAGCTAGTGTGTGGTGGGAGGAGGTGTGGCCCTGTGGTCTTTGTGCCCTGCCATGCCTGGCACTGGCCCTGCCTTCTGCATTGGGCACATGTATTTGCTTGTGTTCGCTGCTGCGGTGACGTGACCGGGACATTGCTGCATGGTGGCGGTAGCTGTTGTGTCCAGGATCCAGCGGGGTGACTTTGTGGCAGGTGGGTGCCCTTGTGGATGTGTCCCTGTCCCCCCTAGGGTGTCTGATGTGGATTTGGACCCTGTGTCAGCCCGTGTGTTGTGTGTTGTGTTGTTGAGTATCGGCGGCGGCGTCCTCGGCGGTCCATGAGTTCCTGGTGATGTGCAGGTACAGCACCGGAAAGACGTATAGAGCTGGGTCCATGGCGGTCGTGACCGGGACTCTGGTTTTGTGCTCCGCTTCTACCGTCTCTGGTTGGCCGGTGTCTCCGCTGCGGTGCGTCTGCTTGTTTGCGGCATCCTAATTTGTGGAGTGGGGCGGAAGTCATTCCGCACAGCGGTGAGTTCCCGTTGGCTCCCACTGCCGTGGTGGCGGGCTCACTTTGTTGGCGGTGCGCGTTGCACCATGGCGGTTGGGAATTGGCTAGGTTTGCCCATACTAATATGGTGGGTGTGATATGCACTGCTAGCGGGCGAAAAAAAGGCATTTTTCCGCACCGCCAGCGCCACGGTGGTGCCACCGCCCTACATCCTAATGGATCCCCTAGAGTCAAGAGAAGATGCCCTTGAGAGCATGACGTGTGGTATGAAAAATAACATCAGAAAATGTAAAACAAATGCACCTATACACACTGCATAGAACCGCAGTCTTACAGTAAGAGTGAGTGGTGGACTCTAAAAGAGAGTGGTGGGCATCACTAATGTATGTATGTTTCAAAGTTAAAACATAGGTGAACTGTCATATCTTGTTGATAATAAAACACATTGCACCGAGAAAATATGTGTCATTAGAAATAGCAAAGGGTGCATTTCGAAATACGGGGCAATAGGTCACACAGTTACAATGAAAATAACAATGTGCACACGATAAGAGGATCATATTGAAACTTGAATGACGTATATTAAGAGGTTCAGTACAATATTCACAATAGCTTATGTTAATGAGAACTTTCAGAACCATAATTGAGCTGTTTTGGCTGTCTGGACAAGAGCCTACTTTGCTTAGTTCTCTTCTCCAGAAACGTGTTCCAAAATACCTCTGGGAAACCCGAGTTGAGAAATCCCAAGCAGACCGTACACGCTCCTTTGCAGCCAATTACATTTTGGCAATGGGAGATAGCTGCATACCATGCACTGACGTGATGGGAATACATTTAGTCAGTTAAATGCCTAAATGTGTTTGTGATCCAATGTGAGGCCGCTTTTTAATGCCAGAATGTAATGCACTTTTTTTAGGAACCACATCTGGCTCATTTTTTCGGCATTCTACAGACCACCGGTAAATAATAAATGAATGCGAGTCTGTGCATTTTTTAATGGAGATAATGCAATAACAATTTTACAGAATGCACGGTACAGTCAATTTCTTTGACATTTTTAGCGCTGTTTGGGTGCTGTGCAATTGATATGGGCATGATATTCGAGAATGACACAGGGCACCAAAAATACACATTTGCTCCTGAAAAGTATATTTGGGGATTTTATTGTAGTTTGATGTTGTTGAGTATCCCTAACTTGTGCATCATGCTTGTCATTTTGGTTCACAAAATTGGCCTTACTAAGGGGTACTAAGGAATCCGAATTAATTATGAAATATGGGATCACGGTTTACCCATATCATTTTTTAAAAAACTAAACTGAAACAATATGGAAAGTTCCATTTTACTGAGAATGAAATAGTCACTTACCGCTAATCTTCTTTAGTCGAAACCTCAGGCCTCCCCGGACTCAACCAACACTGTATGAGGAGGTGTTCCTCCTCCAGACCCCATTGGCAAGTATTCTCTCTGTATCTGGCCAGACTCTCCACCACAAAAAAAAATCCTAGGGGCTTATTTACAAGGCCCTTGCGCCACTTTTGCGTCATTTATAACATGGAAAAAAGTGACGCAAAAGTGGCGCAAGGGGCTTGTAAATAAGCCCCCTACAGCGTAATATGGTACATAACAAGCTGCACTGCAATGAAGACTGCGGGAAAGTTATATTTCAATACCACAAAACCCATCTCCCGTCCCACTCCACATTGCATAGATTCAATTGCTCAAAACCGACATTAAGGAAACACCACAATATTCATCCTCATCTCTTTAATGTTTACATTGAGATAACATCCGTATGCTTCAACACCATATCAGAGTTAAATACCCCCAAACTAAAATTAACAGAATCATTTAATTCCAAACTATAGTGTTTTTCTTTGTTCTGATGACTATGTGAGGGCGTTACAGATTTCCATTCGTGAGACACCACTCATTTCTGCATATGTGGCTGCCGCACCTCTCATAGACCACCACTGGCCAGAACCAAGCAATTGGAAACCCATATTAGCATATGCTTTGGTGATAGTCTGTTGTACCCATCTACGAACTGTCAGAGTAGAACGTTTTTTACCCCTAATGATTTGATTTGAGATTATATAAAGCGCTCGAATGCCTGAGGGTGTCTTGGCGCAGATGCCAGGAAAACCGAATCGCTACCGCTGAGAGAAGCAGTGAATACTTCAGTTGATGAAAAGCCTTGTTTTTAGGGATTTTCTGAAGGGCTTTAAATTCGGGCTGTTCTTTATATCTGCCTGCAGGGTGTTCCATGTTTTCACAGTTCCCAAAAAGAAGCTCCTTCCACCCCAATGTGTTCTCTTAAATCTGGGGGTCTGTAGGAGTTTACAGTGGGAGGACGAAGGTGTCTTGAAGGTGAATACCGAATTAGATGGTTCTTCAAGTATTGTGAACCAGCCCCATGCAGTGCCTTGTAGGATAAGCATTGGGATTAAATTTGATCCTTTTTCCAACTGGAAGTCAGTGTAATTTTCTCAGACCATGGGCAGCTGACTGATATTTTGAAATACCCAGATGCAAATGCGTTGACGCATTTTGGAGCCGCTGTAGCTTTTGTAAGTACTGTGTTTGGATATTTACATTAAGAGCATTTTCATAGTCCAGTCTAGATAGGACTACTGCTGTCACAAGTGTATTTTGCAAGTCTAGGGGTATGAAAGGGCAAAGTTTTCCAATCATCTTTAAGATAAAAGATTACTAATCCGATCTTTACAGATCAATTTGTCATCAAAGATGAAACCTAGATTTGTCACCTTCTTCACAGGTGATGGGAGGTCACCCAAAGTTGACGTCCACCATTTAGGTGACCTGAAGGAGGTGTCTGCGCCCAAGAGGAGGATCTCTGTTTTTCCGCCGTTAGGTTTTAATCAGTTGGAACTAATCCACTGATTTATCTGAGTCATGCTCTTGTTAAAAAAATCTGCTGTTTCTTCAAGATTACTAGAGACTGAAACCACAAGCTGAGTATCATCAGCATAGGAGACAACTGAGAAACCAAAGTCCATTATGATTTTAGCCAAAGGGGTAACATAAGGATTAAAAAGTGTAGGGCTTAATGATGAGCCCAGTGGTACCCCACAAGGTAGTCTGAATTGAACAGATGAGAAGGCTCCCATCTCCACCGATTGAACCATGTTAGATAGGAATGATTTAAGCAGCTTGAGCGCTGTGCCTTTTAGCCTTAAATCTGATAGCCGGCTGACCAATATTTCATGGTTCAACATATCGAAGGCCACCGATAAGTCAAATAATATCAGGGCAGCCTTACATCCTACATCCAAAATGGATCTTAGTTCTTCATAGGCCATGACCAGGGCAGTCTTAGTGCTGTGTCCTGCTCAGAAACTGTATTGAGATGGATCTAGTAATTCGTCTCTAGGAATAAAAGACGTGAGTTCTATATTTAACGCCTTTTCTAACACCTTTGCTAGAAAGGGTAGTCTAGAGATTGGTCTGTAACTAGTGGATTTAGAGGGATATAGATTAGGATTTTTCATGAGTGTAAGGATCGAGGCTATTTTCTAAACACCTGAAAATATGCCTGACTTGATGATCTCCTTAAATACGACCACCAATTGCTCACCTATAATAATTTCTGGGACAAGGTGAACTATTCTTGGGGGGCATGGGTCAGATGGATCCCTGGACGTAGCTGCCCTTACCAGCTGTAGAACCTGTTCTAAATTTGGCAGAGAAAAGGACACAAAGGATTTGGAGGTGGAGGATATTGTGACATCTGACTGGTTTCCATTTATATTTAGGTCACTATCAATGAAACACTTGTAGACTTCCTCCTCTTTGCTTTTAAAAAACTTAGCAAGGGAGTTACAGAATTCCTCACTACTATCGGTGGTGCAAGGCTCTGGTATTTTGGCCAGACTTTTATCTATTAGGAAGAGCTCTTTAATGGAATTCTTCACCTACAGAATTCTTGCAGAAAAATACTTACTTTTCTCCTCCATATTTAGTTTTTTATAGTCAGATCGAGACTGTAAGTAGTTCATATTTTCTGATAGGTCATAATTTGCTTTCCATTGTCTCTCTATCTTTCTACAAAGCTGTTTCTGAGCTCTCAACCTATCTGCAAACCAGGGCTCTGAGGGGTATTTCCATCTAGTAGACAAGGTTTTTTGGGGAGTTAATGGGTCAATGGCTGCTTTGATCCAAGAAGAAAATGAACGGGCAACAGTATCAGCGTCCTTGGTTAAGTTGGGCTTTGAGCAGAATGAAGATATTTGTAATGCAAGGGGATCAATATTTTTCCAGTCACAGCCTTTAGTTACTATGCGGGGGTTGTGAGATCTCCGGGAAGGCTTAGAGTTGCTAACGGTGAATATTATTGCTTAATGGTACAACCAGAGAATAGGTATTACTCATGAAACCTTCACGGAAGCGTTAGGAGTAAAAATGCTATCTAAAGTATGACCCACAACAAGGGTAGGGTGCTCAACTACCTGCCTCAAGGCAAAACTAGAAGAAAGGACAACCAACTGATGGTTGACACTGCGCACTGTGCTAAGGGTAACTAAGTTACAGATGGTTAATCACATTGGCAAAACAATCAATGAATACAAAAATGTTGTGTTCATAAAGACATATATTTTCAGCATATATGTAAAAGCAATATCACATTACATCATCATATGAAAATCAAAATTTATACATAATGGTGGTCATCCACCACAAACAGTTCAGAAGTGAAATATGCTACATAATACTTTTGGGTAGTCACAAGATCAGTTTTCGCGTAATCTATTGAAGATCGGGCTCGTTACAGATCACCGTGTTCACTCCACGTGACACTCCCTATTTTACTGTGGCTTTGGTACGCCATCTCCCTCCTTCTTTTTAAAGTGAGTATTGTGATCGTACACGGGGCAATCACTATCAGCGTTATAACGTACTTCACTGTTTACACCTCGGATTATCTTTAAAACGATGTTTCCTTACATCTCTTTCAGTTTACTTCCCAGCATTTGTTAATATCACATAGTCGGTAAGTAGGGCTACGTTCTCTTTTCCTTATAGATTCTGTTTCCACGCAGACACTTGGTCTTATAACCTCTTCCTTTGCCTTTCAGTTCATCCATTTGCAGACTGTTGCATACGAGCATCCCCATTTCTTCTTGTAGATCTAAAAACATAATACTTGAGGTGAGGCTTTCCCAGCCATCACTTTTTTCATTTTTCTTGCACTATACTATATACTTATCGGCTTTTTCCTGATTCACTTGCATCGTCTTGATGCAACCACGTTTCTGGGTGTCTACATTACCTTTCCACTTGTTTGCAGCAGTAATTGTAAGGTCTGTCCATCATATATCTGGGTTAATGGCATTTATTATCTACCACATGATTCATAACGCTTTCACCATGGAATCTTCTTGTATGTAAAACCCAGCATTTGTTATTGATTACGATACTTATGTATTTTTTCACAGATCGCCCCTGATGAAGGGACAGCTTAGTCCCGAAATGCATTGGGCTCACCAACACACCATCTTGTGACTACCCAAAAGTATTATGTAGCATATTTCACTTCTGAACTGTTTGTGGTGGATGACCACCATTATGTATAAATTTTGATTTTCATATGATGATGTAATGTGATATTGCTTTTACATATATGCTGAAAATATATGTCTTTATGAACACAACATTTTTGTATTCATTGATTGTTTTGCCAATGTGATTAACCATCTGTAACTTAGTTACCCTTAGCACAGTGCGCAGTGTCAACCATCAGTTGGTTGTCCTTTCTTCTAGTTTTTTACATGCTCGATTGACAGCGAGCATCACGCTGCAGCACCTATATCATTTAGTACTAATTTATTGATCAGCTAGATAACAGGAGTGCGCTGCCCATCCTTTTTTGTCAAGGCAAAACTAGCCATAGTGTCCACCCAAAAAGTTTTTCCAGATGGAAATTATAATCCCCCAGCACTTTAAAATGTGTTGAGTTGATACTTGATTCAATAAAAGGGCTTATGAGGTTTTCAAAGGTATTTCTTGGGCCAGGTGGCCTATATAACAGGAGGCCTTTAAAGGTATAATTTTTACTCAATTTGATCTGAAACGAGAGATCATCGCATTCAGAACTACTTGCGGCTGAGGAGCCAGAGACGGACAGGTTGTCTCTGAAAATAATTGCTAGTCCCCCTCCTCGCTTATCTTCCCAATCAGCTCTGAGGATTGAGTAGCCTGCTGGAATTGCTAGTACCAAGTCTGGATCAGATATTTGGTCAGCCCACATTTCGGTGATAAATGCCAAATTGAGCTTATGAGTGCTCACCATCTCTGCAAATTCTAATTTATGTTTTATTAATGACCGTGCGGTGATAAGCATACCATTGAACACTACGGGTCATCCTGGTAGCCAGAGCCTAATCGTTTTTGCAATCAGGCTTGCTTTAATCTTATCAGATCTCAGTCACATTGCATCGACTCACCCAGTGGGTCTAGTGAGACACAATTAATATTCTTACCTGCCGTATGTAATGCCAGTAAAACCTCTCTGAAGTAATTAAGTATAGACCCCCCGTCTGGTGAAAACGTGCAGTGGTTGGAGCGCTGGGCACGGTCCATACGCTGACAGGCGCAGATGGCCTTGCCATTGGCGTGCCCGGGGCTGACATGCTTTTTTAACTAGCCTGCTGAATTAAGGGGCATGGCTGAGCTCTGAGAACTCCCAGCGTTTAAAACAAGGTGGGTCAAACAATAATCAAACTGAGGTCCAGTAACACCGCAAGGACCAAAAGCAACAAACAAAGAATTACACTTTCTGAAGTATTTAATTCATTCTAAGTACAGCAGCTATGCCCTTTTAACATCCAAACTCCATGGATGCAAAGGTTCATCTTAGACCTAAAAAACTGGAAGTATTTTAACTGGTGTCTGTGGAACTGTAATTAGGTTAAAACATTGGATCTAGTTTAAGAATAACCCTACCTGAAAATAAATGTGCGTAAGAATATGAGGCCAAGGGTGCCCCTAATTCCCCTAAGCATCTTGACAACGTGATTGCCGCTAAAAATGCCACTTTAATCGTAAGCCACTGAAGTAAAGTAGCCTCTAACCACTGAAAAGCTTTTTTTTTTTAAACCATGCATCACTGCAGCAAATCCCAAGGAGGAACATTTGAGACAGAACAGGTTTCTTTAACTTGAAATCTCTCAGTAATCTCTTAACCAAATGTGTTACTTTTGATAAATCGATAAATCCAGAAACGACTCACTAACCCCTTCAAATACTGCCCATTGAGAAGATACAATTGTTGCGACAAGCCTTTCTCAAAATTTTCCTGTAGGAACTGCAACACCATGAAGTGATCAATTGCTGCTCCCAAACAATCCCTGACCTTACACTAATTTTCAAAGGTATGGCAATGTATAGTGTGATAAAGTAGGTTATTTCTTTGACTGTTGTATAACTATGGCCACCTCACACCCACAGAGATACCAATCTCTTGTAGACCTATGGCCCTAAGCATAGCCTCAAATCCTCATATGTCATCAATACTGGTTTAACCTTGCCTGTATTTTCACAGAACACAGCACATCTCCATTTGATTATGTTAATGCCTTTGTTGTCCTTAAAGAATGCACATTTCAGTTCAGGTGATTAGAGAACCAAAGGCCAACATATTCAGAGTTAGATGCCTGCATAGTCATCTGACCACCTATAAGCAAAATACAGTAGACAGTTAAACATTTATCAAAATTAATTTAGAGCTTACACATCAATTAATGTTTGATAGGCTAGGAGCTCCTACCTGGAGCATTGCATCAGCTGTATAGAGCAGAAGATACATACTTCTCTAGTCATTGTGTGAAAATGTTGCTCTTGCTGCTAGCAATTGATCTCCAACCCATTAATAGAGAGACTGAAGAGAACCAACTCAAAGGCAATTGCTTGCCTTAGCAGGCAAATAGAGCTAAAGATGCCAGAGACTGCACCCCTGGCAGTCAAAGTATAATTTGACTAGAAAGCTAAGACAGGGATTATCTAGTCATAGATCAGTTAATGCTTTCCCTACGGATCTATCCGCTCTGAGAGTACAGAAGCTCGCAAATCAGGATAGAGATATTCATTCTCCTTCTAAAAGTATATTATTTTTCTCACTCCATTTTCTTAAATTATTTAGGATGGATATGTCTACAAAATCACTGTTGTGTCAATCAGGGTGATCATAGCATAATGCATTGAGCTGTCCCTATCTCTATTCGTAAAAGTGGTGACTTATGATACCCTGTGCTATATTTCTGGGAGCCTCAATGTTAACAGCATAGCTCTGAACTCATGGAGCCCAGTTAACCAATCACGGCGAAACTTAGGCCTTCTATCACTTCTATCTCGACAAACTCCGTTTTGCCTCCGGAATGCTTACCATCTTTGACTGGATGACAAGTAATTGCCTACAGCTCAATCCAGGAAAAACGGAGGTTATGCTGTTAGGCAAAGCCAAAAATAGCTGGTCGGACGACTGGCGGCCTAGTCAATTGGGTCAACCCCCCCCCCCCCCCCACTCCTCAACACTCTGTAAAAAATCTCGGTCTCCAACTGGATCAGGCCCTGACCATGAAAGATCAGGTAGCGGTGACTACTAGCTCTTGTTATTATGGCTTAAGGCTGCTTAGGAAAATCTTTCCCTACTTGCCTACCTCTCAGCGCAGAACCCTTGTCCAGGCGATGGTTATTAGCCGTCTGGACTATGGGAATGCCTTGCTGGCTGAAGTGGGACAAATTCATCTGGCGAAACTACAGGTGATTCAGAACACGGCAGCACGTCTGATTTTGAACCGCCCTGCAGGCTCAGCTTCAACCCCCCTGCTGAGAGAGCTGCACTGGCTAAATATAAGAAACAGATCCTTTTTCAAGATCTGTTGCCTTACCTACAACGCTCTTAGGGGAAGATTTCCTCTCTACCTTCGGAAAAAATTAGTTAAATATTCTCCAGATAGGAAACTTAGATCCAGCTCCTTAGACCTCCTTCAAGTCCCCAGAATTCGTCTCACGCGTACGGGAGGCAGAGCTTTTTCATATTTAGCTCCGAGCTACTGGAACAAGCTTCCTATAGCGGTTCGTAAAATCCCTTCATTTACCACCTTTAGGAAACATCTAAAAGCTTTCCTGTTTTAATGTAATCTCTCTCGGAGCTAGTCTCCTTCTACCCCTCAGCTTAGTTCTCCCAGTCAGTGCCTAGATGCCCCAGGGTGAGTTGTGCGCTTTATAAGAATCCTTTAACATAACATAACATAACAGCATCTGGGCCATTCGCTTTGTTTCCCTGTAACACCTTTATTTTGTTAGTCTTACAGGCACAGATAATTGTATTAGCTGAATCTAAAAATAGGACCTTTAGGTATAAATAGTGCCCGGTGGGGAAAAACTCAGCATTTGCTAGGATGGCATCAAAAGAGTTCTGCAATTGAATAAAATGTGCAAATGTGGGTGAACGGAGTATATTCATCTGCATTTCGTGTATAGATATTTGGCACTGAAGATTATTAGTGATCAGCTCCCAAATCATCTAGTGCCAAGATATTCTGCTCCTTTGGCCAAAGATATGCAAGCTTGCTTTGTGTTCTCATCAACCTTTCTGATTTTTTGATAAATACACTAGTTTCTCACTGTGAACAATAATTTGTTTAGTCATCTTTACAAGTAATATTGCATTAATCGTTTGCTTCGCCAAAAAGTCCCTTTTCTCAATAGAAGGCTTTCTTTTCTACATCACCTTAAAGGAAAGTGTTTAGAAAATTCACAATAACAGAATCGAAGCCGAGATATATTTTGAAGTCCTCATTTTATGGGTACATTTGCTCGTCATAGCAGAACACAATGCCAATTAAACCTAACACTTACTGTACACAGCTGTATATCTCCTTGTAAAATGAATATTATGTTATGGTTTACCAACACAGGAGACTTAGGCCTCATTCTGCATGTTATGCCCATTTAAAAAATGTTAAACTCGGAACAGGAGGTATTTGACAGATGCTGTAAATACTTCACTCTGTGGTAATGGTATTTACCATGTGTTTGTCTAACCACCCCATCCAGGTTGGCCCAACATGTAATGGTCTCAAGAATCAAAATGTAAGGACTGTGATCACTTTGTTGTCATTTATTAATCCACATATCTGCAACTTGCAAAGAAATGCCATACTGATAAAGAATCAGTCAATAAATGACACACTGACTTTGCTACTGAAAGTGCAGCTGAGCCTTTATGTTTCATATGACCATTACTTATGCATAACATAAAATTTATGTTTATTCCCATTATGACGCGCAAGGGATTCTGGGGTGACTTCCTGCATGCCGGCTCGTGGTATACGCTACACGCAGAAAGATCTTTGTATTTAAGAAATCGGGCACATGGGGGGCGTGGTTTCTGCACCACTAAAGACTGCCGCTTAGCAGAGGAGGTCAGTCATGCATCAGGCAAGACACGGTCTTTTGGTGCCTACAGGTGCCATTTAGATGGACCAAAGTAATGCGATAAAGAAGAGGAATGCAGATGCTCTGCTTGTTTTGCTGAAGTGCATTGCAGCTCTCTACATTTTCTGACATCGCGGCTGCTTCCTCAGAAGCGACCGCCATTTTGTATGCAGCCCACAACTCAGTAAGGAGCTTTTAAATGCAAACATTTTAATTTCTGAAATATGCAGACACGAACCAAGTAATGCGATAAAGAAGAGGAAGATTTCAGCATGCAGAGGTGCTGCTTGTTTTGCTGAAGTGCGGTGCAACTCCCTGCATTTCTCTGAAATCGCGGCTGCTTCCTCAGAAGCAGTCGCCATTTTGTCCGCAGCGCTCAATTCAGTAAGGAGTTTTTAATTGCAGCCCTTTTAATTTCTGAAATGTGCAGAGACATTCTCCTTAGTTTGGCTGACTAGTGAAGACTTCAGCAGTGTGCTTTACCAGGGCTTAGTGGCTGTTTTAATCCAGAATGTTATCTCTTTACTTCTTATCAGAGTCTGAAGCTTTGTGATATTCTCAGGTATTTCTCCCCTTAGTGCATACTTAGTCAGGGGAACCCTGGTGTCATCATCCCATTTGTACTTCTAGCCTATAATGTATTATATGGTGCCTTTTTCTGGGTAAATTACGGAAACCACAATTTGTTTTTACCCCTAAAGGTCATTCTTTGACTGGTTTGTCTACCAGCCCTATTCAGAATTAATTAACAGGTGTCTAATCACTTGCTGCTGGAGAAATTGCTAATTTCGTGCCTCCTGAAATATATCCCTACAATTTGTGACCAGCAAGGCTTCATCGCCCTCTTCCACATCAAAGAGGTTGAAGCAGGACCCTCCCTAACCTGACAAGTCAGTAACCCCTATTTCCTTAGAGTTGTTGAATGAAATTTGTGCACTGCACCCTTTAGTAGAGGAAACTAACACACAAATGCAACATTTGAATGACAAATGGTCATCAATGGAAAATCGTGAATCTATGATGGAACAACAACTCCTGGATGTGCGACATGAAACCCATAGAATTCACTCTTTAGAAAAGGAGGTGCACAAGCTCCGGCAACATACAGACGCTTTGGAAAACAGGAATAGGAGGAACACTCTCCGCATTTATGGCCTGCCTGAAGCTTTGAAAGGAGATAATCCTGTCACCTTTTTTACCTCTTTCCTTACAAAATTGCTGGACATGCCCTCTTCAACCTCACTCAATAGCCAGACAACCCATAGGCTTGGGCCTCGTCCTCCACTTTCTGCGTCTTCTGTCTAACCCATAGGTGTTATCATTCTCTTTCTGAAGTTTACTGACTTGTTAGTTCTTTCTGCAGCCAAGATTAAACGTCAAGTCTTTTGGCTACGTCAAAGGGTGTTCCTCTCTCAAGATGTTTCTAATGCCACTGCTGCCAGAAGAAAAGAGCTTCTCAATCTTCGAGTGCCCCTTTGCTCACTTGGGGCAAGATATGGTCTTTTTTACCCCTGCATTTTTAAAGTAACTTTCTAAAATAACACCGTGACATTTGAAGATCCAGCGGAACTCAAGAAGTTTATTCAATCCCATACTTTGAGTAGTATAGACACTATGGGTCCATCTAATGGTTGAGCTATTTGTTTTTGCTTTGTATTACTTTTATTGCTGGGTTCTTCAAAGAAATTGAATGGAAATCTTTCGTGACTCCTTATTATATCTCAGATTGTGTTTCTTCGAATGTTTTTATGTTTATGTTATGTTTTGTGTTTTCTCTTTATCTCCTTACAGATGCATCTGATGTCATTCAGTCTGTTTGGTCCATTTTCCTAAGTGTTCTTGGTCCTGATGTGGCCGTGTCATAGTTTTAGGTGTCATCACAACCCCTTTTCCTTTTCATTCTTATTCATTTACAGGTATGTTTTTACAGTCGTCCTTTATGGATATGTACTGTTTCCTATTTTGGCTTTTTTGCTTCTCTTCCTTTCTACCTTTCCTTTTCCTGATTTAGTCTTCCTTTCATTATTCCCTTCTTCCTCTTCTTTCTGTCTCATTTCTACATTGCTCTTCATCTTTTTTGTATTATATGTTGGGATAGTCATATATGTTTCATTGTTCTCCAATACCTTTTTTCTTCATTGTGTATAATTCAGAGTAATCACATGGAATATTAAAGGTATGCTTAATCTGATCAAACAACAGAGAGTGTTATCCCATCAAGGTAAATCTAATCCTGATCTGGTTCTTCTCCAGGAAAATCACCTTACACAATCGGAAGCTTTGAAATTTAAGTGAGCCGGGGTTGGTTATGTGTTTATTTCCCCTTCGGTAAATAAGAAGAATGGGGTTGTGATTTGGGTAAAAAATCCATAAATGTGAATATGGGGTCTCAACAAATAGATGATATGGGTAGGTGGATTATAGTAAACGTTATTATAGATAGTTTCCCCCTTACTATTATGAATGTTTGGCCCTCCGTTGCACAAACATGTACACAATTTACAGATTGTTACTTTATTCTAGGCTGAGATTGTAATCAAATTACTGGACCCATATTTGGATTGCCAGTCCTCTGCTAATTTTTCATCTCATATACATACATAAGTAATTTCACTCTGTTATCCTTTAGGGAGTCTTGGTGGACTCTTAGAGATTGTCTAACACAACTGCACGGGAGTATACTTTTTACTCTGCTTCTCATGATTGGATCATATATTTCTTTCTAAGTCTCTTGCTTAGTTTATTACACAGTCACATATTTCACCAATTGTGCTCTCCGACCATGCTATGTTGATTACGGACTTGGATTTGGTTCCCCCGTCCTCCTCTGCATCGATGGACATTTACCAACCATCTATTACAAGATGCTCAATTCTCTATTTTGTATATTGCTTTTACTTCTGATTTCTTTTTATTTAATGATGATATTTAAGTTTCCCCTTCCTTGCTTTGGGATACATTCAAAGCCTCGGCAAGGGATTTAAATTTAAATTATGTCTCTAGGCAAAAGAAGACACCGTTAAAAGAATATACTAGACTTGTCTCATCGATTAGATCTTTAGAAAATAAGTATTTCTTTTCTAAATTGCCCTCTGACCTTAATGCCCTGCTTAAACCCTATTTGCAATTTAACTCTACTTCTACTGAAGAAGCCTCCTCTGTACTTCTTCAGAAAAGCGCACATTATTATGGAGGAAGAAATAAAGGTGGCAAGCTATTAGCGAATTATCTTAAAAGAAGGAAGGAGCGGCACATTATTCTTTACATTTCCACATCAATGGGAAAGTCTATTACTAATCATCATGCTATTTTAGAACAATTTGCCATGTTTTATAAATCTCTATATACCCTGAATCAACTCCTCCTTCCTCCACAATTTTGGACTATTTACATCACACCCCTCATTCTGTCACTCCTGATGTGGACTTTGATTCTTCAGAGAATGATATTTCTACTGAAGAAATTGCTGCAGCCTTTTGAGCACTTAAATTAGGGAAAACACCTGGTCCAGATGGTTTCACAGTAGAGTTATATCTCCACTTCTCCAGCATCCTTCCTCCCTATCTGTATCGTTTATTTAAACATTTTACTGCATCTTCTTCTACTCTGTCACTTTCTAAGAAGTAATTTGTCTTATTCATATAGATGGCAAAGACCCTCAAGAAGGTAAAAATTATAGGCCTATCTCTTTATTGAACGTTGACTATAAAATCTTTGCTAAGCTCTGAGCTCTTCGGTTAGACTTTTTTCTTTCCCACCTCATAGGGAAAGAACAATCAGTGTTTATCAAGGGAAGGCTTATATCTAATAATGTGAGGTTATTTTTTAATGTTCTCAGTAAAGCTCCTTCTTTTAAATCTTCTCTCGCAGCCATAACCATCGATGCTGAGAAAGCATTTTCTAGAGTAAATTGGGCTTTTTTTATTTCATTCCTTAAAATGGCATCAGTTTGGTCTAAAATGATAGCTCTTATCTCCCTCCTATATCATGTAATAGGGGCATCGGTAATGGTTAATGGCATGATTTCCTCATATTTTCCTCTTAATAGGAGGGTTAGACAAGATTGCCCACTCTCTCCTTTATTATTCATTTTAGCCCTTGAGCCCTTTCTTTCTCGGATTCGTCTTAATCCTACTATCTCTGGCTTTCCTTATGGAGACCGCCATTTAAAACTTTCTGCTTATGCAGGCGACATTCTTCTTCTGACGATTTGCCACCTTCTCTATTACAATACATTTTGCTATTTTCTACTGTCTTTGGAGATAAAATTAATAAGGATATAATAGAAATTCTCCCGCTTGCTAAATACACATTCAGTAATTCTTATTCTCTTGCTGGTTATCAGTGGCCCACTTCTGCAAAAATGAAATATTTAGGGTATGGTTTACAAATTCCATCCTTGACACAGTTAAAATTAATTTTACAGAACTTAGTATCAAAATTGATAAGATTCTCTCCTCTTGGAATCCTTTATTTTTATCATGGTGGGGCCGTTTAGACTCTAATAAAATGATGAAATCCCCTTTACTCTTATATCTTCTTTCTACGTTGTCAGTTCACATTCCCAAATATTTTTCAAAGAAAATCAACATGTTACTCCTTAAGTTCCTTTGCAAACATAAAAAGCCGAGAGTAGTATTAGTCACTTTACAAAAAATGAAATTAGCGGTAGGGGTTTATTTTCCTCATTTTTATGGTTATCACAGAGCTTTTGCTTTGTGCCAAGCAGCTCTTTGGACCCATGATTTATCCTCAACCTTTTTTCCATTATGGCTTGAAATTGAGCGTATTTCTCTCCTTCCCTTAACCCCTTCAGCGCTGGGCGAATTCCGCCGCGGTGCTGAAGGGTTCGAGCGCGGGCGGGCTCATGACGGAACGGTTCCGTCATGAGCACAGCCCAACCGTGGCTCATGACGGAACCGTTCCGTCATGAGCATGGAAGGGGTTAAAGAAGTCCTATCTCTGACTGCTATTAAGTCGCTTCCTTATTCCCCTATATGACATAACACATTATCACTACTCAAATCCACATTTATTCCTCTTACTCTACCTATAGCCTTGTTTTTGAAAATGCCAATATGGTATAATTCCTTACGCAAGATAAATAATAGACATTTTTTTGGCGTACCTGAAAGGATAAAGGCTTAATGTGGATATCTCAACTTTTTTATAATGAATAACCTAGACTCTTTTCCTCAATTTTGCCTTATTTATCACTGTCCTAAATCCTTTTATACTCGCTTTTTATCATTGATGAATGTGGTCCTTGATGTTTATTTATTTTTACAGAACTCTTCTAAGAAGGTTCCCATCTCTTCTGGCATTACGGAAGTTCTAAAAACTGGCCCTAGGACTTCAGCTATTTATAAATATTTCGCCCTTCCTGACCCATCCAGAACCAAATCCAAATCTAAACTTATGTGGGAGAGAGACCTGGCAATTTCTTGACAATCCCTTTTTGGAATAAGGTATGGACACGCATATATAAAATCTCACATCTGCTGATATTACACAATCTCTTTTTTTTGTGTATCATCACCTATATTTTACTCCCATGCAGTGCTCCAAATTCTTCTCCGTTACACCTGCTAAATGTTGGTTTTGTGAATTTCCTGATGCAGATTTAATGCATATCTTATTCAGTTGTCCCAATACCCGTAATTTCTGGCACAAAATTTGGGCTCAGATTGAGAGGATTTTTAATTTTGATAGCCCTTACAATACTATTTATCGTTGTTTGGAAACAATGTCCAATTTGCACACTCCATCTTTCTTTAAAAATAAATTATTAGATACTCTGTTAGCAATAGCTTTTCACCAGATTAGTCTAAATTGAGAAACATCACATAAGTTATCCTATAAACTGTGGTGGGATTTGGTAATTTCTCAACATAAATTAGACACTATGGGGTCTATTAGGATGTGGGGAGGATCGCCACCGCCCGCATGGGGGTGGCATTCACCCTACATCCTACCACACCTGCCACCCATTTCCCCCTGCCATATTAGTATGGCGGGGGGACCCCGGCGGATAGAAAGACCGTCTGCCAGTTTTCTGCTGGTTGACCTGTCGACTGGGTGGAAAAGGGGCTGTATATGGTAGCGGTGTCTACTAGACACCGCCATCCATATTAGCATGGGCAGCGGTGCATGGCTTTCCATGGCGGAAACCCCGCCATGAAAAGCCATGCGGAGTCTGCTTTCAGGGGCCCATTGCGTGTGGGGGGCTTGAACCTCCCACACGCCCCAGGGACCACCACCTCCCCAGGGCTCTAATTATTACAATTTTGGGGTCCGTTACGGACCCCCGAGCCCCGGGGACCACCACCTCCCCGGGGCTTTGCACATGTTGGGAGGGGGGCCGAGCGAGCCCTGTGATGGCCCTGGGGACCGCCATCCCCAGGGCCAGCACCTGCAGTGTCCCGGGGTGCCTACCCGGGACACTGCTGTTTGCTATGGCAGGGCAGGAGCCAACTAGCCCTCTAGGTACCTCCAATAAGCGCCACAGAGCTGCGTTGCAGAGTGTTGTAAAAAGGGACGTGGCCTATGAACACCTCTCTGCAACGCAGCTACCTGGCGCATATTGGAGGTACCTGGTGGGCTAGTTGGCCCCCAGGGTCCCTCAGGATTGAAGGGGAATTAATTCCCCAACTTATAACGCGCCACATGGCGTGTTTGCACACATGTCACCTCAGGCCCCACCCCCTTCCTTCACCACTGTGCAAACGCACCGCCTGGTGAATTGTAAGTTGGGGAATTAATTCCCCTTCAATACTGAGGGTCCCTGGGGGCCAAACAGCCCACCAGGTACCTCCAGTATGCGCCAGGGAGCTGCGTTGCAGAGAGGTGTTCAGAGGCCCGCCCCTTTTTACACCTCTCTGCAACGCAGCTCTGTGGCACTTACTGGAGGTACCTAGTGGGCTAGTTGGACCCTAGGGACCCTCAGGATTCAAGGGGTCTTAATCTCTCAACTTAAAATGGCCACAGGGCGTGTGTACACAGTGGTGAAGGGAGGGGACGGGCCCTGAGCTGACATGTGCAAACACTTCCTGTGGCGCGTTTTCAGTTGGGAAATAATTCCACTTCAATCCTGAGGGCCAACTAGCCCTCCAGGTGCTTCCAGTAAGCGCCACTGCGCTGTGTTGCAGAGAGGTGATCCAGGCCGTGTCCATTTTTATACCTCTCTGCAACACAGCTCTGTGGCGCTTACTGGAGGTACCTAGTGGGCTTGTTGGACCCTAGGGACCCTCAGGATTCAAGGGGTCCTAATCTCTCAACTTAAAATGGCCACAGGGCGTGTTTACACAGTGGTGAAGGGAGGGGATGGGGCCTGAGGTGACATGTGCAAACACCTCCTGTGCGCATTTTCAGTTGGGGAAATAATTCCCCTTAAATCCTGAGGGCCCCTGGGGACCAACTAGCCCTCCAGGTGCTTCCAGTAAGCGCCACTGCGCTGCGTTGCAGAGAGGTGGTCTAGGCCGTGCACCTGTTTACACCTCTCTGCAACGCAGCTCTGTGGTGCTTACTGGAGGTACCGAGTGGGCTAGTTGGACCCTAGGTACCCTCAGGATTCACAGGGACTTAATCTCCCAACTTAAAACGGCTACAGGGCGTGTTTACACAGTGGTGAAGGGAGGAGACGGGGCCTGAGGTGACGTGTGCTAAGACGCCCTGTGGCGCATTTTAAGTTGAGGAACTAATTCCCCTTAAATCCTGAGGGGTCCTGGGGGCCAACTAGCCCACTAGGTGCTTCCAGTAAGCGCCACTGCGCTGCGTTGCAGAGAGGTGGTCTAAGTCGTGCCCCCTTTTACACCTCTCTGCAACGCACCTCTATGGCGCTAACTGAAGGTTCCTAGTGGGCTAGTTGGACCCCAGGGACCCTCAGGATTCAAGGGGACTTTATTCCCCAACTTAAAACGCCCACAGGGCGTGTTTGCACACATGTCACCTCAGGCTCCCCTCTCCCTTCACCAGTGTACAAACAAACCCATTGGCGCGTTTTAAGAGGTAGTTTTAATCCCCCTGCCCTATTATGTACTAGGGGCTTACAGAGAGATCATGCTAATCACAGGGGTACCCCAACGCATAGTGTTCCCTAGTGTATGTCGGTGATTTCACTGTATTCTAAGTGTCTTTTAGCATACCACTGGCTCTAGGCCTGGTTAGTTAGAGTCAGTTAACACCAGTACCCGTCTGAAAAAGTGGTGGGCACAGGATAATTTTGTAACAAGGCCTCTTTCTGCTCCTCTGTTGGTTCTTTCTGCACATGTGTTGCTTCTTCCTGCACTTTTCTTCGTCTTTGAGGACTTCTGTTGCTTCTTTCTGCATTTCTTTTGCTTCTTTCTGTGTGTTTTTCTTCTTTCTTCACATGTCCTACCTCTGTAGGCGTAGTTAGAAAGTAGAATTTAAAAAACCTTAGAAATTCACTTAAAAAACCATAGGTTTCAGGCACGTTATAGTTAGAAGTTAGTATTTAAAAAGCCTTTGAAATTCACTGCAAAAACCATAGGTTTCAGCGGCTTTATAGTTAGTTGGACATTTCAACTCATACAAAACCATTGAAATTACCCCGTTATAGTTAGTTCAGCTAACTATAACTCGCGCGCCCACAATGCACTGCTGATGATGTCACATATTACATCACTCATGACATGGTCAGTGACATCACTCATGACATCACTGATGACATCTCAAATGACATCACGGATGACATCACTGATGACATCATCCTTGTGATAGAGTGGCAGACCTCCTCTCACCCTAATATAAACTTTGATACACACACTCAAAAATAGAAACTAACATTTTCAAAACAATGAACACACCAATACCAGTTACAACACACCTATTCAGCAATTCCAAGATCTACACACACATCCACTCATTCAGCAATAGTCCTATACAGTCCCTCATACATGTAGTCACTCATCATATGTACTCATACACCTATATATCCTGTTACACACCAACACTCATCCATAGAGTTACTGACACACATAGTCACTCATGCTAATAAAGAATCAAGCATCCATTTACTTGCATATACAGTTATACACACACCACCACACTTACTTCTACAGAAACGTACACATACTTAGTCTTTTAAACAATCACTTATAGAAACACATACTTATTCATACAGGAACTCTTTCAATCTCTCACTCTCACATATACTCACTTATATACACCAATAGTCACATATACTAGTTTAAAACATATGTAGGTACTCATAAAGACACTATTGAGACAGTCATTCACTCACTAACACACCCATGCACGCACTCATCCACCCATACAGTCCTGCACACATGCTGTCTTCAACACATACAAACAGTGAGTCACTCATTCATGCATCTATGCGCTACATAATACCCCCCACCGAACCATACAGACACTCAGACACTCATACTGATACTCAAAAAACCAACTAATAACCTATATAGACACTCATGTAGCTACTCACCAACCCATGCAGCCACTTATACACAAAGTGAGAGACTGATACAGATATTTGCATATATAAACATTACTCACTAAGCCATGTGTTCACTAAGATACACTTAAGCAGTCAGTTATACAATCAATTTTACAAAAATAATCATCCATTTAGACACTAATATACCCATTTATTCTTCCATCGACCTTGAGATATACATATATAAAACATATTTAATTTTCAGAAAAACACACATTCACTGGATGATGTCATCAGTGATGTCATCAGTGATGTTATTTGAGATGTCATCAGCGATGTAATGAGTGATGTCACTGAGCATGTCATGAGTGATGTAATATGTGACGTCATCAGCAGTGCATTGCGGGCGCGCGAGTTATAGTTAGCTGAACTAACTATAACGGGGGAATTTCTATGGTTTTAAACAAGTGAAATGTCCAACTAACTATAACGCCCCTGCAACCTATGGTTTTTTCAGTGAATATATATATATATATATATATATATATATATATATATATATATTACCTACTGGCGGTCGCCAGTAGGTAGTTATAGTTAGGACCACGTTTCCATAGGAAAACCTCAACATTCTATTTTGAATAACTTTGGCGCCGGTCGACGAATCCTCGCGAATTTCTCAAAATAGGTGGGGCGCTACGCTCCGCTCCTACCCTGAAAGTCTCGGGGGGATTCGTCAAGCGGGGGCTGAGATAAAAGGGGGGTCCCAAAACGCGTTTTTCCCATGCATTTTTCCATAGGACCTTTAGAACGAGCTACAGCCCGAACGGCTGAACAGAATTACTAGAAATTTGGCAGAGAGGTAGTCCGTAGGTCAAGGAAGTGCCTTTTGTAGGTTTGGTGTAAATCAGTTCAGTTGATTTTGAGAAAATAGCCTTTAAATCAATATATATATCTGAGCCAGCTTACGGTACGCTTACCGTACGCTTACGGTAAGCGTACGGTGGCGTGCGCGAGCGCGATTCTGATTGGCTCTTAGATCTTAGTAAACATTCGAATCGGCCGAAACCAGGAAGCGGCGGCCGCCATTTTGTGTATTTCACTCTGAAAAAAAAGAGTGAAAACAAGGAAAGGGGGCAATGAGGAGAGTTACAGACCCCCTAACAATTGTAAGGGGGTCAAAGAAGGACAGAAAAGTACAAAGAAAACATTTATTGATTTTAAAAAAAATCACGGGGTACGCGTACGGTAAGCTCACGGTAAGCGTACGGTAAAAAAAATAAAAATAAATAAATGAAAATCAGATTTAAGAGTTTAGAAATTAGGGAGCTCTAAAAAGAGCTGTTGTGTTTATGGAGTCATTTTTTTAGTGGTACCTACAAGTAAGTACCGATGCAGAGTCTAAGGTTCAAGAGGAAGACTCTGTTCCCTTCATCATTGAAGTGCACACCATCTCCTCTATAAATGTCTTGCATGTCGTAACGCAAGTTGTTGTGGTAAATGGCACCCATACCATAGTCACGGAGGAAAGCAGAAACAGATTTGTTGACGTGCTTTCTTGCTTTGTCAATCTGTGGACAGAAATGATTGGACCAGTTCCATTTTTGCCTTTGGCATATGTTGGAAAACACAAAGGCAGTTTTAGGGAAAAGTGAAAACAGTTGTGCAAAGGTGTCCTTCATAAGCATTTCCAGACCTACCCCAGTCAAAGTGCCTAGGTCATTGCCACCACAGTGCACTATTATGAGGTCAGGGTGTTGGATTTGCATGAAGGATTTCACCAATGGCATCAATTGGTGCCACTTTAACCCTCTCTGACCAATCCATTTAATGTCTACATTTGGCAAAGCAAGGTCTCTCACCATATCTGTTTTCTCTGCAAACTTTTCACTCCAGAAGACATAGCTGTGCCCTACAATCCACACTGTGAACATCTTCAAAGGAGAACTGGATGCACTCAGGAGGTGTCTTTCAGTAGAATGGCAATATGAAAAGAAAGACAGTTTGGAAATGGAGGCATACATATTTTTTACAAAACAAAAAGAACTGATTGGCTGTTTCATACCATTCTAGAAAAAAAACTAGGCTGTATGTGAAAATTAATAGAAGCATGTTTTGTATTGGTACAAAAAAATGTGTAACCAAAGAACAGTACTATGGATTTGCAGTTAGGTTTGAAAAGTCAAGCACTCTTGCTCTGTGGAATTGAAACATTGTGTGTCGAACTTCTGACCTAACTGCACACAGCAGTGTTCCATGAGCTGTTGCTATGGTAGCAGGCAGAAGTCAAGTTGGGGGAAGGGTACTAGGCAGAAGTCAAGTTGGGGGCAGGGTACTTTTGGAAAAGGGTTGGTTTTCAACCAATAGAAATGTGTCATTACATTTGAAAAAAAGGGGGAAGCACTGAGATTTGAAACTTACATGTATATGTGTGGAAAAATAGAGGGAAAGTTTGCCATTATCTGGTTCTGCTGAGAGGAGAGAGGTGTACAGAACAGAGATCCTGGCTCTGATAATCTGCTGTTTGAGTGACACATTTCTTTCACAACTAACTAATTTTAAAGGTGAGTTTACAGTTTGAGAGGGGATGTATGTGGTAACTTAAGAAATGAATAATAGAAATGGGAATTGTTTTTGTTGTAGTTACACATGGTGGATTCATAATGTGTCAGTCTGTAAAAGAGATTTTCACTTGGCCCGAAAAAAAAAGAGCAGTAAGTGTGCTTTCAAATTGGCAAAGAAATTTCGTTTTGGCACTAATGTGAAAACATGACTCTGTGTGCATAGAAGAATTATAGGCAGAAATGTATTGCGTCTTGCTCTGGTGATTTCACAGTTGCAGTAGATGGAAAAGAGGAGCGAATATTTGGGGGAAGAAGCAGAGGTTTAGCACACACCCATGTGCTTGCCATGTATAGTCATGCACAGTAATTAGAAGCGAGTGGGGTTTTCAGGTTTAAGTCTGTAATGCAAATACATTCAGCATCACTAAGGCTGGTTGCCCCTGCTGGAGTGTAGGCAGTCACAGAGAATACACACGGTGGTGGTCTGAAAAAAAAACAGCTTGGACATGTGCATTTAAATAAATTTAAAAAAAAGGTTTCAGAATGTGTCAGTCTGTAAAAGTGATTTCAAAGTGTAAAAAGAGATTTTCACTTGCCCCCGAAAAAAAAAGAGCAGTAAGTGTGCTTTCAAATTGGCAAAGAAATTTCGTTTTGGGACTAATGTGAAAACATGACTCTGTGTGCATAGAAGAATTATAGGCAGAAATGTATTGCGTCTTGCTCTGGTGATTTCACAGTTGCAGTAGATGGAAAAGAGGAGCGAATTTTTGGGGGAAGAAGCAGAGGTTTAGCACACACCCATGTGCTTGCCATGTATAGTCATGCACAGTAATTAGAAGCGAGTGGGGTTTTCAGGTTTAAGTCTGTAATGCAAATACATTCAGCATCACTAAGGCTGGTTGCCCCTGCTGGAGTGTAGGCAGTCACAGAGAATACACACGGTGGTGGTCTGAAAAAAAAACAGCTTGGACATGTGCATTTAAATAAATTTAAAAAAAAGGTTTCAGAATGTGTCAGTCTGTAAAAGTGATTTCAAAGTGTAAAAAGAGATTTTCACTTGGCCCGAAAAAAAAAGAGCAGTAAGTGTGCTTTCAAATTGGCAAAGAAATTTCGTTTTGGCACTAATGTGAAAACATGACTCTGTGTGCATAGAAGAATTATAGGCAGAAATGTATTGCGTCTTGCTCTGGTGATTTCACAGTTGCAGTAGATGGAAAAGAGGAGCGAATTTTTGGGGGAAGAAGCAGAGGTTTAGCACACACCCATGTGCTTGCCATGTATAGTCATGCACAGTAATTAGAAGCGAGTGGGGTTTTCAGGTTTAAGTCTGTAATGCAAATACATTCAGCATCACTAAGGCTGGTTGCCCCTGCTGGAGTGTAGGCAGTCACAGAGAATGCACACGGTGGTGGTCTGAAAAAAAAACTGCTTGGACATGTGCATTTAAATAAATTTAAAAAAAAAGGTTTCAGAATGTGTCAGTCTGTAAAAGTGATTTCAAATTGAAAAAAGAGATATACACTTGCCCCCGAAAAAAAAAGAGCAGTAAGTGTGCTTTCAAATTGGCAAAGAAATTTCGTTTTGGCACTAATGTGAAAACATGACTCTGTGTGCATAGAAGAATTATAGGCAGAAATGTATTGCGTCTTGCTCTGGTGATTTCACAGTTGCAGTAGATGGAAAAGAGGAGCGAATTTTTGGGGGAAGAAGCAGAGGTTTAGCACACACCCATGTGCTTGCCATGTATAGTCATGCACAGTAATTAGAAGCGAGTGGGGTTTTCAGGTTTAAGTCTGTAATGCAAATACATTCAGCATCACTAAGGCTGGTTGCCCCTGCTGGAGTGTAGGCAGTCACAGAGAATACACACGGTGGTGGTCTGAAAAAAAAACAGCTTGGACATGTGCATTTAAATAAATTTAAAAAAAAGGTTTCAGAATGTGTCAGTCTGTAAAAGTGATTTCAAAGTGTAAAAAGAGATTTTCACTTGGCCCGAAAAAAAAAGAGCAGTAAGTGTGCTTTCAAATTGGCAAAGAAATTTCGTTTTGGCACTAATGTGAAAACATGACTCTGTGTGCATAGAAGAATTATAGGCAGAAATGTATTGCGTCTTGCTCTGGTGATTTCACAGTTGCAGTAGATGGAAAAGAGGAGCGAATTTTTGGGGGAAGAAGCAGAGGTTTAGCACACACCCATGTGCTTGCCATGTATAGTCATGCACAGTAATTAGAAGCGAGTGGGGTTTTCAGGTTTAAGTCTGTAATGCAAAAACATTCAGCATCACTAAGGCTGGTTGCCCCTGCTGGAGTGTAGGCAGTCACAGAGAATACACACGGTGGTGGTCTGAAAAAAAAACAGCTTGGACATGTGCATTTAAATAAATTTTAAAAAAAAGGTTTCAGAATGTGTCAGTCTGTAAAAGTGATTTCAAAGTGTAAAAAGAGATTTTCACTTGGCCCGAAAAAAAAAGAGCAGTAAGTGTGCTTTCAAATTGGCAAAGAAATTTCGTTTTGGCACTAATGTGAAAACATGACTGTGTGTGCATAGAAGAATTATAGGCAGAAATGTATTGCGTCTTGCTCTGGTGATTTCACAGTTGCAGTAGATGGAAAAGAGGAGCGAATTTTTGGGGGAAGAAGCAGAGGTTTAGCACACACCCATGTGCTTGCCATGTATAGTCATGCACAGTAATTAGAAGCGAGTGGGGTTTTCAGGTTTAAGTCTGTAATGCAAATACATTCAGCATCACTAAGGCTGGTTGCCCCTGCTGGAGTGTAGGCAGTCACAGAGAATACACACGGTGGTGGTCTGAAAAAAAAACAGCTTGGACATGTGCATTTAAATAAATTTAAAAAAAAGGTTTCAGAATGTGTCAGTCTGTAAAAGTGATTTCAAAGTGTAAAAAGAGATTTTCACTTGGCCCGAAAAAAAAAGAGCAGTAAGTGTGCTTTCAAATTGGCAAAGAAATTTCGTTTTGGCACTAATGTGAAAACATGACTCTGTGTGCATAGAAGAATTATAGGCAGAAATGTATTGCGTCTTGCTCTGGTGATTTCACAGTTGCAGTAGATGGAAAAGAGGAGCGAATTTTTGGGGGAAGAAGCAGAGGTTTAGCACACACCCATGTGCTTGCCATGTATAGTCATGCACAGTAATTAGAAGCGAGTGGGGTTTTCAGGTTTAAGTCTGTAATGCAAATACATTCAGCATCACTAAGGCTGGTTGCCCCTGCTGGAGTGTAGGCAGTCACAGAGAATACACACGGTGGTGGTCTGAAAAAAAAACAGCTTGGACATGTGCATTTAAATAAATTTAAAAAAAAAGGTTTCAGAATGTGTCAGTCTGTAAAAGTGATTTCAAAGTGTAAAAAGAGATTTTCACTTGGCCCGAAAAAAAAAGAGCAGTAAGTGTGCTTTCAAATTGGCAAAGAAATTTCGTTTTGGCACTAATGTGAAAACATGACTCTGTGTGCATAGAAGAATTATAGGCAGAAATGTATTGCGTCTTGCTCTGGTGATTTCACAGTTGCAGTAGATGGAAAAGAGGAGCGAATTTTTGGGGGAAGAAGCAGAGGTTTAGCACACACCCATGTGCTTGCCATGTATAGTCATGCACAGTAATTAGAAGCGAGTGGGGTTTTCAGGTTTAAGTCTGTAATGCAAATACATTCAGCATCACTAAGGCTGGTTGCCCCTGCTGGAGTGTAGGCAGTCACAGAGAATGCACACGGTGGTGGTCTGAAAAAAAAACTGCTTGGACATGTGCATTTAAATAAATTTAAAAAAAAAGGTTTCAGAATGTGTCAGTCTGTAAAAGTGATTTCAAATTGAAAAAAGAGATATACACTTGCCCCCGAAAAAAAAAGAGCAGTAAGTGTGCTTTCAAATTGGCAAAGAAATTTCGTTTTGGCACTAATGTGAAAACATGACTCTGTGTGCATAGAAGAATTATAGGCAGAAATGTATTGCGTCTTGCTCTGGTGATTTCACAGTTGCAGTAGATGGAAAAGAGGAGCGAATTTTTGGGGGAAGAAGCAGAGGTTTAGCACACACCCATGTGCTTGCCATGTATAGTCATGCACAGTAATTAGAAGCGAGTGGGGTTTTCAGGTTTAAGTCTGTAATGCAAATACATTCAGCATCACTAAGGCTGGTTGCCCCTGCTGGAGTGTAGGCAGTCACAGAGAATACACACGGTGGTGGTCTGAAAAAAAAACAGCTTGGACATGTGCATTTAAATAAATTTAAAAAAAAAGGTTTCAGAATGTGTCAGTCTGTAAAAGTGATTTCAAAGTGTAAAAAGAGATTTTCACTTGGCCCGAAAAAAAAAAGAGCAGTAAGTGTGCTTTCAAATTGGCAAAGAAATTTCGTTTTGGCACTAATGTGAAAACATGACTCTGTGTGCATAGAAGAATTATAGGCAGAAATGTATTGCGTCTTGCTCTGGTGATTTCACAGTTGCAGTAGATGGAAAAGAGGAGCGAATTTTTGGGGGAAGAAGCAGAGGTTTAGCACACACCCATGTGCTTGCCATGTATAGTCATGCACAGTAATTAGAAGCGAGTGGGGTTTTCAGGTTTAAGTCTGTAATGCAAATACATTCAGCATCACTAAGGCTGGTTGCCCCTGCTGGAGTGTAGGCAGTCACAGAGAATACACACGGTGGTGGTCTGAAAAAAAAACAGCTTGGTTTCATAATGTGACAGTTTGTTATACAGATTTTCACTTGCCCAAAAAAAAAGAGGAGTTTGTGTGCATTCAAATTGGCAAAGAAATTTCGTTTTGTGACTATTGTGAAAAGAAATGTAGTAATATATTTAAATACAATAAAGAATTTTTTTTTTAGTTTTTTTGCAGGTATTGCTGAAGAACAGTGAACAAAATTTAAGATGCCTACAAAATCTCGAGTTCAAAAAACGCTAAAAAAAAAACTATATTTGAGGACAACTGGAGGACCAAAGTTAGTAGAAGATGCTGATGTTGGGAAAAAGAAAAAATCTTCTGGTAAGCAAAAAAGACAATTCCTAAACAAAATATTGAAAACAAACAAAAATGTACAAAATGTCTGTTCTCGGAAAAATGTAACAAAACCTACAGAACAGCAAAAAATTGAGGATTTAGTTAATGCAAATATACCTTCTGCAATTGAAAAGTTTAACATAAACAGAAAAACAGCATTTAAAGAGATACGTAGAAAAATGTTTCAGAGAAGAGTTATGTCCAATTTGATAAAGGATATAAAGAAATATAAGCAAAAGGCTAAATATTATAAGAGAAAAAAAGAAATTGAAGCCATTGCAGCAAAGGCATTAGAATTAAAAAGGAAACTATTCATATTAATTTTGAATAGGATGCGTACATTAGATAAAATGGTTAATGTACTGAAATCACAAAGCAAAAGCAAAAGAGTAGTGAACAGAACAAATTTTTGTAAATTGTTTTTAGGAAAGTGGATGCATAGCTCAAGTAGTGAACCTTTTTTTAATGAAGAGAGCTATTTTCAAAGTAATAGTTTGCTGCATGCAGTTGACACCAGAGGTCGTTCATACGAAGTAAAAAATGGTTGCATAATGGAGAAGGAGATAATGGTTCCAAGAGATGAGGTACAAGTGATGGCAGATGAGGCAATGGGGAGACGTCCTAAAGCCCCAGTGTACACTTGGAATTGTAGTAGTATTTGCACTGTGCGTCAGGAATCTATTGACAGATTTCGAGAGTTTCTAAGAGAATATAGTAAAAAAAGTGTAAAACAAAAGATTAAGGTGCTTCAAAGTCTGGATCCATGCAGAGTGAGAGAGAATACTGGTTTGCAGGGTCATTCTCTTGCTTGTCTATCTAGAAAAGTGTGCAATAGTGTTTTCCATCATTTTAGGATGCTGGCTGTTCATCATACTGAAATGAGAAAGTTTGTGAGACGGTTGTATTTTGCCAAAAGTCCAGCAATAAAGTTAAATGAATTGAATAGGGCTCTGTTCCGAGGAACGGTATCAGATGTAGAGAAGGTTGTTGATGAAATTCAGTTTTGTTACTTTGGTCCTGAACAAAACAGTGCAGAGAAGGACACAGTAAATGAGGCAGAAGTGGAAGAGAATGTAGAACCTTGTGTAAGTAAGACATTTAATGATCACATAACAAAATTTGCAATAGTCTCTAATGAAAGACCAAATGTTACTTGTATTTGTTGCCGCAGAACTCATTATAGAAAACAAACTAGGAATGTTGATCTCTACAGAAAGAGTGAAAATGAAGATAATTATAAGTGGATGGATTTTGCAACATATATATTTCTTGAAAATTGTTTTGAATTGGGTGAAGATCAGCGTATTTGTAAATACTGCTACAACAAGTTAGAGGAAAATAGAATGCCGACCAGAGCTGTACATAATAATTTAGAATTGGATGCTATTCCTGCTGAACTTTCTGAATTAAATACATATGAGTCTATACTCATTCAATGTGTTCATCCGTTCCAGACCATAGTACGTATGGAGCCCAAAACTGGTAAATTACCTCCTTCAGATTTAGTGAGAGGTTTAAAAGGTAGAGTGGTGTATTTGCCCTTGGATTTGAAAAAAAATATGGAAACTATTGATGCGGATACTTTGGAAACTGAACCATTAATTATTCTGGTTAATGGTGTACCTACAAAGAATAAGAAGATTTGGCAGGAGCTGGTAGATGTGCGGAAAGTACAAAGAGCAAATTTGTATTTGAAAAAAAATAACAAATGGTATGAATCAATTTATATAGTAGAAGAAGAAGAAGAAGAAGATTTACAAGGAGATACAGAAACACCAAGTGGACAAATTGAAAAAGTGGACAAGTCAAAGGAAGAAGAAATTTATGAACATTTTAGCATACATCCTCTCCATTCGAAAGAAGTTATGGGAGACAATATTGATCTCTTTCAGATGAAGAAAGCAAAAGGAAATCCCGTGAGTGTATGGGAGGAGAGCTTGGAAGCTCGATGTTTTCCCCAGCTGTTTCCTAAAGGAAAAGGAGGACGATACGATGAACGTCCGGAACAGATTCCAGCTTCTGAGTATCGGACTACAAGACTATATGCTGAAGATCCCAGATTTCGACAAAGTATCCCTTATTTGTTCCATCTTTTATTTGAAAGCGACTTGTCTGCACTGTCTTATGCAGTAAATCACATTTTAAAAAGTGGAGTACATTTACAAAATGTGTCTGCTAAGGATTTTATGGAGAAAGTGCAGCACCGAGATGATCATTTGGAAACACAACTGATCAATCTGATGGCTTGTCAGCGTGGGACAAATGAATATTGGTACCGACGCCATGGTGAACTAAAATGCATGTTACGCAATTTAGGAACACCAACATGGTTCCTTACCCTAAGCTGCGCCGAGTACGCTTGGGATGATTTACTGGATTTTCTACGAGAGGCCAATTCAAACATTGAAAACATCGAATACAAGACAGCAGGAGAACTGTGCTCATTGGATCCGGTTAATGTTTGCAGATATTTCAATCATAGATTTGAGGCTATGATGTCCTTCATCTGCAATAAAAAAAATCCACCCCTTGGAGAAGTAGTGGATTTCTTTTGGAGAAAAGAGTACCAGGCAAGAGGTGCTCCTCATATTCATATGCTGCTGTGGATCAAGGATGCCCCAAAGTTTGGAACAGATACTGATGAAGCAGTGTTATCTTACATTGAAGAATATGCAACATGTGCTATACCTAAAAGCACAGAAGAGTACAAGTTAAAGGAGCAAGTTCTACGTTTCCAAAGTCATCGGTGTGGAAAATACTGTCGACGGAAATACAAGAGCAAAGAAAAATACTACACTAAATGTCGATTTGGATTTCCTAGACCTGTTCTTACAAATGGAAGAGTCAACAGTTTTATGTCAGCTGTGAGACATACTATCACAAGAAAATCACCTAAGAATACCTACAACCTTAAAAGAAAAGAAGAATCAAAAAATATAAATGACTACAACCCAGTCATTTTATCCATGTGGAACGCTAACATGGATATACAGTATGTTGCTGACAATTCCATTGCTGTTGCTCGATATGTAACGTCTTACATTACGAAATCAGAAAAAACAGAATTGAAGGAAATGTGGGAAGAGATTTCTCACGAGAAGACTGTCAGTAAGAAGCTGTACAGTTTCAGTTTGAAGATGTTATCGCATCGAGAAATTGGATCCTACGAATGTTCAGATAGATTATCTTCTGCAAGTCTCTACTCGAAGTCAAGAAGAATAATTTGGGCAAGTTTAGGCCTTGCAGCAATGAGAAATCGGGTACTGAAATCTGTTGGAGAAATTGAATATTTGGCACAGTTCGAACCTGAAAGTACAGATATATTGAAAACAAACATGTTGGACACATATTATCCCAAGAGAAGTCATCATCTGGAGAACATGTGTCTCTATGAAGTGCTGCAGAACTACATTTATTCACGGAAAGCTGCAGAAGACATCAATAATGGAAAATATAAAGTCGTTGGTGAAGAAGGATGTTTGGTGAAGCAAACCAAAGGAAGTTTGATAAATCACCGGAAGCTGAGTTGCGACACTACCGACAAGAAAGAATTTTACTACTTGGCTCTTTTACAGTTGTTTAAACCATGGCGTTCAGAGGATGAACTACTGGGAGAATTCCAGAGCTATGAAGATTCTTTTAATGCTTGCAAAGACAGCATACAATGCAGTACATTCTCAACTTATCTGCAAATGTTAAATGAAGAAATTGAACAGGAAACTACAATTGCAGCAGAAATTGCTAGAGACAGTTCTCAGGACAGCCAAAGTTCAGGAACATACAGTCAAGATCCCCTAGGACAACCAATCGTTGAAAATGAAGCATCAATAGCCATGAATGAAGTGGAAACGGCTATGAATCAAGCTCAAGAAGCATTTATAGACTTAGAAAATTTGGAAAGACAACTGAATCAAGAGCAGCAACAAATTTATGAAGAGATCAAAAACAAAATTGATCACGGATTTCTACATGAAAAAAAAGAGTGCTCATGCACATCATTTCATCCAATCAGGATGTATGTAAGCGGACAAGCTGGCACTGGAAAAAGTTTCCTAATTAAAGTCATCAGAAGCTACCTAAAGCAAAAAACAGATTCTACTTTGTCTTGTGTGGTTACTGCTCCAACTGGGTTAGCAGCATATAACATAAAAGGAATCACCTTACATCGTTTGCTAATGTTACCAGTGGAGCATGAGAACAAAATACAATTCAACAAGCTAACTGGAGAAGCATGCTTGGAAGTTTCAAGAGTATTGAAGAAGATGCAAGTTCTCATTATTGATGAGGTGAGCATGGTATCAAACTTAATGCTTGCCTTTGTGCATTTAAGAATGCAGCAAATTTTGAAGACAGACTATGACGTGTTATTTGGTGGAAAACACGTCATCGTTTTTGGGGATCTTTTGCAACTTACTCCGGTTAAAGGACAACCAGTGTTTAATACTGTGACACATGAAGACACGAAGAAGTCATTGGGAAGCATCGGTAATACAAATATTTGGTCCTTCTTTGAGTACAAGGAACTTACAACTAATATGAGGCAAGCAAACGATGAAGAATATGGAAGTATTCTGAAAGATATCAGGATTGGACTACTCACAGAAGCTGGCAAAAAAGCATTACAGACTCGGCTGCTACATAATTTATTTCCAAAGGAAGAAATAGTTGCAGAGAAGATATACAAGAACATTGCAGAAAACAAAAGTGTCATCTGCTTAATGCCAACTCTACGTGAATGCTCAATATTCAATGAGGAGCTTTTGAAATTGGAAAAGGAAGAGATCATGAAATTGGAAGCAGTGGACAAAATTGAGGATGGAAGAATTACTGTCACAGTAACAGGCAAACTGAAAAATAAATTGGACTCACTAGAGAAGAACATCTCCAAAACAGCAGGATTAGAAAAAAATCTATATGTTTGCATGAACTGTAGAGTGTTTTTAAGGAGAAATTTGGATGTTGAAAAAGGCTTAGTAAATGGAGCGATGGGAAGAGTTGTGGGTTTTATTAATTATCAGAAAAAAGATGGAATTGAATGGTTAAAAATAAAATTTGATCAGATAGAGGAAGTTAAAGACATTTGTCGTTGTTCAGTTCGTTTCATGCTTGTGAAAGACTTATATGTACGTAGGAAGCAGTTTCCGTTTTCTCTAGCATATGCTGTAACTATTCACAAGTCTCAAGGATTGACTGTAGATTGTGCATTTGTGAACATTGGATCTAGTGTGTTCAAAGAAGGTATGGCATATGTTGCTTTGTCACGAGTCAAAACATTATCAGGTTTATTCATGATAGACTTCGATGACTCAAAAGTTAGTGCTGATACAAACTGTGTAAAGGAGTATAATAGATTAAGAAGAAGCTATGCTCCTCATTTAGGTCAGTATCCTGTGTTGGAGAAACGTGTAGTTTCTCGTAAAAGGAGAAATGAGAATATCTGTAATGAAGATGTAGAGAAGAGGAAAAAAAAGAGGAGTGATGTAATTGCAAGCAAAAAGAATAAGGAAAATGAAGAACAGGTTGTAGGATGTCATTTTGAAAATAGCTCTGGTGTCAACTGCTACGCAAATGTAGTGCTGAATGTTGCTTTTTATCTGGAAAGTTTGCAAGAGCAGATAATAATAAATCAGGGAAAAAGATTCTGTTCAGAGCTCAGTCTCCTTTTTCAAAAGCTGAGTAAAGATAAAACTCAAATAGAAAGTGCTACTGATATTAAAAAACTTTTAGATGTATGTTCAGGACGAACACAGTTTTCTCAAAATGAACAGCAAGATGCTCACGAATTTTTGATGTATTTTCTTCAGGTAGTGGAAGAAGAAGGAGTTCCCATTGACATTTTTTTTGGTCTCTCTTATAAATGGGAACATAGTTGTGATAATTGTTATAATATAAGTGGTTCTATTGTTGATAATGAAAGGTTTATTTATTTGACATTGCCAGAGAGTAAAACAGTCACTTTTGCAAACTTAGTTAAAGATGCTAATCATAGCATGAAATGTGGTGAGTGTAATTCTGACATGTTATCAACATTAATTTTAAGGGAATACGGACAGTATGTAATTTTAATGATGCAACGATGTAGAGCTGATGGATCAAAATTGGATACTTTAATAAAGAAGTTTACAGGACAGCAATTATCAATTTCAGGAAAAACTTTTGTAACTGTTGCAATAATTTTCCATGATGGACCTACTGTTACTTCTGGACATTACACAGTTTATCTAAAATGTGAAAAAGGATGGACACTGTGTAATGATTCCCAATTGATTTTCAAACAACGTTTGCCTTTTGATTTAGCAAATTCCTATCTAATCTTCCTGAAACCTAAATTTTAGAGAGACTTGGCAAGATCTGGACAAAATAATTTTACCATTTTACAGGATTACCATTGCAATTTTGTAGAAAAAAGATTTTTAAAATTATCATTTGGCCTAAAGGAAAGATAACCAATTGTAATGTGGACTTTTTAAATTTTTAATGCAATTTTGAAAAACCAATAATTTAGAGATTATCGGTAACTTCTGCACATTTTAAATTTTGGAATGTTATTGGACTGCCACTGGAAATTTTTTCAAAAATAATTTCAAAAATTACTATTTGGCCATGTGGAAAAGTAAGCAATTCTATTGTGGACTAAATAAATTATTCGAAAAATTTTCGTGAACCAAAATGTTACAGAGAATCGGTGAGATCTGGACAGATTAAACTTTAGAATTTTAATGGTTTTCCCTTGGAAATTTATTCCAGGGAAAGAATAAAAAATACTATTTGGCCTAAAGGAAATAAAATCAGATGTATTTTGGAGTTATTTGAGATATATTATTGTGAATGTACTTCTGAAACAAAAATATCAGACGGTATTTTAAAGAAAAAAGTATTGTTTTTAGATGACATTTTTTAAGAATAATATGCATTTCTGTAATGATAAGTTTAAGTGAGAAGAGATTCTGGGCTTTTTTAATACAATCTTTGAGATTGTTATTTTTTTTTGCCCGCTGTAAAATGATGAATGCAATTGCTTTCACAATTTATAGTGAAATGCAATATATTCTGAAAACAGCAAAAATAAGGCAAAAATATTTTTTGGGAAAAAATGTAAATATGTGTACTGTATTATAAAATGTTTTAAAAATATTAATACTTTTTTCTTTTTTTTCAGATCGATATAGAAAATTTTCGTAAACTACAACCATTTTAAAAACTATTTTTTAAAAAAACAAATGAATAAATATTTTTTTCAGTGAGTATGGTAAGTCAATAGTAATAATTGTAGTCTTTCAAGGACCTTGTAATGTGAAAAATGATTTTTAGTGTTTTTTTTAAAAAATAAAAAAAAGGTACGCTTACCGTACGCGTACGGTAAAAAAAAAAAAAAAAGTTTTTTAAAAAAAATGTAAAAAAAAGATGAAAGATAAGGTTGGCTCTTAAAAGAACCGTTGTGTTCATGCAGGGACAGAGGAAAGGAACCATGGGAAAATCATTCAAAGCTACAAATGTGCTGATCTATTTTGTTATTCACTAGGGAAACACTGGTCTCCCTATAACAAATTAGAGCTTTACAAAATGTGCAATGAATATCAACCTTCCGAAATCGAGGGTTCATTTCCAGAGGGCCAGCAAAAGGAGATTCTCCCCCCACAGATGAAGGGCTCACCTGACCTGCAGAAGAAGGAGTAAGCCCTGCAGGTGATGGTCCAGGCTGAGCTGCTGTGGATGTACTGGCTCGTCTTTCTGAAGAGTTACCTCCAAAAAGATGACCATGTGTCCTTCTGTGTACATCCTGGAGGTGTCTCTTCATGGTGTGATTCCCAAAGGAATACTTCCTGTTAGGATTACCTCTAGAAAGTACACGCTGACACAGCTTGCAAGTAACTAAGGGTGCATTCACCTTTTGCTGGCCTTCTGGAAAAGTAAAATAATCCCAAACATAAGAAGGTTTTACTTTCCTCGCTCTCTGCCTCAAGACAGTGCTGCTGGTGCTAGCCTCACTCTCAGAAGAGCTCTGCTGTTCTGCCATCGTATCCCAAAGACAAACCAGCTCCTTCTCCCAAGGGATCACAAGCAGAAATGAGGGGAATGGGTGTGGTGTAGGAGAGTTCTAGAACTGAAAGTAGTTTCAACCAATCAAAAGTTGTGTTTCAAGATCACATGACCTACCGTACGCTTACGGTACGCTTACGGTGCGCTTACGGCAAAAAGTACGCGTGCGCGTAAAAAAGACACGCGCTTGCGCACATGCGCATAACAGTCATTTCCCGGCACTTCCGCGTAACGTGCGCGTGTTGCGTAAGCGCGCACGCGTCCCGCGCGCAGTACGCGCGGCTACGCAAAGTGCGTAACTATACGCAAGCAGCGTAGATAGATTACGGACGTTGCGTAAACCGTACGCTTACCGTGAGCTTACGGTACGCGTACTATAAAAAAAAAAAAAAAAAAATCTGGAAATAAATTTTACATGTTTATTTTAAAAAAATATATATAAAAAAAATATTTAAGGATTTTAAAAATTAAAGCATAGTCTTTATAAAAGATAAGAAAATTAAAATAAAAATATGTTTGAAAAAAATGAAGAATATAAAAAAAAAATAGCATTTAAAAAACCTTGCAAATTCACTGAAAAAACCATGGGTTTCACACACGTTATAGTTAGGAATTAGCATTTAAAAAACCTTGCAAATTCACTGAAAAAACCATGGGTTTCACACACGTTATAGTTAGGAATTAGCATTTAAAAAACCTTAGAAATTCACTGAAAAAACCATAGGTTTCACACACGTTATAGTTAGGAATTAGCATTTAAAAAACCTTAGAAATTCAGTGAAAAAACCATAGGTTTCACACATGTTATAGTTAGCTGGACATTTTACTCGTAAAAAACCAATGAAATTGCCCCGTTATAGTTAGTTCAGCTAACTATAACTCGCGCGCCCGCAATGCACTGCTGATGACGTCACATATTACATCACTCATGACATGGTCAGTGACATCACTCATGACATCACTGATGACATCTCAAATGACATCACTGATGACATCACTGATGACATCATCTAGTGAATGTGTGTTATTCTGAAAATTAAATATGTTTTATATATGTATATCTCATGGTCGATGGAAGAATAAATGGGTATATAAGTGTCTAAATGGATGATTTGTTTTTGAAAAATTGATTATGTAACTGACTGATTAAGTGTATCATAGTGAATACATGGCTTAGTGAATAATGTTTAAATATGTAAATATCTGTATCAGTCTCTCACTTTGTGTATAAGTGGCTGCATGGGTTGGTGAGTAGCTACATGGGTGCCTATTTAGGTTATTAGTTGTTTTTTTGAGTATCAGTCTGAGTGTCTGCATGGTTCGGTGGGGGGTATTACGTAGTGCATCGGTGCATGAATGAGTGACTCACTGTTTGTATGTGTTGAACACAGCATGTGTGCAGGACTGTATGGGTGGATGAGTGTGTGTATGGGTGTGTTAGTGAGTGAATGACTGTCTCAATAGTGTCTTCAGGAGTAACTACATACGTTTTAAACTAGTATATGTGACTATTGGTGTATATATGTGAGTATATGTGAAAGTGAGAGATTGAAAGAGTTCCTGTATGAATAAGTATGTGTTTCTATAAGTGATTGTTTAAAAGACTAAGTATGTGTAAGTTTCCGTAGAAGTAAGTGTGGTGGTGTGTGTATAACTGTATATGCAAGTAAATGTATGTTTGATTCTTTATTAGCATGAGTGACTATGTGTGTGAGTAACTCTATGGATGAGTGGCATTGTGTAACAGGATGTATAGATGTATGAGTACATATGATGAGTGAGTACATGTATGAGTGACTGTATAGGACTGTTGGTGAATGAGTGGATGTGTATGTGGATCTTAGAATTACTGAAGAGGTTGTTGTAACTGGTATTGGTATGTCCATTGTTTTGAAATTTTTAGTCTCTATTTTTGAATGTGTGTATCAAAGCTTATATTAAGGTGAGAGGAGGTCTGCCACTCTATCACAAGGATGATGTCATCAGTGATGTCATCAGTGATGTCATTTGAGATGTCATCAGTGATGTCATGAGTGATGTCACTGACCATGTCATGAGTGATGTAATATGTGACGTCATCAGCAGTGCATTGCGGGCGCGCGAGTTATAGTTAGCTGAACTAACTATAACGGGGCAATTTCATTGGTTTTTTACGAGTAAAATGTCCAGCTAACTATAACATGTGTGAAACCTATGGTTTTTTCACTGAATTTCTAAGGTTTTTTAAATGCTAATTCCTAACTATAACGTGTGTGAAACCTATGGTTTTTTCAGTGAATATATATATATATATATATATATATATATATTCACTGAAAAAACCATAGGTTTCAGACATGTTATAGTTAGCGGAAATTTTACTGATAAAAAACCAATGAAATTCCCCCGTTATAGTTAGTGCAGGCAACTATAACTCACGCGACCGCAATCTTCTGCTGATGCTAATACTGTATTTAGACACTTATTTGCCCATGTCTTCTTCCATAAATTTTTAGCTATACATATATTAGAAATATTTTTTTTTCATAAAGACACATATGTCATCAGCAGAAGATTGCGGTCGCGTGAGTTATAGTTGCCTGCACTAACTATAACGGGGGAATTTCATTGGTTTTTTATCAGTAAAATTTCCGCTAACTATAACATGTCTGAAACCTATGGTTTTTTCAGTGAATATATATATATATATATATATCTCCAAATGAAAACTACTCCCAGCATTGAGGCGCCTCACACTTTGTGCTTGCATACCATTTATTGGAGCTTTCACAAGGATGGAAAAGCATGCACCCAAACAAGTACTTCAACCTTCCTTTTCCATACGTGTTTCGGGAGCGATCTCCCTTGATCCCTGGAACCGGCAGCATTGGGGTAAGGCAGCAGTGTTCACAGCGCAGCTGCGCTGATTTTAAATGTTTCCACCTAGTGGGAGTGAGCAGCAGGTGCACTTTTTGGTGCATAGTTTATACCATATACTATATCTAGTTTTCATTTTCAATCCTGCTCTCAGGACTATGTTCTATATAACACTGCGTCCACCTACCCTTTTCACGGGCATTACATTTTGCGATGGGGGGTGGAGGGTCAGGGGGTGTTTCTGCCAAGTGAGCCCGGAGTCACAGTCACAAACGTCCTCTTCTTCCTGAATAAAAGTGAGATTATGCTGCATACTTGTTCATATTTTAAGCAGTTCACACAGACACACATTTTAAAAACAATAAAGTTCCTAATACCCACCTTCTCTGAACAGTTAGCTTGCTGCCCATCCACCTCCTCCCTATCCTCTGTTGTCTGAATCCATGGACTAGCCTCCTCCCTCCTGCCATGCATGGTCTGATGTGCTGCCACTGCTCTCCATTTAGCGTAATGTACCAGTCCACTCCTCCTGCCCTCCATTGCCCAATTCTATGGCCCATCATTGACCTCCTGCTTAGCCTCTGTGCTTATCTTGCTGCCCCTATTCTCCTTCCCCCTGCCCTCCGATGTCTTTGTGCATGCCCCTGCTCCATCCTTTTTGCCCACCATGTTCCATGGACCTGCTACTCCTATCTACTCTGAGTGCTCTGTTGAGCTGCCACTCCCCTCCCACCTGCCTAGCATTGTCAGATGACTGTAACCTGTCCCTGCCACCTCCACCCTGCCTGTCCACATGCCATGCCCCTATCCCCTTCCTCCTGTCCTCCATGGTCCATTTTACTGCCACACCCTTCTGCCCTCCCTGGTCTGTTGTGCTGCAACTGCTCCTCCTGCCTGCTCCGCGTGGTCTGTTGTGACGCCCCTTCCCCTGAACTCGCTTGTCTGTACCCGGTTCCTGACCTTCCCTTCTATCCTCCATGGTCCTTTGTGCATGCCCCTGCACCCTCCTTCTTGCCCATCATAGCCATTGTGCTGCCACTAACCCTCCTGCTTGCCATGCATGGTCTTCTGTGCTGCCATGGCCCCTCCCACCTTCCCTGTGTGGTCAGCTAGCTGCCCCTGACCCCCTCCCACCTTCCCTCCATGGTCTGTGTGTATGCCATCATAGTCTCATTGTTGCTCTCCATGGTGTGTCTTGTTTCTAGTGCCCATCCGGCCTGACCTCTATGGTCATCTTGCTGCTCCTGCCCTGCCCCCTTGCCCCCAGCCCTCTGTTTCCATGTGCAGACCCCTATTCCCTCCCTCCTGGCTTGTCTGTTCCATTGTAATGTCCCTGATCCGTCCCTCCTGCCCTTTATGGTCTGTTATGCTGCAGCTTTCTCTCCTGTCTGTCCATTATGGTCAGCTAGCTAGCATTGCCTCTTTCCACCCTGTTCTCTGTTGTCCATGTGCATGGTCCTGTCCCCTCCCTATTGCTTTCTATGGATTGTTGTGCTGCACTCCCGTCCCGCATGCGCTGTGTGGTGTATTGTGCTGCTGCAAACCCTGATGCTTGCCCTGTAGGGTCAGTTTGGTGCACCTCTCCATGTCCCTCCTGTCCTCTGTTATCCGAGTCCATGGCCATACCCCAATTCCTCCTGCCTACCATGATCCAATGTACCATACTTGCGAACATTTTGAACTTGGTAAGAGGGAGATTTTGAAAAAAAAACTGGGGTATTGATTTTCCCCTTTGAGTTACATTGAAAAAGAGTAGATTGTAGACAGGAGACAGATCAAATAAAGCCCATTTGAGCTTAAAAACATTGGACGTTTCCTGGCTGAAACGGGTCTGTTGGCATGTATGGTAGTACTACCACTGCCTCTTCCTTCTGCCCACAATGGTCTATTATATTGCCACAGCCTCTCTTGCCAGTCCTGTATTGTTGGTTTGTTGCCCCTGCCCCCCTTTCCACTGCCCTCCATAGTCTGTTGTGCTGCCACTGCCCTTCCTGCCTGCCCAGTGTGGTCAAATTGTTGCCTCTGCACTCTCCTACCTGCCTTCAATTTTCAGAGTCCAAGCCCCTGGCCTCTGCCTCTCAACAGTATCCCAATGAACAACTAGATTGCTAACATTCTATATTTTTTACAAAAGTGTGGAACGCCTGACGTCATCTTGATATAATCAAAACTGTAATACCTAGAGTATTTCCTTTAGAAATTACATATATGAGAGGGTCTTATTTGCATCAAAATTATGGTTAGTGCGCTAAAAAACTAAAATGAGGACATATTTTCTGAGTTTTCAAATAGCGACAAAGAACTTTTAAACTATTTGTAATCTTTATGTTTTTTTATCCAGTTGAACACTTGATTAAATGTTGCACCTAGAGGAGAGGATGTGATGATACTTCCAGAGCTGCAGACTTTGCAACTGGGGAACCAGGTTGGAGTTTCTGCTTCAGCTCAACATTCTGTGATTCTGGTCAAATCACTTAATCTTCCCATGTCTACAACCAAAATGAATTTGATCTTGTGTGATGTAACCAATGCTCATGTAAAACACTCCAATACCTGACAAGTCTGCACTATATAAAACTGCAAATACACAAAAAATAAGTGTTTTGCACACTTCTGTCATTGGGCTACATGTGGGCTACATCTGGGTGATATTTGTGCTGCATTTGGGCTCTTTTGTCTCTGGTGGCCATCATGGGAGATTTATTTGTTATGAAGTTTCCTAATTTCCTCATTTACTGCAGTCTCCTCAGTAGGAAATGCTTTCAGTTTTTTTACTTTGATTCCATCAAGAAGGTATTCAGATATGTCACATATTTGCCATGAATTCTGAATGTTAGCACTCTAGTTGCTCATTAGATCACTGTAGTAAAGCTATTGCTCACCACGGAAGTCTGCTGCTGGTATTAAAAGTGCATGTTTCAGTTTGCATATCAGAATTTTTTTATGAAATAGAAGAGGATTTGAGAAGTCACTCAAAATGTGCCCTAATTTTTCTTTCTTCAGCAGAATCAATCATAATTTCTATGGCAAAATGAACCCCCTCATTTTGTTCCTTTGTAAATTAAATGTTTTAAGTGTTACCACTTTATTCCAATCAAGATGGCTTCAGGTGTGCCATACTTTTGTCATAAGTAAGACTGTTAGCGCTCTAGTTGTTCGTTAGAACACTCTGGGACATTCTGTCATTGGGCTATACTTGGCCTACATCTGGGTGATATTTGGGCTACATTTGGGCTCTTTTGTCTCTGGTGGCCATCTTGGGAGATTTATTTGTTATGAAGTTTCCTAATTTCCTCATTTACTGCAGTCTCCGCAGTAGGAAATACTTTCAGTTTTTTACTTTGGTTCCATCAAGAAGGCATTCAGATGTGTCACACATTGCCATAAATTCTGAATGTTAGCACTCTAGTTGCTCATTAGATCACTGTAGTAAAGCTACTGCTCACCAGGGAAGTCTGCTGCTGGTATTCAAAGTGCATGTTTCAGTCTGAATGTCAGAATTTTTTTATGAAATAGAAGAGGATTTGAGAAGTCAAAATGTGCCCTAATTTTTCTTTCTGCAGCACTAATCATGATTTCTATGGCAAAATGAACCCCCTCATTTTGTTCCTTTGTAAATTAAATGTTTTAAGTGTTACCACATTATTCGAATCAAGATGGCTTCAGGTGTGCCATACTTTTGTCATAAGTAAGACTGTTAGCGCTCTAGTTGTTCGTTAGAACACTCTGGGACAGTCTGTCATTGGGCTATACCTGGGCTACATCTGGGTGATATTTGGGCTACATTTGGGCTCTTTTGTCTCTGGTGGCCATTTTGGGAGACTTATTTGTTATGATGCTTCCTAATTTCCTCATTTACTACAGTCTCCTCAGTAGGAAATACTTTCAGTTTTTTATTTGATTCCATCAAGAAGGCATTCAGATGTGTCACACATTTGCCATAAATTCAGAATGTTAGCATTCTATTTGCTTATTAGATCACTGTAGTAAAGCTACTGCTCACCAGGGAAGTCTGCTGCTGGTATTGAAAGTGCATGTTTCAGTCTGCATGTCAGAATTTTTTTAGGAAATAGAAGAGGATTTGAGAAGTCACTCAAAATGTGCCCTAATTTTTCTTTCTGCAGCACTAATCCTACTTTCTATGGCAATATGAACCCCCTCATTTTGTTCCTTTTTAAATTAAATGTTATAAGAGATACCACTTTATTCCAACCAAGATGGCTTCAGGTGTGCCACACGTTTGTCATAAGTAGGACAGTTAGCGCTCTAGTTGTTCTTTAGAACACTCTGGTAAGCTGCAGTAAAACACAAAGGAATCAACTGACAGTCTCTGCCCTTGTTGGATGTTCATGTTTTACTGAGAATGTCAGACTTCATTATCACATGACTGAGAAAGATAATGTGAATTTACAGAAAATATGCTCTCAGTTTAGCTTATAGATCACCTTCCAAACCTCTGTGGGAAAAGCATGAGAAAATAGTTTTCTCTCAAACATGATTCATGATATCACAGCAGAAGGTTTTTTCACATGGTAAAATCACCTTTCCTAAAATGAGTATGGTACCATCAACAAATGATTTAAAATGTAACTAAAGCCTTAAAACCTTCTATTAACTGCAATGCTTTTTAATGAGGTGCTATCATGTATATTGGTCCCAAGATGGCTGCCAACACTTCTTGGATGAAGTGCTGACAGCCAATCAGATCTCACGATGAGAAGTGTGGTTAGGCTCCGCCCAGATATAAATGTGATTTTACTTTTGATTTTCTCAGGAACTACTGAACGGATTTACACCATTTAAGCAAAAGGCACGAGTCTGAACTGAGGACTACCTCTTTGCCAAATTTGGTGTAATTCCGTTAAGCACTTCGGGCTGTAGCTGCGTCAACAGGTCCTATGGGAAAATGCATTGGGAAAACGTGTTTTGGGACCCCCCTTTTTTCTTGGTCCCCGCTTGACGAATCACCGTGAAATTTTCAGGATAGGAGCGGACCGGAGCTGGCCAAAAGTTTGGAAACTTTTGCGAAGATTCATCAATCGACGCCAACGTTATACCAAATAGAATGTTGCGGATTTCCAATGGAAAATAGGTCCTAACTATAACTACCTACTGGCGACTGCCAGTAGGTAATATATATATATATTATTGTATATATATATATATCATATATATATCACAACCAAGGCCCCTCGAGTGGAAGAACCGGGCACACACACAGGCTTGCTTCTTACCAGCAGATTTATTAGGACGTCATAATGCATTTCGGAATAGTTCCTTCATCGGATGCCTTTCCCAAACAAACAGTGCTACCGGAGTCCAACGTTAAAATGATGCCTGCATTGCTCTGATAGGCGGAGAACACACGGTGGGCGTGGCAGGGATTCAAAAACACCTACGGTAAGTACCTTCCCCCATGTCGATAGTTTGTTCACCTTCCCGCCAATTGCACCTGTGTCTTAGAAATTACACTGCTGGTCCCACAAGCCCTCACCCTGCCATTTCTGTATCCTCGGGAAATCCCGGAGTGGAAAATCAGACCAGCTTTGATCCCAACAAGTGTTGCTGGATGTTCGAAGACAGCGGCGGTGCAGCAGCTTTCCAAACATTGAAAAACACCACAGTTGCCACTCTCTCTGCTGCACTGCTTGAGGGTGGGGTGCCCAAGGTGCATATCTATCTATATATATAGACCACGTTGTACTTAGTGACCGTATAGGTAACCGGGAACTGAAATTGAGAAGATTCATTATTGACCTCCAAACTACCACTCCTTATGGTCTTAACACAGAGGAAGAACTGGCATGTCATCTAGGATAGTTTATAGACTTTTGAATAACTGGGGACTCAGTAATCTTCAGAAACTTTCATTAACTTTGTTAGACTGTAATTAATGCCCATACAGGGCTCAATTGTGTGTTGTTATGACTTTACTTTAACTGCCTTAAAACAATATGGATTTCCTTGAAAAAATGCCATTACCGTATCAGAAATGATCGTATCTGCCATGAATATATTCTGTCTGTCTATATTTCTATTGATGAACTAAATACAAAATGTAAATATTATTTAGACTAAGCAACATGAAATTCAAATGTGATTATGTGGTAAAATTATTGTCCTCTTGTAACTTTACACGGACTGAATAATACTGATTAGTCTTTTTTCCATTTCCTTTGTTCATGGCCATTGAACCGGAACTAGAGCTAGTGATCCGGATATTTAATTAACTCGACTCAACTGCACTTTGTTAACACAAGTCGAATAAGGCGCGAACGTCGAAACGCGTCCTGCTGATCTCGGATATGAAATAAAATATCACTGAGAAACCTTGCTGTGTGCGGTCCTCTTCATTCGTCGAGTGAAGATTCAAGAGCTGAATATATATATATATATATATATATATTCACTGAAAAAACCATAGGTTTCACACATGTTATAGTTAGCTGGACATTTCCCTCGTAAAAAACCAATGAAATTCCCCCGTTATAGTTAGTGCAGGCAACTATAACTCACGCGACCGCAATCCTCTGCTGATGACGTCAGATATTACATCACTGATGACATATGTGTCTTTATGAAAAATAAATATTTGTAATATATGTATAGCTAAAGATACAGTATTAGCATCAACAGAGGATTGCGGTCGCGTGAGTTATAGATGCCTGCACTAACTATAACGGGGGAATTTCCTTGGTTTTTTACGAGGGAAATGTCCAGCTAACTATAACATGTGTGAAACCTATGGTTTTTTCAGTGAATTTGCAAGGTTTTTTAAATGCTAATTCCTAACTATACCGTGTGTGAAACCTATGGTTTTTTCAGTGAATTTGTACGGTTTTTTAAATGAAATTTTTTTTTTGAGATTTTTGGTAAACCTATGTATAAAATAATATATGTACTATATCCTGCATTATGGAATGGTTAATTTTTTTTTTTATGCATTTTTTTCCGTGCGCATACGGTAAGCTGACGCTACGCGCTCCGTACGTCATAAGTACGGTGCGCTTACGTGATACGATGCGCGTACGGTAAGCTGACGCTACGCGCTCCGTACGTCATAAGTACAGTGCGCTTACGTGATACGTACGTGACGTACGCGTACACGCATGCGCGTTGCGCGGAAGCAACGTCGCGGTTACGCAGGGGCGTGTAATGCGCATGCGCAAGTGCGTCTTACATACGTGCTCCGTAAGCGCTCCGTAAGCGTCACGTTTGCGCATGCGTACTTGTTTACGAGCGCGTACCGTAAGCTTACGGAGCGCGCACGGTAGGTCATGTGATCCACAAAGAACACTTTTCATTGGTTGAAACTACTTTCAGTTCCAGAAACTTCCCACACCACACCCATTCCCCTCATTACTGCTTGAGATCCCCTAGGAGAAGGAGCTGAATTGACATTGAGATACAATGGCAGAGCAGCAGACCTCTTCTGAGAGTGAGCCTAGCAGCACCATCATCAGACAGAGAAGGAGGAAACAAAAGGATTCTTTTGTGTGGGAGTATTTTACTTTTCCAGAGGGTCAGAAAAAGGTCAATGCTCCATTGGTCACTTGTACACTTTGTGACCGTGTTTTATCTAGAGGAGATCCAAGGAAGAAGTATTCCTTTGGAAATCACTCTATGAAGAGACACCTTAGGGATAGACATCCCAGGACCTTTGCTCGACATACTGGAGAAAACTCTTCAGTAAGTCACCTGAGCCCAACCTCAGAAGCTCAGCCGAGTACATCATCGGCAGCTAAGCTGAGCCCTTCCTCTGAGGTGGGAGCATCACCTTCTTCTGCTCCTCTGGACATTAACCCTCGATTTCGGAGGGTTTCAATGAGGTGTACAACGTGTTGTGGTCTTATTGTTTTTGGGGAGACCAGTGTTTCCCTTATTAACAATAAGATAGACCAGCACATTTGTAGACGCTCATAATATTCCCATTCTTTCTTTCCTCCATCCCTGTATTAACCCAACGGCTCTTTTAAGAGCCAACCTTACCTCACAATTTTTTTTTTTTTAAGCTTTCCTTTTTGATAATTTTTTTTTGCCGTGCGCGCACGGTACACGTAATAGTTACGCGAAGTTCGCGAAATTTTTCCTCGCGGAATTTCTCCGTTTACGCCGTGCGCGTAGGCTACGCGCATTCGGCGATTTTTCGAAAAAAAATTACAATTAATTTTTGCCCTTGGGGGTCCTTCTGGGACCGCCTGACAAAGGCTAGGGGGTCAGGAACTGTCCACTCTGCCCCCTTTTCACGTTCTCCACCTTTGTTTTTCACCCCCTCAGACTGCGAGAGACAAAATGGCGGCCGACACTTCCTGGTTTCGACCGATTCGAATGTTTACTGAGATCTAACAACCAATCAGAATCGTGCTCGTGCACGGCGGCGTGCGCATACGGTAAGCTTACGGTACGCGCTCGGAGCGCGCCCATAGATATATATATCGATTTAAATGGTATTTTCTCAGGAAATACTGAACAGATTTACATGAGACCTTCAAAAGGCACATCCCTGACCTGAGGGCTACCTCTCTGCCAAATTTCAAGTAATTCTGTTCAGCCGTTCGGGCTGTAGCGCGGACTAAAGGTCCTATGGAAAAATGCATGGGGAAAACGCGTTTTGGGACCCCCCCTTTTTCTCAGCCCCCACTTGACGAATCCCCCCGAGACTTTCAGGGTAGGAGCGGAACGGAGCGCCCCACCTATTTTGAGAATTTCGCGAGGATTCGTCAATCGGCGCCAAAGTTATTCCAAATAGAATGTTGCGGATTTCCTATGGAAACACGGTCCTAACTATAACTATCTACTGGCGACCGCCAGTAGATAATATATATATATATATATTAGTTGGGAGCTTGTTTATATTCAAAATGCTTTTTTCTTTTGCCAATATCTTTGGCGCTGTTTGACGAATCTTCGCGAAATTCTCAAAACTAATGGCCAACTCACTTCAGCTGCTGTGTTGAAAGTTTTGGGGTGATTGGTCAGGCAGCGCCGAGGAAAAGGGGGAGTCCCTATACCCCTTTTCTCCTTGTTAATTTCCATGGGCAACTTTAGATACGGCTACAGGCCGAACTGCTGAACGGAATGACACCAAATTTGGCGAAAAGATAGCTCTTGGTTCACAAAGCATTATTTTTATTAAATGGTGTAAATCTGTTCAGTAGATATACAAATATCCCTGCGGATCATCCGCAACCCTCCAGATCTCGAGCCTGCAATCTGATTGGCTGCCAACAGTTCCAACCAGGATGTTTTGCAGCCATCTGGTGACTCTGTTGAACCGAGTCACAAGAAAAAAGGTTGAAAAAGAATTTAAAAAACATGAAAAGGGGCAGGGTAGAAACACCCAGACCCCCTAGGCCTGCTCAGGGGGTCCCCAGGGCCCAAAAAAAACTTTTTCTTAAAACTTTTCAGTGGGAGTCACGCTGGGTGAGAGCATCCCACTGAAAATGACATGAGTGATCTCTTTTGAGATGTCATGAGTGATGTCACTGACCATGTCATGAGTGATGTAATATGTGACATCATCAGCAGTGCATTGAGGTGGAGCTAGTTTTAGTTAGCTCAGCTAACTATAACGGCTGATTTCTCTGGTTGTGTACGAGTGGAATGTCAGCCTAACTATAACGTTCCTCTAACCTGTGTTCTTTTACTCTGAATATATATGCACACACTATCCTGCTCCAACTTTGAAGAAGGCACTCACATGAAGATGTCAGAATAGGGCTTTCTTTATTGCCATAAGTCTCACTCGACCTCGCAAAGGCTTCTTGGAAGCCGAAACCCGTCTCTTGTTAGCTGCAAGGTCGAGTGAGACATATGGCAATAAAGAAAGCCCTATTCTGACATCTTCGTGTGCGTGCCTTCTTCAAACTTGGAGCAGGATGGTGTGTGCATTTCAATTACAGCGGTTGTGGTTCGACGCTGTTATTCGCAACACCAGTCGTTTGTGGCTCTACCCTTGGACCAAGTTCGTTTGGGAATATATATATATATATAACCAAGTCACCTGAAAAAAGGTGAAAAATTAAGAAAAGGGGGCAGGGTAGAAACACCCTGACCCCCTCGGCCTGATCAGGGGGTACCACGGGGACCCTGACGACCAAAAACAGCATTAAAAAAAAAACGAAGCATAGACTCCCACGCTTTGTTACAATGAGCCCCCGGGTGGGTCAAGTCCCGGGAGCAATGTGCATAATATATGCGGGGCCATGCAGGCCCCTACAGCCCCAGGGACCGCCACCTCTCCGGGGCTTAATTTTGAAATAAAAAATTGCGTGGGGGTAGTCCTGCCCCCACCATGCTGCCCCAGGAACCGCCACCTCCCGAGTGATAAGTATTAAATGCGGGGGACACATGCCCCCCCGCAGCTCCAAGGGACTGCCACCTCCCTAGAGCTTGTTTTAAAATTATAGTGTGGGGGGCTTGAGCCCCCCCCACTGCCCCGGGGACCAACAACTCCCCATTGCTGGTGAGGCGATGAGGTCCTCTTGTGTCCTGAGGACCTCAGGACTAAAATGGACCTCAACCCCGAGCAGCAGTGTGCCAGGAGGCGTGTTTGCCGAGTGGTGTAAAAAGGGGGCATATCCTCCGACCACGCTCAGCAATCCAGCTGTGTGGGGCTTACTAGAGATAACAGGAGGGCTAGGTGGCCCCCAGGAGGCAAGGGGACTTCAGCCCCCAACCAAGAGCGCACCAGGAGGTGTGCTTGCAAAGTGGTGGAGAAAGGGGGCGTTGCCTGTGTCCACCTCTCAGCAATTCCACTATCTGGGGCTTACTGGGGGTATCAGGTAGGCTAGTTGGCCCCTAAGGATCCCCAGCAGTGAAGGGGACTTTAATCCCCATCGAAGAGCGTGCCAGGGAATGCACCTCCTGGTACACGCGGGGTTGGGGGATGATGTTGACTTTACTCCAGGGGGACTTTGGGGGCCAAGAAGCCCTCCTGGTACCTCCTGTAAGTGCTACACAGCGGAATTCCTGAGCGCTGGTTGGAGGCCCAGCTCCAATTCTCCACCACTCTGCAAACGCGACTATCAGTTAAAGAAGCATTTTTAATGTAATAGGTCTCGCATTTGCAAGAGTTAGAGCTATTGACGTTGTAAATGTAAACGTTTTTTACTAATGTTTTTTGGAGTGGAGTGGATGTAGGTGTGTGTAGTGGAATTATGTGGTATGTTGTGCAGTGAAAATATATGGATATATAGTATGTGGTATTTAGTATATAGGAATTATGTAGAGTGTGATTATGTGTTATGGAGAGTGATTATGTGGTATGGTAGTCTGTGTTGTGGAGTGGTACCCTCAGGTTTAGTACTCCTCGTTTCCGTAGAAGCTAAACTATAAACTCAATGGGACAAAAAAAAGGAACCATTGTGGAGCACTTCTGGACCTAGTCAGAGGTATGAGCAGGGCCACTGGGATTATGCAACTGTTTGACTGCACGACTTTCGCACAGTTATACATTTTCTGCATTTGCCACATAATCCATCATCTACTGCATAATCTGCAGATTTGAACAAAAAAAATCCTTATTTCTAGCTCAAACGGCTCAAACGTTACCAATATTGCAGCGACAAGTGTTACAGCGTGATGGAAAGCCCTTTGCAAACCTAGAATGATCACCTGTTACTTATTGCTAAATGTGGGTGTTAAATTGGTACTAATGATGTGCAAACCACTCTTGCTTCTTTCTGCACCCCTCTTGCTTTTAACTGCATTTCTGTTGCTTCTTCCTGCACCTTTCTTTCTTTTCCTTCACGTCTCTTGCCTCTTTCTACACCATTGTTCCCTCTTTCTGCACCACTCCTGCCTGTTTCTGTACCTCTCGTGCCTTTTTCTCAATTTCTCTTGCCTATTTCTGCACCTCCGTTGCTTCTTTCTGCAATTCTCTCGCCTCTTTCTGCACCTCTCTTGCCTCCTTCTGCACCTCTTGCTTCTTTCTGTACCCCTCTTGCCGATTTCTGTGTCCTTCTTCCCTCTTTGTGCAACTCTCTTGCCTATTTCTGCACCTCTCTTTCCTCTTTCTGTACCCCTCTTGCCTTTGTGTACCTCTGTTACTTCTTTCTGCACTTCTTTTGCTTCTTTCTGCACCTCTCTTGCTTCTTTCTGGACCCTCATGCCTCTTTCTGCCCCTTCTTCCCTCTTTCTGCACCTCTCTTGCCTCGTTCTGCACCCCTGTTCCCTCTTTCTGCACACCTCCTGCCTGTTTCAGCACTTCTGTTGCTTCTTTTTGCACTTCTGTTGCATCTTTCTGCACCTTTCTTGCTTCTTTCTGCACCCCTGTTGCCTCTTTCAACACTCGTATTCCCTCTTTCTGTACCCCTCTTGTCTCTTTGTGCACCTCTCTTGCCTGTTTCTGCACCTCTCTTGCGTCTTTCTGCACCTCTCTTGCCTATTTCTGAACCTCTCTTGTGTCTTTCTGTACATCTCATACCTGTTTCTGCACCTCTGTTGCTTCTTTCTGCACTTCTCTTGCTTCTTTCTGCACTTCTGTTGGCTCTTTCTGCTCCTCTCTTGCCCCTTTCTGCACCTCACTTGCCTCTTTCTACACTTCACTTGCTTCTTTCTACACCTCTGTTGCTTCTTTCAGCAATCATCTTCCCTTTTTCTACACTTCTCTTGCCTGTTCCTGCACCTCTCTTGCCTCTTCCTGCACCTTTCTTCCCTCTTTCTGCACCTCACTTGCTTCTTTTTGCACCCCTCTTGCCTCTTTCTGTACCCCTTTTCTCTCTTTTTGTACCTCTCTTGCCTCTTTCTGCACCCTGTTCCCTATTTCTGAACCTCTCCCACCTGTTTTTGTACCTCTCATGCCTTTTTCTGCACTTCTCTTGCCTCTTTCTTCACCTCTGTTGCTTCTTTGTGCAACTCTCTTGCCTCTTTCTGTACTTCTCTTGCCTCCTTCTGGACCTCTGTTGCTTCTTTCTGCACTTCTCTTGCCTCTTTCTGCACCGTTCTTGCTTCTTTCTGTACCCCTCTTGCCTCTTTCTGTACAATTCTTCCCTCTTTGTGCAACTTTCTTGCCTCTTTCTGTACTTCCACCCCTCTTCCTTCTTTTCACACCTCTGTTGCTTCTTTCTGTACTTCTCCTGCTTCTTTCGGTACCCCAGGCCTCTTTCACACCCCTCTTCCCTCTTTCTGTCCCCCTCTTGCATCTTTCTACACCTCTGTTCCTTGTTTCTATACTTCTTTTGTTTCTTTCTGCATCTCTTGCTTCTTTCTGCACCCCTTTTGCCTATTTCTGCACCCCTCTTGCCTCTTTCTGTACCTCTGTTCCTTCGTTCTACACTTCATTTGTTTTTTTCTGCACCTCTCATGCTTCTTTCTGCAACCCCTTGCCTCTTTCTCTACCTCTCTTCCCTCTTTCTGCACATCTCTTGCCTGTTTCTGTAACTCTCTTGCCTCCTTCTGTACCTCTGTTGCTTCTTTCTGCACTTCTCTTGCCTCTTTCTGCACCTATCTTGTCTGTGCACAGCTATTGGCTCGTTCTACACTGCTCCTGCTTCTTTCTGCACCCCTTTTGCGCATTTCTACACCCCTTTTGCATCCTTCTACACCCCTCTTGCCTCCTTCTGCACCTCTGTTGGTTCTTTTTGCATTGCTCTTGCTTATTTCTGTACCTCTTTTGCCTGTTTCTGCAACTATCCTGCCTCTTTCCGCACTTCCCTTGTCTCATTCTGCACCTCTCTTGTTTCTTTCTGCTTTTCTCTTGTCTCTTTCTCCACCCCTCTTCTCTCTTTCTGCACCTCTGGCGCTTCTTTTTGTACCTCTCTTGCTTCTTTCTGTCCCCCTTGTGCCTCTTTCAAACCCCTCTTCCCTCTTCCTGCCCCCTCTTGCTTCTTTCTGCCACACTGTTCCTTGTTTCTGCACTTCTTTTGTTTCTTTCTGCATCTTTCGCAACTTTCTGTACCCCTTTTGCCTCTTTCTGTACCCCTCTTGCCTCTTTCTGCACCCATCTTGTCTGTGCACAGCTGTTGGCTCTTTCTACACTGCTCCTGCTTCTTTCTGCACCCCTTTTGTGCATTTCTACACCCCTTTTGCATCCTTCTACACCCCTCTTGCCTCCTTCTGCACCTCTGTTGGTTCTTTCTGAATTCCTCTTGCTTATTTCTGTACCTCTTTTGCCTGTTTCTGCAACTATCCTGCCTCTTTCCGCACTTCCCTTGTCTCATTCTGCACCTCTCTTGTTTCTTTCTGCTTTTCTCTTGTCTCTTTCTCCACCCCTCTTCTCTCTTTCTGCACCTCTGTCACTTCTTTTTGTACCTCTCTTGCTTCTTTCTGTCCCCCTTGTGCCTCTTTCAAACCCCTCTTCCCTCTTCCTGCCCCCTCTTGCTTCTTTCTGCCCCACTTTTCCTTGTTTCTGCACTTCTTTTGTTTCTTTCTGCATCTTTCGCTTCTTTCTGTACCCCTTTTGCCTCTTTCTGTACCCCTCTTGCCTCTTTCTGCACCTCTGTTCCTTCGTTCTCCACTTCATTTTTTCTTTCTGCAGCACTCTTGCTTCTTTCTGTACCCCCTTGCCTCTTTCTCTACCACTCTCCCTTCTTTCTGGACCTCTCTTGCCTGTTTCTACAACTCTCTTGCCTCTTTCTGCAGTTCTCTTGCCTCCTTCTGTACCTCTGTTGCCTCTTTCTGCACCCCTCTTGTCTGTTTGGACACCTCTGTTGGGACTTTCTGCACTGCTCTTGCTGCTTTCCGGGCACCTTTTGCACATTTCTGCATCCCTTTTGCCTCCTTCGACAACCCTCTTGCCTCCTTCTGCACCTCTGTTGGTTCTTTCTGCACTGCTCTTTCTTCTTTCTGTACCTCTTTTGCCTGTTGCTACAACTCTCTTGCCTCTTTCCGCACTTCCCTTGCATCATTCTGCACCTCTTTTGCTTTCTTCTTTTCTCTTGCTTTTTTCTGCATATTTCTTCCTGTTTATGCACTACTATTGCCTCTTTCTGTGCTTCTCCTGCTTCTTTCTGCACCTGTCTTCCTCTTCCTGCACCTCTCTTGTCTCTTTACATACCTTTCTTCCACTTTCTGCACCTCTCTAGCTTCTTTCTGCATCTCTCTTGGTACTTTCTGCACTCCTGTTGCCTCTTTGTGCACTTCTCTTGCATCTTTCTGTACATTTCTTGCTTCTTTCTGTACCCCATGCCTCTTTCACACCCCTTTTCTCTCTTTCTTTCTCTCTCTTGCTTCTTTCTACACTGCTGTTCCTTGTTTCTATACTTCTTTTGTTTCTTTCTGCATCTCTTGCTTCTTTCTGTACCCCTTTTGCCTCTTCCTGCACCCGCCTTGCCTCTTTCTGTACCTGTGTTCCTTCGTTCTGCACGTCATTTGTTTTTTTCTGCACCTCTCTTGCTTCTTTCTGTACCCCCTTGCCTCATTCTCTACCTCTCTTCCATCCTTCTGCACTTCTCCTGCCTGTTTCTGTCACTTCTTTTTGTACCTCTCTTGCTTCTTTCTGTCCCCCTTGTGCCTCTTTCAAACCCCTCTTCCCTCTTCCTGCCCCTCTTGCTTTTTTCTGCACCACTTTTCCTTGTTTCTGCACTTCTTTTGTTTCTTTCTGCATCTTTCGCTTCTTTCTGTACCCCTTTTGCCTCTTTCTGTACCCCTCTTGCCTCTTTCTGCACCTCTGTTCCTTCGTTCTCCACTTCATTTTTTCTTTCTGCAGCACTCTTGCTTCTTTCTGTACCCCCTTGCCTCTTTCTCTACCACTCTCCCTTCTTTCTGGACCTCTCTTGCCTGTTTCTACAACTCTCTTGCCTCTTTCTGCAGTTCTCTTGCCTCTTTCTGTACCTCTGTTGCCTCTTTCTGCACCCCTCTTGTCTGTTTGGACACCTCTGTTGGGACTTTCTGCACTGCTCTTGCTGCTTTCCGGGCACATTTTGCACATTTCTGCATCCCTTTTGCCTCATTTGACAACCCTCTTGCCTCCTTCTGCACCTCTGTTGGTTCTTTCTGCACTGCTCTTTCTTCTTTCTGTACCTCTTTTGCCTGTTGCTACAACTCTCTTGCCTCTTTCCGCACTTCCCTTGCATCATTTTGCACCTCTTTTGCTTTCTTCTGCACCCCCTTGCCTCATTCTCTACCTCTCTTCCATCCTTCTGCACTTCTCTTGCCTGTTTCTGTAACTCTCTTGCCTCCTTCTGCACCTCTGTTGCGTCTTTCTGCACTTCTCTTGCCTCTTTCTGCACTCATCTTGTCTGGGCACAGCTGCTGCCTCTTTCTGCACTGCTATTGCTTCTTTCTGCTCCCCATTTGTGCATTTCTGCACCCCTTTTGTATCCTTCTATACCCCTCTTGCCTCATTCTGCACCTCTGTTGGTTCTTTCTGCACTGCTCTTGCTTATTTCTGTACCTCTTTTGCCTGTTTCTGCAACTATCATGCCTCTTTCTGCACTTCCCTTGTCTCATTCTGCACCTCTGTTGTTTCTTTCTGCTTTTCTCTTGTCTCCTTCTCCACCCCTCTTCTCTCTTTCTGCACCTCTGTCGCTTCTTTCTGTACCTCTCTTGCTTCTTTCTGTCCCCCTTGTACCTCTTTCTGTCCCCTCTTGCTTCTTTCTGCACCTCTGTTCCTTGTTTCTGTACTTCTTTTGTTTCGTTCTGCATCTCTCGCTTCTTTCTGCCCCCCTTTTGCCTCTTTCTGAACCCCTCTTGCGTCTTTCTGCACCTCTGTTCCTTCGTTCTCCACTTCATTTTTTCTTTCTGCAGCACTCTTGCTTCTTTCTGCACCCCCTTCCCTCTTTCGCTACCACTCTCCCTTCTTTCTGGACCTCTCTTGCCTGTTTCTGCAACTCCCTTGCCTTTTTCTGTAGTTCTCTTGCCTCCTTCTGCACCTCTGTTGCTTCTTTCTGCACATCTTGCCTCTTTCTGCACCCCTCTTGTCTGTTTCGGCACCTCTGTTCGAACTTTCTGCACTGCTCTTGCTGCTTTCTGGACACCTTTTGCACATTTCTGCATCCCTTTTGCCTCCTTCGACAATCCTCTTGCCTCCTTCTGCACCTCTGTTGGTTCTTTCTGCAATGCTCTTTCTTCTTTCTGTACCTTTTGCCTGTTGCTACGACTCCCTTGCCTCTTTCCGCACTTCCCTTGCATCATTCTGCACCTCTGTTGCTTCTTTCTTCTTTTCTCTCGCTTGTCTCTGCATATTTCTTCCTGTTTATGCACTACTATTGCCTCTTTCTGTGCTTCTCTTGCTTCTTTCTGCACCTGTCTTCCTCTTTCTGAACGTCTCTTGTCTCTTTACATACCTTTCTTCCTCTTTCTGCACCTATCTAGCTTCTTTCTGCACCTCTCTTGGTTCTTTCTGCACTCCTGTTGCCTCTTTGTGCACTTTTCGTGCATCTTTCTGCACATTTCTTGCTTCTTTCTGTACCCCATGCCTTTTTCAAAAACCTCTTCCCTCTTTCTGTCTCCGTCTTGCTTCTTTCTACACCTCTGTTCCTTGTTTCTATACTTCTTTTGTTTCTTTCTGCATCTCTTGCTTCTTTCTGCACCCCTTTTGCCTCTTTCTGCACCCGTGTTGCCTCTTTCTGTACCTCTGTTCCTTCGTTCTGCACTTCATTTGTTTTTTCTGCACCTCTCTTGCTTCTTTCTGCACCCCTTGCCTCTTTCTATACCTTGATTCCCTCTTTCTGCACCTCTCTTGCCTGTTTCTGCAACTCTCTTGGCTCCTTCTGCACCTCTGTTGCTTCTTTCTGCACTTCACTTGCCTCTTTCTGCACCCATCTTGTCTGTGCACAGCTGTTGGATCTTTCTGCACTGCTCTTGCTTCTTTCTGCACCCCTTTTGTGCATTTCTACACCCCTTTTGCATCCTTCTACACCCCTCTTGATTCCTTCTGCGCCTCTGTTGGTTCTTTCTGCACTGCTCGTGCTTATTTCTGTACCTCTTTTGCCTGTTTCTGCAACTCTCTTGCCACTTTCCGTACTTCCCTTTTCTCATTCTGCACCTCTGTTGTTTCTTTCTGCTTTTCTATTGTCTCTTTCTCCACCCCTCTTCTCTTTTTCTGTACCTCTGTTGCTTCTTTCTGTACCTCTCTTGCTTCTTTCTGTCCCCCTCGTGCCTCTTTCACACCCTCTTCCCTCTTTCTGCCCCCCTCTTGCTTCTTTCTGCCCCTCTGTTCCTTGTTTCTGCACTTATTTTGGTTATTTCTGCATCTCTCACTTCTTTCTGCACCCCTTTTGCCTCTTTCTGCACCCCTCTTGCCTCTTTCTGCACCTCTGTTCCTTCGTTCCCCACTTCATTTTTTTCTTTCTGCAGCACTCTTGCTTCTTTCTGCACCCCCTTCCCTCTTTCTCTACCACTCTCCCTTCTTTCTGGACCTCTCTTGCCTGTTTCTGCAACTCTCTTGCCTCTTTCTGCAGTTCCCTTGCCTCCTTCTGTACCTCTGTTGTTTCTTTCTGCACTTCTCTTGCCTCTTTCTGCACCCCTCTTGTCTGTTTGGGCACCCCTGTTGGGACTTTCTGCACTGCTCTTGCTGCTTTCCGGACACCTTTTGCACATTTCTGCATCCCTTTCGCCTCCTTCGACAACTCTCTTGCCTTCTTCTGCACCCCTGTTGGTTCTTTCTGCACTGTTCTTTCTTCTTTCTGTACCTCTTTTACCTGTTGCTGCAACTCCCTTGCCTCTTTCCGCACTTCCCTTGCATCATTCTTCACCTCTGTTGCTTTTTTCTTCTTTTCTCTTGCTTGTTTCTGCATAGTTCTTTCTGTTTATGCACTACTATTTCTGTGCTTCTCTTACTTCTTTCTGCACCTGTCTTCCTCTTTCTGCACCTCTCTTGTCTCTTTACATACCTTTCTTACTCTTCCTGCACCTCTCTAGCTTCTTTCTGTACCTCTCTGGGTTCTTTCTGCACTCCTGTTGCCTCTTTGTGCACTTTTCTTGCATCTTTCTGCACATTTCTTGCTTCTTTTTGCACTTCTGTTGCCTCTTTCTGCACATTTCTTACTCTTTCTGCACCTGTCTTTATTTTCTGCACTTCTCTTACCTCTTTCTGTACTCAAATTGGAGGGGCACGCTCTCAAGTTTAAAGGTCTACGTGCTCTCAGTACGGAGGTATATGTCTACTTGTACCGGTATTCTTACATGTGTTATGCATCTGAAAGATGGTAGCTTAAAAAGCAGGTAGCTTCTTGTATAGGTGGTCAAATCTTCTCAGTTCTGCTCTGTCATTCGGTTGCACAGGCAGACATGTCTTATGTATATATGTGTTATAGAGCCCCTCAAATTTACTATTGAATACCCATGTACCCTGTATTGTGAGCAGAAAGAAATGCATACACCTTTTTGTATACAAATTTACAGAGTATGCTGTTTGAAACACATGTATTTAAGTATTTGCATGTTTCTTTTTATGCAACATGTCACTAGGTAAATGCAGACACACAAGCAAGCATAACTTCACAAACTTGGTGAGACTTACAACAGTGATATGGTAGGATAGCTGTTTTACATGTGGTAGGCCTAACATTCTGAGCAGTCGATGAATAGTGAACCTTGAAGAGAAAAGTAAGGGTTAAGACATCTTCGGAGAAGGATTAGTGATTAGGCTACTTTGTATGTGTTTGTGTAAAGGTACAGTCAAAGTAGGCCTTTTCCTGCACCTCTGTTGCTTCTTTCTGGACTTCTTTTGATTTTTTCTCCACCTTTCTTCCTCTTTCAGGACTTCTGTTGCCTCTTACTGCATTTTTCTTGCTTCTTTCTGCACCCGTCTTCCTCTTTCTGCACCTCTCTTCCCTCTTTTGGCACTTCTCTTGCTTCTTTCTGCACCTTTCTTCCTCTTTCTGTACATGTTCTACCTATGTAGGCATAGTTAGAAATTAGCATTTAAAAAAACCTTAGAAATTCACTGCAAATAACACAGGTTTCATGGATGTTATAGTTAGTAATTAACATTTACAAAACCATAGAAATTCACTGAAAAAAGCAGAGGTGTTAGGGATATTATAGTTAGGAGTTACCATTTAAAAAACCTTAGAAATTCACAGAAAAAACCACAGGTTTTAGGGACTTTATAGTTAGGCTTACATTTCACTCATACAAAACCAGAGAAATTTGGCCGTTATACTCGCACCCCCGCAATGCACTGCTGATGACATCACATATTACATCACTCATGATATGGTCAGTGACATCACTGATGGTATCTCAAATGACATCACTCATGATATCACTGAAAGGCAACTTGAGAGCATCAGGAGACTTTAAAGTCCCAGCATTTGATTTTAACTTGAAGAATGATTCTGTAGCAAGGAGGACAAACAATTTGGAGATTATTTAATCCCAGAACTAGGGTGATAAAAAATTCAGAATATTCTCAGACTACATTTTACTTAAGGCTCATAGAGAGAGCCCTAAATCTGATAGGCATATCCTAGAAACATATGGATGTCCCTTGACCTTGAGGAGCTAGGTCCCATGAGCATTGACTGACAACACATCACCATTTTCGATTTGAAGTTGTGGGAGATACCAAGTCTTTCTTCCTGAAGAAGGTGGTTGGATCATTTTAACCCACCAAAACGCGTTGCGCTGCTGCTACAAAAGCATTACATCAACTTTATCTTGGCCAAAAAAGAAATTGTACAAAATAGTGGTTTGACCAATGAATTTCTGTTTGATTAGTGCTAAAGAATGACAAAACATTAATGTCTATTATGCACTCCCATGTTCATTTGTTGTGATTTTTAATTGTGTGTATGACCTTTTGAGATGATTCTCCACTTTGGAAGTTCCTCTGTGTTGCAATAATTCATGTGTTTTTATCCTATGTACTTTTGTATATGGCTTTTTAACTGAATTTCACTAAATGAAACATTGGTATATTGGTTCTTGGTGAACGGTTGATATTCTCTGTTGGTATTGGTATGCTTGGATGAATGGTGTATGAGTCACTAGCAGTGTGTTCAAATATATACAAAGGAAATAGTTTTTTTGAATATCTGTCAAATTGGCGTCCTGTCCCTTTGGTTAAGGAGGACCCTTCTCTTGTTGTTTGAGATTCCCTTGTACAAAACAGTGAAATTCAGCAGTTATAGCTAGCTGAGCTAATTATAACTTGGGCCCCATGAATGCACTGCTTAGGATCTCACATATTAAATCACTCATGATATGGTCCATGACATCGATGATGACATCTCAAATGACTTCACTCATGACATCACTGATGACATCATCCAGTGACTGTGAATGTTTACCAGGGTGTATTGATAAGTCAGTAGTATATGAGTGCCTGTATGGATGATTCAGTGGGTGCGTAACATTGTATAAGTGAGTGATTAGGTGTCTCAGTGAATGTATGGGTGAGTGACTAGGTAGTCTGAATGTATCCGTTGGCCAGTTGGTGTCTACGTGACTGTATGGGTTGGTGAGTAGGTACATGAATGTCTGTATGGGTGATTCATTGGGTGCCTGGGTGTAAGAATGTCTGTGTGGGTGGATGAGGGTGTGTGTGACAATCTACATGAATTAGTGAGTGGGTGAATCAGTGGCTGTATGGGTTAGTGAGTATGTCTGTGAGGAGTTGTATGGGTGACTGAATCTATATGCTTGTGTTGGTGAGTGAATGGATGTGTCAGTGGTATATGGGTGAGTAACTGCGTTTGTGAAAGGCAGTATATGTGAGTGTTGAAGTATATGATGGACTGTATGTGTGAGTATGATTGTGAGGGTGGCTGTATGGGTGAGTGAGTATTTGTTAGTATCTGAGTGGATATGAGTGGATATATCAGTGGCTGTATTAGTGAGGGAGTTGGTATATGAATAGCTGTATGTGTGTATGAGTGGATATGTGTGTAGATCTATGAATCAGTGAGTGGATGTGTAAGTACTGGTATGGGTGTGTCAATGGTTTTGAGAATGGTGATCTGGAAGTTGGAGCGAGTGTATTGGGGTGTGAGTGGGTGCATCAGAGATTCAATATTGGACACATAACTTGTGTCACAATCACACCCATTTTCAAACATTGGGTCAGAGTATCTCCACCCTGACCCCTTAAGTTAGCTTTCCCAAAAATGTTCAGCCCCACCAGTAGACAGTTGTAGTTAGGACCTAGTTTCCACAGGAAAAGCATTTTTGGACTTGGCTATAGCTTTCGGGTCGTGTGACCAATCTTCATGAAATTTTCAGAAACATATGTCAAAGCAGGTTCTGGTTGTCATGGAAAATTTGGAGTGATTTGTGCAGTGGGGACCGAGAAATAGGGGTATGAAAAGAAAGTGCATTTATAATGTTAATTCCCATAGGAACACGTTGTCAAACCTACAGCATGAATCACTAGACGGAATTACACCAAATCTGGCAGAAAGGTAGATGTTGTTATTCAGATTGTGCTGCGGTTTCACGATTAATCACGAATGCGCGCGCCAACAGGAATGCTTTGCTTGGGTGGAAACAACCTAAACAGAAAGTTGCAGCTATAATTTTATTGTTTGGGAACGGTCTCCAGGGCTGAAAATGTGTGTGAAAGCTAACATAAGGGTCTGACTGGAGATACTCTGAGCCCATTTTGAGAAATAGATGTGTAAGTGACGCAAGTTATGTGTCCAAAATGGATTTTTTTAATCGTGCATGATATTTGTGATGACGAGGCGACCGCCAGCACGGATCCCCATGTACCATCGCGGGGATGTCGTGAAGATTGAAGGAAATATAAAAAATATATTTGTACACACTCGCCGGTCACTGTCACACACTCATGTATGCACTCACAAACTCATACACTTACGCATCCAGTCACATACTCACTCAGATACTGATGCACTCACTCACATACCCATTCAGGTACATATGCACCCACTTACATACTCACTTGGAGAGCCACGCACCCATGTACAGACCCACTCAGAGACTCATGTAGCTACTTAGAGACTCAGTCACAATTCATGCGTACATTCTCATACCTACTTAGACTCTTACACCCACTCACAGACCCATTAGTCACTTACACACTCAGTCACAGATCCTCTCAGAGATGTATGCACTCAGTCATTCACTTACTCATAGACTGAGAAACTCAGACACCAACTCACAAACTCAATCAGATATAAACACACCCACTCAATCACCCAGTCAAGGCTTATGCATTTACTCTCAGACCCATCCAGACACTCGCCCTTCCAGTCACAGACCAACTCAGACATTCATGCATGTACCCATTGACTCACCTACTCAGTGACTTATGCTCTCATTCACAGACACATTGAGACACTAATACATCCACTCACAGATCCACTCAGGTCCTCATACATCCACGCATTTACCCACTCAGACTCTCACACACCCATACAGTCACTCACACAGCCACTCAGAGACCCACTCAGAGACTTATGCTCCCAGTTAGTTATATACTTAGGAACTCATGAATGCATGCACAGTTGTACTCTCAGACCCACACACCCACTGACAGAACCACTCAAATACTTATGCTGCAAGTCATAGACCCACTGAGAGATGTATGCACTCACTCACAGATCCACTCAGACACTCATGTACCCACTCACTGACCCATTCAGACACCCCCTTAGACCTCCATGTATCCACTCACAGATCCAGTCAGACAGTCATATACTTACTTACAAATGTAAAAAGGCACTCATGCCCCAACTCACAGATTGAGTAAGAGACTTACACAAATCAGAGACCCATTGTGACACTGATGCACCCACTCATAGATGCACTGAGGCAGTCACGCAGTTCATTACAGAAGCATTGATAGACTGATGCACCATCTTAAAGATTCACTCAAATACTTATACAGTGAATGAGAGACTTACTGATACAGTGATGCAGATTACACTGAAAAAGATATGCACTGTGTTATAGAGATAATAAGGGAGTTGTACATGCTATTATACCGTCATTTAGATAGTAATGTGTTAGTCTGTTGGTTATAAACCCCTTATAAGTTTTGAATGTGGTGGTGGCTATTGAATTTCTGCATTTGTTTTGTCATTTCGCAACGTTTTCGTAGTGATCAGGGCTACCGCGTAAACAGAAAATTGGTTACAGTGATTGTTTTTATACAAACTCCCTACAAAAATATGACTTTAAACAGCGTAGTAATAAACCTCTAGTTTCTAAAATACTGTCAAATGTGTGCATATATGTGTTTTACACCTCTTAAAAAAGGCGCGATGATCACAGTTACCAGAGGCATTGAGACTCTCGGCGTCATCGGGAAAACAGAAAGTAGGGTTCAAAAACAGTTTAAAAAAAGTTACTACAAATATATCTGTACAAACATGTTCTTTAAGTTAGTAGTTAGTGTTTTGTAATAGTTAAAATGAATTTTTTAAGTTATAATATTTTAATGTGGTGGTGGTCATTGATTGTTTGTGTTTGTTTTGCGATTTCGCAAATTAAATGTTTTAAAAAAAAATCAATTAACAAGTAAATGAACAACATTCTGGGCTCTTGAGTGGCTCTGACAAGAGCCTCTCTGTTGAAAGTGTGTATAAGACAGCTATATATAAGACTGTATGCAAAGTTTCAGGTTGCCTAGGAAGACCCTCTTCGTCTGTAAAGTGAACTCCATCACCTCTATATATTCCGTATGTGGATCATACAATGTAATATGTATAAATATGTGTTATACACTTTATCAAAAACACATGTTAATCGCGGTTACCCATGTCATCGCGACTTTCGGCATCGCCGCAATCACGCTAAACACCAAGTAAAAGGCTTTTCATTGAAAAAATTCTTCCAAAAGTTAGGTTGAAAGAGTATGTCTAAGTATGTGTTCCCTAGTTTTAAAAAACATGCGCACTTCGTGACTACTAACAACGAAGCTGTCGACAGAGTCACTGTGAATATATAAAACACCACATTGAAGAGGTTTTTTTCACAAAACCATCATACAAACTCAAATATAAACTCTACATTACTAAACAACTATCGTGTCCCAGACTAGTGCAAAGCGACTGTAGTTGCCCTGACGAAATCGCTACAAATACCTCTGGCGATGAAGCATGTTGGCACAGCACAATGGTATGCATATTAAGCAACCTTTTTAAACTTTGAATTGGGTGCACATCTAAGGAGGAATAAAGTTTGACCTATAGAAGGTGCATCTTCTTCATTTTTTACTTTCACAATTCAGTCGCATCTTGATATGTGATTTTCTCACCACTTACCTTCACATTTTGGGTTTATCTTTGTGGACACTTTATTTATTTATTTTTTGGGCAAGATGACAACCGATGATGATAAAAGTGGGCAGAGCTGGTGAGTACCAATCAGCAAGCTCAATTGGTGTTGCGCACGTGAGGTGTCATCTTGCTTCTTTCACATTTTTTCATAGGATTGTAAAAACACCCGGTGTATTTGACGTGTGAGTTCTTACACTGAGAGGTCCATTAGGGGGATTGCCGGAAGTAAAATTCTTGACTTAGTTTTTATAAATTATAAATTGAAGGTGGATGGCTGTTGGTGACTACCTCAAATTTAGAAAAGTGGGGAGTACAAAACACCTAAAGTGATGGGGTTTGAACCACAGTCCATGGTGATTATACCTTCAGAGACCCAGGCCTGTGTAGATGATTATCAATTGAGAGGAGGGCGACCTTGAGTTATACACCCTGTCCAAGCAGGAACTACAATCCTGATCAGGGTAAGTCAGAAACACACCATAAATTACCCTGTGCTCACCCTCTGGTAGCTTGGCAACATAAGAGGTATTGTGTAAAGTATTGTTGCAACACTTCGAACAGTAACACAACACCACAAAGATTCTTCACACCAGTGTAGAAAATTATCTTATAATTTTGTGAACAAAACAAGACCAATATCCAATAAAATCCAATAAGCATAACAGGAGGTATGAATTTTTAAAGAATAAATGAAAATGTGCTTAAAAGCTTAAAGCGCAAACATATCTGGTCGTGCTTGACAACTCTAGACAGGGGTTAATCGATGAAGCACAGGTCAGATACAGGGACCAGCCTTGGCCCGCAAAAAAGTACTTGGGATGCTTTGGCGGCAGAGTCGACATTAGAGAAGCAAAGAGGCGATGCATTGGTGTTGAACCGCTGGATTGAAAGCGATGCATCGTCATCGAGCTGTGCAAATTGAAGATGTGTCATCGTTGAACCCCAGGATGTAGGCGATGCGGCATGAACTGGAGGTGATGCACTGCAAAGTCATTGTTGTGAGGTCAGCTGTCCATTCAGTGGCAGTGAAGCATCGGTGTAGATGGAGATGCGCCAGTTCCAATTGGTGCAACTTTGTCGATGTTTGGCAGTTGCAGCACTTCATACCCATTTCCAGGGGCCCAGCACTGGATTGGAACCACTTAGCAGTGCAAAACATGCATCAAGCAAAGTCCAGGTGCTGTTGCAGGTTGATGAGAAGTCTTTGATGCCCCTGAAACTTAAAACAGGGGGCAAGCCAGAATGCCCTTGGAGTCACTCTACGTTCAAGTGAGAAGGGGTCAAGTCCTTCCTCAGTGGGGCAGATGGTAGCAGGCAACAGTGCAGCACAGCAGAAAAGAAGTTCTTTCAGAGCAGCAGTCCAGCAGAGTTGCAGTCCTTGTAGCGGCACAGCAGTGCTTCCTCCTGGCAGAGTTCTTCACAGGGCCAGTAGTGTTCAATTTGGTGGGGTCAGAGAACCAGTACTTATACCCAGGTGAGCTTTTAAAGTGAGGGTGAATTTAAAGAAGTGCTTGGAAGTGCACAGAGGTTCTCTCTCCCAGCTCTGGCTCCAGACTCCCTCCAGGTGGTATGCAGCCCTTTGTGTAGGGACAGGACACAGCCTATTCAGGTGTGCGTGATAGCTCCCTCTTCCCATCCTGCCCAGGATGGCTCCCTTGGCGTGTGGCTGTCTAGAGGGAATGTGTAAAGTTCACCTGTCAACCACCCCAGACGTGTGTTGGAGACAGGCTGCAGGCACACAGAACTGAAAAGACCATCTTTCAAAAAGTGGCATATTTAAAAGGGTAGTGATAATTTCATCTTTACCAGTAAAGAGCATTTATCATTCCAATTCCAATGATATGAAACATGACAAATCTACTCCTTCTCAATCAGCAATTCCAGCATATGTGTAATAAGAAATTCCCAATGTTAACCTATGAGAGGGAAGGCCTGTCAGGAGTGAAAAATGAATGTGGATGTCTTTTACTAGCAGGACATGCAGAACTTAAAAGTAAATGTCCTACCTTTTGATTACACAGCACACTGCCATATGGGCTACCTAGGGCCCACCATAGGGGTGACATATGTAATCAAAGGGGAGTTTAAGGATTTGCAAGGGGTTTTAACTGCCAAGTCGACATGGCCGTGTAAACTATGAACACAGGCTCTGCAGTGGCTGGTCTAAAACATGTTTAAAGTGCTACTTCTGTAGGTGGCACAATCAGTGCTGCAGGCCCACTGTCATGCACTCACCTGGTCGCAACTGTAGAGATGTCACTTGAAGCCGATGCTGGACCTCTTATCCCTCCCAGAACCATAAAAGATCAAGAAACGAAACGTCTTAGATCATAAACGGACCCCGGAGGGAAGGGGAGTTGGGATGAAATAAGAAAAGAGAGACTTGCTGTACTGGATCTTCTCGGCCGCTGTGCAATACTGCGTAATAGGATTTGTCACTTCTGGGACTTTCTGCGTTTGCAAGGTTGATGTGCACTGGACTAGAACCTCTGGTTTTGTGATGGTGTAATGCAATGGAAATAACTAGAAAAGGCAGTTACCATCAGTACACTTACAGGTCTCTACACACAATGACCATGTATTAACTTCAGTGACACGCTTATAGTCAGTCAGTCAAATTCCTTTATTCGATAAATCAATATCATAAAAGACATTTATACAATCATAAACAATCACAGTTAATTTCATAAATATGAATAAAAACTTGATATAAATTCATATTGTGCTTATCATGAACTATATGGCCCAATCTAACACAAACATAAATAAGTATGATCTAAAAACCACTACCATAAAATTATGCGTCAAAAACATCTTTAAAATACAAGAAATATTTTAATTAAAACCACTTAAATCCGGCGGTGTGATATCTATTTTTTTTCTAACACGAATAGCAGCAACCAGAAAGCTAGCAACATGAAACATTATTCGTGTGGAATTTAGTTGCTGTAGGTACACAAGTGCTGGCCTAACCTGTGTAAATCCCGCCTCCCTCAAAATTGGGAGCAAAAACTTCCTTCTACAATCATTATAAAAGTTACAGAACATAAAAAAGTGAAGGGTATCCTGTCTTGAAAAATTATCACATTTACAGGGGTCAGCACGTTCCATAGTGCACCATGTTCAGAAAAAACCCAGAGAGAAATGTACCAGGTTAAACCTAAATCTGGTTAAAAGATACCGGTGGTATGGGACATTCACAGTGGTCAAGTATGGCTCAGGGCCCGGACAGGTAACCAAGGCATAATTAGCTCTTACTTTTGTTTTTTTTCAATTCTGTCTCCTCTCGCTCTAGGGATAACAAAGCCAATAGGGCATTTCTTGTCAGTGCAAGGTCCTTTCTCATTATAATTTCAGGTGAAGAGAAAAGGGCCTCGCGCCCTATTTTTTGGAAACCAGATTTTATGTAAGCCAGCCATGGAATTTTATTAGCGTTGTCCAACTTTAGGCAGTTTTTCAGTATTGTATGGTTTAGGGTAATTTCTTCGTTCAACCATATCTTTAGCCAATATATCAAAGGTGCAATTTTGATTTGATCAGTAACAAATCCGACCCCCACTTCTGTGTGTGTAGAAAAAGTGGGGGTGGACTGAGGAACAGAGAGAACATCTCTCAAAAACTTGTTCTCTATTAGCTGAATTTTGTTGTGTTTGGTATAACCCCATATTTGACAACCATACGTTGCAACAGTCAGACATTTTGCTTTATAAACCTTTAAGAGGGCTTCGACTGGTCTGGCCCCCCAACCTTTTGATAAACCCCCTAAGCCCTGAGACTGTCCTTGCAAACGCCACACTTCGACTGTTATTTTGTGCGTTCCAAGTTCCCTTTTCATCAAAGACAACCCCCAAATAGGGGAATGTTGATACCCTGCAAATCCCTTCCCCACTACTGAAAAAGGTTTTAACCTTGGGTTTCCGCTTTCCCCTCCCTGCAATCAGAACCTGGGATTTTTTTGCATTTATTTTTAAGTCCAGGTTCTCCATAAAATTTCCAAAGGCATCCAACAACTTTTGTAGTCCTACCCCAGTACGAGCCAGGAGGACAGCATCATCCGCGTAGAGGAGAACCGGTAAAACCAGTTCCCCTATACGCGGAATATCCAAATATGCCTCTCCCAATTGGGATTCAAGAGCATTTATATATAATGTAAACAGCAGGGGGGCCAGAATGCATCCCTGTCTGACACCCCTTTCTGACCTAAAGTGTCTAGAGCATCGCCCCTCAGTGTTAACTCTAATTTTAGCCGAGAGGTCCGAGTGTAGGTCTGCTAGAAAGTGTACAAGGAATACTTCAAGTTCCATGTCTAAAAGAATATTCCAAAGCTTTGATCTATTTACAAGATCAAAAGCAGAGGAGAGGTCCATGAACCCCATATATAGAGACCCCTCCTTGGCCACCGTATATTTACTTATTAAAAGATGCAAATTCAGGCACTGATCGATAGTGCTCCGCTTTGGTCTAAAACCATATTGGGCATTGGACAGTGCCCCTCTCTCCTACAGCCATTCACTCAGTCTATGCAGGACCACCCTACCTAGTATTTTTACTGATGAGTCAATTAAAGAGATAGGTCTATAACAAGAGGGATCCTGTCTAGCACCTTTTTTAAATACCGGGATAATAATTGAGGTGGCCCATGATGCTGGAAAACTATCTTGCCCAATCATGTTGAAAACGTTAGTTAAAATTTTTGACCAAAAATATGGGTCAGCTCTGAACAAATCCGCGGGGACCCAGTCCGGTCCAGGAGCTTTATTTTTTGACATTTTCCCTATAGCCCTTTCGACTTCAGAGACCTGAAAATTCAGGGGGGACAGGACGCTTTTGGGCAAATTAAGTAAAACACATTTGCCATCTGCAGGGAGACTGTATATCTTTTCGAAGTGGGCTATCCAAACCTCGTCCATAATATTACAGTCCAAAGGGTGATTTTCATCGTCATTAGTAAACAGAAGCTGGTTTATAGTTGCCCAAAATTTCCCACTGTCTTTCAGTACTTCAGTTGACAAAAGTTTTGTCCAGGCTTCATCCCTCAACTTCTGTTTTCTTTCGGTTAGGGCCTGTTTGTATGCTAACCTACAAGTGGCTATACGTTCCCTGTCCCTAGGGGTAATCTTCAGGGCCTTCAAAAGGGCAGCATGGGACTGTGAGCATTTTTTATTAAACCATCTTTTACCAATCTGGGGTTTTTGGTTCCCTTTAACTAGTAAACTATGGTTTATTTGTACACAAATACTATTAAAAGCATTAATAATGTCAGGGCCTTGAGCCTCAGTATCTAAACAGATATTAAACTCTACCTCGGCTTTAGATAGGATTTCAGATAAAAAAGTCTCTGGAACCACTTTTGTCCATTTCAATTTTCTCCCCTGGTCCGTTAAGGTAACCTCTTTCACTACCTTTTGTAAAGTGTGCCTAAAGGATAATAATCGATCCCCCGGAATCAATTCCAGAATCACCGGGTTGTGATCACTAAAAATAGAAACCTCCGTAAAATATCGTACAACTTGAGCTAACATTAAAGAACTCAAAAATACATAATCAATGATTGTACCTTTGTCTTTCCCCTTAAAAGTTGGGATCCTGTTTTCAACCTCCCCACAAGCTGACTCATAAAGGTTCCAATCTGCTAAGAGGAGTTCCAATTTCTCACCCTGTCTTGTATGTTCAAAATGAGGAAATGCCGAAAATGGTGGACCCTCATGGGCATTTCCCCCGCACAATTTATCACAGGGGTGATTATTTAAGTCCCCCATCAGAAGAATCTCAAAAGAATTTGACTTTGAACTACAAGTTAAAAGAAACTGTTCTAACAAATCCAGATTATTGTCTGTTTCCATGGAATTATAGAAATTAATAAATAGTACTTTATTTGTATCAAACACTGAAAGTTCCACAACTAAACAGTTTTGGCATCCTGCTTCAAGCTGCATGAGAGAGCCCTTTATCTCTAAGGAGAACAAAGTAATCAATCCTCCCTTCGCTCTCCCTGCAGCACCTTGTTTGGCTGAAATATAGAAGTGACAATAATCATCCAGAGAAAAACATTTTTGGGTATCCCAAGTCTCTTGAAGGGATATTATATCAAAAGTTTTTAAAAACCCCTGACAACTTGTGTCACCCATTTTTGCCCTTATACCCGCTACATTCCAGCTCATAATTTTACAGGAAGGAGCTGGGGAACCTTCTGGGCACTCTTTCTCCCCAGAGTGGCGTTCCAAACACCTAAGGTTCCCCTGGGTTGATTCAGCCATTCTAACGTGAGGAACTATCACTGGATCAGTGGGCAGAGGATGAGAATACATTTTTCCCTGTGGATAACCAGAGGGAGCAGAGTCCAATAGTAAAAAATATAAATCATTACAATCTGCTGATGGTGAAAAAGTATCCGTATTTGGTCGTTCACCGCCAGTTTCTGTAAGGCCCCCCAACGGACAACTATCGGGAGTTTTTCCCCTTCTGGTAATGCTACCTTGGCCATTTTTATCAGTGCAATCAAGGCCTATACTGTGTTGGGCCAGTCAATCCACCCCTTCCATGTTGCTCAGGGGTCCAAAGCGATTGTACAAAGGGAGATTAAAATCCGGTCTAGGTGGGCCTGAATGGCCCCTATAAACCCTTTCCCACCGTGCTGGCTGGGTATCGGGGGTGATGGGATAGAAATACTGCAAATCAAGAGTGAGTATTCCTCTGGACCACTGGGTATTAAAATGGTAACATATATGCCTCAATACTCTGGGGTCCCTAAAATTTATAATGATACAATCACCCTCCAGATCCTTGGATTTGGTACCCAACCAACTCACCCTTCGCACAAACAGGATTTCAGCACGCAGGTTGGGAGGGAGAGGCCTATTTCCGTTGAGCCAATGTATGACCTTATTCTTCAGCTCTCTAAAAGACTCTGGTGCCGATCACGATCCGGTAAAAAATGTCCCCGTACGACTCGTATCGGGTCTTATTACCGTACGAATCGTACAAGTGCCGTACGAACTGGCAATCACGATTCGCATGGTAAAAAGTCCATACGAACCGCACTGGGAATATTTCCCCACACGTCCTCGGGTCGGAAAATGTGTCCGACACATCCTCGTACGATTCACCGTACAAACGTGAAAGGTGAAGTCCGACCGGGGAATCACGATCCATCCCGGGCGTCCGAATGTACAACCGTATGGTGAAAAGACCGTCCGCACCGAACTCCCATAACAACCATGGAGACGTCCAAACAGGTGCCCGGTACGTGCCGTACCCCCCCCAGCCCCCGTAGGTACGCGCCGACCCCCCCCCAGCCCCCGTAGGTACGCGCCGACCCCCCCCCAGCCCCCGTAGGTACGCGCCGACCCCCCCCCAGCCCCCGTAGGTACGCGCCCACCCCCCCCAGCCCCCGTAGGTACGCGCCGACCCCCCCTGTGTGTACACCCGTGTACGGTGCGTATCCCCCCGTGTACGTTCGAGTCGAACCCCCCCGTGTACGTTCGAGTGGAACCCCCCCGTGTACGTTCGAGTCGAACCCCCCCGTGTACGTTCGAGTCGAACCCCCCCGTGTACGTTCGAGTCGTACCCCCACCCGTGTATGTACGGTGCGTACCCCCAGCGCGTAGCGCTGGGGGTACGCACCGTACATACACGGGTGGGGGTACGACTCGAACGTACACGGGGGGGTTCGACTCGAACGTACACGGGGGGGTACGCACCATACATACACGGGTGGGGGTATGACTCGAACGTACACGGGGGGGTTCGACTCGAACGTACACGGGGGGGTTCGACTCGAACGTACACGGGGGGGTTCGACTCGAACGTACACGGGGGGTTCGACTCGAACGTACACGGAGGGGTTCGACTCGAACGTACACGGGGGGGTTCGACTCGAACGTACACGGGGGGGTACGCACCGTACACGGGTGTACACACAGGGGGGGTCGGCGCGTACCTACGGGGGCTGGGGGGGGTCGGCGCGTACCTACGGGGGCTGGGGGGGGTCGGCGCGTACCTACGGGGGCTGGGGGGGGGTCGGCGCATACCTACGGGGGCTGGGGGGGGTCGGCGCGTACCTACGGGGGCTGGGGGGGTACGGTGCGTACCGGGCCACCTACTCTGGTCGATTCGCGCCGTACTTCGCTTTTGCGGCACTTTTTGGGTGCCGTGAAAATATTGCCGTCCGGACTGCTGTCGGTTCGAATCGTAATTCCTGGTTCGTGAAACGCTGCCTGAAAGCGTCCCGACGTCACGTCGCAGCATTCCCGGATCACATTCGTATGTATATTTTCGTCGGTCGGTGTTTTTTACGATTCGTACGGAAATGGTGTTTCCGTGCGAATCGTAATTCCATGTTTGTAAAGTTTTACGACCGGGTACGAGTCGGACGGGGAATTCGCTCCGACCGACGGTTCGTACGCGGTTTTTACCGGATCGTAATCGGCACCTCTGTCTTATCGTGTGAAATCCCTGGGAGACCTGCCAGAATTACCGTGTATGGGCATGACTCTGGGGGTAAGTTTATACATGGGGGTTTGGGGTGCGAACCAGCATTCAAAGGGGCAGAGGTTCTTCCAAAAATGTGATCAGGGTTAGAGTCAGTGTTTGCTAACTTATTATTACCAACTCTATTTTCATTATAGGCATCTTCCTTTGCGGGATCCAAAGCAGGAATATTTACCGGCACTATAGGTGCAGAACATGTGGGACAGTCAGGTGGTTTACTATGCAATGTAAAATGGTTTGTATCATTTGAAATATTATTTTCTTGTGTCGCATTTTCAGCTGGTAATGGGCTCCCAGAACTAGGGTAGCGCTCTAGGGTTCTTTCCAAAACGGCCGTATTCGCAAGCATAGGATTTTCATGGTTCTCTACCTTTGTGCTTAATTGTTTAACTCTCTCTAATATAGGGAACAACAAAGATTTTAACAGTTGTTCAAGAGTGTCCAGAGCACCAGTAGGGAATAAAGTTGCACAAGGCTGGCCAGGTAAGATCTTGGTGACCGTAGGGCTTGATTTGTCTGGAGGTGAGTTAATGTGGGCTGGGGGGTTAATTAAATTAGGAAATATGTGGGATTTTGCCACTTTAGCTCGTCTTCCCTTATTTGTCCCTCCCACACGTTTCCTTTTTGTAGGTTTAAGCTGAGCCATACTCCCCTTTTCCTTGATGACTCCTGATGGTAATTCTACATTGGACACTGAAGGGATGGTACTATGTTCCCCCAGGGGAGGTCTATTCTCTAGGATAGATATACTATCTGTACTATGAACACTATTAGGGCTTAGGTTGGTTATGTCCGACCCCAGAGCCTCAATACTGAGTGCCACATTGGAATCGATATCAATTGACAAATGCTCAGGGAACTCTACAGACATTATTTTCCCCAGTGAGGATCTCTTAGCTGATAGGTCTAGGGACAATCTCTTTTCTGTGAGAATGATTTCATGTTCCAGAACACGGGTAGCTCTGGAAATAAAATCATCTACGGTGCCAGACACTGAACCCCCTATACAATCCTGAACAATTTTTCTCCCAGCCCTTAATGAGGTTGCCATGATTTAGTATACCATATGTATGTAATAAAACAATTAATAACACGTCAATGATGTCAATAAATGTACATGGGTGGCTCAAAATATATGGCCAAAGAACAAATATATCTCCCACATATATGACAAACACAATACCGTAGCTGGCAACAGGAGTTGGATTGCTTAGTCCTGGTATGGTGAACAGGGCAATGATAGTGTCTTACGACCAACTAATACAACCTGAATTGGCGTTTGATGGGGGGTGGCCCAGCCCGGCCTCTTCTGGCCCCTGACAGCCACAGACGGCCCGCCCTTTGCCCGGGCTTTGCCCGGCGCCCGCCCGCGCGTGTCCCGCGATGCGGGAGGCGCGAGCTCCTTTCAAGGTCCGGTGCGAGAGGGAGGGGCCACAGGTCACGACACTGCCCCTCTACCTCCTGGGTCTTGAAGTCCGCTGCCCTCCGGTGATGTTTGCTGTAATCCCCGCCTGCTTCTCCTGCGATGCGCGTCCCGCGAAGCGGGAGGCGCGAGCTCCTTTCAAGGTCCGGTGCGAGAGGGAGGGGCCACAGGTCACGACACTGCCCCTCTACCTCCTGGGTCTTGAAGTCCGCTGCCCTCCGGTGATGTTTGCTGTAATCCCCGCCTGCTTCTCCTGCGATGCGCGTCCCGTGAAGTGGGAGGCGCGAGCTCCTTTCAAGGTCCGGTGCGAGAGGGAGGGGCCACAGGTCACGACACTGCCCCTCTACCTCCTGGGTCTTGAAGTCCGCTGCCCTCCGGTGATGTTTGCTGTAATCCCCGCCTGCTTCTCCTGCGATGCGCGTCCCGCGAAGCGGGAGGCGCGAGCTCCTTTCAAGGTCCGGTGCGAGAGGGAGGGGCCACAGGTCACGACACTGCCCCTCTACCTCCTGGGTCTTGAAGTCCGCTGCCCTCCGGTGATGTTTGCTGTAATCCCCGCCTGCTTCTCCTGCGACGCGCTTATAGGTTTCATCAGCAGCACAACATGAGAACCTAATAACCAAAATCACAGATTTTAGTGTGTTACTCCCAGGGATAAACTCGGAACACAGAATGGAACTACTTGCACTCCAAAGGATAAACTCAGAACAAAGGTTGGAGTTATTTGCACTCCCAAGCACACACTCGGAACATAGGTTGGAGTTACTTTCACTCCATAGGATAAACTCAGAAGACATTTTGGAGTTACATGTAATCCCAAAGATAAACTTAGAGCAAAGGTTGGAGTTGCTTGCACATCCAATAATTCACTCAGTACAAAGGTTTAAGGAAGCTTGCAGGGGTTCTAAATAAAACCACACCGAGGCCCTAATAACAGCGGCAGCATGGCTTGCCGTTCGCTCACGGGAATTCTTGGGGAAGCTTTCAGGGATTAAATGGAAAACCACACCAAGGCCTTAGTAATAGCTGGTGCAGATAATGTATCTGTTCATGGATTCTGGGGGACGCGTGCAGGGATTCAAGCGCAATGGAATTACGGGTCTTGGGGAACATCAGTCATGGTATCATAACATGCCATAAAGCACTTCAGGGGTAGTACAACATGAGCCTTGTGCGCTAGACCACTAAGCAGAGGGTGCAGAAAGGGGTCCAGAGAGCACAGGAGGGGTCATGACACCCACTAGTAGCATTTAAGTTACAGGCCTTGGGCACAGGCAGTGCACTCTACTAGGGACTTATAAATAAATGAATTATGGCAATTGTGAATAAATCAATCAAATCGTGTTTGAGGGGAAAAGCACATGCACTTTAGCTCTGGTTGGCAGTGGTAAAGGGCTCAGAGTCCTGAGCAGAGTCAAAGCGAACAAAAATGATTCAGTAAAATTAGAGGAAAACAAGTAAAACATTTGGGGGAAGAACACCCTAAGGCTGTCAGGTCAAATGCATACATTAACTGGTCGGAAAACACTTCATTTCTGGGCTCTGAGAATTGTACTTTCCATTGTACTGTTGATCAGTACTTTTTTGAAATTCCTATTCATTCCATCGCTCAGCTCTCCGAAGTTCCTGAAACCTATTGTGACTTCATTTATGCGTTACAAGAAGCAATAACCAAAGCCTTAAGAGAATCTCTATATGCAAATCGGGCATATTAACTCATCACTTCTTCAAAATCTCCTGCGTAAGAATCCTTGTATTTTGTGCTGAAGAAAGGAATATCTGAGCTTCAGCCCTGCATAGACTACATAGGGCATAGTCTAGTGATGATAAAAGATTGCTATCCATGGCCCTTAATATGGGATATCTTAGAAGCAGTCCATGGAGCAAAGGTATTTACCAAGTTAGACTTAAGAAGAGCATATCATCTGATTGGAATCTGATCCAGAACCAAATGAAAAAAGCATGTAGAACACCCTTTGAGCATTGGGAATACTGAGTAATGCATTTTGGCCTTCGTGATGCCCAGGATGTTTTTCTACAGAGTTTTATGAATGCTATATTCTCTGATTTGATTCTTCAGACCATGGTTGTTTACTTGGATGATTTTCTGTTATTTTGTAAGGACCCTGCAGAACATCCTAATCATGTTAAACAAGTCCTGTAATGATTAAGAGAAAAACAGCTGCTGGCCAAACCCCAAATATTCTTGTTCAACAAGGATTCAGTTGACTAATTAGGTTATGTCTTGCCATCTAAAGGTATTGGAATAGATAATTGGAAGGTTCAAGTTATCCTTGACTGGCAGTTTCCTGCCTCTATAAAAGGAATACAGAGTTTTCTTGGGTTGCGAATTACTATCATAAATTTATCAAGGGTTTTTCTAAATTGGTGTACTTATCACAAATCTGCTAACCTTTCCATTGGACCGACAAAGCCATTTTGGCATTTGCAAAACTGAAATCTAAGTTAGTTCAATCTCCCATTCAGCAACAACGTGACACTTCCAGGCCTTTCATTGTTGAAACAGATGCTTCAAACCTGGCCATATGAGCAGTCTTGGCGCAACTAAATCAGGACAGAGAAGAACACCCTGTTGCCTTCTTTTTAAAAATGTTTTCCTCATCAAAAATAAACTATTCCATCTTGGAAGAGGAACTTTTAGCTACCAAGACTCCTTTATAGAGGGGAGACATTTGTTACTTGAAACTCGACATCGGTTGGTCATTCGTACAGATCACAGAAATATTCAAGTAATTCAGCAAGTTGAGTACCGAAATAGCCAAAAACCCCATTGAGCCTATATTTTGAACAGCTTGATTTTATTCACACTTACATTCTTGGAACAGAACATTTGGTAGCCAACTCTTTATCTAGATTTCATTCATAATCAAAAACCTTCAAAACATTGGAGAAAATTTTTGCTCCCGAAGCCTTTATCACAACTGTGACTTCCACATTTCTTGAATCTATTCTATTGGAAACTAGACACATCAAGCTACAAAAATGAAGACAACTGCATTCTTGTTTTCCGATAAAAAATATCAATGGTTTGATTTTTGTAAAAGGGAAACTTTTCATTTCCGTTGAAAAATCTTAGAAACAGATATTCCAGTTGTGCCAGGATGAATACATTTCTGGACATAGAGGCCAACATGCCAACGTGTAACTGAGGATCTTGTCAAAAGAAAGTTTGGTGGCCAACTCTTCGCCAGTAAGTCTGAAAATTAGTCAAGACTTGTGAAGTCAGCACCTAAAACAAGTCTGAATCACACAGAAAAACAGGATTATTATTATCCCCTGAAATACAATCCATTCCATGTGAGATTATTTCTATTGAATTTATTGTTGGTTTAGCTCCAACTGATAACTGAACCACAATGATGGTTACTATAGACTCCGTCACCAAAATGGATAATTTATATATTATATTACCAACTCCATCTGAAATGACTGAATCTCCTATTTTTGTATATTCCCACTACATGGAGTGCCCTTGAAAATAATTTCTGATTGAGGACCTCAATATGTCACAAAGTTTTGGAAGTCTCTGTGTTAAAAACTAGGCATTCAAAGACTTATGGCTTCCATCTACAATCCAATAGCTAAAATGCTAGATAAATTAAAACCGCTTGCAGAGTTTTTAAGGTGCTATATTTCTGCTACTCGAGACAATTGGAAGTCCATCTTACCAGCAGCTGAATGGTCAGTCCATTGTAGTCTGTCTCGAGCTCCAGGTTGTCAACAGGAAGATACACCTATTGGACGCCACAACACATACCCACATATGAGCCTTTTTACGACTCATCAGGTGCTATCAAAATGTTGTTGCAAACAATTAGACCATAGTTGGCCCTTAGGTAGCTCAGAAATCTAAGAAATAGCCTATGAAAGTTATCTGGACTGCAAAACTTCAGAAGGCTTTCGGGGACCTGAAGGCTGCACTTTGTAATGCTCCTGTTTTGAAGGCCTCTCACTTTAGGCTGTTTTTCACTGAGCTCACAGAGGCCTTATTCAAGGGAGTTGGAGAATTTTTCTCTCTGATATCTACTACCCAATAAAAGTTGGGGGATGCATGCAGTTATGTTGCTCTTTAGAATATTCTGGTACCATACTGTTGATTTGGCATACAGTCTTTTCCCTTCTTATATTTGATATTAAAATTTGACAAGTCATCCTCAACTCTGAATGATTCATGCATCCAACTAACATTCCCAATTGATCTGGGCCGATTCATTCTTACAGTCTTTTCAATATTGATGATTGCCACAACTTGTAGAAGTAAGTCATGTCTAGGCTGCAACCCCTATTCCAATACTTCGATACCATAATGTTTCAATGGAATACGCCTCGTATGCCCTGAAATGTACAGCACTCTGAAGAAATTTCACACTGAAGTGCCACACTTGATAGAAGGTGATAGAGGATAGTATCATAAATTATAATAATTTTTTGAGTTCACAAAGAGGTCGAGAGTTACTCCAATAATTTTTTAATTAATGTAAGGACCACTACATTGGTCATATTCACAGATATTTGGTTCTGAGAAGGTTTGATTTACAGTTGTGTTGCTTTTGGCTTACTCATCAATTCCAGGTGTAATCCAATTAAACAAGACAGGTGTACTCCTGTCTTACACCTGAATTTCAGGAGTACTAGATGATTTACACAAGATTAAGGCACATTTACTTACTGCCAAATCTTGGTGAATCATCCCCATGTCACTCCCATGTCTTTATCATTAAAAGTGGCAGAAACTTTGTTACTCACAGGAAACACTAAGGTGAGCACTTTCGCTACAAATGATTCTTCGCTGTCATCTTCCTTCATGAATTCAACTGTATTTTTACTGCTGAGTCTGTACACATCCATAGGGACCAAAGCAACCACAAGACTTGTAGTGCACCCTCCAAACTGGACTCTTTTGGGAATTGACTATGGGGCTGATAACAAAGGTAAACTTACACTTTGTGTAAGTTTATTATTTTTTGTGTATTCGCAAACTGTTTGTTTAATTCTACTAATAGTAATTTTATGACTGCAGAGACCCAGCACATAAAAAGATCAGACAGGCCTATATTTACTATGTGCGGAGTCTCTGCAGTCTTAAAATACTATTGTAAAATTAATATTGCAGTTTGTGAACACCAAACAAATAGCACAAGAGGGTAAGTTTAGCTTTGTGAATCAGGCCATGTGATTATTACTGCCATACCTGTAGCAAGTCCTCTATTATTGTGAGCTCTTTTATATGTGTCTTTGTTGCACTCCACTCTAACAACACCTATAGTAGCACTCAGGAGAGCAAATAGGCTCTTCGCTGCACCTCAATTCCTTTGCTGACATTCTAGATAACGCAACGCTTTTAAAAAAAAATCAATTCTATCATTCAAGGAAGGATTCTTGATGACACAGCTCCTTTATACAATTTGCATTCATTCGGGAAGCAAGGGATCATATTGTTGTGGCAGTCTCTTCTGAACATTTTAGTCTTTGGGTCTGGTTGCAGGCTAGACCCCCCCTTTACCTTCTGATTGGCATTGCAGCTTAATGGTTCAGCAGATGTGGTTCACGTACCTGGCCTCTGAGCAGCATCCTCACTTCTTCTTGGGCAGCCATGATACCTCATGGTGGAACAGGGACATTTGAACTAAGTAGACATTTAAAGCCTGTGCAGTGGCACTCTTCTTTGGTTGTAGTGGTCTGGGTGCATGCTGGTGCTCAGGTTCAGTAGATGCAGTCTCCGAGCTGACTCATCAAAAACTGTAAGTCTTTAGTAGCTGCATTTTGCTTCAGCAGCATCACAAATTCTTTTCCCAACATCAGCAAAAGCAGCACATGTGTTCATGGCTCACGGTGGATTGGCGGGCAACACAGTGATACTTGCAAACATCTTGATGCAGTGCACATGGGAACAACTCAGTATTGGTCGATCCTAATTTTTATTTCTGTGGTAGTCGGCTTCCTCTGGTTGATGCTTATGCTAGGGCCATAGTGGACGGATCACTGACATAATATCGACTACAAAAATATAGACTTACAAAAATATCGATGCAAAAATATAGAATACCAAAATATCGAAGTCCTATCTCCAAACAGGAAATTACAAAAAAATCGAATCCAAAATATCGTTGTAAATAATATAGTTAGTCAAAATATCGAATTTTTAAAATGTTTAAAAGTAATGTTAAATTAATGAAATAATACATATAATTAACTGACACATACTTAAAAATACTTAAATAACAGTAAACTTAATGAATAATTAAAGTAAGTAAAAAAAAAAAATTAATACATATATCTTAACGTGATATTAATTAAAAATATTCAATATTTTCTGTGTAGGATAGCGGGCGCGTAAAATTTACTATTACCACTCCAGTAAGTGCAATAGTAGGGAAAGCGTTGGATAGCGGAAGGGTAAAAATTACTATTCCCACTCCACAGAGTGCAATAATAGGGAAAACATTGGATAGCGTAGGGGTAATAATTACTATTCCTACTCCAGAGAGTGCAACAGTAGGGAAAGCGTTGGATAGCGAGAGGGTAACATTTACTATTCCCACTCCAGTGAGTGCAACAGTAGGGAAAGCGTTGGATAGCGTAGGGGTAAAAATTACTTTTCCCACTCCAGAGAGTGCAACAGTAGGGAAAGCGTTGGATAGCGGGAGGGTAACATTTACTATTCCCACTCCAGTGAGTGCAACAGTAGGGAAAGCGTTGGATAGCGTAGGGGTAAAAAATACTATTCCCACTCCAGAGAGTGCAACAGTAGGGAAAGCGTTGGATAGTGGGAGTGTCAAATTTACTATTCCCACTCCAGTGACTGCAACAGTAGGGAAAGCGTTGAATAGCGGTAGGGTAAAAATTACTATTCCCACTCCAGAGAGTGCAACAGTAGGGAAAGCATTGGATAGCGTAGGGGTAAAAATTACTATTACCACTCCAGAGAGTGCAACAGTAGGGAAAGCGTTGGATAGGGGGAGGGTCAAATTTACTATTCCCACTCCAGTGACTGCAACAGTAGGGAAAACGTTGGATAGCGGTAGGGTAAAAATTACTATTCCCACTCCAGAGAGTGCAAGAGTAGGGAAAGCGTTGGATAGCGTAGGGGTAAAAATTACTATTCCCACTCCAGAGAGTACAACAGTAGGGAAAGGGTTGGATAGCGGTAGGGTAAAAATTAATATTCCCACTCCAGAGAATGCAACAGTAGGGAAAGTGTTGGATAGCGGGAGGGTAAAAAATAATATTCCCACTCCAGAGAGTGCAATAATAGGGAAAGTATTGGATAGCGTAGGGGTAAAAATTACTATTCCCACTCAAGTAAGTGCAATAGTAGAGAAAATAATAAATGTATTTTTTTTTTTTTAATTAATTATTAATACAAAAACAAGTATTACAATTAATTACCAATCACACAAGAATTGATTATTTATAAATACCAATACATTTTTGTTTAATTAATTAACTATTAATAATTAATGAACAAACAATTGTTTTTCAATAACAAACATTAATAAATGCAAATAATACCAATTAATAATTAATTTATAATATATTAATTAAGGATATACACAAATTATTTAAATAATTATTTTTTTCCAATTATATTACTTCCCACCATATTCCCCTATAAACACAATACCCGCTACAAATATTAATTGAATACAATTAACATAATTATCAATTAAACTATTAATACAAATTAATTACAAAATTAATACTAATTATTTACCAATTAATAATTCATCAACAACCAATTAATTTTCAATACCAATTAATAATTAACTAATAACAATTAAATTACTTCCCACCCTATTCCCCTATAAACCCACAACCCGCTACAGAAGTAAAACGCAAAATTAAATTAAAAATAATTAATAATTCCTATAAATTATTATTTAATAATCTATAATTAAATTACTTCCCACCCTATTCCCCTATAAACCCACAACCCGCTACAGAAGTAAAACGCAAAATTAAATTAAAAATAATTAATAATTCCTATAAATTATTATTTAATGTACTATAATTAAATTACTTCCCACTCTACTCCCCTATAAACCCACAACCCGCTACGGAATTAAATTACAAAAAAATAAAAAAACATAAAATTCATTAATTTAAAAATATTCTAACATACATTCCAATATTAATACATACTTTTAACACATATACTAACACTTAAAACACTATAAAAAATTAGATATTTTTAACAACTATATTATGACTGTCGATATTACTTACTTCTATATTATTGCAATCGATATTTCTTACCTGTTTTTTGATATTCTTCACCACTATATTTTAGTCGATATTCTGTCCATTCGATATTAAAAACTCGATATTCTGGCTACTCGATATTTTTTTTTCCATATTATGTCTAGTTACCATAGTGGACTTCTCCTGTCAGCCAGCTTGTCCTCCTGCATGGCCTGGCATGCCTCTTCCCATTCTGCACACAACAACACACATGCCAATTCTGATGTAAGTCATAACTCACTTCACATGACCACACATGACACTTGCTGTGAAGGTAAATCATAATTTTGTTTATTTTTTCACTCACTCCTTTTGTTTTTTGTGAAAATATGTTTTTAAAAAGTTCATTAGTTTATTCAAAGCAACATACAAACATTTACAGAAGACCACACCATTAATTTGAATCAGATTACGAAATACTCAACACCACAAACTACATTGTTGGACATGACATAGACAACAAATTCAACTTTTACAAGAGACAAATGAAATAAGCTCGAGTTCTGTATATTGTAGACACATTTTACAATTTAAAGAAACAAAGACAGAAGAAAAATATGTACAGCCCTGAAGGTTGAATTTTTTTATAATTGTTTCTCAAACTCAATAGCACCCTTTTCTAGGGCAATAACCAGACAGTGGACTATTGAGACTCACAAAAGAGTTTCATGACTTGATATAAAAAAATAAATAAAAAATTGTACAAATGAGCCGTTATAGTGTATTTTTAAGCACACTTGTGTGGTTACAAATAGTCAATGCGTTTCGAACCCAAAGATATGAATTATCAGGGTTCTCCTCAGGACTCAGAGAGCTGTGAAAAAGAAGACCTTCATAGTACCACTCTTGTCTAAACACTTACACTCTCCCATACAGTAAGGACCATCCATGCATTTTAAATACCTCTTATTTGAGATCAGCCGATCTCTTCTGTTAGATTTCTTCAAGTTCAGCCATGATGTTACTATTTCAATACTAAAAAGATGGGGAAGAAGAAACAAAACAAGTTTTCACTACTGGAGATAGCCGCCATGCGAGGCTATCTTTTTACAGGATTCACTGTTTTGGGGTGGTGTGTCAAACGATATATTTATAGCCACTATACTGCTAGCAGCGGTCAGCCCTTAGGTGGAATTACCCGGTGGTGAACATTTGACAGATGTCAGGAAGGAGCCACTCACTTTGTATTTTGAAAAACGCAGGCGTGTCTTTCTGCAGTCTTTTGTTGTCGGAAACCAAGTCGTTTTGAATTCTGTGGATTGGGAAGAAACACAAATCCTCAAGCATGGTGGAACGTGTGTGTTTTTAGGAAAACAAGCGCAGAACAACAAATCACCTTCCTACCGCAAAGTTATAGCCGAGCGCCGCTGAGAAGCCTCCTAGGGGAGGTGTTTCTCCTATGATCGTACTAGGCCCAGTAACACCACCACACAGGACTCCGTGTCAGTTACTTATCTAGGTATTTTATCAATAGTAGCACATTTGAAATATTTACAGGGGGATCGAGAGATCCAGAAAGAGTCTCAATGTCTTTGTAGGGACAGGGTAGCGGGACAGTCTTAGTACCAGCCTGGTACGGGGAATGCTCTGCGCCAGACCTTGCGTTAGGCCGAAGGTGGCTCCGGGGACCGGAGCGGCAGGTGCTGGTCTCAAAGCAGCTCGGACGTGGAGAGCCGCGACGGTGTCTGCAGGGCTCGGGTGGTAGTTCCGTTTGGATCGAGCCGCGACACAGTCAACAGGGCTCCGGTGGTAGGTCCGCTTCGGTCGAGCCGCGACGAGGTCAGCTGGGCTCTGATGGCAAGTTCAACAAGGTCGGGCCGCGACAGCGTCAGCAGGGCCCCAAAGGTTCGTGAAGGTCTTTAAGCACAGTGGAGCCGCGACGTAGTCAGCAGGGCTCAGAGCGTGGTTCCAGGATGAGTCTTTCTCCGTAGGGTCAGCCGCGATCCGATCAGCAGGGCTCTTGACTCCGGGATACAACTGCTGTCCTGTTGCAGGGTCGCCCCAGATATAGGTCTGGAGCCCTTTGATGTCCGGACCCTTGCGCCCGGGGGGGGGCGGAGAGGCCGGGTCGGGAGCGGCCAGACGCTCAGCAGGAGAGGCGCCAGGCCCAGGAGAACTGTGGGACGATCGCACCTAGGTGTGGGAGGACGGTTGGGGGTCCCATCGATACTGCCCTCCGCCGGGTGTGGGGAAGTGTTCACGTGGTACCCCCTGGCCAGTTGTTGGTGCCTTGATGTCGGGGCTTGCTGGGGGCCGAGGCCGAGGACGGGTTGAGCGGGGTCACGTAGGCTGGTGCGCAGAGTCACGTACAATCCAAAATGGAGGAGCACCGAGGTGCAGGGGACCTCGTGCGGCTTGGCGAGGGGGAACAGGACCACGCCACGAGGCCGGCTCTAACAGGCCGGTTCAACGTCTGCATTTGTAAAACCCAACATTTCAAAGTTAAAAGTCCTGAGCAGACAAACACATATGTTTCTGGGCACTTTAGGCAGATCATCAGCTCCTCTAGCAGAAGCTGCAGACTGCAGGTAAAATCCTCTCTTGTCTGGGAGACTGGCTGTCACGCAAATACCCACATGGTTACACAGCAGCAACTTTTATACACATTTTTCACATGGGAAGTGGCTCTACTGTTATAGACCTCAGAACTGGTTTGGGTTGGTTCCCTTTCACTGCCATTTTCTGGCTATTCCTCAACCACAGCCTTTTTGTGTACTGAGGGGCAGAGTTTTCCTTCATTTTCAATGGACCACGCCCCCTTATAAATAAGGGAACATCGTCTTGAGATCTCGCTGACGCTACATATTCACTGACATGATCTGTGTAACAGAAGGGACCATACAAGCATCTGCAGTCCCTTCTAGAATTCCAAACTGTCCATAGGCTCATCAAGTTGGGATTATTGTGGAGTATGGTTCCAGCAGTTCAATATCAGAAACAAATGCTCATGCTTACCATTTTCTTCTGCTAAGCCTGTCTACTTGTATGTCGCCCAACATAGGTCACCTATGCCGTTGAAAAATGTATCAGCTTTGCAGCCTGAGTGCTTATAACTCAGACTCGAGCATGCCATCCTTGGAGCGATAACAGGCTGGCTGGCTTTCTATCAGCAGAAGAGCTCTGTTCAAGCTCCTTGTCATGGTTTTCAAGTTAATTCATGGGCTATCCTCCATAATCTGCTTAAACATTTCTCTTTCTACTCCCCTGCTGACATATGTACTCCAGTAAATGTCATCTGCTTGTTCTTCCCATACTCCTCTGTGCACAATGTGACTTTTATCAGCCACTGATATATCCCATCCCTACCTGTCTTTAGCATTGCTCTTCAAATCCACCTCTTTAATAGTGAGTATTTTTGAACTTACATACCTCTCTCTGTACTCGTGTTTCCCATACTCTCACCTACCCCAGCAAAGTAATGCATAATATATAATTTACATATCGGAAATAACTGTACCTTCTTGATATTTTGTTATTGCTCTTCATCCTCAATATTTTCATTCAGCCACGCAATCATATTTTGGGTTACAATGGGCTTCATTTCATTTTATTATTTTTTATCCTCATATCACTACAGCGTCTGCAAATGTCAGGCCGTTTGACCCTTTCTATTCACCACGCGGTCCCACATTTGGTCCCACCTCATTGACCCAGCCCACCGGACCATCATCTAAAGTGGTACCTTGGTGTAATTATTGGACTTCGTGTTCTATCTGTGGTTCTTCCCTTGAATCCACTCCATCTAGTAAACTCAGCCCACACCTTAGATGTTCTTCTGACTTAATTTCCATGTGTAGGTGACAAGTTAATTTGACCACTTTGATCCAGTTCATTACGCTTGGAGGTGATGGAAAAATCCAGTGTTTTCAAATCTCTCTACTGGCTAGCAGTATCGGATAAAACATGAGGCCGCTTTGCCCCCTTCTCAATATGCTACATGGTTATTGTCTACCCCCAATAGAACTAATGCGGAACTTAATCTTACGGCTACACCCAGAATGTCTTTTAGAACAGTCTCAATATTAGCCCAGAATGCTTTAATCCAGGGATAAGTAAAACAAAACATGTTCTTCATTAGCTTTCAAGAATGCGCATCTTCTACACCTGGGAGTGGGCTGTGTAACAAACTTTGCAATTTTTTGGGGTGTCCAGTATAGTCTATTAATAGAGAAAACTTGATTTTGCTTTAGATTTGCGAGCTTGACAATTGAATGTAACAGTTTCAACGAATCATGCCATAATGGTTGTAGGTCTACCCCCTGGAAAGTATCTTCCCACACCATATCTGGGTCTATCATTTTCTTATCTTTAGCTTCCAGGAGTTTCCAGTACCAAGTGGCTTCCTCCTTTCTTTTAGGTCTCACGTCCAGGAGTGAGGACTTGAATTCCCAGTCCCCCCCTGTTCCTGAGGTTGCAAGCCAGGATAATAACTGCACATATTTTGAACCTAGAAAGGCTATCTCCAGTTTTAGCTTTCAGGACTTGCCATGATAAAATCCCCTGCACTGTCATCAAGTCCCCAAGGTCACAATCCCTGCCCACCATAGTGGAAGACTCAGCCCATCCTTCATGCATTCTGGGGTGCCAGGAGAGTCCCATATGGGAGCAAAATCGAACCATCTTAAAAAAGTTTGGGGCACCAAACTTATACAGAAAACCAAACCCCCTAGACTCCTTTATCATTTCGCCTACGAGCTTTCCCCATATTGAACTGTCTGGTTTTCCCAGGAGCATCTGAAGGTTTTTAAACTGAAATGCTATGCTATATAGGTTTAAATCAGGAAGGGCTAAACCTCCCTTCTCAAGCCTTCCTCCATTTCAAACTTGCCCCGCAGGAAGCCCATATAAAAACAGGTTATTTTACCCTGGATCTTATCAATAATTAACCATGGGAAGGTGAGAGGGATGCAATTAAATAGGTACATCAATTTGGGAAGGATCAACATCTTAATACGATTCACTCGCCAATAAATTGTCAATGGCAAGTTCTTCCATCTTGACAATAGGGTATCTACCTCCTTGGCCATCTTTTTCAGATTATATACTGCTATTTCCTCCACAGGTAAACAATAATAGTCCCAAAGTATTTTAACTCTGCACACACTTCCCCACTCCAACCATCTAGATTACAGCACATTACCTCTGATATTGAGTTATTCACGAAATACCCTGAAAAGCACAAAACTCTGCCGCCACTAACTCCTCCACCCTAGATATGGTTTGGGCAGGATCCAATGTTTAAATTATCAGGTCTTCTGCTTATAACGCAATCTTACTACTGAATGGGAGAGAGTTAAAGGGAATAACATGGTTGTCCTTCCTAAGTAGTAGTGCCAATGGCTCAATATAAATCAAACAGGGGAGGCGACAGAGGACACCCCTGCCTAGTACCCCTTTGAATATTGAAACTCCTGGTCAGAGAACCATTGAGAAGAATTCTAGCTGATGAGTTTTCATAGAGTGCTCGAAGTGTAGAGATGAAACTAGGACTAAATTCCATTACATCCAGGACCATCCATAGGTAAGCCCAACATACCTGATTAAATGACTTGACCGCATCAATTGTTACCATGGCCAGGGGAATTGTATATTGAGTTAAATAATAGTTCCCATTCTGAGAAGATCCCATGTATTAGGATCTTATAGAACTCGGATGGTATTGCATCCGGGACGGCAGCCTTTCCCTTATTTGTCCATAGGAGGAGCGCCCTAATTTCCTCCTTGGTTATTGGGGCATACAAGCATTCTCTACCCTCCCTTGTGAGCCCTTGAAATTCTACACTTTACAGCAATCTCTGAGTCTCTCCAAGTCTGGTTGGATCTCTTCTCTGTACAGCTCAGTAAACAATGATACTAAGAAGCCCTGCAGTTCCTCAACCTTGTTAGTAACATCTCTCTGCGAGTTGATGACCAATTCCCTGTTGTGATTCCTAGACATCATGACCACACACTTCCATGCTGGCAGCACCCCTGCTTTTCCCCCGTATTCACATTGTTCATACACCCGGTTTGCCAACGCTCTCTTCACTTTGCTTCCAATTTAATCTTATAATTCAACCTTGCCTCCTCCAGCTAACTTGATAACCTTTCCCTATCTCTATTGAACCTTGCATTTTGCTGCTGCAATTCAGCCTCCAATGTCCCCACTCTTTCCTCCAACCTACTAAGTTCAGCTCTTTCTGACTTATTTTTGCTATGTGCCTGACTTTTTAACACCCCTCTAATAGCTAGACCCTTTGACTGCTTTTGGCACAGTGTTGCATGATATTCTTCTGCAAAGACTGGAGAATGCAGGAATTGTTGCCACAGTGTGGAAGTGGATCAAATCCTTTCTTTCCAACCACAAGTAAGCCGTCCATCTCCCCCTTTCACATTGGAGTACAGACAGGCCAAATGTGGAGTACCACAGGAATCAGCTTTGAGCCCAATTCTTTTCAATATTTATATGGCCTCCCTTGCTCCCATTGTTCAAGGATGGGGTTTCAATGTGGTGTCCTATGTTGATGACACCCATTTGATGTTTGCTTTCAGACACTTGGATGTCTCGGTCATAGGGCATTTTCACAGCTGTCTATCTACAGTAGCAGAATTGATGCACACAAGCTGTGTCTGCCTAAACCTGGAAATATCTGAAATTATGATATTTGGTGCCTCCCCCATACCGGATCTGGACCATCTGTGGACTACTAATTTTTGACAATACTACAGCAGAAGTGTATTTCTCTCCCTGTTGAAATCTCTAAGAAAGTCTAAATACCTGCCAGAGCACACCTGAAAAATCATTATTATTCATGCATTGATCGCATCAAGACTTGACTATGTCAAAGTGCTGCTTTTAGGATCTCCCCTAACATTGATAAACACACTGCCATGGGTCAAGAAAACTGCAGCTAGATATGGTTTGAATATTCCTAAAAGGCAAACAATTCAAAACAGCTTGTAAAGCCTTCATTGGTTGCCCATCAATCAAAGAATAAGGTTTAAAGCCCTGGCAATAATGTTTAGGACCAACGTATATCTGCATTAAAATTGAAGATACCATCCTCTCAGAGCACTAGGCTCAGCCAACTACAACTTGCTGTACATTCTTAAGACCATAAAAGGTAGAGCAGGTGGTCGATACACCTCTTATCTGGCCCTGGAGCTCTGAGATCGTCTACCCCAGCATATTGGAAGCACTACTTCAGAAGAATATTTAGAGGAGTCACTAGCTATTACAGGTTTAAAAGAACTATGGGAAATCTCTCTACCGCATGCGAAATTCAAGCGTGTAGTCAACAAGAGCATAAAGAGACTTTCTTTTATAGAGGACAAAGCTACCTTTGCCCATAGGCGCCATGCATGGATGATTTTGAGCACCTACAAATCACCTGGGTTACAGGCTTACTTTGGACTGGGGTATTGCAGGAAATCAAAAGAAGTCTGTTTAAAACACAGGCTAGGAATTTTACCAGCCATACCCCACCTACAACCATGGCTGAGAAGGAACAGCGGGACTATATGTAGGCAGTGCGGCGCAGGGAAAGAAGATATTGAAAATTTGTTATGCTCCTGCAAGAAGCTAAAGGAGGAAAGAGTAGCTCTCTTGAAAACCACCTTTAATGAACATAGTATACGTACACGGAGACAAGCAGTCATCGCATGCTTTGATCCAAGACTCCTGCAACTGAATGGATTGTTGGTAAAATGTATGAAACTAGTCATGCTCAAACAATCCAAAACAGGCGATAGTGGCTCAGAAATATAAGGAATTATGGACATTTCTTAAACTCTCATCTTATAATTATTGCATTTTCTTAACAATTAAGATCTCTCTTTCTTTTCCTTTTAAAAAGTTTTTTTAATTGATGAAATGTGTATCTAATATGAACTTTTGTAATGGTTTTAATTAATCAGAAACAATAAACATTTTACTTACTTACTTACTTACTTCAGAGGCTGCTTTCAAGACCCTTCTGAAGACCCAACTTTTCAGAGAGACCTAATCTTGGGTTGGCCCCACAATCCACATTAATTTAGTTTCTCGTTGTTGTGTCGTACTAGTACTTAGTGCCAAGATGCTCCTTTTGGAACCGCTGTTTGCACTTTATAAACGTATTCATCCATTCAAACAGTTTTTTCTTAGCGCAAAAGTACCCTTGCTACGAAACTAAACAGTTGATAAAATAGCGCTACATCCAACAGAACAGGACCAGTAGCACCCAGCAGCCGCTTTTGCTCTGTTCCTGTGCCTTTGGGTAGGAATTGTTTCCCCAAATTATTCCAAATTGTGCAAAACAGGCAAAATTGCATATGTTTGGTAATTTCACTGCACAAGAGTAACAAGAAATTACCGTAATTATTCTGATTACTCTGGTGTAATTAAATGTTGCCTAGGCCTGATAAACCGGTGTGCTCTCCATTTCATGGCTGCTGCAGTTAAAGAACATACTCGGCAAATGAGTGAGGGGGTGAGGGGTGCTAGCATTTACAGACATGCACCTCCAGGCAGCACATGATCATCTTGCCAATCCCATTGCCATCCAGTCGCACAGCTGTGTAATTTGACAAATTGAAGTAAATCTGATACCTCTTTGTCTTTACCTACCTATGTGTTAGGCTGGTAGGAAATGTTAGTTATACTGGCATAATTCGTATAATTTGGGGACTTTTGCATTACAATTGCTACGTGAAATTCCCGAAAGGATGGCACTTTGCATAATTACTCCATGTTTGCTGCAAAATGATAGTGTAGGAGCACAGAACAAGAATACCCAGAATAACCAGAACACAGGAGGCTGTTGTTCATGGCACTTGTGTTTTTGGCATTCTTTTTTAGCTTGAAATGCATGCTAAAATGGACATAATTTCACATAATTTTCCATAAATTTTGTGCAAATACATGAAAGCAAATGTTGCACACTCTGTACACCCTCACTATGTATGTATGTGGTATTTGTATAGTGCAAGCCTAGCAGAAAGGCAACAAGGGACTGTATATGGTTAAAGACAAGCATAAAGTCAATGAATAATCGGAGAGGTAGCTGGTTTGTGGAATGTTAATCCATTTAGATGTAGTGTTCTTGAAAGAGATATGTCTTAAAACCTTTTCTAAATAGAAGCAAGATTGGAGCAGTCTTGATGGATACAAGGATGTTGTTCCAGATTTTGGGTACATAAATGTAAAAGGCCTGCTGCCCTGTTATTTCTTTTTTACACTTCTTAGCCTGCAACCTGATGTTCTTTTGGCTGCCGGTGTGCGCCGTACAATAGGAGATGGTGAATTTGTCTGCAAGATAAGCATAGGTTCTGGTTGTGATGGTCAAAGGTATGCTCCATAGTGTTCTTGTGCTTCAATGTTGTAGGTTATACGGTTCTTCTGCATTTATTGAAAGTGTAAGCAATGGAGGCATGCTCTCAGTGAATACCCCTAGTCACCTTGTTATTGAAAAATATAAGAAAAACTGAAACCAAATTAATGACCAATATAATGTATTACGAGAGTTTTAGTTTAATACACTAAAAACATTCAATATAATTATACATACATAAACGCCATATTCTTTGTATGTGCCATCTCTACCTTGTTCTAGGAATTGTTCTATTACTAAGGACCATCTAACCCTGGGTTGATCCCGAGAAATGGGCATAATAATGTGTGATGACAAGCTCAGCATCACACACTATTTGCACATTTATTGTTTGTTGTGGGAGATCTGCTTATTATCTCATGGTGCTATTAATGCTTAGTGGGTGCAGCAAAAAGCACCTATCACATTAAGAAATCCTGCGATTGAATGAAATTTTACTTTAACATTTGTTACCTTCTGTGAATCATGTGGAAATGTAATATATTATAGCACTAATTGTAGTAAAGCTGGTCAAACCGCTGTCAAAACTTTGAAAAATGTGAGCTGTGTCATGGCACAAGAATGATGCCCAACAGTGCCTAGAATTCACCTGTTACAGGAAAATGCAGCACTGAAAGAAATTTCATTAAGGTGGCAGTCCATTCGCCTTTATGAGGTTCTAGTGCATTTCCCAAAGCAAGCCCAGTATGGAAGCCATAGTCATCTTCTATGTAATGTGAATTTAGGGAGGTCGTATTGAGTGGATTTATGTATGTCTGGTAAGTCTTGATTATCTCCCTCGCCAATGTTTTCTTGCATGCACTGAGTTTTGTGCTTCTCCTGTTGGCGTGTAGTCATGAGTTGAACTTGGACCTGCATAGCATGCAGCCTAAAGTCCTGGCCAACTACCTCCTCCATGGTGGTGGCTTTAAACTGAAGTTGTAGTTTCACAGAGTTTTGACTATGCCATTGCACAGGTGTAGGTGTGTCTGTTGGGGAGGGGTGCTAATTAGGATAATAACTTCAATACATTTCATTTAAAAATATTCATAACAATATATTTTTCAACTTGGGTTATCAAAAATAATTTTTCTTATATTTTCATGGGAATTGTTTTTAAATTACCAACAAATGTGAGTTCTAACTTTTACGCAATTTACCACATGCTCTGAGCAGCTGCAACTTTTCTGGGGTAATTGCCCCCGTTTTAAAGCTGAGATAGCAACTTGTTGTTGACATCTTAATTCTGTTTCCAGATTTTACCAGAGGTGGTAACATCAGATGTGAATTTATTTCGGATGCAATATTTTGAATGCGAACCAGCTATATGGCTGAACGTGGAGTTAACGCACCCAGGAGCATATGTACAAGCCCCTATCGCCACGGGAACGTTAATTTTTGTGATGTTCACTTGGCAATTGGGGCCTTGCCTTGTGTTCAAGGCATTGTTAAGCCACTTAACGTGGCTTAACGCTGCCTTGTACATAAGCCCCCCTTTCAAGCTATGTTTCGCGTGAAAGGGGCATGCAGTGGGTGTTGCGATGGGTGTTCCACCGCAACACCCATTCTATTTGATGCTGCCCCCTATGTACAAGGGTGGCGTACATAGGAGGCAGCGCGAACATTAAGACCAGGAAAATCTTGATCTTAAGTTGGTGAAACGAGGAGAAATGCATGATTTCTCCTCGTTTTTGCTTTTTCCATGTGTTCTGCCTTGTGCAGCACACATGGAAAAAGCAAAATGCCATGGTTTGTTTATATACAGGAAGGTGTCCCTTCCTGTACATATACAAACCTTTTAAAGAAATGCCATTTTGTATCTTTCTTGTGTGCTGCATGAAGCAGCACACATGAAAGTTACAAAATGGCATTTTAGGATTGTTTTGTGCAGGAAGGGACACCTTCCTACACATAACCAATCCTCCCCTGCACACAGACACCTTTGCACTCTGGTGCAAGGGTGCCTGCGTTGGCGATAAGTTGATAAATTAAGCGCCATCGCAGGGGGAAATGCAAGGCTGCACCACGTTCTTGTAAATATGGTGCAGCCTTGCGTTTCTGATGTGGCGGAGCGTGTTGTTAAGCCCAGGAGGCTAACGACACACTCCGCCACTTCTTTGTACATATCCCCCACAGTGTTTGCACCTGTATTCATTCCGTGTTTAGTGATGGATTGCATTTTGAGCATGCAATTTTAACAGCCCGGCTAAACTTGTAATCACCTGGAGTGGGATTATTTCCGAAAACATGCGGTAATACCTCTGGGGGAAACTCATTATAAGGGCCAAAGAGTGGACCTTGGGAGGGCCTTGCTCTGTTGCGGGTGTCGCCATGAAGCACCCTCAGTACTGGTAAAAGCCCAGCTCTAGCCTTTTGCCCTGCACTTGCATGAACGCTGTGCTAGCGGAAGAAGAGCAAATTGACAAAGCCCCCTTTATCCCACACGTACACACACAAGTTCAAGTAACCAGCTGCGAATATGAGCATAGGTCAGGACATCAGCTGACAGTGGTGGCTATTAAATGCGAAGAGGCCTTAGTATTAACATCCTAATGTGCCAGCTGACACAGATATAAAATGATAAAAAATACAGTCAGAGTTTCCTGCTTTTTTGTCACTACTAATGCTCAATATTCATGCCTAATTCTGCGTGATCCATATAGAACACACATATATATATATATATATATATATATATATATATATTTTATTTTTTTTCTCCAAACGCCCTTGCGCTCAAGAATGCACTCGCCAATGCTCTCGCCCTTCGGGTATTGTTAGCCTTGCTGCAGCACGCTGTCTCTTTGTCCAAACTTTGCAATCATGCTCGACGCGTTTCAAGGCATTCGCCTCTTAATAATGAGCTTCACACAAAGGCACGGAAGGCTCACCTGTTTGTTCACTTCATTTTTATTGTTAAATGAAACAGTCCTCAGTGGGCGTGGCTTGCAGTAAACGCCACATAGCATGATGGTAATTGCAGTTCCACAGGTAAGTTAGTGTCACTCCTTTAGTAGGCTCCATGCCCCTGTGTAAAAATAAAAAGCTGTGTAAGATCCTTCAGTAGGTAGGGACATCTTGAGATTGCATGTTTCATTTTGCAAGAGAACATTGTGCCTTACGGAAGACCGCCACCCCCCGGGGCTTAAAACAATTTGATGTGGGGGGGCTCTCAGGCCCCACCAGCCCCGGGCACCGCCACCCCCGGGGCAACTTGTACATGTTGGAGGGGGGCCATGCGGGCCCCCTCCTGGAGCCTTGTATTGGCCCTGGGGACCGCCACCCCCCAGGGCAGGCTCCTGCAGTGTCCCGGGGTGCCCACCCCCGGGACACTGCTGTTTGCAATGACAGGGCGGGAGCCTCGCGGCTCCCACCGTGCCATTGCAAACTGCTTTGTTTCATTGAAGCGAGAGCAGGTTTCCCTGCTCTCGCTTCAATGAAGCAAAGCAGATTGCTTTTCCACATGGGGAGCAGCATGTTAGCTGCTCCCCATGTGGAAAAGCAATACCGGCTCCCGCAGGAGGCGGGGAGCCAGCTGGGACCGTGGGGGGATTGGGGACCCCCCCATGGTCTCCAATGAGAGGCCAGGCCCCGGGGGATGGGGTCCCCGGGGCCAGAAGTGGCCCGGGAGGGGTGCCTCGCGGCACCCCTCCCTCATTAAATTAAAAAACAATGGCCTGCTCCGGGGGATGGGGTCCCCGGGTCCTTAAAGTGGCCAGAGGAGGGGGGCTACGCAGCCCCCTCCATAATTTCTTTTTTTTAAAAGGCCCATGCCCCGGGGGATGGGGTCCCCGGGGCAAATTATGGTCAATGCAAATTGCTATATATATAAACACATATTTAAATAACGAACCAAACCACATTCTCTGGATGATGTCATCAGTGATGTCATCAGTGATGTCATTTGAGATGTCATCAGTGATGTCACTGACCATGTCATGAATGATGTAATATATGACATCATCAGCAGTGGATTGCGGGCGCTCGAGATGTAGTTAGTACAACCAACTATATCGGAGGAATTTCAATGGTTTTGTTTGAGTGAAATGTCCAGCTAACTATAACACCCCTAAAACCTATTGTTTTTTCAGTGAATTTCTAAGGTTTTTTAAATGCTAATTCCTAACTATATCAGGCCTGAAACCTATGGTTTTTTCAGTGAATATATATTTATATATATATATATACTCTTAACAGCAATCTATATACTCAATATATGTGAGAATACTACAGGTGTATAAGACCCAGTGCCTAATGCATTCTGGTGGTTGCCTCATCAGTCATCACACATTTCCCGAGAGCAATGCAGGGAAAAACGCACAAAAGGGAAAGAAGAAGAAAGATGGGAAAATCGTCACCTGCAAGAGTAAGGTAACGGGGCAGGCAGTGTCTTGAAGTGGAATAAAGAGGCCTGAGCTGTATTCAGTACTATTCACCTTTGGTATTTCGCGCGCTGACATTTAAAAGTGCCGGCTTAAGGTTCCTGAGCAGATCTTTAAGCACTGACACATATTCTTTTACAAATTAAGCACTGCCTATACCACCTATGATGAGCTGTTAAACCACTCTGGCAAACCGAATGATTGTTTAGCATGTTTCTCAGGGTGTTTGGGCAAAATTTCATAGATGGAATATCGTGTAGACAAAATATTGAGTCAGGAATATGGAGGACAAACATATCATGAAGGTAAGTTTCTGTAAGTATACAAAGTGTTACTATATGTAACTCCACATATATGAAGCTGATGATATATATCTTTAAGGTTCGTAGATGGGGAGCTAACAATAGTACATTTATATTTGCACTTCACGCCTCGATATTTTCATCCTCGAGATTTTTGACACAGTGTTCTGTCCACGCGATACTTTTTACATCGATATTCTGCCAGATATACACTATGCTCTCCTATATCACCGGTGAAAAAAGGCCCTATGCTGTGTGCGACACCTTCAATCGCTCCTGGCTTTTATCCAACACTAACGTGTTGGATGGATGTTTTGACCCAAAGGTTTAATGTGAAAAGGGAAACTAATAGTCTCAGATTGCAATGTGCTAAATTGCTGCAGATGTCATACATGATCTGGGACTTCCTGACAGCTAAACAATATTTACATTTGAAAAGATCGAATATTTTATGAATTTCAAATCATACACAGTGCTCAGGCTCTTGTAGGTCTCCCCTATAAAAGAACTCGACGGGTCTGGGCTGCAAAAAAAGGATCAATAAAACATACAGGGAAACGTATTTAAATAGTACTATTTGAATCTGTGTTAGATGGGAGGGGGTGAGAGGTTTTATGAGCTGAAATGCCCGGATGCTGGTTTGTCTCTCCCTAAACTATTTCCGTCACAATGAACCTGCTATAAAAATAGTTTTGCTTTGGGATAGAATTGGAGAAATGCCAAGTCCAACATTATATCGTCCACGTGCATCATGGTTCACGCAAAGTTTAAATAGACTGTGTTAAAATATCACAGACGACACCGAGCCGCTGGAGTTAAGTAACAGAAAAAGCCATTAAAAGGACATGAAAATGACGAATGTTGTATAGATGGGCCGATATTGACCATGTTATGTGAAGCACATTATTTTTGTTGATCTTCTTTAACAAGCCTTCTGTGCACAGCCATTGCCCATTCGAACATCCCATTGCAGCTAATTGTTTCAATGAAACAGAACCTTTTAACAGTACTAAAGTATTTACTTTGATGATTTTAATCACCTCCATTTGCTACATAAATGCCAAATATTTCACACCCAGGGGACCACTTAACTTGGAATTCATTGCACATAAAGGCTACAAATCTGGCCAGCGTTTCTTTGCATGAATCTGGCAGATGGTTTGTTTAGGAAGTAAAATATAAAGAAAGGCATTCAGAAAAGAGAAGATTAAAAAGAAACGAAGTATTTAAAAAACATCGACTAGTTCACAGTACTTGAAGTCTGCCTGAAGCTTTATTACCTACTCTAATGGTGGAACAAGGTGAGATGAAAGGGGAGGCGAGGAGCAAGGGTTCTTGACATGTGCCCTTTTGGACAAGATGTTTGTGGAACATTCCAAAAGTAGTTGCACCTACCATGAAACATGGAATTTCCAATTTCTATTCAAAGAGATTCTGGGATTTTCGAAGTAAAAAAGATGCATCATGTGGGCATGCACATCAATCAGTTGGGTGAGTACTTACGTAAAGCACATTAGATCACACAAGCGGTATGGAAAACTTTATATAAATAACAATACAGTCTATATGTAATTGCATTTGGAAAGTGCAAACCTACCTGAAGGAGTTTGACCCTCTGGACATGGGGCATAGGCCATGAAAGTTACTTCATGACTGCATACAAAGGCAGAATATTTGGGGTAACGGTGATACTTATCGTGTACAGAGCTAGTGTTCTCTGAAGAGGTGTGCCTTTAGATCTTGTATGAATTTCAGGACAATATAATCAGTTCTGACATTTATGCAAATGTACTTTCAGATATTGATTGCAAAGCCAAAGAAAGTTTCCTATGTTGTTGTCCATTTATGCTTTTGTTTGTTCTACTCTGGCAACTTCCTGGTTTCTCTTGTGATACTGTCCACCTGAGGTGATTATTTTCTCAGCCACGTAAGCAAGGGTGCAGTGTCTGATAACCTCTTTATGCCACCTACATGATGCCACAAAAGTTACATAGACAATAGCAAGCTGGTGAGGGAGTTGGCTCCTAACCTTTTTCCTCCTGCCAACAGACATGAGGACCCGGTAAGGGCATATTTTAACTATTCTTGAGTGACCCCACACTTCCGAAAGTTTGTTTACATCATGCAGGTTTGAATAAGAAGACAATGGGTAATAAAATTCAAAGTTGCTCCTGACAGGCCCCCCTAAATATGTTTTGTCCGGGGTCCCACAAATTCTTAAGAATACACTGCAGTGGGGGCCACTAGCACCCATTTTTGGAGACCAGCATTTCATCATCAGTCATTTCTAGAGAGCAAGAGGGAATAACACAAAGTGGAAAAAAGGAGGCAGAGTAAGACGGAAAAAATATCAAAAAGAGAGAAAGTTGCAATTGGCGTAAGTGACATAAGCGGGCAGAAAGTGTTTGTAGTGGATTGAAGAGGCATGATGTGGTTTGAAGACTATGCAGCTGTGGTATTTGGTGCGCTGACATTTAATAGCGCCAGGCGTCAGCTTCTGAGCAGAGCTTTGGGCACTGACACCTATTCTTTTATAAATTAAGCACTGGTGCCACCTAAGATTTAATCACGAATAACAACGTTTGTAGTCTGGGATCTGTGAATAGACACTTAATAATTGTGACATCTGCCTTTGTAGTGTAGTTTCTATTTCCCTTATAGGCTCTGCGCATTGGAATAATACACACTATAGTTTTTACATAGGACTAAGGTCAGTATGCTCCTATTGAGTACATTAAACTTTATTACTTGTGTGTGCCAGCTAACTCAGAGGTCACTAGAAACTTCTCGAAAGAACAAGAAGGGATTAGTTTCTGACAACCGCATAAACATGACAACTTTGTTTCCCTTAGAATCGGAACGCGTCTCAGAATCGTGGAAACAGTAGATAACACTTTCACTCAGTCAATCATGCATGATTAGTTTCTCCAGAGATACACAGAAATAGATAGACAGGCGTTTCAATAAAAGGGCTTTATTGAACAGTCTTGTTTCTCGTGTAAGAGATATAAGCTGTTACAATCGTTAGACAGTAAGCAAGATATAATACGCACAGCATAAGCAGTAAGAAGAAATAATACTGCAATAGCTTCTAAATAGTTCTACCCCAGGGTGCCTAACCTAAGTGTAGTACGAGGTAAGAAGTAGGTGCTGTTTTCTATAGTATGGTATATACTAAGTTTAGTATGTCAAGAGTCCCTCTAGGTTCTAGTCAGTTCCATACCTTTAGAATGAGAGAGGTTGGAATCTCTATCCTGTTCTCAAACTCTAACACCCCGCGAAGGGAGTCAGAACTCTGGAAGCTGGATTCTCTGTGAGCAGGGATGACAGTGTCTGGTCAGTGCGTCAGGCCGGCATATGGTCTCTTCAGAACTTGCCATGGTGAACCGTGCAGTCAAGTCGTGCTGAGTCATGCCGTGGTTTGCCATGGTAAGAGAAGGTATATTTATACCTGGAAGGTACTTAGGAATGCTAGCATTGACGTAAAGTCGGGCAGAGGAAGACGTCTTGGAGAAATCTATAATCCTAGCTAGGGAAAGTCCCGTTCGGCTTAAGGGTCTGGTTTCTAAGAACTTGTTGTGATGTGGCATGGATGGATGTAGGTGACCATGCCTGTATTTGGATTGCATGGCTAAGGCCTAGATAATGACTGGGATTCTATGCCTAAATAAGGGCAAAGCGAGTTGTGCCTATATAAGGACATGATTCAGGGAAACCTATATACAGGTATCTAAATCGAAACAAAACACCCTCTTCATTGACGAATGATCGATATTACTAAATGCTAAACACATAAAATTGAGTATCACTAAAAACATTTGTAAAAGTATACTAAAAGAAGTCGTTGTTAAAAGTTTGCTACACATGAAATGCAAAGGTGCTGCACATATTAAAGCAAAGTTCCATTCTAAGCATATATTTACAGTGAATGCTAAGAGAATTAACAGAAACATCTATACACATATGTAATGAAATGGACCAGTTTCACATAAAGGAGAAAAAAAACGTCCCAGAGAAATTTCACGACATGATTACATAAATGTGGAAATAGGTGACAATGTGTCCCTGGAAGTGTTTCAAAGAAGTCTGTATGAACAGTTCTACTGTAAGCAGAGCTTTTAGCCTTAAAAGAAAAATTCAATATTCACAAAAGTGCGATCTTTAGGAAAGTTCCAAATATTGTCTTTTTGTTTTGAAAAAATGAAGGCCAAATTTATAGATTACATGGTACACTGTGAGCCAAATCAAAAGTTATTTGAAGATGCTGGGGAAAATGTGAAATCCTCTAATCCTGTAGACAAAAAGTTGTCTATTGTTGTCGGTGATAGGTCGATTACCTTGTTTAGAAGACTAACTCCACATAGATGTTATGCATCGTCAGTAGCAGTGTTCATTGATACCTGTGTGCCTGTTGATCCATCTCGTACTCCAGCAGTAGCATGTTGCGTCTGTGAGATCTCAATGAATGCCGTCATCAGGATTGGTAGCCTCTGGGGACAACACAGAGCATGGGCCGTTATCGGGTCCAGCAGAGTATCGATATCCGTTGGCACGACTGATGGGAGTGTTAGACAGATGTCTAGCACGCATTCTTCACCGCAAAGCAGGCAGCGTAGAACAGGTAAGATGCAATCTTGCCAGATTGGTCTGAACTACAGAAACCATGTGTATTTAGTTCTCGTAGACGAGGTAAACCCAATAGTTGCACTATGCACTCACGACACTTCCTTTCCAGGAGAGCATTCTCCAAGGTGCTGGGAGTGACGCTGGTGGATTGGCTTGCCATAGCGTAGCAGAAGGAATAAAAACAGGATTCCTGCAACGAGTGCTAGAATTAGCGGCAGACCACCAAACACCGAGTGCATGAAGTTTGGAATGATTCCTGGGACTGCTTGAAAAGGTGTTAATAGTCCCGAACATATGGTCTTAAATATATGCACAATACCGCTCGTATCAGACATGTTTAAGATACGTCCCAACATGTCTGTGACAATTTGTCCTTAACAGAGCCTGTATCTCAGCCGAAGTCCTTGCAACTTGTAGATCATAGGTTTCTTTGGCCGAGGTCAAAGGCACGGTTTGTTGTAAAAGAATGGCTATTATTCTGCTTGAAGTATCAATTCGTATAGAAGAGATGTTCAGTGAAGGCCATAAAGGCGACTCCCTGACTGTGTCTATTTGGGGGAACAAGACTTGCATACAGCAAGTGACCCTGGAAGCAACCGTTACTAGATATGGGAAAACTGTCAACATGCCACAACAGCTCTGATCATTCAACATGAGGTAACTCCCATTTTAAAGTTGTCCAAACGTTGGATTAATCACAGCGGCTGGTGAACCTTGCAGGTGGCAGGATAAATTTGCAGTGGAACCACTACAAGCCCCGTGTAAACTAATATCCCGACATATGAGTGAACCGCTAATAAACACTTCACGCCCCCCACTCCAACATCTGTGTGTGTAAGGTAAATCCCAGGATGTCCTGATGTATTCTTGACCCAACCTTTCATATTTGCCTACTCTCATGTGTTTAAGGAAATACTGAAAATGGAAAGTTGTAACAGGCAGAGTTATTTTGCCATGTATGATCCATTCTGCAGCTAGTTTTTCTGCTACCGTAAATGGCAATTTTTTCAGTTTTTCAATGCTCAGCACTGTATACTTCGCTCTCCTTTGTGCTAGCTCGATCTGTTTATCAGTGAGATTGTAATCAGAAAACAGAGAAGACGTGTTGATGAAACGCCAAGTAACATAGCCTGCACGCAAGTTTTGTAGCGTCAAGCCTAATTACAGAATAGAACATAATTGAGACAGGCCTTGACGTAGCAGGACCAAATCTTGTTCCACAATGTCTATAGCAGAGGATACAATGTTGCCCCAAAGAATATATCCTGGATGACAGAGTCGTTAACCCATTGTCAACCACAGCGAGAGATTTCTCTAAATTAATACGATCAATTTCTCGTATTCTTTCTGCAGCGTCTGCTTGGGTAACCTTCCATATTTCATTATAAGCAGCATAGATGCCGGCATATATGAAACGTTTTTGACGCGGTTTTCTTGGACCTAGCAAGAATTCCCTAAGGTCTGCGCCTTCTTTAAGTAAAGATAAGTGTTGTTTCACATCCTCTAGTGTAGATGTTTGTAGCCAATCAAGGCATAGTTTTCCTACACTGTATGTTGTTACTACCCCTGGATGCAGTCTTTGAACATAGCGTGGGTCTGGCCTATTGATTGTTAAACCTTGTGTTTTGTTCAGGAATCTTTCTTGACAGATGTTTGTGTCTGTGGGCCAGAGCAACCATTTTTTCCATTCCGAATCTGATCTGTTGTTTTGTAAGATAGTATGTACGTCGACCACCCCCTGTGTAGTGCTATTACTTGCAGGTATAGGTATGGACGGTTTGTTCATGTCTTTGATCTTGGCTAACCCAAGGCAAGCCGTTTGTTGGAGAGTGTCATTCAAAAACATTATGTGCTGTGTGATGATGCAGGCTCTAAACAAAGCTTCTATCGCCTGCACTTGCAAATCTTTTGTACCCCAGACAGATTTTGTGTCAATTGTGTTTCTCCAAATGTCGAATCCCTGTCTAGACAGTTGGGCAATAAGGGCTGCAGAATTTATCTTTTTCGTATTGGTTAACATATTTTTCGTTCCTGTTTTGTTCAGATTTTTAAAGTAAAACGTTTCTGGATTGGATATATTGTACCCTGAAAATATGGAAACTTCATTTCAAACGTTTTTGAGCTAACCCTTGGTGGTGTAGGACAATGTTCCCAATGGTTATACATAAATACATTTCTAGGTGTTGCAGATTTATGCAAGAAATGATGACCATAGTGGTTGTAACAAAAAAACTGTTCATAGTCTGTTGAACCCTCTGAGTATTCATGATTAGAGAATGCAGCAGATCTTTCTAGATCAGACATCATGTTATTAACAGTCTCAAAGTCCCAATCATTAAAATAGGTACTGGAGGTAATAAAGTCACTTAATAATATCTTGGGGTGCCGTTCGTGTTTGAGGAACATTGCCAGCGGATTCAGTGTTTGTTTCAGGTGTGAGGGACTGCGAGGCTCGCAGTGTTAAAACCAGCAACAGCTGCGGCCTCTTCCCGGACAATCCCCCAATTAGCAACTGTTACCTATTAACTCTGAGCCGCATAAGGCGGCGCGGGACGCGCGCCGTGCGAAGCCCGGGCCAAGGGCGGGCCCGTTTCAGCCCGTTCCAGACCGAGTAAGACCGGACCGGGCCCCCCCTCTAACGTTCTAGTCTGTTAGTTTTCCAGTAGGAGAATATAATATCTCGCCGTTAAATTGCATTACTGCAGATAGTTTCATTTACTGCTGTTATAAATGGCGACTACGCGAGGGAGTAGGAGCAGGTTAAATACGGATGTATCTACTATTACTGGCCCACTTGATAATTTTATTGTTAGAGCCAACTCAGTCATTGACGAAGGGATTGCAATTATGGAACGGAGAGTGTCACAAGATTTACTTTTAGCAAGGAGCTCATCTATGGGCCAAATTGCAACAGCTAAAACTCCCGTACCACAAAGTAATAAGGTAGCTTCGAACTTAACACATGTGGATATACATAGTATCCCAAATGTAGTGGATTTGTCACTGTCAATAACGGATTCTATATCCCTTACACAACTAGAGAGGTCCCCGCTCCTTGCTTCAGAACTATCGGGTATTGAATCACCGCCACAAGATCTAACGAATGGCCAGACGAGAGGAGCGAGTGAGGGAGTTAGTATAAAAACAACAAAAACATCTAAAAACCCCAGGAAAATGAAAACTGAAAATAATGCCGAAAAGACTAGGAAGCCACAAAAAATTACTGTACTTGCGGATAAAGGGGAAAGTAAACGCTCCCTCAGGTCAGCAGCTCCAATAGAACAGCAGTTAAAGGTTGTTTCCACACGAAACTGCCCATCTGAAACTGCTGCTATGTTGGATCTGACTAGCGCTGAGGCTTCTCCCGCTACTGATATAAATTGTAAAATTATTGAGTCTGATAATAATTTATACAAGTATCTAAAGGAGCTCTTTAAAACCTATCTCTCTCCCTTAGAAACTAGGTTAAAGCGGATTGAGGTACAGCTAACGGATCTGATCGTTCTCTCTAAGACCTCGATAACCTCTGAGGTAACAAAGGCCGGGAGTGGGACATTAAGCTGTACAAAAATACCATTAGTGAGCTCCTTGACTGTTAAATTAAAAGACCCCGTAAAAAAGGTAAATAAATCGATATCCACCATGACTGAGAAAATAACTAGGGAAGAAATTAAAAATCCTCCTACTAACATCGTACAGGAGGTTAATACTCGTAAAGATTGTACCTGGGGATCCAAACCAGAGAATCCAATTATTAATTTGCCCCCAGAAGCATCGCCTTATATGGTAATCCTGACTGGGGTTCCTAAATTGCAGGAGAATAAAGAAGAATCCACTGATCACTAAAAAACAAGGTTCAACACTGGTTAAATATTAATCGACCCCTCCCTCCTAATAGGAGTAGTAAGCTTTTAATGGTCCGTAGGGTACACTGGCTGGGGTCAGAAAGAAAACTAACACAAGGTGACTGTGTTCTGGTCAATTTTGATGATCCAGCCACGGTTGATTATATCTGCTCTTGGGATACCCAATCAAATGATGTGGGCATTGAAACTAAACGACTTTCTTTTTTTTATCCACCTAGATTTTATCCTCATCCATTCTATTATGATGAAAATTGGGTGACTGTGGGCACTCAAGTTAGTGGAGCGGCCAAAAGGTTTTGGGAAAGGCAACCCATTAGGGATCAAATATCCAGGGATACCTGGAGAGGAATACCAACCTCCAATAGATTTAATAGCTTGGAGATGGTGGATTGACTCTATCGGAATGATTGGAGTTCCAACGAATACTGTCCTAGTCCAAATAAATTGTATAATAACTCTAACCATTGGGCTATTGGCTCTTTAGGGGATATTGATGAGTAACCTCATTAGTAACTCCAATAGTTACTCCATTTTTTAATGAAAGTTCAGATAAACCAGAGCAGGTAATACATCCCGTTTTGGAACTGGAAAGTGCAATAAACTTACGACATTCCCAAATTATTATGGCGAGAGAAATCGAAAGTATTTCTCCATCGATTGAAACAGATCATCGTGTTGACTTTTCCTGTGATTTAAAATGCCGAGGAGTAGCCGAAAGGGGGGAGTTGACTCTTTTATCATGGAATATAGCGGGCTTATCAAACAAGGTGAATGACCCCATTTTTTGTGAATTAATTGAGAAAAATGATATTATCTGTCTTCAGGAGTGTTGGGAACAGACCGAGATTCATCTTGCAGGATATCGGACATATTTTACTCCTGCTACCCAGTCAAGGAGAGGCAGGAGCTCTGGGGGCCTTTGCACTTATATTTCTAATACAGTCAACTTGTCTATAAAGCAACAGACTACACGGGGGCATAATAGTTTCCAGGTTTTTAGTCTGACAGCAGGAGGAAATCGACTCATAATTTTAGTTAACTTATATAACAATATCCCAAAGGAAGAACATTACAAAGTCTTTGAAGATTTAAACAACTGTATTTGTTCTTCTAGCATTAATCCAAGACATAATGACATTTGCATCACCTTGACGGGTGATTTTAATTGCCACCTATGCCCTCATAGTAACTTGGGCTTATGTGGGATGGTTAACCAAATCGGTGAACCATGTACACATTTTAAGCATACTTCCTTGGGAAATTTGTTTAATAATTTAACTTCTGACTGGAACTTGGGTTTCGTAAATGAACTCTGCAGCCCCCCAGTTCTATTTCAAACTACTTTTAACGGGCGTGGCCTCCAGTCTGTTATAGACTATACCCTGGCTTCTACTTTTTATCGCCATAATGTTCTGTCGTTTAAAACATTGGATACCGTGTTGAGCAATCATTTTCCGATCTGCACAACCTTTGATATTGAGACGAGTATTAGATCAGGCACTAATGTAGCTGAAAATTTGTATCGCCATGCTTGTTCATTGGCGAGACAAAACGGCTATGCCATAAAATGGAACAAAGTTGACACTATAAATTTTCTCCAGAGTTTAATTGAGAATCAATACAATAATATTAAGATCTGCCTAGAGGAAAATCCTGATTCGGGTATGATCGTTAATGCTTTTAACCAGATTGCATTGTATATTGGGGAAAAGCTGACAGGAACACGTCGAGCAGGGGCGAGAGAAAAAGCTGAGGGATGGTTTAATTCAGATTGTACCAAAGCATACTCCCACCTAAAACAGATCTTAAAGAAAACACCGAAAGATCTGCTAGCAGTTAGAGCTGCGAGAGCAGCCTACAAAACTTCCCTGAGCAAACGGAAACAGGAGCTGAAGGAGAATGCGTGGGATACTCCAGTAAAAGCTAGCTTGTTGAGAGATAGTACTGCTTTCTGGAAAGCAGTAAATGCTCCCTTTTTTGTAGATAGAAAAATTGATAAGGTAGATTTCGCAATTGAAGGACCAACTTGGGTGGAACATTTTACTGAGCTTTATAAAGAAGATGTTTTGCCTATTACAGACTTAAACCTTCAAAATTACCAGCTTCTTACTGAGCCTTCTTCTCCCACTTTATTTCCTTTGAGCATCTCTTTCTCTGTCTCCGAAGTAGAATTAGCCTTACTCGAAAGTTCAAGGAATAAAGCTCCCGGTCCTGATAGAGTCCCTATAGACATATATAAAGATACAATTTCTCTATGGACCCCTTTGTTGACCAATGTGTTAAACAGTTTTAATATCATGGGATTTCCATCGACTTGGCAGGAAGCCATAGTTGTTCCTATTTTTAAAAAGGGAGATCGAAATGATCCCAAATGTTATAGGCCTATCTCCCTACTTGATTCTCTGATGAAAGTGGCAGGTAGAGTTATTCTAAATAGATTACACTCCTGGGCTGAGGAAAACAATGTTCTCTCTAAGTTCCAATATGGTTTTAAGGCAGGTTTAGGTACAATCGAACAAGGATTAAATCTAGCTTTAATTATTGGTAAATATATGACCGCAAAAAAGGGTAACCTTTTTATGACGTTCATTGATTTAAGTTCAGCTTTTGATTGTTTGAATCATGAGGTATTATGGAACACTTTGATAGGCTTGGGTATCGACTCAAACATTCTTAATTTTATTAAAGAATTATACAGGGGGGCTGGGGCAAAAGTTCGTTTTGGTAAAAAAGGAGAGTGCTCTAATAAGTTCCCAATAATGAAAGGGGTCCGACAGGGTTGCATCCTGGCACCATTCCTTTTTAATTTATATATAAATGGTGTGGTGGAATTTTTAATCACACAAAAATTAGATTACCCTCAAATTGATGGCACGGCGGTTCCCATTTTACTTTATGCGGATGACGCAGTCATCATGGCTAGAACCCAAATGGGCCTCCAAAAAGCTTTAACTTATTTCTCATCTTTTATGAGTTCTAGAGGCCTAAAAATAAACATAGGGAAAAATTTTTCCATGTGCTGCTCTTCGAAGAAAAAACTTCCTTGTAACATTTTTATTGAAAAGTCTAAGATAGGACTTACAAGTACTTTTTCATACTTGGGGATTGTTTTTAATGAAAAAGGTACCTGGAAAGCAGCGACTAGGAGTAGGAACCTTGCTTTTGCTCGTGCATTAGGTGCTATAAAACAGTTCGCCAATAAGTTGGGGGGTAGGCCTGTCCGTATCTTAATGGATATTTATAATTCAAAATGTGTTTCAACTGCATTATACGGTTCTGGCATATGGGGTATCGCTGACTGTCAGGAGATTCAAGTAAAAGAAAATTCTTTCCTGCGTTATTTGTTAGCAGTTCCCAATTCGACCTCCACATTTATTTGCCATAAGGAATTAGATTTGGTTTACATTTCTGATCTAATCAAAGTTAGTCCCTTATTGCTATGGCACAAGATATGGACTACAGAGGAAACTGTTTTTAATAGAACTGTTTTGATTGATTGCTTTAAATTAGAGAGATGCAAGGACATCCCCTGGATTGGCTATGTAAAAGAGTTTATGATCAACATGGGACATTCAACCTTTTTTGATAATCCTTGTTCCCTAACCTCGATTTCCAGGAAGGCTTTTAAAAAATGCTGTCTTGACTTCCTGGAAAGTCGACGATGGTGTGAAGAGAAAAGTAAGATATCTGTATCCCAAAAAAATTTACTTTTACAGGCCCCTGGCCTACAGCTATATTTATCTCCTGATCACTTCAGCTACGACAGTTGTTAGCTCGTTTGAGAGTTGGGACCTATTACCGGTTGATAACTTTCCCAGATAGAAATGATTGGTCCCAAAATCTAATTAATTGCCCATGTGATGATCTTGCAATGCAATCGCAAATACCTTGTGTCCTTTTTTGTAAATTTTATACATGGGGAAGAAGGAAATACTTGATTCCCCTCCTAAAGACCTGGGGTCTAAGGCAGTGTAGACCCGCTTTTTTAAAACTGCTTTTATTACAAGATGAAATAACTATCATTGCCTTATCCAATTTTTTAAAATTTGCCATTCGCTGCAGATTGTCGATGAATTAAGTCCAGAGTTTGCTTTTATCTTGGTTACCCCGACTATGATGTACTTGTGCTGTTATCTACTTCGATTTCCATCTTATTTTTTAACATGTATGTATTTGTTTGTTGCTTTTATGATTTTAAATTTGAAATCGAATAAAGCTATCTTGACAGAATAAGTGTGGAATCTTCAAAAGTTCCAACGGACCGAATATATCATAATCCGTTTTGTCCCAAACTATACCATCTTGTATAGGAAACGACTGTGATGTTCACTGCTGATAATGCTCTTGCTTCATGATGGGATGATTTGTGTGGTTTGAAAAGTAAGTTCACATTTTTACTTCCTGTATCCAAATGAATATATCTTCCATCTATCAACATGCTCAGAGTTATTACTAAAGTTTGCCAAAGCAGAAAGAAAAATATTCCAGAAATAATCCATAGTTCAATCCAAGGTGAAACCAGATAAGTCTTTTTCACGTGATGAAAGAAGTCTTGTGCTTGTTCTTTGAAAGTTCTTTTCGCTGGCGTCGTTTCAGGCTCGCTGGGATCCTCAGAAAAAGAATCAAAGTTAATGAAATAGCCAGAAGAAGTTCTGTCAATGGTTGAAATTGCAACAGGATTCGTTGAAATCGCTGGAGGCAGTGTATCACTTGTCACGTTGATGTAGACAGGTGTATCAGGACGAACTGTTATTTGGGTTTCAAGAGGAATGAGTTCCATAGCATTGTTGCTTACTCCTTCATTTCTTACTGTTGGATTCTCAATGGTGATGAGTCTTTCAGTTTGAACCTCTTGGATAGTAGCTAGAGGAGTGCGTCTGCTACTTGGTCGGAGTCCACATGGCCTACTGCTTAGTATCGGCCACAGAGTGTGGTTTGATGAGATTGATGGACACACATCTTTTCTCCTTTTTACCAGCAAGCGGCGGCAGAAGTACTGTTCTTGATCCGTGGATTGCTAGGACAGGTACTGGTTGTCTGTAAGAAGGCCCAAATTCCTTCTTGTTTGCAATCTTCTCTCTGACTAGATCCCCGAGCTTTGGAATCCAGACAGGCCTTGCTGGGAAGGCTGTTTTTTCCCCAGTGGTGGTTGGCTTCAGGAACACGTTGCTTTGTTTCGATCTTAGTTCATTTAAGTCCTGTAAAACAGCCAAACGATCTTTGATATCAAATGGTTTATTTTCCACCACTGTGCCTTTACATTCAAGATAAGGAACCCACATTCTTGTCCCAAATAGGAACTCATATGGAGTGACCTCCCCTAGAGAACTTCTTGGCAAATTGTTTAATGAGCTTTGGACCCCATAAAGATGTTTAACCCACCCATCACCCAAACCTAATACCCTAGCTGTTATAGACCGCTTTATGTCCCGGTTTTTCCTTTCCAAAACCAAATTTCCCTCAGGATGGAATGGCGAGAAGTACCGCAATAAATGCCCAAACTGGCCATTGTTCTTTGTAAGCCCGAGAGCTAAACGCAGGGCCCTGGTCAGAATGTAGTGTGCCAATTACGTATGTGCCGATAAAGACTCGCAAATCTTTTATTACAGTTTGAGCGTCAGCAGAGCGCTGAGGCCACATCCATAGGAACCTTGAGCACGAATCTACTGCGACCATGATATATTTATAGTTACCATCCCTTTGCAAGGGACCTCAGTGATCCAGGTAAACACAAGCTAATGGTTTATCTGAAATTAACAGGGGTGTCTGCGCAGGATGTTTCACTGTAGAGACTTTCATCTTCTGGCATATTTCACATTCCAAAACATAGTTTTTGGTTTGTTTCCTAATGCCGGGCCACCAATATCTCTGTTTAATAATGATACTGTGGCGGAAACACCTGCATGGGCAGAGGCTATCCCTTCATTTGCTGCTAGGATTAGTCCTAAACTACGTTCCATGTTTGGAATTACCCTATCCCCCACTCCAGGAATTCGAGCAAACGGAACATCATTCACATCAATTATATACGAGTATTTGAGTGGAAACTTTTTAGGTAACGCTGCACTACTGTCTTTGCTTGAAGCATTGACTGCCAACAATATCACACTGTCTATTTTCATTTTTGTAAGAGTGATTGCAGCTACACAAGCCATTTGCATAGCCCCCTTCGCGGCTTCGTCAGCCAATGAATTCCCTGCAACGTGAACGCCATCACGTTGATGACTCAGCGTGTGTATCAGATTATCAGGGTCTCAAGGCCTTAACATGTGGCAAAGAGGTGAAACACTCTTGAATAATCAGTGACAAACTCAAGGCAGCTCTTCTCCTTCAGCTTGCAGAAAATTCAGGTTCCTGCTCCTAAACCTGGAGCATAGAAGGGCTTCTCTGTCTCCTTGCTGTGGGACCCAGGACACTGGTTGATTAGAAATCTTGGTGCAGCCACTGATGGTTTCTATCACATATGTATACCAAGTTCACAGACATAGTTTGTTTATTACACAAGTCCATCTCAGAGAACAGTTTCAAACCGTTCCTGTGTTTTGTGTGTGGCGTCCAGACTGGTCTAGCTGTCCTTGTTCGTCGCAGGAAGGTATCCTGGCTTGGGAGACCTAAAATGACGACACAGAAGAGGTAAATGTTTCCCACTTAACTATCTGTCACGTTATTGTGGGCAACACTACTGTAGAAGAAAAGAGCAGGAAAGGGGCAAATGTTTTCTCTACACTTCAAAAGAACCTTTTATCTCTTTCCCTCCTCACCCTAGAGTCTAGTCTACTCCAAAGGACCACAGGACTGCTTTTGACATGCCCTAGAAGTCACTTTGCCATCTGGCATGCTCTCATCAACTTTCATCTAACTTGTCACTCAGAGGCATGAATTACATGGATTCCTGTATATGCTCCACACAAGTCCTACTACCATTCATATATCAGTAACTACCACTCAGCTTGTTGTGGACAACACTTCTGGGAGAGAATCGAGCAGCAAGGGGGCAAATGTCTTCCTTACATTATACAGGGACCCTCTATCTCCCACCCTCCACATTAGAGTCTGGTCTACTATAACGGACATCCTACCATACATTAGGTAAACATATGTTTCATCCATTAAGCTTATAGTTTAGAACATCAAATTAACTTACCCATTAGAAACAGTTCTGAATATAACAGCGGCCATTATTATAAAATATTTTTTTTTCTAATTCCGAAAATGTATTGCACATCCCTGCGCATGAGAAATTTAAAGCATCTGTTACATTCTGCGTTTTATGTGTGCTTGGCTTTTTTATACGTGCAGGAATTTTCTAAGTCACTGTTATATGGAGGTCACAATCGCCCATTGCTGGAAAATTGAATGTACACTCAGGTCTATTGTATATGAGTAAATGTCTTCAACAGCTGATAACAAAAGCAAACATCCTCTGTGATGATAAGCTAATGAATAAAAGACCATCTTTTTTTTGACCTGGTGTGCCTTCGTGTAAATACAAGACCCATTACTTCATTTCTAGCTTCTCTCTTTTCATATTTAATCTATTTGAAGGGTAATACATATATTTTCGGACTTTCAAAGTATTAAGGAATTTGCTGGGTGGGTCTGACTTCAGTCAATCAGAGCCTAAATGAAAACAGTTAGATCATACCGAGTTATACGTAGGGAAAACAGTCATATCCGACTATAAATTATTAGTCGGACAGTTGAAAAAAGCCTGGGTCGAAATATGTTTTGAAATCTGAACTGTAATAACATATTTGCAAAAGAAAGTAATTTAGATGTTGCCACATAAAACAATGAACATGTGGGTAAAAAACTGCAATTGCAAAGCTGTAATCATGTTCATTCATTTTGACATGTCTGCTATTGAGAAATACATCCAGACACAGACAGAATGGGATGCACACACACACACACACACACACACGCACGAACGCACGCACACACACACACACACGCACTCCTCTCTCTGTCTTCCTCTCTCTCTCCCTCTCTCCCTTTCTCATCGAACATAAAGGCCCTCATTACCAGTTAAGGGCTAATTTCCGATCACTGTACAAACATATATTGTACAGGGGTATGAATTACAAGTTGTGCAGATTAACACTGATAAATTCTGCAGATAAAAACCTCCGAAATTTATTTTGAGGAGGCACCAGAAAAAAGGGCAAAAAATGAAGTACTTTGTGTGTTAAAATATTTTTCCGCATATTCCGTATACCTCATCTTCATTTCACTGAGTAAGAGGTATTTCCTGCACATGGTGAATGACTCATCTTTTTCTGACAAACTTGTAATGAGAACCTAAGTTGTCAATAATTAAGTTGCGAAATTCATCTAGGACAATCTCTGGGAACAGTGTGAAGTTCTTTATTTAAGTTTCAAGGAACAGAGACCCCATCCTCAGCCAGGGAGTGAAGCAGCTCGAAACTAGTGTCACCCACTGCCCTCTCAGAATGATTGCATTACATTCAAGTGATAATGTGCAGGTTAAAGAGCAGCACATTACCACACGTTAACAGAACATCACCAGGTTACAGAACCCCATTCCCTGAAGGCTCTGTAACCTAAAATACCACACCAATTCGTAAAGATTTTGAAAAAAAGGTGGAAGCCTAGTTCTCATAGGTTTACATCAACATTTTGACTAGATTTCTAACTTTCCCAAATTAAGTGAAAACTGCATAAACTGTCCTGCAGATATACAAGTCGGGGGTTTCCAAAATGAACACTCCTGCAGAATGGACAACCTGCAGATGGGAGCATGGTGGATTTGTGCATCAGCACAACACACTTCTTTTTTTTATTTTCTTTGTCTCCATAGGAAATACTTTTCTTGGAGACCAACCACTGTTAGTGTGCCATAAAATAAGGGGTTATTCCCAATCTGGAAATAGACTTACTCCAACCTTTTATTGTATAACATTCACAGATCTTCCCAGGGTATGAATAACCATACAGTCAGTGTGTGTGCGAAAGATCAGAATTACCCATTTCTTTCTGGTTATTACACTTTGCCTGGACACCTTCTGGTAGTCTCCTTTACTCTAATTTCTAATCATAAACTCCAGGGGGCATATTTATAAAGAATTGACGGAGCACGCCATAGCCTTCTTGGCTTAAGGCCGCGCTCTGCCACTTCTGAAATGCAGGGCTGCACCGTATTTACAACAATACGTTGCAGCCCTGCGTTTCCCCCTGCTCTGGTGGTAAATTTAGCTGCCATAGTGCAAGGGTGCATGTGTTGTGGGGAATATTGTTTATGTGCAGGTGATAGAGATCAGGGTGTGTACAATATTCTCACTACCACGGATAGAGTAATCTCACAGTTACACACACATGCATACATCATACGCTAGGGCCCATTTCACTAACATACGCTCAAATACTCTACTACCAATAAACCTGTGGAAGGAAACACTCCTAAACACCCTGCATCTATACCGAGGTCGATAAGACCTGGTTTTTGTGACTGTCCCTAAGCATAATCTATACAAAATATACAACAATAATCAATAACGTAAACCCAATAATTGACAAGAAAGAATATCCAACACCATGTTAAAATTATATTGCTTTATCTTAAAATTAGTCAAAGGAAATCAATCAGAGTAAATCATTTCTCATAGTTACCTATTCTAGCTAAATGTCAGAACGGGTCAGGACAAGTCTCTCGGTAAATGTCTCTCAAGACGAAGTCCCTTCAGCATCAATCCTCAGCAACGCAGATTCGGTACGCGGCAAAGGCAAAATGGCAAGTGGCAAAAACCCTCTCTAGGCTAACATCTTATAGTTTCTAAACATTAGAAAGATACATTGGGAACATAGAAAAAAACTATAATGTCCGCCGGACTTGCTGAGCAGAGCGAGAAGGAAAGGATGTAACATTGCTACATTTGAGAATCTCCGTTCAGGAAAAGTACACATAACGAAAACTACGGAACAGGAACCAAGAAAATAAAACATGTATCACAATAATCCTGCTTCTCCTCGGCCATCGAGCCACAGTTCAGAGCTTCTCTCTAAGGCTCCTTTGTTTCCCAAGGCTGCCAAGGACACTTTCACTTCTCTTGGAGACTTCCCAAAAACTGCTGCTGTCCTCATGGAAAGTTTTTCAACAAGGACCATGGTCAGTTAGCTTCAGGACCATTTCCAGCAGGGGTCTCCCTCGTCACAGTTTTCATATTATAAATCACAGCCAGGCTCACTATTCGGCCATCTTTTCTTAGGCCAACATTGGCCTTAATAGACCGTCTTAATTAAAAGAGACAAAAACAACATTACTACAGCATAGTGATTAAACAGTGTTAACCCCACTAATACCCTTATGTGTATGCATTTATCTAGCACTTGCAACATAGAAAAGCATTAATTCGGAAAGCGTTTTGTGCTCAAAAATAAACAGCACATAGCAACGTTTAAACATGAAAACACGCACGTTATTTTTTAAAAACAGCACATTTATGCACACTCACGTGTAACTCTCTCTTGTTAGAACAAACGGATTGATTAATATAAACGCACTTGCACAAGACAAATAATTAATTATTAATCATTAATAAATTAATACAACGAATAGACATGCCAGAGCTTCAAAAAGCCCCAGAATTTTCAAACTGAAAACTCTGCTCCAGCAATCCCCCCTTTGGTGATTTTATCACCAAATAAACCCAAAAAAAAAAAAATTAGTGAAAATTTAGTCCCATTTTAGGAGAAATCGGAAATGTCTTTTCCCCTTTACACAACATTAAACACCAGTCACTCTTTCATCATCCCTTTTTGTCTCTAAGTAAACACTCTCCCTCAATTCTTCTAGTTCAATTTCTTGAGGTTCTCTCTTCAACCTCTTGTTTTTCTTTTCTTTATTCAATTTCTTCCTCCCTCCCCTGTTTTTACAACACACACACACCAATCTTATTATTAATAAAGCAACAATTATACAAGTTAAGGGAAACAGTATTCTACCTATAATAGTACTACCTATTTTTGCAATAAAATCCTTAACAGCTATCATTTTCTTAGCTATTTTAGTCCATAAACTCTCAGCTTCAAGTGGTACTAATTCTTCATGCAAATCAGTAATATTTTTGATATAGACCTTTAGGTCTTTGCTTTCGTCTGGAATGTAAGTGCAACAATGTTGAACTTTCAGCATTCCACAGACTCCACCCTCCTTGGCCAATAGAATATCAAGGGCAAGTCGATTTTGCATAGACATGGCACGTACGGCACTTAATTCCGTATTCACCAAAAGAAACCCTCCAGCGGTATTTGTCGATAAGCGATCAACCACTGTGGACAGTTTCCGAATTCCATAAGCATTCAAAGAAATTCCCACTGCTGGAATCAAAACCCCAAAAATATCACCCACTATTTCAGACCAAGTTTCTCTCTTAAAACGCATTAGTAAATTAATATGCTCTACATCTGTTATTTTATCTATATGAAAAATCTTTGGAAAAACTAGGCCCACATAACACGTGCCATACCAATGGTCAGGCAATTTGTAATAAGCCTTATTCCCACAAACATAATATACTCCTGGAAAAATTGTATCTTCTCCACCTCTGAAACCCCAACCTGTTGCAATGAAGTATGTATCATGGCACTCACTAGTCCCGACAAAATATGTATCATATTGGGATTTCCTTCTTGTAATACAAAGTTTACCCTTCTGTGGTGCATCTAGAGCTAAAGTTGGACTAGCCCCATTCTTCAACTCTTTTCCCATCTCAATGTCCCAAATTGTCTCACTCACTTTATATTTCCCTGCTTTTTCATGCATGTTCAATCTCCTTTCTTCTACCATATCCAGGAAAGCTTTCTCCTCTCCTTTCAAACTGCAAGTTAAATTATTCTTAAAAATGTAATCTAATGTTAATCCTTTTTCTTCAATGAAAATCTCACCAAAAGTGTTAGCTTCTTTAGCTGGATTCAGCTCTTTGTTCATTGGCAAGTGCCCAAAAATACTATCTCTGTTAGACATCTTATAATCTACTTTCCCTAACAAATAAAAAACACTACTTAAGATACTACAGGAAATACCATATGTAGCTGGTAAATGATGATAAGTAACACCCTCTGAAACAGATGCAGGTAATTGCATACAGACGTAGCAATCCCTTACTTCCATTGTCTTCACATATTCATATAACAGTTTCGAAAAAACATTACTAGAAAAGTTATTAATTGACCTATCTTTGTGTATGTAAGTATTACTAATTCTAATTGGAAGTACTTTTTGTGAATTCTTCTCTACATTTGTCACATTCTCTGTATGCATCTCAAACTCTACTTTAAAAGTAACTAATAAAACTAAAACACCCCATAGAAGCATTAATAATCCAGTACAGCAGCAGCACATCCTACACCACCTCTTAAAGAAGGCACATCTATTTCTATTATCCTCTATGTTAGCCATTTTAGTTTAGCCTCTACTACTCCACTACTGTTTGAACTTTTCAATTTCAATTCTCCAGCAATTCTTCAGCTTTCAGTTTATCCAAATGATCTCTTTGTTCACTTAATCCAAGTGAATCCTTCTTTTACTCAGTTTAGATACTTGTCATTCTTCACTTCAATTTCTTCAACATCAAATTGTATTAGATCTCCAACATCAAAATCTTCAGTATTCGACTCCTCTCCAATGTCAGTCAAGAGTACTTTCAGAATCTCACCAGTATCTTCCTCAACCACTTCTCTCAAGATCTCTTCCGGATTATCTCGAGTCACTGCTTCTTCTTTTCCTCCTTCAGACAGTGCCACATAAGACCATTCCGGTGATCTGTACTTTTGGTTGGGTTTTCTTACTCTTTTTATTTCCACTGGTTCGTTTGACTCCTTTGATTCTTCTCCTTCAGCTTTTGAACTTTGACTCGAAACTTCATTCACTTGTTCAGCTTTCGATGTATTTGCTCTTATTATTTTGTATCTCAGCCTCTTAACTCTGTTGTTAGGCCAACGGTCTCCTCTTAACACCTTTTTCGGCTTTATTTCTTTATTACTTCTTTCTCCAATCCAAGTTCTCTTTCTCAGAACTCGACCCTCTGTTTGTTCATCCTCATCATCTGTTTCAAGTGCCTCTTGTTTCCGTTTTCCAGCAGCTCTCTTCTTTTCCACAGATTTTTTCACCACTGTTTGAGACTTCCCTACTCCTGTCCCTCCTCGGGTCTCCGACACGCAATCTTCTTGCTGTCTACTTGTCCCTTCACCTGGCTCATCAAGAATGTTCCCTACACCTCCTCGGGGGTCTTCCGCAATCTGTCCCTCTCTATCTTCTTCTGACCCTACTTCTTCAAGTATAATCTCAAGTGGTTCTTCAATCTCCTCCTCTTCTGATTCAGGAGTAGTCTCTGTATGATTTCTCTTTTCTTTTCTTTTTCCTTCGCTGCTGTTTGAAACTTCAGGCTCTTTTACAGAATTTGATCTCTTCTCTGATACTCGCAGTGGTTCATTCGAAGCTTTTCCTACTTCTTTCCCCACTGATTCTGTATCTTCATCATCACTGGAATCTGACTCTTCAAAATACTCTTTACCAGTCCCTTCTTTCGGGTTTGGAACTCTCAGAGTATGACTTGCATGTACCCAGTGCTTCACTCCAGCACATTTTACTGCAGTCGTCGTAGTCAGAATAACTTGTCTTGGCCTTCCCCACCTTGGAATCAAGCAATTTCTTCTTCTGTGAACTTTTATTCTCACCCAGTCTCCTGGACTCAGATCATGGGCTTGCTTCTTCTCAAGTGTGGTAGCTTCTTCTTCAACCTGGTGAAACACAGAATGAACTGCGTCAGCCAGGCCTTTACAGTAATCCAAAATCATGTCATCAGTTATTGTCACCAATTTATTGACAGGCACGAATGCATGGCGCATAGCACGTCCCATGATTATCTCGTGCGGACTCAAACCAGTAGTTCTATCTGGAGTAGATCTCATTGTCATCAGAACTAGAGGCAAAACATCTGGCCATTTCATGCCAGTGGCTAAGCACATTTTTCCAATTCTATTCTTGATTGTGCCATTAATCTGCTCAACCACACCAGAAGCCTCTGGTCGGTATGCACAATGTAGCTTCTGCTGTATTTTCAATGCTTCACAAATCAAAGCCATGAGCTCATTTTGAAAATGTCCACCTCTATCAGACTCAACTGTTACTGGAAACCCGTACCTAGGAATCAACTCCCTTAACAGTAACTTTGCCACTGTTAATCCATCATTTCTTCTAGTCGGGTAAGCTTCCACCCACCTTGAAAACAAACAGACTACCACTAGAACATACCTCAGTCTGTTTACTTGGGGCATTTCAATGAAATCAATCTGCATTCTTGTAAAAGGACCTCCTTCTCTGCCTATTGTTCCCAGACTCACCACTGTCTTTTTCCCAGTGTTAAATTGCTGACAAACTAAACAGCTCTGACAGATGCTTTCTGCAATTGTCCTGAACTTTGCATTGTACCAGGTCTGCTTGAACGACCTAACCATCGCGTCCCTCCCCAAATGTCCCTGGCCATGATACATCCTTGCCATTGACGACAAGATGGAGTTGGGCATCACTGGTCTGCCATCTCTGTAGACCCAAACATGGTCTGTTTCTCTTGGAGCACATCCTGCCTTAATCCAATCTTTTTTCTCTTCCTCTCCTGCCTCATCTTGCAACTGTTTCACTTCATCCCAGGTCTCTAGGACATTAGTAAACATCACAGAGAGAAAAGACATTTCCCCTTCTCTGTCCCTGTTGATGGACTGATTTGTTTTGGCACAATATTGTGCAACATCGTTCGCATAACGGTTTCCGACCGTTATAAAATCCTCCCCTAGTCCATGGGCAACACATTTTACAACTGCTAACTCCTTAGGCAGCTGTATCGCCTCAAGCAATTTACCAATCATTTCAGCATTCTTTATTGGAGTTCCACTCGATGTCAAGAAACCTCTTTGTAGCCAAAGTTGGCCAAAATCATGCACCACTCCAAATCCATACTGACTATCAGTCAACACAGTCGTCCTCAAATCTTTCCCAATTTCGCAAGCTTTTGTCAATGCTATCAATTCAGCAACTTGCGCAGATTTCACCCCTTTCAATGGTGATGCTTCCATGACCTCTGAAACTTTGCATACCGCATATGCTGCACATAGCACACCATCATCATTTCTCAGGCATGATCCATCCACAAACAACACATGATCACTCTCATTCAAGGGTAGATCTCTTATGTCTGGTCTTGGTTTTGTACAGTACTCAAGCACATCCAAACAGTCATGATCATCTTCCATTTTCACACCCACATTTTCAATGTCTGGCAAAAGCGTCGCTGGATTCACATTCACACATCTCTCGAGAGTCACATTTGATGCTCCCAGTATCACTTTTTCATATTTAGTCAATCGACTATGTGACATGTACTGAGTTCTGCTTCTTGTTAAAAGAATTGCCACATTGTGAGGTACGAATACCCTTACAGGATATCCCATTATGATTCCCTCACTCTGTTCCAGGCTCCTGCATGTTGCAGCCACAGATTTCAGACAACCTGGTAAACCCACAGCTACAGGGTCAAGTGTCGATGAGAAGTACGCAATAGGCCTTCTCAGTAATCCATGTTTCTGAATTAACACTGAAAGTGCACATCCATTTCTTTCACTGCAGTACAGCTCAAATTCTTTCTCATAGTCAGGCATACCCAAAGCTGGAGCCTCACACATTTTATTCTTGAGCTCTTCAAATGCTGCCATTTGTTCTGCATCTAGATCCAATGGATCTGTCATCTCACTTTTTGTCAGTTTAATCAGTGGCTTTGCTATCAAGGAAAAATTAATTATCCACTGACGACAATAACCCACCATGCCCAGGAACATTCTCACTTCTCTCTGGGTCTTTGGAGCTTTCATTTCTCTGATTATTCTGATCCTGTCAGTAGTCACTTTTCTCAGACCCTTTTCAATATTGTGTCCAAGATAATGCACCTCTTTCTTGCAAAACTGTAATTTGGCTGGAGATACCTTTAACCCTCCATCTGCCAGATGATTCAGTAAAGCTATGGTATCTACTTCACAAGCTTCACGTGTCTTTGATGCCACCAGTAGGTCATCAATGTACTGCACTAGCACTGAACTCTCGGGCATGATCAAACTTTCCAACGATTTCTTCAATAACTGATTGAATATCGAAGGACTCTCCGTATACCCCTGTGGGATTCGACACCATGCTAAGATACGCTGGCCAAACCTAAATGCAAAAATCGGCTGGCTATCATGATGCAATGGAATTGAAAAGAACGCATGACACAAATCAATCACTGTATACCACTCAGCATCATGTGGAATTTGATACAGGATCACTGATGGATTTGGCACAATAGGACAACATGCCACCACAATTTGATTAACTTTTCTCAAATCCTGTACGATCCTAAATTTCCCATTGGGCTTTTTTAGTCCCATTATCGGTGAATTACACGGACTACTCAGTAGTTCTCTCAGGACTCCTTGCTGAATCATTTTCTCAATTATAGGAGTTATCCCTTCAATTATTTCTGGTGTCATTTTGTATTGAGGAATGTTAGGATATGTGATTCCCTCTTTTACTGCAATTTTCACTGGATCTACATTATTCATCAATCCCACATCCTCTCCAGTAAAATCCCAAACTGTCCTTTTCACTGTGTCTCTCAGCTCTTGAGGCAAATCCTCCGGATTAAACACAGCAAATGCACCAATTAACTCACTTTCTCTATTTTCTAGAGTCACTCGGTACAAAACATCTTCATCTGGTGTCTCAAAGGCTATTCCATCCGGTGTACAAAAAATTGTGCAGTTCATCTTACACAACAAGTCCCTACCCAATAGGTTCACTGGACTCGTGTCACAGACAATGAATCTGTGCATGTCTGAAAATTTCCCTATCTGTACTCTTACAGGTTCAGTAAGACGTGTTTTGATTTGTGTATTGGCCACACCAACTACTTGGATTGCTTCATCCGAGAGAGGAAGATTTCTAACATCTGTTGACCTGACAGTTGATCTTGTCGCACCTGTGTCTACCAAAAAAGTAACACTCTCCTCATTTATTTTCCCATCCACAAATGGTCCTGCCTGGTCTATTTCTAGAGTTGCACCAAGTATGCACTCTTCTTCCTCTCCTCGGCACCGTCAATAATCACCCTCAGACTCACTCCCTTCACTCTTTAACAAGTACTGCTGTACTTTGTTAGAACGTCTTGGTTTGTTTACCTGCTCATCATTGTAGAATCCTGAATCCTGATTATACTTTTGTAACCCTCTATTCTGCGGCAAGGGCGGTTTTGGCTCTTGACTCTGCTGTCTCACAACTTTCTGTTGTTGCTGCTGTTGATTATTTCCTTCGTTCTGCACCTGTTGATTTAAATTTTTATTTACATTACTCACTAATGGTGGATTAGGACACTCCGATCTCCAATGCCCCAATTGACCACAGTTGTGACAAGGGAACTTTTTCTTCGCTTCCTCAAGACTTCCTTTTCCTTTCCCTGCATATCTAGGTCTATTCCCTGCATTGTTTCCCGGATTATTTGCTTGTTCCACTAACTGTGCTTCCTGTCTCTCTGCAACTTTCACTTGTGCCCACATTGCTTTCTCTTTCAGCTTTCTTTGTTTTGCTTCAATTTCATCACTGAAGTATTTTGCATGTCTCAGGATCTCATCTACTTTCTTACTCTGCCAATCCACTGTGTGCTCACGAATTCTCTCACCAATTTCAGGTCTAAGGCCATATACAAATCTGTATACAAAATGACTCAAATCTTTGTCACCCAGGTGTTCATCTCCACTGAATTGTTTAAATGCCAGTATCAGCCTCTCATAAAAAGCATGAACTGATTCTTTCGCTTCCTGTTGTGTTCGATCTATCTTTACCCAGTCTGTTTCTTTTGCAGGTACTTTACTCTTCAGGTATACCATCACCTGATCATACTTCCTCATTACCTCTGGATCTGGTGCCCCTGTTCTTGGGTCTCTTGGATATTCCTCAGTAGGCCAACTCACAACTATTTTACACTCAGTCCACAAGTCTGCTGGAACAATTATATCAAACAGACTATTCAGGTCAACCCACAGCACTTTTGACAATTTCACAAACCTATCTACCTGCCTATACCACTCGACGGGCTTTTCTCTCAATCGAGGGAAATCATTCGTAAATGATAAAATATCCTGTCTGGTCCATGGAACATGTACATATCCTCCTCCAGGTATTTCTCTCATAGGATAATTATCCACTGGTTTCTCCTTTTCTCTCACTGGAAATGCTGAATAAGTTGTTCTATCTTCAGTCTCATCTCTTATCTTGTACCACCTATCCTTCCACTTTTCAACATCATCCCATCTTCGCAATAATGCTATCATTTCCTTAATCTGTCCTGTTCTACCAGTAGCATTCAAATTTTCAATATCCTTCTCTGTAAAATCCATCCTATAAGTTCTTTGTAAAGCTTTCACTTTATCAATGTCAACTCCCTGTTCATTTGCTATTGCTCTTAGCCTGTCATGTGTATTCCTTGCTCTCCAGGTAACACTTTTACACATAAACATTAGTTTACCATCATGATGACTCTTCAGAATCTCCGTTGGAACTGTTCCTGTGACAAGCTCTTCTAGTTCTACACGTAACTTAGCTACATCAATTACTTGTGAATCTTTATCTTTTTTCTGTAGAACCTTCATCCAATCATTCAAATCATCAACTGTTATTTCAGCAGTTTTTCTCACTGGAACCACTCTCTTTTGCGGTTCTAAAATCGGCATCCCTGAACAACTAGCTTCACTAGCATCCAATATTTCACTACATGTGTCATGTCTTGATTGTCTCAGGTCATTTCTTTCTGCTCTTTTGCCTGAATCTCCTGAAGGACCAACTGAACTTGTCAGATTATTCCCAACATATGGAATCACCAGTCCATTCTCACCTGCTCTCTGTTTGTCAAACACAGGCATAACTGGACCTATTGTTACAGGCACCGTAACAGCTTCTAGATTCTTCGTTAACTCCCTAATCTTCTCAGTCAACTCTGTTGTAGTTCTGGCTAATTGTCTGGCATTCTTATCAAGGTAATGATCACTTCTCACTTCAGGTGTTTCATTTTCCGTCTCACTAACACAAACTGTATCTCTTATCGGAGAAACAACTGGTGTACTTTTGTCCGGTTCTGGTCTATATGGAGGTGGTCTTTTGTAAATCATGTCATTTAAGACCTCATCCTCATACTCATTAACTCCATATTTTCTTATTTCTGACTCAGGAACCCTTTCTGCTCCTCCTTCAACTGTTCTCATCGGATATAATCCCTCTGACATACTAACATCTCGCCACCTTTTCATTCGATCATGATGAGTCTCACGATCATGTCTCCTCCCAAACATATACCTATAGTACCCTCCAGATCTTTGTTTCTCTCTCTCATGTACTTCCTCTTCCCATTCCACTAAAGCCTCGAACTGTGTAGGTCTCGGTTTCGGGTCAAGACATAGCATCTTTTCCCGTAAATTTCTCAACACGGCCAGATTAAATGAACCATGTTCTGGAAATGCTAGAACACCATCTTCTTTAGTATACCTAACCCAATTCTCCAACCATATACAGGTATGAAACCCATGTCTTGCAGCCATGAAGGATGCAGGTGTTTTCGGTGGAGGTAACAATTCGCCCTCTCTTGTTTTAACATCTTTATCCTTGCTAAACCACTTTTTAATTTTACCAAAAAATGTTTCTTCTTTTTCTCTTCTTGGTAATACATTTTAGCGTTTACAAAAAACTCTCTACTCTTTCCGTATTATAAATATACAATACGAATTTTCAACCAATTGCAGCGCGACTCACACTAACGCACCAATCCTGGAACGTCTACGTCACTAAATAGCTCTTCCAATCCTTGCGCGGCTCACACTAACGCACCAATCCTAGCGCGAGCACTATTCTGATCTACCATCCAATCAGAGCGCGGTCTTTCTGACGTCAACAGTCGCTGCAGTCGCTTGTCTCCTATCTTCTGTCACTCGTCTACCCCTCCTTTACAAAATCTTTTCAGTAGACTTCGTGTCAAAATTTCTACAAAATCTATTAGTTACAACATAAAAACATCTCCATTGTCTGCCTCACTAACCACAGAATAGTAAAGAAAGTCTATTTCACAAGAAGCTCTCGTTGACACAGTAGCACATCCCTCTACTCTGCCCTTCTAACATACATTCATTAACTGTTTCCTCTAGGACTTGTCCAAAGAGTCTTACAATCAACTAAATGTACAAACATTCACGCACATTCATACAAAGGAAATATAGTACATACACACAGAATCCTGCTTCCCGAGAACAGACAATCTGCTCCACTACAGAATTATAACATACACCAACTAAGCAAGCTTTCTTTGCCCAGTTCTTCAAATAAGCTCAGAGAATACATATTACTCCTCCCGCGATAAGCTTTAACGGAAATCCTTACGGATCCCTGGGACTTAAGACCAGAGTTTCACAGATAACCTTCACTATCATACACACTCCTTATATACCAGAAATATCTAATAGTAACATACGACGATGTCACTGATTCCGAACCCAGACAATGTGACGCGCAACTTCAATTGTCACACGTTATTCCTTACAATTCCGTCTTTCCCGAGAGCAGCATTTACTTCCCTCTGCCCTGCTACGGAACTACCACAGCTTCCAAGTTCCAGAAGCACTACATATAACTCAACATTACGACTCCAACATATAGTATTAGTACATATACCAACATGAACCAATAATCAATAATCAATAAAAACAATCTTATCTAATCAAGACAATCATCAAAAACCATCAATCTCTGCGCACAGGAAGGTACCCCTTCCTGCACATAAACAATCTTAAATGGTGATTTGTAATTTCTGTGTGTGCTGCTTTGTGCAGCACACATAGAAGTTGCAACTTGTCGTTTTTAAAATGATTGTTAATGTGCACATAAATAATCATGCATGGCGTTTTGCTGTTTTTATGTTTGCTGCACAATGCAGCACACATAAAAACATTAAAAACGCGGAGAAATAAAGCATTTCTCCTTGTTGGAACCTATTAAGACCAGGTCCTAGACCCTGGTCTTAATTTTGGTGCTGCCCCATATTTGTGCCACTCTTGTAAATATGGGGCATGCCAAAATTAATGGGCGTTGCGGCTAAACGCCCACCAGAAGACACAGTGCCCACCCCTATCATGCTATGTATAACGTGAAAGAGTTCCTTATATACAAGGCAGCGTTAAGCCACATTAAGTGGCTTAACACTGCCTTATAAATGAGACGAAGCCCGTATCGCCACCACAACGTCAAAACAAGTGACGTTCTGGAGCCGGTAGGGGCTTGGAAATATGCCCCCTAATTTCTACCACACTAGCAGCTTTTTCTCAGCCAGAAATTTCTTCTGTGGGAAAAGGTCTCAGCAGATCATTCTCAGAACCAGGAAGTATAGAATTATGACAAAGTTGATTTTAGGAGCAGACCTGGTCTGTGAATCTGGTCTCAGTAACTGTGAATTTGACTTGCTGTAACCTCCTTCATTCGACCATCATTGGATAGTGTTCAGGATCATGTGCTCATATAGAGGGAAAAAAGACTGTATGCACATCTGTCTGAATCTAAAGTGCTGCCCAGAAAGCAGCCTATAGGATACCTGGGGTTTGTGTCTTTGGGGTAAACTCTTTTGCATGGTTAAGTTCCTTCATGACTTTCACTTCCATTTTCTTCTTAGTATTTCTTGCTCCCAGCCGAGAATATCACGCGAGAGAAACACTGGCAATGTGAGACAATATCTTAGTCTGTTCACCATCTCTTGCAGGTGATGCACGTTTGTGACACTGACAGAGACCCACCATCAAATGCCAAATGGATACTCTGTCCCACCAACTGAAGCATAAAAAGCCAGAGAGCCACCAGCCATTGCTACTGCAGCCTCTTTAAATTAAATCCCAGTGCTTGTTATAGCCCAACAATGTCAACATTTTGCCTTCTAGTGATCATCTCAATCAGTAGAAGCTGTAATGATGATTGACCTCACCATCGCTTTGAATTTGGGGGTAGGGGTAGCTAAACTAAATAGCAAAGTTGGAAGAAACGCATAGCACAAAAATAATGCTGCCCTTTTACTGGTGACAATTGCAACAACCCCACCTCTCCGAATCAGTGAGAATACTGATTGTCCTCTAATAACCTAAAGTGTCATTTTATGGGTCTCTAAGTGTGTAAAGTGAAACATCTCTTTTGCTTTAAATATTAGGTCACATTATATGGTTTTCTGTTGTGATATCAGTGAATACCCGGAACCATCTCTGAAAATTAAGTTGCACATGTTTCATAGGAATGGTGGTGTAGCATTGATACTGGGCACTGTGAAACTTTGTTTGGCGACAGGTATTGCACATCCATGAGGTATGGCTAAGGGTAGGAATTTGGCTGTCTGGAGATTTTGTTACCCTATTCCAACTTTCTTCTGTGGGTGTATTATTCATGTTATCAACAGGAACCAGTGCTTAATTTGTAAAATATTAAGTCCAGGTGCTCAGATTTTTGTAGGAGGCCACACCCACTTCCCCGGCTCCACCCACTTCTTCCACTGGCCACACCCACTTAATCAATTCATCGTAGACACGTTAATATTATTTGTGTAGCCCAGCAATCAGAATTGTACGGCAGGCAGGTCATTTACAGAAAAACAAACACAGGCAACTAATAAGAAGTGCACTTTTCCGGGCGCGTACCTCAACCATTAAGCAACATACTTGCTTCGCACTACAGTACTAACGCATGTTAAAATGAAATCATTACTTACTTTCCTTTTGGTTTTAATTAGAGGCCTGTTTCTGCGGGAGTCAACATGACACATGCTGCTTGCTTCTTGAGTCAATTCGACTGACTATCAGTGCTGCAGATGTGCAGTACGCTGGGGTGGGTGAAAAGTGGGGACACTGGTCTGATCTGCATTGGTCCGACTTCTCGAGAGGATAGACGATTGAACACCATGGAGGAACGGGCGGCCGGCATGCGCCCATTCCCTAACAGAGGAGCTGTTAATCTCCTGTGGGTTGGATGGCACCAAAGAGGCTGTTTCTAGTTTTGTGTTAATCCCTGTTAATACATTTTGAAATCCTGGTGGCCTGACTTTCCCCCCTCTTGCCTCATTCTGACAAGCTACCTAAATCAACTAGAAGCCTATCTTTGGTTGACCCATAGCCACAGGTTAGTCAGGCAGTTAACACTTTCCTTTCTACTTCGAAGTGGACAATACTTGCATCTTCTGTGCTAACTGGCCATATATTTCTATTTCGTTATCCATCTTTTGATTAAGACACAGTTGCTCGGATGAACACTGTGAGTGCCAATAAAGTATTGAGGTCCCCATGAGGCAGCTATATGATCACTGGCATCCATATGAATACATTTGATGTTATTTGGGTTACTCAGGGTCAGGATTAGCTGGATCAATACCACACCCTAGGACAATTAAGTATTTCTTTCACAGCTTCTAACTGCTGTGACCTCGCCCTGGCTGAACCATGCTATTTCTCTAACAAAAAAGACGACCTGGGTATTTCATTGACAATAGCCAGACAGACTGGAGTAAAGGTTCACAATTGATATTCCAAGTGCACTTAAGACATATTTGAGGCAGTCAGAGGCTGAGAGGCTCTCGAATGGGTGGAAATAACAACCAATGACAAGAACAGCCTCAAAATCAGGACTATGTAATAAAACAGAAGCTGATCAGAGTGACTGGTGCCTCCAAGGCTCTTTCAAGAGGTTGGCTCAGGGGACATCATGAAAAAATGTCTTTGGGTTCTTGTCCTAGGAGACAGTTACTATGAAACCTGAAGCTTTGTTATCATCTGTAGGTTTTGTTTCGGCCCAAACAAGGAAATGCATTTGAAATGCTGTGAGCTACCTTTATAGCATCTATACAGATGTATATTGATGTATATTGCTGCCACAGACTAGAAGATGTGAACTCAGAATATCAGGCCTATTTCTCCAATGGAGTCCCTATCCAATGAATATATGAAAAAAATCAACTAAATGGGCTTTCAGAAAATATGAGTCTACCACACAGCCTCCCACTGTAATTTTTATTGCGGTCCTAAGGGTCGATATTTATTTCTGACACTGCTTCAAAAAAACAGAGCTGACCACCACCTTAATGTCTTAAAGGGGAGGAGAAGAGGCTCCAGTTGCAATGCTGAATGATGAGGCAGGGCGGATTTTCACAGAAGGAACCCATTCTCCTTTAGAGCACAACAAAGGAAGGCTCCTACACAAACTCCCGTCATCCTCCACTCTAACTGGAAGCAGACTCTCAGAACAGGATACCTTGGATACTAAACAAGGACGCAAATGCCCTCTATGCTTCTGTAAATATCACCTTGCAGTTGGCTCCCAAAAATGACAAAAGGTAAATGTGAAGGCTACATGACTACATGAGCAAAGGTATGTGCTCCGGCAATCAACAATGCATTTGGCTGTTGTATAGACAGGGTTTTTTACCAAGCTTAATGCACAACACTGTAACGACTGGTCTAGTCAATAGAGTGTGGGTTAAGTATATGCATCACAAACACACACACACACACTGCAGCAGCAGTGCAAGCTTCCCTCCAATACACAGACAAGTAGTGCACACTTCCTCACACACAGAGAACACGTCGAGCAGCAGTACATGCTTATCCCGCATAAAAAGACCAGTTCCATCACACAATACAACAGTACACACGTCTTCACACACACACACACACACAAAGCTATAGGTCCAACAGCTGTGCAGGCTTTTCCACCACAAACAAAGCAGTTAAATCATAGGCTGCAGCAGTGAACACTTCATCAAACACATATAGTAAAGTGTCAAGCGCCAATGCAAGCTTTTCAAGCATAAATCCAACTGTTACCGAACCAGCTGCAGCAGTGGACGTTTCTACACACACACAGTAAGTGCGCCAACTGTCTGAGCTGGCCTCTGTGTATGTTAGAGTGTGACTGAGATTGTGTGGTGGGGTGTGGTACTGAGATAATGATTTGATGGTGCATTTGTGTGTCTCGTAGTGAGTGTAGGATACTGAAACGATGTATGTTTGTGTTGTGATGTGAAAGTGGTTGTAGCTAGTACGATGTTTTTACATGTATATAAAATATAGATATATTCCAGGGCGGACCATGATGTCAGTCAGATGCTCTAGGAATTTCCAAAGTACAGAGTTGCACTGGAACAAGGGAAATCAATGATTTTTAGTTACAGGCCCTTGAATATGAGGCTCATCGCCGAAGGATACGAAGCCAAAGTTAAACCTTTCACAGTTCAGGAAGGCACTAAAAACTTTTTTATTCATACTATACGTTGTGAATCCCACCATGGCAATTATATGTACTCGCTGTTGTTTTTTTGTAGTTTTTCTTGAGCCAAGAGATATTTGTGACATTCGCATCATAGATCGATGGTGTATGTGTGAGTGCTGTCGTGTTGGTAGGGAGGTATGCCAGTGACTGCCAGTCTGTTGGGATGGTGACTGTGGGTTTGATCTGGTTCCTATCACTGCAGTATACACTTCTCCTTGGGCGCATGCCTTCTTTCCTTTCAGAACAGAGCTGGGATGCAGTCTCCCGCCCTGTCCACTCAAATCATATTATGACGGCAATCGGGATTGTATGGCAGGTGAGGTCATTTACATAAAGACATCGCGCAGTAAATGAGAGGTGCACTTTTCCAGGCACGTACCTCAGCCAATAAAACAACATACTTGCTTCACTTCACTCACACAACAGTACTACTAGCGCATGCTAAAATGAAATAATTACTTATTTTGCCTTTTGGATTTATTGAGAGGCCTGCTGCTGCTGGAGTCATCGGGACACACGCTGCTTGCTTTTTGAAATGACTTGACTCATTCGACTGACTAGCGGTGCTGCAGCTGCGCAGTATGGTATGGCGGGCAAAAAGTGGAAACACTGTTCTAATCTGCATTATTTCGGCTCGAGGGGAAACTGACGATTCAGCGCCAAGGAGGATCAGACGGGGCCGGGTTAATCCTGTCACTGGTACAGCACTAACACTACTAATAGTGCTGTTTGTTAGGCTTGAGGCAGGGACCTCACCCGGGCAGTTGAAGGCAGGCGGTCGCGGATCAAATGTAAATATTTTACACACAAATCGAAATCTGTGTAGACCCGGCCCTAAGAAATAAGTGCCGGTGCTAAGCACCGGAAAGCACCGGCACAAATTAAGCACTGACAGGAACTGTTAATGACAATGCAATGAAAAAATGCATTTAATTTTAACACAAAATTACATCATCAGTGAATAACTTTAATTTCTATAAGAGAGTAGTATTAGATTGGTGCCATACATTTTTGTAAATCTTCTTCCATTGTGAATTCTAGGAACCTTCCCAAAACTGTTTAGGACAAATGTATTCATAATCAGAAAATCTATAGCATTAGTATAGTGAGACGGTCGGCCCATGCCGTACTTACATACCATTTAGAACTGGCCTAAGAGTTTTTCGGTTAATAAACCATAAACTTATACTGATCCACAATAAGTGCAAGAACTTATAATTAGTCTAGCCATAACACATTATTTGGCAATGATTCTGATCAAGTGTGCTGTACATCTATAAGATAAGAGATTTCTTTTAAATATTGGGAAAAAAGACTTAAGCATATAATAACAAAACCATCATAAAAATAACAGAATTATAATTGCAAAAGAAAGGTTTAGAAACAGGGCTTAGTGTTCACATGATCCCACTAGCGAAACATTGATCATCCTCATTGAAATCAGGATGTCTACTGGGAAATAGATAATACCTCAATTCAAGAACCCCTTTCAGAGGGTGATGGGGCAATCAGGGGTTACTGTGGTTAACTGTTGGGGGTGAGGGCTTTTACTACTGATATACCAGGCCCTACCTACAATGGATTTTTAGGCAACTGGGGCAAGTACCCCTTCTGCACTTGACTCTCAGCAATAACATGGTTGAGCAGTCCAGGTCAACCTAGGGTGGAGGGTTCACACAGCCTCATGAATCAAAATGCACACAGCAGCAGCAATGAATCATTTTCCAGCCAAATACTGACTTTTATGAAAAAGGAGAAGTATTCTATTTCTACAGCTAATGACACAAAGGTAAATATGACATTCACAGACAACTACACAATCCCCCTTAGGTTGGTGCTCTGGAGTTTTTTTGGCAGTTCCGTATCCCATTTCGTCCTTGCTCTAGCGATAGTGGTTATTCCACATTCACTATTGGCAACATCTAGGGTATGGCCCACAAGTAGTCCAAGTCTCAAAAGTCTACTCAGTTTTCAATTCTAAAGTGTTTGAAAGCGATTGCACTATTCTAGCCAGCAAATTCCTCTGTCTGACTGGCCCTAAGTCAGTCTTACCTGCATCTGTGGGCTCAGAGGGTTCCGAATTCCTGAGCGACTTGTCAGAGTGGCAGTGGTTGGTCTAGGTGAGTTCACTGCATGCAGCCCAGGCAAGCTGCACTAACTGATCCCAAATCTCCTATATACGCGGCCACACTCCTGCAGTGATCAGATGTTCCTCTTGGCTCCTCGTTGCAGGTAAGGCTGTCTGGTCTCTCCCACGATGGGGAAAGATAACAAGAAGCTTCTGATGCTGATTCCTCATTCATAGGTAGATACATGGAGGATTCCCTAAACAGCCGCACACCTCTGATGATGCTCTGGGACAATACACACTTTGGGCTGGGTCAGGTGACCCCCTCTGGCATACAGGGTCACCATGACCCTACTGTACACAGGCACTGACCCACTCAGCACAGCAGGTGTCCCCATGGCAGCCCCTCCTGGTGTACAGGGTTGGCATGGGAACATATGCTGGCATACAGGGGTAGTCGACTTTGTCCTGGAATCATGCAATGACCCAATTGGTGCAGCAGTTATGTCCTCACACCTCACAAAGGTAATCCACTTGACAGGATTCCCCATTGGGCATCATCCCTGCAGTGCTCTTCCCTTCCTCACAAGGTACACTGGTTTTGGGAAGCAGGAAGGCAATGGTGCTTCAGGTTCCAGGGCAGGTGGCCCAGGATTCCGTGGGTGATGTCCCCTCACCTAGCAAGGAGACTAGCAGGCCTTGGCCACCACTCGTTGGCACAGGCAGAAGCCTTGCAGAACTTCCCCACCTCAAACAGCCTGTTTGGCTGCTAGATAGATGACAATTTATGGGTTCTCAAACTATCCTTCCTATTGTCCATTCCCATACACCAAATCTGATTAGGGTCTGAGTCTTTAAGGTTTATGTTGGGGGTCTGCTTCTATTCAGGTGCCTGCTCCTGTACCTTCTTCTTTCTCTTGAAAGCAGTAGGTGACAGCTAGAGTGACTTCTACGCTGATAGCTCAACACCAAGAGTCCATGGGAGTGGCCAGAGTGATATATGTAGCAAAAGGTTATTTGAGGACCCCAGCCCTACTCTTTATGATTCTCTTATCAGCCCCATCTCATTCCTGAGATGTGCCAAGACCCCTTCCTTGCGACCTCTCACTGAATCGAAGAGCACCCTTTGAAGTGTGCAGGAGAAACCTGTCTCTCCCCTCTCAACTGTGTCCCACCCAGCTTACAGGAATGCAACAATACACAAATCTGTCTGGAGGATTTTCTACCTTAACTCCATGTATCACCATGCCTGCCTGGGTCTCCCAAGATAAACCCCCAGTCTGCCATGTATTTTACCATTCACAAGCTCACATACACCCAGTGCATGCATACAGCATAGACACACTGCACAGCACTGTATACGTCCTGTACTGTACCACTCATAGGCACACATACATCCAGCACATGCATTTAATATGTACACACTGCAATGCAAAGCACTACATCCTTTATTTGTTGTACCACTCCCTGGAACAGATACACCCAGCACATGAATCCACCATGCACACACGGTACAGCACTGCATTATTGCTGTATTGTACCACTCACCGGTACACATACACCCAGTGCAGTTACACCAAGTATGTGCTGCACATCACTACTCACCAACCCGATGTCGGTCAAGGGTGAGCTAAGCATACAGCAGTGAAACTTTAAAATTAGTAACCTGATGGAGCTGTCTCCTTCTGCAGGCCCCCCATACTTTTTGCATGCCACCTCCCCTTTTTGCTGAGTTATTTTTTGTTGGCTTGAGGACTCTTGGCACTTTACCACTGCTAACCAGTACTAAAGCGCAGGTGCTCTCTCCTTTAAACATGGTAACATTGGTTTATCCACAATTGGCATATTTAATTAACGTATAAATCCCTAGTAGTGTGCACTGCATGTGCCTACAGCCTGTAAATTAAATGCTAGTAGTGGGCTTGCAGCCTAATTGTGCCACCTACTTAAATAGCCCTTTAAATGTGTCTCAGGCCTGCCACTGCAGAGCCCATATGTGCAATTTTATCTGCGGTGTCAACCTGGCAAGTTAACCCTCTTGCCAGGCCCAGGCCTTCCTTTTCAATACATATAAACCACCCCTAAGTTGAGCCCTGTACAGCCTAAGGACAGGGTGTGGTGTATTGAAAAAGTAGGATATGTACGTTTAGGTTTTACATGTCTTAGTAATGAAAAACACTTAAATTCATTTTCACTACTGCAAGGCCTAGCTCTGCCATAGGACAACATTGTGATTACCTTATTGAATTTCATAAGTGTAATTCCCAAGTGAGAAGAGAGAAGAGAAAGAATCTCCAGTTTTGGTGTCCTTGGAATTACAATTTAAAGTCACAACTTATGGTGAAGTCGGATTTTAAATTGCAATTCTCAAAATGTCACTTTTAGAAACATTTTCTTACTTTAGCTATTTGATGCCTTCTGCCTGTCTCTGAATACACGTCTGGCGTTTGTGACAGCGGGGCTTTGTGCATTCCCTCTAGACAACCACACATGGAAGGGAGCTTAGGTGTGACTGATGCGCCATCCACATCCTGATGGGCCATCCTGGGCAGGATTGGAGTGAGGAGCAGACAGTTACACCAGAATAGGCTATGTCCTGTCCCACACAAAGGGCTGCATACCCCCCTGTAGTGAGTCTGGAGACATGGCAGGAAGAGCAGGGACTCGGTGTACTTCAAAGGCCTCTCTTTGAAGTTTCCCCCACTTCAAAGGCACAACTGGGTATAAGTACTGCACCTCTCACACAACTAACTCTGGACATTTTGAGACCTGGGGGTACTCTGCCTTGAAGAACGACTGCTGTGCTTCTACAAGGACTGTCACTCTGCTGGACTTCTGCTTTGCTGTGCTGACCTGCTGCCTGCTGCCCTCTTGACTGGGAGTGAAAAGGACTAGACTAGCATCTCTCCAATCCAGAACAAAAATGACTCTAGGGAGTTTCTGGCTTGCCTCCTGATTCAAGTCTCAGGGACATAAAAGACTTCCAATTCACTCACCACTGCACCTCTATAGTGCCATCTAAGAGTCTTTCCTTTCCAAGTGGTGATAATCCAGTCCTGGACCCTTGGAAATGGCTTTAAAGTGCTACAAGTACCAAAATCAATGCATCACTGCTGTTGCACCGTTTGGAACTGGTGCATCTCCATTGACTCATCGATGCTGCTGTGAGGATTGAGGACACCGCATCCCCATCGATGCCAATGCATCGCCTCTGCTGCAAGGATCTAGGACATCGCATCACCAACACGCGATGCATTGTCCTTATTTCCAATTCATCTCCAACTTTGTGCAGCTCAGAGCCGACGCATTGCTTACATACGAAGGATCTATGCTGATTAATCCCCTCCGTTGTTCCTCTTATCTTGTCCTCGAAAATTGACACTACAGTGAACCAAGGTACTGTTTCAGCAGGCCAAGGCTGGTCCCTGTATCCTGTACTCCGTGGTCCCGCGCTCCGTAGCGATCAACCTGAACCTTTTGATTTGACCCGGTCTAGCACTCCAGATAGGCCAGATTGGTGATTTATGCTTTTAAGTACTACATTTCAGGTTATTCTTTAAAAATTACAAATTCCGGTTATACTTTTTGGATTTTTGTCATTGTGGTCTTGTTTTGTTGACTAAATTAAGCTCTATTGTTTTTAACTAGGTGTGGTATATTTCTGTGTGGTGTTTTCACTGTTTTACTGTTTGAAGTGTTGCACAAATACTTTATACATTGTCTCTTAAATTAAGCCTGACTGCTCTGTGCCAAGCTACCAGAAGGTGAACACGGGTTAATTTAAGGTGTATCTAACTTACCCTGACTAGGATTGTTGTTCCTGCTTGGACAGGGTGCATACGTCTGCCAACCAGAAACAACATTTCTAACAAGGCCTCACTCCAGTAAAACAGATTAAATTGGACCTCTTCACTCATACTGATAACTGCATGGTATGCTGCCATCACTGCGCTGCTTAACTCCTAGTGAAGGTAGTAGCCTTTTACCACTATGATGGTAGCACTGTGGGTGCCACTCCTTGTCTAACAAGACCGCAATCCATGAGACAGGCCTATGTCACAGCGCTCACACATGCTCTATATTTGCGTATGACAGCAAAAGTCAGCAATAGGGATCCAGAAATCAGTACATTTGGCACTCAGGGCAGGAATGCATGTCCATTTCCATATGGAGGACTTTTCCGTCCCAATACTCAACATCGGAGATTGGCTTTTCAAGTAGTGAGTATAAAAATGTCAGCATGCCTGAGAATGAACTTTTAGAGCAGATGTACATTCATAGACAATTCTGTTCCAAGGAAGTAACCACAGCAGAATCATAGAGGTTTAGAAGCAGGAGATGGGTAAAGAATTAATGGAGGTAAAATGCAAACCTAACCTTTGAGGAGGAATAAGTGAGTTCATTGGTACTACAATTATTAGTAATTTAGTTATCAGTCAGACTGCAAGAATTAAAGAGATACTCCCATCTTTAAACTGTGATTACTTTCCATCTATGAATGAGTAAATTGGAAACTACAAATGTATGTTGCAGGACTATGTTAAGTCCAAAGATGATAACAGATTTGAGTACAGGGGTGATGGATTTATTGCCCCGCTTATTAGACTTGACTGTTTATGGTGGTTTGATCCTGAGCCGTAAATACATGATGTCTCAATAAACTTAAAAGCACACACCTTAGCTGCTACGAAAAGAAATGTCAAATTTTTGTAATTTCTTTAATCATCAAGAAACAATTGATAGACATAGGACAAAACTGTAAGAATGTGTAATGTTCATGACAAATGGAAGAGAAATACAGGTATCTTTTACATCCAGTCTGACCATTCAGTCACCAGATTCGTAGAAAGTCTGTCTGTGAACCAGGGCCTATATTTAATTTGTTAATATACTGCAAAGTGTTTGAAATCAGAGACATTTATTGCTGGTTTCAATACATTCTGAAAAATATTGCTTAGGAATTGTTTTGGATATAAAACTGTAGTTTCTTGATCCTTTTTGTGCAACAGATCTGCAATCTCTTGTCTGTCCACAAGAATGTCTCATTAGGAACACTATAGAGGAGTACAGAGAGATTTTTCATATTCATCTGTATTCCTCATCTCAGCCCTTACTTTGTCAGGATGTACAAAGTTAGAACAACTGAAGGCCCAAAGATTAAACAGAAACCCCGATCAATGCAAACAAACAGATGGTTAATATAGCAATCTACTGCGTCACAGCATGCAGTACCTCAGCACCAAAAACAATATTATTCTCTTTTCCTAAATCTGAATGACAATGAAAACAATGTTCGAGGTTTAGTCCATTTGGTTACCCTGAAAAGGCATTCCCACTTGTATCAGCCCATAAAGCTGGTCTTCCTTTTGTGGAACCTGCATGTTTTCTGGAATTGCCTACCCTACAGAAGAATAAACATGAGATATGGCCTTACTGACCCATCTTTTAGGGTTGGTGCACTGGGAGTTTTTCCTTTATGAGCAGGACCAAAAGAAAAAAACTAAGAACCAGAAAACAGAACATTTCAATTCTGTCATAGTTGATAACTAAAATCCATTTTTTATCTGGGGGCAGTGAAATAAAGTAGATCGTGAGTCTGCGTGGAAAAACTAGCAGAACAATCTCCTGTGAAATATAGAGTAAAACCAGGTGGTGAGCATAAAACTATCCAATCTAGAAAGAAAATAGAGGAAAGGATCAGAATGCGTAAAAACAACTACAGAATCTGGAGAAAAAAACAGTTCACCCAGGGTTTGCAGATGCTGATATAGACCCATTATTAACTGCAACAGGGCCGGAAACTATGGCCGGTGAGGATAAAAAGTGCTAAAAGTTTTGCCATTGCTGTTTCTCCCTCAATTTTCTCCAGCACATTCGGAATCCTGGGCCTAGGTCTCAGGGCCTGCATTACTACATATTTGCCAGTTGAGGTTGATGTGGAGTTTAAGATGGGCAATTCTGTTAATACAGATGAGATTTCTGTGGCCATGTGCTGGCACCATGTGTTATGCAAAAGGGTGCTGTGCAGTGCATGTGGGATGCTGGTGTTCTGTTCAGTGTAACTGTAGGTGACATACAAGGGGTGCTGCAGATCCCCATTAGTGAATCTCTTTTGACCCTGCAGTTCCTCTGTAGTGCTCAAGTGTAGGACTACCCATAGTAGGCAGAGTGTACATTACTATGTAAACCGTTTACGTATACATAACGTTTGTTGCGATACAGCAGCTTGAGATATGGGTCCCCTGGGAGTCATCTGTGCTCCTCGGTGGCCGTGTTTCTTCTGACCAGTTAAAAAATGTTTGCAGTATTTAATTCAAGGGTGTCATTGCCATTGGAAGGGCTCAACTGCACGTTGGAATGGTGCACCCACGCGGGTGTTAAGCAGACCCCTCGCTGAGGGCCCGTGGGTTTTTCCTCCTTCTAATGGTGCAAGTTCGGCAATGTCCTTTTTATATTTGGGTTGTGGGGGTTGTCGACAAGTCAGCATTGGTTCATTTTGCCTTTGCATTTACCTGTATTTGAAAGAACTTGATTGATTGTTAATTCAGCTAGTTACATATGCTCCATTATTAATGGTTTTGGAGACTGTTATACCTGGCATATTTTGGCATGTTTTCCCTGTCTATTTCCTTTCTGACCTCCCGTTTGTGACTCTGTTGTTGCTGGTTTAGTGTCTCTGTGCACTTTCTCAATGCTGTTCAGTGTTAAAGTGCACGTGCTCCTGTCGTAAACTGTATTATGGGTTGTTGTTTCCATGATTGGCATATTTCATTTACCAGTAAGTCCCTAGTAAAGTGCACTGACAGTGCCAGGGCCTGTAAATCAAATGCTGCTAGTGGGCTTGCAGCACAGATTGTGCCACCTACACAAGAAGCCGTGTAAACGGTTCTCAGACCTGCAACTGCAGTGTCTGTGTGCAGTTTGTAACTGTCATGTCGACCTAGCAAGTGCACCTACTTTCCAGGCCCTAATTATTCTTCCCTTTTCTTACATGCAAGTCACCCCTAAGGTAGGCCCAAGGAACCCCTGAGAGCTGGGTGCTGTGTTTGAGAGGTAGGACATGTACTGGTGTGTGTTACATGTAGGACATGTACTGGTGTGTGTTACATATCCTGGTAGTGAATTACAGTAATTTCGTTTTTCACCATAGAAAAGGCTATCTGTCCCATAGGATAGAATGGGAGTTTTCTTATAACATCTTAAAAGCATAACTTCCCATTGGGACAAGATAGGAACATGGAGTTAAATATGCCTGAACTCAGAATATAAAAATGCATCTTTTAGTAAAGATGATTTTTATGTTCTGTGTTTGAAAATGCCACATTTAGAAGTAGCTATTTTCATGCTTAGCCACCCTGTTTGCCTCTGCTGGGTTGTGGATTGACTGTCAGGGTTTGCAGTGACAGGTGCTGGGTATGTGCATTCTCTTCAGACAGCCACTGGGGGGGTCGAAGGTGTGTCCTGCCTTTTCTGGATGAGTCAGGTCTGGGCTGAGTAGACCTGGGCTGCTTTTAAAATAGTGGGAGGAGATTTCCTTACAACTGAATGGGCCTGGTCTGCCTTGGACAATGCTGTCTCTACCTCCTGCTGGGAAGTTGGGGCAGAGAGGACCAAACTGGTTTGGACTAGTTTATATATACTCCCTGCCTAAGAAAACATAGAGAAACTAAGTATAACTATTGTGGCCCAAACCCCAGAACTTTAGAACTTGCTGGAATCCTACCAAGAAGAAGAGCTGGAAGAGCTGCCAGTCAAAGTACTACCCCTTTGCTGTGTTGTTGCTTTGTTGGGTTGGCCTGCAGTTGCTGCTTCTGCCTTGAACAGTGAAAAGACTGTACTGAACTTTCTTTACTAGTGCTGTGTATCTCCAAGGGCTTGAAGTATAGCTTGCCTCCTGTTCTCAAGTCTCCTGCACTGCAAAGACTTCACTGACCTCTGGGTACCACCTCTGGAAACAAGGTTTCAGTTGCCAAAGAGGGGGGAACGGTACCGACTCCATCACCCAGTCCGTTGCTGGCTACGTTTATTAAAGGCACCGCAGAGGACACTGTCTGCATATCGCACCGCAACCCTGGTCTCACCGATGACGATGACCACCGCTTGCACTGTGACCTGTGAGCTCCCCACTCCGCACCACCTCGCTTCACTTCACCACCCTGGTCTCACTGACGCCATCGCTGCACGCTGACCATGACTTCTGTGACCACTTCCTGGCTTGGGGGCACAGCTTGCAAGTCTCATGACACACCGCTCCGTCCTACACCGCAGTCTGGACCGACCGATTCCAGCTCCCCGCAACGGTTCTGTCGCCTGCACCGTGATCTTTCAGCAGCGCATCAAGCACCACCTTCACTCTGCATCCGCAGCCCTGGTCTCACCAACTCCACTGGACGACCATCACAAAGCCACTGTCTGCACCACAACTTGAGGGCACCACATGTCGCACCCCTCCGCTTCACACCATGACTGTTGCCAAAGGTACTGTTTATGAGTCTACGGACACCCCCGACGAATGAGTTCAGACAGACCTGGTGGATTCTATTGGTTTCAGTACCACGGTAGCACCGGACGGAGCTATCAACTTCAGGCAACTGCATTTTTAAAGTATTCTTGCAAAGTGCCTATTTTTAAGTAACTGTCTGTTGTGTTCTTATCATTTTTGGTCTTGTTTTAAATATATATTGTATTGGATATTTTTCGAGACTTGTGTGGCGTCCTTTTGTAGTGTTTTCACAGTATTACTGTTGGTTATGTGCAAATGCTTTACACACTGCCTCTGAGATAAGCCCGACTACTTGAGCCAAGTTACCAAGAGGGTGAGCAGGGGTTATTTCAGTAGTGTATCCCCCTTATACTGACGAGGAAGAAGGGTCCCTACTTGGATAAAGGTGCAAAACATTGCCAACCATTTCTAACACAGACTATGTATTTTACAACCTACAAGACGTGATCTAGTGAGGTATTGGGAAGGCAACCCCCATTAGAAACATCTCTTAGTGATTTGGAGAGTAAGGTTGATGATTATCATCTAGACAGGTCTTATTTTTTAAGCTGTTTAGATCCATGTTAGGTAGGTTTGTGAAGTGGTCTCATGAGTACAGGGAGGGAGAGAATTGGGTGTCACTAGTTTTACCAAAGGCGCCTCGCCCGGTGCATGCATAAGAGTGCAGTTGCAGTGCAGCCCCTTTCCAGAGGCTATTTTCCTGCTGGGTTGCCACCTGATTTTGATATTACCCTCAGTTACGCTTGTAATGAGTTGTGTGGATAAGTCCTTATGTGATCGCTCTATGTGTGTGAAAATGTGGGAAGAGGGAGAGTGTTGTGGTTTGGTGTTGCTGGTGTTTTCCACATGCCTAGTGAACATGTATTTGTGCTTATGTACCTCCCTATTCCTGGCATGTGATGTGCAGCATGGCCCTCCCTCATAGCCTCAGATACTTGCCATTGGCTGATCTTGACCCTGCATTTTTATCTGGAATCTTCTTTTTGGGCTCATTTTGGGTGGTTTCTCTTTTAGTTTTAGGTGTTTCATGGTTGCCCTTGTCCCATGGCGAGAGGGTCATAGGTTGCTTTATGGATCTTACCCCCTCCCTATATATCCCTGCGGAGTCAGCAGTTAATGCCTACTGTTTCCTGGATTGTGCCTGTAAGGTTGGAGCAGCGTGAGTGGACTATGCATGGAATGGGGTTAAGCCTTAAAGGGGCGCAACTGGTGCCCTGCGATCCATCTGAAGCAGGGGTTGAGACTGGGAAGTCTCTGTCCCTAGCACCCCTCTCTCCCTCGGCCCCCACCTTGCCTTGAAATGTTGAGTGAACCCCCATCTGGTGTCACTAGCTCAACATCCTGCTGAGGTGACCAGATTTTTAAACCCAATAAGTCAGGACATTTGAAAAAAGTAGAAGTAGGGCTTAAAATGTCACATCACAGAGTGGTGCAGAATGACTTGAGGACAGTGTGGAAATTTGGATTTTTCTGGTCAGTTATGTCCCCTATCTTGGACCCCAACGGTTCTATGTGCATGTTACAAGTACATGTATGTTCCCTCCAGTTCCAGTTATGAAGACGCAAATACATGTGCGTCCACCGTCAACATGTCCTCTTTCAGATCCGCCATGAATGGGCTGGATATTCGATTCCTAAGTACGAAAGGCCACCGACTTTATATGGCTTAGTTATGCCATTTTACAGTTCAGGCGAGTAGGCCCTGATTCTGCCATCAAGCTTTCCCTGCCTTCTGCCTCTGAGAGCTCCAGTCTGAGCCTGCATCTGTGACCATGAACTTTGTCTCATTCCCTGCGCGGCTCACGGTGCCTGACATCAGCTTGCTGCCTGCCAAGAACTGTATTTCACCTTCGAAATTATCTGCTCCGCTCCCTGCCCAATGCATTCCTGTCTAGTAGTTTAAGTAAACATTCTTCCAGCTACCGAGCAAAGGCCCGGCTTCTCTGTCTTTATGCAAGTAATTCATAGCCCCGTTACCATGGAAGACTTCTGCCCTCGCATCTAGTGTAGACACTTAGACGCTTGTACACGCACTAACAGTCAGTATAGTCAGTATAGAATAAGATTCTACTCTAAGAGACCTCTCTTTTGGATAACATAGTTCTTTAAACATAGGATGTTAGATATGATTTGGGATTAGGTTGACTTGACCCTCCAGACATCTGTCGCCACATGTAGAGTTAAATGTCAAATCCCCTTCACCCCCTAGTCGCACGTCAATCATACGTCATGCTGCTGCGCGCGCATCTCTGCCAAGTATTTCTGCTGACATTGCGAAATTATTTCATAGGTCCACCCATATGTGACATCACAACCAATGACGTTTCCTTGTTACTCCCAATTACGCCTCCTTCAGCTACGCATGTGAAATGTTATCTTTGTTATCAATTGTTACGCCTCTTACATTGGTTTCATTGTAATGTCTGTTCTATAAAAATGATTACTTATCAATAAAGTATTGTACTTCACTTCCTGAACCTCCGTGGTGATGGAACTTGGAGGCCACGATTCGAATCGTCCATTGGAATAAAGCCCATTCTGAAACCTCTTATATCACGGATTCTGCCTCTTATTTTACTGAGCTATTTTACTAAGATTCCGTATCAAATTCAGTCCCGGTAATTGAATTATTTACCACATAATGGCGCCCGAACAGGGACACTTTCTCATCTCACGCGCCGGCGGTGCGTTGCAGGCCCGGTCTCCTGCCACAGCTGGACGGACAACAACGCGTACCAGCAGGATTTCCTGTATCTCCCTCCGGTCAAGCGGGGGCGACTGAGGCTGCGATCAACACCCAGACGAGGCGGTGAGAAGTGCGAAGTATCCCGACCAGAGCCTAGCTGAGAGAGCAAGATCCGAGGTATACAGAGGCCCACCAGGTTTCCGATGTCCAGAAGTGTCCGAAGTTTTCGAGTCCAGTCCGGTCCAGTCCAGTTCAGTTCCGTTCCGAGGCCTTCCGTTCCGAGCTACCCGGTGAGTACCATTACTGGGGAGGCGTTCTGGCGTGCACATAAGTTGTGCCGGTCCAGACGGGTTTGGGTACACAAATCCGGTCTGCACTGTTTTAGCAGTGTATCTGTACTGTTTAGCAGTATATCTAGTATATCAAGTATATAAATTCAGAATAATTCAGTTAAAATGCCGAGGATTCTGTCTTGTGATAAAGTTTTCTTAGATCGTCATCATCATTGTTGCTCATTTAAACGTTAAATGTTAAATGTGTTAATACGTCCTGCATATTGTGGTATGAATGACTGTTCATTATTGTGCTTTTGTATTAAGTGTGTTTAAGAATAAGTATCAGATCAGTTGTCAGTATGCCGCTCTTTTCGAAATTAAGACAGATCACAACTAGAAAAGGGGTACTCGAAGAAGCTGTTCCTATTCCTCCTAGGGACACTCCAGGGCACTTTATGTATCACAAACATGGCTTAGACGCCATATTATTTCTTGATTTATGGGTGGACTACACCAAGGAACTACCAGAAAGTCACAGGTGGCCCGCAGCTGGGACCTGGGATGCAGATTGCATCGTGAAAGTAGAGGAAGAATTATGGAAAAGGAAAGCCAGACAGTCACAGAAAGACGCCATTGAATTATGGCGTAAAGAATCGTATAGACGTACAGAAAAAGCACGTAGACAGGAAGAGAAGAGTAAGGAAAATTCAAATAAAGTCCGAGAGAATCTATTAATTCAAGAAGGTACACGAGTGAAATCAGAACAAGTAGACAGACAAAGAAATGCCCTTATGAAGGGTATGTATCCCCTTCTGGCCGAGGGATTACCTAAGGCTACTCCGGGGATACCAAAAGACTTGCCACCCCCATTGTTCCCAATAAAAATGCATCCTAAGGGGCATCCTAGAACAGCAGAAGATGTTTTTCTTTCCTCATATTTAGATGAGGCAGCTCCCGAGTATGCTAACCCCGCCCCACATAGACCGTCTGCCGGGGAGGTTCAACGCCAAGACCCTGTATCTGTATCCTTACAGCATCAAATCCTGACACAAGTTCCGGCAAGCACATCTGTTTCCACGTCTGTTCCTACAGCTGCTTCTACAGCTGTGCCCACACCTATAGTTGCTGTATCGCGTTCAACTAATCCTTTCACGCCCGATACCCCAGACGGGGCTACCGGAGGTGCTACCAACATTTTTTCTACGCCACCCAGAATAAATAAACTTACTTTTCAAGAAACAGCACATCCACGTACCCCCAAACTCATAAATGCCCGCACGCTTAAGGAACTTCTAGTAGATTGTAGATATGACCCTGTGCCCGGCAAAGAGGACGAAATGATCATGGCATCATTACGTATCAGACGAGCCGCGGTGTATTTGGGGAAGTTACCAGGAATGACTGTGCATCTAGATAATATATATCATTTTGTCCAAACAGGGCGAGATTCTGAATGTATTAACAGAGCTATGGAATACCAGAAAGTGGAGATACAGGGGGAACTGTTACGTTTCCTCATAAATTGTGTGATCAGAAATCAAGACCGACCGGGGGTAGACCCGGAAGCAATGCAAATTCTTACCAGATGGAGCCAGAATATATCAGAAGGGAGACATGATAAGCAAAAATGTATAATAGCCATGTGTCGAAAGATCCGTAAAGAAATAGAACGCCTACATGAAGAGAGATTTACGGTAGATCAGTTCGAACAAAGCGAGGAGGAAGGATCAGGACTGCCCACAGGACAGTCAGAAACCATAGCCTATGTAGGTAGAGGAAGATCTTGTAATAGTACTAGATGTTTTACTGACCCGATACGTCCGATATGTCTAGAAAATAACAGGAATTTCCAAACACCTATAATAAATATAAGGTCCCCCGAGCATTCGTTCCAAGCCGCTGACAAATTACTCCGAGAACGAAGGGGTTATCATTTTCTCGATTCTATGGATGAACAAGAATTAGCCAGGTCAGCCGTTCAGTGGGTTGACAGTCCCGGAAAATATGGTGATGATACAGTAGCACACACATTTTTGAACCTCACCCCAGATGAACAGCGTTTAGCTGGGATTTATATGATTCAACAACTTCTTATACTTTATCAAAGTCAACATTCAGACCCTGGTCCGTTACCTGATATATTGACTGAATTACTCACGAATAGATGGAGAGGTTCAGGTACTAAGTTAATTAGAGAAATACTAGAATCAAGAAAGCAGTACATTCTTTTTGTATGCCCAGAACATGTCTCACTGCCCATCAAGGAAAGAACGACGTATTACATGGACAGACAGAACCCCTTACGAGAAGTACACCCAATAAAGGGCGAGGACAATCAGTTTAAACGTGTATATGTATATACGCCCATATCGAAAATAGAATTGTTAGAAATGAAGAAAGTGGTACCCAGTCATGATAAAGAACCAGCGGGTTTTCACTGAGAAATTAAAGACATGTTACTCATGGGAGAGTATACCTATCCCGACATTATGACAATATTAAAGGTATTAATGCCTGCTGGCATTTATGAAAAACTCAAGGAAAAAGAGTGGGAGGTAGGAGACCAAAAGATAGACTGGACAGCATTAGAAAATGAAGAAAGGGCCCGAGGTCCAGGTTCGGGGCTTGGGGATAAAACTAAAGCACTACCAGGTTTACTAGTACAGGTACTGCCACGTTTATTAACGACGAAAAAGGAAGACTGGGGTGCAATCTCAGCCTGTAAACAAAAGCAAGATGAAGACACTAGTGATTTCTATGCCCGATTCGAAAAATGTTTTGGTATAAATAGTGGTATAAAAGCAAGTAGCGAGTCATACCCACATCTGTTTGTGACAAAATTAGTTGAAAATTCCTTGCCCCAGGTGAAGAATAGAGTATTAAAATTCGAGAGTACCTGGCAAGGTAATACCCCATCACAAATGTTACAAATGTTACAGTACCATTACAATAGAATTAGAGAGGAACAAGAACATGAACAGAAACGCATGAAAGACACAAAAATGAAAATGCTAGTCTCCCAGACAGTTCCAGCTGAAGGTCATAAAAAGGGTACGACACAGTCCGGTGATTCAGCAGGACCTGTAAAAGGGACATGCAACTATTGTAAACAACCAGGTCATTACATACACGATTGCCCAGTCTTGAAGCGTAATATCGCCACAGGTAAAACACAAGAAAGACCACGGCCACCTAGACAGGATCAGAATGAACAAGGAGCACCACAGCATGCACAGTCCATGCCAGCTCCACAACAGTCTATACAGTTTGTGCCAGCTGCACCAGCGTTGCCTGTTGCTGCCACACAAACCACGACACGACAGCTGTACCAGACCGCACAGTATGACTATCCTGATTATCAACGATACGCATGAACCAGCCTAGAGAGGGAAGTTCACTTACCCCTTATCGAGGTCCCTGTAGACCAAGAAGGACCTTATGTACATAGTGAACTATTAGGCCAAGATAGAAAATTTTTATTTGATACAGGGGCAAGTCGAACAACTATAAAACGTAGTGAAGTTCCAGGGGCACCCCTCTCAGGCTCACAGAATATTTCCCTTGGTTTTTCCGGAAAACCTATTGTTAATGAAGTATCACAGCCTCTTCCACTTACGATAGGACCTTTGACCCGAACTACAGATTTATTGCTTACTAAATCATGTCCAGAAAACTTGTTAGGTATAAAAACTTTGAAAGCTCTAGGAGCTATAATATGTTGTTCTCCGGAAGGAGTAAGATTGTTTTTACGAGATTTCAAAGGGCACTATGTGTCCCGAGACATGGATTCCCGACTGCAGACTTTACCCACACATTTATGGGCACAAGGCCCTACAGATGTTGGTTGCATGAACATTACACCCTATCGAGTCACACTAAAGGCAGGAGTGGTACTACCACAAATGCGACAATACAAGTTACCCCCAGATGCTGTAATGGCTTTACTGCAAATCACTGACGAGCTTATTGGCCAAGGAGTGGTTGTGGAGACCGACTCCAATGTATGTAATTCACCGATAATTCCGATTCTTAAACGAACTGATCCAAAGGCTCCACCAGTATATCGATTGGTTATTGATCTGCGCGAATTAAATAAATGTATTGTACCACAATACCCCGTAGTTCCAGACATCTCTTCATTACTGACAGCTATTGATTCCGAAGCAACATTCTTTACTGTAATTGACCTCAAGAATGCCTTTTTCAGCGTCCCAATAGATCCAGAAAGTCAATACTTGTTCGGATTTAGTTTAAATGGACGAAGCTTTAAATTCACACGCGCACCCCAAGGATTTACAGAAAGCCCCAGCATCTATAGCCAAGCACTGAAACGAGAACTTGACAGTATACACATGCCAGTCAACACTGCCCTGCTTCAATATGTCGATGATCTGCTGATCACCGCCCGAAGCGAACCTGAATGTGAAAAAGCATCACTGACGGTTTTACAATTTCTAGCCGAAAAGGGGCACAAGGTGTCCCCTTCTAAGCTGCAATTCTGTGTCCAGCGAGTTGTTTACCTTGGTCACTCGCTGTCCAAGGAGGGAAGGCAGCTTACACCAGATCGCATCCAGCTAATTGCAAATATGCCAATACCCAAGACACAAAAGGAGGTGCGGGCTTTTATAGGCCTCACTTCATATTGTAGGCAGTGGATCCCTCAGTATGCATTTTTAGCAAAACCACTCATTCAATTGACAACACAGGAGGTAGCCACATCGACTGTTCTCCCTTGGACTCAGGAACATACACACGCTTTTGAAAGTTTAAAGAAAGCTTTATGTCAAGCACCTGTCCTAGCAACACCATGTTACAGCAAACATTTTACACTCTTTGTTACAGAACGCGAAGGTACTGCCTTGTCAGTACTCACACAGGAACAAGCAGGATCACACAAACCGTGTGCTTATTTTTCTAGTACATTAGATCCCGTAGCTCAGGCTCTGCCTGCGTGCCTGAAATCAGTGGCAGCGACAGCTTTAGCAATCAGACAAAGCGATGCCATAGTGTTAGGACATCCATTGACAGTACAAGTACCACATGCAGTAGAGGTTCTCTTGAACCGCACACAAACACAACACTTGACCATAGCAAGACTTACAGGGTACGAACTAACACTGTTTCAGCCACACATAGAAATCAGACGCTGTAATACATTAAATCCTGCTACACTTTTACCTGTAATCGGAACAGACCCACTAGCTCATGATTGTATTGAAGTTATTACAATAACGACGAAACCCAGACAAGATTTGACAGATGTTCCATTGTTAGATCCAGACCTGACGTTGTATGTAGATGGTTCATGTATGAGAACAAGTACAGGAGATTTAGTGGCCGCATATGCAGTCACAACAGATACTGAAGTCATTGAAACAAACTGTATAAATACCTTGTCAGCTCAAGCAGCAGAGCTTATTGCTCTGACACAAGCCTGTATTCAAGCCACAAATAAGAAAGTCAACATATACACTGATTCACGTTATGCATTCGGAGTTGTACATGACTTCGGCGTGCTGTGGCGAGAGAGAGGTTATTTAACGTCTCACGGTGCCCACATTCAGCACGGATCCCTCATTCATGCTCTGTTAGATGCAATACATTTACCCACTGCAATATCGATTATGAAATGCAAAGCTCATACGAAAGTTACTGATATCATTTCTCAAGGCAATGATTTAGCTGACAGAACAGCTAAACAGACTGCGCAAACTCGCACATCCGACATGACAAAGACAATAGTCCAGACACCGACACATTGTATGACGATTAAGAATCCCAGTATTGATATAATTGACATACAGACACATGCTACACCAGACGAAATAAAGAAATGGACGGAATTAGGAGGGATCCAAACGGACCAGGGATGGATGACGAAGGAGAAATCTGTATGGTTTCTTCCTGACTCTATGGTCCAAGCTATCATAAATACAATACACAGTCCAGCGCATCTAGGAGAGAAAGCTATGCTAGACAGCATCCAACACATTTGGTTCAACAAACATTTACGAGCAGCAGCTAAACAAAAAGTCCGTACCTGTATGATATGTTGTCAGTTTAACCCAGGTAAAAGCATCCCCGTAGAGCAGGGTGGATTTCAGCCTCCTGATCACCCTTTTGAAGCCCTTCAGATGGATTATATCCAGATGGAACGATGTCGAGGATTCAAATATGTTCTCGTAGTTGTCTGCGCTCTTTCCCGTTGGACCGAAGCGTACCCAGTATCAGATTACACTGCCCCGACCACTGCCAAGCAGCTAGTTCGAGAATTCTTCCCACGGTACGGTTTACCACGTGTTGTCTATTCAGATAACGGCCAGCCGTTCTCATCCGAACTGATGAAACATGTTTCACTTCTGCTAGGATATCAGTGGAAGTTTCATTGTGTCCGACACCCCGAGGCAGCAGGTCTCGTGGAACGACATAATCAAACTTTGAAAATCAGATTGTCCAAAATATGTAGAGAGAAAGGTGTTGACTGGGTAGTAGCTTTACCAGTTGCACTCTTTTACATGAGAATGGTAGCACACTCTCGAACAGGGCTATCCCCTTATGAAGTGATCTTTGGTAGACCACCAAATATGTGGGGGACGCCTATACCACGTAAAATAACTGATGTTGACTGTAATATGCTGACAGATTACTTGGCTTCCTTGATGTCTGCACTACAATCTTGTCGTTCACAGGTAGCTGCAGCCTTTCCTGACAACACTGAGGTGAAACCCCATGACGTAATTCCGGGGGATCTCGTTTTAGTGAGGAACTTTGATCGAAAGGCTCAGCTGGATCCTAGGTGGAAGTCGCCGCAATTGGTCCTGCTCACCACAAGGACAGCCGTGAAGATCGAGGGCAGAAAAGGCTGGATACATTCAAGTCGTATCAAGAAATTTCATGGACTACCATCGGATGTAAATGCCACACCTCGTGTGTCTTCACCCATTGACTCAAAGCTTCCTCTGGTTGAACTTAGTAGTCCGGAACAATATAAATTAAAACTCAGGTCTAACCCGTCAGGCAATTTGATTGTTTAAGTCCTCTCCAAGGTGAAGCGGTTGAATTTGCCTCTGACATGTACCCCTTAGACCTGAATAGAGAAAAAACCCGAAAAATGTTGAAACGACATGCATACTGTAAATCACTGCGTAGTCATTGCACAGTGACGTTATTAATTTTGTTTTTCTTAAGTCTTTTAATAATTACTGCAAGTATATTGTTGCACATATATTATCCTATTTCTAAACATGTCTATAATGTTACTGCTGAACATTCTTTTAGTGACCTACCCCCGCATGAATTGTCATATAGATTTGCGCTGCGCAATAACACTTTTATTAGTATGTTACATCATTCCCATCAGACTAGTAATGCTACCAATTGTTGGATATGTGGCCGACTCCCTCCCTATCAGAACTATAAAGGAATTCTACCTCTCTTTCCATACCCGTTCACACACAACGGCTCCTGTGGAGCATGGTTTAGTTTAATTAATTCCTTAGACTCAAACACAGCAGTTTATCAAGACAATTGGGTATGGGGAAATCTGAACTTAGTTTTACTCAAAGTCTGCTACCCCGACAAGGAGGGTCGTCCCAAAAGAACAGGAACTGATCTAGAAAATGAAGTATATGGATTAGGTAATTTTACGCTTAATCTCTTGATCTTGAATGTCGAATCCGAAGCTACTCCAATTTTGCCCGCCATGTCAGTATTTCCAGTAAAAGGTGAATTATGTGTAAGAAAGAATGGTTCCATACATATGGGCCATAGTAGATGCACTACTGTAATAGAATTCAGTGATCAAGGCAAGTCTTCGTTTAGAGCTTCTCGCCATTCCTACTTTGTATGTGGTCAGACTGCATATATGCGTTTGCCTCTAGATTGGGATGGTACCTGTTACATTGCATTCCTTTTGCCACCTGTTTTTCTAGCTCCTCCTGATTATCACAGAAATACTCATTTAGTACACAATAGAGAAAGGAGAGATCTCCCAATAGTCGATTACACTGAAACAGCATGGGAAAAATACACAGATTTCAATAAAGGTCTCTTTCCCTATATAGGTACAGTTACCAATAGTAAGCTAATACGTAGATTAACCAGGACTCTTGAAGCTGTAGTGAATGAAACTATTTCCGCCCTAGGCAATTTGACAGAGGAGCAGTCTGCGATGAGGATTGTTGTTCTTCAAAATCGTCTTGTCCTTGACGTCATCCTGGCCGATAGGGGCGGAGCTTGTAGGGTCATCGGATCAAGCTGCTGCGTATTCATACCAGAAAATTCGCCATCTGTATATAAAGCTATAACTCGCCTTCATAAGATTGTGAGCCAGATACACCAGAATCCAGGCACTTGGACTTGGTCCGGGTGGTTTTGGAGCGTGTTATCAGCCTGGGGATGGAGAGTTCTATCATTCCTAGGTATTGGCCTTCTTATACTATTCAGTTGCTGCTTATGCCTGCAATGTGGACCAGCGATTTGTGGTCTGTGTGCCACTTCGTGTATTCCACATCAAGATTTTCATTCAAGATCCCAGAAGAAAAAAGAAGAACAAATGATGCTATATGAACAGATCAATGGATTGATGAAGATTGATATCTCTTGACGGGCAAGTAGGGGACAAGGAGGGAATGTGGAAATATGGATTTTTCTGGTCAGTTATGTCCCCTATCTTGGACCCCAACGGTTCTATGTGCATGTTACAAGTACATGTATGTTCCCTCCAGTTCCAGTTATGAAGACTCAAATACATGTGCGTCCACCGTCAACATGTCCTCTTTCAGATCCGCCATGAATGGGCTGGATATTCGATTCCTAAGTACGAAAGGCCACCGACTTTATATGGCTTAGTTATGCCATTTTACAGTTCAGGCGAGTAGGCCCTGATTCTGCCATCAAGCTTTCCCTGCCTTCTGCCTCTGAGAGCTCCAGTCTGAGCCTGCATCTGTGACCATGAACTTTGTCTCATTCCCTGCGCGGCTCACGGTGCCTGACATCAGCTTGCTGCCTGCCAAGAACTGTATTTCACCTTCGAAATTATCTGCTCCGCTCCCTGCCCAATGCATTCCTGTCTAGTAGTTTAAGTAAACATTCTTCCAGCTACCGAGCAAAGGCCCGGCTTCTCTGTCTTTATGCAAGTAATTCATAGCCCCGTTACCATGGAAGACTTCTGCCCTCGCATCTAGTGTAGACACTTAGACGCTTGTACACGCACTAACAGTCAGTATAGTCAGTATAGAACAAGATTCTACTCTAAGAGACCTCTCTTTTGGATAACATAGTTCTTTAAACATAGGATGTTAGATATGATTTGGGATTAGGTTGACTTGACCCTCCAGACATCTGTCGCCACATGTAGAGTTAAATGTCAAATCCCCTTCACCCCCTAGTCGCACGTCAATCATACGTCATGCTGCTGCGCGCGCATCTCTGCCAAGTATTTCTGCTGACATTGCGAAATTATTTCATAGGTCCACCCATATGTGACATCACAACCAATGACGTTTCCTTGTTACTCCCAATTACGCCTCCTTCAGCTACGCATGTGAAATGTTATCTTTGTTATCAATTGTTACGCCTCTTACATTGGTTTCATTGTAATGTCTGTTCTATAAAAATGATTACTTATCAATAAAGTATTGTACTTCACTTCCTGAACCTCCGTGGTGATGGAACTTGGAGGCCACGATTCGAATCGTCCATTGGAATAAAGCCCATTCTGAAACCTCTTATATCACGGATTCTGCCTCTTATTTTACTGAGCTATTTTACTAAGATTCCGTATCAAATTCAGTCCCGGTAATTGAATTATTTACCACAACAGCACTCAGTAATGGAGCAAACACACACCCCTAGGCATTACAAGCAAAAAACTAACTAAGAACCCCTAAAGGCAGGTCCATGGGTTCAGTTAAAAAACCCTGGAAAATCTACTGAGACAGATGACCCAAAAAACAGGACTGTGCAGCCAAATCTGAGATGTCTGGTCAGCCTACACTAGTGGTATTCAAACTTTTTAATGCATCCCCATCCGTAAAAAAAAAAATCATTGGGCCTTTTTTATGATTATTTTATTAAACTGACAAAGTTTAAATATGTCTAGACTTGTTGAACATTGCAGATAAGTTCTGCACCATTTAAAAAATGCAATCCAATACTTGATTGCCAAACATTCTATTCTGGTCGGGCAGGCCCTATTAATGGGTCAATCAATCAATCAATCAAGTGTGCAGAGTGGGGAGCGCCTGATGTTGACTGGGAGCTTGTTCCAGGTCCTTGCTGTGACGTAGAAGAAGGCTCTTCCACCTGCTCTGGTTCTGAGGATGCATGGGGTCTCTGCCAGGGCGACGTCGGTGGATTGGAGGTTTCTTTTGGGTATGTGGAAGGAGACTCTTTCGTTGAGGTATTTGGGTCCTATGTTGTGGAGGGATTTGTAGGCGTGAGTGAGTAGCTTGAAGGTTACTCTCTTCTCGATGGTGAGCCAGTGGTGGTCTCGCCTATGCTGGGTCATGTGCTCGTGTCGTGGGGTTCCGAGGATGAGTCTGGCTGCGGTGTTCTGTATGGTCTGGAGCTTGTGTAGCAGGGTTTTGTTGATTCCAGCATAGGGGGCATTGCCGTAGTCCAATCTGATGGCTATGAGTGTGTGGATGACGGTCTTTCTGCATTCGGGGGGGGATCCAATTGAAAGTCTTCTGGAGGATGCGGAGGGAGTTGAAAAAGGTGGAGGCAATGGCTTTGATCTGACGGGTCAGGGTGAGGGAGGAGTCTAGGATGACGCAGAGGTTCCGGGCGTGGTCCGTCTGGGTGGGTGTCCGAGAGCAGGGGGCCACCAGGAGCTGTCCCATGCAGTGGTGGAGGGTCCGTGGATGAGGACCTCTGTCTTCCTTGAGTTCAGGTTTAGGAAGCTGTTGCACATCCAGACTGCGACATCTTTCATTCCTTTTTGGAAGCTGAGTCTGATGTCTTTGGGGTTCTTCCTGAGAGAGAGGATGAGCTGGGTGTCGTCGGCGTAGGATACTATGCTGAGCCCATGCTGTATGACGATGGTGGCAACGGGGGCCATTTAGATGTTGAAGAGCGTGGGGCTGAGCGAGGATCATGGGGGTACTCCGTAGTTGATCTCAGTTGGTTCGGAGAGGAAGGGTGGGAGTCTCATCCTTTGGGTTCTGCAGGAGAGAAAGGAAGGAATCCAGTCAAGGGCGTTTTCCTGAATACCGGCGTCTTGGAATCTGGCTGCAAGGGTCCGGTGGGAGACGGTGTTGAAGGCTGGTAAAAGTATACACTGTGATTATTAGAAATGGGGATGGGCGGGGTGAAAAATATTTGGAGTCCCTTCCCTTTTGATACCTTCTCCCTGCCAGGATATATGGATTACAAAAGATGTTAGTGATGGCCTAGTACAGAGCAGCTTAATGCTGTTCACTTTTCTCTTGCTGACAACAAAGCACTGTTATCAGCATAATACATATTTTGGCAAGAGACTGACACTCCCCCTGGGATCTCTTGAGGCCCCCCTAGAGGGGCCCATCCCCCAGTTTGAAGACCTCGGCCCCACACCGAGGCCCCTTAGCTTACTGACTCCCAGGTGGGGGGGTTGTGGAGTTTATTGGTCCTATCATCCCAGGCCGAAGAATAACATTGTTGCCGTCACCGAAAATTGATTAATTCATAAAGGGAGGCCTCCAGTGATTCAGAGGCTCTTACAGCATTTGGGGGTGCTGTTGGCACACCTTGAAGGAATTGTTAAGCATTGGCATGATGCCCGAAAATGGGGACTTTTTGGCTTGGTGATTGGAATGCATCTCAGTAGACTTTGGCTGCAGGAACTGGATGTTGGCTTTTTAAGCAGTTTCCTTTCCCGCCCCCTCGTCAGACTGCCCTGCTCCTAGGGTGAGGCCGGTGAACCCCATCCGAGGGATCAGCAGAAGAGTGGGGCCTAGCTTCTGTAGGTGCTTTAGGCAACCTGATTATTCTGTGCTCCAATGGAATCACCATCAAAGCCAAACTTAGTGTGGACATCCAATCAACACATCCCACACCAACCCGGAATTCCTGCAAGCAATAAACATTTATGGCCCCCCAATAATGCTGTCTGTTGTTCTTTCTGTTCTTGTTGGACTTGGCCCTTTTTGGCAGGTTCACCCCTGAACTTTTTGCCTTAAGCTCTGATATGGTGGTAGTGGTTTTAGGCCTCTGGGCACTTTAGCACTGTGGACCAGTGTAAAGTGGGTGCGCTCTCTGAGTGCATGTGGTGAGATTGGCCTGCCCTCCCATAGGAATGCATGGAGGATATGGTAATTCTTGGTATGAGGGGAGTGCAGGGTCGAGTTTAGTATGTATGAAATTGTGAGAATTAATGCTGCGCAATGGTATGCGCAGATCCGTTATGACTATATGAGAAATGCCACTTTTAGACGTTGGCATTTCTGTGTGCTGTGTGTCTGCCTGCCTGATGTGAATTGCATGTCTGGCTTGTGATTGACAGGAGCTGAGAGGGCTGGGGAATTCCAATAGCCAGGATGGGTCTGCCCGGTGGTGAATAGGGAGATCTGCATGTAGATGGAAGGGAGGAGTTGCACCTGGGACCTGAATAGGGCTGTGCCTTTCCTCCACAATGCTGGCTCTACCTCCTGTGGTGCGTCTGATGTTCCTGGCCTGTCCTGTGAAAGGGAGAGAGGAGCTGAGCAAAACAAAGTGCTCAACAGCTCCCCAGAACCAGTTGTATCTGGTTCCCCCATGCCCTACACTTTGAGACAAAGGAAATGCTGTATAAAAGAAGGGCCTGTGACCCCATGAAAATGTTCTGCTTTTGGATCCTGACAGCGGGGGGGCTTGCTGCTGGTGGGGCCCAGGAGGGATCGCCATGGGAGCTGCCTCCTTGCTGGAGGGCCCTGTGTGCTGGCCCCTGGGCCCTACATTGCCCCTGGATGCCTCAAGGACTCTTTGGGACCTTTTGCTTTTTCTTTAATCTTCAAAGGACTTGGCGCTTTGCCCTCTAGCGCCCTGTGAGTGCTTAATTTTTTTATCTCTAAGAAGGCGCTCTGGTTATCCTGAGGAGCTCTTCTATTTCTGACTGGCAGCGCGACGCTGCAGTTGAACTCGAGGGAATCCAGACGTGGGGTTCCCCCGCATTTTAGTGCCTTTTTCGGCGGGTGCCCACCCCGTTATTTCTTTATTTGCCATGCGGGTGCCCACCCCGCATTATCCTTATTTAAACTGGCGGGTGCCCTCCCCGCAGTTTTGTGCTTTGGAGGGAGCCTACCCCTTGTATCCCCGCCTCGGCCCGAGCCGCTAAAGAGTTCTCTTCCGGGCCGCTGCCCAGCGCGACCTGGAAGGCAGGCAAGGAGATGTCCTGGTGGGCAGGGCTTCCGAGATGGAAGGGAAGCCCCGCAAGTGAAGACTTCGGTGCGGGGAGGAGGACTGGAGCCTACCCCACCTCCCTGAGTGTCCATGCATAGTCCCGGGTACCAGGAGGGGGCCCGGGTGAAGGGAGAAGTAGTGGCCGAGGCGGCTATTGCCAGCGTGGGGCTCCCATGAGTAAGGGAAGCCCAGCATGTGAGGAGAGTCCCGCCGCATTTGAAGAGCGGGGGCCCGGGCGAAGAAAAAGCTGTTTCTGAGTCCTGCCCCCAGAGCCGGTGAGTGAGGGCTCGAGGGGGCGGGGTGGTACAGGTCGAGGCACAGTGCCATTTCCCCATTTTGAGCGGCCCCGTCTTGCAGCGGGTCACTCCAAAGATAAGGGGGCATGTTTTTGTTTATAGAGCCTAGGTGGCTCCACCGGTTAGGGCATGTTTGTTTTGAGCGCTACTGCGCTCCATGCGTGGGCCATCTTTATTTAAAGCGCCCCAGTGGGGTCCGGAGGGCCCAGAGGTGCCGGGGCCCCCTCCTTCCTGATTCCCAGCTACACCGCACCAGCGTGGGTAGCTGCAACGAGAGTCCCGTGTGGCTCCAACGTTTGACTATTTGTGTTCAGAGCCCCGTGTGGCTCCAACAGAGGGGAGCACATTTGTTTTAAGTGCCATGGAGAGCCCATGCCTCATTTTAATATTCCCAGCTTCCCAGCAAGTAGTGGGCAGCTGCACCATTTAGGCGCACAGTTCTTTGGGGGCATGTCTTGTGAAGTTAGGAGCGAGATGCACTCCTTTGCCCCATACTTTCCCAGCTGCCCAGCAAGTAGTGGGCAGCTGCTACATTTAGGTTTGCGCAAGTGGCGCACCCTTGACTTTTGGACAGAGGGCATTTGAGCCCCTTTGGAGATGGCCAGTTAGCCAGGGGGATTGTTAGATTTATAGGGCATCAGACCCTAATGTGATGTGGTGCTAGGAAATGTGATGTATGTAGTATGATTACGCACCCTGAGTTATACCTCTAAATGTGGTTTATGATTATGAGGTTGTTTTTGCATATCATGGTTTATGCTAGGGAGATTAAGTTCCACTGTGTGATTTACGCCCCTAAGATGAGTTATACTTAGGAGGTTAGGGTCTAAGGTGTTTAGAATTGTGAGATGATTGCACACTGTGTTTATGCTGGTGAGGCAGGCGCAGAAGGTAATTCTCGCCTGATATGATACTGTACATAATATGATTTATGTTACAGGATGATGCTGAGTACAGTGTGCCAGTAATTACTGGTTGTGTTCTACGTTGGTTATATGCCTACATTTATTATCTTTACTAAGTGATGATTCTGACAGTGGCCCACGTTGCCCTGTCATGTGTATATAATCCCCTGTAAATATTGCCCAGTGCCAGTTGGCAGAGTGTATATTGTGTGATTACCATCTAATGTGTTTTATGATAATACAAAGGCTATTTTTGATATACCCTTGTGTGGAGTTCCTTTTGTGGTGTGCCTAGTATGTTGTTGCTGTGTGTGTTGTGCAAATGCTTTACACATCGCCACCGGGATAGGCCTGACTGCTCGTGCCAAGCTACCAAGGGGGTGAGCAGGGGTTATCTTTGGCGTGTAACTCCCTTGCCCTGACTAGAGTGGTGGTTTCTGCCTGGCTTTGGCGCAAGCCTTAGCCAACCAGAAATCCATTTTCTAACAGTTCTGGTACAATTTTTGGGAAAAAGGGATAGGGGAAGGCTGCCCGTGATATGTCACTGGGATTAATACTATGTGTCCTAATCTGCTGAGGGGTCTATTTTACTGTCGATTATTGCGTTAAGATGATAGCTCCCCACACTGTCACCCCCCCTTGCCAGGGTTGGGGCCCGGTCCCTGTTGTGCTGGGTTACCTGTCTTCGGTTGCTGCTGTCACATGCTCGCCCACTTACTTGATCCCTGTTGCAGTTGTTTGGCGATTGGCAGACTTCCCTGTGACTAAGTGTAAGATACGTTATGATTACCCTGTACTAGATACTGAGGAGGGACATTCATTGCCCTGGCTCTCTAAACTCTGCTGCTTTTGCTGCTCATGGTATGTCTTTGTCCGGCATGCCTCTACCAGGTGACCCTGCATAAGGCAATAGTAGCACTGTCTAATGTCTAGTTGCATCCAGCCTCCTTGACCACCACTACTAATCTGTTTGTGCTCGCAAACTTCCTGTTTGGAACCCTCTAATGTTTTGCAGTGGAGCCCCCATTGTGACGGGGGCCATTTGTATGGCTGCGTCTGGTGCCATCTGCATAGCTGCAGCCATCGCTTCCCCCTCGAGGGCAGTCTATTTCAACTTTTGCTGCACTAATTTTGCTGTGTCCCTTTTGGTCTGCTCCTGATTTTCTCTACAATTTTCTTGCTTTTTCTTATGGTAGTGGAGTATGTGAGCTTGTCTCTCCTACCAGGGCTTGATATCTGAGCTAACTACGCTGTCCAGCCTGCTCTGTATCTCGGTGGGCAACCCTTTCTTTAAAATATTATAGAAAAATTCGACTTGTGGGCCGTATCAGTCCACAGCTGTCTGGGTTCTTGTCCCCATCTTTACTTCATTATATTTAGGAAATTGTGTATGCTTTCCACTGGCTTCATAGTCTCTGCCATTAGCCTTCCTACATCTGGGCAGTCAGTGAATATTTCTCTCAGGGTGGTCCAGATAAAGTGCCTGAGCGTATGAAATGCGGACCCGTAATGCTGGTTTTTTTTAGCGTGATTGCTTGAATGTGAGCTTAGGTGAACACCATTTTAGTCTGTTCTTCACTTAAACTATTTAGCAGACTCATAATGACTCCTATTGCTGGGCTGACACCTGCAGTGTTTTTCTCAAAGCATGTAATCCATTTCCCTGCCCCATACAGCAATGACAGTAACTTTGTTCCCAACCTCTCTTTGTCCATCTAGGCCCGAAAAGTTTTGCCTTCCTTTTGACCTATTCTCTCCCATGGGGTTGATATACATTTGTCGGGTACCCATGAGGAGCAACGTGTATCCACGTCACTGCTTCCCTCACGTGCACTCATAGGTGGCATTTGATTTGCACTGCATTGTGGGTGGGAAGCTGCCAGGCTGCCTTGTTCCTTTCTTTCTTGGTCAGCCCCTCTCCTATGCAGACTGGACGATGTCGCTCTGAGCCCTGCTATCAGCCTTTCATTAACGTCCAACTTTGCCTAGTGCCTCACTCTGTATGTGACCCTGCTTTCCTCATGAAAAGAGTGTTCTGTCTTGCACTCTCTTTCTAACTCTTGGTTGGGCACCCTTTCTCTCTCAGAATCAACTCATACCTCTCTTCCTTGTGCCATCTGGACTGTCATTTTGGCTCAGAGCTCCGCGCTATCTTCTTTAGCCTGGATTTACATTAAGATTCACTCTCCGTATCCTCCTCGACTACCTGGGCCTCCGTATCCCCACCCTCATCATTGTATCCTGCAGGACTGGATCTCCCTTCATCTCTTGAGCTCATGAAGTTACTATCGGTATCCATGATAAACGTTCCTGACACTCGCTTGCATTTGCCTGAACCCAAAGGGAATGTGTATTTTGCCCACCCTCGATGTGTCACGTTTTTAGCTTGGTTGACAGGGAGTTGAGCTTTTGGGAACCTTTTCCTAGGGACTTGGGCTGTGCTGGAGGCACCTTGGCATGCTTGCTATTCGATTTCTCAGGCTTAGACCTACAAGACATTCTTTCAGTGGGGAGATCTTCAGCTTCTACTATTATTGGGTTTGAATATCCCAATGCAGTGGGAGGTGGTGTGAGTACATCCATCCCTGCATATTGAGGGGGAGGTGCTGACACCTTGTTTGCTATCTTCATTGTTGGGTTATCAGATAAATCCTCTTCAAAGATGGACCACAATTCTAACAATGATTCTCTTTTGTCTCTTTTCTTTCCAGCATATTTAGTCTTTATATGTGTTTTAGTGTATTTAATTATATTTGTGTCAAATGTTTACTCCTTAGTCCAGGAAAATGTGTGTACTATTATGTGTGAATGCCACTCTTGACAAACGTTATTAATTCTTTTCATCTGTTTAGGGACCTTTCTTACATGTTCATCAATGTGGAACCCATGGCAATTTTAGTTAATTTGGACAGCTACAACTCAATTGATGTTTTTCTAGTTTTGTGTGTCTAATCGTAGGGGCACTCATAGGTGGTGCGCTATTACAAATTACGTATTAGGAGCTCAGCACTTAAAATTTCTACATCAAACTATTCAAATGAGCATTTCAATAAAAACAATATAGAATGCAAATGTAGTATTGCAACATAGGGCGAAAATGTGCTGTTAGAATAGCATCTGCACAATCTCAAATTTTCACACAATACAGTTTGAAAAAAAAACAATCAATGCAACGTCATCAGACACAATAATACAGTTCAATAATGTTTGACAGAAAAATGTCTTTGTCAAAAAAAGTAGTCCTTTTAATCACATATTATCCTCTATCAAGACAAGACCGGAGTGGAATATGTTCCTAAGTGAGCTGAATAGTCTACCGCTATCCACTCCGAGATAAAGGTGGCAATCATAAAAACTGTATTGTAATAACTCTGGAATTACCTGCCTCTCTTGGCCAAACAAATTTCTCCCACTTTCCTGGGTCCAATTTTCCCCAATCCCAATTCTGCTCTGTAAGGAACAGGGTCAATCCAGATGCACCTCCCATGCTCCTTCCAGATACTATGGATGTTAAAAAACCTCTTTAGCACTAGGAAAACACTGAACTAAAAAACTATGAGACTGAGGTGTCAACTCCCCTCAATCAGGATAGCTAAAAATCTGCGTCCTGGGTCATCAAGGGCTATATTCACCTTAGCTAGCTTCAGCTACCAAACAAAGGTGACTTCTGCGGTAAAGCCTCAGAAGCTGCCTTATGGTTGAATCATTAAAGACATATAAAATAGACAATATGCCAGACCCTATCAGTGGCAGGGCGCTTAGGTTATCTTTTTATGCTTCTCCCTAGTTTACCAAATGCTTTCGACTACGTTTTATGTTCTGATGTAGCCTCTTACCCTCTGTGATGGCTGTGTCAGGATGGACTTCCACCTCCGGGATTTAGCAGAACTTCCATTCAATTGTGATGGCTGCCCACCTTTCTTATTGCACAACAGGGTCTCCTTCCTTCAGCTGCAGTCGGGTACGAGGTCCCAATCATCCTATCAGACTCGCCAAAATGATGGTTAAATTAGAAGTCCTTCAAAAAAATAGAAGACAAAAGGCGTTTGGGAAACAGGAACAGTTTGTTTAATTGAATGTTATGACCGGGAGAACAGCTACAGGCACAAGGTCTGAGGACTGTTTCAATTTACAATCGGTAGATGTCCTTCTTATATACAAAACACAACAGGTCATAAAAGTTTCCAGTGTACCATATATGGTGAGGAATGTGGGTTGCTGCCTTTGGAGTCATACATTATTGGTCAAATGGTTACTACAGTTGGGTCTCGACCTTGTGTGGACACAGTGTGGGCAGTGGATACTGTGTCCAGATGTCCATGCTGGGAATTGCCTGATCACTATGTTTGCTTGGTCCTGATTGGCTATGTGTTCCTAACTCATGTGGCATGTGACTTTATGGTGTTTTTATGAGCGTGCGCACCCCCTCTGGCCATGTGTGCATTATTGGGGCAATATCTCCTTACAATTGCAATATCGCTGCACCTATTTATGGGATTGATCAAGAGTTTGCAACCTGAGTATGTGCCTGCCAGCAATCACCCTACCACCTGTGACCCATCAGTCAGTAATCCCAGGCCCAGGACTCATGGCCTGCTTGACTACATATTTGCGAGTCATGGTTGATGTGGAGTTTAGAACGGCTGATTCCAATAATAAAGATAAGATTTCATTTTTATCAAGAAACGTAATGATTTCCATATTAACAACAGCAACAACTTGAGCACCGTTTCGGACCCTGGTTTCTCTCTGCCCCATCCCAAAGATCTTCAAATGTCCCCACCAGGGCCTCACAAGTCAGGAATTGTCCCAGGGGCAAAGCATGTTGACCCAACAACTCCTCCAAGGGAATGAGGGTGCACAGTCACCAACCAACATCAGCCTGGCCTCCGTTCAGTCCGAGAGTTGAGGATCCCTGAAGCAGGAAATAGGATCTCCATGAGGTAGCCTCACCAATGGCAAGGTTGGGGCATAAAGTGGCATATTTCTAGTTTTCACTATGTTTTCACTGTGCAGCGCCACCAGCGTTTTAGGGCTGGTGGCTGTCAACAGAATACCAGGCTTTGGAATAACCACTGCTGTCCATGACAGTAGCACTCCCTGATGAGGCACCAGTCCCATAAGGTCCAGTTCATCTCAGGGAGCCCCATCAAGCCATTGGGTGGCCCACTGTAGCTGAGCCGCTAAGAAGTACAGGTAAAAATCTGCCCCAGTTCCCCCTAGTCCATCATCAAGAACTTCGAGTGGACATCGAGTGACACTCTATGAAAACCCCCATCTCAGATCAAGTCATGAGCAGGACATCTTACTGTCGAACCAGGTGACAGGTACCCTAACCAGGAGATTTATGAAGATATGCAGTAAAGAAGGAAGCATCACAGTTTTGAAGACCGATATCTGTGCCATGATTTCTGCCACAGGAGTCTCCAGACTTAGGGGATCAGAGTGCCGTCCCAGGTTGCCCTCTCATACATCCTCCAGGCTGTCGACACCTGAATACACAGGCATTTGAAAGAAGATGGGGACCACGTCAGACCCAGAGGGAAGTCCAAAGGCTGCTGGGCCTCCTAGGTAACCTGAAACAGGCAGGTTCCGGCACTATTGCATGCAAACTGAAAGTGTCCCAAACTCCTCCAACCTTTGATGCACATCCGGGGCATCAGCAGGACTGTCAGTCAGATAAAGCAGGAGGTCGTCTACACTTAATGAAATTATGTGCTTGCAGACACTGCCCTTTCTCTCCTGATGAAACAGCTCTCCCTAAGCCTCTATGGCCAAGGCAAATAGGAGAGGGGATAATGGGCAACACTGTCTCATGCCCCTAAATATGCCATATTGACGACAGATCAAAGTGTCCCTCTGAACCCTCGCCGTTGGGTTAGAGTACAGTAATGTGACTGAGTTGATCCAGCCCTCACACAGTCCCACTCGATGCATGACCATATTTTGAAAATCCCATCAAACCGTGTCAAAGGCCTTATCTAGGTCCACTGACATGAGCATGACTCCCGGTAAGGACTGCATTTCACGGTTGTAGAGGATATGATTGAGCCAGCTAAGGTTAAGGGAGGTACTGCGGGTCGGTATAAAGCCATTCTGATCCCTGTGGATCAGAGCCAGCATGTGAGGCAGTAGTCGGGAGGCCAGAACCTTACTGAGGATCTTTAAATCAATTTTAAACATGGACAGGGGTCAAAACGTGGATATGGGCGCAGCCATAACTTTGTTCTGAGGAAGGGGCACCACAGTCGCACTTCTTGTGGATTCAGGCAAGGTTCCCAATCTCAGCAACTCTGCATAAAGCACCTCCAATTTTGATGCCACTTATTCCTTAAATGTGGAGTAAAACTCTGCAGAAAATCCATCCGGGGCTGGGGTTTTGCCAGTAGGCATTTCTTTAATGACATGCCTAATTCTCACTCTATCCACCAAATAGTGGTGCTCAGCCCTCAGTAGTCCCAGGCCAATGGAAATGCAGCTGAGGGAGCAGGGCTCATAGGGCCCACAACCGCACCAAGCCTATGAGGCCGGTCCACTTAAATGCCAAGGTACCCAGCAGTTACCTCTACTGCAGTCCGGAGCAGGCAGCACTACATATGCCAATCGAGCATCCAGTGGACCCGGCACCAGCCATTAGTGTCTAGAAGTGGTATCAAACCCAGGCAGGGCAGCATGTGACTAAGTTCATCCGGCCCACAGAGCTGTACAGCCATGCAAGCCACAGGTACCAATTGGCCCACGTAACAGGCTTTAGGCACCAGCAGCTGACATGCTGCTATGTAGGCATTGTTCTGTATTGCAAATTTTGTGTGGTCTACTAAAATTTCTTCCAGACCAGGCCCCAGTTGTGCAACACTCCAACAACAGAGAGAATGCAAGGGCAAGTGCAGAGTGGGGGCAGTAGCCCCAGGTGGCATGCATCGTTCCTCAACACTACCTCTCACCAATTCAGGGGTGGTACCCTGCAGCTAGTCGTTCAACCCAGGGTGTGTACACTTGTGCTGGACAGCAGTCAGGGGTGAGTCCCTTCTCCCCCTGCCCCTCTCTCTGGGGTTCTGTACCCTCTATTTAGGAATGGTACTACCAGAAAGATGAACTGTAATTGGGGCCATCTTTGAGGCAAAGAACAGGAAGCTGCAAAGCAGCCACCATGCAGCATCTCTGTTTTCTCAATAATAACAAAGCCAAGTGTGGCAGCAGAAGCAATTCCCCACTTCTTTCCTCAGTGCAGGCCCAGTCAGAGGCAGTGTGACTGTGTGTTAGTGCACACAACCTTACACCAATCTGTTTCCAGCCTCATGGAACCTCCTGCTGAGCACACAGCTTCAGAGACGAGATACAAATTTCTAACAGCTTCAGCTAAACAAGCTCCTACGTCTGCACAGGCACTGCCAAGAGGAAAACCATGCAAGAGCATAATAAGAGCAACCATCCATTTTCTCCCATTATCATTTCACCTAACTTCTGTAAATAACTTCCCGTTGTTCCTTTGTATCACTTCTGGGGGCCCCTCTTTGCCAGCCCTCACATCATCTCCACCCCCACACGCCTTGGTTTGCTCTTTTGTCTTGTGTTTTTTTTTTAACGTGTTCACCCAATTTGTTTTTTTTTGTAGGCATGGGGAGAGCCTTCCTGTTATACACCACCAACTGCCCGCCCATTTACCCCCACCAGCTCTTCCGTTTACCACCCCTTCCCAGTTGCCTAAGGCAATAGCTCGCCCATAAGCGAGACCTATTGGCTTTGCCAATGCTTGTTCACTTGTCTTACTATTAATTATATGTGAACATTTGCTTTGGACTTGTATATTTTTACATTGCTCTTACATGCAAAGTTTTTCTAATGTGTAATGGATTAGAGTTCAATTTACAACTTATAATAATAAAATGAACACACCTGTATTGACACAAACAAAAATGTTTTGTTGTGTTGTGCTCGTGGTGCCTGGGGGTGTACATTCAATAATGTGTGTATGTTGTGTGTGCCCTATGCTATATGTAACAAAAGGGACATAACTCATTATCTTCATATATCTTTCAAGCAAATACAACATATATGTGTAGTGACACATTAATAAGTACTCCTTACCAGTCTCCACTCCACTAGGTACTCACTCCATCAGGAATCTGCCACAAGGACAACGTCAGCACAATGGGGAAATCTAAATAGGCATGGAGCAAACGTGTCGGCCTGATGGTGATGCAGTACTGTTAGCTAGCAGAGGAAGCCGTCGCGTCGACAGGGGTGCGTCATTTACGTGACAGAAAAAAGTCTGTTTACGAGGACGGCAGTTCAACCAGCCCACATCTAAATACAGTGGGCAGGACTCTGTGACAGCTCGACAGAGTACTTGTAAGCACCGCCATGGAGGGACGGCAGGAGTCCTGCCAAAATCTAAATCAGGCCCTTAGTGTACGAAGTATCCACTACCCAGACTTGGATGAGAACCTTTCTGAAACACGCTGGATATTACCGGAACTTTGTGGACAACTATGGGTCCATTGTTGTGCTTTTAAAAACGTTGCCAACAAAGAAGCAGACTATGAATGTTATTTTGATTGTGGAGTGTGAAGAACCTGAAGGCAGCACTATGCAATTCTCCTGTGTTGAATAACTCTAACTACGGTCAGCTCTTCTTGATTGTATATACTAACGCTTCTGATTAGGTAGTTGCAGAGGTAGCTGCTTTCTAGAGAACAGAAGTGGCCTGTAAGATTCTGGGTAGTTTTATCTGGAAACTGCATCTATTGGGACAGGAATGTCTCCTGCATGGCATACAGCAGTGTTTCTATGCCCTGATTGATCCAACTGCATGTGAAACTGGTATCCAGGCTTATTTCTAGCTTAATTAGCATGCTAGTATAGATTGCGCTTAGGCCTAGGCCTGTCCTTAATAAAGCTGGGCTCTAGAACATGTTCTGTGACATGGTATGAGCTCTGTAATGACATAATACAGGTGTGGCACTATACCGAATTTTTTAGATTCATAGTCCCAGCGTCACAGGGAAAGGGCAGGAATGCACCTTATTTATCCAATACGGTGCATTCCTGTCCATTCCCTCTGCGCTTGTGCCGTTTCAGCAGCCTAGCCGAATGCAGGCACCCTTGCACCTTAGTGCAAGAGTGCCTTTGTTTTAGGCAGGACTTTTTTGTGAAGGAAGGGGCAAACTTCTGCAGAAAACAATCCATAGAGGTATTTTCCTCTTTCTATGTGTGAAGAGCGCAGCAGACCTAGAAGGAGGGAAAAACTGTGAGAAATGTACATATTTATCCTCCTTACGCCTCACCTGCATAGTTGTACCTTTATGGCGCAATTCCAAGTTTACTAGGTTTGGTAAATATGGAAATGTGTCAAAAACCATGGGATTTGCATGGGAACAGCCACAGCAAATGCTCATGGAATGCCACATGGCTTTGCGTGGCATCATAAATATGACTTGGTGCTTTGAGTCATGCATGTACCACATTGCATAATGCAAGCATGACACAAGGCCTTCGTAACTATGACCCTTACATTCTAGCTGTCCTTTTGAGGAAATCTTTTATAATTAAACAACAACCCTCTGTGAAAGAGAAACATCTAACTGACCCCTTCCAGGGTGGTTGTAGACCACAATGACTTTTGAGTTTCACTTTGTCCTGCGATAACCTGAGACAAGAAGTAGATCAGGGTAACACAACTGGACTTGAACTTAGTCATGGACTTAGTCATGGATATTGATATTGTTAGCCATTCGTTTCCCATTGAATACCTTGCCAGCCTCGAGGTTGGAGGGAGAGTTCTTAAATGGTTTGCCTATTTCTCGCAAACCAAAAATAACCAGTTGTATTGTCCTAGGAGAGATCTTCATTCACATCAATACAAAGTAGTCTTGAACCTTATTTAAAGGCCTTGCCTCAACCAACACAGCCCTTTAATCTGACACCATACAAATATGCAAAAGATATGCGACTGCTGGTTAATCATTGTTCCGCTCAAATTAATTATATTAACTTACTGAAGAGAGGCGTTAAAAATGTGGTTGTTGCACAGCTGATCAAACTAAAATGAATTTGTCAAAGATAATTTGAATGGCAGTGGGCCCCCCAAACCAACATTTGATCACTGGGGCTGTGCCATCAAGAGTTATGTCAGCCTCATAAAATGTAAAATGAATGCAGATACTTCTATGACCGGCCATATCTCTGCTGTAGTGAAGGACAGCAATTTTCATCTTTCAAGACTGTTTCATTGTAGGTGCTCTTCACAATGAGCAGGGGCTATTATTGCTCTGATTATTTCCTCCATTATGTCTTTAATGAAGTTCACTTGAGCTTCCCAAACAACTGAATTGGTTGCTGACAGAAACTCCACAAGATGAAGAGTAGCTAGGGTTCAATTCTGAGTTCAACTAGATCAAAAGGAACCTGAAATTTTATTTTGATTATGTTGCATCCCGTACACAAAAGGTTGCATGATAGCTGTAATGAAAGAACATTTTATTTTCCAATAAAGTATTTTCAATAGTTTAATATTCAGAATATATTGTTTGTTTAAATGATAAACTACTAAACTGTTAGAGCTATTGGGAAGATGGGATTCGATAAGTATGGGAAACTAGGGGGCGTGGCCTGGCGTTCGGCATGATGGCCGCACAGTAGTGTTGCTCTGCCTGCCGCCGATCAAAATCCTGCAAATATCCTGCCTCCACCAGGCCATTCACTGCGGTATTTCGTCAGGAATCGCTGCGGGAACTGAGGGCGATTCAGAGGTGGTTTGTCCCCTATATCGAGGCTCCAGGAGAGGCAATATTCGTAACGACGGACCCGATAAAATGGCGGCTGCATGACTGGAACACCTCATGAGCTCCCAACGGCATCAGAGAAGTGAGTCGCGCCATCTAATATTGGTCGGAGGGCTGTGGAAGAGGAGCTGTCTGCGGCGGCGGCTCAGGGCGAGAATGAGGTGATCCTGGGAGCCTGTGCCGGGTGGCGAAGCGGGTGAGCGAGAAGCGCGCACAGCGCGACCAGGTGCCTGAACCATGAGAGCGGCCGGCGCAGGTCCTGCAGACAGGCCGCACACCGGACGCGGTGGGGACGGGGACAGTCTGCAGAGCCCTCCCGGGCGAGAGGGCGGTGTTGGCGGGACCCCCACCCCCTGGAGGGGCCCCAGCTCTCGGGACTAAGGGCGAGAATCTGCCCAATATCCAACGCACTGTACCAGGCTACACGGTGGACGGCAGCCAACTGAAAGAAAAGGTTTTTTTAAAAACGTGCAGGATTGCCCTACAGCTGAGGAGACCGATTTGGGTCTGTCCTGTGCCACGGCAGGATCTGGTGGCACGCCGCATTAGAACTAAAAGGGTTGGTTGCTCTTCAATCTGCATGACCGCTTGAATTTGTGCCCCCCTGCGGATTTAAGGGCTGGACCACAGGGAGGGGACACTAGGCCATATAACTGCAGTGGCCATACTCAGAGACACTGGTTGCCGCCCGGCACTGCTATAAAAACGCTACACGCCACGTGGGCTTCTTATCCTGGCCCTACGTCTCCTGGGCCCTACGTCTGCTCAACCTGCACACAGAGGCTGAAGATACTGGTCCCCTGAGGAGAAAGATACGGAGAGGCCTATTGTGGCGGCATTGCGCGCTGTTATCTGACAACGCAGTCAATAGTCTTCGGGTGTGTGCTTTAAGCGCGCATCCGCTGCCACGAAACTTGCAGTATTGTGTTCCGCCTGCGCAGGGTCTCCCAGCTGGAGGGTGCACGATGGGGAAACCGGAAAAAAAACAGCCACGGCTCACATTTGAATTGCGGAAAGGTGGTAAGTCCACTCACGGTGCGGCGTAGGACTCTGATTTATATGTGGCATCTCAGGCCCCTACAGCACTCGAAAAATTGCTGTCTGCCATCCAAGCTAGCTTGCAGGCCATAGATGGCAAGATTGAAGCCCTTAATGGAAGAATGGACCGTTTTTCAGCGAAATTGGATAGGCAGGGGGTACGACTTGGAGAAGCCGAGCAGCGCATCTCTGATGCTGAAGATGGACTGCAGCAGGTTGTCATGAAAACATCCGACATCACGAAACTGCTAGCTGTTATCCAGGCGAAGAATGAAGATATTGAGGCGCGTTCTCGGTGCAACAATGTGCGCGTTTTGGGCTTTCCGGAATCCACCAATGTGGGGCGCTTAGAAGACTACATGGAGACGCTGTTGCGGGATGTATGTGGCACGAGGACTTCTCAACCATGTTCGCTGTGGAGCGGGCTCATAGATCCTTGGCGGCGCGTCCTTCGCCTGGCGCTCCGTCGCGTCCAATCATTGTCAGGCTGTTGAATTTTAGAGATCGTGACGCTGTGCTGCGCATCACCCGTACAAAAGGCACGATTAACTATCAGGGTAATGTCGTCTCATTCTATCCGGACTTCACAGCGACAGTACAGGTGACCCGGAAGGAATTCCAGAATGTGAAGAAACTACTAATGAAAGAACAGATTCCGTTGGATTTAAATGGTCTGAGATGTGAACGTAGACGAAGGCTGATTTTAAAGTATCTAGAGCTTGCCCCAGCACAGATATGTTTACTACAGGAGACACATTTAAATTCAGTGGAATTTCAAGTACTTTTCTCCAAAATCTCATGGGTACAGTGTTTCTGTGCTTCACAACAAGCAATAAACTCTCGGGGGTAGCTATTGTTGTTAAAAAGGGGGTTCCCTGTAAGATTAAGTCTGTCCAAACGGACCATTCAGGTAGATGGGTAACTGCCCTCCTGGATCTAGGGGGAGTTGAAATAACATGTTCATCTTATTATGGCCCGAACCTGGATGATCCATCATATCTGGTTAAACTACAGGGAAGCCTAATTTCAGCAACCCCTCCGTTGATAGTAGGAGGTGACTTTAACATAAAGCTTGAGCCAGTAAAGGATAGCTCTAGGTTAAGTCATATTACAACAACTCCCAAATCACGTAGAGTCATGAAAAATTTAATGTTAAACTTGAATTTAGCTGACTTGTGGAGATCTAAGGAAGGAAACACCCAGGGATACACCTATTACAGTAAAAAATACGGTCACTCCTCACGGATCGACTACCTATTGGTGAATAAAGAAGCATTAAACAACGCCACTAGTATAACGATACTTCCAACTCACCTATCAGACCACGCACCCCTATTAGCAGTCTACGTAGCATGTGTCAATCGTCCTCGGGCAAGATGGACATTAAACAGAGCAATGCTAGCAGATGCTGAGATAATCCAATCTATAAGTAAGTCCTCTATAGAGTTTTTTTCCTTTAACTTGGGTTCAACCTCTATTGACCAAGTATGGGACGCCTATAAAGCTAACTTGAGAGGTGTATTACAAGTTCAAATAGGTTATAAGAACCGCCTAAAGACCCAAGAACTGTATGCTCTTGAGGAGAAGATCGGCACTCTGGAGATTGAAAGGAGGAATGCCATAATCGGTGATACAGGGCAATTAGTTAAGATAAACGGTAATTTAGAGGAGGCCAGGAAAAATCTTAGAACTTTTTTAGATCAAAAATGCAAAGCACAATGGCAGGCCAGAAACATGGAGATGTTTGAGTATGGAGAGAAAGCAGGGGCAATCCTGGCCTGGAAGGCCAGATTAGACAGGGCAAAGAATGATATCAACGAACTTGTAATAGATAGCAGTGGAACTAAATCTAGCGATCCGGAGGAAATACAACAGGCTTTAATAACATTATTTTCAGATTTGTATACAGAAGATCTTAAACCCACACAAGACCAGATATCTCAATGGTTAGTGGATAAATCTTTACCAATTTTATCGGAGGTCTCTAGGGAAGCTCTGGATGCCCCTATTACCACAGAAGAGATATTGGCCCAAATAAAGCGGGCAAAGAACAAAAAAGCTGCAGGGCTTGATGCCCTTCCTAACGAAGTATACAAACTATTACAAGACGATCTTCTTCCAGTCCTACACAGGCTATTTAATTCAATATACTGTTCTAATGGGGTAATGCCTAGATCATGGAGTGAGGCCACGACAATGTTAATCTTAAAACCAGGGAAAGACCCTTTACTGGCAGACTCCTATCGTCCAATCTCCCTGCTAAATGCAGACTATAAAATATTTATGGGGATATTAGCAGGAAGATTGGCGAAACTGGCACCCAGCCTAATTAATCCTGATCAGAAGGGCTTTATACAGGGGAGGGTAATTCAAGATCAAACCCATCTGCTGATTGGCAATATCGACCTAGCGGAGGCTAGAACTGATCCATTGGCCGTGGTGGCAGTTGATGCAGCCAAGGCATTTGACCATGTGTGTTGGAGATATCTCTGGGGTGTCTTAGAGGCAATGGGAATTGGCCCAGTTTTTGTGGGGACTATCAAGCATTGTTATCTAGGAGCTTCATCCAGAATTCTCTTGAACGGCTCACTTTCCCCTAGCTTTCAAATCCAGAGAGGGACCAGGCAGGGATGCCCCCTGTCTCCCCTGTTGTTTAATCTCTATATAGAGCCCTTAGCTCAAACAATTAGACTGGACAGAGATATCATCCCATTTAGATCATTAGGATATGAATGCAAACTGGCACTCTATGCCGATGACGTGATAGTCTACACCAGCGATCCAGAGCATACAATTCCATACCTGGTCTCCATGTTGAGGGAATTTGGCAAGGTTTCAGGCTACAGCGTCAATTCAGATAAAACTGAAATAATGTGTTGGAACACCATATACACGAGAGGCCCCATAAGCAAGGAGTTTAGGTATTTGGGTATTAAAATAGTTAAAGACCTAAATAAGATTCCTTCTTTAAATCTTGGGAAAATCGAAAAAGAAATAGACTATCTCTTTGCTAAATGGAAGAACCTCCCCTTGACAATATATGGCAGGGTTAACCTTGTTAAAATGTCTGTACTCCCTAAAGTGACCTACCTATTCAATGCAATCCCTTTAACATTCCCTGGAAAAACTATAACTAAAATACAGGGTAAAATTGGTAGCTTTATATGGGGGCATAAGAATGCCAGAATGTCATGGAAAAAGCTTAGGAGGAAGCTCCTTAAGGGAGGACTAGCCTTACCTGACATAAACTGGTATCTGATGGCTTTTCAGTTTAAAGGGATAAGAATGCTATTATCTCACCCCGAACAAACATCTTGGGGGAGAGTACTGGGAGAAATGGTTACGGCTGAAGGTACCAACAGTCAAGATGGGTTTTTGTACAAATTTGGTACTCCAAGGTTTTTTAAAAAGGTTCGGCTAAAGGTATTGAAATCAGCATTACAAACTTGGTTTAATTTAAGGAAGATATGGGGAATTGGATATTTCTCGGACTTTGCTCCAATATGGGACTCGCCTGGGACACCGCCCCTAATGTGTGATAGTCTGGCGATTCCGATCAAAAATTCAGGTATGGAGCGATGGCTAGACCTAGTGGACTCAGAGGGCATTCTACCGTGGGCAGCTCTATCAGCTAAAATAGGCCCCACCTTTTCAAGGTTTAAATATCTTCAATTGAACAGCTGGTATGAGTCTGAAAAAGGCGATATAGGAGGAAAAGGGGAATTAGAACAGCTTTTTCAAGATCCATCCCCAAAGAAGAAAGAAATAGCCTTATGGTATGCCCAAATCCAAGACGCTGAGGAAGCCAGGATCCCCTCCCCAATTTCAGTTTGGAATGACTCTCCTCTGGCCGCCCAAATCGAGAAACTACTATATCCATCATTAAAGACGCTGTATAAATACATAAAGCCTGCTTCCTTGAAGAAAAACCATTTTTATGTAATAAACAGGCTATACTATACTCCGGCTAAAATAGCCAAATTTGCTCCTATCCCGCCCCCAAGGTGCCCAAGATGTAGTCTCACAAACGCAAACGACATACACATTTTTTTTCAGTGTCCGGTGTTAACCACATTTTGGAAAGGAGTGGGGGAAGTGTTGACATCTATTCTGGAGGTGGATATAGCTGTAGATCTCTCTTTGGTGTTCTTTGGTAAAAATGAGTCTACGGATGGTGTACCTTCTCAGAAACATATGGCCTTAATATTATATTTAATCATCTTGGCAAGGAGAGAAATATGTATCAAATGGAAGGACAATACCCCCCCTGGTAATGAAGATTGGCTCAGAGCCGCCTTTAAAGCGGCACGATTAGACCAAGATACCGGAGCAGACAACCAACCCAGTACTTGGCAACCATTGATACGTTGGGCACAACAAAGGTATTTGATCTGATGGATCAAGGCAATATCCCCAAAAATGTTTCATTTCCTCATGGTCCTATGATTACACCAGTCCTCCAACACGGGAGGAAGGCCATGGGGCCTAGACAGAAACAGTGAGCCAAAGAGGCCCTTAGGAATCGAGAACAAAACCTGGCTTGTCAAATCTGTGGAAGTTTTTGGTGAGATGAGGACAAAAAAAAAAAATAAAAATAAAAAAAAAAGAAAGAACAGATTCCGTATGCGATGCTCTATCCCGCGCGGCTGCGAATAGGAGAGACAGATGACGCCAAGATCTTTGCCAACCCTAAGCAGGCCATGGACTACGCTAGATCCCTGCGTCAGAGGCGCAGTTCCCCGGCCCACCACACATCGGACGTTGACAACTGAGGAGTAAGGGGCTCTGAGCCCACTGAATGCATTTTGTATGTTTGTGTTTGTGTGTGCAAAGATAATGCCCAGGGTCGCGCTACATGTTGCTATGGAAATGCTTACAGGATGTACTGCCATCACATGAACTTTACGGAGTGAGACACCCATCAGACCTTTAGTGTACTGCTGTGGCTCTGACTGTTAGTAGGATCATGTTGCCAGATGGGGCAGTATAGGGCTCTTCAGTCATGTGGTTGATGGAGTGGGAAATACCTGATAGTGTGTTGTTGGGACTACAGATTTCTATATATACTTGATGCCCGGCGCCACATCTCTTGCACGAATGCGGTGGATTGGCTACGGATAGGAAGGCAAAATTGGTTATCAGCGGCCCCCTCCCATCTAGATCTGGGAGTGGACTTCGCCGCTGCGACCCCCCAATGGGCATGCCCCACTTGACATGGGAGAAGTTGTTGTTGTTGTGGGGTTGGTTTTTCCATGAGGGTTTTCTCTTTGGCAAATTGGGGTTGCTGAAGTGGGTGGGGGGAGGGTTGGACAGGTTTGGGTTACTATATTGGTGGTACCACGTTTGGAAGTGCAATGTGACCTGTATTGTGTGTAGATACATGTGCATGTTCTGTATAATATCACGCTCTATAAGTCGCTTTGCTTCTAACTACAGATGACAGGGGAAATGTATAAATGTATAACTTGGAATGTCCGGGGGTTAAACACCCCAAAGAAGATTAGACAAGTACTAGCACAACTGGATAGGCACACTGTGACGATCGCTCTTTTACAGGAGACCCACCTGAACAAATACACAGAGGACAAGTTGGCGTGCAGATGGGCAGCCTATCGGTTGGCCTCATCATATTCTACCTACTCAATGGGTGTTCTTATTCTGATCAAAAAGGGGGTACCGTTCCAACCTATACATACCTGCATTGATACGGAGGGCCGATGGGCATTGGTGCAGGTAAAGCTGGGAATGGCGCTGGTGACAGTGGTGAATATGTATGGACCTGTTGTAGATGATTTTCTACAAATGCTTAATATACTGCCCTCTTGGCCCGAGTCGGCGGTCCTTTGAGGAGGTGACCTGAATACCCATCTCAATCCTTTAGTGGATAAATCTAATCCAGCAGGTGCACGAACTCAGAAGGTGGCACAGTGTGTGAGGGTTGCCATGGAAGAGATGGGGCTGGTGGACGTGTGGCGACTGCGTAATGAGGGAGTGCTAAAGGGCACGCACATAACTCCTGCGTTTAGCAGCTGGTCGCGTTTGGACTACTGGCTGCTGAATGATGAGGCCAATGGGTTGAGTGAAACACATTTACACGCTCCCGCGTACATTGTCTGATCACAACCCTGTTGTCCTTGATGTGCACATTCCCACTAACCCGCACCGCTCCTTCACGTGGGGGTTTAGGGCAGAGGCTGTGTTAGATCCGATTTACAATGACACTGTTAGAAAGGCTATTGCACAATATTTTGACTTAAATGTGGGCTCTGTGGACAGTCAGGCGACTCTATGGGAAGCCTTCAAGGTGACGATTAGAGGGGTGTGTATAAGTACCTTAGCGGGAATTCTTAAGGACCTTAAAGGACAGTTGTCCAAGATAGAGAGAAAGCTAGGGAAGCTTGAGAACCAATAACAGCGAGTTCCGACTGCGGCTATATTGGTGCAAATTCACGAGCGCCTGGAAGAGTATAGGAAATCAGCAGATACGGAAGTGAGGTACCTATCTAAACGACATGTGGCCAGAGCTTACGGGGAGGGGGGAGGCCGGGCAGGAATCTAGCTGGAAAATTGCGCTCTAGAATTGACAATCCTCCAATCGACCACATTATTGACTGTAACGGTACGGCACACTACACTCCTCATGCTATAGTGGAACAATTCCAGAGATTCTATTCAGATATCTATGCCACACGTGGCGGCATGGATGATGTAGCAATTAATGACTACCTAGAAGACACGGCCTGTGCATGGCTCTCCGACACCCATAGAGAGTATCTAAGCCAGCTCATTGATGAGGCCGCCGTCAGAGAAGCTATTCTCTCCCTATCCAACAATAAAGCTCCGGGGCCGGATGGCCTGACGGCGGAGTTTTACAAGGCCTATGCGGACCTCCTCATACCACACTTACTAGAGATGTATGCGGAAGCTCATGAATCAGGGATTCTCCCTCCTTCCTTGCGCCAGGCCCTAATTATCACTCTCCTTAAGAAAGATAAGTCTCCCGTGCACTGTGACTCATACCGTCCACTCTCACTGATTAACTTGGATGCAAAAATCTTAGCAACAATTCTGGCCACTAAAATACAGCCTTTAATGCCACTATTGGTGCTCCCAGATCAATCTGGGTTTATTCCGGAACGCTCCACCTCCCACAACTTGTGTACCATTTTTGCCATGTTCCATGTGCTCAACCCTGATCTGTCGGCTGTTGCAGTTTTGTTGGATGCTGCAAAAGCGTTCGACTCTATAGAGGGGAAATATATGATGTATATTTTACACAGAATGGGATTTCCCTTAATTTTGACTCGCTGGATACAGGTTCTCTACGTGGACGCCTCAGCGAGAGGTCGTGTGGGCGGCCTCACATCAGAACCATTTCAGATAGAGCGCGGCACCAGACAGGGCTGTCCCCTGTCCCCCCTTCTATTTGCCCTTGTATTAGAGCTATTAGCGTGTAAAATAAGGCAGAGGCATTGGGATGCTGCCCTAAATTTTAATCATCGGCTGGTCGGGATTTCCCTATACGCGGACGATATGGTCCTTTTTGTTTGTGAACCCCAGCGTTATCTAACCCAGATTATACGAGAATATATTAAATTTGGCCTCTTTTCAGGGCTACAAATAAATTGGGCAAAATCTGTCATCATCCCTCTAATGCTAGCTACGGCCCAACCCCAGGTGGAGTACCCACTGGTGTGGTCAGAAGAACCGGTCAAGTACCTTGGGGTATGGGTGCATCGAGACCCTGAGGTGGTGGTCACGGTGAATTATGGGCAGGTTTATAACACTTTAGTGCAGCAGGTTGATCGGTGGGCCCGCCTGCCGTTGTCCTTGGCAGATCGTATAGCTGTAATAAAGATCGTCATCCTCCCTAGGTATTTGTATCTTTTTTGCAATATTCCAATCCCACTGACAAAACATTTTTTTAGAACAGTACAAACTCAATTATTGAGGCTAGTATGGGGAAATAATCAGCCTAGGATTAGCTGGCATACTTTAACGCTGATTTATGAGAAGGGAGGGTTCACTGCTCCTGACTTCTATGTGTATTACCTATGCGCGCAGGCGCAGTATTTTAAATCTCATGACTTTATTCCACATGTGGCGGTTGAAGACGGAGACGCTCACCCTGTGCCTTTGAGGAGTGTCATCACACATACTCATAGACAAACGCCCAGGACGGAGATCAACACAATAGACGCCACTGTCAAGGCCTGGCAGGCGATTGGTAGGCGGGCGCACAAGCTCCCTTTGTATGCGCCAACACTACCTCTTGAGGGGCACGCGGCAATATCAGTGGCATGTGAACCTGGGCCTATAGCAGCTCTCAGGGAGGCTGGAATCACACATATGAGCGATCTCTACACTGGGGGAAAGTACATCACGGAGGATGACTTCCACTACATCCAAAATCCCACCCTGCTATTTCAGTACACTTGCTATAGATTAAAACGGGCGGTGAGGGACCATTATACTACTTTTCCTGATGAGCCAGACCCACTTAAGGCCCTGCAATCCCTGATAGTAGCCACAACGAGGAAGAAGCTGATTACTAAACTATACAAAGCGGTTCAGGGGGACACAGTCCGTGGTCCAGACAGGAGTCTGGAGCGATGGAACGCTATACTAACTCCCCCGATCACTAATAGGGACTGGGAACAGATCTGTGCGCTGACTGGACGGCTGACCTCCAATAGTAACCTGAGAATCATTCACTTTAAGTTTTTGCATCAAGGGTACTATACTCCTGTTAAATTGCACAAAATGGGTCTTAGAGACTCTGACACTTGCAGGAGATGTAGCCAGGGTGGTGCTGACTTCTTTTATCTCTCATGGCAATGTGCTCCGGTATTCCTGTATTGGGAAACTGTTGTTACTACCATACATACTATGACGGGACAGGTTTTGCAATGTACGCCGTTGAAGTGCCTTCTGGGCTATGTCCCCAAAATCAAGGCTGCGGTGGGAATGTTTGTACGAGTGGCCCTCTTACTTGCAAGGAGGCGAGTGTTATTTACATGGGCAAGCAAATTGGTTCCAACAGTTGATAGGTGGATAAAAGACATGATATATTGTCGAGAGCAGCTGGAATTATATGCTGAGGAATTGTCGTCAACTTCTAGACCCACAGATATCTGGGCACCTTTGAGATACTATTTATTGGCTCAAAATGATATAGATGCTGTATAAGGTGTAAGTGGAGAAGTGTAGCTCACTGGTTAGAGGAGGCATACCCTGAAGCAGAGGTCAGACCCGGGACCAGGGTTTGATTCCTGACGTGGCAGGGTCTGGAGCCCAATTGTCCATGGACTCGATAATTCTCACTTCGGTGCCTACTCTAAGCACGAGTTCACACTATGCAGCTCTGGGCAACAAGCTTGCTTAATCTCCACAACGGCCCCCCGTGGCGGGATGCCTGGCTTTCACCTTGGGGATGCCCAGTACGGGTTATCTCACAGGGAAAAACCAGGATGGGTTCTTAATGCAAGCGCCGAGATGCCCAAGGGTAATTTGAGCGCTATATAAGACCGCACATACATACATACATTGCAGTGGATGATTAATGGGGAACCACAACCTACCCGGACTAGCAGTTTGATTTTTGTTGTGTACAAAGCAAGGCAAGTCATGTACATGTGTGCTACATACCAATCAAAAAAAGGTACCTACCACGTTATTTTTCTGTTTTCATTTGTTATGTTGTTCTTTAAAGCAAGTAATGTTATAGCAGTGTATTTTTGGGCGGTGATTATGCTGTATGATGCTGCAAAGAATTTTAATTAAAAATTTTTTTAAAGTATGGGAAACTACCAATTAAGTTGGTTTATTTCTGGGTTCTTTCTTTTGTTCTGAATTGTGTTTCAGAATATTTAAAATCACCCACGCCTACAATTTCTCGTTCTCTTTGAATACTTTGGAAAGGTACACTTTGTCCGGGAGTAAAATGTTGGCTGTATTGGTTTACTTCAATGAATTTGTTGTTGAGCACAGTCATATCAGCCACAATACTTGGCTTCTTGTGTTGCATTATGTTTGTTTAGAAGCACCATAATATAAGCCTCTTCCCTTGAAGAATTGATTTTGGGAAACCAGCTTTTATACAAATTGAAGGACAGATAATATCATTTTTAGAACTGAATAATGAGAAAAAAATTGATACATTTATTGAGAATTGTTTTTTGGTGCGGACATTTGAATTCTATTACAATTATAACTTGGTATAACAGTGGCCACGTACTTAATGTATCATTTGTTGTCAATGTGATCAGGGACTATGACTCAGATGTACTTTTGTGAACATTTAAAATGGCGTATTACAGCATTTAGAATTCATCATTTTATAGTCTCTTTTGAAGTGAGAGGAAGGTCCAATAAGCGTATTTATATTTGTGTAACTCACTATTGAAGTGTTGAGAGTAACATTTAGAACTCCTTATTAAGTTTTATGATTTTATCACACTTTGGGCCACCATGGCAAGATAACATCCAATATTTGTGCCCCAACAAATTAGCCCTGATATCACAATACCATTCACAATCTGCAGTACCAAAGTTAGTAGGTACACATCAGGTGAAGTTTTTGGTCGTTTAATAAACTTTATGAAATGTAATATGAGTTTCCTCTCTTTTTTAAATTGACAGGATTATAAGATTACTGAAGAAGTATATTGTATTAATTACTCTTGTATGTTTTCCTCAGCACTACAAGGGTCATGGTGTTTTAATATTTGAAGGTTACTTATATATGAACAGTGTGGTCTAATGACTCACTGTGATGTAAAGTAAAAATGTATATTTATGATAAGAACTGTGCACCGTGCATTGCACTTATATGTGTTCTTTTGTCTTTATTCTCTTTCCAATTTTTACTTTTTCTTTCTTTTCCGTGTCGCAAAAGTAGATTGACAGATGCCAAAAACCATTCTCAGAATCGACTTTTGACAACAAGAGTTGAATATGATTTGAAACAACATATGTTAATTTACCCTATCACATTGTATAAACCATATTTATATAATGATTAGATTAAGGTAGAGTAGGCTTTATATACCATTTATGTTTATGTAGAATATATATCGACAAGGAAAAGTTTCAAGATACAACAAACCAACACATTTTTGTTGAATCAATACATAAATGTACATGTGAGCAAGAATTACAATTTAACATCTTTTTTTTCTATTTTTACTCATAAATATGTTTTATGTATTCTAGTAACACCAAAGAGGTAACTGGTGAATGCACCTGGTACTGGAGATTGTTCACTTGTTTACTCCACGTTTTCTCCCATTCTGATATTTGAGAAATGCCAGGCGAAATAAAAGCTGTGGTTGCAGCTCATACGTTCTATTGTCAAACAACAAAGAGTCTGGAGCGTGGAACAGAAGAGGCACCAGAGGAACCTTGATACATAGCCATCTATGGCAGACCCCAAAACGCTTTTTTCAGGTCATTCACATTTACATAGAGGAGAATGTGAGTATTTAAACAGCATTGGTCTTACTTCCACCCTGTTGTCAGAAACTGGCATGTTACTTTTACTTTCAAGTCTCTTTCCATCTGAGATGTTGTATCTGAGTTTTCATCATCAAGGACCAGCACTGTGCATTTGAAAGAAAATAACCCATCGGGGATTAGACCATATCCCTAATTTTGGATTCAATTAATTTGACACAGTTTGTCTATATTGTATCAGTGTTGGATCCCTTAGATGGTTTCTTCATTTGCCCAAAGGAGGGCTCATCATCTGTCATTTGTGGACACCCTATTCACCTTATTGTTGCAAATTTTAGAGTTATGCACTGTAATTTAGTATAATAAAAGTTTGGATAAATAGTAACTGACAAATTAAAAGTGTGAAATATCAAAGTTTCTATCCGGTCACTGTTTCACAGCAATACTTTCATTTTATGTTAACTATAGTTTAAAAATAGTTAGTCCACAAGAGGGAAGCACCTCAGCCTGAAGCCAAATATTAATGAGTTGACGTCTCTTGATCCTTTGTTTGCAATCCATCCCGCTGGAGCCTCCCTTTCTTTCTACACATGTATCTGAGTAAAAGGCCTTTAGCATCTTCCACTCCATGGGAGACACTTCAAACTTTGCCCACAGCTTGAATCTGTTGACTAGCTCATATGCAGGTGATAAATTAAGATATGTCACTCATGATTTATTTTTCTGAATACCATATATTTGTGGTCTATTAGCAGAAAATCTGATTAATAATAACCAGATGTTCTCGAAAGATCCTTTACCTACACCTTCAGTTCATTCAGATTCCTTTTGTACTCCATACCAAATAATGTTGTAATCATTTTACATTAGACCAATGGATGTGCATAATATAACATTTTCTATCGAAATATTTGTATTCATATGAAACTGGAGTGCTATTTTTCTAGTGTATGAGAAACCTGATTATGATTCCTAAATTACAGTAACACATGAAGTGGAAGTGGAAGCTATCGTCTTCGAAGGTAATGCAATACTTAAGAAAATACAATATGGTCCTGGTGCCTTTTCTAAGGTGAGCTGATTGCTTATTTAAAGTTTCAGTCTACAAAGAAGTGCTTCACTTGCTCCTTCAATTTTAAAGACTCTTCCATATCTTGCACAAACATAATGCATTTCTGGAATTTGCAGTGAATATTGCTTTACACTGTTTCTTGAGCCTCTGCAATCTCCTTCTGCATCTCATTTGTTTTGCTACAAGCAAGTGTTAAGACATTAATAACTTCCTTGACAGGGTGTTGGATCGCCATTTATAATTACTTTAGCATTGTTTCACTTTTATCTCCCCATAGGGTGATACCCACCATGCTGCAGCATGCACTTATTTACTTTATTGCTTCTTATGGGACAATCTTGCAGAACATTTTTTCTGAGAGTCACATCTTTTTCATTATCACCTTGACTAAAATCTCCTTTCTCAGTCTTCTTACTAATTTAATTGTCTCAAAATCTACCTTTAAGTAACCACAGAAGAAAACTGCTGCTTTTTCTTAAGTGTTTAGCGGCTCACTTATCTCCCTTATAACAGTCTTGTCTCTAACAGCCCTCCAGAGTGTTTTACTTAAAGGTAATTTTCACATTTCTTGATAAATTAAAGTTTTAAATGACTGAATAGGGGTTTATCACCCACAATGATCTAATCTTTATTGACCTACTTTCCTCTAAGAATATGTTGATCCTGAAGTAAACTGGCAGAACTGCAGTATATTCTCACTTCTCTGAAATTGCTGGTTTTCTAAATTTCTATAATGACTCATTTTAAATGGAGATAACAGTCTTGAATCTTGCTTTGTTACTATATTTTGTGCTGTGGAAACATTTCAAGAGTATCTGGACAGATAGGGGTTACTGGACTCCGAGAGTTACAATCAGAGCCTTATTTTTTACCAAAGGTGACCTGGAGATTGACCTTACTATTGAGCTCAGAAGTGACTGCCACATGCCCATCTTTAGCACTTGATCCTCAGGGCAGCAAAACTAATAAGTCTAATACTTGTTTGGGGAGGTGGTGTGTGGTTACAGACTCACACCTCAACAAACTATCCAAAACCAACCAGTAAATCACAATCCAACCACTTTACTTTTGTGCAAAACACAAGTGTACAGAATTATCAGATGGCATTTTAAGTAGTACAACTGTATGTTAAGCAATAACCATGTTGATTTGGGGGAACAGCTTAGGCTGTTCCTCTAGGACAGCTATTAAGCAGTAATGTAAAGCAAATTGAACCTTGACCTGCTTGGAGAAATTGCAGAGGAGTTTTTCATGCGGAGATCTTTAGGCTTCATTGACCCCTTTGTCTTAGAGTTGCATCTTAGCAGTTTCCAAGATGCAATGATTCCCCTTCATTATGGAATCACAATAACATAGTACCTTTGATGTACTAGATGTTTGTGAAATTCAAATATCTCCTGCAAATGCTGGCAGTTGAAGCAGACAGTACCACTTAGATTAGTGTGTGTCCTATACCTGCCCACCAAGTGGAGATTGCCTTGACTCTGTCCAGCCAATGTGGCTGTGCATGTGGAAGCCGAGTCACTTAAGCTTTGGCAATGCCACTGCTGGTGCTAGAGCGGCTGTATTCAGGTCATGCTATCTGCGGGAACAGTGGACTTTGCTCCACTAGATCTTTCTTTGGTCCAAGCACACACCCACCACCGAGCACATCCAGAACCCATTTGCGTTGCAGTAGTGATGATAAGGCATTGGTCAAGGCCTTCTCCATCAACTGAATTACCTTCCTCTTTGACACAACATCTCTTTCGGCACTCAGGTTCATAGGCTAAGACCATCAAAGTCAGTAATAATGAATTCAGTGCCTCACACTTCTAGGCACTAAGATTCTTCAGTGGTAAGCCCACAAAGCACGCAATTGGTTTTCGGGAGTACCCCACAGTCATGGTTCAGCACAGGCTTCAGGGGCACTCACTCCCAAACCTCATCCTCAGGCATAAGCAATGTAGGCTCTGTCAAATCACAGCAACAATTTCAGTTTGTTGTTTCCTCAGCACCTTTGCTGCCACCACCTCTTCTAGGCAGCATTTTTCACCTGCTGGTGCTCCTCTAAAGCGGCTCCTTCCTTCAAGACAGGTCCCAATCCAGTTAGTTTCTCCTGGTAACCTGTAGAGCTCCCCAAGTGTCTGCTCTCAATCCTGACAAAGGTGATTTGAAAGCCAGTGCCCCAGTCCCAAAGCATAGCACTACTGATGATGGACCCCAAATTCTAGTAAAGAAATCATGGCACGTCCACGGGAAGGTTCTGCCCCATTTATATACTAAGGTGCCAAGCAGAGTTTGTGTATTTCATGAGTTCAGCTCTGGTATCCATTTTGGGCAGTTTCTGCTTTTTGCTTATTCCTCACAAAATTGTCAAATCATAGCCTTCCACCAGGCAGGTGGAATGATTTTGTGAACTTGCTTTCAGGGGAACCCATGCCATGTGTATAAAAGATGAAGAGACATTTCCGCTTAACTACCTGTTATCCTGTAGGGATAGCCCTTATACGGGCTACCCACACACAGAGGAAAGGATCAGGAAGAGGCAGGGAAATGTACCTAATTTTCAAAAGAAGTCCTTCTCCTCTCCTCCACACTCTAGAGTCTAACCCACTATGATGTCTCAGGCTCTCTCCACCCTCCATTGCATTAAGAAAATGAATTTGGGGTCGGAGTAAAGATGGCGATTGCTTGGCCGCGCTGCCTCGCTCTCCTCATGATCCGTGACTCGGAAATCGGACAAAAACTGGGTCCTTTGCTTCAGGCATGCTGGGAGGTGGCTCGCCGGGTTGTTTACCGGCTCATCGCAGAACTCTTTGGGAAAGCCGCTGTTGTGGAAGGTCTGCTGTATTTGACAGCTGGAGTTCTGCACGGGGAAAGAATGACTAAATGATGCGGGAAAGGGAAGACGCGCGTTATTACATTGAGCACTGCTGGAACTAGAGCTGCAGAGTGCAGAGCCCCGTCTGGCCCATCGGTGACTGCTGCGGTGGTATGCCGGTAGCGGAAGAAGGAGTGTCCCGATAAGCCCAAGATGGAACAGGGAGGGAGTGAGAAGCAACCTGTGAGAAACCTCCCTGATACGGAACGTGTGGGAGGTGGGTCCTCCCAACCTCTGATAACTTACAACCCCCTACCTCTTAATACAGGGGATAACATTAATTATGAAAATACAGAGTTGGGGCAAACTATTCAAAATGTTGTTGGAGAGAAGGACTTAGGCGGCTCCATTAAAAATGAGACTATGGAGGGCTGTGAGACCACCGGCAAATCAGGAGAAGAGGGAAAGGAGAAGGAAGGTGAGGATGGCCTAACAGACATAATTAAAGATAAAACAAGCAATCCAATGGGTTTAGTGAAACCTAGCAGTAAACACCTGGGTGCCTTATCCCCTGAAGTACCAGGGGAAACATTTATTTTCACTCACCGATGATTCAGATTCCTCTAAACCGGAGAGCTCCTCATTGAGTAATGACGACACCTCGGACTCAAACAGCACTATGGATGAATTACAGCTCACCCAAAGGAAGAAATCTTCAAGGAAAAAGACCAAGACCAAGAAGAGGAGAAATAGTATGTCTGGGGGCAGCAGGCAACAAATGAAAAACATTATCTTTTCAAGAGTAAGGTGAAGTGGATGGATCAGCTATCGGAATGCCTACAGAAAGTCAGGAACCATCACTCTCCACTATGTTTTTTTCACTAAACCAAATGCAAGAAGAGAACTGGAGCGAGAGCCGCTGCACCAGGCTCGCATTTAAGAAGCTGCAAGGGCGGATGCAAAAGATAAACAAGACTTGTGGAGAGATTGTGGAGTGGCTGACGATGGTGGAAGGTCGGACTGAATCTTTGGAAGTACAACTGAAAACCTTGAAAGCAGAAAACATATCTCAGGGAGCAACACTAGGAGACGCAATGTCCAAAAAAACCATCAACGACTGAATAACTTGCGCTTTTTGGGGATTCCGGAGGGGGTGGAGGGAATGGATCCTAGGGAATACATGATGAAGTTGTTGAGAGGTGCCTTTCCGGATCAAGTTAAGTGGGACTGAGATATGGAGATCCAACAGTCCCATAGGTTTCCAATCATGGCAAGAAAACATCCACAGAGAGAGTGGGAAAGGCCCAGAGCGATGCTAATATACTTTGGCAACTTAGTGCTAAGACAACTGATTTGCGACAAGGCTCGCCCAAATGCTCCAAAAACGTTCGAAAATGTAACCTTCTTTGCCAGACCAGACTTTGTGCACGCTACTGTGGAGCGAAGATGGCGCCTCTGTCTGCTCAACAACCCGTTCCAAAGAATTGGGGCCAAAGTTTACCTCCAGAATCCAGCCAGACTGAACACTGTATTTAAGAGTCATATTCGCAGTTTCACCTCCGAGATTCAGGCCCAGGAATATTTGTTATATATTAGCCAGGGGGCCAGTAGTAACAAGCTATAATGATTGCATAGGAGGTGTCCAGTCTGACAACTTATGACACGGGGGGCTTAAGGTTACTTGCTGTTACTTCCCTTTCCTTTTTTTTCTCTATGCTTTTCTTAAATCTAATGGGGTCTTCCTTTTTCTTTTTTTTCTCCCAGCACTTGCTGACACGGATCTGGGATAGGGACAGTATGGTAGAGGATTGAGCACTCGTCATTGTTCAGGCTTTACCTGATTACCCATGTTTCGGGGGCGGGGGAGAGTGGGGAGGGGGTTGGGTGGGTGACCTGCACAGAAGGGTGTGATGTTGAATTGGACTGGAAATCAGGGTTTACTGTAAATGTGGAGATGTATAAATATAGTTTTTTTTCTCGTCTTCAAAGTAGCAAAGGGGGAGCAGAGGTAATTGTATTTTTATGGCTAACTCGGTAAGAGGACCAGGGATACTGTGAATCGCCACTTTAAATATATGTGGGTTAAATTATATTAAAAAAAGACAAAAGGTGGCCCAGGAGCTGAGGGTGCTGCAGGCAGATATTATCTGTCTGCTAGAAACCCATATGGAAGAATCAAGAACTGTTCTCCTAAAGAATTTGGGTTTCAGATTTATAGCATGGACCACTCAAGGTACCCGCACTCGAGGAATTGCCATCATAGCCCAGAATAACAAATTGCAGTTTGTGCAGTCTCGCACCGATCCGATGAGGAGGTGGGTGATCACTAAGTGCAACCTTATAGGGAATCTGTCCTTTACTCTCTGTTCGATATATGGATTAATATTGGACGATCCGTGGGTATTTAACTGGTTGAGTAATGAACTAGCACATTGGCCATTGCCCATCATTTTTTGTGGGGATTTTAATATCAACCTACCAAATAATTGGGAATCACACCCAAGGTATGGGGGTAGGAAACCCAAAGTACTCCAATCATTGTTTAATATCTGCGATACACATGGGCTGATAGACGTTTGGGCAAAAATAGTCTATCTGATCATGGTTTCACGTATTTCTCTGCCCTTTACTCCAAGCATTGCAGATTAGATTATTTTTTAGTATCAGCTTCTATACAAGAAGGTTGTAGAATCAACGGATTCCCTAGGTTTTTATCAGACCACAATCCATTAGTATTAGAAATAGCACTGATGGGAATTACACCAAAAACCTCTTTTTGGACCTTTGAAAGAGCTCTGTTGTGGGACGAGGGCTATAGAGAGCATATGAGAGAATGGATACCTGAGTTCCTGAATAAAAATGTAGGGACTGCTCCCCTGGTAGTCGTATGGAACTCTTTCAAAGCACGTGTTTGGGGGAAACCCCTCAATTTTCTCTGAGAAAAGGGAAAGACAAGAAGCGCAAGGCACAGGAGTTATATCAGAAATTAGCTCAAGCAGAGGAAAAACTCATCATGGCTGTTCAACACGCGAAAGTAATTGAGGATGTTCAAGCTGAGATACCATTAGCTAAAGCAGCCACTGGGGAAGCCCTGATGAAGAAATCAATTGGGAGAATAGCTATCAACCAAGAAAAGAAATATGAGCTTAGTGATCAAATAAGACATCAACTGGCAATTTGAACACAACAGTAATGCGTACCTAACATGATTGGGCATATCAGGGATCCAGTATCAGGCATGGTATATGGCACAAATGAGATACGGGAGGTTTTTCAGAAGTTCTACCAATCCTTGTATCAGGAAACAATAGGCAGCTCTGCATCCCAAAAACGAGAGTCTGTGGAGCAATATCTAAATATTTTTCTGGAAATACCATTAACAAAGGAGATACAAGAACAGGTAGAAGTACCCCTTGTATGGGATGAGGTGTCAGCGGCCCTCATGAGTTTGTCAGATGGAAAAGCCATAGGGCCAGATGTAATACCATTGGAATTTTATAAAACATTTTTGAGTAAGTTAAGCAAGTAATGACAAATCTTTTTAGACAAACCTTCCGGGCAGAGTCTCCACCAAAATCATGGGCAGAGGCAAAAATAGTGGTTTTCCCTAAAAAAAATAAGCCAAAAGAAGAGCTAGGCTCCTATCGTCCTATAGCGTTAATGAATTGAATAATATTTTCAAAGACATTAGCAGCCCGATTATCTTTATCAATTGATGGAATGGTGGTAGAGTGGCAGCACGGATTCATCCCAGGGAGGAGCACCATATATCATATATGGAGGATTATAACAATGTTTGACGCGAGGCAAGTGTCAGGGGACCCTATGGCAGCGATTCTGCTGCATACGGAAAAAGCTTTTGGGCTGCAACCGTTCTCAACAGATCAGCGCACACGCTGATGAAGTGCTCCATATTAGCTGGATATAGCCCTTAAATGCGGACCCGATATTGACAAACAGCCTCATATTAAATCCTTCACTCCGCGCTGATTCGAGCCACACACTCACCAGTGAAGCCCTTACTCCTGGCTCCACCCCTTGATGCACCTGCTGGACCGTACCTGGTCTATGTACTTACCTGTTCCCTGGAACCGGGTCAGAAGTATAACCAGTTAAGAGTGAAGCCCATACACCTACTCCACTGTTGTCCCTATTTCAGACCCATCCGATCCGGTAAGAAATACTTACTTTTAATAGCCAGCTGGGACAGAAGTACAATTGGCAGAGAGATTTTTGATCGCCTTCTCATTGCCATAAAGCCCTGAAGAAGTCTTGGGGTACTTTCCCAGACGAAACACATGTTGGCTGGGCAATCATTTAGGATTAAAGAAGAACACAAAAACTCCTGATTGTTCATTGTGATTTCTAATACATGTTTGTGCATTGAATGTCCGTTTGTGTTAACGTATTACACAGAGTAAATACTCAACAGATCTATGTAGACGTGTGCACAGGCAAAAACTGGACTAGCCCTAATTTTATTAGGGCTATCAAGGTCCTCTATAAAAATCCTGTGGCTAGAGTATGTATAAATGGGGAATTATCAGAGTGTCTGACGATCACAAGGGGAAGCCGGCAGGGGTGCCTGTGCTCACCTTTACTTTTTGCACTCTACATAGACCCATTTTTATAGAGACTAAGTTTAAATCCAAATATACCGTCGGTAACATTAGAAGGCTACAGTACTAAAGTTCTGGCATATGCCGATGAAGTGGCCGTCGTAACATCTAACCCTGAGGAAACCGTAAATTTAAAGAAGAAGAAGCACTGATCTTTTGGGGCCTCTCCGGGTATTCCCTGAATAAGGGAAAATCCCAGATTATCATTAATGAACATGCTGTAATAAATGATAATAGAGTGGTGGAGAGTGCATCATATCTGCGGTCACAGTTAGGGCGGATCTTGATGCTTTGGTGAATGAGAATCTAAATCCAGTAGCAGAGAAAACTGACATTGCACCACGAAAGTTGGATAATCTACATTTAACACTAGTGGGTAGATGCAATCTAATCAAAATTATATACTTCCCAAAAATGTTACCTCTAGTGAGAGCCATACCGCTTATCTTCCCGAATCTTTGGTTCGAAAAGTTCAAGAATGTATTTTCGCAATTTATCTGGTCGTACCCTAAACCAAGAAGATCAGGTACGTTTTTAACACTTCCAAGAGAGCGTGGAGGGCTGCACCTTCCAACCTGAGGTTATATTATTGAGCCACATGACTGGTGCATTATTCAATATCACTTAGGGATCATCCGGGGGGGGGGCATACAGTGCTACCCCTCTTCATATGAACTACTGATTGGGGTAGATGCTTGGGGATGTCTATGGCACCAGTTGGAGCTAGAGTACTATCAAAAAAAGGTTTAAGACTCTTTTTGACTGCTTTCCAAACCTGGGCCTCTATCCGATGATAGCTAGGGTTAGAAAAACTAAACTTTTATACGCCACTCCAGTGTAATGAGAATCTTCCTTGGCTCTTTGATGATTATTGCATGACAAAGTGGTGGTGGTACGGGATTGATAAAATAGGTTGTTTTTACACATCCCTGTGTTTTTCTTATCTTTTGAAGAGCTTAATGGGAAGTTCAGTCTCACCCATAGAGAGTTTTTGAAGTTTCTCCAAATAAAGGACTTCTTTTTCAAAAAAGGGGTACGTAGAATGACCAAGAATGAGCTAATAGAAAAATTAATGGAGGAAACTCTCCTCCGTATTGGTTCTGTATACAATATTTTAAAAATATTAAAGACAGATAATCTGCCCAAAATCTCGGAAAATTGCAAATCAAGCTAGATATTACAGATAATGCATTTCAACAAGCTTTTTTAGTGGCTCAGGATGTCTTGATGTCTGCCAAGTTACAGGTTCAGTTTTATAAAACGTGTTTCCTCCTATATTATACACCAGACCAAATTGCAAAGTGGGGAGAAGGGAAGGGGACTCGATGCCCACGCTGCTCCCTATACAAGGCCGATATAGTTCATGTATTTGCAACATGTAAGGCCCTCAATGGGGTAATCGGCCAGATTGAAGAATTTCTAAGGAACAAACTGATGCTAGAAATAGTCATGACTCCAGCCCTAATCCTATTGGGAATCCAAGAGAATGGCATGTCTGAGGAAAGAGGGTGGTTGACGAGTATCGCTATGACCATCTTTAGGTTATGTATTTCATCAGCATGGTTAGATCCTATTGTCTCCTCCTTACAGCAATGGCTGGCTCAACTGTTAGCGGCCTATAATCTAGAAAAATGCACATATGCGTACAAAGGGCTTAGGGCAAAAAGGAAAGGAGTAAAAATTTGGAAAGCCCTCGCTACCTGGGTAGAACTAAAAGAAGGGTTATCTAATGGAATTTTAAAAAGCTTATATAAGTAGTGTTGGTTGTCATCTGTATTTGTATAGTATTTATTGACCTTTTTCTATAGAAGAAGAGAACTAGAAGATTGAATATGTACTGTATTTAAATGATTTATTTAATCTATAGTAAGGTATTGAGATTTAAGGTGATTTGTAAAAAAGGCTGCTTTATTCCTAGCTCTTCATCGATTTCCTATTCTATTGTATAGTTATGCTTTTGTGGGCGTTGGGGTGAGGGGGTGCTGGAGGAGGGAGCAAAATTGAAATATTTAATAAAGATATTAAAAAAGAAAAAAAAATGAATTTGGATTCTCGTATAGCCACAGCCACATGTAACAGACCTCTATATACAGAAGTTAAACATACACATGTGTCATCCACATCCCAAATGTACGGAGTGAAGAACATGATTCAAGGGGACTGGCAATCCAATTTCAAAATACAGGAGACACCATTAGGTGACTATCCCTGACAGATGATAGGTTAAACAATTTGTCCTGTCAGGGACTTGGTTGGCGCTTAATCCAATAGTAGTCCTCAGCAGCCCAGTGAGCTGGCGGAAGTCACAATCTGCAAAAGGTGGGTGTACATGGTATGCCACTGCTGACCACCCACTTTTCCCTTCTGTTGAAATCTTTAGATGCATATCACTATGGATGTTTTTATTGTTCCATAAGAAAGCTATATTGACAGCTACTTATCTCTTGCTAATGTGAGAGCTGAAAGACTTGTTTTCCTATAGTAAGGGAATATTTGTTATGAAGTAATCCATGTCACTATTTGCTATTTTCTGGAGCTTTAGGTCATTAATTTAGGACTCGTTCATCCAGGTCAGGATTTGGCAAAATCTTGAGGATTACTATACTCTCCCTTTTCAGTGTACACCTGAGTAGACAAAATTATAAGCTAGTGAGGTGACATGGCATATTACCCCATCTTGCTTCCTTAAGCGTAACCTATTCAGCTATTGTTTCTTCATGGGAGATGATTAGATGAAATTGTTTTTACATTGTATTCAATAACTTAGAGCGCAAAAATTAAAGTACAAAAATGTAGAAGTAAAAGTGATTGGGCAAAGTTATAGCAAACATGTATATACATGAAATTTCTACAATGTTGAAGTAAACATATTGATTTCTAAATTCTTGGCCATAACCATAACCTTATTTGTCGTATCCCATGTTACCATTTTAAGGGTGGATAAACCCAAGCCCTTTGCAAAGTCTCCTCTTGCTCCCATCTTCTACACCACCTAATTATACCATCCCTTAAATCTTCTGTTACTCTAAACATAATCCAATAATTTAGCTTAATTCTTCCCTTACCAAAACCCTTAGTACATTCCTACAATCCTAACAACAGCACGTTGAGAAATTGGGTTGTTGGTTGACTGAATCATAAGGTCATAACAGCGGCCTGAGGAGACATCAATACTGAACCCCAAATGCACCTGGTGGTTCAATATTTGTACATAATGGGAAATGGGAGCCATATCATACACTGGTTGACAGAAGCACTATTAGCACACACTCTGCATCCTTTAACGTCCTTGCACACAAAATGGAAAGAAGACAGGGGAGGCCCATGGACGGAGAAGGAGTGGGACATAATCCTGGCCAGTGCGACACAGATCCCACGAAATGCCAAATCTTGTGTCATACAGACATATATCACACACAGCGCATATTTGTGGCCAGATAAAATAAATAAATATTTCCAACTTACCACCTCGGCATGCCCCCGATGTAACCAAGTAGGAGCAGATTTCCTCCACATGATGTGGTCCTGCCCTATGTTACAACCATATTGGCAGGAAGTAAAAGTGGGACTGGCAGAATACACCGATAGACCTCATTAGCACACATGGGAGAACATGCATACTGAGAGTGTTCCCCAGATCCAAGAAGCATAAAGCCACCTCCAAATTCATAGACTTAGGGCTCATAGTTGCTAAAAGATTAATCACCAGGCGATGGAAAAATAGGCAACTCCCCAGCCTCAACAACTGGTAACGCTCACTCGCGGTATGGGCTCAGGCAGAAAGCACTGCACTACATAGGTAGGAGTTAGCTGGCCTACGTAAATACCCCATCTCACAATGTTGGGACAAAATATTGGTATAAGTATATCATACGGACCAGGAGTCAGAGTGAAACAACTTGCGAAACGGAGAGGGGGTCGGACAAGATGCACTCACCTAAACAGGACACAATCCAGGTACCATATGTAATATAAAGAAAGAACACTGAATAGGAAATGTGCACACAGAGAATCCCGGGACAAGAAAAAACACAAATTTTAACATAAGCTGGTATGCAATGGGGTCACATGGGGGTTGGGGTTGTGCATCTTCAAGACACAGTCATTATAAAGGACTTGAGTGAACCCGGTTTGTTGGTTAGTTGAAATATGTTTATTTTCATGTTAGCAATGTATTGTTCCAATCCATACAATATTGGCAGCACAGGCCCAGTGAAAACTACAGAAGCCCAGTCATCAATTATGTTCGTCATGTTACTATGATACTAAAAAGTATGTGCAGCTTTCTATGCTTCCCATTAATCGTAATCTCATACGGTAGCCGACCTTGATGCATCAAGAACTGTAGAATTTACCTAGTATAATTATTGCATCAAACCTGTAATGCCTACATAATGCAAAGTGATGACTACTAGTTGAAACCTGATGCACATCCTGAAATGTATAACTTGCGAACTTTGTATCTATACATACTGAAAATGCAAATAAAGAAATAAAAAAATAACAATACAGAAATAAAAAGAAAGAAGTGTTTTACACCAAAATGACAAAAATCCAATCAGTAGAACCAGAGTTATTAATTTTTCAAGTTTGAAAGTAAATCTAGCGCCTAATCCATCAAAGTGTCTGAAAAGTAAATCCCCAACGGGCATATTTATAAGAAAGTCACACAGCGCAGCAAGACACCTTGCTGCGCTGTGGTGGTTGACAGCAAAGCGCAGGAATGGCTGGTGTTTAAAAGAATAGGGCACATTCCTGCCTTTCTCCTGTTCTGGTGCCATTTTGGCTGCCTACAGCCAACGCAGGCACCCTTGCACCATGGTGGCAAAGGTATATCTACCCTTAATTTTGTGCCTCTTGTATTGAGGCTCAAAGTGTATTGTGCTGCATTCAGTAAAACCTGCAAGTGCTTAGTCATGCATTATTTAATTCAGGACTCATTTGAAGCAATCAAAAACTCATTAAAATCCCACAAGCATTAATGGAACAGGGCATTTTGGAAGATTAGCAGTGCTTAATTTCTTTCAAGACATTATAGCATGTGGATCTTATCTTAAGCATAAATGGATTTTTTTTTCGGGCTATAGAAATATCATATTACAAAATGATATTGTAAATTACATTTGCTTAACTTGTGTGATGCATCAAGCTCATTAGGTCTGCCTTCCCTCCTTTCCATGATTCATTGTATGTGTAACTGCATCTTATGTAATTTACCATATGGATTCATGAAAGCAGATGGTCTCCGTGCCCATGCAAAAGAAACATTACAAATACATCACTTGGCCTTAGTTACAGAACAGGGTAATTTTATCATGCACTATGAATAACTATTATTCCAACGCACATGTTATTCTGTGTTCTTATAGAGCCTGATTGCAAAGGTCAGCTTGAAAAAGTCAGAAATATATATTCCTGTAGGCTTCCTCTTATGCTTGATATATCAACTTTTTGCACTTGCATAAAAAATGTCATAAGTAGATCTAGAATTCTAAGACATCAAGGGAAACTCTTAGTTCTGAAAAAAACACATGTATCTTTTGTTTTCACCACAGGAGCTTTGTCTGCCGTAGAGGAACTCTTACTCTACACTCTTGTGAAATATGGGGATATTGTCTTACCTTTCAATCCCTAGGAAGGCACTTATTCATTCTTTGACATGCGAGGTTTTACTTGAGCAAACCCTTGTGAATAGTCTGTAAGAGCATTGGATTTCTGTACTGAAATATCCTGTATGAATATCTCTGCACATGCAATGGGACTCTGACTGTGACACTGACCACTTCTGACTTATTATATTGTGCTAAAACGGCAGCATCACTCTCCGTGAATTGAGCAACCTTATTCTCCTTACAGACGTTCTTGCTTGACAGCCAAGTGTACAAAAGCATTTGTGTACCTCAGTTGCACTTTGGTGTGCAAGCACTTACATTTATACGTGTAAACCCATGAATTGTAACGTAAGCCATACGTGCACGCTAGTGAAATGATTTGCTCATAAGTAATACGTTGGTATGGCCCATGGATCACAATTCTGCACATGTGTTTTAAAAGGTTTTCTAGCATCCCTAAGTGCAAAGCTAACATTGCTCCTGAAACCTTCCTGCTGTTGCACCAGACCAGAAGCAAAAGCCGCCAACCTCTTATTTTTGTGGTGCCGTGCTCCTTCATCTTCTTTTCTAACTTTTGGAAGTCCTTGAGTGGTAGTTCTGGGAGAAGGGAAGAAGGAAGAGGCAAACATTGTATCTCTTCGCTCCACTTAGGTGACAGCAGAGAATTCAGGGGCATATTATCAAGACAGCTAAAACGGCGATAATTGCTTGATAATATGCTCTATAGAATTATAATTGAAGCCCATGTTAGATGTGAAGGACATCTAACATGGGCTTCAATTGGAATTCCATAGAGCATATGTGTGGGCATTCTGTCAAGCATAGGTTAAAACACTGGAAGTGAAGTCTTCCATTAAAAAAAAATAACACTTTAACATTTTCCCACTTTGTGTGTGTGATGTTCAAAGCAGCACACATGAAAAACTTGAAAAGACTGGTGAAAACTATGACGGTTAGATAGGGTTTTGCATTAAAACCCATGTGCAGTTCCAAGGGAAAGTCGATAGATGGTGCCCCTTTGATGCAAAGTAGTGCTTAGCACCAATTAGTGTTACTTTGCCCAACTTCCCAATGCAAATCCTGATTTGCGTTGGAAAGTAAATACCGCCTGAATGCTTCATGCAAGGTTTGCATTACAAAAGTAACACTGTGTTAGTAAATCTCTGGTCTGCAGTGGCAGACCTGAGATTTGGTTAGAGGGCTACTTTAGTCGGTGGCACAATCAGTGCTAAGTAACATTTAATTTACAGGCTCAAGGTACATATACCAACACTTTACTAGGGACTCATTAGTAAATTAAGTATGCCAATGTTCTGAGGAGAGAGCACCAGCACTTCAGCACTGGTTAGCAATGGTAAAGTGTGCAGAGTCCTAATTCCAGCAACAATGAGGTCAGAAAAAGTAGAGGAGGAGGGCAAAAAGGTGGAGTAAAGACTACCCTAAGGCTGACAGGTCTAACTATAGCTTGACTTTCTATATACATACAGACTTTATTTAGACCCTGATTCAAAGTTCTGCTTGATAGTCCGATCCCAGCGCAAATGGATGTTTGCCCACTTATGGAAATTCTGAGTTATGCATACCACCTTCAATTTTGTCCTTTCTCCTGACAGGGTAAAGTAAATACCTCATAAATGCTTGGTCAAGGTTTGCGTAACAAAAGTAACAAAAACCTAGCGCCAATTGTTAGTAAATCTCTGCTTTAATGTTTAGGATAAAACAAGTGTTAAAAAGTGCATTCAAATACACATTTGTAGTAATAGGCACCAGACTCTACCAGCCTAGTGCCACCCTTTTTTAATAAGTTTCCAGAAAGTGCCTGAGAAAACCGGTCAAAACAAATTGCTAAGACAAAAATGCAGTAATCGGTGTGGTAATTACAGATTCTATATGTTAGGCTTCATTCTGAGGTGGGACACTAAGGAGGAATTAATTATGTTATGCATTAAATACCCACACCAGGGTACTGATAATTATTGACTACACTAATTATCACCTTAATGTACATATCTTGGAATCAAGGTCTTAGTCGCCAAATCAGTCTTTGCGCTTCTATCATGATGATATCCATATAGGAGTTTGGCAACAATATAATAGTCTCTATTTTAGGTCAGTGAACACACATTGTCTGTTCATTTTTCTACCTGCTGTTTTCTTTTAGGGACTAATTTAGATTTCGGCAGACGAGTTACTGCATCGCAATTATGATGGATATCCCATTCGCCGAAATATGAATCCCATAGAATATTATGGGATTCATATTTTGGCGGACGGGATATCCGTCACCGTTGTGATTGAGTAACACATCAGTCGAAATGTAAATCAGGCAGATAGTCTGTAATATAGCTCCACCAATGTCTTTGCCATTTTAATATGATTACATATTATAAGCAGATGAGTAGGCCTGGGCGTGGGCATGTGTGTGCATGCATGTGTTTCTGTGTGTGTTTTTGTGGGTGGAGAGTAACAGGGCCCATCTATTCTATCCTATTTTCTTGTAGTGACTAAATCTCTTTTTGGTCATGAACTACAATAAAATCATAGAGGATAGCTACATAGATCAATAAGATCATAGAAAGATGTTGATGCTACACAAAAACCATCAGACCCACATGATATGTCAAATGCCCAGCCTGATAAATAGGGAGGCCTTTAGAACATGATGGACAGTCAGCAGATCTGCCAGTGGGGATAATCCTATGGCCTCCACCAGAGGACTGTCCACCTTATTTAGAGATCCTCACTTGCCTTGCTGGGAGTTCTGTGCTGTAATGGCAACCACCACAGTGGCATCCCCTTCAGAGCACTGCAGAGTGGACCCCATTTCTTTAGCACCCATTGCAAAATTGTTTAGATTGCGGAAAAACTGCGAAGGGGTGAGTTTGTTTTCTAGACATAAAATACAGATGCTCACCCATGAACTCACCAGCTCACCCAACATTCATCCCTGGACTTGCCAATTCATTGAGCCATACAGCTACTCAAACATTCATGTACTCACGCCCTCATTTTTTGCTCTATTCATTCGGTCACTCACAGATGTATGCAGTCATGTACTCAATCATTCATCCACTCATCCACTGACTCATTCTACATTTACCCACTGACGCTTCTACATCACTCACTCTTCAATGAAAAAACACTTCTATAAATAAGCCAGGTCTATTGCTTTACCAATACTTATTGTCGGAGATAACTCATTTCAAAGTGGAAAATGTTGCAGTCACTGCTTCAAAAGACATATGTCGGCCTTATTTACTTTCATAATTAAATGGGACGTTCTTCGAAATCCAAGTGGGTCTCTAGGAATGGGCATGAGGTCATTAGATGCCTCTTGAATTGATGTTTGCGTTGCTTCCTCTTAACTGTGTAACTATGCCTGGCATCTCCATAAAACGCTCGCAGCCTCATTTTCGGAATCATGCATAAGGATCTAATTGAGGCGGAACAGCCTTCGTCTGCAGTGGAAAGTCTACAAAATGCGGAGAATGTAAACACCGATAGGAAGAGCCGCTCTGCAGTCTGAGGATGGACTCCATATGAAAGCAGAGGAAGTTGATTAAGCTGAAGCTTGTTAATGTTTGTTATCAAAAACTCTTCAGAAAATAGATGTCACCCCAAGTGCTTCCGAGAAACAACAGAAAAAATACTTTTCAAGATCTCTAATCTGTGTACTTTCAAACCCTTTAGCGAGATGAAGTCAACCAAAATGCATCTTCTATTGTAGTGAAATAAATGAAACACGCGAGATACAAGCGGTCTGCACAAGGCCGTAAATCAAAATATTTTAAGATTAACATTGAATACAAAAGAAGGTTTCTGAGCTCTTCAGAAGCCTTTCCTTGCTTCTGAGTTTGTGGTTTTGCTGTCATAACATGTAACCCTACACCTATGTAGACGGCATTTACAAATATTTGACCACGTGCAGTCATTCTGTGTTAAAAACATTTGCTAAAGCCCTGTTATGTATTTTTATAACGTGTCCTTCCGTAGCAGGCGGTAGTTTTGTCTTCAATATTTATTTTAATCTTTTGCACCGGCATTAACCCCAGTCAATCAATCTATCAGGGACAGTTCATTCAAAGGATCGGAAAAATAAGAGGTGTCTGTTTTTCTAACACAAAGTCACATGTTGGTTTCTGTCTGTGCTTTGCATCTTTGGTAAATTGTAATTTCTCTTGACTTTGAGTTTTGAAAACTTGCAGCTCGGTGATAATCTGTTCAGGGTTGTATGCCTTACTGCGAACCCTGCTTTGAGAGATTGTAAAACAGAGTCTCAGGTGCCAGATTGAGCTGCCAGAGCTGAAGCCCTACCTATTAAATTGCATTTTGATAGTTACAGATCTAGTTAATTTTGGGCGAGATAACCGCTGAATCTTTACCCTCGTCATCAGTGGAACCATCGCATTCCATAGCCTGATGGCTCGTTTTGAGTCTCATCCACGGGCGGGCTCGAGCGTCGCCCCACTGCCTTTGAGCAGTGGGAAGCAGAAGCCTAAAATGATAATAACTTTGCGTTATTATCATTTTAGTTCTGCTTCCTGCTGCTTTGCGGGTGGGTGAGTGGGCAGGGCTGCTCTGCTCATTGAGCAGGGCAGGGGCGGAGTGGTTTGCCCACTCAAGTGTGCAAATACTGTTTGGTCGGCCCTCTCAGCCCACCCAAGCCAGTCATGCACACTTCCTCCTTCTCCATGCATGCTGCAAACAAACTCAAGCCCCCATTCCCTGTTTGAGTGTCAAACCAGGACGTTCAAAACCAATTACAGTGCTGCTGCAGCATTGTGTGTGGTCAGGGGAGCCTGGGTGCTCACCAATCACAACGCTGTGCTGCTTCCTGTTCCTCGATGTGCTCGAGGAATGCAGGAGCAGAGACGCTGGACCTGGCCGGCAGCAAGGTAAGTTTATTTCAATTTTTTTTAAATATATAATGTATCCCCCCACAGCCCCCCTCCCTGTGCGATCCCCCGTGAACCCCCCACCCCTGCTCGATCCTCCCACGCCCACCCTGCCACCCGGGAGCCATGCCGGCCACTCCTGGTCTCATTTCCGGGGAAGTGCAACTCCTGATTTGTACACATACTCTTATTTTCATTTGGGACACTAATTGCGCACTTAAAGGTGTTTGCCATATGATTTTTTGACAGGTAAAACCTGAAGCAAATTGTGCTGGCAAACTATAAAAAAACAGGTTTTTGCAGCTGTAAGTCCTCATTTATAATGTATGAGGAATGTTTTGATCCATATGCTCCTAGGAGTTTACACAGGAAATGGAATTTGGAGTTTTGTGATGAATTTGGCATTCTATCAATTTTTTCCTTGCAAAATTTACAGATCAAACCTGCCGAATTTTGGAAAGAAGCTGAAAAAACATAGCATGCAGAATTTAGTGCAGTTGGGGCCAGATGCACAAAACTTTCTTTCAGTCACTCCCTCCCAAGACTTCTGCAATGGAGAAGGGACAGGCCGCAGGGGCAGCAGCGGTGGGAAAAGGCTGAAGGAGGCATGGCGAAAAAAAAAAGGGGGCACAGAAAAAGAAAAACTGGAAAACAGGCAAAACAGAAAAAAGACACAACGAAGGAGAAAAGGCAAAATGAAAAAAAGGCAGAGAAGAAAGACAGAGGGCAGACCAGCAGAATGATGGTCAGCACTATGCATTAAGAGTGCTACTTCAAAAAAATAAATCTGTTTTCTGATGGGAAGCCAGTGCAAATTGCGCAAATGACAGGAAATATGCTCCCGTCCTGGGAAACCTAAAACCGTGCAGCCGCATTCGGAATGACCTGAAGTCTATTCAGGAGATATTTTGGCAAACCTGCATATAATGCGTTGATGTAGTCCAATTTGGACATCACCAGGACCAATATCACAGTAATCTTTGTTGAAAATGACAATAAATGCAAAACAAGTTTTGCCTTGCACAGGATGTGAAAATAAACACCAACCACTTAAATAATTTGATTGTGAAATGACATTTTCTGTCAAATTTGATCCCTAAGATTTTTGCAACAGCAGCTTAAGTGTCTGGTGAAGGTACCCTTGTAGGTCAATGGACATCTAAGTTTAAGACAAGGTTATGTCCAAAACTGAGCACCTCTATTTTCTCTGTGTTGCATATCAAATGGTTGCATATCAGCTATTGAAAAAGCATGAGAGACAGGGCTGAATTACATCTGAATCAATGGAAACCCCTTTGATAAAAGCAAAGAGGATCTGGGTGTCATCTGCATAAGAAATAATCCTAGCCCCAAATGATTCCGCCACCTTAGCCTAAGGTGGGGAGAGAAAGATTTTACACATAGTGGGACTAAGTGCTGAGGCCTGTGTGAGATTCTAATCCAGTATTATTCTAGCAATGTTGACTACATGGAGGTGTGAAGTTTGCAAAAGTGGGGTTATTTGTTAGTTCAAATTGTGCATTGGTCAGCTGAGTATTCATTGTTGTCTTACTAGGACAAGGTTAGAAAGGAGGGTCTATTAGGAGCCTTTATGTCCCTTCTCTTATTTTTTGTTAAATGATGGAATTCTCTTCAATCAGTTGATACAGTGCAAATGCACATGCAGAGCAGCAATACTTACGAGAGAACATTTCCATATACAGCTGATACATAATCACATCTGGCAACACATTTTATTTTAGGACTCTGCACGGTTCCTCCACTAAAATATAAATATAAATCCACTTCCATATATCTATTTCAGTGCTCGAGTGAACATTTCAACACTATAGAGAGATTCAATCCCAGGTAATATTACTCTAATAATACCAAAAGTAGAAACTCCAATACCTTGAGTGATACCTATGATTAAGCTATCAGGTCTATACATCAATTTAAAAATAAAAATATTTCTTTATTGATCTTTTGACAGTCATATAGGACTGCATAACAGCAAGAGTCTAAGATAGCTTATATTATCAGCACAGAATATTAAACTATAGGAGGATATGTTCATGAATACAGTATCTATGTAATCTAGTATAGCTCACCTTACAAGTGGGAATTTAAACATTTAAAAGCAGAATTTACATTTGTCTGAGTCACATTTCAAGAAACATTTCAAACATTCACTATGAGAAAGAAGGAATCATATTTTATGAGTGAATTGTCATGGGTTATCACTGGGTGTGTGCGGTGCAGTGGGGATTCAAGGAGCATAATAATACCAGCAACTAACGGCATTGTAGCCGTCCAGCGGGGAGGCGCGGAGAGCCAGACGGGGAGTTCGGCGAGGCAGTGCACCAACCTTTTAACTGCTCAGTTCTACTCTCCCTGGAGCCTCATGATAAACTATTAATCATGTTATGTAGTAGTGTCCATTAATCCAGCCTAAACTACAGTGAGGTACCTTCACCAATCATGGGGGTTAGGTGTAAACAAATGACTTGGTACGGCCACATGGGAAATCTCAAGTTCAGCCATAATGACTCTGTGCAAGTCGGTAAACCACAATTCAGTGGAGGGGGGCTGTTTTTTACTTCCAGCATATGGCTATCCATTGTTTAGCTACCACAAGTGTCAAATCAGAGAACTTGTTGAGGGTCTTGCATGCTGCCACATGGGAGGTGATCCCCAAATGAAAGTGCAGGCCATCTATTGGTATAAAGTGATCCACAGCCTCTGATAGTGTCTCAGTGATTGTCGTCCAACAAGCTATCAAACGTGGTCAAGTCCATACCGTATGGGTAAAGGTAGACTCAACATTGTGGCAGTGTGGGGAGGAGTCTGGAGAACCAGGACACATCCGTGCAAGTCTCTGAGGCATGAGGTATGTATGATGAAAGTAATTCAATTTGGTGTCTATGAACCTGGCATTTATTGAAATGCATTTTGGTATTCTCAGACATTGCTCCCATTGTTTTTCGGTAACCACTGTCGAGAGTTCACCCTCCCAGTAAGCTCTACGCGCATTAAGGGGGATCGTCCACCAGGCGTATAGAATTGTATAGCACTGTGATAGAATGTCAGCCAGTGCCATGTACAAGCATTGTTTGCAGGGGTCTGGATAATTTTGGGTTTGTCATGTGTTTTACTTCACACTTTATGTAATTGTCTAGTGAGTGATGCATACAAGAGAAAAGAACCCGGGGGGGATCCCATAATCGTCTATCAAAATTTCGAATGTGCAAAGAATTTTGTCTGAGAACAGGTCTCCCCGGGATGTAATACCAGCATTGGTCAAAGTAGCTGCTTTCGGTCCAGGGCCCAGAACTATGCAGTCAGGCAGCACACAAAGGGATACTTTGGGGACATATGGTAAAGATGGTTGCTTCTTGTGTAAGTAAGTGGACCATAACTGGGCAGTGAACATAAGTATATTCCCTACCTTTTTCGGGACTGTGTCCAACAACCATTCCAGCACTTTAGTCGGGTGTGTTCCGGTTGCCCAACATCCCTACTCCACTGTATTTTGACCAGCCAGCCAGCGCATCTGCCACGACAATTGTGCAGCTGCGTAGTAATAATTCTGGGCTCGCAGGACACCTGCTGCCAAAGGAGCGTACAGTTTCATGAGAGAAACCCTCTTTCTGCCCATACTGCATATTAGGGCTATCAGGAACGTCTTAATATCCTTAAAGAATTTCAGGGGGATTAAGATGGGGATGTCAGAAAAAAGTATAACAGTCTAGGCAGGACCAGAATCTCAGAGATAGCTATGCGACCCAAAGGGGAAAGCGGCAGCTCAGTCCAGAATGCAAGAGAGGACCAGGCGCTGGTGATCACCTTGCCCAGGTTTCCATTCAATATGTTATGTTATGTTAAGCTAATTTATAAAGCGCAAAGTATACCCAGAGGTATCTTGGTGCTGAGTATGTAGGACCACGAGAGAGCAGAAAAAAAAGGACCTACTGATTAAAAAGCCAAGTTTTTAGTAGTTTCCTGAACTGGGGCAGGGATGGAGCTAACCAAAGATTGAGTGGAAGGAGATTCCAGGATGTAGCTGCTCTCACTGCAAAACTGCTACCACCCCATTTTGATTTTTTAAATCTGATAGCATTTACTCAGAAGGGGCTTGCTGATCATAGGTTTCTTGTAGGAATGAACCATGATAAGGCTTTCTTCTGAAAGGAAGGCCCTGAATCACGGAGAGCTTTATATGGCCGACAAAGGACCTTAAATTGTATTCTGTTTTTGACTCTCAGCCAGTGAAGATCCTTAAGAGCAGAGGAAACAGAGTGGTACCTAGGCAGGTCCAATAAGAGTCTGGCTGCCGAGTTTTGAAGAATATGAAGTTTGTTCAGGTATTGAGCTTGAGATCCAATATAGAGGCCTTTACAGTAGTCAATCTTGGACAGCACCAAGGTGGAGATAAGTGACTTCCTAACAGAGATCAGAAGAAAGATTAATATATTTTGGAGTATGCTCAAGGTATTGTAAGAGGAGGAGACCACTGCATTTATTTGATTGCCCAGGAGTAGCTGATCAGCGATCATGACACTCAGGCTCTTGGCTTTCCTGGTGGGTACAGGAAGAGTGCAAAAACAAGAGTTGATGGACAGAATGCAGAACGATGTCATACATTCACCCCAGTAAGGAGATCTGGGCCTAAATCCATCATTTGTTTGCTCACCATGTCATTCCAGTTTGAGCCTAGCCATATGCAAATCAGTCTTGACCCTGTGCCTCATGGGAACAGTCCAGACCGAACTGCCGAGCCAGGTCCTCCCTGGACTGGAAACAAGCATCCTAGGACCGGTTTCGGGGTTTCACCCCTCTTCAGCCAGGACAGCTTGATTCCAGTGGCATGGAGAGCACAGGGCCCACATCTGGGCCTACCCGTCCGACTCGGGTGACAAATGCAAAAACAATAGTTAATGGACAGAATGCAGAACAATGTCATACATTCACCCAAATACAGAGCTCTGGGCCTAAATCCATCGTTTTTTCCCTCACCATGCCATTCCGAACCCAGTCATATGCAAATCAGTCTTGACCCTGTGCCACATGGGAATATTCCAAGCCCGAACTGCCAAGCCAGGTCCTCCCTGGACTGGAAACAAGCATCCTAGGACTGGTTTCGTGGTTTAACCCCTCTTCATCCAGGATAGCTTGATTCCAGTTGCATGGAGAGCAGGGGACCCACGTCTGGGCATACCCATCCCACTCGGGGTGACAAATGCTAAAACAACAGTTGATGGATAGAATGCAGAACTATTTCATACATTCACCCCGGTATAGAGATCTGGGCCTAAATCCATCGTTTTTTTGCTCACCATGCCATTCCAGTTTGAACCCAGCCATATGCAAATCAGTCTTGACCCTGTTCCTCATGGGAACAGTCCAGCCCGAACTGCCAAGCCAGGTCTTCCCTGGACTGGAAACAAGCATCCTAGGGCCGGTTTCGGGGTTTCACCCCTCTTCAGCCAGGATAGCTTAATTCCAGTGGCATGGAGAGCACAGGACCCACGTCTGGGCATACCCGTCCCATTCGGGGTGACAAATGCAAAAACAACAGTTGATGGACAGAATGCAGAACAATGTCATACATTCACCCCAGTACAGAGATCGGGGCCCAAATCCATAGTTTATTTGCTCATCATGCCACTCCAGTTTGAATCTAGCCATATGCAAATCAATCTTGATCCTGTGCCTCATGGAAACAGTCCAGCCCGAACTGCCAAGCCAGGTCTCCCCGATCTGGAAACAAGCATCCTAGGACCGGTTTCGGTGTTTCACCCCTCTTCATCCAGGATAGCTTGATTCCAGTTGCATGGAGAGCACAGGACCCACGTCTGGGCATACCTGTCCCACTCGGGTTGACAAATGCAAAAACAACAGTTGATGGACAGGATGCAGAACAATGTCATACATTCACCCCAGTACAGAGCTCTGGGCCTAAATCCATCGTTGTTTTGCTCACCATGCCATTCCGAACCCAGCCATATGCAAATCAGTATTGATCCTGTGCCTCATGGGAACAGTCCAGCCTGAAGTGCCAAGCCAGGTCCTCCCTGGACTGGAAACAAGCATTGTAGGACCGGTTTCAGGGTTTCACCCCTCTTCAGCCAGGATAGCTTGATTCCAGTGGCATGGAGAGCACAGGACCCACGTCTGGGCATACCCGTCCCACTCGGGGTGACAAATGCAAAAACAACAGTTGATGGATCGAATGCAGAACAATTTCATACATTCACCCCAGTATAGAGATCTGGGCCTAAATCCATCGTTTTTTTTCTCAACCATGCCATTCCAGTTTGAACCCAGCCATATGAAGATCAGTCTTGACCCTGTTCCTCATGGAAACAGTCCAGCCTGAACTGCCAAGCCAGGTCTTCCCTGGACTGGAAACAAGCATCCTAGGGCCGGTTTCGGGGTTTCACCCCTCTTCAGCCAGGATAGCTTGATTCCAGTGGCATGGAGAGCACGGGACCCACGTCTGGGCATACCCGTCCCACTCAGGGTGACAAATGCAAAAACAACAGTTGATGGACAGAATGCAGAACAATGTCATACATTCACCCCAGTACAGAGATCGGGGCCCAAATCCATAGTTTATTTGCTCATCATGCCACTCTAGTTTGAATCCAGCCATATGCAAATCAATCTTGATCCTGTGCCTCATGGAAAACAGTCCAGCCCGAACTGCCAAGCCAGGTCTCCCTGATCTGGAAACAAGCATCCTAGGGCCGGTTTCGGTGTTTCACCCCTCTTCATCCAGGATAGCTTGATTCCAGTTGCATGGAGAGCACGGGACCCACGTCTGGGCATACCTGTCCCACTCGGGGTGACAAATGCAAAAACAACAGTTGATGGACAGGATGCAGAACAATGTCATACATTCACCCCAGTACAGAGATCTGGGCCCAAATCCATCGTTTTTTTGCTCACCATGCCACTCCAGTTTGATTCCAGACATATGCAAATCAATCTTGATCCTGTGCCTCATGTAAACAGTCCAGCCCGAACTGCCAAGCCAGGTCTCCCTGATCTGGAAACAAGCATCCTAGGACCGGTTTCGGTGTTTCACCCCTCTTCATCCAGGATAGCTTGATTCCAGTTGCATGGAGAGCACGGGACCCACGTCTGGGCATACCCGTCCCACTCGGGGTGGCAAATGCAAAAACAACAGTTGCTGGACAGGATGTAGAACAATGTCATACATTCACCCCAGTACAGAGATCTGGGCCTAAATCCATAATTTTTTGCTCACCATGCCATTCCAGTTTGAACCCAGCCATATGCAAATCAGTCTTGACCCTGTGCCTAATGGGAACAGTCCAGCCCAAACTGCCGAGCCAGGTCCTCCCTGGACTGGAAACAAGCATCCTAGGACCGGTTTCGGTGTTTCACCCCTCTTCAGCAAGGATAGCTTGATTCCAGTGGCATGGAGAGCACGGGACCCACGTCTGGGCATACCTGTCCCACTCGGGGTGACACATGCAAGAACAATGGATTTAACCCAGAAAGTTTGCATTGTCAGCATTCCGTCCATCATTTGTTTACTGTAACACTTTTCGCCCTAAGTGGGATGGGTATGCCCAGACTTGGTTCCCTTGCTTACTGTGCCTCTGGATTTATGCTAGCCTGGCTGAAGAAGGGTGACATACCCTGAAACCGGTCCCAGGATGCTTGTTTCCAGTACATGGAGGACCTGGCCTGGCAGTTCAGTCTGGACTGTTCCCATGAGGTACAGGGTCTAGACTGATTTGTATATGGTTGGGTCCAAACTGGGGTGGCGTAGTCGGCAAAAGAACAATGGATTTAACCCAGATCTTTTGACTGAGGGAGAATGTTTGCATTGTCAGCATTCCGTCCATCAGTTGTTTGCTGTAACACTTTTTGCCCTAAGGAGGATGGGTATACCCAGACGTGGGTCCCTTGCTCACTGTGCCACTGGATTCAAGCTCAAACCCTGATCTTTTGATTGGGGGAGAATTTTTCCTGAAAACTTGCCGATTTCTTACACCTCCGGACGGCGGGTGTGGGGAGTGATTGCACCATTTTTTCAAATCTATTGTACATTTGGTCTTAGCGTGCTTGACCTTGGTCTGCCATTTTTCCTTTTTCTGTTAGCTTGCAGATGGACGGGTCCTGCGTAGGCCACCTGTTTTTATCGGTACTAATTGTGAAAGGGCACAGTTAAGCCAGGTTAAATAGGTTTCAGTAGCGCGCTCAAGATTGTCCCCATCATTGGATTTGAAATATTCAGTAGTTGCTCAAGTTGACTTTGGAAAACTTTTGGCCACGATCTGTGCTGGGCAGATGTAGACCTCTTATTTGGGGCAGTATTAGTAATGGGGCAGATTATCTTAAAAGAGATGGCTGCGTGATCGGACCAGATCAGAGAAAGTATTTTGAGACTGGAAATATTTTTGTTATTCGAGAACAGCCCATCAAGCGTATGACCGCCTTGATGAGTGGGATCTGTGCTACAAAGTTTGAGGTCAAAGGCCTTCATGATTTCAATTAAAGCAACAATATCCTTGTCTTCCGTTTGCTCAAAGTGAAAATTGTAATCCCCGAGGACCGTATAGTTAGCGTCGCAGATATCTGCCTCGAGTGAGAAATTAATAGAGTTTAGCAAACCAGCTTTGGGGCCAGAAGGGCAATAGATTAGAGAGCCTCAAAATGTATATTTGTTTATGATACCAAGTTTGAAGGAGAGCGCTTCACAATCCTTAGACTGTATAGTTGTAAAATTAGCCCTAAATTTATCACAGTAGATGGCCACCAGTCTCCCTCCTCTTTTAATTGGACGGTCTTGTCTATGCAGCTGATACCCAGAGGGTGTGGCTGCAAGTAGTTCAGGCATTGAAGTCTTGGTGGCCCATGTTTCTGTGATGAATAGGATGTCCGAAATATGATAATCAATAAAGTCTGCTACTTCGAGTGCGTGTTTTACTATGGAACGAGCGTTGATTAAAGTGCATCGTGTAGTTGTGCTGTCCCTTTTTTCAAGTGATTTCTGGCTGGAGTTGAGAGAGCTGACAGGGTGGGAGGGCCAGGCAGCAAGAAACCCCAGGCAGAGCAGGATTCCCTCCAAACCTTGACGAAGAGATAGAGTATTACAACAGTGACAGTTAACCTCCAGTTTATTAAAATCATGGAGTTCCTTACTTGAGAAGGAGATTTCAGTCATGGGGTCAAAAGCCAAACTGACAGGGTGACTGACCCTGGGCACGGTCCAAGCACGGACGGGCGCAGACGGGCTTGCCTTAGGCGTGCCCGCTGCACGCATCTGCTGCGCATCCGTGCACACATGCTGGTTATGTAGAGTATCAGCTGTACTAGCCAGAAATGAGGGAACCAGGGGGAGGAGCCATGTCCCACTGCTCAAATGGCAGAAAGTGCCAGGGCAGACCGGGGACCAGCAGAGGCGAGTGAAGCACAAAGTGCAGAAACAATAAAAACAAGGTAACTTGTTAAAACTTTAAAATATAATCAGCAATCAATACTTTTAGGCAATATTAAGATTTTGCAAAGTATCCCCTCGGCGCGCTGCATACTAGATGATGTGCATCCGTGCACACATGCCGGTTATGCAGTGTCAGCTGTACTAGCCGGAAATGAGGGAATAGATCTTTGGATCTTTGGGTGAGTGGTACAATCAGATTCCTGGATATTTGAAGGAATTGCAGGACCACGGGAGAGGGATAGGTGGGAGGGTCCCTCAGCATAACAAGTCTACCCAGGTTTAATAAAGTGTTTCTGCCAGGTGTAAACCCATTCTGGTCAAGATGTACCAGAATTAGAGTTACTGCGACCTGTCTGTTAGCAAGAACCATGCCAATAATCTTAAAGTCAGAGTTCAGGAGAGACAGTGGCCGGTACAATCCCAGAAGTAATGGATCCTATCAGGTTTTGCAAGTACCACCAGCACCGCTTACCAAAGGGAAGGGGGCAACTCACCCTTTCCGTATGACTCAGTGTTCATACGGTGTAATTCGGGGACAAGTTGCATACTGAAAGTTGAGTAAAACTCCAAGGCCCAACCGTCTGCTCCAGTGGTCTTGCCTCTCGCCATCTGTTTAATTGTATCAGCTATCTCGGTTTTCATGATGGGTGAACTCCAGTTCCTTATACTGTTATGGCAGGATGTGGGGGAGAGCAATGCCCTCCAGAAAATTCTGGAGCTCGGTTAGATCGCCCCCTTATATGGCTCTGTATAGAGAAGCGCAGTATGAACAGACAGTGGTGTAGACATCGTCCTGCATATTTACAACATATCCCGTGTCATTTCTGATGGCCATGATTGGACTCCTAGGCGACTCCAACTCTAACAGCAATGCTAGTAATTTGCCAGCTTTGTCTCCCTCTGCATGCTGCCTGTCCAAATATTCCCTACGATCGAGGGTGCACAGCTGCTCTAGATTTGTCCTGTGCGTTAGTCCGATCTGAGCCAATGGAGTTGCGGCTGATTAGTCGGTAGGAGATACCTGCTCATAATGGTGTATCTAGTTTTTCAGGTTATTGAGCTCCTTGTGAAGGATTATTCTAGCTGCGTATACTGCTTTAATCGTATAACCATGAAGGACAACCTTCTTCCTTCAAAAGGTCAGGGACATTATCTCCAAGATTGACAATACCCCCATCATTCAGAGCTCCCTAGCCCAAAACCAGACCCCCCTTCTCCCCGACAAGCATCTCACAAACTTCCCTATACTGGACTCCATGTCTTTGACACAACTGATAAATTGCATCAAATTGGGCTCTCCTGCAGATCCATGCCCTCTGAGGATCTTCCGAATGGCCCTTCCTGGCCTGGAAAAGCAGCTCCTGCAATTGCTGAACAATTCCTTGGAGACCGGCCACCTACCCTCCAACCTGAATTAGGCCAGAGTCACCCCCCTCCTAAAGAAACCAGGAGCAGATGCCGCTAGTCTCAAGAACTATAGGCCTATTTCCCAGCTTCCCTTCCTGGCGAAAGTGGTAGAACAACATGTTCTCAAAACACTTTCATCCTTCCTGAAGGAACACCAACTCCTCCAGATGCGACAAGCAGGATTTAGAGCCCACCATAGCACGGAACTGGTGATGCTTTCTGTTCTTGATGACCTCAGAATGATGGCTGACAATAAAAAACCGAGCGCCCTGATTGCATTAGACCTATCAGTGGTGTTTGATACGGTCATTCACTCCCGGCTGCTGGATCGATTAACGGCCCTGGGTATTCATGGGACGGCACATCAGTGGCTAGAATCCTTCCTGACGGAGCAGTCCCAGAGGATCCAGTTAGGAGAGCGGGTATCAGACAGAGGTATTCTTACCCGCATTGTCCCCGTTCTTGTTCAACATCTATTTACAGCCTCTGGTGACAGCCCTAGCTCACATGGACTACCGTGTTTTCAACTATGCGGATGACACCCAGCTAATCCTCCGGATTGACAATTCCCCCTATGCCCAGGATGTGGTGCAAAGCATCCTTAGATTCACAGTAAATTGGATGACCACCAATGCATTGAAAATCAACCCTGATAAAACAGAGGTTCTTGTGATCCCTACAAAACACAACCCCTGGAGCGATCATTTTTGGCCCCAGTAGCTGGGTGCCACCCCCCCACCAGCCCATGCCGTGAAAAGGCAAGGCATTAAAATCGACTCAGAGCTCTCCATGGCTAACCAAGTCACCATAGTGGCCGGCACTTGTACAGGGATCACGAGACAGCTACGGAAAGTTGTTCCCCTCCTCTCAACTGCCTCCCTGCAAACGATCGTATCAGCCACAATTGTCTCCAGACTAGATTACGGCAATGCCTTATATATCGGCCTTCCTCATAAGCTTATCAATAAATTACAGGTGGTTTTGAACGACGCAGCCAGATTGATCTTTAGGCTGCCAAGACCGTCCCGCGCTTCCCCTCTGTTGTGAAAATTACACTGGCTCCCCATCAAGCAAAGAGCTAAATTCAAGGGTCTCTGCATTGCCCATAAAGCGATCTATGGCAAAGACCCAGCCTACATTAAGGAACGCCTGAAGAACTATGTTCCGGGCCGTATGCTGCGGTCTTCAAAAGCCTGCCACCGAGCCACCCAGGATGCAACACCGCATCCAAAGGAGGCAGGGCCTTTTCCATCCTGCTTCCACAACTTTGAAACCAATTTCCAGACTACTTGCACAAGGAATCGGCTCTCCTCCCATTCATGAAATAACTTAAAACATTCCTGTTCAGGGAGGCCCTGGACACTGTGTAAACGTGCCTCACTGTGCGGCCATGCACCCTTTTCACGATCTCTGGCAACTCTCTCAAAAGCGCTTAGAGCCCCATCGGTGATTAGCGCTATATAAAAAACAATTAACATTAACATTAACATTCACCTTCAATGCATCACACTCTACTCTGACTCCGGATGCTGTGCCCTCCTTATCCTGGAAGTAGGAAGTCATAGTGTCTGAAAGGAAGGAGTGGAGTAGGATGTCTCAAAATGCCGCCAGGGCTAACCTCTACATTGGGATTCTGGTTTTACACCTACTCCAAGACGGTTGTAGTTGTAGAAGGCAGTGATCAGAGAGGGACGCCTGAGGTATTTCATTCAGAATATCCTAGCAATGGCATCTCAATTCAAGGTCAATTCTGCTATGTAGGTCATGCAACCCAGAATAAGCATCCTGCACCTCGAGGTTGGTGGGCCATTATTGCAAGTGGTGTGTGAGAGTTACTGATTGGACACATGGGAGGGGAGGTCGGGAGTGGCCTTTGTTGGTGTACAATAAAAATCGCCACCCCAATATGTTGGGGCCAGTGTGTTCCGCAGTAGCGCTAGGGTCATGGATTGCAGGAAGGAAGCCTGGTTAGTATTTGGAATATACAGCGATATGAGTGATATTGGAAGGCCATCCAGTCGTCCCTCTAGTATTGTATAACAGCCCTAAGGATCAATTTGAGTATATACGACCTCTAGGGGCGTCCCGGGAGCCATCCATATCAACGCTTGTCTAGCATAACTGGAATACGTGGTCCCAACCAATGTCCCCCTCCAACGCCTGCACATTGATTCTAGTGTATGTGCTGTGGGATGAGTCTCCAGCAGTAATGCTATGTGGATCTTGTGCCTGCGTAGGTATTGGTACACACGGTAATGTTTGGTATAGCCTGCAAGTCCACGAACATTTCAGGTTAATGAAAAAAACTGAGGAGACCTGTTCATGTGTCGTTAAATCAATTGCATTGTAGGTGAGTACACCTGCTCTAACAACACCAGGCCACCCTGCACCCACTCCCAAGGATAGAAAAAAGGTTCACATTGTGGATAATTAAAGCAGAGCAACATTAACACACAACTCCGATTCCCAGACCTGTACGCCAACTGGCAGCCAGCCATTGTCACTATAATGCAATGCTAATAGTTCAAAGCAATTGTCTTTACCTGTATTCTAAACAGACAAAAGGGGGGCAGCATCCAATGGCAGCGGTGGGCCTGCATGGTGGATACCACTTCCTGCGGCCTGTTTTATAACTTTGATAGTGAAATGATAAATGCCCAGTAACTCAAACAGAATGTCCGCCCATACGTGTCCCCTACAAAGCTAACAGGAGTGTGCCACATCAGCTCTTCAGACAACTGTGGAGTGACAGATGGGCTGCCTTGTAGCATTTCAGTGACCTGCGAGCATCAGTGAGTCATTATGCTGGTTCTCCACCTCCGAGACCAAGGGAGAGAGGGCTGATTTATGTTTCTCCACCTCCTCCATTACACAAGCCCTTTCCTCTACCACTTGTTCCTTTGTAGGGCTTTTCGACCTGCATATAGAGCATGTCTTGCACTGTTACTCTATGTGCCATGAGATGGGAGAGTCAGCTTTGCCCCCAGATGAGGGTGCAAGGCGCCTGCTTTCAAGCCAAGACATTGCTTCCTCTGGGATCATGCAAAAGGAGGTAGTGATCGGAAAGTGACAGGGAACTGTAAGGTGTACTTGATGCCATGATTGTGAAGGAATTTCTTCACCTCCAGGAAGGAAGATCTATGTTTTTGAACTTCTAAGGTATAGTCTGAGTATTATAGACTTGAGCGTACTCTATGTTCCAAGGACCCCTTGCTCTTGTTGCCTGCAATCTATGATTTCTGTCTCCTTAATTAAATAAGCATTCGACCACTGGTCGAGGTCGGGTGCCTGGGCGAAGAGGCCCTCCATGGCACCCTCTCAAATGAGAAGAAGGCAGATTGTTTACCCTGCAGTATCATGTTGACAAACCAGTCCTCTAGGTACAGCTCCATGTTTGAGCCTTAGGCCTGTTCAGGGAGGCCTACAATACATATATTGTTCCTCCTTGATCTACCTTCTTGTTCCTCAATTCATCTGCGTCCATCTCTTCTCTTATGGCACAAAGGCATTTGTCTGAGTTCATCACCGTAGGTCCCAGGGCAGCCAGCATAGATTCAGAGGTTTGAACTCAGTCCTTCCGTTTTTTAAGATCTTCGCAAAGAAGGCCTACATCAATGCATAAGGAATCCAATTTAGGCTCGAGTGTAGATTTTATGTCCAAAACTGCTGAGAGGAGCTCATCAAATTGGCAATAGTGCTCCGATAACGTTGCTGCAATGTTTTGTCTATAGGATCGCCCACATTTGGGCATTCATCAATGCCATGTGTGCCTCTGGCTGCTGCTTTGGTCCTATCTGATTTAGCTTTCACCATCCTGAGGGTAGTAGAATAGTCCGTTATGCCACATTCTGTGCAACAATGGTGATGACTGTGGTAAGGAGACAATAGCAAGCCCGGTGCACCTTAATGTAGAGGAAGAGCACCCTGCTGGTTGACATCTACCTAGTGCCTATAGCTTGTGCAGGGAGTTGACGTTTGGGTCACTCCGCACTCTGGTGACCAGACAAAAAGCATTATACTGTGAGATACCACAGCGTTAGACTGCGTGCCTAAAGTCCTGAAGTTTACTGGTGGGCAAGGTGTACAGTGAAGTGGGTACAAGGGAGGTAAATAATAACTTGGGGCCCTTGCTATTATTTGGCGTGATGAAGTATTAATGATAGCGACTAAATAACAAACAGGCCCCCCAGCCCCTTATACAATGTAACTATCATCCGCAGCAGGGGTTAACTTGTTTGCCTGCCTGCGATCCTCACTCCAAAATAGGCCTAACCCCAGGCCAGCAACACTGCACACGTTTTAATTGTGCCGGACCAGGGGTAAATGAGGCAGTGGGGTTTGCAGGCCTCCCATTGAAACAGTGTAGTCATGTGATACTGCCGATAAAAAAATGGCAGGGTGAGGGGGGACAAACAGACTCCCAAATCTCCTCTTGGGAATCCTCACCTCCATGCCTAAAAGATCTGGCCTTGCAGCGCCAGGCTGAAGCGCCTGTCTCACAGCACCGAATCAAAGGATGCCATCTGGCATGCGGGGAGGTCTCCACCAGTTCCGAATCATCAGCGTGTTGGGTAGCTGCACCGAAGGGACGACCCACAATTGCCCCAAGGAGTACCTGGATGCTAATTGGTCCCGGTGCGAGACATATGCTGTCTCCTCTGTATGGCTGTAGTAGTGCTGGGCACACCTCCAGGTGCAGCGCGGCTCCCCACCACACAGCCGAAGGAAATTGAGGCCACTGGCCTGGTGTGACTCACTGGACCCCCGATCCCTTACTATCAGATCTTCACTCCATGGGTAGCACCTCTCCTGGTGCTGTCAGTTCAAGTTGTACTGTTCCGGAGGCATTGTCAATGAGCAGAAACCGGTGGTGTGCATGGTAAAAATGTAGTATTAGGTGTGGGCCTGGCACAGAGCTCTTTACTGTGCATCCGGCCTGGATGCCATCCTGGCTATACCCCAGGTCTATACATCAATAACTAGGGTGATCCTACAAACACAGGATACTCAAAATACGGCCCAGAGGCTGCTTGCAGCCCCATTGACCTTTACATAAAGCCCCTTGATGAATAGAGGCACTCTGCTGCTGTTTACTTGTCTGAGTTCTAGCATTCAGAAAGCTGGTAAATGGGCAAACTTCTAGAGCATTAAGTGAGATGAAAGAAAAGAAGTCAAGGAGGTGCCTTGCACCACTTATCTTTAGGCACACCTTCAATTTTAAAGACATTGGGTAACAAACATGTCAAAATATGATTATGTTTCCAAATTTCGAACAGTGTACTCCAAACATGCAGAAGCATTTCACCTTATTACCTCAGATTATATCACTGCATTTAGAAGCATTAATTAAAAGTGATACTATTCAAACATGAACTAAGAAACATTCACGCCTCCCCCACCCCAACCGCAATGCCATTAGTGAAACAATATGGAAGACATTAGTCGTGGGCACCCTCTGTGTGACCTAAGTTGTTCTTTTACATGGAATACCATTATAGTTTAATAAATCAAGCACAAGACACAGTTTTTTACAGCATGCACCCTGAACTCATATACCTTAAAGTGCTATCATATGTGATAATGAAGAAAAATGAGACAAAGTGAAACAAAACAACTGCCTATCATCATACAGCTTGGACGATTGGGCAAGCCTAGATTTATCCCAGATTTTCTGTTTTCACATGGTGTAACTCAGCCACTAGATGGGTATCTTTTTCCCTCTTTCATTTTACAGCAAAAGTTAATGCTCTGTCAGTAATTCTTGCTCCATGAGGTTACATCATGGGTAGCAGACAGAAGCCACATGACGGCTTAGCTCGTTTTGGGCTCCGGGATCCAAGAGAACCTCGGGCTGAGCTAGAGACAGGAATGTGACTCTAACTTAGCTCAGATCTTCAGTGGCTCACCCACCTCTGTCACATAATGGCAAATAGAGGGACATAGGCATTGGAAGGATATGATTTGGCTATCATCAAATAATTTAGTGAAGCAGGAGAACCAACACACTTTCAGGATTCATAACTTTCTTGCTGCACTGTATCACAGTGAGTGGACTATGAGACTGGGTGTTTTCTCCCCCATGGCTAAAATCAAATGATTGTTGAGCAGCTACAGTCTTGTTTCCTTGTCGAAAACTTACTATCAATGTTTAGTTTGTGTATGAAAATTCCCCTTTTTGGGTGGTCCCTCGACTTTTTGTTAGTTTTTACCACTGTTTTCTTTTTTACTCTCTACAGTGGGACTCTGTAAACCAGGTCCCAGTAAATATGTTCTGACCCCCAAAACATGTAAAAATTGGCTATGCTCCTAATTGGCATATTTAACTTACCTGTAAGTCCCTATTGGTACAAACTGTAAATAGAGCCCGTAAGCTATATGTCACTAGTGGACTGCAGCACACATTATGCTACCACTAGAGTGACAGTGCAAAACATGCCAGCCTACTACTGCAGACTGTGCATTTTTAAAACTGCATATATAATCCGTGGTGCAATAAACCCTTTTAGCGGGCCTAAATCCCTTTTTAAATATTAATAGGTCACCCCTAAGTAAGTCTTAGGTTACAGGAAGGCAGGAGAATGGCATTTAAAAGTAGGATATGTAAAAGTGTGATGTAAAACATGTTCTTACATTGACAAGTCCTCTAAAGCTATTTTTGCATAACAGGGTTATCTGTTCCCTAGGAAAGCATTGAGAGTTAATATTAAAATTAAATAATGTATTCTCCACAAAAGTTCTGGAAGCCAATTTGCATGGGCTTCCTTAATGAAGTGGGAACTGGTTCCCAGAGCTGATATAGAGGCCTTTGTTGTGGGGAGTGCGACACGGCTCTTAGGAGCAGTGCTCAGGAACTTAATATCTTGAAAAAGGCCTATCCTGTTACAGGCAGATGTAGCTCCCACCAGTGCCTGTCCCTCTTTTGTCCATCTAGCTAGCCAGGCCTGAATTCCAGTGATAGAGGAGCTGCCCTCAGAATCGCCTTTGAGTGACCACAGAAGAGGGGTTGCTCATTTCCCTGGCCAAACCTCTAGGGTGGACACAGAAGGTCTGCACAAGGGAAGAAAGGTTCTGCCATTTTGTCTTTAGGTAGAGAAGGGCACTGTGGAAGTTTGCAGTATGGCACACAGGAACTGCTGCAAAAGTGGGCAGGATTATTCATAGGAACTTTTTCCCAGTTGTTTAGGGAGGGGCAAGAAGTCTCCCCACCCACAGGCTAGTGCCAGCCATAAATATGGCACCCCAGGGCACCCTCTGCAGTAAACTTCTGGACCTCAGAAGACAGCAGAAGGACTGCAACTGCTTTTGAGCCTTGTGAGGAGAACCCTAATGGCTGGGCTAGCATCCGCTTTTATCTAGACTCCAAGGGTAAGTTGGCTGACCTTCTGTTAAGCTATGGGGGCACAAAAGCTGTAAAAGCCCACCTTCCTAAAAGAGCCCAGCTGACCAGCTATAACTGGACCTATATTTGAGCCTGCTGGTGGTTTCAGCTAGAATGAGTCCTGTCCCCAAGCACTGTCCCTGAGTTCCTTGGCTGGTGTCAGACTGCACTCATCTTGCCTTATTCTAAAGGAGGTGACTTAGAAGCTTTCTGGCAACTTTTCTGCAAGAAATCCAATGTAGTACCAGGACCTTCCTGCCAGTCAATCGATGAGGATGCATCAGCAGTGGGATTGGGATTCCTGCTGCTCCTCCCATGTTCTTCACTGCAACCATCATCGAAGCAGCATCTGGCAACATTGAACCCTTCAGCGGCTCCAGTGTGCAACTTTGCTCCGCTGAGAGAATCCAGAGAAAAATCAAAGCCCGGCTGCCGACGACTTCACTGGAACCAACGCCAACCTAGAACTGATCTATGTCGAGGCCATTTTTTTGATGAACCATGACTTCTGCTCTGAACCTTTCTGCTAGTGCCGACTACTGCCTCGGAACTCCCTCCTCCTGCAATCGGTTGCTGTTTAGCCCTGCTTTGGCTTCAGCCTGCTGTTTTCAATGCCGATGAACCCATTGATGACCCGTTGATGTATAGAACTGTTTCTAAGAAAAGAAAGTAATTAACACTCCGACCGGAACCGATCCACCGGCGATTGACCATGGTAGGCCTAACCTTTGACTGTGCCTTGGTCTTGTGTGACCAATCACCCCCATTTTTTTCTTTCCACTTTTTGGTGCTATTTTTATTTAAAACTTTAAGAAATCATAACACAATTACCCCTTATAGGATTTGTGCTTATTTGATGTGATTTGGTTAATTAAAACCCTCTCTGTTTTTATAAATTAGAGTGGGATTTTTATTGTTTTGCAATTTTGACTTTTTAACTACTGTTCTGGTACTTCTAAATGCCTTACACATTTTCTTAAGTTATGCCTGTCTGCTCAGTGCCATAGCTGTCATGAGTTCAGCTCACGTTTTAGTTAATGAAAGCTTATCTGGGCTCAACCAGAAGCGTATTATTATTACTTGTGGGGAAATAACATCCACCCCAACAATTCACTTTCTCACATTTTGATTTACGTTGGTTCCTAACTCTGTTAAAAAAGCAGCAGATACATATTTTAAGAAATTGATTACCCAGGAGTGCACAATTTTTTGGCAAATTCTGAGATTATTTGGAAACATGCCTTCTGGTTCCATATTTCCATTGTGCTCATTATACTACAAGTGGGGAGTGAGTGGTACTAATGGTGAGACTCTGGAACTACTTTAGCAAAAAAACATGCCACTGTGCTGTGGAATCTGCCCATACTTTAAATACATAGATCACAGCCAGCATATTTTGGCAAAGTAGTAAAGTCAGGACTAAACATCAAGTCTCATAACGCCATTGCTAAAACTTACCCACAGTCCCATCTCTAGTTGTGAAGGTTGGGTGTTTATATCTGCCCACATCAAAGAACTGCACACCTTGTTGGGGAGTCTTTGTTAAGAATTTATCATTGCACTTGCTACCTTAACAAATCCTGTCTCTAAGCACTAAGATTAGAGGCTTAAGGCATAAGGAGATTGTGAGGCCTACAATTCCATTTCATCCCAATTTAATAATTGTTACTTTCTTTGTAGACTTGACTTGCCAAAGGTAGCAACAGTAATCAGAGATGGCTTACCGCGGGTTACAGCAGAGGGATGGCGACTCAGATACACCATAACACAGTATTGTCACATTTTTGAGTATTCTAGAGACTAGGGACCTAATTTGGAGGCAGTATGGAATCAAACCCTCAAAATAACTCCACCACTCGCTATTCACACCATGTGCATGCTTTGAGTGTACTCTTCCTCGTGACACCCAACTTGCATCAATGTGACACTCAATCACACAACATTTTATACTTTTTGGCCCCTTCGAAAATGCCTGTGCTTCAAACTAATAAAACAAGCAGAGCATGTAATGTTTGTATGCCCCCCATAGCAATCGATTTCCCATGTGCAATTAAAAAATTACCTTAACAGCCACCATTCGGGTAAAAAATGTCCAGAGATTTCTTCAAGTATAGACATTTTGGGGCACATTTATGAGCCCCTGCGTCACTTTTGCATGCAGGGTGGGCGTTCCCACGTAAGTAAGCATCGTAGAAGTGACGCAGTGAAATCTACGAGATTTCACTGCGCCACTTCTAGGGTGCAAATGCGTCAATATCTTACGCCTGCCTCACAGCAGGCGTAAGACTGACGCAGGCAAAGGACACATTGCTGGAGTTGCGTCACTTTTGTGACACACTCCAGCAATGCGTCACTTTTGCGCCTACAGATATGTCAGAAATACTGACGTATCTGTGACTCCTTGCGACATGATGCGTCATACTGTAAATATGACGCATCATTGGAGTCGCAGGGAGGGCGCAGTGAAAAGTGACGCATCACTGTTTTCTCGCAGTGATGCGTCACTTTTCATAAATGAGGCCCTTAGTTGTTGAGTTTATATACAATGCTCTCATGTCCCCCCAAGCTGATGAATTTCCTGCCCCCTTATCAGTACCAGCGAGAGAATCTCCAGTGCACTAAGGTACACAGAGATGTGACAGGTAAAGCTGTAGCATTCCACCTACGTCTGTGGTTCGTGAAGCCAGACATTTTGGAGAACTCATGCAGTAGTACCATACAGGTGAAGGCGATTTTGCATATTAAATGTTTTGCATTTATATCGACCATAGCCTGGCTCAAAGAAATACATTAATTGTGTTTTTTCATGCTTAGATTTGCCATAGCTAATGGAGGCTTGCATTTAAAAAAATGGTAATATCTAGTTGCCATCTCGCTTCATATCACGTGTATTTCTTTATTTTTAGGAGAAACTGATTCCAAATTGACAGATGTGATATGTCCTTGTTTTCGTTGCATATGAAATATTTTATTTTTACGTGATGCTTTTAGAATTTACTAACGGGCTGTTCCAGTGGAGCTGCAGAGAAGAGACTGGTCCAACATATCTCATTATGTTGCAGATAACTGTAAATTTGAAGGAAGCTTAGAGTAGAATCATTGTGTAAAATTTGAGAAAATAATTAGCTCAGTCATTCTGTGTGTGCTTTTACTTGATTGTAGCATTTTATTAGAACTAAGAGCATCAAATGTTAGAATTGTGTGATTTAAGTAATTTGATTTTAGACACAATTTCAGATTTTCTTCCCAGAACCGTTCAGAGACTTTCTCCAGTCTTATTAGAGCAGGGTGCTCTCTTTATGGGAGAACTGATTAGCTAACCTTTCCTTTGACAGGATTTCATATAAATGTGCCTCTTGAAAAGCATTCATGCATTGATTATAGATTGACAACTACTTTGAGGATTTAAATCTGTAACCCTGTTAAACCTTTATGGTTTAAAACGAAACCATTCTCTGTCTTCCTTGTGGAACCGAATCTGCTTCATGTTATTTAAATGTCCTGATTCAATGACTAGCCTCCATTGCAGATTCTGTTCTGTAGAGGGATTTATGGGCCTGAATTTTTGTGAAGAAAGTAGTGGTATGCGGTATGCGTTTTTGATGGTAAGTTGTTGATAGTTGCTGTATTTGCGGTTTTGGGTGATTTATTGTGTTTTGAGTTAAGGTTGAGCTTCTTGGTAATGAGGCGCCATCAGCCACTCTAAGACAGATGCTTATTTAACTTCTATTGTGAGATTGTACTAACAGTGATTGGTGTTCGGTTAACTCTTCGTGCACAGGACTAGACTGCACTAGTCATCGTGAAATTTCATTGGTCGAGAATATATTTTGTGTGCTTGACAGTGCCAGGAGGGTACTATTCCACATTTCTCCTCGACTGTTGGCGGGTTTCGTTTTTCTTTAGTGCTACAAAGAAGAAATATTGTTCACTTTTGATACTTTACTTTTGTGAAGCTGATCGGAGTGAAGTGAGAGCTGCAGTGTGGTGCTGGGCGTTACATCATTAGGTGTAGTTCTGGGATTGGTTGTTTAGGGTGTATGCCATGCTGGGATTTATTGTTACATCATTGGGTGCCACGCTGCTAGAAGTCAATTCCTTGGTGTCGTGCTAGGATTGGATTTTTATGCTGCTGAATATTGAATGGTGATTTATTGGGAACTGCTAGTTATTTCAATTTGGAGTTTACAAATTCATTGTTGCTCATATAAGAAGAAAACATTAAATTCTTTAAGAAAATAAGTTCTATGTTGATAAATGAGGTGGCAGTACTTGTTTGTGGGGGCGAGAAGGCTCCTCCAGATGGTACATCCACACATTAAATGACAGTCAAGGTAAAGTTAAACACTTGTATTTGGATCAAACAATGGAATAAGATCACAGCAAATGAAGGATTCTTGTAATTTCTCTCACATGGTACATTTAGGTGCCAATTCCGATCCGGCAAAATAAATTTGCGTACGACTCGTATCCGTATATTTTCACGTACGAATCGTACAAGTACCGTAAAAACTGCGAAGTACGATTCGTACGTGAAAAATACATACGAATTGCGTCGGGAAAAGGGTACGAGAGGGAGCCGGAAATTTTTACGTCCGAATAGCATCGGGTAATTGTAAAACAGAAGTCCGAGCGCGCAAGTACGATCCGTACCGCCCGTCCGAATACACAACCGCATGTAAAAGACCCCGTACGGAGCGAACGCCGTAGCACACATGTACACGGGTAAACTTGTGGGCGGATACTAGTCGTACAGCCCCCCTCCCCCCGCATATGTCAGCACCGTACCCCCGTATGTCAGCACCGTACCCCCCCGTCCGCACTGTACCCCAGCCCCGTACCTGTACGCATTGTGCCCCCGGCCCGTAGTGCCTGCATGTACCTCAGACCCGTACCTGTACGCACCGTACCCCAGGCCCGTATCCCAGCCCCGTACCTGTACGCACCGCACCCCATGGCCGTACCCCAGCCCCGCACCTGTATGCACCGTACCCCAGGCCCGTATCCCAGCCCCGCATCTGTACACGCCGCACCCCAGGACCGTACCCCAGCCCCGTACCTGTACGCACTGCACCCCATGGCCGTACCCCAGCCCCGTACCTGTACGCACCGTACCCCAGGCCCGTTCCCAGCCCCGTACCTGTACGCACCACACCCCATGGCCGTACCCCAGCCCCGTACCTGTACGCACCGCACCCCAGGCACATACCCCAGCCCCGCACCTGTACGCGCCGCACCACAACACCGTACCCCAGCACACTCACCCAGCATCGCGTATGTACGGACCTCACCTACGCGAAAAAGACTCGTACAGAACCAGGACACTGTAAAACAGCACAAGGAGGGTCAATTAGACTCGCACAACACCACAAAACATGTCTACATGCCAAAATACATCTCAATGACTGACCTGGGACATCCAAACAGAGGCCCAAAATCACAACCACCTCTTCTAACACACCCACCAAAATTTCAAACCCAGCCACACCCACAAATGGACCAATAAAAAGGGCCCACACACACAACCCATGAGCCTTTGCAACAGACCCACTGCTGCCAGACCCCACAGACAAACAACTGCACCTTACTCACACCTTAACTACACCTTAACTTACACACCTTCAGACAACCTCCTTCACAAACACCCCCTCTTCACATTCACACACACACCGTAACATTCACACCCACACACCCACAGCCATCCACACCCACACCCCACACCATGCCCACAGACAAGAATCCAAAGTTCACAAGGTCGGAGCTGGACCTCCTTGTCAACGAAGTCATCAGAGTCGAGCCACAGCTGTTTGGAACATTGGTCAGACAGACCAGCATAGCCCAAAAAACTAGCCTGTGGCAGAGGATCGTCGATAAGGTGAATGCTGTTGCGCCCATCCGAAGGACCAGGCATGAATGCCAAGCCAGGTGGTACGATCTGCGCAGGGCAGTCAAGAGGAAAATGAATGAGGAATACGCCCAGAGTAACATCACTGGAGGTGGGCTGCCCCGCAGACCCATACATTACCATCCCTGGGAGGAGAAGGTGATGGCCATGCTTCCGCCGGTGGGAGTACACGGAGTCAAAGTAGTCGCAGAGCCTGGTGAGTACACAAACAACTCACGCAACATGGGGGGAATGGCATCCACACCACAAATACACCAAAGGCACTCAACTTCCACCAAGCCCTCACCGCACACAACCACACTCAAAAACCACGCTCATGCCACTAACATCTCCATGCCCCATTCACAATTAAAGGAAATGCCATGTCCCAGGCCACACCAACCACAAACCCAAGACTGGATGTCCGGGATGCTGGGAGGGTGGGGCTCACACAACACATTGTGCAACTCAGAAGCAGACACCGATGCCCTCAGCCCATATGGCCTAGGTACGTACCCATGCACCATGCTCAATGCACAGGGACTGGCAAAGTACTGACAAGGTAGCTGACACTTGGCCCTGCTGTACGCAGCACAAGGCTCTCCTGTGACCACTGTACACTCAAACACCAACTCGACAAGCTCAGATATCTAGCACAGGAACTCACACTCACTGACATGCCAGCGTGCACCATGAGGGGACAGACACATCACCTGGGAGACCCAATGACAAATCACACTACACCCAACAGCAGGCCTGGTCACACACCCCCTCTTACACAAGCACACACCCCCGGGGCAGGCAACGGATTTACCCACACTCACAATGGACATGTGACACAACCAGACCAATCCATAGCCAAATAAGCATCCTAGCCAAAATTCAACAGGTCAAACTCTCAGGAGAACATATCAATCTGTCCCCGCAACATACCCATCCCCAAGTGGACATTGAGAGGAATGCTAGGCACATCCAACTACCTGGAGGAACTGTGACAACTTGAGTATGTATGAAACATGGATGTGGCATGAAACAGCATTAACATTGTCTCCCTCTCACACACAGGGCAACATCATGGACCTCCCCCCAACAAGGGGGGGGAACAATCACAGTCACAGGCTCAGCGTGAAGATGATCCCACCGGCAGCGACGACTCTCACCACTCCGTGGATGACCCCGACCAATCTGGCCCCTCTGGTGCCCAAGCCCCTGCAGCACCTGCGTCCGGTACATCTGTGCCAACCCCCACCCCCATTCCTGCCACATCCCAGGAGACACCCAGGAGCCCTGCTCGCACTGAACAACACAGCCAGTCTGACCAGGAGGGACAAGGTTCTCCAGGCACCCAGGAGGAGGCAGACAACCCCGCAAATGCCATCCCTCAGGGGTCCCGTAGACCCGATATGCCCACAACGGCAGGCCAGGCTCGTGTGGGCAGGGGTGGTGGGAGTGGAGGCAGGCGGAGGCGCGAACCTGACCAGCCAGCTGAGGGAACTGGTATGTCACACATACGCCACATCCTGGACACATACCGGCGTGACACCAGGGGCATCAGCCAGGTAGTGTCGAGCCTCACAGAGATGAAGGGGACCCTCGACGAGATGAAGAACCTGCAGGCCGAGCAACGTGCCAGTCAACAACAACACCAAGGACGGATGGAGGCAAGACTGGCTGAGCTCCTGGCGGTGCAAACGGACATGAGCCGTTCACTCCGTCGGATCGCCGACAACATGGGCAACTCTCCCTGTGCCACCAGGCGAAGACCACCACTAGCAACAGGGAGGGAGGAGGAGGAGGATTCGTCCGACGGAGCATCACAGACATCGTCAAGGCCTGCATCTGAGGGTCCCCCCAAGAAGGTGGGTCATCCACGGAAAAGACTGTGAGAGTCAGCGGACCATCCACATCTCCCAGGTCACCTGGCCTGGCACCTGGCCCTCATGCGCAACAGCAGCACCTCATCCAATGACATTCTCTGGCACATGGACTTGCTGGTCACAGTCTGACCAATGATGACCAACACTGTGTTCTGGACTCTGATGACTTCCAAAGCAAAGGATACCTTCTCCCCCTGTGAACTTTGGATTCTATGCACCCAGTAGAGCACCTTAGTTCATCTACCAAAAGACGTACCCCACCATAAATAAAAACTTTATTTTGTCATGAGATGTTGCTGTCATTTTGCATTAGTCCACAACATATGTGTGTGTAAATGTCAAACTATGCCTGAGTGTTGAACTAACTCCACCCATCCATACCCTGGGATCTGAGTCTGGTACAGGACACACATGGGTCACAATGTATCATTCAATGCAGACATGGAGCACAATACTCACCTGTGATGGTCTCAAGCTGCTGAGGGGGGGCTTGCAATACTGTGCGGACAGACCTATTTGTAAGAGTATCATTAAGGCGTAGAGGTCATGCCTCATTCAGAGGTTCCCGGGAAGGGAGTCCCAGGTATGTGTTCCCAGGTGGGAGAACTATGTCCTGCATGCTGGAGTACGGTGGATGTGAAGAATGGTGGCCAGGTTAAGGTTGGATGCACGGAGATGGCACTACGGGGTCTCGGATGACAGTGGTACAAGGTTGGTTTTGGGTTGGGGTTGTGGCCTGCCTCCTGAGTGTGGGTGGGAAGTCTGAAGGTCATCCTGCAGCACACAGTGATCCATTGCAGCTATCTCTGCTGGACGGTGATGTGGCTGGGGCGCGGGATGTTGAAGCTGAGGTGTGCAGATGCACCCTGGATGTGGACAAGTTTCCCGGGAGTTTGGATGTGGCTGCTCCGTAGAGGGCAGTATTTGACACGGATGTTGTCGTGGACCTGGGGGATGGTCCGTCTTTCCTTGGAGTGGATCTATCTGGAGATCATGTGCATAATTTAGAGGGTGTTGCAGTCTGAGGCACAGATGCTGGTGATTACCATGGCAAATGTGAGCAAGCAATCCATGATGCACACCATCTTGTGTGCGTGGACACTGGGTGCTTGTGCAGAGCTCTTGCGGGTGGGACACAAGCAGTTGACCCAGCTGTAAGGGGACAATCCTCAGATGTTGACCTCAGTCCTGTACAAGTCCTGCCTCAGGTGGCTGATGTTCTGCCATTCATCAATGGATCTCATGTAATCTTGAATATTGGAACTGGCAATGTCTGCGTCCTTGGTGAGGGTGAGGAGCACCTGGCTGTCAATGGCATACGAGTTGATGATGAGGTGCCGTGCACATGTGATGGTGGAGAGGGGATCCTGGGCACATTGTAGATTGACATGCTGAGAGATGATACCTGTGCCATGTGCCTGACGACGACACCATACTACATGCAGAAGCCTTGAGTCCCACTCCCATGGCCTTGCTGGGGTACAGAGCCGGTGGGGAGTAGGAGGGACATGACCTGGTTGGTGTGACAGGGCCTGGAAGGTGTGGCAGCGCTGTGTAGGCAGTCGGAGTTTCACACTCATCATGCAAAGGTGTTGTGTGTGCGCTTAGTGTATGCCTGAGAGCATGCGGGAGATTTGTGGATGGACATTGCTTGGAGGGTGTCTGCAACATCACACTGTAGTGTGATGTGGGTCATGCAAGGACCTGAGGGTCGTGCAATGTGCACGTTGCCTGTGCAGACGGTCCAGCCTTTGGCATCACGTGGCCGCAACTGTGGCACAGACAAGCTGATGACAGCCAAAAGAATGGGTTGAGGGAGGAAGGGAGGGAGGAGCATCTTTGATGTGTGTGTGTTGCCAAATCCGGAAACTTCATGTGCCCTTGCTGCAGGGGCAGCAACAGCAGGCGGCATGTCCTGGAAACTATGCCACAAGTTCCACCCAAAGACTAGGATGTCAGAAAGGACTACTGCAACAGGTGTATGTAAAGGAAGGAGTGTTCGGTTTTCCATGGCACACCCAGAGACAAAGGATGCACAATCTCCAAAGATGACTGACACCGGATCATGAAACTGAAGGGTGAGCTGCGCACAGGAAACACACCCTCAGCAGGTGTTGACGGCCCGTTGTGGGGACCAACATGCCAAAACACATACACAGCCATGGACTCCATGCACAATAGAGAATCAAACACATGAAGAACAGCATGCAGGTTGCTAATCTACACATAGACTCATATGCACAATCTTTGACAACTATGCCAGAGATGCTGCATGCACAGTGGCAAGAGACCTGCATTGACAGAGATGAGGTACCTTGGAGGGTGAGGAACACCTTTATTACTCAGCCTCACACCTATGGAAATGCATCAATATGAACAGACACACAGGTCTTTTGGATGAACATGTGGGACCTACACTGGACACCCCCTTCGCACCACAGATGCTGTAAATCCATTGGACTGGCACACAAGTGAAGGGGGTGAGCCAAACATCCCCTGCTGCACACGGCGAGGCTGCAATTCCCCATTGAGCCTCCTATGGGGATGTCCCACACTATGTCCACCCGTAGCATCCCGTATGTTTCATAGGGAAGTTTTACACACATTGATGCCTTCATCACAATCCACAATCCCATTTAAGATGACTGTCACGAAGTGTGACTATCAATTCATGTGAGTCATGCTACATGTCATGTGCCCCATGGTGAGTCGACATGTATGCATAGTGACCAAACCTGCACAGGAGCAGTGCCCACACATTCCAAACAACTACCACACCCAAAATGGATTGCTGCAATCCTTACCCAAAGGAGATATCTCACCATGTCCGTGCATGTAACGCTGATTCAGCACACGTTGCAATACTCATGAGGAATAGCAGGAGCACAATGATGCCACGAGCAGACAGCATGCACAACTACCTGGGGATGACAGACACACAAGAAGTCAGGAAAAATATAGTCATCCGCATGCATGGTCATGTACTCTACATTAATAAGGTTGACACCATGCTAGTTGAAAACTGAGTGTGTCAGTGTGAGAAGTTGGCCTGGTATATGATGTTCACTAGTTAAAGTGACCACCTTGTACCATGCCAAGCAACCCTTATGGTGTGGTTGTAAGTCAACCTTTTCGGACTAGCTGCCCTAGTGGTAGCGTAGGCTAAGCAGTCTTTGAGGCTAAACTCGTGAAACGTGTTAAGCAGGCTGTTTTACCAAATGTAACCCCCTTTTATACCAATGAAAGGACACCACACAGATATATATTCAAAATATATATGTATTTATTTCTCAAAGTAACCCCTAGACTCTTTATGAGCACAGGAGCACAAATCGTTAAACAAGAATACGTTAGAATACACAGAAGTTGCACTTTATATGGATAGGCCCTGGTGGCCACTTGAACCATATACTAAAATAGTAGTATAAGTACCACGAACAGAAAAGGGAAAAGGCCTAGGGCCTCTAGAATCGCTGGGCCTACAAGGAGCTAACTTTAGTTAGTGACCAGGAGGTCCACGGGTTGCGTGTGCAGAGCAAATAGTCACACGCGTGCTCCCATAGGTTTTCAATGGGTGCGTAAAAGTTACAAAGTTACTGCAAAGAGGATCTTCCGGATGGACTATGAACTCAAGATTGGAAACACAGACACTAGAGATGATACTCTACACTTGGGCACCGGAGTGCCAGCTTTACCTCACCCACAGGAAGCGGGTGCATAGGCCTCGAAGTGCGTAGGGTTTCTTCTATATGTTCAATGGAGCCTGAAGACAAAGATGCTGCAGGCGGTCGGTCCGGAAGAGATGCGGTGGATCCAAGAGTGGATCGGAGCTGTAGAGGACCTGTAAGCAGAGGGGACAGTGTTCACAGTCACTAGCCAGTGACCAGCGTGGCACCAGGTGGGTACCAGGCGATGTCGGGTGCAAACAGGAGGAAAGGTGCAGCTTGTCTCTGCAGCCACGTGGTCCCTGAAGGTCGACGGGTGTTGGGCTTCTCAGATCCCAAAGCACAACTTGGAGGGAGCCTCGGTTGTTGCGCTTGCAGCTTGTCGTGGTCTTTTCAAGATGGCTGGCTCCACGTGTCTCGGTGCCTCCACGGGTTCCTTCTTTTCAGGGACTGTGGATCGGGCGGTGAGAGGTCTGGAGGTCCAGGTCTTGTCAGTCTCTGGGCTCGGGCTCCGGCGGGAGGCGGCGGCAAAGCAGACGTTGATTTGCTGGATGGTGCTTGCGTTAGCAAGGTGGTCACTCCCTGACCACAGGGGAGATTGGCTTCAGTCCTCTGTGCGGCAGAGCGTCGAAGTTCCCGTCTTCTTCTTGTAGTTAAGTTGATTCCAGGATGTCTGAAGTCTTAGGACACAGCTCCTACCTTTAAGCGGATTCTAGGGGCCGGACTACCTGCTAGGTCCCTCCCTAAGGGTGGGACCAGGAAGGGGGGTGGTTACACCCCCAATCCTTTGTCCAGCTCGCCCCAGGCCCGGGACTGGTGTGCCCCAGGACCGGATTGAACTGGCATATGCACCGAGGCTCCTTGTGAGCCTCAGGCATGTCTGGTTTCTTTCAAGCCCTACCTGACCAATACACAAAATCCTGTCTGGGGTGGTGCACGCACCTCCCCTGGCAGGAAACCCTTTGTCCACACCTCCCAAGCTGGAAGGACTCCCAGCAGCAGGAGGGCAGACTTGTGTCTGTGGTGGCAGCATCCATTTTGTGGAGCTGAGGCTATGTCTGATTTTACCCGGGTTTCAGGTACTGTACATGTCGTGTCCCTCTAGAAGGGTGGAATGCTAACCCCGTTGCCAGAATTGGCGAGGGGTTAGTATTCCAATTCGTATGACACCTTACTCGACATGTTTTGATAAAGCCAAACCAAAGATAGCATTTAACCGCGAGGTTCATAATGCACTTAAGAGTATATGGTATGACGATATCTGGAAACAGTAGAAGGAAGTTGTTCCGACCACTGCAGACAGGCTCAGCTCATGCCAGAGCACCATCTCACATGGAACCAAGCACTCTGCCTTCAGGATTGTTAAGGCCTGCCATAGGAGTGACTTATAGGTTAACATGTGTCCCATTTAAGGTTAGGTATAGGTATACTACACCTAAGTAAGAGGTGGTTACACCAACTTACCCCAGCTGAGTGATCAGCCAGTTGTGTCAAATTTGTTAGGCCAAGCCTGGGGTGGCATAATACATGCTTCAGCCCCTGGCAGGCCTTAGATACACCAATGCCCTGGGTACCTAGTGTACACTGGTACAGGGGCTCATAGGGTGATCCACTTCCAATTGGTTATGCACCTAGGGTGCATAGTGTAAATTTAGTAGAGAGAACAGCAGGCTGGGGGTCTGATTGGCAGGCCCACAGCCTCAATATGTCAAAAACCAGTGAAGCAAAAAGCAAAAATATGGGGTGACCATAGGATAGCAGACCCTACTCTCCTACACAACCCCCCCCAAACGCAGGGACATTAAACTAGCCTTGACCAGTCTCGTCTTCATGTCCTAAGTGGAAGTACCTGGAGAGACCATCTGCATTCCCATGGTCAGTACCTGGCCGGTGCTCCACTGTAAAGTCCATACCCTGTAGGGAAATGGACCACCTAAGCAGTTTGGGGTTTTCACCCTTCATCTGATTTAGCCACAAGAGTGGCTTATGGTCGGTCTGAATCTTGAAGTGAGTGCCAAACAAGTATGGCCTCAGCTTCTTCAGGGCCCACACCACAGCAAAGGCCTCCCTCTCAATAGCTGACCAATTCTTCTCTCTGGGGGTCAACCTTCTGCAAATAAAAGCAATGGGTTGGTCTTGACCATCTACATTAAGTTGTGACAGCACAGCTCCCACACCCAACTCAGAAGCATCTGTTTGGACAATAAACTCTTTGGAGTAGTCAGGACTTTTCAGGATAGGTGCAGAGCACATGGCCTCCTTCAGGTCATCAAATGCCTTTTGACAGCTTACTGTCCACTGAACCTTTTTGGGCATCTTCTTGGATGTCAGATCATTAAGAGGAGTCACAATGGACCCATAGTTCTTAACAAACTTCCTGTAGTACCCAGTCAAGCCCAAGAAAGCTCGAACTTGAGTCTGGGTGGTTGGAGGGGACCAGTCCTTGATGGATTGTATCTTACTCTCCAGTGGTTGAACTTGGCCTCCACCTACAAGGTGGCCCAAATACACAACCTTACTCTGCCCTATCTGGCACTTAGTAGCCTTGATAGTGAGGCCTGCCCTTTGCAGAGCCTCAAGAGCCTTCTTCAGGTGGATGAGGTGATCCTCCCAGGTGGAGCTAAAGACAGCAATGTCATCAAGATATGCTGCACAAAAGTCATCCAACCCAGTAAGGACTTGATTCACCAACCTTTGGAAGGTGGCAGGTGCATTCTTCAGACCAAAGGGCATCACCACAAATTGGTAATGCCCACCTGGGGTTGAGAATGCTGTTTTGGCCTTAGACTCCTCAGCTAATCTGATTTGCCAATAGCCAGCTGTCAAGTCAAATGTGCTCAAAAACTTAGCAGAAGCTAGTTTGTCTATGAGCTCATCTGCCCTTGGAATAGGATGTGCATCTGTCCTGGTGACAGCATTGAGTCCTCTGTAATCCACACAGAACCTCATCTCTCTCTTGCCATCTTTGGTGTGAGGTTTGGGGACCAGAACCACTGGGCTAGCCCAGGGGCTCTCTGAGGGTTCAATGACACCTAATTCCAGCATTTTGTGTACCTCAGCCTTTATACAGTCCCTGACGTGGTCAGGTTGTCTGTAAAGCTTGTTCTTTACAGGCAGACTGTCACCAGTGTCCACCACATGGGTACACCAGTCAGTTTGGCTAGGTATCAAGGAAAACATGTGTTGAAATGATTGTAGAACTTGTCTACATTCAGTCTGCTGATGATCAGTGAGGTTGCCTCCAAGGGTCACTCCTTCAACTGAGCCATCTTCAGGGTTCTGAGACAATAGGTCTGGGAGAGGGTCACTCTCTTCCTCCTGTCCCTCATCTGTAGCCATGAGCAAGCCCATATCTGCCCTGTCAACATATGCTTTTAACCTGTTAACATGGAGTACCCTGTGGGGACTCCTGGGAGTTCCTAGGTCCACCAAGTAGGTAACCTCTCCCTTCTTTTCCAGGATTGTATGGGGTCCAGACCATTTGTCTTGGAGTGCTGCTGGGGCCACTGGCTCCAACACCCATACCTTCTGTCCTGGCTGAAACTCAACCAAGACAGCCTTTTGGTCATGCCAAGCTTTCTGTAAGGCCTGGCTTGCCTCAAGGTTTTTGGATGCCTTCTCCATATACTCAGCCATCCTGGAGCGGAGACCAAGTACATAGTCCACTATGTCTTGTTTAGGCTTTTTGAGAGGTAACTCCCATCCTTCCTTCACTAAACACAGTGGGCCTCTTACAGGGTGCCCAAACAACAATTCAAAGGGGCTGTAGCCAACCCCCTTTTGTGGGACCTCTCTGTAAGCAAACAGAAGGCAGGGTAGAAGGATGTCCCATCTTCGCCTGAGCTTTTCAGGTAATCCTTTAATCATACCCTTTAGGGTCTTGTTGAATCTCTCAACAAGCCCATTGCATTGTGGGTGATAAGGGGTGGTGAACTTGTAGTTGACACCACATTCCTTCCACATAGCTGTCAAGTATCCTGACATGAAGTTGGTACCTCTGTCAGAAACCACCTCCTTAGGAAACCCCACTCTGGAGAATACTCCCAGCAGGGCCCTGGCCACAACAGGTGCTGTAGTGGTCCTAAGGGGAATTGCCTCTGGATACCTGGTGGCATGATCCACTACCACCAGTATAAATCTGTGCCCAGATGCAGTGGGAGGATCCATGGGACCCACTATATCTATTCCCACTCTTTCAAAGGGGACCCCCACCACAGGTAGTGGTATTAGGGGGGCCTTTGTTGTGCCACCTGATTTGCCACTGGCTTGGCAGGTCACACAGGAGCGACAAAACTCCTTTGTATCTTCATTCATGTGAGGCCAGTGAAAGTGAGGGACAAGCCTGTCCCAAGTCTTGTTCTGGCCTAAGTGTCCTGCTAAAGGAATATCATGGGCCAAGGTAAGAAGGAAGCCCCTAAATTGCAGAGGTATAACCAACCTCCTGGTTGCACCAAGCTTGGGGTCTCTAGCCTCTGAATAAAGGAGCCCATCATCCCAATACACTTTATGGGTACCTTGAGCATTCCCAGCAGCCTCAGCAGCAGCCAGCTGTCTGAGGGGTTCAAGAGAGGGACAGGATAACTGAGCATGCCTCAAGTCAGCCCTGGAAGGTCCCCCTGTCCCCAGAAACTCAACCTGATCAGGTTCAAGCTCTTCAGGGACAGTTCCTTCAGGGGTCTCTAGATCAGCTTCCTGGGAAGGTTGATCATCACTCTGAGGCAGGGGGGAAGGCACAGCCTTGACCCTCCTGTTCTTCTTCTTGGTAGGTGCTTGGTCCATTGTTCCAGGATCCAAGACCTGTGGTTCAGTAAGGCACTTTTTGGCCTGTGACCTGGTCACAGCAAGGACATGTGGTGATATACCTAACATCTCTGCATGTGTCCTGTACTCCACTTCAGACCATAGAGAACTCTCTAGGTCATTGCCCAACAAACATTCTACTGGGAGGTCTGCACTAACCACAACCCTTTTGAGGCCAGTTACCCCTCCCCATGAGAAGTTAACAACTGCCACACTATGTGAAGTAGTGGCATTGCTGGCATTGGTCACCAGGTAATTCTCACCTGGTATGTACTGTCCAGGATCCACAAAGCCTGGCGTCACCATAGTGACACTGGCACATGTGTCCCTGTAGGCTTGAGCCACTTTTGCATTAATTAAAGGAGTCTGTCTGTACTTGCCCAGGTTACAGGGGCTCACAGTCAGGGACAAATCTATGTCCCCATCACAGATCAGGACTGCCTGTGTCAGGGTTCTCTCTAAGTCAGAATCTCCTTCAGTTCCCATAGTGATTCCCACTACACCCTTTGTCTGGGGACCAACACGGCTAACAGTAGTACTGGGAGCAGGTGCCTTAGGGGCAACAGTGTTGGGGGCTCCACCCTTTTTACAATCACTAGTCCAGTGAGTTGTATTCTTGCAAGAGTTGCACCAGGGTTTCTTTTGACCTTCTTTCTTCTTCCCTTTAGGCTGGGACCCACCATCTTTAGTACTAGTTTGGGGCCCTGTTGAAGACTTCTGGTCTTTAGATTTCTGATTTCCACCCTTTTGGTCTGTTTTCTTCTGATCACCCCCTTGGCCCTGGTTCTGGTTCTTTTGCTTAACCCTGGTTCTGACCCATTTGTCTGCCTTCTTTCCCAATTCTTGGGGAGAGGTCAGATCTGAGTCAACCAAGTGTTGATGCAGTTGCTGGTTTTGACAGTTATTTAAAATCTGTTCTCTCATCATCAAATTGTACAATCCTGTATAATCAGATACCTTACTTCCCAGCAACCAACCCTCCAAAGCCTTAGTGGCACATTCAATGTATTCAGACCAGTCCCGAGTCTGTGTCTTCTGGGTGTCTCTGAACATTAACCTGTACTGTTCAGTGGTTAAGCCTAACCCATCAACTAGGACACTCTTCAGGACTCTGTAATTTCTGACATCCTCCTCTCTAACAGTGAGGAGTCTATCTCTGCCTCTACCTTCAAAGGAGAGCCATAAGATTGCTGCCCACTGGTCTTCAGGAACCTGCTGCACTTTGCAGGCTCTCTCAAGAGCAGTCATCCATTTGTGGATGTCATCCCCACTTTTGTAGGGGGGCACAACCTTGGACAGGTTTCTATTATCAAAGACCCTATCTTTGTCCTTAGGGACAATGCTGCCACCAATGGGTATAGACCCACTCTCTTTATGTTGCCTTGCCTTGCTCAGTTTCTCTTCCATTAGGGCTACTTCTAGCTCCTGCTTCCTGACCCTCAGCTGGGCTTCTTGCATTCTGGCCTCATGCTCCCTCCTCTGAGGGGTGGTCATCCTTCTCCTGGAGTGACCTTGAGAGCCTCTAGAGGCATGAGAAGCATTAGATTCACCTGAGTGATTCCTTTGCCTCCCAGACCCCTGGTTAAGTCCACTGGGGAGATCCAATGGGATGATCCCATTGTCAGTCCCCAGTAGCCTTAAGTTAGCTGGGCCACGTATAACACTTGGCACTGGGCTAGTTCTCCCTTCATCCCCACTAGCATCTGTATCCCCATCACTTTCCTCCTCTGTTGTATGATTCTCATCTAAGGGATGACTATTGGAAAGGGGTACTTCAGTAGCATCTTCAGAAGGGGGGCCTCCTGTTCCTGACCCTAAGGGGCCTAACTGGGAGGCTTTCCTGAGAGCTTTCTGATCTTCATCAGCCTGTAAAAGCTCTCTGAGTTCAGCAGAAGTAGGATTCTTGGGCTGTTTAAGGCCCCTGATATTTGCCAACTGCCTGAGCTCATTTTGGTTTAGGGTAGCAAAGATGGATGGTGCCCTCTGGGGGTCACTCTCAACAGAGATGGGTACATTGGACCCCTCTGCCCCAGCCATTGCTCTTAAGTGTGGGTGGATGTGTTGCAATCTACCTACACTTGGGTTTACCTACTAAACCTATCTAGTAGTTGTAGTCAGGGTGTGCTACTCCCTTTGCTCTACAACAACTAAGTTCAGTAGAACTTAAGTATATCTAATCTTGTTTTATATGTACCTACAGGTACCTATGTGATCTTTCAATTGGTAACCAAGAGATTACAATGGTAAAACACAGCAAGCTCAAATCCAACCGCTGCTCACCAATGTGAGAAGTTGGCCTGGTATATGATGTTCACTAGTTAAAGTGACCACCTTGTACCATGCCAAGCAACCCTTATGGTGTGGTTGTAAGTCAACCTTTTCGGACTAGCTGCCCTAGTGGTAGCGTAGGCTAAGCAGTCTTTGAGGCTAAACTCGTGAAACGTGTTAAGCAGGCTGTTTTACCAAATGTAACCCCCTTTTATACCAATGAAAGGACACCACACAGATATATATTCAAAATATATATGTATTTATTTCTCAAAGTAACCCCTAGACTGTTTATGAGCACAGGAGCACAAATCGTTAAACAAGAATACGTTAGAATACACAGAAGTTGCACTTTATATGGATAGGCCCTGGTGGCCACTCGAACCATATATTAAAATAGTGGTATAAGTACCACGAACAGAAAAGGGAAAAGGCCTAGGGCCTCTAGAATCGCTGGGCCTACAAGGAGCTAACTTTATTTAGTGACCAGGAGGTCCACGGGTTGCGTGTGCAGAGCAAATAGTCACACGCGGGCTCCCATAGGTTTTCAATGGGTGCGTAAAAGTTACAAAGTTACTGCAAAGAGGATCTTCCGGATGGACTATGAACTCAAGATTGGAAACACAGACACTAGAGATGATACTCTACACTTGGGCACTGGAGTGCCAGCTTTACCTCACCCACAGGAAGCGGGTGCATAGGCCTCGAAGTGCGTCGGGTTTCTTCTATATGTTCAATGGAGCCTGAAGACAAAGATGCTGCAGGCGGTCGGTCCGGAAGAGATGCGGTGGATCCAAAAGTGGATCGGAGCTGTAGAAGACCTGTAAGCAGAGGGGACAGTGTTCACAGTCACTAGCCAGTGACCAGCGTGGCACCAGGTGGGTACCAGGCGATGTCGGGTGCAAACAGGAGGAAAGGTGCAGCTTGTCTCTGCAGCCATGTGGTCCCTGAAGGTCGACGACGTCCAGGAGTCGGTTCACGAGCTGTCCCATGCAGGCTCTCACTGTCGGCGGTGTCGGCGACTTGATCGAAGCAAACAAGCCTTGGCAAAAGCAATTGTTGTGGAAAACGAAATAAGCTGATGGTTCTGACCAGCAAGGTCAGAGGGACTGCTCCTTTGGAGAGGAGCAAGGGCCAGTCTGGAGCAACCAGACCAGTGGTGTAGTTCTTGAAGTTCGTCGCCAAGATGGCCACTAGCCAGCGGGCCAGCAACCGGTTAGCGCGTTGAGTGGCGAAATGCAGAAGGGCCCCACGCAGATCGTGGAGATGCTGGAGGGCTCACCTTTGGTGCAGATGCTGCTCGGGTGTTGGGCTTCTCAGATCCCAAAGCACAACTTGGAGGGAGCCTCGGTTGTTGCGCTTGCAGCTTGTCGTGGTCTTTTCAAGATGGCTGGCTCCACGTGTCTCGGTGCCTCCACGGGTTCCTTCTTTTCAGGGACTGTGGATCGGGCGGTGAGAGGTCTGGAGGTCCAGGTCTTGTCAGTCTCTGGGCTCGGGCTCCGGCGGGAGGCGGCAGCAAAGCAGACGTTGATTTGCTGGATGGTGCTTGCGTTAGCAAGGTGGTCACTCCCTGACCACAGGGGAGATTGGCTTCAGTCCTCTGTGCGGCAGAGCGTCGAAGTTCCCGTCTTCTTCTTGTAGTTAAGTTGATTCCAGGATGTCTGAAGTCTTAGGACACAGCTCCTACCTTTAAGCGGATTCTAGGGGCCGGACTACCTGCTAGGTCCCTCCCTAAGGGTGGGACCAGGAAGGGGGGTGGTCACACCCCCAATCCTTTGTCCAGCTCGCCCCAGGCCCGGGACTGGTGTGCCCCAGGACCGGATTGAACTGGCATATGCACCGAGGTTCCTTGTGAGCCTCAGGCATGTCTGGTTTATTTCACGCCCTACCTGACCAATACACAAAATCCTGTCTGGGGCACCTCCCCTGGCAGGAAACCCTTTGTCCACACCTCCCAAGCTGGAAGGACTCCCAGCAGCAGGAGGGCAGACTTGTGTCTGTGGTGGCAGCATCCATTTTGTGGAGCTGAGGCTATGTCTGATTTTACCCGGGTTTCAGGTACTGTACATGTCGTGTCCCTCTAGAAGGGTGGAATGCTAACCCCGTCGCCAGAATTGGCGAGGGGTTAGTATTCCAATTCGTATGACACCTTACTCGACATGTTTTGATAAAGCCAAACCAAAGATAGCATTTAACCGCGAGGTTCATAATGCACTTAAGAGTATATGGTATGACGATATCTGGAAACAGTAGAAGGAAGTTGTTCCGACCACTGCAGACAGGCTCAGCTCATGCCAGAGCACCATCTCACATGGAACCAAGCACTCTGCCTTCAGGATTGTTAAGGCCTGCCATAGGAGTGACTTATAGGTTAACATGTGTCCCATTTAAGGTTAGGTATACTACACCTAAGTAAGAGGTGGTTACACCAACTTACCCCAGCTGAGTGATCAGCCAGTTGTGTCAAATTTGTTAGGCCAAGCCTGGGGTGGCATAATACATGCTTCAGCCCCTGGCAGGCCTTAGATACACCAATGCCCTGGGTACCTAGTGTACACTGGTACAGGGGCTCATAGGGTGATCCACTTCCAATTGGTTATGCACCTAGGGTGCATAGTGTAAATTTAGTAGAGAGAACAGCAGGCTGGGGGTCTGATTGGCAGGCCCACAGCCTCAATATGTCAAAAACCAGTGAAGCAAAAAGCAAAAATTTGGGGTGACCATAGGATAGCAGACCCTACTCTCCTACAGTCAGCTAAAATGTGTGGAATGACATCATCACTCGAGTGACACATCAGAACACACCTCGAAGTCACTTAGCATACAGTCAGCTGGACACACACATTGAAACACATGCCACACAAGGCTCCAGGCCAGGACACGTACGTGTACGACCAGTGTGTACACCTAGGTGTACACACTGGTCGTACACGTACGTGTACACAATGGTCGCATCCCTATAGTAGTGTTGGTGTAGGTGTACGCCATAGTGATACGGCCCGTACACGCGCGTGTACAGGCCGTATCACTATGGCGTACACCTGCGCCAACACTACTATAGGGATACGACCCGTACAGGCACGTGTACGGGCCGTATCACTATGGCGTACACCTACGCCAACACTACTATAGGGATACGACCCGTACACGCGCGTGTACGGGCCGTATCACTATGGCGTACACCTACGCCAACACTACTATAGGGATAAGACCCGTACACGCGCGTGTACGGGCCGTATCACTATAGTAGTGGTGCCCTAGGGGTACGTGTGCAACACACCGTACCTGTGTGGGGATTTTAAAATTACAATGGGGACACATAAGGGACAAGTATTAGGGCCTCAATGCATGCTGGTTGTCATGGATACCGAGTTCCAAGATCAAAATTTTACATCATGTGGGCTGGAAAAAGCAGTTGGCCACATTATACATTGTTGCAAGGTGGTTGTTGAAAGATGCTAATGCTGTCACTGGTGTATGTTTAAAGGGATTGGAGGAAACGTAGGATGCAAATGAGTCTGACCAATCACTCTGTACTCCTGTAAATGAAATAGGCCAGCAAGGCAGATATAAGTCAGCCAGAACCCATGAGAGGGCACTTGCCTGCACAACAAGTCATTGGACACCACTGCTGCTGTCATTGCTTCCTATGTCAACATGTCCAGGTCTGTGGAGAGGGCCCAGCCATTCACCCAGGAGGAGAATGAGGCGTTGCTGGACATCATCCTCCCACAGTACCACAGCCTGTGTGGGAGACCAGGGGAGCAGGTGAGTGCTGACTCCACTAGCTTTGACTGTGCCACTTTTTTGTGAATGTCACTTCTGGCATTGTGTCCAGGTGTGACAGACATGCAATGTTGTTTAGAGTGGGTCCCGGGGGTGGGAATAGCTTATGTCTCCCATGCAGAGCATGATGTAGTTCATGTCTGCACTCCTCACTTGCATTGTGCTTACTGTGACAATCACTGCATGGTGCATGGCACATTCAACCTGGCTAATCCTTTTGGGCATTTTTGTTCTATTGTCCTGATGTGATTCTGTGGTCCCCCCGGTGTGACAGGTGACTGTACTCACAGATGTGTGTGAGTTGAGTAGAGCTGTGGTGAAAGTGTCCAAATGATGTGTACGCCCCCTGGACATTGATGTGTGTGAATGTTCCTTGTCATGTGGGTGAGTGTCCATGTGGAGTGTTGCACCTCAGCTGCAGGGAGGAGGCATATGCTCTATCCATCTGATGTGAGAAGGAAGCCGTGCTGTGTGTCTGACTTGCTGGGCTAGCCCCACGCCTGTGACACCCCCCAGGAAAGTGGCACATGTGCAAAGTGAGGTTTGTATCCGCTGTTGCCAATGGCAGGTGAAAGATCTGTGCCTGTGTGTGCATGTGTACTCTGCTGAGGTTGCGTCAGTGGCCTGGGGCATGTGACTGATTGGAGGTGCTGTCCATCAGCCTTGTGCTGCTTGTGATGCGCAGTGTGTGCCATGATCAGGGAGTGTGTCGAAACCCTCATGCCACCTGTGTACTTTCAATGCCATGTAGTGCATTGGCGCTTACACAGAGGCGAATGTCCCTATGACAAAGGTGCTATTAGTTGGCAGCATACTATGCCCTATTCAACAAATCAATGATGTTAAAAGGTGTGTCTCTGTGACATGGAGCAGGTGTAGTGATGTAGTCTCACTTTGTAATCCTCACAGGTAACCGCCTTCGAGAAGGGTAGAATTTGGAAGAGGGACGTCAGGGCCGTGAATACGGTGGAGGTTCGCAGTCGGCACCTGCCCCAAGTGAGGAAACGCTGGCAGGACATCTGGTGCTGGACCAGGAGGATCGCCCGGGTCCTGTTGGGGAACTCACCACCACGCGCCCACGGCGGGTGCTGGCGCCTGACCCACCAAATGAAGCGTGTCCTGGAGGTGGTCTTCCCTGAGATGGATAGGCGGTTACAGGAGAAACAGCAGCAGGAAGGGGGTAGGTACATGTGTGTTTGTTGTGTGTCACCAGCTTTTGGAAGTGCTCATTCGCCTGGATACAGTGCCAGTGTTTATATGTGCAGTACATATCCAGTTCCGCCAAGTCAACCGGTGATGTTCAATCTCCCTTTCCCTCCTTGAGATGTGTTCCCTGGTCTGTGTGTAATCACTATTGCACATGGTCATCTAGGCTGCAAGTTATTCAAGGTGCACACTGCTTTCAGTATCATGGGTGGGGGTGGTCTGTGACATGTGTTGGTACCTTGCCTGTGCCCTGTCCTGTTCACTCATTTGGGGGTCCATAATTGTTGGCACTGTCCTGAGTCTCAACATAGGATTGTGAGGTTTCAAATAAACAGACTTGCAGCATGCATGACCGATGTAGTGGCCTCAGACATTATGTGCATGAGTGGGAGATATGCATAGTGCCGGGACGGTTGCTCCTGTTACAGTCAGATCATTCCCGGACCATGGAGCAGTGCGCCCACTCCAGTCCCCTGAGACACCTTTTCCTAGGAATCATGTGTGGCATCAAACACTTTGCCCATTCACTGTGTGTTCAGCATAGGTTGGCCTCTGTGACATTGTTCCATTGGCTCATTTGTATTTACGTGAAGTGTGCTACATGTCTCCACTGTCCATGCTGACCCCATTAGGCTTGTGCATCCTCACACTGGGCAGTGCCTGTGTGTCTATGTACAACTATCTGTTGATGGTTGTTTGTCACAAGTATGTGTGGTCAGCCTCACAAGGTGATGTTGAGTACATATAGGAGTTCTTGATGCACATTTTGTTAATCCCAGATTAAGAGGTATAAGTACTTGCTCTGTCTCAATCACATTGTCTCAGGTAGGGGGGGTTTGTGCAGGCAAGGCCTACATGTCCAAACGTTATGTGTCCTTGCCAGGTCTGACCTGTGTGTGATAATTGTCTGGACAGACACTCTATGTGCAGTGACCCAGGCATGTTCTGCAGGGGTAATGTATGTGCTTTGCAGCATGTGTCAAAAGTTAAAAGACATGTTTCCTGCTCATCTATTTTTGGCACCGGTGTGTGCTCCAGATGCTACGTAGTTTGGTATGTGTGTGCTGACATCTGTGTGGACATTCTTGGTTCCCATGAGGGTGTCTCCTCGGTGCAGGTGCTCCTTATTCCGACACAATTGCAGGGCCATTAGCTAATGTATTGTCCTGTGTCTGGACATGTGTGCCACTCCACATGACAGGTAGTGGGTCAGATGTGTTGCCAACTGTGTCATCATGGTACGGATGGCCATGTGACAGGTGGCATGATTCAAGTTGTTAGTCAAGATGTCTTGTACCTGGGCACTGACTACACTTGTCAATAGTCCCAATAGTTTATATGCGTGACATTTTGTTGTGAAGGACAATAATGTGCCTGCATGACAGATGTCTCCCAAGGAAGTGCACAAGAAAGCACCTTTACACTTTTAGGGGACACGCTGGCACTTTTAAAACAAAGGTACAGTTCTGTCAGGAAATTGATTAGAGATTATCCATATACATGTTACCACAGTGTGGTTGCATTTGGGTTAGTCCTCGGTTATTGCTGATACCAACTTACGGGTGTCAAGTCATCCAGACCACCGTGGTGCCATGTATATGTACTTCCTGAGACCACATTGCTACTTAACAGTGGCTTATTTGCATTAGGCTGGCAGCTCATACAATGACTGTGTAAAAGTAGCTTTGTGTGCACCTCCTTGTGTGACTTCTCTTATCCAGGCACATGTGTGTTCTGTTCCAAAAGTGGCACATTCACACATTCCAAACATGTCGACTGTGTAAAGTGTTGTGATTCCCAAGGGATCACAATGTATTTCATTAGGATTTACAAAGTACTCACAGGTCTCTGAGTGTGGGGACACCTTCAGCATTGGCGTCTGTTATTTGGCCTTGGGTGCACCAATACTGTTTCTTTCACATTGAACAAGAGGTGGCATGCCTTCATAGTCTGGCTGTGCTCCACTGTTCACAGACACTAGCTTCTCTGTATAATTGGATATCGAGTTATTTGCAGTTGTGTCCTGATGTTCATTTTATCAGGTGGCATGGTGGGTGTACCAACTGGGGAGTGCATGGCTTACATATGTGTGAAGTATTCTAGATGTTACTCATGATGCATTTCCTGATATGCACTGTGACCTATTTTGTTTGGACTCATGTGTCAGATGTACACAGGTGACTGATTATTTCATGTCTCTTCACCTTGCACACAGCATCATCGGGGGACACCGAGGGAGAGACCTGCACGGACCAGGAGGAGGGATCGAGCACCGGTGCCACCACTGCTGGGGAGTTGGCGGAATCAAGTGGCATGGAGGGCGAGGGGAGTCAGGCAGAGGACCTGTCTAGTACCAACACTGACTACGACGCTGACGGGTCCGAGGCTGAGCTCCCTGAGGGGGCGGAGGCTGCTCCAACAGCAGGCAGCAGCACTACAACTGTCACCGCCCCCTCCATTCCCATCACCGCCCTCCCACTTGCTCGTGTCCCTTCTGTCCGTGTAGGGCAACAACGTGTCTCCTTCGTGCCAGGCACCGCACCCCCTGCCCCTGTCTCCCCTACTGCCCTCATTGCCGAGTCTGTGGACATTCAGCGGCAGTTGCAGGTTGGGCAGACATCGATCCTGACTGTCCTCCATGGCCACACCAGGCTGCTGACACAGATGGTGTCGTACATGGAGGGCATGTCATTAGCGATGTCTGACCAACGGATGTTGCTGAGGTCCATGGACTCGTCACTGACGGCAGCAGTGAGTCTCCTGCAGCGCTTCATCCCCCCCACCCCTGCACCATCCACACTTCCCACTCCCATGCTTGTCCCAAGCACACCCAGACATTCCCAGCCACGCACCCCACCAGACACAGGCAGCACACCAACAGGGAAGGGCAAGCGCACACCTCCTGTCACCCACACTCAGGGGGAAGAAGGCACACCCACTGGGTCTAGGGCACACAGGCAGACACGCAGCCACAGTCCAAGTCCGCACGCCTCACTCCCCAGTCCCTCCAATGTCACTCCCCTCGGCTTCCCTGCCCCACAGTCTGAGAAGGAGACCTACTTGGTGGTGCTGGGCCTCAGCCCCACTGGTTCACCATCATGCAAACGGGCAAGGCACTCCACGGGTAGGGGAGTTGAGTCCTCCCCCTGTCCACCACCTCCCTCAGTAGCGCTGCAACCCATCCCTCCGACCCCCCCCTCCTTGGGGCCTGTGGTTCCTTTGGGTGCAGGGGAGACGCTCGACAAGCTTGCAGCCGTGTGCAGCGCCATGCTAACCGCCACCTTTGGTGCTGACCCATGCCCTGTGGTGGAGTCGTCCGTCCCTGCACCCACTACACCTAAATTTCCCCCTCCTGTCCTTGCGGTGCCTGGTCCTTCCCCACATGATGCCCCCCCCAGTCGCTGAACCAGAGGTTTAGTATGTGCAGGCAAGCTCGGGGAGACACGTGGACATGTGTCCCCCCCCCCCAGGAATTCGCATCTGGCCTCGCCTATGGGCTTTGTAAATATTTTCCTTTTATACCTTTTAATTTAATGCTGAATAAAGCTTTTTGTTTTTCATTTGACCAGGATTGGTTTTCAGGTATTGATGTTGGTGCTGATGCTCCATGAGTTGGGGTGGTGATCATGTGTTAGGTGTCTGGGAAATGTTGCAGTGTGCTGCTCATGGGGTGGACCCTGGTATCTGCGTGCCATCACAAGGTATCAGAAAATTATATTTGGTCGTGTATGCTCTTTGTAGTTGGAGACATTGTCCCAAGGAGTGTTCCTTCCACTGTGGCACCTGACATCTTCCCTGCAGGGAGTTGCACAATTGTTGCCCTGAACCTGTGTCTACATTTCCTTTGTGGGTGATGGATCCCTTCAACTATGGCCATGCCTGCTCATCAATGTCTCCGGCTGCATCGTCTGTGCCATCCTTGGTAGTCACTGTACTTGTGTATGGAGTATGTTGCCATGCCTTCATGTAGCAATTGTCCCTTTGTCGCACTATGCATGTGTGTACTCCCAGCCTGGCACACATATGGTACTTGTTCAGCAGGGTATTTGTTCACCTGACTCACAATTGTGGGCACTGTATCTGTGGGAAGTCCTCCCTATTCCTTCCATGGGAGACAACAACTTGGTGGCTGTCCCAGCACCTGTACATTCCTATCAGTCCTGGAATGTGCGTGACAGTGTGTGTTCCCTTTGGCTCTCTTAGTTTAGTAGGCTTTAACATGACTATACAGTCTAGTGACATGATCTCAGTGTGTGTATTGTGCTGCATCCGCCAGGGGTGGGTATGCATGTGTAATTTGTCCTCACACCCACATGTGGTGTTTCATGCAGTGGGGGGAAGACATCCATCCTCATGGGAATGGGACACTGCTGCTAGTGATGTGTTGTTATGGCACTCTCAACGTTGTCGCACATTGGGGATGTGTTCATACACCCATGGAGTTGTGGTCATCTGAGGATGATGTACACACCCCCATTTCTCTGTCCACTGCTGGTAGTGATATGCAGCCACTCCTCATATGTCTGGACACTGCTGGGAGTCCTCTGCACCCACCCCTCATAAGTCTGGGCACTGCTGGGAGTGAAATGCACCCACCCCTCATATGTCTGGACACTGCTGGTAGTCCTCTGCACCCACCCCTCATGTGTCTGGGCCCTGCTGGGAGTGATATGCACCCACCCCTCATATGTCTGGACACTGCTGGTAGTCCTCTGCACCCACCCCTCATATGTCTGGGCATTGCTGGGAGTGATATGCACCCACCCCTCATATGTCTGGACACTGCTGGTAGTCCTCTGCACCCACCCCTCATATGTCTGGGCACTGCTGGGAGTGATATGCACCCACCCCTCTTATGTCTGGGCACTGCTGGGAGTGATATGCACCCACCCCTCATATGTCTGGACACTGCTGGTAGTCCTCTGCACCCACCGCTCATATGTCTGGGCACTGCTGGGAGTGATATGCACCCACCCCTCATATGTCTGGACACTGCTGGTAGTCCTCTGCACCCACCCCTCATATGTCTGGGCACTGCTGGGAGTGATATGCACCCACCCCTCATATGTCTAGACATTGCTGGGAGTGATATGCACCCACCCCTCATATGTCTGGGCACTGCTGGGAGTGATATGCACCCACCCCTCATATGTCTGGGCACTGCTGGTAGTCCTCTGCACCCACCTCTCATATGTCTGGGCACTGCTGGGAGGGATATGCACCCACCCCTCATATGTCTGGACACTGCTGGGAGTGATATGCACCCACCCCTCATATGCCTGGGCACTGCTGGGAGCGATATGCACCCACCCCTCATATGTCTGGGCACTGCTGGGAGTGATATGCACCCACCCCTCATATGTCTGGGCACTGCTGGGAGTGATATGCACCCACCCCTCATATGTCTTGGCACTGCTGGTAGTCCTCTGCACCCACCACTCATATGTCTGGGCACTGCTGGGAGTGATATGCACCCACCCCTCATATGTCTGGGCACTGCTGGGAGTCCTCTGCAGCCACCCCTCATATGTCTGGGCACTGCTGAGAGTGATATGCACCCACCCCTCATATGTCTCGACACTGCTGGAAGTCCTCTGCAGCCACCCACCCACCCACCCTCCCACCCCCTTGGTGCAGTACACTGCTGTCCTGGCCATACACCCCCCCCCAAATTTACTGCTAATATGCTGCACCAGGCCGTAGTCCGACATTTGTGGCGTGTGTACGCCGTGTATCCATAATGTACTGGTGCCGTAGGGGTACGGGTGAGATGGACCGTACCCCTGCATTCATCGGGTGTGTACGGTCAGTACCACGGTGCCCCTACATCACCACGACAATGGTGGTATGGACCGTACCCACGCTCTGAGGGCATGGGTACGGGCCGTACCATGCGTACCCCTACCTCACCACTCCAATGGTGGTACGGACCGTACACACGCTCTGGGGGGCGTGGGTATGGTCCGTACCACCATTGTTGTGGTGAGGAAGGGGTACGCGTGGTACGGCCCGTACCCATGCCTTCAGAGCGTGGGTACGGTCCGTACCACCATTGTCGTGGTGAGGTAGGGGTACGCGTGGTACGGCCCATACCCATGCCCTCAGAGCGTGGGTACGGTCTTTACCACCATTATAGTGGTGAGGTAGGGGTATGCGTGGTACGGACCGTACCCACGCTCTGAGGGCATGGGTACGGGCCATACCATGCGTACCCCTACCTCACCACTCCAATGGTGGTACGGACCGTACACACGCTCTGGGGGGCGTGGGTATGGTCCGTACCACCATTGTTGTGGTGAGGAAGGGGTACGCGTGGTACGGCCCGTACCCATGCCTTCAGAGCGTGGGTACGGTCCGTACCACCATTGTCGTGGTGAGGTAGGGGTACGCGTGGTACGGCCCATACCCATGCCCTCAGAGCGTGGGTACGGTCTTTACCACCATTATCGTGGTGAGGTTGGGGTATGCGTGGTACGGACCGTACCCACGCTCTGAGGGCATGGGTACGGGCCGTACCACGCGTACCCCTACCTCACCACGACAATGGTGGTACGGACCGTACCCACGCTCTGGGGGGTGTGGGTATGGTCCGTGCCACACGTACCCCTACGTCACCACTCCAGTGGTGGTACGGACCGTACCCACAGCACCCAGAGTGTGGGTATGGTCCGTACCACCATTGTCGTGGTGACGTGTATGCGTCCACGTCCACTTCCGTTGTGGCGGTATGTGGGATTGGTGGACACGCCCCCCGAAGTGACCAGACCATAGAGGTAATTTATGTGCAGGATATATGTGTTTTACATTGGGTGGGGGTTATGTTTCCTGACCCTCACCCCCCCCCCCCTTTGCCCCTGGGTGTTGTTCTGACCTTCTGCGGCATCTGCGTCGGTTTCTGTGCACCAGGTCGTAGGCTAGGAGAGCCGGGATGACACGTAGGATAGGGTCCATGGCTGTCCGTCGCGTACCGGTGCTCCTTCTTCGCGTCGTCCTCAATTTCCCGGGAGTTTTTGGCTGCCGTAAAAAATGAGCGGTGCGGAGTGACGTGGGCACGGATCGTACTTGCTGGTCCGTAAAACGCTGCCTGACTCCGTCCGGACGTCACGTACGCGATGTCCCGGATCGGAATTGTGGGTATTTTTTAGCCGGTCTGTGTTTTGTACGACTCGTACGTAAATGGTATTTCTGTACGAATCGTACTTGCGGGTTTGTAAGGTCGTTTTCCCGGGTACGAGTCAGACGGAGAATACGCTCCGTACGACCATTCGTACCCGGGTTTTACAGGATCGGAATCGGCACCTTAATGTCAGAATATTTGAGCAAGTATAGTCAGTATGTTACCCATTTGAAAACGAATGTTCAGCAGAAAGAGGTTAATTGGCTCAAGATAACCAGAACTACCCAAGAGTCCAAAGAGTCTTTCCATGCTTATTATTAGAGGTTGATACAAGTTTCCGGATAGCACAGTGGTGTTGCAAAACCAGAAAGGGAAAATCTTAGTGGATTTCTCTCACAGTTCATTCTTGGTTTATGTCAAGAAATTAGCTCTTATAATCAGAAAAATGTGATCTGTTGGCAATCAAAGTCTCTTGATAACATTTTGAGGTGTGCAAACTATTGTAGTGACAATTTCACAGCAAAGTAAAAAAAAATTAAGAAGTTCATGTTCACATAGACTAAAGTGGCATAGAGAGGTTTGTCAGAATAGTCCGTATCTGGCACATCTTTAGTATAACTGGTCTTGGTGTTTGTGCGGGAGTGAAAGTAATTGGCTACCAAGGTGGTGATCAGACGTCACAGGCAGGAAATGTTGGTCTGCAAGGCAGAGGTCAAGGAACAGTGGTTGATCAAAATACATAAATGTACATAGGCATGCTGAAAAGACTAGTACTTGTCACATTTATTGTAAGCTGAACCCAAATCAACTGCAGAATGATGGTCAGATGTTAATCATGAATGCAATGCCCATTCTGAATTTGCAAGTTCAAAGGGAATACAATGCCAATATGTTCCAAACCCCAATGATACAGTTAAAACATGGCTATCAGCAGATAGAATTCAAATCCTATTAAAGTTCAGCAGAATGCTTTCAAGAGCACTGAAAATCTCGAACAGTTCTCGATTTTCGACAGACTCATCAGACTGGGCCCTGATCAATCACAATGACGATGATTGAGTCGGGGGAGGTTTGCACACTTGGAGCAGTTCTAGAGGTAGATAGGTATGGGCCATAAACAGATGGAGAGGTAAATGGCCATCTCATATCTTTCTTGATCAATACTGGAGCTTATTAAACCCTATTTTGGTAAATAGAGATATTAACCCCTATTTTGTTAAATAGATATATTAAACCCTATTTTGTTAAATAGTGATCTATTTTACATCAGACAATGTGGAACTCCAGACGATTGATGGGGATGTAGACTTTAAATTAAAATCATGTGAAACAGCAGTTGGTCTATTCCCAGCCCTAACAAGAAAAACACACCTCTGGACTTAGGAGATTCAGTGAAAGAGGAAGCCTAGGAATTACAGGCAAATACATTGGTCTGATCAAGAATGTTGAACCAGTTTGAATTACAATAGAGCCTAATGCAAAGTATTCCTGAACACCTCAATACAACCTCACACCTGAGGTGCTGATTGGAATTAAGCCTGTGACTGATCCATGCTAGAGCAAATCATCCTAAAATAAATGTTAGGAAGTCCCTGCAGCACACCCGTGATGCATCTGCAGAAACCAAATAAAAAATGGAGGAGAGTTCAGACTTAAGAAAGGCAAATAAAATTGTTGTCCTGTGGTACAGAATCCTGCTCTGATACAATTCCAAATCCCCTGTGATGCTGAATGGTCTCTGTTATTGCTTTGAACCAAGCATTAATTTCCGGTCCTCTCCATGAGGATAGCCAATACCTTTTTGTGTTCCGATTTATAGGGAAAACTCTGGCATGTGTTGAGTCCCACTGGGGAATGCAATGCATAGAGAGTATACACATAGTTTCTCAATATTTAATCAGATGCTGAAGAGAAAATTGGAGCCCTTACAGTTGACATACAACTTGACTCTGGTCCAATATATTGAGAGCCTGTTGGTGGCGTCAATAACATAAGATGCTTTCAAGCAAGACACTGTGCTGTACTCAATCATTTGGCAGAGAACAGACACAAGGTGTCCCCTACATAAATATGTTATGGACTACATGCTTATTCTAATAGTTCCACACTCAGTTGAAATATTGTTGACCCACACTCAGTTGAAAAATTGTTGACCCATTCTTGAACACAGCAGATGATAAACAGCAATCTCACTAAATATGAACAAGTGATTTTGACCAGATAGAGTATTTATTTAAAATGCTGTAATATTCTAAACCTTGCTACATTTTTGCCACTTTCAGATGCAAATGATGGCAAGGATGATAGGGTTGACCCTAATTGACTAGATGTTATAGAATTGTTTGCAACTTGTTATTTCTTAAGGGGAATTCCGAAAGAAGCCTGTAGTTAAGTGCCTTTTTTGTATGGTCACTCCCCTTCCACACCTTTTACCCCAATGCTGATGGTTATAACTCTGAAAGGAAATTAGAGCCTGCTGCCCAGGCCCCAGTGCCAGTGCTCTGTCCCTAAAACTGACATGTGTAAAATGGTAACCCCAATTGGCAAATGACTTTAATATCCTTCTAACCTCCTATTCTGTGGTACCAATGGTACCTAGGGCATTGGTGTTAAGGGGGTCACCCAGGGCCTGCAAGCAGTGTTTGTGCAAGCTTATATGTCTCTGCAGTAGCCTTTACCAATAAAGGACCCAATAAGTGATATACAGGCAATAGTATATCATCGGCTGGCTCCTGGGCAAACGTGAGGTAGGCAGCTCCACAAAACTATGTGCCTCCTCACCCCTGACATAAATCTTGTGTGAAAGACAATGTGGCATGCACCCAGATGGCTACCTTAGAGGTTGCCCACATGGCAGCCCTCACCTTTCGGGTGCTCTGGCTGACAACCTATGCTTGCTGCTACTAAGAAAATAATCTAACCCCTGCTAGAAGGTGTGAACTCTCCCAGGACGGGAAGGTGGTCACACCTCCCTCCCTTTGTGGGGGCGAGAAGGCTCCTCCAGATGGTACATCCACACATTAAATGACAGTCAAGGTAGAGTTAAGCACTTGTATTTGGATCAAACAATGGAATAATATCAGAGCAAATTAAGGATTCTTGCAATTTCTCTCACATGGTACATTTAATGTCAGAATAATTGAGCAAGTATAGTCAGTTTGTTACCCATTTGAAAACGAATGTTCAGCAGAAAGAGGTTAATTGGCTCAAGATAACCAGAACTACCCAAGAGTCCAAAGAGTCTTTCCATGCTTATTATGAGAGGTTGATCAAGTTTCCGGATAGGACAGTGGTGTTGAAAAACCAGAAAGGGAAGAAGGTGTGAACTCTCCCAGGAGCCAGAAACAATGACCTGGACAGGAAGGTGGTCACACCTCCCTCCCTGACAGGCTGGCTAGTGAAGTGGCACGTCAGGGCAAGGTTCAAAGGCTGCACCACCTGTGATATGCAACAAAGGAGGAAACAGCCCTCCTCCAGTCCCCAGGCACAGTTGCGCCCAGACAGATGGGAAAATTAGGTATTCAAGAGGTGTACACCCAGGAGGCTAGCCACACCTCTAGGGTGGGCTATCTGCTCTGTACAACTAAGGAAGACTTCTACCATATATAAAAGTGGTAGAATATAGTGGGCTCTGGGTAGAAAAGGTGACCTACAATCCCGGATGTGGTCACCTCAGGGGAGAATTTAGCCACTGGGGCTAGTAGCCAATTGGCCACTTGTTCCCACAGCCCTAACAACTTGACACCAAAAACTCAGTTCTGATCTGACTTGCAACAAGGACAAAAGAAGAGACCTGTGTCTGCGACAACAGGAACTGCCCAAACCAAAGGTGTCATTCTTTGCACCTGTGACAACCTTCCTGGAACTGCATGAACGCAGCGTGTCCTGAACCAAAGTTCAGCTCCCCCAAACAGAGGTAGCCCTTTGAGAGCCAAAGGCATCACCAGACTCACCAAGACTAGTGGCACTAGTCCTCTGCAACCTCAGGTAAAAACAGCAGATCCGAAGAATCGTTGACCATCGGGCCCTCAAAGAGATCGCCCAGTGGTACATGGTCCAGTTCATTGTGATAAATGTAGTGCTGACCTCCACAAAGTTTCAGGAGGCTATTATGTTCCCCAGGACCTCCGGATGTCAAAATAACGTTCTGCTGTGCTTACCGCTGCCAAGGCTTGTTGGTTGTCAGTCCAGCAACCACCCCCTTTACTCAACGCTGTACTTCGAGGGAACCCTGCAATGCCTTCATCGAAAATCAGCAGTGGCTTTGTTGTTGACTTTTTGCACCTTGTTTCCCACTGGCACCATGTAAGTTTTAAAACAAGCTCTCCTGCTGCACCGCTTCAGCACCAAGGACAGCCAGGACAACTCTGCACCTGTGCTTCCCTAGGCAGGTAAAATTGAACTGACTGCCATGGCTTGGTCCTGGTACCTGCATCACCTTTATCCTCCTTGGGTTCCATGCAACTCAGCCTGCAAGTGCAATGCAAACGTTCTGCAGTACTCAATTGCTGTGATTTATGTTTTCTTCTAAAATCCATAACTCTGGTTATATGTATCTTATCATGTTCATTTTGGTGCCCAAATTAATATAAAAATCTCCTTTACTTTTATAAAGTGGTGTTGGGTTTCTTTTGAGTCACGTCAATTACTTATCGTCCATGTTGGTATTCTGCAATGCTTAACACATGTTCCTCTAGTAAAGCCTGACTGCTTTTTGTCACTCTACCAGGACTGAGCTAAGGATTTCTTATTGTGAATTCAAGGACCTTCTTTGGGGTTGTGAGTGTATTGCATGGTGATGTTTAACTAGCATCACCACATAATACTCCACCTTCCTACAAAGCCTATGCTGTGTGCACCTTAGAATGTGTTGAGGAAGCCTCCTATTTGTTCAGTGTAAGTTCCACACAGGTGGCTGAGCTGATCTCTCATACTAGAGCACGCTGTGTCTCTAGCAGTTTGAGTGTCACCATCTATACTGATAGTATGGTTTTGGCATGGTCCATGATTGCAGACAGTTGTGGGTACCAAAGTGGTTTATTTATTTCCTTTAGTTCCTCCATACGTAATGGAAATTATGTCATGGACTTGCTTGAAGGATTGCGTCTGCGATTGCCTAGAGATGTAGCCATTGTAAAATGTGCAGCACATAAGGGCGGATGGGATTTTGTTACTGCACGAAACAGCAATGCAAATGAAATGGTAAGGAACTGTGCTCTTGAGTCCTGTAAATTCAATCAGAGAGAAACGCGTGAATCTGAAAATGATGCTGATCCAGATATGTTGTTAAGCACTCCGGATACTCGGGAAGATTTGAAGGCATTATAAGATGAAGCCTCAGAAACTGAAAAAGGAAAGTGGGTCAGGTCAGGATATCTAAATAATCAGGATGAGGTCTGGGTTTTGACAGATAAAAGACTTGTTTTGCTAGTTGCTATGTGGTCCCCTATGACAATATATATCCATGGTCCCACCCATATAGGAAGAGATGTAGGTACAATCCCCATTTCTGTGTCATCACAGAGAGCTTGTGTCATGAGTGTGTTACTTGCCAGCAGTTAAGTGTGGGTAGGAGGAGAGATATGACCATGAGTTATATGGGAAGCTCAGGTGGTCTGTTTAACAGGCTGAAGTTGGATTTTTATGGAAATGTTCATCTGCTATGCACTGCGCTCTATTATGGTGGTAGTCTGCTTGTTTTTTGTATTTAGTTGAGTCCTACCCAACCAGGAGGTGTGACGGCCTCACATGAGCCAAATTACTACAGAGGGAATTAATTCCTCGTTTCGGCCTGTAGGTTACTCTGGAGTCAGATCGCGTAAACCTCTTCTGGGAAAATCACTTAATCTCCCCATACCTAACAAAAAAAAAAATGAATGTGTCTGTCTGTAACGTAACTGGTGCTCATGTAAAGAGCTCTGATACGTTTGGGTGTAGTTCGCGCTATATAAAACTACACAAAAATGAAATTGTGTATTTGTTTGAAGAATGTTTGTTTCTGTACACATTTGTGACTCAGTAAAATCTAATAAATACCTTCAAATAAACTGTACAAATGCTTCAAAATATATCAGCAGTTGGGAAAGAACAAATAAAGCAATTTTCAACGCATTATAAGTTTGAGCATGTTATCAGTAGATACATGAATCTCTGTGCAATGTAGTGGCCATTTAACCTGCTGTAGATCAGGCTGCACAACTCAGATCTGTGAACTCCTGACATAATCACTACATCAAATAAAAGGCTGGAATTTCTTTCCCCAAAGTTTACACCCCAACACAGACTACAGCCTGAGCAGTGGCGTAGCTAGCCCAATGGGCTCCCGTGGCAGTCTCTGCGATTGCTGCCCCACAGCAGGGAAGAGTGTGGGTGGAGGGGTTTTGGGGGGGGGGGGGGGACTGGCAATGATTATCTCTGTTTGCAGCCGCTTCTGTGGTAAACACGCATTGAGGAGAATAGGGTGTTGCTGATGCGGCCCCTAGATGGCAGGTGATAGCAGGGGGAGGCCACCGCCCCCAAGACTCATGCCACCCAGGGCGGACCACCCTCCCCAGCTACGCCACTGAACTTGAGGCTACACAAGTCATACCATCTTTTACAGGGCACCTTGGCCATTGTCCTGACAAATGGTTTGTGTTTATTTCTTGATTTGCATTTGGAAGGAGTGGAAGTGTATGCTTTCGGCAGTTTTGTTAAGCCAACATGAAGGAAACAAACTACGGCAGCAGTGCTGTGGTTTTTAGGGAGAAGGCTACTTAATGCTTGTCATTTACAATGATGGCTTTTAGCAAATGCATATTTATTTTAAGAACAGTTACACAAGACACCTGGCTTTGTGCAAAAAGAAACCAAACACATGCCTCATTTCACACTACTAGTGTTACTGCTGATGCATTGCTACTGCATGAGTACATGTTCAAATGTATGTCACATCATGATCACACACGTGCAAATATCTACCATGGCTAAACACATACAGAACAGGATGCGCCTTGGACCGCGTCAGACTCCAGCTTAACTAAGCACCGCGGCTGAAATCTGGAGGTCCACAAAAAAAAAAGGCCAAAAAAACCGACATGGGCTTTGCAAATGGGCTGATAAATCTGCCAAATTAAAAGAGTGCGGCTGAAAGCCAGCATGGCAAAAGGCAGGGCATTTATGACATTTGTTATAGGTTCAGCTGATTAAACCCCCTATTCAATATGCTATCCTCATTTACTTGTTCCTGCTTTTCTGTCGTATTTGCCCTTTTATGAGGATTAAGTTGTGTTTGTACTGGTCTTAAATGTAATATGACCGCATTATGATTTGTCTTTATACACTTATCCTTCTTCACTGCTTCCTATTCTCTGTACAATCATTAAACACGAGCAGCCATGGGATTTAAAATTGACGTCGCAAATCGCAAGTCATTTTGACGTATTGCTGACCCTTCGCTGACGCAGCGGTGTGTCAGCCTAGTTATAGATGAGGCCATTGGAGCCACACTGACCCAGCAATCCACCCACTGGAGGTCAGGTAAGAGTCTTCTGCAACATCACAGAATTTGTTGTCTGATTACCATGTGAGGAATCTCGATTCCATGCAGAGAAAATAAATGATGACTCTAATGTTCCCGATGCTAACGCCCTGGTCATCACGGTCATTGCTTTTATTTTACCGAATGAGTAAAACACAAAAGGATGCAGAGCGAGGCCAAGAAAACATGGCACCCACTCGGTATACAATTCTGCCTATAACGAATCTGCTGCATCAGCAGATGCACTATAGACAGTGAGATCCCTGCCAAGCAGGTGGGCATCTCAAAATATGGTATTTGGCCCTCAGCCAGGGGGCCGAGGCCAAGTCCTCCGCATAACCGGCAGGTAGGTGATCTGTCAAGCTGCTTACTAGGGTCTAAATGAGTCCAGATGTCTGGTAGTGTTACTCTGTACTTTCAAACGTCAATGCATAAGTCATGGTTGCATAGACCATATTTTTGATAAGTGTATTATTTTTCAAACAATAACAGAAGATGGAATTTTGTAATCAGGAAAATCAAATGTGCCTACAAATCATAAACCAGCTGTAGAGGAGGAGATGTGGCCAGAGCTGCCGAATTTGGAAGTGGAGAGCACAGTCCGAGTCCCAGGGGTGTGGGGCAGACATCCTGTGATCAACATCTTGTAATCACCTAAGCTAACTCTGCCAGAAACAAAGTGAATCCGACCTTGTGTAATACAACCTTGTGCTCATGTAAAGCGCTGCAATGCCCTACGGTCAAGTTCGCTATATAAACATTGCAAACCAATGTAAACCGTCCTACCGCACTTGAATCCAACCTAATGCATTTGAAATCCTCTGAAAATTATGATGAATTTCTGGAGGCGAAGTGCAAATGCAATTGACACACAATTCGACTGTGCTCCGCCTACCTGGGATAATTACTTTTGAAATAAGTTTCCAAGATTCCAGAAAATACATTTCAAATTGATTTTTTTTATAGGTTGCCAATTTTCTGTTTCTGCACTTCAGAATAAAATCACTTCTGACAAGGTTAGGTAAAGTAGTGCACGTCCAAACCATACTGCGATGTAATATCTCCAGTGGGGCGGTGTAAATGCTTGTTGTACATTTGTAGTCGATGAGATCACAAACTTGAATAAAGCACCCTAAATATACCTACACGCTCAGAGATGGGTTAGAGCTGCCAGAGTTTGATGCCGAATAATGCTGAACAACCATCAAGAAACATATGGTTCAGTCACCAGATTTCTTCATTTGAAAGCGCTGAAATTGGTATATTGTTGCTTGCTGTATACATTCCTAAATTTGGTTATTTATCCACGTATTTTAACCATCGTACTTTTCAGGTCAAGAACAATTTCATAAAAACGTACACAGTTGCTAAATTATTCACTTTAATGTGACAAGCCTCTTCTTCACTTTGTTAATATATGCGCCAGGCAGGCATGGTAGCTAGATATCCATTTTGGGCAAACATGCATGGCACCTCTGCCACTTTCTCCAGCTTCCTCAGGTAATTACAGAATTAAGAAGATAATCCTAATGTGTAGGGTGACAGGATTCTTGTTCCCCTCCTGGGGCCTGATTATGAGTTTGGCGGTGGGGACTGGGACTGCCCCACCATAGCACTGCCAAACCCATGTAAGCACCGCCTACCACATTATGACTTTTTAGTCACTGGCGGACAGTTTTTTGGCATTCCCACAGTGGTGCCTATCAAATAGGCACTGAATTGGGAATGTCAAAGGCAGTACCTGCATGGCATGGACTGGTTCAGTCCATGCTGTGCAGGTACTGGGGTGCATGCACACAGCATGCCCCCTCGGCCCTGAGGCAACAGGGGGCCCTATAAGGCCCCCTTTGTTTCCGCTCTGCCATGGTTTTCATCGAGGAGGAACCGCCATGAAGACCGTGGCAGAGAGTAAACTCGTAGTATACTTGGCTGGACCGCAGCCTTAAGACCGCTGAGCAACTACCAGGGATCACTGATCCCAGGCGGTGTAATGGTGGTCTGACCACCCTAGTTGTAATAGGGCAGTCAGAAGTCACCACCACTGTGCCACTATGAGTCTGGCGTTCCCTGGACTGCCAGTCTCATATTTAGGCCCTAGTTTCAGCCTACATTTATTCTCCATTCACAGGAGGCCAAAGGGGATGATCGAGGCTGCTGTGACCTCGAAGTTGTTGGGCCCATTTGCCTCTTGATTGCAAATCCTTTATCGGTACTTGGCTCTAGGGCCCTGAAGAAACCCCAGGACTCTCTCCCTTTACTTCTATGCAAGCATGGTAGTAACAAGGGCTTTCCTTTTATCGGGTGGTGCTTTAACCACCCAAAGAAGATAATCCTAATATGTAGGGTGACAGGATTCTTGATCCCCTCCTGGGGCCCTGGAAATCCACTAAGGGCCTGATTATGAGTTTGGCGGTGCGGGAGTGGGACTGCCCCACCATAGCACTGCCAAACCCATGTAAGCACCGCCTACCACATAATGACTTTTTAGTTACTGGCGGGCAGTTTTTTGGCATTCCCAGATTGGTTAATTGGGAATGTCAAAGGCAGTACCTGCATGGCATGGACTGGTTCAGTCCATGCTGTGCAGGTACTGGGGTGCATGCACACAGCATGCCCCCTCGGCCCTGAGGCAACAGGGGGCCCTACAAGGCCCCCTTTGTTTCCTCTCTACCATGGTTTTCATCGAGGAGGAACCGCCATGAAAACCGTGGCAGAGAGGAAACTCGTAGTATACTTGGCTGGACCGCAGCCTTAAGACCGCTGAGCCACTACCAGGGATCACTGATCCCTGGCGGTGCAATGGTGGTCTGACCACCCTAGTTGTAATAGGGCAGTCAGAAGTCACCACCACTGTGCCACTGTGAGTCTGGCGTTCCCTGGACTGCCAGTCTCATATTTAGGCCCTAGTTTCAGCCTACATTTATTCTCCATTCACAGGAGGCCAAAGGGATGATCGAGGCTGCTGTGACCTCAAAGTTGTTGGGCCCATTTGCCTCTTGATTGCTGTCCCTCCTTCCTATTATGATGTGATGAATCAGTCTGCAAGTACTGCTACCAGACTATGATTCTTGGCAATCAACAAGCATTCATCGGTATCCCATCTTCTGTTTCATAGTACATTCGCCATTGCCCCTACTTAGTAAGTGTTAGCTGGTTGATGGACGCTAGGGGCCGTATTATGAAATGTGCTCCATGGGCGCAATGGGCATGCACACCCACTTTGAGAGCCCAGGGGCACTTTGGTATCACAGAAAGGGCAACAGACGCTTGTGCGGTTCTTTCTATAATACATATAGCCCTGGTGCACATATAGCGCCAGTGATTTCACCACAGGTTGTTCTCTCATTTGCATGGGGCGTTGTCCCATTCGAATGCGGGTATCCCCTTCCCTCTGCACCCTCCACCTAAAAGGTGGTGCACTGTTAGTGCACCCCATGATAGCAGCCCTCTGAAAGGGGGAAAGAGATTTCTATGGACCCCCAGACATCCTCTTGCAGACAGGAGCAATCACTCACTGCACCCACCTGCAAGGGGATCTCTAATCCCCCTTAAAAGTGCAGTGAAACAAGGAGTGGTTGCTTCAAAGCCGCTCTGTATTTCACTTGAATGTGCTGCCCCCGGGGCAGCATGAGTTCGCAGCTGCCTTGGGGGCAGTGCATTCAATATAATACGCTGCACTTCCCTTGTTAGTGCGGTGCTAACAAGGAAAAGTTGCCACATTGCATAATACGGCCCGAGCTGTCTTGCTTCATCATACATCAAATAGTGACCTTAGAAAGACTATCCCATAGTATAACAAAGGGATGTGTTCTAATTTTTCACTACCTGGTGCAAAACTAATTTGTATGTGTGTGTGTGTGTGTGTGTACGTGTGTGTATGTATGTGCCTCCATGTCGAATGTCCTGTTCCTAGTAGGATCCCCTGGAAACATTTAAGTTTTTTCCTCGCGCTTTTCACTGCTACTGAAGGAGTTACAAGTCTTTTGACCTCAGGTCTTGTCTGCCTCTTTGTAAATTGACCTGGTCTTCCACCCAGCATAGCCAAACTGTTAACATACATCTTTTATGGTAAAGATAAGATTTGCTAGCATGTGCATACGGGTACCTGTTTATTTCAACTGCACACTAGAAAAACGTTCCCTGTCCATTTGTGCAGAAGACCTCATAAAAATCTGCCACACCTTTAAAATGTTAACTCCTTTCCATATGTGGCACTACCTATTGCACTGGGATAGACAGCATGCATTGCACTCTGAAACTAAGCATTAGTGTTTCAAGTAACTTCAAAAAGCAAGTACAATTTAAAAATGTATTCTGTGGGAGCACTTGGATATACTATTATACCAAAGGATGGTGTCACGAATATACAATATGATGGGCCATCTGACAAATGAGCAGACTTTAGCATTTCCCCCTAATACGATATCACTCTTTAATATGTCCCGTTCTTTGATGTTGAAGAAGTAGTATAGTAGATGATTTACCCTAGTTCCTATCTTCCGTTGTATGTTAGTTTGATGATTGTGTTTTTTCTCGTTTGGTTTTGCCTCCCCACGGTGCTGTGTTAATTACTGAGTTGAGCTTTGTCTGGGAAGTCAGCAGTAAAATGAATGCTTTCATTATTTTTGCTGAGTCAATATATCCCCAACTTGACCAACGGTATTGTTGGACATATGAAGAATACCAAAATGTTTATGATAGCTTAGTCTGAGATATGAATTTTATAGTTTTATAGGTGGTCATTGAGTGATCACTTGATCTACCTTTTCTTGCTTATTCCTAATACCTTTTATGCTTCCTTAATAAAATAATAAATACCGTATTTTTAAAATCTCATAATTTATGTTTACCTTGATTTTCGAAATTATAAGCCCTATAATGTTGCTTGCAACATCTTTCACCTCCCATGCAACTATTTTCTTTGAGTTTAGTTTTTGTTAGTTTAGCTGCTGACCGTATGTAGTTAGAATCAATCCCTATTTTGTAATTGGCTGTAGCAGGCAGGTTTCCAAAACTGATGGTTAAAAATTATACAGTTCCGTATAACTGGGGCAAAATATTGAATCCTGTTAGTTCCTAATATTTCATTCAGCAGATGAATGGTGTATGATATCATTTATCATTCAGGAATGATTTTGGTGAAAATTCCAATGAGTAGGAATTCAGATGAAAGATGAATAGACAATCGTGGCCAATTTCTCAAAGTATTATTTTGCTTTTTCACAACCATTCTTAGGAGTACAATATTTCACTTCAAAGACATATACAACTCAAGTCATGATAACCATGCAACAATTTTCAAATCTTTAAGGAAAAGTACAGTAAAAGATTTTACTGGCACCATTTCGCCACTTTTCTCATTCTTAACAATGTAAAACCATATTAAGTAATGTGTACAACAAGGTTTTATATGCAAAAGAAATATACAGGAATGGAGGAGTGTAGGAGTAAGTAAGTAATTTATTTAGCTTAGTTACTTAAAACCATTGCTGTACAAAATAAATTAAAAGCAGAAAGTAGTAAAAATACAATTCTAATAAAATCAGAATAAAGGAGGAGTGTGGGAGTCAAACCACATACTTTAAGAGAAACATGGGGGCATATTAGCAACGCTTTGCGATAACTATCGCAAAGCGTGCTTAGTGCTCCTTTTCCTAACGCCCGCTATTGAGGTTTTTATCGCAGAGATATCGCGTTATTTAGCAATGCGAATCTCCAAGGCGATAAAAATACCTTCAATAGCGGGTAAATCGCCGTTGTGCAGGGAACATCGCTGGTTTTCCAGTGATGTTCCCTGCAAAACAGCGATAACCTTGCTGATACGACCCTGTGGTCATTTCAGCAGAATCCACCCCCTATGTTAGGGGTGGCTAAGTGAGGATTTTAGCAGACGTTTTTTTTTGGAGAAAACAGCAGTTTTCTCCAAAAACTAACGTCTGCTAAAATGCTAGGGCATTCTTGCTGATAGCGTGAAGCCGCGTTATGGATGTCCTGGCATGTAGTGAATGTCAGGAACGCCCACTTTGCATCTCATTAGAGATGCAAAGGTAGGCATAGTGAAAAAGGGTGCTAACATGCGAATATGCATGTTAGCACCCTCTTGCTGATAGGGTGATGGTTTTATCTCCCCTCTTCTGACTTTTAAAGCCAAAAAAGCAGCGATAAAACCCTTGCTGATATGCCCCATGGTCTTTTCCACTTGGAATGTACTTGTGAATTCAGAGTGGCTTTTAAGGGTAAGCAAAATGTCCACTATAGAACTGGCTAAAGGGGATAACTAGCAGAGAGCCTGACTCCATAGCCCCTGCTGTACAAAAAAGGCTTTTCCAAGGGAGCCCTAAATCCTACTTTGGGATAGAATCTGGGAAGTTTTCTGAGGCAGTCCCTGCCAATTCCAAAATCTCCTGGGGTGAGGAAAGACACAAATACACTCCACTCCAGACTCCAGCGGTGGTAGACATTAAGGGGCATATTTACAAGCCCCATGCACTGCTTTACTTTTAATATATGAATAAGTGATGCATGGGTGGTGCAATGGGCTTGTAAATAAGCCCCTAGGAGCCTCCCTTTGGGATACTTAGAGCCTGGTTATAAGTTTTGCGGATGGAATATTCCATCATTTATGTGACAGATATCCTGTTCACCATCTTACAAGTTCCATTGGATACGGCCGCAGACACTGCAGGTAAGGATGGTGGGGCCAGCTGGGGGGGATTTCGGGAGACGACCATAAGGGAAAATTTAATTATCCTTGTGGTCATTACCCGAAATCTCCCCCAACCGGTCCCACCGCCCCACCACCCTTACCTACAGCAGACGCGGCTGATTGGATATAATGGATTTGAAATTTGGTGGACGGGATGTCCGTCATGTTTGTGATAGAATAACCCTGTCTGCCAAACTCGTGATCAGGCCCTGAGAGCTAGTTCCATTTGGGACTGAAACTACTGCAAAGGGAATCCCTGCGTGTCCTGAGAACATATTCATGCAAGTGAGGGAACACACATTTCTTGAGAAATGTGGGGAAGACAATTCATTAGGAATTAAGCTATACATTAATGTGCAGCTATTGCTGAAATGCTAAGTTTCAGCACAAGTTATGTAACAAAGCAATGTGGACACATGCTGCACCTTTTATATCACTTCCCTTAAGGTTTTCAAATCTCCTTTTAAATTCAAAGGATACTGATCACCTAGAAGTAATCAAGGTCCCTACCCCCTCTTCCATCCCCGTCACACACTTCACTGCTCCACACACCTGAATATTACATAGAAACCTGCACAATACCCTCATTTAAACCACTTTGATAAAATTTGCAATTTTGTTTTAAAACACATAGGGGCATATTTACCAAGAAGTTGTGTCGCTCTTTTGCTGTGGAGGGCATTGCAACTACTAAGTAAGATTTATCAAGCCATTTAAGGCCACCTTGTGTGGCCTTGCATGGCTTGATAAATCTAGAGTAATGCAACGCATCTCAAATCGCTACATTGTGATACTCTGCCCCAGGGAGGCATTTCATGGGTGGAGCGTGGATGTTCTCACTGATTCACTCATGGATTTTGGATCATTTCCCAATTTACTATCATTGGACGACCCGGGAATACATCCAAAAGCTACACCTCCCCCAGGTGAGGCATAACAAGGAGAAATATGTTTAATTCTCCTCACTACTTCCTTTTTCTGTGTGCACCATTATGCAGCACACATATTGTTGACAATGCCTCAGAGGATTGTTTTTGTTTATGAAGGTGTCCCTTCCTGCACAAAACAAATCCTGCTTACAACACAGGTACCCTTGCACCATGCTGCAAGGGTGCCAGCATTGACACTAGGCAGCACATGGAAAAGACAGGACTGGGCCATATAATGTGAAATATAGCGCATGCATGCCCTTTCCCTATAACGCAGGTGCAGCACAGGAAGGTAGCTTAGTGAGCTGTATGATTTTTGATAAAAGTGTCCCATAACGTACAATTGTATATCTATTGTTAAAGGGAAATTGTGGTTCCTTTTGCTCAAAACACTTTAAAGCATGCTTAAAACTCTTAAGTCTCCTTAAAACACAGTTAAAGTGCAGTTATGATAATGACGTTAAACAAAAAACATGAATGTGTCCAGTTATGGTTTATTACCCAAACCATTACGCATGCTTCTGCATCGAAAACCTTAACGCACCCACCAAAATCACTCCTTAAAACCTCATACATGTTGTGAACTATGACATCAAAAATTACATCAGTGGCATCACTGGTGACCTTACATATCATCATTTTCAATTAATCTTTATTTAGTTAAGGTATAACCTTTAAAGATGAATAAAAAGTTTAAAAATCAACATGCAAATAAATGTAGAGATCAAACAAAAAAACTATTGACAATTCACAAAACCCCGTAAACATATAATTGGAAACAGAAAAAAAACATTTCATATATATATATATAACAAACGCATTCCATCCTAGGAATAGAGTACTTCTAAGCTTCAGACAGTGCTTGATGTCCTGGACCACTGCCAGGCAAGTGTATACAGAAGGTAAATGTAATAAACATGGGATCGTGTGTCTACACTGCCTCAAGTTTGCAGGTCTAAAACTCGAATAAAATAATGCTTACTAAAAAACAGTTTAAAATTAACAAGACAGTTTAAAATGCACCGTGGATGAGCCAAACAAGAGTCACAGGGATACCCCAATTTAAGAATGGTTCTGTATCAGGTAATGTACATCATATCCAGTAGGTAGTTCTCCATCATAGATTTTGAGAGTTCAGTATGTTCTCTCAACCTATGACAGATATAAATAAAATGTGCCTTTCTCTTTCCTTGCAAGAAAAGAGATGTTATCAGGAGTATAGCACAATTCTGTCAAATCCAACACAGCAAACATCTTTTTAAGATAGGCTGGCCATGGAATCCTGTCAACTCCATCTAATTTAAAACAGTCAGACAACACCTGCCGATTAAAACTCGTTTCCTTCTTTGCCAAAGTTGAAATCTACAGCATAAGGAGACAGAATGTTATATAATCAGAGATAAACAGAGACCTAGCTCAGCAGCATGACAGAGGTATGTTGAAGTACTTGTAGGGACTAGCAGCAACCTCCTGAAAAAAGCATTTTCAACCTGAATTCTCAGAATGTTCTTAAAACCCAACAGCACCACCCGATATGTTGCAATTGGGAAGCACTTAGACTTGCACAGTGATTGCCAGTCGATATTGAAGTAGGAGCGTCCTTGAAAGATCTGATATTCTTCATTTTAGCATTTTTAGTCAAGCTAAGAAAACGTTCCTCAATAGCTTGGAGGTGGGCAATAACAGAATCAAACAACTTTGAGAACATGCCCTCTAGCTTTGCCAACCTGGCACAAATGGCCTGGGAATCACAACCAGCCCTCATTTTACTACTGATTTTAAATGCAGGGGCAGCAGTTCCAGAACTGGCTTTTTCCATATCTTTACCTCGTATTAAATGAGCTATAGCTTTTTCATTTTAACTGGCTCTAAGCTGCGGAGTCAGAAATTGCTTTATATGGGCGCTCTTCGACCACCCCAAGACAGTTAGATCCACCAATGCATAAGGATTTACCCTCTTCCCTCCCCCTTGTGATCCTCCTGTGACTCCTATGCCTGCTTGAACTGAGATAATATAATTAATATCATAGTTATCATCAATTGGGCTGATGCAAGTATCACCGCGTGTGGCCCTAGAAAGGGATTACTTTGCAGCCCCAATTCTCTTTTCCACCAGGCCTGGTTCCTGGTTTATGGTCCCTATGGCATTGGCTAAAAAATGTGATAGTACAAAAAAGGTGACAAAACTTACCATTCAATAATGTTGATTTTCTTTTTGACAAGTCAAACATTGCCAAACAAAGCAAGGCCAAAAGGGGTGGCCCAGCCAGTCTAATTTGGCCTCTGTTGGGCTCAGATGTGCCAGCCTTGGTCTGGAAGGCCAAAAGGGGTGGCCCAGCCAGTCTAATTTGGCCTCTGTTGGGCTCCGATGTGCCAGCCTTGGTCTGGTCTTCACCCGGCCACATCCTGAATGTGTCGCCTGATGCGCAGAAGAAATTATGCATTTTATAGAGCTTTCCTGGCCTCTTCTCCTCCTACACATACCGCCTCTGGACCTTGGAGTCCATGAAATGAAGATAACAACTTGATTTTGCTGTCGAAGGTTGCCCCTGCTGCGGGAAAGTATTTTGCTTTTTATAGTGCCTTTCTGGCCCTTGCTCCTCCCACCGAAGTGCTTCTCGATCTCAGAGTCTATGAACTGAAGGTAACAGCTTAGCTTAGCTGCAGAAGGCATTACATTTCACTTTGGCATTGACATTATGGTTGGTATCACCATGTATGCTCTAAAATTTCTTTAAAGATAATGATAATTTTATTTAATTATGTTGGGTTGTTCATTCCTGTTAATTACTGCTATAAATGTTGAGAGATAGTAAGGAGTGCATTTGGTGGTTGAATTATATTATTAAGTAAAAGACTATTGATGTGATATCCAATGAGATCTGTAACTTGTATCTGAAAATGTATTGAGCTTACAAGCCTGAAAATGAAATGAAATGTGTGTAGGTATACCCTATGATGTTATAATTGACAATTTGACCCCAGGCCTCACCTAAGCATTAAATCTAAACAGTAATGCAGGAAGATCACATATTTTCAACAGTATATTTCTTTTCCATTATGGAAGCTTGCAGTCTTGGAAACAGAATCAAAGTGGCTCAGAATAGAACCTCTCATCTACTCTGATTAGGTTTTGAGGCTGAACCTCTGCGACTCCCTCGCGGCCTTCGTCCACTGCAAGATCGCCGACATACACGACAGCTTCGCAAACCAGACGCCTCCAACAGCCACAGAACCAACGCCCCCCACCGCCCTCCTCCGTCGCTGGACCCCCGTCAACACCGAAGACGTCACCCAGATCATGAACACCATCCACTCCGGCTCTCCATCCGACCCCTGCCCTCACCACATCTTCAACAAAGCAGACACCATCATCGCACCCCACCTCCGAGACATCATCAACAGCTCCTTCGAAACTGCCACCTTCCCTGAGAGTTGGAAACACGCTGAAATCAACACCCTCCTTAAGAAGCTGACAGCAGACCCCAAGGACCTCAAGAATTTCCGTCCCATCTCCCTGCTCCCCTTCCCAGCGAAGGTCACCGAGAAAGCAATCAACAAGCAACTGACCAACTTCCTCGAAACCAACAGCTCCCTCGACCTGTCCCAGTCTGGCTTCCGCAGCAACCACAGCACCGAGACCGCCCTCATTGCCGCCACCGACGACATCAGAACCCTGCTCGACAACGGAGAAACCGCAGCCCTCATCCTCCTAGACCTCTCAGCTGCCTTCGACACGGTCTGCCACCGCACCCTAAAAACATGTCTCCACAACACAGGGATCCAAGGTAAGGCCCTGGACTGGATCTCCTCCTTCCTCACCGACAGAACCCAGAGAGTCCGCCTACCCCCGTTCCACTCAGAGGCCACCAAGATCATCTGCGGCGTACCCCAAGGCTCATCACTCAGCCTGACGCTCTTCAACATCTACATGAGCCCCATCACTGACATCGTCCGTGCACACGACCTCAACATCATCTCCTACGCCGACGACACCCAGCTGATCCTCTCCCTGACACAGTCACCGCCAAATCCAACTTCCAAGAAGGAATGAGGGCCGTCGCCGAATGGATGATGATCAGCCGCCTGAAACTGAACACAGACAAGACGGAGGTCCTCATCCTTGGATCATTCCCCTCCGCCTGGAACGACTCCTGGTGGCCCGCCACCCTGGACACAGCACCGACTCCCGCCGACCACGCAGGCAACCTAGGGTTCATCCTGGACTCATCGCTCACTATGACCAAGCAAGTCAACGCCATCTCCTCCTCCTGCTTCGACACCCTCCGCATGCTATGAAAGATCTTCAAATGGATCCCCAAGGAAACAAGAAGGACTGTCAACCAAGCCCTCGTCACAAACCGGCTCGACTATGGCAACGCACTCTATGCAGGGACAACGACCAAGCTACAGAAAAGACTGCAACGCATACAGAATGCCACTGCACGCCTCATCCTGGACATCCCCCGCCACAGTCACAGCCACATCACCGCCCACCTGAGAGACCTGCACTGGCTCCCCGTCAACAAGAGGATCACGTTCAAGCTCCTCACCCACGCACACAAAGCGCTCCACAACGCCGGACCCGAATACCTCAACAAACGCCTCTCGTTCAACGCCCCGACTCGCCAACTCTGCTGAGCCAGCCTCGCCCTCGCCACCGTACCACGCACCAGAAGAACAACAACAGGTGGCAGATCCTTCTCCTACCTCGCCGCCAAGACCTGGAACTCCCTCCCCACCCACCTCCGACTGACCCAAGACCTTCTCACCTTCAGGAGACACCTCAAAACCTGGCTGTTTGAGCAGAGGCAGCACCCCACCCTCAGCGCCTTGAAACCCTCGTGGGTGAGTAGTGCGCTCTATAAATGTACTGATTGATTGATTGATTGACTTCCTTGGCCTGAATCATAAAGGTAAACTTACACGTTTATGTAAGTTTACGCTTTTTCAGTAATCACAAAACTGCACTGTTTATAATTTGACCCTAGATGTCACATAAGAATGTAGTATTATGACTAAGACATGCATTTTCAAAGACGTAAATGCCCTTTTTCAGTGGCAAAAGCTTGCCACAAGCAGAAACAAAAAGGTTAGCCTTTGGCTAGTTATCAGCTCACAAGCCCACTACCAAGCTTGTAAATTTAAAACAAAATAAAAGGAAGGGTTATTAGTGTAAATGCGTTTTCAGGTTTTATAGGTCAATGCATTGATCTCCGTGCAAGCCATTGCAGATCTCATTACTTCTGAGATACTTCAGTATGGGAAGAGCCTTGATCACTTGATCCACCAAAGGATCCACACTTCTTTTATATTTTATGGCAAGACACATCATGGCATCCTTACAGGACACCATAGATGAATCCTCAGTAGTTCTCATCTACAGAGAAGATCTCAACTCAAACGAGGAGAATGTAGAGGTTGTAGGAGTTCAGGGCACGGTATTCCATCGTATGGAATTTGTTTCTATATCAAAGGGGAAGAAAAAACTAAATGCAATAAATGTAATTTGCTTGAGTTCTAATCAGTTCCTGTGAAAAAATAAAAGCGGCAAGTACAGCTTTGATACATTTATATCAATTCAGCACCTGAATCCAAAGAATGAAGTAGCTTTTACGGCAGAGAAGTGTGAGTGCCTGCTACTGTGCTCACAGAAGTTGCCGATAATGTGGATGAATGCTTTAACTACATAGCCATGTTCTGCAAATGCTGCAATAGACTGATTATTGTTGGCAAAAAAACAACGCGTTATGCGCCCAAAAATTAGATGCTCACAAGAAATTTTGAGGTTAGGTTTTTTGTTTTTATTAAGTTCACTTCTGCCCACTTGTTTACTCACTTTTTTGTTCTCGTTATCCTTCCTTCCTGTTGTTTACTCCAACTTTCTTTTATACTATTCTCTGTTTTGAAAAACACAAAAGTATAAAACTCCCAAAAATTCAAAAAAAGATTTTGATAGAGTCTATGGTTTTTACTTGCAATAAAAATGAGAACTCTTTCTATCTCCATTCTTTTCAATTTTTATACTAAATTTAAAGGATTATGCACCTAGATGTTGTGTATTTATGTTTTTATGAAACATAAAGTAATTCTGAGTTGTGGTCATAGTCTGTAGCTTGATGCTCAGAAGGCATTACACATAATAAATACAAGTGGCTTTTGGTGTATATGTCCTGAAACTAAAGACCAAGGCCTGAAGCCAACCGTTAATGGGGGACTAGTCCCTGCTGAGCCATGCCTCTAGCCAATCACAGTGGGTTGGCCTTAGGCAGTGACCTTCTTTCAAGGCCTCAGCACGACCCTAGACTGGTGCGTAACTTTCACTGTGCATGCTTTTTTAAATTATCATTTTATTGTTTTTCATAAGATACAAGCATTACATCTACATAGTTTCCTTTCACAATTTTTCGACATTCCCTATAATAACAGCAGTATTATTCCCTTAATACATTTTTACATTTCCATTGTCGTTAAATATCATTCTGTGTGTCACCTAATGTGTATATTGTACTGTGCTTTTTAACTCGTAAATTCTAAAATGGGTCTTTGGGGTTCTTCGTGGTTGCGCTGTGCATGGCTTAAGGCTGTACTCAGTGGTTATTTTGCACCCTATCCTCTGCGGGCACCCAACATCCAGTGCAAACGTCCTTCAGTGGTAATGTGTGCACTTTCTACTTCTTGTGACTGTATAAAATCTGTTCCCTGGATCGTGTGTGTGTCCACAATATAACAATAGTTCAAACTGAATAAATAATACGAAAGTAATGAGGGATTAGAGCACAGAGTGAATATTGATGGAATCCACCCAAAAACTGAAAAAGGGCATTGCTTCTGTTATCTCTAAATTATCACAGCAAGTCCTTAAGGCATTTCATATGGTGGGAGCTGTCGATTGAGTGCTAAAACAGAGAATGGGAATTCTCATGAGTAGTAACTCAACTGCACACATCTTCATGAAGTAGGAAATGAGTGGAGCCACGTGGAAAATATATATTTGCAACAATATGGAAAATCAAGCTTAGGGGCTCTTAGGCATCCAAATGACAAGCTCCGTGATCTCCCTGGTGGTCCCTCAGTCCCCATGTGAGCAAACGATTTCCACATTTTAAATGATCTTTCTCTTGATCCTCTACTCCCATCATTAACAGAGAAACTGGTGCCTTTGTAAACAATTAAAAAATGTGGAAAGCAGCAACAAGCTGATGTGAAAGATAGTAACTACTTTCTTAATTGCATACATATTTTTGGGGTTAGAGTGTTTCAACTGAGTCAAATTTGTCTGGTGTGCACACCCATCTGCTGCATTGCATTAATGCTCCAAGATACCAAGACAAATCTTGAAACATTGGATTCTGCTTGAGAATACCCTTTAAAAAGTGCTCCATCTCAATGACCATATTTTGACTCTATGCTTTTTTGATTCCTGGAGAATACATTTCCTGCTCCTAAAATCAGCTTTGACAGACTTGGCACAATCACTGAATTTGATACTACTATGGATTTTGCTTAATGATGCCAGTTGTAAATGCATGGCTGGAGAATGCCAAACATTGTTTATTCATTGCATACATTCTTGATAGTAACGGAACTGACATAGATGGTATTGTGAGAGTGGGATTTGTGCATAGTCTTTATGAGACTTTCATCTGCCAGAGCGAATATGGAAGGCTTAATTACTGTCTTCTTTGATTCTACGTTTGCTAGGTAGCGAAAGATGTTCAATATTCTTAATATGCCATCATCATTTATAGAAATATAGGATATGGAATAGTGAATACATATTTTGATATATTAGCTGAAGCTGTCAGTAAAATTAATGCCATACTTGTCATATTTAAAAAAGACATTTTAAATGGCCACCCATGCAGTCACGTGCATGCAGGCACATAAGCGGCCATCTTGAATTGGCTTTGGCCATACACTATTTTAAAATCAACAATTGGCAAAGCAAACAGCTCTGCTGTACTTGTTAAAATATTTCTCCTATTCACTTTTGCAGGACTTGTTGAAGAAATGATGCCTCAGAATGATCCAGTTCTTGGGTAATGCTGTGGACTCACAGTCTACAGTGTAGAGGGTATATGCTTGTGTAAAGTGCTATAAAAGATTTGTTATTGTTGTTATTGCACGTGTGATGATGCAAATGCTCCTGTGTCATGCTTATCCTCTTGCTCACCAAGAGAATATATATATGGTCTGCGATGCAGCAACTTTAATAAGGCTTATAGGTAAGATCAATGCCTTTCTAGCTACCTGATTCTGACAATGTTGTATTTGCTCTACTAACAGGGATCAGTATTCGATACAGACTCTGTTTTTCCAACTGAAAGGTGTTCGTCATTTGGTAAATGACTTTCTGTTGGGCTCTGGAGAAGGTAAACCAACCTCTAAGATGGGGAAATGCAAACTAACCCGCGCTGCTCCATTTGTGGCTCCTGTCGTTTGAGTTTGCATGGACTCTGCAAATGATGTTTGTATAAAGCCCTGGCAGCTTCGCTGCTGGCAGCTCCGGCCAAGTATTCAGTGGGAATTTGGAATGTGTTTTTCTTCCCAAGGATGCCGAAATGTCTGTTTGTTTATTTATTTTAATCTCAGGAAAAGGTTTTACCCACCTATTTTTCATGGGCCATTTTTGAGATTAACCGAAAGTGAAAATAGCAGAAGTGAAATATTACTTTTAACATCCATTTCCTGCAACCATTTGTTTTACTTCACAGGGGCACTGTTACCAAAGCAGTAAAGCATTCATTTCAAACTTATTTAAAAACGACGGTAAGATGCGATTTTGAGTTTTTTTTTACTGATATACATTATTAATTTAATATTGAAATAGATGCAAATACACAGGCAAACATCACTTTAACGAACGTAAATGAACAAAACCAGCACAAGATATAATCACTTTAAATGAAAAAAATAGCTTAGCATATCACCCACATGATGTAACGGAAAAATGTAAACCCTTACGTTTGTCCTGTCTTTAACGAGCAACATGGAACAAGACTCGCATGATTTGTACACCTACAATTCCAAGTGTTTTCTCAGAGTTTAATCAGATTTGGCTCTAGGATTAGCAACCTAAGCACAATTACTGGAACTCTGCTGTGCACACAAAGTGACAAAGCCAGTAGGTCAGACTTTTGCAGATGATTGGTGATATGATTTTGTGAATTGGTCAGAATGATACGAACTAATTTTTGCATATTTTGTTGTATGACACAACATACTTTTGAAGAGGTGAAATAGTAAAATATTGAAAAGATGTATTTTTTCTGAATGTGTGTATTTGCTACTGGCCAGCTGGATGTGTAGAACGCAGCACACATCAGGTAGTGAATAAGTTTGAAAGCAAAAGGCAGTGATGAGTTTGTTGCTCATGTGTTTGTTATGTGATAGTCCATGAATAAATATGACTCGGAAGATAGATTGTAACGTCTTCCCCCTTCATAGTCATGAATCTCCTACACAAATTAATAACAGCTGCCTGATAAAGGCACGCGCATGGTTTCCTTTCTACAGTGTGCCTCAAACTATACAATCACACAACTTACCATTACAGAAACAAATCAATTCACACAGTCCCTCAGTTCAGATCAACAACAACCCGTTGAAACTTCACCGTAGATGGCAAGGAGGAGTGGGGGGGGGCAGGAAAGCAAGGCAAAAAGCACCATCAGAAGAAATCTCCTGAGACACACACCCTCCAGCCCGGGCACTTGGCACCCGTTTTCTTGCAACAGATAGCAGGGGAAAAGCACGGGGCACGATGTAGCACTCTTCAGCCCACCAAGCATTACAAGTCCTATTGCTGCAGCTGTTGCATTATTTTTGAAAGGAAGACAGATGCACAGACTAGAACCAAGAACAGCAAACAACCGACCTCCTTGCCTTACACGTTTATAGCGAGGTATGGTAACTAAGAGCTGAATTCCAGAGCAAGAATAACGCTCAGGGGAATATAATTGCAGCAATGCCCTAAGATAAGGAGTATACAAGAAAAACAGGAGCAAGCCCGTTAGCCCAGCTGAGACCGGGTATATATAGTAGCAAAAAACAATGTCTCAACAGGGAAAATGAATAAGAGGACCAATCAATACATAATTCAATCAAAGGAAGGGAAAAAATAGAGAGATCCAAGGATAGAAAAGGAACAGATTTAATAATTAGATACACAAATGGTATGTACAATTCAAAATAACCATAACTAACACATGTGCACTGACAAGGAAGTGAAAAAGTGAACGGCGCAGTGACAAAAGTGTGGAAGTGACAACAAGGTACGGCGAAATGATTATATGTAAATTATCCATTGTATATAACTCTCCTTGACCTTGAATTTATTTAAATCATTTCGCCGTACCTTGTTGTCACTTCCACACTTTTGTCACTGCGCCGTTCACTTTTTCACTTCCTTGTCAGTGCACATGTGTTAGTTATGGTTATTTTGAATTGTACATACCATTTGTGTATCTAATTATTAAATCTGTTCCTTTTCTATCCTTGGATCTCTCTATTTTTTCCCTTCCTTTGATTGAATTATGTATTGATTGGTCCTCTTATTCATTTTCCCTGTTGAGACATTGTTTTTTGCTACTAAGATAAGGAGGGCCACCACCATACATGGCCCTATGCATCAAGAATAGGGTATTACATTGGATGCGCTACTTGACAGTCAGTCAATGAAGAGAACAGAGGTGAGTTGCAATAGAAGAATGCCTGGGGACATGGTAGAGCAAACATGCTGCAGAATGTTGTATAATCAAACTTTTCTGGATTATGATGTAGTGTCTGGTCATACCCTTTTCCCTGCCCAGTCTATTTTTCATGACCTCCTCTACCATTTATCACACATTCTTAATGTTCCTCTTTGTAAAAATTACATTCCAGCCCATTAATTACACTTTATCCGGCCCTAGTCGGAGATTACGGCTCAATCCGGAGAGTAAAGCCCTGGCCGGAGAGTACGGTTCGGGTGCGGAGATTCCAGCCCAAATGCGGACGTAAAGTAAGGAGTCGCAAGTGATTTGTGTGAATACCACAATTCGTAAGTGCCTTCTGTGAATACCAGAAGTAGTAAATTTAGGATTTTGCCTGAGATTAGTTCTGTAAATCGGCCCAACTATCTCTTCCATAGGTATTCTTAATACATATTCTTACTGTTTTTATCATTTTTCCTGGCCCATGTGAGGAATGCTGAGCCCCATAAATAAGAGCTCACCCCAATGTCTAGTACAATATAAATCAATGTATTTATGTACTGGCTTTGAAAACACCAACATTAAATCTATTTTACAATATGAGAGGAAAGATTATGATTCAGTCTGTAGAGAATTAGCCACTTGCCTAATATTATTCCTTAATTAAGATATGTCAGTTTCTTTTACATTGAACGTTGTAAATCAGATCCATTATTCAGTATCATCCACAGTCTGCATATAACCATACACTGTACTGCCCTTGAGACAAACAAAATAATCAAATTCCAAGAAAGTAAGTGTAATGCTGGAGGCTCCCACAAATGGTATGTGTGTGGTTTTTTTTTTAAATGCCACCAAATTATGGGTCTGATTTAGAGTGATAGAGGAGAGATTACTACCTCTTCCATAGGTATTCTTAATACATATTCTTACTGTTTTTATCATTTTTCCTGGCCCATGTGAGGAATGCTGAGCCCCATAAATAAGAGCTCACCCCAATGTCTAGTACAATATAAATCAATGTATTTATGTACTGGCTTTGAAAACACCAACATTAAATCTATTTTACAATATGAGAGGAAAGATTATGATTCAGTCTGTAGAGAATTAGCCACTTGCCTAATATTATTCCTTAATTAAGATATGTCAGTTTCTTTTACATTGAACGTTGTAAATCAGATCCATTATTCAGTATCATCCACAGTCTGCATATAACCATACACTGTACTGCGCTTGAGACAAACAAAATAATCAAATTCCAAGAAAGTAAGTGTAATGCTGGAGGCTCCCACAAATGGTATGTGTGTGGTTTTTTTTTTTTAAATGCCACCAAATTATGGGTCTGATTTAGAGTGATAGAGGAGAGATTACATCAAACGATTTTAATGACAAAAGAAATGATTATGACAACTTTTACGCAAACCATGACAAATTTATGCTACGTTTCACATTATGAAAAATGACACACAAATATAATTTAGATACTGCACCGTAGAAGTATGCAGGAGAAAGGTAGATTAGCAAGATATTTGTTCATTTGAAAATAAATATAGATGTGATTATTAATAAAGATGCTAATTTGCTCACTTATTTGTACTAGGAAGTGATAGAAATGAAAAACCTCTAATTTATTTTGATAGTCCTATATGTGTGAAATTAATATGACTGAAGTAGATTGATTTTCATGTGAAAGGTTAAAAAAATGTTATCTCATGTTATAATGTGGGCACTGAAAATGACAAAAGAAACGTAGGTGCTACATGAATATAATTAAATGTGCCTTCATGAAACTTTTTAACATGTGTTTCATATAAGTATTAGTCGAATAACACATAAACAAAAAAGATTAATATGCATATTCTTATATGTGAATGCTGACACTTTTAAACATTTTGTGAGTACCCTATACTTACGTGTATTAATCATGACCAGATTGGAATGTTTATTACTGTATTTTGAAGTTATAGGCCTGTTTCCCTATTAACGTGTGATTCACAATTTAACATGATCTTGTCGTATATTAGCCAAAAATTCATGTATGCCTCATTTTTTTTACTTTTACCTTTTCAGTGGTCATGAACTGAATATTTCGTATTGGAATTTCTAGTGATATAACGAATTGTATTGAAATTATAACTGTTTCTTTGTCAGCTCTGGACTGAATAGTGCACTTGCAACCAATACTGATACATTCTGCAACAGCTGCATGGGAATGTACCTTTTCCAACCCTCATGTCATCCTCTTCAAGGTCTCATTGTTAAATGTGTCTTTAACTTACGGGACATGAGGACCTGCGAAATTGATTCACCTATTTTTTGGATTTGTATCTTCTTTCCTGTTACATCACCGTAATCTTTTATTTTGGATTAACCAATGAAACTGAGTGGTCTGCCAATTCAGTAATGCCAGGTCATCAAGTATAATTGCTCAATTTTGGGAGAACTGCTAGGAAACTGCCTTCATGATATGAGTTACTGATTTTTGATTCAGATTCAAATTCTGCTGTTGGGACTAGGACTCGTTGCTGATGACCGGTGTCCTGATGCAGATTGAACCTTTTGGATGAAGGGTTCTTGTCATGCTGCTGTGACTTTAGTTGTTATAGCGACAGACTGAGACAGATTACTTTCTTGACAAACTGGACTGGCTATTTGGAACTTTGCTGAACTTTCTTGAGAGCCTTTGCAGAAGGCTCACCTGGATACCTATCCTTATCGATACATACATTGTATGTAGTCAGAATCTACAGCGGCTGAGAAAGATTGTCCCATATTTTGTCCATCTTATTCTCCCTGAATACATGAGGCTTGGTATATTTTATTACATTCTTTACTAATTCATTTCTATAGATATATGTGACCTTAATTTGAATGCAAAGTTTTAACCTTTAGACTAATTAACTAAAGTTTAAATTCTTAATCTGATTCTGCTGTTCTGACTCATCATTCCTTGTGAGTGATTCATTGCTTTTGGGTTACCTATGATAATAGTCACTATAGGAGCTTTACCTAATTGTAATGTAATTGATATTCCTGGTCCTCATTGGGTAACTGTCCATCCTCCAAATAGCTAACCCCTTTCAGCACAGAGGGAGATCCATCGGAGGACCAACTGTATATGTAAGGTAGCGAGAGGTTTAGAGTATACATGTAAGGAGAAAGGGTCCAGTAAACACAACAGCAGTTATCCTGGCAGTGTGTCAGATGGTTTACTGTCTAAAAAAGTTAGGATGTAAGGGGGATGAATATTAAAGTCACTTGTAGATTTACCCAAAGCCCAAGTTCAGTAAAGATTACCAAGTACCAGTTTTGAAGAAAACTACAAGACAACGAAACAGTGGTGTGAGTATTAATAGGGTGTGCTCATTGCTGTAGCTTAAATCATAGATTGTGGAAATTGATAGCGCAATGTTTTTAGTGTTCATACTTGAGGTAAAATTCTTTCCTGTTGTTGAGTTGAAGTTGGTATTGGGTCTGAAGTGGACTAAGATCCTAGGATATACACCTTAGGGTGATCTAAGTGTGGCATACACTGAGTAAGATTGTCTGCTGTGGTTTGATGGTGCTGTACGTAAGACATCAATGGCAGTACCACTAGAGAAAGGAGCCTTTGTGAGAGTAGAAATTATAATTGTTAGGATTTTTCTCAGTGCACAGAGTATAATTGTAAGGATTTGGTGAAGTTGCGCTTGTCGAGACTACGCTTCAAATATGTGATTTCTTTGAGTGAGTGAAGGCCTATACATTTCTCTTAGTAGAGCAGATAAAAAGTTTGAGAGCTTTTTCTTATATCGCTGCTTTGTTACATTTTGTGGTAACTTTTGTGTTGATAACATTTTGTTGGGAGAAATACGAGCAGAATTGTAAAGGAGGGGCAGCTGCTGGAAGGAAGTGAATGACATCATAGGGTGTCGCGCTGTGATTGGTTGGTTGGTGTGAAGCCGCACTGGGATAGGTTGGCACACGTATAGAAGAGCCACATTGGTATTAGTTGTTAGAACGAAAACAAGGATATTTACTAGAAATTGTTGAGCGAAATATTTGTAAAAGACAATTGAAATATTGATTGGGAAGAAATGGACATTTTGAAGACTATAAAGACAATAATACATGGAGATGTGCCAGTGCCCACTAGAGAAGGGGTACCGATACCACCTGATGGTACAGGAGCTTTATATTTGACTCAAGAGAGGTTATCATATATGTACATTGTTGGAGAACTGGATGAGGTATACAGAAAAGGATAGACCTTTATCTTTCCCACAGTATGAAACCTTTAACACATGAATTCTTGAAAACCTGAGAAGACAGACATATGATATTAAACCACCCCTGATATCTATGAAATTTGAAGCTCTTGGAGAATGGGAACATGTTGCCCATTAGATAGAAAAACTTAAAATATCAGTGAAGATATAAGAACACCCTAAATCGGTATGCTTAGGCCAGATAGGATGCGCAACAAAAAGCTTGGAGATCAGACATTGCAGAGGTGACATGGATGTATCCTGTATTAGTTGTAGAAAAGGGTGAAGGAGAGAAATGCAAGGAAAAGAAAAAGCATTTTGAGGACTCTCAAACATTGGCATTGACTGATGAGAGTGAGAATGATTTAGATGATGAATTTTTAAATGAGTTATTTTAAAATCGTCACCCACCATACAATCAGGTTCAGCCACAAAACATGCCATATTCCTTTACTAGAATTGTACCAGATGCACCTACAATGCCAATAAATCCCAACCCACATAATCCTTTCTTATCAGGAATAGACACACCCAGAGTAGCAGAATCTTATAATCCTATGACACTGAATGCCCCTGGGGCTCTTTCAGTCCCAGTAAACATAGGACCTGAAGTTCCACGTTATCAATCAGGCAATAGATGACAAGAGGTACATTCATTGACTATCCCTACAAGGATGGGAGGAATAAATACTGTCACCGCAGGATATGTTGGCCTATAGACCAGCTAGCTCACAGTGCCACTGTAAGCCCCCCTAATCTACCAGGGAGCGAATAGTTTCTGCCAACCACTGAGCATTACAACCCTGATTCCTCAGGAATGATGGAAACTATACAGAACCTTGCTCTCAGTCACTCTTGCTCACTTATTCTCAGAGAAATATGCAGAGAATACACAGTAGGACGTTTTCAATAATATTTATTGATCCAACGTTATTCTTGCATAAAATACGTGTGCTGTAATGATTAGTAGACAGAAGCAGATAAATGTGATTACAAGCACAAAAAGCATAAATAGAAGATATAGTTCTACCATGGTGCTAAACAATTGTATATATGCAGGCATATAATCAAGACAGTAATCTAGCGTACTCCTACTATTCAAACCCTACTGTAAGTGTACCTAGAGTGTGTGTAGGTGTAGAGTCAAAGATCCCCCCAAGGGACGATCCAACCCCATTACCCTATGGGATAGAATTGGACATGTCAGATGTCAGACCGCTGTGTGGTGGTTTCTCAGGAAGCAAGGACCTTCGGTGTCAGCCGAAGTACCTCCTCTACTAATCTATCAGGTTGCTCAGCTTTTACATTAGAAAGCAGCCTTGCGATGTATGCATAGATTAGTGATGTTGTCGATCTGTAGATAGCCCTGTCACCCCATGAATCAAGATAGTGATGACATTGTGCGTAGTAAGGAATGAGACCTTGTAGATGATGTTCAGGGCATTGTGATAATGTTGTGCGAAGCTAGATGTAAAATAAGTTTAGTTTCAGAGACAATAATCCAACATTGTTGTGCATAGGCCTGGGCAAAAATTTCGTTCCGTTCGCGGAAATTGCGATAATTTGACATTTTTGCGTTCCGCGGAGAGCGCGAAAATGTCAAAAATTCCGGTTTCCGCAGCTTGGCGATAATTTGTTTCTTGCTCGCGCTGTAAAATGATACATTCTCGCGCGCGCGCGATCGCCTTACCTGAATCCCTGCGTTCGCCGACAAGTTTTCTTGATCCGGTCGCGTTCTCCATGAGATGTTGTATTGTTTTTAGCCATTTGCGCTGTCTCGCGACAGTTCGCGCCCGCAGTGACGTCATGCGTCGCGCGATCACGTCTTTCTTCTCGCGATCATGCACCGCGAGAACAACTCAAAACAAGATGGCCGCGCCCGCAAGCAACCACATGGGTAAGTTGGCGACCCGCAACCATGCAGAAAATCTCGCGAACATGCCGGAAAAAAACTTCCGCATCTTTGCGATATTTCTGCTTGTTTGCGATAATTTTAAACATTCTCGCGATAATTTGCGAAGGTTAATTCCGCAAATTCCGCCCACCCCTAGTTGTGCATGCAAATGTATGCAAAAGGTCACAGCTAAGAAATAAGCTGCTTCGCTACATGGGGCTAACTAACCCTGGGCGTAGTGGGCGTAGTGGGGCTACGTGGAGCATCGCGTAGTGTGGCCAAATCTACGCACACTCGCGTGCTCCGCGTAGCCCCACTACGCGCTGCCCGCCTCCCGCACGCCCTCATTTTAAAATAAGTTAAAGTATTTTAAAAGTAAGAGAAAATGCCTTACCTGTGGTGCCGCGTCCCGGGGCTCCCTCTTCCTGGTTAACGGCAACTTCTTCTCACAAATGCGCATGCGCGGGTGTCCGCGCATGTGCATTTGTGAGAAGATGTTGTTGTGGTAGTGGTGAAAGTCTCTGTTTGTAAGGAGTGTATTACACACAGGTGGTGGAGTTGATAGACTTGACAAGAGCTTGCAGCATCACTGAACAATTTAAATTTACCATTTTAAGTGATGGTCAGTACGGCGTTGGAAATGTGCATGACTTTGGGCAGTTGTGGTCTCAGCGTGGATTCATGAAGTCCTCAGGCTCGCATATCCGAAATGGAGAGAGCGTGAGAAATCTACTGCTGCTCCTTTGAAAGAAAGTAACTGATGCCCCAGAATGTAGGCTGATGTTGCGACCTGCAGAAACAAGGGAAGAAATAAAAACATTACAAGATGAAGTACACAATACCGAAAGACAGGGTAGGATCAGAGCAGGGTGTACACAGAGACAAGAAGACAAGGTCTGGGTATGCACAGATGGAAGATCAGTATTGCCAGATAGTCTGCTATCGCCAATGGCTCACCATTACTATGGCCCTGCACATATTGGGAGATATTTCATGATGCGTCTCTTTCATCAAACATGGTTCAATCCCTGATTCAGAGGAACTGCAGAAGTGTTGTGTCAAAGGGTCATGGTGTGTCAACAGCAAAATGTGGGAACTAAAACACTGCTTACTATGAGTGATGTAGGGAGACCTGGAGGACCATTTAACAGGATGCAACTTGATTTTATTGAAATGCCTCCTGCAATGGTCTGAAATATGTTCTGGTATTGTGTGTCTGTTTTCTCGTTGAGAGGAAGCATACCAAACTAGGCAAAATGACAGTTTAACTGTGGCAAACTACTCCTTCAAGAACTCATACCCCGTTTTGGGTTTCCGAATTTTGGGGATTTGTAAAGAGAGAATCACTTTAATAATGAGGTCTTAAAGATGTGATGTGCAGCAGATTTCGTCCATCTTATTCTCCCTGAATACATGAGGCTTGGTATATTTTATTAAACTCTTCACTAATTAATTTCTATAGACATAAATGACCTTAATTTGAATGCAATGTTTTTACCCTCTAGAATGAATAACTAAGGTTTAAATTCTTAATATGATTCTGCTGTTATGACTCATCATTTCATGTGAGTGATTCATTGATTTTGGGTTCCCTATGATAATAGTCACTATGGGAGCTTTAATTAATTGTAATGTATAAGGAGTTGAAGATACTTTTATCCTACTCCTGGTCCTCATTGAGTAACTGTCCATCCTCTGAATATCCAACCCCTTTCAGCACAGAGCAAGATCCATCGGACGAGCAACTGTATGTGTAAGGTAGCGGGAGGTTAAGAGCATACATGTAAGGAGAAAAGGGCCCAGTAAACGCTACAGCAAGAGTTTGGCAGATAGGATGCTCCATTGCAAATGTCATGCTACATCCTGTCTGCCAAACTCATGTTTCACCCTTCTCATTTAGTGAGAGGCAGAATGTAGGCTCTTTGGTAATGGACCAATTAATTAGGGGCCAGTGAAGGAAGGGCATTACACTGCCTGCCCTGTTTAGAGTGGATGGTATAATATCATTATATTTCTGTCTGCTTTGGGAGTTTGTTTCTGATAAACAATACAAGTTTAAAGGTTTGGGGAACAGCATTCAAAACCGAGAGCAACTTTACACCAAACATTTTGTACCTTGAAGGAAACTGCCTAAGTGATGGTTCCTTTCAAGGTACAGAGATGACTGCTGGTCCAGTGGTCATCTCAAAAACAGGCAGATGGTAGCCTATCAGGGTAACAGAGGTATGAATGTAGGTTTAAATCAGGCCCTATATGTTTCCTTTGCTTAAATACGAAGGCTTGAAAAGACGTGTAAGTCAGAAGAAACCATAAAAAAGCTAAATTAGTGGCATCATCCTGCTGCCATCCTAGATGGTCTTTAAAGTGGATCCTGCATGTTAATAGAATACATTGTAGTATAATGAGTTAGGGTACCTAGGATACAGTGCATTTTGTATATTAATGCTCCCGGGAACAAACAGTTTGCTGAATTAGTGTTCCCAATTTTCATATTGGTATTCTAATGCCCCTACGATTCAATGCAGAGTGGTGGTTTAGCCCCTTCGCCGCGTGGCAAATTTCGCCACGGTGCGAGGGGACGGGGCTGGGCGTGGCCCTCAGGTACCCAGGACGGCTCCCGGCTGTCATAAATCATGGTGGATGTGTACTCATGACGGCCGGGAGCTGTCCGAACTCCGCCCACTAATTAATTCACCCACACAGGCGGGAAATTAGCCACGCATGGGCGGAGCGGCAACGGTCGGACGGCTCCCAGCCGTCATGAGCACACGACTACCGTGACTCATGACGGCCGGGAGCCGTCCTGAAGATCCATGAGGTTAATATCTCTAGGCTGTGGTTCAATCTTGTGGTTAACTGTCTCAAGGATGCACTTTAGTGTGGTTCGTTAATGTCTCAAAGAAGTGCAAAGTCATCAGATAGTATCTGCAAGATGCAATCAATCAACCAATCAAGGGGCTTTAAGCGCGCTACTCAGCCATGAGGGTCTCAAGGCACTGGGGGAGGGGGGAGGAGGGGTGGTGCAGCTCCTGTTCAGTCAAAAAGCCAGGTCTTGAGGTTCTTCATGACATTGTGCAGGGTAGGGGATCTTCTGGTGCAGCGTGGGTGGCTGGTGTTCTCAAGATGCAAAGCTGTGTAGTGGGTGTACACTTCTAAAATAATTTGTGATGTGATGGCCTAATGCCCGTGGGATGCACTGCGTTGTATTAGGCTAGTTTCCTAAGGTTCAGTGTAGTGTTGTGTGTCAGGGTCTCACGAGAGCTATTTGGTAGGTTGGTGTCCTTAAGAATCAGTGTCATGTGGTGGGCTGGTGTCCCTGGTATATAGTGCAGCATATCCACACTCTGTGTGGGAGGGTATGCTCAGACGTGAGTCCCTTGCTCTTTGCACCATCAGGATTCAGGCAAGCCGGGCCGACGAAGGCTGTGATGCCAGAAACCGGTCCCCGGAAGCTTGTTTCCTTCCCAGTATAAGAATTGGCTTGGTAGTTTGGTTTGTCCTGTTCCCATCATGCACTGGGACAGGTACAGACTAATTTGCATGTAGCCAGGTTCTGAGCTGGGATGGTGCAGTGAGCTAAAAAACGGTGATGGATTAAAACCATGATCTCTTGACTTGGTAAGAGTATTCTGCATCATTCAGAAACTCTGTCCATCACCACCCCCTTTTTCCCAAATCGATTTTATCCACACTCAGTGTGGGAGGGTATGCTCAGACGTGAGTCCCTTGCTCTTTGCACCATCAGGATTCAGGCAAGCCGGGCCGACGAAGGCTGTGATGCCAGAAACCGGTCCCCGGAAGCTTGTTTCCTTCCCAGTATAAGAATTGGCTTGGTAGTTTGGTTTGTCCTGTTCCCATCATGCACTGGGACAGGTACAGACTAATTTGCATGTAGCCAGGTTCTGAGCTGGGATGGTGCAGTGAGCTAAAAAACGGTGATGGATTAAAACCATGATCTCTTGACTTGGTAAGAGTATTCTGCATCATTCAGAAACTCTGTCCATCACCACCCCCTTTTTCCCAAATCGATTTTATCCACACTCAGTGTGGGAGGGTATGCTCAGACGTGAGTCCCTTGCTCTTTGCACCATCAGGATTCAGGCAAGCCGGGCCGACGAAGGCTGTGATGCCAGAAACCGGTCCCCGGAAGCTTGTTTCCTTCCCAGTATAAGAATTGGCTTGGTAGTTTGGTTTGTCCTGTTCCCATCATGCACTGGGACAGGTACAGACTAATTTGCATGTAGCCAGGTTCTGAGCTGGGATGGTGCAGTGAGCTAAAAAACGGTGATGGATTAAAACCATGATCTCTTGACTTGGTAAGAGTATTCTGCATCATTCAGAAACTCTGTCCATCACCACCCCCTTTTTCCCAAATCGATATAGTGCAGCATAGTCAGGTAGTGCTCCCAAAATATATTGCTGTGTAGTTGATTAGTTCGCAAACATTGAAGTTCAGTGATGTGGGTCAGTGCCCCCAGGAAGGTGTTCACTGTGATGTATCTGCCAAGGGCTCACAGTGACTGGTTTGCATCTTGGGATGGAGACTGTGGACACCAGAGTCCAACATGTGGTCGAGTTATATCACTGTAATGCAGAATCATGGGGATTTTATGCCCTTAGAAAGCAGTAAATTATTTTGAGGAAGGATTTACATGATGCATTGTGAGTGGTCAATATTCCCAAGATGTTGGGCTGATTGATGCGTTAGTGTCCTTATTAGGCAGTGTGGCATGGTATATTAACATCTTTTGGGTGAAATGTTGCAGGATAGTTTTTCTAAGATGCACTGCAGTGTGGTAGAGTAGTGTGACTAGGCAGCATTCATTATAGTCACTAACTATCCTTAAATATGTCAAAGTAGTTTCTTTTTTACAGGATACGTAGCAGTGTGGCGAGTAATTGCCTTTAAGTCAGAATTTCTCATGGAAGGTTATTGCTTTTAGTACACAGTTGCAATAGCTGTAGCCTCTAAGATGCACTGAAATGTTCTTGGTTAGTAGCGCAAATAAGCTAAGCATTGTTAGTGTTCTTGAGGGGAATTATGGTAGTAAGTGTCCCACAGATGTAAGACAGTGCGGTTAGATATTTTCTCTAGGATAACATGCAGTGTTACTGAAGGGACCCAATCATGTAATAGTGGGTACAGTATGGTTAGTTAGTGCCCCTAGGATGCAGGACTGCTTGGTGATTAATGTCATGTGCATGCAGTTTAGTAGGTTTTGCAGCACTGTGAAGTTGGGTTGCGGCCCTAAGATGTGTTGTAGTATGGAGTACGGGGCCCTATTATCCAGAGTGGTATTTTACCATTCTTACAGTGTATGTGGTGAGTTACTGTTCAGAGGAATCAGTTCAGTGTGGCAGGGTACTGTTCTTAGGTAGCCTTCTTAGGCCAAAGCACTTTATTTATTCACTGGAGGTGCAGAGAAAATGAATAAAAAGAACCTCAAACACATCTCAAACAGATCTCAAACACAATGATATTATCTGAAAAATCAGAAATTATGTAGATTAAATGGCCTTTGCCAATCTGTTAGTGGTTCAACTATATCATAATACTATGCTGCCAATTTTATATTGGCATTACAGTCAGTTTTGAAGAATCACCTTCAAGCAGAAATGTAATGACATTACATATAATTTACCCAATGGTATGTTATGAGAACCGTTTGTACTTTGTATTATCACATTATTTGATCCAGAACATAGTTATTTAAAGAGCAGGAGCTTCTCTGTTCAAATGAATCGGGCACTATGAGCTCAGTTGAGGTTGATTTGTCAGTAAGCCAGATTGTACTGTCAAAGGCATTATGTAGAGCAAAACAAGATTGTTGTGAACCAGGGCCTTCCCTTCTTAGAGATGAGTTACCTGTACATATTGTGGAAAGATTCATTGATTGATCTGCATGGATTTATAATGCTCCACTGACGCCAGTAGTCTTCCTTGGGCTAAGATAAAAGATACAAACACAGAGGAGAACCAATTATGTGAACTATGTAATCAGCAGAAGAGCGTACTTTCTAGTGCCTTACGTTAAGACAGATGGTAAGAGTTAGCCAAGCCCAGGTAGGAAAGAGGTTCAATGAGTGGGAGCTAAGACAGAGAAAGAGCTGCCACCGAGGTAAACCCTCCTAAACCTAGGAGTGCTTAATTGCTAGTGTCCTTAAGGGAAAACAAATGTATTGTTTTTCACACACAATGCCCCTTTGAGAGTATGGCCAACGGGTGATGCATATCCCTTTCTTCCTTTGATTAGGCTGGCCTTGGCTCTCAAGATGCTTTTTCAATGTGGAGCAAGAGGGAAGGCAGGGATGAAGGTAAGTAGTGCTCTTTGCCATCTGTATAAGGACAGTAGAACTGAACATGAATAGAAAAGCATTTATAGAGCACAATGTTCAACTGAAAGGGAATCTTGCTGTTAGGAATGAGACTGACAAAAGGCAGCGACAGATAGCAGAAGAGGAGAGAGGTTTAAAAAAGATGTTCTCAGTACCTTCCTGTGGGATAAATGAGAGGAGATTGTTTTAATCCCGAAAAGGAGAGCGCTCCTCAATTGCGTCTAAGCAGGGACATCTTAAGGATTAGGGGCCTCATGCCAAAACTATTTAGGGGAACCTGTTTTGGAATCCCTTTGAATGTAGTAACCATTTTAGCTCATTCATGTCCTCTTACTCCAGTTCATTGGACATTCAGTCTTAAGAACTATTGGGGCTATCTGCACAAGCATATTTTAGGGACCCCTATTAGGACAAGTTAGAATAAATAAGGCGCACAAATAATCTTCTTTAGTTCTGACTTTAGAAAACTGTGCTTTGCCCATAAAACTCAAATACACGTTCCAACCTTCAACAGCAAAATGATCCTAACACAGACCCAGGCTTCACACAGAAAGCTATCTCTAAAGTTGCGAATGTTGAAGTTGCATGTTGAGGGATCAATCCTGGGGTTGCAGAGACCTTCTAAGCTCACAGTAAATCTAGGGCACAAAGAGGAGGGGCACTCCTCCCTGTGTCACAAGGGCAGAGAGGAAATATCTGGTGGGAGCACACCCTCCCTTGGTAGAATCAGAATCACAATCAGTACCCCACTTTATGTAGAGATAACATTCGACACCCTGGGAAAGTGTTTTGATGAAGTGACTTAGATTTTGCCCACTGGGTGGTGGGAAAGGATATAATTCCTTTTGTTTTAGTTACCCTCACACACCCTAGTGGTGTCATGCTTCATCATAGGGTCACTCAGTCTCCTAAAAGACCGGGTGGGCTCGACCATATTTCAGGGAGCTCTTTAAAGATACGGCCAGGGGGGTTTTAAAGATTAAAAGTCCTCAGACTGTTCCCGGTATCCCTTTATTCTTGGAACAGTATGGGATATTAAACTAAAGCAAATACAAGGGTCACTTGGATATTTATGATCCTATGACCCTAGTGCCAACACGTTTCAGTCTCACTACTGGCCCATTCGGAGTCCTAGGCTTTCTTCTGGGCTAAAAACTATGAGTTTCCCTCCCTGGTACGAGCAGAAGATGATTCTCACACTACTCCTGTGAAAGAAAGGGCAGATAGCTGCTCCTTTTCTAAAAATGAATATATAGTTATCTTTTAATATTAAAGGATGTTATTCCTTCTTCTCCACCTACAAAGAAAAGGACAAAAAAGGAGAGAAAAACATCAAATCGCAATGTTGTTGCATTGATCATTATTTCCCAAAGGTGATGTGCCTATAATGTACACCCATGCTTTTCCATCTGTATGGGTAAAGAAAAGCCATCATCCTTAAAAAGTGTCGAGTGCGCACTTCTCACTGTTATCTCCTGGTCTTCTCAAGATTTTTGTGACTACTTTGTGTTGTATATCGTGCAGTGGCGATATACATCGCATACTGAATTTAATACCACAGTATAATTCAATGTGTCCGAGATATTGGCATGCCATTCACATCAAAGCCACATAAACTTTGAAAACATACATCAATCATACATGCATATTTTACATCCATCCTTCTCTCCCTTCCCACATACAGGTAAAGGTAAATCATCACGGGAACTGTAGTTTGAAGGGGTAGCCCTGTAGTCAAACCCTGAAGGTTATGTTCGAATGTCCGTGATGGAACCGTGACACCAATAGCGAAGGAGAAAATAACAAAGAGACAGAACGTCTTCGATGAGCCTTAGAAGGTATTCTAACAATTGTCCGTATCTGCACATACCTTAAAAAGCCATGCCTGCTAGGCTATATTTTTGTACTCAGCGTACTGCAGAAGCGGGACACGTGACTGAGGCCGGACTCGTAGTCCAAGCGTTTTTTACGAGGTTTGGACATTGGAAAAAAGATTAGAAACATGCCCGCTAAGGTGCTGTCTTGTATGTATATCCAGTCGTGCATACTCTCTGACTCGTGCCTACCTCTCGGTATGACAGTGATTATTGTAAAACGGCGAACTGCAGCAGCAGTACCCATTGCCATTAGTGGGGTGGCTGATGGTAACATATCTAATATTGGGATAAAAGAGCTTCCTCTTACTCTATCAGAGGACTTCCATCATAAATTGGACACCCTACTCTCGAGATTCCTATGGAAAGGGAAAAAAGCTAGAATCAGTATGAAAAAACTTAGACTAGACAAATCCTTGGGGGGGCATCAATCTAGCCGATTTTAAACTATACCAGACGGCTTTCATAGCAAAACAAGGCTCACACTGGCTTGCCCCTCCAGAAGGATACCCCCCAGTATGGCTGGAAATTGAAAAATCGATACTCAAGAATCTCGCCCCAGCAGCCCTTCTTACCACAAATTTCAACAAGGTCACCTGCTCAAAGCCCATTTTTTAAAAAAACACTAGGTCGGCCCTGCTGAAAATAGACAAAATTTTAAACATCAGCATCAAACAGTCGTATCTTGAGTCCCTGTGGGATAACCGTACAATTCTATATATAGGGAATACCCTACATAACGCATCATGGATTAATAAGGGTATCTATTTTCCCCAGCAACTCTATAACAGAGCCCACCCACTAACTTATAAGGAAATACAGGCTAAATACAACCTAGAACCAATCGAATTCTACTACTTCCTAAAAATAAAGGCTGCTTTATCTAAAGCAAAACTATCAACTCTACCCTCTTCCCTCCCACAATATCTGTCAAAGCTGCACATTTTGGGCCACCAAGTCTCCAGGATCTATAAATTAATACGCCCACAGCGATCTACTCTAAATAAGAAGTTCACATCCTTCTGGGAGTTACACTCCTCCTACCCGATCTTGGAGACAGACTGGCGCAAAACTTGGAACTCAGTCATGAGAAACAAAATCAGCCCTACGCTATCCCAGACGAAGTTCTGGTTACTGCATAAGGTCTACTGGACACCAGCCCGTTTACACTCACACAAAATTCGTGACGATCCCATCTGCTGGAATTGTAACAATAAAATAGGTGATCTGGAACACTTGCTAATTCTGTGCGAGTGTGTTGTACCCTTTTGGGATAAGGTCTTCGAACTCATATCTAAACTCTTCTCTTACTCCCCTAAAAGAGACCTATCGACACTGGTTTTCAGTCACCTCCAAGCCGAGTCACTGAGTGAAGAAGATAGGGCGCTGCTGGACCTACTTCCAACAGCTGCAGTTAAGATCATACTTAACAATTGGAAAGATACACGCAAAGAATTCTTTAACTGCTTGTTAAACTGGGTCACTAATCTAAGAGGGGCTGACAACATAGCGCTCCAGAACTCTCCATGGAAAGCCCCTATTAGATGTATGTGGGACACTCTTGATCTCTATTTTAACTCACACAGACCACCATGAATCACAACAGACCAGATAACCTAAGCTCCCCACATCATTCTCGCTCTAGAGTTCGATTACCGGACTATGGGCACCCCCCGTCGATCAGTGTTTCACACCGATGTCCGAGTCGTTCGAGTCCCTGGGCTAAGATACCTCTTGATGATTATGCAGTCACATTATGCGAAACTGTTACTCTATTTAGTATCTGGTTAACACTAGCCAAGCATATCTGTGTAAAAAACTGTTTTACACACCTACCTGATTACTTAATGCTTTTGAGTTTTGATTTATTACTTTGATTAGTTTATCTTTTTTCGCTTGTCTAGCCCTTATGTTCTCTTATTTGATGTACTGCACATATTGCTTTGTTTGGAAACAACCAATAAAATATTTTGAAATGAAAAAAAAAAAAAGAGCTTGTAATGCTAGTGTTATTTTACGTGGCTAGAATGTGGAAAAATATATGGGAAAATACCCCACACTATAAAGGATTATTCTGATGTTACCAAAGGATAGAGCTAGGGTCTCCGCTATGCAGTAAGTTTATGCGCTGATTTATATTTAATAGCCCATCCTAACCAGGCCAAATGGTGAAATTTGCGCATTTGTTTTACTTTTGATTTAGTTGGTTCCACGGAATTGAATCATTCAAGCCTGTCTGATGCGTTTTTAATCGATAGACCCAACGTTGTTTGCGTTGAAGGAGTCATTTCTAAATTGCCACTCCCTTTTATCTTCTCGATTATTGTCCATTTCAGATCTTTGTCGGTATGATTCTTTTCCAAGTAGTGGGATGTAAGTTTTGTCGCTGTTACTGCCCGCCTGATTGTACTGCGGTGCTCACTTATGCGGACCTTGACCTTTCTATTGGTCATTCCTACATACATCAGTTGGCAGGGGCAAGTGATAAGATACACCACATGTTCTGAATTACAATTGGCGTGTCCCCGTTGTTCCCATGGATAACCTAAGCCTAGGTCAATCTCTTTTGTGTGTGTTGTAAAAGGGCACACCACACATGTGCCACAAGGGTAGTGACCCATAACAGGGGGTTGCTTCCACAATGTAGTTTGAGTGTTAGATTTTGGTTTAAATGTATCTGTGTGTACCAAGGAATCTCACAGACTTCGATTTCTTTTGAACAAGAACATTGGTTTCTCAAATGTTAAGGTATTGGAAGTTAGAATAGATCATTTTTTGTTTATGATCTTTTTTACCTCATTCAACGAGGAGTTGTACGTTGTGACGCATATCAATGAGCTGACTTCTTGTCTCTGGTTGGTTTCTAGAAGGGCCGATCTAAGTATGTTTCTTGATCTTTTGCTTGCCCTATCAATGATTTTCTTAGGATAAATTATTTACTCAATGTGTCCACCTCTTTGTGAAAGTCATTGAGGTCTGCGCAGTTCCTCCGGACTCTGAGAAATTGACCAACAGGTAGGTTCTCTCTCAGAGCCCGTGGGTGCACACTGTTGAACTGCAATACACTGTTGTTATCTGTCAGTTTGGTGTATAAGGAGCTGATCAGTCTGCCTTCTTTTGCAATGATATTTATGTCCAAAAAGGATACTTGGTTTTTATTCGATGTTTATGTGAATCGCAAGTGTGGGTTAAGATTGTTTATCCACCCAGTGAACTCAAGGATACTATTTGAGTCCCCCTTCCATATGATCAGGATATCATCAATATACCTTACCCATTTCAGTATTCTCTTAGTGAAAGGGTTGGTAGACCAGATGTGTTCCTCCTCGAAGTAGCTCATGTACAGACACGCTATTCTAGGCGCAAACGTGCTGCCCGTGGAAGTCCCATGGACTTGGAGGAACATTTGGTCCTCGAATTTAAAGAAATTCTCAGTCAGGGCAAGGAACAAGGGTAAAATCTAAGTCGCTTCATCAAAACACTTTCCCAGGTTATCGAATGTTATCTCTACATAAAGTGGGGTACTCATTGTGATTTTGACCCCACCTTCTAAGGTCAGACACAAGATCTATCCATCAGGTTACACAGATTGTACAAACTCAGACCTCAGACAGGGAGCATATTTCAAATGCTACACAGATCTCACAAACTCAACCCTCAGATAACAATTGTACCCCATAAACATTTGACGGCAACACTATCCCTCAAGTTACACATATATTATATACTCATGCTTTCAACATCAGAAAGAAAAACTATCCCTCAGGTTACTCAAATCTTAAAAGTGCAGGCCTCTGATAGCAAAGCTATCTCTTACATTAAAGACATATTAACAGGGTCACCCATTAGGCATACTCAAGAACAGTGAGGCCAATTAATTTTTACCAGTTGAGGTCTCAGATACAGGCATATCATATTACACAGATCTCATAGGCTGACGCTCCATGTAGAAAACATATACCTCAAGGTACAAATGTCTTACAGACTACTCTTTCAGAGTGAGACAGATGCAGTGTCCTACACAGAAATCATATGCTCAGCTATCAGACAGGATTTATACTTTTGGCAATAGATACCTTGGAGGAGGGTCATCTATTTACATAGATACTATTGACCAGTACTTACTTTGTAAAAACAAAAACGTAAGTGTCAGGGTCCTTATCAGAAGTCAATTACAGCTTTCACCACTTATTGCCCCTGCCAGCACTGCCAATGATTCTACCAACACAAATAATACCCTTCACACTCCTACATATGTGACAATGCAGACTAATCCAGGACACCCAACGCTGTAACAATGGCTTTGGTGTCTGGTATTAGTCATCTTTTTTTTTTTTAAATATCTTTATTCAAACCATATTTTTTGACAAAGACAAGTTACCCCCACCCCCCTCCCATTCAGACAGACAGACAGGTATACATACGGTTATATAACTGACAAAGCAAAAACCCAAAAAAAAGAAGAAAAAAAAAAAAGAAAAAACAACATTTTTCAACACAATCAGAGCATAAGGAGAGGAAAGAAAACAATTATAATTTACACTTAAAGTTCATTCCTGGCCTACAGTTTGGCGCCACTCTATAAATGGGGCCCATATTTTTAAGCCCATTTTACGTCTCCTTCTGCCCTTGCGTTTGTAAACTGAAATTTCAATATTAGCTATAGCGAGGAATCTGGATAGCCATTGTTGGAAGGTGGGGGCAACAGAATCTCTCCAAGCAGAGGCAATGCTTAACCTAAAGACAGCCATTGCAATAAAAATAAGTTTTTGTCCTACACTAGAATTTCCGGGGTCTACAGCCCCTAGAAGGATAACCACGCTAGATAGTACTGTGCTATTGTGTAACATAGTAGATAAAAATTCCCCAATCGCTAGTTTAATCAGTTTTAAGCATTCACAGGTGGAGAAAATGTGTATACAGTCAGCCTTATACAAATTACACCTAGGGCAGCACGTGCACACCCCACTACCCCACTTGGCTATTCTATCCGGAGTGTAATATAAAAAAAACAAGTTTTAAAAAATTGGGCTTGAAGTTTGGTTGACATTAGTATAGTTTGTGACATTCCGTAAGCGTAGTGGAACTCATCGTTAGAAATCTCTGCTTTCTCTTGCCATTTCTGAGAAACTTTCTCCATATCATCAGGAAACATCGCAATAATATGTGAATAGATATTCCCAATTGAGTTTTTTGTGTCTAATAATAGTATGTCTATTAGATTAACTTTAACAATCCCCCCTCCCTCCTAACTTACGTCGCAAAAAATCTCTCACTTGAAGGTACTTAAAAAAGTCTCGCCACTGCAAATCAAAACTATTCTTAAGTTCCTCAAAGGATTGAATTCCGACATAAGGTGGCCTATCTGATTAATACCTGCCTCGTACCATCTATGGATGTAATTATCGTTAAAAATTTCAGGCAGATTTGGGTTATTCTTAATGGGGGTATAGAAAGATAATCTCCCTATCCCCAACATTTTCCTAACGGTTTTCCAAACCCTATATCCACTAAGTACTGTTTTAAATTTTACCTTTTTGTAGTGGCTATCATGCAAGTGTCTCTACCAATACCCTCGACTATCCCTACCTAACAATAGTTGAAATGTAGTTGGTGTATAGGCCTCCCCCGCTATACCTTCCCAGTTACTCTGTAGAAGTTCCTTACAGTACAAAAGAACCGTTGCCCAATAACACGCCGGGAGATTTGGGAGAGCTAAGCCACCCCGATCTTTCTGGAGGGTAAGTAGCTTATAAGCCTGACGCGGCTGTGAGTACGCCCAAATAAAACTAGAAAATATCCGTTCCATTGATTTAAGCCATGGTACAGAAAATTCTAAGCATATTGCTCTAAACAAATACAGGATTTTGGGGAAGAACACCATTTTGATCACATTTACTCTGCCTATAATTGAGAGGTGTAAATTGTCTAGACGTTTAAGATCTTTCTGCATTACGGCTGTTGTTGATTTTACATTCAAATTTACCAATTTATCCAAATCAGCTGTAATACAGACACCTAAATAAATGGCATGTTCCACCACCCGGACATCCCTCATTACGCACTTTTTGTTGAGAACAATCTGAGTTTTGTCTTGATTCAGCGCATACCCGGCCACTATCCCAAATTGCTTCGCTTCCTTCTCTATTGCGATCATGGCCGCAATTGGATCAGCGGTCACAACCGCAATATCGTCGGCATAGGCCAATGTTTTAGTTAAGGTATCCTTGCGAAACTATAGGTTTAATTGCTCTGTCCTTTTCTAAGCGCCTAATAAACGGATCTATGTAGATCGTGAAGAGCAACGGTGAGCAAGAACAGCCCTGCCGTGTTCCTCGCGATATTATCAACTCTTCAGTTGGGCTACCATTTACCATCACTATTGCCCTTGGCTTCACATATAGTTTTTGCATTGCCTGAATAAATCCTGCCTGGATCCCTATTCTAGACATCACAGCCCATAGGAAGTGCCAGGAGACCCTATCGAAAGCTTTCTCTGCATCAAACAGAACCAGCTCCATGGGGTCTCCTGACACCTCCATACCATCAAACAGGGTAATTACTCGGTGTATATGATTGATAGTTGATCTACCCGGGATGAAGCCCTGTTGACTCGGAAAAACCACCTTGTGAATTAAGGGAGCAAGTCTATTAGCCAGGACTTTCGAGTAGATCTTGAAGTCTGCATTAATAAGTGTGATGGGACGATATGACCCGAGTTGCTCGGGGTTTTTTTTTTTGGGGGGGAAAGATAATTCTTTTCGCCCTTGACCAGGAATCTGGGGGGTGACCTTCCGTAAAAATATGCATTATGAGGTTTACTAAAATTCCTTGAATTTCGTCTATAAAAAGGGCATAAAATTCTGATGGAATACCGTCTAGCCCTGTAGCTTTCCCTGGGGGTAAATTTTTAACTACACCTATAATTTCATCCAACCTAGGAGTTTCCTCTATGTTATTTATATCCTCATCCTCGAATTTTCCAAGACAAGAGCTAACTAGATAGTCCTCTACACAAACCTGATCACCCTCCCCAGTTTCAGAATATAGATCTTGATAAAACCACCAGAAGGCGTCTTTTATGAGAATAGGGTGCACTACACGGTTCCCCAAGGGGCCCTGGATTTCGCGGATTATATTTGCAGTAGCTTGTTGTCTCATACGAACTGCTAACTGGTGTCCAATTTGTTTGTTTACTTCATAAACTCTCTCCTTCTGGGCCAGCGCTTTATTGATAGCTTTAACCATAAAAACATTCAAGATCTGGGCTTTAGCAATCAACACTTGATTCTGCGCTTTTTCAACCATCTCCTTTGTAGCTAAACTGACGCCCATTGTAGCACTTATTAATCCCTCCTCCTTGATTCTCAAGTTGTCTTGTAACCCCTGCATCTTTTCTCTAGCTTGTTTATTAGTTTTTAGGGAGAATTGCAAGGTCTCCCCACGTATCCCTGCTTTTAGGGTGTCCCATACTACTTCAATCAAAGCGCTTCCCAGATTGTCAGTTAAAAATTTAGGGATCCATTCCCTCATGTGGGTGCAGTAATTCTCATCTAAGAATAGCGCTTTCTCGAAAGTCCATGAATTGGGTATACGGTTTTGGTTGTCTACTTCTAAAGTACAGATAAGAGGATTATGATCCGAAAAGATCCGGGGTAACTTTATTAATTGGCACTTTGATTTAATTATGTTGGAAATTAAAAAATAATCCAGTCTTGCATGAATGAGATGCGGATTAGAAAAATAGGTAAACCCACAATCATCCGGTTTTAATGTCTGCCAACTGTCCACTAGACCATGAATACAACACATTTGCCACAGTGCTTTAAACACTTTGGGTTTACGGCCAGTGTAGTGCCATTCCTCATTTAGAGACCAATTACTTGGGAGATTATTGTTAAGATGCCCACAAATCAATAGAGGTAGTGGCCAGTGCATCAATTCATTAGAGATCTCATCAAACACGACTGCTTCATCACCATTGCTGCCGTATATAGCACATAGGGTCATCCTTTGTCCACTCCCATACTGACATTCTGTGATTGCCCAGCGACCAAATTTATCTACCTTAGAATGACTAAAATTAAGCCCATTTCCCTTAGCTAGGATTGCCACCCCCCTAACCCTGGCTCCTAGTGAGGTAGCACATATCAACCGATAACCCAGCGTTTTTAAAATATGCGTTTGTGACCCCTCGATATGTGTCTCTTGTAGACAAACAATATTGGTGCCCAAAGCTTGCAGTCCAGCCGTAACTGCCTGTCTTTTCTTAATATCATTTAGGCCACAGATATTCATAGATAGTATTCTTAACAGTCCCATCCTAATGTACTAATGTGCACCATACAGATACATAAACACAATTTCCCCCCCCTTGCCCCTCTCTTTTGTTTTACTTTTATTTTTTAATTATTGCAACCTTGTCTGACCCTGCCTGTACCCCCCACCCTCCCCCCACCAATTCTGGAGGTTACCTGGCCAAGCCAGGGATGTGACATCCAACGAACAGACCCCCGCAAGCCCGCTGGGTCTCTCCACCTTAAACTATAATCACACTTTTGCAAAGCCAAAAAAGAAGGAAAACTAGCCCAGTCCAAAGTAGCAGTGAGCCCTAATACATCAAACAACCAAAAAGCAAAATCTAGAAATAATTTTTTTGGGAAAAAGGCAAAAAAATATAGTGTCAGTGCAGCCCAGACGGGAGGCCCAGGTCAACTCCCCAAGCCCAAGCAGCACAGCATTTACCAGAAACCCCGACAGAGACCACGCCCCCACCACCTGTTATGCCCAACTGGTGTCCTTGACCGCGTTCCTAGCTATTTCATCCTGAAATAAGCTTTACATGTTGACTTTATATTATTTATGTTCTGAAAGTTCCTCAAGATATTTTTGCGCCTGAATTTCAGAGATGAAGCTACGGGTAGACCCTTTGAAAATTATCTTCAGTCTGGCAGGATTCTGCAAATACACCTCAGCCCCCAACTTCTGAAATGGATCAAAGAGTTGCCGGAGTCTCCACCTGCGCTCCACTGTGGCATGAGCGAAATCGGGTCTGGTAAAAAAAGTTACTCCCTCGAAAGTTCATCTCTTGGTTGGTCTAGCCAGATCAAAAAGGGTTTGGCGGAGAAGAAAGTTTCCAAAGAATACGAGTATAACACGTGGGTATTGTGCCGTTGATGTGTGTTTACCGAGAGAAAGGGGAAATCTATGGGCTCTTTGTATTTCCCGCTCCAAGTCCCATGACTGTATTTCTGGGAGTGCCCCTTTTAGGAGATTGATCATGAATTTTCTGGGGTCATCCTTTTCAATTCCCTCCGGAATTCCTAAAAAGCGGCGGTTGTTACATCTCTGTCGGTTTTCCTGCTCCTCCATCTTCCACATCAGATCCTTTACTACCCCATGTTGTTCATTATGCTGTGTCTGTAATATCGCCACATCTTTTTCAAGCTGTTCGGTTCTTCCCTCCACCATAGTCATCCGATCCGCAATATTGGAACAGGTTTTACCGACCTTTCTCACTGCCCCTTGAAGTTTTTTGGCAGCCATGCGGGATCTTCGATTATCAGCCTTGACTTCATCCTGAAAACCTTTGATCGACTGCAAAATAACTGCCAAAGCGGGTTTATTACTAGAAGCCCCGTGATCTCCGTGATCGCCCATTTTGCTGCTGCCACTGCCACAGATGGTTAGGTTATTGTGGGTTGGAGTGAGCCCAGTAATTGTGGAGGAGTTTGTGGCTAATGTAAGAGGCGTATTGTCATAATCCCATTTCAACTCTCGCACACTCTCATTCTCCGAGAAATTGTCATCTCTTTGTATCCGATTTTTACCTCTCTTTTTAGATAGTTTTTGAGCGGCTATTTTAGTTCTCGGGACATCAGTGTTAGGGCTGTTATACCACTTCTTGCCTTCCTCTCCACTTGACAGTGAAATGCTGATGTCGGATATTTCAGAATCATCCGTCAGCGAGTAAAACTTATCCTGATTATCTGGTGTTTTTTTAATCGGATCTATAAGTGCACAGGCATTGAGTGTTGCAGATGTAGGAGTAGCATCGCAATCTTTTGCACCGCTAATAACACTGGTAGTGGTAATCAAGCTATTACAATTATTTGATAAAGTAAGGGGGCAAATGTGACTGTCGGTCAAAAAAACATTAGTATCATCAGGTGCGAGAGATTTTGAGGCCAACACCTTCTCATATCCCGATCACCAAGAGCACTGCCTGAATCGTTTAGCACAACTTCACTTGCTACTGCAAAGCTACTTGAGATTAGGGGTTGTGAGTTGTCAGCTTCTTTGAGTAAACGTAGGTTGCTTCTCCTACCCACAGAGCTAGAAGCTGAGTCCTTTTCCTGCATGCCTTTATGCAGAGAATTGCCATTTCCCCCTTTTCACCCCCTTCTTTAGCGCTTGCACAAGTTAAGTCCGTCTTTTTCCCCATGCGTGTGAGTGCAGATGATGAATTTGCCGGCACAGAATTTAACAGTGAGGGTATCTGTCCAGTTTTTTCCTTGCCACCTCTTGCCCCCTTACCGGTCATCCTAGCTTGCATAGATTGTCGAAAGATGCTTTTAGTATACTTGATGAAACAATGTAGCTCCACGCAGCTTTTGTTCCTTTGCCCGTAGCCGCATTTATTCCAGAAAGCGTAATGCAGTCTCCTCCACACGTTGCACTCTGTTCGTTTAACTGCCCGCCTTCCACCATCCAGCTGTACCGGAAGCAACTCACGCAGCCCAGCATTGATCCATGAGCTCCGAGCTTCCTTGCCGCCGCTGCCGCCGCCAATAGCGAGAACAAACAACACAGGTAAATTTTGCTCGATCTCGGGTTCCGGTAACATATTTGCCTTCCAGTTTTTCCTTTACGTATATGCGTATATTTCTTTCCTTAAACATATTGCGATGTGAAGCGTGATCTACGAAATTTCGAGCCGCTTCATAAGGAGAGACACAGCGGAGCTCCTTCGCGACGCTGTCAATCGGTCGCCATCTTGCCTCCCTCCAGGTATTAGTCATCTTTATTGTATACTGAATTATATAACAACTGTTGCTTTGCTCATTTCAAAATTAGTCTGACAACACAATCTTGTTGCGAACTGTCATAATTGCTGGTGTTGATAATTAAGTGCTGGTGCTGAGCACCGGAAACCAGTGGCTTAAATTAAGCACTGCTATTGACTTTGGCTTCTGACAGCAATACTGACAACGGAATATCTAGCCTGCTTGTGGATAAATGCTTTCACCTGTTTGCAACTCACTGAAGACTAGATTAAAGCACAATATTGTGAATCTTAAATGTTTAAAGTCAATAAAAATTGTTCACAGTCCTACTGATCCATTTTGATTAATCCAAAATCATAACTGAAAGAAGAAATATGTTGCCCACTGTGTCTCAAGCAGGAGCCGGCTACTGTGTCTCAAGCAGCATATGTTAAAAATGCATGCATCTAGCATTGGGATGTTTTAGCATTGCTAGAATGAAGGACACTACTCTTTTATGAAGAAGACACTATGGAAGCAAGAATGAGTCTCTCACAAGCATGATTCTCTCACAAGCAGATGAGACACAGTCTAGGCATGCCTTGCACTTCCTAGGCAGCAGTAGTGTAACTCACAAAAGAACTGGCAGCACCAGTGCAAGCTTCTCCCAGATCCAACATTGGCCCAGCACATGAAGGGTGCAGAATGAAAGGTCTCTTCACACGCACAATAAACCAACGTGAGTAGCAGCATGGCAAGCATTCCTTGGATGTAAGATGCACCAAGAATGTAAGCACCCTTCACACAGAACGGGCAGCATCAGGTGAAAACCTCGGTGGTGCATAGAAGAGGTACTGCATGGTCAGTGGCCCGGAGAGCTGCCTTAACACACATCATCCTGCTCTTGTATGGACACAAAGGAAGCTTTCCTCCTACAAAATGACAGTCTGAGCAAGTAAAGCAGAGCAACTGTGAATGATAATTCCATATGGAATGAGTACTATGCACCGGACAGAACTTGTTCAGATTTTCTGTAGCTGCTCTCACCAATGATACTGTTTCAAGGCGTTTCTGTGACAGAAGAAACCGTATAACGCCATATTAATGCTGCAATGTGTAAATATAAAAAGTAGGTGAATATACAATTAAATACATCAACACTGATGCTTTAGATCTAATATTCACAATACGGAAGCCAGAAGGCAGTAATATTTCAATTTTGTTGTAACTAGTGTTGTAACACATATTCTCGTGCCTATTTTTATATCACTACCTAAATGCCTTTAAAACATGCACAACAAATATATGTGTAAGAGTTTTTATCTCTGTAAACTAAAAAATAATGTGAATACATTTTCAAATGATGGTCTTGTTCGCCTGTGTATCTTTTTTTTAGCTAGAAAGATGCAACTTTTCAACGCTGGAACTCTGTGACTGGTTGGCAGGAGTGAAAGTCTTCCTTGTCAATTATATGAAGTTTCTTATTGAATGTTAGGTGCAGGAAGAAATGAGGTGAAAAAACATGAATTCATGCAAGGTATTTTACTCTGATGTCATGCTTCTGGTGAAAAGGTTAAATTATTAATGAATGTCTGGTCAGTAATGCATAGTTTAACGCTATTTAAGCAATACATGTGTCCAGACGGAAGGCAGACGGAAAGCACGAGAAATGTTTTTGATCTGATGTAACATATTAGTTTCCTAACTCCGTCGCCAATGAATAATATGTGTTTGAAAATTTCACAATATTTTTCTGCACAGCTTGTATTGAAAAGACCATTATAACAAACAAGGCTTGAGTTTTTGTCAAGAACGTTTTATTTATTTTATTTCTTATGTATCGGATCCCTGCTGGTCTGCCCTGCTCTGTTTTTTAATCGGAGATATTTTCGCCAGAAGCTTTTTATTTTTCACTTTATCTACTTAACTATTTGCACATCTACTTTATTATTTTTATTTAGAGCTCTTCTGACTAAAAGCTCTCTTTAATTAATTTGGTTCAAAAAGCACTAGCGGTTTGGTTTAACTTATTTGTTTTAACTTAATGGCAATCTTGTACAACAAGTGCATCATTTTCAGGCTCTCTCTATGAGCGCACAAAGTTGTTTTTCATGCAGGGCACAGTTATTTACTGTAAATGACACAGCTATTTGTTTGACTTTCTTTAAACTGGATTGTGTATTGTGTGTTGATAATTTATGTGCTGAAAGCATATAACTGATTTTCTGTATTATATTATTTGTGGTGGCAACAATGCCAATATAGCTTTAACTGGATTCACCGTGACTGCATCTAATGGTAGAAGAGCCATGTGAGAGCCTTTTCGGTAAATTACTTTCAGCATGTTTTTAAATTCACTTTGTCTTCCTATGATCCTGTGAATCTACCCTTTCTGATAAAAAGAAAGCGACGACATCTGTATGTGTAACTGTCTGGGGAGGAAAGGGAGAACCTTTTGAATTAACTTGAGATGGAAAAAACACAAGGACACGCCAGGTTTCACCTGGTTCTGCATAGATAAATCGGGTTCCAAGTACAGTTCAATGAATTTCATCTTAGCTGCTGGGATAGGAGCCATGCCCAAGGGAGAAGGCCTGAGGGAGTTATTCCATTTGTCTTTGGTCGTGCACACTACTAACAGTTCAGTTTTATGTGTGTTAAGCTGCAAAAATGTAAGATACATCCAGCACTGAACAGAGTGGAAAGTATGGTGAATAACAGGGAGCTTGGTGGTCCAGGCTTAGAATTATCTGAGAATCAACCGCATGTGAGTTGACAAAATAACAAAAGGACTTGATAAGAGAAATCAGAGGGCAAACATAGATGTTGAATGTTAATTGAACAGCATATGTGAATTGGAAGGGTCCTGATAGATCCACAGGTGGTCTTTTAAAACAGGTAACGAAACCTGGAAGTTCTAGATCTTCCAGAAATAAGTCAAACCATGCCAGTACCTCCCCCTTGAGACTAGCTTTTACCAGGCAAGGTCACAGAATGTTGTGCTCAGAGATGTCAAAGGCTGCAGATAAATCAAACAAGAGAAACAAGACAATGTCACCCGGGTCGAGGAAAGATCATAGTTCATCCAAGTAGCTAATTCAAGGTGACAACAAGTTTTGTCTCTGTCCCCCTACCTGGACGAAAGCCCAATTGTCATAGAATCATGAATTGAAGTCTTCCAGCAGATGAGCCAGTTTTTTCGCAATAATGTGTTCAAATATTGTGCAAGAGGCTATAAGGAATGCACTAGGTCCATAGTTTTGAACTTTGAGATTTTTTTATTCTGTGTGTCAGGCAGATGAGATGCCAGATTATCGATGTTTTGTTGAAGGGAGTATTGTTCCAAATCCGTCTACAGAATAAAATGCTTACTGAGCTACAAGTAGTGTTGTTATTGTCCTTAGTATCACTCCAAAATTAATCATGCAAATACCGTTTACATCAGAGTTCTTGACAACCATCTGGTGTGACTCCAAACATATTAATTTCCACCACCCATCTTGTTACTAATTTTAAAGGTAAGAAGTACCATCTGCCAAACCCACAGACGCTGCCCTTGCTCACAGTCAAATGCAGAATGAGAATACAGTACCTGCCTAAACAATGTCTAGCTTTGATAGGAAATAGTTTGGTACCCAGTATTAATAGTCATATATATCTTCCACTCAACCCGTCCTCTTTAACTACCAGGGTTGTGCCAGGTCATAACAGCTGATCTGTGCTCCAAACATCCTCCCCTCCACTGCGTCTTTTAGTAAATTGATGAAAACACTCTCTCTCACTAGCAGATTGCGAACAAAATGGCCCTATCACACCTAGACCCCAACCTCGGTAAGGTGGCAAACGCCACATTAAAGAGATTTGACTCTTGATCCTGCAGTCTCTATAAAAACTAATACAGGTTAAAACAACCCATCTGCAATAAAAGACATTTGCTCAGGTATATCAAAATCTGTATAATTCCTCTCTAAAATTTGCTGAGCACTTTTAGATGATCATATTTGCAATGTTTGCAGTATAATCAATGTAAATAAAAAATGTGTATAATTTTACATTTCTTTAGTTCTTCCATAAAATGCTATCTTTTTGCCATGCAGTGACAGGGAAAATGTTAGTGTAGCACCAGGATGCACGGTGGGAACACATGGTCACTCATGTGTGGTGGACAGTCGTGGTCTTTAAATATTCCCCAGGACAAAAGTGGTAGTCTTCTCAGTTCCTTCCTATATGGGGAGTTGAGATGGTGCAGGAATGGTCTTCATGCGGGTACAAAACTTAGAAGCATATGTACAAGGGAATAGTGCTACCAGAATGTCACTTTTTTTACCGATGTTCCACCGGAATGTTAAAGAAATATACTTTTTTTTTAATTTGAAGAGATTTTATCATATTTTACGTAGTTTGATTCATGATTTACCTGACACAAATTTTCAGGGCTCAGTTGATGCACAGGCTCTAAAAGTCAAGCTACACCATGGGTTCGACTCCGGCTCGACTATCCCTGTTAATTTATTGGCTCACCCACCTATAAAGAAACCTCAATTACAAGCATTGGCAAAGCCAATAGGTTTCACCTACGCGAGAGCTATTGGCTTTGGGAATGTGTTTTAGCCATGTTGTACACCAGTGTGGCTACTGTTCAACATGACTAAAAGTTAGTGGCATGGAGTGGTGTAGGGTGGAGTAGATTGAAGTGTGGTAGATTGGGATAGAGTGGAATGGGGTAGATTGGGTAGAGTGGAATGAGGTAGATTGGCATAGAGTGGAGTGGGGAAGAGTGTAGTGGAATGGAGAGGGTGAATCGGGGTAGACTTCGATAGATTGGAGTGAGGTAGATTGGGGTGGAGTGGGGTGTATTGGTGTGGAGTGGGGTAGATTGGAGAGGAGTAGGTTAGGGTAGATTAGAGTGGGGAAGATTGGAGTGGGGTAGATTGGGGAAGAGTGTAGTGGGGTAGACTGGAGTGGAGTCAGGTAGATTGGACTGTAGTGGAGTATGTTGTTTGTATTATAGTAGGGTAGACTGGAATGGTGTGGGGTAGATTAGGGTAGTTTGGAGTGGGGTGGATTGGAGTGGTGTGAGGTGGATTGGGATGGGGTAGGATAGATTGGAGCAGGAAAGAGTGAGAGTAGGGTGGATAGATTATATTGGGATGGGGTGTAGTGAAGTGGAGTGGGGTAGAGTGGGGGTGAAGTGGAGTAGATTGGAGTGGAGTAGATTGGGGTATATTGTAGTGGGAGATGGGGTAGATTGAAGAAAATGGGGTACATTGGAGTGGAGTGGGGTAGATTGGGGTGGAGATGGGGTATGTCAGGGTAGAGTAGGGAGGGATATATTGGGGTAGATTTGAGTGGAGTTGGGTAGATTGAGGAGGAGTGGAGTGCAGTGGATTGGGGTAGATTGGAGTGGGGTAGATAGGGGAAGAGTGGAGTGCAGTGGATTGGGGGAGGTTGAAGTGAAGTGGGATAGACTGGAGTGGAGTAGATTGGAGTGATGTGGGGTATATTGGAGTGGAGTGGGGTTAATTGGAGGGGGATAGGTTGGGTGGATTATGGCAGGGTAGATTTGAGTGAGATAGAAAGGCGTAGGGCAGTTTGGAGTGAGGTAGATCAGTGTAGAGTGGAGTGGGGTAAATTGGAGTGGAGTAGATTGGAGTAGAGTTGTATAGAGGTGTGGGGTAGATTGGGATGGGTGGGGTATATTGGAGTGGGGTAGATTGGGTTAGGCAAGTTTTGAGTGGAGTGGAGTAGATTCGAGTGGAGTAGATTGGGGTAGATTGAAGTGGGGTGGATTGGAGGGGTAGATTGGAGTATGGTAGTTTGGGGTGGAGTATGGTAGGGTAGAGTGGAGTGTGGTGGAGTTGGTGGATTGGGGCAGATTGGGTTAGATTGTATAAATTTGAGTAGCATGTGGTAGATTGGAGTGAAGTGGAGTGGGGTAGATGGGTAGAGTGGGATGGAGTGTGGTAATTCGGGGTAGAGTGGAATGAGGTAGATTGGGTGGATTAGAGTGGGTAGATTGAGTTAGATAGATTGGGGTAGAGTGGAGTAGGGTAGATTAGTGTGGGATGGAGTGGACTTGGATAGATTAGAGTGGAGTCGAGTTTGGAGTGGAGTGAGATAGATTGAGGAAGAGTGGAGTCAGGTAGATTGGAGTGGAGTGGGGTAGATTAAGATGGCATGGGGTATATTTGGTGGATTAGAGTAAGGTAGATTGGAATGGAGTGGGGTAGATTGGAGTGGAGTAGATTAAAGTGTGGTAGATTGGATTGAGTGGGTTAGATTGGGTTGGAGTGTGTGTATTGGGGCTGGAGTGGATTGCAGTAGGGTGGAGTAGTGTGGATTGGGTGGAGTAGGGTGGAATGGGTTGGATTGGGGTAGAGTGAGGTAGTCTCAGGTAGAGTGGAGTAGACTGAAATGGAGTAGATTGGAGTGGAGTAGATAGGGGTAGATTGGAGTGGGGTAGATTGAGGTGGAGAGGAGTGGGGTGGGGTAGACTAGAGTGGGGTAGATTGGGTTGGAGTAGTTTAGACTGGATTGGAGTGGGGTAGATTTGAGTGGAGTGTAATAGATTGGAGTGGGCTAGATTGGAGTGAAGTGGAGTGGGGCAGATTTGGATAGAGTGGGATGTGGTGGAGTGTGGTAGATTGGAGTGGAGTTGGGTACATTGGATAGATTGGAGTGTAGTAGCTTGGACAGGAGTTGGGTAGATTGGAGTGGGGTAGATTGTGGTAGATTGGAGTGGGATAGATTGTGGTGGGGTGGGTAGATGGGAGTGGAGTGGGGTATAACAGAGTGGAAAGGATTTTGACAGATTGCAGTGAAGTTTGGAGTGGAGTGGAGTAAATTTGAATGGAGTGGGGTACATTGGACTGGGGTAAATTGGAGTGGAGTAGAATGGAGTTGGCTAGATTTGAGTGGAGCAGGTTGCATTGGGGTATATTGGAGTGGGGTGTATTGGGGTAGATTGGAGTGGAGTTGGGTAGACTTGGGTAGATTGGAATTGAGTGAGGTAGATTTGAGTGGAGTGTGGAAGATTGGGGTGGAGAGAGGAAGATTGAAGAAGTGTGGACTTATTAGGTCATATTGAGTGAAGTGAGTTAAATTGGAGTGGAATGGGGTAAATTGGGGTTGGGTGGAGTGGGATAGATTGGAGTGGGGTGGAGTGGAGTGGAGTGGGGAAGATTGGATTGTAGTGAAATGGATTGAGGTAGATTGGTGTGGAGTTGGGTAGGTAGGTTTAAAGTGAAGTAGATTGAAGTGAGGTAGATGGAATGGAGAGGGGTAGGTTGGGGTGTGGTGGGAAAATTGGGGTGAGGTAGTTTGGAATGGAGTGGGGTAGATTGGGTGGAGTGGAGTGGTGTAGATTGGAGTGGAGTAGATTGGGATTGATTGTAGCAACGTGGGGTGGGATGGAGTAGATTGGGGTACATTGGGGTGGAGTGGGTAGATTGGAGTGGGGTAGAGTGGAGTGCCGTAAGTGGTGTGAGGGGCGTGGAGTGACATGTTATATTGTTGAGTGAGTGGTGTAGATTGGATTGGTGTGGAGTCGAGTCGGGTGTGGTTTCGTTGAGTGTCTTAGAGTGGAGGGGTGTAGAGTGGAGTGGCATGTCATAAAGTGGAGCGTTGTAGAAGGTAGTGGCATGGCATAGAGTGTAAGGGCATAGTGGACTGGAGTGGCATACTGTGGAACTTGCGTGGTACCACTGCCATTACAGACAACATATTTTCAATTGAAATGACAATTACATCTGCACCCAAATAGGGTTTTACTGCACACAAACAATAATGTGTGCAAATGTTATCACTTAGGGGCATATTACGAGAGCGGCAGTCTTACAACTGCCGCACTCGCAGTGGCGCAGCAGTGCTGGTCCACTGTGGGCTGGATTACGATGTTCAAAGTTGTTTTGGCGGTGAACCTCCATCTGCTCCAGGGAACCCCCGTTCCCTGGCGGTGGCGCGGAGGAGGCCCAATGTAACATGATGGGCGGGACTGGCGCAGTCCTGCTGAGCATATTGCGAGTTCCTCCTTTCATAAAAAGGCTGACGAGGAGGAACAAAGCCTTCCCCAATATGAAGGTGCATTCAGGGGGCCACAACATGTGCCCCATCTGCTATCAACCCCAGTACCAGCACAGCATGGACCTCACCGTCCATGCCGTGCTTGAACATTTTTGCTATTCCCATTGTTATGCCTGTTTTTCTGGCACCGCATTGGGAATGGCAAAAAGACAGGTTTGCTTGCATGAGAAAAACTCATAATCAGGGGGGCGGACTTGGCATGACTTTGGCTCAGCCACGCCGGTGAAGAACTGGCACAACTGTGCCAAAGTTGTAATCATCCCCTCTGTGTATTGATGTATTTTGATCGTATTCAAATATTTGTTTCCACCACACTTCAGAATCTCCAAAAACAATTGCTTCATTTGTACTAATTTTGACATATTCTGAAGCATCAGCACAGTCAATTTTTCTTTTTTTTTGTTTGGTAGAAAAACAAAATCCTACACTCTCTCCTCTTACATGGGTGCTCAGCAGGATTGTCACATAAATTCTCTCACCTTGAAGTCAGAGCAAGAAACGTAAACACCAAGCTCCCTTGGAAGACAGAGCTTGACATTCGACCTTTGTCATTGAATGCACAGCAAATGTGCCAAGAAAAGAACAGGATTTAAAGGCTTGTTCATAGAAACAAGTTTGTGGAAGAATTCAGTAAATAAAGTTTGAGCAACAGGAGAGACAAACTCAAGCTGGACAGACTAAAGCAAATAAAGATAGCAAATAGAAAGCCAGAAAATATGAGTTGTAAACCACAAAGCCAACAAGCGGAATGCATTCCTAGGTCAGCTTTCTGAATGTCATCAAGACCGCTGTCTGGTAGGATTGAACCTAAAACGCTGGGGCCATATTTATGACCCGGTTTGCATTGCTCTTACACCACAAAATGTGGTGCAAGAGTGACACAAACCTTAAGTAAGAATTTTGAAGCCATGCTAAGCCACTTTGCGTGGCTTTGAATGGCTCCAATAATCTTGACTGATGCAATGCAGCACAAATTGCTGCATTGCGTTACTCTGCCGTGGGTAGGCATTACACAGGTCTTACGTAGGTGTTTCCATGCAACTCCCTTAGTTTTTGACGCATTCCCAGGTTTACAAGACCTTGCAAAACTGAAAATGTGCCAAAAAGCTATGCCTCCCCAGGTGAGGCCTAACGAGCAGAAATATTTTTATTTCTCCTCCTCACTTCCTCTCTCTATGTGTGCTAAAGAATGCAAAAGACACTGGCCTGGCAGTTCGGGCTGGACTGTTCCCATTGGGCACAAGGTCAAGACTGATTTGCATATGACTGGGTCCAAACTGGAATGGCATGGTGAGCAAAAAAACAATGGATTTAGGCCCAGATCTCTGTACTGGGTTGAATGTAAGACATTGTTCTGCATTCTGTCCATCAATAGTTCTTTTTGCATTTGTCACCCCGAGTGGGACGGGTATGCCCAGACGTGGGTCCCGTGCTCTCCATGCCACTGGAATCAAGCTATCCTGGCTGAAGAGGGGTGAAACCCCGAAACCAGTCCTCGGATGCTTGTTTCCAGTCCAGGGAGGACCTGGCCTGGCAGTTCGGGCTGGACTGTTCCCATTGCCACAGGGTCAAGACTGATTTGCATATGGCTGGGTCCAAACTGGAATGGCATGGTGAGCAAAAAAACGACGGATTTAGGCCCAGATGTCTGTACTGGGGTGAATGTATGACATTGTTCTGCATTCTGTCCACCAATAGTTATTTTTGCATTTGTCACCCTGAGTGGGACGGGTATGCTCAGACGTGAGTCCCGTGCTCTCCATGCTACTGGAATCAAGCTATCCTGGCTGAAGAGGGGTGAAACCCCAAAACCGGTCCTAGGATGCTTGTTTCCAGTCCAGGAATGACCTGTCCTGGCAGTTCGGGCTGGACTGTTCCCATTGGGCACAGAGTCAAGACTGATTTGCATATGGCTGGGTCCAAACTGGAATGGCATGGTCAGCAAAAAAACGATGGATTTAGGCCCAGATCTCTGTACTGGGGTGAATGTATGACATTGTTCTGAATTCTGTCCATCAATAGTTCTTTTTGCTGAAGAACGCAGCACACATAAATAGAGGAAAAAGCGACCCTGGATTTCTTTTTAAGCAGGAAGGTGCCAGTTCCTGCACAAAAACAATCCTACCTACAACACAGGCACCCTTGCACCATGGTGTAAGGGTGCCTGCGTTGCCGCTAGTTTGCCAAAACAGTGCAAGGGAAAATGACAGAAATGCATCATAGTGGATAAATACGGAGCATTCCTTCCCGTGATGCAGGGTAGTGCAACAAGGTGACGCTGCACTGCCCTGCGCCTCAAAATTCATAAATATGTCCCCTGGTTTTCATGATGTTTCAGAGCTGGAGGAGCTCAGCATGCTGATGATTTTCCCAAGACTTTACTCTAGCTTCTTTGACTGTTTACATTTTGAATGAAATATCTGAAATGTTCTTTATGCACATCAGCTATAAATGCTAAACTACTAAAATAATCTCTTCAAGCAAACACAAAAGAAATATATCTAAACAAGTGATAAATGTAGAAACACACTTTAATTTCGGAGTGCAATTTGTTTTATGAATGGAAACATTAAGCACAAAATCTGTAAAGTGTACAATCTAACACCATGTATTTAATTTGTATTTACTGAGATAAAACCTCTCTGTCAGAAGTCTACTATAATCTGTAATTTTTTAGAGGATTGTCCTAATACGTTCAGAGCGAGTTGATACACACAAGGCCCTCCTACTTAACACCAGTAGGCAGATTATAAAGCAACAAACATGACCATAGTTGCTATCCACAGTTTGAAAGAAATGTAAACTCTTAAGTAGAGAAAAGCAGACACAGCTTGTCATCAGAAGCATGTGGCAAGAAACACCTGCAAACGGGGGTAAATTCGGCAATGTACCCTTTCTCAAAATATCTGCTTCTCATTGAAGGATGAGAGCGGCTATTCTGCAGATTCTCAGACCCTGTCTTCACGACCCTTTAGGCACGCTGCCCAGACGACATATTTTGCTGACTTTTTCTAGCTCGAGTTTAGTATTGCACGGAAGGCTGATGGATGCTTTGAACTTGAAAATGTACAGGTTTCCAAGAAAACTAGGGGGGCCATTGTCAAAAGCAGGATTAAAGCACGCCGGGTTAAATTCAAACCTTTGCAAGGAAGTGATTTACTCATTTGTTGCTCAATTGCAAAAATTGTAATCTTATGCATGTTAGAAATGGGCGATCCCATGGAATATACAAGCATTTGCAAGGCAATAGGTCTCGGATTTATGACACTTTGAGCTATTGCCATTGTAAATGTCAACAGCTTAAACTCTCGCAAATTCGAGACCTATTGAATAGCAAATATTTTTTGTTTCCAAGTGCCCGATGCCACGCTTGCACGTAAATAAAGGTCACGCCCCTTACTTTAGACGAGCTGTGTCTAAAGAAAGGGACGCTGCTGCCCTTAAAGTGAAAGTGCGGTATGGGGCGTTTTTACCAAGAAAGCATGTGTTTGATAAAAAAACAATTGCTTTTTTGGTTAAACTGCCCCAAACCACACTTTCATTTTGATGGTGACTGCCCCCCTTTCTTTAGACACGGGTGGTCTAAAGAAAGGGGCGTGCCCTCTATTAAGCGCAAGCGCGGCATTGGGCGCTTGGAAACAACACACCCAAAAATATTTGCAAAGCAATAGGACTCGCATTTGCGAGAGTTTAAGCTACTGTCATTACACCATGTAGATAAGTATTAGAGTAAGCATTGCTCTGCCATAAGTAGCTGGGGGGATTTGTCCTTTAATTTACTAGTTCTCCCTGCATGAAGTCGGGAGAAAATACTCAAACTGAAAGCCCCACAGAACGTGCATTGCTATTTTTAATGAATGCATGTGAATCCTCTCACAAACAGTGCGTGGTCTGAAGTACTGGGTATTTTAGACCCAGCGGTGCAGGGGCACACACCCTATGACTTCTGGGTTCACCCTGTTCCGGACCTACAGAAACACAGAGTCTTCTGGGTGAAGTCAAAGATTTGTTTATTGGCTGCAGACCAATGACAGGTATCCTAGAAGTACAACAGCGTGTATGTTCTCAGGAGACTGCTGAAAATCATAGGAACGGACTTCATCTTAAATACAAAATATCATGCTCCAGGCACACATTCCTTGGTTTACGATATGGTCATATAAAGGTATACATTACAAACGAAAAAGCAGAGTCATGATGATTATCCCACATTCCAGTTCGGCCAGCCCACAATGATTTACACAGTAAGATTCAGATCCCACGTTTGATGTAAATAGACCCCCCAATAAACATGAGCATCTCCTGTTTTGGGAAACAAGTCATAAAGCAGGAACAAGCAGGTGTGGAAGAGATTAGCCGGGGGATTGTGTAGAATGAGTGGGTTTTATGACGGGTCAAGCCCTGATGCTAATCACAGGTGGACGGAGGAAGGGGAGCTCGTGAGACCGGTTTGACCCGGGACAGCAGAGCCAGCTGCCCAGGTCACAGAGAAGTCAGAGGGAAAGCCCATGTACTGTGAGGCTCGTATTTACTCCATTATAGCCTATGTGAGGGCAATGACAAGATGGCCACTGCTTCCAAAATGGAACCCGCGTAGTGGAGCAGAATAACGTGTACACAGTGCATTCGTAGCTAGAACGGTATATAAAGCACTCGTACATGCCGCATTTACCATTTACGGTTCGCTAATACCAAGATAGACAGGGGTAGGGCCCTGTCCCCTACGCGGTCCCGAATATTAAAGTACGACAGACCCTCCTTTTGCCCTTACATAGGCAATCACTATACTCATCTTAATCCGAGTCTAGGTCCATGTTCACGAAGTCATGGAGATGTTGCTGTAGCATCATCCTATTACTTAGCTCGTCCCTCGATACAGGTTTCCTTACACATAAGGTAGTACAGAGACCACATATCGCGGGAGCACACTGTATACACAGACAGAACAGGAAAAGAATGGCTAAGATCATTCCAACGACCATCAGAACTTTCCAACCCCAGGCAGATATCAATTCCCAGAACCACCCCACCAGTGACCAATCTCCCTTATCCACGTGTATGGCTTCAGATATTTTATGGAGTTTGGAGATGGCTTGATACACTGTTGGAGCATTATCTGGTATGAAAATGCAGCAACTGGATTGGATGACCTTGCATACCCCACCGCGGTCTGCAAGAATAACGTCTAGAACCATGCGGTTCTGCAGAGTCATAAGGCGATCCGCTTGGAGCTCAGCTGTCAGGTTACTAAGAGCACCAGCCGTTACATTGACAGTGGATTCAACCACACGAGTCAGCTGTCTCAGGTTCCTACTATTGACCATAGGTCCCCAAAACGGCAGGAAACCCAAGAAGAAGTCTCCTGCTTCCTGACCGGCAGTATCCTCCTTACTAATCACACCTCTCACAACTCTGGTCTTGTGATAGTCAGAGGCAGCAGTAAATGTCGGCGGTAGCAAGTTCGCAATATAACATGTGCCCGAGAAATCAGGGGGCAGCCATGTATATGCTCGGTCATGACAGATGAAATATGTGCCCTTGGCAGCCAAAAACGCAGGGGAAAACTGTGACGGGAAGGTGTACGTTTCAGTACAGTCACTTCTTCCCAGTTGAGCTCTAGGATTCTGACCATTACCCTGTAAGCAGAACCGACCCATGTGGGGTACGACCCAGATTGGAGATGAGATTTTTCGCTGTCTTTCACCCAGACTAATACTATACCCCGTCGCGTTCCATCCTACATAAGGTCTCAACTCTTCTTTGGGAATAGATGAGTATGCATTGATATCCCTACTCATATCGGCAACTCCTTTCATCAAAGCCTTATTATTGGTGATAGGTCTGATGGAACGCGGTTGGCGAGGGGAGTATGTATCTAGAGCATAGAGAAACATGGTTTGGAATGCCCATGACGATCCATTGTAACTGTACGGTAGCACCAGGTAGGGAATACCTTTGTTAATGGTATGTGGCATTAACCCACACACCCAGCAATTGGTCGTATTTATTACTAGTTGGTGCTGGTGCAAGAGCTGGATAAACGAGTTATTTACAAACTCTGATCGTCTGGTCTGTTCGTGCTCAGGCAAAGGGTGAAAAGAGTGAGAGGAGGCAGTAGAAAGAGATATAGGCTGTTGAGTGGGTGCAATGGGCTTTTGAGTGGAGAAAAACACAAATCCTACAATAAACATTATTATACTACACAGCGTAAAAAGGCACAAAAAGACAAAACATTTACTTTTTACAATTCTACACATCCTTGCGCTAAAGTTCATTTCCTCAATCGGTCTCTCCATCTTAAAAAACTCCATCCTCTACTCGGGCCGCTCGCGGTGGATGAGTTTCTTCTGCTAAGGAGTACGCCTGTCAGTCCAGGGAAACGCCCTAGACTAACCAGAACCGTCGACCTAGCGTCTTCGGCCTGTACCCCAAAGTCTTGGCACCGCGACCCTGCGGCAGAACCCGGATGGTGGTTCGAAAAACAAAAAATCAAGAAAGTCCTTCAGATGGGAGAGCAAAAATGTCAAAAGGGAAATAGTGAGGAAATCTTTATTTGTCCATGGGCCTAGGTCTCAAATTATAGCGGAGACGGCCAGGTGCTGTTTGGTCTCGGAACAAAAGTTCAGGCTCAGTGGTGTCCAGTCGATTTGATGGTGGCACAGCTTCCTGCAGAATAGTGTCACTCTCTTGGTCTGAAACTGTGCCTCTTAAGCGTGCGTCACTGAATGGTACGAAACGAGGTACAATGTCTGTCTCTGAGTCGGCGATACCCTCCTTGACCCACTGGTCATATGGCAGAGGCAAGGGGACTATTTTGCAGTGGGTACCATGAATCAAGTGCTTCTTCCCTTTCACTCGCACTGCTGATCTTGTTGAAAGAAGAACAAGATGAGGGCCGATCCAGCGAGGCTCGTCGTTGCTCTTGCGCTGGAAATTTCGGACTAGCACCCACGTACCAGGGTTGATAGGGTGTCCAGGAGGTTCAGAGGCTTGGGGAAGAGTATCATGTACCTGTTGGTGCAAAACACGCAGTTTAACAGTCAAATCATACAGGTAATCGAGCAGTACTGGATGTTCTATTTCGCTAAATTTCGCCGGTCTTGGCACGCCCCATACATTAGCCGGGCGGCCAAAGACGACCTCGTAAGGGCTAAGTTCCACTCGTGAGTGTATGGTCATTCTGGTGGACAGGAGTGCTAGAGGTAGAGCATCAGGCCATTTAAGACCGGTGCTCGCCTGGATTTTAGCCAGCTTGAGCTTTAAGGCTCCATTGTAGCGTTCTACTAATCCAGCTGATTGGGGGTGATTTGCAGCGTGGAACTTCTGCTTTATCCCTAGCCCTTCACATACATTCTTCATCACTTTACCCACAAACTCACTTCCGTTATCACACCACACCATTCTTGGCATCCCAAACCTAGGGAAAAACTCCTTCACAAGGGCTTTGGCTGTGGATAGGGCAGTGTTATCTTTCAGAGGATAAGCCTCTATCCATTTTGAGAAAGCACAAACAACCACCAATACATATTTCAGGTTGTTGCATCTTTCCATGTGAATAAAGTCCAGCTGCAAAACTTCAAATGGACATGATGGGGGTGCAAAGTGACCAGCCGGAGTTGGGGTTCCCCTACCAGGGTTGTACTTCAAGCATACTATGCAATTCTTGACCACATTCTCTGCACACTTGGGAATCCCAGCATTCTGCCATACTGGAGCCAACAACTTGCATATACCTTTCGTACTGATATGTGCCATTCCATGTGCCATAGTAACCACTGGAAGCACATATGCATCAGGCAACAACCATCGCCTATGTTCTGTCAGATCAATCCAACAACCATTCTCATCCAACTTACCCATACTTTCTCTCCACTTGCTTAACTCTTCCTCTGTGGCTTCAGCTTGAAGCGACTTCACACTCTCTATTGTGTTCTCACACATTCCCACATCATTAATCCATCTTGCGGGACCTGCAACATACATTCTAGTCTTCACATTCTGTGCTGTTTCTTTCGCGGTCTCATCAGCAAACGCATTCCCACGTCCAACATCATCTGTGACTTTCCTGTGCGCACTGCATTTCATGATCGCAACTTGCAACGGTAGGGTCAGTGACTCAAGGAGATCATTCACCAACTTGCCATTCTGAATTTTAGCTCCATGCGACGTCAGGAACCCACGCTCTTTCCACAAACGCCCAAAATTATGAGCCACGCCAAAGGCGTACTGGCTATCTGTGTATATATTCACTCTCATTCCTTCGGACAACACACATGCTCTCGTGAGGGCGATTAATTCTGCTGCTTGGGCCGAATTATGTGGCACTCGTGCAGTTTCCACGACCGTGTGTAAAGTCGTGATAGCATATGCAGCAGTCGTGTCACCATTAGGGAGCTTAAAACATGACCCATCTACCCATAAAGTGCCATCACACTCAGTCAGGGGAGTATCTTTTAGATCTACTCTCCCTTTCGTCTCTTCTTCTGTTCTGAACAGACAGTCATGTTGCTCAATCTCATCTGAGTCTGCTGGAATTGGCAACAATGTAGCTGGATTCAGCGTATTGCATCTTTTTATGTGTATGTGATTAGCTAACAGTGTAAGTTCATAACCTGATAGCCGCGCACTAGTCAAGTGTTGTGTCTTGGTCCTATTTAATAATGTGTCTACAGCGTGTGGAACCATAACGATCAATGTATTGTCCATTACCAAACCAGCAGATTGTCGGATAGACATCGCTGCAGCAGCTGTCGCTCTCAGACAGCTTGGCAATGCCCTCGCTACAGGGTCCAAGGTAGATGAAAAATATGCGCATGGGCGCGGTCTGTCGCCAAAAGGCTGTGTTAACACGGACAACGCACATCCATCTTTCTCGTGAACATACAATGTAAAAGGCTTACTGTAGTTAGGAGTACCCAACACAGGTGCTGAACATAATGCATTACGCAATTCCACAAAACTTTTCTGGCACTCTTCAGACCATGGGATAGGATTTGGTGTGTCTTTGCATGTTAAGGCTAACAAAGGTTTTGCCAATAAGGAAAAACTAGGGATCCAATGCCTACAGTATGAGGTAATGCCCAGGAAAGCACGCACTTCTCTCTGTGTCTTTGGCACACTCAACTGTGCAATAGCTTGAATTCTTTCTGGGGTCAGTTTCCTTCCCTCCTTCGATAAGAGATGACCTAAGTAGGTCACTTCTTGTCGACAATATTGCAGCTTAGAGAGAGACACCTTGTGATGGAATGCGGATAAATGGCGCAACAGTGACAATGTGGCTTCTTTACAGATCTTCTCAGTATCCGCAGCGATCAGTAAATCGTCCACGTACTGAATCAGGATAGCGCCACTAGGTAAAACAAGTGCATCAAGCTGCGCTTTCAAAGCCTGACTATATATGGATGGACTCTCACAGTAGCCCTGGGGAGCGCGTTTGAAGCGGAAGCTTCGGCCTCCCAGACTAAAACCAAAAATATCTCTGCTCTCTTCTGCAATTGGGATACTAAAGAAAGCATTCTTTAAATCGATCACTGAAAACCATGCAGCAGAGGCTGGAATCATCGTTAACAAGGCAGTGATATCGGGGACAACCGGAAACTGTGGCACAACAATCTTATTAACCTCTCTGAGATCAATCACAAATCTGTAAACAGGTGGCTGTGAAGGGTCCGTTCGTTTTAAAACAGGTAAAATCGGACTATTGCAAACGTTGCCTCTTGTCTCTTCAATCACACCCTTATGAATCAAGTCGCTGACAATGTCTAACAATGCTTTCTGCCCTTCATTAGAGATCTTGTACTGGGGAATACGTGGCAGTCTGACATTAGCCTTTAGAGTCACCACATATGGCGGTATCTCCAAGAGGCCCACATCATTGGGACCAGTAGCCCAAAGGGCATCCGGAAGGGACGACAATTCAGGTGGCATCGTGTTTTTAGACAAATACATTGGGAAAACCACTTTCTTGCCTAATGTAAGTTGTACTCCTGAAGGAGAACAATACAGTGTAGCGTGCAATCTTTTCAACAAATCTAATCCCAGCAAATTCTCACCACAACCTGTTGTCAGGATCAGGGGTGCTTTCAGCTCACAAGGCCCAACAGAAAGTGACATGGGACTGGAAATCGGGTTCCTAACCGGGGCGCCAGAAAAACCTACTGAAATATTTATATCGCCAGACAAAGGTGCGCCAGGGAGTTTTGAATGCATGATTGAACTCTTTGCAGCACCAGTGTCTAGCAGAAAAGGCTCCGTTACATTTGCTGTAGTCACCTCAACATACGGTCCACTCTGATCCACTGGCACTGAAACAACTCCCTCTCTCTGTCTATGGCTGTCCTAGTAATCAATATTCTCTGCATCACCGTCCTCTGCATAATAATCATTATTATAATACTGTGCCGTATTACTAGTCGCGTTAGCTTGCTGATCAAAGCTATTGATGGTACTTTGAGGCGGCAGAGGACGCGCGTTCTGGGGAACACTTCCACGCCCTCTGCCTCTAGGAGCTTGCTGACCACCCCTACCTCTTGCGCCATACATATTACCGTTCCGCTGCATTAATTTAGGGCAACTGTATTTAAAATGACCTTCCTCTTTACAGTATGAACATTGGTTGGGACCTACAGGGACACGTGGTGGATAATACCCGTTCATTTGCTGATTGTTCTGAAACTGTTGGGGTTGGTGATAGACACCTTGGGGTTGCCTATAATTATTCTGACCTCCACGTGGCGGATAGGCCTGCTGTAAAAGGACCTTTGTCTTCAGTTCCTTCGTTTTCTTCTCTGTTCTATCTTTCTCGTCTTTATCTCTATTTTCATAATACTGTGCAGTAGCCAGTATTTGCGCTGAAGAAGAAACAGCCCAAGAACTTTCTGAATCTTTTAACTTTTTACACAGGTCAGGAAGTAAATTCTGCACAAACTTATCCACAAACAGCCGTTGGCCACCCTCAGTACTCATATCTTGCCCACTGTGGTCAATAAACGTTTCTTCAAACCTAGTGAAGAAGTCTGACACTGTCTCATCTTTCTTCTGCTTGCATGCGGATAACTTGTCCCAATTTACGCGCATCGCAGGCATTATTGTCTTCATATACGTGATGATTCTACCAGGCAGTTCAGCTACTAAAGGTTCTGGTTTCGCACCACCAGTTTGTCTAGCATCAGCAGCAACAATGTTAGCCCATGTATCCCCTAGTTCTGCATTGTGATCTACATTACGAATTGATCCCCATAGAGGCTGTGGAACAACATTACCAAACAACATGTCTATGTCGGCCAGATTCATAATGCATGACCCTGCCGTCTGTGACAACTCTTTATAATAACCTGCTGGGTTTTTACGGGGATCAGGCAAGGACTGCTTAAGCGCTAACACCTCAGAGCGCTTCCATGGAACATGCACCCAAACACGCTGGAAATGCGCTGCCACAGCGGGGTTACCACCGACAGCTGCAACCGCTTCCTTCCATACCGGGGGAACTTCTCTCATAGGGTATTGTCGCGCCTTTGCCTTCTTTTCCACAAGGACCTCTTTGTTAAATGGTAGCGGCAGTTTCAGTCGATAACCTTCCAAGTATTTGCCCGGCGATAATCGCCTCTCATACCACTCGATAATTTACCAATAAAAGAGGCAGGCGCCGGAGACTGGAAGGCAGGAAACAAGGTTTTATTCCGTCGGAGCAGAACACATCAGATCAGACAGCAAGGTATCGTCACGAGGTGCTCTAACCGCATCTCTGAGACCTGGTCTCTTATACACTGGTTTATTGCTTTATTACACATAGTACATTCTTGAGATTCTTTTGAAGTACGGGGGAATATCCCCTGGAGCCCCGGTTCAGATCCGATCCCACACATAGATACAGTAGAAGTTCCCACCCTACCCGCAGTGGGAGATGGCTATCGCGCAGCAGGGAATTCCGCTAATTCCCGGGGTGTGTGCAACTGGCCGGGTCTCAGGGGGTAGGGGCTTTGATCTACTGTAATCCCTTTGATGTGGGGTGTTTCCCTTACAGTAGGGGCAGTAAACTGCATCCGCAGGGCTAGGTGATGGCCTGGGACCAGTTCAGACAATGGGGCGCAGAGGAAGGGGGTTATCAAAGGAGAGGCATGACCATGTATGGGTTGTCGGTTGGAAGTGGTTCCGTAGCAGGGTCGCGCGGAAGGAGAGGGTTTATGGCCTGTATGAGAGAGCGGGGGTGGCCGGCGCGCGGGGGATGCTTGCAGCGCCAAGGGAAAACGCTGGCGGTCGAGAGTGAGCGGAGAGAGCGGGGTGCCTAAAATGGCGGCCGTGCATTCGTTGCGCGTGGTGCTGGGGAGGGGCAAGATGGCGCAGATAATGTTCAGTTTGCGAGCTAAATTTCCACAGTCCTCCCTTTTAACATATCTCGCCAGCTTGTCCGGCCAATATTCGCCTTTGTTAGCCTTTCAGTTACAGTATCGTCAATGTTCGTCACACATTTAAAGATACAGAGTCTTTAGGGTAGGCAGGAGTAATCTGACACATTTGTACATTGTCTCATACAGTTTGATGAAGCAGGCGAGGAGGAAGTACATTCAAAGTTACAGTATAGTTGTGTACATGGCTGGTGTTGTATGAATGTTACTATACAAAGTTACATTTTCTTAACTTCTCAGTGTACAGTCGGAAGTGATTGATGCAACATCATGAAAACTTGATAAGAAGATAGTTAATATAATAAGGTGGTTGGGAGAGGATTTTCAACTTTGACATGGGTTCTTCTTTCCAGTGTCCTTGTTTATAAAGAGCTATCACTGGTAAGCTCTCATTGTTGTTCTTCTTTCGTTGGCACTGTTGAGCACCGGCGGTGGAACTAAGGTCCAGCTCAAATCCGATTTCTTCACGTGGCAGGGTGTGACCACTCACTGTTCTTTGATCACAGTCCTGTTCCTTAACACAGTTCACCACAGGTACTTTTGAGACAGGGTGCCGGCCTTTTGTTCCTCGGTAGTAGGTCAAAGTCATAGTCCAAATGAAAGAGGAAGAGAGAATGGGGTGGCATGGGATCAGATCAAAAATGCGGACCAAGGAGAGCAGAATCTTTTCAGCACTGGGCCCATCAATCGGGCCCGACGGGTTAAGACTTCAGGCACGCTGGTCAGTGAGCAGGGGCCTCGATGTAGCCCTTCGCGCTCATCGTTCTGATAATGGTGCCTCGTCTCACGCTCTTGTTGCTTCGTCGCTTCCCCCTTGGTCGATGTCATAGATGTTTTATGATCCGCAGCCAGACTGTGCGTCACATCCGACCCCTCTCTTCCGATGGCTGCAGGTTATCCTTGAATAGGTTATAAGAAACGAAAGTCTTAGAGATCTTGGCAGGGAAGACATTTACATACTTCATTCTCTCTCCCAACCACCGAGTAGTTGCGGAAATGCTCTTATCTGTTACTATATGATTGGTGTCTATTAACTCTGATGTTAAGGTGCGTGTTACTAATCTATTAATTACTGCTGTGGTGCAGGGTTCTGTGGGTGTCCCTGTCCATCGTCTGGCCTTCTAGGTGTCAGTTTCTGCGCCCTATAATGCAAGGTTTGGTAATACCTGTAAGTGCGAGGTGCTATGGTCATGCGTTCACGAGCATCCTTTTCATACAGTAGGTGACCCTTTATCAGTTTAAAACAGGGGCCATCAGCTGTTTTATTCGGGATACTTCTGAGACGGCTAGTATAGGGCTGGAGTTATCTTTGGGAGAACAGGGTGCTTTAGACATTTTATTCCGGGCCAATTGGTCAGGGGTAATTCTGGGTGGTGGAGATGGTGTCCGTTAAGAACAAAAACCACTGACATATAGTCCCCGTGTTGTGGGTCAGATTGGGAGACATCAGTCGTCTTACCTGTCCTTTCCTTCTCAGCCGATTAGGCTTAATGTTTGTAAAAAGGAGAGGTAGTAACGTGGTAAAGTATGGTCGTTTTTGTTTCTATCAATTTGTTCGAACACCACTGTGTTCAGGCCAATTATACACTTACCAAAGAGGTGTATGTCGTTAATTTATTCAAGAAGAAAGAGGGCAAGAAAGAGCCTTTTGCGAGGGAGGGGGAGAGAGAGAGAGAGAGAGAGAGAGAGAGAGAGAGAGAGAGAGAGAGAGAGAGAGAGATAATAGGTCACTTGGTGCACACACAACATGGAGTAGCATGGGTCTGTTCCATGTAAGAAAACACAAGCGGGGAAAAGACATAAATTCGATGATCACGTACACACAAATGCCGGATAGGGTGTGACAGTACATGCGTCAAGACGGAGACTCAGGGCTGCGTCGAGCACGGGGACCTCTCCTTCCCTTTGATCGGTGGACGCACACTTCAATCATACAATGACGCTCTCTTCAAGTGATCCGAACATGAAATGCATACACATTCATATCGTATAATCGTAGTACACACGCACAATCATATCATACAGTTTTTCATGTTCTCAATGGTGGTCTGTAATTTTACACACTATCTCACAACGTTTGTCTATGTTTTCCCTGATGTTGAACTTGGTGCGGTCCATGTCCACTCCACTCTTCAGTCGGAACTTCGTCGTGACCTATAGAGGGGAAATAAGAGGGGAGGGGAGGTGCAGTATTCAAAATACCCCAGCGCGCGCAGACACGAAAGGTTCTACCTACCATGTACCAGGCTAGCCGCAGGGTTGGGTAATACCACGGACCCATTATTCTTTAGTTTGAGGCAAAGATGCTCTAGTTCATTCATCTCCTAAATTCGCGTTCCCTGGTCGTGCATGTATTTCTCAATTGGTCGTGTATTATGGTGCAGGATACCATACCTTGCATGCGACATATACCTTAAGTTATAGTTCATTATTGATTTGACAATTCTTGGAAAAAGGGCAGGCGTGATGGGTACAAATTCCGTTAAACAAAAAGATTTTTAGGCAAATTGTGTCTGTATTATCCGTATGCTTTCGCTTAGGAGTAACGATCATTTATTCAAAAGAAAAACCTTCAACAACCTAGATGATTAGTCATGACACTGAGTTCGTAATTCCTTTTTAAGAAGCCCTTTATTTAAAACAATGTCAGTATGGAAATGCGGGCCTACAGCCGCCATAGACCGGCCACAGTGTGAGAGGCGTCGAGCAACATGAGCAACACTGGATTAACATAAAAATCGGTTCCCCCCCCCCTCTCCCCCACCGCCATGTGTGGAAGCATCGCATACATGTATATATATCTCTTTTTAACACGAAGGTCACGTGACTGGAACGCCACAAGGAGTTGTAGGCCACTCCTACATCAGCGCCATCTTAGGGCGGGGTCGGGCTAGTGCACAGTCTAAGTCTTTCCATGAATTAGCAGTTGAACCAGAATCCCTTTCGGTAGTTCGAGAACTTTCGTTAGCGTCAACTTTGCGTCACTGCAACCTTGTAGCAATGCCACGGTTTGTTCTTAGGGCGGGGCAGCAGGCGGGTTCTTCCGCCGACGCTTTACTGTCTCACTGTATCAAGCGGAGGCAAGGTGGCTGCCGCCCGGGGGCAAAAAGGGCAATGGTGGTGGTTTTGTCCTTACCGGAAGTCCGCAGGAGTCGAACGTCAAATGACTCCAACCAATTCTGCAAGGCTGAGGGGAGCGTTCTGTCAAGGGTGGGGCCCATGCCCTAGCAAACAAGCTTTCGAGTCCAGAATTGTCTCACGGTGGGCCAGGCCTGGAACCGGAGGGGTCGACCGCCGGAGTTCAAGGGCAGCAGTAGCAGCAGCTCTTCGGTACAGTCACCGGAGAGGAGCCAGCAGCAGTAACAGCAGCAGTTCGGGTGGTGCTGCCACCGGAGTGGCATCAGTTGCAGCGACAACAGCAGTCCGGAGGACATCATCATCGGAGTGGGCCCCTACTTACTTGGCTGCGGGGGCCCACTCCCCGCGTCGGGTGCTAGCGGCAGTCCTGGTGAACCCTGTCCTTGGGTGGTTGCCTGGCGGCCGCGTGCAGGGGTGCCGGCTCAGCCGAACGGCGAATGAAGTGGCAGGGCGCAACCCAGCTGGCCGACGTGTGAAAGGTGTGGTTTGGGGTGCCCTCATCTGCTGGCGAGCCTCCACCTGGGGAGGTGGGGGAGGTCCGTCCGCGTCGCCTCCCCCCGCCAGGGCACCCTCCGTTATTGAAGGAAGAAGTGACTGGGAAGACCCGCACAGCGTGCCAGGGTGAAATTCAGCAGGCCGATGAAAAAGATGGCTAGGTGCAGCTTAGCTGGCCGGTGAGTGAAAGACGGTTGGGGTGCCTGGCAAGCCTCCACCTGGGGAGGTGGGGGAGGTCCGTCCGCGTCGCCTCCCCCCGCCAGGGCAGCAGCCATAATTGAAGAAAGAAGAAAGAAAACGGGAAGGTCCGCACAGCGTGGCGGGCTCCGCCTTGGTGTTGCCAGAACTTCGGCGCTCCGTATAGCCTCCGGCCTATTCGCACAATCGCTCGCCACTGATGTCAATGGATTTTTGCATGGTTTTTATAGCCCAAAGTCAACTAAGAGGGACCGCCCAAAACAGGCCAATGTTGCAATTTCGAGGAAGGAGAGGCGAGGACGGTGTCACGTGGACGTTAAGGCTTTGGGATGGAGGTTGCAGCAGACCGTCATGTAAATAGTGGTTTTAAAACGTGTTTTAACCTGTTTACCCTGTTGGTGTGTTTGTTATATCCTATAAGTTATTAAAATGTTATAACTACATTACTTCGTTGGAGTGTTTGTACATATTTGTAGTCAGATGACGAGCACCAGGAGGTGACTGTGCAATCGGAAAAATAACATAGCCCAATTGTGCGCGAGCTAGCCCTAGTTCGGTGACGTCGATGGTGGGTGTCAGCAGGCTTCCGTTTGTGCGGGATTTTGTCATGCTTATTGGGCGGGGTGGGCAGTAGGGCAGACATGTTTAGGTGGCGAGAGTAATGGGGTCGGGCTACCTCGTGGTCGGCTCGACCGTGAGCTTGACTCCTTCCCTTGGTTTCATATGTCCCACAAAGGGCTAACTCCTAGCGTTATTTTAGTTTTTGTAAGGTCAAAAAGGATCCTACCAGTGCCTTTACTATCTTGTCGATTCCTGTTCGTTCATCCTTAGCTAATCGATTCATTCTGGTGGACTCTTTCTTTCCTATCTCATGGTCGTCTAGCGTTGTAGTCGACGTTGGGTTCGGCACAAGAGGCTCAGCCGGCGCGGAGGCCGTGAGGGCCGAGGCCCTTGTACTGCTTTTGCTCGTGTTCGGGGGTGTTGTACTATTGATTGGGAGGGTGCATACGGAGGGGGCATGTAAATGGTCGGGGGACCTAACAGTAATTCGTCATTCGTTTGCTGCTTGGAGGACAACACAGGGTAGAGCAAAGAAGGGGTCCTAACAGCGTACTGGCCTGAGGTTTCGGGCTCCTGTCTTAGTTTAGTTTCCCTTCTCTCTTTTATGTCTTCTTCTAACTTTTTAGCGGCAAGGTGAGCTGCCTTTCGTAATTCCTTTTCTGCTTTTACTTCTTCCCTCTTTTTCCGTTGCGTTGCTTCTTTGCGCCACATGCCGATACTGTCAAGCATAGTAGGCGTCGTCTTATTGCTACGCAGAGCTATTTCTAGCGCTTCTATCTTATGGTCGTCGAAGGATCCCATCAGTGGCCACTGACTTTCGGGCTCCTTCTTGGTATATTTATGCCACAGCTTGCTATAAGCCACGGCGACTAGTCCATATTTAGTGAACATGTCCTTATTAGGGGTGCCTTCCAGTGGAGCCGGGTGGTTCACCTCTAATAAGCGGTCCGGGCAGAACCAACTACCAATCAGTGGGGAGAAGATAGGCATGACGGGTTTCAACGGGGACAAAAGTCAGCACTACCTATCTTTTCACTGCTTGCAAAGACTAGACAGAATATCTCTATTCCTCGTTATTTGTAAGCAGAGAATACCTCCAAAGAACCAATATCGAACAACTAGTGTTCGGACAATCAATCAATCAATCAATGGGGAGATAAAGATAGGCACGACGGGTTTCAATGGGGACAAAAGTCTGCGTTACCTACCCTTCACTATTTGCAAAGACTAGACAGAATATTCCTATTCTACGTTATTTGCAAACAGAGAATATCTCAAAAAGCACTATTCTTCAAAACAATCAATGTTCGGACAATCAATCAATGGGGAGATAAAGATAGGCACGACGGGTTTCAATGGGGACAAAAGTCTGCGTTACCTACCCTTCACTATCTGCAAAGGGAGAGAGAGAGAGTATTTCTACTCCTCCCCGTTTGTAGACAGCGAATATCTCAAAAAGAACAATCAATGAGCAATACTAGTATTCAAACAATCAATCAATTATTTCGCACTTTTGTCGTGTTTCACGACCTTACCCGGACCGCATGGACAGTTTCTCGTCTTCCGCCTCCAGCGCCCGATCGTCCTCTATTCTCCGTATTTGCCGCGGCACTCCTGATGGTTCCCAGTCAGGACCGTAGATCACTCGAGAGAGGTCTGCTCGGAACCAGTGAAGTTCGGATGATCGGCTGCCAGACGAGGGTCTATTGGGCAGGAGCTCTCCCGATCGTTGCAGTCGTTCACTCTGTCGTCGGGACCTCTCCCACTGGATCCACGTGTCGCTGATGGGCCCCACGTTTGGGACGCCAATTGTTAAATGGTAGCGGCAGTTTCAGTCGATAACCTTCCAAGTATTTGCCCGGCGATAATCGCCTCTCATACCACTCGATAATTTACCAATAAAAGAGGCAGGCGCCGGAGACTGGAAGGCAGGAAACAAGGTTTTATTCCGTCGGAGCAGAACACATCAGATCAGACAGCAAGGTATCGTCACGAGGTGCTCTAACCGCATCTCTGAGACCTGGTCTCTTATACACTGGTTTATTGCTTTATTACACATAGTACATTCTTGAGATTCTTTTGAAGTACGGGGGAATATCCCCTGGAGCCCCGGTTCAGATCCGATCCCACACATAGATACAGTAGAAGTTCCCACCCTACCCGCAGTGGGAGATGGCTATCGCGCAGCAGGGAATTCCGCTAATTCCCGGGGTGTGTGCAACTGGCCGGGTCTCAGGGGGTAGGGGCTTTGATCTACTGTAATCCCTTTGATGTGGGGTGTTTCCCTTACAGTAGGGGCAGTAAACTGCATCCGCAGGGCTAGGTGATGGCCTGGGACCAGTTCAGACAATGGGGCGCAGAGGAAGGGGGTTATCAAAGGAGAGGCATGACCATGTATGGGTTGTCGGTTGGAAGTGGTTCCGTAGCAGGGTCGCGCGGAAGGAGAGGGTTTATGGCCTGTATGAGAGAGCGGGGGTGGCCGGCGCGCGGGGGATGCTTGCAGCGCCAAGGGAAAACGCTGGCGGTCGAGAGTGAGCGGAGAGAGCGGGGTGCCTAAAATGGCGGCCGTGCATTCGTTGCGCGTGGTGCTGGGGAGGGGCAAGATGGCGCAGATAATGTTCAGTTTGCGAGCTAAATTTCCACATCTTGTTCAAACAATGACTGTTGGCAATCGTCATTCCTTAAGGACAATACAACCGCAACTGCTTTATCTACTTCGCGGTCCACAATTATACCAGTTCCAAAATCAAACCTCACTCTACACAACTCCTGCGGGTTCGGATTTCTACCACTATCCTCCAATTCTTCACAGAGAATTTCGCACATTTTCTCAAACACATATCTCTGTTTAGGGGCATCCCATTGATGGAAAATGTTGACAACTGATTCCACATCATACAGTGAAGGAAAAACTATCCATCTACGCGCCATGTGATCTATTACCTTTTTCTCATCGGGGTTAGGCAATTGGCTGCGCAACTGCTTACGCTGTAAACCAGGAGTCGCACCAGATGACTCAAAGAGAGGAGACATTAATGTAGTAACCACATTAGCTAAGCGCTGTCGCGCTGAAGGAGAAGCTGAGGCGAGAACAGGGGGAAAAACAGAGGGAAGAAAAGAGGATGTAGAGACAGGTACTGGAGTGATGGAAGGAAGAGTGTTAGGGGAGGCAGTTACTGGATTAGGCAAAGTCGCAGGAAGTGCGGGGGCAGTTGGAAGCACAGCTGGCGGCGCTTGAGAGGGCTGCGCTACAGGAATAGGAACTGGCTGCAAAGCAACAGGCGGTTGCGGCAAGGCTTGCAGTACATGCACTGGAGGCGGCATATTTACAAGCTGGGGAGGCGCCGTGGCAGTTTGAGCATACGGGGGTGGCGAACTCAACAAATGTGACATCAAGGGATCTTTCTCCTTTTCTTCTGACTCATCCTGCTTAGAATGTGGCAAAGCTGGGTAACATTTGTCAATCCCTAACTTACGCTGCCTGTGCAATTGCTCATTTATTTGCTCCTCTTCATTGTCTTTAAATTGTACAGCTGCTTGCATTACTGACATACCTCTCTCTCTCTTATTCTTTTTCGCTAACTTAATTTCCTTCTGTTTGGCTTCCTTTCGCCATAAGCGGAAAGAGTCAAACATCGCCGGCCGGGCTTTCTTCTTAAACAATTTAATTTCCAGATTATCTAAAATATCGGTATCAAAACTACCATTTTGGGGCCATTTTAAAACACCATCTTTCCTGGTGTAGTGGATCCACACTTCGTTATATGCAATGGGGCCTACGCCATGTTTCACATAGAGCTCATAAGTTGGAGTTCCAACCGGAGGAACCGGACATGATTCCTCTAGCTGGAAATCTTTTCCACAACCCAAACAGAATAATCTACCAAATAGTCCAGAACCAGGCATCTTCGCTCACTAGTCTAGATCCAAACGTCAAAGGATTATCGAATACGATATTCTCGTGAATACACGAGTCCTCTGGTTTTGGCGTTTGCAAACTCCAAAGTACCAATTCAAATGATCCCGAAGGATACCAAAACAAATAGGAGACGCTCCACTTATACTTAACTGAATATTGCTGATCGATGGCGTCACCAGAAGACTCTCTCGATTGTTTCGCTCTCTCAAAACTCGTCAAGGGTCCAAAACAGGTCGATTAATCAGGGCAGCAGTCCTTCGTAGCCGTCGGGACGCGGAGAACCTCGCAGAAAAGACTTTCGGACCACGTCGACATGCAGGGGTCGATGAAGTGGCGGCCTTCCTCCGGAATTTCCACACGAAGCTCCTCACGAACCTCTGGCTTGGACTGGTACCGCTGAAATCGTCCCGAGTTGGGCGCCAAACTGAAGTACTGGGTATTTTAGACCCAGCGGTGCAGGGGCACACACCCTATGACTTCTGGGTTCACCCTGTTCCGGACCAAAAGAAACACAGAGTCTTCTGGGTGAAGTCAAAGATTCGTTTATTGGCTGCAGACCAATGACAGGTATCCTAGAAGTACAACAGCGTGTATGTTCTCAGGAGACTGCTGAAAATCATAGGAACGGACTTCATCTTAAATACAAAATATCATGCTCCAGGCACACATTCCTTGGTTTACGATATGGTCATATAAAGGTATACATTACAAACGAAAAAGCAGAGTCATGATGATCATCCCACATTCCAGTTCGGCCAGCCCACAATGATTTACACAGTAAGATTCAGATCCCACGTTTGATGTAAATAGACCCCCCAATAAACATGAGCATCTCCTGTTTTGGGAAACAAGTCATAAAGCAGGAACAAGCAGGTGTGGAAGAGATTAGCCGGGGGATTGTGTAGAATGAGTGGGTTTTATGACGGGTCAAGCCCTGATGCTAATCACAGGTGGACGGAGGAAGGGGAGCTCGTGAGACCGGTTTGACCCGGGGCAGCAGAGCCAGCTGCCCAGGTCACAGAGAAGTCAGAGGGAAAGCCCATGTACTGTGAGGCTCGTATTTACTCCATTATAGCCTATGTGAGGGCAATGACAAGATGGCCACTGCTTCCAAAATGGAACCCGCGTAGTGGAGCAGAATAATGTGTACACAGTGCATTCGTAGCTAGAACGGTATATAAAGCACTCGTACATGCCGCATTTACCATTTGCGGTTCGCTAATACCAAGATAGACAGGGGTAGGGCCCTGTCCCCTACGCGGTCCCGAATATTAAAGTACGACAGGTCCACCCGTGATTTGGACTTATTTGCACGCATTTAACATTGTTTTGCAAAACTGCTCTTTTCCTTTCACTGTTAGGAAAGCTGGAGCTAGAGGTGATTTCAGGCCCTGGTGACCCGAATGAGCAGGATTTCAGGTGGTGCATTAGCTACTATTGCCGCGTGAACTGAAGTGCATTCAGCTCCTCTTTTGCCATGTCGGTGCTCTTTTGTAGCATGTGACCAGGTAAGTGAAGACTCCTTCAAATGAGGATTTTTGGATGAAGGAGTAAATCCTCCAAAATCCCTATTTTCTCCATCTGCACTCTTTCTTTCCCAGTACTGCCTTCAAAGCTCTGCCCTCCTATTTCTTTACGGGATCGTCCATAGAATGATTCACTGCCCCCTTCTCTCTGCCACACCCCTGCAGACCATGCCGTTCGGGTGCCTATCTGCTCCGTCTGTACGAGATGATGCAATAGTGGGGAGGAGCCAGGCTGGGACAATTTAGTTGGGGTTTGACAGGCAATGCAGTGTAAGTTTGTTAGTTTTTGGGTCCTTGCAAGTTTAGGTCTTTGTGTAAGCAATACATTGATTATTCAGGAGCAGGATCCCTGTGTGTTACTACAGTATCCGTTCTATGAGAGAGGAAAGCTTGCACTGCTTTTGCCCAAGTGATGTAACGCCGTGAGTCCTAGGTCCTCATACTTCAGAAATAATGACACAGACAAAGGAGTATTATATCTGGAACTGGCCACGAGCACGTGCACTCTGCCCATTATTGGCAGTGTCACCTGACTGGTGATGCTTGTGTTGAATGGGTGTGGGGTGAGTGTAAGGATTAGTCCTCAAAGGAGTGGCTGGTAAACTACTATATGCCTGAACACTAGAACCTGTCCAGCAGGACACTACAGGTGGGAAGAAAGCTTGCACTGCTACCCCCATGGTACACGTGTTCGGCGAGGAAGGGAAGCTAGCACCTCTAATAACCATGCTGTACCCAATCTCTGAGAGAGCTAATTTTACAATACTAATGTCTGCTGTTCTGTGAGGTAGAGAGGCTTGCACTGCTCCTGTCATGTGGTAGTTGTGAGTGTGAGAGGAACACACACAACAACTCCCATGCATAGTATACTTGTTCTGTGAGGGAGGGAAGCTAATTACCATGATGTACCCAATCTCTGAGACAGAGAAGCTTGCAAACTAATGTCTGCTGTTCTGTGAGGAAGGGAAGCTTGAACTGCTGCTGCCAATCTGTACCTGTTCTATGAATAAGAGAAGTTTGCACAGCTGGACCTGTTCTTTGAAAGAGAGAAGCATGCTGTACCTATTATGAGAAACATGACACCGTACAATACCAGGCACAGTTCCATCACAGTTCTGTGGGGAAGAGAAGTTTGCATGGATGAATCCATGATGTACCTGTTCTTGGACTAGAAGCAAAAGTACTCATTGTGTGCAGGGCACAAGTCCTAAAAAAAGAAGTGGGGAGACTAACCTAGTTAGGCAGTATGCAAGTGACAGCACAGTGCACGACATCACGGTGCTTGACATCACAGTGCACAACATCACAACGCATGACATTATAGAAAGTGGCATCACAAGCCACGACTTTACAGGAAGTGGCATCACAAGAAGTGACATCAGATCTAAAGCCCTCACATTATGTTTATCAGGTCTATCTTGTGTACGTTTGAGCACATTGCGGTCGCAGTAGCCGGCTGTGCGGATCTGTAACTCTCTGGACCTGCCTTCGCCTCACCGGGACTGCGAGGACCAGCAGCCCTAGTTGTTTCCACAGCTGGTGCTTCTTCCCGCAGAGTTCCCTCCCACCTGCTTGCTGCCTGATAACTCCTCACGGCCCCCGCTTCGCGGGAGCCGTTCGCAGTAGCTGGCTGTGTGGATCTGTAACTCTCTGGACCTGCCTTCGCCTCACCGGGACTGCGAGGACCAGCAGCCCTAGTTGTTTCCACAGCTGGTGCCTCTTCCCGTAGAGCTCCCTCCCACCTGGTTTCCGCATATAACCACGCCCCGCTTACGCATCGCGGGACGCGCGCGGGCGGGCGCCGGGCGAAGCCCGGGCCAAGGGCGGGCCCGTTTGAGCCCATTCGAGATCGGAGAGAACGGGACGGGCCACCCCATTTCCATCTGTGGAAGGCCAGTGCAACTGTGATATAGAGCTGAAGCTAAAATATGCCTAACCGAGATAAGGAAATTAATTCCGGGAAGCACAACGGTGGGTACTCTGGACAGAAAAAAGACTATCTTTGGACATTGCACTCAGCAAAAGATCGTCCCTGGGAAGAATATCCCAGGTTAGCTCCCCTACATTTCCCTTGGTGTCTGTCAATAATAACGTATTACATTCTGGGGTAAGGGAGGAGAATCCCTCCTTAAATGACGATGGATGTCGGGCTAATTTGCAGGTGTCTAATGCTCTTATTACTACTCCTCCTGTAATCACTGTGTCCGCACCTTTGAGAATTAGTAACTCTGGGACATTATCGCCGCCTTCCTGCGTTAGGACTAGATCTACCTATAGTAATAAGGTTGGGGAGAATTACCAAGTAGCAAGTAAGACACATAAAAGGAAGTGTAGCGGGGCACAAATGCAACTCAAAGGTAGGAAAGCTAAGATTAAGAAAACTAATGGTGCTTTAGACCCAATTCCATCAAGTAGCCCCACTAATTGCCCTGCCAATGCTGGTAGTGATGCGGATATGGATGCATCGAGTTCGGACGTAGGTGTACAGATATACGCAGCGGGGCCCACATTTTGGAGTAAGCTGGAGGCTATTTTTTAAAAAACTTATCTCCCGATTTATGATAGATTGGATGCTATTGAAAGTAGGCTTGTTTGTTTAGAACTTGCTGTTGCATCGGGTCAATTCCGGGGAGGCTTGCGGACAAATGGAGTAAATCGCACTAATAAGACAGTAGTCGAGAATACAGGAATGGTTGAAACTTTAGGTAATGTACAGGAAGGCACAAAGGATAATTTTATTGATAGGGAACAAAGCCCTGTATTGTTGCCAACTATTAGGCCTTTAGGTTCAAATTCTAATTCTCCTCGCTCTGGTGAAGCCGTGGAAGTAGCGGAAATTCCACAAATCGCAACCCAGGTCCAATTACTACTATCCCCCAACCATTATACCCCCTAGAGAGTTTACCTCGAATTGACCTTCCCCAAGAGTCTTCCCCGTATGTGGTGGTTCTCGTGGGGGTCCCACAACTGGCCCAGGGGAAGAGAGAGTCATATATGGATCTTAAGAATAAATGTACTTTCTGGCTCAACACATATCGCCCGCTCCCCCCCAATGTATCCGCAGAAATATTATTATGTAAGAAGAGTAGACTGGGTAGGGGTACGGAGCAAATCCAAAGATGGTGATTGTATAATTATTAACTTTAGAGACAGAAGGGTTGCCGAATATATATGTAAAAGGTTCTATGAAGACACCACTACTGGGATACAGTCACTGCCTCTGAGTTATTTTTATCCAGTAACAGTCCCTGTGCCTAGAAAGTTGATGTCAACTAGAGGGAACTGGAACAGGAATAATGTATTGGTTTCAACAACCATAACAGTTTTGAAGTATTGTCGGGACTGGAGGATTGCGATTGACGTCAGCCTCCATCCCCTGAAAATTGTCAATGTAACAGGAAGGAGAATGTTGACCTTATACATGAAGTTATACCTTTAACTGTTGATATCGATTCAGGTAGCTTAGAGAATGTTATCCGACTAGACCAGGATTATAATGTATTAGTGCCCCTCCCACTTGATAATGAACGTATGGAATGTCTTAGGGGCAATGTAAATATTGAAAAACCTTTTAGGAGATCTCCTGGCTCTCCCCCCTTGTCATTGGTATCCTGGAATGTGGCGGGATTGGGGTCAAAACTGAAGATGGACGAATGGGCTACTTTCATAGACACATATGACATCTGTCTTTTTCAAGAGACGTGGTTGGTGGAACCTGCTTTTCATGAGGGGTATGTGAATTTTTGTATCCCAGCGGACAGAAGAGAAAGGGGGCGACCTATGGGAGGATTAGTTATTTGGGTTAAACAAAAATTAGGTTGCAAAATACGTCAACTATCGATCCCTAACGAATACATTTTGGCGGTGAGGCTTTGCTATTCATTAGGTGGAAATTTAGACATCTACAATGTGTATGCTAGAGGCCTCCCGGGAGGGAAGAAATCATCGGTAATCTCCGCTTTGGGAGATCTAATTGAGGCTTTACCACCTAACACATTGCCGCTTATTGCAGGGGACTTTAATGTCACATTCAAACCCTTGGGTTATGAGGATCAAAATATATCGGAAGAGGAAGATTTGAGATGGGGAGTTCCTCAGCTTGAACTGGCTCCTATAAAAAAATGGACTGAAGCGGTCATCCAATTAAAGGGTTTCTGCTTGGGGAACCATCTGAGAGCTGCTAATGGACGTACTCATTCAGATAGGCGGGGTAGTAACACGTACAATAATGGCTGTAGGGCTAGTCGGATAGACTATTTGTTTGTCCATTTAAGATTAAGGCATTGCCTTAGGGATATGGCCGTTATCATGCGTGTAGAGAGTGATCATAACCCGCTTGCCTCTTCTTTCGAACTGGCTGTAGTCAGATTAGGAATGGTTAATGGCGAAAGCATAGGTCCAGAAGTAGTCCTTGCAAATGATGAGCGCCATTTAAAATGGAGTAGGGTTGTTGGGTATCCTGAGACCTTGTTTTTAATCAGGGAAGAAGTAGCTAAGGTGTTGCTACTTCTGGGATCCCACGAGCAAACCCCTGAATTCCAACATAGGGGCCTATTCCAATCCTGGAAAAACGCTGTACAAATCGTGGTATGGAGCGTTTTCCCCATACAACTCGTACTTGTGAGGATTCCCCTACAACCTAGGAAGTACGATCCGTACAAATAGACGCTCTCCATACAAATTGTAAAAAAGACCATACAACTCGTATATACAAGCGATTCCGATTCGGATCGCCCTGTACGCGACGTTCACATGTATTCCCGGCAGCAGTTTACAACCCGTCAAGTACGATTCGTACAAACAGCACTCCGTACGGCTCTTTTTTTACAGGAGTCAAAAAGTGCCGGGAAAACGTTGTACGCCCCGAAACAGTACAAGACGGACCCCCCATGTACGCGTCGTACACACCATGAATACAGGGGTACGGCGCGTATGTACGGAGCGTACCGATGACACTGAAATTGGGGTATGGTGCTTATATATGCGCTGAAGGGGTACTGGTCGTGTACGCACCGTACAAGCACCGTACCCTAAAATCGCTTGTGTATGCACCGTACCCCAAAAGTGCGTATGTACGGTGCGGACCCCAAAATCGCGTATGTACGGTGCGTACATGCGCGATGTTGGGGTACGCTCCATACACATGCCTTGCACGTGGGGGGACCCCTGTACGCCTCATACCCCTATATGACCCATACCCCAGTACGAGTCGTACACCCAGAACGAGTCATACCAGGGTACGAGGCGTATAGGGGTTCGCTTCGTAGCCCGGTACGAGTCGTTCCCCATATACAGGCCATTTTCCATACAAAACGCATGCTGACAACCCGGTATGAATCGTACTTGACGGGTTGTACAGCCTTTTTACAAATTGTATGGTCTTTTTTACAAGTCCGTGTCGTACAGCTTTTCCCGATCCGATTTGTAAGGATCGGGCCGATCTGTATGTATTTTTCCCGTACGAATCATACTACACGGGTTGGAAGGGGCTTGTACGATTTGTAAGGAAAAAAATACAGATCCGATTTGTATGTAAAATAAAAGTCCAGGATCAGAATCGGCCCCTTAGTACTATTCAGGTACATGGTATACTCTTTGATAAACTTAAGACCCATTTTTGTAAACCGGGTCGGGGAAAGGTGAAAAATAAGAAGAAGGAAGAAGGCTGGTATAATGTGGTCTGTAAGCAAACCAGATTGAATCTGGGGATAGCAATAAAAAAACTGGACCCCACTCAGGTAAGGGAGGCGAGGAAGCTGTACAGGGAGGCTCAGAGGGAGGCAAAGAAAGAATGGGATAGATGTAAGTGGCAGGAGCTGAAAGAAGCTTGCCAAGCCAAGAACCCAAAATTGTTTTGGGATATATTTAAATGGGACAGGGGAGGGTGTCCTGAACGTGTACAGAATAATGTAGCCCAACACCAGTGGCTTGAATTTTTCAAGCCACAATATGCATGTGATAGAAGGTATGAGTGTGGAGAAATGATTCCAAACATGTTTTTTAAAGATGATATTTTTAGCTTGGAAGATGTGGATAGGGCTCTTGAGGCTGTTACAGAGGGACGGGCCCCAGGGATGGACTGTATCCCCGCTGACGTTTTCTTATATGACAAGCAAATGTGGCGGAAGTATATAGTTTTATTGGCTAATGCAATTGCTCAGGGTGGGGCGATTCCACCTTCCTTGAAGGGGGCTGAAATCATTCCAGTCTACAAAAAAGGGGATAACTCAGTAGCAGGTAATTACAGGCCTATTAGCCTGATTGACTCTATCCAAAAAATAATGGGCAGGTTAGTTCTTTTTAAGATACAAGTTTGGATTGATGAAAACAACATCCTGAGTCCACTACAGGCGGGTTTCCGTAAGAAAACTAGCACAATAGATCAAGTTTTCCGATTTGTAAATCTGTATTGGTGAACTGTGGTCCTGGGAAAGGGGTCTTTATATGCAGTGTTCGTGGACATGAGGGCAGCCTTTGATCTAGTCCCGCGGGCTAGATTATGGCAAGTCCTGAAAGATCTTGGGATGGCTCCGGATCTACTGACACTGATCGTCCGCTTGCATGAGAACACCTTTGCGCGGGTGCGGTGGGGGGCTACAGGGGGAGGTTACTGAAGCCTTCCCTGTTGAACGAGGAGTGCGGCAGGGGTGCGTAATGGCGCCTACCCTGTTCTCACTCTTTGTCAATGGGGTGGTGGATTACCTCGCTCTGTGTCCCACGGACGCCCCGGCGCTGGATAGTATTCGCATCCCTGTTCTCATGTTCGCGGACGACACCTTAATCATCTCCAAGACTCCCAGTGGCCTACAGAAGGCTGTGCAGCGTTTCGAGGATTTCTGTCGCCGGCATGGGCTGGAAATAAATACGGCCAAAACTAAGTTTATGGCGTTTAATGAACATAGATCCTTTAGAGGCAATATAGTTATGGATAATTGCCCTCTAGAGCAGGTGGATGCCTTTACTTATTTGGGGGTAACTTTGCAAAGGGGCATGTGCTGGAATCGTCATATTGATTTGGCTGTCTTGAAACACCAGCAACAAGGTGGTTGTCTATTGCAGAAATTTAAAAGCTCACAAACAAAACCTATGCGTCCAGTTTTGGAGATCTACGGGATGAAGGTATTGAGTTCGGCCTTATATGGATCCGAACTCTGGGGCTTTGAGAATACAACTCGGTTGGTTAAGGTGGAAAATGAGTTTCTATGCAAGTTGACAGGTGTCCCCCAAAGTACCCCCTTAACTCCTTTATTATGGGATCTAGGGAAAAAAGGGGTCAAAGACTTAGTAAAACTGCGCCCATTGCTATATTGGCGTAGATTATGGACTACGGAGGAACTGATGTATTATGCTCGGGGCCTTATGGACATTATCAACAATGACCCCTTCCACAAAATAAAGTGGTTGAAGGAGATCAGAGCACTTTTAGGGAACATGGGCATGTCAGAATTGTGGAACAATCCCCAAAATGCAAGTTTCCCATCTCAAAAAATTATGAAAGTAAGATATTGGGAAATGGTGCATTATGCATCCAAGAAGGAAAAGTTTTCTGTAAATCTCACGGGTCGGTTTCTCGAATTTAAAAATGCACCTGATTTCGAAGAATATTGGGATGCAATTGAAAGTCCCTATGACCGTAAATTATATTTCCAATTTAGGATTGGTACATTACCAACTAGACAGTTTACGAGGAAATGGGATGGGACCCAAAGTGATAGATGCCCCTGGTGCCCGGGCCAACAAGAGACAGTTGGTCATATTTTGTATGGATGCCCCCAATATGTTGTACCACGCCGGACGTGGATTAAACCTATCTGTAAACTCATGAGTACTCGGAGATATGCTGACGCTCTGAGAATTTTAAGGTCAGACCCGAAACCCATATTTGCAATTGCTATGGCTAAATTTTTGCATTGGGCCTGGTCAATTCGTTTTAAACTACTTTCCTTGCCCAGAGCGTAATTGCAAAGCCCTCTGTACCCTCCTGTGAAGAATTGACACCTTCCACCCATTAATTATGTATTAGCTATTGGTATGTTTTAGACATGATGAAATTGTGTTTATTGTATTTACAAAACTAAGTTTTTAGTTATTGTGTTCTAAACCTATTCCTCATGAGTTGTCTTACTGAATTTAATACTTTTGTTAATTGGGTATGGAATTTGATGTATTTATGAATGATTGATTTGTTTTTTTTAGATGTACTTTGATGACTCAATTGTCGAATAAAGTTTATGATGATGATGGTAATAGCACAGTGAGCTATGGAAGATGATATGTGACTTCAACACCTTGCAATCCCCCAGTTTTATGTAACACATCCTGTACATTCATTTACAAACTTATATAATGTATTGTACATGTAATATGCGCGTGTTGATGTGAAGCGCTCTGACACCCTGTTAACTATGTGAGAGGGGGCTTCGAGCAAAAGAAGGAAATCACTACTAGGGCGTGGGGTAAGTTAAATGTTAAACATCTGGAATCTACTCTCACTGATTCAATGTATACAGCCCCTCAAGATCTTGATGCAGCGACTGCCTGCTACAATAGTTGGATAAATGACGCCTGTCTTAAATTAGCTCCCCCTAAAAAATGGGTTCCAAAAAGGGCACTTCCCACCGCCCCCTGGTATTCTGGTGAACTGAGGGATAAAAAACTACTTTGCAAGCGGGCCGAAAAAATATGGCGGAAGAACTATGATTCGGCCGACAGAGTAGAATTTAAACTTTCCATTTCCAGCTACAAACAATCCCTTTTGCTAGCTAAGAAGGAATACTTTTCTTCGCAAATCACGAAAGCTAAATCGGATACCAAGGAGCTTTTTAAAACTGTAATTAAACTGTCCAATCCCAGGATGCCTAACGGCCCTGTTGCCCCGGATTTTTGCAAAACTATAGCCACTTTCTTTAAGTCAAAAGTGGAAACTATTTTTCTTTCACTCTCAGAACAGATAGACAAAACCTATGACAATTCAGGCTCTAAAATTTCGCTCTCATCAGACAGTACCTTTGATCATTTTCTACCTCTGAACTTTGAGGACACTAAGAAACTTATGACCAATATTAAGTCAGGTGCTCCCTCTGATCCCTGCCCCACTTGGATTATTAAGCAGATCGCGGACACTATTTGTAGTGTCTTGACTCCCCTGTTTAATGACATGTTCCGTACTGGAACTTTTCCCAGCTCTTGGAAAAAAGCATCAGTACTTCCACTTCTAAAAAAAAAGTCCCTGGACCCTACAGATCCAACTAATTATCGCCCTATTTCTAGACTTCCCCTCCCTGCCAAAATGGTAGAAAAAGCCATGAATAGGCAACTTAGTAACTTCCTTCAGGATAATGACTCCCTGGATCACTCTCAATTTGGTTTTAGAGCCCTTCACAGTACGGAGCTGGCTCTTCTTAAATCCACAGAGGAGATCAGAGAGGTGATGGACAAGGGAGGAAGTGCGATGCTGATACTATTAGATCTCTCTGCGGCTTTCGATACTGTTCACCATAGGGTATTGATGAACAGGCTTTCTGAGATAGGGATAGGTGGTCAGGCATGGAATCTGTTGCACTCCTTTCTGAAGGACAGATCTCAAACTGTCGAACTCAACGGTGATGTCTCCGAACCTTTTTCCTTGCCTTGCGGGGTTCCGCAGGGCTCATCCCTCAGCCCCACATTATTTAATATATATGTGGCACCCCTGGCGGGCATCATCAGATCTCATGGGTTTCAGCTTACCTCCTACGCCGACGACACTCAAATTGTGCTGTCGGTGGTGGAGGGAACAGAAAAAGAAACAGGGGTTCGTTTTTCGGACTGTATGGGATCCATCTCTAGGTGGATGTCGGCTAATTGCCTCAAATTAAACTCAGCCAAAACTGAGGTTATGAGATCTGGTAATAACCCTCGGATGTGGACTCCCGACTGGTGGCCAGATAAGCTTGGTCCATGTCCCACACCCTGCAAAAAAGTCAAAAACTTGGGTGTGATGGTGGACGACAAACTTATGCTGGGGGACCAGGTGAGCAAGGTGACATCTGGATGCTCCTTGGTCCTCAGAATGATTAGAAAAATCAGACCTTACCTTTCGGAGGGATGCCTCAGAACTGTGGTGACGGCACTTATACTATCACGCCTTGACTACTGTAACAGTCTGTACGTTAATATGCAGATACAACATCTAAATCGCTTACAGGTTATTCAAAATGCTGCCGCCAGACTGCTAACTCGGACTCCGAGGACTGTTTCAATCACGGGCGAATTACAGAAGCTTCATTGGCTCCCTATTCGTCTGAGAGCGCGCTTCAAGGCGGCGTGTATTGTGTTTAGGGCTCTGAACGGGATCGGGCCAAAGTTCCTTAGACAAACGTTTTTTTGGTACGTGCCTAGCAGAACTCTTAGATCAGCTGAGGCCAAACTAGTACAAACACCCCAGTTTAAAAAAGTTAATTGGGGAGGTAGAAGTTTTGCTCATAGCGCTTCCAAGATCTGGAATGAACTCCCATTTTTGTTAAGAAGCTCCTCTGATTTCTGCTTCTTCAGAAAACATCTCAAGACTTGGTTTTTCTCACAGTTCTAGTTTTTGTTACTGTTAGTTGGCAGTGCTTAGCGCCAGGACACCGCAAGGTAATCGTGCGCTTTATAAGCTATAATAACATAACATAACATAACATTGGGATGAGTAGGGCTATACAAGAATAAATAGTGGTACTTAAATTATTTCAACGCCTCTTCAGGTGTAGTTAGCTCTATATAAATGCAATTTGGTGTGTGTAAATACTGGGAAAGACCAACACATCTGACATTCTTACAGTGCATGCATATCTCCTAAACTGGGAGTGAACAAAGTGAAAACAAAGTGAAAAGCTGCCTTTCTTAAGTATGTGTGAAGTGCTAACCTTTGTTTCCCCTCTGTTACATTTGCATCTAGGTGTGAGGCTCCTGACTGCTCCCAGCCAAGAGACTGGAACAAAAGGAGGCTTGATGACCCCTCAAATTCGGCCTTTATTATGGGCCCAGCAGGAGTCTTAAATAAGAAAGCCCCGTTCCTGCCTGCACGTTGTTGCTTGTTGCAGATGGAAAGTATTCAGCTTCTGAAAGTGTCCCGGTAGTTTGAAATTACACTGGGATGAGTTCAGCATATTATTCAGTGGGGCACAAATTCTTGGCAGGGTGGACGGCGTACACCCTGTAAAAATAGTGGGTGGGCGCCGTCCACCCGCGTGTACCCCCGACTCGGGCCCTGATTGTGTAGCTGTTCTGTGAGTGAGAGAATCTTGCAATACTGACGCCACGCTGTACCTATTCTTGGCAGAAGGGCAACCTATTCTTTGATGCGTGGCAATTCGCACTACTGAAGTCCATTCTGTGTTTTTTCTGCTTGATTAAGAAGTTTGCACTGCTGAATCCAGGCTGTATCTTTCACAAGAGGTAGGGCCGCTTCCAGTACTGACGTCCATTCTGTCTTCTGTTAGGAGCTTGTACTGCTTTGGCTATCCTGTACCTTGAACTATTTACACTCATTCTGTATCTGATTTGTTCTGTGTCTGAGGCGAAATGTTGGAAGCTTGCATTTCTGATGCCAATGCTGTTAGGTATGAGTTTGAAGTGAACACTGCTGCTGTTGTGCAGCACCTGTCCTTGACTAGGGAAACTTGCAATACTGATGTGTTCTAATAGGGAGGGGAACTTGCACTACTGATACTCATGCTGTACCTGTTGAGTAAGTGAGCAAAGTTTGTACTGCTGATGTTCCTGCTACACCATTTTTGTGAGCATGGGAGCCAGGTTCGCTAAATTATTGTTAAGACCCGAGGCCCATGACTCAATTTTGAACTATTTTGGAAAGAGTTGCAGGTAAGACGGTCGTGCAGTGGTCTTACCTGAAATATAACCATTTTTAGATTAGACACTGCTGTTAATTTGATTGACAAATCTCGGCTCTGCCCCTCTCTGCTTGCAGACTCAACCTCTGCTCTTACATTCTCCTCCCTGCTACTTCTACGCTACAGTGGTGGCCAGTGATCTTTGAATGTGGATGGATATCATTCTGCGTTGACTTCCAGCGAATGAGATGCACTTCTTGATGACAGGTTATGGGGAGTGAGCCGCCAAGAACATTTTGATAAAGTTGGTTCAAATAGCGCATTTTAAAACACAAGTTTGTTGCAAAGCCTTAGAATCTAAAAAAACATTCATTAAATATGCCAGTGCTTTCAGGGTGTGCCAAAGCTCCCCAGAAGAACCAATTTTCAAAATACTTTTCATAATACCTGACCCCATATCTTAAATATTCCAGTGCTTTCAGGGTGTTCCAAAGCTCCCCAGAAAAAGAACCAATTTTCAAAATACTTCTCATAATACCTGACCCCATATCTCAGGAATTACCTCCAGTATGCTAGGACCAGCATTTTACTGTCTATCATTTATCAAGGATTAACTGTAGCATTGCAGAACCAGCATTTTGTCATGGGTGCCCTCCATACGCCATAGGTACCCTATATTGTCAATAATAGCACAGGTTACCAGTGCCTGACGTTTCCATAGATATCCGCCTGATAACATTGGTGCCATACATGTCAAAATGTACCTTCGGCATTTAAGGATCACAATTTGACTACCCGTGCTGTCAAGCCATTGGTGCCCACTCGTGCCAAGTAATACGGATACTTTGTAAACGCCCACATTTTGCAATTAAAGCCCCGATATAACAAGAAGGATATCCTGTATGACAGGGCCTGCATATTGCCATGGTTACACGCCCCAGCCACATCATGGTGTCTTCATCCATATGCAAAGACTTACCTCCAATATGCCAAAACCAGCAGCATGCGCCAGAGAACAGCAAACTCACACACAGCCACATGCACTCATTTTCACACACACTGTCTATCACGTGTCCCCTCTGTTGTTTCCTTGTATGGTGTGACTGAATTGGTGCTCTTACATAAACTTGTTGAACAGGGTTTATATTTTTTTTGTGTTTGAAACGCTTTATCTGAAAGATAGCAAGAAATACAAAAGACCAGCAAAACAGATTAAGCATAATAAAATAGAAACATGACAGAAGAATTGGCTAGTGCAGAGATAAAAAATGAAAGCTGTTTAAAAATGTTAAGGGATAGGGAAGGGCAGAGTGGAGGGGGGAAGAGGGGGAAGTGAATTCTTACACATTGGTATAGTGAGATAAAGCATATTAACACAGGAATGTGAATAAAATCCTAATTAATTAATAAGTACAATAAGCCAACAAAGGAACAAAAGCAAAGAACAGAGAAGATAAACATTCAAGGAGGTTTACAATTTTCAGAATTTAAACGAGATTTATCTGCTAAAACTAGTTTGTCTAAATAAGTAGTAAGAGGCAATCAAAAAAGATCTCTATTAGCCATTTGGCTTACAGGAGGAGGCGAAAGCAATGTCAAGTCAATGAAAATGGCAAAGACTATTCCACCAGTGTTGGACAGAGAGTTTTGTAAGAGATTTCCAGTTGAGAGAGATGTGTTGGAAAGCAAGGGCAAGCATAAGGTCGAAGAGACCATAATTGTGAGAGGAAAGATCCAAGGAATCAGAGAGACTTCCAGAGAAGAGAAGAGGAATGGAATAGGAAATGGAAATATTAAACAAGCGAGAAATATAGGACCAGACTTTCTCCCAAAAGCTAGAAACCGAGGGGCAAAGGAAAAAAAGATGTATGAGATCAGCAGCAGAAGAACCACAGGTCCAACAGTTGGAGACAGTGGAGTGGGAACATCTAGCAATAGAAACAGGGGTGATATAAAGTTTATGATAATGAAAAAACATAGATTGAGTAAGAGAAGCAGATCGAGAGATTTTGAGAGAACAGGACCAGAGTTTGTCCCAAAAGGTAATGGTCCATTCGCATCCCAGGTCACATTCCCAAGAAAGTTCCAGTTTGGTTTTTGCACGTTCTGAATTAGGAGCTGAGAAATATTTATAGATGAGAGAAGCTTTGGGTAAAGAAAGAAGTATCTTAAGAAGAGAATTTTGAACAACAGGAAGAGATGCAGAGGGAAGAGAGTAGTAAGAATCTAGAATGACCGCAATAAGAGTAGTGAATTTCTGTAAGAAGGATCAGGGACAATGGAATGAGACTTGGAATTGGGGAAAGGAGCATGGAGATAATCCATCAAAAAGTCTTTAACCCAGATTATACCCCTTAATCTCCAAATTTTCCAAAAAATGGTTCTGTTGTTAATGAGAATAAGGGAATTGTGCCATATTGGAGATTCTAAAACAGATTCTCTAGAAATGGAATTAGGTTTTACCAAGGGTTTCAAAAGGGAACAAGTGTGCCTAAACAAGGAAAGAGAAGTAAAAGGAGTTTTGGCAGAAATAAAATAAACATAACTTCTTTTAGAGAGAAGGGTAATAATAAAGTTTGTTCAATGGATAGCCAGAGGGAAGTAATGAGGGAAGGTTCGGAAAGGAGCCCCTTTGAGGCCAGAGGAAGGGAGAATGACTTATGATATAGACGAAAATCAGAAAAGTTCACACCTTCATTAGACTTTGGTTTGCCAAGAGAAGATATGGAGATCCTAGCTTTTTTGTTCTTCCAAAGAAACTTAGAAAGACAAGGGTCGATTTGCTTAAAATATTAGGTGGGAATATGGACGGGGAGCATGGAGAGATCATAAATCAATATGGGGTGATCATCATTTTGATTGAGTCTAACCGACCCCACCAAGAGAGAAAAAAGGGGTTCCAAGAGGAGAGTAGTTTGTCATTTCGAGATATATCGGCAGACATATTTAATTTAATAGAAGCAGCGATGGAGTTGGAGAACCACATACCTAAATATTACATTTTTGAACTATTCCATGCGAAACCAGAGGAAGAAACAAGAGAACAGGAATTCATTGTAATAAAGGGGGAATAGAAGTTTCGGGCACAGAAATAAAAAGTTGGATATTATCTGCATAAGCGGAAAATTTTAAATGATGAGACCCATAGGAAAACCCTGAGATTGAATTATTATAACAAATTGAGGAAAGGAAGGGTTCAAGAGCTAAGATAAAGAGGAGAGGAGAAAGAGGGCAACCTTGGTGGATGCTGCGTTGAAGACGAAAATAAGATGAGATACAGCCATTAACTAATACCGAGGCTCTAGGGGCGGAATATAATACCGACATAACTGAAATTAATTTGGGACCAAAACCATGCCACTTCAAAGATGCAATTAAAAAGGACCAGTCAAGTATGTCAAAGGCTTTTTCAGCACTGACAGAAATGGCTGCTAAAGATGCGGAAAGGGTGGGGATTTTGTATAAGACATTAAGGAAAAGACGAGAATTATCTGAAGTCAGGCTACCCTTGACAAAGCCACACTGCTCCTTACCAACCAAATGGGGCATAAGGGGGTCTAAGCGTAAAGCAAGAATTTTGGCTAATAGTTTGGGTGATAGTTTTTACAAAACATAGGATCTCCACCCACTTTATGTATAAGGCAAATTGTGGGTTCCTGAAAAGAGCCTTCTGTCTTACCAGCTAGAAAAAATGAATGGAAAAGCTTAAAGAGTTTAGGGAGTAATAAATTAGAAAAGTGCAAGTAAAATTCAACAGAAAATCTATCCGGGCCAGGAGTCTTTCCTTTCTTTAAAGTATGTAAGGCAGTGGATAATTTGTTAAGGGATAAATCTGTTTCAAGGTCAGAAAGATTAAGGTGAGAATTGGATGGAGTTGGAAGTTTATTAAGGTATGTTTGGATAAGGGAAGAGGCGGGAGGAGATTCTGGGGTGTAAAGGTCCTTATAGAAGAGTTCAAATTGATTCAGAATATCCTGATCTTTGTGCATGTGCATGAGAGAGCCATCTGAAGAGATTCAATTAAAGTATGGTGTTTTAAGGTAATTCGCTAAATGTTTACCTGCTTTATTACGACCGCCATAGTAGCGAGCGCTACTACGAAGAAGTAGAGAGGGATATCAGATTTTGAGATGAAGACTGAGAAAGAAAAATACAGTCTAGACGGTAGTGAGAATTTTGAGGAGGAGAGAAGAAAGAGAAGTCCAAAGTATCAGGATGGGAAAGCCTCCAAGAGTCAACGAGGTGTGTCTGAGAGATAGTGTTAAGAAAATGTTTATGAGTTTTGTGAGAAATGAAGCGAACCTGAGATTGGCAATCAAGAAAGGGGTCGATAACTTGATTGCAGTCGCCTCTTAGTATAAAAAGATCACCTCTAAACTGTATACATTTCTGTGTAATCAGGGACCAAAAAGTAAAATCAGGCTGTGTAGGGCGATAGATATTAAAATCAGTTAAAGAAACATTATTGATTAACAATTTAGCCAATAACCATCTACCTTCGGTATCTATTTCTTGCGATATAACTTTACAATTCAATTTCTTATTGCATAATATTATAACACCGTTTTTCTTTTTAGTAGTAGGTGAGAATAAAACTGAGCCCACCCATCCAATGTTTTGGCGTGATGAAGTAGGCGTCTACTTCTACCCATGAAGTGTGGTAAAGAGAGCGCAGAAGAGTGATGGCTCCACAAAGGAGAGAAGGCGGAGTACCTCAGATGAGATGCCCAAATCGACAAAAGTGAAGATCTCCCCTTGGATAATGACAGTAAGGGGGAAATAATGCATAAAACCTGCAGGAAGCGTCGAAGAAAATTGCATTGAAGGCTGTTGTGTAGAGATATATGAGGTGAAACTCAGCAGGGGGAAAAACAAAATGGCAGCTGTCAGCAGCATAAAAAAAGTCACCTGCATAAATTCATCCCTGCATCTTAGGAATCTGTCAGCATGATGAAAATCCGAGCAGTAAAACCGCTCCGAAAATGCGCTCGAACTCCAGTGCGATACGGAGCTCTGACGCTAGACGGCCATTTTAGGTCGCGGTGCGCTCAACTCCCCCAACAGGGTTTATGTTTGATTTCACACTCAGATCAAGCAGTAACACTACTGGAAATGCAGTAGACCACTTTGTAAACATTTTAAAACAATTGTGCACAGGTGATTTTATATCATGCGTGAAACCTTAAGGTTGTTCCAGCCTTTATAGCCAGTAACAATATGCATGTTGGGTTTTTTTCAGCCCCAATTTACAATGTTAAATCAAAACTACAAATCCAGCATTGTGGGGCCTGAAAACCCGGACTAGCTAAGGATATCACATAAGCAACGCGACACTTGGTAACAAAGGAAAAGTTTTAAAAATAAGATTCAGCTCGTCTGATTACCAGTGAAGTGTCGAGGGCGGAGATGTGTTTCATATGCAGATGCTAGCATTCCAGTTCTAATGTGCAAGCATTTACAATTCTCTATAACAATGCAGCTTTCTAAAATCTCTACAGCCTAAAACAATGAGCATGGCATGGGCCCCCGTTGTCATAGCCATCCCCGCAACCGCATCCCAGCTGTGTAGCTGCAGCAACTAGTGACTGAATTAAGATAAGAATACAAACAGGAAGGAAAACTGTCACTGCTGACGCCTCTGTTCACGAGAAGAGCCCACGCGCTGGTGAGATTTCACAATTGACTCAGCTGTCATGCTGCTGAGACTCAAGCCCGTGTGCCCATAGAAGCTGGCAACGTGTTTGCGAGGGAGGGAAGCTTGCCCTGCTGATGCTCTACCATAGCTGCTCTGGGACGGGAGGAGGATGCACGTCAGAGGGTCAAGCTCTACCTGCCAGGTTAGAAAGGGAAGCCTGCGTTGCTGATGTAGATTTGGTACTTGTCATGCGAGGAAGTGCAGTTCTTGTTGCAAATGTACTTACTACCTTTTATGTGGGGGTAGACACTTTAAATGCTAATGCCAGTGAGGGAGGGACATTTTCCTTCCAGATGCCAATGTTGTACTTGTTTTGTGAGGGTGGGAAGCTGCACCTTATGGGCTAGTCAGGGACACTTCCATTGCTGATGCCAGTGTGTAAAAGGGTAGCGTGAAGTACTGAGTCAATGTTTTGCCTACTCTGTGAGTTATGGCAACTTGCAGTTCTAGCGCAGGTGTTCGGCCTAGTCTATATGTGAGAGAAATGCAGTGCTAATGCCCCTGCTGCAATTATTCTGTGAGGAAGGGGCACTTCAAGTACTGATGCCTTGCTGTTCCTGTTAGGGAGGGAGTGTGCTTGCACTGCAGATGCCATATTGAACCTATAGTTTGAGGGAGGGCAGCTTACACCACTGATGGCCATGCTGTACTTTTTCTGTGAGGAATAGAAATGTGCACTGCTGAGCCACATGCTGTGCCTATTCCATGGGCAATGAAAACGTGCACTCCTGTTACCGTGTGGAGGGATGCTTGTACTGTTCATGTGTCTTACTGAAGCTTGAGAAATTGTTTTCTTGATACGAAATCCAACATGTTTGGCTTTACCAATGCTTTTTTCTTTTCATTCACTTATGTTTGATCAAACAAATATTTTCCATACTGTTTTTTATTCCCACAAAAGGTTACATATTCTTTCACACTTACAACAGCGCTTACATCTACATCATAAAGTGCCCTTTGCTTATGCTGAAAGTATGGGCAATGTATTTATAGCTGTTGGTGAATCTGACTAAGAGTGTGCTCTCAACATGTTATTAAGGTTTTACTATGTGCTCCTGTCAGAAAGCTCTGCATAGAATACTTCCTTATCTACACCAAGCTCAGCAGAGAGCTCTTCAGAGAAAAGACTTGTCAAGTGGCAAAGAGGATGCTGGCTCTGTTAAAAAGCTCAGGAATTTTGAGGAGCTTTGTTCGTCGGATTCCTTAACAGAAAGAAAATAGGTGGCAGGTAGGATGGGTCGAGGTAGAGGAAAAGGATTAGAAGAAGAAAAGAAAACAAACAGAGGAGGCACATATCCCAAACGGGACATCTAAATGCGGTTAGTGATGGATGACCTATAACTAATCTATCGCAAAAGTGTTCATTTATTAAGGCAATGTTGCCATTTGGTTTGTCTGTCCGTTTCAGCAGTAACATTGACTTAACGAGTGTCAAAACCGACCTAAACAAATGTATCCATAAATTGACATTACCTACTCCATGAGTGAACCAAACAAAGATATTTGAAGTGGCAGGTCGGTGCAGGAAACTATGAGCCATCTATCAATTTGTGCTTTGAAGAATTTGATTGTGTGTCTCTGAATTGGATCATGATGGTCAGATTGTCGAGAGTCCACCTCCTCTCACACTTTTTAAGCCTAAAATTAAGCACCAGCTCAACGGCAGATTGGCCAGATATAATCGCCAGAATATAACTAATGGACTTAAGATCTGAAAGCATACTCTGATCTACCAAGAAGTAATCTATCCTTGAATATTGTTTGTATTTTTTACTGTAAAAAGAAAATTCTCTGGCATTACCATTATTTAATCTCCAGATGTCGAGCAAATTAAACTCCTTAATGACATTCTTAAGTATGGAAAATGTTCTAGTTGGAGCATTATATTTTACTTTAGAAGTCCGATCTAATTGCTTATCAAACACTAAGTTAAAATCCCCGCCGAGTATAACTGGGGCAGATGTATATAACAGGTTGGCCTCAAGATTTAGAAGAGGACCAGAGTTGTCCTCGTTAGGCCCATAATAAACAGCGCAAGTTATTGGTGAACCGCATATAGACAGGGTTGCCACCAGTCATCTTCCAGACTGGTCAGTATCCCATTTCTCCACCTTAATCCCCGTATTAGCTCTTATAATTATTGCTACTCCTCTTGTGCAACCTCTTTGTTTGGAGCATATCACCTCCTGGACCCAGCTGAGCTTACTAAAACCCTGTTTACGTTCCGGGGCTTCTAAGTGAGTTTCCTACAACAAATAGATATGGGCCTCATTATTTTGTAGGAACTCACACACCCGAGATAACTTCCTGCTCCCCATGAGGCCATTCACTTTCCAGGAGAGGAGTTTAATCTCAAATGACCTACTCATAACCTACCCATAAAACTACCCATCCAGAGCTAACAAAACCTTCTTTTGTTTGTATAAGGACACATTTTTCATTTTCACCTCCCCTTGCCCCCACCTCCCTGTGCAACCCACCCTTGCCCACCCTCGAGGAACCCACCTTCAATACCTGGTGTTGGAACCGCCTATTGGGACCCCTCCCTGGGGCAGCACAACATCTTGTTAAAAATACAAAAAAAGAAGAAACAACATCAAAAGTCAGATTTCTATTAATATCCAGTATTACCCGTTAACCATAGTATACAAGGTTATCCAAATATCTAGAATACGCAGACGTAACCCCCTCTTCCCCTTTTCCTCCCTTTGTTTTTTTTTTGTTTTTGTTTACTCCCTCCTTATTATTTTTTTTCTTCCCCTTTTCCCCTTCTTTTTATTTTTTTTATATTTTGTCTAAGTTTCATCTAGACACCATCTTTCACCCCTTATTGGTGCTAACCCTAGCTTCAGTACTGGCTTCGGTACATAACGTAACCATTAAACTTCTGGCTACCCCCACATCTGAGACAGAAGGGTATCTACATCTTCAGGTAAACTGAAGCTGTGCATCTTGTTTTTCCACATTACTTTCAGCAATACGGGAAACTTCATTTGGACCTGTGCCCTCAGACTCCTCAATTCAGGCATTCTGGAACCTAACACCCACTGCCTTTGCGCTATTCTCCCACCTATGTCCGACCGAGTTTGGTAGGGCCAGCCTGATGATGCAGTGCCGACCCTGCTAGGGACCTCCCCAAAATCAACTCTTTTACTGTATAGGTCTGAAAGTTGACAAATTTTTCGGGGGGTTTCCTATCAGAGTGCAACTTGAAAGGATCCCTGTGCACTCTCTGAATCTCTGCCTCCAGGTCAATGTCTAGTCGGTCTTTCAACACCCCCTCCCTCAACAGGTTACATACAAACCCCTTAATATCCTCCTTCTCTGCCCCCTCTGGTATCTTGAGGATCCTAAGGTTGTTTCTACGGGCTTGCATTTCTAGCCTCTCCATATCCATATCCATATCCATATCCATCCATATCCATCTGTAATGATCGATTCTGGGCTTTTAAGGTGTCTATATCTTTTAAATTCCCCTGAACCGATTCTGATAGTGATTTAACCTCAGGTTCAAGCGACCCGGTAAGTGCACAGATATCATCTAATTTTGACTCAAGGGCCTCACACTTTTCGTGAATTCCTTTCTGATTTGCTTCAGATATCTCAAATTTGGTCAACAAATCCCCTCTTAATGCCTGAAGCAAAGAGCCTAGCCCGCCACTGTCAATTTTGTTCACCACCTGATGCCTGTGCTACGGTGTCCTTGTGGGTTACCTTTAGGACTAACGAGTCTGGAGGACTAACTTCAATAGGTACCGGTGCCTGTAAGACTTGTAGGGCTTGTAGGGCCGGTAGGGTAGATGTAGGAGGAGAAGGGACAATGATGGTATCAGTAGAACCAATAATAGTACTAGAGCTGCCGGGGGAACCCAAAAGAAGAGGGGTGTCAACAGAAGAAGTCACTAGTAGGTTCGCAGAGCCGGCCACAGTAACAACACTTAGACCCCTCTCTGGGTCCGGGATCTTCATGAGGGGCAAAAAACGATTCTCGAGTGAAATTGGGGGGGGGGGACTGCATTGTGGGGCCGAAATTGACTCTGTGGACCGCACAGCCTGCTCCATTATCTTAAAGTAAGCCTTAAGTGATGGAGTAGTTTTATGAGAAGGGCGAATAACCTTGGGTCCTTTTAATTTTTTAGTATCGCCAGATTTCGCAGATTTCCTTTTGCGTGGGGTTGTTGGGGCCACCCCTCCCAAACCCTCCGTGAGGTCCAGAATGCCCTTAGTTTTGAGTGCTGACTGCGACTGCAGCTGATATCTCTTTTTAATGGGGATAGATACCCCCCTCTGAGAGCCCTGTACGAGTACTCCCACTCTGCTTCTACTCCTCCTGACTGAAGACCGCTGGGCAGGGGTATCAGCCTCTCCCCAAAGTCCTTGGGTGGTTACTGCTTCCCCACCCCCGCCCCTCAAGGAGACAGCTGGATCGGAAAGAGCGAAGTCTGAATCCATACAATCCCACTCGTTCCCTGCCGGCAACCACCTTACCGAATCTGGGCAGGATGCGGGAAGGCGCTGATAGAACGAGGTGACTGCCAGACGCTGTAGAGTATCTCTGCCAACATATCCCCGAAAACTAACTCTAGACACCGCCGTCCGAGCCCGAATCCAGAGCCTGGCTCAGCGATCTCCGAGTCCGTCATACGCCGTAGGCTCAGCCGCCGGCTCCACCTCCCGACCCATCCGCGGCTCCCGGTCCTAGCGTCCACCGCCGCCGCCCGCAGCCTCGGATGCCTGGGACACCACAATCTCCATCGATACCAAAAAAAGGTAAAGAAAAGGAGATATCTCAGCCCCATTAAACCGCAAGAACTCAAAAAATATCAAATTCTTACCGGGTAAATTTTCTGTGTTTAGTTCGATTCTGTATTACTCGACAGAACTTTGTTACTGGACGAGAGCGTGAAGGTGGAGCTAGAGGGTAAAATAGCAGACTTTTTTAGTTTTAATATAGGTTCCACTTGTGACCAGATAGTTTGGGAGACCCTTAAAGCATATTTGAGGGGGCTTCTGAACTCTCATGACTCACAAAAGAAAATCCATTAAAAAAATAGAAATAGATGGCCTCAAGAAGATTAAGGAAAAGGAGACAGAGCTGCAACAAGCAGCCCTGACCTCCCGGAATCTTATGCCTCAGTTGGAGAGGGAACTGGTGATTTTACAGGCAGACTTTCAGGAATGAATTGACAAGATCATGAAGGACAGATGGGATGCCAGCAAATTACAACATTTCGCCTATGGCGAAAAATGTGGCTCCCTGCTGACATGGAAATCAAGAACAGAAAGGGTGAGAAACCACATTAAGAGCCTGGTACAAAGGGGGTCAGGTGCCCTGTTACAGGAGGATGAAAAAATTAGAGAGGAGGCAAGATCTTTTATGCATGATCTATATCAAGAGGACATCATATATAGACCAGATGAAGTTAAGGCATGGTTAAATCTGAAGGATCTTCCTCAACTGTCTAAACCTGACAGGCTGTATTTAGCTACTAGTATTTCTGAGGGGGAAATCAGAGAACAACTTAAAAAGATGAGTAGGGGTAAAGCTGCTGGCCCCGATGGGTTACCAATTGAAGTTTATCTTGGTCTCTCAGATAGGGTAGTGCCGGTATTAAAATCCCTTTTTAATAAAATATATCTACAAGGTGAGGGCATCCCCCCGTCATGGTCCAAAGCGATAGTATCATTGATTCCTAAACAGAATAAGGATGCCCCAAAAATTTAAACATACAGACCGATTTCGTTGCTAAATTCGGATCTTAAGATCTTCTCCGGGATATTGGCTACTAGGATGACTAAAATTATTAAAACCATCATACACCCTGATCAGAATATTATACCTGGAAGACAGCTCAATGAGCTCACCTTTCAAGCTATTGGGGCAATAGACGTTGCAACGGAAAAAAAGCTGCCACTCACTATTGTCGCAATCAACGCCACTAAGGCATTTGATCAGGTGAACTGGTGTTATCTTTGGGAGACCATAAATAAGTTTGGTTTTCTAATTAATTTTGTTGAGGCTGTCAAATCTCTTTATGTGAACCCCCGAGCAAAGTTTTAGTTAACGGTGCCTTAACTGAATGGTTTAGCATCTCAAGAGGTACTAGGCAGGGCTGCCCCCTGTCACCCTTATTATTCAATTTATATATTGAACCTTTTGTATGTGCACTTAGAGCAGATCCCAGTATTAGGTCTTTTAGAATTGCAGATTTGGATCTTAAGATCGCCCTATATGCTGACGACCTTCTTATGTATACCTCCAATCATGTTGAAGCAATACCTCGGTTGTTCGAACTGGCTGAGGAATTTGGTAAAATTTCTGGCTATAAAATCAATAGAGAAAAAAAACGAAATAATGGGATGGAATTGTGCGAATACATTACAAGGGGCAAAGGGGCGGATGAGATACCTGGGGATTCATCTAGCCCAGAAGCTGACAGATACACCAAAGATCAGTTGGGAGAAGGTATCTAAGGAGGTTGGCAATCTACTACTGAGATGGGCGAAATTGCCATTGAATATATATGGGCGAGTTAACCTCGTAAAAATGATAATTTTGCCCAAAATAACATTTTTGTTTAATACACTCCCACTACCTTTTACTTCTAAGAATCTCACCGCTCTCCAAGGTAAAGTCGGTTCCCTCATATGGGCTACAAAAACCCCTAGAATAGCATGGAAAAAACTCAGGAGAGGGTTAAGGTTAGGGGGACTGGCCCTACCCGATCTACTTTCCTACTGTCACGCTTTCCATTTTAAGAATTTTAGAATTTTGGCTAACAAAATAGATTCTTCCTCATTGGGCCTCTTATTTCAGGCAATGCTGCATGATGTGCCGCAGGGATAGGATTTTTTTCTCTATAAATTTGGTGATTCCAGGTTTTACAAAAAAGTCTGGCTTACGACCTTGTCGGCTGCACTCAATAACTGGGGGTATATCAGGAGAGTCTTGAGAATACCATATTACGTAGCACAATTTGGGACTCCCCTGGCACTCCGGAATGTCTCCAGGACCAACTGTGTCAGCCGCTTAAATTAGCAGGTATTGCTTTGTGGGTTGATCTCTGTTAGGACTCACAACTTATTAGCTGGGAGTCTCTTTTCAACTTGACTAACGGGACATTAACGAGATTTAAGTTCTACCAGTTATCCGCATGGTGGGCAACACAGTCGTGGGGCAACGAGGATGCCAGTACGATCATTGATTTTGTCTCCAAAGCAGGCCCACGGAAACGTGAGGTCTCGTTCTGGTATGGGGCCCTTGTTGGCGCAGAAGACCGCCTGGACTTTGAACTGGGGAACCTCTGGGGCAGTGTTTTCTCAGGTGACTGGGAGGGGATACGGAAAAGCTGATGTGACTCCTTTATTATGTTAAAGACAGTGATTAAACCAGCGACCCTCAGGAGGAATCATCTGTATACCGCCTATAGAGTGTACTGGACTCCTGGGAAACTGTCTAAGGTGACTGCAAGGATATATCACTGTCCCAGATGTAAGTACCCAGCCGCAGACGATCAACACATGCTTGCGGATTGCCCGAAGATTGGTTCTTACTGGACTGAGGTATGTGGTTTCCTGGAGGATGTGCTAATGAAGCGGATTGAAGTAAGCCCAAGATTAATCTTTTTTGGTCTCTTGCCGGATTATTGTATGAGTGCTCTTGTTTCGAAATTTGTATTTAATGTAATAGTTATTGCCAGAAGGGAAATCTGCGGAGTATGGAAATCTGAGACTCCACCTTCATTCGCAGATTGTTTTAAGAATATCATCATGATTAGCCAATCGGATACGGCCTGTGACAAATCAAGTGTCAAAAGATCTGGGCGGCTCTAGAGACCTGGAGGGAGAAGTAAGATCGGTCCTATGATTATGCCAGAGGATTGTTGTCCGCTCCTCCCTAGTAACATATGGTTGGTCAGGTGCGGTGAACGGGAGTGGGACCAGGAGACAGTCTTACTTCTGGGTGAACTCTGTCTGCCCGTCACTGGCCATCCACTAAGGCGGTCATCGAATATTTCTGTGTGGAAGGCACAGAGGGATCCCATCTAGAGTTTATTTGCTTCTGGTGGCATGTATGAGGACTTTAAAATTAAAAAAATAAGAAAAATAAAATGATGGTCAGATTGTCAATAAGGAGACCTTTGACATAATTGGTCTAAGTTCTGGAGATCAACCCAGAGAGACAGTCAAATTTCTGTTTTTGGTTGAAATTATTTTTAGCCATAAATTCTACCTAAATAATAATGAGTACAGAAAATGTTCGTTCTCATCCCCATCAAGAATGTCACCATGACCCCTCTAAGAAAGCATTCGGAGAAAGAAATAAAAATAGTCACCAAGTTTCAAACTCCAGTAGAAATCACAGCTGCTCACTCAGGATCTCAAGGAGAGGGTAGGAGGACAGACCGGCAGTACTACAGCGATTAGGTCCAGACATTACATGGTCTCTCTGCCACTTTCCTCACACTGAGGGCACCTCCTGGCCCTACACTTGGCCCTGCTGTGACCCTACGTCCCCAAACAGCCACCCATTCAGTGCAACATCATAGATGTAAGTGTTGGACTTAAGAGGAGATGCATTTACTATTCTGACTACAGTATAAGCAGCGCTAAAGAAAGTGCTGAACTCTGGATAGGTTAGATTTACTATTCCCACTCCAGTGTAAGCAACAGCAGGGGAAAGTGTTGGACTCCAGAGAAGCTAGAGTTACTATTCCCACTCCAGTATAGGCAATAGTAGCATAAGTGTTGGTATTCGTAGGGGTCAGATGTATTATTCTCAATCCAGTTTAATCAACAGTAGGGAAAGTGTTGGACTTGCAGAGGTTAGATTTACTATTTCAACTCCTGTTCAAGCAATAGTAGGAAAAATGTTGGACTTTGGAGGGACTACATATTGCATTCCACCTCCTAATCATTGTATACAATACATGTAAATACCTTATATCAATAAAAATCAAATCAGATTAAAATAGATATTATGTAGTATTTATCAACTTAATGCACATCAAATACAAAATAAAATGATTTAAATACAATCTACGTCCCTCTATCAAAAAAAGGAAATATAAAAAATAACTTTTATAATTCCCACAAAATATTTTGTAATTACAAAAAAACAGCATTAACTTTAAAATACAATAACTGAAAAATACTTTTTACAAACATCATTAAAAAAAAGGAAAAATGGCAAAAAACTTATTGATTGATCAATTAACTAATAATAACGATAAATTAAAAAAAAGACTATAAGTTCCAACCATATTCTCTACAAAACCAGTAACCCACCACTACAATATAAATTACTTACAAAAATATTGACAATTAAATATCTTGCGGCATTTTAATAAAACAATTTACAAAATGAAGAATAAATTACATAATTACCAATTCAAAATTAATAACCACTCATAAAAACGTATCTATCGTTTAAATAACTCCAAACAACAACCCACTGTTAAAAAAGTTATGATTAACTAAAAATGTTAAATGTAAACGTCCTTTAAAAATAAAAAAATAAAAATAAAATAACTATTAAACAATAATACTTATTAATACTTAAGGTAATAATCAATAACATTTAGTGACAATGGAAAATTAGTTACCAATAACATTCAATTAATTATAATTTTATTTACTTCCCACCTTATTCCCCTGCATACCCAATAACCTGCTACTACACAATAAATTACTAATTTAATTAAAAAAATAAATGAAACATTTTAATTTACAAACTGTACTTTACAAAACTAAGAACAATTATGCTATCAATACTGACACCTACAGTTAATATTCTAACTAAATATATTAAAATAATGCCAGCCATCTGTACCCGGGTTTGCCATTTGGTTCGGAGGTTGTTGAGGAGAGGGAGTGAGAATAAGTGTTGGTTCAAGAGGTCATAAAATCCCACCATAACCACTCGGGAGCAACCCCAGATCCTGAGGTAGGATACTACAGTGAGGCCTGTAAGTCCCATGGCCTAGCTCCCAGGCTGCATCGTAGGCAGTGCCCCAGCTGAAGATGCTGCAATGCTTGTTGAGGAGGTGGACCAAGCTCCTCGCATATCCACTAGAAGGGTATGAGGATCCTGTCTGCAATGACCTGGTCCAGGCAGTGGATGCCCGCCACTCTCCACTGTTTCCAATTGGAGACCTCCTCTCCAATGCTTAGGCAGTCGTTGCCCCATAGGGGTGCATGCACATTGAGAAGGGGATCCATTCCAAGGAGGCCGTGCACCCGCTGACAGTATTTCTGCTTTCAGGACATCTCCAAGGTGGGCCTCCTTTGTACAAGGGGTCAAGTCTGTACCGACTTGACAATATCAAGTGTTCCACTGAGACCCACTGCAGAAGGTATGGTGTCCCGGGGAGCATGTAAGCCATCAACGAGAGGTAGAGAGCCACAGCATAGTGCTCGACTAACAGTAGTCCCAGGTCTCCACCTGAGTGACGCACCATGAGTTTGGTGTAGGCCAAGCGGGGGTGGGAGGACCACCAGACAAAAGCACAGATCTTCGCATCCGCTGAGTGTAGTGTTACCAGGGGGACCAAGAGAGGCAGCATGACAAGGGCATATGTAAACCTTGTGAGCTTTACCATCTGCACTGCCTGTACCTTTCCCCACATAGATAGTCCCAGATTAGACCATTTTTCAAAGTCCATTTTCATATGGGCTATGAGAGGGTCCAGATTATCCGCCACCATATGGTCCAGGCCCCGGCTGACAAAGATTGCTGGGTACTTGAGGTGTGATGGCGTCTAGCGAAAGGGACAGCCATGGATCGCTGCTCTTGTGGTCACATTTGAGAAGGGTAGTGCCTCGTATCTTATCCCAGTTCACCCGGTACCCTGAAAGGGCTGCGAAGTGTGCTGTGATGTCCAGCAGTGCCAGTAGAGAGCGACGGAGGTCCATGAGGGTGAGGAGTACAATGTCTGGTTACAGGTAGAACCTGCATGACCCTTTCAGCATGGGTACACCTGTGAGGAGTGGCGATGGGCAGATAGTGGCCGCCAGGGGCTCTATTGCCAACAGGAACAGTAGTGGTGACAAGGCACAGCCCTTTTCCCGATTGCGAAAAAATCCAACAGGAAGCCACCATAATTGACCTGTGTTGTGCGCTTATTGTAGAGCCATCAGACCTTGGTGATAAACTTATCTCCGAACCCAAACCTCTCCAGGGCGGGGAAGACGTACCCCCACTTGATCCTATTGAACACCTTCTCGGCATCGAGGGAGAGGGCAAGGGTCCCATCTGATAGGGTTTTTGCCTCCCATAGGGTGTTTGCAAGGGTGTGCAGGTGGTTCCTGGAGGAACGACCCGGTGTGAACCCTACTTGCATGTGGTGTATAGGGACGTGATCACCTTTCGAATGACAGTACGCCAGCAAGGATTTTTATATCTCCAGTGAGCAAGGAGCTAGGCCTATAACTTTTGCACAGAAGAGGGTCTTTCCCCTATTTGGGGATTATTGCTATCACTGCCTTATTAAAGATGGGTCCCAAAGAATCCGTCTGCTCTGCCTCCTAAAAGGCAGCATGGAGCAAATCAATTACATCCCCTATAGCCCATTTGTAAAAATCTACGGAGAAGTCGTCCTTCCCAGCAGCTTTATGGTAGGGAAGCTTGGAGATGGAGTATGCTATCTCAGTCTTACTGATTTCCCCATCCAGTAGGGCCCAACCGTCCTCTGTGAGACTACGAAGACACACCGTCGAACAAGGCTTCTATTCGATCAGGACTGGCCGTCATCTCCGGAGAGTATAGTGTCCAGTAGAAGGTTGCAAACTAATTAACTACGTCTTGCGGGCAGATGAGGATTTCACCACCCGCCCAGTGAATGGCAGGTATGGACAGGGCAGCATCCTGTTGGTGCAGTTGAGCAGCCCCGAGGCACCGGTCTTTTCTCCTTATTTGTAGTGGTGTAGTTTAAGCTGCTGTAACACGCATCCAGGTTTGGATTTTTAAAAAGGATTAGGTCCATTGAGCCTTCTCTAGTCGTGGGAGATGAGGGTTTTGCAGTGTAAAAGCACTTAAGATTCATAATCTTGCCCTCAATTTCTCTCATGCTGGCTGCTCTCTGCGCATTTGCCTTAGCTGCTTCCTTCATGGGCTGGCTGCGGATAGTTGCCTTGCAGGACAACAAGTCCCTATTGTCCTCTAGGTATGTGGAGACATGCGCACACATCTTGGCTTTACCTTAAGAGGTGCGATAGCACTGTTTATTCGGGTGCCATGGCTTTTGACCTGGAGAGGTGAGGCCCAGATCTAGGGGTAGCAAGACCGGTGCATGGTTGGAGAGCGTGACTTCCAGGATTCCCGGGTGATAGCTGCCACCCGGTGGGAGACCAGGAAGTAGTCCATTCTGGTTTGGGTGCTGTATACTGGTGAGAGGAAGGTATACTTCTTCGCTGTCAGGTGGGAGAGATGCCAGTGGTCTACCAGACCATGGTCAGAGAGCATGTGCCCCAGGAGGACCCTGCATGTGTTGTTGTACATCCAGTGGTCTGGTTTAGTCCAGGACCTTGTCCTGTGCTAGGTACCATTTGCCCCCTATTAGGTAGTGGAAGGCCCCAATCTCGGTGCGGCAGTGATTGAGTTGGATGAGGTAAGGGTGCTTAGCTCCCGTAGGGGCATATGCTGAGCCTACGCATAGTGTCTGTTCCCTCAGTTCCCTACCAACCATCTGGGTCAGATCAAGACTTAATGACAGTGACAGGGAGGTACCTGCGGAGAAGAATCTCAGCTCTGCATTTCCTGTGTGGCCCATCCCCTGTCTCCACCGAAGTTGGGCAACTGCTGTGTCCCACTTGCCCCAACCAATCTGTTGCAGCCTTTCAGACTCTAGACAGGCAAGGTGTGTCTTCTATAACAGGGCTACATCCACCCGTTTAGCCTGTAGATATGACAACACCTTCTGGCACTTTATGTAGTGCGTTAGCCCGGTGACGTTCAATGAGATGGCGCGCGGGGGCATCAGGTGCAGATGCAGCCATTGGGACAGTATGCTGGGTCTGGTGGGTACTTGGATAGAAAAGGTCCAAAGGGAGGCCAAGAAGTCAGGGTGTGGCCTGGGGATGGGGATATACTGGTGGGGGGAGGTAGAGAGAGCTGGGTAGGAGAAAAGAACAAGGAGTTGTGTGTGAGAAAGGGTGAGGCATCATTCATGCACACAAGCCCCTCAGACGTGTCCTGGTGCAGGCTACTAAATGTGCAGAAGGTGGTGGGGGGTTCGGGCTATGGTTAGGCGGGGTTAACTAGCCAGTACTAAGCTGAGTTCACGCCTCAAGGGCTGTGGTCTGTAAGCTGCAAGTCTTGGCTACCAGTGCCAGCATGCTGGGGTAGGCCCAATCAGTAGGGACATGGCAGAAAGTGGATAGGGATACTCAGTGCAGAGGTAGGGCAGCAGTGGGAGTCTATGTGACCACAGTTCTGGGCATTCTCCTGAATCCAGCCAGCAGTCAATGGCACATTCCAGGGTCGGTGAAGCATGGAGGTGTGGCTGTATCAAACATAGCAAGTGAAGATGGGGGAAGATGCCTGCAGAGTGACTCTTCATGTTCCTCAAGAGTAAGAGTAAGAGGCCCCAAAGGGAGAGTTAGGGGATGTTGTTACCTGTAGTGGTGAGTAGTTAGCTCAGGGTCTCCCTACCACCAGGTGTGCAGTGGTTAGATGCAAGCTGCCAGCTAACAGGCCAAACAGGTCCAACAGAGAGGAACATCATAATTCATCAACATGCATCTGAACACATCAAATCACACTATTGTGTAAGGAGTAGGGGTGGGCGGAATTTGCCTAATCGCGTTACGCAAATCTCCGCGAAACGGCAAAAAATCTCCGCGAACACGCAGAAATTCCGCGAAAACGCGGAATTGCTTGTTCGCGATGCTTTTTTCCTCTTCACAATCGCTGTTTGCGTGCTCGGGGAGAAATATCTCGCGAACACGCATTTTGAGAACGCGAACAAGCAACAATTTTGCGAAGTCGCAGAAAGCGGAATTTTGGGCAATTTCGCGTTCTCCGCAGAACGCGAAATTGCCCAAATTCCGCAAATTCCGCGAACGGAACGGAATTTGCCGCCCAAGCCTAGTAAGGAGAGGCAGGGAGCAGCGGGTGCACATTAAGTAAGGCAATGCAACAAATAGCAAATCATAGTGCAGCCACATAAACTATCGACTGCTAGTAGGAGAAGTACAGGCATGCAGCAGGGTACTCATCCATCTGCAGTCATGGTCCTCATTTATCAGCGTCCAAGGCATGGGTGGTGCCGAGCCGGGAAATTTGCTGACCATCTCAGTCATCGTGATGGTGGACTTCAACGGTGACCGAAATTTGTATCAGCCCTGGTCTTGCATTATGGCTGCCACTGCTTTAAGGGCCAGAATCATGTTATCCTGAAAGTGGGCCACCCTCTTTGTATCTCTATCTATGTTGTGTTTCCTGCTATTGTGGCATCTGCTGCCTGAGGAGGCGGGGGAAGGTGACATGGCGGTGGAATAGGGGCTGGATTGTGACTCCAGGGGGACAGTGTCTATTGCATGAATGGAGAGTCCTTCCAAGAAAAGGCACAGAGCTTCTGGATCAAAAAAAGGTCTTTGGACTTTCCACATTTGGGCTGTTTGCAATTTTCACATTTGAGGTGTTTCCAATAGTCCATACTTAATGTCCATTTGGCAGAGATGGGGTCAAAGGGCTAGTAAAGCCTTTCTGTGGTTGTTGGTTTCCCATGAAAAATCTGTGGCTATGCAGATTTCTTGCCATGTGAACCAGCCTCAGTTAGGAGCTGCGCACTAGCTCATGCTCATGATTTTATCTTGCCTTTTCTCGCTGCTAAATGCTGGCTTTACACTGCTTAGGTGCTAGTAGAGGCATTTTTGCACTAATCTTACCGGGTTGCTGGGCTGCGAGGTGCTCATTCTCCCGAAGTACCCGGTGACGCCGAGTGAGAGGCGGCTCATTGGTTGAAACAGGGAGGTGGGAACAGGGCTCTGATTGGGCGCAGGAGAGGACTGGAGAGTTAAATTCCCAGTATGCCGAGGCAGCGCAGCGGACGCGCGCAGCGGGCGCACCGCCGGCGCGCCGAAGGTGTGCCAAAGGCAAGCCCGTCTGCACCCATCCGCGCTCGGTCCGGGCTCAGGGCACATTACCTTGGGTCAGGCGCAGCAGAGGTTCTCAGATACTCGTTTGACCAGCTCAGAGGTTTGAATCCTGAAGGTGGGAAGTCTGGCTGCCCAAGGTTCCATCCTGAGGTGATTCTTAAAGACTCTTTTGCCGACTGTAGGTGCTGTCAGTACCCTCTGAAAGGTATCTTTGCTTGCCAGGGTAGACTCGGAGGTAGAGAGAGGAAGGGACCGCATTCTCAAGAGAATAGAGCCCTACCTTGGAAATGCTTGCTAGTGTCTCTGGTCAAGCATAGTTTGGAATGAAGTCTGCTCATGGAACAGCACCAGATTAAACTTGCTTTCATCACTGAGGCTTGGACAAACAACTCCTCAGGCCCCGATATTGTGAAGGCCCTTCCTGCGAATTTCCTCTGCTTCATGTTGGACTGACCATCAGGAAGGGGGGGTGGCCTTGCGGTGATCTATCACAACAGTCTGGAGCCTTTATTTTCCACAGCCTCCAACCATGCGTGTGAGGCCCTATCTATTACTGTTCGTCTTTCTTCCCAGAATACGTTTAAAGCGCTTTTGATCTACCGTCCCCCGGGCCCAGAAGCACATTTTTGGATGCACTCGGCACTTTGGTAGAGGATGGACTTTGTGCCCACTCGTTCACCGTCATGGGTGATTTTAATTTTTATCTGGATGACCTATCAGACCCAGATAGTATGCAACTTACAGAATTTATGGCCTCAGGAGGGCTGGAACAAAGGGTGATTGGACCTTCACATACTGCAGGGCACACCCTGGATGGCATTTTTACCAATAATCCTGACCTTGATTTGGTTGATATTTTGCCACTCTCTTGGTCTGATCATGCTGCTATAATCTTTACACTTTCCTTAGGGACCCAGACACAACCAAGGTCCAAGCCAAGGGATAAGATTATAAGCCGGGCTTGGAAAAACATAGACAGGGTTGAAATGGGGAACTACCTAAGGTCTAATGCCCCCTGTATCCCGTTGGACGTAAATAAAGCGGTTGACGTGTACTCCAAGTGGGTCGAGAGGGCCTGTGATATTTTTGCGCCAGTTAAATCTTTCACGCCAAGAAGGGCGATGCCCTCGGCGCCGTGGTTCTCTGAATCTTTGCAGACCACCAAAACGGAATGTAAGAAATTGGAGAGAGAATGGCGGAATGGGTACAGTCTAACTAAGAAAGAAAGTTATAAAAGGAGCCTCTCTATTTATAAAAATCTAATAAATGAAGCAAAAAAAACTTATTTCACGGAGCAAATAGAGAGGGTAAGTTCATCCTCCAGAGAGTTGTTCAAGACAATAACCAAACTAACGATCCCAGCTGAACCTATCTCAGCGACTAGTGCAGATATGTGTGAGACCTGAAGTACCGGGGATTTTAGGACCCCAGCGGTGCCAGGGATAGCACCCTATGACTTCGGGTTATCCTGTTGCTGTAGTATTATAAAAGACGCTCTCATGGTAATGTAACAAAGAACTTGGCAAAAGAAGCTGAAATATGAAAAGACATCTTTATTAAACACACATGAGTGAGACTACGTCGCACAGAAGCCTTAGCAACTGAATGAGGCAGTCTCCAGAACAAAAACCAGTCTTCTATTTTATACAGAATATTACGCTTTGGGCAACACCGCCCCTGTTTTACAAGTGGTCATTCACATATTTTGGCTTCAAAGAAAAGGCAGAGTCATGATGACCATCCCACATTCCAGTTAAACCAGCCCACAATTATTTACCCAGCAAGGCTCAGATCCCACATCAGATATCGATAGGCCCCAATAAACATGAGCATCTCCTGTTTGGAGAACAAGCCATAAAACAGGAACAGTCAGGTGTGAAAGAGATTAGCTGGAGGCTCGTGTTTAATGTAAAGGCTTTATGGTGTGTCAAGCCCTGATGCTAATCACAGGTGGCCAGAGGACGGGGAACTCGTGAGACCGGACTGACCTAGGGGAGTGGAGCCAAGCTGCCCAGGTCACAGAAAAGTCAAAGGAAAGCACATGTGCTCTAAAGGCCCGTATTTTCTTCATAATATGTAGCCTATGTGAGGGCAACCATAAGATGACCACCGCTCTAAGATGGAACCCATATAGTGATGTATAATAACGTGTACACAGTGCATTCATCGCTAAAACGTTACACAAAGCACTTGTACATACCGCATTGACCATTCGCGGTTCGCTAATACCGGGATAGACAGGGGTAGGGCCCTGCCTCCTACGCGGTCCCAAATTTTAAAGTACCACAGACCTTAGCCACCTTTTTTCAGAATAAAGTGGCGGGGATTTTCTCTTCCTTTGCCGAAGTCTATGGAGAGGTGGGAGGTGCAGCACGAAGGGCGGATGCAGGGTCAGTTTGGTTGCAGGATAGACTTAGGGGCTTTAGCCCGCTACAATTGGAGGAGGTCACTGGTCTTTCGTTGGCCGTCCGTTCGGGAGCCCCTAGTGATCCGTGCCCGGTGGCGGTCCTTAAAAATTGCCCAGAAGTGATTGCCACCACGTTGCACCCTCTGTTTAACTCTATTATTGAGTCAGGTATTTATCCTAGGAGGTGGAAAGTTGCTTCTATCCTACCTTTAATTAAAAAACCAACTCTAGATAAAAGTGACCCAACTAGCTATAGACCTATTTCGCGGCTCTCACTGCCGGCGAAATTATTTGAGAAGGCTATAAATAGGCAACTTAGTTCTTTCTTGGAGAGAACTAAGGCCCTTGACTCCACGCAGTTTGGGTTTCGTGCAGGTCATAGCACGGAACTGGCCCTGATTAAGGCGTCGGAGGAGGTTAGAGTGGCGGTAGATCAGGGGGGTGAGGCGGTCCTGATACTGCTGGACCTGTCGGCGGCTTTCGACACGGTGCATCATGGTGTGATGATGGACCGGTTGGCAAAGATAGGGGTGGAGGGCTCGGCCTGGAGCCTCCTGAAGTCTTTTCTGGCCGATAGAACCCAGACCGTGGAGTTGGGTGCCGAGGTGTCCAAACCCTTTTCCCTCCCGTGCGGGGTTCCGCAGGGGTCTTCCCTGAGCCCCACTCTCTTTAACATTTATGTTAGTCCGCTAGGAGACTTGATTAGATCTTACGGCCTCCAACTAACCTCTTACGCAGATGACACGCAAATCGTGTTATCGATACAAAGAGAGTCCAAAGTTGATATGATAACGAGGTGTCATGATTGTCTTAAAGATATCGCGAGCTGGATGGCCGCAAATTGCCTCAAGCTAAATGCTGGTAAGACTGAGGTCATGATATTTGGAAATAATCCTAATACCTGGTCGCCTGATATGTGGCCCAAGGCCCTAGGGAAGCAGCCAGTGCCTACCCCAAAAGCTAGGAATCTGGGTGTCATTATGGACCAGAAACTGGACTTTGGTGGACAGGTCAATGGAGTTGTTTTTTCGTGTTTTCATATCATCAGGATACCGAGGAAAATTAAAACATTCTTGCCTAAGGATGGTTTCCGGTTAGCAGTCTCAGCTTTGATCCTGTTGCGCCTTGACTACTGTAATAGTCTGTACCTTAATCTGAAAAAGAAACATCTGTACAGACTGAAGATGGTTCAAAACGCGGCAGCGAGAATGCTGACGGGCTTACCTAAGTTTGTTTCAGTTCGAGAAGGAATAAGGAAACTCCATTGGCTCCAGATTCACAGACGTTCTCAATTCAAGGCCATGTGTACGGTTTTCAAGGCTTTGAAAGGCACTGGCCCTGAGTTTATGAGGGACTGTTTCAGGCGGTATGTGCCTGGGAGGGCACTGCGCTCTGCGGAGAACAACCTAGTGGTTGTGCCCAGGATAAAAAAGGCTAGCTGGGGTGGAAAGATGTTTTCCTATGGCGCGGCTACCGCATGGAATAGCCTTCCAGCACATCTTAGGAAAGCAGAGGAACTGTTGTCTTTCAGGAAGGGGCTGAAGACCTGGTTGTTCAGGGATTAGACCGTCGTTCTTCAGGGATGCTCAGCACGACAGCGCCAGGACACCCTTGGGTATTAGTGCGCTTTATAAGCTCCTAAATAAATAAATGCTGGAGGAAGCAGAATACAATAGGGCGAGGCCGCTCCATTTGGTGATGGTGCACAGGTCCCATGTGGGATGCCTGCTGGAGTTCCAGTGGTGGGGTGAAGGTTAGGACAGTGAGGGTGGGGAGGAGACCCTTGAGGAACCCCCTGACATCCGTGCCCTCAGCACGCTCTGAGAAACCAAAGAAACTGACATTGTCTCTGCCGCTTCTGTTCTCCAGTTATCTTGCTCCTTCGGTATAAGAGCTCCTGGTCCCTCCCAAGTATAATGTTGAGGTGGCCTTCTACAGCCGCAAGTCTGTGCTCCATCCCATCTACTCAGTCCTAGAAGCCTGGTATGTCTGAGTGGATGGATATGGTTTAGGCCACAAGGTCTGAGATTTTAGAATTTAGTCCTTCCAGGCGTTGACCTACTGCCATGAACTCCTGCAGGATTCACTCCATGGTGGATTCCTTCTGCAAGCCTGTGGGGGCTGTTGTCGGTCCATTGGCCGGTGTTCCCCATGGTGTTGTCATGGTATGATGTTGATTGACTGCCTCTAGTGTAGTGAAATATGAAAGTAATTTGAGTAGTAGATATTTAGTCAGTTATTTGGACTGAGGATAGTGGAGGGATAGAAGAGGGAAAAAGGTTTGCATTTATATAGTGCTTGCTACCCCTGACGAGGTGTTGAAGATCTTTTTTTGGCAAGTAGCACGCTACTCCGGAGCCCATCAAGAATTAGTGGTGAATTAGTATAGTGAAAAATTAAATTAATCGGAGAGGTAGACATCTTAGGGGTATATTCTCAAGAACGTGTGATAACTACTGCAAGAGTAGCTTATCGCAACTCACCACATCACAGTACATCGCGGGAAAATAACTCTGTGTCAATGTGGTATTCCCAAGCCAGCGGCAACATGCGTTAGTCCCACGACAATGCGTCAAACCAATGCGTAAAAACTAACGCGACGCCGCAAAAAATGCAAAACACCAATTCCAAAAAAGCGACGATGACGCCAATCGCGATACAAAAATCTGCGAAAACTAGCCACAGCCCTGCAATCCCCACGCGACATGCGGGAAAATGCACTACAAAAGGTAAAAAGAAACACATACAAAAGCCAAACAACAGTGAAGCACAATGGAGTCAGCCGGAGCAAGTGCAGAGGACAACCAGAACCCCACAAGCCCCCCGGAGGACCAGCCTGGGACTTTGGGGTCAGGGAAGGGCAAGGAGAAGAAGAGTAGGAAGAAACGGTTCAGTCCACAGGAAAACAGGATCCTGATAATGGAGGTGATAGAACACCATCAACTACTGTTTGTCACCTCCACTGTGTCACTGGGAACTAAAAATTGAATATGGCAGACCATTGTGGACAAGGTGAATGCAGTCCGAGTGCTGAAGAGGACAATGGACGAGGTCAAGAGGCACTGGAATGATGTCAAGCGCAAAACCAAGGAGAAGCTTGCAAACAACCGGAAGGCAGCAATGCAGACTGGAGGTGGCAGTCCAGCCCCACAGGAGGAGCTGGACGAGATGGAGGAAATGGTGTCCACAGTCATCAGTGGGGAGATGGTGGCAGGAGTTGGGGGCCCGGACACTGCTCAACAGGACCAGACACAACAGCAACAGGGTGAGTAACGGCCAGGGACTGGGGGGACGGGTGAAATGGGCACAATGGCACACATGCACAAGTAAGCACAGCACATCATCAGACAAACCATGCCCCAGACCCCCAACTGCCACCAAGATACCAATTCACCCAAGAATGCCACATACCAGCACTGTATAAGCACAGAAGGCAGAGGCACACCACATGTAAGAAATGAGCGGCAGCCAACTCAGAGCTGCAGGGGCGACTCCCCCAAAATGCGGCACACACATCATATGCAGAGCACCACAACATTGACAACGATGTGGCACAATCCGCAACACGTCCACAACAGGGGACACAACTGGTCCTGCTTGTGTGCATTAACTGGCCAATCACATATGGCATCGCAGGGAAATGTGATTTGACAATGTACAAGTACAAACACACATCCGTGAAGTGGTCAAAATCTCCACTGTACCACATCACATAGGCAGCTCTCCACAAACAGTCACAATGTACACTGTCATTCAGTCTGCATGTAAACATATTAAATGCATCAACATACATGTGAACGCAATGTTAAACTACATCTCCCCTTCACATTGCTGAGGGAAATACAACACCTCCTGCAGATCAGTCCCAACCTCTCTTCTCTGATGACGAAGAGGACAACCAGACCTTCGACCCCGATGCCCTCCAACAGCTCGTGGACAGCCTAAGCACCCCACCTCCAGGAGCAGGGCAGCCCAGCTGCTATGAGGAGAACCCACCCCCTGCACAGTACACACAGTAGGCAGCACCCACCACTACGGCTGACTCCCAGGACCCCCACGACCGACACATGGCCTTCCAACTCCGTGTGTTGGGGTGCCAGAAGAAGTTAGCCGAACAGGTACAGGTGGGGTTCGACCACATGGCAGACAAACTAGACACCATACGTGGGTGTCTAGGTGCCATGAGGGACCACTCAAAGTCCTTAACGGACAACGACAGTCCGCTCCATGCTCTCCAACGAACCATGTCCAACATCGCCAGGGTCCTGACTCAGAGGCAAGAACGACTGGCTCCAGCGAGCTCGCCCGGGAGTTGGGATTCATGCGGAGGCTCATGGAGGACAGGGAGCGTCAGCGTGTGGAAACAGTGGCTGACACGACTACACACCAGCAAGAGTTGGCTGGGTCCCTTAATGACATCAAGACCATCCTCATGGCATTGCTGCCACAAGGCCTGGCGCCAATGCATGCTGCTGCTACCACTACATCCACATCTCCGGCCCCTGCGGTGTCAGTGCCACACAGTGCTGGAGACAGAACACCGCCATCCACATGTGAGGCACCTGAAACAGCAGTGGATGAAGATGTGGATGAATCTGGCCTCGTGGTCATAAGGAAGCGGTATCATCCATGTCCGCCATATGGCCTGTTAATGCTTGGTTCTGCCCTCAGCATCATCCCCTTCCAGTGTCACATGATGCATTCTGCGACACTCACCTTGGACCTCAACATGGACTGCCATATTCTGTCTGGTCACCCATGACACAGATATCACACTGCGGACTGAACTCCTCCACTACTGAGGAACATGTCACTCACAGAAGGAGTCTGGATGGCCCGCCACGGGCCAACTCTGCAAGGTGGACTTTGCATGTCCCTGTACTGCTCTGTATCCAACACTCCATTGAATGTGCATTAAACATTCATGTTCACAAAGATGTGTCATGTCTATGATCTTGCAAGTGTGGAGGCATGAATGCATGTAGGGTCTTTGATTGCCCCTTGCGTCCATGTTGCTTATGTTGTGGGACATGGGTCACGGGGTGAAACACTGTCAATTGCGTGCCGGGTGCGCCGACACTAGAACGGGGAAAAATGGATTTGTTACTTCCTTGTCCAGGCCAGAATGGAAGCACACACACAGCCCCGGGGTCATTGTTCACACACCTACGCTGGACTGGCATACGCCAGGCCAGTCCGCTCACGCTCACAGGTGGGACGACAACGCTACATGTCCCAGGTCTTCCCTGTAGGGATCTGCTGATCACAGGTCTAGTTGTCAGCATGCCACAGCCACTACCTCACGGCTGGTTCACATCCACACCATACCCGTTCGGCACCGGCATCACAGGACATGTGACCGTGCCAATAAAAAGGGCCTTGCGCATGTGCTGGAAGCCATTTCCACTCTCCAAATGGATGTCTCCGTGTGGGTATCCTTTATGCATGAGGGCCTAGGGCGCTGGCACGTCACATTGCCCAGTGCCGGTGGTGACATGATGGCGTCGGCACCATGGGACTCAATCATAAAGGGTCCATGGCTAGCGGTGCACAGACTTGGTGGTACCGGATGCATTGCTACAGGTACAGGCCCACCACCACAGGACAGTGTCTTTCGTTCACTGAGATAGGGGCACCTTCAGTGCTGAGTGGGTATGCAGCCTGCGATGATGCGCCTTCTGGGTGTTCTGGAATGGTGGCCTTGGTGTGAGCCCTGCTGGACCGCAGTGTAGGCCTGAGCCAGCGGGCAGTAAATGCCTCCCGCCACATGGCGTCGCCTCACAGTTCACAGAGTTAGTGGCACCTATTGAGCTCAGCGGGTGTGCAGCCTGCGATGATGCCCTGTGCATTGATGTGTTCTCTGCCATTGTGAAATCAAGACCCAGAATCATGTGGGTGACCTGGTCGCCCGCGGTGCATGGCTGCATGATGTGGAGGTTGTAGTGGCCGCGGGCCACGGGCTTGGGGATCCAACCGGCACATGGTGGAACCTCTTGGAGACACGCTGGTGGAGGAAGGTGAGCAGTGAGGCCTGGTCGCGCAAGGGGGGGGGGCAGTCTCCGCTGGGCAGCAGTAGGGGCTGGTGTTCAGCAGCCTGTGTGCGCAGGGGTGGGCAAGCTGTGATGGGGTGTGCTACTGTATGGACTCTGCCATTCATGTCTCTGGCAACTGTTTCAGATGAGTGACCATGGGGACTGCAGTGTGTGCCGGCACGTGGTTGGAGACACATCGGTGGCTGCAGGTGAGCAGTGGGGCCTGGGTCCGCAGTGTCAGCACTCTCTCTTTCTCTCTCCCTCTCTCTCCCTCTCTCTCCTTATCTCCCTCTCTCCCTCTCTGTCCCTCTCTCCCTCTCTCTCCCTCTCTCTCCCTCTTTCTCCCTCTCTCTCCTTCTCTCTCCCTCTCTTCCTCTCTCCCTCTCTCTCTCACTCTCCCTCTCTCTCCCTCTCTCCCTCTCTTCCTCTCTCCCTCGCTTCCTCTCTCCCTCTCTCCCTCTCTCTCCCCCTCTCTTTTCTCTCTCCCTCTCTCTCCCTCTATCCCTCTCTCTCCCTCTTTTCTCTCTCTCCCTCTCGCTCTCCCTCTCCCTCTCTCCCTCTCTTTCCCTCTCTCCCTCTCTCTCTCTCTCTCCCTCTCTCTCTCTCTCTCCCTCTCTCCTTCTTTCCCTCTCTCTCCCTCTCTGCCACTCTTTTCTCTCTCCCTCTCTCTCCCTCTCTCTCTCGCTCTCCTTCCCTGTCCTTTGATGGGCACATGACACACCTTCTTATCTGTCTTGCAGGCTGTGACTTATGAAATACCCGGAGAAGACACGCAGTGATTCTTCATGATTGTTTTTATTTGTTTCATCTGTAATAAAGGTTTTGTTTTGGTTATATGATGTGGCTGTGTGATTCAATTTTTGTGGCCTCACCTGTCTGTTAAGTGTTGTGGTTGTTCGACTCCAGGCAATTTGTTGGGGTCATGGTTTCGTGGGGTTGATATGCATTTTCCTTGTCAGGAGGGAGGGGGGTGGGGTCAGGGGTGGGGGTGGGTGTATGTGTTGTTGCCATCTTGGTGCTCCAGGCTGCATGTTCAGTTGCTTGGGGGCATCTGTTGTTCTTCATGCTTGGCTATGGGCTGTGCTCCCTTTGCTGCAGCCGGTTGTCGGCCGACTTTGCACCAGGTCAGAGCAGGTGTTAATTTCCTGCTGCTAACACGCCTTATCGCATGTTTTGTGTTCTTATCACAGATCAGGCAGGTTGTTGAGAATTTTGTGGAGTGGTATTTTCTCGGCTTTTTGCTTGGGAACGCCTACTCTGCATCTCATTAGCAATAGTTGCCGGGGTCATCCGTGGCGATGGTTTTGGAGGATGCTATCGCGAGAAAACTGGTGCTGTCGGCTGTTTGCACCAGCTTGTGAATGGTGCGATGAATTTATCGCAACTTTGGATGCGTTAATGTGCCATTAACGCGGCGATAACTCCTTGAGAATATGGCCCTTACTCTGTTATTTGGATTGAAAAGGATAGTGGAGGGATAGAAGAGGGAAGGATTTAGACTTTTTTTGTTTGTTTTGGAGGTAATAGCAGTAGGAGGAGGAGGAGGAGGCTTTCGATGAGTAAAAGGGGTGTGGAGATCCAAGAGTCAGTGTGGGGGGTTTTAAAAGGCTTGTTTTGGGGAAATCAGAATAGTAAAAGAGGTATGAGATGATGCAAGGAGGGATAGAGTATGGAACAGTCTAGAAAGGGTTATTTTGGGGATCATAGTAGTGGTATGGGGTTTGGTATGAATGAGAAAGCAGAGGTAGAGGATACATGATGCCCATTTGAGGATCCCACTGGGCAAATCCCTTAAGACTCAACCAAAGCAAACATCCTCATTGAACACTTACAGATTAAATGCCAAATCAGTCATGTAGCGAGTTGCCCAATGTAGAAAATGAGCTCACAAAAATCGTAAAATGCTGTCAGATGCCTATCTTAGAACAACAACCTTCACATCAGAGTACGATACAGCATATACCAGCATTGGTGTGTACCAGAGTATGTGACAAAGAGATAGAATGCATTGGCAGCACCTGTTTAGTGCACCATTGTTCTACCATCCTCTGACGCAGTAATTGTTGCTCTTGCTAAATGTTTTAGAAGAAAAGTAACTGACCGCAAACTATTTCTTACCAAATAAACTCATTCAGTTTAAGGGCATGCGTAACAGTTTACTTTGTGTGTCTGAAATTGTCCTCTGGTTGGTGGTTTCTCCCTTGCTGTCACCCAGGAGGCTACATAATATGATACATGTCCACCTGGTCATTCTTGTTCAACTGTATCCTCACCAGCTTCGGTTCTAAGACAATAATCATGGGTTTCAAGTAACTGGGCAGGAATGTGTCTGTAAATGTTTGTAACTGCCGGGATTTTGTCATAATGTTATGGTACTAGACCAGGGGGCATATTATCAAGCAGGGCATTAAAATTATCGCCGCTTTAGCGGCAGAAAACTGCCGCTAAAACGGCGATAATGGGCTTGATAATATGCCGCAGAGAATTCCAATAGAAGCCCATGTTCACACCAGAACATGGGCTTCTATGGGAATTCTCAAGGGCATATTATCAAGCCCATTATCGGCGCATTAGCGGCACGGCGATAAGTTTATCGCCGTTTCTTGGTAATATGCCCCCAGGGTGGGCAGCGAGCTCTGCAGTGGCCATTTACCTGAAAACATTTCTCCCTGGGCAGTGTAACTCCTTTCTCGGGCCACCAGACAATCGTGTCCAGAGGAACCATGTCTTCAAGCTTTGGCAAGGCTCCAGCCATCCACAGGGCCACCAAACCGCACTGTGGTCCATCCTGCATGCTCGTCCACCCACCCCTGGCAAAGTGCCTCCAGCGTCAGCCCACTGCTAGGAGTGGTATGCATATGGCATCCCACTTACTCAGGTTTGGCACTGTTTGTCCCATTCTGGGCCACTTCCTGGCAGGCCTATGGTGTTCGCTGTCAGGTTGCTAGCGGCCTAGTACAAGTTGCCTTTGCCCCCGGGCCTTAAGGGGAAATGGGTCAAGGGAGGGGTGCCCATTAGAGCTTACTCCAGGGGAGGTATTCTGCAGTTAGGTCTCAGGCATAAGGGGGATAGAGGGGTGGGGTGCCCTCCCGATTCAGTTGTGGCTGTGCAGCCACCCCAAGGGACTTCACTCACTGTCGTCTGTGCTATTTGCAAGGCTGCACCCTGCATTCATTACTGCCTCCTCCATCTCATTTCATGGTGGCTGCTGGATTGTTCCCCTCTTCAACCTCCGCCTCAGTAGGTTTCACTTATGCACTGCGGTGGCAGAACTCACCACTCCTAGGGCGCGCTTCACAGCATTGTGCTTTGAAATGGTACATCTCAAAATGGTGGTCAGCTTCTGTTGCCTGTCTTCTTCCTGTGGTGAGCACCAATCACTGTAGCTCCTGCACCCCAGTTAGGGGTGGCAGGCAGTGCCTACGGCCTGGAGCCTTTGTCTGGGTAGATGCGCTTTCCATCTTCTCATCTTGGTGGGGAGTGACCCTCTGGGCTTATGCACGCTCAGGTGAAGGCCGCCACTTCTCGCACTGGTAGGGGGGAAGAGGGGACCATTTGTGAGCCCCCCTCTGGTACCTGCAGGTAGGGGTGAGAGGAGTTACCCCCAGCTCTTTGCCGGTCCTCGGCGTGGCCCTCCTGTCTACTGACAAGAAGTAGGCCTGCTCACCTTGCCCCACTTGACCAGCATCTGTGCCTTTGCTGAGAAAGTGTGGGTCCTGTAGCAGGCTGCCCTCCGCTGTCCACTGGTGGGACTGTGATGGGTTGCCCCATTCATTTTGAGGAGCCGGTGTGGGCCTCTCCGGGACTCTCCAGCCCATTATCACGATGATGACCATACCCTCCCTCTGCCTCACCCTGCCTTTGCCTAGTGGTTGCCGTACTTCTCTGTCTCTGTGGAAGATATGGGCCGGTGAGCCAATGGGCCAGTAGGTGTTGGTCGCCGGGCCCCATTGTGAGCCCCTCATGTACCTGCAGTGGGGCAGGGGCAGAAACATCCGGCTTGGCTGACAGCATCCCGGGAATGATGTGTAGAGATGCGCACCGGCCCCCGTTCTACTCCAAAGCTTTACCCCCTCTGCAGGCACTCCTCACCGAGATCAGTCCAGGCTGCTTCTCTGCTGTCTTTGCAGGTGCTGCTGCGGCAACGGGCACTCCTGCTAGATGCCGCGGTCAGGACAGCATTAAATGGACCCTTCACATATTGTTCTTACTGAGATTTCACTTGAATTTAATCCCTCTGATGTTGGGCTTTTCTACAGGAAAATTTAGAGCCAGATTCTCAAGAAACTGGAGCATCTTTAGAGATGCGTCAGTTTCCCTGTGCCAACCTGCGATACCCTTGTGCCACCATGGATGCGCCGTATTTAAAATACGGCGCACCATGGAGCAAGGATTGATAGATGCGTCAGAAATTCTGACGCATCTGTCGCCCCAAAAGTCACGCATTGCTGGAGTCGTGTTGCAAGCATGATGCAACTCCAGCAATGCATGTTGAGGCCTATACTTATTGTACTGGGTCACTCCTTATGCCTGCTTCAAGCAGGCATGGGGTTTTGACGTTGTGGCGTTCTAGAAGTGGCGCAGTGAAATCTTGTAGATCTCACTGCGCCACTTTTACAAGGTTTTCCTGCATGGGAACGCCCACCCTGCATACATTATACCTAACACAGGTATATTGCGATGCAGGGCTTTACTATGTAACGCATCTCCCTAGATGCTTCACGATGTAAATTGGCTGCATTGTTTATGCCACAGCTGCATCACAAAAGTAACACCAGAGCGGCAAAAAGTGTCGCAAGGGGCTTGTTAACCTGCCCCTTAGTCTTAATGAACTGACAGCCTGCCCATGTGATAATAGCTCAGAGCTGTCAGATCTTCATTTATTTTTTTCTGTGGTTTTTATAAAGAGCAAAGAGCAAGATATATCCTACCAATTCTAATGAAAATTCCCACCACATTTGACATTTTTGGTCAGTAGCATGCAAACGATGCCAATGGTCACCCAAATATAGGGCCTCATTTCGAGCGGGGGTTGTTAACTTAATGATACTGGAATTTATTAATACCGGGTATTGAATTATGCCTGAGAAATACAGAATTCCAGGGGTATCAATAACTTAGGGGTCGATAAGGATGTAGGGCGGATCACCACCACCCACATGGCGGTGGCGATCCGCTCTACATCCTTCCCCGCCCGCCACCCATTTCGCGGTTACATTTAAAAAAAAAAACATGTGTGGGCTCCAGCCCTGGAATGGGGGTCCACGTGGTCCTCCTCCCCTATTAATAAATTAAAAACAAATAAAGTTGGACCCCAAATCAACCTGGAGAGAGGGTCCATGCAGCCCTCCTCCTCAGTGGAAATACAGTTTAAAAACATTAAAGAAGCACGCTGGCCCGAGGAAAGCCACAGGAGGCCCTGCCCCCTTTCTCAACCACTCTGCAAAGAGGCCTCCTGGTGCACTACTTGTTGGGGGATGAAGCCCCCTTGGCTGGTGAGGGTCCTTGGGGGTCAACAACCCCTCCTGTTACCTCCAGTAAGTCCCACACAGCAGATTGCTGAAAGCTCTGGGAGGCCTGCCCCCTTTCACCACCACTCTGAAAATGCTCCTCCTAGCACACTATTGGTGGGGGATTCAGTCCCCTTTGATGCTGAGGATCCTTGATGGCCAAGAACCCCTCCTTTTACCACCAGTAAGTCCCACACAGTGGGATTGCTGAGAGTTCATCCAAGTCCCCACCTCCTTTCTCCACTACTCTTCAAATGCACCTAGTGGCACACTACTTCTTGGGGGAAGAAGTCCCACCCAGTGGGATTGCTGATGGCTCGTTGGAGGCCCGCCCTTTCTCCACTAGTCAGGAAACAGAATTTTAAAAACCTTGGAAATTTAATGAAAACGTGAAACTAAAGGTTACAGGGATGTTATACTAATGAATTAACATTTAAAAACCTTATGAATTAATTGAAAAAATCAAAGATTACCAGGACGTTATAGTTAGGGAATAGAATTTTAAAAAAACATACAAATTCACTGAAGAAACAAAGGTTACAGGGACATTATAGTGAGGCTCATATTTCACTAAAACAAAACCAGAGAAATTCAGCAGTTATAGTTAGCTCAGCTAACTATAGTTTGCAACCCTGCAAAGCAATATTTGTGACCTAACATACTACATCACTCATGACATGGTAAGTGACACACTGATGACACCTCAAGTGACTTCACTGATGATATCACTGATGGCATCATTCACAGAATCACTCACACACTTACCCACACACACACATCCTCTCATACATCAACTCACACACCCATACAACTACTGTCACACCCACTTACTCATCCACAGAGTCACTCACATACCCATTCACTCACACATACAGCCTCTCACACACTCACTCACTTACCCATACACCTACTCACACAGCCACTCATTCACCCATACAGTCACTCTCACAGCCACTCACTCACCCATACAGCTACTTACACACCCAGTCCTGAACCATACTGGCTTTCAAAAGAGCCGCTCACAAACCCATAAAACCTTTTAATTACCCATTCACACAACTATACACAAACTCACATATCTACTCACTCACCGCTACAGCCACTCAACAGTCGCTCTCCAATACAGCCACTCCTACAGAACACAGAACTTTGAAAATTGGAGACAAGTGGCTGAAGCAGGAGTGAGAGATCAGCGCAGAGATTCAGAAGTCTCTTGATAGAGTTTTCACCCTGCGGTAACCAGTCTTGCACAAAGATTACAACTGTTGTTCGGAGCGGAGCATCTCAAAGGCAATTCTTGCAATTTTTCCAAATGGTGGGAGCATGTGACTGAGTTAAAAAATTGTGTATTAAGTGGCATCGGAGTAAAGAACTCAACAGTATTGAGCAACCTTCTTTCTTTTAAGTAATAAGCTCCCACAGTAGCAGCAATAAAGACAATTGTTGCAGTAAACAGTACTGTAGCATTTCTGCTGCATTATGAAAAATAGTTCAAAGAATTGCGATATATATCGCAGCAAGAATATCGAATTAAGAATATCGACATCCTATCTACATTATGGTAAGTAAAAAAATATTGAGAAAAAAAATATCGATGTCAAAAATATTGTTGTAAAAAATATCGTTTTTTATTTAAGTTAAAAAAATAATGTACAATAAAGTAAACAATACATATAATGAAAATAAACTTAGTTAAACATATTTTTAAATGTTTACAAATTATAAGTAATACATATATAATGTAAAAATAAATTAAACATATACATATAATATATTATATATATACTTACTTAATAATAATTTTTAATAATTATTTTAATAACTTAATAACATTAACTAAAATAATTTTTAAAATATTAGCTAGCGGAGGTAATAAAATTACTATTCCAACTCCAAACAGTGCAAGAGTAGGGAAAATGTTGGATAACGTAGGGGTAAAAATAATTATTCCCACTCCAGGGAGTGCAACAGTACTGAAAGTGTTGGATAGCGTAGGGGTCAAAATTACTATTCCCACTCCAAGGAGTGCAACAGTAGGAAAAGTGTTGGATAGCGTGGGGGTAAAAATTACTATTCCCACTCCAGTGAGTGCAACAGTAGGGAACGTGCTGGATAGCATAGGGGTAAAAATTACTATTCCCACTCCAGGGAGTGCAACAGTAGGGAAAGTGTTGGATAGCGTAGTGGTTAAGTTTACTATTCCCATTCAAGGGAGTGCAACAGTAGGGAAAGTGTTGGATAGCGTAGGGGGTACAATTAATATTCCAACTCCAGTGAATGTAACACTGTGGAAAATGTGGGATGGCATAGGGGTTAAATTAACATACTTATTAATTAAATAATTTTTGTAAAATAAATAACATATTAAAAATAAATTAACTTAAAAATTAATAATAAATACCAATAAAATTAAATTGATATTTACTTAAATACCATTAAATTACTTCCCACCCTATACCCCCATAAACACACAACCCACTACACATACAAAAAAAACACAAATAACTTAATTGTCAATTAATCAATTAAAAAAATAAATTACCAATTAATAAAAAATTAACAATAAATTAATTAACAATAACAACAAATAAATACAAATAAAAAAAATAAGTATAAAAATAATTAATTATAATTGAATTACTTCCCACCCTATTCCCCTATAAACCCACAACCCACTACACATAAAAATTAACATAATTAATGTAATTATCAATTAAGCAATTATTAAAAACAAATTTACCAATTAATTAATTACAAATAAATTAATTAACAATAACAATATATAAATAACATTAAATTAATTATAATTATTATAATGATACATTAACCAATTAATTTAAATTAATTGACAATTACTAATTAATTATCAATACATTAATAATCAATAACAACAAATAAACACATATTAATTAATAATTATAATTGCATTACTTCCCACCCTATTCTCCTATAAACCCACAACCCGCTCTGATACTAAAATGCAAAATTTAAAAAAAAATCCTAATTTCTAAACATGTAACACATATATTTAAAAATAATGAAAATACATTACAAAAAATGTTAAACATAATAATAATATACTAAAATACATAACACTAATAGAAATATCGATATCATTAACAACAATATTTTTGCTAACGATATTACTTACTTCGATATTACTAACTTCTATATTACTTTACTTCGATATAAAAAAAACTATATTACTTACCTTAAAGTCGATATTCTGGTTAACGATATTCTTGACATCGATATTCTGTCCCTACGATATTAAAAACTCGATATTAGTGTAGGTTGATATTAAAAAATCGATATTTTGACTGCTCACCCTTTCCTTCCACTCCCAATGCAGAGTCATCTATTATAAAGATTTATTTAGGTGCAGAAACTATGGGCCTAATTTCTGAAAAGTGACGCATCGCGGCGTGAAAACAGAGATGCATCACTTTTCATTGCACCCTCCTTGCGCCATGACGGATGTGTCATATTTACTGTATGATGCTTCATGTCGCAAGAATGACAGATACGTCCGTTTTACTGAGGTACCTGTCGGCGCAAAAATTACGCATTGTTGGAGTTGTATTGGAAGTATGATGGAACTTCAGCAATGCAGGGGAGGGCTATGGATATAGCACTGCGTCACCCTTATGTCTGCCATAAGGCAGGGGTAAGGTTTTGACGCATTTGGTCCTACAAGTGGCGCAGTGAAATCTCATAGATTTCACTGCGTCACTTCTACAGGGCATACTTGCGTGGGAACGCCACCCCTGCATACATTATGCTTGACACAGGTATAATGTAGCGCAGGGGTTTACAAAGTGACGCGTCTGCTTAGATGCGTCACTTTGTATCTAGGGCGCAACGGGGGCATGTTTTACGCCGCAGATGTGTGACAAAAAGTGATGCAACGGAAGCACAAAACTGTTGCAAGGCCTCATAAATAAGGCCATGTTTGTTTTAGACTCATTGAAAGAGCATGCATTGAAAAAGTGATACATTTGCAGACATGGGATTACAGGGTTAATCATTGCTTGAAGGTTTGCCCATTTGGGATCTGCATATGGGTTTGATAGTAGATAACAGTTTAATCTTCGGCATACAACCCTAACTAATTATGGAATGATGGAATAATGTTATTTAGCTCTTTAATCATGTTGGCACTTGTCTCATATGAAAATTTAATTCTGGATATGAAAGCAGATTTCTGTTTACAACACATGTAAAATGAGAGAACCCAGAGTATTTCTTCTATTTTTGAAAATACACTTTTCACATTGTGATTATTTAAAATGTATGTAAAATGGCATCCCTCATTGTGATAAAGGCTGGTGTTGAGTAGAGATGATGGACGCGTTTTGCTAACGCTCCGCATTTGATCCCCCGTTTATCCTGAGCATCTACTTTCATCGACAGTATTCCCTACCTCACTGCATGCCTACCATGCCTCGGAGAGGTGGCTGCATCAAATGAGGGGTTTCACAAGCCTCGGCGACGTTCTGTGGAGGCTCCGGGCGGTGTGGCCTGTGGAGCGGGGGGTGGCTATGACACCCTTGCTGTTCACATGACTCGCCGTGATCCCGGTGAGGAAACGGGACTGCCGTACTCTGCTGCCCCCCTGCCTTGATGAAGCCCCGGAGAGGTGCAAGACATACGTGGGTGGCGACTGGTGAAGAGGCGGTGATCGCGCCTGGGCCTGCTGCAGATGATGCCTGCAACGAGGGCCTGAACCATTGCCGCAAGGTTCGATCCCGCTGTCTGCCTGGCGACATTTGGTGGAATCTTGACTGTTCCAGTAGGCCAATAGACTGTGACCGCAGTGCCTGCTCAGGAGTGGGGGGCCACGGGGGTCGGTCGGGCCCAGGGAGCCCCCGTCTGGGCGCACTGCGGAGGTCACCATGCGGCGGCTGAGGCTGGTGCTGTGGCATATTGAGGTGAGTGGCCACGATGGTCAGTCGGGCCTGGGGCCCCCACCGGGGTGTGGAGCTGGGAACGCTGTAGGCCTTGAGCTGCGCCTGTTCTGCCTGGCCTGTGGTGGGTGGTCACGAGGGTCGGTCAGACCTGGGGCCTCCACCGGGGTGTGGAGCAGGGATCGCTGTGTGCCCTTGAGCTGCGCCTGGTCTATTTGGCCTGTGGTAGGTGGCCACAAGGGTCGGTCGAGCCTGGGGCCCCCTCCGAGCTGTGGAGTTGGGATCACTAAGTGTGCCCTTGAGATGGCCTGTGATGGGTGGCCACGAGGGTCGGTCGGGCCTGGGGCCCCCACCAGGGTGTGGAGCAGAGATTGCTGTGTGCCCTTGAGCTGCGCCTGGTCTATAGGGCCGGTGGTGGGTGGCCATGAGGGTCGGTCAGGCCTGGGGTCCCCACTGAGGAGTGGTGCTGGGATCGCTGTGTGCCCTTGAGCTGCACCTGGTCTATTTGGCCTGTGGTGGGTGGTCACGAGGGTCGGTCGGACCTGGGGCCCCCACCGGAGAGTAGAGCTGGGATCGCTGTGTGCCCTTGAGCTGCGCCTGGTCTATTTGGCCTGTGGTAGGTGGCCACAAGGGTCGGTCCGGCCTGGGGCCCTCACCGAGCTGTGGAGTTGGGATCACTGTGTGTGCCCTTGAGTTGCGCCATGTTCTGACCCGGCCTGTGGTGCGTGGCCACAAGGGTCGGTCGGGCCTGGGGCCCCCACCAGGGTGTGGAGCCAAGATTTCTGTGTGCCCTTGAGCTGCGCCTGGTCTATCTGGCCGGTGGTGGGTGGCAATGAGGGTCGGTGGGGCCTGAGGCCCCCAATGGGGAGTGGAGCTAGGATCGCTGTGTGCCCTTGAGCTGCGCCTGTTCTGCCTGGTCTGTGGTGGGTGGTCACGAGGGTCAGTCGGACCTGGGGCCTCCACCGGGGTGTGGAGCTGGGATCGCTGTGTGCCCTTGAGCTGCGCCTGGTCTATTTGGCCTGTGGTAGGTGGCCACAAGGGTCGATCGGGCCTGGGTCCCCCATCGAGCTGTGGAGTTGGGATCACTGTGTGTGCCCTTGAGTTGCGCCATGCTCTGCCTGGCCAGTGGTGGGTGGCCACAAGGGTCGGTCGGGCCTGGGGCCCCCATCAGGGTGTGGAGCCAAGATTGCTGTGTGCCCTTGAGCTGCGCCTGGTCTATCTGGCCGGTGGTGGGTGGCCATGAGGGTCGGTCAGGCCTGGGGTCCCCACCAGGGAGTGGAGCTGGGATCGCTGTGTGCCCTTGAGCTGCACCTCGTCTATTTGGCCTGTGGTAGGTGGCCACAAGCGTCGGTCGGGCTTGGGGCCCCCACCGAGCTGTGGAGTTGGGATCACTGTGTATGCCCTTGAGTTGCGCCATGTTCTGCCCGGCCTGTGGTGCGTGGCCATTAGGGTTGGTCGGGCCTGGGGCCCCCACCAGGGTGTGGAGCCGAGATTGCTGTGTGTCCTTGAGCTGCGCCTGGTCTGTCTGGCCGGTGGTGGGTGGCCATGAGGGTCCGTCAGGCCTGGGGTCCCCGCCGGGGAGTGGAGCTGGGATCGCTGTGTGCCCTTGAGCTGCGCCTGTTCTGCCTGGCCTGTGGTGGTTGGTCACGAGGGTCGGTCGGAACTTCGGCCCCCACCGGGGAGTGGAGCTGGGATCGCTGTGTGCCCTTGAGCTGCGCCTGATCAATTTGGCTTGTGGTGGGTGGTCACGATGATCGGTCGGACCTGGGGCCCCCACTGGGGTGTGGAGCTGGGAACACTGTAGGCTTTGACCTGCGCCTGTTCTGCCTGGCCTGTGGTGGGTGGCACGAGGGTCGGTCGATCCTGGGGCCTCCACCGGGGAGAGGAGCTGGGATCGCTGTGTGCCCTTGAGCTGCGCCTGGTCTGTTTGGCCTGTGGTAGTTGGCCACAAGGGTCGGTCGGGCCTGGGGCCCCCACCGAGCTGTGGAGTTGGGATCACTGTGTGTGCCCTTGAGTTGTGCCATGCTCTGCCTGGCCTGTGGTGGGTGACCACAAGGGTCGGTCGGGCATGGGGCCCCCACCAGGGTGTGGAGCCGAGATTGCTGTACGCCCTTGAGCTGCGCTTGTTCTGCCTGGCCGGTGGTGGGTGGCCACGAGGGTCGGTCAGGCCTCGGGTCCCCACCGGAGAGTGGAGCTGGGATCGCTGTGTGCCCTTGAGCTGTGCTTGTTCTGCCTGGCCTGTGGTGGGTGGTCACGAGGGTTGGTCGGACCTGGGGCCCCCACAGAGGAGTGGAGCTGGAATCGCTGTGTGCCCGTGAGCTGCACCTGGTCTATTTGGCCTGTGGTGGGTGGTCACGAGGGTCGGTCGGACCTGGGGCCCCCACCGGGGAGTGGAGCTGGGATCGCTGTGTGCCCTTGAGCTGCGCCTGGTCTATTTGGCCTGTGGTGGGTGGCCACGAGGGTGGGTCGGGCCTGGGGCCCCCACCGAGGTGTGGAGTTGGGCTCACTGTGTGTGCCCTTGAGTTGCGCCTGCTCTGGGTGACCACGGAGGTCGGCCGGGCCTGGGGCTCCTACCTCGACCTACTGTGGAGTCAGTGGTGCGGCAGCTTGATGGACATACGGGAGGCGACCGAGCTACTCGTGTTGGTGTGAAGGCTCACCTGAGCCCAACACAGACAGCGGAGACTGGCCTGACTTCTGTAGAGTCTGCATTTGCCCTGTATTTGCAAGACTCCCAGTCCTGGATCCCCCTCATCCCAGTCCAACGGCCGGGGTGTCACCCAAAGACAACACGCGCTTCACTCGGTGCAACCCGTGAGATATCCGGATACGGGGGGAGATTTAAAATCTGGAGTGGCCCCACAATCGCTACGGTCATGGCAAACCACGGCACTGATTCAAGCGCTATCGCCTCTCGGGGACTTTGGTCCTGGGCGCAACCTCGGACACTGAGTGGGAAAATTGCAGAGGTCTGACGTCCTGGTCTCGCTTCCTATGCAGAGCACGCAGCAAATCGTTATGGGCACTCTACGCACCACTACCCACTGTGACATACCTCCTGAGGGCCAAGCCGGGATCACACACGCAGCTCCCGGATCAACGACAGGGGTGAGTCAGCCCGAACTTGCAGCCAAACTAGACACTATTTTAGCGGCGGTTGAGCGGATCGGTAATGCCCTGGACCAGACCCTTACCTCTCTGGAGGGTCAGATGGACACCATCACCTCGAACTTTACGCTCCTCCTGGTCGACCAACATAAACTCTCATACAGGGTCCGTGAGACTGAGACCGCAATTATGGACCTTCAACCCAGAATCAATCCTCCACACTACCAGATCTGCTGGACCGGGTTTGCACCCTGGAGGAGAAGGTGGACGACGCGGAGGGTCACTCCTGCGGTAACAATGTCCGCGTGGTCAATCTCCCTGAGGGATCTGAGGGGCGGGATCCCAAGACCTTCATGGAAGCCTGGATGAAAAAGCTCATGCTCACCGAATTGCTCTCCCCACAATTAGTGGTGGAATGGGCCCATTGAATACCTGCTCGCAGGCCCCTCCTGGGGCTCGCCCTCGTCCCTTCCTATTTCGAGTTATGAACTTCAGAGACAGAGATGCTATTCTACAGGAGCTGGGCAAACACCCCGGCCCTAGGGTGCAAAATGTCACCGTCTCCCTCTTTCCCGATTACATGGCTCAGGTACAAAGGAGACGAGCCACCTTCACCGTAGTAAAGAAACAACTCCGTGATCTGGACCTCCGCTACTCCTTACTCTTCCCGGCCCGCCTTCGAGTTATTAGAGATGGCATCACAAAGTATTTTGACTCCCCCGTGGAGACATGGGAATGGCTTGAGGAACAGGGTCTGGCGGCGGCACCCAAATCGTCTGTTAAATCCCGACCCCATGAGCACCCCCACAGAGGTAGACACAGGGGGAGAAAAGCCAAGGACATGGAATCTAAAGTGGCCATCCCCAGTCCTGACCAAATCAGATTGGAAAACCAAGGGGCCCTACAGGAAATGACGGCCCTCCAGTCCACCAGATCTCCGTCCCCAGTTATCTCAGCTGCCTATCCGCCCAGGTCCGGAGTCTCCGAATCCACGCCTGAATGGTCCTTGGATGTAGACTTCCCCACACTCCAGGGTGCCACCCCACAAACAGCAGACGGCATTATTTGACTTTTGATTCTTGTACATATTAGAACACCATATTGCTCCAGGGCATGTTTGTTTTCGTAATTTTATGATGCTCTATCTCCTGCACTCTTGGGGTAACTGAAGGGGACAATCTCTACACTGGCTCCTCCCTCTCACTGGTCTATTTCCCCCCCGAAGTCATACAACGACACTTGTTCCGTAGCCATGCTTTGGCGTGATTGTTTGGGCAGTTCCTCATTTTGGGGTTCTGCTCTTTTCCTGTTTCATGCTTTCCTACAGCACCACTTTATTACTTTTCTCCCCTATACGAGTCGCCATCCCTACAGACCTGCTGCCTCTGCGTCCTTCCCATCCAAGGGGGACTGCCGCACGGGGTTCCCATAGCACACCGATCTCAATTGTCCCAATGACTGATCTTAACGTCATAACCTGAACTGTCAGGGGCATTCAAACACCCTCTAAGCGATACGCCATTTACGCCTATTTGCAGCATCACAAGACAAGTGTTGCACTTTTGCAGGAGACGAACCTGACTGCCCTTTGAAGCTACCCACTTACGCCAACGTTGGCGTGGCCAGGTATACAGTACCAACTATTCGTCCATGGCTAGAGGGGTGATGATATGGATTAAAGCAGGGGTTCCATGGGTGGAGAAGGAAATTCTGGCACACCCAATGGGGCGTTACGTCCTGGTGGGAGGCAGATTGAACGGCCAACCAATCTTACTAGGCTCCTTATACGCCCCCAATGTTGAGCAGGGTAACTTTCTGAGTGATCTCTCAGAGATACTGCTCCAGTGGAAAGATGTGCCATGGCTCCTAGGAGGTGATTTTAATGCAGTGCTCGATGTCTCTCTTGACTGCTTCTTTCCCCCTCTTACTAGCACTACAGCCTCCTCTAATGCTCACCTTTTAAAAACCTGGTTCGGTAACTGGGTCTTTCGGACATCTGGCGGGAACGTGATCCTCACTCCAGAGTATACTCATTTTATTCCCTGGCCCAAAAGTTACACGTGCTCCTCAATCGTATACTTACATCCACAGCCCTCCTCCCCTTGATACAGACAACTGATTATCTTGGTCAGACACACACGGATCATAATCCCTTGGTGATGCACCTGGCCTGGGAGGCGCAGCCCCCCCGGTCCCGGCCTGGTGCCTACAGACCGCGGCTTTGGAGGACCCCCTCTTCTGAAGCTCGCTGGAATCAGCGATAGCTAGTTATTTCGCACTTAATACCGGTTCCACGGACTAGGTTCTCACTGAATGGGAGGCCTTTAAAGTGGTGGTTAGGGGTCATTGTCTAGGACAGACTTGGAGTATCCGTAGACAACTAGACACCTCAGTAGCGCACATTGAGGAACGGCTGCTCTTACTCGAGACGCAGGTTGTCGCCAACCCGGCCCGACAACAGCACCTGGACGCTGCCCATACCGAACGGGAGGCACTTCTGGACCTCCTGAGGTGCCATAATTATCTGGCACATTCTATTCACTCTCACTCTGCCACGAACAAAGCCAGGAGGTTGTTGCCTTATTTGATTAGGCAAGAACATCCCCAGCACCCCATACATTTCTTGCTCGACGACCTTGGCCGGGAGCGAAGCACCTAGAGAGACATTCACGCACTGATGACTGAATACTACACTCACCTATATGACACCCTCCCAATGGGCAATGTCCAGGATGTGGGGTCCTTTCTGGACACGGTGGAGTTGCTCACCCTTACGATAGACCAGTCCCTGGAGCTCGACTCCCCTCTAGCTGAAGACGAAATACGAGACGCATTGTGTTCCTTGTCCTCTGGTAAAACTCCGGGACCAAACGGTCTTCTGACGGAGTTTTTCAAAACCTATGCGGAATACTTGGTGCCACACCTCCACTCCATGTACACGGAGGCAATCTTGGATGGGGCTCTGCCCCCAACCATGCGTATCGCTAATGTAGTGTCCTTGTTGAAACCTGGTATGGACTCCGCGTCTCCCGGCTCCAATCGACCGATTGCAATATTGAACACGGACTATAAGATCCTGGCAAAAGTCTTGGCCAATCGGCTGGCTCCGCTTCTCCCTGATCTAGTACATTATGACCAGAATGGCTTTGTTCCACAGCGTAATACAGCCCTGAACATATGCCGCTTCTTTTGAGTGGCGGAATATGCCCCGATCAATTGGCCACGCTCAGGTTGCATGGTGTTGGACCTTGAGAAGGTCTTCGACTCACTGGCCTGAAACTTCCTTTTTGCTGTTCTGGCTTCTTTTGGGATTGGTCCCTACTTCCTTGGGTTGGTGCAACTACTATATAGTAATCCCTCGGTTCGGACGGGCCCTTATGTCTCAGATCCGATTCGGGTGCGACATAGCACCCAACAGGGATGCCCGTTGTCCCTCTCTTGTTCGCGTTGGCAGTGGAGCCGCTGTCCGCCTATATCCGTGCACATGTCGATATGGGGATTGAACTAGGCGATGGCACTTACACCATTTCGCTCTACGCAGATGATCTGCTGCTTTATGCTCTGGACCTTCATGATATTCCCCCCTCCCTTGATCAAGCCCTTAGCCATTTTGCGCCTGTCTCAGGACTGCGAGTTAACCCGGCAAAATCCATACTTTCTCCATTCTTGAAGGATATTACTGATCCGGGCTACACGCTAGGGGGGATGCCAGTGGCCTGGCCTCTCGACCTCTTTCGCTATTTGGGGGTCCAAGTTTATCGCACCAAAGCCGATCTCTTTGATGGGAACGTGCTCTGGGCTGCCACGGCGATTCGGTCTCAGATGGGTTTCTGGAGGACTCTCCCATTGACGATCTCTGGTAGAATCGCCCTGGTCAAAATGATGGTTCTTCCCTGCCTCCTCTATTACTTTGCCACTTTACCCCTTATCATCTCTCCCCCTTCTTCAAACAATGGGAAAAGGTAGTGCGAGACTTCATATGGGGGACATCATGCCACAGAGTATCCATGGGAAAGCTTTATCTGCCTACCGAGCTGGGTGGCCTTGAGGTACCCAACTTCGAGCACTACTACCTGGCCTCCCAGCTGCAATGGATCACCAGGTGGATGTCCTCCCTTTACTTACTGGACACGGCCTCTGTACGGCCTCCGCTGCCGCTGGAAACCCTTTTATAACTTTTCCATCCTTGCTCCAAACTCAAACCTCCCGATACTCTTCTACTCACTGTAGTGCACAAATGCTTCCGTAGGTGCCTTTTACTCACTAGAACCACCGTCACATGCGCACCTGCTATCCCACTTCTGGGAACTCCACAGGGGGACATCTACACGACAGTGGCTGAGTTACATCACTGGGTCTCAGAAGGGATACAGGACGTGGGGCCATTTTTCAGGAGGGCACACTTATCCCGTTCCAAGAACTCATAGCGGAGGAGAACCTACACCCTGGGCAGTTTCTCTTACACAGAACACTCATAGCTTTGTTAGCGTCCAAATAGGGTACACTCCCACACACCACACTTTGCAGTACCTTCACGTGCTGGGGACAGGAGGGCATCTCACGTGCTGGTTTGCATCTTCACTTCGACAACATGCGGAGGTAGATCTCACCCGACTTCAACTTCATTGGAAGGTAGCCTTGGGGAGAGTGTTTACAGATAGGGAGTGGCGGCCGCCCGAGGCAGCCTGACCCATATCCTCCATAACCAGTAATTCAAGCAGATACAATTTTTTATATTACATCAGGTCTACCTTACCCCAGCCCAAATCAACAGGTACTTCCTCCGCATAGACGCGGCCTGTCCCCGTTGCCAGAAATTAGAAGGCGACATGCTTCATATGCTTTGGGGTTGCCCGGTTCTGACTGACTACTGGAACGCTGTGACGGTCACTCTCACAGCTTGCACCACCCGCACCATCCCTCCAAATTGGGGAAGCTCATATGCTGCACCTCTTCAGCAGAAACAAGAAATATAGAGCTGCCACACAGTTTCTAGCCCTGGGTCTAATAATGGGCAAACGCTTGATCACCAAGCAATGGAAATCCCCCTGTCGCCCCACCCACTTGCTTGGCGCCGATCCCTGTTTAACTGGGCAAAAGCGGAGGGTGCGGCGCTACGTAGAGTGGCCCTGCTTGGCATTCGTATGTTCCCCCTGGCACCTCAATGGGACGCAATGGTCTCCAAACTCCAAGGGGTGGACCCTGAAACAGGAAACCCGAATACATCACAAAGGGTTATTACCTGGTGTGAATACAGACTAACGCCCACACCTGAACTGATTTAGCCCCTCTGTCTCAGAGCCCCACTGTCACTAGGTCTTAGCAGTTCTTGGCCCCCCCCCCCGGCTATATTGGATGCGGCAGCAGGTCTTGAGCGACTCTCCCCTACCCTTCATTCACTTATGTTGTCCTCATTTTGTTGTGCCCTATGACCCCGGTTGAGTTTGAACTGCACTGTACCTGAACTATTCACATTGTACCTGGTGCCGTGATTTGTCAACACCGCTCTGCCCTTCTGGGTATATTGCCTCCCGGTTTGAAGTACTCACCATACCTTACATCTCCATTTTTCCTGATGCTATTAGTAACTGTGCACCGTGCTACTGGCAATCACTTTTCTTTCTTTTTCCACCTGCTACATGAGCGCTAATCTGACTGTGTGCTTTATTAAAGATGTGCAAAAAACGTTCATAAAAATGATTTAAACAAAAAAAAAAGGCTGGTGTTCAGTTGAAACGCGTCCTGAGTCTGATGATGCCTTGATAAAAAGTTTTAAAACTTCACTTCTTGGAGTGCCGACCCTCTCTTATTGGAGTGAGGAATCTTGGGTTTGTATCAGTGCAAGCAGTTGTGCATTTGCAGCACCACCAGTGATCTGGTGCAGGCTGGTAGCCGCAGAGTGAAGGAGAGTGTCTATATAAAGGCTTTATACATACCTGAAAAATACTTATATTTTCACTGTAGAGGCATGCGTGGTAAAGGTATATGCATGGCAACATTATGCGTGCTAAAGACATGCTTTTTAACCCCTTCCCCGCTCATGACGGAACCACTCCGTCATGAGCCACGGTTGCGCTGTGCTCATGACGGAGTGGTTCCGTCATGCTGCGGCTGTTGGCGGCCGCTCCGCCCACGCGGCGCTAATTCCCCGCCTGTGCGGGCGATTAGTGCAGTGGGCGGAGACGTGACGGAACCACTCCGTCATGAGCACAGCTCAACCGTGGCTCGTGACGGAGTGGTTCCGTCACGAGCACAGCGCCACCGCACCTGCCCCCAAACCCCCCCAGCGCCGCGGCAGGATTCCTGCCGCGGCGAAGGGGCTAAAGACTTATGCATTGTTAAGGATGCGTGGTATTGGTACTGCGTGGTAACAGCCATGTTGTAAAGACTGTTAACCCTGCTAGACAGACTCTTAAGGCTTCTGTTGGTGCAGAATGCTACAGTTCGACTTGTCACTGGCTCCAGACGTTGTCAGCACATTATCCCTATTCTTAGAAGCCTCCATTGGCTTCTGTTTAGGAAAAGAATATCATTCAAGCCTTCCCTTTGTAGATTGTAGCTACTCTACACCCTGCTTGGCAGCCAAATTTAAGACACACATTGCATTTCTCTTTTAAGTTCCTTATAGATATTCCAATCTATTCGATACAGGAATAAGGTGTTTTCCATTGCAGAAGTTAAAGAGCAGAACATAGTACCTTTGGAACTCCTACCACTGTACTCTCTTCCAGTCTTTTTTGAAAAAATAAAGAGAAACCTTGTTATTTCATAATAAAGTTTGTTGCTGGAGTTTTTGACGGATATCAGTTCAGGTTGTGTTTCTGTCTTCTATTGCGCTATGAAGCTCTGTGTACTTATTCTTTACGAATGCAGATAACAGAAAATAAAATGAACTCCAGCCATGCTGGTGATGTTGAGAAAGGGTTTTTTATAAATGGCGAAAAATGAGTTCCAAGCAGAGATAAAAATTGCTTTTCAGGTCTTTCTCTAGTTGAAAAACCTCTTGTGGGACTGTCAGCTCTGATGGTAACCTTGTCTTGAAAAATCCCACAGCAAATATGACGTATAATGGTTTGCTGTTCAAAAAGTAAAGAATAGCTTAAAAACTCATTAACATAGCTAGAAGACTGAAAATTCAGGAAGCTCGATTGATTTATAAATTGGCCATTTTAGGCAGGGGTATGAATGTAGAATAGGACTGGTGTAACTTATTACATTAATTAATTATTGCTTGTTTCATGTCCGCCATTCTATGAAAAAAGTCTAATGATGTATACAACTAATTATGGTGGATTTATTATGTGACTTAGTATTAAAGTTGATGATGTATATTTTTGTAATTAAGTTGCAAAAAGGTCTTCTGGTTATTTAATAAAGGATATTGTGATTGAGAATGACTGGGTGATTTCATATGTTTTTTGTTGTTCTAAAATGCGAAATTAGATGATTTATATGTGGATACCTTTTTAGTAATGACTTCCATCAATTAATTCTTCTAGCTAGCCAAAAGAACACGGAGTACTTTAATTTAGGGTGACCCGGCGCCATTCAAACTCGAGAACATTTTACAAATATTCGAGATAGGTTATTTTATTGGACTAACAGTCTACAAAATAAAGTATTGCACCAATACTTTGCTAACATTTCCAGAGACAAGAATGGTGACAGGTGGAGCATGTGAATTCAAAAAATAATTTATACGTAATTGAATATTTAATATTTAGTGTAAATATGATAATGTGCCGGCATACCTTACTATTATGATTGAACAAACAGATGATTACAAGATAATGGACGAATCAGTGATGCTAGCACGAATCAGTGGTTGAAATAACATTTTGCACATTAAATTATGATGCCGATGGTCCTCTAATATCTCCAAGGTGATCAAAATTATCATATGGTGGGCACTTGCATATGTGAATTGAGGTAGACACAGTAAGACGCGTTATTTTTATATGTCTGTGTATATATATATATATATATATATATATATATATATATATATATATATATATATATATTATATATATATGTTCCTGTGTGGTGGTCTTCACTGGGTAGTTATAGTTAGATCAACTTTTCCATTAGAATGTACCTGTTTTGTTTTGCTAATAACTGTGGCAGCGTTTGACTAATCTTGAAGAAACTTTCCAGAAAGTTGCTCTTGTTTGACTAGTTTGTGTGTGGAAAATTTTGGGGTGATCTATCAAGCTGGGCTGTGGGAAAAGATGGATCCCAAAATGCAAAAATCCCCAGGACTTTTTTCCGAAGTGATAAATCAAAAACTGCTGAACAGAATTACACCAATATTGGCAGGAAGCTTGATCTTGCTCCAGAAAGTGTGCTTTTGGGGATTTGGTGTAAATCTGTTCAGTAGTTTTTGAGAAATGAAGGTTAATAAATATTTGTATATCTGGATAGTGGGGTTTGTGGGAGGCTCGCAAGAGTCCTGTGGTCGCACACATTTCAAACTGGAGTCATCTGATTTGTCAAGAGGGCATCTATTCCTATTGGCAGACTTGCTCCTGCCGGAGTGAGAGACTCTTCCGAGTCCTGCAGCAGCAAGTGCTGCGAGTGGCTGACTGTTGGAGAAACAAAAATGAAATGGCTGCTATTACTGTACATAGGGAAAAATTTGTGGTGTTGTGGAAATGACCATAAAAACCTATATAAGGGAGCAGGATAAATGCATCCTGTTCCCTAATAATTGAGAGGAGGTCTATATGGCATAAGTACTGTAATGTACTGCAAACAACGCACCTTTAATCCTACGGCAATCGGTACTCATCCAAGAAAAGTACCACCACCACTCAACTGCTGGATTGGCCTGACCCTGTGATGGCCATCACATGGGTAACTCCCGACCACTCTAAGTTACGCGAGTGACCCCCGGTCTGCCCCAATGCATCGGGCCTCTTCTCAGGCCACGGTCACCCCCCTCCCCAGTCCCACGGGGCTTTACCCATCAAAGGAACGCCAACCTGACTCTAAAATCCTTGCCCCAGCATTTAGGCCTGATATCAAAATGGCCACCCTCGGACATCCAAGGAACTCACTTGGAGCCTGAAACTGGGCAACTGATACCCTGAGAACCGGTGTCAGGGAGCGTCACCTGTGAAGCCCGACATAAACCCGCCTGAGAAACTCGCCCTAGTTTGCCACGGCTGTCACAGCAATAAAGAAAATCCACAGGCCTCAGAGTGCCACAGCTGCCAATACATTGAAGAAAATCCTCAGGCCCAAAAACAAAAGACTATAGCCCATGGCACCTCTAATGCCCGCACTTGGCCTAGTCCGAGACCTGGACCAACTGCCCAAACTTCTGCTGAAGACAGGATCCTTGGGAGTGAGAGGAAGCTAAAAGGCTGCACAACAGGTCAGTTAAGCCCTACCTCCCCGACCCTAGTTAAGGCGGCAAATCACAGCCACCTCCCGCTGAAGCACCCAGCAACTCAACCTCCCTCTGAGCACAGCGGTAAGTTATCAAGACCGTTCTCTATCCCAACCAGACCTCAAAAGGATAGTCCCCCTCACATTACAGGCTGTCAACAGTAGATCAGTGTCCCCCAATCCGTGCATTACCACGCTGCCCCCCAGCACCCCAGGCCAGAGCAACGGTACTCACAGAGACCTGCTACCACCATCCCCACGCCGAGGGAAACTTCCATCCATTGACCCATGGCCCGTTTAGTATTGAAGGCCCTCCCTTGCCTTCTACTTCCTCCGCGAGACTCACATCCCCTAGAGGTCAGCCCCTAACCAGCGTGAATCTCCACGAGACTCACAACCCTTAGAGGTCAACCCCCAATCAGCGCAAATCCCTCACCCTATCAGATTCACGGTCCCCCCTTGAGGGAGAGTAGGATCCGCACTTATGTTGCCCCCACTTTTTTTCTGATGTATACACTGGTTTCTGGCTATAGTCTGGCTGGGTCCCTGCTAATCAGGGCCCCAGTCTCTCTGTTCTCTCTAAACAACTTTGAGTGCATACTAGATGCACTAGTGATTGGATACTGTGGTACCTTATGAGCCTCTAGTATATGGTACCCTAGGTACCAAGGGCATAGTTACTCCACAGGCCTACCAGGGGCTGAAGCATGTATTATGCCACCCCTGGGAAGCAGACTAAATCTGACACCACAGGCTTGCTACTGCAGCCTGGGTGAGGTAGTGTTAGCACTCCTCACAGAGGTATAGGTTCATCTATCTCACCATACACACACTTATAAACCTACCAGCCACCCCTATGGCAGGCCCTATCAATCCTGAGGGCAGGGTGCTTGGTTTACAATGTGAGGGGGTGCCTCTGCCTGAGCAGGGCCCCTCTGCATCTGGCAGGGTCTATTCCTTGTGGCTGTTTGTGGATGCGGTTAAACCATATACTCTTAAGTGCATTATAACCTCCCGGTTAATGCTAACTTTGAAATGACTGCATCAAAACATGTTCTGTTTGGTGTCAAACATATTGGAATCATACCCCCACACCAGTAACTGGTGTGGGAGTATGATCCCACCCTTCTAGAGGGGATGACATGTACCTACTGTGGTAACACGGTAGAAATCTGAAAGAGCCCTGGCATCACAAAATGGATGCCACCAGCACAGACACTCGGCTGCCCTCCTGCTGCTGACTGAAACTCGCAGTGGAGGAGGCCCAACAATAGGCATCCTGTCACAGGGAGGTGTCACTACCTTCCAGACAGGATTTAGTGTATTGGGGCTGGGTGGGTGCACTTCTAGAGTGCTTTGAAGTCCTGCACTGTGGGAGCAGTAGGCTCCTCTGTGCATATGCCAGCTCTGTCCCTGCTCTGGCATGAAACTGGACAAAGGGAAGTGGGTGTAACCACCCCCTACCCTGACCCTCCCAGAGGAGTGGTCATAGAGATAGACCCTTCCCTATCTTCAGTATAAGATAGCCAGCCTTGCCATTGCAAAGTAGATAACCCTGGACGATGCTCTACAAAGAAGAATCCTGGCCCTTCGACGTTCCACGACCTTTGGAAGACAGAAGAATCTCCCTTGGAGTCAAGGAGTGACTCCCCTGCTTGGCAGACACCAAAAACTTGAATCAATGGTTGCAAACTTTCCCGCTCCGGCCAGAGTCTGAAGTCCCTGCAGCCCTGGAAGTGGATTTCCTGACTTCTTGATGGCCATTGTGAGTCCCCAGCAGAGCTGAGGCGGATGGACCCCACGAGTGACGAGGAACAGCAATACTCGGGTACCGTGCACTATTGTCAAGTGCAACCCTTTCACGACATTCAACAAACTTGTGCTTTGGACCACTTATGGCCCAAGCCTCCAGCAGGTTTTGCAGCGAAAATCAGAGGCCTACCCCGTCCCAAGTGACCGTGGGCTCCTGTGAAGCATTTCCTCAAGAGGCACCTTTGCGATCCCTTGCCCATTGGCTTGTGGGTCCCCCAAATACTTTCTTATCAACTAAAAGGACTCCCCTGGTTGCTCCAGGCCTGCCCTCACTCACCCTTGCTGGGTGAGTGACTCAGACCTTGCTGGTCTGCATCATCAACTTTCTTCACTCTACACAAGACTTGCGTTGCCAAGGCTTGTTGGCTCCAATCCGGTTGCCGACACTGCCATCAGCTGCAGACATTGTGGGACACTCTGAATCCAGCTGCTGGTCATCGTCAATCTCTCCTGGACCTCGTGAGCGAAGAGTCAAAACACCCTTGATCACCTGAAATCACCCGACATCCGTGGGCATCCATCTTCCTGGCCCCGAGTCACTGGCAAGTGACTGTGAACACTGTCCCTCCAATTTTCAGGTCATCTGCATCTTGAATCCAGCCTTGGATTCCACCGGACACTTCTTCAGTCTTCGCAAGCATCAAATCTTCTTTGGTCTCCATAGAAAACAGCGACGCGACCCGACACCAAGAGACACCTATGCACCTGGCTTCCCTGGGTGAGGTAACTCGTGCACTCCGGTGCCCTAGTGTGTGTTGGCCCTCGAATTACTTACCTTGTAAGTGGCTTGCTTGTAGACATCCTCGAAGTACCCTAAAACTTTAAAAATCAAACCGCGACTTGCTCCATTGTAATCAATAGGGAACCCACGGCTGTTTTCACACACTGCATGCGTCTCCAGTGGGTCTGTTACTTACCTGCTTTCACTGCAGTAGTGAAGCCCCAGCTATTCTACAGGCCCTAGGCCTTGTCATTCTGCAAGTCGACTTTCCTAAACCTCTTTTTAGTATATGGTCTGGTACACCCCTAGGGCCCCAGCCATATTTGTGCTTAACTTGTTGATATTTGAATGTGTTCCTGGCTTCTAATCTCATAAAGAGATTAGTAGAGTGTGTCTAGAAATAAATACATATATATTTGATATATATACCTGCGTGGTGTCCTTTCATTTGGTAATTCAAGAGATTATAAGGTAAAACAAGCTGCTTTACATTCCTCTGAGACTTGGCCTGAAGGCTGCTCTCCACAGCTACCACTAGGATAGCTTTCTTTAAAAGGTTGTCTTAAACCTATCTACCATAAGAGTCGATTTGGACTGGTGCAAGGTGGCCACTATAACTAGTGACCAGCATATGCCAGGCCAACTTCTCACACCCCTCAAGGAATCGCAACAATGTCACTGGGCATGACAATTTTCTCCACTCCCCCCATACCGACCCACTTAAAACCTCACGACGCAAACTCCTTTGCGACCAGTTTCCCCCCAACCTCTCCCTTAAAGTGAAAAGAAACTTCAAACACAGACTGATTAGACAGCATCCAGAGACACTATTCGCGGACACATATCACTGCTCCTCCAAAGGACTGATAAAGATGGATCTCATCTTTCACACAGAAAGACCCGATAACTAGAACGCCACGTTCAGAACGCAACTTCACATCTCCAAAACTACGATCACTCCATATAGCTGCAAACTGACGACCTCGACCAACACGGAAGCAGAAACACGTCTGTGACCATCTACTCGAATGGCACAGTCCTGATACATGCTGACAATGAGAACCTAGAGGTCTTTAAATCCCTCTCCCCCTCTCTCCGAAACGCCTTCCTGCACTCGCTTTGCCCTTCCCGGAACCACTACTTACCCCTGGTCAACATGTCCATCCCCTCTCGAGTCACCACCCGCACCTCCACCCCCATGAATCACGATCTCTAACTCCCTGACGAATGTCACCCTCGGCCTCCCCAACCCACCCGCTCCAACAACATCAAGACCCTGTCATGCCAGCTCTGAACATCAACCACATTACCCCATCCGTAGGCATCAAGAGGATGAAACCACGACATGACCCACTGCACCCCTTACCCAAGGTCCCTAACAGAGGCAACATGGACAACACTAGCAGGAAAACGCCCCAGAACATAGACACTACCTGCCCCTCATGGGACAACCCTATGCACGACTCTCTCACCCCCGCCCCGGAAAACATGGCACAGCGTCTCGCCCTACTAGAAAGCCAGCTAGATACAATATTCCTGGGACTATGTGAAATCTTAATCAACCTAGACAAGGCCCGAAAGCCCATTCAATCCCACCCAGGGCCCCCTTCTGACCAGCTCACACCAACCAAAGTGCCCCATCGGGTCCGCATTTACCCTTGTGACATGGATACAGAGACCCAAAAGATTTGTTACAGAGAACCCGACACAGAGACCCTCTAGAACCAAAGCTGCAATGTCCTCAGAAGAAGCTGTTTAAGCCTCAACGTATGACTCTCCCCACACAGCCACCCCAAAATCCAAGATCCAAGTGATCACGGGTGTCGGAAGAGATCACCCCCTCCCTAAAATCCCAAGACCCACGCCCTTCCTCACCCCCATCCCTAGGGCCCCCCTGGGAACTAACCTCAGCAAAGAAGAGTCTTCCACCAAGTGCATGCTCATAAACTGCAGATCAGCCTCCAAGCATGCAACTGAACTATCAGAAGCCATCCTCTCTCATGGCATAGACATTGCGCTCATCACGAAGACTTGGCTAAACAAGCTCTCTTCACCAAGCTTAGATATGCTTGTGCCCCCAGGCCTTAACATTATCAACAAAGACAGAAAAGATCAACGAGGTGGAGGTGTAGCTATCATACACAAGGACAACATCGCTATTGTGGAAATAGACACCTTCAAGTACAGCACCTTTGAATGTCTGACCACCAACATCAAGACAAAAGACAATAGACCAATACTCTGCCATCTTCTCTACCACCCCCAGGCAACAACTCCGCATTCGGGGAACACTTCTCCGACTTGATTGCCCACTGCTCACTCGTAGGCTCTAGCAATGTCATTCTTGGTGACCTAAACCTACGCTGGAATGAAGAGAACAACTCGCTAATTCAAACACTTAACAATCTTCTCCGTGACAACAGTCTATCCCAACACTGCTCAGAGGAAACACATATTAAAGGAACAACCTTAGATGCCATTATCGCTCTACAAGACACTGTTACGATCAACCACATCCTCCCCGTGGACTGGTCAGACCACCACATCATCTTATTCCACATCAACCAAAGAGTGATATCCCAGCCACCCGTGCAAGACCCCCCCAAATGGGCTAGAAACCTAACCCAGATTCCCCTTGTCGTTCTAAAAGAAAGGATAAGCTTGCTCCTCTCCGGTGCCAATGATCTCCTCACCACAACTGAACTCACCTTGCTCTACAACTCAAACATGGTGGATATGCTCGATCAACTAGCACCCATGAAAATAAAAAAAAAGCAGGGTCACTCCGTCCAGATCATGGTTTAACTCTGACAACAACTCCGAAAGGAGACAACTAAGAGCCACAGAAAGACGCTAGAGGAACAATCCTTTCGTTTTCCTCTGCGAACAACTCAGTACAGTTCACAGGAAATACAACAATCACATCAAGAACAAAAAAAACATGTTCTTCTGCACGGCACTAGACAGCGCTAAAAACAGACCCAAGATGCTCTTTAACATCATCAGGCAACAAATCTCTCAACCCATTACTTCATCAATGTTGGCTTCCAAAGAACTGTGCGACAACTTCGCCAATTTCTTTAATGAAAAGATCAACAAGATCGAGCTCTCACTGGTCACCAACAACACCCCCATACCAATAGAAGCACCTCTGGGGTGTATGATATTGCACCCAAACCTCCCACCAAACCCTGGTCACTCTTCCACCCCATTCAGGAATCAGGGACAGTCAAATTGATGTCCACCTCCAATCTCTCATCTCACGTCCTAGATCCTTTACCCCCCAACTGACCAAAAACCAGAAACTCTCCCTAGCCCCGCTCTGGTGCAAGATCATAAACAGCTCCCTGAGAAGCGGAATCGTTCCTGACTGCCTCAAAGTTGGACAAGTCATGCCACTGCTAAAAAAAATGGGCCTTGACATAAAGGACCTGAATAACTTTAGACCGGTCTCCAAATTACCTCTTCTTTCCAAAATCCTGGAAAGATGCGTACTTCAACAACTAACCCAACACTTGGATAGCATCAAACTCCTAGACTCACACCAGTCTGGCTTCAGGAAAGGCTGCAGCACGGAAACCGCGATCCTCAACGTCATTGACGATATCCACAAATCACTTTATTCGGACCATTGCTGCCTCCTCATTCTCCTAGACATATCGGGAGCATTCAACACGGCCGATCACAATCTTCTCATTAAAGCCCTCCAAGAAAGGGCCGGACTTGACGAGGTGGTCCTTTACTGGTTCTCCTCCTTCCTACACAACCGCACCCAAAGAATCAAAATCAAAAACTGTACGTCTGACCTACTCCCAGTCGGCAGGGGAGTCCCTCAGGGCTCAGTGCTCTCCCTGCAACTTTTCAACATTTACATGGAACCCCTCACCACCCTACTCAGGAAAGCCAACATTCCCTTCCATCTGTATGCAGACGATACTCAGATCTACTTGGAAACCTCCTCCATTAAAGACATTCAAAGACTTAACGACACATTGAGAGAAGTCCAACACTGGTTGTCAAGTAACCACCTCAAACTGAATCGAGACAAAACGGAATTTCTCCTCATCTCGAACAAAGAAGAGAACCCCCAAATTGCGGAATGGTTAAAAGCCATCGATGCGCTCAACGGGAACCTCACCCTGGCCGATTCTGTGAAATCACTAGGTATCACGCTAGACCCGAAACTGGACATGAACAAACACATTAAGAACTCAGCTAAGAGCGCCTTCCTTAACCTGAAGTTACTGAACAAAATAAAACCTTTCATCCCGCCCAAGGATCTCAAAAAAGCCACCCAAGCATTGGTGTTGTCAAGACTAGACTACGGGAATGCAGTCCTCTCAGGAATAGCTAAATCACATCTTGCTCTCCTCAAAACAACTCTCAATGCGGCAGCCCGAATGGTCACCGGAATCAAATAATTTGATCACATCTCACTTACACTCAGCTAACTAAAGTGGCTCCCAGTTGAAATGCGGGTGAACTTCAAAACAGCCTGCCTCACACACAAAGTCTTGCACACCGACAAACTGGAATATCTGGCTTGAAAAATCTAAAAAGCCGGTCAGACCAGGAACCTCAGAAATTCGGACACTCCTTTCCTGCTGAAAACATGCACAAAAAAACCGCTTCCCGGTCCTTTGCAGGGAACGCACCCAAAGTCTGGAACTCTATTCTCCCTCACATCAGAACTATTCCATCTTTTGCAAAATTCAAAAGTCAGCTCAAAGCCTTGTTCCCCGACCGTTCCCTAGTGAACCAGTAGGAGTAGCCGGAACGCCGAAGCAGACACCTCGCATCACTTCACCTCTGTGTTCTCAATGACTTCTACCCCCGCCGTGCCCCTGACCCTGTTCATGTCACACCTCCCCAAAAGTGGAGCTCTACTCAGGACAGTAACTTTTCTCTAAGCCTTTCAATGACCTCAGCGCCTCATGGCTACGCTGCGACCCATACTTGCTATGAATGTACTGTGTTATTTTCTGCAATGCAACTGATTGAAAGCGCTCCAATACCCTCGGGTCTGGCCAGCGCTATATGAAACTTCTTCATAAATAAATAAATAAAATAAATATTGTAGCAAACTATAAATACATTAATCCTGCTGGACTCATGTGGGATAATGGAAAATAGGTAGGGGTAGCCAATCTCTATCAACATTTTACTATGCACAGCTGTCATGCTGTGGTGGGGTCTTAATGAAGAGACCACGCCTTCCCCACTCCCTACTATGTACGCTTGTCATCCAAGACAGAGAGGTCTCATTAGAGAGGCCAGTGCATCCCCACATCCTTCTACACACACCGGTCGTGCAAGACAGTGGTCTCAGTGGAGAGGCCAGTCCCTCCATACATCCTACTGTGCAAACTCATCATCGAAAAAAGAGGTTTCAGGGAGAGGCCATTCCCTTCACACACCTTTCTATGCATACATATTGTCCAAGAGAGAGGTCTCAGTGGAGGTGCCAGCCCCTCCCAGCACTCTACAACATACACGTGTCATCCAAAAGAAAGGTCTAAGGGGAGAGACAAGTCCCTCCACACACCTTAATATGCATTCCTGTCATACCTGTCATCGCAGCAGAGTGGGCAATCCCTCCAAACACTCTCCTATGCAAACCCATCACCCTGCTGAAGAGTCACAGCAGAGAGTCCAGCCCGTTTCCACACCTTACTATGTACACCCATCATCCTGTGGTGGAGTCTCAGTGGAGAGGCAGGTACCTCCCCACACATTACTATGCACAACCATCATTCAAGAGAAAGGTTTCAGTGAAGAGAGCAATCCTTCCATACACTCTACAATAAACAAACATCAACCTGGAAAGAAGTCTGAGACAAGACACAAGTGTATTCCCACACCCTAATATGGTCACCTATCACCTCAGGGAGGAGTCCCATTGTAGAGGATAATCTCTTACCACACCATCCTCCACACAGTTCGCACACTGAGTAGGAGTATCAGTGGAGAGACTAGTCTCTTCCTACACCCTACTATCCACATCCATCACCCTGGGGATAAGCCTTATCAAAAAGGCCACTGTTTCCCTTACCAATATGCATGCAATCGTCAGTCTTTAGAGAGGTCTCAGGAAAGAGGTATGTCTCGCCTCACTCCCTACTATGCACAGCCATCCCCCTGGAGAGAGGTCTCAGCAAAGAAGCAAGTCCCTCTCCACACTCTACTGTGCACTCCTCTCATCCTCTACTGTAGTCTCAGCATATATGTGAGTCACTCTCTGCACTCTATTAAACACATCTGTGATCCAAACCAGTGGTGTCAGAGAAGAGGTCAATCCCTCCTGACACATCTGTCATCTCAGAGAGTGGTCTCAGCAGAGAGGCCAGTCCCACCCCATACCCCACTACACATTCATGCCATCTCAAACAAAGGTCTCAGTAGAGAGGCAAGTCCCTTCCCACTTGCTTGCCACCATGTGCATGGGTTTTATTGGACAGGTCACTGTCGTCAGAGCTTACTACGCCCACCCCATGCCTTGGGGAGAGTTCTTACCAGTGAGGCCAGTCCTTTCTCACACTCTAATGCACACACCTGTCACACTGTGCAGTAGTCTGAGTGGAGCAGGCAGACCTTTGTTGTATTATAGTATATACTGTCATCTTCCAGAAGAGAGGTCTCAGCGAAGAGGCCCATATCTCCCCAGGCTTTGCTAAGCATAGTTGTGGGGGACTCTCAGTGGACAGATCAGTCTGTTCCTATACCTTTAATATGTAGAACTGTCACCCTAGGGAGCAGTCCCAGTGGTGAGGTCCATACTTCTACACACCATACTACATATACCCATTATCCTTTTCTGTGGAGATGCCTGTCCCTCTACATACTGTTCTATGCACATCTATCATCCAAGAGGGATCTATTAGCACACATTCTATGATCAGTCTGAAGCCAGCTATGCTCTCTTGTCACCCTGGAGAGGTGTGTCAGTAGAGAGACCAGTCATTTGTACACTCTACTATGCACACTCAATGCTTTGGGGAAAGGTGTCAGCGAAATTGACAGCTCATCTCCACATACACCCGTCATCTAACAAAGAGGTCTAAGTGGTGAGGGCAGGCTCTCATCATAAACCTACTATGCACACCTGTCATTGAAGACAGAGGTCTCGTCAGAGAAGCTAATCCCTCCTCACTGCTACTATGCGCATCCATCATCCAAGAGAGAGGTGTTAGCAGAGAACCTAGTGCTTCTGCAAAACTATCTATGCGCAATTCTTTCCTAAGTGAGATCTAGCAGCAGGCAGACCAGCACCTTTGTGCATTTTATATTACACGGTTGTTAGCCACTGATTATCGATTGACATGTAGAAGCTCACAAGACTCTCACGGGAATTATACAAATACAGGGGGTAGGCAGCTGTTTGGATGCTTTTGCTCTCGAGAGAGTCCCGAAAGAGCCTTGTAACAATCAGCTATAGAGGATTTAGAGTAGCTCTTAAAACAGCCTTTTTTCTAACAGTTTTTTAAAATGTATTTGGTGTTTTGCAATCTCTCAGGTGACAAAAAAACATGGATGTTCATCCAAAATATGGGCGGGAAAGGAGGCACTGTAGATTTTGACACACAATTTAAAAAAGGGAAACAACTACTGCCTGGGTGGGCATTTATGAGCATGAACAAGGCTATCCTTGGCAGTGCAACTCATTTTTGATGCTAAAAAGATGATGACACACAGCCGGCAGTCGAGAACCTTATTGAGGAAAGCAGCATTGCAGTCAGCTTTCCTGGCATTCACCTCAGGAGGCAGAGTCTCCAGTTTGTCCAAAAGTGCTAGCACCAGATGTTGATGCACCTTGAGCACTCCTCTGTCGCTCTACCCATGCAATCCTGATAGGGTGGATGGATCGCATATGCCTGTTGTGTCAAATGAATATTGTTTGCGAGTTCCCAGGGAGAACTCCTTATTGCAGAGTTTACAAGTAACAATTCTGGAAGATACTTTCTTCACACCTGCAGGTATTTTAAAGAACTCGCAAACTATAGATTATTATTTTGTTTAGGGGGCTCAGCATTAGATGGCCCTTCATCCTGCTCACGCTCAGATGATGAAGACATCCTTTACAAACAAACACTTCAAATACACACCAAACATCTGCCAAAAAAGCTTGGGACCAGCAATAGATGGATGAACATTTAAAGGTCATCCCAGATAAGGAAAGGATGGTGGGTAGTTCCTGTTTTATGGAGCAGCGGTCCATCCTTTAGGGTAGGGGACATATCCCTATATCTTTAAGACATAAAGAGTGTCTGTCAGACTGAGCAAGGGTAAGCCTGTCAGACACTCTATATTTTCAGATGAGGCAGCCAGGAGCTAGATATGCACTAAATGCTGGCTGCCTTTGCTGAACTTTTCTGGGCTCTGGATGTCACATCTCCTGTGGGCATAGACTACTCGGCTTTGCAAAGGTCTCAAGGCCCTCCACCTCGTGACGAGGGAGAGTGTCACCGACAGCCTCAGACCTGTGTGCTTCATTTTTAAGCCCTGAAGTGCTAAGGGCTGAGTGTCTATCACTGACACCTTGTCACAAAGTGGGTGGAGTCAGCCATCTTTCTGACGACATTCTACTCTGTGACAAGGTAGCGATTGCTGCCTCCCCTCATTGGCTGACCTAAGGTCAGCCAGTGAGAGAGGCAGCAGTCCCAACCCTCTTGGCACGTAAAAGGCTTCCATCCCCGAGAGGTGCTGCAGGTAAGTGTTGTGTTTTTATTGACTCGTGCATCTGTGTATGTATAAATTTATGTGTATCTGTGAGTGAGTGTTGTAAACTGTTGTGCGTGCATGTGTCTGAATGTGAATACATGGGTGTGAGTGTGCATATTTGTGTGTGGGCCCCTCAGGCCCACTCCAGGTTGTACTTATCAACCGCCACTAGGTTTTTGGGTGTGGTTATGCTCTCTTTATCCTGTCGCAAGACGCTAGTAGATTCTTGAAGTAAAATTTGTGATAATGTGTGTTGAAAATGGAGATTCTGGCTGGCTAGGGTATGCGCCTAAGGCTTGGTTCGAACAAGACAATACATGAATCACCATAAGTCACCAGTACTACGTAAATCACACAGTATCACCATAAATGAATTGACCCAATGAATACTTTCTATGTTATCCTAAGAGATGCAGTAGTTTCCCACAGTGCTAGAAACAAGGAAAGGCATTACTGCCCTATTAGGCACTTTACAGGCAAGCAGGTCTAAGAGAAATATTTTAAGGATTGTAACGTGACAATGGGGCACAGGAGCAACTGCTCACCTCCTAGATGGTATATTGTAATGTGATAATTCACCTGCTGTCTTTTCTCTATATATAGCTTGTGCCATTCTTGAGGTCCTCTCCTGGGGTTTTCCCCACAAAATAGATCTACAACAATGCCCCCATAGCCCATCCCAAAGGAAGAAGGGGGGAAACACAAAAGGCAGGGCCATGCGGGGAGACCTCGCCTGGTCCCCCCATGTTCAGTATGCGAATGTAGCTGCCACGAGCCTGCTGTGCAGCTGCTGGTCTACGGTACCTGGAGCATCCGGTGGCTAAACAGGGGGCAGACGGCCACCCTTCCGGTGTCGCATCACAGGAAGCTCCCAAGTGAAGCAACTAATGCAGTATCAGGCTTCATCTGGCACTCACAAACACAGCGACTCTGCCCCATCAATGACAGCCAACAGAAGCGCTGCTCCCAGACACTCCTTACAGGGTGGGGAAGAAGCACAGGCCTTTTAAAGGCTCACAGGTCTGGGAGTTCTGCTCTGTAAAGGACTTTGTCAGCAGCCATGCTGCTCAGCCTCTAACGGCTCACAAATGGTTCAAAGGGTTCCAGGTGACGTGTGAGTGCTCTTACCAGATCTATTTGGGGTACCGATGGAACACTTTGCACCTGGGACACTGAACACGCACTGTTCCTTGCAAATGCCCTACTGCCCGACTCACCAGTTGCTGAGTCTCATGCTGAGTCCCACAGCAGGTTCCAGGTTGTTTTGTGGAATACCTTTGATTCCTGAGCTTCCCAATGAATGGGGGGCAGACAACCAATCCCTGGAGAACACTGGAGGGTACAACAGCAGGGAGACAGGCAGCAGGCAAGGACATAAGGTAAATTGCAAAGTCCTTCCTACAGCTGAACAGGTAGCAGGCCAACCCAACAAGCAAGTAGGCCCAATGGCGGTTCCTCCTGGCAGTACAGCAATCCTTCTGACAATATGCGGATTGTAGAGCCAGCAGTTTCTAAAAGTTCATGCAGTGTCTAAAATTATGGGGTTAGAGCACCTGTACTTGTACTCAGAAACGTCTTTGATGTAGGAGGTAACTTCGCAAAAGACCTTAGAAGTGAACAACACTCCCTTTCAACCCAGCCCTGGCTCCAGGCATCAGCCGGGGTAAATCAGGCATTTTTCTGAGGACAGAACCAACCTATACAAATGTAAAGTGTGAACAACCTCTCCCTCTCCCAGCCCAGAAAGACCATCAGTATGCAAATGAATGCAGATATAACCCTGTCACACCCAAAACTGTCTGTGTTGTTGCTGTCTGGAAAGTATGCACAAAGTGTAGCTGCCACCCAGGCGCAAATTGGAGTCAGGCTGCAAAGCACAAAGATTCATAACCACAGAGAAATGCCCACTTTATTTTTGCACTTTCTAAAAGTGGCATTTCTAAAATAGTAATGTAAAATCCAACTACACCAGTAAATAGGTTTCCTCAGTTCCATTCTAAACATACCAAACATGGCCACATTACTCCATAAAGATCAGGACTTACCAGTTGTTGGAAGGTGGATTATTAGCAGAGATAAGTATGCACCTACCACTAGCAGTAAGGCCACCAACGCAACATAAGGTCCAGCCAAGGCCTCAGTACATTAACCCCCGGCTCAACCCTTAGTAGCTTGCTGCAAGCAGGCAGTCCTAACTCAGGAGACAGGTTTGAAAAGCATCTAAAAACACCAATACGTTAAATAAGTTAGACACAACACGCAATAAAAATCCCACACCAATTTATAAAAATAGGGAAATATTTTTATTTTAAATTGACACCAAAATGATAAAAACCCAATATAGGGAACCAAAGACATGGCTTTTTAAAGATTAAACACTTTCTTCAGTCCTGGTAGTCTCAAATTCTCAATGTCCAGATCGCTAAATGCAAGGTTATGATTTTTCTGTAAAGCCTTTTCTCCTTCTATATCAACATCATATCTCTGAGCCAAATCAGATATTTTCTCATGAACCTGTCTCACTCTCCTAGTGACATCTTTACTTGTGGGTAACAATTCATTCTGTTGGTATGTATCTATTTGATTAAGCTCCATACTCCCTCTCATCATTTCATCCAATTCAGTTTTCAAATTAACCACATCTATCAAATCTACCTTTACAAACAATTTTATAGTTCCATGGCTCACCACTTCACTTCGATTTTTATTCAAATCATTATTGTTATGCTCCTTCAACCATTGCTCTAAATCCTGGATGTCAAATAGATGTTGACACTCAGAAGTCCTTTTTTTGTGTAGTGCTATCTTGGGGTGCACTATTTCATACATTTGGGAAAGTTTCACACAGGAGAATCCATACCTCTCAGTCCAGGAAAATAAGTTATAGGTCTGAATCCATTCTGTTCTACAGAAGGATCTGCGCCTGCTGCACATGATGAACTCGCATTCATTGGAACCAAAGGGACAAATTGCATTTGCAGTTTATCGGCTCCTCTTTTGGGTGCCTTCGGTTCTTTAGAAGCAAGCACTCCCTGACTTTTATTCTCAGCAGGACTAGTATTGTACATAGGGACTACAGGTCCAATAGTAACAGGTACTGTAAGAGCATCCAGAGGTTTCAAAGACAAATTAGTTCTCCAATTTCCCGAAGAACATGGGAAACTTGATCACATATTTCCTCCTGCTATAGTCTGTGTTGTGCCAGTTCGTATAACCCCGCCAACACAAGGACTAGGAGCAACCAGCGCTGAAGCACTTCCAGAACTACCAGTAACTACCAGTAGCACTCGTATTTCTCCCACTTCCCATGTGTGTCTGATTATATGGGGGTGGACGTTCAGCTAACAGTCCATCCAAATGGCTGTCATTTGCATCACTGTCACTGCCTGCATGTCCCTCTCTCTCCTTTTTCTTTCTCTTTCTCTATCTCCTTATCACAACATCGTTTCTATCACTTGTTATGGTGGGGTATAATCTCCCTCCCTCAATCATATCTACTAGCCACCTCTTCTGTTGGTCATACCAACTCACGCCTACGTAGGAATGCATATATTTCTTAATCCTCCCTTGACATTTGTCTCTTTGTTTTACATGCGCTGCACGTTCTTATGCATTAAGCGTTTGAAACAGTGTAGGTCTAAGTAATGGTTTAATTGCAAACGATATCCCTTTCAAATGGTCAATTATTCTGAAATTGAAAATACTGAAGCGTGGAAATGAACCTTCTTCCTCTGTGGCCATGTGCCAATTCTTAAGCCAACTAATAGTATGGATCCCTACTTTCATTGCCATATAATGAGCTGATGTATCCTTCCGGGGCACTTCCTCCCCAATTCTAGTAGGCACATCTGCACCTCCCCGTATCATATCTCTTATTGCTTTAAAACATCTAATTTTTCAATCGTTTACTTCAATAATTTCAATTCCAATCCAAATTAAACAAGCTTCATGTTCTGTAGCAATACGATCACCAATAAGAGCACAGCATCTAAGGGACAATTTCAACCAATCCCAATGCAGTGTTACACCATCTGACTTATCCCAGCACGGCACACTCTTGCATCACTTTCACACCTCACAGAAGTTCAGCCACTTTCCAATCTTTGCCACACTCTCTCTCTTGTTCACTTCTGTTTCTACTAAAACAACAACTGACAATTGTCTGCTCCAGAATCAATCACCCAAAGAACACAAATTCACAAATGAAACCCGATGAGTGGGTAATTACTTAAATCAGTGAAGTTTCCATTCTGCGCAAAAAGGTTTACAACACTAATTACAACCCTATCTTGCAAACAAAAGTTCCCTATCTCAATTGTGCCATTGACGACGTCTCACAACGAACACCACAAGACCTTATCACACACTTGCCACATGGTGTCTTCTGCACATTTATTATATATCCCAGGATCTTAGGTCACGCAGGACCTGATAACAACTTCAATATGTTCTTCAACTTTGACAACTTAACACCAAATTAACAGGACTCTCACAACATCTCTGTCAAACAACACACAAAGGGTGCTATTCTCAAGAACGTTATGTTATGTTATATTATTGGTGATTTGTAACGTGCATGGCTACTCAGAAGAGTATCCCGGCGCGACCCAGCAAAAGAGAACAGTGAAAAAGAAGGAAAACAGGCTTAATTGAATAGGAACGTTTTAAGTTTTTTCCTGAACTCAGAGGGGTTTAGAAGGCTACGGAGCTCCAGGGGGAGGGAGTTCCATGCCTTAGCCGCCAGATAAGACAATGAGCTGCTACCCTTTCTTTTCAGACGAATTTTGGGTACAGAGGCCAGGCACAAGTTCGAGTAACGCAAGTGTCTGCCCGGGACATGAAACGAGAAATGCTTCCTCAGATACATTGGGCCGTACTCATATAGTGCCGCATGGGCCGTCACTAAAGCCTTGAACAAGACCCTAGCTTTTAACGGCAGCCAGTGCAAATTACGGAGATTTTGCCTCACGCTAGTATGTTTGGGTAGGTCCAGCAGCAACCGCACAGTGGCATTCTGCACCACCTGCAATTTATCCATTAGGTAGCCAGGGAGACCTACATACTATGCATTGGCATAATCAAGACGGAAGGTGACCAAGGCCCTGATTACTGTTTCTTTGGTGGAAAGAGGCAATAGGGGCAGAAATTTTCTGAGCATCTTCAAAATGCCGAAACATGTACCTGTCAATTTGCTAATTTGATTACTAAAACTAAGTTTTTCGTCAAACCAGATCCCCAGGTTCTTCACAGGAAGACCCGAAGGGGATGGTCGCGGGGCATCAGCGGGCCAACAGTCATGAAAAAAAAGAGAAGGGAAACACCCAAAAAACAGTATCTCTGTTTTATCTTCATTGCATTTCAGCTGTGCTGAAGTAAACCAGTTGAACACCGCAGACAGACAGGTTCTAACGTGGTCCGTACTGGACTCGTGCTTTTTCCAGGTGAATAAAAGCTGGGTATCATCAGCATATGCTACTACTTTAGCGCCAAAGTCATCAGCTAGCTGGATAAGAGGGGTCATATAAAGATTAAATAACAGAGGACTCAGTATGGATCCCTGAGGGACCCCTGTTTGAACAGCTTGGGTGATAGATGTGAAAGGAGGGATCCACACTTGATGGGTTCTACCGTCAAGGAAGGACTTTAGCCATTCCCATGCGGCACCGATGATAACAAGCCTCTGCAATCGGGCCAGGAGGAGAGCGTGGGGGACAGTATCAAAGGTGGCAGATAGGTCCAAAAGGACCAAAACTGCCCTGCCCCCAGCATCTAACGACTCCCGGGTGGGATCTGAGATTTCCACCAAGGCAGACTCAGTGCTGTAAGAAGCACAGAAACCCAACTGAGAAGGGTGCAACAAGCCATGTTGTTAAATATAGGAGGTAAGTTGTTTGTTCACAAGTTTCTCACAGACTTTAGCCACGCCTGGCAGCAGAGCGATAGGCCGCCGATAGCTGGAGGGAATATGAGGATCTAGCGTCGGCTTTTTTATGAGGGGGACCAGCATGACCTGCTTCCATGCGGGAGGGACCGAGGCCGACCCTAAAGATGTGTTAATCAGCTGGTTCACCAGAGGATTAATGACTTGAGCTGTGATGGCCATAATTATTGCGGGACATGGATCGAGAGGGGAACCAGACTTTAGGGAGATCAAGGCAGCCAGAGACTCCTCAAAGGATATAGTTGAAAAAGAGAGAAAGTAGTTTCAGTGTCAAAAGCGGAATAAAAATCCGCAGGGAGCTGCATGGTCTGGTCTGCTGGTGTATCAAAAAGCAGTTGAAGTGATCTAACTTTAGTCATAAAAAAGTCAGAAAGCTCTTCGCCCCAGATAAGAGAGGGTGTATGTGCATTGTTCAAAGCTTTAGGAGAAACATAACTTTTTTCAATGTTAAATAGTGCCTTGGCATTATTGCCCGACATGGCGATACGGTACGAATTATAACACCGTTTCGCTGCAGTGATTGCCTTTTTTCAATTCCATCTTGTTCGATGAATTGTAGTTCTGTCTCCATCTTCTTTCCAGCCTTTTGCACTGCTGTTTCTGGGATTTAAGCAAAGGCGTAAACCAGGGTGTGGACAGTGGCATATTAAGGCGTCGAGGTCTGACCTGAGACGAAAGATCACAAAGCACCTTGATGCAATTATTGAAGTGCCCCAGAGCCAAGTCCAAATCCTCCGGGAGATGTGGCAGACAATCAGCTAGCGCGGTGAACAGAGCTAGAGGATCGATCTTATGGGGAGCCCTATGGGTAGCAGCACAGCGAAGCCTAGACGAGGAGGGACTTTTGACAATATGCCAGGAAAAGGAAATTAAATAGAGATCAGACCAAGTGACGGGCAGCGGAGGGTTCATCAACAGAGGCAGGCTGGAGCAAACTACGTCAAGCGTATGGCCACCACTATGAGTTGGAGAGGAAACGTGTTGAACAAGTTTGGCGGAATGCAACAAGGCTAAAAAGTTGCACGTATCAATCCCATCAAGGTTGTCCATGTGGATATTACAATCCCCGAGGAGCAAAAAATGGGAGTAACGCAGAGCTCTGGGTAAGATCCAAGTGTCCAACAACTTAGGGAAAGGGCCTAAGGGGCCAGGGGGGCGGTACAGCACAATCCCACCCAAACAGTAGTGGGGGGAAATTTTTATGCAAAAGTCCAGAGCTTCCACTTCAGGAGAGTCCGTAAGTTCAGAGAAAAGACACTCCCATTCCTTTTTGACCACAACTGCCACATCTCCCCCCGCCCATTTTTCCGATCAGCATGGGCAATTTTGAAGCCAGTAGGGATGGCCAATTCAATGACTGGACAGGAGGACTCCATGAGCCAAGTTTCTGTCAAAAAGAGTATGTCTAGAGATGCATCTGTAAGCAGCTCAAAGATGTCCTGACAATGTTTAGACATCAAACGAGCATTGATAAGTGCTGCCTTGATAGTGGCCGACACCTTACCGGCCCCATGCTGTTCTGCAGAAGGAATAGGGGACAGGGATAAGGCAAGCCCACACTTCATAAAAGAATAGGAGCTATTTAATGCAGCATCCCATCTCATGCAGCTGCTACAGGGAGCGTTAAATGCTAAAAAGTCCTTATGATTATACTGAGTGGGTTTGACGAAATTCAAAGTAGCGTCACTGGCATAATGGCTGGCGCTGGCTGCTTCTGACGCTGACGGGCGCAGACGGGCTTGCCTTAGGTGCGCCTTCGGCGCGTCAGCAGCGTGCCCGCTGCACGAATCCGCGCAGCGTGCATTTTAAAGCCTCGGCCCTTCACAACAATACAATCCCCCCAGGTAAATTCCCCACACAGTTTTAAAAGCACAAAGATTACAAAAGTCGAGTTAAAAATAAAGTTTTTTTTTAAAAAGCAGAATTGCAGAAAAATGCGGCCAACGTGTGATAAATACCGCAAAAGTAGCTTAACGCAGCTTTTCACATCGCAGTCTATCGCGGGAAAATAACACTGTGTTAACATGGTATTCTCAACACGGCGGCACCATGCAATAAACCCACAACAACGCGTCAAATAAACTATTTAAAATCAACTCGACGCCACAAAAATGTGAAACACCAACGCGAAAAAAGCGGCGATGAAGCAAATCGCGATACAAAAATCAGCGAAAACCAGCCACAGGCATGCAATACCCACGCGACATGTGGGAAAATGCGCTACAAAAGTTGGGAAATAAAACATACAAAAGCCAAACAACAGCGAAGCACAATGGAGTCAGCCGGAGGAAGTGCAGAGGACAACCAGAACCCCACAAGCCCCCCAGAGAGCCAGCCTGGGACCTCGTGGTCTGGGGAGGGCAAGTAGAAGGAGAGTAGGAAGAAAAGGTTCCGTCCGCAGGAAAACAGGATCCTGATAACGGAGGTGATAGAACAACATCAACTACTGTTCGTCACCTCCACTTTGTCACTGGGAACTAAAAATGGAATATGGCAGACCATCGTGGACAAGGTAAATGCAGTCAGAGTGCTGAAGAGGACAATGGAAGAGGTCAAGAGGCGCTGGAATGATGTCAAGCACAAAACCAAGCAGAGACTCGCAAACAACAGGAAGGCAGCAATGCAGACTAGAGGTGGGAGTCCAGCGCCACAGGAGGAGCTGGACGAGATGGAGGAAATGGTGTCCACAGTCATCAGTGGGGAGACGGTGGCAGGAGTTGGGGGCCCGGACATGGCTCAACATGACCGGTTACAACCGCAACAGGGTGAGTACCGAACAGGGACTGGGGGACGGGGGGAGATGGGCACAATGGCACACATACACAAGTAAGCAGAGCACATCTGCGGACAAACCATGCCCCAGACCCCCAACTCCAACCAAGAGACCAATGCACACAAGTCAGAGGCACACCGCATGTACGGGATAAGGGGCAGCCAAATCAGAGCTGCTGGGGCGACTCCCCCAAAATGCGGCATACACACATCACATGCAGAGCACATCAACATTGACAACGATGTGGCACAATCCGCAACACGTCCACAACAGAACAGAGGACACAACTGGTGCCGCTTGTGGGCAGAAACTGGCTAATCACATATGGCATCGCAGGTAAATATGAGTTGACAATGTACAAGTACAAACACACATCTGTGATGTTGTCGAAATGTCCACTGTCCCGCATCAAATAGGCAGCTCCCCACAAACAGTCACAATGTACACTGTCATGCAGTCTGAATGTAAACATGTACAATGCATCAACATACATGTGAGCACGATGTTAAACTGCATCTCCCCTTCACATTGCAGAGGGAGAATCAACACCTCCTGCAGAGCATTCCCAATCTCTCTTCTCTGATGATGAAGAGGACCACCATAATTTCGACTCAGATGCCCTCCAACAGCTTGTGGAGAGCCTCCGCAGCCCACTTCCAGGAGCAGGGCAGCCCAGCTGCTACGAGGAGAACCCACCCACTGCACAGTACACACAGCAGGCATCACCCACCACCACGGCTGCCTCCCAGGACTCCCACGATGCACACATGGCCTTCCAACTCCGTGTGTTGGGGTGCCAGGAGAAGCTGGCTGAATAGGTGCAGGTGGGGTTCGACCGCATGGCAGCCAAACTAGATGCCATACGTGGGTGTCTAAGTCCCATCAGGGACCACTCACAGTCCCTAACGGACACCGACAGTTCGCTCCATGCCCTCCAACTAACCATGGCTGACATCGCCAGAGTCCTGACTCTGCGACAAGAATGACTGTCTATTCAGAGTGGCTCCAGCGAGCTCGCCTGGGAGTTGGGAATCATGCGGAGGCTCATGGAGAACATGGAGCAGACGCGGGCAGAAAGAGGGGCTGCCATGGCTGCCCACGAGCGAGAGGTAGCTGGGTCCCTCAATGCCATAAAGACCCTCCTCATGGCATTGCTGCCACAAGGCCTGGTTCTGATGCATGCTGCTGCTACCACTCCATCCACATCTTCGGCCCCTGATGTGTCAGTGCCACACAGTGCTGGAGACAGAACACCACCACCCACATGTGAGGCACCTGAAAAAGCAGAGGGCGAAGATGCGGATGAATCTGCCCTCGTGGTCAGAAGGAAGCGGTAGCATTCATCTCCGCCATATGGCCTGTTCCTGCTTGATTCTGCGCTCTGCATCATCACCTTCCACTGTCCCCCAATGCACTCTGCGACGCTCAACTTGGACCTCGACATGGACTGCAATATTCTGTTTGGTCACTAATGACACAGCTATCAGACTCCGGACTGAACTCCTCCTCTTCTGATGTGCTTTTCATTCCCTGAAGGACTATGGCTGGCCCTCCACGGGCTGACAATGTAAAGTGGGGTTTGTATGGCCCCATACTGCTCCAGCTATGACACTCCATTGAATGTGCATTAAACATTCATTGTCATGTTTATGATCTTGCAAGTGTGGAGGTATGGATGAATGTAGGGTCAATGATTCCCCCTTACGTTTATGTTGCTCATGTTGTGGGACTTAGGTCACAGGGTGACACATTGCCGATTGCGTTCCGGGTGGTGCCAACACCATAACGGAGGCACACGCATTAGTTACTTCCTTGTCCAGCCCAGAACGGAAGCACGCCCAGAGCCTTGGGGTCATTGTTCATACCCTTACACTGGACTGACATACACCATGCCAGCCCACTCCACTCACGCTCACAGGGGACAACGACAATGCTACATGTCCCAGGTCTTTCTTTTAGGGATATCATGCTCAAAGGTCTAGTTGTCAGCATGCCACAGCCATTCACTCATGGCTGGTTCACACCCACACCACACCCATTCAGCACGGGCGTGACAGGACATGTGACCCTGCCAATAAAACGGCCTGGCGCACGTGCTGGACGCCATTTCCACTCTCCAACTGGGTGTCTCTGAGTGGGTATCATTTATGCATGAGGGTCTAGGGCCCTCCCACCTCACATTGCCCAGTGCCGGGGGTAACATGATGGCTTCCGCACCATGGGACTCAATCGTAAAGGATCCATTGCTTGTGGTGCACAGACTTGGTGGCATCGGATACACTGCAGCAGGCACACCGCCACGGGACAGTGTCTTTTGGTGCCCTGAGGTAGGGGCACCTAAAGTGCTGAGCGGGTGTGTAGCCTGCGATGATGCGCCGCCCAGGCGGTACGGAATGGTGGCATTAGTGTGATCCCTGCTGGACCACAGTATAGGCCTGAGCCAGCGGGCAGTGCGGGCCTACCGACATGTGGCGTCGCTGTTCACAGAGTTAGTGGCACCTCTAGGGCTGAACGGTTGTGCAGCCTGCGATGAGGCCGGGTGCACTGATATGTTCTCTGCCATAGCAAAATCAAGACCCAGAATCAAGTGTGGGACCTGGTGGCCCGCGGTGCAGGGCTGCATGATGTGGAGGGTGCCATGGTCGCAGGCCCTGGGCTTGGGGCTCCCAGCGGCAAGTGGTGGGCCCTGACACTCAGGTGGAGACACGCAGGTGGCGGAAGGTGAGCAGTGGGGCCTGTGTGCACAGGGGCGGGCAAGCGATGATGGCCTGTGCTACTGTATGGACTCTGCCATACATGTCTCTGGCAACTGTTTCAGATGAGGGACCTGGGGGACTGCAGTGTGTACCAGCATATGGTTGGAGACACACCGGTGGCTGCAGGTGAGCAGTGAGGCCTGGGTCTGCATTGTCGGCACTCTCTCCCCCGCTCTTTCTTTGTCTCTCGCTCTCTCCCTCTCTTTCTCTCTTTCTCTCTCCCTCCTTCTCTCCCGCTTTCTTTCTTTCTCTCTCTTTCTCTATCCCTCACTTTCTTTCTCTCTCCCTCTCTGTCTCTTTCTTTCTCTCTCCCTCTCTCTGTCTCTCCCTCTCTTTCTCTATTTCTCTCTTTCTCTCTCTCTCCCTCTCTTTCTCTCTCCCTCTCTCTCTCTCGTTCTCTTTCCCCCCTCCCCTCTCTCTCTCTCTCTCTCTCTCTCTCTCTCTCTCTCTCTCTTTTGCTCTCTCTGTACTAGGCCTGGGCGGTAAATTCCGTTCCGCTCGCGGAATTTGCGGAATTTGCGTAATTTCGCGTTCCGCGGAGAACGCGAAATTGCTAAAAAGTCTGCTTTCCGCGATTTCGCGAAATTTTTGCTTGTTCGCGATCTCAAAATGCGTGTTCGCGAGATATTTCTCCCCGAGCACGCAAACAGCAATTGTGAACAGGAAAAAAGCATCGCGAACAAGCAATTCCGCGTGTTTGCGGAATTTCTGCGTGTTCGCGGAGATTTTTTACCGTTTCGCGGAGATTTGCGTAACGCAATTCCGCAAATTCCGCCCACCCCTACTCTGTACTTTGATGGGCACATGACACACCTTCTTATCTGTATTTCTGCCTTGCAGGCTGTGACTTACGGAATGCCCAGAGAAGACCCGCCGTGCCTCTTCCAGATTGTTATTTTTTTTATACATCTGTAATAAAGGTTTTATTTGGATTATGTGATATGAATGTATGATCTCCTTTTTTCAGGCCACACCTGTATGTTAGGTGTTGCGACTTCAGGCGATTTGTTTGGTTCATGGTTTCGTGGGGTTGATGTGCATTTTGTTTGTCCAAAGGGAGGGGGTGGGTGTCTGTTGGTGTTCAAGGGGGTGTTGGTGGTGGGTGTGGTGGACCTCTTGGGTGTCCGAACTGCATGTTCAGTTGCTCCTGGGCATCTGTGGTTCTTCATCTTTGGTTATGGGCTGTGCTCCCTTGTCTGGTGCCGGTTGTCGTCCGACTTTACACCAGGTCAGAGCAGGCGTTAGTTTCCTGCTGCGAACGTGCCTTATCGCCTGTTTTGTGATATTTTCACCAATCTGGCTGGCCGTTGAGAATGTTGCGGAGTGGTGTTGTCGCGGCTTTTTGCTCGGGAAGGCTTACTCTGCATCTCATTAGCGTCAGTTGCCGGGTGTCATCCGTGGCGATATTTTTTTAGGTTGTTATCGCCGGAAAACTGGTGATATCAGCTGTTAGCACCGGCTTGTGAATGGGGCGATAAATTTAGCACAATTTTGGCTGCGCTAAAGTGCCGATAACTCTGCGATAACTCCTTGAGAATATGCCCCAAACAATATTGTACTGCAAGCTAAGCATAATCCTCATACACACATCCCTACTGAAACTCATCTGCCGTCGCTGTTTCAATGCACGCCACTGGAACTCCTTCTATTCTCCATGTCTCGATCTGGGATTCTGAACTAGGGCCACTTGTGTTGGGGTCTAAACTGCTCTCGGTTAGGTTCTCACTCCCTTTACTTCAAGAGCTAACCATCCTCTGCTATCAGCTAATGGAGCTTGGGATCACTCAAACATGTATCTCCCGAATCGATGATCATTATAGCTGTATGAGAGGTAAAGGGTGGAACCTATCATTTGTTTGCATCTCATTACAGTGTAACCAATGTTGTCACACACTAGCACACTTGACAACTTAATCTGAGTTTATTTGGGTTTAATGATAAATTTAGAAACAAATCAATATAAACCAACCTCAACATCATCCTAAAGAAATACAGGAAGACCAAGATAAGTGCAAATCTCCTGAAGAGATTTACCATATATAATACCATCTATAATGCAAAACAGATGGCTAACTCTACGATATTGATACAGAGGAATAGGAAAAATAATTGAGTGTTAAATTGCATCAGTAGTTAACTATCTCTCCCTACACTATCTTAAAATGGCAACCCTAAACTAAGAATCATTTGGTAAAGGTGAAATCAAAAAGGTGTCAGCTGTCGGAGTCTTCAGTAGAAGACGCTCATGTAGCATAAAGCCATACAAGCTGAAGCATAGACCTGCTCTCCGTGCAATCCTAAAATGACTCCCCCTGTACATCTCTATGTCTCAGCATAAAATATCAATTGTATTCAGGTTAGATGATCCCACGTGATCTTTGCTAATAAGTTACCAAGGCTCTGGAACTACTGGATGCTTGCACCACCTTTCTCACATCGATAAGTTGCAACTTCGTTCATCCTTTGTCATTTTCCACTTCTTCCATCAGAACTCACAACTCACATGCTTGTTCATAACCGCTCTTTTCCTTGCCAACTTCATCTTCTCACACCTTCCTATCTAATTAAAACAAAACCCTTCAATGATAAATAATGAGTCTTTTTCCATGCCTTCACTGGAAACAAAATACAAGCAAATGCATTCTGCATTGAAGTTTAAGTGTGAATTACATGTTAGATTTTAAACGTGATCATGAACTAAACTGGTTTCTCTGAGGCCCACTCTAGTTAACGTTAACAAAAAGTTACAGAATGCGTGCACATATCTACACACACAATAAATTCAGCTTCATAATACATGTATAAGTTGTAAAGGATTAGGAAGTGGTCATTCTAAAAGCACCTGCATGAAAATAATTCTTGTTACATGTATAAAAGTTTAAACATAAGTTTGCAAATACACATTCTAATTTATTAACCACACAATAGGACACATTTTGTTAACTCCTCCTGTCACATTAATAAATAAATGTTACATAGACCTTTACTAATTACGTCTATATACAAATTCTTCAGACGGATTACTCTAAATATGCAATATTCCACTCTCCTTAATAACATTAATCACAACGAATATATTCGAGTCCTCACTACTCATGATTATGATGCACTCATACAGTATCTCAGATGAGCTGAAGATTACTCTTCTTCAGAACCATTAGGATAAGAAGTATGTTGTAAACACTTCTAACCATTAGAGGGAAAGATGCTAAACAAATGTCAGTTCAAAAATAGGATTATGCTTACCTACCACTATGTAAGTATAAAACAGTGTAATTGAATGTTGTCATCAGTGATGCCATCAATGATGTCATTGAACATGCCATGAGTGATGTAATATGTGAGGTCACAAGCAGTACATGGCGGGCCAAAGGTTATAGTTAGCACTGATAACTATAACTGTTGAATTACTGTAGTATATTATTTTGAGTTTAAAGCACTACCCTTTCACTGACATTTTCACCAAATTATAATGCGCTTATGCCACTTAAATTACAGTGTATATGCCACCTAAATTATAGTATATATATACTACCTACTGGCAGTCACCAGTAGGTGGTTATAGTTAGGATCTCCTTTCTATTCAAATAGCGTTTTTTCTTTTTCCAATACCTTATGTGTCATTTGACGAATCTTCACGAAATTTTCAAAACTAACGGCCCGCTTTGGTCAGCTCCTATCTTGAAATTTTCTGTGTGATTAGTCAAGTGGGGGCCGGAAAAAAAGGGGGGTCTCAAAAACGCGTTTTCCCCATGTTAATTTCCAAAGGAAAAATTGGAACAGGCTACAGCCTGAACTGCTGAATGGAATGACATCAAATTTGGCAAAAAGGTAGCCCTTGGTTCAGAAAGAGCCCTTTTTTTAAATGGTGTAAATCCGTTCAGTAGTTCCTGAGAAATTAAATAAAGAAAAATATCAGAAATCTGAGCACCGAGGACGGTTTGCGAACCCTCCCGGGCAGAGCTTCACTCTGATTGGCTGCCAACACTCCTAACCAGGAAGGTTAAAAGTTTAAAAAAAGGTGGAAAAAAAGAAAAGGGGGCAGGGTAGAAACACCCTGACCCCCTGGGCCTGCTCAGGGGGTCCCACAATAACCCCCAAGCCCCAAAAAAAGCATTTAAAAAAATATATTTTTGGCCGAATTCACGCTGGGTGCGCGAATTCGGCCGTAATTATAAGAAAAAAACAAAGTGCAGGCTCCCGCGCTTTAATAATTAAGCCCGCGGGCAGATGGGCAGCTGGTAGACTGAAGCAAAACAGGGCAGGCGGCCTTTAGGATGTCCAATAACACAAACTACAAACTATTTAGCGACATTCCTTGCTTTTGTTTTTGACGTAACTAAATTTGGGAAATTATACCGACAGAGCACGTACAAGCTGGAGGTTTGGAGAGCTCATTTGCAAGGGGATGGCGAGGTACACCGCCGTGACAAGTCATTACTGTCAAAAGTGTCTGCTCCACAAAGACACAGACATTGCACCTCTGGTGCCACTGCTTAGCACAAAATTCCCTTGCGGCGTCGAAGCGGAACACAAGGCATGACTCTGTACTCTTGCAAGAAAATGAGGGCTCCTGGGGGGGGGGATTCAAAGAATGTCCACCCCCGGGCAGCTTCGGGCTGATTGCACAGTCCGGGCCGTTGAGCATTCCTGATTGGCTGGCGACTAGCGCGAGCTATCAGGAGCTCAAAATTACCGTTGCGCACACAGTTGAAGTGCGGTGTGAAGTAGGGGCATTGTTTTGGTGGCGTAGTCATTAATTTTATTTATCTAACGTCGCGCTTCACACGATGGAAGCTGCCGCTTCTGTCAGAGAAGCCCTACTTGTCCTCTGCGATGCCGGGAGGGAAGATTTAATTGTCCCCGGTGTGTTAGCTGAAGCGTGGGTGGGCCTGGAAAAGCAAAAGAGGAAGGGAGCATGCGGCGTGTCTGCCGCTGTTACTGCCTGTGAGTCGAGTGGCAGCTCCCCAGTCATGTCTCGGGGCAGAGGTGAGGATTTATTTCCTAGAGGTGAAAGTTTTAGCAGAAAGGCTCCACATACCTCTTCAGCCTTGAGTCTCCTCAGCTCTCCAAAGAGAGGGAGGGGCAGGCCTCGCACACGCGCTGTGCAAGGTTCTGTCCAGTCAAAGAAAATAAATATAAAGAAGGCTCTGCTGATTAAAAAGGAGAGAGCAGAGCTTAAACATAGCACAACTTCTCCCCCTAGTGGCCGTTTTGAGGAGAAAGAAGCTAGTCAGACTAAACAAAACACAGAGTTCTTGGAAACGAAAAAATACATTTTTATTTTTGGCAGAAAGCAGAAAAACTCAGCAACCATACATATTGCGAATACAAATTAAAGGTGCCTGTCTCCTATGGTCTCCAGTGAAGCAGGTGACATTTTATTACTGATAGGGCATACACCAACCAAGTCAAAACATTCAAGTACAATTTTTACACAGCAGGCTGCTGTTTTTTCTTCAAACGCAGGGTGTGGTGAAATAGATAAGGACAGTGAAGTTTCAATTGTAAGACCCAACAATAAAAACAATGCTCCTGCTATCACAGACACTGCCATGGAAACAGAAGGGAATTGGGTCTGGGTACCTAAAGAAATTAGCAATGAAGCAAGATTGGTGAGTTTCAAGACGGAGAGGTTTCCGGAGGCTACAAAATTTACTGTTTTGCAGCCCAACATGGGAGAGATGCTTCCAAGCACAATAAAGGGCAGTAAAGAAGTTTTGACCAGGTCTCTAGCGTCCTGCAACATAAGAAGCAATGAAGGGGAGAATTTTCAAGTGAATTTTCCCAAGCCGTTGTATCCAAAAAGAGCAGCATATTATCCGAGAGTGATAAATTGGAAACTATACTATGGGGGAATAGGTGATGGGGAATGTCCGAGTGGCAGCAGGAGAGGGGGAAGGGAGCAGAGTATTGGGGTGGTAGGTGAAGTTCAAGGTGCTGAGGATTCTGAGTCTTTGGAAGAAGGGAAAATTGAAGAAGAGGGAAAGCAATACAAAATGGCAAAAGGGTGGTCTGGGGTGAAGGGGGGGTTTAATAAAAAGTTCTCCAGTGATTATTTTTCACAAGATAAAGAAAACAAAAATTCTCATGGCAGACTGAGCGCCAAGCATCAAAACTCGGCGAAGAAGAGACCAACACTTGAGGCGGATGCTTTGAAGGGAACAGGTGAGGTTAAAAATGGGATAGCTAATAAAAAGTTGTGTGTTGACAAGAATGTGGGCACAGATGGAGGAAATAAAAATATAAACTATGTTGATGATACAGCTAAACAGGTGGATTAGGAAGGTGAGAAGGGTGATGCTAAAGTTAAGGTTATAGGGAGCTCTGACAAGGTTGATAAAATAGATAGTGACACTTCAGGCACATCAAACTTAAGACGTTTGCCATACATGGGGTTATCAATGCCTTTGGGTTCGCACTTAAATAAAGTCACTAAAGAGAAGATTTGGAAGGGAGAATTTATAGACGTTTTCAAGCTCAACTTGTACTTCAAGGGAAATACAGTCAAAAGAAGGTTCTAGGGAGGAAGCGTGGGAGTTGGCAAAAAGGCCAAGGGTGCCAACTAATATTGATTCATGGACATCGGCCTTCCTCATATTCGCATGTTTGTATTGCGAAAAGTTCCCTGACAGATCAGTGGTGATATTCAAATATATAGATACAATAAGGAAAGCTTATACGGAGTTTGGAGGTTACGCCTAGCTCCATTACGAGGAGGAGTTTCGGGCTAGATTAGTTTTAATTCCAGAAGAAACTTGGGGGGAGGTAGATAATGAACTCTGGGTCCAATGGATGTACCCTCAGCGACCTTCACCTTCAATGCATACAGCAAGTGGCTTGGCAGTGCCTAATCGGCCCTTTCAGAACAAGCCCATCTCGGGGGTGGGCATGTGGAATAAGTCCCATACATTTGTCTCCGGTGCCTGTTGGAACTTTAATAAGGGATACTGTCAGTGAAACCCATGCAAATATAAACACAAATTTTCAAGGTGCGGTTGGAAACATGCCATCCTGCAATGCTTCGGAGAACAGTTCAATTGGGGGGGTGTTAACCAAAACAGAGGAAGAGGCTATGCAATTCAACCTGGGAAGAAAGGATTTTACACCAGTTAATGTGGAGGCTTTATGTCATTGGTTAAAGGGGCCTAGATGCCGTAGATTTGCCAATAATTTAAAATCTGCAAACAAATTCCCTCACATTGTGAGAAAGAAGCTTTTCACAGAGGTAAGTGAAGGGAGGATGGCGGGTCCGTTTACATTATGGCCACTACCAGATCTCATTGTTTCCCCTTTAGGCGTCGTTCCCAAGAAAGCACCAGGGGAGTTCAGAATGATTCAGCACTTATCATGGCCTCAAGGTCTCTCTGTTAACGATTTTATAGCCAAAGAGGATACCATGGTCAAATTTGCTTCTGTAGATACAGCATTAAGCATGATAAGATAGATGGGTGCAAAAACAGAACTGGCCAAATGTGACATCCAATCGGCCTCTCAGCTTTTAGTAGTACACCCACCGGATTTCTCATTGCTAGGTATCTATTTTGAGGAAAAGAAATTTGTGGCTAAAGCTCTTCCCATGGGTTGCACAATATCTTGCAAGCTGTTTGAATCTTTTAGCACTTTTTTACAGTGGTGTTTCTCTTTTGGAACTGGACACACAGCAGTGACACATTATCTAGATGATTTCCTATTTATGGGGGCGGAAGGCTCTCAACAGTGCGAGTTGGCATTAAGAGAATTTGAATTTGCTAGGGGTACCACAAGCCGAGGACAAAACTGAAGTTCCTAGTTGTCGTCTAACATACCTAGGTATTGAAATAGATACAGAAAAAATGGAAGCGAGACTTCTGCACAAGAAAATCCTAGAACTGACAAGGTTACTGGAGCACGCAAAGGAAGCTGACAAGTTGACATTGTTTAAGTGCAAGGTTTATAGGGCCATCTAAATTTTGCATGCAGAGTAGTGAAGGTGGGCAGAACATTTTGTAGACGTCTTGGTTTCTCCATGTCAGGCGTTAGGCTACCGCACCACAGAATTAGGATCTCTGCTTGCTTGAGAGCAGACTTTGAAGTGTGGCTAATGTTTTTGAGAAAATTTAATGGCATCACAATCTGGTCCTTAGAAAAAGACTTTGTTTGGCACATGCAACTATTTTCAGTAGCTTCTGGTGCCAATGGTTTTGGCCTATTTAGGGACGGCAAATGTTGCGCAGAACAGTGGCCAGCTAATTGGGTTGCAGAGAAGAAAAGCATTGCATTCCTGGAGTTTTTTTCCATTAATAGTTGCCTTGGCTGTTTGGTGTAAGCAGTTAGCGAACTGGACAGGTTTATTTCACGTTGATAATAGAACAGTAGTGAACTTGGTAAATGGCCGGATAGCTAAGGACAAACATTTACTGAAGCTGGTACAAAGATTCATGTTGGAGTGTTTAATGTATAACATAGTTTTCAAAGTCAGACTTATACCAGGAGTTGAAAATAACATTGCAGATGCCCAATCTCGTTTTCAGTGGTAGAGATTCTGTGGTTTGGCGCCCAGAGCGGATCTGCGGAAGACTCAGGTGCCCAGCGAGGTATGGGATTTTGCACAATAAAAACGCAGCAACTTATTGAAAACTCTGGCAAAAAGCACCAAATTAGCCTACAGGAGAGCATGGCCATAGACTTGGGTGCCTCTTACAGAGCTCCTACAACTAAAGGTTTGAAGAAACGTAGGGACAAAACAATTAAATTCATCATGAACAACATAGAAAGGAACATTTCTGCTACAACAGTAGCAGGAAAATTAGCAGGAGTGTCCTTTTATGGGAAGTTCTTTTGAGGATACGAACCATCAGCAGGGGAAATGGGCAGGAGAATTCTTCAAGGATGGGCAAAAATGAAAAAGAGAGGACATTTTAAACGAGAACCTAGCTCTTTAAAGTTACTGTATAATATAATAAAAGGTTTACAATTGATCTGTTTCGCTGAATTTAAATATTGTTTGTTCAAGCTATGTATGATTTGGCTCTTTTTTGGTGCTTTCAGAATTTCTGAATTGTTAGGTAAAGCACTCAACGATGACCTCAAAGTTAACAATGTTTCTATTGTTAAAGATTGTATATGTATTTTTCTCAAATGTTCCAAAACCGATCAGGTTGGTAAGGGTTCCAGAGTATTGTTGCAAAGAATTAAAGGACAATTATGCCCTAGCTTGGTTAGAATTCATAGAAGTGGGAGGCGCTGCTTCACAATTTGTGTTCAGACATCAAGATGGCTGGCCTCTCATAGCTTCACAATTATTATCAATTTTAAGGAAGACTCTCAATTGTTTGGGTGAAAACCCTTTCAATTTCGGTACCCACTCATTTCGAACTGGTGCGGCTTCAGAAGCTGCCAGGTGGGGGTTTTCTCTCAGTCATGAAACTGGGACGTTGGTCTTCGGACTGTTGCCTAAGATATATTAGAGAGTTAGATACTGAAATACAAGACCAAGTATATTAATTGTTATTTCTTCTCAGGTCCGGCAGCAGGTTTATCATTGTCGCAAAAACAAGTTTGGATAATTGGACATTCCTTTGTTAAGTGGGCTGCAAAGCAAATAGAGAAGAGACATTTCAGAAGGAATTTAGGTTTCGTTTGGATGAGGTTTCTTTGGTTTGGTTTGGGAAAGGTGGCATGAAGTGGGGCCAGTTAATGCCTTTGATGAGTGAACTGTCTTTTAAAATTAAACCTGAAGTCATTTTGATTCACCTCGGAGAAAATGATTTAGTGCAGCTTTCAGGTTAGGGGTTGCTCAAGGACATAAAAGCTGATTTAGAACTATTGGCAAAGACTTGGGATAAATCAAAAATCATTTTAACAGCATTGATGCCACGCAGAGTTTAGAGGGGGGGCTGAGAGGTTCACTGCTGTAGAAAGAGCGAGGAGAAAAGTGAATAGAGATTTGCATCGCTTTTGCTCAATTAATGGTTTTCATTGGTTAGCACATAGTGAAATTACAAAAGAAGACTATCAATTTTTTAGGCATGATGGTGTACACCTATCTTTTATTGGCAATGAGATCTACATTTTGAATATAAAAGAAATGATTGCAAGAATTCTGCAGGTAAAAGCCTGGTGTTGAGGATAAGGTGTTTGGCGACAGCTTCACTTATATTATGAAAAAAATGCTTCTTTTTCTCCTTATTCATGCAGCTTTTTTGCTATCTGCTCATCCCTTCTCCCTCTTCCCCCCCTTTTCCGTCTCCCTCACACCCACCACCCCTCCCTCCTCCCCTTATCATGGTAACTTTATCACTGAGCAGTTAAACACTTTGTAATGGTTCCAATGCTTTATCTGCTAATGCCCTTGTTTTCATCAAAAGTTGAGGATATGTTGGAGATCTAACTGAATAAAGTATTTTCACCTGTTTGGCTATAGTGTGTGTGTGGTATTTAACAAGGATATCCGAATAAAGTTTTCTTACATTAAGGGGGACAGGAAAAACTCCTGGGTCAGGGTTTTTCCTGGTGGCAGAATTGGAGGAGATCAAGACAGGCAGAAAGGGTTGGGGCCATTCTGAACAGCTTCGGACAGAGGGAAAGAGGGGAGCGAGGTAGGAGGCAAGAGGTAGGCAGGAGACGTGGAGAGGGGTTGGGGAGGAGGATTAGTCAGAACAATGTTGGGGAAGTTTGTGTGGGGAATCGTTTTACGAGCGGGGGGTGATAGAATTGAATATGTATTAGTGAGGCCTGATTCTGATATGTGTATTAAATGAAAATGCTTACCTGTCCAATAGAGCGGGCATTTACCCCACTTTAGCCTGAGGATGTGCTTATTGCCCGATGAGCTCAAGGTTCAGACGCAGCAATTAAAACAATTTGTTACCAGAATGTTCTGCAAGCAAGGGCAGAGGAGCGCTCCACGATCTACCCCACCGCTCATGGCCTACTGTATATTTATCAGCACTGCCCGCTAGGGTAATAAGGGGGACAAGTGTGGTCCTTCAAGCAGCATCAGCACACGGAAAACCGCAGTTACACGACTCCGTCCTCTTCTTCGACTCTCATTCAACATTTGTTGCAGATTATTTAGGCTTTCCAGGAATCGCAAACAAAATGTATCCTCGGGCGATATAGGAATGTTATCAATCGAGTGGAACTAGCTTAGGTGGGGTTTGAAAAGAAGAACACAAAGTTCTTTTGTGAAGATAAAAGAAGATGCAAAAAGCTACCTGTGAAGAAAAACTGCTATGGCAGGAAAGCAAACATTTGAAGAACCTCTTCTAAGACTGAAGACCGCAATCTGTCATGTGGGTTAATCCGATGAATGCAGCGTCACAGTGTCTTTATAATGTTTTATTCATGCTTCAGAGCGGTTCTTCCGTGGAATCTTTTCTAACCTACTTGCTTCAACGAAGAGCACTTACCTGATCTTGACAGACGGACTTCGGTTTCCAGACTTGCAGGGAAAGTACAATTTAGGCTGCTGTTTAGAAAAGATTGATGGAAGTAAGTAACACGCGAGGAGAGCGTTTTCTTCTGGAAAAGACTCATTCTGGGTGCTGACACTTAAAAATAAATAGCACAAGACCTTATTGCACTTTAAGAACAATAAATACTTTGGAAGGGTGAATATTTCTCGCCTTGGTGCATTCTCTTCATTTGTTGGTTGATGACGATGATGTTTGAAATTCCATAGCTCACAAATGCGTTTAAAATGACCCTAAGCGCGGGGCAAGCCATTACTAGCAACCTAACCAGCGGGGTGAGCAAGGATGCTCCTCAAAAAAAGATAAGTCTATAACGCGACTTGTAGCTAGAATGGATATTCTTGCCACAGTATTTCAGGAAGAGTACTACATCTAAATGCCTTAGTAAATGAAATGTTGGAACCCAAAGCTAGTGAGACCACGGATAGTATTAAGGTGCAGTTTTATGAGCCCCTTGCACCACTTTTGCGTCACTTTTAACATGGGAATAGTGACGCAAAAGTGGCGCAAGGGGCTTGTAAATCTGCCCCTAAGAGTCTAGTGCGCTGGAGTCGCAGTCATGTATATTTGGAAAAGAGGAGGGCATTGAAAAGAAACGCATGTTCATCACGCGGATTAATTTAATTGGAATCTGCCTTCTTTTTTTGAGCAGTGCACCTCCGCCTAGCATCGGAGATCTGGTCTCCTCAAGACATGCCAGCACCAAGGGGACACCTGCCTTTACTGTGGTATTTAGTTTGTGCATCAGATTTTTGAAGTCCCTAGATATAGTGAATGTTCGACCTGGCATCCATGTAGTGGATTTTCCCTGTCTTTTTGCCTCTACCTCCTAGATTGTTGCCCCTTACCCTGACTAGGAAAAAGGGCCCCTACTTGGAAAATTGTGCAAACCATTGCCAACGAGATATCCCCCTTTTTAACAGTGAATTTCTATAATCCCTTACAGATTGAAGCAGAGTACCCCCATGAAATGATGATAGAAGGGGAGGATGAGGAGACACAACCACACGCCTAAGACGCAATAAATAGAAAAAATGTGCTGGTTACCATGGCCTGAATATCTTTTCTTTTTTTCTTCTTCTTTTTGTTGTGCAGAATAGCATTGAGCGGTGAGGTGCACATTCAGAATTATCCCCAGATCATTATTTACGATGTGATTTCCTGATGAAAAATATGTGGCCCTCAGTTCTTTGTTTATAAGTTGTACCCCCGTCCCACACAGTATTATGTCTTTTTTTTAATGATCAGAGCACAAAGCTCAGCACAGGGTCGACGTGCGTTTTGGTGGTGTGAGAAGGATAGTTAGACCACCTTCATCAGGACCTTACAGATACCCACGTCAGTATCACAGCAATCAGGGGACCTAAAAAATACATACAAGAAAGTCACCGTTGTGAATACTAAATTTAAGGCAATATTAGATCATTGATTGGGCCAAACATGAACATACAGTAGATATTGCCAGTCATAAGCCACCTTAACAAATATGCTGCTCCCACTACTTGAAAAATGGGGGCTAAAATCAGTTATTCATACCAACATGTGTTACATATCCCATAATGTGAATAGTCTTTATAAGAGAAAAACACTCAAGAATACCAACCACCAGTTTACAATTTATTTTATATAACAACAGTCACCATCATACTGTGATCAAAAAATATATCACAAAAAGAAAAGAGAAAAAAGAGAGAAGAAGAAAAAAGAAAGAAAAAAGAGAAGAGAAAGAGAAAAAAAAAGGAAGAAAAGGAAGAGGGAACCCTATCCTTTATAATCAATGTTTCCAATGTTGTGGCCCTATGTAAGATAAGTTCACATCATTACTCACAGGATCAAAGAATGGAAGTTTTTTTCCCGGAAAATTATCAGCCAACAGCTGTCCATATAATCTCTTGCTCTATGGTAAAGTCCTCCTTTATATTCAGCAAAAAGTGCCTCTATGTCTGTGTAAATGATAGAGTAAATCATAAGGGAAAAGTAACTGGGATGGAATTTATACACACTATACACGTAACCTAGATGCCCTGGTGTCCTTACCAAAAATAGTTTCTTTAATCAAAGCGTGCTGTGGTCCAATGCGCTAAAGGAGCCCGGCTTAGTCCTAAAAAGATAAAAAACATCGCATTATCATGCGTCTTTCAAAGTAGAATCATGGCGTTCAACTAGTCCATCTTTGATAACGGTGAGGGTCGGGCAAAATGCCACAAATACTAACCCAAACGATTTTTAGGGAAGTACGCCTCTAATCAATCTTCAACATTCTTATGCATTACTCCTTACTCCGCTTCAGTGCCATGGCTTAGCTTAGATGATTTTCTATTGAAAAGAAAAAATTAGCATCCCTGTCTTGATCCCCAACCTGACCTGCTCTAAAGGCCACATAAAATTAACAACATTCCATGTTCACAGATTGACGATAATATGTCTCTCGTACTTATCCGCATCGCTAGTCATCTCCCATAGAGTCCATCGTACACAGACGATAGTGGTTTGGGAAGGTACGGGTACAATATTCTCCTTCACATTAATGATTCCTGTTATGTTCACCGAGTAATCAGAAATATACCTCTCTTGCTGATATTAATAATTACCTGTCTCCCATAAATCCTGTCATCAATGGACAACAGTAATCAAAATACGTATGGGTACAGTACTTCTCCCCACTATGGTGCCAATTACGATCCGGTAAAAACCGGGTACGAACCGTCGGACGGAGGCTTTTTTCCGTCCGACTCGTACCCGGTCGTAAAACTTTACAAACATGGAATTACGATTCGCACGGGAACACCATTTCCGTACGAATCGTAAAAAACCCCGACCGAACAAAATAAACCTACAAATGCGATCCGGGAAAGCGCCGTCCTGACGTCGGGACGCTCGCAGCCTGCCATTCACGAACCAGGAATTACGATTCGCACCGACGTCATCCCGCACGGTGAATATTTTCCGGCTGTCAATAACTGCCGGGAAATCAGGACGACGCGAACAAGGACTACCAGTACGCGACGGACAGACAGGACGACGCGAACAAGGAGGACCAGTACGCGACGGACAGACAGGACGACGTGAACAAGGAGTACCAGTACGCGACGGACAGACAGGACGACGCGAACAAGGAGGACCAGTACGCGACGGACAGACAGGACGACGCGAACAAGGAGGACCCGTACGCGACGGACAGACATGGACCCGAACCTACATGTCATCCCGGCCCTCATAGCAGTCGACCTCCTCTACAGGTTCGGACGCAGACGCCGCAGAAGGTCAGAACAACTAAGGGAGGGGGGAAAGTGGGGTGGGGTGGGGGTGGCAGGACCAGGGCAGCCCACAAACCCCCCACCAAAGTCACACAGCACACATGCCCTGGACATACCTGACTCCCATGCCCTGGTCACTACGAGGGGGTGGGGGCGTGTCCAGCTAAGCCAGCGACCGCCACAACGGAAGTCCGTCACGACGCGAACCGGCAACACAACCAGACAGGTACGTCCCGTACCCACGCCTGAAGAGCGTGGGTACGAGTCGTACCACGCCCACACCCACGTCACCCCAACAATGGCGGGACGGCTCGTACCCACGTGGCAAAGGCCTGGGTACGGGCCGCACAAGCATCACATAGCGTGGGGACGGATATGTACGGACCCTACCCCCACCCCGTATGCATGGAGCGTACCCCCACCCCAACAGTGTAAGTACGACCTGTACCCCCACCCGCGTACGTATGGAGCGTACCTCCACCCCAACAGTGTAAGTACGACCCGTACCCCCACCCTCGTACGTATGGAGCGTACCCCCACCCCAACAGTGTAAGTACGACCCGTACCCCCACCCGCGTACGTATGGAGTGTACCCCCACCCCAACAGCGTAAGTACGACACGTACCCCCACCCGCGTACGTATGGAGCGTACCCCCACCCCAACAGTGTAAGTACGACCCGTACCCTCACCTCGAATGCATGGAGCATACCCCCACCCCAACAGTGTAAGTACAACCCGTACCCTCACCCACGTACGTATGGAGCGTACCCCCACCCCAACAGTGTAAGTACGACCCGTACCCCCACCCGCGTACGTATGGAGCGTACCCCCACCCCAACAGTGTAAGTACGACCCGTACCCCCACCCGCGGACGTATGGAGCGTACCCCCACCCCAACAGTGTAAGTACGACCCGTACCCCCACCCGCGTACGTATGGAGCGTACCCCCACCCCAACAGTGTAAGTACGACACGTACCCCCACCCGCGTACGTATGGAGCGTACCCCCACCCCAACAGTGTAAGTACGACACGTACCCCCACCTGCGTACGTATGGAGCGTACCCCCACCCCAACAGTGGAAGTACGACCCGTACCCCCACCCGCGTACGTATGGAGCGTACCCCCACCCCAACAGTGGAAGTACGACCCGTACCCTCACCTCGAATGCATGGAGCGTACCCACATCCATGTATGCCATGAGCGTACATATTGTGAAATAGGAGGGGTGTGTGCAGAGTCCTCCCAGCAGTGCCCAGAGACAGGAGGGGTGGGTGCCTAACACTCCCAGCAGTGCCCAGAGACAGGAGGGGTAGTTGACTATCACTCCCAGCAGTGCCCAGAGACAGGAGGGGTGTGTGCCTAACACTCCCAGCAGTGCCCAGAGACAGGAGGGGTGGGTGCCTAACACTCACAGCAGTGCCCAGAGACAGGAGGGGTGGGTGCCTAACACTCCCAGCAGTGCCCAGAGACAGGAGGGGTGGGGGCCTAACACTCCCAGCAGTGGCCAGAGACAGGAGGGGTGGGTGCAGAGTCCTCCCAGCAGTGCCCAGACGCAGGAGGGGTGGGTGCAGAGTCCTCCCAGCAGTGCCCAGAGACAGGAGAGGTGGGTGCAGAGTCCTCCCAGCAGTGCCCAGACATGAGAGGGGTGGGTGCAGAGTCCTCCCAGCAGTGCCCAGAGACAGGAGGGGTGGGTGCCTAACACTCCCAGCAGTGCCCAGAGACAGGAGGGGTGGGTGCAGAGTCCTCCCAGCAGTGCCCAGATGCAGGAGGGGTGGGTGCAGAGTCCTCCCAGCAGTGCCCAGACACAGGAGGGGTGGGTGCAGAGTCCTTCCGGCAGTGCCCAGACATAGGAGGGGTGGGTGCAGAGTCCTCCCAGCAGTGCCCAGACACAGGAGGGGTGGGTGCAGAGTCCTCCCAGCAGTGCCCTGAGACAGGAGGGGTGGGGGCAGAGTCCTCCCAGCAGTGCCCTGAGACAGGAGGGGTGGGGGCCTATCACTCCCAGCAGTGCCCTGAGACAGGAGGGGTGGGTGCAGAGTCCTCCCATCAGTCCCCAGAGACAGGAGGGGTGTGTGCAGAGTCCTCCCAGCAGTCCCCAGAGACAGGAGGGGTGGGTGCCTAACACTCCCAGCACTGCCCAGAGACAGGAGGGGTGTGTGCCTAACACTCCCAGCAGTGGCCGGAGACAGGAGGAGTGGGTGCCTAACACTCCCAGCAGTGCCCAGAGACAGGAGGGGTGTGTGCCTAACACTCCCAGCAGTGCCCAGAGACAGGAGGGGTAGTTGAGTATCACTCCCAGCAGTGCCCAGAGACAGGAGGGGTGTGTGCCTAACACTCCCAGCAGTGCCCAGAGACAGGAGGGGTGGGTGCCTAACACTCACAGCAGTGCCCAGAGACAGGAGGGGTGGGTGCCTAACACTCCCAGCAGTGCCCAGAGACAGGAGGGGTGGGGGCCTAACACTCCCAGCAGTGGCCAGAGACAGGAGGGGTGGGTGCAGAGTCCTCCCACCTGTGCCCAGACGCAGGAGGGGTGGGTGCAGAGTCCTCCCAGCAGTGCCCAGAGACAGGAGAGGTGGGTGCAGAGTCCTCCCAGCAGTGCCCAGACATGAGAGGGGTGGGTGCAGAGTCCTCCCAGCAGTGCCCAGAGACAGGAGGGGTGGGTGCCTAACACTCCCAGCAGTGCCCAGAGACAGGAGGGGTGGGTGCAGAGTCCTCCCAGCAGTGCCCAGACACAGGAGGGGTGGGTGCTGAGTCCTCCCAGCAGTGCCCAGACACAGGAGGGGTGGGTGCAGAGTCCTTCCAGCAGTGCCCAGACATAGGAGGGGTGGGTGCAGAGTCCTCCCAGCAGTGCCCAGACACAGGAGGGGTGGGTGCAGAGTCCTCCCAGCAGTGCCCTGAGACAGGAGGGGTGGGGGCAGAGTCCTCCCAGCAGTGCCCTGAGACAGGAGGGGTGGGGGCCTATCACTCCCAGCAGTGCCCTGAGACAGGAGGGGTGGGTGCAGAGTCCTCCCATCAGTCCCCAGAGACAGGAGGGGTGTGTGCAGAGTCCTCCCAGCAGTCCCCAGAGACAGGAGGGGTGGGTGCCTAACACTCCCAGCAGTGCCCAGAGACAGGAGGGGTGGGTGCCTAACACTCCCATTACTGCCCAGAGACAGGAGGGGTGTGTGCCTAACACTCCCAGCAGTGGCCAGAGACAGGAGGGGTGTGTGCCTAACACTCCCAGCAGTGCCCAGAGACAGGAGGGGTGGGGGCCTAACACTCCCAGCAGTGGCCAGAGACAGGAGGGGTGGGTGCAGAGTCCTCCCAGCAGTGCCCAGACACAGGAGGGGTGGGTGCAGAGTCCTCCCAGCAGTGCCCAGAGACAGGAGAGGTGTGTGCAGTGTCCTCCCAGCAGTGCCCAGACATGAGAGGGGTGGGTGCAGAGTCCTCCCAGCAGTGCCCAGAGACAGGAGGGGTGGGTGCCTAACACTCCCAGCAGTGCCCAGAGACAGGAGGGGTGGGTGCAGAGTCCTCCCAGCAGTGCCCAGATAAAGGAGGGGTGGGTGCAGAGTCCTCCAAGCAGTGCCCAGACACAGGAGGGGTGGGTGCAGAGTCCTCCCAGCAGTGCCCAGACATAGGAGGGGTGGGTGCAGAGTCCTCCCAGCAGTGCCCAGACACAGGAGGGGTGGGTGCAGAGTCCTCCCAGCAGTGCCCTGAGACAGGAGGGGTGGGGGCAGAGTCCTCCCAGCAGTGCCCTGAGACAGGAGGGGTGGGGGCCTATCACTCCCAGCAGTGCCCTGAGACAGGAGGGGTGGGTGCAGAGTCCTCCCAGCAGTGCCCTGAGACAGGAGGGGTGGGTGCAGATTCCTCCCAGCAGTGCCCTGAGACAGGAGGGGTGGGTGCAGAGTCCTCCAGCAGTCCCCAGAGACAGGAGGGGTGTGTGCAGAGTCCTCCCAGCAGTCCCCAGAGACAGGAGGGGTGGGTGCCTAACACTCCCAGCAGTGCCCAGAGACAGGAGGGGTGGGTGCCTAACACTCCCAGCAGTGCCCAGAGACAGGAGGGGTGTGTGCCTAACACTCCCAGCAGTGGCCAGAGACAGGAGGGGTGGGTGCCTAACACTCCCAGCAGTGCCCAGAGACAGGAGGGGTGTGTGCCTAACACTCCCAGCAGTGCCCAGAGACAGGAGGGGTGGGTGCCCATCACTCCCAGCAGTGCCCATGGAACGCAAAGGGTGAAGTAGTCACAGATACCATGCCCACAAATGTCAGTCAGGTGCACAAAGACCCTGCAGTACATGTACCACATGTGTGCGAGGCTGGGAGTATACGCATGCATAGCGCAGAAAAGAAAACATGTACACATGAAGTCATGTCAATAGGCCACATACACAAGTACAATGACTACCAAGGATGCCACCAATGATGCAGGTGGAGACATCGCTCAGCATGCATGTGCAAAAGTGAAGGACTACGTCACACACCCAGCTAATGGACACACAGCTCTGTGCTAAAGTCAGGGGACACCCTGCAGGGAAGAAGTCAGGGTGCACAGAGGAAGGAATACACCTTGGGACAATTGCAACATGCAGCAACTGCTTACATGAATGGAGAAAGGTAGCTAACACCGTGTGATGGCACACAGATCCCAGGGTCCCCCCTATGAACAGCACACTACTACATTACCCACACACCCAACACATGACCAACACCCACAACCATGTAGCAGCCCCACCAACAGCAATGCCAGCAAAGCAGGAGTGTTCCAAGGCCAAAAAATAAATAGCTTTATTCAGCATGATCCAAAAACTGGTATGTAGTAAGTTCAATATTTACAAAGCCCATAGGGCAGTCCAGGAGTCACAGCTGGATGGGGGACACAGTGGAATGCGTGTCCCCTAGCTTGCCTGCACAGTTACAAGCCGTTGTCTTCCACAGGGGTGAGGGCATCATGTTGGGGGGAAGGAACAGGCACCGCAGGGACAGGAGGGCGAAGGGTAGGCGATGTGGGTGCAGGGATGGAGGACTCCACCACAGGGGGTGGGGCAGGGCCAAAGGTGGATTCTAGGAGTGCGCTGCACACCTCGGCAAGGTCCTCCAGGGACTCCCCTCCACCCGAAGGAACCACAGGCCCCAAGGAGGGGGGGGTCAGAGGGATGGGTCACAGCACCACTGGGGGATGGTGTGGACAGGGGGGGGACTCAAGCACCCTGACCGTGGACTCCCTTGACCGCTTGCGGGGTGGTGTCACTGTGGGGCTCAGGGACAGAGCGGCCATGAAGGAGTCTTTGGGGGAGATCTGGCCAGGAGAGCTGAGGGGAGGGGATTTGGAGGGAGTGGATTTGGTGGAATGCGGACTCCCACTCTGGCTGCGTGTCACACGTTTGCCCCCCGACCCAGTGGGTGTGCCTACTTCACCCTGTGTGTGCGTGTCAGGAGGTGTGCGGCGGACCTTCCCTGCTGGTGTGGTGCCTGTGTCTGCTGTGGTGGGTGCATGCTTACGTCTGGGTGTATGTGGGACAGGCATGGGAGTGGGAAGTGTGGAAGGGGCAGGGGTAGGGGGTGGGACGTAGCACTGCAGGAGACCCACTGCTGCAGTCAGTGTGGAGTCTATGGACCTCAGCAAGTTGCGTTGGTCAGCCTGCGATGAATGAATGCCCTCCAAGTATGCCTCCATGTTGTTGAGGACCTGGCTGTGGGCATGGAGGACATTAAGGATCGCAGTCTGACCAATCTGCAACTGCCGCTGGATGTCCACAGACTCAGCATTGGCGGCAGCAGTGGAGATAGGGGCAGGGGGTGCGGTGCCTGGCAGGAAGGAGACATGTGGTGACCGGGCACGTTGGGAAGGGACACGAGCACGTGGGAGGTGGCTGATGCCAATGGAGGGGGCGGTGCCAGATGTAGGGCTGCTGTCAGATGGTGGTGCAGCCACCGCCCACTCGGAGAGATCATCCTTGGACCGGTCAGCTTCATACTCTGTTGTGCCAGTCGACAGGTCCCCGGGTTCACTCTCCTCTGCCTCAGTCCCACTCGAAGTGCCAGCCCCGATGTCACCGCTGGCACTGGTGCTCGGTCCCTCCGTGCCGTCTGTGTCCATGTCTCCCTCCGTGTCCCCCGACGATGCTGTGGGCAGGGTGAAGAGACAGAAATTAATCATACACCTGTATACATATGTCACATGAGTCAAATCTACTTAGGTTACAGTGCATAGCCTGAAACAAAGGAAGAGTTACAACTACAAAACAAGGTACATATGTCGGCCCTGCAAGACACAGTTGTGTGACCCACCATGCCATGGATAAATTATGGAGAGCATGACACAATAGCAAATGAGATGACATGGAATTTTGACTGAGGAGCAAGGCCCTGGGGACAATACAGCACTGCATCTGCACCACACAGCGTGGCAGGAAATTGGGATGAGCAGGGACCATATCCAGGAACTAGAGGCACATGCAGCATAGGTAATACTGATAACATGCCCACCCTGACTGGCACGCTGCACCTTGAGTGCATGTCCAGACAAACATCACACACTGGCCAGTCCGAGCAAGGACATGACAGGTCTTGAGATGTAGGCCATGGCCGCCCCACCCACCCCCTACATGAGACAAATCTGTGGAGACACAGGAAGCACTTACATCTCTTAGTCTGTGTGAAATACACATGGGATGCAACTATTCAAGATTGCACACCAAATACCCAAGGTGCGCCTGTCCAAATAATCATGTACAAATGGGCATCATCAGATGATTGCAACAAGACACACAGGCAATGGCCACCGTGAGTATGTACTTTGAAAATCAGGTCAGGCTGGACAGTGGACACTTGTAATACATCTCACGTCAAGAAACATGGTGCCAGGGGACAATGGCACAGAGCACAACCTATGCTGTAGACACAGAGATTGTCGACATTTTCGGATTACACACATGATACCTAGGAAAATTTGCCCCTGGGGACAGTAGTGGCCACACAACTCCATGCTCCTGAATGGGAATGACTGCAACACACGCTAACATCCCTGCACTATGCGTAACGCACACTCATGCACATCATGTCACAGGCCACCACATGGGACATGCCTGCTGGAAGGCCTGGCACTCGAGAGATTAACTCCCATGTCTGGACTCAGCATTAGTGCCAACTGACATGGAACCCACAAGTCCAGAACTGGACAGGGCACAGACTACGTCACAAAACCTGTTACACACCACCCCCACACATGATGCTGCAGGCATTGTACACTTGGAGAAGGTGTCAGGCTACATTACCTTGTGATGGAGTGACTACACACAGACCAGGGAACACATTGCAAGGAGGGGAAGGGAGGCAGGAGAGCACTGCAATACTGTGGGGAACAGGATCTGCACGGCACCATAAACCCTGGAAGTGTATCCATGGAACAGTGCACTTACAAATGCTGGTGAAACACAACAAACACACACATGTACCTACCCCCTTCCGGCTGCTGCATGTCCTGTAGAAGCCTGTCCAAGTCAGGAAAGACCACCGCCAGCACACGTTTCTGGATGTGGGAGAGACGGCGGCGCCCGCGGTTCTTGTGGCTCTCAGGTGAGTCCCCCAGCAGGACCCGTGCGATCCTCCGCGTCCAGCACCGGATATCCTGCCAGCGTTTCCTCACCTGGGACAGGTGCCGCCTCCGACCATCCGCACTCCTCACGGCGCTGACGGCGTCCAGCCATATCCTGTGAGGATGAACAAGTGACACTACATCAATACACCTTGCACATGTCACAGGGACACAGATTAGAACACAATTGCTGTTTACAAGGCATAGTGTGCATCCAACGCATTGCAACTTTGTCATAGGGACATGATCCTCTGGGGGAAGGCCAAAAGCAGTACGTGCCATTGAAAGGACACAGGTGGAATGAGGGCAACTACACAATCAATGAGCCAGGCTCACACTGTGCATCACACCCACCCCTCCTGTCTCAGGGCACTGCTGGGAGGACTCTGCACCCACCCCTCCTGTCTCAGGGCACTGCTGGGAGTGATAGGCCCCCACCCATCCTGTCTCAGGGCACTGCTGGGAGGACTCTGCACCCACACCTCCTGTTGGACAGGCCACACGAAGGGCTTGCGCCCTCCCCGCATGACAGGGCCCAAGCCCCGGCCTCCCATGCGCGGCCCACGAGAATCACCCGCACCCCGTCTCCCGACGGAACTCCTGCCCTCGGACCTCCCTGTAGCACGGGCCCAAGCCACCACCGGCTCCCTCGGCCGGGTCAAGCCGCCATCTTGGGCCCTGCGCCACGAGGCCGCGTGGCCTCCCCCCGACCCTAACCCTGGGCCTGGCCGGCCCCGACATCCCGGCACCACCATCCACCCAGGAGGTGAGCGGATCACTTGGCAGGTCAATGGGAGGACGAAGTGCCAAGGACTCTCCCCCGCCAGGTGACGATCGCCTCCAGCTCCCCCAGGCACCGGCTCCACCCCCCCGCTGGGTGTCTGGACACCTTCATCCCGGACCCTCCGACCCCCAAGTGCGAGGGTCCGGACATCAAAGGGCACCTGCCCTATAACTGGAGCAGCTGCGGAGCAGGAAGGCAGTTGTATCCTGGAGTCGAGAGACACCGAGAGAACTCAGCCTTGACGGACTACTGGCGCTGCCGTAGCCCTATCTTGTGATCTATCGTCCTGCCTGCTGGCGCTGCCGCGGCCTTCTGCAACATCCATCCTCGTCGGGACCTGCTGGTGCTGCCGCGGCCCGTTGTAACGACCATCTTCACCGGGACCTGCTGGCGCTGCCGCGGACCGTACATCGACTATCATCTCTGGGACCTGCTGGCGCTGCCGCGGCCCGTGTATCGACCATCTTCACTGGGACCTGCTGGCGCTGCCGCGGCCCGTACCAGCTAGACCACCTAAGCTCGAGGATTGTGAGCTACCCACCATACCACCTCCCCTTTCCCATCTTGAGAGACTTGAATCGAGGGGACCCCTGAGTCCAGACCTCCTTGTACCTTTTCATCGTACCTTAAGAAGTGCTTATAAAGAACGCTAACTCATCTCCTTGTGTGGTATCTGTCTGTGGGGGGGAAGTTATTTGTCTGTACGATCGCTGGAGACGGCTCTCCCCGGAGACCTCTCCCCTTGTCCTCGGCCGACCCTCCCGGTCCGTCTAACATTGGTGGCCAGCGGCGCGATCCGAATCAACGCGTAATCGTACAGAGAGTAGCTCACCCCACGACAAAACCACGATGTCAGCTAAAGATAGCGGTTCCACTGAAAAGTTCCAAATGGATAAGTTGGAAGAGTATAACCACCGCAAACTTAAACAATTCTGCATGGAACTAGGCATTGCTACCACCGGCCTGAGTACCAAAGAGGATTTGAAGCGCGCCCTTGAGTCGTGGGCAGAAACGGGGATCACCGGATCCTCCGACCAAAACAGTGTCGCACCACAGGGGAACGCCACGGCTCCCGAGGAGAGGGGAACGGGCCTCTCGCAGGAGGAGATCCAGGAAAGAGAAAGGACCAGATTACACGAGTTGGAAATGGCACGACTCAAGATGGACGGTGAACTAAAGTTAGCCGAGCAGAAACTAAATCTAGAGCATCTGCGGCTCCGAGAGGAGCGAGAAGAAAAACAGAGACAGAGAGAGCTTGAGGAAAAAAGAATAACACTCGAACACGAACGCAAACTGGCGGAAATAGAACTGCGGAAACAGAATAAAGAGACGGGGGTGCCTGAGCGACCGCACACCCCAGGGGCAACCGAGAAAAAAGTCCACATCCCCAAGGATGTTGTCCGAGAGTATGTCCGAGAAGACGACATACAACAGTGGTTCAAAGCCTACGAGATCGCCATGACCTCCCACCGGATCGACCGGAGTGATTGGGGAGCTGGACTATGGGGGAGGTTCGTCAACGAAGGTCGCGATGCCCTGTTGCAGCTCCCAGATCACCAAATGTCGTCCTACGACCACATGAAGGCTGCCCTCCTCACCCGCTACGGCCTCACACCCGAGATGTACCGCCAGAGGTTCAGAGATTGCACCCGGATCCCGGGTACAACTTGGGTGGAGTACGTAAACTATTTCAGCAGAGCCTTCGAGGGGTGGATCAAGGGGAACCTTCAATGCTAGGACCAGTAGGGCCCTAGTCTCCACGCACAGTTGCGTTCAGGACAATGCCTTGAAATAATTCTCAAAACTGTAGTTCATACTTAATCCAGCATTTGTAGTGAATGAATTAAATCAATGTCTCAGTGATTAAAGCAATTTATTCATTGCAAAAATATTCGTTAGTTAAATCTTCATTCAATCCTTCATATAAATCCAAATTACGCTCTTACAAGAAGTTCACTTTTTGTGAATGCCCAATGCATTTCGAGCCAGCCGGCTCTTCATCAGGGGCTACGTATCTAAAGAAATAAATAATGCATATTTACACATTGACCATTACAATGATGGCAAAAACATCAGTTTGCAAATACATGATCAAACTCAGAAATTCATAACAACATTCCATACTGAAACAACTAAGTGAATAAGTTGAGTGACCGCATAATGACCCAAAATGACCATCACCAAGAATGTTTAAATAAAGTTGTGTAGACGGTGAAAGAAGCCGAAAAAACTCAGAGAGACTGTTACCTTGTTGGGCAATAAACAACCGCTTTTCAAAACGAATGGATCAACCTGAAAACAGAACACACTAGAATGTCGTCTCTGAACGTAGAGAAAGAAACTGGCAAGAGAAATGAAGAGAAAATTCAAAATGAGAAATCTTACCGACACAGTACAACGTGGTCGATTCAATGAAAGGAACCTGTTCGACTGCTGGCTCAAAAAATCACCAGGTGAAAATCATGGCGGTATGTTGGGAGCATGCGCTTAAATCAGAGCATGTTTAGACATAAAAAAGGTGACTGAACAACGATACCTTACTCAAAATGGGAGGAACTATCTCAAAAAAAGTGACTAATGATACATGGACTATCATCAAAGGTAAAACTGGTTCCACTATAAAAATAAACGACATGACAAAGCGCAAAAGCCTGAATCAAAGTGGAGGTAATACTCGCGTGCATACTGTGCTACTGAAAAAATTTTTTTAAACAAGGTGGCTGGATGAATGGTGCCGCCATCTTGAAAGAGAGCGAAAAATGAACCTGGACATGAGAAAAATGGTGAAAAATTTAAAAACGTTAAAAAATAGTCGGAATGACCGGAAAAAATAAAACGTGTGTTGGTGAGGGTCACTGGTCAGGGTAATCTAACCCAAGAAGAAAGGTTGATCACATAGGTATATATGAATATGCAGTCCTATCCTGATACAAAAAAACCTTTGACACAAATACATCATAAATAACAAGCATAGTCTATTTTGTCATTAATGCCTTTCTCCATTAAGGTGTCCAAACGCTTAATCCAATAGGTTTCCCTCTGTAGGAGACTTCTGGTCAGATCTGTATCTTGACGTTGCTCTACTCTTTCTAGGACAGAGAATCTGAGTTGGGCGATACTGTGCTTCTCTTCATTCCAATGCATGGCCAAGCTGCTGTGTTTGTTGAGTGTTCTGATTGTACTTTTGTGCTCAGAAATCCGGGTTTTAATTTTTCTTTCGGTTTTGCCCACATACAACTTGCCACATGGACATTTGATGTAGTAGATGAGTTTATTTGAATTGCAATCAGAATTATGGTGAAGTCTGATGATTTCTCCAGTACATGGATGGTTTAATGTATTGCCGGTTATAACGTTATTGCAATGAATGCAGTTATGACATTTACTCATTCCTTTGTGGGCAATGTTCCCTTGCTTAATGGGAGTATTGATGATTTCTTTGATGTTTTTTGCACGTTTATAAGCAAACATTGGGGGATCTTTAAAAATGTTGTGAAAGTCAGGCTCATTCTGTAACAATTCCCATCTTTTGACGATGATGTTCTTCACTTTACCGGATGCTGTGGAGAATTTTGATACAAAGACTTGTCTGTTTGTCTGTTTTCGTGGTCTACTTGTTAAGAGACTCTCTCTATTGAATTTGGATGCGCGTTGTTTAGCTGATTCAATCACTTCTGTAGGGTAACCCCTGGCAAGATACATCTGCTGTTGGAGTGATAAGTTCTTCTCCGTATCCTCTGCAGTAGAGCATATCCGTTTTATCCGCAAAAATTGGGACAATGGTAAGTTGTGTTTTAAGCTATTAGGATGGAAACTTTGGAAATGGAGCGCGCTATTCACATCTGTTTGCTTTTTGAAAACCTCCGTTTTTATGTAACCCGCTTCTTTGGTAAGGATGACATCAAGGAAAGATATTTTAGTCTGGTCAATTGCATGGGTGAACTGAATGTGTTCATCTATTTGATTTAGTTGTTCAATTTTACTTTCCAACATTTCCTGAGTGTTAATCCAGAGAATAAGAATATCATCAATGAATCTGCAATATAACAATAAATTTCCAGTCCATCCGGTATCTTTGTAGATGTAGTCTGATTCGAATTTGGCCATGAAAGTGTTGGCATATGCCGGCGCCCCGGCAAAGCCCATGGATGTGCCTTGCTGCTGCAAATAAAAATCATTGTTCCAGTGAAAATAACTGTGATGCAAACAAAAATGTAAAAGTTCCAAAATGAACACTTTATCTGCTCTGAGCGAAGATTGGCGCAGTAGAGCCCATTCTACCGCCTCCATGCCAGCTGAGTGAGGAATCGAGGTATATAAAGACTTGACATCTATAGTGCAAAAAATGATGTCTTCCATGAACTTTATTTTCTGTAGCTTAAGTAAAAAGTCTGTCGTGTCTTTGATATACGAGGGCCATTCTTGAACCAACGGTTGTAGGAAATAATCAATATAGTGTCCCAAGGGCTCGAAGATGGTTCCACAACCCGTTACTATGGGCCGCATCGGTGGGTTAAACAAGTTCTTGTGGATCTTTGGCAACATGTACAGGGTGGGTTTCCTTGGATACTCTACTGTCAGAAATTTTTTGGTGGTTTCACTGATCCATCCCATTTCCAAAGCATGATCAAGAATGCTTCCAAGCGTTTCCTTAAGCTCAAATATAGGATCTTGATCCAATTTCAGATAAGTTTGAATGTCTGATACGTGTTCTTGTACTGCATTGATGTAAAATGAGCGATCCATAAGAACAATTGCGCCTCCTTTATCTGCTTTTTGAATCTGTATTTCTGTATCCTTCTGAATTGATTTCAGTATATTTTTTTCTTGTAAAGTTAGATTAGAATTCTTCGCTTTCCTGAATTGTAATTTTTGTAGATCTTTCCTTACTAGATTATCGAATGAATCTATGATTTTATGCGAAACTGGTGCCTGGTATGTGGATTTGGGTTTGAATTCAAGAAACTCTTTGGTTTGTGTGTCTTCCTTGGCTGGTAATACATTTGTAAAAAAATGTCGTAATCGTAGGATTCTGGTGAATTTGTATAGGGCTAGTTCGCATTCCAGTAGATTGGTGTCATAAGTTGGCACGTATCCAAGGCCTTTGTTCAATGTTTGAATTTGTGCATTGGTGATTTCCTTTGAAGAAATGTTGACTACTAGATTTACTTCTGGCTCCTTGTGCGCCCTTGTTTTGTGGTTGCTTCTCCTGGTTTTGCGCTTTTTGATGGACCCGGTGGTTGACTTGTGTCCAGGTCCCTGGACAAAAAATGTGTGGATCCAGATGCTCCTGATTCTTCGATGATATCTTTGGTGATATCTGTAGTTGGTTCTGGACTGGGTAGTTGACTTTTCGCTGTGGGTCTGGTGGTCGTGGTGTCGGTGTCTGTGGCTATACTTTCTTCCGAGGAAGTATTCGTGGTTGGTTTTCTGGATTGTGGTCTTCTTTGTGCATAGACTTCCGCCCATGTATAAACTTCGTTGAGTTTATAATCCAACGTATCACGTTTATATTTTCGTAATTTACCTTCCTGTATTTCTTTCGTGTATTTGTCCAGTCTCATGTTGATATCATCTAAAGCTTTTTTGAGCTCATCATCATTCATTCTGGTTGATAAATTATGTTTTATTTCTGAAATCTCCTTGGCAAGTTCATTGATAACTTTGGATAATTCTTCTACTAACAATAAAATTAGATCAAGTGAACATTTGTTCAATATTGAATACCACCGTTCCATGAAATCTTTGTTTAGATGAAACCTGTATAGCATGGGTTTAATGGACATCTTCAACCCTCTTGGAATTCTTTTGGCTCTATGATATTGTATCAGGGTGGATGCATGAAGTCGTTGGTTCATTTCTCTCTTCAAAGAGTACTCTAACTTGGATCAAGGGGAGCCATGTAACGACCTACGAACAACTCTTTAACCTCATGGTATGGGAACACCTGTCGAACAACTGCTTCGTCGAGCTCAGGCAGCACCTCCTCGACAGTAAATTGACCGACCCCCGGCAGCTCGCCGCTGAAGCTGACCGATGGGAGAGCACCCGAGTGGGCCGGAGAGGACCGCACGAGCAGACCCGAAGCAACCAAGGCCAGCACCGTCCTCGGGGAGGAGGAGGAGGCCAGGGGCGAGGGAGAGACACCCTCCCGGCAACACCCGTGGCCAGCACCCCGCCCTCGGCCGGCCGGGGAAACCCCCCGATGCGTCCAGGGTTCCGAGCCAATGTCACGTGCCACCGATGCCAGCGAGTCGGCCATTACGCCAATGACCCGAGCTGCCCGCAGAACCAAACACCCAAGCCCCGCCAGGTAGCTGCCGCCGCCCTGGGGGAAGAACAACTGTCAGAGGAACAGGAAGAGTATGAGCCGGCCCAGCAAGAGTGGGAACCGGCCGCCATGGTTCTAGCGTGCCTAGGGGGAAAAGACATAGTCCCGCGGGCTCCCCTACCCGCCAACACCAGGAAATACGGTCAGTGGGTGACCATTAATGGGCATCGGGCCGAGGCCTTACGTGACACAGGCGCCAGTGTGACGGCCGTCCGCTGTCACCTGGTGAAACCCGAGCAGATCCTGCCGAACATTCTCTGCCCCGTCCGCTCAGCTGACAATTCCGAAAGTCTGTGTCAAATGGCCTGCGTCCCCTTCGAATGGGGAGGGGTCTCCGGCCTGCTGAAAGTGACGGTCCGGGATGATGCCCCCGTGGACTGCCTCCTGGGGAATGACCTTGAGAGTTCCCAATGGGCCACCGTCGAGAGAAGAGAGCACCTGGGGATGCTGGGCCTCCCGGACTGGGCCTGCGTAACCACACGGTCCAGGGCAGCCCGTGCCGTTCCCCGACCAGAAGAACCGGAATGGCCAGCACCTCCGCCCCCGGTCGCCCCAGTAGAAGACAACGATGAGGCCAACCCCCCGGAGCCAACGACCGAAGGGGACGCGCACCTCCAGGACGTCCCCGGCCTGGCTCAGTGGCGTCAAGAAGGGGGGCCCACCCAAGAACAGTTCCGCCAGGAGCAAAAGACTTGCCCCTCCCTCGAGGGACTCCGCCAACAAGCTAGTGCCCAGAGCGCAGGGGACTCCACCGGAACTCACTGGGTCTACTGGGAGAACAACCTGCTATACAGCGAACAGAGGATCGCAGAGCTAGGGGCCGGTCGAGTACTGGTGGTACCTCTCCGCTTCAGAAACTTCTTGCTCAATCTGGCCCACGATGTCCCCCTGGCTGGACACCTGGGCCAAGACAAAACTTACAGTCGCCTAGTGACCCACTTTTTCTGGCCGAAGATGCGGAACGACGTCCTGAACCACTGCCGGTCCTGCCCCACGTGCCAGGCCAGCGGGAAGAGTGGCCGTAAGCTGAAGGCCCCTCTACAACCCTTCCCGGTGGTCACCACCCCGTTCGAGAGGGTAGGAATAGACATTGTGGGGCCCCTGGACCCCCGCACGGCACAAGGACATAGGTTCATCCTAGTACTGGTGGATCACGCCACCCGCTACCCCGAGGCGGTGCCTCTACGAACAGTAACAGCTCCGGTGGTTGGCCGGGCCCTAATGGGGATCTTCTCCCGGGTGGGCTTCCCCCGAGAAGTCGTCAGCGACCGAGGCACGAACTTCATCTCCAAATACATGAAGTCCCTCTGGCAACAGTGCGGGGTCACCTACCGATTCACGACCCCCTATCACCCCCAAGGGAACGGACTAGTGGAGCGATTCAACCGCACTCTCAAAGGGATGATTGGGGGATTGGAAGAGCCCCTCCGTCGCCAGTGGGATGTACTACTCCCGTGCCTCCTCTTCGCCTACCGGGAAGTTCCCCAGAAGTCCCTCGGTTTTAGCCCCTTCGAACTCCTGTACGGGCACCCTGTGCGAGGGCCCCTCAGCCTAGTCAAAGAAGGTTGGGAGGTGGCCCCCCTAAAGACCCCTCCAGACGTCTTCAAGTACCTCCTGGCCCTACGTAATCAGACCCGGCGCTTCAGGGAGATGGCCAAGGCGAACCTCGAGGCCAGCCAGGAAGACATGAAGAGATGGTATGATCACAATGCCTCCTCCGTCGAGTTCGAACCTGGACAACAAGTGTGGGTGATGTCCCCCACCGAGCCATGTGCCTTGCAAGATAAGTGGACGGGGCCCTTCAAGGTGGTCGAGCGCAAAAGCCCCGTCACTTACCTCATCGACATGGGGACCACCCGGAACCCCCTTCGGGTCCTCCACACCAACAGACTCAAACCACACTTTGTGCGCTCAGAACTCAGCCTCCTGATGGCTACAGACAGTGGGGCGGAAGAAGACTCCGAGCCTCTCCCGGATCTCCTGAAGACTCAGGAGAAAGACGGTTCCGTGGACGGGGTCCGGCTCTCCGATGCCCTCACCCCAGAGCAACGCCAAGGCTGCCGGGACCTCCTGCTGCGGTTCGCTTCACTGTTCTCCCTCACTCCCGGGGTCACCCCTTGGTGCTTGCACGACGTAGACACCGGGGACAGTCCCCCTGTCCGGCACCGGGCCTACCGCGTACCAGATCGGGTACGGGCCTGCATACAAGAGGAAGTGGCCAAAATGCTCACGATCGGGGTCATCGAGCCCTCGGACAGTCCCTGGGCCAGTCCAGTTGTACTGGTCCCCAAAGCCGCTGCCCCCGGCACCACACCTGAACTGAGATTCTGCGTCGACTACCGGTGCTTGAACGCTGTCACCCGAACCGACGCTCATCCTATCCCCAGAGCGGATGAATTGATCGACCGGCTGGGGGCCGCCCGCTACCTCAGTATCTTCGACCTAACAGCGGGCTACTGGCAGATCGGTCTCACACCCCGAGCTCGAGAACGATCCGCCTTCTCTACCCCCGATGGCCACTACCACTTTAAGGTCATGCCCTTTGGCATGAAGAACGCCCCCGCTACATTTCAACGTCTTGTGAACCAGGTCCTGGCGGGGCTCGAAGAGTTCAGCGCTGCCTACCTGGACGATATCGCTGTATACAGCCGCCACTGGTCCGACCACCTCCTCCACCTCCAGGAGGTCCTACAGGCCCTCCAGCGGGCCGGCCTCACGATTAAGGCCGGCAAATGTCAAATTGGTCAAGGGTCCGTGACCTACCTGGGGCACCAGGTGGGGAGCGGGCTGGTGGCCCCACTGCAACTTAAGATTGCTGCCATCCAGTCCTGGCAGCCCCCCGTCACTCAGACCGAAGTCCGAGCCTTCTTGGGGCTCACCGGCTACTACCGGCGGTTCGTGAGGGACTACGGCAGCATTGTGGGGCCCCTCACGGGTCTCACGTCCAAGAACCAACCAAAGCGGATTAACTGGACCCCCGATTGTCAAGCGGCCTTCGAAAAGCTGAAGGCCGCCCTGTGCACCGCCCCTGTGCTCCAGGCCCCCGATTACAGTCGGGAATTCGTAGTACAGACAGACGCCTCCGACCACGGCATCGGAGCGGTTCTTTCCCAAGTGAACCCCGAGGGTCATGACCAGCCGGTGGCCTTCATCAGCCGACGTCTCCTGGGCCGAGAACAGCGCTGGAGCACCATCGAGAGGGAGGCCTTCGCAGTGGTGTGGGCCCTCAAAAAGCTCCGGCCCTATCTCTTCGGTACCCACTTCCGGGTACAAACCGACCATAGACCCCTGCAGTGGCTGATGCAGATGCGGGGGGAAAACCCAAAGCTATTGCGCTGGTCCATCTCCCTGCAGGGAATGGACTTCACCGTGGAGCACCGACCAGGCCAAGACCACGCCAACGCAGATGGCCTGTCCCGCTTCTTCCGCCTCGACGAAGAGAGTCCCCAAGGAGATGGGTGACTCTCCCCGCCTTCAGCTGGGGGGGACGCATGTTGGACAGGCCACACGAAGGGCTTGCGCCCTCCCCGCATGACAGGGCCCAAGCCCCGGCCTCCCAGGCGCGGCCCACGAGAATCACCCGCACCCCGTCTCCCGACGGAACTCCTGCCCTCGGACCTCCCTGTAGCATGGGCCCAAGCCACCACCGGCTCCCTCGGCCGGGTCAAGCCGCCATCTTGGGCCCTGCGCCACGAGGCCGCGTGGCCTCCCCCCGACCCTAACCCTGGGCCTGGCCGGCCCCGACATCCCGGCACCACCATCCACCCAGGAGGTGAGCGGATCACTTGGCAGGTCAATGGGAGGACGAAGTGCCAAGGACTCTCCCCCGCCAGGTGACGATCGCCTCCAGCTCCCCCAGGCACCGGCTCCACCCCCCCGCTGGGTGTCTGGACACCTTCATCCCGGACCCTCCGACCCCCAAGTGCGAGGGTCCGGACATCAAAGGGCACCTGCCCTATAACTGGAGCAGCTGCGGAGCAGGAAGGCAGTTGTATCCTGGAGTCGAGAGACACCGAGAGAACTCAGCCTTGACGGACTACTGGCGCTGCCGTAGCCCTATCTTGTGATCTATCGTCCTGCCTGCTGGCGCTGCCGCGGCCTTCTGCAACATCCATCCTCGTCGGGACCTGCTGGCGCTGCCGCGGCCCGTTGTAACGACCATCTTCACCGGGACCTGCTGGCGCTGCCGCGGACCGTACATCGACTATCATCTCTAGGACCTGCTGGCGCTGCCGCGGCCCGTGTATCGACCATCTTCACTGGGACCTGCTGGCGCTGCCGCGGCCCGTACCAGCTAGACCACCTAAGCTCGAGGATTGTGAGCTACCCACCATACCACCTCCCCTTTCCCATCTTGAGAGACTTGAATCGAGGGGACCCCTGAGTCCAGACCTCCTTGTACCTTTTCATCGTACCTTAAGAAGTGCTTATAAAGAACGCTAACTCATCTCCTTGTGTGGTATCTGTCTGTGGGGGGGAAGTTATTTGTCTGTACGATCGCTGGAGACGGCTCTCCCCGGAGACCTCTCCCCTTGTCCTCGGCCGACCCTCCCGGTCCGTCTAACACCTCCTGTCTCAGGGCACTGCTGGGAGGACTCTGCACACACCCCTCCTGTCTCAGGGCACTGCTGGGAGGACTCTGCACCCACCCCTCCTGTCTCAGGGCACTGCTGGGAGGACTCTGCACCCACCCCTCCTGTCTCAGGGCACTGCTGGGAGGACTCTGCACCCACCCCTCCTGTCTCAGGGCACTGCTGGGAGGACTCTGCACCCACCCCTCCTGTCTCAGGGCACTGCTGGGAGTGATAGGCCCCCACCCCTCCTGTCTCAGGGCACTGCTGGGAGGACTCTGCACCCACCCCTCCTGTCTCAGGGCACTGCAGGGAGGACTCTGCACCCACCCCTCCTGTCTCAGGGCACTGCTCGGAGTGATAGGCCCCCACCCCTCCTGTCTCAGGGCACTGCTGGGAGGACTCTGCAGCCACCCCTCCTGTCTCAGGGCACTGCTGGGAGGACTCTGCACACACCCCTCCTGTCTCAGGGCACTGTTGGGAGTGATAGGCCCCCACCCCTCCTGTCTCAGGGCACTGCTGGGAGGACTCTGCACCCACCCCTCCTGTCTCAGGGCACTGCTGGGAGGACTCTGCACCCACCCCTCCTGTCTCAGGGCACTGCTGGGAGGACTCTGCACCCACCCCTCCTGTCTCAGGGCACTGCTGGGAGGACTCTGCACCCACCCCTCCTGTCTCAGGGCACTGCTGGGAGTGATAGGCCCCCACCCCTCCTGTCTCAGGGCACTGCTGGGAGGACTCTGCACCCACCCCTCCTGTCTCAGGGCACTGCTGGGAGGACTCTGCACCCACCCCTCCTGTCTCAGGGCACTGCTGGGAGTGATAGGCCCCCACCCCTCCTGTCTCAGGGCACTGCTGGGAGGACTCTGCAGCCACCCCTCCTGTCTCAGGGCACTGCTGGGAGGACTCTGCACACACCCCTCCTGTCTCAGGGCACTGCTGGGAGTGATAGGCCCCCACCCCTCCTGTCTCAGGGCACTGCTGGGAGGACTCTGCACCCACCCCTCCTGTCTCAGGGCACTGCTGGGAGGACTCTGCACACACCCCTCCTGTCTCAGGGCACTGCTGGGAGGACTCTGCACCCACCCCTCCTGTCTCAGGGCACTGCTGGGAGGACTCTGCACCCACCCCTCCTGTCTCAGGGCACTGCTGGGAGTGATAGGCCCCCACCCCTCCTGTCTCAGGGCACTGCTGGGAGGACTCTGCACCCACCCCTCCTGTCTCAGGGCACTGCTGGGAGGACTCTGCACCCACCCCTCCTGTCTCAGGGCACTGCTGGGAGGACTCTGCACCCACCCCTCCTGTCTCAGGGCACTGCTGGGAGGACTCTGCCCCCACCCCTCCTGTCTCAGGGCACTGCTGGGAGGACTCTGCACCCACCCCTCCTGTCTCAGGGCACCACCCCTCCTGTCTCCGGGCACTGCTGGGAGGACTCTGCACCCACCCCTCCTGTCTCAGGGCACTGCTGGGAGGACTCTGCACCCACCCCTTCTGTCTCAGGGCACTGCTGGGAGGACTCTGCACCCACCCCTCCTGTCTCAGGGCACTGCTGGGAGTGATAGGCCCCCACCCCTCCTGTCTCAGGGCACTGCTGGTAGGACTCTGCCCCTACCCCTCCTGTCTCAGGGCACTGCTGGGAGGACTCTGCACCCACCCCTCCTGTCTCAGGGCACTGCTGGGAGGACTCTGCACCCACCCCTCCTGTCTCAGGGCACTGCTGGGAGTGATAGGCCCCCCACCCCTCCTGTCTCAGGGCACTGCTGGGAGGACTCTGCACCCTCCCCTCCTGTCTCAGGGCACTGCTGGGAGGACTCTGCACCCACCCCTCCTGTCTCAGGGCACTGCTGGGAGTGATAGGCCCCCACCCCTCCTGTCTCAGGGCACTGTTGGGAGGACTCTGCACCCACCCCTCCTGTCTCAGGGCACTGCTGGGAGGACTCTGCCTCCACCCCTCCTGTCTCAGGGCACTGCTGGGAGGACTCTGCACCCACCCCTCCTGTCTCAGGGCACTGCTGGGAGTGATAGGCCCCCACCCCTCCTGTCTCAGGGCACTGCTGGGAGGACTCTGCACCCACCCCTCCTGTCTCAGGGCACTGCTGGGAGGACTCTGCCCCTACCCCTCCTGTCTCAGGGCACTGCTGGGAGGACTCTGCACCCACCCCTCCTGTCTCAGGGCACTGCTGGGAGGACTCTGCACCCACCCCTCCTGTCTCAGGGCACTGCTGGGAGGACTCTGCACCCACCCCTCCTGTCTCAGGGCACTGCTGGGAGTGATAGGCCCCCACCCCTCCTGTCTCAGGGCACTGCTGGGAGGACTCTGCACCCACCCCTCCTGTCTCAGGGCACTGCTGGGAGGACTCTGCACACACCCCTCCTGTCTCAGGGCACTGCTGGGAGGACTCTGCACCCACCCCTCCTGTCTCAGGGCACTGCTGGGAGGACTCTGCACCCACCCCTCCTGTCTCAGGGCACTGCTGGGAGGACTCTGCACCCACCCCTCCTGTCTCAGGGCACTGCTGGGAGTGATAGGCCCCCACCCCTCCTGTCTCAGGGCACTGCTGGGAGGACTCTGCACCCACCCCTCCTGTCTCAGGGCACTGCTGGGAGGACTCTGCACACACCCCTCCTGTCTCAGGGCACTGCTGGGAGGACTCTGCACCCACCCCTCCTGTCTCAGGGCACTGCTGGGAGGACTCTGCCCCCACCCCTCCTGTCTCAGGGCACTGCTGGGAGGACTCTGCACCCACCCCTCCTGTCTCAGGGCACTGCTGGGAGGACTCTGCCCCCACCCCTCCTGTCTCAGGGCACTGCTGGGAGGACTCTGCACCCACCCCTCCTGTCTCAGGGCACTGCTGGGAGTGATAGGCCCCCACCCCTCCTGTCTCAGGGCACTGCTGGGAGACATCAGGCATTCCCCCCCCTGGGACCCCCCCTACAGTACATAGCATGTGTGTCACACCTGGACACAATGGCAGAAGTCACAGTCGCAAAAAAGGGACACAGTCTGTGGCAGTGGACACTGCACTCACCTGATAACCTGGTCGCCCATACAGCATGGGGTACCGTGGGAGGATCACTTCCACCAAAGCCATGTTCTCCTCCAGGGTGAATGGCTGTGTCCTCTCCACAGCCCTTGACATGGTTCCAGGGAATCAGTAGCAGCAGCTGGGTCGTGGAATACAGAGATGTGCAGGCAAGTGCTCCCTCATGGGACCTGGCTGCCTTATATCTGCCTTGCTGGCCCATCTCATGCACTGGAGTACAGAGTGATTGGTCACTCACATTTGCATCCTATGTTTCCTCCAATCCCTTCAAACCTAGCAGTCTGTGGGTTCTCTATCTGTTTTTTTCTCCTGCATGATGTCAGCCCCACAAACACATTGCAACAAAGTAGATTCATTCCAACTGACTTCTGCTGTGCACCTTCCAGAACAAATTCAAAATTTGAACTTGGTCTCCATGACAACCAGCATGCATGTAGGCCTTAATACTTGTCCCTCATGTGTCCCCTATGTAATTTGGAGCTTCACACACAGGTATGGTGCGTCCCGGGGCCCTAGGGCACCCCAAATGCATTGCAACGGCCCGTACACGCGTGCCTACGTTCACTATCACTATGGGTGTCCTCGCGTATGCGTACTCGTAGTGCTACGGGCCGTACACACGCCTGTACGCTCCCTATCACTATGGGTGTCCTCACGTATGCGTACACGTAGTGATAGTGAGCGTACAGGCGTGTGTACGGCCCGTACCACTACGAGTACGCATACGCGAGGACACCCATAGTGATAGGGAGCGTACAGGCGTGTGTACGGCCCGTACCACTATGAGTACGCATACGCGAGGACACCCATAGTGATAGGGAGCGTACAGGCGTGTGTACGGCCCGTACCACTACGAGTACGCATACGCGAGGACACCCATAGTGATAGGGAGCGTACAGGCGTGCGTAAGGCCCGTACCACTACGAGTACGCATACGCGAGGACACCCATAGTGATAGGGAGTGTACAGGCGTGCGTACGGCCCGTACCACTACGAGTACGCATACGCGAGGACACCCATAGTGATAGGGAGCGTACAGGCATGCGTACGGCCCGTACCACTACGAGTACGCATACGCGAGGACACCCATAGTGATAGGGAGCGTACAGGCGTGCGTACGGCCCTACCACTATGGGTGTTGTTGCGTATGCGTACTCGGAGTGGTATGGGCCGTACACATGCCTGTACGCTCGCCATCACGATGGGTACACATACGGCAGCACTCCCATAGTGATATGGGATCGTACACAGGCCATCTTAGCAGCAGTACGGCGGTTTTCACACATCACAGTGGTGACAGGCGGCACACAGGTAGGAATAGGGCGGACATACTTGTCCATGGATGGACATACTTGTCCATGAATGGACATCAAGGCATCGTCTGTGCATTACTACATGTGTGGGGCACAGGTGTAACAGGCTGTGATGTGGAACATTACTCCTGAGTCGAGAAGGCACCAGATGTATGATGAGATGTGTACAGATGTACTGTGTGACGGTGCAATGTGTGCCAGGCATGCCCTTGACTCCTTTGACATGTGTGCATGTCGTACTGCACACTTGGGGTGAGCGTCACTGGCATGGCACGGACACCAACACACGGAAGTGTCCCCTGATGCCCGGTACAGGGGTTACCACACCTGACTTGTCACTACCCACGGTGCACAATGTGACTATGTCATGTATGTGTGGGGGCTTCCCATCAGGTTGATGTTGGAGCACCCTCAAAAGCTGCAGCTGTTGCAGCAACCAACATGTGTCTGTGTGAAGATTGACATTGCACACTGTTCCGCACACCATGCCACATGTGGTATCGGATGTCAGGTGCACATGTATGCATGGGACACGGAGTAGCGTGACAAGGACATGTCTGCATCCTCACAATGGATGTGTGGTGAGTCATGACATGTGCACCTTCATGGCAAGGTGTGTGGCCTGTCCTAGTGTAATGTCATGTGACCTGTGGCTCTAGTGTTCCGCTACCAGTCTCTGCAATCGGCATCCTACTTCTGCTGATGTGTGGGCGTATGTCACTCCTGTCTTGCGTCTGGCTGTTCACTTGCACTGGGACACAGCTATTCCCATGGCATGGCATGGGGAGGTTCTCAATCTCCGTGTGTAGCTGGGTCTTGGTAGGAGTGTCACCTGGCAGCCATACGTGTCCAGGGCATGTAGCACATACCTGACTCCCTATGTAGCATATGTGTATTGACAGATTAACATGTGCTCAGTACATATGAATTGTTGTCGTAGTGCACTCACTCTTCCTTGTCACTTCCAAATTACTGCAGAGCGCCGCCTCTTGCCCGACCAATTCTGGACTTGGCTGCCATGCGGGAGAATGATCGGATCCGGTGCTACCGCTTCCCACGACGGTTGATTCTGGAGTTGACGGCGAGACTGGCACCACACCTGTAACTGCAGCACAGGTATCCTACAGCACTGACATCCCAGCTGAAGGTAATGGCTGCCCTACATTTTCTTGCCACGGGTACCTTTCAATTTACCATAGCTCATGTTGGTGGCATGTCCCAGAGCATGTTCTGCCGTGTGCTGCATGATTTCTTAGAGGCCATGTTGATTCACCTGGATGACTTCATCAAGTTTCCAACCCCTGAACAGTTGACTGCGGTCAAGCGTGGATTCTATGCCCTGGGAGGGATGCCCCATGTCATTGGGTCCATAGATGGGACACATGTAGCTTTGGTACCACCACACGCACGGGAGGTAGCGTACCGCAATCGGAAGCACTACCACTCCATCAATGCCCTTGTGGTGTGTCAGTCCAACATGGTGATTTCACATGTCTGTGCTCGTTTTCCAGGATCAGCACACGATGCCTACATCATGAGGCGTAGCAGGATGCCTGAAATGATGATGCAGCTGCGCAACGAAAGAGCATGTGTTGTTGGTGGGTACAGTCTGTCTGTCCTGTCTTTTGCATAGCCTACCAGCACGAACGCTTCACCACTTCTAACGATGTCCATGTGCTTCCCATGTAGGGGACGCTGGCTATCCCAACATGCCATGGCTGCTCACACCTCTCCGCAACCCCATCACGCCGGCCCAGCTCCGCTACAACACCGCCCATGGCCGGACAAGGCGAGTGATAGAGAGGACGTTTGGCCTGCTGAAGAGCCGATTTCGGTGCCTCCACAAGACCGGCGGCGCGCTACCATATGCCCCTGCGAAGGTCTGCAAAATCTTCATGGTCTGCTGCATGCTGCACAACATGGCAGTTGAGAAAGCTGTGCCACTCATCCTGGATCAACATGACGAGGACCATCCACCCGTGGAGGACGAAGGGCTTGGCAATGGGGCGAGTGATGTGGAGGATGTGGAGCCGCAAGAGGATATCCGGAGTCGGCTCATACGCGACTTCTTTGCTTAGTGGTGAGTACCAGTGTCTGAGTGTGCACGCATTGGTTCCCGTGTGGCATGTGTTGTGATGTGTGTCTCCACCTGCATGTATGGCACGTGAGTCAGAGGTGTGCGTGGGTGTGTCACTGGAGTGATGGTGGCAGTGATGGTTGTATTTCCCCAGTCATAATTGTGACCTAGCATGTTGTCATCAATACATGTGCCGAGTAAATGCACATGCACGTGGCTGTGCTTTTTGTGGCTGACTTCTTGTGTGTCTCTCTTCCCCAGGTACTTGCGCATGCCGTCTGCTGGTTGCATTGTTGTGGCACTGCTATTCCTCATGGACACGTCATCGTGGGCTGACTCAGCGTTACAGGCACGGACACGTTTGGAAGTCTCCATAGGGTAAGGGATGCATCAGGGGTGTATTGGGTGTGGCAGTTGTTCACGATGTATGCACACTGCCCCTGTCGATGTTTGGTTCCTCTGCAGCTATGTAGCATCACCATGGGACACGACATGCAGCTGTGTACACCTGAATAGATGGTCTGACTGGTTGACAGTCATCAGTGATGGTATAGTGGATTGTGATGATGGCATCAATGTGTGTGACACTGCCCTCGGACACATACGGTTAGCATTGGCTTGACATGGTGTGGGACTTCCACATCAGCGGATCAATGGTGTATGGCAGTCTCTCTGTGAGCAGCTGTGGGTGTTTAGCTGTTAGCCGACAATTGTGTGCCAGTTCCATGGCTAACACGCATTTGTGCTGCAGAAGGGGGGTGCCAGTGTTGGACCCACATGTTACTCCGCAAGAAGTGTTCATGTGTACTTCAAGTTGCCTCTGCAATCCCGAAAACATGACTAATAAAGGTGTCTATGCCTCCAAGGTGCCTCTTCTCAGTCAATGCTGGTGTGTTGCCACGGTGCATCCAGCATGTCTGGCCTGGTTTTCCCGGATAGTGGCTATGTGTCGATGTGTCGAGTAGCAAGATGCAAGCTGTGTGTGTGGGCTGAGACTGTGTATTGGGCATGATGTCCATGGCTGTGTGGGTATTGTGACATGTGCCATCCCCATACATCCAACGTTGGCCAGGCCCCCATTCTCTGCATCCACCGGACTCAGGCTTGCAGGACATGGTTCTGCCACCTGTCTACACAGACCTGGGTGCCCCCCAGGACACTCCACATGATCCCTGACCTCTGCGCATGACTGTTGCTGTACTCAATGTGTCTGTCAGCACCGTTGTGCGGCCACCCCCTCAGCTGGTTGGGCCCATCACGGGTGTGTATGGTGCTCCATGTCTGTCTTGCCTAATACACTGTGACCCGTGTGTCCTGTGCCAGACTCAGGCCCCAGGGTGTGGATGGTTGGATTCAGAAGAGAACTCAGGCATGTTTAGACTTTACAACACACATGTAAGGTAATAATGCAACCAGCAGGCATCTTCTCTTCATGGTGTGATTTTTTATTTTGGGGGGGGGGGGGGGATAAAGTGAGGGGCTTTCCGGGAGTTTGGAATCCAAAGTTCAGTAGGGGAGTTGGTGTCCTTGCCATTGGAAATCCTCATAGTCCATGCCACAGTCTTTGTCAACATTGGTCAGACAGTGACCTGCAGGGCCATGTGGCAGAGAATGTCTCTTGATGCTGTGATGCTGTTGCTCCAGTGGGCCAGGTGCCAGGCCAGGTGTCCTGGGAGATGGTGATGTAGCGCCGACCCTCACGGTCCATTCCGTGGACGACCCGGCCTCCTGCGGGGACCCTCAGAAGCAGGCCGTGACGATGTTTGGGATGCTCCGTTGGATGTCTCCTCCTCCTCCTGATCCCTCCCTGTGGGTGGTGATGTTCTACGCCGTCTGGCACAGGGAGGGTTGCCCATGTTGTCGGCCATCCGACGGAGTGTATCGTGAATCCCCTGGAACACCGTCACTTGCTCAGCCTGTCTGTCCTCCATCCTCCGTTGGTGTTGCAGTAGACAGGCATGTTGCTCCGCATGTTACTGGGCCTGCTGGGTCTTCATCTCATCGAGGGTCCCCTTGATCTCATTGAGGGTGGACACAACCTGGGCCATGCCCGTGGTGTCCTGCCGGTATGTGTCCATGATGTTACGGACATGGGAAAATACAGGTTCTCCAGCCAACTGGTCAGGCTCGCGCCTCCGCCGTCCTCCACTCCCACCACCCCTGCCCACTTGCACCTGGCCTGCCCTTGTGGGTACATCGGGTCTCCGGGACCCCTGAGGGGTGGCATTGGCGTTGTCGCCTGCCTCCTCCTGGGTGCCCGGGACACCGTGTCCCTCCTGGCCAGCCTGGCTGCATTGTGGTGGTGGGGCAGGGATCCTGGGTGTCTCCTGGGATGTGGCAGGAGTGGGGGTGGTGGTTGGCACAGTTGTACCTGACGCAGGTGCTGCAGGTGGTTGGACCCCAGAGGGGCCAGGTCGGTCGGGGTCGTCCACAGAGTGGTGAGAGTCGTCGCTGCCGGTGGGATCGGGCTCCCGCAGATCCGGGTCCTGTGAGTCTTCTGTTGGGGGGTGAACCACGACGTTGACCTGTGTGTGAGAGAGACAATGTTCATTTTGGTCCATGCAACATCCATGTTTCATCAGTTTCAAAGTTGGCAATTTTCCTCTTGGAATTAGGATCTGTCTTGCATTCCACTCACTGTGCACTTGTGCATGGGTGTGTCCCTTGTGCAGCACTTTGGCCCCTTTAACTATGTGAGGCACAGTCTTACTTGCTGCGTCAAGTGTGACTGCAGTCAGCAGTGGAGTGGGCAGGTGTGGCGAGCCATGCATTGGCGCCTTCCGTGTAGCACTGTACATGTGCACATGGAGTGGATCCACACACTTATATAATGCAGGTAGCTGTCGTTGTGCTCGTGAACAGGTTGTGACATGGCCCTGTGTTTTGCCATGGTGAAGAGGGGGGGTTCTGGCATGGGCCACCCTTGGCTACATGCACGCAGTCTACATGCTGACGAGCAGACATTCCCACACAACACACGGCTGATTTGCTCTCCCTGAGTCTCCCTCCCTCTCTGTCCCCCTCTCCCTCCCTCTGTGTGTCAGCCTCCTCCCTCTGTCCGTCTCCCTGTGTGTCCCTCCCTCTCTGTCCCCCTCTCCCTCCCTCCCCTCCCTCCGTGTGTCAGCCTCCTCCCTCTGTCCGTGTCCCTGTGTCTCCCTCCCTCTCTGTCCCCCTCTCCCTCCCTCTCTGTCCCCCTCTCCCTCTCTCTCTGTCCCCCTCTCCCTCCCTCCGTGTGTCAGCCTCCTCCCTCTGTCCGTGTCCCTGTGTCTCCCTCCCTCTCTGTCCCCCTCTCCCTCCCTCTCTGTCCCCCTCTCCCTCCCTCTCTGTCCCCCTCTCCCTCCCTCTGTGTGTCAGCCTCCTCCCTCTGTCCGTGTCCCTGTGTCTCCCTCCCTCTCTGTCCCCCTCTCCCTCCCTCTCTGTCCCCCTCTCCCTCCCTCTCTGTCCCCCTCTCCCTCCCTCTCTGTCCCCCTCTCCCTCCCTCCGTGTGTCAGCCTCCTCCCTCTGTCCGTGTCCCTGTGTCTCCCTCCCTCTCTGTCCCCCTCTCCCTCCCTCTGTGTGTCAGCCTCCTCCCTCTGTCCGTCTCCCTGTGTGTCCCTCCCTCTCTGTCCCCCTCTCCCACCCTCCGTGTGTCAGCCTCCTCCCTCTGTCCGTGTCCCTGTGTCTCCCTCCCTCTCTGTCCCCCTCTCCCTCCCTCTCTGTCCCCCTCTCCCTCCCTCTGTGTGTCACCCTCTGTCACCTCAGCCCAGCTTCCTAGACACACACTTTTTCCAGTCCTTGAATGGCCCTTGGCTTGTTGATGTGAGTTTGTTTCTGATCTCCAGGCACCCATTGGGTGTAGTGTCTGTGTGTGCGCTGCTGCTGTGGTTGTGTGTGCTGCCACTCTTTCACAGTGTTGGCTGTTCATTAGCTGCTGTCATGTGCAAAACAGTGCCTTCACCCCCATGTGTTGATGCAAGGCGTCCGCCATTTGCTGGCGAGTCTTTCCTGTGTGGGGACACACTGTTTGTCTGGCTGTGACCTGGGCCATATGGGCAGAGGGCATTGTTGTCTGCTTCTGAGTTGCACTATGTGATTTTTGGGGCCCACCCTCCCGCCATCCGGGTTACCCTTTCATGTGTTGGTGTCTTCTGTGGCCTGTGACTTGACATTGTCCAGCTGGGTGCATGGGACATGGTGGCGGCAGTGTCATGTGCGTGTTCATGGAGTGTGGTTGAGTCATGCAATAGGTTGGGGTGGTTGCGTGCCTGTTAGTGATTTTGGTTGTGGATGAGGTCCCCCCATGTGAGGTGCGTTGTTCGTGTACTCACCCGGGTCTCGGAGTCCTCCTAATCCTTTGACTGCCTCCACCGGCTGTATGGCCATCACCCTCTCCTCGCAGGGCTGGTAGTGTACGGGTCTGCGGGAGGGCCCTCCTCCAGTGGCGTTGGCCTGGTTGTGTTCCTCCAGCATCTTGGCTCAGACCCTCCTCCGCAGATCGTACCACCTGGCTTGGCATTCCTGCCTGGTCCTTCTGGTGTCCGCAACAGCATTCACAGCATCGACGATGGTCTGCCACATGGCTGTTTTTGCTGCCATGCTGGTCTGTCTGACCAATGTTCCAAAGAGCTGTGGCTCGACTCTGAGGATTTCATCAACAAGGACCTCCAACTCTCGGTTACTGAACTTTGGATTCTTGTTAGTGGGCATGGTGAGGGGTGTGGGTGTGGATGGCGGGGGGGGTGTGGATGGTTGTGGGTGTGTGGGTGTGGTTGTGCAGGTGTGTGTGTGTGAATGTGATGAGGGTGTGTTTGTGAAGGTGGTTGTGTGGAGGTGTGCAAGTGTAAGGTGTGGTGTAGCTTGTAGTATGGTTCTGGCAGCAGTGAGTCTGTTGCAAAGGCTCATGGTTTGTGTGTGTGGGCACTTTTTATTGGTCCATTGGTGGGTGTGGCTGTGTTTGAAGTTTGGGTGGGTGTGTTATATGGAGTGGTGGTGTTTTGGGCCTCTGTTTTTGGCAGTTGCAGGTCAGTGAATGTGTTTTTTTAGTGTTTGTTGGCCATGTTTAGTGGCTTTGTGCCATTCGAATAGTGTATTCTTGTGTTGTTTTGTTTTGTCCTGGTTGTGTATGTGCGTTTTGAGCGTGTGTTCGGTGTGTACATGGGCCATTTGGTTGTACGGTGCTGTCCTTGTGTGTGGCTTGGTACGACCCGTACATGCGGTTGTGATGCTGAGGCCTGGGGTGCGCTCCGTACTTAGGAGGTTGTGTTGGGGGTGCGACTGGAACGTACTGGGGTGTACATTGATGGTGGTACGACACGTACAGGGGTGGGGGTAGGACTCGAACGTACTGGGGTGTACATACATGGGGGTCGGACACGTACAGGGGTGGGGGTAGGACTCGAACGTACTGGGGTGTACATAGACGGTGGTACGACACGTACAGGGGTGGGGGTAGGACTCGAACGTACTGGGGTGTACATAGACGGTGGTACGACACGTACAGGGGTGGGGGTAGGACTCGAACGTACTGGGGTGTACATAGACGGTGGTACGACACGTACAGGGGTGGGGGTAGGACTGGAACGTACTGGGGTGTACATTGACGGTGGTACGACACGTACAGGGGTGGGGGTACGACTCGAACGTACTGGGGTGTACATTGACGGTGGTACGGCACGTACAGGGGTGGGGGTAGGACTGGAACGTACTGGGGTGTACATTGACGGTGGTACGACACGTACAGGGGTGGGGGTACGACTCGAACGTACACGTACAGGGGTGGGGGTAGGACTCGAACGTACTGGGGTGTACATAGACGGTGGTACGACACGTACAGGGGTGGGGGTACGACTCGAACGTACTGGGGTGTACATACATGGGGGTCGGACACGTACAGGGGTGGGGGTACGACTCGAACTTACTGGGGTGTACATACATGGGGGTCGGACACGTACAGGGGTGGGGGTACGACTCGAATGTACTGGGGTGTACATACATGGGGGTCGGACACGTACAGGGGTGGGGATAGGACTCGAACGTACTGGGGTGTACATTGACGGTGGTACGACACGTACAGGGGTGGGGGTACGACTCGAACGTACTGGGGTGTACATTGACGGTGGTACGACACGTACAGGGGTGGGGGTACGACTCGAACGTACTGGGGTGTACATTGATGGTGGTACGACACGTACAGGGGTGGGGGTACGACTCAAACGTACTGGGGTGTACATTGACGGTGGTACGACACGTACAGGGGTGGGGGTATGACTCGAACGTACACGTACAGGGGTGGGGGTAGGACTCGAACGTACTGGGGTGTACATAGACAGTGGTACGACACGTACAGGGGTGGGGGTACGACTGGAACGTACTGGGGTGTACATTGACGGTGGTACGACACGTACAGGGGTGGGGGTACGACTCGAACGTACTGGGGTGTACATTGACGGTGGTACGACACGTACAGGGGTGGGGGTAGGACTCGAACGTACTGGGGTGTACATAGACGGTGGTACGACACGTACAGGGGTGGGGGTACGACTCGAACGTACTGGGGTGTACATAGACGGTGGTACGACACGTACAGGGGTGGGGGTAGGACTCGAACGTACTGGGGTGTACATTGACGGTGGTACGACACGTACAGGGGTGGGGGTACGACTCGGACGTACAGGGGTGTACATACACGGGTGGGGGTGTACATACACGGGGGGTACGTCTCGGACGTACGGGGGCGGGGGGGAGTGTTGGGCGCATATGCGGGCACATGTCTCCATGGTTGCTATGGGAGTTCGGTGGGGACGGTGTTTTTTCCATACGGTTGTAACATCGGACGCACGGGATGGATCATGATTCCTCGGTCGGACTTCACCTTTCACATTTGTACGGTACATCGTCCGAGGACGTGTCGGACACATTTTCCGACCCGAGGACGTGTGGGAAATCATTCCAGATGCGGTTCGTATGGACTTTTTACCATGCGAATCGTGATTGCCAGTTCGTACGGCACTTGTACGATTCGTACGGTAATCCTGTACCTGGGCTTCCACAAACAGCGCTCCTCGCTGCAACGACCCCCTCATTCCGACGCCATTCACGAGGGCGAGGCGAGACACGCCCCCTCGGCTGGCCACGCCCCCCCGCCAGGAAAACATACAAATAGAGCGCGCCAAACGCCCTGGGCCGCACTTGTGATTGGCTCCTGAGGCGAAAAGCCGGGAGCAGGGGACAAATTGATTTTTAAACATTGTGTGTGATACTTTGTTTTTAATCCTGTACCTGGGCTTCCACAAACAGCGCTCCTCGCTGCAACGACCCCCTCATTCCGACGCCATTCACGAGGGCGAGGCGAGACACGCCCCCTCGGCTGGCCACGCCCCCCCGCCAGGAAAACATACAAATAGAGCGCGCCAAACGCCCTGTGCCGCACTTGTGATTGGCTCCTGAGGCGAAAAGCCGGGAGCAGGGGACAAATTGATTTTTAAACATTGTGTGTGATACTTTGTTTTTAATCCTGTACCTGGGCTTCTACAAACAGCGCTCCTCGCTGCAACGACCCCCTCATTCCGACGCCATTCACGAGGGCGAGGCGAGACACGCCCCCTCGGCTGGCCACACCCCCTCCAAACCTCCCGGTCAGCGGCATAAAGCATGTGTCTTGGTCGGACGCGCAGCGGACGAGCGCAGCGGGCGCGACGGTGGCGCGCCGAAGGCGCGCCTAAGACAAGCCCGTCTGCGCCCGTCCGCGGCCGGCCGGGGCTAGGGGCACGACTCCATGCCAAAACTACATCCTTTTCGTCCAAGGATCTAATTGCTCTACGAGGCCATTGGCCACTCCCGGATCCCATCCGCAGACGGATCACCTCTCTCGGCCTGGCCTCCTCTCCCCCCACAGCCCCTAATCCCCCATTACATGCTCCCCTGTCACTCTGCCCCTTCCCCCTGACCTCCTCCCCCGCTCGCCAGCACTGTCCGTCTTTTTACTCAACACCAGGTCAGCGGTCAAGCACCACCATGAGCTGTTCGTCTTACTCGACTCCGAGAAACCTGACCTACTGCTCTTGACCGAAACTTGGTATTGCGACACTTCCCTCCCCGTTCTCCTGGCCACCCTACCCCCCTCCTATGTGGCCCTGCGAGCCGACCGGCCGGCAGGCAAGGCAGGCGGTGGTGTCGCCCTGATTGCTCGGTCCGAGTTGAATTTCCAATCACTTCCCTCCCCCCCCATTCCCCCTGCTGACTTCCTGGTAGTCCGCTCTCTTTCATTTTCTCCCCCCATTACCTGCCTATTAATGTACCGGCCTCCCCAGCCCTCGCCCGCTTTCTTGCCGGCCTTTCAAGACCTGTTGGCCAACTTGGTGGTCAACTACGCTTCGGTCTTGGTGCTAGGGGACTTCAATTACTGGCCCTCTGACCCACACGAGTGCTCAGCCTCAAAAGAGTTTACAGACTACCTCTCATCCCTTAATTTCGTGTCGAACATATCCGTTTCCACCCACTCCCATGGGCACACTCTGGACCAGGTCTGGTCCCTCAACCTCCCCGTGGCCTCGGCCACCGCCTCGCCGTGCCCCTGGTCCGACCATGCCCTCATCTCCTTTTCTATTCCCCGTAACACGACGCCTAAAACTCCGCATGCCAAAAACATCTGGGCACGGAACTGGAATAGACTGGATTACCCCTCTTTGACCTCCATGCTCCGTGACTCTACCCCTACTCTTGTTGGCTTACCATCTTCCTCTCAAGCCAAGGCCATCAACACCTGGCTGGCTGAAGGCTGCGATTCTGTGGCGCCCCTACGCCGCATCTCCATCCGCCGACCAAAGGACTGCAATAGATGGTTCAATGACCACCTAAAAGATTTCAAATTGAGCGCTCGACGGGCAGAGAGGCAATGGAGGAAAAACTACAATCCCTTATTAAAAACCCACTTCCTTTCAGCACTGGACAAATACAAAACAGCAATCCTGGCTGCTAAGACCGCCTACTTTTCGTCAAAAATTACCTCTGCCGAAAATAAACCCAGGGAAATCTTCAGGATAGTGAATGACCTGGCATTCTCAGATCGAACCTCGCCCAATATCCCTCCCTCCCAACCACTCTGCGATCAGCTTAATACTTATTTTTTAGACAAAATAGCAACTATCAAACTCAATATCCCTCCACCTTCTTCTGCCTTCGTCGATCCCTCCCCCCCTCCCCTCCCCTGCCTGCTTACCTCCATCCCCCTCCTTACTCAGGATTCTTTTATGGAGATACTCCCTAAAGTGAAGTCGGGGTCTCCCGCGGACGTCTGCCCAGCACGTGTCCTGCAGCAAATCTACTCCAGCTGCCCTGACCCCCCCATTGCCTTCCTCAACAGCTCCCTGGCACAGGACATAGTGCCCACTGCGCTCAAGGCAGCTACCATAGTGCCCATCCTAAAAAAACCTGGCGCTGACTCCTCTATCTCGGCCAACTATCGCCCCATCTCCCTGCTACCCTTTTTGGGCAAGGTGCTGGAACGCCATGTTACCGCGGTGCTTTGCGCCCATGTTGAGGCAAATGGGGGACTGGCATCCCGCCAAGCCGGGTTCCGTCCCAGGCATTCGACCGAGTCAGTTGTGGTCTCAGTCTTGGACAAACTCAGAAAAGGTATGGATGGAAACAAACACCAGGCACTGGTCCTCCTTGATCTCTCCGCCGCCTTTGACACGGTGGACCACACCATCTTACTTACCCGTGTCAAGGCGGCCGGCATCGGGGGATCAGCCTTGATCTGGCTCTCCTCCTTTCTGAGGGAACGCACTCAGGCGGTCCGGCTAGGCGACTTCACGGCCACTCCCCTCCCTGTCACCTGTGGTGTCCCCCAGGGATCCTCTCTCTCCCCCTTACTTTTCAACCTTTATATCTTTCCTCTTATCTTTGCACTACAGCAGCTGGAGGTCACCGTCTATAATTACGCGGATGACCTCCAGCTCATCTTTGATCTGTCCCTATCTCCTCTCTCGGTTTCTAATTTCCAGTCAACTATGTCATTCATCAGGGACTGGATGAACCACAACCACCTTAAGCTGAACCCGGATAAAACCGAGCTGGTTCTCACTGGTGGTTCGTCCAGTCCCTGGAACTCTCTCTTCTGGCCCCCCTCCCTCGGCACTGCACCGACCCCCTCCACTACGGTCAAAACACTTGGTGTCAAAATAAATAGCCAACTCACCCTCCGTTCACAAATCAGCTCTGTGGTGTCCTCCTGCTTCCTCTCTCTTCGCACTATCCGCACTGTCTCCCGCTTCTTTTCCCCCCAGGCACTTAAGACCATTATGGTCGCACTCGTGATATCGAAACTGGACTACGCAAACGCTCTTTACCACGGTATCCCCGCATACAGTTTGCGTAGACTCCAGACTGTCCAGAACCAAGCAGCCCGGCTGGTGTACGGTCTTCCTCGGTATCACCACTCCACCCCTCTTCTTAGGGAGCTTCACTGGCTCCCCATAAAGGAACGGGCCCTATTTAAGATCGGCTGCATGGTCTTCCCGGCCCGCCAGGGCACTGCCCCCGCCTTCATCTCCTCACTAATCAAGTCTTATGTACCATTAAGAGAACTCCGGTCTTCCTCCAAGTCCCTCCTTCAGATCCCTTGTTTCTCTCGCAAAAAGTGGGGCGGGGCCAATTTCTCCACCCTGGCTCCAACCTTTTGGAACTCGCTCCCTGATCACCTCCGCTCTGCCACTCAGTATCTCCCCTTTCGCAGAGATCTGAAAACGTTCCTCTTCAGCCAGGCTTTCCTCACTTAAACTCCCTCAAAATTCCCTTCACCTCTCCCTGGTCTTTCCCCCTCAGTTGCCAATCCCCCTAGCGCCAAGAAACCGCAATGTGTACGCTGCGCTCTAGAAGTATTTTAAATTAGAAATTAAATTAGAAAGACCGGATACGAGTCGCACGGGGAATTTTTTTACCGGATCGTAATTGGCACCATAGACTGTTCAGGTCGACCAAACGTCGGATATACTAGCTTTCCAAATACCTCTCCTCTTAGTGATGAAGAAGTTTATATGACACATGGTACCCCTACTCCTTGTAGTCATAATAACGCCCACGAATAACATTGATGACATTGAACACGGGGACACTACTCTGCTCCATATAGAGAAATCACGTAGAACCGGCTCCGATAACTCCAGCTCTTCAGTATCTCTCCCCTCAAAAAAGGAGGAAGAGGAGTTTGTCATGAACATAGTCCCCACCTACTTATAAATATAATATCATGCGCGGACGACAGTAATTAGAATAAACGCGGGTGCAGTACTTTTCCCCACATAAAACATTGAGGCAATACCGAATCCAGTAATACCAACTGCTCAACAACTCTCTTCAATAAAGAAGAAGGAGTTTACTCGTTAGGGTATTAACTCCACTATTTACTATCCTTAAGTCAAACCTCGAAAGAGGAACAAAGAAATAAGATAACCCCTAGCTGGCACGCTTACGTTTTTCTCCAGGATCCGGTTCCCGCCGCGCAGTGGCCCACAGTTCTCCAAATAGTGTACGCTCAGTTATTGTAAGTTTACGGGGCTTTAAATAGCCCGTTTTTGAATCGCCAGTGGCGCTAAACATTACGTAGTATGACTACGGTTTGTGGTCGTCTCCATAGAAATAGGACTACGCCTATACTAGAAATGGTCGCCATATTGTAGTGTGTGATAACAAACTATAGAGGTAGAAAGAGGAAAAGGACGAAGGCTGGAAAATTTAGCAAAAAAATTAAAAAAGACGACACGTACAAATAATCATACTCATAAGACTAACCTTATCCGAATCACCCTTAACACAATATAATGTCTGTTCACAAAAGACATATATTTGGGTTAGAAGGGGCTAGGATGTTTCAAGACAAAGTCACTAAAGAGCTGCATATCTGACATATATTTTCTCCTATCGTGCATAGCATGGAATCACACTGAGGAGATCGCAAACCCAAGCTCAGAGACCAGTATTGTTTATACAAGAGTTGTAATGGCTTTACTACAAATCGAGGTTATAATTCCTGATGGTTACGAATAACTCTATTTTTTGGATAGACTAGTCCGACTTCTTCTAGCATCAAGCGAACTCAGAGCCCTGAGTTCTTACTATCTCCACATATGTTGCAATATTTAGCTACAAACAAACAAACCCTATATGTACCATATATTGTCTAATCCCTTCCTATAGAGAATACGAGCGTGTCTTGGTTCAGTATACTATATCTTCATTCTAAATCAGGGAATCATACTAATTTTAGCATGCGGCAACCTTACGGCCTTAGAGTTTCATAATATCTGTAGTATTCTATGGTGTCTACGGATAGAACCCCGATATATTTTCCATGTTTCAACAGGTGTAATGCTACAAAGGTAAGAGACAGTTCATGATTTCGTAATATGCCATGATATATCTTCATTCAATCCGTTCCGAATAAAGTCCAAATGGAAAATCCAAAAAGTGTCACGTTTCTTACGTGTCAGTTCTATAGGTTGGCCTGCTTTGTTCTGTACCTTTTCTATTATGCACCATTTTAATTCTGATTCTAAATGTTGTTTGTCCAGAAAATGCTATACTATTGGTGCAGTAGTTTTCCTTGTTCTTATAGCGGACTTGTGCTCACTAAATCTAAATCGGAATTCACGTCCCGTCTCTCCTACATATGCAAGTCCACATGGGCAGAAAAGTATGTATATAACGTTACTGCTTCTGCAATTAGTGAGATATCTCAATTTGACATTTACATCCTTATAACTAAAGGATACAGTGACTACTGCTGCATCACAAGCATGGCACGAGCCACACCTATGATTACCCAGTACCATAGGCAATCCAGTGATGGTCATTTGATGTGTGGACTTCAATGTTTTATTTCAGGTATGGACCAAGAGGTCTCTGAGATTTCGATTCCTACGATATGCCACTAGTGGTCGCGGGAGTTGGATCTCATTTTCATCTGTATTTAAAATCCTCCAATTTTTGTTAATCACATTTTTTATTTTGAAATTCAATGCAGAATGATTGATGACACATGTGATTTGATCAAGCCGTGCATGTTTTGTGCCTTGTAAGAGTGCATCTCGGTCATAGTATTTTTCCCTTTTATAGGCATGTCTTACAAGGCGATGTGGATAACCTCGGTATAGTAGCCGTTTTTTCAGCGCATCCCCATGTTTGTGGAAATCCTCCATGTTCGTACAGTTACGACGAACACAAAGGAATTCACCAAAAGGAATTGAATCCTTTTGGCAGCTCGGATGACCCCCACGGTTACCGTGTCACTATTCTTGCCTTCCGGAGGCTCTTTTGGATTCCTCTTGCTGTTGCTGTTTTTCTAGAAATTACACGTCGTCGACAGAGTGTGCCTTCAATCTATGCCCTCCTACTAAATCTCTCTCCATTTCTACTACCGCTAATGAAAGCAGCTTTCTCATCAATGCAAGATCGCTGGTGAAGAACAATATTGCTTTTAGCGAGTTTGTGTCTGTAAGAAAGCCTACATGGGTTTTTATTACAGAAACTTGGGCCTCTGATTCATCTGGGCCTGATCTGGTGGATGCCATTCCTGATGGTTATGCGCTAGCCAGGATGGACCGAGTGGGACGCAGAGGAGGAGGGCTGGGGATTCTTTATAAGATATCCCACATCTGTCGCATTACTACCCTAACTGCCCCCTCAGATACTCTTCAGGCCCTACATTTCTCAATAATTTCTCCCCGTGCTGCTCCTTTTGTGGGCATACTGATTTATAGACCACCAGGGCCCAGAGCAAATTTCAGCCAGACCCTGTTTAATATCCTAGAACCCTATTTTGGCTGTGCTCATCTGACGGTTCTGGGAGATTTAAATTTTCATCTTGAAAACCTAGATTCTAGGGAAACTCTCTCCCTTTTGGATTCGCTGTCCGCTTGTGGCCTTCAGCAGTTGGTCAAAAGCCCTACCCATCAGGCGGGTCACATTCTGGATGGGGTGTTTTCAAATGATCTTAGGTTAACGACAGACTTGCCTATTCAGTTGGTTTGGTCTGATCATTTAGCTGTCCCCCTGGAACTTCAGGCCTCTCCTGCAGATACTAAGCTGAGCGGTCCTAGTAAGAAAGAACCTAAGCGAAATTATAGGAGGATTTCCAACGACACCCTTGCTCCTCTAATTTCTAATATTGCAATTGCCACAGCAAAGGATGTTAGTATGGCGGCGCTTCAACTGACTAGTTCTATCACCGCGGCAGTGGATTTGTTGGCCCCTGTCTCTTTTCGCTACTCCGCCAGGAAGAAACCTTCGGCCCCCTGGTTCTCAGAGTCTCTGAGACTCTTAAGGCAGGGCTGCAGGAAGCAGGAAAGGCTGTGGCGGGCGAGTTGGGACTATCAAGAGAGGGAAAAGCGCAAACTTCTTCTCAAAGGGTATAAAGCGGAGGTAATCAAAGTAAAGCAGGAGCATTTTTCTAATTTAACTATCGTCCTTACCTCTCCCAGAGAACTCTTTAGAATTGTAGACTCTTTGTGCACCCTGCAAATGCCCGACCCTATTGTTAGCTCCCAAGATCTTTGTGACAAGATCGCCCAATTCTTCCATTCTAAAATAGCCAACATTAATTCGGCCCTTGAATTGCAAAGGTCATCAATGCCTTCCCCCCCCACTTTGGTCACATCCCCCAGAGGGTGTGGAACCTTGGCCTCCTCTGCTAGCCTGTCTAATGTTCCGCCGCTCTCCCTACAACAACTGTACCTGCTCCTAAGTAAGACTAGGTCGGTGTCCCCACTGGACCCATGCCCTCTTAAAGTTCTTAAAGATTGTAGGGAAACCCTATTGCCCCCTCTCCTGGACATTATGAACCGGGCGATGCAGGAGGGTAGTTTTCCTTTCCCGTGGAAGAGGGCTGTGGTTAAGCCCCTCTTAAAGAAGCCAACATTAGACCCTGAAATCCTTAAGAATTTTCGCCCCTTTTCATTGCTTCCGGCACCAGCAAAGATGCTGGAGACTCATCTAAATCAGCATCTGGCGGCTTTCTTGGATACTTCGGGTCTTTTGGATCAGTCTCAGCATGGCTTCCGGAGATGCCACAGTACGGAGTCGGCTCTCACGGTAGTGCTAAACAACATCCGCACTGAGGTCGACCTGGGCCACACCCCTCTTCTGGTTCTGCTAGACCTGACAGCCGCCTTTGATACCCTATCTCCCTCGGTTCTAACATCTCGTCTTAGTGAGATAGGGGTGGAAGGTTTAGCAATGAGCCTCTGGCCTCCTTCCTCGATCAGAGGGAACAGAGGGTCATATTGGGAGAGTATCTATCTCCATCCACACTGGTGCAATGTGGGGTTCCACAGGGGTCGGCTTTAAGTCCGACCCTCTTCAATATCTATGTGGCCCCACTTGCCAGGTTAATAAGATCTTATGGGATGGAGGTGGTATCATATGCTGATGACACCCAGATTATGGTGTCCCTCTCCCACTCGGTCAGTACCTCCGCTCTCAGCTTCAGGAACTGCATGGAGGCAGTTTCTCAGTGGATGATTCACAATTCACTGAAGCTGAACGGGGAGAAAACCGAGGTCCTTGTTTTTGGTGGAAATATGTACATTTGGTCTACTGAATGGTGGCCTCTTTCTTTGGGAGGGTGTCCCACACCTACGGACTCGGCTCGTAACCTGGGAGTTATGATCAACCCCGCTCTTTCCATGGCTCAGCAGGTAAATAGGACAGTTGCTACTTGCTGGGGCATCATTAAGATCCTCAGGAAAATTAAACATTATCTATCTCTGCAGGCTCGTAAACAGATTGTTGTTGCACTGGTCGCCTCACGGCTTGATTATTGCAACGCTCACTATACCGGCATAAATAAGGGCCTCGTGCAACGCCTGCAAACTGCCCAGAATGCGGCGGCTAAATTTGTGCTCGATTCCCCTAGGCTTTCTTCCGCTACAGCTGCTAGGAAGAGTCTACACTGGCTCCCGATCCAAGCCAGGATTGCTTTCAAGACCCTTTGCCTGACTTATGGGGCGCTATCCGGCGATGGGGCTGGGGGGGTGAAGGATCTGCTGGTACCTTATGCCCCTTGCAGAAACCTCCGCTCTTCGAGAAAGAGCCTGTTGTCAGTGCCCCGTTTTCGAAGAGTTAAATGGGGAGGAAGGGCTTTTTTCGTCTTTAGCCCCTAAACTGTGGAACACCCTTCCCCCTGAAATCAAAACTCAACATTCTGTACTGACGTTCAGGAAGGCATTAAAGACATGGCTCTTTGCCAAGGCATACCCGTAATTTGGTCCCTGGTCCGTATTATTTTTCTTGGGTAGGCGCCCTGATGCCTTTGGGCTTAGTAGCGCATTATAAGATTTCTTTCATTTCATTTCATTTGATTTCAGTACTGTAGTATAGTGTTTTTGGCCGTGGGTTTCCTAAAAAGGCTAACCTGTAAGCTGCCACCCGAACCATTGATCATAATATCCAAAAATTCAACTTGACTGGAACTAAAATTGGCAGTGAATTTCAAGTTCTTATCACTCGCATTGAGCCAAAGTATATATTCCTGTAGGTTCTCCACATCGCCTCTCCAAATAAAAAAAATATCATCAATAAAACGTTTCCACAAAAGAACATTCTCAAAAAAAGGTGCTGCTTCATTAAAAACGTTTCTCAACTCCCACTCGCCCATATAAGTGTTTGCCACACTCGGCGCGCAAGAAGCACCCATACTTGTGCCCTTGATCTGTTTATACAAGGATCCATGAAAGTCAAAGAAGTTATTCAATAGTACTATCGCCAGGCACTGCAATATAAAACCATCCGGTCTATTCCCAAGGGACCTCTGTAAGAGGGATGCCACTGCCTGTAACGCTTGACACTGAGGAATATTTGTATATAAAGTCTGGATTGAAGGACACACCCTCAATCTTATTAATGATATCACCTGTATCACGTATAAAAGAGGCGTAATTCTGAGTCAGTGGACATAAAAAAGAGTCCACATATTTTGACAGTGGCTCAGTGCTCGAACCAATAGTTGAAATTATAGGACGCATCGGTGGATTTTCTTCATTTTTGTGCGTTTTTTCGGAAGGCCATATAGGGCAGGTCTTATAGGGCACATTTTATTCAAAAAGCTGCACTCTTCTTCACAAATGAGGCCATCAGCCGAAGCCTCATGTGTCATCTGTTGGATATGTGCATTTAATCTGGTAAGTTCTCTCGGTTGTGCCGTCCTATAATGTTCTGTTACTGACAACATATCCAACATCTTTTTATTATAGTCAGTTTTATTTAAAATGGCAATACCTCCACCCTTATCACAGGGTTTCACCACAAAATCATTATTAGACCTAATTCTCTCAAGGGCTATCTTGTCATTCCTTGATAAGTTAAAACGTGGTTTGGTCGGATGTTTAACAATACGGGCAATGTCTTTCAAGACATGTTGTTCAAAAATATTTACCTCCGGACCTACCATGTCTAGTGTGGGTGTGAATACTGAGGGAGGTTTGCACTGTGACTGATTTGTATCTTGTTGGTAAGGCGGCCTATCCATGAAGAATTTTTTCAAGCTGACTTTTGTAAAAAAGGCAAATAGATCCTCATGGAGCCTGAATTTATCAAGTTGAGTACTCGGAACAAACGACAAACCATGACTAAGCACTGAGGTCTCTTCTACACTTAAATCTATTTTGGATAAGTTGTGGATAGGTAATACATCTCCATCATTAGACTTTTTGGTAGTAGCTATGCTATCTACCACCAGTATTGTTGGTTTCATGTCTTTACATACATCTGTTGAGGTTGAGGGCTCATTTCGTGTTGTCCCCCTCTGTCCTGTTGCCAACGGACATTCCTTCCCCTGTATTGGCCTCTCGGTACATAACCCCGGCCATGGTAAGGGTGCTGAGTCTGTCTACCCCTATAGGGTCTAGAGTTATATGGGGGTCCCCCCATATCTTGAAAATTGTCATTATCAGAGTCAGAAGACCCTGTATCTGAGAAATTGGTAACCCGTCTTCTATAGTTGTTAGCATAGTTAGGGACATAGTTTCCTTGATTCCCATCTTGATAGTAAGTGGGATTCAGATAGGGGTATGCTTTCTCTTGTGTATACCACCGTATATCCTTCCTCAACTTCTCTGATTTCTTGTTCATTAGATATGTATCAAAATCTCTCATATCAGTCTGGATTTTATCTAATCCAATCTTAGCCTCTTCTACGGCAGTGGACGTTCTTAATTTATCTTCCAATGCGAGGATCTCCTGGTTTAAGACTGCCATGATTTCTTTTGCAGTCTCAATTATTAAAATCATCCAATCCCTGGAGCAGCGGTTTGCAATGAGTGACCACCGCTCCAGGATTTTACGGTTTTCAACAAACAAAGCTGGTGCATTACGCACCCTTAAACCTGAGGGGATCACTCCCACTTTCAAATATGCAAGCATGTAATGCGCATGTGATTCCATGCGTTTGAACTTCTTTTTTTATATTTAATAAATTAAATTGGACATTTCTCCAGTGCGCTCTGTCCACACCACGCATACGCATCATCATAGACTCCGCATACGCTTTTTGTTGCTTCGGTAACGGCAAACAGGACCGCTCAAGTCAACGCCACATGGCTGTGGGCCCTTGCTGACCTCTCTCTGGCCTTCACTGCAGACAGCAGTGTTTAGAATTCAGATCGAGTTGCTATTGCAGATGATGTAGTGTTGTAGGCAACAGACATTGCTCCTAGTATGGCTCGCCCGCAGCACGCATCATCACTGGCTGTGCACATGCTGAATGCTTTTGACGTGGCTATCTGAGTGCACTAGACCTGATGGACCCTTTATGTTACAATCTTTTTGTGTATTTTTTCAGATCTACTGCCTGTATCTCAGTATACCACAAGTTATGGTTCTTTTACGATAGAATCTTTTCTGTATTATTTCACATCTAGTGTCCCTACCTTACTGCAGCACAAACTATTGACCCTTTTATTAATGAATCTCTGCGTGTGATCCAATGATTACTGTTGTAGTTGATGCTGGCAGCAACCATTCCCTGAGGGCTGGTTTACACTAACCCCACACGCATTCAGCACAGACGTCACTGGCTGTGCACATGCTCTCTGGCCTACACTGCAGACAGCAGTGTTTACAATTCAGATCAAGTGGCTATTGTAGATGACACAGTCCTGTAGGCAAAAGACATTGCTCCAGGGCGCTCTGTCCGCACTACGCACACGCATCATCGCAGGCTCTGTATAATCTTTTTGTTGCTTTGGTAAAGGCAAACAGGACAGCTCAAGTCAACTCCACGTGGCTGTGGGCCCTTGCTGACCGCTCTCTGGCCTTCACTGCAGACAGCAGTGTTTACAAGTCAGATCGAGTCGCTATTGCAGATGATGTAGTGTTGTAGGCAACAGACATTGCTCCTAGTATGGCTCGCCCGCAACACGCATCATCACTGGCTGTGCACATGCTGAATGCTTTTGATGTGGCTATCTGAGTGCACTAGACCTGATGGACCCTTTATGTTACAATCTTTTTGTGTATACCACAAGTTATGGTTATTTTACGATAGAATCTTTTCTGTATTATTTCACATCTAGGTGCCGATTCCGATCCGTCAAAAATAATTTGCGTACGACCCGTATCCGAATTTTTTTACGTACGAGTCGTAGAAGCACCGTACAAACGGCCAAGTACGATTCGTCCGTGAAAAATATCTATGAATAGCGTCGGGAAAAGTCTACGAGAGTGCGTCCGAAAGTTTTAACGTCCGAATATCGTCGGGAAAAGTATACGAAAGTGAGCCGGACAGTCTCAAGTACAAATTGTAAAACACAAGTCCGAGCGCGCAAGTACGATCCCGACCGTCCGTCCGAATACACAATCGCATGTAAAAAGGCCCGCACGGAGCCAACGCAGGAGCACACATGTACACGAGTAAACTCATGCCCGTGTACGAGCCGTACAGCCCCCCACCCCCAAATATGTCAGCACCGTACACAACCCTGTCCGCACTGCACCCCAGGACCGCATGTATGCACTGTACACCCAGCCACCCCACCGCATTTACGCACCATACCCCAGCACCGCATGTACGCACTGTACCCCCAGCCCCCCACCTCATTTACGCACCGTATCCCAGCACCGCATGTACGCACTGTACCCCCAGCCCCCCCACCGAATTTCCGCACCGTACCACAGCACCGCATGTACGCACTGTACCCCCAGCCCCCCCACCGCATTTACGCACCGTACCCCAGCACCGCATATACGCACTGTACCCCCAGCCCCCCCACCGCATTTACGCACCGTACCCCAGCAGCGCATGTTCGCACTGTACCCCCAGCCCCCCACCACATTTACGCACCGTACCCCAGCACCGCATGTACGCACTGTACCCCCAGCCCCCCACTGCATTTACGCACCGTACCCCAGCACCGCATGTACGCATTGTACCCCCAGCCCCCCACCACATGTACGCACCGTACCCCAGCACTTCATGTACGCGCCGCACACCAACACCGTACCCCAGCACCCTCACCCAGCATCGCGTATGTACGGATCGTACCTACGCGAAAAAGACTCATACATAACCAGGACACTGTAAAACAGCACAAGGAGGGTCAAAGCGACTCGCACAACAACACAAAACACGTCAACACGACAAAATACAACTCAGTGACTGACCTCCAACATCCAAACAGGCCAACAAAGGCCCCAAACACAACCACCTCTTATAAAACACCCACCAAAATTCAAACACAGCCACACCCAAAACTTGACCAATAAAAAGGGCCCACAAACACAAACCATGAGCCTTTGCAACAGACTTACTGCGGACAGAGCCCACACACAAATCACCCCACATAACTCATACCTTCGCTACACCTTCACATACACACCTTCACACAGCCTCCTCCACAAACATCCCCCTCTTCACATTCACACACACACACATTCACACCCACACACCCACAACCATCCACACCCACACCCCACACCATGCCCACAGACAAGAATCCAAAGTTCACTACGGCGGAGCTGGAGCTCCTTGTCAACGAAGTCATCAGAGTCGAGCCACAGCTGTTTGGAACATTGGTCAGACAGACCAGCATAGCTGAAAAATCTGCCATGTGGCAGAGGATCGTCGATAAGGTGAATGCTGTTGCGCCCGTCCGAAGGACCAGGCATGAATGCCAAGCCAGGTGGTACGATCTGCGCAGGGCAGTCAAGAGGAAGATGAATGAAGAACATGCCCAGACCAACATCACTGGAGGAGGGCCGCCCCGCAGACCCGTACACTACCATCCCTGGGAGGAGAAGGTGATGGCCATGCTACCGCCGGTGCGACTACACGGAGTGGAAGGAGTCGCAGAGCCTGGTGAGTACACAAACAACTCATGTAACATGGGGGGAATGGCATCCACACCCCAACCACAACAAATGCACGCACCTACCCCCAAGCACTCACCGCACACAACCACACTCAAAAACCACGCCCATGCCACGAACGTCACCATTCGCCCTTCACAAATCAAAGCAAGGCCATGTCCAAGGCTACAACAACCACAAACACAAGACTGGGTGTCCGGAAGGCTGGGCCCCACACAACACATTGTGAAAATGAGACGCAGACAACAATGTCCTCAGCCCATATGACATAGGTACATACCCATGCACAATGCACAGGGACTGGCAAACTACTAACAAGGTCGCTGACACTGGGCCCTGCTGTATGCAGCACAAGGCCCTCCTGGGACCACTGTACACTCAAACACCAACTCCACAAGCACAGGTATCTAGCACAGGAACTCACACACACTGTCATGCCAGCATACACCATGAGGGGACACACACATCACCTGGGAGACCCAATTACAACTCACACTACACACAACAGCACGCCCGGTCACACACCCCCCCTAACACAAGCACACACCCCCGGGGCAGGCAACGAATACACACACTCCCACAATGGACATGTGACACAACAAGACCAAACCAGAGCCAAGTCAGCATCAGAGCCAACTATCTACAGGTCACACACTCAGGAGAACATCCCAATCTGTCTCCTGCAACATACCCATCCCCAAGTGGACACTGAGAGGAATGCTAGGGACATCCAACTACCTGGGAGAACTGTGCCAACTTGAATATGTATGAAACATGGATGTGGCATGAAACAGCATTAACATTGTCTCTCTCTCACACACAGGGCAACGTCGACGATCTCCCCCCAACACTGGGGGGGAAGAATCACAGTCCCAGGCACCGTGTGAAGACGATCCCACCGGCAGCGACGACTCTCACCACTCCGTGGATGACCCCGACCAACCTGGCCCCCTCTGGTGTTCAAGCACCTGCAGCACCTGCGTCAGGTACATCTGTGCCAACCACCACCCCCATTCCCGCCACATCCCAGGACACACCCTGGATCCCTGCTCGCACTGAACTACACAGCCAGTCTGACCAAGAGGGACAAGGTTCTGCGGGCACCCAGGAGGAGGCAGACAACCCTGCAAATGCCATCCCTCAGGGGTCCCGTAGACCCGATGTGCCCACAACGGCAGGCCAGGCTCGTGTGGGCAGGGGTGGTGGGAGTGGAGGCAGGCGGAGGCGCAAACCTGACCAGCCAGCTCAGGACCCCGGTATGTCACACATCCGCAACATCCTGGACTCATACCGGCGTGACACCAGAGGCATGGACCAGGTCGTGTCCAGACTTTCCGGGATGCAGGGGACCCTCAATGAGATAAAGAACCTGCAGGTCGAGCATCATGCCAGTCATCAACAACACCAAAGACGGATGGAGGCAAGACTGGCTGAGCTCCTGGCGGTGCACAGGGACGTGAGCCAATCAATCCATCAGATCGCCCAAAGTCTGGCAAACCCTCCCTGTGCCACCAGGCGTAGACCAGCACCAGACACAAAGGGGGGAGGAGGAGGAGGATTCATCTGACGGAGTGTCCCCAGCATCGTCAAGGCCTGCATCTGAGGGTCCCCGGAGGAAGGTGGGTCGTCCACGGAAAAGACCGTTAGAGTCAGTGGACCATCCCCATCTCCCAGGTCACCTGGCCTGGCACCTGGCCCTCTGGCGCAACAGCAGCACCTCACCCAATGACATTCTCTGCCACATGGACTTGCTGGTCACAGTCTGACCAATGATGACCAACACTGTGGTCTGGACTCTGATGACTTCCAATGCCAAGGATGCCATCTCCCCCAGTGAACTTTGGATTCTATTCCCCAGGTAGACCCCCTTACACATCTACCAAAAGACTCACCCCACCGAAAATAAATTCATATTGTTCTGCACATGAGATGTTGCTGTCATTTAGCATTTTTCTACGACATATGTGTGTGGAAATGTCTAACTATGCGTGAGTGTTGAACCAACTCCAGCCATCCATACCCTGGGAACAGATTCTGGTAGAGGACACACTTGGGTCACAAGGTATCATTCAATGTAGGCATGGAGCACAACACTCACCTGTGATGGCCTCTGGCTGCTGAGGGGGTGCTTGCTAAACTGTGCGGACAGACCTATTTGGGAGATCATCATCAAGGCGTAGAGGTCATGGCCCATGTGGAGGTACCCGGGGAGGGAGTCCCAGGTATGTGTGGCCAGGTGGGAGAACAATGTCCTGTATGCCGGATGTTGGACAGGCCACATGAAGGGCTTGCTCCCTCCCCGCATGACAAGGCCCAAGCCCCGGACTCCCAGGTGTTACCCACAAGGGCAACCCGCACCCCGTCTCCCGACGGAACTCCTGCCCCCGGACATCCATGTATCATGGGGCCGAACCACTACCGGCTCCCCCGGCCGGATCAGCCGCCATCTTGGACACTGCGCCACGAGGCCGCGTGGCCTCAGCTCGACCCTAACCCTGGGCCTGGCCCGGCCCCGACATCCCGGCACCACCATCCACCCAGGAGGTGAACGGACCACTTGGCAGGTCAATGGGAGAAAGAAGTGTCGATGGCTCTCCCCCGCCAGGTGCCGATCGCCCTCCAGCTCCCCCGGGCGCTGGCTCCACCCCCTGCTGGGTGTCTGGACTCCCTCATCCCGGACCCCCCGACCTCCAAGTGCGAGGGTCCGGACATCAAAGGGCGCCAGACCTATAACTAGGGCAGCTCCAGAGCAGGAAGGCAGTTGTATCCTGGAGTCGAGAGACACCGAGAAGAACTCAGCCTTGACGGACTACTGGCGCTGCCGTAGCCCTGCCTTGTGAATTATCGTCCTGCCTGCTGGCGCTGCCGCGGCCTTCTGCATCATCCATCCTCGTCGGGACCTGCTGGCGCTGCCGCGGACCGTTGTAACAACCACCTTCATCGGGACCTGCTGGCGCTGCCGCGGACCGTGTAACGACCACCTTCATCGGGACCTGCTGGCGCTGCCGCGGACCGTGTAACGACCACCTTCATCGGGACCTGCTGGCGCTGCCGCGGACCGTGTAACGACCACCTTCACCGGGACCTGCTGGCGCTGCCGCGGCCCGTCCAAGCTAGAACACCGAGCTCGAGGATTGTGAGCTACCCCCCATACCATCTCAGCTACCAGATTGGTAACCAGACTGTCCCGCTACCCCCTTTTCCCAAACCAAGAGACTAGAATCGAGGGGACCCCTGAGTCCAGACCTCCTTGTACCATTTCATCGTACCTCAAGAAATCGCCTATAAAGAACGTTAAATCCTATCCTTGTGTGGTGTGTATCTGTGGGGGGGAAGTTACTCATCTGTACGATCGCTGGAGACGGCTCTCCCCGGAGACCTCTCCCCTTGTCCTCGGCCGACCCTCCCGGTCCGTCTAACATTGGTGGACAGCGGCGCTATCCGAATCAACGCGTAATCGTACAGAGAGTAGCTCACCCCACGACAAAACCACGATGTCAACCAAAGAGAGCGGATCCACCGAGAAATTCCAGATGGATAAATTGGAAGAGTATAGCCATAGTGAACTGAAACAATTCTGCATGGAACTAGGCATTGCTACCACCGGCCTGAGTACCAAAGACGATTTTAAGCACGCCATTGAGTCGTGGGCAGAAACCGGGGTCGCCGGATCCCCAGACCAAAACGGTGCAGCATCGGAGAGGAACGCCACGGCTCCCGAGGAGCGAGGAACGGGCCTCTCGCAGGAAGAGATCCAAGAAAGAGAAAAAAACAGATTACATGAGTTGGAAATGGCACAACTCAAAATGGACGGTGAACTAAAATTAGCCGAGCAAAAACTGAACCTAGAACATCTGCGGCTCCGAGAAGAACGGGAAGAAAAACAGAGGCAGAGAGAGCTCGAAGAAAAAAGACTAACATTCGAACACGAGCGCAAACTGGCAGAAATAGAACTACGGAAGCAGAACAAAGAACCGGAGGTGCCCGAGCGACCGCGCACCCCGGGAGCGACAGAAAAGAAAGTCCACATCCCCAAGGATGTTGTCCGAGAGTATGTCCGAGAGGACGACATACAACAGTGGTTCAAGGCCTACGAGATCGCCATGACCTCCCACCGGATCGATCGGAGTGACTGGGGAGCCGGCCTATGGGGGAGGTTCGTCAACGAAGGCCGCGATGCCCTACTGCAGCTCCCAGACCATCAGATGTCATCCTATGACCACATGAAGGCTGCCCTCCTCACCCGATATGGGCTCACACCCGAAATGTACCGCCAGAGGTTTCGGGACTGCACCCGGATCCCGGGTACAACGTGGGTGGAATATGTCAACTATTTCAGCCGAGCCTTCGAGGGTTGGATCAAGGGAAGCCACGTAACGACCTACGAGCAACTTTTTAATCTCATGGTGTGGGAGCACCTGTCTAACAACTGCTTCGTCGAGCTCAGGCAGCACCTCCTCGACAGTAAATTGACTGACCCACGGCAACTCGCCGCCGAAGCTGACCGGTGGGAAAGCACCCGAGTGGGCCGGAGAGGGCCACACGAGCAAAACCGGAACAACCAAGGTCAGCACCGTCCCCGAGGAGGAGGAGGAGGCCAGGGGCGAGGGAGAGACACCGTCCCGGCCACTCCCGCTGCCAGCACCCCGCCCCCGGCCGGCCGGGGCAACCCCCCGATGCGCCCGGGGTTCAGAGCCAACGTCACGTGTCACCGATGCCAGCGAGTCGGCCACTACGCCAATGACCCGAACTGCCCGCAGAACCAAACGCCAAAACCCCGCCAGGTAGCTGCCGCCGCCCTGGGGGGAGAACAAATCTCCGAGGAACAAGAAGAATATGAGCAGGCACAACAAGAGTGGGAACCGGCCGCCATGGTTCTAGCATGCCTAGGGGGAAAAGACATGGTCCCGCGGGCTCCCCTACCCGCCAACACCAGAAAATATAGCCAGTGGGTGAACATTAATGGGCGCCGGGCCGAAGCCCTACGTGACACAGGGGCCAGTGTGACGGCCGTCCGCTGTCACCTGGTAAAACCAGAGCAGATCCTGCCGAACATTCTCTGCCCCGTCCGCTCAGCCGACAATTCCGAGAGTCTATGTCGGATGGCCTGCGTCCCCTTCGAATGGGGAGGGGTCTCCGGCATGTTGAAGGTGACGGTCCGGGATGATGCCCCCGTGGACTGTCTCCTGGGGAATGATCTTGAGAGTTCCCCGTGGGCCGCCGTCGAAAGAAGAGAGCACCTGGGGATGCTGGGCCTCCCGGACTGGGCGTGCGTAACCACCCGGTCCATGGCCGCCCGTGCCATCCCCCGACCAGAAGAACCAGAATGGCCCACCCAGGAACAGTTCCGCCAGGAGCAGAAGACCTGTCCCTCCCTCGAGGGACTCCGCCAGCAAGCCATCGCCCAGAGCGCAGGGGACTCCACCGGAGCCCATTGGGTCTATTGGGATAACGACCTGTTATACAGTGAACAGAGAATCGCGGAGTTAGGGGCCAGTCGAGTGCTGGTGGTGCCCCTCCGTTTCAGAGACTTCCTGCTAAATTTGGCCCACGATGTCACCCTGGCTGGACACCTGGGCCAGGACAAAACCTACAGTCGCCTGGTGACCCACTTTTTCTGGCCGAGGATGCGAAACGACGTCCTCAACCACTGCCGGTCCTGCCCCACGTGCCAGGCCAGCGGGAAGAGCGGCCGCAAGCTCAAAGCACCTCTGCAACCCTTCCCAGTTGTCACCACCCCGTTCGAGAGGGTAGGAATAGACATTGTGGGGCCCCTGGACCCCCGCACAGCACAAGGACATCGGTTCATCCTGGTACTGGTGGACCACGCCACCCGCTACCCCGAGGCTGTGCCCCTGCGAACTGTAACAGCTCCGGTGGTCGGCCGGGCCTTAATGGGGATCTTCTCCCAGGTGGGCTTCCCCCGAGAAGTCGTCAGCGACCGAGGCACAAACTTTATCTCGAAATATATGAAGTCCCTCTGGCAACAGTGCGGGGTCACCTACCGATTCACGACCCCCTATCATCCTCAAGGGAACGGACTAGTTGAGCGATTCAACCGCACACTCAAGGGAATGATTGGGGGATTGGAAGAGCCCCTCCGTCGCCAGTGGGATGTACTACTTCCGTGCCTCCTCTTCGCCTATCGAGAAGTTCCCCAGAAGTCCCTCGGTTTTAGCCCTTTCGAACTCCTGTACGGGCACCCTGTGCGAGGGCCCCTCAGCCTAGTCAAAGAAGGTTGGGAGATGGCCCCCCTAAAGACCCCTCCAGACGTCTTCAAGTACCTCCTGGCACTACGCAATCAGACCCGGCGATTCAGGGAAATGGCAAAAGCGAATCTTGAGGCCAGTCAGGAGGACATGAAAAAATGGTACGATCAAAATGCCTCCTCCGTCGAATTCGAACCTGGTCAACAAGTGTGGGTGATGTCCCCCACCGAACCATGTGCCTTGCAGGACAAGTGGACGGGGCCCTTCAAAGTGGTCGAACGCAAGAGCCCCGTCACCTATCTCATCGATATGGAGTCTCCCCGGAACCCCCTCCGGGTCCTCCACACCAACAGACTCAAACCCCACTTTGTGCGCTCGGAACTCAGCCTCCTGATGGCTACGGACAGTGGGGCGGAAGAAGACTCCGAGCCTCTCCCTGATCTCCTGAAGACTCAGGAGAAAGACGGTTCCGTGGACGGGGTCCGGCTCTCCGATGCCCTCACCCCAGAGCAACGCCAAGGCTGCCGGGACCTCCTGCTGCAGTTTGCTACTCTGTTTTCCCTCACCCCAGGGGTCACCCCCTGGTGCTTGCACGACGTGGACACTGGGGACAGTCCCCCTATCCGACACCGGGCCTACCGCGTACCAGATCGGGTGCGGGCCTGCATCCAAGAGGAAGTGTCCAAGATGCTCACGCTCGGGGTCATCGAGCCCTCGGACAGCCCCTGGGCCAGCCCGGTCGTGCTGGTCCCCAAAGCCGCTGCCCCCGGCACCACTCCTGAACTCCGATTCTGCGTCGACTATCGGGGCTTGAATGCTGTCACCAGGACCGACGCTCATCCCATCCCCCGAGCGGATGAATTGATCGACCGCATGGGGGCTGCCCGCTACCTCAGCATCTTCGACCTGACAGCGGGCTACTGGCAGATCGGTCTCACACCCCGGGCCCAAGAACGGTCCGCCTTTTCTACCCCCGATGGCCACTACCACTTCAAGGTCATGCCCTTCGGCATGAAGAATGCCCCAGCTACTTTTCAGCGACTAGTGAACCAGGGCTTGGCGGGGCTCGAAGAGTTCAGCGCCGCCTACCTGGACGACATTGCTGTATACAGCCACCACTGGTCCGACCACCTCCACCACCTCCGAGAGGTCCTGCAAGCCCTCCAGCGGGCCGGCCTCACAATCAAGGCCGGCAAGTGCCAAATTGGTCAGGGGTCCGTGACCTACCTCGGACACCAGGTGGGAAGCGGTCTGGTGGCCCCTCTGCAACTCAAAATCGCTGCCATCCAGTCCTGGCAACCCCCAGTCACGCAGACCGAGGTCCGAGCCTTCTTGGGACTCACCGGCTACTACCGGCGGTTCGTGAGGGACTATGGCAGCATTGTGGGGCCCCTCACGGGTCTCACGTCCAAAAACCACCCGAAGAAGATTAACTGGACCCCCGACTGTCAAGCGGCCTTCGAGAAGCTGAAAGCCGCCCTGTGCACCGCCCCTGTGCTCCAGGCCCCCGATTACAGTCGGGAATTCATTGTACAAACGGACGCCTCCGACCACGGCATCGGGGCGGTTCTCTCCCAGCTGAACCCCGAGGGTCTTGACCAGCCGGTGGCCTTCATCAGCAGACGCCTCCTGGCCCGAGAACAGCGCTGGAGCACAATCGAGAGGGAGGCCTTCGCAGTAGTGTGGGCCCTCAAAAAGCTCCGGCCCTATCTCTTCGGTACCCACTTCCGGGTGCAAACCGATCATCGACCCCTGCAGGGGCTAATGCAGATGCGGGGGGAAAACCCAAAACTATTGCGCTGGTCCATCTCCCTGCAGGGGATGGACTTCACTGTGGAACATCGACCGGGCCAAGACCACGCCAACGCAGATGGCCTGTCACGCTTTTTCCGCCTCGACGAGGAGAGTCCCCAAGAGGATGGGTGACTCTCCCCGCCTTCAGCTGGGGGGGACGCATGTTGGACAGGCCACATGAAGGGCTTGCTCCCTCCCCGCATGACAAGGCCCAAGCCCCGGACTCCCAGGTGTTACCCACAAGGGCAACCCGCACCCCGTCTCCCGACGGAACTCCTGCCCCCGGACATCCATGTATCATGGGGCCGGACCACTACCGGCTCCCCCGGCCGGATCAGCCGCCATCTTGGACACTGCGCCACGAGGCCGCATGGCCTCAGCTCGACCCTAACCCTGGGCCTGGCCCGGCCCCGACATCCCGGCACCACCATCCACCCAGGAGGTGAACGGACCACTTGGCAGGTCAATGGGAGAAAGAAGTGTCGATGGTTCTCCCCCGCCAGGTGCCGATCGCCCTCCAGCTCCCCCGGGCGCTGGCTCCACCCCCTGCTGGGTGTCTGGACTCCCTCATCCCGGACCCCCCGACCTCCAAGTGCGAGGGTCCGGACATCAAAGGGCGCCAGACCTATAACTAGGGCAGCTCCAGAGCAGGAAGGCAGTTGTATCCTGGAGTCGAGAGACACCGAGAAGAACTCAGCCTTGACGGACTACTGGCGCTGCCGTAGCCCTGCCTTGTGAATTATCGTCCTGCCTGCTGGCGCTGCCGCGGCCTTCTGCATCATCCATCCTCGTCGGGACCTGCTGGCGCTGCCGCGGACCGTTGTAACGACCACCTTCATCGGGACCTGCTGGCGCTGCCGCGGACCGTGTAACGACCACCTTCATCGGGACCTGCTGGCGCTGCCGCGGACCGTGTAACGACCACCTTCATCGGGACCTGCTGGCGCTGCCGCGGACCGTGTAACGACCACCTTCACCGGGACCTGCTGGCGCTGCCGCGGCCCGTCCAAGCTAGAACACCGAGCTCGAGGATTGTGAGCTACCCCCCATACCATCTCAGCTACCAGATTGGTAACCAGACTGTCCCGCTACCCCCTTTTCCCAAACCAAGAGACTAGAATCGAGGGGACCCCTGAGTCCAGACCTCCTTGTACCATTTCATCGTACCTCAAGAAATCGCCTATAAAGAACGTTAAATCCTATCCTTGTGTGGTGTGTATCTGTGGGGGGGAAGTTACTCATCTGTACGATCGCTGGAGACGGCTCTCCCCGGAGACCTCTCCCCTTGTCCTCGGCCGACCCTCCCGGTCCGTCTAACATTGGTGGACAGCGGCGCTATCCGAATCAACGCGTAATCGTACAGAGAGTAGCTCACCCCACGACAAAACCACGATGTCAACCAAAGAGAGCGGATCCACCGAGAAATTCCAGATGGATAAATTGGAAGAGTATAGCCATCGTGAACTGAAACAATTCTGCATGGAACTAGGCATTGCTACCACCGGCCTGAGTACCAAAGACGATTTTAAGCACGCCATTGAGTCGTGGGCAGAAACCGGGGTCGCCGGATCCCCAGACCAAAACGGTGCAGCATCGGAGAGGAACGCCACGGCTCCCGAGGAGCGAGGAACGGGCCTCTCGCAGGAAGAGATCCAAGAAAGAGAAAAAAACAGATTACATGAGTTGGAAATGGCACAACTCAAAATGGACGGTGAACTAAAATTAGCCGAGCAAAAACTGAACCTAGAACATCTGCGGCTCCGAGAAGAACGGGAAGAAAAACAGAGGCAGAGAGAGCTCGAAGAAAAAAGACTAACATTCGAACACGAGCGCAAACTGGCAGAAATAGAACTACGGAAGCAGAACAAAGAACCGGAGGTGCCCGAGCGACCGCGCACCCCGGGAGCGACAGAAAAGAAAGTCCACATCCCCAAGGATGTTGTCCGAGAGTATGTCCGAGAGGACGACATACAACAGTGGTTCAAGGCCTACGAGATCGCCATGACCTCCCACCGGATCGATCGGAGTGACTGGGGAGCCGGCCTATGGGGGAGGTTCGTCAACGAAGGCCGCGATGCCCTACTGCAGCTCCCAGACCCTCAGATGTCATCCTATGACCACATGAAGGCTGCCCTCCTTACCCGATATGGGCTCACACCCGAAATGTACCGCCAGAGGTTTCGGGACTGCACCCGGATCCCGGGTACAACGTGGGTGGAATATGTCAACTATTTCAGCCGAGCCTTCGAGGGTTGGATCAAGGGAAGCCACGTAACGACCTACGAGCAACTTTTTAATCTCATGGTGTGGGAGCACCTGTCTAACAACTGCTTCGTCGAGCTCAGGCAGCACCTCCTCGACAGTAAATTGACTGACCCACGGCAACTCGCCGCCGAAGCTGACCGGTGGGAAAGCACCCGAGTGGGCCGGAGAGGGCCACACGAGCAAAACCGGAACAACCAAGGTCAGCACCGTCCCCGAGGAGGAGGAGGAGGCCAGGGGCGAGGGAGAGACACCGTCCCGGCCACTCCCGCTGCCAGCACCCCGCCCCCGGCCGGCCGGGGCAACCCCCCGATGCGCCCGGGGTTCAGAGCCAACGTCACGTGTCACCGATGCCAGCGAGTCGGCCACTACGCCAATGACCCGAACTGCCCGCAGAACCAAACGCCAAAACCCCGCCAGGTAGCTGCCGCCGCCCTGGGGGGAGAACAAATCTCCGAGGAACAAGAAGAATATGAGCAGGCACAACAAGAGTGGGAACCGGCCGCCATGGTTCTAGCATGCCTAGGGGGAAAAGACATGGTCCCGCGGGCTCCCCTACCCGCCAACACCAGAAAATATAGCCAGTGGGTGAACATTAATGGGCGCCGGGCCGAAGCCCTACGTGACACAGGGGCCAGTGTGACGGCCGTCCGCTGTCACCTGGTAAAACCAGAGCAGATCCTGCCGAACATTCTCTGCCCCGTCCGCTCAGCCGACAATTCCGAGAGTCTATGTCGGATGGCCTGCGTCCCCTTCGAATGGGGAGGGGTCTCCGGCATGTTGAAGGTGACGGTCCGGGATGATGCCCCCGTGGACTGTCTCCTGGGGAATGATCTTGAGAGTTACCCGTGGGCCGCCGTCGAAAGAAGAGAGCACCTGGGGATGCTGGGCCTCCCGGACTGGGCGTGCGTAACCACCCGGTCCATGGCCGCCCGTGCCATCCCCCGACCAGAAGAACCAGAATGGCCCACCCAGGAACAGTTCCGCCAGGAGCAGAAGACCTGTCCCTCCCTCGAGGGACTCCGCCAGCAAGCCATCGCCCAGAGCGCAGGGGACTCCACCGGAGCCCATTGGGTCTATTGGGATAATGACCTGTTATACAGTGAACAGAGAATCGCGGAGTTAGGGGCCAGTCGAGTGCTGGTGGTGCCCCTCCGTTTCAGAGACTTCCTGCTAAATTTGGCCCACGATGTCACCCTGGCTGGACACCTGGGCCAGGACAAAACCTACAGTCGCCTGGTGACCCACTTTTTCTGGCCGAGGATGCGAAACGACGTCCTCAACCACTGCCGGTCCTGCCCCACGTGCCAGGCCAGCGGGAAGAGCGGCCGCAAGCTCAAAGCACCTCTGCAACCCTTCCCAGTTGTCACCACCCCGTTCGAGAGGGTAGGAATAGACATTGTGGGGCCCCTGGACCCCCGCACAGCACAAGGACATCGGTTCATCCTGGTACTGGTGGACCACGCCACCCGCTACCCCGAGGCTGTGCCCCTGCGAACTTTAACAGCTCCGGTGGTCGGCCGGGCCTTAATGGGGATCTTCTCCCAGGTGGGCTTCCCCCGAGAAGTCGTCAGCGACCGAGGCACAAACTTTATCTCGAAATATATGAAGTCCCTCTGGCAACAGTGCGGGGTCACCTACCGATTCACGACCCCCTATCATCCTCAAGGGAACGGACTAGTTGAGCGATTCAACCGCACACTCAAGGGAATGATTGGGGGATTGGAAGAGCCCCTCCGTCGCCAGTGGGATGTACTACTTCCGTGCCTCCTCTTCGCCTATCGAGAAGTTCCCCAGAAGTCCCTCGGTTTTAGCCCTTTCGAACTCCTGTACGGGCAACCTGTGCGAGGGCCCCTCAGCCTAGTCAAAGAAGGTTGGGAGATGGCCCCCCTAAAGACCCCTCCAGACGTCTTCAAGTACCTCCTGGCACTACGCAATCAGACCCGGCAATTCAGGGAAATGGCAAAAGCGAATCTTGAGGCCAGTCAGGAGGACATGAAAAAATGGTACGATCAAAATGCCTCCTCCGTCGAATTCGAACCTGGTCAACAAGTGTGGGTGATGTCCCCCACCGAACCATGTGCCTTGCAGGACAAGTGGACGGGGCCCTTCAAAGTGGTCGAACGCAAGAGCCCCGTCACCTATCTCATCGATATGGAGTCTCCCCGGAACCCCCTCCGGGTCCTCCACACCAACAGACTCAAACCCCACTTTGTGCGCTCGGAACTCAGCCTCCTGATGGCTACGGACAGTGGGGCGGAAGAAGACTCCGAGCCTCTCCCTGATCTCCTGAAGACTCAGGAGAAAGACGGTTCCGTGGACGGGGTCCGGCTCTCCGATGCCCTCACCCCAGAGCAACGCCAAGGCTGCCGGGACCTCCTGCTGCAGTTTGCTACTCTGTTTTCCCTCACCCCAGGGGTCACCCCCTGGTGCTTGCACGACGTGGACACTGGGGACAGTCCCCCTATCCGACACCGGGCCTACCGCGTACCAGATCGGGTGCGGGCCTGCATCCAAGAGGAAGTGTCCAAGATGCTCACGCTCGGGGTCATCGAGCCCTCGGACAGCCCCTGGGCCAGCCCGGTCGTGCTGGTCCCCAAAGCCGCTGCCCCCGGCACCACTCCTGAACTCCGATTCTGCGTCGACTATCGGGGCTTGAATGCTGTCACCAGGACCGACGCTCATCCCATCCCCCGAGCGGATGAATTGATCGACCGCATGGGGGCTGCCCGCTACCTCAGCATCTTCGACCTGACAGCGGGCTACTGGCAGATCGGTCTCACACCCCGGGCCCAAGAACGGTCCGCCTTTTCTACCCCCGATGGCCACTACCACTTCAAGGTCATGCCCTTCGGCATGAAGAATGCCCCAGCTACTTTTCAGCGACTAGTGAACCAGGTCTTGGCGGGGCTCGAAGAGTTCAGCGCCGCCTACCTGGACGACATCGCTGTATACAGCCACCACTGGTCCGACCACCTCCACCACCTCCGAGAGGTCCTGCAAGCCCTCCAGCGGGCCGGCCTCACAATCAAGGCCGGCAAGTGCCAAATTGGTCAGGGGTCCGTGACCTACCTCGGACACCAGGTGGGAAGCGGTCTGGTGGCCCCTCTGCAACTCAAAATCGCTGCCATCCAGTCCTGGCAACCCCCAGTCACGCAGACCGAGGTCCGAGCCTTCTTGGGACTCACCGGCTACTACCGGCGGTTCGTGAGGGACTATGGCAGCATTGTGGGGCCCCTCACGGGTCTCACGTCCAAAAACCACCCGAAGAAGATTAACTGGACCCCCGACTGTCAAGCGGCCTTCGAGAAGCTGAAAGCCGCCCTGTGCACCGCCCCTGTGCTCCAGGCCCCCGATTACAGTCGGGAATTCATTGTACAAACGGACGCCTCCGACCACGGCATCGGGGCGGTTCTCTCCCAGCTGAACCCCGAGGGTCTTGACCAGCCGGTGGCCTTCATCAGCAGACGCCTCCTGGCCCGAGAACAGCGCTGGAGCACAATCGAGAGGGAGGCCTTCGCAGTAGTGTGGGCCCTCAAAAAGCTCCGGCCCTATCTCTTCGGTACCCACTTCCGGGTGCAAACCGATCATCGACCCCTGCAGGGGCTAATGCAGATGCGGGGGGAAAACCCAAAACTATTGCGCTGGTCCATCTCCCTGCAGGGGATGGACTTCACTGTGGAACATCGACCGGGCCAAGACCACGCCAACGCAGATGGCCTGTCACGCTTTTTCCGCCTCGACGAGGAGAGTCCCCAAGAGGATGGGTGACTCTCCCCGCCTTCAGCTGGGGGGGACGCATGTTGGACAGGCCACATGAAGGGCTTGCTCCCTCCCCGCATGACAAGGCCCAAGCCCCGGACTCCCAGGTGTTACCCACAAGGGCAACCCGCACCCCGTCTCCCGACGGAACTCCTGCCCTCGGACATCCATGTATCATGGGGCCGGACCACTACCGGCTCCCCCGGCCGGATCAGCCGCCATCTTGGACACTGCGCCACGAGGCCGCGTGGCCTCAGCTCGACCCTAACCCTGGGCCTGGCCCGGCCCCGACATCCCGGCACCACCATCCACCCAGGAGGTGAACGGACCACTTGGCAGGTCAATGGGAGAAAGAAGTGTCGATGGCTCTCCCCCGCCAGGTGCCGATCGCCCTCCAGCTCCCCCGGGCGCTGGCTCCACCCCCTGCTGGGTGTCTGGACTCCCTCATCCCGGACCCCCCGACCTCCAAGTGCGAGGGTCCGGACATCAAAGGGCGCCAGACCTATAACTAGGGCAGCTCCAGAGCAGGAAGGCAGTTGTATCCTGGAGTCGAGAGACACCGAGAAGAACTCAGCCTTGACGGACTACTGGCGCTGCCGTAGCCCTGCCTTGTGAATTATCGTCCTGCCTGCTGGCGCTGCCGCGGCCTTCTGCATCATCCATCCTCGTCGGGACCTGCTGGCGCTGCCGCGGACCGTTGTAACGACCACCTTCATCGGGACCTGCTGGCGCTGCCGCGGACCGTGTAACGACCACCTTCATCGGGACCTGCTGGCGCTGCCGCGGACCGTGTAACGACCACCTTCATCGGGACCTGCTGGCGCTGCCGCGGACCGTGTAACGACCACCTTCACCGGGACCTGCTGGCGCTGCCGCGGCCCGTCCAAGCTAGAACACCGAGCTCGAGGATTGTGAGCTACCCCCCATACCATCTCAGCTACCAGATTGGTAACCAGACTGTCCCGCTACCCCCTTTTCCCAAACCAAGAGACTAGAATCGAGGGGACCCCTGAGTCCAGACCTCCTTGTACCATTTCATCGTACCTCAAGAAATCGCCTATAAAGAACGTTAAATCCTATCCTTGTGTGGTGTGTATCTGTGGGGGGGAAGTTACTCATCTGTACGATCGCTGGAGACGGCTCTCCCCGGAGACCTCTCCCCTTGTCCTCGGCCGACCCTCCCGGTCCGTCTAACACCGGAGTACGGTGGATGTGAAGAACGGTGGCCAGGGCAAGGTTGGATGCACAGAGATGGACCAACGGGATCTAGGATGACAGACGTACAAGGTTGGTGTGGGGTCGGGGTTGTGGACTGCCTCCTGAGTGTGGGTGGGGAGTGTGGAGGACATCCTACAGCAGACAGTGATCCATTGCAGCTATCTATGCTGGACGGTGAGGTGGCTGGGGCGCAGGGTGTAGAAGCTGAGGTGTGCAGATGCCCCCTGGAAGTGGACCATTTTCCTTGGAGTTTGGATGTACTTGCTCCGTAGAGGGCAGGGCAGTATATGAGATGGATGTGGTCATGGACCTGGGGAATGGTCTGTCGTAACTTGGAGTGGATCTATCTGTGGATCATGTGCATAATGCAGAGGGCGTTGCAGCATGAGGTACAGATGCAGTGGACTAGCATGGCATATGTGAGCGAGCCAAACATGATGCACACCATCTTGTGTGTGTGGCCACTGGGTGCTTGTGCAGGGCCTGCAGCAGCAGGCGCCATCTCCCTGCCAAATGCCCCATTTTGCACACAAAGACTAGGATGTCAGAAGGACAACTGCAACAGGCGCGTGTGTAAAGTAAGAAGTGTCCAGTGTCACATGGCACACCCAGAGACAATGCATGCACAATCACCAAAGAGCCATTACACCGGATCAGGAAACTGAAGGGCGACCTGCGCACAGGAGACACACCCTCAGCAGCTGGTGATGGCCCATTGTGTGGTCGACCTTGCCAAAATACAGACACGACCATGTACTACATGGCCAATAGGGAGCCTAATCCATGATCAACTGCATGCATGTCGCTAAACTACACATGGACTCCTATGCATTATCTACAGCAAGTATGCCAGAGATGCCGCATGCCAAGTGGCAATAGACCTGCATTGACAGAGATGAGGCACCTTGGAGTGTGACTAACACCTTTATTACTCATCCTCACACTAATGGAATTGCATCCATTGGAACAGAATCATAGGTCATTCGGCTGAACATGTGTGACCTACACTGGACACCCCCTTCAACACACAGATGTGGTAAATCCTACTGAGCTGGCACACAAGTGAAGGGGTTGAGCCTCACACCCCTTGCTGCACATGGAGAGTCTACAATTTCACATTGAGCCTCATATGGGGATGTCCCACACCATGTCCACCATGACCATCCCGTATGTTCCTGGGGACGTTATACACACATTGATGCCTTCATCAGAATCCACAATCCACGACAGATGACTGTCAGAAAGGGCGACTATCAATTCATGGGAGCCATGCAACACGTCACGTGGCCCATGGTGAGTCGACATGTATGCATGGTAACACAACATGCACAGGAGCAGTCCCCACATATCACAAACACGTACCACCCACAAAACGCTTTGCTGCACTCCTTACCCAAAATGACTTTTCACCATGTCTGTGCATGTAACTCTGATCCAGCACATGTTGCAATACTCATGACGAATAGCAGGAGTGCAATGATGACATGAGCAGACGACAGCCGCAGGAACCTGGGGAGGACAGACACACAACAAGTCAGCGAGGAGCCAGTAATCCGCAGACATGTACATACACTCTACCGGATTGATGTTGTCACCATGGTAAGAATGAAATTTGTGTTCCCGCAAAAATATGGGGAATGACAATATCACTTGAATGACACATCGGAAGAACACACCTCCAAGTCACTTGGCACACAGTCAGCTCGACACACACATTCCAACACATGCCACACAAGGCTCTGAGCGTGCACACTCAGACACAGGGACTCACCATCATGAGAAGAAGTTGCGGATAAGCTGACTCCGGATGTCCTCATCCTCATCCTCACTTGCCCCGTGCCCAAGCCCTTCATCCTCCACGGGTGGATGATCTTGTTCATCCAGATCCAGGATGAGTGGCACGGCCTTCTCCACTGCCATGTTGTGCAGGATGCAGCACACAAGGAAGATTTTGCAGACCTTCACCGGGGCATATGGGAGGGCGCCGCCGGTCTTGTAGAGGCACCGGAATCTGCTCTTCAGGAGTCCAAACGCGCCTCGTCTGCCCATGGGTGTCGTTGTACCGGTGTTCTGCGGCTGTTCTGGGGTTGCGGAGAGGCGTCATCAGCCATGGCATGTTGGGATAGCCAGCGTCCCCTACATGGAAACATCATGGACAGAAGTGGGTCAGGAGAAGCAGTAAGATATGAAGAAACCGCTAAATACAGGACTAACAGAGTATACCCACCAACAAGACATGCACGTTCGTTGCGCAGCTGCAGCATCATTTCAGGCACCCTGCTACGCCTCATGATTTAGGCATCGTGTGCTGATCCTGAAAAACGGGCACAGACATGGGATATCATCATGTTAGCAAGACATACCACAAGGGCATTGATGGAGTGGTAATGCTTGCCGTTACGGAAGGCTACCTCCTGTGCGTGTGGTGGTACCAAAGCCACATATGTCCCATCAATGGCCCCAATGACATGGGGCATCCCTCCCAGGGCATAGAACTCACCCTTGACACCTGTCAACTGCTCACGAGTTGGAAAAGCTATGAATTCATCCAGGTGTACAACATGGCCTCTAACACATCATGCAGGACACGGCTGAACATGGTCTGGGACATGCCACCTACATGAGCTATGGTCAATTGAAACGTACCCATGGCAAAGAAATGTAGGGCTGCCATCACCTTCATCTTGGCTGTCAGTGCAGTAGGATACCTGTGTAGCGGTTGGAGGTGTGGCTCCAGCCTTGTGGTCAAGTTGTCAATCAACGGTTGGGAGAAGCGGCAGCGGCGTATACAGTCACGTTCCCTCATGGCAGCCAAGTATGGCATTGGCCGGGGGAGAGGCGGTGCCCTGCAGAAATTTGGAAGGAATAACGAAGATTGAGTACAGCACTACACCACTGTCATTGGACTGAGCACATGTTGAACAGCTACTACACATATGCTCCATACAGAGTCTGTACTGTGCAATGCATCCAGGAAACGAATGCCAGCCAGGTAACACCCCTACCAACAGTCAGCTACACACGTGGGTGCTCAAGGTCAACATGACATTCCATGGAACTAGCTGTGGGCCAGTGTAAGTGAACAGGCAGACGCATTACAGGAGTGACAGACATCCACATATGTGCATAAGAAGGATGTATTATCACACAAACCGGTTGCGGGACACTAGAGGCACAGGTCACATGTCCTTGAAATAGGACAGTCCACACACCTTGCCATGAAGGGGTACATGTCAGGAATGATCACACATACATTGAGACTACGCAGATATGTCCTTGTCTCGTAGTCCATGTGCGATGCATACATACACCCGTTATGTCTGATTCCACATGTGGCCTGGTGTGCGTAATAGTGTGCCATGCCCATCGACACGCACACACATGTTGGATGCAGCAACTGCAGATGCATGTCACGGAACAACTACAGCAAGCTCATGGGAACACAGGACACACATGACATAGTCACATCGTGCAACGCAGGTAGTTACATGTCAGGTGTCATTATCCGTGTCCCTGGCATCGGGGGACAGTTGCGGGTGTAGGTGACTGTGCCATGCCAGTGATGCAGTGCTCGACTGTCCCCAGAGAGTAGCTCCTCTGTATCTATTGATATCAAGTCATTTGCTGTTGTGTCATGGTCCCCATTGTTTCCCAGTGGCATGGTGGGTAAACCAACTGTGTGGTGCAGGACCTACATATGTTTGTAGTATTGTAGATGTCACTCATGATGCTGTTCTTGCTATGCGCTGTGTCCTATGTAGTTTGGACTCATGTGTCATATGTATACAGGTGTCTGATCATTTCCTGTCTCTTCACCTTGGCCACAGCATCGTCGGGGGAAACCGAGGGAGACACTGGCACGGACGTGGGGGAGGTATCCAGCACCGGGGCCACCAGTGCTGGGGAGTCTGGCGCAGCAAGTGGCACGGAGGCCGAGGGGAGTCAGGCAGAGGACCTGTCCAGTCCCAACACCGACGGGGGCGGAGGCTGCTCCCAGAGCTGAAAGCAGCACTCCATCTCTCGCCGCACCCTCCATTCTCATCACCGCCCTCCCAGTTGCTCGGGTCCCTTGTGTCCGTGCTAGGCGACAACAGGTGCGTGACAGACGGCAAGGAGGTGTATTTAAGAGGTGAAGGGTGCACTTCCACTCCGGATCATTCTGTGGTGTGAAGGCACATTCAATTGCATGGTGCTTGTCACATGCACGCTCATGATTTAGCTTGTATTCTGAAAGGGATTCGTGTGCCAGTTATGACCCCGTCTTGTACACCGCTTGCTAACGGTAATTATGTGCTATTCAATGATGAAGCTTGCTGTGGGATGCTTCCGGGAATTGCTGACATCGTGACTGTATCACTACGAGTGGTTTTCAGTCATTACCTCCTTTTCCCACCCCCGCATGGCCGGCTGGATGTATCCATCTGGCCTTCCATTCCAACCTTGAAAGCAGAGTTCAACAAGATGAGCAGAATAAGGGCTCTATTGTCTCAAAACAAGTCGTGTTGACTTCATCCTGAGAAACATTTGTCCTTCACGTAGCTCACACGCGCAGAGAGGTGCAAGCGCTTTTTAACACTGATCTCCCACTACATATTTTGGACTCGGATTCAGACTATCTTTCATGCCTCGTCAACAAGTGGCCTGGCTGTTTTTTTCTAAATTGTGGCCTCAGGACTCGTGACCTCCTTCCAAACTCTGTTTGGTGTGATCCCCACATTTCATCATTCGATTTTTTCTAGCGTCTTCGGTGTTGTCCCTTTGCTTCTCGCCCTCGTAGCTGGGGTGCCATAATTGATCTGCGTACTACGCTGTGGCTTCACAACTTGCGTCACAAGACAGCATGCACCAGCTGCTCCATCTTCGGAAAAAGATGCTTGAATTCTACGGCACTCTGCCGCTGGCGACCTTGAGCAGTGCCTATGGATTGTCCTTCCGGTTTCCCTTCTTTACCTGCGTGCAACCTGTCTTTCATTGCCTAGATTGTCCATTCGAATGGGCTCTGGATTTGTGCCTGTGTAACTCGGTGTCTCCTGACCCGGATTATGATCGACTGATGAGCCCCTTAGTGGCTCATGAGTTGGACTGTTCTGGCGTCAGGATCATGGCCTGTGCTGCTGCACATGGAGTCCTAGGCAATTGGGACATCGGAACGGCTGCAAATGAATTCTTATCCAGAAGTTATCTTGATGTCCCCACCTGTTGTCCACAAATGGTGCTGGATTCCCCGATTGTTGAGGAACATGTGTGTTCTTTCCCCCTGCTGAACTGGATGGCAGACAATTTTGCGGAACGTTCAGATGATTTCCTCTTGGAAGCTGTTGCAACTTATTGTGCTTATACCTTGATGGATTGACTTTAGCCCTGCTCATTTCATGGTGCATCCATCAATGCTGATATTTTTTCCCCTTTTACATGGTTAATTGACCTTCAACATCGTTCATAATTGACATTTCTTTTCTGACTTTTTCGCTTCCCTTCTACGGACTTCCAGTTCATGCCCTTGGTTCCGTTCTATCATACTTGAACTCTGCGTTCTCGAATTTGCGCCCCTAGTGGTTAGTGGTACAAACAAGTGGGGGTGTAGTGATGATTCCTATCTCCCTATGTACAATGCTAAGTTGGCACCACCGCGTTAGTTGTTAGTAAGCCATCTTGCCAATTTTGCTGCTTTTGCACGCGACACTGTAGTTGCGTGTTATTACTTTTGAAATGCCTACTCGAGTTTGCTTCACTAGAGGACTGTCTGTTGATTGACATCATTCACAGTGAGCAGCGAGCTTTTACTGTACATTGTGTGCACAAACAGTCTGGGTGACTAGACGGTGCATGTTGTTGTGTGCAGGTTGATCGTCCCACTATTTAGCCATAACATGCACGCAGCTACAGATACCTGATAGACGAGTGCTTGCCATATTGCAGTGCAGCACGTTTTAGTTTCATTGTGATGGAGGACTTTAGCAGGAGATGGGACTAGATGATCCTGTGATGTGATTCCACTGAGCTGATCTGTACAGTGGGGGGTCCCCCGTTCAAGCTTAGAGACCTTCTATTAGTCGAATGATACTACTATTAGTTTACTGGCGACAGGAAGGTTGCTGTTTCCACTGTCATTTTCTTATGATTGCTCCTTTCATTGTCTATGATATTGCAACAATGCTGATGCTTCAGAACTTAACCATTTGTCTGCTTATGTTAGCCACAGTACTGCATCTTAGGACGTGAGGTTGATTGAATGAACTCTTTCAACTTTACCATGTCTGTGTCTATTCTGCTGTGGACTGATCTGAGAATAATGACGAAAAGGTATGTCTGATTCCCAACATTCCTGAGAATGTTGTAAGTCGCTTGTTCCGGGTTGTCTATACATTGCGACCGCCGAGCTCAACCTCGGCTAACGAATGGGACAATTAGCTAGTCGGATGAGGGTTTCTGGGTTCTGAGGGGAGTTTGTGGTACGCCAAATATGTCTCCTTCGTGCCAGGCACCGCCCCCCATGCCCCTGTCTCCCCTGCTGCCGTCAATGCAGAGTCTGTGGACATTCAGCGCCAGTTGCAAGGTGGTCAGACATCGCTGCTGCGTGTCCTCCATGGCCACACCAGACTGCTGACACGGATGGTGTCGTACATGGAGGGCATGTCATCAGCGATGTCTGACCACCGGATGTATCTGAGGTCCATGGACTCGTCACTGATGGCAGCGGTGGGTCTCCTGCAGTGCTCTGTCCCCCCCTACCCCGGCACCATCCGCACTTCCCACTCCCATGCCTGTCCCATGCACACCCAGACGTCCCCATGCACGCACCCCACTGGACACAGGCAGCACACAACCAGGGAAGGCCAAGCGCACACCTCCTGTCACGCACACACAGGGGGAAGTAGGCACACCCACTGGGTCGGGGGGCAAACGGCAGCCATGCAGCCACAGTGGGAGTCTGCAGTCCTCACGACCCACTTCCTCCAAAACCCCTCCCCTTAGCTCCCCTGCCCAACATTCGGACAAAGAGTCCTTCATGGCCAGTCTGTCCCTCAGCCCCAGTGTGACACCACCCCGCAAGCGTTTGAGGGATTCCCCGGGCAGGGTAGTTGAGTCCCCCCCTGTCCACACCCTCCCCCCGTTGCGCTGCGACCCATCCCTCCGACCCCCCCCTCCTTGGGGCCTGTGGTGCCTTCAGGTGCAGGGGAGACACTGGAAGAGCTTGCGGCCATGTGCAGCGCCATACTGCCCTCCTCCTATGGCGCTGCCCCACCCCCTGTGGTGGAGTCATCCGTCCCTGCACCCACGACACCTACCCGTGCCCCTCCTGTCCCTGCGGTGCCTGGTTCTCCCCCCACATGATGCCCCCCCTTCTGTGGATGATATGGTACAGTGAACTGTGCAGGCAAGCTAGGGGAGACGCGTCCCAACGTGTCCCCCCCAGGACTTCGCATCTGGCGTGGCCTATGGGCTTGTTGAATGGTGTACTTTAGCTACTTTTCTTCGAGATGCTGAATGTGGTTTTTATTTTTTCATTTGCACACTATTGCTTTTCTGGTATTGCTGTTGGTGCTGCTGCTCCCTGAGTTGGGGTGGTGATAATGTGTTGGGTGTCTGGGATATGTTGTAGTGTCCTGCTCATGGGGTGGACCCTGGTATCTGCATGCCGTCACAAGGTGTCTGCATATATTCGTAGGTCATGTTAGCTCTTACTGCATGGTGACATTGTCCCAAGGTGTGTTCCTTCCTCTGTGGCACCTGACATCTTCCCTGCAGGGTGTTTCCCAATTGCTATGCGGAGCTGTGTCAACATTTCCTCGGTGTGTGACACATCCCTTAGACTTTGGCCATGCATGCTCTGCAATGTCTCCACCTGCATCATTTGTGGCATCCTTGGTGGTCACTGTACTTGTGTATGGAGTATACTGACATGACTTCATGTGGACATTTTCCCTTTTCCGCACTATGCATGTGTGTACTCCCTGCCTCACACACATGTGTTACGTGTTCTGCAGGGTATTTGGGCATCTGCCTGACAATTGTGGGCATTGTATCTGTGTGTACTCCACCCTTTTACTTCCATGGGAGGCAACGACTTGTTGGCTGGCCCGGCACCTGTAGATTCCTATCATTCCTGAAATGTGGGTGACAGTGTCTGTTCCCTTAGGCTCTCTTAGTTTAGTGGTGTTTGACATGAGGAGGCAGTCTTGTTGCATGATCTCAGTGTGTGTATTGTGCTGCCTCCGCCAGGTGTGGGTATGCATGTGTAATTTGTCATCACACCCACATGTGGTGTGTCATGCAGTGGGGGAAGGACGTCCATCCTCATGGGAGTGGGACACTGCTGTCAGTGATGTGTTGTCATGGCACTCTCAACATTGTCGCACATTGTGGATGCCTTCATGCACCCATGGAGTTTTGCTCATTGGAGGGTGATGTACACACCCCCATGTCTCTGTCCACTGCTGGGGGTCCTCTGCACCCACACCCATGTGTCTGTCCACTGCCGGGGGTCCTCTACACCCACCCCTCATTTGTCTGGGCACTGCTGGGAGTGATGGGCACCCACCCCTCATATGTCTGGGCACTGCTGGGAGTGATGGGCACCCACCCCTCATATATCTGGGCACTGCTGGGAGTGATGGGCACCCACCCCTCATATGTCTGGGCACTGCTGGGAGTGATGGGCACCCACCCCTCATTTGTCTGGGCACTGCTGGGAGTGATGGGCACCCACCCCTCATTTGTCTGGGCACTGCTGGGAGTGATGGGCACCCACCCCTCATATGTCTGGGCACTGCTGGGAGTGATGGGCACCCACCCCTTATATGTCTGGGCACTGCTGGGAGTGATAGGCACACACCCCTATGTATCTGTCCACTGTCGTGGTACGAGCCGTACCCACGCGCTGATGGCCTGGGTAGGGCCCGTACCCCTAGGGCACCCCAACTTTGGGGGTGCGGCCCGTACCCATGCCTTTGGGACGTGGGTACAGGCCGTACCGCCATGGTTGGTGTGACATAGGGGTGTGCGTGGTATGTGCCGTACCCATGCGCTGTTGGCCTGGGTAGGCCCCTACCCCTAGGGCAGCCCAGCTTTGGGGGTGCGGCCCGTACCCATGCCTTTGGGACGTGGGTACAGGCCGTACCACCATTGTTGGTGTGACGTAGGGGTAGGCATGGTACGGTCGGTACCCACGCTCTGGGGGGCGTGGGTATGTCCCGTACCACCATTGTGGTGGTGACGGGTACGCGTCCACGTCTACTTCCGTTGTGGCGGGACGTGGGATTGGTGGACATGCCCCCCAATGTGACCAGACCATGGAGGTAATTACTGTGCAGGATGTTTTAGTAATTTGTGGGGTGTGGGTTATGTTTCCTGACCCTTGCACACACACACACACCCCTTTGCCCCAGGGGGTTGTTCTGACCTTCTGCGGCGTCTGCATCGGTTTCTGTACACGAGGTGGTAGGCTATGAGGGCCGGGATGACGCATAGGTTGGGGTCCATCGCTGTCCGTGGCGTACCGGGGCACCTTGTTCGCGTCATCCTCAATTTCCCGGCAGTTTTTGGCTCCCGTAAAAACTGCTGCGTGCGGAGTGACGTCGGCACGAATCGTACTTGCTGGTCCGTAGAACGCTGCCTGACTTCGTCCGGACGTCGCGCGTGCGCCGTCCGGAAACAGATTTGTATGTATTTTTCTGCCAGTCGGTGTTTTTTACGACTCGTGCTGTTATGGTATTTCTGTGCGAATCGTACTTGCGAGTTTGTAAGGTGTTTTTCCCGGGTACGAGTCAGATGGAAAAAACGCTCCGTCCGACCATTCGTACCCGGGTTTTACAGGATCGGAATCGACACCCTAGTGTCTCTACCTTACTGCAGCACAAACTATTGACACTTTTATTAATGAATCTCTGCGTGTGATCCAATGATTACTGTTGTAGTTGATGCTGGCAGCAACCATTCCCTGAGGGCTGGTTTACACTAACCCCACACGCATTCAGCACAGAAGTCACTGGATATGTGACCCTGGTAATATAAAGAAGTCAAGCGCACGTGCCCGTACCCACTTTCACTATCTATCTGTGTCCGTGTGTTCATTATCTATGCATGATACTGCCCCTGGGCCGTACCACATCACATTATGCTGTGGACAGCGTATGTAACCATGTTACCTCTTGCAGTGGGGAAAAGTTCTGTTATGTAGCTTTTAGATGCATGGCTATCACAGGTGGAAGGCTACTTTACAGAGCTTGAATATTGATGAAGATGATGGTTGCATGTTGTGTGTAGTGCCAGATATGTGTATATAGCAAAATGTTTTCAAAAAAGCTCAGTTAGCAGAAGAGGAGTATCTCATCAAACGGTGTAGAGAGAATGACTAAAATGGGTGGAATCCTCCAACTGTTACAATGGGAAATGTTATGAACCAATGAAATGCTTTTCTTTAAGGTCACATGGTAATCGCGCGCCGAGCGCAGAAGGAGGCCGCACCTGATGCGATTTTGAGAAAATATATTTACCATAATATAAGTTTATTACAGTTAGAAATATATGAATGTTTAAAATACTTTAGATTATCGCTTGTTCTCATATCCACTTTAAACTTATTTAGATATAGTTTTGAGATAAAAAAAAATGAGGGAATGGTGTTCCCGGCGTGACACCATATGTCTATGACGTAACACAGGGCCTGGCAGCGCGCACTCGTCGCATACGCAATGCGCAGCGGGAGTGACCCCATAGGTACGTGACGTAAGGTGCAGCTTGGTACCCGTCGCATAACAAAGTAGCAGCTTGCGCGACCACATACGTATATGATGTTACACGGGACGTGGTGTCACAAACCCGTTGGATACGAAATGCGCATCCTTTACGAGTTTAGCAATATGGCGGATAGGATTTGCGAATAGGATTTGCGTGCTGATGGAGCTTGGTACACTACCGGCACGGGATTTCAGTTTTCTAAAAAAAAAAAAAAAAAAAAACGATATACATACTTGTTTTTGAAGATATAAAACATTACATATTTTTCAAATAAAAAAAAGGATAATAGAGTTCAAAAAAATATATATTTTTTTCATAAATATTAAAATATGAAATTAACATTTAAAAAACCTTTGAAATTCACTGAAAAAACCATAGGTTTTACAGATGTTATAGTTAGGAATTAGCATTTAATAAACCTTAGAAATTCACTGAAAAAACCATAGGTTTCAGGGACGTTATAGTTAGTTGGACATTTGATATAAAACCAGAGAAATTCGCCCATTATAGTTAGTTGAGCTAACTATAACTCGTGCTCCCACAATGCACTGGTGATGACGTCACATATTACATCACTCATGACATGGTCAGTGACATCACTGATGATATCACTCATGACATCTCAAATGACATTACTGATGACATCACTGATGACATAATCCAGTGAATGTGTGCTTCTGTAAAGTTTAAATATTTTTCATATATATCTATGCCAAGGTGTATTGAAGAAAGAGTGAATTTACAAGTCCCTGAATGGATTATTTAGAAGGTATGTGACTTACTGTATAAGTGAGTGATTGAACATGTGTTACTGAATGTATGGGCTAGTGACTAAACTGTGTGAAAGTCTGTATTAGTGTCTCAGTTGGTATATAAGCGGCTCCATGGGTTGGTGAGTAGCTACATGAGTGTCTATATGGGTTATTGATTTGTTGTCTGAGTATCTGTATGAGTGCCTGAGTGTTTGTGTGGGTGGGTGGGGGTGTGTGTGACTCTGTGCATACATGTCTGAGTGGCTGATTCACTGGTTGTATGGATTCAAAAGTACATCTGGGAAGGGCTGTATGTGTGAGTTAGTGTGTGTATGGGTGTTTTGGTGAGTGAATGAATGTCTCACTGGTATATGTGTGAGTAACTACATATGTTTTAAGGCAGTATATGTGAGTGTTGGAGTATATAAATGACTATACGTGAGAGTAAGTTATTTGAAGAGTGGGTGTATAAAAGAGTGTCTACTCGTATCAGTGATTGTATAAGACAGTAAGTATGTGTTAGTATCTGCATAAATAAGTGATGTAGTGTATATAGAATTAACGCAGTTAGTGTGTATAACTGTATACATGAGTAAATGGGTATGTGATTGATTCTTTGCATGACTGACAAGGTATGGGAGTAACTCTATGGATGAGTGGCGGACTGTGATTGTATGTATAGGTGTATGAGTGCATATTATAATACTTCACACCACTTTAGCAGCCTCGATAATTATACTTTGTGGGAAAGGCATATAACATTTATATATACATAAAAAGCACTAAAGTAGCTTCTCAGCATTATTAGCAAAAGATTTCTCTTAAATAAGTTAATAAAGATATGACATTAGGCTAGTGCCACTGAGGGCTGATCCTGTGATCAGTAAAGTCTGCTTATGTAACCAGATTCCCTCACAATGACATTCGTAAAATCCGGACTGGAGTGTAATTCAAGTCCTCTACTGCAGAGGAAAGCTAAAGTGTTTGTAAATAAATCCGCATTGGAAAATGCAAATGCTTCTTTTTTCAGTTTTTTTAAAGAGCACTTAAAATGCCTTTCAATACAGCTGTGGCACATTCCAAACATATCCAGAGACTCCATTTAGATGAGATAATCATATCTAGTCCTCGAAGGGGAAACATACTGCACTCTCATAATCCCACTCAAATATCAGACACTGCTTTCAGAGTCTCCAGAGATTTCCAACTGGAATACTCACACCGAGGCAGCACAAAACTCAACTTAACTTCCTTTGTCCAGTACAAAACGATCCTTCAATCAGTATCAGGTTCCCCTGTCCCCACTAGTTTTTATGGCTATAATAAAGTAGACAAAGGGTGAAGACATTATACGTTGTTATGTTTTCTAAGTTGTTTTTAACTGTTTATTTCACTATGTGTGGATTTCAGTGTATATTTAATAAATATATTGCCACAACTATTAAGGTTTGCCCCGATGAAGAAGACTTCAAAACCATCAAAACTATTTGATACTCCCGAACCTTCGAGCCATTAGTCTGGAAGGCCAATTACAAATCTGTTTTATTATCTGTGCCTATTTGAGAAATTAAAGAGTACATGTCGGTTTATCCAAGATATCTTTCTGCCCTTGAACAATGAAATGTTTGGGCTCAACAAGAAATTAAGTATATATTGATGACTCTGAATGCAAATGACACTATTGTAGTGTTTTTTTAATGTTTGATATGAAGAGAAATATTAATAAATAATGTAGTATTTACTGATGACCACTTGGATCTTTTTATGTCTGCTTATGGTTATTGAAATGTATAAGCACAACTCCCCCATGTCCCTGAAATCATCTAGAAGGTATATGCCAACTACAATCATCATAGGTTTGATTATATTATAATAAAAAAACCTCTTGATGGCCATGCCTAAAACTTACATTGGGCTTTGTGCCAAGCCATTATTTTTCTTTTCTCTCTCATTTGTTTTCATTTTATTCAATGGCTTTTCTTCCTTTTCTTGTGTTTGTAACTCCCATGAAGCACAGCTTATTCACCAATCTTTTGAGTGGATGGCATATATCTTTCACAGCTCACATTCAGGGGACTACTTTTTTCATTTTCATTCAGCACTCAATGCAAGAGTATTTATTTTCATGCTCTATAACTAGTGTGCTTATTCTCCCCTCAAAAACATAGCCGGTGTGTGCTCTGTATCGCTCCATTGCTCCTTCCTCCCCTGCCCCCTATTTCATCCATTACTTCCCCCAATCCCACTCTTTTGGCTGTTTCTCCCTCACCCTTTCCATCCACATCCTTTACATTTTTTCAATACTTTTTTGTCAAGTCCCAATATCTTTCATTTGCTGGCAAGTCACTCTATTATAATACACATTTTTGCTCACATCTAATTGTATTTACTTTTTATATTTACTGCATCAAGTGGCATGCACCATATTGGACCAGTAAATACAATAATTTATATACTAATAGCCATGTCATGTCACATGCATGCTGTTGGGACAGAAAAGTGCCTCGCATGACCATTGGCATTTACCCGTGCCCTAAGTACCCCAGCAGCAGTGTTATTTGATCATTAAGCATGAACAGACACAGATCATGTATGTGTGCTATGACCTAGGCCTATCTTAAGGCCTGAGGTCTGCTTATTCCGGGAGCGGTGGGCAAAGAGCAACCTTTAAGTAGAGGAAGGTTGCGGCTTTTAACAGGATTTAAGCAGTATAGGTTTGGTGGCAGCAGTATACGGTGTTGTTAGGTTTTAGTGATCACTTAGATGAACAGGCCTCTTGCTACCTGTAAACAGGCCTCTTGCTATTAAGTGCAGCGCTGAAATGCATGTCTGAGTGTCTGCCTGTGGAAGGGTACAGCGCATCAGAAGATAGCATGCATGATTGTGTGTGCATACTGGGATGTGTATGTGTAACGGTACAGTGCAGCAGAAGATAGCGTTTATGGGTGCGTGTGGGCACTAGGATACATGTGTGCTTGCAGGAAGATACAGTGCATCAGAAGATAGAGCACATGGTTACATATATACGCAGGCTATATGTGGGCCTGTCAGCTGGTAGCACATGTAGGAGATAGTGCGCTGTAATGTGTGAGCGCTGGCAAGTATCGATGCCGTTGCAAGGGTACAGTATATTGGAAGTCGGCCCATGTGTGGGGCTGTGTGTGTGTGTATGCAGTGGTGTGTGTGCCTGTTTGCAATGGGCACACCACATGGAAGATACTGGGTTCCATTTTAGGAGGCCTTGGGTTTTCTGGAGGAGCAGAGCGAGGTAGATGCTTCCCCAGACAGATTTGTGCATTTCTGCCTTTCTGAGAACTGGGTGTGACACAGCAAGGCTCTTCGGAGCACATCTGTAGGGGCTCTATGATTCTGAAAGAAGGTCCCTGGTCTAAGAGGCCTTGGCACATCAGAGGAAGAAAATGGGGCTGAGAATCATAAAGAGTATGGCTGGAGCTCTTTGGTAGCAGTTTGATACCATATCACTGAATCTGACATCCAGGTTTGAACCTCTAGTCATTCCTATTGCTTGTGTTTGGAGCTATCAAGATTGGAGGCAGGCCAGATGAGATAAACTGCTCTGTGAAGGAAGAGCACAACAAAGGAGTGGGCAACCCCAGAACATGAACATTTAAGACACTAAATTAAAACTGTGCTGGCTAATGGATTATAAAAAAGAGAGCTTTAGAGTCCCAAATTGTCAAACTGATGCTGTACATCAGCGTTGAGAAACTCAGCATGAGTTTTGCCTATTGTGACCAGGACTAGGGACTAGTTACCTAGGTCAATGACCCAATGACATCTGCATTCACCCAACCATCACTCGGGACATTACTAATCCCCACCCCACCTCCTTGGAGAGGCCCTCACTCCATCTAAATCACACTTCCCCTTAAGATGATCACAGAGTGGCACTGTCTTCTGTAGACGTTCCGCAACCCCCTAGACCCCTGACGCAGAACATGAGTGACGTTGTGGGCTCATTTGCCGAACAGCTAGCCAATCCGATTCTATCTGTTCTTTGATCGTAGAGTTCCCCATGTGACCAATTATCATTACCTCCAAAGAATGTTCCCTCTTCTCCCATTCCTCTCCCCACAACTCATACTACTTTGGAGGCTGGGCAAATGCCCTCCACCAACCATGATCGGTCAAACTCTCTCATTCCTGTATGGACTGCTCTTGACCCTCAGTTCAAGGGTCATACCAACCTTGTTAATGATACAACTTGGATATCCAACGGCCATGAAGCTCAGCTAGTTCCAAATGATCAACTCCCTCCCCAGGAACTACTCACCATCACCATGGACCCCACAGGCTTACACCGAGGCCACCGTCTCTGCTCGCTTTCCCAACACAACCCTTACCCCTCTCAGACGTTGTTGCACGCCTGGATGATATATCTCTCCAGTTGCACCGACTCTCTACTGAACTACATGACTCTAAAGCCCTCTCAATTTATCTTTTACCCATAATCAGCTCCCTCCTCACCTCAGCAAATCTGCCCAGAGCCCCTCCAGGAATAGTGATTGTATGGACCAGCCTTTAGCCTACTCTGTCACAGAACCATACCCCTACCTAATGTGTCCTCCCGCCCCAGAAGATTTGAGACCTACCTGACGTCCAATGATCTCAATGACCTTCACAACTCATACTTTAACAGCTCAAACTCCAACATCCCGCCGAAACAAATACAAACCATCCATCCTAATCCGAACCGAGAACCCCCCCACAAGATTAGAGTCATCAATAAAGACAACCTCATGAGAGTGAAAGTCATCCAGTCTCCTTCCTCTATAAATCTGTTACGACTTAATTCTGTTCTACTCAATTGCAGGTCAGCCAGTAAACACGCCTCCGATATCTTCGACCTCACCCAACACAATGACTTAGACATTATCATCCTCACTGAAACTTGGCTAAGTCCCGCCTTCACTCCTATCTTAGACCTCCTAGTACCTCCAACGCACGACATAATTAGACTAGACAGACCTCGGAAGCTTGGTGGTGGCTTGGCTTGTATTCACAGGAACACACTCTTGATTTCACACATGTAATCCTCTTCGCCCTCTGCCTGTGAATACCTTTGTCTCAGCATCTCAAGTAATAACCTGCCGGTTTGCAAACTCCACACTTTTTTCACCCCCGAGGGACAATCTTCCTTTCATCGAGCAACTAATGGAAATCATCTCTGGTAATGTTGACTCAGCTGTGTCTCAAATCTTCCTAGGTGACTTCAACCTTCACTGGTCGAACCCCAAGAACCTTGTGGTAAATTGCCTTAAATCATTCTTAAATGATCAAGACCTGATTCAGCACTGTGACCAACCCACTCATAATAAAGGAGAAACTCTAGACCTCATTATCTCGAAAGGACAGACCATCACTCTTGATTCCATTACCCCTTGCGATTGGTCCGACCACCACTGCATCCTCTTTTATATCAACAGAGAGGTGTCGATGGCGAAGGGTCAACCAACAAAATCAAAGATCTGGAAAAGGGACCTCAGATCAATAAACTCAGTTGAACTAGCAGCCCATTGTAAATCTACTCTCTCCTCCCAAGCAGACCTGGGTGAGGTGCAGCTACTCACCGACTCCTACAACTCGACCATCTCCAACATCATGGGTGACATTGCACCACTCCAACAAAAAAATGCCTCAACAAAAATATCCAAAGCGCGGTAGAATAACAATCTAAACACAGAACGCCGCAACCTCAGGGCAGTTGAACGTTCCTGGAGATCCAAACCCTCCTTGGAACAACTAAAACTTCTTAGAGAGGTTAGGAGTCTCTACAACAAACAAATGAAATGCGCTAAAGCTCACTACTTCAGACACCAACTTGATCAAGCTACTAACCGCCCCAAGAAACTTTGCGATTTGGTTGAACAGCAATCAGTGGTAGGTCCAAACCTCTCTGACTCTGGATGCAGCCCACCCTCATGCGACAACCTTGCTGCTTTATTCATTGAAAAAACAAGACTCATATCCATTGATCTGGCCTCTAAGAAGGCTCTCCTGCCATCCTCAGGGTCCGCATCACACCTTGACCTATTAGAAAAATACGTACCGACTAGCCTGAGCACTAAGAACAATGCGTCATGGGACACCTTTACCCCTTTCAGTGAAAAAGACATCAACAAGATTCTTTAGAATATCAACCTATCTAACCACTGCAATGACCCGCTGCCCCCTACCATTTTCAAAGAAATCAAGAATGTACTCATCCCCAACTGGACAAGAATTGTAAATGCTTCTCTATCACAAGGCACGATCCCTGCCTGCCTAAAAACAGCTCAGGTGTCTCCTATACTCAAAAAACCTAACGCAGATAAAGATGATCTCAATACCTTCCGCCCTATCTCCAATATCCCCACCCTAGCTAAACTCCTAGAAAAATGCATACAATCCCAACTATGTGCTCACATAGAAAACTTCCAACTCCTAGATCAGCATCAATCTGGCTTTCGGAAGGGGCACAGTACCGAGTCGGCGCACATTCATGTTATGGATGATATCTTAAAAATGCTTGACCAAAATGAGTCATGCCTCCTAATCCTCCTCAAACTTTCCTTCGCATTCGACAGGGTTAATAATGACAACCTTCTATCCGTTGTGCAGAATAAGATGGGTTTCTCTGGTCGGGTGCTAGAATGGTTCTCGTTCTTTCTCCACAACAAATCACAAAGAGTCAAGGCTAACCACTCTGTCTCCCAGGCCTCTCCAGTACTCATGGGTGTCACCCAGGGATCAGCCCTATCTCCTATCCTCTTCAACCTTTTCTTGGAACCATTAGCTTATTCTCTAAATTCCATGAACATTCTTTTCCATATGTATGCAGACGATACGCAACTTTATCTGAAATTCTCATCTCCGGATGACATCATGTCACTTAACTCTACCCTTATGTCTACGCAAAATTGGTTAACTGAGAACCATCTCCTGCTCAACACTTCCAAAACTGAACTCCTTCTTATCTCGCCTCCAAACCATGTCCCCAAACTTTGGTTAAATCACATCACTGCTTTCAACTGCACCCCTCTCATCTTAGACTCTGCCAAATCCCTCAGAATCACCCTGGACAAACACCTAAATATGAAAAATCACATCAGCAATGTGTGTAAGGGAGCACATCACTTGATGAGGACACTTAGAAACATCAAACCCTTCCTCCCACAGTTCGACTTCAAGCAGGTGGTCCAAGCGCTTGTTTTGCCGAGGCTTGACTACAGCAGCGCTACTCTCTGTGGCCTTCCCAAATATACCCTGGCTCCACTAAGGGCATCACTGATCGCTGTGGCTAGATTGGTGTTGGGTACCAAACGAAATGAGCACATATCCCCAGTCCTAAAATCTCTTAAATGGTTGCCCCACAAAGCTAGAATTCAATTAAAGATTGCCATTCTGGTGCACAAAGCTCTGCATCTCAATACTCCCAGATACCTTGCGCAAAAGCTTGAATTATCATGTGGTGGTAGAGAACAGGTACTCATAGTACGGCCCGCGGGCCGCCAACGGCCCGGCAAGCCTTCCTTGGCGGCCCGCGGAACTTGCAAACATCGTACCTGTGCTTTTTAAAAACATTTTGTTTTTTAAAAGAGTGTCCGCAAACACCGCCGGTTGCAGCAACGCGGAGCTATGGGGGCCGGGTGATTCTTTTAAAGACCATTCACTTGTTAATGAGGCTTTGTTGTATTTCACCTCTTCTTAGTGCCCCTGCATCTTCCCTCTGATTGATTGGTGAAATACAACAAAGCCTCATTAACAAGTGAATGGTCTTTTAAAGACCTGTGAAGTACTTGGGTGCAGCTGTGTGTGTGCCCAGGAAGCAGTTTCAGCCCAGGGCGACACACGCGGGGTGAGGTGGCAGAGGGTGACGAGGACAGCAGGGTGTGAGAGCAGCGGTGAGGTGACGGAGGGCAGCAGGGAGAGAGAGCAGCGGGCAGCAGGGAGAGAGAGCAGCGGGTGAGGTGACAGAGGGAGACAGACAGAGGGAGACAGATGGGGACAGAGAGAGGGAGATGGAGGGAGGGAGACAGAGAGAGGGAGACAGACAGAGGGAGGGAGACAGAGAGAGGGGGACAGAGAGAGAGGGATACAGAGAGAGAGGGAGACAGAGAGAGAGGGAGACAGAGAGAGAGGGAGACCGAGGGAGACAGACAGACAGAGGGAGACAGACAGAGGGAGGGAGACAGAGGGAGGGAGAGCAGAGAGAGGGAGACAGAGAGAGGGAGACAGAGAGAGGGAGACTGACAGAGGGAGGAAGACTGACAGAGGGAGGGAGACAGAGAGAGGGAGACTGACAGACAGAGGGAGACAGACAGAGGGAGAGAGACAGATAGAGGGAGACGGAGGGAGACAGACCGAGGGAGACAGAGACAGACGGAGGGAGACAGAGGGAGGGAGACAGACAGCGGGAGGGAGATAGAGGGAGGGAGTCAGAGGGAGAGGGAGAGAGAGGGGGAGACAGAGAGAGAGGGAGGGAGACAGAGAGCGAGAGGGAGGGAAACATAGAGAGAGAGGGAGGGAGACAGAGAGAGAGAGGGATACAAGCAGAGTGAGTGAGACAGAGGGAGGGAGGGAGAGAGGGAGAGAGAGAGTTATAGAGAGAGGGAGGAAGACAAAGAGAGAGAGGGAGAGATAGTGAGAGGGAGGGAGTGAGAGAGAAAGGGAGGAGGGCGACAGACAGAGGGAGGGAGACAGACAGAGGGAGAGAGAGGGATACAGAGGGAGAGAGACAGAGGGAGACAGAGAGAGGGAGGGAGAGAGGGAGAGAGAGAGTGATAGAGAGAGGGAGGGAGATGGAGAGAGAGAGGGAGGGGGAGATAGAGAGAGGGAGGGAGAGATAGAGGGAGGGAGACAGAGCAAGAGAGAGAGAGAGAGCACGTTTTTTGCTCTAGCCCTGCCCCCATCCCCCACTGCCCCTGCCCCCACCAGTGTGGCCCTCGGCCATAAACCACACTGTAAATTTGAGCCCAGAGAGAAAGTTTGTGAGTACCCATGTGGAAGAGCCTAAGAAGCGCTAACACTTTCCTCCTGAAACCACTCATCCTTAGCAAAAAGAGAACTTGTCACCAAGCTTTCTCTGGCACGGCCCCGAAGATATGGAACTCTCTTCCAGTGGAAATTCGCAGAATCTCCTCAACGGCTGCTTTCAAACTGGAAGCCAAAAGAGCCCTAATGAATACATTTTTACCATAATTGGGCTAGGTTTCTCCTGCTCGAAGCTAGTAATCCTACATTCATTGTAGAAACATTTGATGCTTTTCTTCTTTACCACGTCGTGTGCCTTCCTGCGTAGCCTGCTATATACTTGGTTATTGTATTGCTCATCCTGTCTTATTTGCCTTGTAATTATGTGATTGTTCCTTGTTATTTTTCAGTTTTTTTGTTTTTTGTTGTTGTATTCTTACTCTATGTCGTCATTGCTTTTATGTCCTTCCTTCCATCATTTTTGTAAAGTGCTCTGCTATCCTTCGGGATCTTGTTCGCGCTATATAAAACTTAATAAATAAATAAAATAAATAAATAAAAGGGTCTGTCAGCCTCCCATTCTGGGTGAGGGGACATCACCCAGGAGATTTAAGAACAATGGCCTGAAACCTGGTGCATCAGCTTCTGTCTGACCACATACCAGTGGGTAGGTGAGGAGAAGGAGATTGCCTGGAGGAAGCAAGGTCCAGTGGTGGCCTTGTTAAAAGGATCCTCAGAGTGTGAGATTCTGATTCATCAAGAACAGTGTGTTGATTGGATCATCTGCTTGTGTGCTGCTGTGTGACCCCTGTATGCCAGGTGGAGGCACAGAGAGGCCTAGACTGCTGCACTGATCGAACTGTCTACCCATGTGCATTGTACAACCACCTGAGGCCAGGAGGGAGCCACTGCTGAGAGAAAGAGCCTTGGCTCTGGTGTCCTACTGCTATGAAGGAAGGGACATTGCCCTTGGTAGTGCTGGGACCTGAAGAAGGCCATCGCCTTGTTGACGCTGCTTAGCAATCCCTGTATACCTTGAGGGAATCACAGAGAAGACTTAGGGCCAGATGTACGTAGGGATAGGTTTGCGATTACCAAATAGCACATTTTTGTGAATTGCTGTTTGGTAATCAAAAACACCAATGTACAAAAGTGTGGGGTATATTTACAAGAACTGCCACTAACTGGCCTTAGCGTTAGTTAGCTACAGTTTTCTTAACGCGGCATGTCACTAAAAACTATTGACCTGTTAGCGATGTATTTACAATACGTTGCTACATGGCGATAGTAACCGTTAGCCATGGTGAAAACTGCCGCTAACGCTAGCATCAAGGCGATATAAATTTTGATGTTAGCAAGAGAAAACAAACAAAATGCCTATCAGTGGCAAAAAAAACTCACATTAGTCAGCCCAACGTGACTTTTTTTTGCCTCCAGAGACTAAAATAGCCTATAAGTCCACCTCCTATGACTAATAGGAAATAAAACAAATGGAATGCAGAAGGGAGCAGCCAGGACCAAGTGCAGCACAGATCAACAACCCCCCCCAAGCCCCCAACAGCCAGTATGACCAGCCAGAGTCCACGGGGAGGAGGAAATGCAGATTCAGGGCTACAGTTTTGAAACGAGGTGCATCGCTGGGAAAAACCAGTGATGCTTCACTTTTCATAGCACCCTCCTTGCAACACCATGGCAGTCGAAACCTTGAAAGTGTGGACAGTCCCCGAGGCCTCGCTGGGCCTCCGTCTGTGACCGGAGTGGGAGGCAAAGGTGCTGTGGAGTTGCTGGACTGTGGCGGTAGACATAGAGGTGTCGGTGATTGCCCTTACCTGTTGGTGAAGTCTGGCAGGTCGCATGGAGACACATTGCTGACCTGTGTGAGAAGACCGCCTGGTGCCCCTTGGAGCTGTGAATGTTAGAGGTGCTCCTGCACACCAATGTAGGGAGTTCTGCATCACATACCAGGCGCCACCACTACACCAAGGTGCACGGAGGAAATTACCAATGGTGTACCACACCTCTCTGCATCACAGGCCGGAGGATGTCGAGCTGGTGGGACGCTGTGTAGGGTGAGGCTCCTGAGCTGTGCCAAACTTGTGTAGTGGGAGTGCTGCAACTTCACTCCTAAGGGGGCCCTGTTGCATCACCTGCATCGGGAGGTTCCCCAGCGGCTTGGCGGCAACTGCTGTACCAAGGCTTGTGAAATCCTGCCTGGCTGAGGCTCCTGCTGGCTGAGTCACAGATTTGGAGAGAGTGCAGTGCATTGAGCCCCGTTGTCAATGTCTAGGTGAGGAGAAGGTGGGACGTGTAGTTGAGGAGGCCTGGGGGTGAGTCAGGCCCAGGCCCAGTGCCTGTGGGTGACACACACCGTGCCCTGAGCAATCCCTGCACTGCGGCTGACCTACATCACAGAGGGCACTGAGCAAGGCTGGTGGGGAACTCCACTAACTGCCTCAAGTTGCTGAGATTCGCCATTTTTGGCAGTGGGTGGCAGGGGCACGGGGGCCAGTTCTGGCCCAGGCCCATGGATATGCAGCTTGATCTGCTGTTACTCGGTAGGGAACACAGAATCTGGTCACTACTGTTAGACCAGAAGAGGGAACCAGGTGGTGCTGCCTTTCTTTGCCCCCTGTTCATTTGCTATTGGGTGTACGGAGGACTCACCCTTAGTGGACTTTCTCTTCCCACAGCGCTGCGCCGTTTGGTTGCTGCTGCTGTCCCTATCTGCTGCTGCTGGTTCCTCTGACCCGGAGGTCAGGTGATCGGGTCCCTCGTCTACCCACAGGCTCCTGCCTGCGCTGGTGGTCCAATGGCAGAGCATCACTGCTCTGCAGCTGGACTGCTGTCCTGTCCCTCATTTCTGCTTTGTTTTTCCTGTACTTTTTTTGCTGTTCCTTTTTCCCTATCATCTCCCTCGTAGCCTCTGTGATCCTCTGAGTCCCTGCCCCCTCCAGTGTCCTTTCCCACATTTCCCACCTCCTAGCTGTCCAGCCCCCCTGCAGAACTACTTAATGGCGGATGCTGTGCAGCCATGCGCGGCGGACATGTCACAGGTGCGCTGAAGGCAAGCCAAAGGCAAGCCTGTGTGTGTCCGTCTGCCCCTGAACTGCGCCCAGCACTAGGGTCCCTGCCTCTCAGACACTCCACCGCTACAACGTCACAATGCCAGCACCGTCCTCGCTTTCAACAATAGTGCTAAAAAGGTTATTTTGGGTCAGGCTGGACCGGGGAAAAGTCAAAGTTCAGGCCAACCGCGATGGATCGCTGGCCAGTTACAGGACCACACAGCTTCTGGTAAACAAAGTACCTTTCCTGGTCACAAACAGCGAGATGCATCGATGTCGAGTCCCGCAGGCGCAAGATGTGTTAATCTTCTCCACACAGTGAAGGCAATGTATTAGTTTTGAAGATGGGTGCCGGCATTGAGAGGGGTTGAGCGATGCACTAGATACCGGCATGCAGTCAAGGGGATGTGTCGATCTCACCAAGCTGCATCAGTGGCAATATGCTGTCCGATGCATCAATGTCTGGAGGCAAAGCACTGGTTCCAGTGAGATACACCGATTTTACTACCGCAAATGGGTTGATGTGCCAGTTTTTTTACACACAAACATCGAAATCCGTGTCGCAAGTATCTAAGCCACTTCCAGTGAGCCAGGCACAGGACCAGTGGTGGAGGCTTTGATATCCTTTAGTCTCAAGCAACAGGAAGCAAGCCAACAAGCCCTTAGAGATCACTTGGAGTGAAGGCAGAGTCTAGCTCCCCTTCAGCAGGGAGCAGCAGGCGTCAGGGAAACAAACAGAAAAGCAGGCCTTACAGATCAGTATTCCAGTTGAGTTCTTTAAGCAGAACAATTGTCATTCATGCAGAGCCTAAGTTACAAGTCCAGGAGTGTCTGATTTGAGAGGGTCAGAGACTCAGTACTTATACCCAAAAGGGTCTTTGATCTGTTGGTGATTTCAGGGCAGCTCTCTGAAGTACACAAGTATCCATTTATTTCAACTCAGTCTTGTCTGTCAGGCTATCTCTGGGGTAAATTAGTCCTTTCTGTGGGGACAGGAGATAGCCAATTCAAATGAAGTGTTAGCCCCTCACTTCCATCCTGCCCAAGCAAAGCTATCAGAATACATCTGTATGTAGATGGGTATCCAGACGCACCTATCCTTCCTGTGTTGTGGCTGTCCAAAGAGAATGCACAAAGGGTAGCTGTCAGAAAGCCCAGACATGTATTGGAGACAGCCTGCAAAGCACACAGAGTTATAAGCACAGAGAAATGTCCACTTTCTAAAGTTGTCATTTCTAAAATAGTAATGCCAAATCCAACTTTACCAGTAAGGAGGATTTGACATTACCATTCCAAACATATGAAACATGAAATATCCACTCTTCACTGATCAGGAATTACAGCTTAAAAGTTTACTAAGGGATTCCCAATGCTAACATGTGAGTGGAGCAGGCCTCACAGTAGTGAAAAAATAGATCTATTTAGGTGCAGCGTTTTGCATTTTCCACTGGGAATTAAAACAATGTGGAAGCTGCTAGTCATTTTGAATGCTGAATAACTTGTATAGCCAAATAGTTTCAATCTATGGCTTCAGATGCTATTTATGAAATCCATATCCCATCTAACTGCATATAATATGGACTGCTTGACAATCAAACTCAAGATGTGGTGGCAAAATACCAACCTTTACTTTTGCAAATTCTACAAACGTATCCGATCCTAGAGAACAGATCAGAAGATATCTGTCAGAATAAACAAGTAGAAAGGTAATCTGCAGAAATGCATGACACAGTTACCTATGCTAATCAAAAAATAGGGTTGTGTTTTTTAGTCAAAGTATAGCCAGGAAGAGCCAACACGGTGCCATATGTTTGGGGTCTATCATTATATTTTCCCATGGTAATTCTTGCTTTTCATTCTGGAAAAAACAGAAAATATAAAATTCTATTTCACATCCAAATCCAGAGTTGTTTGTAAAGCCAGAGACATACTCATGATGGCACCTGGGTGCTAAAGAGCAGGAGCAGGAGATAGGGACAGTTGAAGTGACATAATTACATAACCTCTTTGCTGAAGTTGGAATAATTGTCTAATCTAAAGATAGACATGTTCATGCTGTTTCTTCCTCTCCAATGCCCTAACTGTTTTGGGGGTAAAGAGTGCTGGCCAGTCAGTGGAATTCTGCATATTAAATGTGTACTTGAACCCATGCAAGTTACACCTCACGGGATTCCATTGGGAATCTAGTTTGTAGAAATGTTTATAGCTTGTAGGTTTCCCTGGGTCCCTCCTTATTCCAAGCCCAAATACCACAGCAACCCATACTGCTGCAGTGAGGAAAAATCTTGCTTTTTGGGGCCTTTCCTAAGGTATCCCATAGATCCACACACACTAGTGAGTACCATTTATATTACGAGAACTGTGGGAATGTTGGGTGGTAGGAATTTTGTGATCCCTGCAGATTCTGGACCTTTTACTCACACAAATGTGAGCAAATTCCATGATTTTATCCAAAGCCTGATGTTTGCAGGGTATTCTGGGTAAGTAAACACAGTGGGATCCACTCAAAGCATACCAATCTGTACTCCCCTGTGAGTCTATTTTTCAGAAATATATGGTGATGGTTGATATCCCTTGCTGCTGCCCGAGCCGGTACCCAAATACCACAGCTGTTCACATTGACAAAATGAATGAATATGAGAAGAAAAATCTTTGTTTCTTGGTTCTTTTGGGGCCATTCCATCATGGGTGAAAGGACCACACATACAAATTGGGTACTACTTTTATTGGGAGAAGTGTGGGAATGCTTACTGGTAAGAATTTTGTGGCTCATCTCAGATTCTATAGCTTTCCTTCATTGAAATGTGAGGAACATCTGTGATAGTTTGTAGGGTATTTGGGGTAAGAAAAGATTGTATAATCCACACAACCCAGGACTCTTCTGCATGTCTAATTTTCAAACATGTAGGGGGTTGGATTATTTCCTCTGGTGCCAATTGAACCCAGGCCTGAAGACTAAAGCTACCCACATTGCCGAAAGGATGAATTTGACATGAAACATCTTGATGATTCACAGTTGCTTTTAGGGACTTTCCTCTTGAAAGAAGTTTGTGAATGCCTACAGATTCTGCATCTTTTATTCATAAAAATAGAGGCAAAATCTGTCATTTTGGCAAATGACTGATGTTTGCAGGGCATAAGTCATATCATGCTCGACTGCCTGAGAATCTACTTTTTTAGAAATGTCTGATGTTACTAGATTTACCTGCATCTCAGTCAATATCTACTCATATTACCAGAATAAGTGAATTTGGAAGGAAATATCTTGATGATTCTTTGTTGCCTTTGATTTCTTTCCTATCACATGCAATAGGCCTACCCACACAAGTGGTGTACTATTGTTATGAGGATAAGTGTGGGAATGATAGGTGGTAGAAATGATGTTGCTCCTCAATGATTTTGGAACTTTCCTTTGCAGAATGGTGAGCAAAATCTATGATCTTAGGTGCAGTTTGACATTTGCAGTAGATTCTAGGTAGGAAACGTGAATATATCTATGCAAGTCACATCACCTACTTTGATTGGGATCTAATTTTCAGAAATAAATGCCCATTGGTAGGTTTCACTGGGGGCTGCCAAACCCGGGAACAAATGCCACATCTACCCAAGTTGCCTGAATGAGTGATTTTGAAAAGAAAAATCTTCATCTTTCAATGTTGAATTTGATGCATTTCCTGTTGCAGTGACAGGCTCATTCATACAAGCGGGATAGTATTTTTTAGTAAGACATGTGCAAAGACAATGTTAGAACATTTATTATTATAAAGAACATTTTTCTCCATTTTGACTTCCAAATGTAAGTCAGTGTGCAAGGAAACATATTGTGTAAAATTCCCTCTGAATCAAATGATATGCGTAACCCAAAATTCAGAGTTGGGAAAATAACCACTATTCGTAAACTCAAATTCATGGGCACATTTAAAAAATGCACAAGTTCCCTTCATACCCATTTTTCATTCATTGCATATTACCATATGAATTGATGCATGGTCTGTACAGAAGGCCAAATCATTACAAGCTGCAGCTCAGTTGTTCTCTCTGGTTATGATGTGTTTTTTGGAACCAGCAAAAACTATAAGCCCTGTGACCTGAAGCTTCTGCCGCACATAAGAGTATATTACATTTATATATTGGCTTCAAGTGGAAAAATGCCCTACCTTATAGTGCCCTAAGGTAACTATAGCACATGCGTCTGCCATGCACAGTTTTGTCATCAATGATTTAATTGAAAATGTTTCAATGATATTATCTATGTTGTCATAGAAGATGTCATGAGTGATGTAATATGTGGACAAATTAGCACTGCATGGCAAAGGTGCAAGTTAAAGTTATCTTCGGGCACAAGTTATAGTTATGTGAGGTAAATAAAATTGAGGAATTTCAATGCTTTTAAGTTGAAAACGTTACGTTGACACTAACATTTTCACCTATCACATTACTTTAACCTTCGTTTTTTTCAGGGTTTTTCAATGTAAAGTAATATTTTATTACCATATGTAAAGCCAACCCCTTGGGCGAGGCATTGTGGTCAACCCCCCACAGGCAGCCAACCCCACACTATGACCAGCCTTTGGCCATGCGCAGCATGGGTTTGGCCACAGGGCCTGGCCTGGGCTAGAATGTGTGTCCAACCCATTGGAGCAGCCCCACTACAAGCCTTCTTATTATAGACACGGACCCCCTTCCTGAGGCATTAGTGGCCCCAGGAGCCCTACCCCGGGCCTTTGTTCTTTATAAGGGGAGAGTTCTGGGGCCCCATCACCAATCCCCAAAGGTCCCTGGGGAATTCATCCTCTGGGGACACATTCTATTAATATGGGGCGGAGGGGTGGAGAGGTGGGGGGCACGTGGTCTCTCTCGCTGAGCCTTAATAGGGCTCGGGGACCCCATCCACCAGAGCCTCTGCACCTTCTGGGTGGGTGCCCTCGTGCTCACCTGGGGCACCCATTAAACAATATGTTGTTGTCAGGGAGCGGAGCCTCAGGGCCTCTGCAGCCCAAGCTGGCCCACCACAGGCACCCGTCCTGGGTGCTGCAGCAGCTGGAATTTGTCCCATGTGGTGGGACCAGCTGGTTTTTCTGCTCTTACAAGGCAAGGGGAGTGTCTTTTTCTTATCTTCATGAGCACAGACAGAAAAACAAAAGTCTGCTCCCACCTGACTTTCAAAAATGCGGTTTTAAAAATGATCTTGCCGGGATGGAGCAGACATATGTTTCCCTGCCTGCGCTAATTGTAATTGTAATTGCATTTATATAGCGCTTACCACCCCTGATGAGGCATCAAAGCACTTTTTGGCGAGTAGCAAGATCATTTTGAACCCAAAAAGGATTATTAGTGAATTAGTATAGGAATATATGAAAATAATTTGAGCGGTGGACATGTGAGTCTGTTAATTGGATTGAAAAAGATAGTGGAGGGATAGAAGAGGGAAGGGTCTAGAAAGTGTTTATTTGTAGATCATAGCAGCAGAGGGTTTGGGATGAGTAGAGGGACAGGGAAGAGTCAAAGGGAAGGATTTAAAAAGGTTTTTTTTGGAGATCTGACTATTAAAAGAGATTTGAGATGATGCAAGGAGGGGTAGAGGAGAGAAGAGTCTAAAAAGGGATACTTTGGGGATCATAGTAGTAGAATGTGGTTTGGGATGAGTCAGAGAGTGGAGGTAGAGGATATATTGAGACAGTTATGGGGTGAGAAATATGGTAGTGCATTGGAGAGGTAGTAGAATGAGGTTTGGGATGAGTCAGAGAGTGGAGGTAGAGGATATATGGAGAGAGGTGTAGGTTGAGATATAGGGTAGTGCATTGTAGATGCTAAAATAGGGGTAAAGTAGTAAATATAAAGATATATGCATACATGGAAGATATATATATGCATAAGGAAGGTCATATATCTAGATTTAAGGTTTATGTAATAAACTCGGACTTTCAAGTGTTGCTGTACTTTAAGCTAATTAATTTGGTTTTATAACACAATGTAGTCAACAGTGAACCAATTGTAGATATATAGTTATGATCAAAATGTTCTTATTTATGCAGTGACCTATATACATGATAAGCATAGAATAAAATAAATATAAGTAATATATACATTTGTTAAGCAGAACTAACAAATATCTATATGTTTATAAACATGCTTAATATATACATTTACACGGAGGGATACAAATATCAAGGTATACATATATGATCCAGATATGCTTATATACACAGGGATATGCTGTATATTTATGTTTGAGCATATTAGTTATTATGTGGGGAAGAGCCTACTCTTGAAGATAAGATAGTTATCCATGGATCTCATGTTTGGGGGTAACGAGTTCCATAATTTGTCTGCTTGTACCAAGAAGGATGTGCCAACTATGGGGCATATTATCAAGCACGGCGTTCAAATTATCGCCGCTTTAGCGGCAGAAAACTGCAGCTAAAGCGGAAATAATGGGCTTGATAATATGCCGCAGAGAATTCCAGTAGAAGCCCATGTTGACACCAGAACATGGGCTTCTTTGGGAATTCTCAAGGGCATATTATCAAGCCCATTATCGACGCTTTAGCGGCAGTTTTCTGCCGCTAAAGTGGCGATAATCTTAACGCCGTTTCTTGATAATATGCCACTATGTTTGTTTTCTTGTATGGTGGGATTTTGAGGTGAGGTGTCAATCTAGAGTGGAAGTTCCTTTGTTGAATATATTTGGTGATCTTATTCTGGATGTTTTGCCTTGTGGGTGATACAAGGCAGCTGTAAATGTTAATATTCTGGTAATCAATGTAGGGCTTCAAAGGCAGGGGAAATGTGGGTTGTGGCTTTATATGTAAGAGCAGTCTGGTAGCAGGGTTCTGAATCCATTGTAGTCTTTACATAGTTGTTAAAGATGACCTGTGGTAGAGGCTTTTGATGTAATCGAGTTTAGATAGCACAAGAGGGATCGAACCCTGGACCTTATGTGGAAATCCCAGGTGCAGGAAGATGTGTCACAGAGTTTTTAAAGTAATGAAGCTGGATCTGGCTAGTTGGTCAACCTGGGCATTTATTGATAGCTTGGAGTCCATGTTAATTTCAAGGTTTCTTACATCCTTAGATACTTTAGGCGGTGTTCCCAGATTGTCTGGCCAGGCGGCAAGTGGGTCATAATTTGTCCAATTGCCACATGAGTATTTCCATTTTGGAAGCATTCAATTTGAGATGGCTCCATGTCATCCACTGATCAACAGCTCTGAGGCAACTGAAGATTTGTGAGCTGAAAAACCTACCTGGTTAGCCTGCAAAACGCCGGAACACGCCATTGCTGTCACCGCCACCGCCAAGAGTCACACCGTGCCAGAGTCAGCGTCGCCGCCCCGGGACTCCATCTCCCGGCAGCACTAGCGGCGGCGCGCTCATTGAACGCAGCGCCAGCGCCTGGAGGCGCACATAAGATCAGCTGAAGGCGGCAGAGCGGGGGGGAGCTGAAAAACCTACCTGGTTAGCCTGCAAAACGCCGGAACACGCCATTGCTGTCACCGCCACCGCCAAGAGTCACACCGTGCCAGAGTCAGCGTCGCCGCCCCGGGACTCCATCTCCCGGCAGCACTAGCGGCGGCGCGCTCATTGAACGCAGCGCCAGCGCCTGGAGGCGCACATAAGATCAGCTGAAGGCGGCAGAGCGGGGGGGAGCTGAAAATCCTACCTGGTTAGCCTGCAAAACGCCGGAACACGCCATTGCTGTCACCGCCACCGCCAAGAGTCACACCGTGCCAGAGTCAGCGTCGCCGCCCCGGGACTCCATCTCCCGGCAGCACTAGCGGCGGCGCGCTCATTGAACGCAGCGCCAGCGCCTGGAGGCGCACATAAGATCAGCTGAAGGCCGCGTCGCGGGATCGCGCGCGGGTCGGCGCCGGGGCTAAGCCCGGGCAAAGGGCGGGCCCTCTGTGGCCCTCAGTGACCGAGGTAGGCCGGGCTGGGCCCGGTCCCTTATTTCTCATTTTTTACATTGTAATTATTTGTTTGCATTTGTGCCCATTTGAGTAGAAGGGTAATTTGATGCAAGTACTGTGATAGCTATACTGCACCCTGGTCCTACCTGCTGTGCCAGGGACTGACTCAACTCCAGACTTTTATTCATTTTATATTGCTACATTTCATTTTAATTACTGTGGAAAATGTCTAAAACTTTACGATCTGGAAGGGTAGTGGGAGAAAAACCTGCCCGGAAATTAACTACTATCCGCACAAGAAACAAGTCAGTAAACAACCCACCTTTGAAAGGACAATGTCAGTTATCTGAACTCTGGGATTTATCTGGTATAAAAAAACCTAAATGTGCGACTCTACATAATCCAGATACTAAAGTCTTGGAAGTACACGTACCAACTACCTCTGTGCCCCGATTTCCCCAGGCCCAGCAGGGGGCCCCCCAAACTATGGCAGGAGGGTCTCCCTTTCGGGACCCTACAGATGGGAAGTTGACGATTATAAGTGAGCCAGTGCACATACCATCGATCCCTCAGTTATCCATGAATGACAGGCCGGGGGATGACCTGTCTGCACTATCCATTGATTTGGAACTATGGGGACGCTACGTAAGCCCTGCTAAAGTGGAATCTCTGGAGCAATTTAAAGTTCAGGGGGGAGCCACTCCATCAGGGTTAATGCTGTATAGTAGCACCCCGTCGCTAAATAGTCATGAAATATCTGACTTGCTAAACTCTTCCAAGAGCCCCGACCTCAATCTCCTGGATAATATCTGCACAGCAGAAGCACGAGAAAAGCCGATCTCTGAGTCCATGATCGCGCTGGAACAACTCCTTGCTTCAATTTTGCTGCTTCTAGGGAAATTTGTAGGCAGCTCGGACTGTATCCTTGAATCAGTTACCCAGATCCTAAAGTTATTGCTGCAGAAAGTGCCGGATGCGAGTAAGGCCTCTCCCCCTAAGTCTGAACAATCTGTATCTGAGGGGAAATTCAAAGCCATTAGAAGCGAACTAGTTAGGAAAAATGAAGAGTCTTCTATGGTCCCTCATAAGGAGTTGCCTTATACTGCAGCCTCTAACTGTATCAAGAATATAGTCCTGGAGATAGAGGAGGAGGATAAAGTCTTGCCAGGCCCCAAAACGGTTCAGGAATTATTTCCTATCTTTGTCCCGGATGACGGAAAAGACCTCCTGGCCGACAAATCTGAGGTCAATGAAGAAAAGAGAAAATATGGTAAACAAAAAAGTACCAAAGCCAGTAAGAGGAAACCTATTCGAAAGTATAGAAAGAAGAAGCAACGGAGGATCATTTTCCAAAAATGCACAGTGACAAGGGAGAATGAAATAAGGAATGGGGAATCCTTTTCTACTGCTTTAAAAGTGGACATGGGTGTGAATTTATCCTCTTCAACCTCGGTGGAGGAGGAAATTGAACAAGGCAGCCTGCCTTCTCAGGAAGATTTACCACAAATTGGGGGCTCTCTCCCAGGCTCTCCTTCTCGGAGTGCTCTTGGAGGTCCAATTTCTAATCCATCTGGGTTTTTAAACCCTTTGGCCCCCCCCTTTGTGGTAACAATTGACTCTGAAAATTCTCGCCCTCCGGCCCGGCCTGTAAGTACGTCAAAGGCCCCTGTGGATGTGCGTGTACTAGATTTTGTTCCATTATTTGATACTGACCTCTTATTAAATAGAGCCTGGCTCCTCAAGCGTTTCAGTGAGGTTGAATGTCTCTATCACATTCAGTCTAGAGACATTGAACTGGTAACTTTGTTGGGTGGTAGTCGGGTTTTGAGTATTCGGGTGAAATTTTATTCCCCTATCATAACAAATTTGATACTAGAACAGGCTGAAAATTTTCAACGCTTAGGTATTGATATTCTACCTATCCCTACCCCAGGCAAGCCAAACTCTTTCGATAAGCAGGGGTTGAGGGGTGATGAACAAAACGTGGTAACCTCTCCTCTGAGAGACCTGAAAATTTGGGTTTCCAGGGGAAAACGCACAGTATCGCACGTGAAGCCTCTCCCACTAGTTGAGAATTCCACATTCAATGATGACAATAACCGGTGGAATTGGCTCCATAGTGCATTATCAACAACAAATAAGGATAACCCCAAATTGTTCCACCATCTTTAACCCAGCCTTAAACATAATTTCCTGGAATGCGGCCGGATTCCATAGCAGCCCGGAGAAAATGACCTTTTTATCCACTCTGGAGGCTGATATATTGTGCATCCAGGAAACATGGTGCATAGATAGGTTAACGCCTTTAAAAGATTTTTATGTTTTGGAAGTTCCGGCTGCGCCCTCTAAGAAAGGGCATGCTAGGGGGGGGCTCGCTTGTTTACTGTCAAATAAGTTTCAATGGAGATTTTCCCATTATATTGACTCCAGTAGACTTTTCCACACAATAACATTAGAAAATATGTTCCATGACAATGTAAAATATCCCATGGTAATTTTCAATGTGTATATTCCGCCTGAGGAATGTTTTAATGATAAATTGCAGCGGGTTCTCCAGTATATGGATAAGATAAAAAATTCACCTCCTTTTCCTGTAATTTTGCTTATCGGTGATTTGAATTGTAAAGTTTCAAACGCTAGTCTAAAACTTTTCAGGGATAAAGCTAAGGAGGAAGCACATTGCATCCCCCAGACGCTCTTCCCTGAAAACTTAAAGACAAATAAAAGGGGGAAGATCTTGTTAAAAGAATTAGCGATCGGGGATGGTATTATCTTAAATGGAAGATTTCCATCCGACGTCCCCGCAAATCATACCCACAAATCCCCCTTTGGGTCATCAATTTTGGACTATGCTATCGCCAGCTACAGTCTGTTTCCCCAGATTCTTGACTTAAAGATCACACCCACGACTCTGAGCGACCACAGTATATTGTCACTATCAATTTCGTTAAATTCTATGAATACGGCATCTTGGTCGCTAAATGGCAGGGAGGCTACCTTCCACTCGACATCTGGAAGATGCTTCTGGAATAATGCTGCCATTAATGGGGTGCAGGAGCTACTGACCGATACCCTTAGGGAAATAGAAGAGTGGAACGGAAATGAAATAGTTTGTTTTGAGGAATTCATGGTAAAGATTTTATTGAATGCTAAAAAAACTGTCCCCCCTAAGAAAAAAGGAGAGGTAGTTTCTCTAACTCTCCGTAATCTGAATAGGGAATTAAACAAACTAATCCGTGCACAGTACGTCGAAAGGGTACTGGAACGTGGGAAAGATATCGCTAGGTTAAAAAGAAAGAGAAGCAGACTTAAGCTAAAAGTTAAAAGGGACAGGGAGGATGAAGTATGGATTAAATTAAGGGAATCTGCTGCTTATGGTAACATTAAAGATTTTTGGGCAATAATTGGGAAAGGATGTGGTACTCGCCACTCCCCTACTCCCATAGCTATACCAGAAGATCTATGGTCCTCTCATATCCGAGAATTATATGCAGGGAATGGGACCACAGGTGTGGATAACTTCATGTATGCTGCCCCTGATGACTCGGTCTTCTTTCCCTCTGAGAAGGAAATCGAGTTGGCTATAAAAAATATGCGATCCTCTGGGGCTATGGGACCGGATGAGCTTCCGATGACGGTCCTAAAACAAGACCCTTCAACCTGGAGTAAAATCTTGTACCCCCTGTTTAGGGCATGCCATCTTTCTAAACGTGTCCCTGCATCGTGGAGAGGAAGCATTCTGGTCCCTATCTTCAAAAAGGGAGCAAGGGACAGTCCCAGTAACTATCGCATGATTGCGCTCCTCGACTCCATCGGAAAGGTCTTTGCGAAATGCCTCCTGAGATCTCTTTCTGATTGGGTCGAGGAGCGCAACATCTTGCCGTTGGAACAGACTGGCTTCCGAAGGGAACATGGCACTCTGGACAACCTGACTGCCCTTCAGGTTATTACTGATAAATATGTCCAGGTGAGAGGGGGTGTTGTATACGCCGCCTTCATTGATTTCTCCACAGCGTTCGATAAAGTAGATCGGGGAACGCTGTGGAGAAAATTGGCGAGGATGGGTGTCCCTACTCCCCTGCTGGAATTGGTGCGGGCTCTGCACACTGAGACCTGGTGCAGGGTCTTAATGGGGGGCGAAAGGGGGCTGTCGGCCAAAATACCATCTCAGAATGGCCTTAAACAGGGCTGCTTATTGGCGCCCCTGTTGTTTTCCCTATACACAACTGACCTCCCTGCAGCTGTGTCCCATAGTGAGGGGATCGCACCGTTGATAGGAGGGGTGCCAATAGCCTGTCTGATGTATGCCGATGATGTGTTATTGCTTGACTTAACTCCCGTGGGTCTGGCTAATCGGCTTCAGGCTCTTCAGGACTTTGCTGGGGAGCATCATATGAAGATCAATATTAATAAAAGTAAAGTGATGTGTATTGCTGGTAGGAAGAAATGCCGCTCGACAAATTTTGGTTGGGCTATCGGAGGGCTTAGATTGGAGGTCGTAACTTGTTATACCTTTTTAGGGAAAATATTCTCGGTCAATATGAGCGAGAATTCTCATATAGAGCATTGCTCCCGCAAAGCTCTTGCCCAAGGCAATGGGTTAAAGTCCCTATACCTGGCAACGGGGAAAAGACATTTTTCTAGCCTTCTAGAAGTATTTAGAGCTAAAATCCCCGCAACCATCTTGTATGGTATAGAAATAATTGAGATAAAATACTGGGACTTTTGCCACAAGACTGAGGGAAAACTCCTAAGATCCCTCTCGAATCTTAACAATGCCTGTCCACTGGCTGCTTGCAGGCTGGATTTTGGACTCAGGAGTGCCTGGGTTCAGGGGCTTTGCGCCGTAATAAGATGGGTAGCCAGTTTAGCCAGAGCGAGAGAAGGAACCCTGCGAGTCTTACTCAAAAATGAACTTTTGGGCAATTTTAACGAGTTCTCTAAACTTGTTAGTAATTTTAGAAGGGCTGTGAAAATCCTTAGACTGGATGAAAGCGCTCTTTTCTCCTATTCTCCCACGCAGTTAAAGCAGGTCCTCAGGGAGGCTTCGTGGGAGTATTGTTTTCTATCTGACAAAAAAACAGTTGGAGATAAAAGGAATGTGGAGCCGCTGATCTCCTCCTATAGGTTGAAACAGCCCCAACCATATGCCCTGTGGAACCTGCCACATGGGATACGTAGGTTTTGGTTTTTATTACGTTATGACTTAATCCCTCTTAACGTGTTGCTGTCTAAATGGCATGGCACTTCACCGTTGTGCAATCTATGTAAATTAAATAACCAGGACTGTATGCATGTACTTTTGATTTGTCCTATGTTACGTAGCTTGCGCAAGCGATGGCTTAAAGTAATTTGTCTTCGCCTCAGTATTGTCACTTTACAAGATTTTCTTCATGCACTTTATTGCCCACCAAATGAAATGTTCTGTGCTTATGTTTTTAACTTTTTTAAAGGATTTTTAGCTATTTATTAAACTCTCTGGAAGATTGTGCCGGCCCGGCCTTGTGGGACTGATGGCTTGCAGTGTACCTATTACGGTCCGAATACTATGTTTTTATAATTCTTGTACTTGTGATGATTGTGTTGCTTTGTTTGTACATGTTTATGTGGCCCTCTTTGAGAGCCAAAACATAATAAATAAAATTTGAATTTGAAGATTTGTGATTTTCCAATGTCTTTGTGGCTTTCCAGTTTAAGGGGTATTTATGTGTCATCTGCATAGTCATCGCATGTGAGGTGAAATTGATTGATCAGTGCCGGTAATGACTTCATGTAGATGCTAAAAAGCATGGGTGAGATGATAGAGCCTTGAGGGACCCCTGATTTTGTTAAGTATGGTTTGGATGAGAAAGGGGGTCTGGATGACATTAGTTCTGTTTTGAACATAGGATGTAAAGGAGTAGGAAGTTACAGGAGGAAGATGGTATAGGATTGCATCTGGGGATGAGGGCTTTACAACCTTGTATAGAAATACCATCAGCTTTAGTAATATTTAATGTTTGCTTGATTACAGCAGCTAGTCTCCTCCTCCTTTGCCTATACGATTTTGTGTGATTGTTTGATAGTCTAGATGAATGGCTTCATGCAACACTGAAGCCATGTCATCTCCCAACTATGATTCAGTTATGAACAGTAAGTCAGGTTGTGCGTGTGCAAGAAGGTCGTAGATATGATGCTTGTTTTTCTAGAGAGATCAAGCATTTATTAGTAGACCTTTAGAGAATGTCTTTTGGTGATGGTGTGACTTTGTTTTGTGGAAGAGTGAGCTGTGTTTTGTTGACTTGTAACAGGTGTGTGTTTGTATTAGCTGTATAAGGATAGCAATAATGTAGTTGTTCTGTATCTTATTCCTTGTTCAGCAGGCTAAGAAGGCATTTTGATGGATCTGCGTGTGTAGGTTGTGTAGTGGTGGTTGAGAGTGAGTTGGTGAGCTTTGTTGTTTTTGTAGAGTAGACTTGTGCAGTAGACATGGAGATGCAATTTTTTTTTTATTTTCTATGTCCTCATACGGCATTAGATGTACCCAGAGTCAAGTTTGTTTGCTCTGTGGCCCCCCTTTCACTTGTATTCGGTCTGTTAAATTCTTCTATCTGATTGACCCCTGGAACTGACCCGAGTGGTAAGTAAGTCTGTGCAAAGGCATGATCATTGGATAGATGAATCTCTGGTATCAAAGATTATCGAGCCATCCGATACATGGCAACCAGAAATCTTTTTTTCTCTTCCAAGTGGCCCTATCCAATTTTATGGTATACTTAATCGAATTTACCCAGTCTATAAAAGTTGGAGGTTCCCTTAATCCAGCATTTGCTAATTTCTCTCCTGGCAAGTAAGATTAAATAGAGAGACAACTTACTTATATCTAGAGATAACGACTCATAATTTGGGAAAATTCCAAAAAATACAAAAATTGTGCTCACCTGGATATCAAAACCAAACATGGCTTCCATACCTTCAATGACAGAACCCCAAAACTGATGTAACAGTGGGCATCTTAAAAACATATGAACATAGTCTGCTAACTCCTGCTGACACTTCGGACAGCAGAGAATGGATCCTCGCGCAAATTTAGAAAGCTTGAGAGGGGACCAATATACCCTATGAATTCTCTTTAAATTGGCAGCTGGTACTGTGGAGTGTAGTAAATCATAAGATACTTGCCATATTTCTTCTGAACTGGAACCCGGCAAGCACTCCCCCCACAGCTGCGATGGAAGGGTAAAGTCGCCATCAGCCAAGTCAATCATCATCCAGTATAGATTGGCCATCTCTTTCTTATCCCGTTTTCTTGTATTAGTTAATATCAGGTTCCACTTGTATAAATTCATACTGGCAGGCTATTAAGGACCCAATCTGGATGACCCAGCACTGCTTAGGGAGTCATTTGCAGAGCTATTAATTTTCTGTGATCCTTTAATATTGGCATGAGATTTTAATTTGGTCTTAGACCCTCTGATGGATAGAATTTACAAGAGTAGATCAGCATAGAATTGTAAAATGAGATCCTCCTTAAAAAGCGCAATGAGCCAGCTGGGCTGGATAGACATATGGAGGAACAGAATGGGAAGCAGGAGAGGGTACATCTTTCATCATAAAAAGTATGGACATAAGTCTAGATTCGATTTTTTTTAAATCAGTATGGAGCTGAAAAGATGGGTGAAAGATACGAAGCATCTAGGGGGGCACTTGTCTGAACACTCGGCAGTAATATTAGTTTTGAAACTCCCCAAAAAATTAGGCAACAAAAGATGGACCTTAGATCGAACCATATTGATAGAGGAAGAAGTAATTGACCAACTGGTAACAGAAACAGAGAACTTCTACTCGATTAATCTGGAGAGCACCTCAATAGAAATGGTATGGGATGCTTATAAAGCTTTCCTGAGAGGGTCTATAACATCTATCCAAATTGCCAGGCAGAGGAAATATAGAGCAGAGGTGGAAGACATAGAGGCTAAAATTCTGAAGCTAGAGCATGAGCTCACTGTTCAGAGGGCTACAGCTCTGGGGGACATCTATGAGAATTTGTTATCATGTAAAATGGAACTGACAGGGGTGCTAAATACTAGGCTGAGGAAAAGGTGGGAGGCTAGTTAGCTGGCTCACTTTGAGTACACGGAAACTTGCGGGAAGCTCATAGCCTGGAAAACCAAACAGGACTTAGGGAAAAATAATATAAAAGAAGTAGTCTGTGATACCACTGGAAAGCTACTCGAGATCCCTACAGATATCGAAGAAGCTTTTCAAAAGCACTTCAAACAGGTTTATAGAGAAGATCTAACCCCACAAGATAAGATGATAGAGGAGTGGCTTGATCAATTCCCTCTAAATAAATCGATGAGGTGATGTCCAGTAATCTTAATAGGTCGATAAGCCTCAGTGAAATAAAAAAGGCAATTGAGTCAGAGAAAAAGGGCAAGGCACCAGGACCAGATGGTTTTTGCCGGCCGAGCAGTATAGAGCTCTGGTGGAAATGCTAGCCCCTGTGATGGACAAATTATTTTCTCACATCTTTGAAAAAAGAATGAATATGCCCCCCTCCTGGAATGAAGCCACGGTTGCCTTGATTTTAAAACCATCAAAGTCACCTAGTCAGTGTGACTCATATAGGCCAATCTCTCTGCTTAATCTTGATTATAAAATCTTTGCCAAGATTTTAGCAGAGAGATTAAATGGAGTTATAGGAGGTCTCTTACACAAAGACCTAAAAGGTTTTGTTAGAGGGAGGGGCATTCAGGATTTGACATATAATCTGATCGGTGCCATAGATCTAGCAACATTGCACAAATTACCATTGGCCATTATTACACTCAACGCCACAAAGGCGTTTAACCGGGTGAACTGGGTGTATTTAGCTCATGTATTAGAAAGATGCAATTTGGGTGAAAATTTTTGTAGGGCAGTTTCATCAATCGATGCCCACAGCCAGAAATCTGGTAAATGGTAATCTCTCTGCCGCAGTAGCAATAAAAAGAGGGATAAGGTAGGGGTGTCCCTTGTCACCGTTGCTTTTTAATCTATATATTGAGCCCCTTGCGGAAAGGATTAGAAAGCATTTTGACATATCTCCTTTCAAGTATAAAAACTGGGAAAAGGAGGTGTCTTTATATGCCGATGACATGATGATATACACGTCGGATTTAGTTGCGGCTATTCCAATAATATATAGTTTAGCACAACAATTCGGTCAGATTTCAGGTTACGAGATTAATGAGTCAACGATCGAATCTATGGCCTGGAATCTGAGCGTTATGCTCCCTATAATGAAAAATGAGATAAGGTATTTGGGCATCAGAATCAGGCAAAATATTGAACACATATCAGACACAAATCTACGTAGAATTGACAAGGAAATTTCTAACTCCCTAAAGGGTTGGGGGTATCTGCCTTTGACATTAATAGGAAGAGCCAATATATTAAAAATGATGCTTTCACTGAAACTCATATTTTTATTCCAAAACATCCCATTGGCTTTTAATGAGGAGGGTCTAAGGAAAATGCAGGCACAAATAAATACATTTATGTGGGCCTCCAAGGGCATAAGAATTTCATGGAAAAAACTATGAAGAAAGAAAAGTAAGGGGGGATTATGTGCACCAGTTCTAATCTTCTATGCATGGGTGTTTTTAACGAGGGCAGGGAAAATGCTTCTGAACCAACCAGATGACTCAGACATAGGGAAAATGTTTAAAGTGATGCTTTGGGATACAGAAGGAGGAGATCAAGCCTTCATATATAAATTTGGAGACCCATGCTTTCTCAAGAAGGCACGCCTGAATTCGCAAAGAGATATAGCGACCACCTGGTTTAAAATCAGGAAGCTTTTAAAAATCAGCAATTTTAGTGCTATGGCACCTATCTGGGACTCCCCAGGCTCACCGGAGTGGACTAAAGACGCGCTGGTAACTCCGCTGAAATCGGCCGGGATTAAGTGTTGGGCTCAACTCCGTCCGGAGGGTTCTTTGTTATCATGGGAAGAACTAAGTAACATTACAGACAGTGAACTATCAAAATTCAAATACCTACAAATAAAAAGCTGGACCCAGGCGATCGGCACAGCGGTGGGTGGTTCAAATGAACTGGAGATGGCTCTGAATACGAAAAAGTGGAGTAAGATGGAGATGCAATGTTGTGAAGAGTGGCATGTTATTTATTTTGTTTGCATCTGTTTAGGGTTAGGGGTGGTGGTGCAGCATGTGAGCCAAGTTGTAAGGTTCTAAATTCTCCAGTGGATGAGAGGAGGTTAAAAGAGGGTTGCTGTGTTACTGTATATGTGTTAGGTGGTGGGAAGAGAGAAAGCTCGGCAGTAGAGCTGAGTTAGGGTGTGTATTATTTGCCCAGTCAAGATGGTGGGAGTGGGTGTATGTTTCTGGTTTGTGACGGAAAGTATTATGAGGTAGTTTGTGTGAGATTTTGTTGCGCCGGTGTGTGTGATGTTTTGTTTTTGAGGAGTAGTGACAGTATTTGATGCAAAGTATTGTTGGTGAGTGGGAGCTGCAAGGTAAAGGGAGTGGTGATATGTTTTGGAACATAGTGCATGTGGTAAGTGACAGGGGATAGACAAGAGCTAAAAGTGTTTGTGTTAAATTTGATTGCTGAAAGAGGTAATATGTGTGGTGGAGTCGAGTGGAAGGGTTGTGCGGTTGTGTATTTTTGGGGTGAAAAGAGGAGGAGGGTGTTGGTTGATGAAAAGATGGAAGGTTGAATATATGTTTGGTGGTGACAGAGAGAGGTCTGTTAGGAGTAGGTAGATTGTAGACCTGGTGCTTTGTATGAGCAGGCAGGGAGTGTGTGTCTTGATGGGATATATATATATTACGTATTGTGTGAATTTGGGTTGCGTTGGTAATGAGTGGATTGGTTAGTGGTATAGGATAGAGTGGTGTTTTGTATGTGTGAGTGAAGGTGCTGTTGTGGGGTAGTTGGGGTAGAAGGTTGTATAGGTGTGATTTGTGGGGTTATGTACTTGGTGTTGAGACATTGAAATGTATGTAGAGTTTGTTTGTAATAAATGTGTGGAGTGCATTTGCTGTGAGTGTGTTAATATGAGTGTGGATGTGGATGGGTTACTGTGTTTGCTGCTGAATTGAAAAAGAGCAGCATTTTTGGTCCTAGGCCCAACTAGTCCCAAACAGGCCCAAACAGGCAACTGCCCTTGTCCTCTCCGCACTTAGCCTCGACACCCAGGCTGAGACGACATGAGCCCAAACTTAAATAGTCCTAGTGATCAGGTAACACCTTCAGCCAATTGGAAACCTGGCCCTAACCCAAATTAATCACAACATGAGCCCTAGGACTAATAGGACACCAGGCCCTAACAGCCAATCACAGCCCTAGTCCTAGCAGCTAATCAGAGACCAAAACCCCAAGCCCTAGGCCCAATAGGAACCTTCGCCCCAGGAACCAATCAAAACCATAGACCTATCCACCAATCACAATACTAGCTCTTAGTCCAATGGAATTACTACCCCAGGGACCAATCGGAACCCTAAGACCTATCAGCCAATCAGAAACCTAACACTAAGCCCAATAGAAACACTAGATACAGTAGGTAGGCCCAAATCTAAGCCACTTAAATACTGCTATCACACACTTCATCAAATCCCTTTTTCTAGCTACAAACGAGGGTTACATACTCTTTCCAAACACAGTTTTAGACCTTAAAGCAGATTCAATAGTCTTATAAACACACTCTGCTTAGCCTCTGAGGGTGTAGTTTGCCTTTTTAAACTTTAAAAAAACACAAAAGGTGAAGTGCTGGGGTCCTCCCTAATGTAGCTAGGGAACTACTGGTCACGTAAGTGGGATCTGCCAGACACAGTAATTGAGCCAGACATGGGGACTGGGGCTCCCCTTTTCTGTGACATTCTGCTGCAGGCGATAGGGTCCCTGGGGCCAATTAAAGATTGGAGAGGGTGCCCGCATGGCCTGTCCCCTTTTATTAAGGCTTTCGACCCTGGGAGATGGACTCCCCAGGGCCTATTAAGACTCAGGGAGGGGTGAGCAGGTGCCTCATCCTTTTGTAACATATTCAGACCAAGGAGCGGAGTTAGCCTAATGGCTAGGGCGGTCGACCTCGAATCTGGGAAACTGGGTTCGAGTCTCAGCAATGACGCTGAACATCCTGTGATTCTGGGCAAATCACATGGGGGCATATCAGCAACAACCGGCGATAATTATCGCTAAGCGCATTTAGCGCTAGGATAATTATTGCCGGCTATCGCTGGATTTCATCGCTGAGATAGCGCGCTATCAGCGACGCTTATCTCCAGAGCGATAAAAATCCAAGCGATTGCTGATGGATGTGCGATTATCGCTGGAAATCCAGCGATATTCGCAAAGCCATTGGCGATAGCTTGGTGATAGGGCAGGGCAGACTTAGCCATAATATCCACCTACCATTGGATATAATGGCTAAGTCAGATTAAAAGCAGGGGTAAGAAAAGGAGCGATAACCGCGGTTAGAGTTACATTTCTTATTGCTCTGCAGGTTAGCGTGAAGCTAGATAATTAGAGAAATGTTGGTTAGTGACATTTCTCACGTTATTTTGGGGAGGAACGCCCGCTTTGCATCTCATTAGAGATGCAAAGCTGGGCATTCAGGAAACAGGCGCTGAGGCATGGATTCACGTGATAGCTTGACCTTGCTGTTATTGCAATAAAATTATTGCCGCTTTTCGCCCAAAAATCGGACGCTAAAGCGGCAAGAATTTTATCGCAGCGCCTTGATGATATGCCCCTTAATCTTCCCGTGCCTAAGAAAAATTATGTGTCCTCATGTAACGCAACTGGTGCTATGTAAAGCGTTCTGATACCCGATACCTTTGGGTCAAGTTTGCGCTATATAAAACTCAGTAAAAAACTTAAAAAAGGATATGGGGCCCCTGGAACCTATTAAGGCTCGGAGCCCAGGGAGTTAAGGTCCTTGGAACCTATTAAAGCTCAGAGAGGGGGGCATGCGCCCCCTCCCTTTTTTCAATAATGGCACCAGGGGATGGAGTCCCAGGGGCCCCAAGAGGCTTGGAGAGGGGGACCATGTGCCCCTCTCCCCCAAAACTATTTTTCTCAGTGTCCCTGGGCCCTGGCCTACCTTGAGGGCGTTTAAACAGAAGGGCATGCTTTTTTTCTATTTTGCTGTGTATTTTAAAATCCTCTGCTAATTTACAGCAAAATGTTTTTTAAAAATGATTTGGCCCCATGTGGGCACTCTCTGGGACCCCCCTCGGCCGAACTAGGCCTAGGGGGTCAGGGTATCGCTACGCTGCCCCTTTTGTGTTTTTATTATCCTTTTTTGAGGACTTGTGACTGTCTCAAGTCCTAAAATGGCTGCTACCACATCCTTTTTTATCTCAGCATGAAATTAAATGAATTAAATGAAATCCAGATTTGCAAAGGTGACGAATGCCCGAGGGCATCTTGGCACGGGCTTATCACAGAATAGTTGGTACACTGGGTGATAATGCGAACTATAGGTTAAAAGGCCACGTTTTGAGATTCTTTCTTAAAGGAAACGGAGATGGACTTGTTTTTAAGTAAAGAGGTTAGGAGTTCCACCATTTGGTTGTTCCATAGATAAAAACTTCTACCATTCCAGCAGACTTGTTTGTATTTGGGTACTGTGAGGTTGACTGCTGAGTCCTAGAGGGAATGTACCTAACACAGGTTCATATTATCAAGGAACGGCGATAACATTATCGCTGCTTCAGCGGCAGGAAACTGTCGCAAAAGCAGCAATAATGGGCTTGATAATATGCCCTTGTGAATTCCCACAGAAGCCCAGGTTCTGGTGTGAACCTGGGCTTCAATGGGATTTCACAAGGGCATATTATCAAGCCCATTATCGCTGCTTTAGCGACAGTTTCCTGCCGCTAAAGCAGCGATAATGGCCCTATATTCTTTCTAAAGTAGTCTGGGCCCTCATCATGTAAGGCTTTAAATGCAATGTAGAGTGACTTGAAAGGTATTCTTTTCTGCACTGGAACCAATGAAGATCCACTAGGGTCTTGAAGACTGATTTGTGTCTGGGTATTTTCAGTTTGAGACGAGCCGCCGAGATCTGTAGAATCTATAACTGATTGACCAGGTGTTTCTGTAGGTTAAAATACAGACCATTACAGTAATCAATTTTAGAAAGAGTACAGGCAGCTACTACTAGTTTCCGTACATCAATCGTAATAAAAGGAAGAATTTTTCTCAGAATTTTTAAAGTAAGAATGGCACTGGAGGTAATTGCATTCACCTGTTTGTCGAAGGACAAGCGAATATCAAAGATAGCCCCCAGATGTTCAACTTTTTCTACTGAGGTCGGGACCGAGCCTAGCTCTGATGGCCGCCACTTAGGGGGCCAGAAGGAGACATTGTTTCCCAGCAGCAATACTTTTGTTTTATCAGAATTTAATTTCAGACAGTCATTGACTCGTCCCACACAATTATGGAAGCTGGCCGCAGATGCTTGGTGATTGCCAGAGACTGAGACTCTAATTTGAGTGTCATCAGCATAGCTGATGGCCGAGAAAACCAATTCTTTTATCAAGATAGCCATTGGCATGACATATAGATTGAACAAGGTAGGGCTTAATGAAGAGCCCTACGGAACGCCACAAGGGAGTGAAAAAGAGTTAGAAAAAAGCTGTCCATGGAGACAGATTCAACTCTCTCTGTAAGGAAAGAGGATAGTAAGGCCTCTGATACCCAGAGATTCAACACAATCAATCAAAACCTTATGATTGACCATGTTGAAGGCTGCTGAGAGGTCACATTAAACAAGGGCTGCCAGATTTCCATTATCTAGTGAAGCCCTCAGTTCCTCTGAGGCTATAATTAAGGCTGACTCCGTGCATTTGCTGGCCATAAAACCCAGATTGAGAGTGATACCGAAGATGACTGGATGACAAGAAAAGGGTCAAGAGATGTGTCGGCTCAGCTGGTCCTCTCAGTCTTAATTAGTCACAAACTACTGAACAGATTTACACCAAACAAAACGTACTCTTTTTGGACCAAGATCTAGCTTTCTGCCAAATTTATTTTACGTCTTTTTAGCCATTCAGGCTGTAGCTGTTTCTGAAATTCCTATGAAAAATGGATGTAGAAAATGCATTTTGGGCCAGTTCCTTTTTCTCTGCTCTCACTTGACGGATCAATCCAAAACTTTCCATGCAGAACCTGGCAAAAAAGAGCACTTTTTTGGGAACGTTTTGTGATGATTCAACAAACTGCGCCAAAGTTATTAGCAACACCAAAAAGGCATTTTCCAAAGAAACACGATCTTGACTATAACTAACCAGTGGTTACCGCCAATGGGTAATATAATGTCAAAGAATGTGCTGCATAAATTAGCCAGCAATTAATTACAGTTTATAATTATTGAAACTCCTTTCAAGTTGTGTTTGTAGTACTGATCCACTAAACAAGGAATAGAGATCAGGGGAATTGCGTGTTGTCATTATTTACCCACATAGTGTATCACTAATATATTTGATTAAAATCTAGTTAAGTAGACAGTTAGGTTCATATTGAAAACACCGATGTCCCAAATAATCCCAGGCCCCTGATATACCTCTATGAAAAACATTGGTTTCCATAGATTTTCATTTTTGATTTGTGTTTTTGGATCATTAGTAATTTAGCTTGGGTAGACATTGCTGATCCGGGCTGAATTTTTCTGGATGAAATGTTTCAAAATGGCAGCTATTATAGAGGAAGAAGAGACATATATACACATGAAACAAATAATTATAGTTTGTAACCCTTTTATGTATACAATAAGCAATGTTCATTATCTGAATATGAAAAAAGAATTAAGTTTATCACTCCTGTGTTAGACACATTTTCATAGTTCACTTTATTTGTTTCAGCAATCGCTCATGGCATATTTGCAGAATGTTGAGCATTTGAGAAGAGCAAATTGACAGGGACATCTTTTTGTAGCACAGCTTTTGCAAGTACATGTATGTGTAAGTTCTGTGGGTTGAGGCTTTAGAAATTTCATAGGCTTTAGTACCCCATCAATATCTTACCAATTAAATTCACATGGATCTTTCTCTACATATGCATGATCCAAAACATTTACACATCTTCTGACCAAGTGGAATGCTCTTTTGATGTGCCCATGCACAGAGTATGATGTTGGTGGAAGGTCAATTAGTGGGACTGATCTCTTGAACTCACTGTACCAAAGATTGTCAAATGTGTGACAGTCAGAGCTCAATTTCCTCACATGCACAAGTTATTTTTTATGTCTTTAAAGTCACATTCTTCTTCTGTCTATGCAAATCATTGTATAAACGTTACAGGTTCAGCAGTTAAAGCTCCATGCTTTGTTCCAATTTTGCTCATAGTGTCATCACCCATAAGAATGTGTGCCTTCATAAGAACACTGGGCGCACATTAAAAGAGCATTCCACTTGATCAGAAGATGTGTAAATGTTTTGGATCATGCATATGTAGAGAAAGATCCATGTGAATTTGGTTGGTAAAATATTGATGGGGTACTAAAGCCTAGGGTCAAGTTTCTTGTATAGAATATGAGGCAGGGTTAAGAGTCTTTTCTCGCCTGCTCCATAATGTACCCATAACTCCTTGACTTATGAACATTGCAACAAATCTAAGTAGCACAATAATAACATCTGTGTAATTTCACAGTACAATGACTCGATTGGAACCATTTTGAAAAATCCACTCAACAGGTGGTGCACCACGAAGGTCAGCGTCCTCCAATTTGCTGGTAAGTTCTTGAACAATATGACCCTTACCTTTTGAATATGTATCTGTAGTCACCAGCTCCTCATTGACAATTGTTCCACTTGAAGTAATTGAAAATTCAGTGTTCATTGAAGTATCAGCAATGTTTTGGTGAGTTAACGTCTCCATGTTCGTCTTGTTCTATGTTGATGACCAAAATACATCAAGTTGCACAGGTATAGGTGTCAAATTGTTGATGCAGGCAAGGTCAAATGTTCCACTTGGAGACATTCAACCGATTCTCTCACATTCTTTGGCAGGTAGTTTAAGATAATTGTCAAAGAAAATGTGCAGTTCTTACGAGATGCACACTGACATTTGCATGGATGAAATCTTGACCATTCGAAATTGTGACATATAGTTCACAACAACAACAACTTTCAATGAGGACACCTTTTCGAATTGAAATACTTCAGGTGAATTTTTTTTTCGAGTTCTTGTATGAGTTTGTGATTCACTGGTTTGTTTGCAGCATCTCCTTTAAATAATGCGTTTGTTGGAAGAAGATCAAGCAACAGAATGTACTTGATAAATTCACCCTTTCTTTTGCTACATCCATAGCTCTATGTACTTGCAAAAGTTATTTTTTGTGACCTGTTTTGTAATTGCTGTTTGGACGAAACTCTTCCTATGGCAATTAAAGCGTGGAAGTTTAGCTTTATTGATGATGTCAAACAGCTTTTTCTCTTTCAATACAAATCTCTCCTGCTTCAGTTCCACGTATAGTTTTGATCCATGTTCCAGGGCATCTAGTAGACGTATCTTTATATCGCTATCCACATATTGTTTGGTCATGAAGTTGTGTAGTCGCACAGGCTCAGTCATTTCAGAGGGGTTTCCTTGCTGCTGCATGAAATGAAGAAGGCTGTCGATATATTTATTAAAACATTCCCCTCTCTCGCCCACAAGTTCATGGTGAGGAATAGTTTCACAATGGTCCATTAATTGTGAATTTGTCTTCTCTCTGAAAACATTGCAAATAGAAAGGACTTCGTGGTAAACTAGCTATCATTGAGCAGCATATTCACTTTTACGTGTCTGACGAACAATTCCCTTGGAGCTTTCTGTGATCTCTGGATCGTCTATTCCAGTTTCTTATCTGGAGCCACAGCATTGAACCTTCCCTCTCTGTCTTTTACCATAAAATGTATTTGGATGAATTTTCTGTAGAGGTATGGATTTCCATCTCCAGCTTCTTCACTGTTTAAAAATACAGGACCTATATCTCAGGTAGTTAATTCAATCGAATTCACAAAACACAGTAATCAGTGTCTCCACAGTCTACATGTGCAGCTCCCAATCAACTTTCTGATCAGCATGTACCAAGTTTTTCACTAGAGCTATCATGTGTAAAGCATTTCCCCAATACTTGCAAAGTTCTAATTTTTCTTCGCATTCTTTGACAAATTCTGCAAACTTGGTTTTTAGATTTTTCGGATTTTGAACTGAGTTTATTGAATATTGCCTGGTTTTGCATTATGTCTTTTGAATGACGTGCATCCTGAGCCCTATTCACTTCTGAGATAAGATATGCAAAACCTAATTTGTCATTCTTGTTCCAGAAAGCATTTCAAACCAATGTTTCTATAATCTCAGATATAATGAGCATACCTTGTAATGAACGAACATAATGAGTACCTCTCAATGCTGACTGTTCATTTTTGCTGCCAAATATTTTAGCCTCAATAAGTGGATTGTCTATGCTACATCCACTGAGATAACTTTCTTCACACTGCAATGCAACTTTTGTCATGTGGAAAACACCCATCATTGGATAAAGATCATCAAATTCTACTGGATTGCTCATATGAATATCAACTACAATACAGAAAGCACCTCACCTCCAGAACAGAAAATTGCCAGGATAGGCTCAACTTCAAGCTGAGCATGCACATTTTGGAAATGTGTTAGAGCTGTGTATACTGGTATATAGTTTTGGACTGAAGATGGTGTTACTGGTAAAAACCCAGCCTTTTTTTAGTGGGACGGTTTTCTGGGGGATCAGAGCTTGAATTCCAGCACACGTAGGTACTGGCTTTTCTTCAACCTTCAGTCCGCACAAAATAAGCGATATGATAAATTCAGTTAAATCAGCTTTGTGGACCGCAGCATCAGGTACAAGATTCATGTCCTCAACTGCTTTTAAACTTTCTAGTAGACTGAGACATGTTGATGGCTTGTAGTGATTTTGCAAACATTGGCAAGGCAGTTGGGCTAGATAGCAGCTGTGTTTGTTTATGCCTATAATGACACAGCTTGTTTTCCAGCAGCTATTTCATTGATAGTCTTTAAAAAGCACCATCGCAGTATAATGTGTGTATCATGTGTGATGGATATTCCATAAAAGAAGAAGCGGTCTTCAAAATCAAAATTATCAAGAGCAGCAATTGTAAATCCTTGTAGTCCTATCCTAACAGCTGACAACCAATGTTAGAAAAGGGATTTCTGGTTGGCTAGGGCTAGCGCCTAAGCCAGGCAGAAAACACCACCCTAGTCAGGGCAAGGGAGTTACATGATGAAGTTAACCTCTGCTCACCCCTTGGTAGCTTGGCAGAGCAGTCAGGCTTATCCCAGAGAAAATGTGCAAAGCGCTTGCGCAACACACTCACACAGCAGCGACACACTAGTCACACCACAAAAGAAACTCCACACAAGGTTATAAAAAAATAGCCTTTGTATTAGCATAAAACACATTAGAACATATCACATATATACACTGTGCCACCTGACAATTGGTATGACTTTACAGGGATTATAAACACTACAGGGCCAATCGGGCCACTGTCATAATATCACCATTAGTGAAGACAACCAGTAACTACTGGTAGCATTGCACCTAGCACATTATTATGCAAAACATAATCAGCAACAGTGCACCATAATCACTTATAAGGTGCACCAATCAGCTGTGCAATATAGCACATTACATTCCCTCAGCAGAAGCCTTACAGTAGGGGTCACCCTGAGCATAACACATTATGCATGACATCAGCAGCCATGCACCTTAGTAACATCTGCCACAGTGTACATCTCATTAGCTCTTCTCAGGTATACAAGTAATTGCTTAAAGGCAACAATCACTCTGGGAGCCAACTGGCCCCCAATCAGCAGTCCCAGCGCCTCTGCGCTCACCACCTGGTCTCTGCAGTGATTTATGTGGAGGGCCAGTCCTCCACCAATGCAGGAGGCCCTCAATCGGGGTTTACCCTGAGCTTCCAAGACCCACAACAAGGCTTTTCCCCCCATAGGTAGGGCAGCTGCCCACTACCATCTGGGGCTGCTGCTGCCCTGAACATGTGTGGTGACGCTGGCTCGGCTTCTTACCTGGCTTTTCCGTATTACCTTCTCGGGTTGGAGGCAATTCTGGCAAGAGGCACACTGGTAAGTTAATGTAGCTTTATTCTCTTCATAAGTACAGCCACCAACTCCTGCTGTCCTGTTGGTTCTCCTGGTACAACTGTCTCTCACGAGACGCTACCATGGAGATAGAACAGACATGGCTCAGCAGCAACTAGAATCATTACAACACATCCCCTTTACAGGGAAACAGAAGAAAAAGGAGAGAATAGAAAAGAAGAAACAAAAAGCGAAAACAAAAGAAGAAGAACAAAATACAGTGTAAAACATGGTACAAATCAGTCCAGGAACAATACAAGAAAAAACAATACATTTCATAGTCCTTATAACGCTTAGGAGGACAAAGAGACCTTGGAGAAGATGAAGAAAAACTAGGCATGGGCAAACTTGGACATGGTGTAACACCTGAGCATGAAGGAAACTTAGACTTGTCACCTTGGAGCTTCACAAGACGAGATATGCTCCACTTACCACCATTATCAACAGTAACTATATTCTTATTGACAGAAGTAATGACAAATGGGCCCATAAATTCAGTGACACCCTTTCTATGCCACCGTGGTTTCTTAATAAGTACCCACTCACCAACCTTCCACGTCATGGTTTTGGTTGATTTATTGAAATCAAACCTCTCCTTGTACTTATTTTGGTATGCTTTGATCTTATCACTCACCTCATCCTCATGCAGAATAGGACCTTCAATGTGGGGCAACCACCCAGGATTGAGTTTGGATAATGCAACCCTCCCACGCAACACTTGGAAAGGAGATTTCTGCAAAATAGTGTTGACAGCAGTGCAATGTGCCCACCAAGTGTCCCTTAAAACACCCTTAAGAGAAATTATCATTGGAATGGCTCTCTGTACTCATGCCTTGACTACTCTGTTCATGCGCTCTGCAAGCCCATGGGCTTGGGGTGCATAGAGTGCAGTTCTCTGATGAATAATGCCATAGTCTCTCAAAAATCCTTGCCTCTCGTGAGAAACAAACTGCATCCCATTATCTGTAATGAGGAATCTGGGTGTGCCCTCACTGGCAAATTCATCCTTAAGAAAATCAATAACCACACTGGTACTGACAGAACTAACACATTTGGTGGAAACCCACTTGGAGGAGTAATCCACCAAAAGAATCACAAATCTCTCTGCAGGATTAAGTAACTCAAAAGGTCCCATGAGGTCCAAACCAAGCTTGACCCAAGGTTTCCGTGGAACCTCTACAGGTGACAGTGGAGCAGTATTGGTGACCCGGGATTTGTCACTGGAGGCACACTGACAGCACTCTTTAACCACCTTTTCAACCTGTCCATCCATTTTTGGCCACCAATACCTTTCCTGGAGGCGTGACTTGGTGAGGTTTCTTCCTAGATGCCCTTCATGAGCCAGATTGATAAGCTTTGACTTAATGGCATCATGAGGTACTACTCTTTCACCACGCATAAGTTCATTTCTGATGGACCAAAAGGGTAAAAGTTTGGAATCCAATTTTTTGTTGTTAGGCCAACCCTCAATGACAAAACGTGCCACAACAGGAAGTAACAGATCTTCCTTCAAAGCATGAGCCCACTCAGATTCTTGAATGGCAGACTCCTTGACCCACCAAACATTAACGGAATCAGAGCCAAGAATATCCCCACAACACTCAATAGGCAATTTTGACAGACAATATGCCACTCTGTTGGCAGAGCCAGGGAGTTATTGTACATGAAAATTGTAAGTCTCTAAATACTCCAATACTAGGACCAGTGGGGCCCTGGTCTCCACGCACAGTTGCGTTCAGGTAAATACCTTGACAAAATTCTCAAAACTGTATTATACTTATGCAGACTCAATCCAAAATTGTAGTGAATGAGAAAATATGTTGAATCAATATATCAATGATTGTAGCAATTTATTCATTGCGAAAATATTAGTTAATTGGACCTTCATTCATTTCTTCATACAAATCCAAATTCCAATCTTTCAAAAAAATCCACTTTTTTAAATGCCCAATGCATTTCGAGCCAACCGGCTCTTCGTCGGGGGCTAAGTATCTAAAAAATAAATCAACATTACATATTTTCAGAATAAACGTCACAATGATGGTTAAACGTCAGTTTGCAAATACATGATCAAATTCCACATTTAATAACAACACTCCATGCTTAAACAAGACTGAGTTAATAAGTTGTGTGACCGGATAATGACCCGAAATGACCATCACCATGAATGAATAAAGTTGTGTGAAAAGTGAATGAAACTGAAAAAGATGAAGGGCTCAATGAGACTGTTACCTTGTTACTCGACGAAAAAGAAACGCTCTTCAAGACGAAGAGTTCAATCTGAAAACAGAACACAATGAAATATCGTCTCTGAACATTATAAATGAAAAAGACTGACGAGAACGATCAGGTAACAAATCAAGTGAAAAATCTTACCAACAAAGTCGTCGAACAAATGTAAAGGAAACCTATCCGACTGCTGGTTCAGAAACCAACAGGTGAGACTAATAGCGGCACGGTGGGAGCATGCGCTTATATCAAAGCATGTTGAACATAGATGAGGTGACTAAAAAACGTTGAGGTAACTAAAAAACGTGAACCCATATCCAAATGGGTGAAACTCTCGCGAGAGTAAATACCATTCTAAAAATAAACAAGGTGACTGAAAAAAGCGCAGGCTCTAATCAAGAAGGATGCTCACTCGTGTATCAGACATAAACGAGGTGACTGTACGCATGAACCCGAATCTAAAAGAAAGAGATACTCGCGTAAAGCTAAAAACAAGGTGGAAGATGCCGCCATCTTGAAAGAGAGCGAAATGTACCCGAAGAGGGAATAGTTGAAAGATAGTGCAAAATACAATATATACCTGGGGAAATCAAAACATACAATGGTGAGGTCACTGGTCAGGGTAGTTAAACCCAAGAAGAATGGTTAATCACATTGATATGTACGTGAAAATGCAGTACTACCCTGATACAAAAAACTGTAACATGAATACATCATAAGTAACAAGCATAGTCTATTTTGTCATTAATGCCTTTCTCCATTAAGGTGTCCAAACGCTTAATCCAATAGGTCTCCTTCTGTAGGAGACTTCTGGTAAGGTCTGTATCCTGACGTTGCTCAACTCTTTCTAGCACAGAGAATTTGAGTTGGGCAATACTGTGCTTTTCTTCATTCCAGTGCATGGCCAGACTGCTGTGTTTGTTTGATGTTCTGATATTACTTTTGTGCTCAGATATCCGCACTTTAATTTTTTTTTCGGTTTTGCCCACATACAACTTACCACATGGACATTTGAGATAATAAATGAGTTGATTAGAATTACAATCTGAAGTGTGGCGAAGTTGAATGGTTTCTTCAGTGGATGGATGATTTAATGTGTTACCAATGATAACATTATTGCAATGGATGCAGTTGTAACATTTACTCATTCCTTTGTAAGCGATGTTTCCTTGCTTAATCGGAGTATTGATGATTTCTTTGATGTTTTTTGCACGTTTGTATGCAAACATGGGAGGATCTTTAAAGATGTTGTGAAAATCAGGCTCATTTTGTAACAATTCCCATCTCTTGGTGATGATATTTTTCACTTTGCCTGATACTGTAGAGTATTTGGATACAAACACTTGTCTAGTTGTCTGTTTGCGTGGTCGACTTAGTAAAAGACTGTCTCTATTGAATTTAGATGCGCGTTGTTTGGATGTGAACAGTGCGCTTCACTTTCAAAGCTTTCATCCTAACAGCCTCAAACAAAACTTACCACTGTCTCAATTCCTGCGGATAAAAAGGATCTGCTCTACCACAGAAGATACTGAGAGGAATTTATTACTCCAACAGCAGATGTATCTTGCTAGGGGATACCCTGTAGAAGTAATTGAATTAGCCAAACAACGCGCATCTAAATTCAATAGAGACAGTCTTTTACTAAGTCGACCACGCAAACAGACAACTAGACAAGTGTTTGTATCCAAATACTCTACAGTATCAGGCAAAGTGAAAAATATCATCACCAAGAGATGGGAATTGTTACAAAATGAGCCTGATTTTCACAACATCTTTAAAGATCCTCCCATGTTTGCATACAAACGTGCAAAAAACATCAAAGAAATCATCAATACTCCGAATAAGCAAGGAAACATCGCTTACAAAGGAATGAGTAAATGTTACAACTGCATCCATTGCAATAATGTTATCATTGGTAACACATTAAATCATCCATCCACTGGAGAAACCATTCAACTTCGCCACACTTCAGATTGTAATTCTAATCAACTCATTTATTATATCAAATGTCCATGTGGTAAGTTGTATGTGGGCAAAACCGAAAGAAAAATTAAAGTGCGGATATCTGAGCACAAAAGTAATATCAGAACATCAAACAAACACAGCAGTCTGGCCATGCACTGGAATGAAGAAAAGCACAGTATTGCCCAACTCAAATTCTCTGTGCTAGAAAGAGTTGAGCAACGTCAGGATACAGACCTTACCAGAAGTCTCCTACAGAGGGAGACCTATTGGATTAAGCGTTTGGACACCTTAATGGAGAAAGGCATTAATGACAAAATAGACTATGCTTGTTACTTATGATGTATTCATGTTACAGTTTTTTGTATCAGGGTAGCACTGCATTTTCACGTACATATCAATGTGATTAACCATTCTTCTTGGGTTTAATTACCCTGACCAGTGACCTCACCATTGTATGTTTTGATTTCCCCAGGTATATATTGTATTTTGCACTATCTTTCAACTATTCCCTCTTCGGGTACATTTCGCTCTCTTTCAAGATGGCGGCATCTTCCACCTTGTTTTTAGCTTTACGCGAGTATCTCTTTCTTTTAGATTCGGGTTCATGCGTACAGTCACCTCGTTTATGTCTGATACACGAGTGAGCATCCTTCTTGATTAGAGCCTGCGCTTTTTTCAGTCACCTTGTTTATTTTTAGAATGGTATTTACTCTCGCGAGAGTTTCACCCATTTGGATATGGGTTCACGTTTTTTAGTTACCTCAAAGTTTTTTAGTCACCTCATCTATGTTCAACATGCTTTGATATAAGCGCATGCTCCCACCGTGCCGCTATTAGTCTCACCTGTTGGTTTCTGAACCAGCAGTCGGATAGGTTTCCTTTACATTTGTTCGACGACTTTGTTGGTAAGATTTTTCACTTGATTTGTTACCTGATCGTTCTCGTCAGTCTTTTTCATTTATAATGTTCAGAGACGATATTTCATTGTGTTCTGTTTTCAGATTGAACTCTTCGTCTTGAAGAGCGTTTCTTTTTCGTCGAGTAACAAGGTAACAGTCTCATTGAGCCCTTCATCTTTTTCAGTTTCATTCACTTTTCACACAACTTTATTCATTCATGGTGATGGTCATTTCGGGTCATTATCCGGTCACACAACTTATTAACTCAGTCTTGTTTAAGCATGGAGTGTTGTTATTAAATGTGGAATTTGATCATGTATTTGCAAACTGACGTTTAACCATCATTGTGACGTTTATTCTGAAAATATGTAATGTTGATTTATTTTTTAGATACTTAGCCCCCGACGAAGAGCCGGTTGGCTCGAAATGCATTGGGCATTTAAAAAAGTGGATTTTTTTGAAAGATTGGAATTTGGATTTGTATGAAGAAATGAATGAAGATCCAATTAACTAATATTTTCGCAATGAATAAATTGCTACAATCATTGATATATTGATTCAACATATTTTCTCATTCACTACAATTTTGGATTGAGTCTGCATAAGTATAATACAGTTTTGAGAATTTTGTCAAGGTATTTACCTGAACGCAACTGTGCGTGGAGACCAGGGCCCCACTGGTCCTAGTATTGGAGGTTTGAATTGTTTGGATTCCATGACTGTTGGAATCTACTCCACAGCACGCCATTTAAAAGGACAGTTAAACGAGTAAAATATTGTTTCTAATACGAACTATATCTCACGGAGTGCCTCTACCATCCATTTTGTAAGTCTCTAAATACTGTCATGCTCCACGTCATCCTTCCCGTGAACCAAAATGTCGTTCTGGAAGAACATGATGTTAGGAATGTCACCCAGAATCACTTTCATAATGCGCTGAAAACAGGCAGCTGCCGAGGCTACACCAAAAGTCATCCTGACGAAACGGAAAGCCCCCACTGGTGTCACGAAAGATGTAAGGTGTTTGGAGTCTGGATGGAGGGGCACCTGGTGGTAGGCCAAAGATAAATCTAGCACACTGAAAACCATGGCACCACCAAGCATGCTAATTGACTCAGATATATTAGGAAGAGGTTGTCGATCCACCCATATGCACCTGTTCAGACTTCTCAAGTCAACGCACGTCCTAATATTCTTTCCTCCATCCTTAGGGGTCAAAACCACTGGGGTCAACCATTCTGAGGATTCAATTTCTTCGATTATACCCAGAGTCACTAGTCTCTTAAGTTCACACCTCAGGGGTTCTAGCATCAACTTGCGGACCATTCTAACCTTGTGCACCACGGGTACAGCACTTTGCTTGAGTACAATGCGGGGCTCGAAATCGTTAAGCAAACAAAGGTTATCAGAGAAAACTTGGGGAAATTCCTCAAAAAACTTGTTAGAATTGGCATTGTGATCAACCAACATGACCTGTTCTGAAGGGTGGTGGGCATTCGGGTAAATAATTATCCCCAAGTCTCTCTGATGTCTCCAACCAAGAAGGTTGTCCCCACGCTTGGCAACATAGATCTTCCCAATAGTCTCCCTTCCTTTGAAATGAATCTTCATAATGACATATCCAGTTACATCAATGTGTGAACCACCATAACTGACTGGGTTAGTGTCAGGGGCACAAAGTTGTGTCTCAGGAAAAGTCCTGTCCCAAAGTTCATTGCCCACCATGGTAAACGGAGATCCAGAGTCTGCCAGGACCACAAACAACTTGTCTCCAAACACTATTTCGCATTCCGGCATACTGATGAGGTCTGCATCTACCATGCCATCACCCCTTACACTCAGCATGGTGGTTCTAGAGGTGACACTGGTCTTAACGTTTTCGTACACATTTTCCACTGTGCGTACCCTGCCACCAGACTTGCATACTCTGGCATAGTGGCCCTTGATGCCACACTTGTGACAGGTTGTATTCCTTGCATAGCACTGAGGATAGTTAGAGGAATGACTGTTACTACCGCATCTGTAACACTTCAACTTGGAAAAATCCATGGAAGGTTTCAGCTTGGCCCCATGCACAACTCTGAAGACATTGTCAACTAAATCGTGAGGTGTCTCCCTTTGGGTCAATTCATGAATGCTACTGGGGGTTGGAACATCGTCAGTTGTTGGTTTATGGGCTTTCATCTTCTTGACCCAGCCAGAGGTGTTTTCCATCCCTTCAACAATGGCTACCGCTTCTTTAAGTGAAGGGTTTCTAGATAAAAGTTTTTCTTGCACCCTTGAACTGTTGGTGCACCTGACCAGCTGATTGCGAATCAACAAGTCAGTGAGGTCACCAAACTCACAGGTGTATGCAGGTGTCTTTAGAGAAGCTGTATAGTTCCCAACTTTTTCATTAGGTTCCTGGATTCTCATGAAAAATGTGTGCCTTTTCAAAACAACATTAATATGTGGTCCAAAATACATCTCTAACATTTTTATGGACATCTCAAACACATCAGACGGTTCACCATCACTTTCACCCACAGGGATTACATCAATGCTCTCATAAATGTTGCTTCCCTCTATTCCGATGTTATGAAGTAGAATCGCTTGTCTCCTGTGAGAAGAATTTTTTTCGCCACCGATAGCAACCAAATAAGAATCAAATAATAACTTCCATCTTTTCCAGGGCAACAGAGGTTCACCTTTTTCACTAAGGAATGGAGGAGGTTGATTCATTGTAGTGGCTGCCATGTTGTTTCACGGAATATAGCAATGTTTGTTTAGAAAAATCACAAACATCAACAGTTCAATAAATAAGCTGGTGTGCCACAAATGTTCATTAAAAAGCGTAGTTAAAATGAGTCAATATGTGTGAAAAATACAATAAGCAGTCAATAAGTAGGGTGCTGAACAACCCAAAGACTAAATATTTTGGTTACCAGCGGGCATTACTGAAAGTCAGTGTGTCAGCGTGTTGCTTACACGCAAAGAAAAACGAGAGAGCAATGCAACAATTAGTAACACAGTACCTGTACCAGGAGGTCAGATGAGCAAACAATGGCAGAAGTAAAATCTTGTCGATAACTAATTACAGGCTCCGTGATCTTGCACATTTATCATGCGCGTTGTTGTGTTTCCAAGGAGATGGTAAAACAAAATGGAGGCACACACGTTACGTTACGTGACATGATGATGTCGCTTAACACTGGTGAAGCTGTGCACGTCAGCGAGTGCACGAGAGAATCGTCATGAGCAGGAGCTGTTTATAAAGCCCAAAAATACACAAAATTTGCCTAAATGCGATTCCAAGGTCACAGAAATCCCCCAAAAACATGAAAAGACATTGGGCATTGACAAGAGGGACTGGAGAAACTTCTTCCTTGGTCACACCTTTCTGGACGTAGTGGAGAAGCAAATCTTTCAGTGGGTTGAAAGAAATGGGGAAAGTTGGTGGCGGCTTGTCCCCCACAGGCTTCGCTCGTCGCCAGTGTTACGAAGAGACACAGTGGTAAGTTAATGTAGCTTTATTCTCTTCATAAGTACAGCCACCAACTCCAACTGCTGTCCTGTCGGTTCTCCTGGTACAACTGTCTCCCATGAGACGCTACCATGGAGATAGAACAGACATGGATCAGCAGCAACTAGAATCATTACAACAAATTCCTCAACTGGTGGCGGGCTCGCAGGCAGCGGACAACTCCTCTGCCAGAGGCAGCGCGGTCATGCTCTGGGTTTCCGGAAAGGGCCCTGGTTGCTAGGGCAACCCGCCGAGGCTCAGCAAAGCTCCTGGTGCAGCTTCAGCTGCCTTGATTGGTACACTGCCGCACTTCCGGCGGTAAAGGTCAGCGAGCTCAACTCTCTGTGCAATTGCAGCTGGCGGGAGCCCGCGAAGCTCAGCCCACAATCAGGCTAGGTCAGGGGGCCCGTCCTCTCTGCCGCACGAGTCCATGCTAAGGGCCCCAAAGGCATGCGGCACAGCGATGCTCCACCCGTAGTGGAGCGCTCACCACTTGCTGGCCTCTTTCGAGGGAGCTATTCGTCCCTCAGCTCTACTTCTGTCCACATGGTGAGGGTGCGGCACAGCCCACACTGCAGGGCCGGGGAAAGCACTTCCGATCTGACAACCCATGGGCAGCAGGATCACAAGCTTTCCTCACTCAGGAGCCACAGTAAAGAATAGAACTCACCATGCGCTGTGCCCCCAAAAACATACAGGACAAAAGCTGGGCCCAGGCAGGCCAGTTCACAGGGTCCTCCAGCAGATGAGAAGTCCTTTGTGGCTGTTCCTCCTGGTGCCCAGCAGTCCTTCAGCAAGCACAGTTCCAAGCAGGTACAACACACATGGGGTCAGAGCCCCAATATTTATATCACCTAAAGTCTTTGTTCTGTCCTGGCACAGGGCCCTGGACCTAGTCCAAACTGGTTCTGGGGGGCACTTATCACGTGCACAACAGTCCCCACTGTTAGTGTAGGCTCTGGCCCCAGACACACCAAAGGGGGTGGAACCAGCATTGTGGAAGGCAGGCACAATCCTGTTCAGGTCCCTTTGCTACTCCTCCCACTACTCCAAATGCTGATCAGGCCTATTCAGCCTAGTGCTGACTCACCGAGGCCCTCTGGAGCCACTGCACCTCCCCAGCCCCTGTCATCCAGAGCCAGACATGCAATACACAACAGGCAGGCACAAAGACACATAGCACACAGAAATGCCCACTTCTAAAAGTGGCATTTCTAAAATAGTGATAATAAATCTGCAAACACCAGTACGCATCATTTATCACCACTATTTCAAACATACCAAACTTGATCACGCTACTCTTCTCATGTCAGACCACTGCAACACATATAAGGGCATCCCCAATGCATTCCTATGAGAGGGCAGCCTCATATTACTGAGAAACCAAATAGTCTGTTTGTCACTACCAGGACATACCACAAAGTTAAGGCACATGTCCTACCTTTTACCTACACTGCACCCTGCCCATAGGGCTAGCAAGGGCCTACCTTAGGGGTGACTGATATGCAGTAGAAGAGGAGTCACAGACGTGGCTACCACCTTATGTGCCACATCAAAGCGGCAGTAAACTGCGCGCAGGCCCTGCAATGGCAGAGGCCTGAGACAGGTGTGAAAGGCTACTTTGGTGGGTGGCGCAAGCAGCGCTGAAAGCCCACCAGGAGCATTTAGTTTACTGGCCCTGGGTATATGAGATACCACTTTACAAGGGACTGATAGGTAAATTAAATACACCAAACAGGTGTAGACCAATCTTACCAAGTTTACCATAGAGAGCACATGCACTTTAACACTGAACAGCAGTGATAAAGTGCCCAGAGTCCGAAAACTACCAACAACAGGTCAGAAAAATAGCATGCGGAAGGCAAAAAGTTCTGGGATGACCCTTAAAAAGCGGCCAAGTCTAACAGGCATAGGAAATAATTTTTTTGTTGTGGAAGGAGTCCTCAGATTTTGTAGTTAGCAACACTCTGTCAGGAGGTAAAGATCCTCTGCTACCACCTGCTTTGCTCATGTTTACGAATTTGAATCAACGGAAAGCTAAAACAAAAACAATATTAAAATAAATTACCAATATGATGGCTAAAACACATCATTATAGAGCCACTATTTTGGAAAATGGTGGAAGGGTTGCTCTAAGGAGTTATTTTCTGTCTGTATTACACTCCTTGACCCCCAAAACCTATGTGTTGACAGTGACACCCAAAGGTAGTATATAGGTCTCATGGTTCCTGAAACACTACATCATCACCGCAACACATCTGCCATTTTTTAAAATATAGTCCAGAAAAATTGGACCTTGATTAGATTGTCTACCCAAGCTAAATTACTTTTAACACAAATCAAGAACATAAACCTCTGGTACTTAAACTTTGCTCTTTCCGGCTTTAGTTATGAGATTATGCATATTTGTCTAACCCAATTTCTGAGAGGAACTTGGGTAATTATTATAAATAACAACAGTGGTTCCTCTCATGCACTTTCAACCAAACATTATTGGGTAATATTATTTAAAAAAACTAAAGATATATACATAAAATAAAGAAAATAAGTGGTGAATAAAGTGAGGACAACGCAGTACTACGTAGCGAAGATGAACCACTGTTTCTAATGACCTGTTATATGGCAGTGTTGTTGCTTATGACTTTTGTCACTGAAATTGCCTCAAAAAATATGCAAATGAAACGCAGACGGCATCACATGACATGATCAGTGATATCATAAAGTAATAAATCAGAAGAAAGCAGACAATGGCAGGCCTGATGCCATTTGCTATTAAATCACCAATGACATCATGTGTGTCTTCATACAAAATAAACAGATATTAGTAATACAGAGAAATAACACTCACCTGTGCAGGGCAAGCAGTGAGTGGCACGAACTTATGTTGTGTTGAGAATGATACTAACATTATAACCACTGTGCGGAGAACCAAGCATTCAGTGCTCCAGGGCAGCCACGATGCATGGCGCGAACAGAAAATCAATGTGCACCGCACTAATGATTTAAAGTTTCTTTTAAGTAAACAAGTGCGTGCAACTGCTGCACAATAAATGGGCAGGAAGAAAGTGCACAGCAACAAAAGGATGACGAATGAAGAGAGAGGAGTTAAAACAGATTTTCTTTTCATTAGATAGTATGAGAACCGTAGCCACTTGGAAGAGACGTTCAGTTCCATTGTTGACTTTCACCTTTGGGCGGTTTTTGAGCAGTTTGTGTTCTCACGTGTCTAGTGAGAAAAAGTAGAACCCTGCCATCTCAGGAACCGGCGTGATACCACCTTGTATAAGGTGTTACTTGAAAGAGATCTTCACATTACAGCAGGAAAATGTGAGCTAGTATCTGCCCATCCACCATTAAACACTGCATTAAAACTGTAAAAAGTTGGCGAAGGCAAAAGTAGCTTTTATCCTGGTTACCTCACAAAATGGGGCCATACCAGACCGGTCATATTGAGTTTCTTCATATCCTCTTCAGTTAAGTGCCTGCATTTCTTTTTTTGAATTCCTAACAACTTTGCTGCTCCTGCAGTAAATTTCAGCAGCGACTTTTAGGTAAGATGACTCTACTCTGTTACCTGTAACAATGCCACGGTTACATACCAACAGACTTCTTTATTCCAAGCTCGGCTCCGAGCTTTAGTCTGCCTCGTCACAGACCTAACTCTGAGAGGTGGCCCTGTTTCTAAAGATAGGTAATATTTTGTGGAAATGATTATCAGTAGATGTTTGGGGGTGTCACCAGCTCACCAACCCGTTTTGTTTCAGTCCTTACTCTGCGAGGGTTTACCAAGCAGACAATGCAATTCCATGACAGTGTATAGGGAATACACAACGCTTAGGCATGGCACTGCACATCCATGTATATTTAAAAGCACAAAGGCTGTGAAGTAAAAGGATCTTAACCAGCACATTAGGAAACACAAATCTAACCCTGGCCCCTGGAACAGAGACAGACACTTTCTTGTTGCTTTTCCCTTTGACATTGTTCAGGGGAGGAACTCGCCAATCTGCCTGGTTTTAGAAATAGCTGTGGAGTAGCATAATTTTGGCTCCATCCTTCTAAGTTTGGCTAGGCTACAGACACATATTTATTTACTCGTGTAGCAAAATAATACTAAAGAGATATGGTGCACAGAAGGTATTGAAGTGCATCTATTGTGTGTTTTGATATATGTGTGTGTGAATATTAACGTTTTATATTGTCATTTTTGCTTAAAATTACATGTATTAGTTATTTTTACACATATAGGAGTACCACATGATATGGTTTGATATATTATTAAAGATGTAATTTATTGGATTATATGTAGGTTGTAGAACTAATATGCCTTTAAGGAGAAATGTTAAGTTAGCGTGATTTTGGGCTTTAAGCTTACAGTTGAGACAGTTATTACTAACATGAAACATTGTTTTTTTGCATGTTTTTCTTCTTTACAGGTGCAGACCAAAGGCATTCATTAGTTAGTGAAAAGAGCATTGTATTTCAGAGATAGAGAGTTGAAGTAGAGCTGGCAAGGCCAAAATATTTCAATGAAAAACAAAGGGAGTGTTACCAGTTGGGTCAATAAGAAGAAGGGAGGAACGAAGAAAGCTATGGAAGCCGAGACTGGAATATTGAAGTAGTGTTCAAGGCGCCACGTTTTTTTCTGGGAATTGGAAAATATAATATGAGGTGTATGAGGTCATGTTTTCTCGGATGTTGTTTGTGCATTTTAATTAGTTAACCCACCTTGGGTTTAGTCAGACTCCCTTCAGACTCGGAGAGGTGCAGATCTTGCTTGACATCTCTGATTGTGTGGCTTTATGTTACACATGATTCTTTACTTATAGAACTTCTACAGAGGTTCTGATGCTGACACCTTTCTTGCTACCTTGCTTCCATAGAGCTTCCCCTATCCTTAGGTTAGTGGAAGGTTTGATAGATGCTGCAAATCGTTTCCATGTATGGGGAGAAGGAGCGAAACCATTCAACGAGTCACCAATATTTTTCCCTTATTCTCTGTATTGTTGCAACTGCGATACTTATGTGCTCTTTCTGTTTAGGACCAAAATTGTAAGACACTTTGGTCTCCCTTGATTTATATTAGTCTGGCCTTGAGTTTGTAATAAACCTTTTAACATCAAGATACTGACTCAGACTTCTATTGTGTGGTCCTAATGAACACACTGTACTTTAAGATTTAAATTGTCCTCAACCACTGCTTCTCCCAGGGTTCAACAAAGATCTATTGACCAGAGTTAAATTGAAAGAAGCGTCCCAGAGCATTCTCAGATAGCAGCATACCGAGGATGGGTAGCACCTAAAGAAGTGGGGTTAGAAAACTGTTACTTTAGAGTAGTCTAGATCCAATCTCAGTCCCTAGTGCCCATGGTTCGATTTGGAGAATCGATATCGGTGATGTTCCAGTGGTTCGAGATCATATTGTAACAGCGGAAAAGTGAGTATCAATAGGGTTTTGTGTAAATGGCTTATGCTTAGCTTGAGATGTTTGAGGTAACTGGGTGATATCTCACTGAAACTGTGGGTTATGATGTGGTAATGTTTTAGATGATTGTGTGAGTGAACCAGTTGTTATCGGCTCTGCCATGGCCTAAGGTCCCGAGATGATGTTAAAAATGATAGAAGACACAGTATTGTAACTGTCTGCAGAGGTTTTGTGGGGTTTGTTGTGAGACGCTGTTGAGTGCAAAATCAAGATACGGATGTTTATCTTTTGTGTGAAAGTGTGGTAAGATTAGTGTGGAGGGCGTTTTGCGTAGAGGAAAGCTGCATTGATCAGAGTGATTCACTGGAAGAACGAGGTTTCATTTGAATGTGTGTTTTAGTTACTTTGTATGATTGATTTCTTCCGATCCTTTAGTAAAGCAGAAAACTGTCATTGGTGGTTATTGCATAGTATTTAGTTGCAAGTGTGTTGCTGAAAATAATGTGTGTGTGAAAACTGTAAAGGGGGGTGAGCTGCTGCAAGGGGTGAGAGTGTCATTACAGTGTGCCATGCTGGTCTGGGTCGGTTGGTGTGAAGTCACATTGTTATTGGCTGTCTACATCATGAGGTACTGCACTGTTATTGGTTGATGAGTTGCAATGAGATCTCAAGCACAATATTGATTTTTGAGTCAAAACGAACACATTTTAATTAAAAATGAAATGCTTTAAAGCTGTACTAGATTTGTTATGGGGAACTGATAAGATAACTCTTAGGGTGTAAAAAAAAGTCCCCATGAAGACACTGCATGACATTATATGGTGATAAAGGTGCAGTGGCATTTCAACATTATGGTCCAATCAATGAGATTTATTTAAAATTTGAAGATAATTTTTTAGGAGATGAAACCACATCCTAGACACACACAATTTAAAGCACTTAATGTTTGGGAATGTGCAGCTCATGCAAGAGAAAAAGAGAGAAATCAGGGCAGTGAATACGTATACAGATGTGAGATTGAATGCAGAACAGAAAAAGTTGGAACTGGCCTGATAGAGGGAGAGAAATTATAACCATTATTGCAAAGCAGAAAAGTGAAAAGAGGGACCAAAAGAAGAAAGAAGGATAAAAATGAGAATCTGGAGAGAAATATGAAAACAGTGATAGTGATACAAGTGATGATCTGTTAGATGTATTAATGTCTGAACAACCACCTCTATATAATGAGATTCAAATGGAGGGAGGTGGGAGCTTGGCTGCAGGTAAGAATACTATATTGCCTACCGCACCAGTAAGTATGAGTCGTGGTATGATAGGGATATGTCCTGGGTTGATGGACTAGAGTGTGATGGGGACTATCACAATGAATCAAAACATGATAGGAGGAAATTCATGGACTTGTGTTCCTGAGATCTCCACTGGTTTTACAGTCCTAAGTGTACTTACAGTTATTTTCACCATTGGACCAGTGGTTTCTATATATATACCTGGTACATGGGAAACAGGATTCAAATCTCAATTATTCTCGCTCAATATCAAGCATCAGAAATTACACCCACGAGTCAGAGAGTAGGGGAAATTGTTCCTTTAAGTCAGATTAATGCAAGTTCTCCTTGTGGTGCAAGTGCAGGCCTATCTGAGCTTCAAAATTATTTGGACCTTTAAGGTTGTTCCAGGGGTTACCAGATCTGGGTACACATACCTGGGAACCACCTATAAATATGCATAGCAGTACACCTGAAGTAAAGGCAGTATCTAAAGTTTCTAAGATACATCCTGCTGTTGATGTCCAGGAATTGGAACACTTTTTGAAAGCCCTCAATGATACAACGAATGAGAGTTGAAGTACAGAAGTGGGTCAGGGAACTCTTTAGTCCACTTTGTGGATGAAGGATAATTGAAGTTGAATTTGGAATAAATGATAAGTAGTTGTCTTGCATTGGATCGAATAGAAACCTATCAGTAAAGTGAACTTTTGTTCATGAGTAAGGATGTTACTAGGAGAGCGAGACAAGCCAATAAGAAATTATCGGAATTGGCTCAGAAATATGAGATAGATTTAGAATGAACAAAGACTATAAAGAAGAGCCACTGACTCGCTTTTAGTTGTCAGGACATAGAAAATCTGAGAGTAGTGGAAATGAGGATGCAAATTTGAGAATTAGTCCACAGCATCCAAATTTTAGAGTGAATTAGAAAAGTGGGAAGTTAAATGGTCAAAAAAGAATGACTGCCAAGGTAACAACGGAAAGCCATCTCCTCCTGGAAAGGGGAGCTACAAGCTTTACTTTATTGGAGGTACCTATCGAAGGTTATATATATGCACCTTCGAGTAGACGTGATCTTATACTATTTACAAATGAATTTCCTAAAACAAGAGAGAAGCCTGTGGAGTGGTACAAACAAGTTGAGCGGTTTGTGAAAATTTCAAAGGTTTTGTGGACTGATCTGAATAGCTTCTTTGACATTGTGATCTCAAGTCATTTTTGGATGGCATGTAAAATACCCATAGAGTGGTCCGAGAGAGAGCTGACAAGAGGCCATGTGACTAATGGTCCTTCAGCTATAGTGTTGAGGAAGTATGATCAGGTGTTTGTAAAAGTGAAAAGGATGACATGGACTCAACTTGCAGGAAACTTGTTGTCATGTTTATTCTTCCTTAAGATCAAGCCCCGTGCCAACGGTTTGTCCAACCTGCCTCCCGGTCTCTGCTCTCAACCATTGAGTACCGAAGGTGGAATGTTGGGCAAGACGCGCTGGCAAACAGATATGCTCTGGAACATACACTCTAGTCTTTGAACACAACACATCCCCCTGCCTTATAAAATAAAACAAAAACAAAAAAAACGTAGTTGAAGATTAAATTGAACAAAATAAGGTACAGGGAAATTACAGTTGAGTGAAAACACCCCTACAATAAATAAGAATAAAAGATGCTGTTACAATAAATAAAATGTAATGTTGTTGAGTTTCTACTTCACAAATCATGCAAATATAAAGGTTTAACAATTTTTCTGCCTGACCTAGCCAACATCTCTTTGTTGTCATTCTTAATGACAGAAGGTGGAATAACTTTATTCTTGGCATTAGATGCATTTTCCTTGATACTCTTTTGAGAACAAATTTCCAGATTAGACTAATCCCTGTTAACAATTTCAACACCCATTTGTTTCTTTTCAATTTCTACCTCCTCATTTAACCACTCAAACTTACTACAACTCGGTGTACACTTTCGGGCTTTGTCATTTCATTAAGCCATTCTTCTGGCATGCCAAACTTTACTATCCCTTAGTAATGCTGCATTACAAAAGACTTCCTTTACTTGTAAAAGGTCTGAAAATCTGCTTTCTCCTTTTATTACCAACTTCCCTTTTGTACTTTTACTAATTCACCCACATGGAGCTCAAACCATTCAGTGCCATGTTTTTTTGTCATACCTGGATTTAAACACTGCCTTCCCCTCATTTAACTTGTTTCTCACCAACTCTACTGGCACAGTTATTTTCTTTGTTTTGCTCAATCATCCTAAATTGTCCTTAGAACATAAATCTCTTCCCCTCATGAGAATGAAAGGTACCTGCCCAGAAGAGGTACATTCTGTAAGCCTATATGCCCACACAGTTTCCTTGTTACTGTTGGACATTTCTATGATACCCTTAGTCACACGATTAAAGAGTTCAACACCACAGTTGCCCTCCGGATAGTAAATGGATGTGGTTTTGTGAGTGATACCAAATTTCTTTGCAAAACGCTTGAACCTATCTCATAGAAATTGACCACTGTTGTCACTAACGATTGTTCTGGGTAAACATTCCCTTTGAAAATGTTCTTCTGATAATTCTATGACTACCCTAGAGTCTGCCACATCCATAATCTTTAACACCAGGCATTTGTAGAAAACAGCAACGACAATGGCATATTTAGCCCTTCCGTCGTTTCAAACATATCCACTCCTATCTTGATCCATGGTGACTCTGGAGCTTCAATGGGATGTAAAGGAGGTTTAAATGTTACCTGGGTTTTGTCTGAGTTAGCACACTTTGAGCACTCTCTCACAAGTTTCTCGACTACCCTGTCCATACCTAGCCACCACTATAAGTGTTTCACCCTACTCTTTGTTTTGACTGTGCCCATGTGGCCTTCATGACACCATTCTATAATCCTTTCGCGTAAAGAAATTGGAGGTACTAAGCATTCACTCCTGAACACTGGACCATTTTTGACGGATAATTAACTCCTGACTTCCCAAAACGTGGTTGAATCATCAGCAAACGGCTATCCTATTCTGATCAAATCCATGATTCTGCTCAAACTGACATCAGTTTTGGTCTTTCTCAACCATGCTTTATAATTCACCCCAGATAGATCCTTAGTCCCTTATACTGCCACCCAACAGTCTTTCCATTCATCAGGTGATTCACTTACAACCAGCAATGGAAGCCTACTTAAACAATATTATAACCACCAATGCCAGTAGTAAAGAAATTGGGGCAGTGTTGTCTCAGGTTGACGCAAAAGGAAAAAAAAACAATCAGCAATTTTGTTTCGCACCCCAGGTAAATATTGCACTTCAAAACGATAATCCAATAAATGCATAGATAATCTTGCAATTCTTGGTGAGGCATTGTTGAGTCCTTGTGTGGTAAGTACTTTGCATAATGGTTTGTCATCATTAAGAAGAATTACTTTTGACCCCCAAACAAATTGGGGGAAATGGTGTAGACCTCAAACACCTGTGAGTTTCTCTTTCTGTAACTGAGTATTTTTCCTCTGGGTGTGTCAATACTCTAGATTCAAATGCTCCTACCTGTTTTTTTTTCCTCTTGCGTCAACCTGAGACAACACTGCCAAATTTGCCAACCCCACAAAAGCTTGCACCTCATCTTTGTTATTGGTTGGTGGGGCATTTTTGCAAGCTAATACCACATTCTCTTTAGGTCCAAAGCCATTACAACTAATTTCATGTCCCAAGTAACCTTCCTTTTCCCTATTATACATTGAACCAGAAGGATACTTAATTCACCTCGAACCCATCATCCCAAGTCAGAAGGACCCTGCTCGGCAAATACATTTTGCAATCTGCATGTCTCTCTTTAAATTGTAATTCACAAAAACCCAATAATGTTATGGCTTCTCCTGTGAAACTTAAGGGTTTGATGTCAGGTTGAGATAATTTAGTACCCGATTCACCGACAAACAGCTCTTTCCTTATTTGTTTGTTGACAATAGTATATGGAGAACCAGAGTCCACCACAAGCTTGACCTTCCTAAGCTGTCCTTTCATTTCTAAAACCTCTTCTTGCACATATAAAACTTGTATATTTTCTTCCTCTATGTCACTCAGCTACTCTTCCTCGTATGACACATTTTACAATTTTAGATTTGTGACAAACGTCTGCAAAATGTCCTTTTACATTACAATTAGAACACCACTGATGCAAAGCTGGACATCTTTTATCATGAGTAAAAAGACTAGAACTACCACAGCGTTAACATTTTCCTCTAAAATCTTCCATGCATCATTCACCAGCCCTTCTGAAATTGGATTCTTTACTTTTACTGGAGTCATAATCAGGTTTCCCTTCAGGTCTCTTTTTGATAGTGGATTTATTTAGCACTCCAACACTTTCCTCTTTGTTGGTAGCAATAACAGCCTTCACACACCTAGAGGTAAGCTCCAATATAATAGCTACCACCTCTTTGAGTGTAGCATCACCCATAACCCACAATCGGTCTTGAATGCTCAGGTTATTCCAATGCACGATGACCAGATCCCTTACAAGATCATCATGTAAATTGCCAAATGTACACGTAAGTGGCAATTTCTCTAGAGCTAAAATGTAATTTTTTCACCTTGTTTCCTATGATAAAAGTTATAACGGTCAATTGCAGTGTATACCGTGGGTAAAAACTAAGTATTCAGATCATCAAAAGCATTAGAGAATACATCACCTTCATCACCTGATCTAGGTTTTTTGTCAGTACGATTGTAAACTTAAATCTAGACAATGTAATAGAATTTTTCTTTCCTTCCTGGTGAAAATTCTTCCTGATCAAAATTAGAAAAATAGTTGTTAAAATACTCTCTCAACTCCTCCCATTTCATGTTTGGTTCACCTTCTTTTACCATAAAAGACTGTGGCGTAGGTAAATTCCTTGCTCTCTGTTAGACCTGCCAGTCCTCTGGCTGTCCCCTCCTCATTTTTTTCTTCCTTTACCCTCTAATTTTTCTGTCCACTTGTTTTTTTGGTGTTGACTTAGAGGCTCTGGGCGCCCCATTATCACTAATTGATGGTGTGGCGCAAGGTGCTTCCCTAAAATGGAGGGAGGGAGAGAGCTCTTCCACAAAATGGTGGCCTAAAACTGTCACCTCAGAACCTGGGCCATAGGCTGGCATGAGGAGTTCCAGAACCTTCTGGACCACTCTGCATAGTCAGCTTTCAGGCTATATATAGAGGTGAGTTGCGGCGGCCATTTTAGGTGGGGTGGAAGGTGTGAAGTGAGGTGGTCAGGAGCAAGGCACCTGAGTGGGGAGGTAGGTGCGCTGGAGGGGGGGAGAACTGACTGTTCTTAGGGCCTGCTGTTTCTCCCCCCACAGTTGATACTACCCCCTACCTCGTGACCTAGCCTCGCCTTCAACCTCTAACTCTGGGATCACGTTAACCGTCTGTGTTTCCCGCCTAGACAGGACCCCTGAAGAGAACTGAGTGAGAGAGTGACCTTCACCGACCTTATCCACCATTTCCCTGACTTTGCTTAGCTGAGGCGACCCTGTGAGAGTAGGGGGCGCTGGGTGTCAAACAATTCACCACCCCTCATACTGTGGGCCTGGCCTTAATTTCTACACCCCCCATTGACGAGATCCTTAAAGAACTCACCACTGTGGCCTGGGGGCCAGAAAGATTGTCCCTGCTATTGCTGGGGCCCGCGGAGAAGCCCGGGGCTCTGTCGCTGACGTCACAGCTGAGTTTGCGTGGTCCCCAGGGCTGAGAAGGCCGCTAGAGTTCAGGGAGGGCCTTGTTAGGCCGAGCAGGCTAATCGAGGCCGCGTAGGCCTGAAGCCGGTGTCTCCTGTCATCTGACGGGGCGGACTAGCAAGCGCCACCCCCGCCGCTTCACCTGTCGCTGACTGGGCTGCGCCCCCGCAGGCCGCACTGTCATTGGCGGCTGCGGTTGCACCCTGGCTGTGGTGCGTCGACAGTGCGGAGCCTCGAGAGGTGTGTCCGACCCGGACATCGCCGGGAAACCTGCACGGCTGACGGAGGATCTTCGCAAAGGCCGGTGAGGCCGAAGTCTGAGGTAAACCCTGGGGAGGAGGGCGGGAGGCCTGGGAGAAGCCCAGTGCATGCCCCTCTCCCGGGGAATCAGATCGTCTGGTCTGCTTGGCCCTGCAACTACCCCGGAGTGGGGAAGCGGTCGAACCATGCCCCAGTGAATTCGTGCCAGTGTAATACTAAACGTTGGCCCCTAGAGTGGAAATAACTGCCTCCCCAGTCAACATGAGTCCCCTCGGAGGTAGCCAGTTCAATGCTCAGCGCTTGGTCCCCTTGATGAAAAGCATAAGTGAAGCGCTATATTTAATGACTCTACTCAAAGTACTATGTGATCGCTAAGAGAAACGCTATATTTAATGTCTCTACTTGAAGTGCTATGTGATCCATAAGTGAAGCGCTATATTTAATGACTCTACTCAAAGTACTATGTGATCGCCAAGAGAAACGCTATATTTAATGTCTCTACCTAAAGTGCTTTGTGATCCATAAGTGAAGCGCTATAGTTAATGACTCTACTCATAGTACTATGTGATTGCCAAGTAACGCGCTATGTCTCTATATAAAGTGGTAGGAAATCGCTATGTGAAGTGCTATGTTTAGACCCTCTATTTAAGGCGCTATGAAATCGCTATAGGTAGTGCTATATTTAATGTCTCTGTCCAAAGCACTATTGAATTGGCAGTACTGTGATTGATCATCAGGTGGCGTGCTTGATTTTGTAACAGATTTAAAATGTCTATGCAATGCCAATCTGGTCACGAAGAAATGTTTAGACCCTAATGTGAAGCGGATAAAAGCTAATTAGAGCCATTTGAAAGGAAAGGAAAAGAATGACAAAAGAGAAGATAAAGCTTTTCTAATTTCTCTAACTTGCTTGGTGTAGTGTCGTTTTTATTGGTGGTACGCTGGAGTGCTGAGTTGAGTGGAATGCAAGCACGACATAATACTCAGGAATGAAGCCTTATCACCTGAGCCAAGCTACCAAAGGTCTTTAGGTCCAACAAGTTGGTGTTCAGCGGTGGGATTCTGAGCTTGTGCTTGCGTCCACTTATCAGCAATTCAGTGTGCGCCACGCACCCTACACCGGATTTTTGTTTTTATTGGAGTTTTCTCCAGGTTGTCTCCCTGATTTGATTTCCTGAAATTATCCCTGTCCTGTGGTGTGGCTTTTTCTTCAAAGAAGGTTCTTCTTACCTTCTGAGTCCTTTTCCGCATTGGTTAGGGCCCCATCTGGCAGGATGGAGTTTGAGCTGGGTAGTCTAGCAGAGTACACTGTGACCCAGTTAAAGGAATTCTGCCAGGAGAGGGGGGTATTTTTCAAGCGGGGAGCAAAGAAAGAGGAGCTCCAGACTAGCTTGAGAGCCTGGGTGATGGCCCACCCTAGCGGGGGACAGGAGGAGGAGGGACCAGAACCGGACACCACGGAAGGGACAGAATCACTTTTCCCCCCTGAGAGCAGCAATATGGATGCAGGACCCAGGGCACCTTCAAGGGCCGGTAGTAGCGCTTCAGGGGGAAGCCTGTCTTCGGCTGATTTAGCCGACAAGAGGGAGGAGAGGCAATTCAGGATGGAATTAGCCCGCTTGGAGAAGGAGAGGGAAGAGCGGAGGTTCCTTCATGAGCTCCATTTGAAAGAATTGGATCTCAAGGCCCTTCAGTTCGGGGCCCCCGGTAGTCCTGCTGGTGGCAGCGTACAGAAAGAAGTCACCAGGGAACCTAGACCCCACTTGCCAAAGGATGTAGTTGCCAGCTACGGTGTTGGGGACGACATCGCCAAGTGGTTGGCTGCCTATGAGGTCTCCTTACGAGCCCATGGGATCCCGGAAGCTCAGTGGGGGTGTGGTCTGTACAGGTACATGCCTCCAGTGGGGAGAGATGCCCTTTTAGCCCTAGAACAACGGGAGCAGACCAATTACTCCACCATGAGGGTCGCCTTGATTAGGAAGTTTGGGCTGACCCCTGAGAAATACAGGCAGAGATTCCGGGGTAGCCAAAAGCTGGCCGCCCAGAATTGGGTAGACTTTTTGGACTACGCCAAGAAGGCTGGGTTCAGGGCAGTGAGGTGAAAGACTACGAGGGGTTGTATAACCTATTTTTGAGGGAGCACCACCTCGAGAAAGGTTTTCCAGAGCTGCGTCAACACCTGGTGGACAGCAAGCTGACTAATCCTAGGAAGCTTGCGGAGGAGGCGGACATCTGGGCTAGTACCCGGGTGTCTTCAAAAGGAATTGGGGGGAATACCCAAGGGACTGGACAGGGCGCTCCCCAGAAGAAAGAGGGGGGAGACAAAAAAAGGGAGTTCCCTAAAGGCCCCCAAAAGAATTTGCAGGGAAAGGGATCAGGATTCCCTCCTAAGGTTGGCCCCCACAAACCCCCTTATCCTGACCGTAGTCAGCAGCCTAGGGTTGTCCGTTGTTATGAGTGTGGCGAGATTGGGCACTACAAGGGGGATACCAAGTGTCCCAAGAGACCACACCCTCCCACTGGAGGAAAGACCCCTGGGGTGGCGAGTGTAGTGCCCGGGGAGGAGTTGCCCCTAGATAAGGGAGGTGAGTGGGCAGGGCTAACATTAATGTCCCTGGGAGATTGCGAGATGGTTCCTAAGACCCATGTGCCCTCGAATACCACCAAGTACAGGCAATGGGTCACCATCAATGCCCAGAGGGTGGAGGCTCTGAGGGACACAGGAGCCAGCATGACTATGGTAAGGAGTCAGCTGGTGTCCCCAGAGCAGGTGGTTCCCAACGTAGTCCACCCGGTTGTGATGGCTGACAACCGAGAGGGTCACTATCCGGTGGCCCAGATTCCCTTTGAGTGGGGAGGGGCTACGGATCCTCTACGAGTTGTGGTAAGCCCTTCTATGCCGGTCGACTGTCTGTTGGGAAATGACCTTGAACATACGGCCTGGAAGGAGGTCGAGTTCAAGGCTCATATGGAGATGTTGGGTTCGCCTGAGTGAACTTGTGCCAACACGCGGTCCGTGACTGCCCGGAGGGGAGATCACAGAGGTTGGAGCCTGGCACAAAGGCCCAACCAGCTGCCAAAAAGGGTAAACGGGGACAGGGCAAGCCTGCCCCGGCATCTGCACCTCGTAAGGTGGATGGGGCAACTGAGGTGGTCCCGGAGTCCACAGAGGGGGATGTGACTTCCCTGGAGGGCTTACCTACCCCTGCAGAATGGCAGGTGGAGGGAGGACCTACCAGGGAGGAGTTTTGTCGGGCCCAGAAGGAGTGCCCCACCCTTACGGCGGCAGGCCGAAGCCCAGGCAGTGGGTAACGATTCAGGGAACTTCCACATATACTGGGAAGATGGACTCCTCTATAGCGAACCCAAGGCTCCGGTGCATGGATCATCCCGGGCCTTGGTGGTTCCCCAGCGTTACCGAGCCTTCCTTTTGGAATTGGCTCACAAGATACCCTTGGCAGGACACTTGGGACAGGACAAGACCTTTGCTCGGCTTGTCCCTCACTTTTACTGGCCTCAGATGAGGATTACGTCCGACACTTTTTGTAGGACGTGTGTTACCTGCCAAGCTAGTGGGAAAACAGGGGTGAAGATGAAGGCTCCCCTGGAACCACTGCCTGTCGTTGGCACCCCCTTTGAAAGGGTGGGTATCGACATTGTTGGGCCATTGGATCCACCAACGTCTGCCGGTCACAGGTTTATCCTGGTTCTGGTGGATCATGCCACCCGGTACCCAGAGGCTATTCCTCTGAGGACTATTACCGCACCTGCGGTGGCACGGGCCCTGATGGGGATTTTCACCCGGATGGGGTTCCCCAAGGAAGTTGTATCTGACAGAGGTACCAACTTCATGTCAGCATACATGCGGGCTATGTGGAAAGAGTGTGGAGTCACTTACCGGTTCTCCACCCCTATCACCCCCAGACCAATCGTCTGGTGGAGAGGTTTAACAAAACCTTGAAGGGCATGATCAGAAGTCTGCCCGAGAGCCTGCGGAGGAAATGGGACGTCCTCCTGCCTTGTTTGCTGTTCTCCTACAGGGAGGTACCACAGAAGGGAGTGGGCTTCAGCCCCTTTGAGCTGTTGTATGGACACCCTGTTCGTGGACCCCTCAGCCTGGTGAAGGATGGATGGGAAAAGACTCCCAGAAAACTTCTCCTGGATGTGGTGAGCTACATGCTGGCCTTTCGTAGCCAAATGGCTAGGTTGTGGAAGCAAGCTTCCGAAAACCTAGAAGCCAGCCAGACGGTCATGAAGGAATGGTATGACCAAAATGCTCACCCGGTGGAGCTGGGGCCTGGCCAGAAGGTGTGGGTCATGGAGCCTGGGGAGCTTAGCGCCCTCCAGGGTCGCTGGTCAGGCCCCTTTGAGGTGATTGAGAAGAAGGGCAAGGTCACCTATGTGGTGGATCTTAAGACCCCCAGGCAGCCCCATCGGGTGCTCCATGTCAACCGCCTCAAGCCCCATCAAGAGAGATCAGAGGTCACTTTGATGATGGTGACTGATGGGTCAGAGGAAGAGGAAAGTAAACCTCTCCCTGATCTTTTCGCGTCCCAATAGAAGGATGGGTCGGTAGAGGGAGTGATCCTCTCACCATCTCTAACCCCGGAACAGTGGAGAGACTGCCGCCAGGTCCTGGAGCAGTATGCTTCACTGTTCTCCCTTATCCCGGGAAGGACTCATCTGTGTACCCATGATGTGGACACAGGGGACAGCCCACCTGTGAAGTCCAAGTCCTACCGTTTGTCGGATAAGGTGAAGGCTAGCATCCATGGTGAAGTCACCAAGATGCTGGAGCTGGGAGTGATTGAACCTTCAAGCAGTCCCTGGTCCCGTCCGGTGGTACTGGTACCTAAAGCTGCCCCACCGGGCACTACCCCGGAACTCAGGTTCTGTGTGGATTACAGGGGACTGAACTCTGTGAGGATGTCAGGATCCCTAATGTGAGTCCCAAAGTGAAGCGCAAGGAACTTAGTTCAATAGGCGTTTCGGTTTCAAATGGGCTTCAATGGTCGAGTTTGTGGCATGCCCGCAATTCCAAGATGGCCGCTCAGGCGCTGGGGTTTGCGGTCTAGTAGTTGTTTACAAATCCAGAGAGACGATGTGACGCGCGCACGCCTGAAGTAATGCGCACTTCACCAAGACATTTCCTCAGAATAGACGTGTTCGAGTGCGTTCCCAGTTTTGAAGTGAATTTTGAGTAAGAAGCTTTCCAGAGTAACGCTTGAGAGTAGTTCCGAGTCAAGAAACCGATACTTACCGATACTTACTGAAGAGGTTAGAAAAGCCGCAAGAGTCCGTAGTGGGCTATTTACCGGGAGTCGAGTACGGAGTCACCTCGTCACTACAGGGAAGAAACGAGTGAAGACTTCATCTGCACCTGAAAAGAAAACCGAAGAAAGCTAAGTGAATTACTATTAGAATTTTCGTTCACATTAAAATGTAAGCAGTGTTTTGAGACGCAATAAGTATAACCCTTACCAAGGTCAGCAGAGATCAGCATACAGAGTCCTGTAACAGAAAATGAAGAACATTATAGGATTTACTGAGAAAAGGTTCCTCAGGAAAAGTTTATAGACAATACCAACAGTTAACTAGGGAAGTAAGAAGAAAGAGTTACCAGAGTATTAGCGGCTCCGCAGAAACCTAAGGAGAGGAAGCAAACAGAAAAGGTTAAAAGCACAAAAGGCTTAATTTAGAAAACAACAGTTTTTAGAATAAGCAAGAGGCAAGAAAAGAAGGAAGAGAAATCACGAGAAGAAAGAGAAGGCCACACACAGAAACATTAATGGTAGGTTTTAAAAGAGAAAGAGTTAGAAGATGTATCTAAAAGACCAAGAGTAAATAGGTATAATAAAAAGATATATGTTTTACAGATAATTAGCAACATCAATAACAAGAAAGAAGAAAAGGCAGAGTTGAACAGGAAGAGAGGCACAGAGTTCAGGATTCTGGGTAGGTAGAAAAATCATAAGAGAAGAGAAGAAAAGAGAAAGAATAGAGTAGAGAAAGAATAATAATTTGTTGTGTGCTTAGTTACCCTTAGGAGTCTTCAGAAGGCAGAGTGATAGCTGAAGAAGAATTCCAGATAGGAAAACCAGAAGGTCCAGAACCAGTCTCTTCTATTGTTTATTATTTTATCCAATTTCCCCCTTCCCCCTTGCTGATCAGTTAGAGCCAAAGACATATTTTGGGGCTGAGTGATTAGTAATGGGAGTCGGGAAGCTAGCGACTTCTGTTCCTGTGCAAGACAACGGTAACCAGCGAGAAGCTGAAGGTGAGCTCTGACAGAGTGAAGTGCCCACGTATTAATCTTGCACCCGAACAGAAAAGAAATGGTTGAGGGAATAAATTTACAGACCTTAGGGTCAGTCTTAGAGGCGATACAAAAGGAATTGATAGGAGTTAAGGAAGAGAATAAAAGTCTAAGGCAGGAGGTCATGAATTCTAGGAAAGAGACGGCAGAATTAGCACAGAGGATAAGGCAATCGTATTCAACTGGAAGGGAGGGTCCCACCACATCAATGGGAGACGCAAATAAGCTAACAACACAAGTAATCCATTCCTTATCGCCAGTGATACCGTTGGCAGCGCCAGAGAGATTTAGTGGGGACCCACAAAAGGCGCAGGTGTTTATTACACAATGTTCACTTCATTTCTTGTGTCGCCATTCTATTTTTCCTGATGCGCAATCTAAGGTAGCCTTCATTTTGTCATATTTAAGTGGAGATGCAGCGGCATGGTCGATGCCGATAGTCTCACGAGATGATCCATTATTGCAGAATTTTGATGAGTTCAAGAAAGAGTTTCTGAGGATCTTTGACCGAAGACGGATCTCTCAAGCAGTAGATAATGAACTCTTGGAATTGAAGCAGGGAAATAGAGACTTAGTGGCTTATCTAGCTCAATTTAACAAACTTGTAATGGAGACTGATTGGCCAGAGAACAAGAGGACAGCAATATTTTATTGAGGCCTGCGAGATGAACTAAAAGATGGTTTGGCTCAAATACCGAATCGTCCAACTGAAATTTCCGCCCTGATAGACCTAGTGCTAGAACTGGATTTCCGGCAGGGAGAGCGAAGGGGAGAGAGAAGACGAGAGTACAGAAGTACGGTTCCGCGATTCGACCGAGCTAAGGCTGAAACAGGAAGGAGTACAGAAGGAACCACAGGATCTGAACCTATGCAAATAGGAACGATTCGGTGACCACTCACAAAGGAGGAGAAGGAAAAAAGACGAGCCAACAATTTATGTATGTATTGTGGATCTAATGGACATTTTGTGCGAAATTGTCCAAGAAAGCCAAAGGGTCCATTTAAGCCGAAGGAAAACTCGCAGCACCACCTGTAGAAGGAGTTGTGCAGGTGGATGCGAATCAGAAATCAACTCCTCAGGAACATCGGCTGGCGAATACATTACAGTCATCTTCGCCCCATTTGATTTTATCTTTGACAATCCGATTTCGTGAAAAAATAATGAAAGGAGTGGCTGTGATGGTGGACTCAGGAGCCACAGGTAATTTCTGCGATCTGAAATTCGCGGCTAAGATTGGGCTGCAAGCAATTGCCAAGGCTAGAAGCGAACCAGTTTGAGCAATCGATGGCACCAATCTATCCTCAGGGCCAATCACGAGTCACACAGAGTTAGTAGAGCTGATTCGAGAAGATGGACATAGAGAAGCTATACACTTTAATTTAATTGATGCCCCCCAATTTCAACTCATATTGGGACTTCCTTGGCTCACAGAGCACAATCCTTCAATCAATTGGAACAACAGAACAATTGAAATGAACTCAGCATATTGTAGGGAGAACTGTTTTGGGGCTTACGAGGCAATGAGTAAACAGAACCCGGCTCACGCCTTATGTTCAGCTGGAGTCTCCGTGTGCGTAATAAATACGCAAACAATTCCACAAGAAGATCAAGATTTTGAGGACGTTTTCAACGAACAGGAAGCTGAGCAACTGCCGCCTCATCGAGTTTACGATTGCAAAATAGACTTGGAGCCAGGGGCGAATTTGCCTTGCAGTCGAGTGTACGCCTTGACGGAACAAGAGAATCATCACCTGAGGGAGTATATTGACAAGTACCTGGCCAATGGATTTATACGTCCCTCCCAATCGCCAGTGTCCTCGCCACTATTTTTTGTGCCTAAGAAGGAGCAGGGCGAGTTGAGAACGTGCATTGATTATAGAGCCATAAATCGAATAACAAAGAAGAACAGGTATCCTCTTCCCCTTATCTCTGTCTTGTTGGACCAGATCAAAGGAGCACAGATGTTCACGAAGTTGGATTTAAGGGGAGCTTATCACCTTATTCGAGTGAGAGAGGGAGACGAGTGGAAGACGGCCTTCAGGACACGCTTGGGCCTATTTGAATACCAGGTGATGCCCTATGGGTTGTGTAATGCGCGTGCAGCGTTTCAACACTTCATAAATGATGTGCTCAGAGAATTCATTGATCAATGTGCAATTGTGTATATAGACGATATACTAATCTACTCAAAGGATACGCAGGAGCATCAAAAACAGGTTCGAGGAGTTTTACAAAAACTGCGAGAGAACAAACTATTTGTCAAGCTGGAGAAATGTGCTTTTGGAGTGTCACAGGTAGAGTTCTTGGGCTTTGTAATCTCGCCAGCAGGAATTCATATGGACAAACGGAAGATTCTAGCCGTATAAGAATGGAAGTCACCCACTTGCGTGAAAGAAGTCCAAGCGTTTATTGGATTCGCAAATTTCTATCGGAGATTTATTGGAGAATTTTCCCGACGAATTCTACCCTTGACACGACTACTGACGAAAGGGACACGATTCGAATGGTCGGAGGAAGCAGAGCAAGCCTTTAAAGACTAGAAAATAGAGTTCACCACTGTGCCTATCCTCCTTCATGCCGATCCAATGGAGCCCTTTTATGTCGAGACAGATGCCTCGGACCTTGCGATTGGTGGAGTTCTTTCTCAAAGGAATAAAGTAACGGGCCAGTTACACCCGGTGGCTTATCGATCCAGGAAATTGACACCAGCGGAAATCAATTATACGATTACGGAAAAAGAGTTGCTGGCAATAAAAGACGCCTTCAAGGAGTGGAGACATTATCTAATGGGGGCCCACCACGTGGTAACAGTCTACACGGACCATCGAAACTTAAAATTCCTGAAGTCAGCCAGAACCTTGACACCTCGCCAACTCCGTTGGTCACTGTACTTTACCGATTACGATTTCGTGATAACTTATCGGCCGGGTGCACAGAATGGAAAGGCGAATGCTTTGTCCAGGTTGGGAACCGGAGAAGAAAGAAGTCCACTGAGCGCTCAAGTAATCATACCGGATACCAAGATTATAGGCGCCACAGATATAGTGAACTTTAAGGAAAAAGTAATCCAAGCTCTAACCCCAGAAGAAATGCAGAAATGGGCGCAACTAGAACCTGGGAAAGAAATTCGTGATGAATTACCATTTAAAGAAGGTGCATTGTATCTGCCGACTACAGCATTGCAGAAGCAAGCCTTGCAGGAATGCCATGATCACCTGTTGGCTGGCCACAAGGGAGAGTTCAAGACAGCAGATCTAATTAAGAGAAAATATTGGTGGCCACAGATGAGTAAAGACATAGAACAATATGTAAAGACTTGTGAGATATGCGCTCAGGGAAAATCAGAACGGCACGCTCCTCAAGGGCTGTTGCAACCCCTGCCCATTCCTCCTCATCCTTGGCATACAATCACCCTAGACTAGATTACAGACTTACCATCCTGTCAAGGGACAAATACAATACTAGTAATAGTAGATGCATACACGAAAATGACACACTTCTTGGCCTTAAAGGGAATCCCTACAGCAAAACAGTTAGCAAGGCACTTTAGTACCCAGATTGTCAGATTACATGGAATACCCAAGATCGTAATTTCAGACCGGGGAACCCAATTTGTTTCGCACTTTTGGAAGGCTTTTATGAAAGGGTTAGGAGTAGAAACTCGTTTTTCCACCAGTTTCCATCCGGAGACGGATGGACAAACGGAAAGGGTGAACCAGGAATTGGAGCAATATTTACGGTTGTTCTTGTTGAAACAGGAGGGAGAATGGCCGGACTACTTGTGGATAGCAGAATTCGCTCATAATAACGCGAAGAATGTGTCCACTGGATATTCCCCGTTCTACTTAAACTATGGTAGACATCCAAATTCAGCAGTACAAGATGTAGAGCTCACAGTCCCAGCAGTCAAGGATTTGGTAGCTCATTTAAATTCAGTAATTGAAATAGCATCAAAGAATCTAGTACAGGCTAAGGAAAAGTATAAGAAGTACGCAGATAAGAAAAGAAAGAAACCTCCTCCACTAGAAATAGGAGATAAAGTCTGGTTGAATACAAAAAATTTAAGGCTAAAAGGGAACCGAAAATTTCAGCCACGATTTATCGGCCCTTACCCAATTGCAGAGCAGATCGGTCCAGTGACCTATAAATTGACTTTACCCTCCCAACTCAAAATTCACCCAGTGTTTCATGTTTCCCTTTTGAAGAAGGCAGTTCCTAATTTGAGAAAAGAATCGATTCCAAACCCAATTCAGCTAGATACAGGAGTGGAGTTTGAGGTGAAGGAAATTCTGGACTCAAAATTATTCAGAGGTAAACTGTAATATTTGGTAGATTGGAAAGGCTACGGTCCTGAGGAGCGGTCTTGGGAATTAGATTCAGATGTTCATGCTCCTAGGCTAATACAACTTTTTTATCAGCGCAATCCAACCAAGCCCAGAGTCGAAGGACTACCCTTGGTGGGGGGTACTGTCAGGATCCCTAATGTGAGTCCCAAAGCGAAGCGCAAGGAACTTAGTTCAATAGGCTTTTCGGTTTCGAATGGGCTTCAATGGTCGAGTTTGTGGCATGCCCGCAATTCCAAGATGGCCACTCAGGCGCTGGGGTTTGCGGTCTAGTAGTTGTTTACAAATCCAGAGAGACGATGTGACGCGCGCACGCCTGAAGTAATGCGCACTTCACCAAGACATTTCCTCAGAGTAGACGTGTTCGAGTGCGTTCCCAGTTTTGAAGCAAATTTTGAGTAAGAAGCTTTCCAGAGTAACGCTTGAGAGTAGTTCCGAGTCAAGAAACCGATACTTACCGATACTTACTGAAGAGGTTAGAAAAGCCGTAAGAGTCCGTTGTGGGCTATTTACCGGGAGTCGAGTACGGAGTCACCTCGTAACTACAGGGAAGAAACGAGTGAAGACTTCAGCCGCACCTGAAAAGAAAACCGAAGAAAGCTAAGTGAATTACTCTTAGAATTTTCGTTCACATTAAAATGTAAGCAGTGTTTTGAGATGCAATAAGTATAACCCTTACCAAGGTCAGCAGAGATCAGCATACAGAGTCCTGTAACAGAAAATGAAGAACATTATAGGATTTACTGAGAAAAGGTTCCTCAGGAAAAGTTTATAGACAATACCAACAGTTAACTAGGGAAGTAAGAAGAAAGACTTACCAGAGTATTAGCAGCTCCGCAGAAACCCAAGGAGAGGAAGCAAACAGAAAAGGTTAAAAGCACAAAAGGCTTAATTTAGAAAACGACAGTTTTTAGAATAAGCAAGAGGCAAGAAAAGAAGGTAGAGAAATCACGAGAAGAAAGAGAAGGCCACACACAGAAACATTAATGGTAGGTTTTAAAAGAGAAAGAGTTAGAAGATGTATCTAAAAGACCAAGAGTAAATAGGTATAATAAAAAGATATATGTTTTACAGATAATTAGCAACATCAATAACAAGAAAGAAGAAAAGGGAGAGTTGAACAGGAAGAGAGGCACAGAGTTCAGGATTCTGGGTAGGTAGAAAAATCATAAGAGAAGAGAAGAAAAGAGACAGAATAGAGTAGAGAATGAATAATAATTTGTTGTGTGCTTAGTTACCCTTAGGAGTCTTCAGAAGGCAGAGTGATAGCTGAAGAAGAATTCCAGATAGGAAAACCAGAAGGTCCAGAACCAGTCTCTTCTATCGTTTATTATTTTATCCAATTTCCCCCTTCCCCCTTGCTGATCAGTTAGAGCCAAAGACAGATTTTGGGGCTGAGTGATTAGTAGTGGGAGTCAGGAAGCTAGCGACTTCTGTTCCTGTGCAAGACAACGGTAACCAGCGAGAAGCTGAAGGTGAGCTCTGACAGAGGAAGACCGATGCTCATCCTATCCCAAGGGCGGATGAGCTCATTGACCGGCTGGGAGCTGCCCAATATCTGAGTACCTTTGACCTTACATCCGGGTACTGGCAGATCTCCCTGACAGATGGAGCAAAGGAAAGGGCAGCCTTCTCCACACCTGAGGGTCACTACCAGTTCTGCGTGATGCCCTTTGGGCTCAAGAACGCCCCTGCCACTTTTCAGCGGCTGGTGAACCAGGTCCTCTCCGGGATGGAGGCTTTCTTGGCTGCTTACCTGGATGACATCGCCGTCTTCAGCAGCAGCTGGGAGGACCATTTGTGTCACCTTCAGGCTGTCCTTCAGGCCCTGCAGCAGGCGGGTCTGACGATTAAGGCTAGCAAATGCCAGATCGGGCAGGGGTCGGTAGTGTACCTCGGTCACTTGGTGGTGCGGGGCAAGGTGCAACCCCTCCAGGCCAAGATCAAAACCATCATGGCCTGGGAACCCCCCAAGACTCAGACGGAGGTCCGAGCCTTTCTGGGCCTCACCGGTTACTACCGACGCTTCGTCAAGGGGTATGATACTATCTTGGCTCCCTTGACTGAGCTTACATCAAAGAAGCACCCTCGACGGGTAATCTGGACCGAGGTGTGTCAACGAGCCTTTGACACCCTGAAACAAGCAATGTGTGCGGCGCCTGTCCTCAGGGCCCCTGACTTCTCCAAAGAATTCATCGTCCAAACGGATGCGTCGGAGCATGGCATCGGGGCAGTGCTGTCGCAGCTCAATGAAGAGGGTCTGGACCAACCTGTGGTTTTCCTATCTAGGAGACTACTCCCCCGGGAACAGAGGTGGAGTGCGATTGAGAGGGAGGCTTTTGCGGTGGTGTGGGCTCTGAAGAAGTTGCGGCCATACCTGTTTGGCTCGCACTTCCTGGTTCAGACCGACCACCGACCCCTCAGGTGGCTGATGCAAATGAGTGGTGAGAAACCTAAGTTGTTGAGGTGGTCCATCTCCCTACAGGGAATGGACTTTAGGGTGGAACATTGGCCAGGAGTTGACCACGCCAATGCTGACGGTCTCTCCAGGTATATCCGCCTTAGTGAAGAGAACTCCCAAGAGATTGGGTAGCTCTCCCCACTTTCAGCTGGGGGGACGCGTGTTAGACCTGCCAGTCCTCTGGCTGTCCCCTCCTCATTTTTTCTTCCTTTACCCTCTAATTTTTCTGTCCACTAGTTTTTTTGGTGTTGACTTAGAGGCTCTGGGCGCCCCATTATCCCTAATTGATGGTCTGGCGCAAGGTGCTTCCCTAAAATGGAGAGCGGGAGAGAGCTCTTCCACAAAATGGTGGCCTAAAACTGTCACCTCAGAACCTGGGCCATAGGCTGGCATGAGGAGTTCCAGAACCTTCTGGACCACTCTGCATAGTCAGGGCCCAGGCTATATATAGAGGTGAGTTGCGGCGGCCATTTTAGGTGGGGTGGAAGGTGTGAAGTGAGGTGGTCAGGAGCAAGGCACCTGAGTGGGGAGGTAGGTGCGCTGGAGGGGGGGAGAACTGACTGTTCTTAGGGCCTGCTGTTTCTCCCCCCACAGTTGATACTACCCCCTACCCCGTGACCTAGCCTTGCCTTCAACCTCTAACTCTGGGATCACGTTAACCGTCTGTGTTTCCCGCCTAGTCAGGACCCCTGAAGAGAACTGAGTGAGAGAGTGACCTTCACCGACCTTATCCACCATTTCCCTGATTTTGCTTAGCTGAGGCGACCCTGTGAGAGTAGGGGGCGCTGGGTGTCAAACAATTCACCACCCCTCATACTGTGGGCCTGGCCTTAATTTCTACACCCCCCATTGAGGAGATCCTTAAAGAACTTACCACTGTGGCCTGGGGGCCAGAAAGATTGTCCCTGCTATTGCTGGGGCCCGCGGAGAAGCCCGGGGCTCTGTCGCTGACGTCACAGCTGAGTTTGCGTGGTCCCCAGGGCTGAGAAGGCCGCTAGAGTTCAGGGAGGGCCTTGTTAGGCCGAGCAGGCTAATCGAGGCCGCGTAGGCCTGAAGCCGGTGTCTCCTGTCATCTGACGGGGACGGACTGTCAAGCGCCACTCCCGCCGCTTCACCTGTCGCTGACTGGGCTGCGCCCCCGCAGGCCGCACTGTCATTGGCGGCTGCGGGTGCGCCCTGGCTGTGGTGCATCGTCAGTGCGGAGCCTCGAGAGGTGTGTCCGACCCGGACATCGCCGGGAAACCTGCACGGCTGACGGAGGATCTTCGCAAGGGCCGTTGAGGCCAAAGTCTGAGGTAAATCCTGGGGAGGAGGGCGGGAGGCCTGGGAGAAGCCCAGTGCATGCCCCTCCCCCGGGGAATCCGATCGTCGGGCCTGCTTGGCCCAGCAACTACCCCGGAGTGGGGAAGCGGTCGAACCATGGCCCAGTGAATTTGTGGCAGTGTAATACTAAACGTTGGCCCCTAGAGTGGAAATAACTGCCTCCCCAGTCAACATGAGTCCCCTACGGAGGTAACCAGTTCAATGCTCAGCGCTTGGTCCCCTTGATGAAAAGCATAAGTGAAGCGCTATATTTAATGACTCTACTCAAAGTACTATGTGATCGCTAAGAGAAACGCCATATTTAATGTCTCTACTTGAAGTGCTATGTGATCCATAAGTGAAGCGCTATATTTAATGACTCTACTCAAAGTACTATGTGATCGCTAAGAGAAACGCTATATTTAATGTCTCTACCTGAAGTGCTATGTGATCCATAAGTGAAGCGCTATAGTTAGTGACTCTACTCAAAGTAACGTGATTGCCAAGTAAAGCGGTATGTCTAAAGACTCTATTTAAAGTGGTAGGAAATCGCTATGTGAAGTGCTATGTTTAGACCCGCTATTTAAGGCGCTATGAAATCGCTATCGGTAGTGCTATATTTAATGTCTATGTCCAAAGCACTATTGAATTGGCAGTACTGTGATTGATCATCAGGTGGCGTGCTTGATTTCGTAACAGATTTAAAATGTCTATGCAATGCCAATCTGGTCACGAAGAAATGTTTAGACCCTAATGTGAAGCGGATAAAAGCTAATTAGGGCCATCTGAAAGGAAAGGAAAAGAATGAAAAATTCCTTGGTGTAGTGTCGTTTTTAGTGGTGGTACGCTGGAGTGCTGAGTTGAGTGGAATGCAATCACGACATAATACTCCGGAATGAAGCCTTATCACCTGAGCCAAGCTACCAAAGGTCTTTAGGTCCAACAAGTTGTCCAACACTCTCATATTGTAATTTGAAACAAAAACAGACAAAATGTTAAAATAAAGTATTACATAAATTAGGTTTTATGCAGGTTCTTGACTTTGTGGCTACAATGTATATAAACAATGTAAATAAAATGAACTGAAGAGGAGGTGTGCCTGTCACCGACTGTTCAGGCTTGCAGTTTAAATCAGGCGTGCCTGTCACCGAGCGTACATGTCAACTAATTGAATCACTTGAACACTTGAAATACCATACTAAGAAGAAAAATCAAAAAAACATAAATTCTCCTGTTAAGATGGCCGCACATGTCCCAGTGCCATTGCAAGCATCTCTGTAAAAGTGTGTGATGGAGCACACAGCTTGCAATGTCAACCAATCAAGACCGAGAGGGCTTGAGCATAGCGTTTTAGTAGTTGTGAAAGAGACGCACAACTTGAGGAGACATACTCTGCCAAATAATGCTGAAACGCCGTAGGGGGCTGGTTTGGCGGTGTACTCACTGAATACTTGCTGTGTGTGCAGTCACATTGGGTGCGTGGGAGCACGAGGAGATCTGCTGCGCATGCAATCACACTGATTTGCCTTAGACAAAGATAAGCAATACACAAAACATTCCGAAAACGTCAGGCATAAAGGGAAGTGCGTCAATGAACATCTGTAGCTGCAGTGTGAATAAGAGTGCTACAATGTATATACAGTGATCCTCTTACGTTGCTTTGTAAAGCAACTGTGTGGGATGGGGCATGACCAAAGTTGACACCAACTTGTACAATTAAAAATGATGACACTGACTCAAATTGCAGGCAACTTGTTGCCGTGTTTACTCTTCCTTAAGATAAAGTCCGGAACAAGTGGTGAGTCCAACCTTCCTTCCCTCTCAACCATCAAGTATCGAGGGTGGAATGTTGGGCACAATGTGCTCTCAAACAGATATGTTCTGGAACATACATTCTAGCCTTAGAACACAACAGTGATGATGTGGTTGAAGTCTAAGGTGCCACCCCAAGATATTAACTGGGTAAAGATTGATCAAACGACTCAAGAACAGAAGGAAACAATTCAAGGCATATTATGAGAGATTGCTACAGGCATTCAAACAGTTTAGTGGACTGGAAACTCTGGAGTCTAAAGATATGGGACAGTTTGTGTCCAGTTTTGTGACAGGATTGAGGCCTGAGATTAGTATGGTGATTTAACTGCATCTGATTTTTTGGCAGTATAAATCTGTTGATGAGATTTTGCGATATGCCACATACTGCAATGATGATATTGAAATGAGGCAGAAAAAGTTAAAGGAAAAGTTAATAGTGGTACAAATGAAGGCTGCTCAGAGAGGAATTCAAAATCCATTGTTTATACGAAATGCCCCTCCAATGCAGAGTGTATCAACAGAGAGCTCCAGCAAAGCAGGGTGGAGGTGGATTTCAGTCACAAGATAGAGGTTGGGTGTCCCTATTGATCAGAGTACTATAATTGATGTAGTGACATTGAAGAAGTCCATGCCACTACTTCAATAGGTTGGGGCACTGGAAGCGAGAATGTTGTCTCAATTCAGAAAATCAGGGTCAAAGTTCAGGGTTTCTGCCACCTCAGAACAGTAATTCCAGGCAGCAACAAAATGTACCCAGACCTAGATCTCAAAATGTGAATGTGCCACAAGCCCCAGTGATGTAGGTTCCTCAACCTGCTGCAAATGTACCCAGATTTTCCTCAAACCAGATTTCGAATTCGAATCAGAATGTTTTCCAGAATAATAATAATTTCTACAATTTCCTATTGGCCTCATTTACAAGAAAGTAACTCTTTGCCATTTGGCTGGGCCATCTTTGTTACTTTCAAAGAACAAGGATGCATCATATTTACAACAATATGATGGATCCCTGTGCTGGCGCACAAATGGCTGCCAAGTGCCAACACAGGCACCATTGCACCGTGGTGCAGGGGTGCCTACATTGCAGGGATGATTGTTTTTGTGAAGGAGGGTGTCTCGAGAAGTGTTTTTCTCTTCCAATGCAAGCTACAGAATGCAGCACACATAGAAAGAGGAAAAACAAGGAGAAATAAAAGTATTTCTCCTCCTTGCGCCTCCTTACGCTTCCCCTTGGGAGGTGTAGGATTCTGATGTATTCCTAGGTTTATGAAACAATGTAAATCTGGAATGCGGCAGAATCAATGGGTGTTGCAGGGGACACCCACAACAACACCCATGGCATGTGCCTTTCATGCAAAGTGCTGCATAAAAAGTGGATGTATTTACACGCAGGGTGACTTTACGCAGCCTTGTAAATATGGAGCACCAAACTGCACCACGGGTGCGTTAAAAAAAGTGATGCCCGGTGGCACCAGAGGCTTGTAAATATGTCTCTATGTTTCAGACAAGTAAAAATTTCAGCTACAATAAGTCCTCATGACAGTTTCTGAGGTGGGAGGGAGATTGCTTGCTTGGTGCAGTGTTGGGGGTGGAACAGAGTGGCCCATTTATAAATGCTAAGGTATATGGCTACAATGTATCATTTTTGTTTGATACTGGTGCACTCCGTTCCACTGTGAGATCAGTGGAATTCACAAACCTACCCTATCTGGAAGAAATATCCAAGTCGTTGACGTACTTGGAGTTGCTAATCAACAAATGAAGAATCCCATTACTGAGGATGTCCCTGTAAAGATTTGGGGTTTTGAGGTTAATCATTAGTTTGTGGTCTGTGATTCAAGTCCTGTGAGTTTGTTAGGATGCCATTTGTTGTGCAAACTGAATTGCACTATATATTGTACCCCGAAAGGAATAGAGCTACAGACTCACGATGCAGATATTTCTTTTAAATTGGCAAATCAGAATCCAATTATTGGAATGTATACGATGATGACAACAGAAAATTTGCCTTTTGATTTCAAAGATTCATTGAGGCCAAAAATGTGGGCTTTTTCAGGAAATGACATTGGACTCATTTAACCCCTTGCGTGCGCATGACAGAACCACGCCGTCATGAGTCACGGGCGAGCTGTGCTCATGATGGCGTGGTTCCGTCATGCTGCGGCCGCTCCGCCCACACGGCACTAATTCCCCGCCTGTGCGGGCAAAATGAAAAGTGGGCGGAGTCGTGACGGAACCACGCCGTCATGAGCACATCTCGCCCGCGACTCATGACGGCGTGATTCCGTAATGCGCACGCAAGGGGTTAAATGAGTCCAATGTCATTTCCTGAAAAAGCCCACATTTTTGGTCTCACTGAACCACGCCGTCACGAGCATGGCGCCGCCGCGCTCACCCCACACCCCTCCAGCGCCGCAGCGGAATTTGCGCCGCGGCTAAGGGGTTAAAGAGTTGAGCCAGTCTGTATACAAATAAAACTGAATATGGAATATCCCAGAGCACCGAAGTATAATTTGACCCCTGAAATGATTGCTGGAATAACTCAAGTGATCGAGACAATGAATCAACAAGGTATACTGAAAGAAATTATGGGGAGACCATGTAACTCACCCATTAAGTGGCCTGCAGAAGCCTAGTGGCAAAATCTGCATATTGCAGGACTTTCGCAAAATCACTACTATCGTGATCCCTTGTTGTCCAGTGGTACCAAATCCTGCTGTAATTTTGTTTCATATTCCATGTGAGGCTGAGTAGTGTACTGTTATTGATTTGTGCCAGGCATTCTTCTCCAAACCCTTGCATGAAGACAGTCATTCGAAGAAGTGTCTCAGAGCATTCTCAGTTGCTTTCATTCATTAATAGTGGATGAGGAGAGTTTCTTACAGAAATTGGTCTGGTTAGATCAATGTGAGAGGTTTAGTCCACTGGTCTGAGAAGAGGGGTGCAGATGAGATAGAACCAGCTCCTGATCCAGCTGAAACCTTTTCCCAACCTTCAGATCAGTTTCTGGACCTGTGTGAAGTATACTCCAATCCTGCAAAACTCGCCTGCAAGGCTTTGTCATAAACAAAGAAACTAATCTACAATCTGTGATAGTCACAAAAAGGGACCTTTTGCAAAAGTTCAAAATGGTCTAGGTGGGGACTTGTTAAAGCAGGGGGAAGAATGCAGGACAGCAAAGGCAAATAGATCAAACACCTAAGTTTACAAAAATAACCCCAGTAGCCTGTCAGCCACATATTAGTGTGCAACCTGCAGGAGTTTTCTCAAATTCTTCCTTTGGGAATTCAAAGAGTTGCAAAGTAGGAAAAGACATTGGAGGAAGAACCCCTTTTCGCACCCTGTGACAATATTCTCCTGGTGTTTGGTGATATTGGCTGGTGTGTAAAGTCACTAAGCATCCTGAAAAGATATAGCTCATTGCCTAATAAGGCCATGTTCCTGAATCCCTCTCCTCTCAACTTCCATGTCATCATCCTAAGGTAAAGAGGGTTTAGATCAGAGAGAGGAGGGAACAGCAGGGAATATATTTCAGGGGTACTGCAGTGGGGGATTCAGGGACTATGCCTAGAGAAGGCAAAACATGATCTATGGAATAAAAGGGTGCCTTATGATATTTCTTGACCAATGCTCCCACAAGATAGGCCAGGGTGGCTTTGGCCAAGTTCCCAGAAATGAGCCCTCAAACTCAGCATCGTACAAACCTGGTCCACCATGCCAATTCACTCAAATGTTTGCCTTTTGACTGTCTGTGTGGATTCACACACAGGATTAAAGGGATTAAAGGGCTTGAGACCCTCCAAATTCATGAAGGACCTATCTTAGATCAGAACCAATGTTCCTGCATTCAGCAGGCTTCTAAAGAAACGCTCCTCCCATTTTCAGGTGAGAGTAGGACAGCAGGATTGAGAGGGGGAGTGTCCATGCACCAAGGCAATGCTTTCCTGACATCCTGGATGCTTAAAGCAGTGCTTTGACAGTCTTGTTGACTGGGAGCCATGCACTCAGTATGTGTTGAAGAGGAAACTTCAATTGCAGGTGTGTACAGGGGGCACCTATGAGTGTGAACCCAATTCATCTTGAAACGTACTACAATGAAGAGTAGGTTTTAAATATGACTCAAATTAGACTTCTCCCTTTGACCAGGAATTAAAATGTTTTGTGACCTCCAGGATATTTAACACATCCAGCTGCACCATCGAAGGGAAAAAACAAACCAGTCAGTGGTTTTATTTAGCAGGACCTGAATCTCATCCTCGTGGATCAGAGTTGGCAAAAATACAAATTGAAAAGAAGGGCCTGGATTTTGTAGCCGATATTACTCATAGCAAAAAAAAGATTAAAAGAAAGTTTAAATGTAGTGGGATATGAATATGAGCATCCCTAACCTCAAAGGAGTCAAATAAGCTGAACAGACACCATTCAAACATTGATGTGACAGGTACACATTCACAGTTTTGAGCTCTCTGGTAGGGTGAAATTCACCCATTATCTTTTTGACCAGAAACAGAATTGAGTACATTCCAGATACAGGCATGTGGTTGATCACCTGTTAGGAAGCCAATACATCAGGCAAACAGCATAGCTCAAGGGGGTTAGGAATCTGGTACACCATTTAAAACAGCAGAGGAGAAAGCTAAGACATGGGTGGTACAGAGGTGTATTGGATGATTGGAAAAGGTGACCGACAGTCCAGCAGAAATTGGGGTGGCAAAGCAGTAAGATGGAGTTCTGGGTCCAAAACTGATTAAAGACCAATCAGAGATTAGGAAGAGTTGTGATGTCATGTCCAGGTTAGTTTGAGAAACAACAGCAAGACAGAAGACGTTGCCTCACAACTTCATTAGATTTAGAACTCTCCACAGCTGCTGGTCTAATCAATGTTGGCATACCCCATTAATTTGTTGTTATCCCTTCCCTCTTTCACCTTCCCTCCTCTCTTTCGGACTGTATTACTATTGCCATCCCCTGTGGTTGGCGTTCTGCACATGTGTGACTGCTGGTGCGGAGACTGTTCCTAGGACTCTGAAAAGCTGGTCAATTGCCCTGTTCACCAAAGCACTAATAAAGCTATATGTGGGACAGCTAAAGGTGGTTTGCCATTAATATTTATAACATTTTGTCTTCTAAAAGAGTTAATTTGCTGCAAGAAGCCTCCATCCCATTCAGAAAATGTGAGTTTTGTCTAGCACTGTTAAAATCAGTATATTTTCTTTCATTCATGCATTAAAATTCACCAAAATGAAAGACACCACAAAATAGATGCATTGTCCATGTATTGCATTTGGAAATGTTGCAATACAGTGTAGACATCAGCCCCCTCTTCTCGTTCCTGAACCCTCACTATACGCAGGTTATTCCTACGGGAACGCTCCTCACTGTCCTCTGCTCTCAGCTCCAACACCTTGACCCTGGTTTCCATAGTTTTCAGAGCGCGCTGTAATGTAGATACCGCCGTCGGGAATTCCTCCATAGTTTTCTCATTGAGGCTCCATCTCTCTTTAAGTTTACGGTGGTCATCTTTTAGCAGGGTGAGATCTGCTCCCATGGAGTCTATTTTTGTCTCCAGTGCTTCTCTTGATGAGGTGATGGCCTGCATAATATCGGCTAGGGTAGGGTCCCCAGGAGCAGTGTCTGTCCGCCTCACAGTGTGTTGCTTCACTTCCCCAACATGCAGGACACTTTCCCCATCATGAGTGGGTGACAAGTGATCTCTGAGTTGCTTCTGAACAATCCCTACAATATGCACAGCTCTGTTGCGATCTGAGCAGGGGCGATCCGGAGCGACCCTGAGGGTGTAGGTGGGGACGAAGGAATTACTGGCCCTCCAGTTCGTCTGCAGCACGCATAGCTCGCCAAACCCACAGGTAATTATGGAGAGCTAGGAGCCATGTTAAGATCTGTTGTCTCCTCACCTCTCCATACCCAACTCCGTCAACTAGCAGACGATGCAATGTCTCAGCACAACTGTCGTGATTTTCCCTTCTCTGTTACACAGGTCCAGCCAGACTGTTATAGAAGGGGGACACTTCTGTTTTGTACTTAGGTTTTGCACAGTAGCAATGAGCCTCAGGGAAGTCGTCTGCATACACTACTCAGATTTCCGCCGTCTGCAAGTTCCCCATCCAGCGCTCAGTTCAGCCCAGCAGACCCACATCCTCCAGCCGCCAGTTAGCCTCTGTCCACCGCGCCACCTTACATCCGTCACTGCACAGTGGTACCGGTCCCATTGCCACCTCACCTCGCAATGTTGTGGCCCCAAACACGAGACACACATCTCACCAGCCAGCAGTCCCTCTGGTGATCAGCAACCTCCTCACCATATCACCTCGGCTTGCCTCGCTCCTCCGCCGGTGTCAGATCTCTGCATTGTGACATCCAGCCACCATCTTGGGAGGGCAATGGAATGCAGGGAGGCTCCGGCGATGTCCTCACCTCCCCAGTCCTCTCCCTTAGAACGTCAGAGCACCGCCCAGCTGCTCAATCACCCATCAACTGCTTTCTGCAGTGCCGCTTCGTAGCGGTTGTCACCATCACACTGCCCAGTGCTCTGGCTTTGGACGTGAAGTGCACTTCCCAGCAGCCAATAAGCTCTCCCGCATTCAGTGCCTCACCACTGCTTCGCTGCGTACTGCTCACCGCCTCCGTCAGCACCAGGTCTCCCCTTCGTATCATACAGACGCCATCTTGGGAGCATTACACAGTACTGGAAGATTCAGATGATCTCGCCACTCCATCTCACTCCCCCTGGTTTGCGGCCACTGCAGTATCTCGCCGCAGGCTGAGCTCCGGTTCACTGTGCAGCCGCCCAGTGTCAGAGCGCAGATCTCCCGCTGCCACAGCCAATGAGAGTCACCGCCTTAGGGCGCGGCCGCCATCTTAGCAGCACCGCGCCCACAGCCCAATCAAGGGATTTAGCTGCCTTTTCTCCTCCGTATCGGCACCAATGCACTGCAACAGTGCTCCTGCATGGGCACCAGGATTTCCACAACCAGTTATGCGGTACGGGCCATTTCATCACCACATGATCATTGTTAGTGGAGGGAAGTTGCAGACGGAGCTCCGGAGTCCGCTTCCCTTCACATCAGCATCAAGCCACGCCCCCCTACGAGTGCATATCTTCCTGGGAAGATTATTAACCAGCTTGGCAGCAGAATATTGCATCATCTCCAGTTTAGTCGTCTTTTCTTTGGGTAGACTAAGATAAAAGGCATTTGCATAATCCATGTGGGATCCAATTACTACTGAAATAATTGTTTTAAGAGCGTTGATCGAAAATGCTGCATATAGTTTCCTGACAGTTCTTAAATAAAGATACATTTGGACACAAAGGTGTTAATGTGTGTTTTCAAGGACAGGCGATTATCCACAGTAATTCCTGGGCTTTTTGCAGCCGTTTTCAGTTTTGGGAGGGACTCCATTTCATGAGGGCAGTACTGCTGGACCCAGAGCCCTGCAATTGCTCTCATGACTGCTAGCTTGTGTTTTCTCAGCATTAATCATTCAATTGCTGATCCTCATCCTTCCGCCAATAAAAAGCATGGTATCCTCGAAGTTGTCTTGATGTGATACATTATCTTCCAGACACCATACAATTTGAGAGTCATCAGCGTAGTTAAAAATGCTTCAGCCTCTCTATCTCGGCTGGTTTATAAGGGGACTAATATATATATATATTCACTGAGAAAACCATAGGTTTCAGGCGTGATATAGTTAGGAATTAGCATTAAAAAACCTTTGAAATTCACTGAAAAAACCATAGGTTTCAAGCGTGATATAGTTAGGAATTAGCATTTAAAAAACCTTAGAAATTCACTGAAAAAACAATAGGTTTTAGGGGTGTTATAGTTAGCTGGACATTTCACTCGAACAAAACCATTGAAATTCCTCCGATATAGTTAGTTGTACTTACTACATCTCGCGCGCCCGCAATCCACTGCTGATGATGTCACATATTACATAATTCATGACATGGTCAGTGACATCACTGATGACATCTCAAATGACATGTCACTGACCATGTCATGAATGATGTAATATGTGACGTCATCAGCAGTGCATTGCGGGCGCGCGAGTTATAGTTAGCTGAACTAACTATAACGGGGGAATTTCAATGGTTTTTGTACGAGTGAAAAGTCCAGCTAACTAACGCCCCTGAAACCTATGGTTTTTTCAGTGATTTTCTAAGGTTTTTTAAATGCTAATTCCTAAGTATAACATGCCTGAAACCTATGGTTTTTTCAGTGAATTTCAAAGGTTTTTTAAATGCGAATTTCTAACTATGCCTATAGAGATAGGACATGTGAAGAAAGAAGAAAAAACGCACAGAAAGAAAAAAGAGAAATGCAGAAAGAAGCAACAGAAGTCCTCAAAGATGAAGAAAAGTGCAGGAAGAAGGATAACGTGCAGAAAGAACAAACAGAAGAGCAGAAAGAAGCCTTGTTGCAAAATCATCCTGTACCCTCAACTTTTTCAGACGGATACTGGTGGTAACTGAGTCTGACTAACCAGTCCTAGAGCCAGTGCTATGTTAAAAGACACTCAGAATACAGTGAAAACACCTACATACACTAGGGAACACTATGCGTTGGGGTCCCCCTGTGATCAGCATGACCTCCTCTGTAAGCCCCTAGTATATAATAGGGCAGTGGATTAAAACTACCTCTTAAAACGCGCCACAGGGCGTGTTTGCACACGTCACCTCAGGCCCCGTCACCCCCCCCTCCCCACTGTGTAAACACGCCCTGTGGCCGTTTTAAGTTGGGAGATTAAGTCCCCTTGAATCCTGAGGGTCCCTAGGGTCCAACTAAACCACTAGGTACCTCCAGTAAGCGCCACAGAGCTGCGTTGCAGAGAGATGTAAAAAGGGGCACGGCCTAGACCACCTCTCTGCAATGCAGCGCAATGGCACTTACTGGAAGCACCTGGTGGGCTAGTTGGCCCCCAGGGTCCCTCAGGATTGAAGGGGAATTATTTCCCCAACTTAAAACGTGCCACAGGGCTTGTTTGCACATGTTAACTCACGCCCCGTCCCCTTCATTCACCACTGTGTAAACACGCCCTGTGGCCTTTTTTAGTTGGGAGATTAAGTTCATTTGAATCCTGAGGGTCCCTAGGGTCCAACTAGCCCACTAGGTATCTCCAGTAAGCGCCACAGAGCTGCGTTGCAGAGAGGTGTAAAAAGTGGCACGGCCTGGACCACCTCTCTGCAACGCAGCTCGGTGGCGCTGTGTAGCCCCCCTTCTTTTTCTAATTTTTTTGGTTGAAAAAAATACATTTGGCCCTCTCAAGGCCTTAATCGGCCCCGGAGACCCCAACCCCCGGGACATGACCTTTTTTAAAAAAAAATCTTTAGGAGCGGGCTGCGTTGCCCCCCTCCTCAGGCCACTTATGGCCCCGGGGACCCCATCCCCCGGGGCCGGCCTTTGTTTTTTATTATTTTTAAAAAATATATATTTATAGAAACACCTAGGACATGCTGGACAAACCGTATGTACCTATCACCATGACGATTTGCGTGATATTCATTAAAAGGCGACTATGCATAGAATGAATCCACATGGAATGTATTTACACCGCTAGTGAAGCTCTGACGTGTCTGACGCCCTACCGTGCCTAATCTCGGCACCCCCGGCAGTGGGTACTCTCCAAGTAGACACCCTTGTCGTTTATTTATACAAACATGGGTAGCTATTGACAGGCACATTTAATATACACGCACACCAAGCCATTCAAAGGGGAATCGACAAAAATTCGACCAAACTATGCAAGAAATCCCCCTCACGGTTAATAAAACCCACATCCACCGCCGGATGTGTAATACTTTTTATTTTACTCTCTGGAAAGGAGACAAACCTCACTTGAGAGTCACAGCGTGCTCCTGGCTGAGCCCAATGCTATGTTACACCCACCAGTGCCCGCCGAGTGCCTCACACCTCTGTGTTGTATTCCACCAGCTAGTGTGTATGCTATGACACTCTCTAGCCCATGTGCACTGTAACACCACCCCGTGAATATGTCATGCCACACTTGCCTTCGCACGGGTTATATTGCCCCATCTAACATGCCTTCCTCGATGCCTATGTTATAACGCACAGCGCTATGTCATACATATTACAATCTGGGATCCATATCTTTGTCACAGTGCATATGCAACGTTACACTCCCCAGCACATATTTTATATTACAACTTTAGAGACTAGTTAGGTTACACAACACTGCCCTGTGCATATTACACTCCAAGGCGCATATCGCATAGCACGTGCTAGTGCCTGTGGTATCTCGCGCTCTCCAATGAATCTGTCATTGCGCACAATGTATTGCATATTATATTTCACGCCCCGGTTCATCTTATATCACACTTTTTGGTGCATAGTTTTTACCATATACTATATCTAGTTTTCATTTTCAATCGTGCTCTCAGGACTATGTTCTATATAACACTGCGTCCACCTACCCTTTTCACGGGCATTACATTTTGCGATGGGGGGTGGAGGGTCAGGGGGTGTTTCTACCAAGTGAGCCCGGAGTCACAGTCATAAACGTCCTCTTCTTCCTGAATAAAAGTGAGATTATGCTACATACTTGTTCATATTTTAAGTAGTTTGCACAGACACATATTTTAAAAACAATAACGTTCCTAATACCCACCTTCTCTGAAAGGTTAGCTTGCTGCCCCATCCACCTCCTCCCTATCCTCTGTTGTCTGAATCCATGGACTAGCCTCCTCCCTCCTGCCATGCATGGTCTGATGTGCTGCTGCTGGAGCGGGTTATGCAAAATGTTTGTATACCCATCCCATTTTGCATGTCGTTTTATTAATTAGATTAATTAATTAATCATAATCGTACTAATGGTTTGGAGTGATGTGGAAATAACAAATCAACCTTATTAATGACCAAAATACACTTGGGATTTGCATCTGCATGGCCTAATTAATGACGTGAACTAAATTTTGTACGCATATTAATGATAGATAATTAGAACATTGCATGATATATGTCGCTTTGGTGATGAAATTGTGATTCGTGCTTTATTTAGTAAGTATAAACCGCATTGAGGGTTGCTTTTGGCTAGATAAATACACACACATATGGGTATTAACAGGGAATAACATTTAATTAGTCATTTCTATGTATTAATTACGTTTTTGTGTTTCTTTGCTTAAGTTGACTATTCTGGCCTATCAAATGATGGCTGCTTTTGGTGCCTAACCCAACTGCCGACGCTGAACCAGGCTTGGGTGAAGTGCACCTGCGCTAAAACATGAGCAACAATGGCCCTGTCTTGACCCCAGGCAAGCTGTACTCATCAAGGCCACTGGGAAAGGTGCCAGCGCTACAGACAAAAGGCTTTATTAAAGAACCGGAACCAGCAAGTATGCTGACAACATGGACTAAACCTTATGGGAACGGAGAGGTTGACCCCTGATCAGCCAATCAGAACGGTTTAAAACTCAATATTGTTACATTTTGCTATTGAAATTATTATAAAACCCATAGAATAGAGAGGTTGGAGGGTCGCTCCTTCGATTTCCTGATGATATGCTGACGAAGAGGACGGTGAAACTGCAGGACAGCTGTTAGCCTGAATCTTTGACGGACTGAATTAATGCCCAAAATCCTGATGAACTTAACCTGCTAAATTGATGGGCATAGATTTGCGAGATTGCCAGATTTGACATAGAGGACGACTTTAGCCAGAATAGGTAAATATGAATGGCAACTTGATCAAATGAATGATTTAATCTGCAATATTAATATAAATTCGTGTTTGAACATCTACAGAAATTAGTTGGGTTGTTTATTCATTGAAATGTGTTAATGAAAAGGTTAATTAGAGTATTAGAAATTCACTTAAATCTACAACTAACAGATCCATCCCGGTCATGAGGGGAATACCAAATGCAGAATCTAGGGCCTAATGAGTATAAGAAGGGTTTGTAGGTTTGTTGCTCATTAGGGTAAAGTGATATCTTCCTCCCTCATTATCCAGCACTTGGAAGGATAATCGCCTCTCGTACGGACTGATGGTGAGTGTGTGTTGGTGTTATGGGCCCCACCAGCGAATGTATGGATAGTGTGCGTGTGTGAGATCTTTTGGTCCGCAACGGTAGGGAGGGATTTTGCCCTCCGCGCTGGAGCACTGTCACTGCCCTCCATTTAGCATGATGTACCAGTCCACTCCTCCTGCCCTCCATTGCCCAATTCTATGGCCCATCATTGACCTCCTGATTAGCCTCTGTGCTTAGCTTGCTGCCCCTATTCTCCTTCCCCCTGCCCTCCAATGTCTGTGTGCATGCCCCTGCTCCATCCTTTTTGCCCACCATGTTCCATGGACCTGCCACTCCTATCTACTCTGAGTGTTCTGTTGAGCTGCCACTCCCCTCCCACCTGCCTAGCATTGTCAGATGACTGTAACCTGTCCCTGCCACCTCCACCCTGCCTGTCCACATGCCATGCCCCTATCCCCTTCCTCCTGTCCTCCATGGTCCATTTTACTGCCACACCCTTCTGCCCTCCCTGGTCTATTGTGCTGCAACTGCTCCTCCTGCCTGCCCGCGCGGTCTGTTATGAGGCCCCTTCCCCTGAACTCTCTTGTCTGTGCCCAGGTCCTGACCCTCCCTTCTATCCTCCATGGTCCTTTGGCATTCCCCTGCACCCTCCTTCTTGCCCATCATAGCCATTGTGCTGCCACTAACCCTCCCGCTTGCCATGCATGGTCTTCTGTGCTGCCATGGCCCCTCCCACCTTCCCTGTGTGGTCAGCTAGCTTCCCCTGACCGCCTCCCACCTTCCCTCCATGGTCTTTGTGTATGCCATCATAGTCTCATTGTTGCTCTCCATGGTGTGTTTTGTGTCTAGTGCCCAACCTGCCTGACCTCCATGGTCATCTTGCTGCTCCTGCCTTGCCCCCTTGCCCCCAACCCTCTGTTTCCATGTGCAGACCCCTATTCCCTACCTCCTGGCTTGTCTGTTCCATTGTAATGCCCCTGATCCGTCCCTCCTGCCCTTTATGGTCTGTTATGCTACAGCTTTCTCTCCTGTCTGCCCATTATGGTCAGCTAGCTACCATTGCCTCTTTCCCCTCTGTTCTCTGTTGTCCATGTGCATGGTCCTGTCCCCTCCCTATTGCTTTCTATGGATTGTTGTGCTGCACTCCTGTCCCGCATGCGCTGTGTTGTGTATTGTGCTGCTGCAAACCCTGATGCCTGTACTGTAGGGTCAGTTTGGTGCACCTCTCTATGTCCCTCCTGTCCTCTGTTATCCGAGTCGATGTCCCTACCCCAATTCCTCCTGCCTACCATGATCCAATGTACCATACTTGCGAACATTTTGAACTTGATAAGAGGGAGATTTTGAAAAAAAAATGGGGTATTAAATTTCCCCTTGGAGTTACATTGAAAAAGAGGAGATTGTAGACAGGAGAGAGATCAAATAAAGCCCATTTGAGCTTAAAAACATTGGACGTTTCCTGGCTGAAACGGGTCTGTTGGCATGTATGGTTGTACAACCACTGCCTCTTCCTTCTGCCCACAATGGTCTATTATATTGCCACAGCCTCTCTTGCCAGTCCTGTATTGTTGGTTTGTTGCCCCTGCCCCCCTTTCCACTGCTCTCCATAGTCTGTTGTGCTGCCACTGCCCTTCCTGCCTGCCCAGTGTGGTCAAATTGTTGCCTCTGCACTCTCCTACCTGCCTTCAATTTTCAGAGTCCGTGCCCCTGCCCTCTGCCTCTCAACAGTATCCCAATGAACAACTAGATTGCTAACATTCTATATTTATTACAAAAGTGTGGAACGCCTGACGTCATCTTGATGTAATCAAAACTGTAATACCTAGAGTATTTCCTTTAGAAATTACATATATGAGAGAGTCTTATTTGCATCAAAATTATGGTTAGTGCTCTAAAAAACTAAAATGAGGACATATTTTCTGAGTTTTCAAATAGCGACAAAGAACTTTTAAATTATTTGTAATCTTTATGTTTTTTTATCCAGTTGACCACTTGATTAAATCTTGCACCTTAGCGAGAGGATGTGGTGTTACTTCCAGAGCTGCAGACTTTGCAACTGGGGAACTAGGTTGGAGTTTCTGCTTCAGCTCAACATTCTGTGATTGTGGTCAAATCACTTAATCTCCCCATGTCTACAACCAAAATGAATTTGATCTTGTGTGATGTAATAAATGCTCATGTAAAGCATTCCAATACCGGACAAGTCTGCACTATATAAAAGTGCAAATACACAAAAAATAAGTGTTTTGCACACTTCTGTCATTGGGCTACATGTGGGCTACATCTGGGTGATATTTGTGCTGCATTTAGGCTCTTTTGTGTCTGGTGGCCATCTTGGGAGATTTATTTGTTATGAAGTTTCCTAATTTCCTCATTTACTGCAGTCTCCTCAGTAGGAAATGCTTTCAGTTTTTTACTTTGATTCGATCAAGAAGGTATTCAGATATGTCACACATTTGCCATAAATTCTGAATGTTAGCACTCTAGTTGCTCATTAGATCACTGTAGTAAAGCTACTGCTCACCACGGAAGTCTGCTGCTGGTATTAAAAGTGCATGTTTCAGTCTGCATATCAGAAGTTTTTAATGAAATAGAAGACGATTTGAGAAGTCACTCAAAATGTGCCCTAATTTTTCTGTCTTCAGCACTAATCATAATTTCTATGGCAAAATGAACCCCCTCATTGTGTTCCTTTTTAAATTCAATGTTTTAAGTGTTACCAGTTTTTTCCAATCAAGATGGCTTCAGGTGTGCAATACTTTTGTCATAAGTAAGACAGTAAGCGCTCTAGTTGTTCTTAAGAACACTCTGGGACATTCTGTCATTGGGCTATACTTGGGCTACATCTGGGTGATATTTGGGCTACATTTGGGCTCTTTTGTCTCTGGTGGCTATCTTGGAGGATTTATTTGTTATGAAGTTTCCTAATTTCCTCATTTACTGCAGTCTCCTCAGTGGGAATACTTTCAGTTTTTTTTTGGTTCAATCAAGAAGGCATTCAGATGTGTCACACATTTGCCATAAATTCTGAATGTTAGAACTCTAGTTGCTCATTAGATCACTGTAGTAAAACTACTGCTCACCAGGGAAGTCTGCTGCTGGTATTCAAAGTGCATGTTTCAGTCTGCATGTCAGAATGTTTTTATGAAATAGAAGAGAATTTGATAAGTCAAAATGTGCCCTCATTTTTCTTTCTGCAGAACTAATCATAATTTCAATGGCAAAATAAACCCCCTCATTTTGTTCCTTTGTAAATTAAATGTTTTAAGTGTTACCACTTTATTCCAATCAAGATGGCTTCAGGTGTGCCATACTTTTGTCATAAGTAAGACTGTTAGTGCTCTAGTTGTTCGTTAGAACACTCTGGGACATTCTGCTACTGGGCGATACTTGGGCTACATATGGGTGATATTTGGGCTACATTTGGGCTCTTTTGTCTCTGGTGGCCATCTTGGGAGATTTCTTTGTTATGAAGTTTCCTAATTTTCTGCAGTCTCCTCAGTAGGAAATACTTTCAGTTTTTTACTTTGGTTCAATCAAGAAGGCATTCAGATGTGTCACACATTTGCTATAAATTCTGAATGTTAGCACTCTAGTTGCTCATTAGATCACTGTAGTAAAGCTACTGCTCACCAGGGAAGTCTGCTGCTGGTATTCAAAGTGCATGTTTCAGTCTACATGTCATAATTTTTTTATGAAATAGAAGAGGATTTGAGAAGTCAAAATGTACCCTAATTTTTCTTTCTACAGCACTAATCATAATTTCTATGGCAAAATGAACCCCCTCATTTTGTTCCTTTGTAAATTAAATGTTTTAAGTGTTACCACTTTATTCCAATCAAGATGGCTTCAGGTGTGCCATACTTTTGTCATAAGTAAGACTGTTAGCGCTCTAGTTGTTCGTTAGAACACTCTGGGACATTCTGTCATTGGGCTATACTTGGGCTACATCTGGGTGATATTTGGGCTACATTTGGGCTCTTTTGTCTCTGGTGGCCATTTTGGGAGACTTATTTGTTATAAGGTTTCCTAATTTCCTCATTTACTACAGTCTCCTCAGTGGGAAATAATTTCATTGTTTTACTTTGATTCCATCAAGAAGGCATTCAGATGTGTCACAAATTTGCCATAAATTCAGAATGTTAGCACTCTAGTTGCTTATTAGATCACTGTAGTAAAGCTACTGCTCACCAGGGAAGTCTGCTGCTGGTATTGAAAGTGCATGTTTCAGTCTGCATGTCAGAATTTTTTAATGAAATAGAAGACAATTTGAGAAGTCATCAGTGATGTCATGAGTGATGTCACTGAGCATGTCATGAGTGATGTAATATGTGACATCATCAGCAGTGGATTGCGGTCGCGCGAGTTATAGTTAGCTGAACTAACTATAACGGGGGAATTTCAATGGTTTTGTACGAGTGAAATATCCAGCTAACTATAACATGTGTGAAACCTATGGTTTTTTCAGTGAATTTTAAGGTTTTTTAAATGCTAATTCCTAACTATAACGTGTGTGAAACCTATGGTTTTTTCAGTGAATTTGCAAGGTTTTTTAAATGCTAATTTCTAACTATAACGTGTGTGAAACCTATGGTTTTTTCAGTGAATTTCAAAGGTTTTTTAAATGCTAATTTATGAATGTATTATTTTTATATTTTTTAAATATTTATTTTACAATAAGCTACCTATGTATATAGTTATATATTGACGGTATCCTGTAATATCGAATGGCTCAGCTCTTTTTTTTTTTAAATTTGGATAAAGTTGAACAGCATAGTTAATATCTTCTATAAACTTATAAACAGTTGAATTTTTTTTTTTTTAGGGTTTTTAACGTGCTCCGTGTGCGCATGCGTACATGCTCCCTGTGCGCATGCGTACGTCGTGCATGCTCTGTGTGCGCGTGCTCCGTACGCGCATGCGTGCATGCTCCGTACGCGCATGCGTGCGTGCTCCGAGCGCGCATGCGTGCGTGCTCCGTGCGCGCAGAATCTTCCAACACCACACCCACTCCCCTCATTATTTCTTCTGATTCCCTGGGAGAAGGAGCTGAGTAGCTTTTCCAGTACTCCAGTACTTGAAAATGGCAGAGCAGCAGTCATCTTCTGGGAGTGAGGAGGAGAGCTTTGTGCCACCAAGACAGAGGAAACAAAAAGACTCATTTATTTGGAAATATTTTACTTTTCCAGAGAGCCAGAAGAAGGTGAATGCTCCTAAAGTCACCTGCACTGTTTGTGGAGTGGTCTTATCAAGAGGAGATCCTAAAAAAAATACTCTTTTAGTATCTACTCATTGTTAAGGCACTTTAGTGGAGTACATCCTGTGGCTTATGCTCGGGAGTGTACTCGAGCTGCAAGAGACAACCCTCCAGCAGCTCAGCCAGCAGCTCAGCCAAGCACTTCATCTGCGGCCGCAGCTTCACCTTCTTCTCAACCTCTGGATATCCACCCTCTGTTCCAGAAGGTTCATATACGGTGCAATATGTGCAATGCTGTTCTCTATTATGGTGACACCAGCATTAACCTAATAGAGACCAAGATACAGCTGCACACATGTCCCACCGCATAATTTTTTTTTTTTTTGTTCCTCTGTTCCTCAATTAACACAACGGCTCTTTTTAGAGCCAACCAACATCTAAACACTTGCACTTGATTTTTAATTCGTTTTTTTTTAATTATTTTATTCTGCCGTGCGCGCACCGTGCGCGCACCTCTCGATTTTTTGAAAAGAAAAATATATTTTTTTTTCACCCTTCGGGGTCCTTCAGGGACCCCCTGACAAAGGCTAGGGGGTCAGGAACTCTCTACCCTGCCCCCTTTGCACGTTCTCCACCTTTCTTTTTCCCTGTCACACACACAACACACAAAATGGTCGCCAGTAGATAGTTATAGTTAGGACAGAGTTCCCATAGGAAATCTGAAAATTCTATTTTAAATAACTTTGGCGCCGGTTGACTTATCTTTGTGAAATTTTCAAAACTAATGGGGCGCTCCGCTCAGCTCCTACCCTGAAAGTCTCGGGGTGATTCGTCAAGCGGGGGCTGAGAAAAAAGGGGGGTCCCAAAACGCAATTTTCCCATGCATTTTCCCGTAGGACCTTTAGTCGAAGGTACAGCCCGAACGGCTGAACAGAATTACTTGAAATTTGGCAAAGAGGTAATCCTCAGGTCAGGCATGTGCCTTTTGCTTAAATGGTGTAAATCCATTCAGTAGTTCCTGAGAAAATCAAAAGTAAAATCACATATATATCTGGGCGGAGCCTAACCACACATCTCATCGTGAGATCTGATTGGCTGTCAGCACTTCATCCAAGAAGTGTTGGCGGCCATCTTGGGACCAATATACATGATAGCACCTCATTAAAAAGCATTGCAGTTAATATAAGATTTTAAGACTTTAGTTACATTATAAATCATTTGTTGATGGTACCATACTCATTTTAGGAATTGTGGTGTGTTCTAAGGTGATTTTACCATGTGAAAAAGCCTTCTGCTGTGATATCATGAATCATGTTTGAGAGAAAACTATTTTCTCATGCTTTTCTCACAGAGGTTTGGAAGGAGATATATAAGCTAACTGAGAGCATATTTTCTGTAAATTCACATTATCTTTCTCAGTCATGTGAGAATGAAGTCTGACATTCTCAGTAAAACATGTACATCCAACAAGGGCAGAGACTGTCAGTTGATTCCTTTGTGTTCTACTGCAGCTTCCCAGAGTGTTCTAAAGAACAACTAGAGCGCTAACAGTCCTACTTATGACCAACGTATGGCACACCTGAAGCCATCTTGGTTGGAATAAAGTGGTTATTCTTAAAACATTTAATTTAAACAGGAACACAATGAGGGGGTTCAATTTGCCATTGAAAGTATGATTAGTGCTGCAGAAAGAAAAATTAGGACACATTTTGAGTGACTTCTCAAATCCTCTTCTATTTCATTAAAAAATTCTGACATACAGACTGAAACATGCACTTTCAATACCAGCAGCAGACTTCCCTGGTGAGCAGTAGCTTTACTACAGTGATCTAATAAGCAACTAGAGTGCTAACATTCTGAATTTATGGCAAATTTGTGACACATCTGAATGCCTTCTTGATGGAATCAAAGTAAAACAATGAAAGTATTTCCTACTGAGGAGACTGTAGTAAATGAGGAAATTAGGAAACCTTATAACAAATAAGTCTCCCAAAATGGCCACCAGAGACAAAGGAGCCCAAATGTAGCCCAAATATCACCCAGATGTAGCCCAAGTATAGTCCAATGACAGAATGCCCCAGAGTGTTCTTAAGAACAACTAGAGCGCTTACTGTCTTACTTATGACAAAAGTATGGCACACCTGAAGCCATCTTGATTGGAATAAAGTGGTAACACTTAAAACATTTAATTTACAAAGGAACAAAATGAGGGGGTTCATTTTGCCATAGAAATTATGATTAGTTCTGCAGAAAGAAAAATTAGGAGACATTTTGACTTCTCAAATCCTCTTCTATTTCATAAACAAATTCTGACATGCAGACTGAAACATGCACTTTGAATACCAGCAGCAGACTTCCCTGGTGAGCAGTAGTTTTACTACAGTGATCTAATGAGCAGCTAGAGTGCTAACATTCAGAATTTATGGCAAATGTGTGACACATCTGAATGCCTTCTTGATGGAACCAAAATAAAAAACGAAAGTATTCCCAATGAGGAGACTGCAGTAAATGAGGAAATTAGGAAACTTCATAACAAATAAATCTCCCAAGATGGCCACCAGAGACAAAGGAGCCCAAATGTAGCCCAAATATCACCCAGATGTAGCCCAAGTATAGCCTAATGACAGAATGTCCCAGAGTGTTCTTAAGAACAACTAGAGCGCTTACTGTCTTACTTATGACAAAAGTATGGCACACCTCAAGCCATCTTGATTGGAATAAACTGGTAACACTTAAACAATTTAATTTAAAAGGAACACAATGAGGGGGTTCATTTTGCCATAGAAATTATGATTAGTGCTGAAGAAAGAAAAATTAGGGCACATTTTGAGTGACTTCTCAAATCGTCTTCTATTTCATTAAAAAATTCTGATATGCAGACTGAAACATGCACTTTTAATACCAGCAGCAGACTTCCATGGTGAGCAGTAGCTTTCCTACAGTGATCTAATGAGCAACTAGAGTGCTAACATTCAGAATTTATGGCAAATGTGTGACATATCTGAATACCTTCTTGATCGAATCAAAGTAAAAAACTGAAAGCATTTCCTACTGAGGAGACTGCAGTAAATGAGGAAATTAGGAAACTTCATAACAAATAAATCTCCCAAGATGGCCACCAGACACAAAAGAGCCTAAATGCAGCACAAATATCACCCAGATGTAGCCCACATGTAGCCCAATGACAGAAGTGTGCAAAACACTTATTTTTTGTGTATTTGCACTTTTATATAGTGCAGACTTGTCCGGTATTGGAATGCTTTACATGAGCATTTATTACATCACACAAGATCAAATTCATTTTGGTTGTAGACATGGGGAGATTAAGTGATTTGACCACAATCACAGAATGTTGAGCTGAAGCAGAAACTCCAACCTAGTTCCCCAGTTGCAAAGTCTGCAGCTCTGGAAGTAACACCACATCCTCTCGCTAAGGTGCAAGATTTAATCAAGTGGTCAACTGGATAAAAAAACATAAAGATTACAAATAATTTAAAAGTTCTTTGTCGCTATTTGAAAACTCAGAAAATATGTCCTCATTTTAGTTTTTTAGAGCACTAACCATAATTTTGATGCAAATAAGACTCTCTCATATATGTAATTTCTAAAGGAAATACTCTAGGTATTACAGTTTTGATTACATCAAGATGACGTCAGGCGTTCCACACTTTTGTAATAAATATAGAATGTTAGCAATCTAATTGTTCATTGGGACACTGTTGAGAGGCAGAGGCCAGGGGCACGGACTCTGAAAATTGAAGGCAGGTAGGAGAGTGCAGAGGCAACAATTTGACCACACTGGGCAGGCAGGAAGGGCAGTGGCAGCACAACAGACTATGGAGGGCAGTGGAAAGGGGGGCAGGGGAAACAAACCAACAATACAGGACTGGCAAGAGAGGCTGTGGCAATATAATAGACCATTGTGGGCAGAAGGAAGAGGCAGTGGTAGTACAACCATACATGCCAACAGACCCGTTTCAGCCAGGAAACGTCCAATGTTTTTAAGCTCAAATGGGCTTTATTTGATCTGTCTCATGTCTACAATCTCCTCTTTTTCAATGTAACTCAAAGGGGAAAATCAATACCCCAGTTTTTTTTCAAAATCTCCCTCTTACCAAGTTCAAAATGTTCGCAAGTATGGTACATTGAATCATGGTAGGGGGGAGGAATTGGGGTAGGGACATGGACTCGGATAACAGAGGACAGGAGGGACATGGAGAGGTGCACCAAACTGACACTACAGGGCAGGCATCAGGGTTTGCAGCAGCACAATACACCACACAGCACATGTGGGACGGCAGTGCAGCACAACAATCCATAGAAAGCAATAGGGAGGGGACAGGACCATGAACATGGACAACAGAGAACAGATGGGAAAGAGGCAATGGTAGCTAGCTGAACATAATGGACAGACAGGAGAGAAAGCTGCAGCATAACAGACCATAAAGGGCAGGAGGGACGGATGAGGGGCATTACAATGGAACCGACAAGCCAGGAGGAAGGGAATAGGGGGTCTGCACATGGAAACAGAGGGCTGGGGGCAAGGTGGCAGGGCAGGAGCAGCAAGATGACCATGGAGGTCAGGCAGGATGGGCACTAGAAACCATACACACCATGGAGAACAACAATGAGACTATGGTGGCATACACACAGACCATGGAGGGAAGGTGGGAGGGGGTCAGGGGCAGCTAGCTGACCACACAGGGAAGGTGGGAGGGGCCATGGCAGCACAGAAGACCATGCATGGCAAGCGGGAGGGTTAGTGGCAGCACAATGGCTATGATGGGCAAGAAGGAGGGTGCAGGGGCATGCACAAAGGACCATGGAGGATAGAAGGGAGGGTCAGGACCTGGGCACAGACAAGAGAGTTCAGGGGTAGGGGCCTCATAACAGACCGCGCGGGGCAGGCAGAAGGAGCAGTTGCAACACAACAGATCAGAGAGGGCAGAAGGGTGTGGCAGTAAAATGGACCATGGAGGACAGGAGGAAGGGGATAGGGGCATGGCATGTGGACAGGCAGGGTAGAGGTGGCAGGGACAGGTTACAGTCATCTGACAATGCTAGGCAGGTGGGAGGGGAGTGGCAGCTCAACAGAACACTCAGAGTAGATAGGAGTGGCAGGTCCATGGAACATAGTGGGCAAAAAGGATGGAGTAGGGGCATGCACAAAGACATCGGAGGGCAGGGGGAAGGAGAATAGGGGCAGCAAGCTAAGCACAGAGGCTAAGCAGGAGGTCAATGATGGGCCATAGAATTGGGCAATGGAGGGCAGGAGGAGTGGACTGGTACATCATGCTAAATGGAGGGCAGTGACAGCACATCAGACCATGCATGGCAGGAGGGAGGAGGCTAGTCCATGGATTCAGACAACAGAGGATAGGGAGGAGGTGGATGGGGCAGCAAGCTAACTGTTCAGAGAAGGTGGGTATTAGGAAATTTATTGTTTTTAAAATGTGTGTCTGTGCGAACTACTTAAAATATGAACAAGTATGCAGCATAATCTCAATTTTATTCAGGAAGAAGAGGACGTTTGTGACTGTGACTCCGGGCTCACTTGGCAGAAACACCCCCTGACCCTCCACCCCATCGCAAAATGTAATGCCCGTGAAAAGGGTAGGTGGACGCAGTGTTATATAGAACATAGTCCTGAGAGCACGATTGAAAATGAAAACTAGATGTAGTATATGGTATAAACTATGCACCAAAAAGTGTGATATAAGATGAACCGGGGCGTGAAATGTAATATGCAATATATTGTGCGCAATAACAGATTCATTGGAGAGCGCGAGATAGCACATGCACTAGCGCGTGCTATGCGATATGCGCCTTGGAGTGTAATATGCACAGGGCAGTGTTGAGTAACATAACTAGTCTCTAAAGTTGTAATATAAAATATGTGCTGGGGAGTGTAACGTTGCATATGCACTGTGACAAAGATATGGATCCCAGATTGTAATATGTATGGCATAGAGCTGTGCGTTATAACATACACATCGAGGAAGGCACGTTAGATGGGGCAATATAACCCGTGCGAAGGCAAGTGTGGCACGACATATTCACGGGGTGGTGTTACAGTGCACATGGGCTAGAGAGTGTCATAGCATACGCACTAGCTGGTGGAATACAACACAGAGGTGTGAGGCAATCGGCGGGCACTGGTGGGTGTAACACAGCATTGGGCTCAGCCAGGAGCACACTGTGACTATCAAGTGAGGTTCGTCTCCTTTCCAGAGAGTAAAATAAAAAGTATTACACATCCGGTGGTGGATGTGTGTTTTATTAACCGTGAGGGGGGTTTCTTGCATAGTTTGGTCGAATTTTTGTCGAATCCCCTTTGAATGGCTTGGTGTGCGTGTATTTTAAATGTGCCCGTCAATAGCTACCTATGTTTGTATAAATAAACAACAAGGGTGTCTATTTGGAGAGTACCCACCGGCGGGGGCGCCGGGATTAGGCACCAGACACGTCAGAGCTTCACTAGCGGTGTAAATACATTCCATGTGGATTCATTCTATGCATAGTCGCCTTTTAATGAATATCACTCAAATCGTCATGGTGATAGGTACATACGGTTTGTCCAGCATGTCCTAGGTGTTTCTCTAAATATATATATATTTAAAATAATAAAAAACAAACGCCGTCCCCGGGGGATGGGGTCCCCGGAGCCATAAGTGGCCTGAGGAGGGGGGCAACGCAGCCCCGTCCTAAAGAATTTATATAAAAAAAAGGCCATGACCCGGGGGTCCCCGGGGCCGATTAAGGCCTTGAGAGGGCCAAATTAATTTTTTTCAACAAAAAAAATTAGGGTGCAGGCCCTGGGGGATGGGGTCCCCAGGGCCAGTAAATTAGAAAAAGAAGGGGGGCCACACAGCCCTCCTTCTTAAAAAAATAAAATAAATAAAAGACTGGCATCGCGCTGGAGGCCACGCCCCCTCCTTGCAGCACTCTGCAAACACGCCCCCTGGCCAGTTGTAAGTTGGGGAATTAATTCCCTTTCAATACTGAGGGTCCCTGAGGGCCAACTAGCCCAACAGGTATCAAACTCCAGTGTGCGCCAGGGAGCTGCGTTGCAGACAGGTGTTCTGAGGCCACGCCCCTTTTTACATCTCTATGCAACGCAGCTCTGTGGCGCTTACTGGAGGTACCTAGTGGGCTAGTTTGACCCTAGGGACCCTTAGGATTCAAGGGGACTTAATCTCTGAACTTAGAACGCCCACAGGGCGCGGTTACACAGTGGTGAAGGGAGGGAACGGGGCCTGAGGTGACGTGTGCAAACACACCCTGTGGCGCGTTTTAAGTTGGGGAAATAATTCCCTTTCAATCCTGAGGGTCCCTGGGGGCCAACTAGCCCACCAGGTGCTTCCAGTAAGTGCCACTGCTCTGCGGTGCAGAGAAGTGGTGCAGGACATGCCCCTTTTTACACCTCTCTGCAATGGCGCTTACTGGACGTACCTAGTGGGCTATTTTGCCCCTAGGGATCCTCAGGCTTCAAGGCGACTTAATCTCCCAACTTAAAAAACGGCCACAGGGCATGTTTACACAGTGGGGAAGGAAGGGGATGGGGCCTGAGGTGACGTGTGCAAACACGCCCTATGGCGCGTTTTAAGTTGGGGAAATAATTCCCCTTCAATCCTGTGGGCCCCTGGGGGCTAACTAGCCCACCAGGTGCTTCCAGAAAGCGCCACTGAGCTGCGTTGCAGAGAGGTGGTCCAGGCCGTGCTACTTTTTACACCTCTCTGCAACGCAGCTCTGTGGCGCATACTGGAGGTACCTAGTGGGCTAGTTGGACCCTAGGGACCCTCAGGATTCAAATGAACTTAATCTCCCAACTAAAAACGGCCACAGGGCGTGTTTACACAGTGGTGAAGGGAGGGGAAGGGGCATGAGTTAACGTGTGCAAACAAGCCCTGTGGCGCGTTTTAAGTTGGGGAAATAATTCCCCTACAATCCTGAGGGACCCTGGGGGCCAACTAGCCCACCAGGTGCTTCCAGTAAGCACCACTACGCTGCCTTGCAGAGAGGTGGTCTAGGCCGTGTCCCTTTTTACATCTCTCTGCAACGCAGCTCTGTGGCGCTTACTGGAGGTACCTAGTGGTCTAGCTGGACCCTAGGGACCCTCAGGATTCAAGTGGACTTAATCTCCCAACTTAAAATGGCCACAGGACGTGTTTACACAGTGGGCAAGTGAGGGGACGGGGCCTGAGGTGACGTGTGCAAACACGCCCTGTGGCCCGTTTTAAGAGGTAGTTTTAATCCCCTGCCCTGTTATATACTAGGGGCTTACAGAGGAGGTCATGCTGATCACAGGGGGACCCCAACGCATAGTGTTCCCTAGTGTATGTGGGTGTTTTCACTGTATTCTGAGTGTCTTTTAACATAGCACTGGCTCTAGGACTGGTTAGTCAGACTCAGTTACCACCAGTATCCGTCTGAAAAAGTTGAGGGTACAGGATGATTTTGCAACAAGGCTTCTTTCTGCTCTTCTGTTTGTTCTTTCTGCACGTTATCTTTCTTCCTGCACTTTTCTTCATCTTTGAGGACTTCTGTTGCTTCTTTCTGCATTTCTCTTTTTTCTTTCTGTGCGTTTTTTCTTCTTTCTTCACATGTCCTATCTCTGTAGGCATAGTTAGAAATTAGCATTTAAAAAACCTTTGAAATTCACTGAAAAAAACATAGTTTTCAGGCACGTTATAGTTAGGAATTAGCATTTAAAAAAACCTTAGAAATTCACTGAAAAAACCATAGGTTTCAGGGGCGTTATAGTTAGCTGGACTTTTCACTCGTACAAAACCATTGAAATTCCCCCGTTATAGTTAGTTCAGCTAACTATATCTCACGCGCCCGCAATGCACTGCTGATGACGTCACATATTACATCACTCATGACATGATCAGTGACATCACTCATGACATCACTGATGTCATCTCAAATGACATCACTGATGACATCATCCAGTGAATGTGTGTTTTTCTGAAAATTACATATGTTCTATATATGTATATCTCAAGGTCGATGGAAGGATAAATGGGTATAAAGTGTCTAAATGGATGATTTGTTTTTGAAAAATTGATTGTATAACTTAGTGAATACATGGCTTAGTGAGTAATGTTTAAACCTATGGTTTTTTCAGTGAATATATATATATATACATACATATATATATATATATATATATATATATATATATATATATAATCTACTGGCGGTCGCCAGTAGATAGTTATAGTTAGGACCGTGTTTCCATAGGAAATCTGAAAATTCTATTTTGAATAACTTTGGCGCCGGTTGACGAATCTTCGTGAAATGTTCAGAAGTAATGGGGCGCTCCGCTCAGCTCCTACCCTGAAAGTCTCGGGGGGATCCGTTAAGCGGGGGCCGAGAAAAAAAGGGGGTCGCAAAATGCATTTTCCCCATGCATTTTCCCATAGGACCTTTAGTCGAAGGTACAGCCCGAACGGCTGAACAGAATTACTTGAAATTTGGCAGGGAGGTAGTCCTCAGGTCAGGGATGTGCCTTTTGCATATATGGAGTCAATCTGTTCAGTAGTTCCTGAGAAAATTGCATTAAAAAGCACATACATATCTATAGCCGCGCACCGTGCGAGCACCCTAACATGCGCCAGGGTAATTCTGATTGGTGGTTACATGTTAGTCAACGTTCGAATCGGTCGAAATCAGGAAGTGTCGGCCGCCATTTTGTTTGTTTTCAGTGCGAGAGTGAAAAAGGAAGGTGGCGAACGTGAAAAGGGGGCAGGGTAGAGAGTTCCTGACCCCATAGCCTTTGTCAGGGGGTCCCAGAAGGACCCCGAAGGCAGAAAAAAACCTTTTAATTTTTTTTTTTTTTAAATTGCGGTGAAAAACCCCCCCAAAAAATTTAATACGTAATTTATTATAAACTAAATATATAAAAAGAAAATAATACATACATAGCTTAGCATTTAAACAACCGTACAAATTCACTGAAAAACCCATAGGTTTCACACACGTTATAGTTAGGAATTAGCATTTAAAAAACCTTGCAAATTCACTTAAAAACCATAGGTTTCACACATGTTATAGTTAGGTGGATATTTCACTCGTAAAAAACCAATGAAATTCCCCCGTTATAGTTAGTTCAGATAACTATAACTCGCGCGACCGCCACTCTATCACAAGTATGATGTCATCAGTGATGTCATGAGTGATGCCACTGACCATGTCACGAGTGATGTAATATGTGACGTCATGAGCAGGATTGCGGGCGCACGAGTTATAGTTACCTGAACTAACTATAACAGGGGAATTTCATTGGTTTTTTACGAGTGAAATATCCACCTAACTATAACATGTGTGAAACTTATGGTTTTTTAAGTGAATATATATATATATATATATATATATATATATATATATATATATATATATATATATATATATATTACCTACTGGTGGTATAGTTATATTTAGGACCAAGTTTCCTTAGGAAGAGCATTTTTTGTTTTGCTTATAAATTTGGCATCGTTTGATGATTCTTCATGAAATTTTCATGACATTTTCAAAACTAATTCTTTGTTCATACCAGCTTGGGGGTGATTCATCAAGGGGGGCCGAGAAAAAAGGGGGGTCCCAAAACGTGTTTTCTCCATGTTAATTTCCATTGGAAACTTTAGACAAGGCTACAGGTCGAACGAGTGAACGGAATTACCCCGAATTTGACAGGGAGAAGGGTCTTGGTCTAGAAAGCACGCTATTGTTTATTTGGTGTAAATCTGTTCAGTAGTTTTTGAGAAGTATCAAAATTTACAGATATCAATATTTTGGGAATTCTGCCATCTGATTGGCTGAGGCGTTACGAGCACAAGCTTGCTGCTTATTGGTTGGGAGCGCTGCAAGCGGTTGCAACTAGGAAGTGTTGGCCGCCATTTGTGATTCCGTCGAAGCGAGTAAGGGGAAAAAAGGGCGAAAAAAGTAGGAAAGAGGATGGTAGGAGCACTGTAACCTTTGTGGGGGTGTTTAGGGTATGCTATAAGAAGGGGTGCCATCTACTCATAGCTACCAGTCTGAAAGTGCTGGATACGGAATTAAGTGAGGTATTGCGTAGAGTCTGATGCTGCTAAGGTGAGCTGGTGCGGGAGTTGGGGATAAAAATGTGTGAGCCTAAACTGTGTGTCTTATGGTGTGAAGTCATGTGCCCTGGCTGCTGTGCCACACCTGTCTAAGTAGTGTCAGTAATATTTTATACGTAGTAGGAGGAAGTTTTGTTTGGAACACAGTAATTTGTATATGGTGCTTAGGTGGTGTTATACAGGGGGTGCGAAGGTAAATCAATACTGTATTTGTAAAGTGCAAACTACACAAAGAATGATAATTGATTGGAAGATAAGAAGCATTGAGTACTAAAAACTAGGGTGCATATTAGTTGCGTGAAAAAGCATGTTTGTCATTGGTTAATAAAGAGCAGTCTAAACATGGAGTACATACGATAGGATGAAGTGTGCAAAGCTCAACCAGATGTGCTACTTGCATTTGGAAGGTACATTTGTAACTTAAAACAATGGTGAACTTTTAACCCGCAGGTGGTGTTAAATGTTCGAGAATATGCTGAATAAGAAAAGGTTACATTTAAAAAAATCATGAACTTTTAACCTGCAGGTGTCGTAGAATGTTCCAGAAAGTATGATGATAAAATAGGTTGAACTTCTGACCTGAGTGTGGTCCAGAATATTAAGTAGCTTTTTAGATGCAAAATTCAAAAATAACCAATGGAGATAAGTTTTGGAATGTCGATGAAGGAATGAAGGATTCTAAGTTGTTGTTTACATGTATTTATATGTGGAGCGACAGGGAAAGTGTGCCATTACTGGTTTAATTCTTGATGAAAGCGGTGCATTACATGTACTGTGTGAGAAAGAAAGAATTGCATGCATGTGTGACATTTGAAATCTGCATACCAACTACAAAGGTGAGGTAGAAATGAACAAGGTGTGTTATGTGTTCTGTAGTAATGATTAAGTATTTGAGGTGATATTTTTAAGTTTGAAAGTAATTTTTATTTCAAAATAATATCCTGTTAGTAAAGTGTGGTGTTTCATATTGGTTATAAAATATGCATAAAGTTTGACCTGTTGTTATATAAGTACTTTATTTATGTTTAGGAATTTTTCACAAAGAAGAAATGTAGTTTGTCATCTTTAAAGGACTGTACAGTTTTGAAAATGAGGTACAGCATTAATTTGGGTTTGTGAATGTATTCAGGCGAGATAAACAAAATATCCCACGTTTGCAAATTATACTTTTTGTGGAGTAGTGGGGAGGGGGGGTAGGAGATGTATGTGTTATTAAGCTAAAAGCAATAAAACCAAACCCAGAAATGTTATGTGGACAGGTTGTGGTTTCATTTTTGACAGTGAGAGGTAGATTTGAATATAAGTCTAGGTAGGTTGTTGTACTGTGAGGCTGTCTACAGTGTTTGGAGATTGCATGGAGAGGAGATGGAGATAGTAAAAGTGATACGTTCCTTTTATATATACGCATAATTTGAATCATTTGAATATAGGTTGAGATATAATATGAACATGGTTTCTGGTTTGCATTTGGGTATAGATAATAGTTTTAGTAGTTTGTGACTAGTGAATAATAAAAAGGTAGATATACTAAAATATATGGTAGTAAACGTATTCATTATTGTCTGTTCTTATGAAATAGAAGTGGTTGGGGTGTGTTTTTTTAGAAGAGATGTTTTATAAATGTGTGTGAGATAAAAAAATAAATGAAAATGTTTGGTATATTTTCTGTATGACTTTCTTGACATTAGCTGTGTCCCTGTGCTGAATATACGTAGGTGTTTAAGTGGTCGGGGTTTTACCGGTGCTTAGTTTCACTATCTCTTTTGAGACACTCGTCAATTTTTTCATTCAATTAATGTCCTTAATATACATACAGTAAAGGGACGGTATATCAAAAGTTTGGGAATTACAACTTTGTTTACTCTCCCCATCCTCTGCTATACACTCTACAGAGTGTTTAAACGACTTTATTAACATACAGATGTATAGCTAGTAAAGGTGGTGTAGTGCCACTGGGCCCATTTATAAACCGTGCTATGGGATGGTTTATGTTTTACTCGTCAATTTGCATGTTTGAATACTTTTGGATGATAAGCGTTACGGATGACAACTTTTCAAAATTAGGCAAGAGTATGGGTATAGTGGCGCTACTAGGAATGGTGGCAGTTTCTCTTTGATTTCGTACAGTTAAGCAATGGCGGGGTGGGGAAGGTGGGTATGTTGGTGATTAAAACACAGACTTTAGTAACGTGCAGATGTCTAGCTACTAAAGTTGATGTAGTACCACTGGGACCATTTATAAAGCGCCCTATGTCATGGTATATGTTTTACCCGCAAATTTGCATGTTTTAATACGTTTTGCTGATGAGTGTTTCAGGAGATATCTGTTGAAATTAAGCCTCTGTATGGCTATAGTGGCACTTCCAAGTTTGCTGGGGCTCTTTTTTTTATTGCCTAAAGTTATGAAAGGGCGGGTGTGGAGATGGTCTAGTGGTACTGGGACTATTTATAAACCGCCTTATGGTATGGTGTATGTTTCACTTGGAAAATTGCAGGTTTCAATACCTTTTGCTGATGAGCGTTCCGGCAGACACCTGTTGAAATTAAGGCTATGTATGGCAATAGTGGCGCTAACAGGAGTGCTGGGGCTTGTTGTGTTGAGTTCATAAGGTTAAGCAAGGGAAGGGGTGGGAGTGGTGGGTATGTTGCTGATTATAACACAGACATTTGTAACGTACATATGTGTAGCTAGTAAAGGTGATGTAGTGCCACTGGGTCAATTTATAAAGCTCTCTATGGCATGGTATATGTTTTATCCAGAAATTTGCATGTATTAATACCTTTTGTTGCTGGGCGTTCCGGCAGAGACTTATTCAAATTAAGTCCCTGTATTGCTATAGTGGCTCTACCAGGTTTGCTGGGGTCTTTCTTTGATTTCGTAAGGTTAAGCAAGAATGGGGACGAGGGTGGTGTAGTGGCACTGGGCCCATTTATGAAGCGCTTTGTGTATGGTGTTCCAGCAGACAGCTACCCAAATCACACAACATTTCTGTGAATAACAAATCTTCGTGCTGATAGACACTTTTGCACTGTGGTAGATGGCTGCCAGCGTTGATGGCAAATTATGGAACTTGGTGCCATTGTACATTTAAATGGAAGCTTGGACCATTTAATTGTTATTATGGTGCAGTGAGGGCTTTAAGTGGGAAAAAAACTGGGGGTGCTCTAAAAGGGGCAAGGCAAACCTGTTAAAGGGGTGTGGGCTATCCAAGCAGGGGCGTGGTCTACATGAAGATAACTAGCATTGTGTGCTTAAGAAAATCCCCTCAAATTATCCTACGTTCGGGAAACATACGCTTTAAAGGATTGCCCTTCATCCTACAATGTGCTCACGTAGCATGATGTCTCCACTTCTCAGTAGTGAGCAAAATGAGCATGCGCACATCGATGTGCATGCTCTGACTGCAGTACAATAAAAAAAATAAAAAAAACTTGACTACCTTTGAGAGGGCCGAAAATAGAGCCCGATAGAGACCCGTTTCGAGTTTTTCTGAAAATAACTGCCGGTGCTCAGAGCCAGCCCAATTAAAGCCCTACATCCATTCATCCTAAGCACTGCGCCATCCAACCATCTTTCAATTCATTCAGACATTCCTATCTACATACATACATACATCTGTCCCTGCAATTATTCTAAGTATCTATCAGCCCACTCGTCTATGGTAAGCACTGTGCCATCCATCCAGTTATTCGCCCATATATTCATACATACATCGGTCCCAGAATCAATCCTATGCATCTATCAGCCCACACGTGTATCCTAAGTACTGGTCCATGCATCCATTTATCCTTCCATTCATTCATATATCCATACATCCATCTGTATAGCTATCCATTCATCCATCTGGCCATCCATCCAGTCGCCCTTTATTCAACTATCCGTCCTTATTTTCGTGCACTCTCTGCCGCCGATCCTAAATACTGCATATTATACTCATCCACCCAGCCTCTTGAGGGACCCAAAAAGGCTGGCGATAATCATTGAGAGGTAGATGAAGTTTCTGATAAAGAACAAGAAAGCTTTGAGTTTCTCTTTCTGGACCAGAGTTCACCACCCTTCTCTGGTGGTGTTTTAAACAAAGGTTGATGTAGGGAAAGAAATGTAAAGCAGCTTTTCAGTGTAAGATGTTAATTTAGAAAGATAATGGGGCCTATTATCAAGAACGGAATTAATTAATAATGGGCTTGACAATATGCCCTTGACAATTCCCATAGCCGGCCAGGTTGTGGTGTGAGGATGGGCTTCTATGGGAATTAACAAGGGCATATTATCAAGCTCATAATCGCTGCTTTAGCGCCAGTTTCCTGCCGCTAAAGCAGCGATAATTTTAACGCCGTTCTTGATGATATGCCACTAAGTGAGCCAGGCAAAGCGTGTGTTTTCGTAGCACTACAACAACACCCTGTGAAAGGTGAGAGCAGGGTTGTGTTGGAGTTGGCTGTGTGTGGTCGTCTCCAAAGGCGCAACCAGAGCGAAATTTCGGGGGAGGCTAGTTCTTTCAGCAATAGGCAGAGTAGGGATGTAGGGGCTCTAAAAAGGGGTGGAAGAAAACGGCGCATCATTTACAAGCAAATGGTCTTTTGAAGACCTGTGAAGTACTCGGGTGCGGCTTTGTGTGTGCTATTGGGAAGCTGTCTCGGGGAGTCCGGGGCAATGGGCGTTGTGCGCCTGGTGGTCTCTCTACTAATCCCGCCATGATGATGTTGCTCCTGCGCTGCAAAAAGAGAAGGGAAATTGTGAGAGAAAATGGCTCTCTTTAAAGGATTTCTTTTCCCCTACAACGCGACTCACATGGCATGATATCTCCATTTTTTTTAGTAGTGAGCAATGTGCATGGTCTCACTGTCTCACTACAATCCAATAAAAAAAAAAAACAACGGACTACCTTTGCGAGGTCCGAAAATAGAGCCCCATAGAGATTCATTTCGAGGCCCCCAAAAATAAACTGCCGGTGCTCAGGCTCCCTCCCCTCCTATTAAAGCTTTGGGTGCAGTGTTATGTTTGCGAAGTTGTAAATAAAATTGTTAGGCTAATAATGGTAATTTTTCTGTGTGCCGTTTGTTTGATAATATCATCCTAAGTATATAGATTACAATTTTTTAAAATATTATCTATAAAGCTGTCTGCGGTGGGTTGCAGAGGGACTGTGTGGGGTGGTGGGGTGGGTGGAGAGGTGAAAAGAATGAGGTAGTGCAGTTACATGTAAAGTGTGAAGATGTATGTAAATAATTAAATAAATACTTGCTGTATGTTCTATGGCACTACCCGTCATCCTACTGCTCCCCTGCCATGCTCCATCACGTTGCAGCACTGCCTCTGGAAGCCGTCAGTAGAATTTATGTAATTGTATGTTATTATTGTAATATATTGAACTGATGTAAAAAATAATTGAATTTTTTTTTTTTTTTTAGAAAAATATTTCGATTGGATAAAAATTTGAAAATGCCTAGAAGAACTGAGAAAAAACGACAAGAAAAGAAGCATTTATATTTGCAGGAAAGAAAAGATTTTCAATTACAAAAAAATTAGAGCACTACACAAACAGTTTCTTATGGTAAAAACACTAGTCAATTTCAGAAAAGAATATTATGAACATTTAATGAAAATAACATCACACAAAGGAAAAACATGAATTTTTCAAGTAAGGAGAAGGAGACTTCAGTTTCAAATACAAGGAAAAGAAAACATGTATTCTGTTACCCGGAGACAAAAACAATTTCAAGAAATTCGTCAGAGACTTTTTCGAACAGAATTTAATGAGAACATGTTGCAAATATAAAAAGAAAGTGCTGCAATTCAAATCGAAGCAGCATATCGAAAGTATAGTGGATACTGATTTTACTTTAAAACAGAAGTTATTCATTGTGATTTTGAAGAGGATCAAAGTATTAGATAAAGTAATCAAAGTGTTGAAAGAGAAAAGTAGAAGAAAAAGACTTGTGAACAGAACCAACTTTTGCAAAATCTTTAGTGGACATTGGAAACATACTTCTAATAGTGAGCCTTTTTTAATGAGGAAAGTTTCTTCCAGGAAAATAGTTTACCATGTGCAGTTGATACTGGAGGTCGTTGCTACGAAGTTCAGGATGGTTGTCCCCTTCCAAAAGAGGAGTTGGTTGGTAAAAGTGCAGAAGAGTTAATAGTTGAAGAAGTGCAAGGGAAACGTACACAAGCTCCTGTGTATAAGTGGAGTTGTAGCAGTATTTGTAGTATTCGACAGGAATCTATTGATATAATGCAAAATTTGCTACGAGAACATACACAGAAAAGTATTAAACAGAAGATTAAGTTGTTGCAAGGACTAGATCCATGTAATGTAAGAAAATATACTGAGAAACATGGGCATTCTCTGGCTTGTCTTTCAAGAAAAGTGTGTAAAAGTGTTTTTCATCACTTGAGGATGTTAGCAGTACACCATTCAGAAATGCAGAAGTTTATAAGGAAACTACTATGTAAAAAGTCCTGTATTATATTTAAGTGAACTGAATACAGCTCTTTTATATGGTTCTTTATTAGATGTTCAAAAAAAGTGTGATGATATTGAAATGCAATATTTTGGTTCAGAAGAGCAGTCAATAGAAATTGAAAGTTTGACAATTACAGATGTTGAAGACGATGGGAATGTGATTACCACTGATCAGTTTGAAGAAGAAATTGGAAGGTTTAATGTAGTGTGCTCTGAAATACCAAACTATGTTTGTGTTTGTTGTCGACGTACTCATTATAAAAGTCAAACTAGGAATGTTGATTTGTATTTGAAAAGTGAAAAGGAGAACAAAAGTAAGTGGGAAGAATTTGCAACTTACTTGTTGGTGGAAGGACGATTTGAGTTAGGTAGTGATCAACGTATATGTAAATATTGTTACAACAAATTGGAAGAGAACAAAATGCCTGCTAGAGCAGTACATAATAACTTAGAATTAGTAGCAATTCCGGGGGAACTGGCAGAATTTAATACATATGAGTCGGTTCTAATTCAGTCTGTTCATCCTTTTCAAATTATAATTCGGATGGAGCCTAAAACAGGTAAACTGCCACCAACAGACTTGCAAAGAGGGCTGAAAGGAAGAGTGGTGTACTTACCTTTGGATTTTAAGAAAAATATTGAAACTATTGCTGGAGAGAAAGAGGAAAATGAGGCAGTAGTCATTCTAGTAAATGGTGTACCAACAAGAGTCGGAAAATATGGCAAGAACTTGTGGATGTTAATAAAGTTGAAAAAGCTACCTTATATCTTATAGAGAACAATATTTATTACAAAACTGTAAATGTGGATGAACAGGTAATAAGTTTAGAAGATGAATGCGAAATTTCAAGTGGTCAAATAGAGAAAATGGACAAGTCAAGGACTGAAGAGATTTATGAACATTACACAATATGTCCTTTGCATTCAAAAGAAGTAATAGGAAGCAGCATTGAGTTATTTCAAATGAAAAAAACACAGGGAACTCCAATGAGTGTATGGGAGAAGAGATTGGAAGCTCGTTGTTTTCCACAGCTGTTTCCTACTGGAGAAGGTGGACGATATGATGACCGACCTGTAAGTATTCCAGCTTCAGAATATCGGTCAACAAGATTATATTCTGAAGATCCTAGATTTCGACAGTGCATTCCATACATATTTCACCTTTTGTTTGAAAGTGATTTATCTTCTCTGTCGTATGCAGTGAACCACATACTTAAAACTGGAGTTCATCAATCACTTCTTTCTGCGAAAGAATTTATGAGTAATTTGAAAAAGCAGATGAAAATTTAGAAGCACAGTTAATCAATTTGATTGTATGTCAACGTGGAACAAATGAGTATTGGTATCGTCGTCATGGAGAACTCAAGTATATGTTACGGAACTTAGGTACACCAACATGGTTTGTCACACTTAGTTGTGCAGAGTATGCATGGGAAGATTTGCTTGAGTTTCTAAAAGAAGTGAATTCCAATATTAAAAATGTTGAAATAAAGACTCCTGGTGAACTGTATTCATTGGACCCTGTAAATGTGTTCAGATATTTTAATAATCGGTTTCAAGCTATGATGTCTTTTATCTGCAATTAAAAGAATCCACCTCTTGGAGAAGTTACCGATTTCTTTTGGAGAAAGGAGTACCAAGCAAGAGGTGCACCTCATATACATATGCTACTATGGGTCAAGGATGCACCTAAATTTGGAACTGATTCTAATGAAACAGTATTGTCTTTTGTTGAACAGTATGTGACATGTGAGATTCCGAGAGAAGAAGGAGATAGAAGCTTGAGACAGCAAAGTCACTGTTGTGGAAAGTACTGCAGGAGAAAATACAAGTCTAAAGGAAAATTTTACACCAAATGTCAGTTTGGTTTTCCAAATCCAGTCATTTGTAAAGGAAGAGTAAATTCTTTTTTTTCTTCTGTAAGGCACACAATAGCTCAGAAATCTCCAAAGAATACCTACAACTTAAAAAGAACAGAAGTGTCAAAGAATATCAATGACTACAATCCAGTTATTTTAAAAATGTGGAATGCGAACATGGACATCCAGTATGTTGCAGATAACTCAATTGCTGTTGCTCGTTATGTTACATCGTACATAACAAAATCAGAAAAAACAGAGATGAAACAAATGTGGGAAGAAATTACCCAAGAGAAAAGCGTTAGCAAAAAACTTGTACAGCTTTACTTTGAAAATGCTTTCCCACTGAGTAATTGGATCCTATGAATGTTCAGACCGCTTGTGCTCTTCAAGTTTATATTCAAAGTCTCGAGGAATCATTTGGGTAAGTTTAGGTCTTGCCTGCTCACGGAATAGAGTGTTGAAATCATTAGAAGTAATTGAATACTTAGCAGCAAATGAACCAGACAGTACAGACATTCTGAAAACTAATATGTTGGACAAATACAGTCGACATCTGGAACAGCTATGTCTGTATGAAGTACTTAAACATTACAGCTTCAAAAGAAATATTAAACAGAATTTAAAAGAAGGAAAATATGCAGTAGTTGCATGTCATGGTTGTTTAGTAAAACATGCAAAGGGTAATCTTATAAACCACAAGAAACTCAGTTGTGAAACACCAAATAAGCGAGAATTTTACCATGTAGCACTTCTCCAACTCTTTAAACCATGGCATAGCGAAATTGAATTACTTGGAGACTTGACTGCTATGAAGATTCTTTTAATGCATGTAAAGATAGCATTGCATGTACAATTTTCCCTACATCTTTAAAAATGTTGAATGATGAAGTTGAACAGGAAAAGACTATTACAGCTGAAATAGCTAATGAAAGCTCTCAAGATAGTCAAAGTAGTGGTCAATGTAGTCAAGATCCTCTTGGACAACCAATACTGGAAAATGAAGCAGCGATTGCCATGCATGAAGTTGAAATTGCAATGCAACAAGCACACAAGGAGAATATTACATTTGACAAGTTAGAAGAACAACTAAATGTTGAACAGAAATAAATATATGTACAAGTGAGAGAACAGATAGCACATGGTTTATTGTGTGAAAAAAAGAATGTGTGTGTTCATCTTTTAAACCGCTGCTGATGTACATCAGTGGTCAAGCTGGGACAGGTAAAAGTTTTTTAATTAAAGTTTTGACCAGTTATCTTAAAAAACTACTGATTCACATTTATGTTTTGTGGAAACAGCTCCAACTGAATTAGCTGCACACAATGTTAAAGGAGTTACTTTTAATAGATTACTGTTGTTACCAGTTGAGCATGATAGTAAATAACAATATCAGAAGTTGTCTGAAGAAGCTTCTCATGAAGTGTCAAGAGTGCTGAAGAAAATGAAACTATTAATTATTGATGAGGTGAGCATGGTCTCAAACATAATGCTTGCTTTTGTACACTTAAGATTGCAACAGGTATTAAGACGTTCTCTTTGGAGGAAAACATTTAATTGTATTTGGAGATCTGCAACAACTAACACCTGTAAAAGGACAACCAGTGTCTAAAACTCTTCTACATGAAGACACAAAGAAATCTCTGGGAAGTATTGGAAATGTGAATCTGTGGTTACATTTTGAATATAAAGAACTCACTCAGAATATGTGACAAGCAAGAGATGAAGATTATGGAAATATTCTAAAAGATGTAAGTATTGGTGTTCTAAGCAAACATGGTAAAGAAGCTTTTCAAAGTCTTCTACTAAAGAACTTATTTACAAATGAAAACACACCAGCAGAGGTAATGTACAAGAAAATGAAAGAAAAAAAGTCTATAGTTTGCTTAATGCCTACAGTGGAAGAGTGTTATACATTTAGGTGCCGATTCCGATCCGTTAAAACAAATTACTGTACGACTCGTATCCGTATTTTTTTACGTACGAATCGTACAAGTCCCGTACAAACGGCAAAGTACGATTCGTACGTGAAAAACACATACGAATCGATTCGGGAAAAGTCTACAAGACGTCCCCGGACAGTTTTACATACAAATCGTTAAACTGAAGTCCGAGCGCGCAAGTACGATCCGTACCGCCCGTCCAAAAACACAAGCGCATGGAAAAGGCCCTGTACGGAGCGAACTTTGTACGACCCCTACCCCTAGTACACTTGTGCCCAGGGTATGAGTCGTATGGCCCCCCCAGCCTCCCACCCCTCCCACGTACGTCCGCACCGTACCCCCCACCCCCGGTATATACGGACCATGCCCCCCACCCGCGTATGTACGGACCGTACCCCCCATCTCCCCGTATGTACGGACCATACCCCCACCCCCGTATGTACAGACCGTACCCCCACCTGCATATGTCCGCACCATACCCCAGGCGTACCCCAACAGCGCGTATGTACGGTCCGTACATATGCAATATTGGGGTACGCACCGTACATGATGACACGTACGATGTGGGTGATGGCGTGTACATCGCGTACCGGGCCTCCTTTTCGTCGTGCATCACAGCGTACTTAGCTTTTCCGCCACTTTTTAGCTCCCGTAAAAATATAGCCATACGGAGTGCTGTAGGTATGAATCGTACTTGCTGGTCTGTAAAACGCTGCCTGACTCCGTGCGGACGTCGCGTACGCGCTGTCCAGGATCAGAATTGTATGTATTTTTTAGCCGTACGGTGTTTTTTACGATTCGTACGGAAATGGTATTTCTGTACGAATCGTACTTGCTGGTTTGTAAGGTGGAATTCCCGGGTACGAGTCGTACGGAGAAAACGCTCCGTACGACCATTCGTACCCGGGTTTTACAGGATCGGAATCAGCACCTTAATAGAGAGCTTACAAAATTGGAAAATGAAGAAATAGTACACATTGAAGCTATTGATAAAATCAAGCATCAAGGAATAACAATTCTTCTTTCAGAAAAACTACAGACTAAATTGGATTCTTTGGAAAAGTCTGTATCAAAAACTGCTGGCTTAGAATTTTTTTTAGATGTATGTTTAAACTGTCGGGTAATTTTGAGGCGTAATCTGATTGTAGAAGAAGGTTTAGTGAATGGAGCAATGGGGAAAGTTGTTGATTTTGTGAAATACCAAGATAGAAATAGAATTGAATTCTTGAAAGTTAAATTTGATCAGATTAAAGAGGTAAAACTGATTGCGCGTTGTGCTGTATGTTTTTTGCTTATAAAAGACTTGTATGTTCGTAGAAAACTGTTTCCCTTCTGTTTACCATATGCAATAACTATTCATAAATCTCAAGGTTTAAGTGTAGATAATGCATTGATAAATGCAGGAAGAACTGTGTTTAAAGAGGGAATGGTATATATTGCATTATCTCCAGTTAGAACGTTGTCTGGTTTGTATAATTGATTTTGATGAGGACAAGGTTAGTGCTGATGTTAATTGTGTAAGAGAATATAATCATTTGAGAAGGCTTTATGCTCCAAGTTTAGGTGAATATCCTATTTATGAGAAACGTGTTGTGTGTTCAAAACGCAAACATGGTGAAGAATCAACCATGGTTGGAAAGCAGAAACAAAATCAAGAGAAATGAAAAGATGTTAAGAAGCAGAAAATACAAACAAGTGATGATGTTGTTGGATTCCAATAAGAAAATGCTTCTGGTGTCAACTGCTATGGTAATGTTATTCTAAACGTTATATTTTATCTTGAAGATGTTTATGGTGAAATTATGGAAAGTCAGGAAAAAAGATTATGTTCGGCACTTTATACATTATTTCAAAAATTGAGAACTGATGGAAGTAAGATCCATTCTGCTTCTGGTATTCGCCAACTGTTGGAAACATATACTGGATCTTTAACGTTCAGTGCTAATATACAACAAGATGCACAAGAATTTTTGGTAGTTATGCTTGAAGTACTAGAAGATGAAGGAATTCAGATTGAGAGTTTATTGGGACTCAGTTATAAATGGGAACATAAATGTGAACAGTGTTTGTTAACTTCAAGCACTATAGTTGACAGAGAACGATTTCTATATTTGACAATACCTGACTGCAAATCTGTACCATTTTCCAAATTACTAAAAGAAGCAGATCACAAGATGATCTGTTCTCGTTGTAAATCAACAATGCAATCTACATTATGCCTACAAAGATATGGAAAATATTTGATTATAATGCTACAACGCTGTAGACCAAATGGAAGAAAAGTGGAAACCAAAATTAAAAATGTTGTTGCTAGTCAGGTATTTATTGCTGGAAGAACTTTTGCAACAGTGGCTATTGTTTTCCATGCTGGAAGAACTACCACAAGTGGACATTATACAGTTTATTTAACCCCTCCCCTGCTCATGAAGGAGCCATTCCGTCATGAGCCACGGTTGCCGTGTGCTCATGACGGAGTGGTTCCGTCATGCCGCGACTGTTGGCGGCCGCTCCGCCCACACGGCGCTGTTTCCCCGCCTGTGTGGGGGGACAATGCAACTGGGCGGAGTCATGACGGAACCACTCCATCATGAGCACAGCTCAACCGTGGCTCATGACGGAGTGGCTCCGTCATGAGCACAGCACCACCGCGCTGCCCCCCAACCCCCCCAGCGCTGCGGCGGAATTCCTGCCGCAGCGAAGGGGTTAAAGAGTAATAATGGTTGGAGTCACTGCAATGATACACACTTGGAAATGAAACCGAGATTGCCTTATGAATTACCAAACTCATACTTGATATTTTTGAAACAACGATTTTAGATACACCATTCGGCTTTGTAGGAAGGTGTAAAGATACTTTAAAGACTTCATACTGGATGCTTTCATAGCAAAACTGTTGATACATTATTTGGTGTATTGGGAAAATGTTCACAGAAAGTATGAAGTAAAGGTATGATTTGAAGATTGGAAATAGTATTGGTTGTGTTATTTGTGTTGATTTTGTATTGTATTTGTGAGAATTAGGAATTTTTTGTTTTAACAATCTAGTTGATTGTTTTTTTCCCCCTGCTGTTTATGATGAAACTACTCTGACATCACTGTGAATAGTGAAGTTAAGTAGTAGCTGATGACAGCAAAAAAAAGGGAGAAAAATTGTTTCCTGAATGTTAAATTATTTTGTATTATTTAAAAACTCACTGCAATTTGTGAGATATATTACATTACATAGTATTTTTGCAGTTTATTTTATGTAGTTGAAAAGTTAGAAAAAGCAGTAGTAATGACAAATAGCACAATAGTAGTTCGATATTTAAGAAAACCTTTGAAATTCACTGAAAAAACCATAGGTTTTACAGACGTTATAGTTAGAAATTTGCATTAAAAAAAACTTAGAAATTCACTGAACAAACCATAGATTTCAGGGATGTTATAGTTAGAAATTAGCATTTAAAAAACCTTAAGAATTCACTGAAAAAAACATATGTTTCAGAGACGTTATAGTTAGTTGGACATTTGACTCATATAAAACCAGAGAAATTCGCCTGTTATAGTTAGTTGAGCTAACTATAACTCATGCGCTCGCAATGCACTGCTGATGACGTCACATATTACATCGCTCATGACATGGTTTCTCTGGTTTTATGAGTCAAATGTCCAACTAACTATAACGTCTCTGAAACCTATGGGTTTTTCAGTGAATTTCGAAGGTTTTTTTAAATGCTAATTTCTAACTATAACGTCCCTGAAACCTATGGTTTTTTCAGTGAATATATATATTACCTACTGGTGGTCACCAGTAGGTAGTTATAGTTAGGACCTCTTATCCATAGGAAATCCGCAACATTCTATTTGGAATAACTTTGGCGAAATTTTAATAACTGGTGAGGCACTCCGGTCCGCTCCTATCCTGAAAGTCTCGGGGTGATTTGTCAAGCGGGGGCCGAGAAAAAAGGGGGTCCCAAAATGTATTTTCCCCATGCAATTTTCCTCACTCCTGCCTTTTGGTTAAAGGATGTAAATTCGTTCAGTAGCTCCTGAGAAGGTCAAAAGTAAAATCACATATATATCTGGGCTGAGCCTAACCACACATCTCATCGTGAGATCTGATTGGCTGTCACCACTTCATCCAAGAAGTGTTGGCAGCCATCTTGGGACCAATATACATGATAGCACCTCATTAAAAAGCATTGCAGTTAATAGAAGGTTTTAAGACTTTAGTTACATTATAAATCATTTGTTGATGGTGCCATACTCATTTTAGGAATTGTGGTGTGTTCTAAGGTGATTTTACCATGTGAAAAAGCCTTCTGTTGGGATATCATGAATCATGTTTGAGAGAAGACTATTTTCTCATGCTTTTCCCACAGAGGTTTGGAAGGTGATCTATAAGCTAAACTGAGAGCATATTTTCTGTAAATTCACATTATCTTTCTCAGTCATGTAAGAATGAAGTCTGACATTCTCAGTAAAACATGTACATCCAGCAAGGGCAGAGACTGTCAGTTGATTCCTTTGTGTTCCACTGCAGCTTCCCAGAGTGTTCTAAAGAACAACTAGAGCGCTAACAGTCCTACTTATGACAAACGTATTGCACACCTGAAGTCATCTTGATTGGAATAAAGTGGTAACTATTAAAACATTTAATTTAAAAAGGAACAAAATGAGGGGACTCATTTTGCCATAGAAAGTATGATTTGTGCTGCAGAAAGAAAAATTAGGGCACATTTTGACTTCTCAAATCCTCTTCTATTTTATTAAAAAATTCTGACATGCAGACTGAAACATGCACTTTCAATACCAGCAGCAGACTTCCCTGGTGAGCAGTAGCTTTACTACAGTGGTCTAATGAGCAACTAGAGAGCTAACATTCAGAATTTATGGCAAATGTGTGACATATCTGAATACCTTCATGATGGAATCAAAGTAAAAAACTGAAAGCATTTCCTACTGAGGAGACTGCAGTAAATGAGGAAATTAGGAAACTTCATAAAAAATAAATCTCCCAAGATGGCCACCAGAGAAAAAAGAGCCCAAATGCAGCACAAATATCACCCAAATGTAGCCCACATGTAGCCCAATGACAAAAGTGTGCACAACGGTCCCCAACGTTGTATCAGGGGCCCCGGGGGATGGGGTCCCGGGGAAGAATAGAAATTAGTGATAGGTGCAAATTTCTTTTTTACAGGCACACACCCAGTGCGGTGCTCAGCGCGGCCCCCTGGTGTGCACGCACTGGGTGCGCGACTCTTAACGCGTCAAACACATATATGATGTCACGCGCAAGCACGCGAGCGTCGCATAAAGTAATACGTATGTGTTGCGTATGCTCCTGGAGTCGCGTACCGGTTGCATAGTAATTGCGCAGGAAAATACACACCCATCGCACATCCTACGTGGATCCTACACAACAATCCTAAAATGGCGGGTAGGTTCCGCACAGCGATCGAGAAAGGTAAGCTTTGGGTGCGCAACTCACAAAAGAATTTGGAAAAAAGAAATAAAGAAAATAATATAAATATATTTTAAAAATATCAAACAAAAAAACATTTGTTTCAATATTTGCAAAAAACATTTTTTTCCATTTTTATTAAAAATATATAATGTAATTAAAAAATAAAATATGTAAAAATAAATAGTAAAAAAATGTAGAAAATCAGTATAAAAAATTTAATATAACTATTATTACATTTAAAAATTGTCATTTAAGAAATCTTTGAAATTCACTGAAAAAACCATAGGTTTCAGACATGTTATAGTTAGCAACTATAACTTGCGCGCCCGCAATCCACTGCTGATGATGTCACATATTAAATCATTCATGACATGGTCAGTGACATCCCTGATGACATCACTGTTGACATCTCAAATGACATCACTGATGACATCACTGATGATATCATCTAGTAGATATAATATGTGACGTCATCAGCAGTGGATTGCTGGCGCGTGAGTTATAGTTAGTAGAACTAACTATAACGGAGGAATTTCAATGGTTTTGTATGAGTGAAATGCCCAGCTAACTATAACACCCCTGAAACCTATGTTTTTTTCAGTGAATATATATATATATATATATATATATATATATATATATATATATATATATATTCACTGAAAAACGCAAAAGTTACAGTTAGGCTCAGGTTTCACTCGTAAAAAAACAGAGAAATTCAGCAATTATAGTTAGCTGTGCTAACTATAACTTGCGCCCCGCAATGCACTGCTTATGACCTCACATATAACAGCACTCATGACATGATCAGAGGCATCACTGATGACATCTCAAATGACATCACTCATGACATCAATGATGACATCATCCAGTGACTGTGATTGTTATAAAAAAGTTGATGAGTGTTAAATAAATAAATAAATATATATATATATATATATATATATATATATACATACATACACACACCAAGGTGTATAGGTGAATCAGTGGGTGTATGAGTGCCTGTATGGATGATTCAGTGGGTGCGTGACTGACTGTATAAGTGAATGATTAGGTGCCTCAGTGATTGTATGGGTGAGTGAGTAGGTTGTGCGATTGTCTGTGTCAGTCTGTCATTTGGTGTTTAAGTTGCTGTATGGGTTGGTGAGTGGGTACGTGAGTGGCTGAATGGGTAATTGATTGGTTATCTGAGTACCTGTATGGTTGTATTGTATGTGTGTCTGTGTGGGTGGGTAAGGGTGTGTGTGATGGCCTGCATGGATGAGTGAGTGGGTGAGTCAGTGGCTGTATGGGTTAGTGAGTGCATCTGTTATGGGCTGTTTGGGTGACTGAGTGTGTGTATGTCTGCGCTAGTGAGTGAATGGATGTGTCATTGGTATATGGGTGAGTGCATATGTGAAATGTAGTATAGGTGAGTGTTGGAGTATATGAGTGATTGTATGTGTGAGTGAGTGATTGTGAGAGTGGTTGTATGGGTGAATGTGTAGTAGGCCTGGGTGGTGAACTTCGCTCAGTTCATGGAGTTTGCGGAGTTTCCTGCACTCCGCACTCGTGGAGTGCTGAAAACTCTGCTTTGCGATGTGCAGCGGAGTTTTTTACCCGGTCGCGAATGGTAAGTTCGCGAGCGTGAATGGTAAGTTTGCGAGCGCGAGCTGCTGCTCGGGTAGAATTTCTACATGAGCTGCAGAAATACCAGCACAAACTGCAGTTCGCACTGCACTCCGCCACTCGCAGAACTTCGCTGAGTTTTTTTTTTTACTTCGTGGAGTTCCACGTAGCAAACCTCTGCGAACTACACCCAGGCATGTATAGGTGAGTGAGCATGTGTTTGTATCTGTATGAATAAGTGAGTGGGTGTGTGTATAACTGTATAGGTGAGTAACTGACTGCGTGATTGACTCAATGGGTGAGTGAGTAGTGGTGTTATTAGCTCTATGGTTGACTGACAGTGTGTGAGTGGCTGTAAAGAGGTATGGGTGGATATATCAGTTGCTGCATTAGTGAGTGAGTTGGTGTATGAGTGGCTGTATGGGTGACTTAGTGTATGTGTGAAGAGACCTATGAATCAGTGATTGGATGTATAAGTACTGGTATGGCTATTGAGAATGGTAGTGTGGAAGTTGGAGTGGGAGTTATATTGGGGTGTGAGTGGGTATGTCAGAGATTCTGTGGATGATGTCACCAGTGATGCCACTGACCATGTCTTGAGTGATGAAATATTTGAGGCCATAAGCAGTGCATTGCATGGGTGCGAGTTATAGTTAGCTTAGCTAACTAGAAATGCTGAATATCTTTGGTTTTGTACTAGTGAAACCTGAGCCTAACTATGACGTTTCTGTAACCTCTGGTTATACACACACACACACACACACACACACACACACACACACACATATATATATATATATATATATATATATATATGTATCCCACAGCAAAGCAAAACGCATTCGCCTTACCCGAGCCTCAGATGAGGGCGTTCCATGGCAGGAAGGCAAATCTTTCCGAATCTTAATGGTTGCTGGATAAAATAGTCCATATTTATATCCAGCTTCTTTAAAACAAGTTTCATTAAGAGACAATTCTTTTCTACAGTTTCCTCATCACTGTCTTGTTACCTTTCAACAAGAATGAATTCATTTATCTGATCGTTTTGTGAATTAAAATAAGCTAAATTAGCATAATACTTTTAAGAATATATTTCGATGTTTAACAGCATTGCGATTATGGTGAGATGCACGTGATCAACCATATCTATTTAACATTTTTTCCACTGAATTTATATTCAATGGATTAGGAAAAAAATTTCTAGATACATTTTACAACTTTGAATTTCTACATTTTCAGATAGATTAAAAATGCGATGCACATATTGCCTATTCCTGTTTTTGAGGCCAGTAAGGACTGCTTCATTGATGAAACATATTTTTATTATAAGAACAATCTGGTCTAGTCTTTACTTAATATCATCAATTTTGATCCTATTTCAGATGTTCTCTGAGATATGTGTAGTATGATTGCTTATAGTATCTTTGTTGATATGTAATGCTTGTATTTCTTCTACTGTTTTGCCAGAGATGGCTATTAAGATTTCACAACTTTGGATTCAACTGGAGGAGATGTTGTTTATTTTTCTCCATGTGAAAGGTTTTAACATCAGGCATAGAAACAGCCATTGTGATGTAAAATGAAAGAACTGGAATTAGACTTAAGTTGATTATTCCAGCTTTACACTGTCAGAATATAACAAGAAGACGTTTGCTGTTCTAAGTAGTTAATGTGTATATCCTGAATATAAATAAGGTTGACTCAGCTGAGTAAATAAGATGTCATATAAAAGGGAAATTCCTAGTATAAGTGATATAACAAATTGTTTAGGAAAGCCCCAATATTAGGACAGCAATAACATTTGCATTGGGATAGTACTGTATTCAAATCAGCAATTTTAAAATACTACTGCCTCAAGAATAGTATTTTGTCAGTAAACTCTTGTTGTAGCCAGACCTATATAGAAAAGGAAAGTGAGAGGCAGCTAAAATATACAGTAGGGCAGCATTTCACTGAAGTCAGCCTTTTTCACATGACATGAACCGAGGAGGATGGACCTCCTTCACTTCGAGCACAGTCTTTGTTTGAGCAAAAAAAGAAAGACATCTGCTGCCGCCAAAAAAAACAGCTTTAAAAAATGAAGAGAATGCCACCCATAATCTTCTGATCCTCTAATCCATGTTACATGGACCTCCACAATGTTTCCTGTTGTCGTCAGAACTTCATTATCAACATAGTTACGGCAGAGCCCAGAGGGGAGCAGCCATCTTGGAGAAGCATCTGTATCAAAGAGTGTTCCCCAATGGATTTATTGCCACAATCTGATCTTGTGGGAAGATTGCATGCATATAAGAAGTATACTACCATTTGAAAACCAGAGAGGATGGAAAATTGCCCACTTGTAAAATATCTTCAAATATGACATTGGTATTTGATTGAAGACACCAGATAGAACAAGGAGACCTTGCTGATCTATATATTTTCTTTGTATCAGGAGCCCAGACATTGTTAATGAAAGAGATAGTTTCTGATAAAAGCCCTTGACAAGAGAGGTCTGACCTGAAATTTCCAAACATTAGTTCGAGATGGTCCACTACCACTGGGTGATGGATTTACCCTGATCATTATTTGGAAGATGTAAGATGGGAGAAGAATTGGGAGAAGAATTAGAAAGTACATTGCCATTGCTAGATGTTTTGGGAACCAAACATGGGAATCCCAAGCAGGTGTCACTATTACTGGTTACTGTTTTTGTTTTCCTAGTTTCTTACAAATCTTTGCTAGGCATCTGGATATCATGAGAAAAGAAGCAACGGTCTAAGACAGACCTGCAGACCAAGAATGCAGCAAAGTATCTGTGGCTAAAGCTGTCAGACCTGGTTTCAAACTGAAAATTCTGAGGAGCTGGGCATGAAGACAGAAACCAAAGAGATCAACTGTAAATGAACCCAACAGAATGGAGAGTTTGAAATATTGACACAGGAAGTTTTTAATTGCATCCAAAAGATGGCAAGAATGCCACTTTGAACTAAGGACCTAATCTAAGGTTTGAAAATAGTACTCCATCTGTCAGGGTGGTGAAGGACATTACACCTGCCACCCAGATGGACTATTATTAGGCAGATGTAGAGATGACTGCCATCCCAGTGGTCAATCTGTACATTAAAAAGATTTTCCATCATAGCAATGCCCATCAATTTATAAAACCTTTGGTGCAGAGCCACCATCAGCTTTAGTGGCTCTTCACCAAACTTTTCAAAAATTGTATTTTTCAGAAACAATTTCCCTAAGTGGGAGTTTGTTTCTGAAAAACAAAAAACTAGTGACCTCCACACACTAGCAAATTTCTCCTAGGATGTGGGGTCATTATATTTTATCATTCCCTCACCACCAGGTTTATTCTGGTAGTGATGAACAGTTATACCTTTGGGCCATTGGAGGAAGCTTTCTGTTGATGGATCCTATGGGGGCTCTGTCGAAGGAAAGCTGGTAGACTGCTCCACTCTGAATGAATCTGCTGAACTGAAAGTTTGAGCGACAGTGTACTCCACTGTGTTTGCAACAGAGTACCGTACCCACAAAATTCTAAATTAGGTAAGTGATGTTAAAGACAGAATTCCCAAAATTAGCTTGCTATTTCTAAGAAGTAACTTGATTTGGCGCCACATAGACAATTATTATAATGTACTGCTGTCAGGTTGTTGATTCATAGGAGAACTAAACAGCGGTTGTGGTCATTGTGAACATATGTATGGAAAAAGCCTGTGTAAGCAGTTGATGTGTATAAATGAATCTGTTAGGGACTATGGACCACCAGTTGAGAACTGGTCACTACAACCTCCTCAACCTGAAAGAATTGTATCTGACATTTAGAAGAGTTCTGGAGTAGAATTGAAGATTGTGTTGCTGTTCCAGGTTTGCATATGGCAATCACAACCTGGGAGGCTGCCAACTTCAAGTGGGCCAAAGCTGAAAGTAAGACCCTACAAAGGGAGGACTCTTCAGGCATCCCCTCTCCTCAGTCTGAGAGCCAATTTTGAAAGAGGCACAATCATCCATAGCTGAGGCAGCACTCCCTTGATGCACTTCTTCCCCCTCCGCTCCCCTTCCCCCTCACCATGGCCTCCCATATCCTCATGACCACTCTCCACCACATAGTTTTTGATTGATACCTTTAATTCTAAAGATGAAGGACAAATGAAAGGGAGTCCACTCTGAATCCGAGAAACTCCAAAGACTGTGTAGACACCAAAAAATTATTTTGTTGATTGAAAACAAATCCCAGCTTTTCTAGCATGAAAGAGTAATCTGAAGATGACACAGGAGTAACTGAGAGCCATGGTGCAGTAAGAGAAGGTCATCTTAATATATTAGTATTCTGATGCCCTGAGATCTGAAGTGGGTTGTAACCAGTCTGAGGAGCTTGGTAAAACACCAAGGGATCTGAAGAAAGACCAAATGAAAGAGCAGTGAATTCATTACCTTGCACTTTTCAATAAAATGTAATAGAATGAGATGAGCATCTTTGAGTTCCAAGTGAACCATCCAGTCTTTGGGTTGTAAGCAATCTTTAAATGTAGAATGGACCCCATTTTAAAATGATGATAAACCACAAAATAATTGAAATGTTGAAGGTTTATTACTGCTAGCAGCGTCTTGGTCTTCTTTTTAGCTAGTGAGATGTTGCTAATGAAACTCTGAGAATGAAGAATTGTTTGTTCTATTGCCCTTTTAATCTGAAGGTCTTGGACCTCTGAATATATAAGCAAATGATCTAGGTACGAAAGATGAAAAGACCTTGAGAAAAAAGTTCAGATTGATTATACAAACAATTCTATTTGAAAACCCTCTATAACATCTATATCACCAAGGGGTCCTGTGAATTTTTTTTTAAGAAAAGAACAATTTGTGCCACGATCAGAGGAGGTTGTACACTTACCACTATTAACAAGTGATTTTGGTTGACATCTGTAGAGATTTTCTCTGTTGCCTCTTATCCTTTGTAGAAAGAAGTTTGGTCCTAAGTACTGAATGTTTGCCCACCCCCCTTGGCTGCTGAAGAAGTTCAATTGGGAATGGTTTTCAAAGTTGTAACAACCATAAAAATATACATGTGAAAGTACCCAACGGTGCATATTCCAGCCTGCATCTCACACTTAGTTTCGAAGAGTAAGAAGTCCTGTGTACAAGCCCTCCGGCACCTGCCGTTGTTCAGTGCCACTGTTAACTTCTGTTAACCAGATCCTTGATCAGCTAAGCATATGGAGGTGCACAAAGGTAAAGAAGTCCATTCAGGCGTATTGTATCAAAATCTTTATTTTTCCATCATCATTTATTTATTTACACACACTGTCCAGCTAATTTGTTTTGTCCCATAAACAAATGGAACTTCATCAGGGCGGAAAGGGGCTCTAAATCTGCCCATGGGAGTGCATGGGGGGCACGGTTGTCCGTGCACTGGGTTGCTTGCATGACGTGGTGCATGTCACACCATGAACGAGCATGCTGTAGGCGCTGTCACGGCAGCGGAATGCTGTTTAGTCTCTCCTCTGAGCCTAACCTCTGCTGTGACACTGCAGCTGCACCACCTGCCTGCCATGGATTAAACTTGGAATTTGGCAGGCGGATTCACCACAGGCTTGTCAGTCTTCCTGGGACGGAGGGTGCCGGTCCTACAGGAAGATCCCCAAACTCGTAAAAAGGCCCAATGTTTCCCATGTGCAATAGAGAGTTTTTTGGGTACTAATGATAATTACAAATACTAGATTTTAAAATAATTAAAACATAGATAATAACAACTAGATTAAAAAATAATTAATTAAAAGTAAATTAATAAAATATATTACTACAAAAAATAAAAATGACAAACTATCTTTTCAAATTAAAAGAAGAAATGTATTAAAACTATTTAAAAAAACTAGGTACAAAATTACACTTGGAGGGTTCAGATTCACTTCTCCCACTCCAACAGTAGGTATGGTAAGTGGAGGAGTCAGAGATACTATTTCCACTTCAATGTAAGCAACATTTTGGGGAAATCTGTGAAATTCAGAAGTTATAGTTAGATGTGCTAACTTTAAGTTGAGTCTTCACAATGCACTGCTTATGACCTCACATTTTCATCACTCATGACATGGTCCGTGACATCATTGATGACATTGAAAATGACATCACTGATGACGTCACCAATGACATCATCCAGTTACTGTGAGTGTCTTTAAAAGGTTTTTGAGTATTAAATACATATACCAAGGTGTACTCACTGTTGGTAGTTTTAAAATTGCGGCATTGTTCTGCTCTCATTGGTCTGTTTCTACCAATCCGAGTCATGCCTGGGTGGAGCCAGTTGTGCCCCCCAGGCACTTCATGTATGTCGCAGCACTGACGCGCATAGAGGGCACGCCCCACCTAAGGCAAGGTCGTCGGCGCCCGTCTATGCCTGGATGTTGCCAGGAGGCAGGCACTCTGCCCAATTGCACCCCCACAGGTTGGTATACTCACGCGAGACCCTGCTTATCTTGCAACTGGGCATCCATCCTTGTGGGAGCCGTAGCTGGTCACCAACTGCTGGTCTCCTGCATTGCAATCAGTGTATCTTTAGGGTTAGCCCCTGCTTGCGTCCCTGTGCATGAAGGAGTACAAATTTGGCAGTCTAAGTTGCCATTCCTTGGCCAGGCATCATGCATAGGTACTTGACTTCTTAGTAGAACGGTCCCCCGACATTTAGTTTTTGACAGAGACCATGCATCTCTCAGGACTCTGTTGTGTTTCCAGCCCTGGCCTTGTCCACTGGATACGCTATGAGAAATTTGAATAGAGAGATCGGGAAAGGAGGGGCATCACACTAATATATCAAACTGTCTATGCATGTAGCCTTACTCGGGAAACCCTACCTGACTTTGAAAGTGCACTCTTTAAAATTGCACTGAGGGATAATTTTATGCTCTCTGGATAACTTATCTATAGTCCTCCAGGTCCTTCCAAAAATTTCAGAGACGCATTAGCCAATGCTGTCACTTCACTGGCGCTCAAAAGAGCCAATTTCACCGTCATAGAGGATTTGAATCTCCACCTGGAGTCCCTAAGCGTCCCCGATATCCTTAACTTCTTAGGATACATGGCAGTGTGACAACTGTCACAATGGGTTCCAGGGCCTACGCCCTCAGCTGGTCATCTCCTCGACCCTGTTTTCTCCAATATCCCGGCCCCTTGAGGTCCTGGACCCACTACCCATGGCATGGACCGAACACTCCCTCGTCCTCTTCTCTGTATACCTAGCAGGCTTTGAATCACTTCCCACTGCAACCTTCGAATTAAACGCCCATGGCACAAATTGGACTCCACTACCTACGGAGATACTCTTGGAATTCTGAGACCACCAATTCCCACCAATATTGAGGTGGCCAACGATTGCTTTAGGGGGTGGGTCAATCAGGCACTGGACAAGTGTTTCCCGGCCAAATTGACCGTTTTTTTTGATAAATCACTAAAAGCAGCGAGAAACAACTGTAAGGTTCTGGAATGTGCCTAGAGGCATTCCTACGACCCCACAGCCAAATCTCAGTATAAAAGTGCCATTGAGGCGGACCACAAACAGGTTCAGAACTCTTGTGCTGTCCGCTATGCTAACAAAATGAATACGAGTAACAACCCCACTAAAATGAGCTTCTCTCTTTTAAAAGATATGGTGAAATCCCCTTTGGCTCCTGAAAGCATTATAACATCCAACTCTCAATGTGAGGTATTAGCCACCTATTTTATCAACAAGGTCGAACGTATCTATGACAGGTTCTGTCTGTCTGTCTTGGACTCAGAGGGAGCCCTCTACACAGGATCTGAGAATTACTACCTTTCAGTTTTTTCTCTGATCACCACCGAAGTCCTTCAGACCCTGTTTACCAAGATAAAATCTGGATCCCCATATGACCCTCTAAAACCCGACCTCTTCATAAAGTTCCTAGACTGTTTTCTACCTAGCTGTCTGGAACTCATTAACTTATCCTAATCTTCGGCAGCGATCCCTCAAACCTGGAAGCACACTAAAGTTATCCCCCTGTTGAAAAAACCTTCACTAGACGCCAACAGGCTAGAAAATGTCTACCCGATTTCCTTCCTCCCATTCTTAGCCAAAATAACAGAATTTCATGTTAGCACCATCTTGAGTCAGTACTTGGAATCTCATTCTGTATTAGATGCCTCGTTATAGCACTGAGTCAACTCTATTGGCGGTCACTGATGACACAGAACCTCGGCACTGATACTACTCGATCTCAGTGCAGCTTTCGATACGGTCTCCCTCCCTCCCTCCCTCTAATACCGGCAAAGCCCTCGCCTGGTTCACATCATTCATGACCGACAGGACATTTCAAGTTATTGCCCCCCCCTTTTTATTACCTCAAACATTCTCTACGCTGTGGCGTCTACCAGGGTTCAGCGTTGAGCCCTACCTTGTTCAATGTTTATATACAGCCGTTGACCCTGCTAGCTAAAGCTCGCAATATCTCCTTGATGTCATATGCGAACGACACACAGTTGGTGCTTTCTTTCACCAATGACCCCAGCCAAGACTCTGTAAAATTTAGGGAGGACTTGACCACCATTTCTGCTTGGATGGCGGCCAATTGTTTTCAACTGAACTCAATCCTCCTAGGATGATAACCCCATCTCTGAGACAGCAATTGGTCTCCTGAGCTTGGTGTACCCCCTCTGCTGAAATCTGTTGTAAAAAATCTAGGCATCTGGGTGGATAATGCCCTCTTCTTTGAAGCTCATGCCAAATCTGTAGCAGGTACCTGTTTTGGCCTGCTTCGGGGCATATAACCCATAATAGGACTCTTTGACCCCCCCACACCCATCAGCTGATTGTCCAAGCCACTGTTCTGGCAAGGCTGGACTATTGTAATGCGCTGCTCCTTGGCTCTAATAAATCTGTGACCAAAAGACTACAGCATGCCTAGAACGCCGCAGCCCGCAAGCTGTTTGCCCTCCCCAGGCATTGCCCTGTCTCCGGCCTTTTGCACTGGTTGCCCATAGAGCAGATTATCCAATTTAAGGCCCTTTGCCTCACTCATAAGATTCTCTCTGGTACTTGCCCAGCGATTTTGAGTGATCTATGCCTTCCTTACACCCCAACATGAGCTCTAAGCTTGGCTGATCTCCATCTGGTGCGTGTCCCCTAGTTTTGCATGGTCTGTTAGTTTTTATGTCCACCTCCTTAGTTGTACTGGTGTAGTTGCATGCCACACAGCTGCCACAGGGGTAGTGGTCGACTGGTCTTTGGTTGCCCCAAAGTGTTGTCTGATTCTGTGTCTGTGAGGACGGTGTTTTGCGTGGACCAGCTCGTCCCATAGGCTTGTTCCGCTTAAACACAAACAATGGCGGTGGCCTGTGTTTTGTTGCTCCATTGAGGATGTGCCAGTGTTTCCGTACGATGTTCTGTACTTTGTTAGATAGCGGGGTGTATGTGGTGACACACACTAGTCTTTTATTCTCTTGACTCTCAAGCAGTTCCTCTCGATTATTATTTCTGGCTCTTTTTCGTGCCTTTTTGATCATTTTTCTGGGGTAGTGACGTGTTACCAGTTCGTTCTCCAGTGTCTCAGCTTGTTGGTCATATGTTTCAATTGAGGAGCAGTTTTTTCGGATCCTAAGCAACTGGCTTACCAGAAGGTTTAGACGGAGTGACTTCGGATGGAAGCTTTCAAAAAGGAGGAGACTGTTCCTATCTGTACTTTTATTGTGAACCTTAGTTGTGATAACCCCCTGGGTCAATGTTATTACCAGATCCAGGAAAATAGCTTCTTCTTTGCTGATTGATTGCGTGAACTTCAGATGTTCATCTCTGCTATTAACCCAACGGACAAAGTCCTCGGCTTCCTCTCTGTTGCTGTGCCAAATTATGATGACGTTGTCAATGTACTGTCGCCAGAGTTTCAATTGCATCAAGTAGGGTTTGCCCTGATGGAAGATGTGATCTGCTGCGAATTGGTGTACATCGAGGCACGCCATGCTGTGAGCAAATGTGCTCCCCATGGAAGTACCTCTGATTTGGTGGTATATTGTGTCCCCATATTCGAAAAAGTTCACAGTGAGTTCTAGTTTGGCACACTCCAGGTTGAAATGTCTTGGAGTCATGTAATCCCAATCTCTCTCAAGTAGAATGTGTTCCACCACGCTTAAGGTGCATCTCTGGGGTATACTAGTGTACAGGGATTCAATATTCATTGTGATAATGAGGTCATCTACAGGGTAAATTTCCAGATCTCTGAGAAGGCAAAGGACATCTTTTTTGTCTCTCAGGTAGGAGGTGGATGTTTGTACAATTGGTCTCGGGAACCAGTCGCAGAATTGTGACAGGGGCTTAAGGACTGAGCCTATGCCTGACACTACAGGTCTTGCTGGTGGGGGCATTCTGTTCTTGAATCTTGGGGAGAGTATAGAACCTCGTTGTACAAGAGTTTTCACACACTAGGTTCTCAGCTTCATGTTTAGTAATCCAATCATTCATAGGACCTTCATCCACAATGCTTTTGAATCTGTCCATAAGCCTTGCGTTGGGTCAGTCTCACCCTGAATACCCCGTGCCTCTAGTTCCCTCCCCTGGGACTCCCCCGAGTTAGTGTGTTGCATGACTAAACAAATGCCATAAAAATTCATTATTTATAATAAGTCAATGTCCCATAATAATCGCATGGAAATGGTATATCATAAATATTCAACAAGAATTATCTAAAGTCTCCCACATCTGTTGGTAATCTCGCCCTGAATGGGCAATCGAAACATACAGCCACAGAAACGGAAATATATGAAGTGTTACCTTCTGCTGAGAAGCGTTTCTAGGATGGACATATAAATCTCCAACATCTTATGAGAATTACGCCCTAAATGAGCAAGCAAAATAAAATAGTAGGGAAAAGTTAAATATGATGGTAGAAGAAGATTAGCCTGACCGGTACACAGCAACATCCCTTATTCGGTAAGTACAAACTAGGTCAGGCCACATAACAGCTATAAATAAATCCTAGTAGGGGACCTCAATGTTACAAAGGAGACCAATCACATCTAATCCAGATGGACCCACAGTCCTTCATTATTATTAAAACCCAACGGGGCTGCTTTGGTTTGCAGGTCAATAATATACCTGGATTCTAAATCACGCAGTCTTCTGACCCTATCCCCCCCTCTTTCATTTTTTCGGGACCTGGTCAATAAAGAAGATTTTCAGAAGGTCTTGTTTACTGTGTTGAGAAATTTTAAAGTGACGGGCCACCAGATAGCTGGCATCGTTTTTAGTGATGCCCCGCATGTGTTCTAAGATGCATTTCTTACTAAGGTGGATTGTACTCCCTATATACCGTTTCGGACAGGGACACTCCAAAACAGTATACTGTAAATTCTGAATTACAATTCAGTAGCCGATTTATGCTCCTAGATGTTTTGGAGCCCTGTTCTACAACACTACAGTTGTTAACTTTACAACTGTATTTACAGGCCTTACATTTCATGCAGGGGAAGAATCCGGAGACACTTTCGGTTTTGGAAGGAGTGGAGTGATAGTGACTATGTTCCAGGTTATCACTGATGGACTTAATACGTCTATAAGTAATCAGTGGTTGTGTAGGAATATTTTTTCATAGTACGTTGTCCGTTTGAAGAATGTGGCAGCTTTTCTTAAAAATCTGCACTGTTCGAGGAGATTTTTCATGGTATCGAGTGATCATCTTCACTGGTCCCCCTTCCTTCTTAATCTTAGGTCCCCCTGTAGATTTAGCTACTAGGAGTTCCAATCTGATCACTTTGTCTGCCTTTTTCTGCCTTTTTCTTTGCCTCATTTAGGGTACTGTTTGTATATCCCCTGGCCTTAAAACGTTCTAGCACTCCTATTTTGGCTTTCTAATAATTAGTCTGAGTGGTGCAATTCTGTTTTATATGAAGGAATTCTCCATAAGGAATGTTCTTAATCAAACTTCTCGGGTGATGGCTACCTGCATGTAAAACAGAATTCCCAGCTGTGGCTTTCCTATACAATCTTGTTAACAGTTGATCATCCTGAAAATAGACTTCGAAATCAAGATCACTGATGTGCTCGGTAAAAGCCAAGTTCAGGTCATTGGAATTCAGAAAAGCTATATATTTTTCAGCAGATGAATGATTACCTCTCCATACAATGAACAAGTCATCTATATAGCGGGCTCATAGTGCCACACTATTGACCCAATTTTCTGGAACCTCTCTCCAGGCCCCGTGCCTCTCCACCAGCCCACGAACAAGTTTGCATAACTGGGGCGAAGCACGTGCCCATCACTGTTCCACGTTGCTGTCTAAACAATTGTCCAGAGAAAATATAAATATTGTTCTCTAGACAAAATCTGACCATATCAAAAAGCATGATGTTATGTTTTTGATATTTTAGAGGTTGTTTGTTTAAAAACCATTTGACAGCAGCAATGCCTTGTTCATGATTGATACAGGTGTACAAACTAGTGATGTCTAAGTTAATCAATAGAATTTTGTCTTCCCAGGTTATTCCCTCAATTAATCTCAAGAAATCTTGTGTGTCTCTCTCATAGGAAGTCAAGCCCTTAACCTATGGTGATAAAAATGAATCAATGTATATGGAGGTATTCTCCAGAAGGCTATTCATAAAGGCGACAATAGGTCTCCCAGGTGGATGCAACATGTCCTTATGTACTTTAGGAAGATGATAAAAAGTAGGAAGCACAGGACAGTCACAGTGTAAGAATTTATATTCATCTTGCTTGAGCATGCCTTTAGCTCTCAAATTCTTCAAATGCTGATGAAATGTTTTAACACAGTTAACATATTCCATACTATTATTGGTAAGTAACATTGGTCATCACCCAAGTGTCTCATGGCTTCTTTGCAATATTGATCCTTAGGGAATAAAACAATATTCCCACCATGTCCGAGTGTTTAATCACTAGGGAATCATCTTTCTTAGGTGTTTGAATTGCTTGCACTGTTCAGGAGGGACGTTATAACATATGGAATGATAGTCATGTCGGCCCATAGATATCATAGCCGCAATAATTGGTTCAGTAAACACATCAATAGCGTCATGTGGGGTCTGGTGGATCACTCTTGATTTTCTCTTCAGTTCACTCTTCCCACTGGCTTGTTTTATCCCAGCTAGTGCTAAGCAGATATCCATATTTTCGATAATGTCAGATTCAATGATATCTGCTGAAGATTCTAGAGATTGTAGTGCGGTCAAAGTATCTAGAACGCTACCAATGAGGAGATCCATGTCTTCTGGTACATCAGTTCCACCATGTGATATCTTTTTGGGGTGTAGCAGGTGGCTTTTTTGTAATTTCAATTTCCTTATACATTTAAAAAGGTAGATATGGGTCTGGGCATAATCAAACTCTGCAGTGCGGCAAAAGGTTAAACCTAACTTCAGGACCTGTAATTCATCTTGATTTAGTGTTCTGGCCGATAGATTAATTATAGTTTTTTCCTCTCTGGAGGTTTCCATCTGCCCCGCTTCCCCTTGCTGCTGGTAACTCTGGGAGTAGACACTTCTCCCCCTCCCTTTCTTGCCCCTTCTTGTTTTCCATTTTGTTGTTGTTCTAGAGGGTGGGTTCTTGGAGCTGGTCTTTGTCGGGATTCCCTGTTCAATTTGAACTCACGAAAATAAGTGGGCTCACTGGTTTTGTCTTCTTTATCTTTGACAGCAGCTGTTGTCTGCTCCCCTTCTGATGTCTCCAACTCCCACTCTGAGGTCTCCCTGTTGGTGGACATTCCCCCGCTTTGCTGGCTTAATTTACTTCTTGGTGCATCAAATTTACGGGCAAAGGTCAGGATCCGACCTGAGGCATATTCTTGCTCGTCCCGCTGAAATTTAGTTTGGTATCGGCATCTGATCACATTTTCATAATCCTTGAGCGGATTCATCATAGCTGTTTTCAGTTCTTTGCTTTGTTTAGTTTCTTTGTCTTTATTGATCATCTCTTCCAGACTCTTGATCTCCTCTAATAATTTGGCTCGATCACTCCATGCACACTTTATGAGGATCCTGACCATCCCTTTAGCTCAGTCTGTTGTATGTTCTGACCAATCTTTTAGCAGCTGTGGGTCTGGGTTCTCATAGGATGGGACCGTAAATATACAAATACCTCTTCAACTTGCCCCCCTCCCCCTTGCAGGTGGACCTGGTGTTCTTATCCATGGCGTCCCCTGCAGAGAGGGCCAGCAGATGGCCATGGTGGCCAGTGGGAGGAGGTCTTCTTCCAACAGCAGGCTGATGCGAGGCAGGACATTCATGCCATAGGGGATACCCTGTCAGACATGTCTGAGGCCTTGCAGGACATGGAGAAAATCCCTCAGGTGTTGAAAAGATTGACCCAGGTGTTGGACAGGATGGATAGATCTTGGCAAGACATGTACACGAAGATCAATTACATCATATCCATCCATAGGGAAGAGAGTGCAAGACACTATGCCTTTGCCATGAAGATGATGGAGGGAATGCTGAAACTGATGCAAAGTCTCCCTTCAAGGTGGGCTGACATGATATCTGCCTGCAGCACACCACACTCACACACCTGTACCACAAACTGTACAGGCTCTCAGCAGTAGTACACATCCACTACCACCCTCTGTCCAGGCCCTCCCCTACCTGCACATACACCACCATCCCCCCTCCAGGCCATCCCCCACCTGTTCATCCACCACTACCCCTTGTCCTGCCACTTCCTCACCTGCACATCCACCAACACCCCCTGTCCAGACACTCCACCCACCTTCACATTCACCACCACCCCCTGTACAGGCACTCCCCCCACCTGCACATCCATCCCCAGTCCAGGCAATCCCCCCACCTGCACATCCACCCCCTGTCTAGGCACCCCCACCAACTGTACAGACACCTTCAGCCCCAGTCCAGAAACTTCCCCCTGTACAGCCAGATGCACCACACCAGCCTGCACCTCGGCGAAAACACAGACGCATTCAGCATTCACTCACAGCGATCCTCACCACCATCTTTGCGAAGTCGCAAACACGGTCCCCCTTAATCACATGGCAAATATATCATCCTGCATTAATATGTGTAAATAAAATATTAATCTCCTCACAAGTCAAGACTAAGTTGTGTATTATGTACTGATGGCCAAAAGTTTACCCTTGTGGTGGGCTAAAGATGTGAGGATGAATGTGTGTGAGTGACACATGTTAAGGTGTAACCCAATCAGTGCACCAAGCTATCATGTGCAGAGCAAATAACTACTCCCAAGATATATGTCCATACTTTGAACTCGACATTTACAATGAAGTAAACAAGATAGAGAAAGTATGAATCAAAATATAAGTTTATGTAAATGAAATAGTTTGGCGATGATAAAAAAACAGTCCATTTGGAAGGGAGAAAGGAAAACAAATAATGTTCTTAATACAGAAAGGACAAGGGGACTTGGAGAAGGGGGGGATACAAAAATAAAATACGTCAGGAAGCATCAGGGGAACCAGCCTATATACAAGGGACAATGGAAATAAGTGTCTAAATCAAAGTCAGAGTCCAACAGGTCAACTGTATTTCTGGTCATCCTCAATCTCCACAATGTTTAGATCCTGTGCATCTGAAGCGGGCTCCTGGCTGGCTGGTGCAGAACCAGGCACCAAACAGTGTGGGGTAACGTACAGGGGGAAACATTAAAGGTGGTTTGGGAGGGACGTAGGGCTAGGACAGACAACATGGCTGCAGCCAAGGAAGTGACACTGGCAGTGAGTGTGGACATAGATCTTGCGACTTCCTCTAGCATCATTCGCACCTCATTGCAAACCTGCAGCATGATGCGAGAGGACATGTCTAGCTGACCCTCACATTCCCCCATTACTTCCTGAGTTGCAGCCACAGGAGTTACAATACAGGGAGGGATATGGGTAGAATATGAGGGTTGTGGTGTCTCAGGTTTGGAGCCTATGTTGGGGTCTTCCTGGCAGCCACTTGGAGGGGGACTAGTTGCACGGGATACAGCTGGAGACCCCGATGGAATAGGGACCTCTGAAGTCAGGGAGAGGCTAATGGCAGGCCCAGGTTCTATTGTGGCATGCCCCGGGACACCTCACCAAAAGAAAGGAGTGAATGATCAGGGGAGAGTTGATCTCCTCTCCCCTGGCCAAAGGTGTCCAGTTCTTTGTCCCCCCTTCAATGTCATCAGCCTCTACCTGATCCGTAGAACCAGAGGTGTCTGCCTGCTCATACCAGGTGGGTGCAATTCCCCTGCCTCCTGATGTAGAAGGTCCCTCCTCCTCAGTCGTGGAGAGCGGTCGTGGCCACCAGTGCCCTAACGTTGCCCTGCTCCGAACCATGTCTTGGTCCTGATGCTCTTGGCCAGCTGAGCCCACTGAATTGTAAGATAAATCATGATGTAGTGGTTATACAAATCAGAATGAGACACATAACTACATGAGGCAAGGGCAGACTTTGTTGTCCTCTGATTACACTATACAGAAAAAGTGAATTGGAGCCCAAAGTCTCTGTATGTTCACTGTGATCTCCTGATTTGACTTGCACAAGGACATCTCACTTTATTTTTGATGGCTTACACTTCTGTACTGACCGATCTTCACCTTCTGCATTCTTGTGATCTGTATTTCCTGTCATTGCTATATAGGAAACTTCCAATGGCGAAATCTAAAAAAGGAGACCTGAGACAGTCCGGATGGTATTGCAATGGGCCTGTGATATGGTGTCTCTGCACTTTTACTAACAGACAAATATCATCAATCAATCAATCAGGTAATTTTTAGCAAGCTACTCACCCGTGAGGGTCTTGTGGTAAATATTTCTCCTTTACCGGGACTGAATTTGATACAGGAACATAGTAAAATAGCTCAATGAAATGAGAGGCAGAATCCGTGATATTAGAGTTTCAGAATGGGCTTTATTCCAATAAGCGATTATAATCGGATGCTTCAAGTTCCATCACCACGGGAGTTCAGGAAGTGAAGTACATACTTTATTGACAAGCAGTAACTTTTATAATACATACATCATAATGAAGTGAATACAGTAGGCGTAACAATTGATAAGGACATTGACGTTTGGTTTGCGTAACCGAAAATGGGTGTAATAATGAGTAAAAAGGAACATGATTGGCTATGATGTAATACATAGGTGGATCTATAAGATAATACTTGGCATTGATGCGCGCGCAGCAGTCTGACGTGTAATTGACGTGTAACTAGGGGGTGACGGGGACTTGACATTTAGCTCTACGTGTGGAGACAGGAAGTCTGGGGGGTCAAGTCAACCTAATCCCAAATCATATCTAACATCCTATGTTTAAAGAACTATGTTATCCACAAAAGAAGGACTCTCGGACAGAATCTATTCTATACTGACTGTGCGTGCGTGTACAAGCGTCTAGGTGTCTACACTGAATGCGAGGGGGTAGGAATATTCCATGGTAACAGGGCTATGAATTACTTGCATGAGGACAGAGAAGATGGGCCTTTTTGCTTGGTAACTGGAAGAATGTTTACTTAAGCTACTAGGCAGGAATGCATCGGCTGAGGGGGAAGCAGATAATTCGAAGGTGAAATACAGTTCTTGGCAGAGAATAGGCTGATGTCAGGCTTCGTGAGCCGCGCAGAGAATGAGACAAAGTTCATGGTCACAGATGCAGGCTTGAACTGGAGCTTTCAGAGGCAGAAGGCAAAAGGAGTTCGATGACAGAATCAGGGCCTACTTGCCTGGACTGTAAAATGGCATAAGTGAACCATATAAAGCCGGTGGCCTTTCATATTTAGGAATGGAATATCCAGCCCATTTATGGCGGATCTGACAGAGGACATGTTGACGGTGGACGCACATGTGTTTGCGTCATCATTACTGGAACTGGAGGGAGCATACATGTACTTGCGACATGCACATAGAGCCGTTGGGGTCCAAGATAGGGGACATAACTGACCAGAAAAATCCATATTTCCACATTCCCTCCTTGTCCCCTTCTTGCCCTTCAAGAGATATCAATCTTCATCAATCCATTGATCTGTTCATATAGCATCATTTGTTCTTCTTTCTTCTTCCGGGATCTTGAATGAAAATCTTGATGTGGAATGCACAATGTGGCACATAGACCACAAATTGCTGGTCCACATTGCAGACATAGACAGCAACTGAATAGTATGAGAAGGCCAATACCTAGGAAGGATAAAACTCTCCATCCCCAGGCTGATACCGTATTCCAAAACCAACTGGACCAAGTCCAAGTGCCTGGGTTCTGGTGTATCTGGCTTACTATCTTATGAAGGCGAGTGATGGCTTTATATACGGATGGCGAATTTTCTGGTATGAATACGCAGCAGCTTGATCCGATGACCCTACAAGCTCCGCCTCTATCAGCCAGGATGACGTCAAGGACAAGACGATTTTGAAGCACAACAATCTGCATAGCAGACTGTTCTTCTGTTAAATTGCCTAAGGCGGAAATAGTTTCATTCACTACTGCTTCAAGGGTTCTAGTTAATCTACGTATTAGCTTACTATTAGTAACAGTACCTATATAGGGAAAGATGCCTTTATTAAAATCTACATACTTGTCCCATGCCGTCTCAGTGTAATCGACAATGGGGAGATCTCTCCGTTCTCTGTTGTGTACTAAATGAATATTTCTGTAATAATCAGGAGGAGCTAGGAAAACAGGTGGCAAAAGGAATGCTATGTAGCAGGTACCATCCCAATCTAGAGGTAGACACATATATGCAGTCTGACCACATATAAAGTAGGAGTGGCGAGAAGCTCTGAATGAAGATTTGCCTTGATCACTGAATTCTACTGTAGTAGTGCATTTACTATGGCCCATATGTATAGAACCAACCTTTCTTACACACAATTCACCTTTTGCTGGGAATACTGACATGGTGGGTAAGACTAGCTCAACTTCGGATACGACATTTAGAATCATGAGATTAGGTGTAAAATTACCTAATCCATATACTTCATTTTCTAGATCAGTTCCTGTTCTTTTGGGGCGACCCTCCTTGTCAGGGTAGCAGACTTTGAGTAAAACTAGGTTCAGGTTTCCCCATATCCAATGGTCTTGGTAAACTGCTGTGTCTGAGTCTATGGAATTAATTAAACTAAACCATGCCCCACAGGAGCCATTATGTGTAAATGGATGCGGAAAGAAAGGCAGGACTCCTTCATAATTCTGATAGGGAGGGAGTCGGCCACACACCCAACAATTGGTGGCGTTACTAGTCTGATGGGAATGATGTAACATACTAATGAAAGTGTTATTGCGCAGCGCAAGTCTATAAGACAATTCATGCGGAGGTAAGTCACTAAAAGAATGTTCAGCAGCAACATTATAAACATGTCTAGAAATAGGGTAATATATGTGCAACAACATACTTGTAATAATTATTAAAAGACTCAATAAAAACAAAATTAATAATGTCACTATGCAGTGGCTACGCAGTGATTTACAATACGCCTGTCGTTTCAACATTTTTCCGGTATTTCCTCTACTTAGGTCCAGGGGATACATGTCAGAGACAATTCAACCGCTTCACCTTGGAGAGGACTTAAACAATCAAATTGCTCGACTTGGTGGGCCTAAGCTTTAGTTTGTAATTTTCAGATTTGTTAGGTTCAACAAAAGGGAGTTTTGTATCAGTCTGGGAGGGAGTGCAGGGTACAATGTCTATATCCGAAGGTAGTCCATGAAATTTTTTTATGTGGCTTGAATGAATCCAGCCCTTGCGGCCCTCGATCTTCACGGCTGTTCTTGTGGTCAACAGGACCAACTTGGGTGCTTTCCACCTGGGCTCCAGTTGAGTCTTTCTGTCGAAATTTCTCACAAAGACAAGATTACCCGGAACAACGTCATGGGGTTTCACCTCAGTGTTGTCGGGAAAGGCTGCAGCTACCTGTGAACGAGAAGATTGTAGTGCAGACATCAAGGAAGCCAAGTAATCTGTCAGCATATTACAGTCAATATCAGTTATTTTGCGTGGTATGGGCGTCCCCCACATATTCGGTGGTCTACCGAAGATCACCTCATACGGGGATAGCCCTGTTCTAGAGTGTGCTACCATTCTCATGTAAAAGAGTGCAACTGGTAATGCTACTATCCAGTCGACCCCTTTCTCTCTGCATATTTTGGACAGTATGATTTTCAGTATCTGGTTATGTCTTTCTACGAGACCTGCTGCCTCGGGATGTCGGACACAGTGGAATTTCCACTGATAACCTAACAGAAGTGAAACGTGTTTCATTAATTCGGATGAGAACGGCTGGCCGTTATCTGAGTAGACAACACGTGGTAAACCGTATCGTGGGAAGAATTCTCGAACCAACTGTTTGGCAGTAGTCGGGGCAGTGTAATCTGAAACCGGGTACGCCTCTGTCCAACGGGACAGAGCGCAGACAACTACGAGAACATATTTGAATCCTCGACATCGTTCCATCTGGATATAATCCATCTGTAGGACTTCAAAAGGGTGATCAGGAGGCTGAAATCCACCCTGTTCTACGGGAACACTTTTTCCTGGGTTGAACTGGCAACAGATCATACAGGTACGGACCTTTTGTTTGGCTGCTGCTCGTAAATGCTTATTAAACCAAATGTGTTGAATGCTATCTAGCATAGCTTTTTCTCCTAGATGTGCTGGACTATGTATAGTGTTAATTATGACTTGGACCATTGAATCAGGGAGGAACCATACAGACCTTTCCTTCATCATCCATCCTTGGTCCGTTTGGATCCCTCCTAATTCAGTCCATTTCTTTATTTCGTCCGGTGTAGCATGTGTCTGTATGTCAATTACGTCAAGAGTAGGAGCTTTAACTGTCATACAATGTGTCGGTGTCGGGACTATTTGTCTTTGTCATATCGGGGGTTTGAGTTTGAGCAGTCAGTTTAGCTGTTCTGTCGGCTAGATCATTGCCTTGGGAAATGGTATCAGTAACCTTTGTATGGGCTTTACATTTCATAATTGATATTGCAGTGGGGAGATGTATTGCATCTAATAATGCATGAATGAGGGGTCCGTGCTGAATGTGGGCACCGTGGGAAGTTAAATAACCTCTCTCTCGCCACAGCACGCCGAAGTCATGTACAACTCCGAATGCATAACGTGAATCAGTGTATATGTTGACTTTTTTATTCGTGGCTTGAATACAGGCTTGTGTCAGAGCGATGAGCTCTGCGGCTTGAGCTGACAAAGTATTTATACGATTAGTTTCAATGACTTCAGTATCTGTTGTGACTGCATAAGCGGCTACTAACTCTCCTGTACTTGTTCTCATGCATGAACCATCGACATAAAATGTCAGGTCTGGATCTGACAATGGAACATCGGTCAAGTCTTGTCTGGGTTTTGTCGTTACAGTAATAACTTCAATACAGTCATGGGCTAGTGGGTCTGTTCCGATTACTGGCAAAAGTGTGGCAGGATTCAATGTGTTACAGCGTCTTATTTCTATATGTGGCTGAAACAATGTAAGTTCATACCCTGTAAGTCGTGCTACGGTCAAGTGTTGTGTTTGTGTTCTATTTACAAGAACCTCTACTGCGTGTGGTACTTGAACTGTTAATGGATGTCCTAACACTATGGCATCGCTTTGTCTGATTGCTAAGGCTGTTGCTGCCACTGATTTCAGACATGCAGGCAAAGCCTGAGCTACGGGATCTAATGTACTAGAAAAATAAGCACATGGTTTGTGTGCTCCTGCTTGTTCCTGTGTGAGTACTGACAAAGCAGTACCTTCGCGTTCTGTAACAAAGAGTGTAAACTGTTTTCTGTAACATGGTGTTGCTAAAACTGGTGCTTGACATAAAGCTTTCTTTAGTTTTTCAAAAGCTTGTGTGTGTTCCTGAGTCCAAGGGAGAACAGTCGATGTGGCTGCCTCCTGGGTTGTCAACTGAATGAGTGGTTTTGCTAGGAATGCATATTGCGGGATCCACTGTCTACAATATGAAGTGAGGCCTATGAAAGCCCGCACCTCCTTTTGTGTCTTGGGTATTGGCATGTTAGCTATCAACTGAATGCGGTCGGGTGTAAGCTGCCTTCCCTCCTTGTCCAGCGAGTGTCCAAGATAAACAACTCGCTGGACACAGAATTGCAGCTTAGAAGGGGACACCTTGTGCCCTTTTTCGGCTAGAAATTGTAAAACTGTCAGTGATGCTTTCTCACATTCAGGTTCACTTCTTGCGGTGATCAGCAGATCATCGACGTATTGAAACAGAGCCGTGTTAACTGGCATGTGGATACTGTCAAGTTCTCGTTTCAATGCTTGGCTATAGATGCTGGGGCTTTCTGTAAATCCTTGAGGTGCGCGTGAGAATTTAAAGCTACGTCCATTTAAACTAAATCCGAACAAATATTGGCTTTCCGGATCTATTGGGACACTGAAAAAGGCATTCTTGAGATCGATTACAGTGAAGAATGTCGCTTCGGAATCAATAGCTGTCAGTAATGACGAGATATCTGGGACCACAGGGAATTGTGGCACAATGCATTTGTTTAACTCGCGCAGATCAATAACCAATCGATATACTGGCGGGGCCTTCGGATCTGTTCGTTTAAGAATCGGTATTATCGGTGAATTACATATATTGGAGTCTGTTTCCACAACTACTCCTTGGGCAATGAGCTCGTCAATGATTTGTAGTAAAGCCACTACAGCATCTGGTGGTAACTTGTATTGTCGCATTCGTGGTAGCACCACTCCTGCCTTTAGTGTGACTCGATATGGTGTAATATTCATGCAACCAACATCAGTAGGGCCTTGTGCCCATAGATGTGTAGGTAAAGTCTGTAGTCGGGGATCCATGTCTCTAGATACATAGTGACCTTTAAAATCACGTAAAAACAATCTTACTCCTTCCGGAGAACAACATATTATGGCTCCTAGAGCTTTTAACGTTTTTATTCCTAATAAATTTTCTGGACATGATTTAGTAAGCAGTAAATCTGTAGTTCGGGTCAGAGGTCCTATCGTGAGTGGAAGAGGCTGTGACACTTCATTAACAATAGGTTTGCCTGAAAAACCAAGGGAAATATTCTGTGAGCCTGAGAGGGGTGCCCCTGGAACTTCACTACGTTTTATAGTTGTTCGACTTGCCCCTGTATCGAGTAAAAATTTTCTATCTTGACCTAATAATTTACTATGTACATAAGGTCCTTCTTGATCTACAGGAATCTCGATAAGGGGTAAGTCAACTTCCCTCTCTAGGCTAGTTCATGCGTAACGCTGATACTCGGGATATTCATACTGTGCGGTCTGATACATTTGTCGTGTTGTTGTTTGTGTGGCAGCAACAGGCAATGGGGGTGCAGCTGGCACAAACTGTATTGGCTGTTGTGCGGCTGGCATTGCCTGGACATGCTGTATAGCTCCTTGTTCATTCTGGTCTTGTCTGAGTGGCCGTGATCTTTCTTGTGTTTTACCTATGGCGATATTATGTTTTAAAACTGGACAATCGTGTACGTAATGGCCTGGCTTTTTACAATAATTGCATGTCCCTTTTACAGGTCCTGCTGAATCGGAATGTGTCATACCCTTTTTATGTCCTTCAGCTGGAACTGTCTGGGAAACTAGCATTTTCATTTTTGTGTCTTTCATGCGTCTGTGTTCATGTTCTTGTTCCTCTTTAATTCTATTGTGGTGGTACTGTAACATTTGTAACATTTGTGTTGGAGTGTTACCTTGCCAGGTACTTTCGAATTTTAATACTCTATTCTTTACTGGAGGCAGAGCATTTTCTACTAATTTTGTTACAAACAGATGTGGGTATGATTCGCTACTTGCTTTTATGCCACTATTTATACCAAAACATTTTTCAAAACGGGCATAGTAATCACTAGTGTCTTCATCTTGCTTCTGTTTACAGGCTGAAATTGTACCCCAATCTTCCTTTTTCGTAGTTAATAAACGTGGCAGTACCTGTACTAGTAGTCCTGGTAATGCCTTAGTTTTGTCCCCAAGCCCCGAACCTGGACCTCGGGCCCTTTCTTCTGCTTCTAATGCTGACCATTCTATCTTTTGATCACCTACCTCCCACTCTTTTTCTTTGAGTTTCTCATAAATGCCAGCAGGCATCAACACCTTTAATATTGTCATAATGTCGGGGTAGGTATACTCTCCCATGAGTAACATGTCTTTAATTTCTCGGTGAAACCCCGCTGGGTCCTTGTCATGACTGGGTACTACTTTCTTCATTTCTAATAATTCTATTTTCGATATAGGCGTATATACAAATACGCGTTTAAACTCATTGTCCTCACCCTTTATTGGGTGCACTTCTCGTAAGGGATTCTGTCTATCTATGTGATACGTAGTTCTTTCCTTGACGGACAATGGAACATGTTCTGAACATACGAAAAGAATATACTGCTTTCTTGATTCTAGAATTTCTTTAATTAATTCAGTACCTGGACCTCTCCATTTATTCATAAGTAATTCAGTCAGTATGTCAGGCAAGGGACCAGGGTCCGAATGCTGACTCCGATATAGTATAATGAGTTGTTGGATCATATAAATCCCAGCTAACCTTTGTTCATCTGGGGTAAGATTCAAAAATGTGCGTACTACTGTATCATCACTATATTTTCCGGGACTGTCCACCCAATGGACAGCTGCCCTGGCTAAATCTTGTTCATCCATAGAATCGAGGAAATGATAACCCCTTCGTTCTCGGAGTAGTTTGTCGGCGGTTTGGAACGAATGCTCGTTAGACCTTATATTAATTATAGGTATTTGAAAATTCCTGTTATTATCTGGACACGTCGGATGTATTGAGTCAGTATGATATCTAGTCTGATTCCTATTACAAGATCTTCCTCTACCTACATAGGCTATGGTGTCTGACTGTCCTGTGGGCAGTCCTGGCCCTTCTTCCTCGTTTTGTTCGAACTCGTCTGTCTCTAATCTCTCTTCGTGTAGGCGTTCTATTTCTTTACGGATCTTTCGGCACATGGCTATTATACAATTTTGTTTATCATGTCTCCCTTCTGATATATTCTGGCTCCATCTTGTAAGAATTCTCATGGCTTCCGGGTCTACCCCCGGTCGGTCTTGATTTCTGATCACACAGTTTATGAGGAAACGTAACAGTTCCCCCTGTATCTCTACTTTCTGGTATTCCATAGCTCTGTAAATACATTCTGGATCTCGCCCTGTTTGGACAAAATGATATATATTATCTAGATGCGCAGTCATTCCTGGTAACTTCGCTAAATACACTGCGGCTCGTCTGATACGCAATGATGCTAGGGTCATTTCGTCCTCTTTTCCAGGCACCGGGTCATATCTACAATCTATAAGAAGTTCCTTAAGCGCACGGGCACTAAGGAGTTTGGGTGTACGTGAATGCGCTGACTCTTGAAAAGTAAGCTTATTTATTCTGGGTGGCGTAGAAAAGACATTGGTAGCTCCTCCCGCGGCTCCATCTGGGGCGTCGGGTGTAAAAGGATTCGTTGAACGTGACACAGCAACTACAGGTGTGGACACAGCCATAGAAGTAGCTGTAGGAGCGGATACAGAAACCGATGTGCTTGCCGGAACTTGTGACTCGATTTGTTGCTGTAGGGATACGGGTACTGGATCTTGGCGTTGAACCTCCCTGGTAGGCGGTCTACGTGGGGCGGAATTGGCATACTCGGGAGCTGCGTCATCTAAATATGAGGAAAGAAAAACATCTTCTGCGGTTCTAGGATGCCCCTTAGGATGTACCTTTATGGGGAACAATGGGGTTGGCAAGTCTTTTGGCGTTTCCGGAGTAGCCTTAGGTAATCCTTCGGCCAGAAGGGGATACATACCATTCATAAGGGCATTTCTTTGTCTGTCTACTTGTTCTGATTTCACTCGGATACCTTCCTCAATTAATAGATTCTCTCGAACTTTATTGGAATTCTCTTTACTCTTCTCTTCCTGTCTACGTGCTTTTTCTGTTCGTCTATGTGATTCTTTACGCCATAATTCAACGGCGTCTTTCTGTGACTGTCTGACTTTCCTTTTCCATAACTCTTCCTCGACTTTCATGATGCACTCTGCATCCCAGGTCCCTGCTGTGGGCCACCTCTGACTTTCTGGTAATCCCTTGGTATAGTCTACCCATAAATCAAGAAATAATATAGCGTCTAATCCATGTTTGTGATACATAAAGTGCCCTGGGGTGTCCCTAGGAGGAATAGGGACGGCTTCTTCGAGAACCCCTTTTCTGGTAGTGATCTGTCTTAATTTCGAAAAGAACGGCATATTGAGAACTGACCTTATACTTGATTTTGACCTGATACTTGAATTTGAACAGACTTAATACAATAAACACGATAATGAACAGTCATTCATACCACGATATACTTAAACACTTCAAACATTAAACATTAAACCTTTAACTGAAACAACAATGATGATCGTCTGCATAACTAATCACCAAGCTTAATTCTCGACAATAACTAGATAATAACTAGACACTTCGGAATACTTGATATACTGCTAAACAGTACAGATACACTGCTAAAACAGTGCAGACCGGATTTGTGTACCCAAACCCGTCTTGACCGGCACAAACCTATGTGCACGTCAGAAATGCCTCCCCAGTAATGGTACTCACCGGGTAGCTTCGGAAACGGAAGGCCTCAGTAACTTGAACTTGACTCGGATTTGGACTGGACTCGACTCGACTCGTCGGACACTGGGCTTGACGTCGGACTGGTGGGTCTCTGTATACCTCGGATCTTGCTCTCTCAGCTAGGCTCTGGTCGGGATACTTCGCACTTCTCACCGCCTCGTCTGGGTGTTGATTGCAGTCTCAGTCGCCCCCGCTTGACCGGAGGGAGATACAGGAAATCCTGCTGGTACGCGTTATTGTCCGTCCAGCTGTGGCAGGAGACCGGGCCTGCAACGCACCGCCGGCGCGTGAGATGAGAAAGTGTCCCTATTCGGGCGCCATCATGTGGTAAATATTTCTCCTTTACCGGGACTGAATTTGATACAGGAACATAGTAAAATAGCTCAATGAAATGAGAGGCAGAATCCGTGATATTAGAGTTTCAGAATGGGCTTTATTCCAATAAGCGATTATAATCGGATGCTTCAAGTTCCATCACCACGGGAGTTCAGGAAGTGAAGTACATACTTTATTGACAAGCAGTAACTTTTATAATACATACATCATAATGAAGTGAATACAGTAGGCGTAACAATTGATAAGGACATTGACGTTTGGTTTGCGTAACCGAAAATGGGTGTAATAATGAGTAAAAAGGAACATGATTGGCTATGATGTAATACATAGGTGGATCTATAAGATAATACTTGGCATTGATGCGCGCGCAGCAGTCTGACGTGTAATTGACGTGTAACTAGGGGGTGACGGGGACTTGACATTTAGCTCTACGTGTGGAGACAGGAAGTCTGGGGGGTCAAGTCAACCTAATCCCAAATCATATCTAACATCCTATGTTTAAAGAACTATGTTATCCACAAAAGAAGGACTCTCGGACAGAATCTATTCTATACTGACTGTGCGTGCGTGTACAAGCGTCTAGGTGTCTACACTGAATGCGAGGGGGTAGGAATATTCCATGGTAACAGGGCTATGAATTACTTGCATGAGGACAGAGAAGATGGGCCTTTTTGCTTGGTAACTGGAAGAATGTTTACTTAAGCTACTAGGCAGGAATGCATCGGCTGAGGGGGAAGCAGATAATTCGAAGGTGAAATACAGTTCTTGGCAGAGAATAGGCTGATGTCAGGCTTCGTGAGCCGCGCAGAGAATGAGACAAAGTTCATGGTCACAGATGCAGGCTTGAACTGGAGCTTTCAGAGGCAGAAGGCAAAAGGAGTTCGATGACAGAATCAGGGCCTACTTGCCTGGACTGTAAAATGGCATAAGTGAACCATATAAAGCCGGTGGCCTTTCATATTTAGGAATGGAATATCCAGCCCATTTATGGCGGATCTGACAGAGGACATGTTGACGGTGGACGCACATGTGTTTGCGTCATCATTACTGGAACTGGAGGGAGCATACATGTACTTGCGACATGCACATAGAACCGTTGGGGTCCAAGATAGGGGACATAACTGACCAGAAAAATCCATATTTCCACAGTCTCAAGGTGCTAGGGGAGGCAGTTCCAGTCAGTTGAAATGCCAGGTCAAGGGCGAGGTCGGCGGATCGGAGGTTCCTCTAGGGGATGTGGAAGGAGATTCTTTCCTTGAGGTATTGGGGCCCGTAGTTGTGGAGGCATTTGTAGGTGTGGGTTAGTCCCTTGAAGGTTATTCTCTTCTGGACGGGGAGCCAGTGGTGTTATCGCAGGTGTTGGGTGATGTGTTCTTGTCGAGGGATGCCGAGGACGAGTCTGGCTGCGGTGTTCTGTATGGTCTGGAGTTTGTGGAGTAGAGACTTGCTGATTCCAGCATATAGGGCATTTCCATAGTCCAGTCTGCTGGTTATGAGGACATGGGTGATGGTTTTTCTTGATTTGGGGGATATCCATATGAAGGTTTTTCAAATGATGCAGACGGTGTTGAAGCAGGTGGACTTGACGGAGTTGACCTGTCGGGTCATGGAGAGAGAGGAGTCGAGTACGATGCTGAGGTTCCGGGCGTGGTCTGTGGGGGTGGGAGTGTTGCTGAGGGCCACCAGGTGTTGTCCCATGCGGTGGGATAGGGTCGGAGGATGAAGACCTCTGTCTTCTCTGAGTTGAGCTTTAGGCAAGCTGAGTCTGGTGGTGACTGGGTCCTTTGTGAGGGAGAGAATGAGCCGGGTGTACTCGGGGTGGGAGAATATGTTGACTCCCGGCTGTCTTATGATGGAGGTGAGGGGGGCCACGTAGATGTTGAGGCTGCGGTACACCGACTTTTGCCAGCTCCAGGACCGTTTATAATCGAGATTTTTATCGTGATCCGATTACTGAGACCATCATTGTCCCGTTTGTACCAGACTCGCAAAGCTCATCACTAAATATCGTCTCTGCAGAGCTGATGTTAAGTATCCCCTAATACACAACGTATCTAACTCTGAAGATTTTATCACTTTATATAAAAATTATCCCAATGGGAGAAGTCTCGTCCTCTCACATTTATATCAGACAACCATGTTGATCTAATCTACAGTAGATCCATCCTATTAAACGAGGAACAACAACATAGTACAAGTTCCTCTGTGGCTTCCCATCTTTTATAAATCCGTGAACAACTTCTCCTTATTAAAACACAAATTTGTTGTGGCTACTCCTGACGAAGGCACCCTGTGCCGAAACGCGCGTCGTGAAGAAATTCCACTTTGCCACTATTTACATTATAATATGTTGATTTATATCATTGAAAAAATTTATTTTATTTAATTTTATATAATGTTTATATCAAACCATGTATTTTATCATATGTGACTTTACATGCTTTTTGTATTAAATTTGTGAATTTTATTACGTGTTTACTTTACTCATTTCTGTACTTTATCAGTCTGAACTGATAGTCTCAAATATTGCCTGGGATTTATACTTTCCATTGAGGCTGCGGTATGACCCTTGAGGTACTCCACAGTTGATCTCTGTGTGTTCGAAGAGGAAGGGTGGCAGTCTGATATTTTGGGTTCTGCTGGTGAGGAAGGAGTGGAGCCATTTGGGGGCGGTACCCTGTATGACAGCATCGTGGAGTCTGGCAGTAAGTGTATGGTGGCAGACAGTGTTGAAGGCTGCGGAGAGGTCGAGTAGGATCAGGGCTGCATTGGAGGGTGAGGATGCCATCTGTGGCGGTGAGTAGGGCGGTCTCGGTGCTGTGGTTGCTGCAGAATCCAGATTGGGAGGGGTAGAGGGTGGAGTTGTCTTCGATTAATTTTGCTAGTTGGGTGTTAACGGTCTTCTCTGTGACATTGGCCATGATGGGAGGAGGGAGATGAGTCGGTAGTTCGTGAGGTCCGAAAGATCTGCAGAGGGCTTCTTGAGAAGGGGTTTGACTTCTGCGCGTTTCCAGTCATCTATAAAAATGCTGAATTTGAAGGAGATGTTTTGGTGCGTCGTAGTTCTGGTACGATGGTAGCGGCTGCTCTGTGGAAGATGTTTGGAGGGAAGGGGTCAGTGGGTGCTTCTAAGTGGATGTCTTTCATAGTCGATTTGGTGCCTTCGGTGGTGGCTGGAGTCCAGGTGGAAATGGTTGGTTGTCTGGCGTTGCTGGAGGAGTGAGTGGTTTCGCCGTCCTGTGTCAGTTCATTGAAGTTGTCATTGAGGGATTTGATTTTCAGGTGGATGTAGGTGCTGAGCTTGTTGCAGAGGTCCTGGGGGGTGATGTCTATGGCTTCGCTGGGGGTTTAGTGAATTCTTTTATGATGTTGAAGAGCTCCTTCGAGGTGCTGGAGTTGGCAGTGATTTTGTTCAGGATGAAGGTCCTTTTGGTTAATCTGATGAGATTGAGGTGTTCTGTCATTGCATTCTTGTATGTGGTGCACTCTTCCAAAGTGTTGCTGTTTCTCCACTTCTTCTTGAGAAGTCTGCAGGTGTGTCTAGATTCTTGTAGGTCAGTGGTGAATGAGGAGACCTTTCTGGGGCGCTGTCTGTTGGGGTTGTGGAGGGGTGAGAGTTCGTCCACGCAGTTGGTCATCCATCTGTATAGTTCTTTGGCGGCAAATGTTGGCGTTGGTCAAGGTGGAGGGGGCATCACAGTTGAAGGTGGAGTTGAGGTGCTCCTCAGTGACCTTGCTCCAGTTCCTTCATGATGTGCAGGGTGTAGGTTTTGGGGGTGGTGAGTTTGTCGACGTGGAAGTGAATGCAGCGGTGTTCCGTCCAGAGGGGTTCCGTGGTATGGCTGAAGTGGATGTTGTTCCCTCCTGTGAAGATGGGGTCGAGGGTGTGGCCTGCCCTTGGGTGTGGGTGGTGATGAGCTGTTGCAGCCTGAGGTTGGTAAGGTTGTCTAAGAGGGTAAAGGAGTTGGGTTCCTTGAGGTTGTCGAGGTGGAAGTTGAGGTTTCCTATGAGTATGTAGTCCATGGAGGCGAGTGCGTGGGGTGCGATGAGGTAGTGGTGAATGCTGTTCAAGGTCTGGGGATGTCTGTAGGCGAGGATGCCGTGTAGGGTGGTTCTGGGGCTGGTGCTGGTTCTGGGACTGGTCTGGATCTGGTAGTGAAGGTGTTCAGTAGTGATGGAGTTGCTCGTAGTAGAGGTGGAGAGTAGGAGGTTTCTTGTGTGCAATGGTTAGTCCTCCTCCTGGGCGGTCCTTCCTCTGGATCTTACAGCTGTCTGCTGCTGTGTAGCATTGTATGAGACAACACAAAAGCAGATTTAGGGGTACACATCCATATAGGTGCTGGGATATTAGCTTTGCTAAGTGTGGAGTCTAACCCTTTTTACATTCCCTCACAAAAATAGACAATTCAGTGCCACATATTGGCTTCAAAGACTTCTCATGTGGTGCTGTACCCTGGTGAACAGTTGTGGCTAGTTGTTACAGCTACCCTGACTGGACAAATGACATACAAGCCACTGTTGGGTAGACATGTGTATGTGGCCCCACTTGGGGAATTCTGCATCACTTAAGAGTGAGGCAAGAATCTCAAAGTCAATCTTTACTTCATGTCACATGATGATCTGTCTTAATCAGAACCCATACTCATCAAATGCAATGCAAGTCACAGCATTCAACACTCATAGGACTCTCATCCACACAATGGACAGTGTCTGTACCATTCCTCACCCAGTGTGCACATCAGTTATAATGCCCTTAGTTACCTGGTAATGGTGCTGACATTGTAATTTTATGTACAAATACACGTGCGTGGCTCAATTCCCCAGATGACATACAAAAACTACCACTCCCAGAATGCACTCTGCTTTGTGCATTCTATGTGCTACAGTGAGCCTTTGGCCTTATGCTCACTTCTGCATTTGCACAGAATAGGTAAATGTAGGCATGGGAAACCTGATGGTATAGCTTTGTCTACCCTCACATCATACTCTCAGACACATATTGCACTTAATGTGCATACTACCTCTCTGCTGCTCATGCTCTTCCAGTTGATCATGGAGGTTCAGCCAAGCTCCCCTCAGGACCCTCCTATACAGTGGCGCTAGGCGGTCTGATGCCCATGGTGCTGGGAGGACTGGCCCAAGAATTCCTCGGCCTTGACCCAGGCCCAGCGTTTTAAGTCCACCCAGCGCTTAAGGCATGTCCTGGCCCGCCGTGTATAGACACCCACTGCACTGCAGCATTACCCAATGGTGGGCCATAGTCTGGTGTGTGCTGGATTGCTCAGCTTCTCCTCAGGCCTCCATTAAGCTGAGGAAATTTGGTTAGCACCTCCTCTGCTAGGATATCTAATTCCCTCTCAGTGAAAGGGGGTGCTTTCTCTTTATATCCCTCAGCCATGTTGGGGGTACTTGGGATGAACTGAGCAGCAGGATGGCAGAGGATCTGAAACTGTATGAAACTGTATGAAAGAATGGGTTCCACATACGGAGAGTACGCATTCGGGCCAGAGGTTCTGGAAACGGACAAGAACCCATTCTTTCATACATTAAATGACATACAGGAGGTGGTAGTCAGGAAATACATCACAGGAAGTTGCTGGCAGCCATTTTCTGTTCATTCTGAGTCATCCTCTGTCACAGATCAGATCCTCTGCCATCCTATTGCTCTGGGGCAGAGACCCCTGAATTACCACATTGAAAAGGAACACCAGAGACATGAAACAAAAGGTGGAACAGACCATTACATAATGTTTTGCCTGGGAAAAGGGTGTGGCCAGGCACAAATTCACATCCCAGGAGAGTTTGCTCCTCAGCACTATGGGATATGTAGTCGATGTGTTGTGCCCAACTCAAGAGTTGACTGTAGTGTCACGGTCATTTCGGGGAAAGCAGTGTTGTATATCCCAGACAGGGCCTGATTCACTAAACTCATCATCAATCATGTTGGGGGGCCCTCAGTTGTGGGGAGTCAATTCAGATGGGGGCAAATACTCCACAATGCAATACTTTGGCCCCTTTGTGAATCAGGTACCCATTGTCATACAGTCCTGTGAGGTCTCACACATGCACATACATTTATCCTCTGAGGCAGTAGATTCCTTAGCGGCATTGACAATACTGATTGCTGACATCTGCACATGACCTGATGCATGGCCAATCTTTTGACTCCAGTCAACAGCTGTGCTTTACATACATTTGGGGGCCGATTACGATCCTGTATTTTTTTTCCCATATGACTCGTATCCGTATTTTTTCCCATACGAATCGTACAAGTCACGTCCGACCCGTGAAGTACGATTCGTACGGGAAAAAGTACATACGGATCGGCCCGATCCGTACGAATCGTAGCGGGAAAAGTTGTACGAGACAGACCCAGACACTTTTCCATACGAATCGTAAAAAGACAGTCTGAGCGTACAAGTACGATCCGGACTGGCTTTCCGATTTACGAATCGTACGGAAAACGTCCCGTACACGGGGAATGACTTGTACATATGCAATGTCAGTATACGCACCGTACATACGCAATGTTGTTGTACGCACCAATGTTGTATTACGCACCGTACATAGCAATGGCGGTGTACGCACCGTACATAGCAATGGCGGTGTACGCACCGTACATAGCAATGGCGGTGTACGCACCGTACATAGCAATGGTGGTGTACGCACCGTACATATGCAATGGCAGTGTACGCACCGTACATACGCAATGGCGGTGTACGCACCGTACATAGCAATGGCGGTGTACGCACCGTACATAGCAATGGCGGTGTACGCACCGTACATAGCAATGGTGGTGTACGCACCGTACATATGCAATGGCGGTGTATGCACCGTACATACGCAATGGCGGTGTACGCAGCGTACATAGCAATGGCGGTATACGCACCGTACATATGCAATGGCGGTGTACGCACCGTACATAGCAATGTCTGTGTACACACCGTACATACACAATGCATGGGGGTGTGTGCCTGTATGACTCGTACCCCTGTACCGTACTGAACCACGGACACTGTAAAACAGCACAAGGAGGGTCTATTCGACTCGCACAACACCACAAAACACGTCTACAGTGCACTAAAAATGGAAATGACTGACCTGGACACATCCAAACAGGCAAACAGAGGGGCAAACTCACAACCACCCCTTATAACACACCCACCAAAAATTCAAACTGAGCCCCACCCACAAATGGACAAATAAAAAGGGCCCACACACACAAACCATGAGCATTTGCAACAGACTCACTGCAGCTAGAGAGCACACACCAACAACTGCACCCATCCACCTTGACATATACACCTTCACACAACCTCCTTCACACATACCCCCTCTTCACATTCACACCCACACCGTCACATTCAGACCCACACACCCACAACCATCCACACCCTCAGCTCACACCATGCCCACAGACAAGAATCCAAAGTTCAAAAGGGAGGAGCTGGAGATCCTTGTCAATGAAGTCATCAGAGTCGAGCCACAGCTGTTTGGAACATTGGTCAGACAGAGCAGCATAGCTGAAAAATCACGCCTGTGGCAGAGGATCGTCGATAGGGTGAATGCTGTTGCACCCATCAGAAGGACCAGGAATGAATGCCAAGCCAGGTGGTACGATCTGCGGAGGGCGGTCAAGGGCAAAATGAATGACTACGCCCAGAGCAACATCACTGGAGGTGGTGCGCCCCGCAGACCAGTACATTTCCATCCCTGGGAGGAGAAGGTGATGGCCCTGCTTCCGCCGGTGGGAGTACATGGACTGCAAGGAATTCCAGAGCCTGGTGAGTACACAAACAACTTACGTAACATGGGGGTAATGGCATCCACACCCCAACTACACCAAATGCACGCAACTACCCCCAAGCCCTCACCGGCCAGAACCACAGTCAAAAATAACGCTAATGCCACTAACATGTGTATGCTCCATTGAGAAAGCAAGGCCATGCTATGTCCCATGCTACATGAAGCAGCAACCCAAGAATGGATGTCCGGTATGCTAGGAAGGTGGGTGGCACAAAACACATTGTTGAACTCAAAATCAGACACAATTGCCCTCATCCCATATGGCCCAGGTACATACCCATGCACCATGCGCAATGCACAGGGATTGGGAAAGTACTGACAAGATAGCTCACACTCGGCCTGGGTTTAGGTAGCACAAGGCCCTCCTGTGACCAGTGCAATCACAAACACCAAGACAACAAGGTCAGATATCTAGGACAGGAAGTCACACTCACTGTCATGGCAGCATGCTCCATGGGGGGACAGCTACATCACCTGGGAGCCCCACTGCCAAATCACACCACACCCACCAGCAGGCCCTGTCACACACACCCCTTACACAAGCAGACACCCCCAGGACAGGCAATGGATTTACCCACTGTCACAATGGACATGTAACACAACAACACCAATACATAGCCGAAGAAGCATCCAACCCAAAAATCTACATGTCAAAGGCTCAGGAGAACATATCAATCAGTCCCCCGCAACATATCCATCCACAAGTGAACATTGAGGAGAATGCTAGACACATACAACTACCTGGAGGAACAGTGCCAACTTGAATGTGTATGATATATGCATGTTGCATGAAACAGCATTACCAATGTCTGTCTCTCACACACAGTGCAACATGATGAATCTACCCCCAACAATGGGGGTAAAGATTCACAGTCCCTGGCCCGGGAGGAACCTGATCCCACCAGCAGCGACGCCTCTCAACATTCTGCGGATGACCCCGACCGACCTGGACCCCCTGGTGTCCAAGCCCCTGCAGATCCTGGTTCAGGACCATCTGTGCCAACCACCACCCCCATTCCTGCCACATCCCAGGAGACACCGAGGAGCCCTGCCCACAGTGAACAACTGAGCCAGTCTGACCAGGAGGGACAAGGAGCGCCGGGCACCCAGGAGGAGTCAGACAACACCACCACTGCCATCCCTCAGGGGTCCCGTTGACCTGATGTGCCCACAACGGCAGGCCAGGCTCGTGTGGGCAGGGGTGGTGGGAGTGGAGGCAGGCGGAGGCGAGAACCTGACCAGAAAGCTGAAGGGACCAGTATGTCACACATACACAACATCATGGAGGCATACCGGCGTGACACCAGGGAGTTCAGTCAGTTAGTGGTGACCCTCATAGAGATCAAGAACCAGCAGGCCGAGCAACACGCCAGTCAACAAGAACACCAAAGACGGATGGAGACAAGATTGGTTGAGCTCCTGGCGGTGCAAAGGGACATAAGCCATTCACTCCGTCGGATCGCCGACAACATGGGCAACCCTCCCCGTGCCACAAGGTGAAGATCACCACCAGCCACAGGGAGGGAGGAGGAGGAGGATTCGTCTGACGGAGCGTCCCAAGCATCGTCAAGGCCTGCATCTGCGGGTCCCCTGAGGAAGGTGGGTCGTCCACGGAAAAGACCGTGAGAGGCAGCGGCACATCCACATCTCCCAGGTCACCTGGCCTGGCACCTGGCCTTCATGTGCGACAGCATCACCTCATTGACTGACATCATCTGCCACATGGACCTGCTGGTCAGAGTCTGACTAATGATGCCAAACACTGTGGTCTGGACTCTGATGACTTCAAATGGCAAGGAACCCATCTCCCCCTGTGAACTTTGGATTCTATGGTCCCTGCATTGCACCTTTTTCAGTGCACAAATCACGCCACAGAGTTATAATTAAATAATTAATATGTGAAATTTTATGTTGCAGTCATTTAGCATGAGTCCACAACATACGTGTGGGGATATGTCAAAGTATGCCTGAGTGTGGAACTAACTCCAGCCATCCATACACTTGGATCTGAGTTCGGTCGAGGACACACATGTGTCTCAATGTATCACCAAATACAGACATGGAGCCCAATACTCACCCGTGATGGCCTCAAGCTGCTGAGGAGGGGCTTGCAAAACTGCTCAGACAGACCAATTTGGAAGAGTATCATGAAGGTGTAGAGGTCATAGGTCATGTTGATGTGCCCGGGGAGGGAGTCCCAGGTCTGTTTGGCGAGGTGGGAGAACTATCTCCTGCATGCAGTTTTCATGTGGATGTGATGAATGGTGACCAGGGCAAGGTGGGCTGCATGGAGTTGGGCCAACGGGGTGTTGGATCTGGCAATGGCTGGCTCTTTGGTGAGGTTGAGGAGCAGCTGGGTGTCAATGGCATACGACAAGATGATGAGGTCGTGTGCACATGTGATGGTGGAGAGGGGGGTCATGGAGACATTGAAGATCGTCACGCTGAGAGAAGAGCCCTGGGGCATGAGCCACATGACCCCAGTGTACTACATGCTGCAGGGTGGAGGCCGACTCCCTGGGCCTTGCTGGTGAGCTACTTTCTGATTTAATCATGGGCCCTCCTCTGGATACCAGTGTTGGAGATGTGTGATCTGACAGTGTGGTAGCACATGGTGTACAATGCCATGAGAGGTCAAGGGGGGTGGGCTCACCATTGTTGAGCAGGGCAAAGTTGTTGTTGGTGGTGGCAATGATGACGGTTGCAGTGGTGTGATTGCTGTGGAATATGGACTGGTGCCGGTTGCCTGGAGCTGGTTGCGTGGAGGAAATTTGTCAGTTGCTTGTTGAGTGTATTCCGGATGACATTTGCTGGGTAGGGAAGCAGGGTAATGTACCAGGAGATCCTGCGGTACTGCCGTCCATTGTTTAAGAAGGGCCTGGGTCTCTGCATGCCTCCAGCACCCATGGAATGTGGCTAACTCAAAGGAGACATTCAGGACGCGCTGGACGTGGGCTTCAAGGATGGGGAATGATGTGGTTGAGATGTTGTGTGGGAAGGGGCCTGATGGAGAGCCAGAGTGGATGGTGCACATGAGCCAGGTGGTGTAATTGCTGCTGACCGGAGGCCAGAACCTGAGGGGGGTTTGTCCAGCGGATAATAGTGCTGTCTGCCTCTGTGTGCCAAGGCTGTTGTGTATGGCCATGAGCAAGCAGTGGCACAAAGTTTCAAGGGATGTGATCTGCCTTGCAAGGGTGGGATGTCTTGGATGGAGATCTGCTGTCAGTTCACTCACAATGCTGATGAGCTCCTTGATTTTGTGTGTTTTGGTGTCTCTGCACTATCTGAAGGATCTCCACTTGTCCTTGCTGATGATATGGTGATGTCTGTGTGTGGTCTTTTCCAGGCCTGTAAGGTAAATTATTTATTTATTTATTTATTTATGGTTTTTCTAGAGCGCGTAGTCACCCATAGGGTATCCCAGCGCTGAACCTCTTACTCACAGGGGGGGATGGTCAGGAGTGAAACTGACTGAGGGGAAGAGTAAGGTTTTAAGCGATTTCCTGAACCGCAGGAGGTTTGGTTCTGCTCTGAGGCTCAGGGGGAGTGCGTTCCATTTTTTTCCCGTGTTGACCGAGAAGCGACGGCCACCTATACGGGCCTTCTTAACCTTGGGGATGGTGATGAGGTTTTCGTGTTCGGAATGAAGCGCTCTCGTGGGTCTGTATGGTGTGATCCAGTTGTTTAGGATAGGGGGGCCGATGTTATGAAGTACCTTGTGGGCCAGACAGAGGGCTTTGAAAGTTACCCTTTCCCTGATGGGGAGCCAATGCAGCTTCCTCAGTACGGGCTTAGCAGATGTTCTGGCCGGGGTGTTTGTTAGGAGACGGGCTGCGGCATTTTGGGCTTTTTGCAGGGTTTGGAGAGTGGATTCTGGAGCTCCCAGGTAAATGGCGTTGCTGTAATCCAGCCTGGATAAAATTAGGCCTTGGATCAGCAGGAGACGCGACTGGAAAGGCAGTAGAGGGATTACCTTCCTGCAAGATCTGAGTAGACCATAGCATGTGCCGGCCGTCTTTCTTGCCTGGCTCCTGAAGGTGAGGTCGGTCTTCAGCCACACCCCGAGACTCTTAACCTCCGTCTTGGGGGTGGGGGGTTCACCCATACAGGCGGGCCAGATGTTCGGGGGAAGGTTCGTGGTTTTTTGCCCTAGGAGCAGGATCTCCGTTTTGAAGCCGTTTAATTTCAGGGCAGAGTCACTCATCCACTGATGTACGTTGGAGAGGCAATCGTGGAGGTTGGAGGGCTTAAGCTTGGGGTGGGAAAGCGTCACCACCAGTTGAGTATCGTCGGCGTAGCTGACGATGGTGACACCGAAGGGAGAGACCAGCTCCTCCAGTGGGGCCATATACACGTTGAACAGCGTGGGGCTCAGGGATGAGCCCTGTGGCACACCGCACTGGAGGGGGATGGAGGGGGATCTGCTTTCACCTTCCCATACTTGGAAGGAGCGTTGAGACAGGAAAGACGCGAGCCATTTCAGCGCCCTGTCTTTTACCCCGATGTTGTCGAGACGTTGGGTTAAGACCTGGTGGCTGACCGTATCGAAGGCCGCGCTCAGGTCTAGGAGGACCACTGCCACTGATCCTCCTGTATCGATGATTTCCCTGGTCTTTTCTACTGCTGCAAGGAGAGCAGTGTCCGTTCCCTGACCTGGTCTGAAGCCTGTCTGTGATTTATTGAGGAGTTGATTAGACTCCAGGAAGTGTGACAGTTTTTTGTTCACAAGTCTTTCGGCAACCTTACCTATCCAAGGGAGGAGTGAGATAGGTCTATAGTTGGAGAGATCTGCCTGGTCTAGGGATGGTTTTTTGAGAAGCCCTTTTACAACAGCCTCCTTCCAGTTTGCAGGGACCTCTCCCTGTGTCAACGAGATGTTAATGAGAGCTGTCAATTGGGAGGCTATAGTCTGCGAGATGTTTTTAACGAACCGTATGGGAACTGGGTCGCTAGGGGCTCCGCTCTTGGTTGCTCTGAGTGTAGCCATTACTTCCTCTTCTGTGACTGGGCCAAATGACGCTAAATATGGCTTGTCGGGAGAGGGCGGCAGCTCCTTCGCTCTTTCTATGGGGTTCGGGTTAGCAGCAGGGAGTGAGGCGAGGATTTTTTTGATTTTTTCGTCAAAGAAGGTGGCCAACTTGACGCATTTTTCCTCCGCTGCTTTGGGGTCCATGGGTTCTTGCGGGGGGGCAGGGACATGGAGGAGCTCTTTGAGGATGGAAAAAGTTTCCTTGGCTGAGCAGGAGGAGCTTTTTATTTTTTCCTCATAGAAGGTGCTTTTAGCATCGTGTAGGGCTCGCTTGTACGCTTTCATGGAGGATTGATAAGCACTTTTCTCAGCTATTGACTTGTTTTTCCTCCAAGTGCGTTCTAACTTTTTACATTCCTTCTTCAGGGCGTTGAGGGAGGGAGTGTACCAGGGAGCGGGGTTGATTCTTTTGACATGTTTTAGCGAACTAGTAAGTGGGATCAGATTGTCTAGGGGATGGGCTAGCCAATCATTGAATTCTCTATCCGCGGTGTTCGTGTCCGTGGATAGAGGGCAAGCAGTTTCACGTAGTTTCGCTTCCCATTCCTCAGGAACTAACTTATGCCATCGTCTAGTTCGTATCCTAGTTTTCTGTCTGGGTGCTGGCGTTGTTTTGAGTGACCAGTGTATTGGGATCAACATATGGTCTGTCCAAGGTAAAGGGGTGGGGTCCTGGGCGTTTAGGTTCTTGATGTTGGTGAAGATAGGGTCCAGGAGTTGTCCTTTGACATGGGTGGCTTTAAAGTTTCGCAGATGGAGATCGGCTGTGGTGAGATCAGCTAGTAAGTTGGCTGCTGCGTTGTCCGCAGAGTCCAGGAAGTGCATATTAAGGTCCCCTAAGAGGAGAAAGTTCGAGACTGATATGGTCTTAAGTGAGATGTAGTCCATTAGAGTGCTGTTGGACCCGGCCTCGTGGCGTGGTCCTTAACCCCCTGGATTGTGCCCGTTCCCCGCCCCGGCCGTCACGGGCCACCCGTCTGAACTGCACCAAGGCCCTTCACCCGGAGCTGCACGTGGACGCATACTCCTCGTGGCTCCGCCATCTTGTTGGCATCCACGTCACACCGTGCACCAGCCGGCGCGACCCCGCTCAACCCGGCCTCGACCCCAGCGAAGCCCCGACATCGAGGCACCACGAACTAGCCAGGGGGTGCCGCAGGAACCATTCATCGCCCCGGCGGAGGACAGTATCGATGGGACCCCCAACTGTCCTCCCCTCTCAAGGTGTGATCGCCCTGCAACTCCCATGGGCCTGGCGCCTCTCCTGCTGGGCGTCTGGCCACCTCCACCCGGCCACTCCGCCCCCTCGGGCGCATAGGTCCGGACATCAAAGGGCTCCAGACCTATATCTGGGGCGACCCCACCACAGCTCGGCAGTTGTATCCCGGAGTCGAGAGCCCTGCTGATTGAATCGCGGCTGACCCTACGGAGAAGAACTCTTGTCGGAACCATCACGAGCCCTGCTGACTGCGTCGCGGCTCCCTCCTGTGAACCCTTTTCTGAACCACCTGGAACATCGGAGCCCTGCAGACGCCGTCGCGGCCCAACCTCGCTGGAACCTTCCTCGGAGCCCTGCTGACGACATCGCGGCTCGAGCTGAACAGAGACCATCTTGAGAGCCCTGCTGATTGAATCGCGGCTCTCCACGAACTGTACGCCAGAGCCCTGCTGACGCCGTCGCGGCTCGACCCCTCCGAGATCGGAGGTCCTCCAGCGTGAGGATAAGAACTGGGCCCCAGGTACCCTCGTACCACATTCCTGCCAAAGACTGTCCCGCTACCCCTACCCTTCCAAAGAGACATTGAGACTTTTGGTGGATCCCTCGATCCCTTCGTGTAAATATTGAGCTCGTAACCTTTTTATTGATGATAAAGAATTGCTTGTCTTGAGACAACCTCCTTGAGTCCGGTGTGGTGGTGTTACTGTGCTAGTACGGGATAGGAGAAGGATCTCTCAGGAGACTTCTCGGCGGCGCTCGGCTACTTCGTGCAGTGAGAGGGCCCCCCCCCCTTGGTGGTCTCACCGACTCCTCGGGGTCCGCCTTCCAACATTTGGTGGCCAGCGACGGGATCCGAGCCGAACGCAGTACGTACCAGCCAGTACCCACTAGCTACCCATCCAAACGAATAGCATCATGAGCAGCCAGGAAAACAACGCGACAATGGAGTTCCAGCCCGAACGGCTGGAAGAATATACGCACAAAGAATTAAAACAGTTCTGCAGAGACAAAGGCATTGCAACCACCAGCCTCGGTACCAAGGAAGAGATGCAGAAAGCTCTGAGGGCATGGTTGGAGGCTGGGGCAGGCCACTCCCAGGAAGAAGGGCCCTTGCCCCTGACGGAAACCACAGCAACCGCACTGACCCCGGCAACCGGAGGAAGAAAGAGCCTAGAAACCGGCCTCTCCGAGGAAGAAATACGAGAGCGGGAAAAGGTCCGGAGCCACGAACTAGAGCTCGCCCGACTGCGGCTGGACGGCGAACTCCAGCTGGCAGAAAAGAAACTGGCCCTCGAGCAGCTACGCCTTCAAGAAGAAATAGAAGAGAAGAGACGACACCGGGAGTTGGAGGAAAAGAAACTAACTCTTGAGCACGAGCGCAGTCTCAAGGAGCTCGAGATCAAGGCCAAGAACGGAGGGACCAACACCCCCAGTACTAGAGACACTCTACCGCCCCCCGAGGCCAAGGTGCATATCCCGAAGGAGGTCGTCAAGGAGTATTACAAGAATGACGATATCCAACAATGGTTCAAGGCCTACGAGGTGGCCATGACCTCCCATCGGGTGCCCCGAAAAGACTGGGGCGCAGGCCTGTGGGGGCGATTCCTGAGTGAAGGGCGGGACACGCTGCTCCAGCTACCGGAGGAAGTGATGACCTCCTACGATCACATGAAGGAGGCCCTGCTCACCCGATACGGGCTAACAGCGGAGATGTACCACCAGCGGTTCCGAGACTGCAAGAAAATCCCGGGTACCACATGGGTGGAATATGTGGACTTTTTCAGTCGGGCCCTAGAAGGGTGGATCAAAGGCAGCAAAGTAACCACCTACGGACAACTGGTCGACCTCATCATCTGGGAACACCTTTCCAATAATTGCTTCGTGGAACTGAGGCAGCACCTCCTCGACAGCAAAATGACCGACCCGCGAAAACTTGCCGTCGAGGCCGATCGATGGGTCAACTCCCGGGTCCCCCGGAGCTCAATGGGGGAGTACCAGAGGAACCCCAACGGACCCCCACGCCAGCGCGGTGGGGGGGGAGGGCCGAACAGGAACCGAGACCCTCCCGCTGGGGCCCCCAGGAGCCCCCCTCGAGGGCCACCGCAGCCACATCTCTCCCCGAGCCTAGCGCGAAGGGTGGGCCCGGCCCGACCCGGACCACGGCCACCCGTGACCTGCTATGGCTGCCAACAAACCGGACACTTTGCCAGCGACCCGGCCTGCCCCCTGAACCGAAGAAACGGGGCCGGCGGGCCCCCGCCCCGGCAGCTGACAGCCGCCGCCTTGGGGGGAGAGGAGGAAGAAGAGGCCCTCGACCGAGACAACACTGAGTGGGAGCCGGCAGCCATGTCCCTGGTCTGCCTGGGTAGCCGAGAGATGGTACCCTGCACCCCCATCCCAACCAACACCCAGAAGTACCGGCAGCAGGTCACGGTCAACGGACAACGGGCCGAAGCCCTTCGCGACACCGGCGCCAGTATCACCGCTGTCCGCTGCCACCTGGTGACCCCTGAACAGATTCTACCGAATGTGCTGTGCCCGGTGCGGACGGCCGACAACAGTGAAAGCCTATGCCAGATGGCCCTGGTCCCCTTCGAGTGGGGAGGGGTGACGGGCCTGCTGAAGGTGACGGTGCGCGACGACGCCCCGGTTGACTGCCTCCTGGGGAACGACTTGGAGAGTTCCCCCTGGGCTCAAGTAGAACGACGAGAGCACCTCCGAATGTTGGGACTGGCTGATTGGGCCTGCGCCATCACCCGGTCCATGACCGCCCAGGCCCCCCGCTCCTCCTCGACCTCCGGGACGGCCCGACCCGAGGGGCTCACACCCCCTCCCGCCAGCAGCGAGGAGGAGGCGGACACCGACCCCGGGCCCAGCGAATCCTCCCCCGAAGAGATGGCTTCTCCGAGCGCCCTACCAGAACTGACGCAATGGCAACATGAAGGGGGCCCCACCCGAGAGCAGTTCCAGCAAGAGCAGCAGTCCTGTCCCTCTCTCGAAGGGGTCCGACAGCAGGCGACCGCGCAAGCCAACGGTGACCAGACCGGCACCCACTGGATCTACTGGGCCGAGGGCCTGTTGTACAGTGAACAGAAAGTGGCAGAACTCGGGGCCGGCCGCGTGTTGGTGGTCCCCCTCCGCTTCCGGGAGTTCCTTCTCAACCTGGCCCATGATGTGCCCCTCGCCGGACACTTGGGGCAAGACAAAACGTACAGTCGTCTGGTGACCCACTTCTCCTGGCCTCGGATGTGGAGAGATGTGGACAACCACTGCCGGTCCTGCCAGACCTGCCAAGCCAGCGGGAAGACGGGGGGTCGGGTCAAGGCCCCCCTCCAGCCCTTTCCCGCCGTCAGCACCCCGTTTGAACGAGTCGGAATCGACATTGTGGGACCCCTGGACCCCCAAACCGCCCTGGGCCACCGCTTCATCCTGGTCCTCGTGGACCACGCCACCAGGTACCCGGAGGCGGTCCCGCTCAGAACTATAACGGCCCCTGTGGTAGGCCGGGCCTTGATGGGGATCTTCTCCCGAGTGGGATTCCCCAGCGAAGTGGTGAGCGACCGTGGCACGAACTTTATCTCCAGGTACATGCGGTCCCTGTGGCAACAATGCGGGGTCACATACAAGTTCACGACCCCATATCACCCTCAGGGGAACGGGCTGGTTGAGCGGTTCAACCGAACATTGAAAGGGATGATCCAGGGCCTGGAAGAACCCCTCAGGCGGAAATGGGATGTCCTGCTGCCCTGCCTCCTGTTTGCCTATCGGGAGGTCCCGCAGAAGTCCCTGGGGTTCAGCCCGTTTGAACTATTGTATGGGCACCCGGTCCGCGGACCCCTCAGCCTGGTCAAGGAGGGCTGGGAGATGAAGCCCCAAGGCGCCCCTCCTGACGTCTACCGATACCTCCTGACCCTCCGAAACCAGACCCGCAAGTTCCGAGCCATAGCCGAAGCCAACCTCGAGGCCAGCCAGGAGGACATGAAGCGGTGGTACGATCGCAACACTTCTACGGTAGAATTCGAGCCAGGTCAGAAAGTATGGGTCATGGCCCCGGTCGAACCCGGCGCCCTCCAGGACAAGTGGACCGGGCCCTTCAAGGTGGTGGAGAAGAAAAGTCCCGTCACCTACCTGGTCGATCTGGAGTCCCCCCGGAACCCCCTCCGGGTCCTACATGCGAACAGGCTAAAACCCCACTTCGCCCGGACCGAACTGAGCCTGCTGCTGGCGACCGACGAGGGGAGCGAGGACGACTCCGAGCCCTTGCCCGACCTCTTGCAATCCGACAGTCACGATGGATCGATCGAAGGGGTCCAACTCGCCTCGTCCCTGACCCCGGAGCAGCGCAACGACTGCCAGCGATTACTGCGGGACTACGCAGCCCTCTTCTCTCTCACCCCGGGGGTGACCCACTGGTGCGTCCACGACGTCGACACCGGGGAGAACCCCCCCATACGACACAGAGCCTACCGGGTGCCTGACCGAGTGCGGGCCTGCATCCAGGCCGAAGTAGCGAAGATGCTGGCCCTGGGGGTCATCGAGCCTTCCGACAGCCCGTGGGCCAGCCCTGTCGTCCTGGTGCCCAAGGCCGCAGCTCCCGGTCACCCCCCGGAGTTGCGATTCTGCGTGGACTACCGAGCCCTGAATGTAGTAACCAAGACAGACGCACACCCGATACCCCGGGCCGACGAACTGATCGACCGCCTAGGGGCCGCTCGCTACTTGAGCACGCTGGACCTCACCGCCGGGTACTGACAAATCCAGCTCACCCCCGGCGCCCAAGAAAGATCCGCCTTTTCGACCCCGGATGGGCATTACCACTTTCGGGTGATGCCCTTCGGAATGAAGAACGCCCCGGCCACCTTCCAAAGACTGGTGAACAAGGTTTTGGCCGGGCTTGAGGCCTTCAGCGCGGCCTACTTAGATGACATTGCCGTGTACAGCAACCACTGGGCCGAGCACCTTCTCCACCTGAAGGCCGTCCTGGCCGCCCTTCAGCGGGCCGGGCTCACAATCAAGGCCAGCAAATGCCAAATCGGCCACGGATCCGTGACCTACCTGGGCCATCAAGTGGGGAGCGGGCAGGTGGCCCCCCTCCAAGCAAAGATAGATGCCATCCAGACCTGGGAACCCCCCACTACCCAGACCGCTGTCCGGGCCTTCCTGGGCCTCACCGGATACTACCGGCGGTTTATCCGGGACTATGGGAGCATTGTTGGCCCCCTCACAGAGTTAACGTCCAAAAAGCAGCCCAAGAAGGTACACTGGACACCCCGCTGCCAAACAGCCTTCGACACCCTAAAGACAGCCATGTGTACTGCTCCGGTGCTGCAGGCCCCGGACTACCAGAAGGAGTTCGTGGTACAGACGGACGCCTCCGAGTATGGGATCGGGGCCGTCCTATCCCAAGCCGACGAAAAGGGGCACGACCGACCAGTGGCCTTCATCAGCCGACGACTACTGCCCCGAGAGCAACGCTGGAGCACTATTGAGCGTGAGGCCTTCGCTGTGGTGTGGGCCCTCAAGAAGCTCCGGCCCTACCTCTTTGGCACCCACTTCCGGGTCCAGACCGACCACCGGCCCTTGCAATGGCTAATGCAAATGCGGGGCGAGAACCCCAAGCTGCTGCGGTGGTCCATCTCGCTACAAGGGATGGACTTTGACGTCGAACACCGGCCCGGCAATGACCACGCCAACGCCGACGGCCTGTCCCGCTTCTTCCGCCTTGACGAGGAGAATCCCCAAGGAGATGGGTGACTCTCCATGCCTTCGGCTGGGGGGGACGCCTGTTGGACCCGGCCTCGTGGCGTGGTCCTTAACCCCCTGGATTGTGCCCGTTCCCCGCCCCGGCCGTCACGGGCCACCCGTCTGAACTGCACCAAGGCCCTTCACCCGGAGCTGCACGTGGACGCATACTCCTCGTGGCTCCGCCATCTTGTTGGCATCCACGTCACACCGTGCACCAGCCGGCGCGACCCCGCTCAACCCGGCCTCGACCCCAGCGAAGCCCCGACATCGAGGCACCACGAACTAGCCAGGGGGTGCCGCAGGAACCATTCATCGCCCCGGCGGAGGACAGTATCGATGGGACCCCCAACTGTCCTCCCCTCTCAAGGTGTGATCGCCCTGCAACTCCCATGGGCCTGGCGCCTCTCCTGCTGGGCGTCTGGCCACCTCCACCCGGCCACTCCGCCCCCTCGGGCGCATAGGTCCGGACATCAAAGGGCTCCAGACCTATATCTGGGGCGACCCCACCACAGCTCGGCAGTTGTATCCCGGAGTCGAGAGCCCTGCTGATTGAATCGCGGCTGACCCTACGGAGAAGAACTTTTGTCGGAACCATCACGAGCCCTGCTGACTGCGTCGCGGCTCCCTCCTGTGAACCCTTTTCTGAACCACCTGGAACATCGGAGCCCTGCAGACGCCGTCGCGGCCCAACCTCGCTGGAACCTTCCTCGGAGCCCTGCTGATGACGTCGCGGCTCGAGCTGAACAGAGACCATCTTGAGAGCCCTGCTGATTGAATCGCGGCTCTCCACGAACTGTACGCCAGAGCCCTGCTGACGCCGTCACGGCTCGACCCCTCCGAGATCGGAGGTCCTCCAGCGTGAGGATAAGAACTGGGCCCCAGGTACCCTCGTACCACATTCCTGCCAAAGACTGTCCCGCTACCCCTACCCTTCCAAAGAGACATTGAGACTTTTGGTGGATCCCTCGATCCCTTCGTGTAAATATTGAGCTCGTAACCTTTTTATTGATGATAAAGAATTGCTTGTCTTGAGACAACCTCCTTGAGTCCGGTGTGGTGGTGTTACTGTGCTAGTACGGGATAGGAGAAGGATCTCTCAGGAGACTTCTCGGCGGCGCTCGGCTACTTCGTGCAGTGAGAGGGCCCCCCCCCTTGGTGGTCTCACCGACTCCTCGGGATCCGCCTTCCAACAAGTGCTAGTGAATTCTCCTAGTGCGCCTGGCGGACGGTACACTAACAGTCCCGAGATGGAGGTTGATGGGGAGATGTGGATAGTGAAATTGCAGTTTTCACAGTCTTTGACGGTACCACATTCGATTCTGCATTTAAGATGTTCTTTGTAGAGTATGGCTAGTCCGCCACCTCTACCCACTGGTCTGTTCAGGCAGCAGATTTGGTAGCCGGGGGGTGTTGCATTGACCGTGTCGAAGTCACTGTGCGGGGTCAACCATGTTTCAGTCAGAAACAATATGTCTAACATCAAGTCTTGGACCAGGATGTAGGTTTCGTGGGCGTGTTTTACTAGGGATCTGCAATTCAGAAGGCCAAGCCGAAGTCCTTGGTGGCGTTCCGTTTCCTCTGGTTTCCTCTGGCTCTTTGTGTTGCAAGGTGTGCACAAGAGTCCGGCTAGGTCTGTAGGAGTCCAGTAGGTCTGCCTTGTCCCAGGTACCTTAACTGTTGTTGTGCTTCACAGGAAAGTCCGTCAATGTGGCAAGATTGTTGGATCAGTTGCGGATCCAGTGCGTGAGGTTTCAGGGTGTTGCGTTAGTGTTGTTCTGAGTGTCCCACACAGCTTGTCTGTGGTGACTTACATCAAGCATCTTTGGGGGATCGTTAGCAGGGTGTGGGGCAGTGTGTTGCTTGTCGGAGAAGTCGATTAAAATGTTGATGGACCAATGATGGATGGTGGTGTGGTTCTCCTCCAGCCAGAAGTTACTGGCCCCCAGCCACATGTAGCCTGTGGAGGTGAGGGCGTGTGTGCAGATGTATGTGTTGATGGCTTAGCACAATTGTGGATGTAGGCCTGGATATCTGTAGATGAGTGTTACTCTGAGGGTTGCCAGGGAGTTGCTGCAAACCCTGATTTGTGACTCTGAGGGTGTACTTGTGAATACATTTCAATTCATCCTTCGGGATTGTTGGTGCTGTCCCTGCATGTGATCTAGTATCAGTCTGAGATGGTAATGAAGAAGTCGTGTGCTGAGGATGCTTATGTCCAGGTTACTGTCATGAAGGTGATGTGTGGGCCTGTTGTGTTGAGGAGGTAACAGAGTCCAATGGTGTGCTGGTGGATGGAGCGGGTGTGGAGTAGAAGGCACATGACCTGGTTGTTCTGACAGGGTCTGGTGGGCTGGGCAGCGCTGTGTAGGCAGTTTGAGTTGCACACTCAGCATGCGAAGGTGTCGTGTGTGCGCTTAGGGGTTGCCTGATAGCAAGCGGATGATTGTGTGGAGGACATTGCTTGGAGGTTGGCTGCAGCATGAGCCTGTTGTGTGACGTGGGTCATGCAAATACCAGAGGCTTGGGCACTGTGCACGTTGCAGGTGCAGACGGTCCTGCCTTTGGCACGGCGTTAGCGCAACAGTGGCACAGACAAGCTGCTGGCTGCATTAAGAATGGGTGGAGGGGGAAGGGAGGAGCATTTTGGAGGCGTGTGGGTTGAAGAATCAGGGCACTCGGTGGGGCGGTGCCGCAGGTGACGCAGCAGCAGGCGGAAGGGGTGAGAAACTAGGCAAAAAGTAGCACACAAAGACAAGGAGGTCAGCAAGACACAGTGCAACAGGTGTATGTAAAGGAAGGAGTGTCAGGTAACTCATGGGTCACCACGAGAAAATGTATGACCAATCACCAAAAATAACGGTCACAGGGTCAGGCAACAAAATGCGGAGTTGCGCACAGGAGACACACCATCAGCATGTGTTCACGTCCCGTTGTGGGGAGCAACCTGCACAAATACATACACAACCAGGGACTTCATGCACAATAGATATTATTAGCCATGAAGAGCTGCATGCATGTTGCCGAAGTACACATACACATATGCTCAATATTTGACAAGTATGCCATAGATGACGCATGCAAACTGGCAAGAGAGCTGCAGTGACAGAGATGAGGCACTTTGAATTGTGCTGAACACCTTTATTCTACATACAAACACAAAGGGAAATGCATCCACTTGCAACCCTCTGAGGCGGAAAGCCGGAGGTTTCTTTTACTGTTCAATTTTAAAATTGTCACTGAATAACTTGTTTCACTTGCTCATTCAAAGCACAAAAACGCTCTCGCTCACCTGCTGGAAGCGCTGCTGAGACGCGCTAATTCCAGTCCCCCACCCTCGGGGAATCGCCATCACCGAGAGCGCGCCAAAGGCGGAGCCACGCCCCCTGCGAGGCCACGCCCACCGACCAACTCCTTAAACGCTCTCCCAGCGCATCGACTCCAGTCACTTGCAACCCTCTGAGGCGGAAAGCCGGAGGTTTCTTTTACTGTTCAATTTTAAAATTGTCACTGAATAACTTGTTTCACTTGCTCATTCAAAGCACAAAAACGCTCTCGCTCACCTGCTGGAAGCGCTGCTGAGACGCGCTAATTCCAGTCCCCCACCCTCGGGGAATCGCCATCACCGAGAGCGCGCCAAAGGCGGAGCCACGCCCCCTGCGAGGCCACGCCCACCGACCAACTCCTTAAACGCTCTCCCAGCGCATCGACTCCAGTCACTTGCAACCCTCTGAGGCGGAAAGCCGGAGGTTTCTTTTACTGTTCAATTTTAAAATTGTCACTGAATAACTTGTTTCACTTGCTCATTCAAAGCACAAAAACGCTCTCGCTCACCTGCTGGAAGCGCTGCTGAGACGCGCTAATTCCAGTCCCCCACCCTCGGGGAATCGCCATCACCGAGAGCGCGCCAAAGGCGGAGCCACGCCCCCTGCGAGGCCACGCCCACCGACCAACTCCTTAAACGCTCTCCCAGCGCATCGACTCCAGTCACTTGCAACCCTCTGAGGCGGAAAGCCGGAGGTTTCTTTTACTGTTCAATTTTAAAATTGTCACTGAATAACTTGTTTCACTTGCTCATTCAAAGCACAAAAACGCTCTCGCTCACCTGCTGGAAGCGCTGCTGAGACGCGCTAATTCCAGTCCCCCACCCTCGGGGAATCGCCATCACCGAGAGCGCGCCAAAGGCGGAGCCACGCCCCCTGCGAGGCCACGCCCACCGACCAACTCCTTAAACGCTCTCCCAGCGCATCGACTCCAGTCACTTGCAACCCTCTGAGGCGGAAGCCGGAGGTTTCTTTTACTGTTCAATTTTAAAATTGTCACTGAATAACTTGTTTCACTTGCTCATTCAAAGCACAAAAACGCTCTCGCTCACCTGCTGGAAGCGCTGCTGAGACGCGCTAATTCCAGTCCCCCACCCTCGGGGAATCGCCATCACCGAGAGCGCGCCAAAGGCGGAGCCACGCCCCCTGCGAGGCCACGCCCACCGACCAACTCCTTAAACGCTCTCCCAGCGCATCGACTCCAGTCACTTGCAACCCTCTGAGGCGGAAAGCCGGAGGTTTCTTTTACTGTTCAATTTTAAAATTGTCACTGAATAACTTGTTTCACTTGCTCATTCAAAGCACAAAAACGCTCTCGCTCACCTGCTGGAAGCGCTGCTGAGACGCGCTAATTCCAGTCCCCCACCCTCGGGGAATCGCCATCACCGAGAGCGCGCCAAAGGCGGAGCCACGCCCCCTGCGAGGCCACGCCCATTACTTCTAGCACAAATGTGCCGACCCCCCCAGCGCAGCGGACGAGCGCAGCGGGAGCGCCGTTTGCGCGCCGAAGGCGCGCCTAAGGCAAGCCCGTCTGCGCCCGTCCGCGCACGACCGGGCCTAGGGCCAGAACCCCTGCCTGATTCCCTCCCCTCAAACATACGGTACTCCCGGAGAGACCTTTTGAGCCTCAGACCTCCTCCGCAGTCCTGTGATTACATCCATAATCCCAAGGGACCCTTCATTAGCTGCCCCTCATGCAAACCAACGCAGCTTAGGCTACCCGCGAGACCCAGCAAGCCTGTCACCCTCAACCTTGCCTCTCTGAACTGCCGCTCTCTTCCCAAACACGCGACTCAGATTGCCGACCTCATAGAGGACCATGAAATTGATATATTTTTTCTCACGGAAACGTGGCTCGGCCCTCATTCTCAATCTGACATGGTCTTAGCAACCCCACAGGGCTATTGTATTCAGTCCTTACCCCGTCCTCTAGGTAGAGGAGGAGGGATAGCCATTATCCATCGAGAACACCTCCACTTCAAAACCTACGACGCCCAGGTTACCGACGCAGAAAGCCTGCATTTCTCCGTAACTCTCAACCCAACCACCTCCCTTACAGGACTCCTCATTTATCGCCCTCCCGGCACTCCGGGCCCCTGCATCAGCTCGCTTCTGGACCTAATTACAACCCAAGCCCACGCCTTCTCTAACTACATGATAGTTGGCGACCTGAACATCCACCTTGAAGACCCGGCCAACTCGGCAGCCCTTGACTTGATTCAAGATCTAGCGGCTCTTGACATCCGGTTACTAAACTCCGGGGCCACCCACACCAAGGGCCACCTCTTAGACCCTGTACTTACAAACTCGCCTTCAATGTCAGCCAAAGAGGCCTTGCCCCTCCCCTGGACAGACCACTTTATGGTCTCCTTCCAACTACCTGTAACCTCCAAGAAAAATCGCACACCCCCCACTTTTAGCAAGGATAGGACCTGGCCCAGACTCTCCACGGACGAATGGACTCAGACCCTGGAAAAAAACATCCCTGCCCAGGCAGAAGACCCAAATACCGCAGACAAAAGATTCAGAGATTGGATTACCGCCTCCCTAGACCTTATACTTCCACTCAGAAATAGGGAAAATAAAAACGGCAAACGTGGCTCAGCTCCATGGTATTCCACAGAGCTAAGAGCACTCCGCAAAAACTGCAAAAAGGCCGAACGTCTTTGGAGAAAGACCTGGCAAAATGCCAACAAAGAAGACTACCAGGCTGCGGTCAAAATTTACAAAGAAGCTATCAAATCAGCCAAAGCTTCCTACTATACCACACGCATACAAGAAGCATCCAATTCAGCCTGAGAATCTTTTTTAATCGTCAAAGAGCTGACCAAGGTCCCCACCACCTCCTCCTCTAACACACCCAAAGTCGACAGAAGCAATGAATTAGCCATTTTTTTCAACGAAAAAATCACCCGTATCCTGGCTTCCCTCCCTCCCTCCAGCCTTCCCAGCCTTACGGAAAGCAGTCCGGTCCCCAATTTGTCTGAAAGCAGCTGTCATCCTTCGCTTAAGACTTTTCGACCTGTCATCCCCGCAGAGGTTGAGCGAACCCTTGTAAAAATGAAAAGTGGATCGCCCCTGGACCCAGCCCCTATCAGGTTCCTTAAAACAGTAGCCCCAGTAATAGTTCCCACCATTACGGACCTCATCAACTGTTCGTTTTTACATGGCATCGTCCCCGACAGCTGGAAGAGTGCGGTGGTCAAAGCACTCATAAAAAAACCCCAGCTGGATCCAGCAGACCTGACCAACTATAGGCCAATATCCCTACTCCCTGGCATTAGTAAAGTCACCGAGAAATTGGTAAATATCCAATTATCTCAGTTCCTTGAGACAAACAAACTGCTCAGACAATCCCAGACCGGATTTCGCCCAGGCCACGGAACGGACACCGCACTGCTTGCGGTGATTGAAGAGGCAAGGGGCTTACGTGATTCAGGAGGATCAGTGGCAGTGATCCTCCTGGATCTAAGTGCAGCCTTCGATACGGTCAACCACCGTGTCCTTCTGAGCAGACTGGCGAAAGCAGGACTTACCGGGACAGCTATCGGATGGATCGAATCCTATCTTACAGGACGCATCTTTCAAGTCTGGGATGACAGTCACCACTCATCCACCCTCCCACTCACCAGCGGCGTGCCTCAGGGCTCTTCCCTGAGCCCCACGCTTTTTAATGTCTATATGGCCCCCCTCGAGGACGTGGTAACACCATTTAACATCAAAATGGTGAGTTACGCCGATGACACCCAACTGGTTGTCTCCCTGTCCCAGCTGATTGACCATCCGGAAAACCTGACTAACTGCCTCATAAACATCCACAACTGGATGAACGAATCATCTTTGAAATTGAATGGGACAAAGACAGAGGTAATGTTACTCGGTAAGCAATGGACATCTATCCCTCCCACGATATGGCCCGATGTGTTCGGTGAAATCCCCCCCCCTAAATCTGAAATCAAAACACTCGGGGTGTGGCTAGAGCCACAACTCACGATGAAGACCCAGGCTACCAAAACCTCGGGCACATGTTTTGGGCTCATGTGTAAGACTCGTAAAATCCTGCCCCTACTCCCTCCTATGTCCAGAAAGCTCCTTATCCAGGGCCTAGTGCTGTCCCGCTTAGACTACAGCAATCTAGTCTATCTGGGTGCCCCCGAGGCTACCATCTCGAAACTCCAGCGCACACAGAACGCGGCAGCACGTATGATCACCCACACCCCCTCCAGAACATCTGCCAAGCCAGCCCTTAAAACCCTGCACTGGCTCCCGGTGCGCCAAAGGGTGCACTTTAAAGCAATGTGTATCACACACAAGCTCTACAACGGTTCCGGCCCAGCGATCCTCAGCAACATGATTACACCCTATACAGCAACCAGAGTGCTACGATCGCAAAATGAGAATCGAGTCCACATTCCCAGATTCAAAAAAGTCCGCACGGGAGGCCGCCAATTCTCCGTTCAGGCGGCCAAAGGCTGGAACGCACTCCCCCTGGCCCTCAGATTGGAATCCAATTACCTTGCGTTCCGAAAAAAACTTAAGACCCACTTGTTTCCCAAGTAACACCCTTCGACTTCCTCCCGTCTCAATAGGTTCAAGTTACATAGCGCGGGGATACCCTTGGGTCACCAGGCGCTGTAGAAATCGCTAAAATAAAAATAAAAAATAAATAAATCCATGTGAACAGACTCACAGGTCAGTTGACAGAACATGTGGGACATACGCTGGACCCCCCCCTTCACGACACGGATGATGTCAATCTCAATGAACTGGCACACAAGTCAAGGGGATGAGCCAAACACATCCTACTGCAGACGGAGAGGCTGCAATTCCCCATAGAGCCTGTTGTTGTTATGTCCCACACTATGTCCACCCGTAACATCCGCAATGTTTCAGAGGCAAGGTTTACACACATTGATGCCTTCATCAGACGCCACACTCCACTACAGATGACAGTCAAGAAGGGTGACTATCATGTCATGGGAGTGTTGCTACATGTTATATGCTCCATGGTGAGAAGACATGTATGCATGGTACCACAACATGCACAGAAGCAGGCCCACACATTCCCAACACGTACCACCACCAAAAAGCCTTGCTTCAATCCTTACTCAAACATTTCCACATGTACGTGCATGGAACGCTGATTCAGCACACGTTGCAATCCTCATGAGGAATAGCAAGAGGACAAAGATGACACGAGCAGACAACAGGCGCAAAAAACCTGGGAATGACAGACACACAAGAAGTCACCTAAAACAATTCTCGCCGCACACATGGACATTCACAAAGCATGAACAATGTTGGACACATGTACATTTCAAAGAAAGTCTCTCCGCAAAACTGTGTGGCATGACATCATCACTCGAGTGACACATCAGAACACGCATCAAAGTCACTTTGCATTCAGCCAGCTGGACACACACATTGCAACTAGGGGTGGGCGGAATTTGCGTAATCGCGTTACGCAAATCTCCGCGAAACGGTAAAAAATCTCTGCGAACACGCAGAAATTCCGCAAACACGCGGAATTGCTTGTTCGCAATACTTTTTTCCTGTTCGCGATCGCTGTTTGTGTGCTCGGGGTGAAATATCTCGCGAACACGCATATTGAGAACGCGAACAAGCAAAAAATTTCGCGAAGTCGCGGAACGCAGATTTTGGGGCAATTTCGCGTTCTCCAAGGAACGCGAAATTACCCAAATTCCGCAAATTCCGCGAACGGAACGGAATTTACTGCCAAGGCCTAATTGCAACACATGCCACTCATTGCTACAAGCTTGCACACTCATACCCAGTGACTCACCATTATGAGAAGAAGTTGCGTATCAGCTGACTCCGGATATCATCCTCCTCCTCCTCATCACTAGCCTCGTGAGCAAGCCCTTGATCCTCCACGGGTGGATGTTCCTGCTCATCCGGATCCAGGATGAGTGGCACTGCCTTCTCAACTGCCATGTTGTGCAGCATGCAGCACACGAGGAAGATTCGGCAGACCTTCTCCGGGGCATAAGGGAGGGACCCGCCTGTCTTGTCCAGGCACCGGAATCGGCTCTTCAGGAGTCCAAACATCCTCTCAATCACTCGCCTAGTCTGCCCGTTTGCATTGTTGTACCGGTGATCTGCAGCTGTTCTTGGGTTGCGGAGAGGTGTCAGCAGCCATGGCATGTTGGGATTGCCAGAGTCTCCTACATGGAAACATCATGTAAAAAAGTGGGTCAGGAGATGCCGTAAGAGCCAAAGATATCGCAACACACAGGACAAACAGAGTATACCCACCAACAAGACATGCTCGTTCGTTGTGCAGCCGCAGCATCATTTGTGGCACCCTGCTACGCCTCATGATGTAGGCATCGTGTGCTGATCCTGGAAAACATGCACAGACATGGCAAATCAGCATGTTAGCAAGACACACCACAAGGGCATTTATCGAGTGGTAATGTTTTATATTGCGATAGGCTTGTTCCTGTGCCTGTGGTGGTACCAAAGCCACATGTGTACCATCAATGGACCCAATGACATGGGGCATCCCTCCCAGGGCATAGAAATCACCCTTGACATCTGTCAACTCCTCAGGAGTAGGAAATGTGATGAATTCATGAAGGTTCTCCAACATGGCTGCTAAAACATCACGCAGGACACGGCTGAACATTGTCTGTGACATGCCACCAACATCAGCTATGGTGAATTGAAACGTACCTGTGGCAAAAAAATGTAGGGCTGCCATCACCTTCATCTTTGGTTTCAGCGCAGTAGGAAACCTGTGTCGCGGTTGCAGGTGTGGTGCCAGCCTGTCGGTCAAGTCCTCAAACAACTGTTGAGTGAATCTGTAATGTCGGATGCAGGCACGTTCCCTCATGGCACCCAAGTCTGGCATTGTTCTTGGGACAGGCTGTGCCCTGCAAGACATTGTTCGTAAGAATGCCAATATCAATGTCAATGAACATAGCACATGCTACACTGCTAATACACAGCAGGTAACTATGGAGTCGGGTGTGTGCAATACATACAGGACACATATGCCAGCTTGCTGGCACTCCTACAAAAAGCCAGATACACCTGTTGATTGTCAAGTCTACATGACATGCCCTGAAATGAGTTGGTGGCCAGTCTGAGTGAAGAGCCACAGATATCACCGGAGTGACACACAACCACATAGCTGCATTGGAAGGATGTCATCTCATCCACACAGCTGACTGCAAGACACACGCACAGGTCACAAGGAATGTCAAATGTACATATCAAACACATTGCGATAAAGCGGTACACGTGACAAGAGACATGTATGACTAGGAAAATATGATGTCCGATGCACACAGACCCTACAGCGGTGGGAATCCACATGTGGCATGGTGTGCGTAGATGTGTCCCATGCCCATCTCCACACAGACCCATGTTGGATGCACCAAAAGCAGATGCAGTTGACGGAACACTGACATCAAGCTCATGAGAACACATGACACACACCTGACATAGTCACAAAGGAGCACGCAGATCGTGACATGTCAGTTGATAGAGTGTCCCTGTCCCTGGCATCAGGATACAGGTACGGGTGGTGATGACTGTGCCATCCCACTGCTGCTGTGCATGACACAGTTGGACTACAGACACACGTGGCAAGTGTCAAGGTGATGTGTGCCACATGACATGTGTCCACAGGTCATCACACATCAATTGTGCAACTAGATTAGATGACCTGTGCAATATCACTGGCTGCCACACCTAGGGCCTGCACATAACAGTATGCAATGAGAAGTACTTGATGGACATCCTTGTGCGACTCGTAACCCTCCATTCCTGGCATGTGTGCGCCTGTATTACCATTGTAAGCGTGTGAAATGCATACCTGTACGTGTGCACTAGTGCGTACCCGTGGGTGTCAAATGCACTGTACTACTAGTGCGTACCTGTACGTGTGAACCAGTGCGTACCCGTAGGTGTCAAACGCACTGTACTACTAGTGCGTACCCGTACGTGTGAACCAGTGCGTACCCGTAGGTTTCAAACGCACTGTACTACTAGTGCGTACCCATACGTGTGAACCAGTGCGTACCCGTAGGTGTCAAATGCACTGTACTAATAGTGCGTACCCATACGTGTGAACCAGTGCGTACCCGTAGGTGTCAAACGCACTGTACTACTAGTGCATACCCGTACGTGTGAACCAGTGTGTACCCGTAGGTGTCAAACGCACTGTACTACTAGTGTGTACCCATATGTGAGAACTAGTGCGTACCCGTAGGTGTCAAATGCACCGTACACCCGCTATCATCGTGTGTGTACGCTTCGTTTCACCATTGTACTTGTGCCGTAGGGGTACGTGTGAAACGCACCGAACACCCGCTATCATCGCGTGTGTACGCTTCATTTCACCATTGTACTTGTGCCGTAGGGGTATGTGTGAAACGCACCGTACACCCGCTATCATCGGGTGTCAACACTTCGTTTCACCATGGTACTTGTGCCATAGGGGTATGTGTGAATCGCACCATACACCCGCTATCATCGCGTGTGTACGCTTCGTTTCACCATTGTGCTTGTGCCGTAGGGGTATGTGTGAAACGCACCGTACACCCGCTATCATTGCGTGTGTACACTTTGTTTTACCATTGTACTTGTGCCGTAGGGGTACGTGTGAAACGCACCGTACACCCGCTATCATCGCGTGTGTATGCTTTGTTTCACCATTGTACTTGTGCCATAGGGGTACGTGTGAAACGCACCGTACCTGTGTGTGGATTTAAAAATTACATAGGGGACACATAAGGGACAAGTATTAGGCCCTAAATGCATGCTGGTTGTCATGGAGACAGAGTTTTCAGTTGAAAAGTGTCGATAATGTGTCCTGGAACAGTCAGTTGGCCACAAAATACAATGTTGCAAAGTGGTTGTTGACTTGACATGATGCTCAAAATTTGAACGATGCGAATGCTGTCATTGGTGTATGTTTAAAGTCATTGGTGTATGTTTAAAGGGATTGGAGTAAACGTAGGATGCGAATGAGTCTGACCAATCACTATGTACTCCTCTAAATGAATGCCCCTTAGCAAGACAGATATAAGGAAGCCAGAACCCATGAGAGGGCACTTGCCTGCACAACTTTCCAGTCGACCACACTGCTGCTGTGTCTGCTTCCTCTGGACCATGTCACATACTGTGGAGAGGGCCCAGCCATTCACCCAGGAGGAGAATGAGGCCTTGCTGGACTTCCTCCATCCACAGTACACCAAGCTGTATGGGAGACCAGGGGAGCAGGTGAGTGCTGAGTCCACTACCTTTGCCTATGCACCTGTTGTGTGACTGTCAATATTGTGTCCAGGTGGGACAGACATGCAATGTTGTCTAGAGTGGGTCCCAGGGGGGGACATGCTGATGTCTCTCATGCAGAGCATGATGTAGTTCCTGTGTGCACTCCTCACTGGCATTGTGCTTACTGTGACTTTCACTGCATAGTGCATGACACTTTCAGCCTTGCAAATCCTTGGTGGCTTTTTCTCCTATTGTCCTGAGGTGATTCAGTGGTCCCCCCGGTGTGACAGGTGACTGTACCCACAGATGTGTATGAGTTGAGTGGCCCTGTGGTGAGAGTGTCTAAATGATGTGTACGACCTCATGGACATTGATGTGTGTGAATGTTCCTTGTCATGTGGGTGAGTGTCTATGTGAAGTGTTGCACCACAGCTGCATGGAGGAGGCAACAGATCAACCCATCTGATGTGACGAGTAAGCAGTGCCGTGTGTCTGACTTGCAGAGCTAGCATGACACCTGTGACACCCCACTGGCAAGTGGCACATGTGCAGAGTGAGGGTTGTATCCGCTGTTGTCAATGACAGGCGAGTGATCTGTGTTTGGGTGTGTCTTCCTAGTATGCGGATGGTGCGTCAGTGGAGTGGGACATGTGACTGCTTGGCACGTGCTGGCCTTCAGCCTGCTGTTGCATGTGCTGCACAGTGTGTGGCATGATCAGTGAGTGTGTCACACCCCTCATGCCAACCTGTTGACTTTCAATGCCATGTAGTGTATTGGAGCTTGCACACAGGCCAATTTCTTATTGTGTATGATGTAATTCCTGTCCGCATCCTATGCCCTGTTCAACATTTCAATGATGTTCAAATGTGTGTCTCTGGGACATGGAGCAGGTGTATTGATGTTGTGTCACTTTGTCATCCTGACAGGTAACTGCCTACGAGAAGGGGGTGATCTGGAAAGACATCGTCAGGGTCGTGAGATCTGAGGGGGAGCGTAGTCGGCAGCTGACACAGGTCCGCAAGAGGTGGCAGGACATCCGGTGCTGGACCCGGCGGATCGCCCGGGTCCAGCTGGGGCTCGACAGTCCTCGCTCTCATGGCGGCCTCCGACGCCTGACCCCCCCACATGAAACGTGTCCTGGTGGTGGTATTCCCTGAGCTCGATAGGCAGTTACAGGAGAGACTGCAGCAAGGAGGGGGTAGGTAGATGGCTGTTTGTCTTGTTATGTGTCGCCAGCTTTTGAAAGTGCTCTGTAGCCTGGATACACTACCAGAGTTTATATGTGCAATGCATTTTCGGTTCCCCAATGTCACCTGGTGCTCTTTTTCATCCCTCCCCTCCTTGACATATGTCCCCTGGTCTGTGTGTAATCACATTTGCACATGGCCATCTAGAGTGCCAGTAAATCTAAGTGCACATTGCTTTCCGCATCATGTGGGAGGGTGGTCTGTGACTTGTGTTGGTACCTTGCCTGTGCCATGACCTGTTCACTATGTTGGGGGTCCCTATTTGTTGTCACTGATGATGATTCTCAACATAGGAGTGTGAGCTTTCAATTGAACACCCTTGCAGCATGCATGACCAATGTTGTGGCCTCAGACATGATGTGCATGAGTGGGAGATATGCATATTGCCATGACAGATGAACATGGCACAGTCAGCTCATTCCAGGACCACGGAGGAGTGTGCCCACTACAGTCCCCTGAGACACCCTGGCCTCCTAATCATGTGTGTCATCCAACACTGTGCACATTCTCTGTGGGTTCAGCATAGGTCTGCCTCTGTGGCATTGTTCCCTGGCCTAGTTAGTATTTTGCAAATGTGTGCAACATGTGTCCACTGGACAGGGATTCACCATTTTGCTTGTGCATACTCACACTGGGCAGTGCCTGTGTGGCTATTCACAACAATCTGTTGATGGTTGTTTGTCACAAATATGTGTTGCCAGCCCCACGAGGTGATGTTGTGTAATTGAAGCTATTTTTCCAGCACAGTTATTGTAACCCTGAATAAGAGGTGTCACTTCTTGATCTGTATCAATCACATTGACTCAGGCATGGGGTGGGGTGTGCGGGAGAGGCATACATGTGCAACCCTGATTTTTCATTGCCAGGTCTGACTTGTGTGTGAGACTTGGCTGTACAAAGAATCACCGTGCAGTGCCCCTGTGATGCTGGCCAGTGCTTAATGTCCGTGCTTTGCAGCCTGTGTCATACATTTTTAGCACCTGTGTGTGGTTCAGATGCAATGCTGTTTGGACTTTGTGTGCTGACATCTATGTGTACATTCTGGCTTGCCATGAGGGTGTCCCCACAGTACAGCTAGGCTTTTTTTCAGCCCAATTGCAGGCCCATTAGCTTATGCATTGTCCTGGGTGTGGACATGTGTGCCACTCAAGATGACAGGCAATAGGTCATATGTGTAGCCAACTGTGTAATCAGGTGACGGATGGCCATGTGACAACTGACATAATTCAAGTTGTTACACTTAAAAAATTGTACCTTGGCACTCACAGCACTTGTCAACAGTTCTTCATGTTTTAAATGTGGAAATTTGATGATTTGTGTTAAGAACACTGATGTGCCTGCATGAAAAAAGTCTCCCAAGGAAGTGCACACCAAACGACATTTCCACTTTCATGTAACACACTGGCACATTTTCTAAGAAGCCACTGTTAGAATTAAACGGTGTTGCAGATTCTCCATATACATGTTCCCACAGTGCTCTTGATTATGTGAGACTCCTTTGTTGTTGGTGATACAAACAGACGAGTCTCAAGACATCAAGACCTCCGTGGGCCCATGTATATGTACTTTCTGCAACACCATTAATATCTAACAGTGGCTTCTTAGAAAAGGTGCCAGCTTCTTCAATGACAGTGTAAATGTACTTTTGTGTGCACTGCCTTGTGCGACATATTTCATGCAGGCACATGAGTGTTGTTTTCACGAAATGGCGAAATGCCACATTCAAACCATGTAGATTGTGTAAAGTATTGTGAGTCCAAAGGTAGCAACATTTTTTTGTTTTGTGTTCCAAAGTACTTACAGGTCTCTGAGTGTGGTGACACCTTGAGTATTGAGGTGTGTCAGTTTACGTTGGGTGCACCACTACTGTTTCTTTCAGGGTAAACAAGAGGTGGCATGACTTCATTGTATTGCTGTGCTCACCGGTTCACAGACACTAGCTTCTCAGTGTATTTCTCATTCAAGTTGTGGCCTTTTGTGTTCTTTTTTTCCTGGTGTCCAAGTGGCATAGTGGGTCTACCAACTGGGCAGTACAGGGCTTACATATATGCGGAGTTATCTAGCTGTTACTCATGATACATTGCCTGATATGCACTGTGACCAATTGTTCTTGTGCATATGTGTCAGATGTATACAGGTGACTGATGCATTTCAGTTTCTTCTCCTTGCCCACAGCATCATCATCCGCAACCGAGGGAGACACCTACATGGACCTGGAGGAGGGACCCAGCGACAGCACCACCAGTGCTGAGGAGTCAGAAGGAGCCAGTGGCACGGAGTGCGAGGGGAGTCAGTCGGAGGACCTGTCTGGAGGCGAGAGCAGCTACGACGCCGACGGGTCCGAGGCTGACCACCCTGAGGAGGCGGAGGCTGCAACACCAACTGACAGCATCCCCACATCTGTCCCCGCCTCCTCCATTACCATCTCCGCCCTCCCAGTTGCTCCCGTCCCTTCTGTCCATGCAGAGTCCTACCATGTCTCCTTCGGCCCAGGCACCGCACCCCCTGCCCCTATCACCTCTGCTGCCCTCAGTGAAGAGTCTGTGGACATACTGCGGCAGTTGCAGGTTGGGCAGGCATCGGTGCTGAATTTCCTCCATGGACACACTAAACTGCTCACACAGATGGTGTCATTCATGGAGGGCATGTCAGCAACGATGTCTGACCAACGCAGGTTTCTGCAGTCCATGGACTCTTCCCTGACGGCAGTAGTTTCTCTCCTGCAGTGCTCCGTCCCCCCACTGCCCCAGACCCATCCACACTGCCCTCTCCCGTGCCTGCCCAACGCACACCCAGACAGTCACGGGCACGCACCCCACCAGACACATCCAGCACACCCCCAAGAAAGGCACAGCACACACCTCCTGGCACCTCATGTCCCTGCGGTGCCTGGTCCTGCCACAGATGATGCCCCCCCCCCCGGTCGACAAACCCCACATCAGTCTGTTGATATCTGATGTGGGATCTGAGCCTCGCTGGGTAAATAATTGTGGGCTGGCTTAACTGGAATGTGGGATGGTCATCATGACTCTGCCTTTTCGTTTGTAATGAATACATATGAATGACCATATCGTAAAACGAGGAATGTGTGCCTGAAGCATGATATTTTGTATTTAAGGAGAAGCCAGTTTCTGTAAGTTGAAGCAGTCTCCTGAGAACATACATTGTGTTGTACTTCTCGGATACCTGTAATTGGTCTGCAGCCAATAAATCGATCTTTGACTTCAACTAGAAGACTCTGTGTTTCTGTGGGTCTGAAACAGGAAGAACTCGAAGTCTTAGGGTGTGTTCCCCTGCACCGCTGGGTTTTAAAAACCCAGTACTTCAGTTGGCGCCCAACTCGGGGCGATTTCAGCGGTACCGGTCCAAGCCAGAGGTTCGTGAGGAGCTTCGTGTGGAAATTCCGGAGGAAGGCTGCCACTTCATCGACCCCTGCATGTCGACGTGGTCCGAAAGTCTTTTCCGCGAGGTTCTCCGCGTCCCGACGGCTACGAAGGACTGCTGCCCTGATTAATCACCCTGTTTTGGACCCTTGACGATTTGGTAGAGCGAAACAATCGAGAGAGTCTTCTGGTGACGCCATCGATCATCGATATTCAGATAAGTATAAGTGGAGCGTCTCCCAGTTTGTTTGGTATCCTTCCGGATTTTTGGTATCCTTCGGGATCGCTTTGATTTGGAACTTGTAAGTGCCAAAGCCAGAGGACTCGTGTATTCACGAGACTATCGTATTCGATACTCCTTTGACGTTTGAAACTAGACTAGTGAGCTAAGATGCCTGGTTCTAGTGTATTTGGAAGATTGTTTTGTTTGGGTTGTAGAAGGGATTCCCAATTAGAGGATTCGTGTCCGGTTCCTCCAATTGGAACTCCAACTTATGAGCTTTATGTAAAACATGGCGTGGGCCCCATTGCATATAATGAAGTATGGATCTGATACACCAGAAAGGACGGTGTTTTAAAATGGCCCCAAAATGGTAGTTTTGATACAGATATCTTAGATAATTTGGAAGTTAAATTGTTTAAAAAGAAAGCCCGGCCGGCGATGTTTGATTCTTTCCGCCTATGGCGAAAGGAAGCCAAACAGAAGGAAATTAAGCTAGCGAAAAGGAATAAGAGAGAAAAAGGTATGTCAATGATGCAAGCAGCTGTGCAATTTAAAGATAATGAGGAGGAACAAATGAATGAGCAGTTACATAGACAGCGCAAACTAGGGATCGATAAATGTTACCCAGTTTTGTCACCCCTTGTACAAGATGAGACAAAAGAGAAAGAAAAGGATTCCCTAATGTCCCATTTGCTAAGTTCACCACCCCCGTATGCGCAGAATGCCACAGCGCCTCCACAGCTCGTGAATGTGCAGCCTCCAGTTAATGTGCCGCAAGCCTTCCCACAGCCGCCAGCTCCTTCTCAGCTGCCTCCTATCCCTACAGTGCAGCCCTCTCAAGGGCCGCCAGTTTTGTTGCCTGTTGCTCCCGCGCTTCCTGCGACTTTTTGCTGAAGCCTCAGCACACGTGAATAATATATGTCTCGTTGTCAAATTCATACATAAAATATGAGTACATAAAGAAATTCAAATAACAGAGTACAATCTTCTTCTTGTCTTCTTTATTAAGACGAGTTCTGGTGAAGTATCGAGATTACAGCCATTCACAGCCAACACGTGTTTCGTCGCATCGGGAGTGTACTCCCACGACTTCCTCAAGGCTGTGCAAATAAACAGAAAGATGCCAGCTCATACCGTGAAAGTTAATACAGTAATTAAAATCCACAGTAATCAACATTACGTTTGGAATTGTGATCCCAAACACAGTGAATAATTGCGTGCTGGAAAAGTAAAATTTCCAAAAGAAAGATAGGAACCCATAAGGGGAATGATGAGCAAAAAGTCTTCGAAGCAAACCAAACACATGGAGAGAGAAAAGGCCCGATTGTGATACTACGTGATTGCTTGGTGAACTACTGGTTGTGCGAATTAATGATAACATTATCGCCGTCGTGGGAGGTAAATGCCATGTCATCGTTAAACAAAACGTGACTGAATAAATAACACCCAAAGTGCCGAGGTGGAGTATTTACCTCTCTTTGTATTCTTGAAAATTCTGTTAAAACTGGGGAAATACAATAAAAGTGAAATAATATCAGATAATGATCCAACCGTAAGTTCAGTAAGCAAGTTTCAAGCTAAAATATGGCCAAACCTACTTTAATTGTGGTTGTAATTCCGGCCCACAAGGGGTTCTAAGTTCAAAGGTAGAAACGAGGGATTCCACAGAATTAACAGGGAGGTGTTCGTGTTCAAACACTTCTCTATGGAGATAAGAAATATTCATGTCAAGGTCCGGACATTCTGTAGTGTAATCGTATTGTTCAAGACGACATTTCTTATCAGAGATGAAAACGGGGTCTAGGCTCATTCTCCCCGTACCTACTCTAAAGCGTAACTTATTCCAAAATTCCACCGCAAGCCGACTACAAAGTATGCAAGACCAACATTGGTCCAAGCTATCGCTTATGATCTATAAGTCTCTAGATTTTTAGTATATTGTGTGATTCCAATTGCCATCTCGAATTTCAATCAAACCCTGATGCGATAACAGGAAAAAGGTTCCTCGCTCCGTTAACAACTAGTCGTAATATCCCGTGTGAAGACCATAAACGATTTACCTTCGAGCAACCAGAGTGCTGTTCTAACACTCCACCAACCTATATCTAGGTAAAACCGTAACCTTACCTGGCGTTTTCTCTTCAAATATCGTGCCCTCGTTCTCACATTGGTCCACTAAGCGCAAGACCCGGGTCCGCCGAGTATGGCAACCCGTCTTCCGTGTGTTCGTATCACGTGACAGGAGTCAGACCGGGAATATATCCGGGTTCGCTCGTCAGCATAAGCGTCATTCCAATTGACATAGTGAAAAGACTCTGCGTTATTCTACTGCCTTCCATCCCTCGTATAGGGATGCAGGCTTATCACTGCTTAATCACTACATTTCTAATGATAATCAGAATGAATTCGGTCCCAACCATAAATAATAATTAACATATTTGGATAATGTGCGGAATCAAATGGTAGTATATATGCACCCTAATCGAGTGAGGTGTTGGATGTTACCCTGATCACGTGAGGTCTCAGATATTGTCGTTTCGGTGGTCCTCAATTAAAATCACCAGTTAAGATCTGTGAGGCATCACTTGGCCCGTAAAGAAGTTCAAAAGCGATTACGGTTATTATTTTAAACCGATTGTGGACGTGATGTGTGCGTGAGTCGGCTATATTCGTGCCGGTAGATAATTTTTTAAGGTGAGTGTCCTTAGGTCTCTCCACAAGTAAGGTCAACAAATTATATGGTCAAAGTGCGATTTCAGACGTGAAATGTTCAACTATGTTCAAAATTATTAAACATGTAAAACAAAGAACAAAGGGTATTGACACTTCCCTGCGTCCGGAAGTACACATACAAAGTGAACATAGACATTTAGAATCCTGGTTAAGTAATTATTAGTCTAAACTTAGCGTGACACAGTTAGCATCGAATTGCTCCGTAAATGTAAACAATGCATCATTGAGTTAAACGTAGTATATACTAAAATATTCAAGAGTGAAGTAGATAGAAAGGTAACCTTGTGCGCCACATTCATTGTTTACTCATTTAAACTGAAATCCACAGTGCGACATTTTGGTAGTATAATCATGTGTCATGTTTATAGTCTCAACTGTTTAGCATTGGTGATCAGTTCCGTCTATCTGCCCAAGAAGTAATGGAGCTCGTGGTCGATGTTCAAACCACATTCAGTACTCCTCATTTTTAGAATCCATAGTGCCTCCTTGCGTCTCAGTGTCAGTTCCCTATTGCCACCCCGGGGGTGTCTGGGTATGTAATCAATCCCATAGTATTCGAAGCGTTTCATAGATGTTTGTTTGGGGCAGATAGACATATGAGCAGCTATAGGGTATCTCATATCCCCATTCTTAACTGCTCTCATGTGTTCTCCGATCCTATCGCGTAGTGGCCTGATGGTACTGCCAATATATTTTTTCCCACATTTGCACTCTATAACATAAATCACGAATTTGGTGAGGCAAGTGATGTTGGTCCGGATTTTGTAAGATTTGCCACCCGGGCCTCCAAATTCAGTGATTCTAGCAGCGTGTGCCCATTTGCAAGCTGTGCATTTACCACAACCGGAAAAACCACATGAGTACGTGGTCAACCAATTGTCTGTGTTCCTGGGTGTAGGATAGCTCGGACTCAATATATTTCTAAGTGAGATGCCCCTTTTAAAAGTTATGTCTGGTTTGTTACTGATGTAATCGGTAAGTGATCTGTCAGCCTTCAGTAGATGCCAATGCTTGGTGAGACTTCGTCTCAAGATCCCAGACCAGTCGTTATAGTTGGTAACCAGTCTTATCTTATTATCCTGTTTGTTTGTTACCGTTTTGTCTTTCAGAGTATCTACCCTAGTAACTGAGTCAATTCTCCGCTCGGCCCTCCTCAGGACCTCCTGATTGTACCCACGATTTTTAAATCTCTTAAGGGTACTCCTCTTATGTGTTTCAAAGTCAGTGTCAGTGCTACAATTTCGTCTCACCCTAACTAGTTCTCCATATGGGATTGACCGAATTTGATGTATTGGATGTGAGCTGGATGCATGGAGTACCGAATTACATGATGTTGCTTTCCTGAATAGTCTGCTCTGCAAGCATCCGTCCTCCACATAAAATTCCACATCTAGAAAGGAAATTTTATTCTTACTCTGTTCAGAGGTGAAGTGGATATTTTGGTCATTGTGATTAAGATGTTCTATGAATCCAGTGAGTCGTGTTTGGGACCCTGTCCAAATCATAAAACAATCATCAATATACCTTCCCCAGTATAATATTGAATCATTCCAATTGGTGCCCAATGGGCCCCAGATCATCGTCGCTTCGAACCATCCCATAAAGAGATTAGCATACGAAGGAGAAAATCTGGAGCCCATTGCAACACCCTGCTTCTGTCTGTACCAGTCACCTTGAAATAGGAATACATTATTATCTAGTAGCAGTGTCACCATTTCCATAAGCATTTCAGTATGCTCCCAAGTGGTAGCTGATCTATTATATAACATTCTTCTTACCGCCATCATCCCTGCCTCTCTCTTGATGCTGGTGTACAGCGCTGTGACATCCAAGGTTACCATGATCATCCCATCTTCCCAAGTGAAATCAGCTAAGGTACTCAGAATGTGTTTTGTATCCCTGATATAAGAAGGAAGGTTGACCACCATGGGTTTCAGAAATGTGTCAACATACTCCGAGATTTTCTCTGTTGGACCCCCAATGCCCGATATAATGGGTCTGCCAGGGGGAAAAGGACAAGTCTTGTGGATTTTAGGTAAAGTATATAAGCATGGGAACCTCGGTCTATCCACTTTCAGAAATATTAGTTCGTCATCGTCAATTAAACCTAGCCCATGCCAACGCCTGAGTTGCGTGTTTATGTGATCTGTAAGGACCCAAATTGGATTTGTACTTAGTGGCTCATAGCATTCCGGGTCTGTGAGTTGTGATCTGATCTCTTTATTGTAGTCTAAGCTACGCATAACCACCATGTTGCCCCCTTTGTCAGCCTCGCGTATAGTAAGGTCATAATTATTACTCAAGTCTTTCAGTGCATTGCGTTCCTTTCTAGTTAGATTGTCATGTGTTGAGTGGGTGACTGTTTTGCTGTCTTCATGTTTATCTAGGTCCGCTAATACTAATTTATGGAATATGTCAACATTGTTGCCAGCGGTCAGTGTAGGGGTCCATTTGGACTTTTCTCTAAGGTTGCTAGAGATGTTATAGTCTGTGGTGATGTTTAAATCTCTCAAAATAGCATCTGTAGTTGTGACTTCGTCTTCGCATTCCGTTAATGACAAGAGGAGTCTGGTGTCTAAGACGCCTTGTATTGAATTTTCACTAAGTGTAGACATGCCCAAATGTTTGCTCACACGTTTATTAACAATGTTCGTGGATTCAAAATGCTTCTTAAGTTTAATACGTCTGACAAATTTGAACAGATCTATTTTTACATCACAAATATCACCAGTAACTCTCGGACAAAAATTAATTCCTCTGGTTAGTACTGATATAGCATCCTGAGACAGTTGTGTGTCACTTAAATTAATGATGTTCACGTTATCTATCTCCTCTGGTTCCAGGACCTGGTCCTGATCCCTGGCGTGTCCTCTTTTCTTTCCTCCTCTCTTCCCCCTCCTGGTTTTTCTCCTTGAGGTGCCCGTCTGTACTCCTTGTTCCCCCTCTTGACTCTTGCTACCTCTGCTAAAAAATTACTACCAGTATTGCTGGCATTACCCAATTCCTCTGCCTCACTGCCACTTGTATGTGTCGTATTGAGGGAGGTGGAGCTAGAACCTAGTGAGCCACTCTCAGTTCGGGTCTGTTGTGTATCCCTGGGTATAAGATGATCATATTTCTTGGCGAAGGTGAAAATACGCCCCTCGCAATAGTCACGCTCATCTCTTCTTAACTTGCGTGCCTTACGTATCTTGATCTCTGCTACTTGGCGTTCTATAATGTCATTAAGGATAGCGTAATTCTTAAAGGTGCCTTCTGGTATATTCAGCTCCTTAATCTCGGACTCCAACGTGTCTATGTCTCTCTGCAGTTGTGTGACTTTCCTCTCAGAGTTCTCTATCAATATGTTCATTAATTTGTTAGAGTTGTTACACAGTTCCTTTTCCAATCCGTTCATTAAGTCTACTTCCAAATCGGAGTACCCTTAAGAGATTTAAAAATCGTGGGTACAATCAGGAGGTCCTGAGGAGGGCCGAGCGGAGAATTGACTCTGTTACTAGGGTAGATACTCTGAAAGACAAAACGGTAACAAACAAACAGGATAATAAGATAAGACTGGTTACCAACTATAACGACTGGTCTGGGATCTTGAGACGAAGTCTCACCAAGCATTGGCATCTACTGAAGGCTGACAGATCACTTAACGATTACATCAGTAACAAACCAGACATAACTTTTAAAAGGGGCATCTCACTTAGGAATATTTTGAGTCCGAGCTATCCTACACCCAGGAACACAGACAATTGGTTGACCACGTACTCATATGGTTTTTCCGGTTGTGGTAAATGCACAGCTTGCAAATGGGCACACGCTAGAATCACTGAATTTGGAGGCCCGGGTGGCAAATCTTACAAAATCCGGACCAACATCACTTGCCTCACCAAATTCGTGATTTATGTTATAGAGTGCAAATGTGGGAAAAAATATATTGGCAGTACCATCAGGCCACTACGCGATAGGATCGGAGAACACATGAGAGCAGTTAAGAATGGGGATATGAGATACCCTATAGCTGCTCATATGTCTATCTGCCCCAAACAAACAACTATGAAACGCTTCGAATACTATGGGATTGACTACATACCCAGACACCCCCGGGGTGGCAATAGGGAACTGACACTGAGACGCAAGGAGGCACTATGGATTCTAAAAATGAGGAGTACTGAATGTGGTTTGAACATCGACCACGAGCTCCATTACTTCTTGGGCAGATAGACGGAACTGATCACCAATGCTAAACAGTTGAGACTATAAACATGACACATGATTATACTACCAAAATGTCGCACTGTGGATTTCAGTTTAAATGAGTAAACAATGAATGTGGCGCACAAGGTTACCTTTCTATCTACTTCACTCTTGAATATTTTAGTATATACTACGTTTAACTCAATGATGCATTGTTTACATTTACGGAGCAATTCGATGCTAACTGTGTCACGCTAAGTTTAGACTAATAATTACTTAACCAGGATTCTAAATGTCTATGTTCACTTTGTATGTGTACTTCCAGACGCAGGGAAGTGTCAATACCCTTTGTTCTTTGTTTTACATGTTTAATAATTTTGAACATAGTTGAACATTTCACGTCTGAAATCGCACTTTGACCATATAATTTGTTGACCTTACTTGTGGAGAGACCTAAGGACACTCACCTTAAAAAATTATATCTACCGGCACGAATATAGCCGACTCACGCACACATCACGTCCACAATCGGTTTAAAATAATAACCGTAATCGCTTTTGAACTTCTTTATGGGCCAAGTGATGCCTCACAGATCTTAACTGGTGATTTTAATTGAGGACCACCGAAACGACAATATCTGAGACCTCACGTGATCAGGGTAACATCCAACACCTCACTCGATTAGGGTGCATATATACTACCATTTGATTCCGCACATTATCCAAATATGTTAATTATTATTTATGGTTGGGACCGAATTCATTCTGATTATCATTAGAAATGTAGTGATTAAGCAGTGATAAGCCTGCATCCCTATACGAGGGATGGAAGGCAGTAGAATAACGCAGAGTCTTTTCACTATGTCAATTGGAATGACGCTTATGCTGACGAGCGAACCCGGATATATTCCCGGTCTGACTCCTGTCACGTGATACGAACACACGGAAGACGGGTTGCCATACTCGGCGGACCCGGGTCTTGCGCTTAGTGGACCAATGTGAGAACGAGGGCACGATCTTTGAAGAGAAAATGCCAGGTAAGGTTACGGTTTTACCTAGATATAGGTTGGTGGAGTGTTAGAACAGCACTCTGGTTGCTCGAAGGTAAATCGTTTATGGTCTTCACACGGGATATTACGACCAGTTGTTAACGGAGCGAGGAACCTTTTTCCTGTTATCGCATCAGGGTTTGATTGAAATTCGAGATGGCAATTGGAATCACACAATATACTAAAAATCTAGAGACTTATAGATCATAAGCGATAGCTTGGACCAATGTTGGTCTTGCATACTTTGTAGTCGGCTTGCGGTGGAATTTTGGAATAAGTTACGCTTTAGAGTAGGTACGGGGAGAATGAGCCTAGACCCCGTTTTCATCTCTGATAAGAAATGTCGTCTTGAACAATACGATTACACTACAGAATGTCCGGACCTTGACATGAATGTTTCTTATCTCCATAGAGAAGTGTTTGAACACGAACACCTCCCTGTTAATTCTGTGGAATCCCTCGTTTTTACCTTTGAACTTAGAACCCCTTGTGGGCCGGAATTACAACCACAATTAAAGTAGGTTTGGCCATATTTTAGCTTGAAACTTGCTTACTGAACTTACGGTTGGATCATTATCTGATATTATTTCACTTTTATTGTATTTCCCCGGTTTTAACAGAATTTTCAAGAATACAAAGAGAGGTAAATACTCCACCTCGGCACTTTGGGTGTTATTTATTCAGTCACGTTTTGTTTAACGATGACATGGCATTTACCTCCCACGACGGCGATAATGTTATCATTAATTCGCACAACCAGTAGTTCACCAAGCAATCACGTAGTATCACAATCGGGCCTTTTCTCTCTCCATGTGTTTGGTTTGCTTCGAAGACTTTTTGCTCATCATTCCCCTTATGGGTTCCTATCTTTCTTTTGGAAATTTTACTTTCCCAGCACGCAATTATTCACTGTGTTTGGGATCACAATTCCAAACGTAATGTTGATTACTGTGGATTTTAATTACTGTATTAACTTTCACGGTATGAGCTGGCATCTTTCTGTTTATTTGCACAGCCTTGAGGAAGTCGTGGGAGTACACTCCCGATGCGACGAAACACGTGTTGGCTGTGAATGGCTGTAATCTCGATACTTCACCAGAACTCGTCTTAATAAAGAAGACAAGAAGAAGATTGTACTCTGTTATTTGAATTTCTTTATGTACTCATATTTTATGTATGAATTTGACAACGAGACATATATTATTCACGTGTGCTGAGGCTTCAGCAATAAGTAACGTTAAGCTCCGGCTTACATCTGTAGAGTGTGTGGTGTCTCTACGCCTTTCAGCACCGTCGTATTAGAGAACTAATAATACTTGTGCACTTTCTCTGTAGCGCCATATACCTATGACACATACGGCTTCTTTCTCTCTTGGAAATACCGCCATACGTGGTCACTTTGAAAGCCAATGTCAGATTGCCACGTATTCCCCAGTACAAGACCTCCAATGAAGGTCAGAAAGCGTTGTTAGCAATTGTCAGTGATTTGATTAAAAAGGGTGTAATTGAAGAAACAAGAGGCAACGTTTGCAATAGTCCTGTTTTACCTGTCTTAAAACGAACGGACCCTTCTCAGCCACCTGTTTACAGATTTGTGATTGATCTTAGAGAGGTAAATAAGATTGTTGTGCCACAGTTTCCAGTTGTCCCTGATATAACTGCCTTGTTAACCATGATTCCAGCCTCCGCTGCGTGGTTCTCAGTGATCGATTTAAAGAATGCTTTCTTTAGCATCCCAATTGCAGAGGAGAGCAGGGACATTTTTGGCTTCAGTTTAGGAGGTCGAAGCTTCCGCTTTAAACGCGCTCCACAGGGCTACTGTGAAAGTCCATCAATATACAGTCAGGCTTTAAAAGCGCAGCTTGATGCACTTGTTTTACCTAGTGGCGATATCCTTATTCAGTACGTTGTTGATTTACTAATAGCCGCGGATACTGAAAAAATTTGTAAAGAAGCTACATTGTCATTGTTAAGCCATTTGTCTGCCTTTCATCATAAAGTGTCTCTCTCAAAATTGCAATATTGTCGACAAGAAGTGACCTACTTAGGTCATCTCTTATCGAAGGAGGGAAGGAAACTGACCCCAGAAAGAATTCAAGCCATTGCACAATTAAGTGTGCCAAGAACACAGAGAGAAGTGCGTGCTTTCTTGGGCATTACTTCATACTGTAGGCACTGGATACCAAATTTTTCTTTGTTGGCAAAACCTTTGTTAGCATTAACATGTAAAAACACACCGAATCCTGTCCCATGGTCTGAAGAGTGTCAGAAAAGTTTTGGGGAATTGCGTAATGCATTATGTTCAGATCCTGTGTTGGGTACCCCCGACTACAGTAAGCCTTTTACATTGTATGTTCATGAAAAGGACGGTAGCGCATTATTAGTGTTAACACAGCCTTTTGGAGACAGACCGCGTCCATGCGCATATTTTTCGTCAACCTTGGACCCGGTAGCGAGGGCATTGCCAAGTTGTTTGAGCGCTACAGCCGCAGCAGCTATGTCTATCCGACAGTCTGCTGGCCTGGTAATGGATAACACATGGATTGTAATGGTTCCACATGCTGTGGACACATTGTTAAACCGGACCAAGACACAGCACTTAACTAGTGCTCGATTGTCAGGATATGAATTGACACTGTTGGCAAACCATATACACATAAAGAGATGCAACACGTTGAACCCAGCTACATTATTGCCGATTCCAGCAGACATAGATGAGATTGAGCAGCATGATTGTCTGTTCAGAACAGAAGAAGAGACAAAAGGGAGAATAGATCTTAAAGATACTCCCCTGACTGAGTGTGATGGTACCTTATGGGTGGATGGTTCGTGCTTCAAGCTTCCGAATGGTGACACGACTGCTGCATATGCTATCACAACGTTGCACACGATCGTTGAAACTGCACGTGTGCCACATAATTTGGCTCAAGCAGCAGAATTAATTGCCCTTACAAGAGCATGCGTATTGTCTGAAGGAATTAAAGTGAACATATATACTGATAGCCAGTACGCCTTTGGCGTGGCTCATAGTTTTGGGCGATTGTGGAATGAACGTGGGTTCCTGACTTCGCATGGAGCTAAAATTCAAGTTGGTGAATGATCTCCTTGAGTCACTGACCCTACCGTTACAAGTTGCAATTATGAAATGCAGTGCGCACAAGAAAGTCACTGATGATGTTGGTCGTGGTAATGCATTTGCTGACGAAATCGCGAAAGAAACAGCAAAAGATGTGAAGACTCGAATGTATGTTGCAGGCCCTGCAAGATGGGTTGGTGATGTTGGAATGTGTGAAGACACGATAGAGAGTGTGAAGTCCCTTCAAGCTGAAGCCACAGAGAAAGAGTTGAGCAAGTGGAGAGAAAGTGCGGGTAAATTGGATGAGAATGGTTGTTGGATTGATTTGTCAGAACATCGGCGATGGTTGCTACCTGATGCATATGTGCTTCCATTGGTTACTATGGCACATGGAAAGGCACATATCAGTGTGAAAGGAATCTGTAAGTTGTTGGCTCCAGTATGGCAGAACGCTGGAATTCCCAAGTGTGCAGAGAATGTGGTCAAGAATTGTATGGTATGTTTGAAATACAACCCTGGTAGAGGAACCCCGACTCCATCTGGTCATTTTGCGCCTCCATCATATCCATTTGAGGTTTTGCAGCTAGATTTTATCCACATGGAAAGGTGCAACAACTTGAAATATGTACTGGTTGTTTGCGCTTTTTCAAAATGGATAGAAGCATATCCCCTAAAAGACAACACTGCTTTATCCACAGCCAAAGCCCTTGTGAAAGAATTTTTCCCTAGGTTTGGAATGCCAAGAATGGTGTGGAGTGATAATGGGAGTGAATTTGTGGGTCGAGTGATGAAGAATGTGTGTGAGGGATTAGGGATAAAGCAAAAATTTCACACTGCAAATCACCCCCAATCAGCTGGATTAGTAGAGTGCTACAATGGCACCCTGAAGCTCAAGCTGGCCAAAATCCAGGCGAGCTCCGGTCTTAAATGGCCTGACGCTCTGCCTTTAGCACTCCTATCCACAAGAATGACTGTGCATTCACGAGTGGGACTTAGTCCATATGAGATCATTTTTGGCCGCCCGGCCAATGTATGGGGAGTGCCAAGACTGACAAAATTCAGCGAAATCGAACATCCAGTACTGCTTGACTATCTGTATGAATTGACGGCTAAATTGCGTGTTTTACACCAACAGGTGCACGATACTCTTCCCCAAGCCTCTGAAGCTCCAGGACACCATATCGACCCTGGCACGTGGGTTCTCGTGAAGAATTTTCAGCGAAAGAGCAACGATGAGCCCCGTTGGATTGGCCCTCACCTCGTACTTCTATCAACAAGATCAGCAGTTCGAGTAAAAGGGAAAAAGAATTGGATTCACGGCGCCCACTGCAAACGGATCCCTTTGCCCCTACCATATGACCAGTGGGTCCAGGAGGGTATCGCTGATTCTGAAACAGACGCTGTACCCCGTTTTGTACCATTTAGTGATGCACTCATAAGAGGCACAACTTCAGAACAAGAAAGTGATGATATTTTGCAGGAAGCTGTGCCACCGTCAACTCGAATAGACACCACGGAGCCTGAACTCTTGTTCCAAGATCAGACAGTACCTGGCGGAAACCGATATAACTTGAGACCAAGGACTATGGACAAATAAAAAATCCCTTCCCTTTCTATTTTTTGATATTATAGCTCTCCCATATGAAGGACTTTCTGATTTTTATTTTTCGAACCACCATCCGGGTTCAGCCGCAGGGTCGCGGTGCCAAGACTTTGGGGTACAGGCCGAAGACGTTAGGTCAACGGTTCTGGTTGGTCTAGGGCATTCCCTGGACTGACAGGCGTACTCCTTAGCAGAAGATACTCACCCGCCGCGAGCGGCACGATTAGAGGATGGAGGTTTTCAAGATGGAGAGACTCGCTGAGGAAATGAACTTTAAAACGAAAATATGTAGAATCATGAAGAGCAAACGTTTTGTATTATTATGTCTGTTTGTATTATTTAGTATGATGGTGTTTACTGTAGGTTATGTATTCTTCTCCCCTCAAGTGCCATTTGCACCCACTGTACAGCCTATACCTCCTCCTACTGCCTCCTTGCACTCTTTCCACCCTCTGCCTGAACACGAACAAGCTAGACGATCAGAGTTTGTAAACAACTCGTTTATTCAGCTCCTGCACCAGCACCAACTAGTCATGAATACAACCAATTGCTGGGTGTGTGGGTTAATGCCACATACCATTAACAAGGGTATTCCTTATCTAGTGCTGCCGTTTAGCTATAATGGATCGTCATGGGCATTCCACACCATGTTAATTTTTGCATTAGATGCCTACTCCCCGCGACAACCGCGTTCCATCAGACCTAGCCTAAACAATAAGGCCCTAATGAAAGGAGTTGCCGATATGAGCAGAGATATCGATGCATACTCATCTATTCCCAAGGATGAATTGCGAGCTTATGTAGGTTGGAACGCGACGGGGTATAGCATTAGTCTGGGTGAAAGGCAGCGAAAAATTTCATCGCCAATTTGGGTCGTACCCCACATAGTTCGGTTCTGTTTACAAGGTAATGGTCAGAATCCAAGAGCCCAACTGGGGAAAAGTGACTGTACTGAAACGTACACTTTTCCATCACAGTTTTCCCCTGCGTTTTTGGCTGCCAAGGGTACATATTTTGTCTGCAATGACCGAGCATATACATGGTTGCCCCCTGATTTCTCGGGCACATGTTATATTGCAAACTTTCTACCGCCAACATTTACTGCTACCTCTGATTACCCTAAGGCCAGAGTTGTGAGAGGAGTGATTAGTAAGGAGGATACTGCCGGTCAGGAAGCGGGAGACTTCTTTCTGGGTTTCTTGCCATTTTGGGGACCTATGGTCAATAGTAGGAACCTGAGACAACTGACTCGTGTGGTTGAATCCACTGTTAATGTTACGGCTGGTGCCCTTGGTAATTTGACAGCTGAGCTCCAAGCGGATCGCCTCATGACTTTGCAGAACCGTATGGTTCTAGACGTCATACTTGCAGACCGCGGTGGGGTATGTAAGGTTATCCAATCTAGCTGTTGCATTTTCATACCAGATAACGCTCCAACAGTTTATCAAGCCATCTCCAAACTGCATAAAATATCTGAATCTATACACGTGGATAAAGGAGATTGGTCACTGATGGGGTGGTTCTGGGAACTGATATCTGCCTGGGGTTGGAAGATTCTGATGGTCATTGGAATGATCTTAGCCATTCTTTTCCTGTTCTGTCTGTGTATACAGTGTGCTCCTGCGATATGTGGCCTCTGTGCTACATTATGTGTAAGGAAACCTGTATCGAGGGACGAGCTAAGTAATAGGATGATGCGGGATCTGAGCCTCGCTGGGTAAATAATTGTGGGCTGGCTTAACTGGAATGTGGGATGGTCATCATGACTCTGCCTTTTCGTTTGTAATGAATACATATGAATGACCATATCGTAAAACGAGGAATGTGTGCCTGAAGCATGATATTTTGTATTTAAGGAGAAGCCCGTTTCTGTAAGTTGAAGCAGTCTCCTGAGAACATACATTGTGTTGTACTTCTCGGATACCTGTAATTGGTCTGCAGCCAATAAATCGATCTTTGACTGCACCTAGAAGACTCTGTGTTTCTGTGGGTCTGAAACAGGAAGAACTCGAAGTCTTAGGGTGTGTTCCCCTGCACCGCTGGGTTTTAAAAACCCAGTACTTCAGTGTACGGTCCGTACCACCATTATAGTGGTGCCGTAGGGGTACGTGTGGTACGGACCGTACACGAGCTCACAGGGCGTGTGTACGGGCCGTACCACGCGTACCCCTACGGCACCACTACAATGGTGGTACAGACCGTACCCACGCATATATAGCGTGGGTACGGGCTGTATCCCCATTGTATTTGTGCCATATGGGTATGGCTGGTATGGAACGTACACACCCCATGAATGCGGGGATACGGTCCATACCACACGTACCCCTATGGCACCAGTACATTTGGGATACAAGGCGTACACATGCCACAAATGTTGGCCTGCGGCCTGGTGCAGCATATTACCACTATATTGGTGTGTGTGTAGGCCCAGGACAGCAGTGTATTGCACCAAGGGGGTGGGTGGGTGGCTGCATAGGATTCCCAGCAGAGGACAGACATGTGAGGGGTGGCTGCAGAGGACTCCCAGCAGTGGACAGACATGTGAGGGGTGGGTGCAGAGGACTCCCAGCAGTGGACAGACATGTGAGGGGAGGGTGAATATCACTCCCAGCAGTGGACAGACATGTGAGGGGTGGGTGCAGAGGACTCCCAGCAGTGGACAGACATGTGAGGGGTGGGTGCAGAGGACTCCCAGCAGTGGCCTGCAATATGAGGGGTGGGTGCATATCACTCCCAGCAGTGGACAGACATGTGAGGGGTGGGTGCAGAGGACTCCCAGCAGTGGACAGACATGTGAGGGGTGGGTGCAGAGGACTCCCAGCAGTGGACAGACATGTGAGGGGTTGGTGCAGAGGACCCCCAGCAGTGGACAGACATGTGAGGGGTGGGTGCATATAACTCCCAGCAGTGGACAGACATGTGAGGGGTGGGTGCAGAGGACTCCCAGCAGTGGACAGACATGTGAGGGGTGGGTGCAGAAGACTCCCAGCAGTGGCCTGAAATATGAGGGGTGGGTGCAGTTCACTTCCAGCAGTGGACAGACATATGAGGAGTGGGTGCAGAGGACTCCCAGCAGTGGACAGACATGTGAGGTGTGGGTGCAGAGGACCCCCAGCAGTGGACAGACATGTGAGGGGTGGGTGCATATCACTCCCAGCAGTGGCCTGCAATATGAGGGGTGGGTGCATATCACTCCCAGCAGTGGACAGATATGTGAGGGGTGGCTGCAGAGGACTCCCAGCAGTGGCCTGCAATATGAGGGGTGGGTGCATATCACTCCCAGCAGTGGACAGACATGTGAGGGGTGGGTACAGAGGACTCCCAGCAGTGGACAGAAATGTGAGGGGTGGGTGCAGAGGACTCCCAGCAGTGGCCAGACATGTGAGGGGTGGGTGCAGAGGACTCCCAGCAGTGGACAGACATGTGAGGGGTGGGTTCATATCACTCCCAGCAGTGGACAGACATGTGAGGGGTGGGTGCAGAGGACTATCAGCAGTGGACAGACATGTGAGGGGTGGGTGCAGCGGACTCCCAGCAGTGGCCTGCAATATGAGAGGTGTGTGCATATCACTCCCAGCAGTGGACAGACATGTGAGGGGTAGCTGCAGAGGACTCCCAGCAGTGGACAGACATGTAAGGGGTGGGTGCAGAGGACTCCCAGCAGTGGACAGAGACATGGGGTGGGTGCAGAGGACTCCCAGCAATGCCCAGCAATATGAGGGGTGGGTGCATATCACTCCTAGCAGTGGACAGACATGTGAGGGGTGGGTGCATATCTCTCCCAGCAGTGGAGAGAAATGTGAGCGGTGGCTGCAGAGGGCTCTCAGAAGTGGACAGACATGTGAGGGGTGGCTTCAGAGGACACCCAGCAGTGGACAGACATATGAGGGGTGGGTGCATATCACTCCCAGCAGTGGACAGACATGTGAGGGGTAGGTGCATATCACTCCCAGCAGTGGACAGACATGTGAGGGGTGGGTGCATATCACTCCCAGCAGTGGACAGACATGTGAGGGGTGGCTGCAGAGGACTCCCAGCAGTGGACAGACATGTGAGGGGTGGCTGCAGAGGACTCCCAGCAGTGGAAAGACATATGAGGGGTGGGTGCATATCACTCCCAGCAGTGGACAGACATGTGAGGGGTTGCTGCAGAGGACTCCCAGGAGTGGACAGACATGTGAGGGGTGGCTGCAGAGGACTCCCAGCAGTGGACAGACATATGAGGGGTGGGTGCATATCACTCCCAGCAGTGGACAGACATGTGAGGGGTGGGTGCATATCACTCCCAGCAGTGGACAGACATGTGAGGGGTAGGTGCAGAGGACTCCCAGCAGTGGACAGACATGTGAGAGGTGGGTGCAGAGGACTCCCAGCAGTGGACAGACATGTGAGGGGTGGGTGCAGAGGACTCCCAGCAGTGGACAGACATGTGAGAGGTGGGTGCAGAGGACTCCCAGCAGTGCCCTGCAATATGAGGGGTGGGTGCATATCACTCCCAGCAGTGGACAGACATGTGAGCGGTGGCTGCAGAGGACTCCCAGCAGTGGCCTGCAATATGAGGGGTGGGTGCATATCACTCCCAGCAGTGGACAGACATGTGAGGGGTGGGTGCATATCACTCCCAGCAGTGGACAGACATGTGAGGGGTGGCTGCAGAGGACTCCCAGCAGTGGACAGACATGTGCGGGGTGGCTGCAGAGGACCCCCAGCAGTGGACAGACATATGAGGGGTGGGTGCATATAACTCCCAGCAGTGGACAGGCATGTGAGGGGTGGGTGCATATCACTCCCAGCAGTGGACAGACATGTGAGGGGTGGCTGCAGAGGACTCCCAGCAGTGGACAGACATGTGAGGGGTGGCTGCAGAGGACTCCCAGCAGTGGACAGACATATGATGGGTGGGTGCATATCACTCCCAGCAGTGGACAGACATGTGAGGGGTGGGTGCATATCACTCCCAGCAGTGGACAGACATGTGAGGGGTGGCTGCAGAGGACTCCCAGCAGTGGACAGACATGTGAGGGGTGGGTGCAGAGGACTCCCAGCAGTGGACAGACATGTGAGGGGTGGGTGCAGAGGACTCCCAGCAGTGGACAGACATTTGAGGGGTGGGTGCATATCACTCCCAGCAGTGGACAGACATGTGAGGGGTGGGTGCAGAGGACTCCCAGCAGTGGACAAACATGTGAGGGGTGGGTGCAGAGGACTCCCAGTAGTGGCCTGCAATATGAGGGGTGGGTGCATACCACTCCCAGCAGTGGACAGACAAGTGAGGGGTGGCTGCAGAGGACTCCCAGCAGTGGACAGACACGTGAGGGGTGGGTGCAGAGGACTCCCAGCAGTGGACAGAGACATGGGGGTGGGTGCAGAGGACTCCCAGCAGTGCCCTGCAATATGAGGGGTGGGTGCATATCACTCCCAGCAGTGGACAGACATGTGAAGGGTGGGTGCAGAGGACTCCCAGCAGTGGCCTGCAATATGAGGGGTGGGTGCATATCACTCCCAGCAGTGGACAGACATGTGAGGAGTGGGTGCATATCACTCCCAGCAGTGGACAGACATGTGAGGGATGGCTGCAGAGGACTCCCAGCAGTGGACAGACATTTGAGGGGTGGCTGCAGAGGACTCCCAGCAGTGGACAGACATATGAGGCGTGGGTGCATATCATTCCCAGCAGTGGACAGGCATGTGAGGGGGTGGGTGCATATCACTCCCAGCAGTGGACAGACATGTGAGGGGTGGCTGCAGAGGACTCCCAGCAGTGGACAGACATGTGAGGGGTGGCTGCAGAGGACTCCCAGCAGTGGACATACATATGATGGGTGGGTGCATATTACTCCCAGCAGTGGACAGACATGTGAGGGGTGGGTGCAGAGGACTCCCAGCAGTGGACAGACATGTGAGGGGTGGGTGCATATCACTCCCAGCAGTGGACAGACATGTGAGGGGTGGGTGCAGAGGACTCCCAGCAGTGGACAGACATGTGAGGGGTGGGTGCATATCACTCCCAGCAGTGGACAGACATGTGAGGGGTGGCTGCAGAGGACTCCCAGCAGTGGCCTGCAATATGAGGGATGGGTGCATATCACTCCCAGCAGTGGACAGACATGTGAGGGGTGGGTGCATATCACTCCCAGCAGTGGACAGACATGTGAGGGGTCGCTGCAGAGGACTCCCAGCAGTGGACAGACATGTGCGGGTGGCTGCAGAGGACCCCCAGCAGTGGACAGACATATGAGGGGTGGGTGCATATCACTCCCAGCAGTGGACAGGCATGTGAGGGGTGGGTGCATATCACTCCCAGCAGTGGACAGACATGTGAGGGGTGGCTGCAGAGGACTCCCAGCAGTGGACATACATGTGAGGGGTGGCTGCAGAGGATTCCCAGCAGTGGACAGACATATGATGGGTGGGTGCATATCACTCCCAGCAGTGGACAGACATGTGAGGGGTGGGTGCAGAGGACTCCAAGCAGTGGACAGACATGTGAGGGGTGGGTGCAGAGGACTCCCAGCAGTGGAAAGACATGTGAGGGCTGGGTGCAGAGGACTCCCAGCAGTTGACAGACATGTGAGGGGTGGGTGCATATCACTCCCAGCAGTGGACAGACATGTGAGGGGTGGGTGCAGAGGACTCCCAGCAGTGGACAAACATGTGAGGGGTGGGTGCAGAGGACTCCCAGTAGTGGCCTGCAATATGAGGGGTGGGTGCATATCACTCCCAGCAGTGGACAGGCAAGTGAGGGGTGGCTGAGGAGGACTCGCAGCAGTGGACAGATATGTGAGGGGTGGGTGCAGAGGACTCCCAGCAGTGGACAGAGACATGGGGGTGGGTGCAGAGGACTCCTAGCAGTGCCCTGCAATATGAGGGGTGGGTGCATGTCACTCCCAGCTGTGGACAGACATGTGAAGGGTGGGTGCAGAGGACTCCCAGCAGTGGCCTGCAATATGAGGGGTGGGTGCATATCACTCCAAGCAGTGGACAGACATGTGAGGGGTGGGTGCATATCACTCCCACCAGTGGACAGACATGTGAGGGGTGGCTGCAGAGGACTCCCAGCAGTGGACAGACATGTGAGGGGTGGCTGCAGAGGACTCCCAGCAGTGCACATACATATGAGGGGTGGGTGCATATCACTCCCAGCAGTGGACAGGCATGTGAGGGGTGGGTGCATATCACTCCCAGCAGTGGACAGACATGTGAGGGGTGGCTGCAGAGGACTCCCAGCAGTGGAAAGACATGTGAGGGGTGGCTGCAGAGGACTCCCAGCAGTGAACAGACATTTGAGGGGTGGCTGCAGAGGACTCCCAGCAGTGGACAGACATATGATGGGTGGGTACATATCACTCCCAGCAGTGGACAGACATGTGAGGGGTGGGTGCATATCACTCCCAGCAGTGGACAGACATGTGAGGGGTGGGAGCAGAGGACACCCAGCAGTGGACAGACATGTGAGGGGTGGGTGCAGAGGACTCCCAGCAGTGGACAGACATGTGAGGGGTGGGTGCAGAGCACTCCCAGCAGTGTACAGACATGTGAGGGGTGGCTGCAGAGGACTCCCAGCAGTGGACAGACATGTGAGGGGTGGCTGCAGAGGACTCCAAGCAGTGGACAGACATATGAGGGGTGGGTGCATATCACTCCCAGAAGTGGACAGACATGTGAGGGGTGGGTGCATATCACTCCCAGCAGTGGACAGACATGTGAGGGGTGGGTGCAGAGGACTCCCAGCAGTGGACAGAGACATGGGGGTGGGTGCAGAGGACTCCCAGCAGTGGCCTGCAATATGAGGGGTGGGTGCATATCACTCCCAGCAGTGGACAGACATGTGAGGGGTGGGTGCATATCGCTCCCAGCAGTGGACAGACATGTGAGGGGTGGCTGCAGAGGACTCCCAGCAGTGGACAGACATGTGAGGGGTGGGTGCAGAGGACTTCCAGCAGTGGACAGACATGTGAGGGGTGGCTGCAGAGGACTCCCAGAAGTGGACAGACATGTGAGGGGTGGCTGCAGAGGACTCCCAGCAGTGGACAGACATATGAGGGGTGGGTGCATATTACTCCCAGCAGTGGACAGACATGTGAGGGGTGGCTGCAGAGGACTCCCAGCAGTGGACATACATGTGAGGGGTGGCTGCAGAGGACTCCCAGCAGTGGACAGACATATGATGGGTGGGTGCATATCACTCCCAGCAGTGGACAGACATGTGAGGGGTGGGTGCAGAGGACTCCCAGCAGTGGACAGACATGTGAGGGGTGGATGCAGAGGACTCCCAGCAGTGGAAAGACATGTGAGGGCTGGGTGCAGAGGACTCCCAGCAGTTGACAGACATGTGAGGGGTGGGTGCATATCACTCACAGCAGTGGACAGACATGTGAGGGGTGGGTGCAGAGGACTCCCAGCAGTGGACAAACATGTGAGGGGTGGGTGCAGAGGACTCCCAGTAGTGGCCTGCAATATGAGGGGTGGGTGCATATCACTCCCAGCAGTGGACAGGCAAGTGAGGGGTGGCTGAGGAGGACTCGCAGCAGTGGACAGACATGTGAGGGGTGGGTGCAGAGGACTCCCAGCAGTGGACAGAGACATGGGGGTGGGTGCAGAGGACTCCCAGCAGTGCCCTGCAATATGAGGGGTGGGTGCATGTCACTCCCAGCTGTGGACAGACATGTGAAGGGTGGGTGCAGAGGACTCCCAGCAGTGGCCTGCAATATGAGGGGTGGGTGCATATCACTCCAAGCAGTGGACAGACATGTGAGGGGTGGGTGCATATCACTCCCACCAGTGGACAGACATGTGAGGGGTGGCTTCAGAGGACTCCCAGCAGTGGACAGACATGTGAGGGGTGGCTGCAGAGGACTCCCAGCAGTGCACAGACATATGAGGGGTGGGTGCATATCACTCCCAGCAGTGGACAGGCATGTGAGGGGTGGGTGCATATCACTCCCAGCAGTGGACAGACATGTGAGGGGTGGCTGCAGAGGACTCCCAGCAGTGGACAGACATGTGAGGGGTGGCTGCAGAGGACTCCCAGCAGTGAACAGACATTTGAGGGGTGGCTGCAGAGGACTCCCAGCAGTGGACAGACATATGATGGGTGGGTGCATATCACTCCCAGCAGTGGACAGACATGTGAGGGGTGGGTGCATATCACTCCCAGCAGTGGACAGACATGTGAGGGGTGGGAGCCGAGGACACCCAGCAGTGGACAGACATGTGAGGGGTGGGTGCAGAGGACTCCCAGCAGTGGACAGACATGTGAGGGGTGGGTGCAGAGGACTCCCAGCAGTGTACAGACATGTGAGGGGTGGCTGCAGAGGACTCCCAGCAGTGGACAGACATGTGAGGGGTGGCTGCAGAGGACTCCAAGCAGTGGACAGACATATGAGGGGTGGGTGCATATCACTCCCAGAAGTGGACAGACATGTGAGGGGTGGGTGCATATCACTCCCAGCAGTGGACAGACATGTGAGGGGTGGGTGCAGAGGACTCCCAGCAGTGGACAGAGACATGAGGGTGGGTGCAGAGGACTCCCAGCAGTGGCCTGCAATATGAGGGGTGGGTGCATATCACTCCCAGCAGTGGACAGACATGTGAGGGGTGGGTGCATATGGCTCCCAGCAGTGGACAGACATGTGAGGGGTGGCTGCAGAGGACTCCCAGCAGTGGACAGACATGTGAGGGGTGGGTGCAGAGGACTTCCAGCAGTGGACAGACATGTGAGGGGTGGCTGCAGAGGACTCCCAGAAGTGGACAGACATGTGAGGGGTGGCTGCAGAGGACTCCCAGCAGTGGACAGACATATGAGGGGTGGGTGCATATTACTCCCAGCAGTGGACAGACATGTGAGGGGTGGCTGCAGAGGACTCCCAGCAGTGGACAGACATGTGAGGGGTGGCTGCAGAGGACTCCCAGCAGTGGACAGAGACATGGGGGGTTGTACATCATTATCAGATGACCACAACTCCATGGGTGTATGTACGCATCCCTAACTGTGGACAATAATGATAGTGCCATAACAACACATCACTGACAGCAGTGTCCCACTCCCAGCAGGATGGATGTCACTCCCCCACTGCATGACACACCACATGTGGGTGTGAGAACAAATAACACATGCATACCCACCCCTGGCGGATGCAGCACAATACACACACTGAGATCATGCCACAAGACTGTATAGTCATGTCACTGCCTACTAAACTAAGAGAGCCAAAGGGAACACACACTGTCACGCACATACCAGGAATTATAGGAATGTACAGGTGCTGGGCCAGCCACCAAGATGTTGTCTCACATGGAAGGACTAGGGTGGAGTTCCCACAGATACAATGCCCACAATTGTGAGTCAGGTGCCCAAATACCCTGCAGAACAAGTACCATATGTGTGCTAGGCCGGGAGTACACACATGCATAGTGCTCAAAAGGGAGAATGTCTCCATGAAGGCATTTCGACATACTCAATACACAAGTACAGTGACAAGCAAGAATGGCACAGACGATGCAGCCGGAGACATTGCTGAGCAGCCATGGCCATAGTTGAAGGGATCCGTCACCAACAAAGGAAATGTAGACACAGGTCAGCACAACAATTGTGCAACTCTTTGCAGGGAAGATGTCAGGTGCCACAGAGGAAGGAACACTCCTTGGGACAATGTCTCAAAACAAAAATAACACACACTAACAATGAATCTTTGCAGAGACCTTGTGATGGTACGCAGACACCATGGTCCACCTCATGACCATCAGAGTAGAACATTTCTCAGAACCATAACACCAACTCCAGGAGCCTCAGCACCAACATCAATACCTGAAATGCAATAGTGTGCAAAGTAAAAATAAATGCTTTATTCAGCATAAAAATAAAAAATTGTAATGACACTATATACAAAGGCCAATGGCCAGTCCACAACAGAAGTCCTGGGGGGATACATGGGCACGCGTCTCCCCTAGCTTGCCTGCACATTGCAACCCTCAGGTTCGTCGACCGGGGAGGGCATCATGTGGGGAAGGACCAGGCACCGCAGGGACACGAGGGGGAAGGTCAGGTGTGGTGGGTGCAGGGGTGTACATCTCCAACGCAGGGGGTGGGGCAGCGGCAAAGGTGGATGTTAGCACGTCGCTGCACACTGCTCCCAGGGCGTCCAGGGTAAGCCCTGCACCGGGAGAAACCCCAGGGCCAACAGAGGGGGGAGGTGGCCAAGGGGGGGTGGGCAAGGGATGGGGTGCAGCGCCCGGGGGGAGCAGGTGGACAGGGGGGGTCTTAACTACCCTGGCCGGGGACTTCCTTGCCCGCTTGCGGGGTGGTGTCACAGTGTGGGTGATGGCCACCTCTTCGGGTGTCAGTTTGGCAGGGGAGCCAAGGGGAGTGCTTTGGAGGGACCGGGTTGTGAGGCCTGCGGACTCCGACTGTGGCTGCCTGCATGTCTTTTTGCCCCTGACCCATTGGGTGTGCCTACATCCCCCTGAGTGTGCGTGACAGGAGGTGTGCGCTTGCCCTTACTTGGTGGTGTGCTGCCTGTGTCTGGTGGGGTGCGTGCCTGGGAATGTCTGGGTGTGCATGGGACAGGTATGGGAGAGGGAAGTGTGGATGGAGCTGGGGTAGGGGGGGACGAAGCGCTGCAGGAGACTCACTGCTGCCGTCAGTGAAGAGTCCATGGACCGCAGAAACCTGCGTTGTTCAGACATCGATGTTGACATGCCCTCCATGAACGACATCATCTGTGTTAGGAGTGTGGTGTGGCCATGGAGGACAGTCAGCACGATGCCTGCCCAACCTGCGACTGCCGCAGTATGTCCACAGACTCTGCACTGAGGGCAGCAGGGGTGACAGGGGCAGAGGGTGCGGTGCCTGTCCTGAAGGAGACATGGGGGTGCCCTGCACGGACAGAAGGGACCGGAGCAACTGGGAGGGCGGTGCTGGGAATGGAGGAGGCGGGGACAGATGTTGGGCTGCTGCCAGGTGTTGTAGCAGCCTCCGCCCCCTCGATGAGGTCAGCCTCGGACCCGTCTGCGTCGCAGTTGGATTCGCCACCAGACAGGTCCTCTGACTGACTCCCCTCGCCCTCCGTGCCACTGGCTCCCGCAGACTCGCCAGCACTTGTGGCACTGGTGCTGGGTCCCTCCTCCAGGTCCGTGCCGGTGTCTCCCTCGGTTTCAAATAATGATGCTGTGGGCAAGGTGAAGATACAGAAAAACATCAGTCACCTGTATACATCTGACAAATGAGTACAAAAACAAAAGGTCACAGTGCATATCAGGCAATGCATCATGAGTAACAGCTAGATTACTCCGCACATATGTAAGCCCTGTACTCCCCAGTTGGTAGACCCACCATGCCACTTGGACACAAGCATGCCACTAGGACACACCAGCCCAAAACTTTAATGAGAAAACACTGAGGAGCTAGCGTCTGGGAACAGGTGAGCACAGCAATACAATGAAGTCATGCCACCTCTTGTTTACCCTGAAAGAAACAGTAGTGGTGCACCCAAGGCTAAGTAACACACCTCAATACCAAAGGTGTCCCCACACTCAGAGACCTGTAAGTACTGTGGAACTAAAAAAACTTGGTCCCTTGGGAATCACAATACTTGACACAATCGACATGTTCAGAATGTGGGAATGTGCCATTTTGTGAACAGAACACACATGTGCCTTCATAACAGATGGCTCCCAAGGAGGTGCACCCAAAACTACATGTACCCAGTCATTGAAGAAGCTGCCAGCCTTCTTTAAAGAAGCCACTGTTAGTAAGAAATGTAGTTGCAGCAAGTGCATATACATGGCCCCACGGAGGGCTTGATGACTTGACACTCGTAAGTTGGTATCACCAACAACCAACGACCGACCCAATTTCAACAACATTGGGGGAACATGTAGATGTATAATCAGAAAAACAGTCTCATTAGAACAGTGCCTTCTTTAAAATTGTGCCAGTGTGTTCCCTGAAAGTGTAAAGGTGGTTTGGTGTGCACTTTCTTGGGAGACATCTGTCATGCAGGCACATAATAGTTCTTAACAACAAAACATCAAACTAAAGCATAGAAAACATGAAGACCTGTTGACAAGTGTTGTGAGTGGCAAGGTACAATACCTTGTGACTAACAACTTGAATTATGTCAGTTGTCACATGGCCATCCGTTACCTGATGACACAGTTGCCAACGCATCTGATCCACTGCCTGTCATGTGGAGTGGCACACATGTCCAAACACAGGACAATGCATGAGCTAATGGGCCTGCTATTGTGTTGTAAATAGGCATACCTGCACTGAGGAGACACCCCCATGGCAAGCCAGAATGTCCACACAGATGTCAGCACACAAAGACCGAACTACGTAGCATCTTGAACACACACTGGTGCAAAACATGAATGGGCAGGAATCATGTATCAAAACAATTGACACATGCTGCAAAGCACAAACATTAAACCCTGCACAACATCACTGGGACACTGCACGTTGAGTCTCTGTCCAGCCAATTATCACACACAGGTCAGACCTGGCAAGGAGACATAAGGTCTGGCCATGTAGGCCTCGCCCGCACAAATCCCCCATACCCGAGACAATGTTATTGAGACAGATCAAGAAGTGACACCTCTTAATCAGGCTTTACTAAAATGTGCAGCAAGACATCCCAAATGTACTCCACATCACCTTGTGAGGCTGCCAACACATATTTGTGACAAAAAAACATTGACAGATAGTTGTGAATAGACACACAGGCACTGCCCAGTTTGAGTATGCACAAGCCAAATGGCGTCTCCCTGTCCAGTGGACACATGTAGCACACTTTGGATAACTACAAATGAGGCCAGGGAACAATGCCACAGAGGCAAACATATGCTGAACACACTAAGAATGGACACAGTGTTGGATGACACACATGATTACGAGGCAAGGGTGTCTCAGGGGACTGTAGTGGGCACACTGCTCCTTGTTCCTGGAATGATCTGACTGTAACACGAGCAACCGTCCTGGCACTATGCATATCTCCTACTTATGCACATCATGTCTGAGGCCACAACATTGGTCATGCATGCTGCAAGGGTGTACATTTGAAACCTCACACTCCCATGTAGAGACTCATCATCAGTGCCAACAAATATGTACCCCCAACAAAGTGAACAGGACAGGGCACAGGCAAGGTACCAACACATGTCACAGACCACCCTCCCACATGATGCTGAAAGCAATGTGCACTTGGATCAACTGGCAGGCTAGATGACCATGTGCAATTGTGATTACACACAGACCAGGGGACACATGTCAAGCAGGGGAAGGGACAAATAAGAGCACCGGTTGACTTTGGGGAACAGAATATGCACTGCACATATAAACCCTGGCAGTGTATCCAGGCTACAGAGCACTTCCAAAAGCTGGGAACACACAACACAACAAACAGACAGGTACCTACCCCCTCCTTGCTGCAGTCCCTCCTGTAACTGCCTATCCAGGTCAGGGAACACCACCGCCAGAACACGCATCATGTGGGTGGTCAGGCGTCGGCGCCCGCTATGGGGGCGTGGAGGTGAGAGCCCCAGCTGGACCCGGGCGATCCGCCGAGTCCAGCACTGGATGTCCTGCCACCATTTTCTGACTTGGGCTAGGCGCCGACTGCGACCCCCCACCACTCTCACGGCCCTGAGGATCCGCTTCCAAATCTCCCACTTCTCGTAGGCAGTTACCTGTGAGGATGACAAAGTGAGACAACCTCACTACACCTGCTCCATGTCACAGAGACACACATTTGAACATCGAAGATATGTTGAACAGGGCATAGGATGCTGCCAAGGAATCCCATCTTACTCATATTGACATTGGCCTCTGTGGAAGCCCCAATGCACTACATGGCATTGAAACTACACAGGTGGCAGGAGTGGTGCAACACACTCCCTGATCATGGCACACACTGTGCATCACATGCAACACCAGGCTGATGGACAGCACCTCAAAGCAGTTACATGCCCCAGCCCACTGACGCAACCTCAGCAGAGTACACAGACACACACAGGCACAGATCAATCACCTGCCATTGGCCACAGCCGATACATACCTCACTCTGCACATGTGCCACTTGCCTGTGGGGAGTCACAGGTGTCGGGCTAGCCCAGCTAGTCAGACACACAGCACGGCTTACTCTTCATATCAGATGGGTAGAGCTGTTGCCTCCTCCATGCAGCTGTGGTGCAACACTTCACGTAGACACTCACCCACATGACAAGGAACCTTCACACACATCAATGTCCAGGAGGGAGTACACATCACTTGGACATTCTCACCACAGCTCCCCTCAACTCATACACATCTGTGGGTACAGTCACCTGTCACACCGGGGGGACCACTGAATCACCTCAGGACAATAGCCAAAAAAAGCCATCCAGGATTTGCCAGGCTGAATGTGTCATGCACTATGCAGTGAATGTCACAGTAAGCACAATGCAAGTGAGGAGTGCACACAGGAATTACTCCATGCTCTGCATGACAGACATAAGACTTCCCCCCCCCCCTGGGACCCACTCTAAACCTCATGGCATGTCTGTCACACCTGGACACAATTCCAGAAGTGACAGCCACGAAACAGGTGCACAGTCAAAGGTAGTGGGATCAGCACTCACCTGCTCCCCTGGTCTCCCATACAGGCTGGGGTACTGTGGGAGGAGGACATTCAGCAGGGCTTCATTATCCTCCATGGTGAATGGCTGGGCTCTCTCCACAGTCCGCGACATGGTGCCAGAGGAAGCACAGACAGCAGCAGTGTGGTCGACAGGAAAGTTGTGCAGGTAAGTGCCCTCTCATGGGTTCTGGCTGACTTATATCTGTCTTGCTGGGGGCTTTCATTTACAGGAGTACAGAGTGATTGGTCAGACTCATTTGCATCCTGCGTTTCCTCCAATCCCTTTAAACACGAATTTGCATGGTTCAAATTTTGAGCATCATAGCAAGGCAAACACCACTTTGCAACATTGTAATTTTTAGGCCAACTAACTTTTCAAGCCCACATGATGGCCACATTGCAACTGAAATCTCTGTATCCATGACAACCAGCATGCATTTTAGGCCTAATACTTGTCCCCTATGTAATTTTTTAATCAAAAAAACATGTATGGTGTGTTTCACACGTACCCATACACGTACGGCACCACTACAATAGTGATACGAACCGTACACAGGCTCTGAGAGCCTGTGTACGGTCCGTATCACTGTAGTAGTGGTGCTGTAGGAGTACGCGTGTGTGTACGGTCCGTACCACGCGTACTCCTACGGCACCACTACTATAGTGATACGGACCGTACACACGCTCTGAGAGCCTGTGTACGGTCCGTACCACACGTACTCCTACGGCACCACTACTATAGTGATACTGACCGTACATACGCTCTGAGAGCGTGTGTACGGTCCGTACCACACGCACTACTACGGTACCACTACTATAGTGATACAGACCGTACATACGCTCTCAGAGTGTGTGTACGGTCCGTACCATGCGTACTCCTATGGCACCACTACTATAGTGATACGGCCCATACACACGCTCTGAGAGCCTGTTTACGGTCCGTACCACGCGTACTTCTACGGCACCACTACTATAGTGATACGGACCATACATACGCTCTGGGAGCGTGTGTATGGTCCGTACCACGCATACTCCTATGGCACCACTACTATAGTGATACTGACCGTACATACACTCTCAGAGCATGTGTACGGTCCATATCATTGTGGTAGTGGTACGTGTGTACGGTCTGTAACATGCGTACGCCTACGGCACCACTACTATAGTGATACAGATCGTACACACACTCTCAGAGCGTGTGTATGGTGCGTTTCACTCGCTTACACTGGTGATAGGAGGCGCACACAAAAGGAATGGAGGTCTCCGACTCGCACAAGGCTGTACATCAAGTCATTGTCATTGCAGACTTTCATGTGCAGGGCCTAGGTGTGTCAGGCAGTGATATTGCACATGTCTCCTCATGTAGTGGCACAATTGATGTGTGATGACCTGTGTACACATGTCATGTGTGATGGGGCACTATGTGGCACACTTCCCCTTCACACTTTGCACATGTGTGCCTGTAGTACGAACGTGTCAAGCACAGCATCACTGGTATGGCACAGTCACCACCACCACCCACAAGTGTCCCCTGATGCCAGGGACATGGACACTAACAACTGACATTTCACAATCACCATGCCCCGATGTGACTATGTCATGTGTGTGTCATGTGTTCCCATGAGCTTGCTGTTACTGTTCCGTCAACTACATCTGCTGTTGCTGCATCCAACATGTGTCTGTGTGGAGATGGGCATGGCACACATCTACGCACAGAACACGTAGGAACCAACTTTGGTGCCACATCTACGCACACCATGCCACATGTGGATTCCCACGTAAGCAGGGTCTGTATGCATCGGACATGATATTTTCCCCTCAGGACATATCTGCATCGTCTCAATGTCTGTGTTTTCTGTTTTCACGTGTACCCCTTCATGGCAATGTGTGTGATCTGTACATATGACTTTCCATGTGACCTGTGCGTCTAGCTTGCCGTCAGCTGTCTGTATGAGATGACATCCTTCAAATGCAGCTATGTGGATGTATGTCACTCCTGTGATGTCTCTGGCTGTTCACTCAGACTGGCCCCAAGCTCATTTCAGGGCATGTCATGTAGACTTGCCAATCAACGGGTGTATCTGGCTTTTCGTAGGAGTATCACCAAGCTAGCATACGTGTCCTGGATGTATTGCACACACCAGACTCTGTATTTAGCAGATGTGTAGTAGCAGTTGAGCATGTGCTCTGTTCATTGACATTGATGTTGATATGCTCTCAATCCTCGTCATTCATCACAAATTTCTGCAGGGCACCGCCTGTCCCCCGAACAATGCCAGACTTGGGTGCCATGAGGGAACATGCCTGCATCCGACGTTGTCGATTCACTCAACAGTTGATTGAGGACTTGACCGCCAACCGCGACACAGGTATCCCACTGCACTGACCCCCAAGATGAAGGTGATGGCAGCCCTACATTTTTTTGCCACAGGTACGTTTCAATTCATCACAGCTGAGGTTGGTGGCATGTCACAGACCATGTTCAGCCGTGTCCTGCATGATGTTTTGGCAGCCATGTTGGAGCACCTTGATGAATTCATCCAATTTCCGCCTCCTGAGGAGTTGACAGGTGTCAAGGGTGATTTCTATGCCCTGGGAGGGATGCCCCATGTCATTGGGTCCATTGATGGGACACATGTGGCTTTGGTACCACCACAGTCACAGGAGGTAGCCTATCGCAACCGTAAACATTACCACTCTATAAATGCCCTTGTGGTGTGTCTTGCTAAAATGCTGATTTCCCATGTCTGTGCACGTTTTCCAGGGTCAGCACAAGATGCCTACATCATGAGGCGTAGCAGGGTGCCACAAATGATGCTGCGGCTGCACAATGAACGAGCATGTATTGTTTGTGGGTATACTCTGTTTGTCCTGTGTGTTGTTGTATCTCTGGCTCTTACGGCATCTTGTGACCCACTTATTTACATGATGTTTCCATGTAGGGGACTCTGGCTATCCCAAAATGCCATGGCTGATGACGCCTCTCCACAACCCAAGGTCAGCTGCAGATCACCGGTACAACAATGCACACGGGCAGACCAGGCGAGTGATTGAGAGGACGTTTGGCCTCCTGAAGAGCCAATTCTGGTGCCTTCAAAAGACAGACGGGTCCCTCCCATATGCACCGGCAAAGGTCTGCAAAATCTTCATCGTATGCTGCATGCTGCACAACATGGCAGTGGAGAAGGCAGTGCCACTCATCCTGGAGCAGGATGAGCAGGAACATCCACCCGTGGAGGATGAAGGGCTTGCTCACGAGGCAAGCGATTAGGAGGAGGAGGAGGAGGAGGAGGAGGATATCCGAGTCAGCTCATACGCAACTTCTTCTCATAATGGTGAGTCACTGGGTATGAGTGTGCACGCTTGGAGGCTTGGGTGGCATGTGTTGCAATGTGTGTGTCCAGCTGACTGTATGCTAAGTGACTTAGATTTGTGTTCTGATGTGTGACTCGATTGATGATGTAATTCCACACATTTTAGCAGGGACAGTTTATTTTAAATTAGCATGGGGACAACATTGTTCCTGTTTAGTAAATGTCCATGTATGCAGAGAAAAAATCTTTTAGCTAACTTCTTGTGTTTCTGTCATTCCCAGGTTCTTGCGCATGTTGTCTGCTCGTGTCATCGTTGTCCTCCTGCTATTCCTCATGAGTATTGCAACGTGTGCTGAATCAGCGTTCCATGCACGGACATGGGGAAATTTCATTTTGGTTAAGGATTGCAGCAAGGCATTTTGGGGGTGGTACATGTTTGAAATGTGTGGGGACTGCCTCTGTGCATGTTGTGTTACCATGCATACATGTTGACTCACCATGGGGCACATGACATGTAGCATGACTCCCATGAATTGACAGTCGCCCTTCGTGACAGTCATCTGTAATGGATTTAGGATTCTGATTAAGGCATCAATGTGTGTAAAACTTCCCTCTGAAACATACGGAATGCTATGGGTGGACATAGTGTGGGACATCCCCATGACGGGCTCAATGGGGAATTGCAGCCTCTCCTTGTGCAGCAGGAGGTGTTTGGCTCATCCCCTTAACTTGTGTGCCAGTTCATTTAGATTTACTACATCCGTGTTGTGAAGGGGGTGTCCAGCGTAGGTCCCACATGTTCAGTCAAATGACCTGTGAGTCTGTTCATATTGATGCATTTCCCTCAGTGTGAGCTTGAGTAATAAAGGTGTTCCTCACCCCCCGAAGTGCCTCATCTCTGTCAATGCAGGACTCTTGCCACTTTGCATGCGTCATCTCTGGCAAAGTTGTCAAAGATTGTGCATATGAGTGTATGTGTAGTTTGGCAACATGCATGCAGTTCTTCATGGATAATGATCTCTATTGTGCATGAAGTCCATGGTTGTGTCTGTATTTGGTGAGGTTGCTCCCACCAACGGGCCGTCAACGCCTGCTGAGGGTGTGTCTCCTGTGCGCAGCTCGGCCTTCTGTTTCCTGATCCTGTGTCAGTCATCTTTGGTGATTGTTCATCCATTTTCTCTGGGTGAGCCATGAGTAACCTGACTCTCCTTCCTTAACATGCACCTGTTGCAGTTGTCCTTTCTGACATCCTTGTCTTTGTGTGCTACTTTTGACCTACTTTCCAGTACATGCCGCCTGCTGCTGCGGCCCCTGCGGCAAGGGCCCACCAAGTTCCTGGATTCTGCAACCCACACACCTCCAAGATGCTCCTCCCTTCATCCCTCCACCCATTCATTAGGCTGTCATCAGCTTGTCTGTGCCACTGTTGCGGCCAGGCGTTGCCAATGGCAGGACCGTCAGCGCATGCAACGTGCACATTGCACGACCCTCATGTCCTTGCATGACCCACATCACACAACAGTCTCATGTTGCAGCCACCCTCCAAGCAATGGCCAAACAAAAATCTACCGCCTGCTCTCAGGCATACCCTAGGCGCACACACGACACCTTTGCATGCTGAGTGTGCATCTCCAACTGCCTACACAGCGCTGCCCCGCCTTCCAGGCCCTGTCACACCAACCAGGTCATGTCCCTCCTACTCCAAACCGGCTCCGTCCAACAGCACGCCATTGGACTGAGGTTCTGGACTTTTAAGAGTCCAGAGGTGTCAGGGAAACAACACCCGAAGACCCCTGAGTTCCCCCTGTCCCGGTGCACAAATAAACAGAGACACGGACTTCTCGATGGCGGCGTCAAAGACCAAGGTTTATTTACTGCAGGGACACAGAAATCATAGGAACCACACAGAGGCAGAATCTAGGAGACTGTTCGAATTGCATTAAGTGGGTCGTTTCTTAAATACAAGAAAAATGTCTTGGGGCAACATTTCACGAATATTTCTCATGCCCAACCCGGTATCCCAAACAGATAATAAATAAATATCAAACAATGATTAGTTGTAGGTTTTCGGTATTCGATCAGGCTCTCTTGTCAGTTCTTCATTCTCTGCTTGATCCTCCCCGTCATAAAAATCGTAACCTCCCCATTGTAAAAGCCCAGAAGGAAAGGAGCAGAGCCAGGTGCAAAGGATTGAAATGTAGGATAAGAGGTGTTTATGGATCATAAACGGGCAGGGCAATCGTCTTCGGTCTTTCAGTCAGGACAACGGGCACGAGAACCAGTATAGCAGGACTGGCCTCAGGCAAGGGAGGCAGCTTGATTCTGCCTAGTCACGCATCGTCAGCCTTTCTCGGGCTCGAGCTTACGTGTCCTTAACAAGGTGATCCCGCCGGGTTCATCGTCCGTTCATTGACTATGTGAGGGCAAGAAACAAGATGGATGCCGTAACTAAAATGGATGCCGTGACTTTTACGAGAGGATGCCCTATTTTTCAGTGAATTCATGCTAGTTGCGCAGCGAAAACACTGTCATGTATACAATGGATCATTTGCGGTTCATTGGTACCAAAATCGTGTCAGTACTACGATACCGAATTCACGGGTTCGGATCGCTACAGAACCTCAGACCGTCCTTTTGCCCTTACATAGGCAATAACTCACTCTATGTCAGAGTCCATTTCTATGTTCATTAGGTCACTGATATGTTGTTGCAGCATTACTCTATCTCGTGGTGCATCTCTGAAAACAGGTGGTCTTCTTACGCACGATGAAACACAAACGCTACATAAGGCAGGGCCACACTGAATAATGAGACAGCACGAAAATAAAAATGCTAACGTAACACCAATGACCATTAGAACCTCCCACCCCCATGCAGATAACAGATTCCAGAACCATCCCATTAGTGACCAGTCACCTTCCTCTACGTGAATGGAGTCGGAGATTTTGTGTAACTTAGAGATGGCCTTGTATACTGTTGGCGCATTATCTGGGATAAAAACGCAGCAACATGATTGGATCATCTTGCATACCCCACCTCGATCTGCAAGTAACACATCAAGAACCATACGGTTCTGTAACGTCATGAGGCGATCCGCTTGAAGCTCAGCTGTCAGGTTACTAAGGGCACCTGTAGTTTCAATAATGGTGGATTCAATTACTCGTGTTAGTTGACGCAGGTTTCTACTGTTGACCATAGGCCCCCAGAACGGGAGGAAACCTTTGAAAAAGTCTCCTGCTTCTTGGCCAGCAGTATCTTCTTTACTGAATACACCTCTCACAACTCTCGTTTTGTGATAGTCCGGTGCAGCAGTGTATGTCGGAGGTAACAGTTGAGCGATATAACATGAGCCTGAGAAGTCAGCGGGCAACCATGTATATGCTCTGTCTTGACAAACAAAATAGGTACCCTTGGCGGCTAAGAATGCAGGGGAAGATTGTGACGGGAACACGTATGTTTCAATACAGTCACTCTTCCCTAGTCGAGCTTTCGGATTCCTCCCATTTCCTTGCAAACAGACCTGACCTTGGTGGGGTACGACCCAGATCGGAGTTGAGCTCTTACGTTTGTTCTCACCCAGAGTAATGCCATATTCAGTAATGTTCCACCCCATGTAAACTCGCAACTCATCCTTGGGAATGTACGGAGTATTAGTGACATCTCTCACCATATCAGTGATTCCTTTTACCAAGGCTCTATTAGCAGAGTTATACCGGGTGGAACGCGGAGGTCGTGGAGGGTAGGTCTCTAGAGCATAGGCGAACATGGTCTGAAATGCCCAGAATGATCCATTATAACTGAAAGGCAGAACCAAATAAGGGATGCCCTTGTCCATGGTATGTGGTATCAGGCCACATACCCAGCAGTTTGTTGTGTTAACCACTAGTTGATGTTGGTGCAAGAGCTGAATGAAAGTGTTATTTATAAACTCAGAGCGTCGAGCTTGTTCGTGGGCAGGAAAAGGATGAAAAGAATGAATAGAACCAATAGTCGGGGAAACAGAAATATGGGGAGATACTGTAGACGTAACAGGTGCAAAGATCAATTGAATACCAAAAATAATTCCGCCTACCAGAGTTATAAAAACAATCAGAAGTGTCAGGGCACATTGCATTAGGAAACATTTACTATACAATATGTCATATAATTTTGTCTTGTGCACATTTATGACTTTAACCCGTCGTAATTCAGGAAGCTCCATCTTCTACAACCGTTCGCAACGGATGGTTTGTACCTGTTAAAAACTTACCTCTGTTTATCCTGGGAGTTCCCAAGACAAACAGAAGAAACCGACCTAATGTCTGATTCCCTGTAAATTAAAACAAGGCACACGTTACGACCCTACGGTAACCCAGACGGCAAGGTAAGAGGATAGCAAAAATAAAAGCAAACTTCCTGACTGTACGGGATGCAATACGATCAAAACAGTTTTACAGTTTTCAAACAGAAATGTAATAATGCAATGTCATCAGTTCATCACATGGGAACGTAGATCATATCTGTACTTTCCAGGTCTTGTTTGGTCTTGAAATAGCTGGTCCACAGGTGCAGAAATGTTCGATTCCACAGGTGACAAGTGTTCACTTTGTACAATACTCGGTTCAGGATTCAAAGGAGCGGTTTCTGCTGAGGTGTCAAAGTTCTGTGTTTTAGTTCGTGGATGGTCCGTTAGGTGCTCTGCATCACTGAAAGGGATGTGCCTAGGAACAGGTTCTGTCTCGGATACACCAATTCCCTGTCTAACCCAGTTGTCATAGGGGAGTGGAAGAGGGACACGCTTCGTGTGGCTGGCGTGCACCCAATTTTTCCTGCCAGCTAGGCGTACTGCAGTTCTGGTTACGAGGAGGACCTGGAACGGGCCCACGAATCTTGGCTTAAGGTTTCGAGTACGTTCAAAGTTCCGTACTACAACCTGGTCGCCGGGTTTCAACGTATGACCTGGACTCTCCGGCAGTTTAGGCAAGGATTCGAATACCTGTTGATGAATAAGGCTCAGTTTAGCAGTCAGATCATGAAGGTAATCAATCAACATTGGGTATTCTATCTGTTTGAATTCCTTTGGCCTAGGGACTCCCCAAACATTAGCAGGGCGGCCGAACACAATCTCATATGGGCTAAGCCCTACTCGAGAGTGTACAGTCGCTCTGGTGGACAGTAAAGCTAGAGGCAGTGAGTCTGGCCAAGAGAGACCAGTGGAAGCTTGAATTTTCGCAAGCTTCAGCTTCAGGGTGCCATTGTACCCTTCCACCAAACCTGCTGACTGTGGATGATTCGCACTGTGGAATTTTTGTACAATTCCTAGACCTGCACACACACTCTTCATAACTTTCCCTACAAACTCACTTCCGTTGTCTGACCAAACAATCCGTGGCATACCATACCTAGGGAAGTATTCTTTGAGGAGGATTTTGGCAGTGGACATGGCAGTGTTATCCTTTAATGGGTATGCCTCAATCCATCTTGAAAAGGCACATACTACCACTAGGACATACTTGAGATTGTTACACCTGTCCATGTGGATATAATCCAATTGAATCACTTCAAAGGGACAAGAAGGGGGAGCAAAATGACCAGTTGGGGTTGGGGTTCCCTTGCCAGGATTATGCATCAGGCATACCATGCAGTTTTTCACCACTCTTTCCGCACACTTAGTAATTCCATCATTCTTCCATACTGGAGCTAACATTTTACAGATCCCTTTCGAACTGATGTGCGCCGCTCCATGCGCCATCGTGACTACTGCAAGTACATACGCATCAGGTAACATCCAGCGTTGCTGCTCAGACAGATCAATCCAACATCCACTTGGATCCATTTTACCCATTTTCTCCTTCCATTCATTCTTCTCATTTTCAGTTGCTTCATTCTGGATTGCTTTCACACTGTCAATCGTATTCTCACACATTCCTGATTCAGCAATCCATCTTGCAGACGTTGCAACATACATTCGGCTCGCCATGTTCTTGGCCGTTTCTTTAGCGACCTCATCAGCAAACGCATTCCCTCGGCCAACATCATCCGTAATCTTTCGATGTGCACTGCACTTCACAATCGCAACTTCATTCGGTAGGGTCAGGGATACCAGTAGATCGTTGACTAATTGTCCATGTTGGATCTTAGTTCCGTGGGACGTGAGAAAACCTCTTTCTCTCCAGAGACGTCCAAAATTGTGGGCAACGCCGAAGGCGTACTGGCTATCAGTAAACACATTCACTCTCTTTCCCTCAGCTAAAACACACACTCTTGTCAATGCAATTAATTCTGCTGCTTGGGCAGAATTCTGACTCACTCTTGCAGTCTCAACAATCATACTCAAAGTCGTAACTGCATACGCGGCCGTCACATCACCATTCTGTAGTTTAAAACAGGACCCATCGACATATAACGTGCCGTCTGGGTCTGATAACGGAGTATCTTTTAAATCAATTCTACCTTTTGTCTCTTCCTCAGTTCTGAAACAACAATCATGGGGCTCTGAATCACTCGACTCCTGAGTAGTCGGCAACAGTGTTGCTGGATTCAATATGTTACATCGCTTGATCTGAACGTGACTTGCCAAAAGCGTCAGCTCATAGCCTGATAATCTAGCACTGGTGAGGTGCTGAGTTTTCGTTCGATTCATGAGTGTATCCACAGCATGTGGAACCATGACTACTAACATGTTGTTCATGACTAGTCCAGCAGACTGTCGAATAGACACTGCGGCTGCTGCCGTGGCTCTTAAACAACTTGGCAATGCTCTGGCTACCGGATCTAATGTGGATGAAAAGTACGCACAAGGCTGCTGTTTGTCGCCAAATTGTTGTGTTAATACACTTAATGCACAACCTTCTCTTTCATGGACATATAGTGTAAACGGCTTACTGTAGTCAGGAGTACCCAACACAGGAGCTGAACACAGCGCATCACGTAAGTCGGAGAAGCTCTGTTGACATTCATCAGACCATGGCAAAGGGCTCGGAACACCTTTTATAGTCAGGGCTACCAATGGTTTCGCCATGAGAGAAAAATTTGGGATCCATTGCCTACAGTATGACGTAATACCCAAAAACGCACGCACGCACTTCTCTTTGTGTGCTTGGTACAGTCATCTGTGAAATTGCTTTGATTCTCTCTGGGGTCAACCTTCTTCCCTCCTTTGACAAAAGATGACCTAAATAGGTCACTTCTTGGCAACAATATTGTAGTTTAGAAGGTGACACCTTGTGATGTAAGTCTGACAAATGACGCAATAAAGAAATTGTAGCTGCTTTGCAAGTTTCCTTGTCATCAGCAGCCAGTAAAAGATCGTCTATGTATTGGATCAGAGCTAGGCCTGGGCGAAACACTACGCTACGCTCGCGTAGTTTGCGAAGTTCGCGCTACTTCGCACTACGCGAACTGCACGTAGCACAGTGCGAACACGCGTAGCGTAGTGTTGCGTAGTGCTGCGGTCATTTTTTGCTTGCTCGCGGTCCTCAACGTCAAGTTGGCGACCGCGAGCAAGCAAAATGACATCCTGGCGAGACTTTTTCCTTGTTCGCGATCGCGAGCATGGAAAATAAACCTCCCGGCGAGATTCCCAACCCGAGAAGGTCAGGTTTCTCATTGCGAGGGGTCGCGTATGCTCGCGACCGCTCGCGATGAGAAACTACCAGTTCGCGTTGAGAAAGCTGCAGCTCGAGTAAAAATCTACTCGAGCAGCAGAAAACTACAGCTCGCACTGTGCAAGATGCCATTTTCACAGTGCCGGTTGCTTGTCCGCACTGTGCAATCATTGAAAACAACATCTTGCACAGTGCGAACATGTTACTTCGCAGTTCGCGAAGTGCTACGCGTAGCTCGCGTAGTGCGAACTTCACTTTGCGTAGCTTCGCGAAGTGCTACTTCGCGAACTACGCCCACCCTTAATCAGAGCAACACCATGAGGAAGTACAAGAGCGTCTAATTGACTTTTTAATGCTTGGCTATAAATTGAAGGGCTTTCACAATAACCTTGTGGAGCGCGTTTGAATCTGAAACTGCGTCCTCCTAAGGAGAAACCAAAAATGTCTCTACTTTCTTCTGCTATGGGAATGCTGAAGAATGCATTTTTCAAGTCGATCACCGTAAACCATGATGCCGATGCAGGAATCAACGTCAATAATTGTTGGACAGGCCACACGAAGGGCTTGCTCCCTCCCCGCACGACAGGGCCCGAGCTCCGGCCCGCCAGGCATAACCCACGAAAAGCACCCGTACCCCGTCTCCCGACGGATCTTCTGCCCTCGGACCTCTACTCATCACGGGGCCCAGCCTCACCGGCTCCCCCGGCCGGTTCAAGCCGCCATCTTGGGCCCTGCACCACGAGGCCGCGTGGCCTCGCCCCGACCCTAACCCCGGGCCTGACCGGCCCCGACATCCCGGCACCACCATCCACCCGGGAGGTGAGCGGACCACTTGGCAGGTCAATGGGAGGACGAAGTGTCAAGAGCTCTTCCCCCGCCAGGTGCCGATCGCCTCCAACTCCCCCAGGCGCTGGCTCCACCCCCTGCTGGGTGTCTGGACACCTTCATCCCGGGCCCTCCGACCTCCAAGTGCGAGGGTCCGGACATCAAAGAGCGCCTGCCCTATAACTGGGGCAACTCCGGAGCAGGAAGGCAGTTGTATCCTGGAGTCGAGAGACACCGAGAGAACTCAGCCTTGACGGACTACTGGCGCTGCCGTAGCCCGCTCTTGTGAACCATCGTCCTGCCTGCTGGCGCTGCCGCGGCCTTCTACAACATCCATCCTCGTCGGGACCTGCTGGCGCTGCCGCGGCCCGTTGTAACGACCATCCTCACCGGGACCTGCTGGCGCTGCCGCGGACCGTACACCGACCATCTTTCCGGGACCTGCTGGCGCTGCCGCGGCCCGTTGTAATGACCATCCTCACCGGGACCTGCTGGCGCTGCCGCGGACCGTCCATCGACCATCTTTTCGGGACCTGCTGGCGCTGCCGCGGCCCGCACCAACTAAGCTCGAGGATTGTGAGCTAATCATCATCTCATCCAAACTACCTGACTGGTAGACCGACTGTCCCGCTACCCCTTACCCTACTTTGAGAGACTTGAATCGAGGGGACCCCTGAGTCCAGACCTCCTTGTACCATTCAACCGTACCTTAAGAAGTGCTTATAAAGAACACTGAACCTTATCCGTGTGTGATATCTGTCTGTGGGGGGGAAGTTACTTGTCTGTACGATCGCTGGAGACGGCTCTCCCCGGAGACCTCTCCTCCCGGTCCGTCTATCCTTTCTAACATTGGTGGCCAGCGGCGCGATCCGAATCAACGCGTAATCGTACAGAGAGTAGCTCACCCCACGACAACAACACGATGTCAGCCAAAGATAGCAACTCCACCGAGAAATTCCAAATGGATAAATTAGAAGAATACAACCACCACGAACTGAGACAATTCTGCATAGAACTTGGCATTGCTACCACCGGCCTGAGTACCAAAGATGATCTAAAGCACGCCCTAGAGTCGTGGACAGAAACTGGGGTCGCCGGACCCTCCGACCAAAGCAGCATCACACCAGAGGGGAACGCCACGGCTCCCGAGGAGCGGGGAACGGGCCTCTCGCAGGAGGAAATCCGAGAAAGAGAAAGAACCAGATTGCACGAGTTGGAAATGGCACGACTCAAGATGGATGGGGAACTCAAGTTAGCTGAACAGAAACTCAACCTCGAGCACATGCGGCTCTGAGATGAACGAGAAGAGAAGCAGAGACAGAGAGAGCTGGAGGAGAAAAAAATAACGCTCGAGCACGAGCGCAAACTGGCCGAAATAGAACTTCGGAAACAGAATAAAGAACTGGGGGTGCCTGAGCGACCACACACCCCGGGGCCAATCGAGAAAAAAGTCCACATCCCCAAGGATGTTGTCCGCGAGTATGTCCGAGAAGACGACATACAACAGTGGTTTAAAGCCTACGAGATCGCCATGACCTCCCACCGGATCGACCGGAGTGATTGGGGAGCCGGACTCTGGGGGAGGTTTATCAACGAGGGGCGCGATGCCCTACTGCAGCTCCCAGATCACCAAATGTCGTCCTACGACCACATGAAGGCTGCCCTCCTCACCCGCTACGGCCTCACACCCGAGATGTACCGCCAGAGGTTCAGAGATTGCACCCGGATCCCAGGTACAACTTGGGTAGAATACGTGAACTATTTCAGCCGTGCCTTCGAGGGTTGGATAAAGGGGAGCCAGGTCACCACCTACGAACAACTCTTTAACCTGATGGTATGGGAGCACCTGTCGAACAACTGCTTCGTCGAGCTCAGGCAGCACCTCCTCGACAGTAAGCTGACTGACCCCCGGCAGCTCGCCGCCGAAGCTGACCGATGGGAAAGCACCCGAGTGGGCCGGAGGGGGCCACACGAACAGAACAGAAACAACCCAGGCCAGCACCGTCCTCGGGGAGGAGGAGGGGGCCAGGGGCGAGGGAGAGACGCCTTGCCCGCAACACCCGTGGCCAGCACCCCGGCTCCGGCCGGTCGGGGCAACCCCCCGTGGCGTCCTGGGGTCCGAGCCAACGTCACGTGCCACCGATGCCAGCGAGTCGGCCACTACGCCAATGACCCGAGCTGTCCGCAGAACCAAACACCCAAGCCCCGCCAGGTAGCTGCCGCCGCCCTGGGGGAAGAGCGATCATTGGAGGAACCAGAAGAGTATGAGCCGGCCCAGCAAGAGTGGGAACCGGCCGCCATGGTCCTGGCGTGCTTAGGGGGAAGAGACATGGTCCCGCGGGCTCCCCTACCCGCTAACACCAGGAAATACGGTCAGTGGGTGACCATTAATGGACAGCGAGCCGAGGCCTTGCGTGACACAGGCGCCAGTGTGACGGCCGTCCGCTGTCACCTGGTGAAGCCCGAGCAGATCCTGCCGAACATTCTCTGCCCCGTCCGCTCGGCAGACAACTCTGAAAGTATGTGTCAAATGGCCTGCGTGCCATTCGAATGGGGAGGGGTCTCCGGCCTGTTGAAGGTGACGGTCCGGGACGATGCCCCCGTGGACTGCCTCCTGGGGAATGACCTCGAGAGTTCCCCGTGGGCCACCGTTGAGAGAAGAGAGCACCTGGGGATGCTGGGCCTCCCGGACTGGGCCTGCGTAACCACCCGGTCCATGGCCGCCCGTGCCGTCCCTCGAGCAGAAGAACCAGAATGGCCAGCACCTCCGCCCCCAGTCGCCCCAGTAGAAGACAACGATGAGGCCAGCCTCCCAGACCCGACGGCCGAAGGGGGCGCGCAACCCCAGGACCTTCCTGACCTGGCTCAGTGGCGTCAAGAGGGGGGGCCCACCCAAGCACAGTTCCGCCAGGAACAAAAGACCTGTCCCTCCCTCGAGGGACTCCGCCAACAAGCCAGCGCCCAGAACGCAGGGGACTCCACCGGAACTCACTGGGTCTACTGGGATAACGACCTGCTATACAGCGAGCAAAGAATCGCCGAGCTGGGGGCCGGTCGAGTACTGGTGGTACCTCTCCGCTTCAGAGACTTTCTGCTCAACCTGGCCCACGATGTCCCCCTGGCTGGACACCTGGGCCAAGATAAAACGTACAGCCGCCTAGTGACCCACTTTTTCTGGCCGAAGATGAGGAACGACGTCCTGAACCACTGCCGATCTTGCCCCACATGCCAAGCCAGCGGGAAGAGTGGTCGGAAGCTGAAAGCCCCTCTGCAACCCTTCCCTGTGGTCACCACCCCGTTCGAGAGGGTGGGGATAGACATCGTGGGGCCTCTGGACCCCCGCACGGCACAAGGACACAGGTTCATCTTAGTACTGGTGGACCATGCCACCCGCTACCCCGAGGCGGTGCCCCTACGGACCGTGACAGCTCCGGTGGTTGGCCGGGCCCTAATGGGGATCTTCTCCCGGGTAGGCTTCCCCCGAGAAGTCGTCAGCGACCGAGGCACGAACTTTATATCCAAATACATGAAGTCCCTCTGGCAACAATGCGGGGTCACCTACAGATTCACGACCCCCTATCACCCCCAAGGGAACGGACTAGTGGAGCGTTTTAACCGCACCCTCAAGGGGATGATTGGGGGATTGGAAGAGCCCCTCCGTCGCCAGTGGGATGTACTACTCCCGTGCCTCCTCTTCGCCTACCGCGAAGTTCCCCAGAAGTCCCTCGGTTTTAGCCCTTTCGAACTCCTGTACGGGCACCCTGTGCGAGGGCCCCTCAGCCTAGTAAAAGAAGGTTGGGAGATGGCCCCCCTAAAGACCCCTCCAGACGTCTTCAAATACCTCCTGGCCCTACGCAATCAGACCCGGCGCTTCAGAGAGATGGCCAAGGCGAACCTCGAGGCCAGCCAGGAGGACATGAAGAAGTGGTATGATCACAATGCCTCCTCCGTTGAGTTCGAGCCTGGGCAACAAGTATGGGTGATGTCCCCCACCGAACCATGTGCCTTGCAAGATAAGTGGACGGGGCCCTTCAAAGTGGTCGAGCGCAAAAGCCCCGTCACTTACCTCATCGACCTGGGGACCTCCCGGAACCCCCTTCGGGTCCTCCACACCAACCGACTCAAACCACACTTTGTGCGCTCAGAACTCAGCCTCCTGATGGCTACGGACAGTGGGGCAGAGGAAGACTCCGAACCCCTCCCGGATCTTCTGAAGACTCAGGAGAAGGACGGCTCCGTGGACGGGGTCCGGCTCTCTGACGCCCTCACTTCGGAGCAACGCCAGGGCTGCCGGAACCTCCTGCTGCAGTTCGCTACCCTGTTCTCCCTCACCCCCGGGGTCACCCCTTGGTGTTTGCACGATGTGGACACCGGGGACAGTCCCCCTGTCCGACACCGGGCCTACCGCGTACCAGATCGGGTACGGGCCTGCATACAGGAGGAGGTGGCCAAGATGCTCACAATCGGGGTCATCGAGCCCTCGGACAGTCCCTGGGCCAGTCCGGTTGTATTGGTCCCCAAAGCCGCTGCCCCCGGCACTGCACCTGAACTGAGATTCTGCGTCGACTACCGGGGCTTGAACGCTGTCACCCGGACCGACGCTCATCCGATCCCCCGAGCAGACGAGCTGATAGACCGGCTGGGGGCCGCCCGCTACCTCAGTATCTTCGACCTAACAGCGGGCTACTGGCAGATCGGCCTCACACCCAGGGCTCAGGAACGGTCAGCCTTCTCTACCCCCGATGGCCACTACCAATTCAAGGTCATGCCCTTCGGCATGAAGAATGCCCCCGCCACGTTTCAACGCCTCGTGAACCAGGTCTTGGCGGGGCTCGAAGAATTCAGCGCTGCCTACCTGGACGATATCGCTGTATACAGCCACCACTGGCCCGACCACCTCCGTCACCTCCAAGAGGTCCTACAGGCCCTCCAGCGGGCCGGCCTCACAATTAAGGCCGGCAAGTGCCAAATTGGCCAAGGGTCTGTGACCTACCTTGGGCACCAAGTGGGAAGCGGGCTGGTGGCCCCGCTACAACTTAAGATTGCTGCCATCCAGTCCTGGCAGCCCCCCGTCACCCAGACCGAGGTCCGAGCCTTCTTGGGGCTCACCGGCTACTACCGGCGGTTCGTGAAGGACTACGGCAGCATCGTGGGGCCCCTCACGGGTCTCACGTCCAAGAACCAGCCGAAGCGGATTAACTGGACCCCCGATTGTCAAGCGGCCTTCGAGAAGCTGAAGGCCGCTCTATGCACCGCCCCTGTGCTCCAGTCGGGAATTCATGGTACAGACCGACGCCTCCGACCACGGCATCGGAGCCGTCCTTTCTCAGTTAAACCCCGAAGGTCATGACCAGCCGGTGGCCTTCATCAGTCGACGTCTCCTGGCCCGAGAACAGCGCTGGAGCACCATCGAGAGGGAGGCCTTCGCAGTGGTGTGGGCCCTCAAAAAGCTCCGGCCCTATCTCTTCGGTACCCACTTCCGGGTACAAACCGACCATCGACCCCTGCAGTGGCTGATGCAGATGCGGGGGGAGAACCCAAAACTCTTGCGCTGGTCCATTTCCCTGCAGGGAGTGGACTTCACTGTGGAGCACCGACCAGGCCAAGACCACGCCAACGCGGATGGCCTGTCCCGCTTTTTCCGCCTCGACGAAGAGAGTCCCCAAGGAGATGGGTGACTCTCCCCGCCTTCAGCTGGGGGGGACGCATGTTGGACAGGCCACACGAAGGGCTTGCTCTCTCCCCGCACGACAGGGCCCGAGCTCCGGCCCGCCAGGCATAACCCACGAAAAGCACCCGTACCCCGTCTCCCGACGGATCTTCTGCCCTCGGACCTCTACTCATCACGGGGCCCAGCCTCACCGGCCGGTTCAAGCCGCCATCTTGGGCCCTGCACCACGAGGCCGCGTGGCCTCGCCCCGACCCTAACCCCGGGCCTGACCGGCCCCGACATCCCGGCACCACCATCCACCCGGGAGGTGAGCGGACCACTTGGCAGGTCAATGGGAGGACGAAGTGTCAAGAGCTCTTCCCCCGCCAGGTGCCGATCGCCTCCAACTCCCCCAGGCGCTGGCTCCACCCCCTGCTGGGTGTCTGGACACCTTCATCCCGGGCCCTCCGACCTCCAAGTGCGAGGGTCCGGACATCAAAGAGCGCCTGCCCTATAACTGGGGCAACTCCGGAGCAGGAAGGCAGTTGTATCCTGGAGTCGAGAGACACCGAGAGAACTCAGCCTTGACGGACTACTGGCGCTGCCGTAGCCCGCTCTTGTGAACCATCGTCCTGCCTGCTGGCGCTGCCGCGGCCTTCTACAACATCCATCCTCGTCGGGACCTGCTGGCGCTGCCGCGGCCCGTTGTAACGACCATCCTCACCGGGACCTGCTGGCGCTGCCGCGGACCGTACACCGACCATCTTTCCGGGACCTGCTGGCGCTGCCGCGGCCCGTTGTAACGACCATCCTCACCGGGACCTGCTGGCGCTGCCGCGGACCGTCCATCGACCATCTTTTCGGGACCTGCTGGCGCTGCCGCGGCCCGCACCAACTAAGCTCGAGGATTGTGAGCTAATCATCATCTCATCCAAACTACCTGACTGGTAGACCGACTGTCCCGCTAACCCTTACCCTACTTTGAGAGACTTGAATCGAGGGGACCCCTGAGTCCAGACCTCCTTGTACCATTCAACCGTACCTTAAGAAGTGCTTATAAAGAACACTGAACCTTATCCGTGTGTGATATCTGTCTGTGGGGGGGAAGTTACTTGTCTGTACGATCGCTGGAGACGGCTCTCCCCGGAGACCTCTCCTCCTGACCCCGGCCGACCCTCCCGGTCCGTCTATCCTTTCTAACAATAATGCAGTGATATCTGGTACCACTGGGAACTGTGGAATCACAATTTTATTTACCTCTCTGAGGTCAATCACAAATCTGTAGATTGGAGGTTTGGAAGGGTCAGTACATTTCAGAATCGGCAGAACAGGACTATTGCAGACGTTTCCTCTAGTTTCCTCTATCACATCTTTCTGTATCAAGTCTTTTACAATCAGCAAGTGTGCTTGTTCACCTTCGTTTGAAATCCGATACTGTGGGATTCGTGAAAATTTAACATTCGCTTTTAAACTTACCACGTAAGGGGGAATTTCCAAGAGGCCTACATCGTTGGGACCAGTTGCCCAAAGAGTATCAGGGAGAGAACGCAGCTCCGGTGGGAGCTTGTCCATCGACATGTACATCGGGGAGATGACTCTTTTACCTAATGTGAGCTGTACTCCCGAAGGAGAACAGTACAACGTCGCATGCAGGCGTTTCAACAGGTCTAAACCAAGCAGATTCTCATTACAACCGGTTGTTAAGATGAGGGGTGCTTCTAGCTCGCATGGCCCAACAGTGATAGATAAAGGACTGGACACAGGATTGTGAACAGGGGCGCCTGAGAAACCTACTGAAGTGTTCGTTAAGCCGGACAAAGGTGCGCCAGGGAGTTTCGCGCGCATGATTGAACTTTTTGCCGCACCAGTATCCAACAGAAACGGTTCGACCACGCCTGAGGTAACTACTGTGACATAAGGTCCACTCTGATCAACTGGAACTGATACTACTCCCTCTCTCTGCCTGCGGCTGTCCTATTGTTCGCTTCTTTGAATCTCTTCATTATGATCATAGTAATCTTCAACATGATACTGTGGAGATCTACCTGGCTGCGTAGGTTGTACATTTCGCTGGTCGAAATAATTCGATTGGCGGTCAGCCTGTGGTGTCATCGTACCACGCCCTCTACCTCTAGGAGCTTGCATAAACCCAACATTACCTCTCTGAGCTGGGACACCACTAGTTTGTGTGTGTAGTACTGGACACTCATTCTTATAATGACCCTCCTTTTTACAATAAGCACACTGATTCCATGCTAACTGTTGTCGGGGAAAACTATAATTAAATCTCTGGGCCGTCCCTTGCTGGAATTGTGGTTGTGGCTGAAACTGGGGTCGCTGCTGTGAATTTGACTGATTCGAACGAGGCGGATATGCCTGTTGCAAAAGAACTTTGGTTTTTAAATCTTTCGTTTTCTTTTCTGATTTTTCCTTCTCTTCTTTCTCTCTAATCTCATAATACTGAGCAGTTGCAAGTATCTGTGCTGTCGTCGACACTGCCCATGCACTTTCAGAATCCTTTAACTTGTTACTAAGCTCAGGTAGTAAATTAAACACGAACTTATCAACAAACAATCTCTGACCTCCCTCGGTACTCATATCTTGCCCACTGTGATCTACGAAGGTCTCTTCAAATCTAGTGAAGAAGTCAGAGACGCTTTCGTCCTTCTTTTGCTTGCATGCTGATAGTTTATCCCAATTTACTCGTAACGCTGGCATCAGCGTTTTCATCAGATTAATTATTCTGCCAGGTAAATCAGCAATCAGAGGTTCAGGTTTAGCTCCACCAACCTGCAGTGCGTCTGCCGCTACAATAGCTGGCCAATCACCTCCTAAGGCGACTGGGTGGTTCTCTTGCCGAATCTTGGCCCATATAGGCTGTGGCACTACATTACCAAATAGCATTTCAATGTCTGCCAAATTCATGATACACGCTTGGACTGTCTGTGTTAATTCTTTGTAATAACCTGCAGGATTTTTACGAGGGTCTGGTAATGCTTGTTTTACTGCTAATACTTCAGCCCGTTTCCAAGGAATGTGTATCCACACTCTCTGGAATTGTGCTGGAGCAGCTGCAATACCCAAGTTCCCATCAGCGGCAACTGCTTCGTGCCATATGGGCGGAACTTCTCTCATCGGATACTGACCTCGTCTTTTCCTAGTTATCGGTGTACCATCAGGGTCTCTTGTCGCCCGAAAAGGGGACTCATCCCTATAAGCTAAAATTAATTATATCGCTCTCCCTACTTCTGAACCTATCACCATTCCTGCGGCGAATTTCTGCTGAATATTTATTAAATCAGAGGGGACGGAATCTAAGTCATCATCTTCCCATTCCTCACGCACAAGAGAACACATCACATCAAAAACATAACGTTGAGTTGGTTCATTCCACTGCATAAATGTGTCTAACACTCTTCGTGCATCATACTTCGCAGCTTTCGACATCCACCTAAGAGCTGTCGAATCTAACGTCTCTCGTTCCTCGGGACCAGGAAGCTGGCTACGTCTCTGTATAGAGTCAGAAACGGGGGTCCCAATTAAGGACCTGTAGAGAGGAGTTAAGATATTAGTTACAGAGTCGGTTATTTTCCGACGAACGGAAAGCGGAGTCAGAATGACAGGGCTTGGGGACAGGGCAGCTGAAGCAAATGAAATAGTAAGGGTAGGAGTAGTAGGTAAAGCAGTTTGCGAAACGATAGGCAAAGGCGGAATAGGCGACCCAGGAAGAGGGGGGGCCGTAGGATCATTGATCACGGGAAAGACAGGAGCTGGATTCAAAGGAAGTGGAGCACCTATCCCAGGCTGACCAGCAGCTGGCTGTGCAACAGGTAGTAACTGTGGTGCTGTAATACCCTGTGCATACGGTGGAGGTGAACTCAATAGGTAAGACAACAGGGGATCCTTTTCAGGGTCCTCTATCGGCTTAGTAGGACAAGATGGCAATACAGGGTAACATTTATCAATCGCCAAATTATATTTTCTATTCGCCATCTCCATTGCTTTCTCGGTCTCGTTGACATGCAGCTGCCTAGCAGACTCCATTAAGGTCAACCCTTTCTCTTTCTGTTCTTTCTTTGTTTTCCTAATTTCTCTCTGTTTGGCTTCTTTGCGCCATACGCGAAAAGAATCAAATATTGCCGGCCGGGCTTTTTTCTTGAACAACTTCATTTCTAAATTATCTAGTATTTCTGTTTCGAAACTACCATGCGGTGGCCAACTAAGGACACCATCCTTCTTGGTATAACGGACCCATACTTCATTATACGTAATAGGACCCACACCATGTTTACAATAGAGCTCATATGTAGGAGTCCCAATCGGAGGAACCGAACACGAATCCTCCAACCGTGAATCCCCGTTGCAACGTAACCAGGACAAAAAACAGTTGCTACCCTTAGTCATGACTACAAAGACAAATTCCAACCAAAATGCGCAGAGAACTTAGGCCTACCAAAATGAACCAATACCAAATACAAAGATTATCTTAACAAGAGCAACCAATGATAATCTACAAATCCAAAACAAACGTATCCAAATAACCAAACTGAGCACAACCCACTTAATACTTAACTGAAATGTGGAAGACGTCACCAAGGAGAACCCGTCTACGTCTCGCCGTACTAAGGTCTGCACCTCGGGTCCAAGACAGGGCGACAGTCAAGGCAGCGGTCCTCTGTAGCCGTCTGGGAACGGGAACCCTCGTGGAAGAGATCGTCGGGCCACTTTTACGACATGCAGGGATCGATGAAGCGGGGTACCTCCCTCCGGAATCTTCACACGAAACTTCTCGAACTTTTCAGGCTTTGGACCGGTACCGGATGACGTCGCCCCACGTTGGGTGCCAATTTGAGGTTCTGGACTTTTAAGAGTCCAGAGGTGTCAGGGAAACAACACCTGAAGACCCCTGAGTTCCCCCTGTCCCGGTGCACAAATAAACAGAGACACGGACTTCTCGATGGCGGCGTCAAAGACCAAGGTTTATTTACTGCAGGGACACAGAAATCATAGGAACCACACAGAGGCAGAATCTAGGAGACTGTTCGAATTGCATTAAGTGGGTCGTTTCTTAAATACAAGAAAAATGTCTTGGGGCAACATTTCACGAATATTTCTCATGCCCAACCCGGTATCCCAAACAGATAATAAATAAATATCAAACAATGATTAGTTGTAGGTTTTCGGTATTCGATCAGGCTCTCTTGTCAGTTCTTCATTCTCTGCTTGATCCTCCCCGTCATAAAAATCGTAACCTCCCCATTGTAAAAGCCCAGAAGGAAAGGAGCAGAGCCAGGTGCAAAGGATTGAAATGTAGGATAAGAGGTGTTTATGGATCATAAACGGGCAGGGCAATCGTCTTCGGTCTTTCAGTCAGGACAACGGACACGAGAACCAGTATAGCAGGACTGGCCTCAGGCAAGGGAGGCAGCTTGATTCTGCCTAGTCACGCATCGTCAGCCTTTCTCGGGCTCGAGCTTACGTGTCCTTAACAAGGTGATCCCGCCGGGGTCATCGTCCGTTCATTGACTATGTGAGGGCAAGAAACAAGATGGATGCCGTAACTAAAATGGATGCCGTGACTTTTACGAGAGGATGCCCTATTTTTCAGTGAATTCATGCTAGTTGCGCAGCGAAAACACTGTCATGTATACAATGGATCATTTGCGGTTCATTGGTACCAAAATCGTGTCAGTACTACGATACCGAATTCACGGGTTCGGATCGCTACAGAACCTCAGGACTCTGTTACCTCCTCAACACAACAGGCCCACACATGGCAGTGACCTGGATGAAATCATCCTCAGCACACAACTTCTTCATTGCCATCTCAGACGGATACAAGAGCACCCACAGGGACGGCACTAACAATCCCGGAGGATGAATTGATATCTATTCCCAAGTACGTACTCAGGTTCACAAATCCGGTTTGGCACAAACCCCCTGCAAACCATCAGAGTAACACTCATCTACAGATCTCCAGGCCTACTTCCACAATTCCGCAAAGCCATCAACACGTCCATCGTCACGCACGCCCTCACATCCACAGGATACATATGGCTGTGGGCCAGGAACTTCTGGCTGGATGAGAACAACACCAGCATCCATCAATGGTCCATCCACATTAGCATCCACGTCTCCGATGGGCAACACACTGCCACACACCCCGCTACCAATCCCCCAGAGATGCTTGATGTAAGTCAACACAGACATGCTGTGTGGGACACTGGAGCCAACACCACCGCCACACCTTGCAACCTCACTCACTGGATCAGCAACTGATCCAACAATCCAGCCACGTTGACGGACTTTCCTGTGACGCACATCAACAATTAAGCCACCTGGGTCAAGGCAGACCTACTGGACTCATACACGTCTAGCAGGACTCTTGTGCACAGCTTGCAACACAAATACCCATCAGTGGCCTTACAACCCTGGAAAACGGCACACACAGCCATCACCATATCATCAGCAAGGACAATTGGAGATCCTTCAGATGGGGAGGAGGACATAAAAAAGCACGACATCAAGGAGCTCATCAGCATCGTGAGTGCACTGACATCAGCTCTCCATCCAAAAGACACCCCACCCTTGCAAGGCTGAGCCAATCCCTTGCAACTTCCTACCACTGCAAGCTCATGGACATACACGCAAGCCTTGGCACACAGAGGCAGAACGCACTATCATACGCGGGACAAACCACCCTCAGGTTTTGGACTTCCATCAGAAGCAGATATAACACCCGGCTCATGTGCAACATCCCCTAGGGATCTACATCAGGCCCTTTCCCACACAACATCTCAACCACATCATTCCCCATCCTTGTAGCCCCCATCCAGCACGTCATGTATGTATCTTTGGAGTTAGCCACATTCCATGGTAGATAGAGAAATTCAGTGACCCAGGCCCTTCTTAGACAATGGACGGCAGGAACGCTGGCTCTCAAGGAACCTCAACGTGCTTTCCTAGCCAGCAAATGTCATCAGGAAGACAGTCAACGAGCAACTGGCAACCTTCCCCCACGCAAAGAGCTCCAGGCAACCTGCACAAGACTGTCTTCCACAGTAATCACCCCACTGCAACCGTCATCATTGCCATCCAACACCGACAACTTTGCCCTGCTCAACAATGGTGAGGCCACCCCCCTTGACCTCTCCACAGCATTATGCACGATGTGGTCACACACTGTCATCTCACACATCTCCAACACTGGTATCCAGGGGATGGACCAGGATGAAATCACCAAGTGGCTCACCAGCAAGGCCATGGTAGTGGGACTCACGCCTTCAGCATGTAGTAAAGTGGCGTCATATGGCACATGGCCCAGGGCTCATCTCTCAGCGTGTCAATCTTCAATGTGCCCTTGACCCCCCTCTCCACCATCACATGCGCACACAACCTCATCTTCAACTCGTATGCCATTGACAGCCAGCTGCTCCTCACCCTCACCAAAGACACAGCCATTGCCAGTTCCAACCTTCAAGAAGGCATGAGGTCTGTTGATGAATGGCTGAACATCATCCACCTGAGGCTGGACTTGTACATGACTGAGGTAATCATCTGAGGATTGTCCCCTTACAGCTGTGTCAACTCCGTGTGTCCCACCCGCCAGGGCACTGCACCAGCACCCAGAGGCCACGCACACCAGATGGTGTGCATCATGGACTCGTCGCTCACAATTGCCATGCAACTCACCAGCATCTGTACCTCATGCTGTAGCACCCTCCGCATGATGCACAAGACCCACAGATAGATCCACTCCAAGGCAAGACAGACCATCCCCCAGGTCCACGACACCAGCCGTGTCAACTACAGCCCCACCCTCTACAGAGCAAGTACAGCCAAACTCCCGGAAAACTTGTCCACATCCAGGGTGCATCTGCACACCTCAGCTTCAACATCCCGCGCCCCAGTCACATCACCGTCCACCTGAGATAGCTGCAATGGATCACTGTCTGCTGCAGGATGACCTTCATACTCCTCACCCACACTCAGGAGGCAGTCCACAACCGCAGACCCCAAACCAACCTTGGACGTCTGTCATCCAAGACTCCGTTGGGCCAACTCCGTGCATCCAACCTTGCCCTGGCCAACATTCTTCACATCCACCGCACTCCAGAATGCAGGACATAGTTCTCCCTCCCACCTGGCTACACATACCTGGGACTACCTCCCCGGGCACCTCCACATGAGCCATGACCTCTACACCTTAATGATGCTCTTCCAAATTGGTCTTTCCACACAATATTGCAAGCCCCCCCTCAGCAGCTTGAGGCCATCGCAGGTGAGTATTGTGCTCCATGTCTGTATTGGATGATACATTGTGACCCATGTGTGTCCTGTACCGGACTCAGATCCAAGTGTATGGATGGCTGGAGTTAGTTCAACACTCAGGCATAGTTTGACATTTCCCAACACGTATGTAGTGGACTCATGCAAAATGACTACAACATCTAATTAAAGAAAGTTTGTTTTATTCTCGGTGGGGGGCGTATATTGTGGGTCAAAATAGGTGCTATACAATGTGGCTAGAATCCAAAGTTCACAGGGGGAGATGGGATCCTTGGCATTTGAAGTCATCAGAGTCCAGAACACAGTGTTTGTCATCATTGGTCAGACTGTGACCAGCAAGTCCATGTGGCAGAGAATGTCAGTGGATGAGGTGCTGCTGTTGCGCATGAAGGCCAGGTGTCAGGCCAGGTGACCTGGGAGATGTGGATGGTCCGCTGCCTCTCACGGTCTTTTCCATGGATGACCCACCTTCCTCGCGGGACCCTCAGATGCAGGCCTTGACGATGTGTGGCATGCTCCGTCGGATGAATCCTCCTCCTCCTCCCTCCGTGTGGCTGGTGTTGGTCTTCGCCTGGTGGCACAGGGAGGGTTGCCCATGTTGTTGGCGATCCGACAGAGTGAATGGCTTATGTCCGTTTGCACCGCCAGGAGCTCAGCCAGTCTTGCCCCCATCCGTCCTTGGTGTTGTTGTTGACTGGCGTGTTGCTCGGCCTGCTGGTTCTTAATCTCTGTGAGGGTCTCCACTACCTGGCTGATGACCCTGGTGTCACGCCGGTATGCCTCCATGATGTTGTGTATGTGTGACATACCGGTCCCTTCAGCTGGCTGGTCAGGTTCTCGTCTCCGTCTGCCTCCACTCCCACCACCCCTGCCCACACGAGCCTGGCCTGCCGTTGTGGGCACATCAGGCCTACGGGACCTCTGAGGGATGGCAGTTGCGGGGTTGTCTGCCTCCTCCTGGGTGCCCGGCGAACCTTGTCCCTCCAGGTCAGACTGGCTCAGTTGTTCACTGCGGGCAGGGCTCCTGGGTGTCTCCAGGGATGTGGCAGGAATGGGGGTGGTGGTTGGCACAGATGTACCTGAGGCAGGTGCTGCAGGGGCTTGGACACCAGAGGGTCCAGGTGGGTTGGAGTCATCCGCGGAGTGTTGAGAGGTATCGCTGCCGGTGGGATCAGGTTCCTCCCGAGCCTGGGACAGTGATTCTTCCCCCCAATTGTTGGGGGGAGATCCATGACATTGCCCTGTGTGTGAGAGAGAGACAATGTTAATGCTGTTTCATGCGACATCCATGTTTCATACATATTCAATTTGGCACAGTTCCTCCAGGTAGTTTTATGTGCCTAGCATTCCCCTCACTGTTCACTTGTGGATGGATACTTGTACGCACCGTACCCCAGCCCCGTACTTGTACGCACTGTACCCCAGCACCGTACCCAGCCCCGTACTTGGACGCACCGTACCCCAGCCCCGTACTTGGACGCACCGTACCCCAGCACCGTATTTGGATGCATCGTACCCCTGAACTGTCCCCCAGCATCGCGTATGTACGGACCTTACAACAACATTGCATATGTGAGCACAGTTTTCCTATTTTACATGCGTACAACCTGTTTTTCATTGCCTAGATTGTCCATTCGAATGGTCACTGGATTTGTGCTTGTCGAACTCGGCGTCTCCTGCCCCGGATTATGATCGACTAATGAGTCCCTTAGTGGCTCATGAGTTGGACTGTTCTGGCGTCAGGATTATGGCCTGTGGAGCGGCACATGGAGTCCTGGGGAATTGGGACATCCGTACGGCTGCAGATGACTTTCTGGCAAGAAGTTATCTTGAAGAACACACCAGTTGTCCTCTGATGGTACTAGAGGCTCCAGTTGTTGAAGAACATATGTGTTCATTCCCCTTGCTGAACTGGATGGCAGACAATTTTGCAGGACGTTCCAATGATTTCCTCTTGGAAGCCGTTGCTACTTACTGTGCTTATACGTTGATGGATTAACTTGGATGTCGTCCAACATTCCTGTACACAAACTTTTACCTTTTTTATTCGACATCCTTCGATTTTTTTTCTCCCCTTTTTATGTTTGTTTTTTTTCTCTCTCTCTTCGAACCTTCACTGCCTTTATATGGATTACCAATTTGTGCTCTTGATTCCGTTCTATCGAACTTGAACTCTGCGTTCCTTAATTGTACCCCTATTAGTTAGTGGTCCGATCAAGGGGGGGTGTAGTGAGGGCTGCAATTATATACGTACATTGGTAAGTTAGCATAATCGTGTTAGATGTTAGAAAGCCATCTTGCCACTTTTGCTGCTTTTGCACACAACACTGCAGTTACATGTTATTATTTGAGAAATGCTTGCTCGCCTTTTCTTCACATGAGAACTGTCTGTTGTTCACATCCCTAGCCGTGAGCTGCGACCTTGGTCTGAACATTGTGTAAAGAACAGTCTGGGTCGCTAGACGGTGCATGTTTTTGGGTTCAGGTTGATCGGCCCACTATTTAGCCATAACACGCACACAGCTGCAAATACCTGAGAGTCGAGCGCTTTTAATATTGCAGGCTGCATGCTTAACACATTCATTCGGAAAAAGAGCTTTCCCAGGAGCAGAGTACACCTGATCCTGTGATGTGATTCCACTAAGCTGATCTTTACGGTATGGGGTTCCCCATTCAAGCCTAGAGGCCTTCTATTGGTCTAATCATATTAGTTTACTAGCGAAAGGAAGGTGGCTGTATTCCACTGTCATTTTATTATGATTTCTCCTTTCATTTTCTATGGTATTGTAACTATGCTGATGGTTTTGATTTTAATCATTTGTCTGCTTATGTTAGCCAAAGTACTGCATCTTAGGACACGAGGTTTATAAAATAAACTCTTTCAACTTTACCGTGTCTCTGTTTACTCTTGTTGTGGACTGATATGAGAATAATAACGAACAGGTATTTCTGATTCCCACCATTCCTGAGAATACACAGAGGTGCCGATTCCGATCCGTTAAAAAAAATTCCTGTACGACTCGTATCTGTATTTTTTTATGTACGAATCTTACATGTCCCGTACAAATGGGCAAGTACGATTCGTACGTGAAAAATACATACGAATTGCGTCGGGAAAATGGTCCGAGAGGGAGCCGTAAATGTTTACGTCCGAATAGCGTCGGGAAAAGTGTCCGATAGGGAGCCGGACATTTTTATGTGCAAATCGTAAAACAGAAGTCCGAGCGTGCAAGTACGATCCGTACCGCCCGTCCGAATACACAAAAGCATGTAAAAGGCCCCGTACGGAGCGAACGCTGTAGCCTACATGTACACGAGTAAACTTATGCCCGAATACCAGTCGTACAGCCCCCCTCACCCTGCACATGTCAGCACCGTACCCCCATATGTCAGTACTGTACCCCCCCTCTGCACCGTACCCCAACACCGTAGCACGGCCCGCACCTGTACGCGCCGCACCCCAACATTGTAGCCCAGCCCCTTACCTGTACGCACCGTACCCCAACCCCATAGCCCAGCCCATACCTGTACACACCGTACCCCAACACCGTAGCCCAGCCCCATACCTGTATGCGCCGTACCCCAACACCGTAGCACAGCCCGCACCTGTACGCGCCGCACCCCAACACCGTAGCACAGCCCGCACCTGTAAGCGCCACACCCCAACACCGTAGCACAGCCCCGCACCTGTACACACCGTACCCCAACACCGTAGCACAGCCCGCACCACTACGTGCCACACCTCAACACCATAGCACAGCCCGCACCTGTACGCGCCGCACCCCAACACCGTAGCACAGCCCCGCACCTGTACGCACCATACCCCAACACCGTAGCACAGCCCCGTACCTGTATGCGCCATACCCAAACACCGTAGCACAGCCCACACCTGTACGCGCCGCACCCCAACACCGTAGCACAGCCCGCACCTGTACGCGCCACACCCCAACACCGTGGCCCAGCCCCTTACCTGTACGCACCGTACCCCAACACCGTAGCCCAGCCCATACCTGTACACACCGTACCCCAACACCGTAGCCCAGCCCCGTACCTGTATGTGCTGTACCCCAACACCGTAGCACAGCCCGCACCTGTACGCGCCGCACCCCAACACCGTAGCACAGCCCGCACCTGTAAGCGCCACACCCCAACACCGTAGCACAGCCCGCACCTGTAAGCGCCACACCCCAACACCGTAGCACAGCCCTGCACCTGTACGCACCGTACCCCAACACCGTAGCACAGCCCGCACCTGTACGCGCCACACCTCAACACCGTAGCACAGCCCGCACCTGTACGCGCCGTACCCAAACACCGTAGCACAGCCCACACCTGTACGCGCCACACCCCAACACCGTAGCACAGCCCGCACCTGTAAGCGCCACACCCCAACACCGTAGCACAGCCCTGCACCTGTACGCACCGTACCCCAACACCGTAGCACAGCCCGCACCTGTACGCGCCACACCTCAACACCGTAGCACAGCCCGCACCTGTACGCGCCGTACCCAAACACCGTAGCACAGCCCACACCTGTACGCGCCGCACCCCAACACCAAGCACAGCCCGCACCTGTACGCGCCGCACCCCAATACCGTAGCACAGCCCGCACCTGTACGCGCCGCACCCCAACACCGTAGCACAGCCCCGCACCTGTACGTGCCGTACCCCAACACCGTAGCACAACCCGCACCTGTACGCGCCGCACCCCAACACCGTAGCACAGCCCCGCACCTGTACGCACCGTACCCCAACACCGTAGCACAGCCTGCACCTGTACGCGCCGCACCCCAACACCGTAGCACAACCCGCACCTGTACGCACCGTACCCCAACACCGTACCCCAGCACCCTCACCCAGCATCGAGTATGTATGGACCGTACCTACGTGAAAAAGACTCGTACAGAACCAGGACACAGTAAAACAGCACAAGGAGGGTCAATTCGACTCGCACAACACCACAAAACACGGCAACATGACAAAATACATCTCCATGAATGACCTGCCACATCCAAACTGCCAAACAGAGGACCAAATCACAACCACCTCTTATAACACACCCACCACAAATTCAAACACAGCCACACCCAAAAATTGGACCAATAAAAAGGGCCCACACACACAACCCATGAGCCATTGCAACAGACCCACTGCTCACAGACACCACAGACAAACAACTGCACCTTACTCGCACCTTACTCACACCTAAACTACACCTTCAGTTACACACCTTCACACAACCTCCTTCACACACACACCCTCACATTCACACCCACACACCCACAACCATCCACACCCACACCCCACACCATGCCCACTGACAAGAATCCAAAGTTCACTACGGCGGAGCTGGAGCTCCTTGTCAACGAAGTCATCAGAGTCGAGCCACAGCTGTTTGGAACATTGGTCAGACAGACCAGCATAGATCAAAAAACCAGCCTGTGGCAGACGATCGTCGATAAGGTGAATGCTGTTGCGCCCATCCGAAGGACCAGGCATGAATGCCAAGCCAGGTGGTACGATCTGCGCAGGGCAGTAAAGAGGAAAATGAATGAGGAATACACCCAGAGTAACATCACTGGAGGCGGTGGGAGTACATGGAGTTGAAGGAGTCGCAGAGCCTGGTGAGTACACAATCAACTCACGTAACATGGGGGGAATGGCATCCACACCCCAACTACAACAAATGCACTCACCTACCCCCAAGCTCTCACCGCACACAACCACACCCTAAAAACCACGCTCATGCCACTAACGTCTCCATGAGCCATTCACAAATAAAGGCAATGCCATGTACCAGGCCACACCAACCACAAACCCAAGACTGGATGTCTGGGATGCTGGGAGGGTGGGGCTCACACAATACATTGTGCAACTCAGAACCAGACACCAATGCCCACAGCTCATATGGCCCAGGTACATACTCATGCACCATGCCCAATGCACAGGGACTGGCAAAGTAATGACAAGGTAGCTGACACTTGGCCCTGCTGTAGGCAGCACACGGCCCTCCTGTGACCACTGTACACTCAAACAACAACTCCACTAGCTCACATACCCAGCACAGGAACTCACACACACTGTCATGCCAGCATGCACCATGAGGGGACAGACACATCACCTGGGAGACCCAATGACAAATCACACTACACACAACAGCAGGCCTGGTCACACACCCCCCTCACACAAGCACACACCCCCAGGGCAGGCAACGGATTTACCCACTCTCACAATTGACATGTGACACAACAAGACCAATCCATAGCCAAATAAGCATCCCAGCAAAAAAACTACTGGCAAACACTCAGGAGCACATACCAATCTGTCCCCCGCAACATGCCCATCCCCAAGTGTACATTGAGAGGAATGCTAGGCACATCCAACCACCTGGAGGATCTGTGACTACTTAAATATGTATGAAACATGGATGTGGCATGAAACAGCATTAACATTGTCTCTCTCTCACACACAGGGCAACGTCATCGACCTCCCCCCAACAATGGGGGGGAACAATCACAGTCCCAGGCTCAGCGTGAAGATGACCCCACCGGCAGCGACGACTCTCATCATTCCGTGGATGACCCCGACCAACCTGGCCCCTCTGGTACCCAAGCCCCTGCAGCACCTGCGTCAGGTACATCTGTGCCAACCACCACCCCCATTCCTGCCACATCCCAGGAGACACCCAGGAGCCCTGCTCGCACCGAACAACACAGCCAGTCTGACCAGGAGGGACAAGGTTCTCTGGGCACCCAGGAGGAGGCAGACGACCACGCTAATGCCATCCCTCAGGGGTCCCGTAGACCCGATGTGCCCACAATGGCAGGCCTGGCTCGTGTGGGCAGGGGGGGTGGGAGTGGAGGCAGGCGGAGGCAAGAACCTGACCAGCCAGCTGAGGGAACCGGTATAGCACACATGCGCCACATCCTGGACACATACCGGCGTGACACCAGGGGCATCAGCCAGGTAGTGGCGACCCTCAACGAGATTAAGAACCTGCAGGCCGAGCAACATGCCAGTCAACAACAACACCGAGGACGGATGGAGGCAAGACTGGCTGAGCTCCTGGCGGTGCAAACGGACATGAGCCGTTCACTCCGCCGGATTGCCGACAACATGGGCAACCCTCCCTGTGACACCAGGTGAAGAACAGCACCAGCCCAGGGAGGGAGGAGGAGGATTCCTCCGACGGAGCATCACAGACATCATCAAGGCCTGCATCTGAGGGTCCCCGGAGGAAGGTGGGTTGTCCACGGAAAAGTCCCTGAGAGTCAGCGGACCATCCACATCTCCCAGGTCACCTGGCCTGGCACCTGGCCCTCTGGCGCAACAGCACCACCTCACCCAATGACATTCTCTGCCACATGGACTTGCTGGTCACAGTCTGACCAATGATGACCAACACTGTGGTCTGGACTCTGATGACTCCAACTGACAAGGATGCCATCTCCCCCTGTGAACTTTGGATTCTATGCACCCGGTAGAGCACCTTCCTTCATCCACAAAAAGACTTACCCCACAAAAAATAAAAACTTAAGTTTGTCATGAGATGTTGCTGTCATTTGGCATTATTCACCAACATATGTGTGTGTAAATGTCAAACTATGCCTGAGTGCTGAACTAACTCCACACATCCATACCCTGGGAACGGAGTCTGGTACAGGACACACATGGGTCACAATGTATCATTCAATGCAGACATGGAGCACAATACTCACCTGTGATGGCCTCAAGCTGCTGAAGGGGTGCTAGGGAAACTGTGAGGACACACCTATTTGGAAGAGTAATATTAAGGCGTAGAGGTCATGCCTCATTTGGAGGTTCCCGGGGAGGGAGTCCCAGGTATGTGTTCCCAGGTGGGAGAACTATGTCCTGCATGCAGGAGTACGGTGGATCAGAAGAATGGTGGCCAGGTCAAGGTTGGATGCACGGAGATGGCACTACGGGGTCTCGGATGACAGTGGTACAAGGTTGGTTTTGGGTCAGGGTTGTGGCCTGCCTCCTGAGTGTGGGTGAGGAGTCTGAAGGTCATCCTGTAGCACACAGTGATCCATTGCAGCTATCTCTGCTGGACGGTGATGTGGCTGGGGCGCGGGATGTGGACGCTGAGGTGTGTAGATGCAGCCTGGATGTGGACAAGTGTCCCTGGATTTTGGATGTGGCTGCTCCGTAGAGGGCAGGGCAGTATTTGACACGGATGTTGTCGTGGACCTGGGGGATGGTCTGTCTTACCTTGGAGTGGATCTATCTGGGGATCATGTGCATAATGCTGAGGGTGTTGCACTGTGAGGTACAGATGCTGGTGATAACCATGGCAAATTAGAGCAAGCAATCCATGATGCACAACATCTTGTGTGCGTGGACACTGGGTGCCTGTGCGGGGCCTCTGTGGGTGGGACACAAGCAGTTGAGCCAGCTGTAAGGGGACAAACCTCAGATGTTGACCTCAGTCCTGTACAAGTCCAGCCTCAGGTGGCTGCTGTTCTGCCATTCATCTATGGATCCCATGCAATCTTGAATATTGGAACTGGAAATGTCTGCGTCCTTGGTGAGGGTGAGGAGCGCCTGGCTGTTAATGGCATATGAGTTGATGATGAGGGTGTGTGCGCATGTGATGGTGGATAGGGGGGTCCTGGACACATTGTAGATTGACACGCTGAAAGATGATACCTGTGCCATGTGCCTCACGACGAAAGCATACTACATGCAGAAGCCTTGAGTCCCACTCCCATTGCCTTGCAGGGGTACAGATCCGGTGGGGATTAGGAGGGACATGACCTGGTGGGTGTGACAGGTCCTGGAAGGCGTGGCAGCGCTGTGTAGGCAGTCGGAGTTGCACACTCATCATGCAAAGGTGTTGTGTGTGCGCTCAGTGCATGCCTGAGAGCAGGCGGGAGATGTGTGGATGGACCTTGCTTGGAGGGTGGCTGCAACATCACACTGTAGTGTGATGTGGGTCATGCAAGGACATGAGGGTCGTGCAATGTGCACGTTGCATGTGCAGACGGTCCAGCCTTTGGTACCGCATGGCCGCAACTGTGGCACAGACAAGCCGAAGACAGCCAAATTAATATGTTGAGGGAGGAAGGGAGGAGCACCTTTGAAGTGTGTGTGTTGCCAAATCTGGAAACTACGTGTGCCCTTGCTGCAGTGGCTGCAACAGCAGGCGGCATGTCCTGGGAATCATGCCACAATATCCACACAAAGACTAGGATGTCAGAAAGGATTACTGCAACAGGTGTATGTCAAGGAAGGAGTAACCGGTTTGTAATGGCACACACAGAGACAAAGGATGCACAATCACCAAAGATGACTGACACTGGATCATGAAACTGAAGGCTGAGCTGCGCACAGGAAACACACCCCAGAAGGTGTTGATGGCCCGTGGGGGGGACTAACATGCCAAAACACATACACAGCCATGGACATCATGCACAATAGAGAATCAAATACACGAAGAACAGCATGCAGGTTGCTAATCTACACATTGACTCATATGCACAATCCTTGACAACCATGCCAGAGATGCCGCATGCACAGTGGCAAGAGACCTTCATTGACAGAGATGAGGCACCTTGGAGGCTGAGGAACACCTTTATTACTCATGCTCACACCTATGGAAAAGCATCAACATTAACAGACTCACAGGTCTGTTGGATTAACATGTGGGACCTACACCGGAGATGCTGTAAATCCATTGTACTGGATCACAATTGAAGGGGTTGAGCCAAACAGCCCCTGCTGCACACGGAGAGGCTGCAATTCCCCATTGAGCATCATATGGGGATGTCCCGCAATATGTCCACCCGTAGCCTCCCGTATGTTTCAGAGGGAAGTTGTACACACATTGATGCCTTCATCACAAACCACAATCCCATAACAGATGACTGTCACGAAGTGTGACTATCAATTCATGTGAGTCATGCCACATGTCATGTGCCCCATGGTGAGTCGACATGTATGCATAGTAACATAGCCTGCACAGGAGCAGTGCCCACACATTACAAACAACTACCACACCCAAAAAGCCTTGCTGCAATCCTTACCCAAAGGAGAATTTTCATCATGTCCGTGCATGTAACGCTGATTCAGCACACGTTGCATTACTCATGAGGAATAGCAGGAGCACAACGATGCCATGAGCAGACAGCATGCGCAAATACCTGGGGATGAGAGACACACAAAAAGTCAGGAAAAACATAGTCATCCACATGCATGGTCATGTACTCTACATGAATAAGGTTGACACCATGCCAGTTGTCAATTGAGTGTGTCAGCTAAAATGTGTGGAATGACATCAGTACTCGAGTGACACATCAGCACACACCTCAAAGTCACTTAGCATACAGTCAGCTGGACACACACATTGCAACACATGCCACACAAGGCTCAAAGCGTTCACACTCAGACCCAGGGACTCACCATTATGAGAAGAAGTTGCGTATGAGCTGACTCCGGATGTCCTCCTCCTCCTCCTCACTTGCCTCGTGACCAAGGCTGTCATCCTCCATGGGTGGATGTTCCTGCTCATTGGGATCCAGGATGAGTGGCACAGCTTTCTCCACTGCCATGTTGTGCAGCATGCAGCACACGAGGAAGATTTTGCAGACCTTCACCGGTGCATATGGGAGGGACCCGCCGGTCTTGTGGAGGCACCAGAATCGGCTCTTCAGGAGGCCAAACGTCCTCTCAATCACTCGCCTGGTCTGCCCATGGGCTTGTAATGGTGATCTGCAGCTGTTCTTGGGTTGCGGAGATGCGTCACCAGCCATGGCATGTTGGGATAGCCAGAGTCCCCTACATGGAAACATCATGTAAAGAAGTGGATCAGGAGATGCCGTCACATACTAAGATAACGCTGAATACTGGACAAACAGAGTCTACTCACCAACAAGACATGCTTGTTCGTTGTGCAGCTGCAGCATCATTTCTGGCACCCTGCTACGCCTCATGATGTAGGCATCGTGTGCTGACCCTGGAAAACGTGCACAGACATGGGAAATCACCATGTTAGCAAGACACACCACAAGGGCATTAATGGAGTGGTAATGTTTACGGTTACGGAAGGCTACCTCCTGTGCCTGTGGTGGTACCAAAGCCACATGTGTCCCATCAATGGACCCAATTACATGGGGCATCCCTCCAAGGGCATAGAACTCACCCTTGATACCTGTCAACTGCTCACGAGTTGGAAAATGGATGAATTCATCCAGGTGCTCCAACATGGCTTCCAAAACATCATGCAGGACATGGCTGAACATGGTCTGAGACATGCCACCCACATCAGCTATGGTCAATTGAAACGTACCGGTGGCAAAGAAATGTAGGGCTGACAACACCTTCATCTTGGGGGTCAGCGCAGTCGGATAACTGTGTCGCGGTTGGAGGTGTGGTGCCAGCCTGTTTGTCAGGTCCACAATTAACCGTTGGGGGAATCGGTAGCGGCGTATGCAGTCATGTTCCCTCATGGCAGCCAAGTCTGGCATTGGTCGGGGTAGAGGCAGTGCCCTGCAGAAAATTGGAAGGAATATTGAAGATTGAGTACATTACTACACCAATGTCAATGAACTGAGCACATGTTCAACAGCTAATACACATATGCCACATACAGAGTCTGGTCTGTGCAATACATCCTGCACACGTATGCCAGCCAGGTGATACTCCTACCAAGAACCAGCTACAAACATGGATTGTCAAGGTCTACATGACATGCCATGAAAGTAGCTGTGGGCCAGTGTTAGTGAACAGCCAGACATATTACAGAAGTGACATACATCCACATATGTGCATTTGAAGGATGTCATCTCAAACAGACAGCTGCCGGCAAGCTAGACGCACAGGTCACATGTCAGGGAAAAGGACAGACCACACACCTTGCCATGAAGGGGTACATGTCAAATATGATCACACAGACATTGAGACTACGCAGATATGTCCTAAGCTCGCAAGTCCCAGTTAGATGCATACAGACACACGTCATGTGTTATTCCACATGTGTCCTGGTGTGCGTAATAGTGTGACATGGGCATCTACACACAGACACATGTTGGATGCAGCTACCGCAGATGGCGTTGACGGAACACCAACAGCAAGATCATGGGAGCACATGACACACACATGACATAGTCACATCGTGGCACACTGGTAGTGAGATGTCATGTGTCATCATCCGTGTACCTGGCATCAGGAGACATTTGCGGGTGTAGGGGACTCTGCCATGCCAGTGATGCAGTGCTTGACAATTTTGAAATACATGCACACATGTAAAAGGTGTGAAGGGGAAGTGCGCCACATGGTGCCCCATCACACATTACATGTGTACACAGGTCATCACACAACTATTGGGTTAAAAACATGAGGAGACATGTGCCAGCTCACTGCCTGACACACCTAGGCCCTACACATGATGCACTGCACTGACAATGACTTGATGTCCATCCTTGTGCGAGTCATACACCTCCATTCCTTTCCTGTGTGCCTCCTATCACCAGTGTAAGCTGTGAAACGCACCGTACACACGCTCTGAGGGCGTGTGTACGGTCGTATCACAATTTGGGGTTTGGGTAGGAGTACGCATGTGTGCAAGGACCGTACACACGTACGTGTACACACTGGTCCTATCCCCATGGTAGTGTTGGCGTAGGCGTACGCCATTGAGATACGGCTCGTACCCGCGTATGTACGGCCTGTAGCACTATGGCGTACGCCTACGGCAACACTACCATAGTGATACAGGCCCTACACACGCGGGTACGGGCCGTAGCACTATGGTAGTGTTGGCGTAGGCGTACGCCATAGAGATACGGGCCGTACTTACGCGGGTACGGCCCGTACCTCTATGGCGTACGCCTACGGCAACACTACCCTAGTGCTACGGGCCCTACACACGCGGGTACTGCCCGTAGCACTAGGGTAGTGTTGTCGTAGGCGTACGCCATAGTGATACGGGCCGTACATGCGCGGGTACGGCCTGTATCTCTATGGCTTACGCCTACGGCAACACTACCCTAGTGCTACGGGCCCTACACACGCGGGTATGGCCCATAGGACTGGGGTAGTGTTGGCGTAGGCGTACGCCATAGAGATACGGCTCGTACCCGCGTATGTACGGCCCGTAGCACTATGGCGTATGCCTACGGCAACACTACCCTAGTGCTACGGGCCCTACACACGCGGGTACGGCCTGTAGCACTAGGGTAGTGTTGGCGTAGGCGTACGCCATAGACATACGGCTCGTACCCGCGTATGTACGGCCCGTAGCACTATGGCGTACGCCTACGGCAACATTACCCTAGTGCTACGGGCCCTACACACGCGGGTACGGCCGGTCGCACTAGGGTAGTGTTGCCGTAGGCGTACACCATAGTGATACGGGCCGTACATACGCGGGTACGGCCCATATCTCTATGGCGTACGCCTACGGGAACACTACCCTAGTGCTACGGGCCCTACACAGGCGGGTACGGCCCGTAGCACTGGGGTAGTGTTGGCGTAGGCGTACGCCATAGAGATACGGCTCGTACCCGCGTATGTACGGCCCGTAGCACTATGGCGTACGCCTACGGCAACACTACCCTAGTGCTACGGGCCCTACACATGCGGGTACGGCCCGTAGCACTATGGTAGTGTTGGCGTAGGCGTACGCCATAATGATACGGGCCGTACATACACGGGTACGAGCCCTATCTCTATGGCGTACGCCTACGGCAACACTACCAAAGTGATACGGGCCCTACACACGCGGGTATGGACCGTATCACTGGAGTAGTGGTGCCCTAGGGGTATGTGTGGAATGCACCGTACCTGTGTGTGGATAGTGAAATTACATAGGGGACACATGAGGGACAAGTATAAGGGCCTAAATGCATGCTGGTTGTCATGGAGACCGAGTTTCCAGTTCAAATTTTTGCATCAGGTGGCCAGCAAAAGTCGGTTGGAGACAATATACTATGTTGCAAAGTGGTTGTTGACTTGACATCATGCTCAAATTTTGAACCATGCAAAGGCCCTCACTGGGGTAGGTTTAAAGGGATTGGAGGAAACGTAGGATGCAAATGAGATTGACCAATCACTCTGTACTCCTGTAAATTGTTGTGATCTATCAAGATAGACACCTGGAGGTATTATTAAGTCTTCTTTATTCAATCTCCAGTACAGGTCACATCTGTCTTGACCCCAGCCAGCCTAGTGTGGTACCAGCCCCACCAGGAGCAGCCTGCCTAGCTGCTCAGCCCATCTCTAACTCCCAACACTCATCCACTCAGACACCCAGGCATTCCACGCATCACAGGCACACCAACATTCCATGACCATCTCACGCTCTGGCTGAGCAGCTAGAGGAAGCAGGGCTGGAGTACATCTTATACAATTAAGTAGGGTATAACATTATCCCTTTTTCTTCAAAGAAAACGAAACACGCAAGTGATATAACATCAAGCAAGAACTATCAACAAGAAAAATGAATAATGGTACAAGTCTCACGGATGCAGAAATAAAGATAAAACATCCCAGGAGAAAGAACCATTAAAGCAAGAAAGGATGGTAAATATTCATACATTTTAACAGCAATATCCGCCATCCCCCCTAAAAAGAGATTATGAAACATTTGAAACATAAGCTAAGGCGTAACATTAGACGAAATACATTTCGTAGCATTTTGAATCATATACTGTGACGTAAAGTTCAATAACACATAGGGTAAAAGACCCCACAACACCAATGCCCAAAAGCAAAACCTTGAGTAGCGCTAAAGGTAGAACACCCCGCAACTACGATCCCAAAAGACAGGGAAACAAACATGTATATGGGTCGTCACCCATAAAAACGCCCGTGAAGGGATGTACATATGTACTGCGCGCAACTGTTGATGGACTAAGCCAAATACTAACAAAAGGGTATGCAGTTCCTGATAATAACGCAGTGTGTGTTAGAATCACTAGGTCCCAAGGTGATGGTGTGAAAACGGTCTGATTGAACGGAGTAGAAGGTACTCCTTCTGGAAAAGAAGACCCTCACACACCCAACAAGCGGGTGTCTTGCTTCATCACCGGGTCTTTGCTCCTTATCGGGCCGGCAGTGCAATGCCCGATCAGGCACCCCGAGGGGGCCTTCCTGTCGGAGATCTTTATTTCCAAACGCCGGTGAGTGAGGTGTGTGGGGAAAACAGTTAATTAGGATAAATGATGTAGGTGCAAGTGAAGTGAAGGGTAAGTGTACTAAAACAGGGTAGGTGATCCACTTCAAACAAATTTAATAAAGTATGGTCAACACCCTGATTAAAAACAATCCGCACATCTTTCACCATTAGGGGTATGAGTGATATGTGCTACAAAAAATCAAAGAGGTCAACATGTTTCTTGCCTGGGTTTTAATTAAATGGCAATTCTTCAGGACCAATGTATACGGCTACCTGCACCTTTTTGGTGGTGGCCACAACCTCTAAGAGGTGTCAATGGTGGCCACACATACAGCACCCTAAAAACGTGTGGTGCCGTGTAAACCAAGAACACACAACCTGTGAAGAAAACACACAATTAAAATCATTGTTATTGTAAAACGGTTCGAGGCATCTGGTTCAGTTAAGGCAACAAGTGATGTCAAACATAAAACCGTGGCATGCGTCAAATGTGAGCAGATATTAAAAGGACTTTATAGAGGCAAACAGCAGAATCTCATAGGAGAACTTAATCTACACTTTAGCCAGCATGATACTATTGATTTATGCGTATAAAAATAGAACTAACATCCGGTAGCACAAGGGCGGAAGCTTGCCACAGTGATCACATCAACTAGGAAATGTTAAAGCCAATGCCAGTCAAGTACTAATAGAGTAGAGGAAGTCGCTGCCAGTGGTGCCTGTATAGCAGCGCCCGTGCATGGCAATAAAAAGTAACAGGACTGGTCTCTGCGTGTGTCAAGGAGGCACGCAGCGGTTGTGGCAGCCGGTGATACAACAAAGTTGTGCAAGAATATGGTGATTTGAGAGCAAAGCTGGACTAATCTCAGCGTGGCTCAAGAGAGCTCTAGTGAGGCCGCCGTCAACAGTGAGTGTAAATCCTGTGTCCGATCAGTTTCTCCTGTGAAGCGTTGTATCAACTCCGACTCAAAGAGCCGCATACTAACTCTCTAAATCATACAGCATGTGACGAGTAAAAAGTATAAAGTATACTCACGGTTGCGTTGTAGTAACGTTACCGTAAACCTAGGACCCCGCCAGCCGCTCAAGTCTGGTGATGGTCGGGTCGGATGGCTCACAGAAATGGGAGCCGGTCAGCGTGCTGCGTCACTACGTCTAGGGCGGTGTTAGACCTGGCATCATTGGCATGAGTCTCTCCTCCATTTTTTCTGTTTGCCTCCTCTGTTTACGATGTTTTTGCTGGATTATTGCTTTGGGCACTGTGCCACTGCTGATCAGTGCCACAGTGCAAGTGCTCCCTATGTTAAATTGTTACATTGATTGGTGTTACCATGATTGGCTTGGTTGACTTACTGTTCAGACCCTAGTCTAGTGCACTGCGTGTGCCAAGGGCGTGTAAGTTAACTGCTGCTGGTGGGCTTGCAGCACTGGTTGTGCCACCCACAGAAGCAGCGTGCAAAATGTGTCTCAGGCCTGCCACCGCGGCGCCTGCGTGCAGTCCCTGACTGCCACGTCGACTTGGTAAGGAAACCTACTTACCAGTCTCTAAACCTTCCCTTTGCCACATTTCAGACACCTCTATGGTAGGCCCTAGGGCAGGGTGCATTGTTGGTAAAAGGTAGGTCATGCCCTGATGTGTGTGGCATGACCTAATAGTGAATTACAGCCATTTTCGTTTTTCACTATTGAAGGGCTACCTGCCTCCAATAGGCCAGACTGGGCAGACTGATTATTAACTCCATTATAATCTATCTGACTCAGGGAGCATGGTAGCAAGTCGAGTTTAGTATCCCTGAACTCAGAATTTAATAACACACCCTTTAGGATGGATGGTTTTTAAATTCTATGTTTGAAAATAGCACTTTTAGAAAGTGGCTATTTTCTTGTCCAACTATCTACCGGTCTCTGCTGGTTTGGTGTGTGTGTCAGGGGCTGGGTGGCTCCAGAGGTCTGAGTGAGTCAGTGTGGGGTGAATGGGGCGTTTACACGTAGAGTGAGGGAAGAGTAGCCTGCCCTGCCTGACACAATACTGGCCCCGCCTCCTGCTGGGCGACTGATAGCCCTGCTCCTACCAGTGACAATACTGGCTCCGCCTCCTGCTGGGCGGCTGAGGACTCTGCCCTGCCCAGTGAATAGGCCAGGTGCCTCTGCCTGGCAACACCCACAACAAACCTGAGATGGTGGGAATCGCCCTGCTTGGACAAAGGGAACAAAGGGAAAAAGGGGTATAAGAGAAGGACCCCTGAACCAAGAACTCAGATCACTTCTGACAAGGAAACCTGTACCAAGGACAAGAAGCCTGCTGATCTAAGGACTTGCCTCCCCTTTCTGCCAGAGTGCTGTTTTGCTGTGGAGGAACCTGAAAGCTGCTTCTTTATTTTTGCCAAGGAACAAGGAGAGAGGAACTGGGTGTGTACTCTCTGAACACTTGCTAGGAAATCTCCAAGGACTGGAAGAGTGCCAGTCTCCTGCTGAAGTCACAGGGCCAAAGGACTTCACCATTTGCTGAATTGCTGGAAAGTGTTGTTTCCAGTACCCAAGGGAAAATCTGCAGTCTCGACGCCAGCAGCAACGCCAGTGAGCAGTGGGTATCGGCCCCGGCTCCAAGTGACCCCGTCTCGACGCCGGTATCGACGCCAGTGAGGAGTGAGTATCGGCTCTACCTCCAAGCGACCCCGTCCCGACGCCGCTGCTGATCGCATCGACTCGACGCCCTTCTCGACGCCGTGAGCGCTGCTCCGGCCCGACATCCCTCGACGCCGCTGCGGATTGACCCGACTCCGAGGCACGACCTCGACGCCGATCTCGACGCCGTGGATCATCGTTTTCTTCGTTTCTCAAGGTACTGTACTTGTGGGGTCTGTTGCAACTCCAGGCTCGACGTAGCGCTCCTCGCGGTCGACGCCGAACCTTGGGAATCTTGTAGACTCGACGTCGTGTGACTCCTGTGGGGGTTACATTGTTGCCAAAGAACTGTGCTCAGAAGATACTTTGCTAAAGAACTATTTGCCAAGAAGAAACCTTACTTGAACTATTATTTTTCCTTCCAAAGAGTATTTATTAAGACTGTGGTATATTTTTGTCGTTATTTGGTCTTGTGCTAAGCCTTATATAAAAATACTATTTTTATAATAACTTCTGTGTCGTGTCCATCTGTAGTGTATTCACTTTATTACTGTATGTGGTCATAAATGCTTAACACACTGCCTCTGAGATAAGCCTGTCTGCTCTGCCAAGCTACCAAGGGGGTAGCAGGGGTTATCTGAGTGTGTAATCCCCTTGCCCTGACTAGAGTTGGTTGGTCCCTATTTGTCAGAAGTGTATACCTCTGCCAACTAGAGACCGCCGGTTCTAACATTGGTGGTCAGCGGTGAGGATTTGAACTTTGCATTTATGACTCATGTGCAGTGATTAGTGTACGCTACATAGTGAAAGCAGACCATAACGCAGCCACAGTCTGTTTGGTAGGATATTCTATTTTTGTTCTCCGCTTTCCTGGAGCTTATTTTCTTAAACACTGCCAGTTGTGACCATGGAGAATGCCGGAGCTACTACACCTGTGGAGAATGTTGTGGGGGAATTCGATAAGGAGAAGATAGATTCCTACACGCTAAAAGATCTGAAAGGATTTTGCAAGCAGTTTAAAGTTCCTACCACAGGTGTCTCAAAGAAAGAGGGCTTCCTCAAAGCGCTGAAGGCCTGGTTAGAGGCCAGAAATCCCTCTGATCCGGTGGTGGTACCGGAAGAGGAAGAAGAAGAGGAAGAGGAAGAGCCCACAGGTGGGCCAGTGTCATCTCCAGGCAGTAGTGCGTCCTCTAGGAGCCTTTCCCCCGAAGAATTAGAAGACAGGGAGAAGGAGAGGGGGTACAAGTTGGAAATGGCAAAACTTAAATTAGGAGGGCAGTTGGAATTAGAGAATGCAAGAAGCAAGAGAGAAGCTGAAATGGAGAGCAAAAGATTAGATTTTGAGAGAGAGAAATTAGCGTTTGAACGTGAGAAGATGGTGAGGGAGATGGAGCTTAAAACTAAGAGTTTAGAGTTGAATCCCTCTGGTGGCAGCACTCCATCTGTGCCTGCAGAAAGTAGGTTTTATTTTCCTAAAGATGTGATCAAGGATTACAGTAAGAATGAAGATATTAGCCAATGGTTTAAAGCATATGAGTTAGCATTGTTGGCCCACCGGGTCCCTGAGAAGGATTGGGGAACGGGGTTGTGGAGCCGCTTTACAAACGAGGGGAGAGATACCTTGTTGAGCCTTCCTGCTGAGGATAGGATGTCTTATACTCATATGAAAGATGCTTTAATGCTGAGATATGGCTTAACTCCAGAAAAGTACAGACAAACCTTTAGAGAATGTAAGAAGTTGCCTGGTACTACGTGGGTTGAATATGTGTCTTTTTTCTGCAGAACCATGGATGGTTGGATAAAGGGTAGCAAGGTTGATAGTTATGATGCTCTTTATGATTTGTTTGCTTGGGAGCACTTGTCTAATAACTGTTTTCCAGAGCTACGCCAGCACCTTGTTGACAGCAAGCTATCTAACCCTAGAAAACTTGCTGAGGAGGCGGACCGCTGGGTCAGTACCAGGGTCCACAAGGGTCCAGTGGGAGACTCAGCCAAAGGTGGGCAGGGTCCCCAGCAGAAGAGTGGGGGGGACAGGGGTAAACAGAGGGAGTTTCAGAAAGGGCCCCAAAGTAGTCCCCAAGGGAACCAAGGGAAGGGTTCCCAGCCTCCCCCTGTAAAGAAGCCAGAGGCCCCGACAGGTAAACCTGTTCACAGGGGCCCCATGACCTGCTATGCCTGTAAGCAGGTGGGACACCGTTATTATGATCCCCAGTGTCCCATGAAGGATTCGAATGCACCGCCGCGTGCACCCCCTCGTCAGGTAGCGAGTGTAGCCCTGGGAGGGGATGAGATGGGTGCCCCCGGTGGGTGGGGTCCCGCAGAAATGTCCCTGGTCTCTTTAGGAGACGTGGAAATGGTCCCTCCAACCCCTCTGCCTAGTAACACTAAGAAATATAGGCAGTGGGTGACCATTAATGGCCATAGGGTGGAAGCTCTCAGAGACACCGGAGCGAGTGTGACAGCTGTCAAGTGTCACTTGGTGTCCAGAGAGCAGGTGGTCCCTCATGCATTCTACCCCGTTGTAGCTGCTGACAACTCACAGAGTCAGTGTGAGGTAGCTCAAGTTCCCTTTGAGTGGGGAGGGGTCTCGGGTACTCTTCAGGTTGCTGTGAGGCCCGCCATGCCTGTTGATTGTCTCTTGGGCAATGATTTAGAAGACTCCCCTTGGGCTAAGGTGGAGAGAAAAGCGCATCTGGAAATGTTGGGTCTGCCTGAGTGGGTGTGTGCGACCACCCGGTCCATGTCAGTCAGTAAGGGTGTTGATGGGGGCCCGGAGCCTGAAAGTATGGCCCAGGTCCCAACCGTGAAGAGAAGAGGCAGGGGGCGCGGGAAACCGTCCCCCATCGTTCCCGCGGTCCAGGAGGGAGCAGACCCTGAGGGGGATGCCCTGGAACCGACAGGAGAACAAGTGGCCGAACTGGGAGACCTGCCCGAGCTGACCCATTGGCAGCAGGATGGTGGTCCCTCCAGGGAGGAATTTTGTGCTGAACAGAAAGTGTGCCCTTCTCTTGTGGGTATGAGGCAGCAGGCCTCAGCCCAAACGACAGGTGATCAGTCAGGATCACATTGGGTCTACTGGGAGAACGACCTCCTGTATAGCGAGCCTAAGGCTGCTGAACCTGGGTCAGCCCGTGTGCTGGTGGTACCCCAGCGCTTCAGAGCCTTCCTACTGGGGTTGGCTCATGACGTTCCGTTAGCTGGACATCTGGGGCAGGACAAGACCTATGACAGGCTTGTCACCCATTTTTATTGGCCTCAGATGAGAAGGGATTCAGATATCCATTGTAGGACCTGTCAAACTTGCCAGGCAAGTGGGAAAAGTGGGCGGAAGCAGAAGGCTCCCCTCCAACCTTTTCCCGTCGTCAGTACCCCCTTTGAGCGAGTGGGAATTGACATTGTGGGGCCACTGGACCCCAAGACAGCCATGGGCAACAGGTTTATCCTGGTCTTGGTGGACCATGCCACCCGGTACCCGGAAGCCATCCCTCTCCGAACAGTGACGGCCCCCGTGGTGGGACGGGCACTGATGGGTGTTTTCTCCCGCATGGGGTTCCCCAGAGAGGTGGTGTCAGACCGGGGCACCAACTTCATTTCGAATTATATGAAGTCTCTGTGGAAGGAGTGTGGGGTAACCTACAAGTTTACCACTCCTTACCACCCTCAAGGTAATGGGCTGGTTGAGAGATTCAACCGGACCCTAAAAGGCATGATCATGGGTCTTGAAGAACCGATGAGGCGTAAATGGGACGTCCTCTTGCCATGCCTGCTGTTTGCTTACCGTGAGGTGCCACAGAAGTCTCTAGGGTTCAGCCCCTTTGAGCTTTTGTATGGTCACCCGGTAAGAGGACCTTTGAGTCTGGTCAAAGAAGGCTGGGAGCAGTCTCCCAGGAAACCTCCCCAGGATGTATATAGTTACATGCTGGCCTTTAGGAACCAGACTCGGCGCTTCAGAGATCTTGCTCAGGCAAATCTGGAGGCCAGCCAGGAAGAGATGAAGCGGTGGTACGATCAGAATGCCACTCTGGTTGAGCTTCAACCTGGTCAGAAAGTTTGGGTCATGGCCCCTGTGGAACCTTGTGCGCTCAAGGACAGGTGGACTGGACCATTTGAGGTTGTGGAGAAGAAGAGCGATGTCACCTACTTGGTGGACTTGAAATCTCCCAGGAACCCCTTAAGGGTCCTGCATGTCAACCGGTTAAAGCCCCACTTAGAAAGGTCCGAAGTGGGCATGCTCCTTGCCACAGATGCTGGGATGGAGGAGGAGAGTGAGCCTCTTCCTGACCTCCTGGGTGCAAAAGAAAAAGATGGGTCAGTGGATGGTGTTGTCCTCTCTGACACACTGACCCCTGAGCAGCAGCAAGATTGTCGCCACCTGTTGGTACAATTCCCTGATCTGTTCTCCTTAATCCCTGGTGTCACTCAGTGGTGTGTCCATGATGTGGACACCGGGGACAGCACTCCTGTGAGGCACAAGGCCTACCGGGTGACTGACAAGGTCAGAGCATACATCAAGGAGGAGGTCTCCAAGATGTTTGCCTTAGGGGTGGTTGAGTCCTCTAGCAGTCCTTGGGCCAGCCCAGTGGTCTTGGTCCCAAAGGCTGCAGCGCCTGGTGCTTCACCAGAACTTCGGTTCTGTGTGGATTACCGAGGACTCAATTCGGTCACCAAGACTGACGCGCACCCCATCCCCAGAGCTGATGAGCTCATCGATCGGTTGGGGGCTGCCCGGTACCTTAGTACGTTTGATCTAACGTCTGGGTACTGGCAGATCGCCTTGACTGATGGGGCAAAAGAGAGGTCTGCATTCTCCACACCAGATGGGCACTACCAGTTCCGTGTGATGCCCTTTGGGATGAAGAATGCCCCTGCCACATTCCAGAGGTTGGTTAACCAGGTATTGGCCGGGCTGGAAGATTTCAGCGCCGCCTACCTGGACGATATAGCAGTGTTCAGCGCCAGCTGGGAGGAACACTTGCGCCACCTCCAGGAAGTGTTGTTGGCCCTGCGCAGAGCAGGCCTCACAATCAAGGCTAGTAAGTGCCAGATTGGGCAGGGTTCAGTGGTGTACTTGGGGCACCAAGTAGGGAGCGGCAAGGTGGCCCCCCTGCAACCCAAGATAGATACCATCCTGGCTTGGGAACCGCCCAAAACCCAGACTCAGGTGAGAGCCTTCTTGGGTCTCACGGGTTACTACAGGAGGTTTGTCAAGGGGTATGGCAACATTGTGCACCCCTTGACCTCGCTGACTTCCAGGAAGCAGCCGAGACTTGTGATCTGGACTGACGCCTGTCAGAAAGCCTTTGACACCCTGAAAACTGCAATGTGTACAGCACCGGTCCTCCAGGCACCCGACTTTTCAAAAGAATTCATTGTCCAGACGGACGCTTCAGAGCATGGTGTGGGGGCTGTTCTAGCACAGATGAATGAGGAGGGCCGAGACTTACCTGTAGCCTTCATCAGCCGGAGGTTACTTCCCAGGGAACAAAGGTGGAGTGCGATAGAGCGTGAGGCATTTGCTGTGGTCTGGGCGCTGAAGAAGCTAAGACCCTACTTGTTTGGGTCTCACTTCCGGGTTCAGACGGACCACAGGCCCCTCAGATGGTTAATGCAGATGAGGGGTGAGAACCCAAAGCTGTTGAGGTGGTCCATTTCCCTACAGGGGATGGACTTTACGGTGGAACACCGCCCCGGTACAGATCACGCCAATGCTGATGGTCTGTCCAGATTTTTCCGCCTTAGTGATGAGGACTCCCTGGGTGAAGGGTAGTTCTCCCCACATTTCAGCTGGAGGGGACACGTGTTAGACCTGGCATCATTGGCATGAGTCTCTCCTCCATTTTTTCTGTTTGCCTCCTCTGTTTACGATGTTTTTGCTGGATTATTGCTTTGGGCACTGTGCCACTGCTGATCAGTGCCACAGTGCAAGTGCTCCCTATGTTAAATTGTTACATTGATTGGTGTTACCATGATTGGCTTGGTTGACTTACTGTTCAGACCCTAGTCTAGTGCACTGCGTGTGCCAAGGGCGTGTAAGTTAACTGCTGCTGGTGGGCTTGCAGCACTGGTTGTGCCACCCACAGAAGCAGCGTGCAAAATGTGTCTCAGGCCTGCCACCGCGGCGCCTGCGTGCAGTCCCTGACTGCCACGTCGACTTGGTAAGGAAACCTACTTACCAGTCTCTAAACCTTCCCTTTGCCACATTTCAGACACCTCTATGGTAGGCCCTAGGGCAGGGTGCATTGTTGGTAAAAGGTAGGTCATGCCCTGATGTGTGTGGCATGACCTAATAGTGAATTACAGCCATTTTCGTTTTTCACTATTGAAGGGCTACCTGCCTCCAATAGGCCAGACTGGGCAGACTGATTATTAACTCCATTATAATCTATCTGACTCAGGGAGCATGGTAGCAAGTCGAGTTTAGTATCCCTGAACTCAGAATTTAATAACACACCCTTTAGGATGGATGGTTTTTAAATTCTATGTTTGAAAATAGCACTTTTAGAAAGTGGCTATTTTCTTGTCCAACTATCTACCGGTCTCTGCTGGTTTGGTGTGTGTGTCAGGGGCTGGGTGGCTCCAGAGGTCTGAGTGAGTCAGTGTGGGGTGAATGGGGCGTTTACACGTAGAGTGAGGGAAGAGTAGCCTGCCCTGCCTGACACAATACTGGCCCCGCCTCCTGCTGGGCGACTGATAGCCCTGCTCCTACCAGTGACAATACTGGCTCCGCCTCCTGCTGGGCGGCTGAGGACTCTGCCCTGCCCAGTGAATAGGCCAGGTGCCTCTGCCTGGCAACACCCACAACAAACCTGAGATGGTGGGAATCGCCCTGCTTGGACAAAGGGAACAAAGGGAAAAAGGGGTATAAGAGAAGGACCCCTGAACCAAGAACTCAGATCACTTCTGACAAGGAAACCTGTACCAAGGACAAGAAGCCTGCTGATCTAAGGACTTGCCTCCCCTTTCTGCCAGAGTGCTGTTTTGCTGTGGAGGAACCTGAAAGCTGCTTCTTTATTTTTGCCAAGGAACAAGGAGAGAGGAACTGGGTGTGTACTCTCTGAACACTTGCTAGGAAATCTCCAAGGACTGGAAGAGTGCCAGTCTCCTGCTGAAGTCACAGGGCCAAAGGACTTCACCATTTGCTGAATTGCTGGAAAGTGTTGTTTCCAGTACCCAAGGGAAAATCTGCAGTCTCGACGCCAGCAGCAACGCCAGTGAGCAGTGGGTATCGGCCCCGGCTCCAAGTGACCCCGTCTCGACGCCGGTATCGACGCCAGTGAGGAGTGAGTATCGGCTCTACCTCCAAGCGACCCCGTCCCGACGCCGCTGCTGATCGCATCGACTCGACGCCCTTCTCGACGCCGTGAGCGCTGCTCCGGCCCGACATCCCTCGACGCCGCTGCGGATTGACCCGACTCCGAGGCACGACCTCGACGCCGATCTCGACGCCGTGGATCATCGTTTTCTTCGTTTCTCAAGGTACTGTACTTGTGGGGTCTGTTGCAACTCCAGGCTCGACGTAGCGCTCCTCGCGGTCGACGCCGAACCTTGGGAATCTTGTAGACTCGACGTCGTGTGACTCCTGTGGGGGTTACATTGTTGCCAAAGAACTGTGCTCAGAAGATACTTTGCTAAAGAACTATTTGCCAAGAAGAAACCTTACTTGAACTATTATTTTTCCTTCCAAAGAGTATTTATTAAGACTGTGGTATATTTTTGTCGTTATTTGGTCTTGTGCTAAGCCTTATATAAAAATACTATTTTTATAATAACTTCTGTGTCGTGTCCATCTGTAGTGTATTCACTTTATTACTGTATGTGGTCATAAATGCTTAACACACTGCCTCTGAGATAAGCCTGTCTGCTCTGCCAAGCTACCAAGGGGGTAGCAGGGGTTATCTGAGTGTGTAATCCCCTTGCCCTGACTAGAGTTGGTTGGTCCCTATTTGTCAGAAGTGTATACCTCTGCCAACTAGAGACCGCCGGTTCTAACAGGCGGTCACCGGCGGATGGGGCGTGGCTACGTCCCAACTACTAGACCGCCAACCGTGACGGCTGAACAGACGGTAGGGGATGCTGAAAGCGATACTATGGAGATTTAGTATGCAAGCAGGGCTCCCTCTCACACGCGAGCATGTAACGTGATCGCCGACACAGAGGGCGGGGACCCCATTGACCAATACGGTGGTCCCCTCGAAATGGTTTGCGAAAAATGTTAATGAATGTAAGGTTGCCATGGAAACATGTGAATGACGCGTGCTGTCAACAACGAACAGACATTACACTCCTTTGGAACGTTTGTTTATGTCTACCTGTGCGCTACGGAGCTCAGTAAGTGCTAGGCGCAAGGTAATCCGATGAAACGTATAGCGGATGTCCGCATCCACTGTTTGTAACCCTTTTGCTCGAGAAAGAGCTCAAGGCCCCAAAGTATGTGTATTAATATCATTCTTTTATGTATGACTAAGTTCAAACTCAAAAACATCATGAACAAACAGAATAAAGGACAAGACCAGCAATGGTTGTTCAAAGTATCAGAATAGCCTTAAAGAGTGTGCATTGTATTGTGCAGAGATAAGGCTCATAGAGTAAGAAAAAATATATGTATAGGAATGTCAAGAAGATACTAGTCTAAGTCAAGTTAGACTACTCCACGGAATGTCCTCGTTCAGGCCAGTGGTATCAGCTGTCAATCTCAGGACCCAACGTTGTTCGAGTCTGAAGAGGGCGTTTTTAGACATGTGGGGGTGAGATTCCAGAACCACCCATTTAAATGAGGTGGGCGCATGACGTACCAAGTTGTAGTGGGTCGTCATTTTAGTGTTGGTCTTGGCGCATCTGAAATTACTTTTGTGTTCCAGCATGCGAGTTTTAACAGCACGCGTAGTCATACCTATGTATGGTAAGCCACAAAGGCACATCATCAAATAAATGCAATTTGTTGAGTTGCAATTTGTATGTTTAGTGATTTGCCATGTAACGTCATTAGGGAGTACCAACTCTTTACTGATTTGTGTCTGTGGACACATCGAGCACGACCCACAGGGGTAATGACCCTTAACTGGGGGTAGGTTCCATAATAGTCTTTGAGACCCAATGACTGGTTTCTTAGGCCTAGTGTGTATTAGAAGGTCCTTAAGGTTGCTCGTGCGTTTGAACGCGAATCTGGGGACTTCCAATTCTAGATCTCCAGTATTGAGAATACCCCAGTGTTTTTTGATGATCGCCTTAATCCTATTCGAATCAGGGGTGAAGGTGGTAACACAGGTTAAGGATTGATCAAGTTCTTTAGTGTGAACGTCCAAAAGACTCTCTCTGTTGCTATTTCTCGCTCGTTTGCGAGCACGAGACACAACCTGGGGGGGTAGTCGCGCTTAATCAAGTCATTCATAAGCGTTAAGGACTCTTTCTGATAGTCTACCACAGAACTACAGTTCCTTCTGATTCGTAAAAACTGACCAAAAGGTAAATTTTCTCTTAACGCTTTCGGGTGGTAACTGCTGAATAAGAGAAGACTGTTCTTATCTGTGGGCTTGCGATACAGACTCGTGGAGATTGTACCCCCTTCAAGGCGGATGAGTAGATCCAAGAAAGGTACTTCTGTATCAGAGATGGTGTGGGTAAATCTCAAGTAGGGATTTAGAGTATTGATCCACGTACAGAATTCTGTGCACTTCATATAGTCTCCCTTCCACAAAATCAGGATGTCGTCGATGAACCTTTTCCAGAGCAGTACATTCGCCGAGTAGGGATTGGTGGGATGATGTATCACCCTACTTTCGAAGGCTGACATGTACATACATGCCAGACTCGGCGCGAATGTACTGCCCATGGAAGTGCCCTGGGTTTGGTGGTACAATTGTGTGTTGTACTCAAAGAAGTTTTGAGTCAAAGCCAGGCTTGCACATTCCATTATGAATGATACTGGTGTATTGGAACTAATCTCACTGCTGCTTAGTGCATCCTCGATAACTTGGAGGGTCGCTTGTTGGGGTATGTTGGTATACATCGCCTCAACATCTAGTGTCAGCAAGAGGTTTATTTCCTGTGGGTATTGGAACCCTTCCAGAAGTCGAAGAATATCAGAGGTATCCTGGATGTAAGAGGGGGTTGCTTTGACCAGGGGCTGGATAAAATGGTCAACGAATTGTGATAGTTGAAAATTTATATGCTGTTGTTCCCCATGAGATATCCCACCACATGGGTTCTCCACCTTATTTTGAGTGCACTTGACGCGGATTGATCTGACGCATTTGCTGTTTGTTTTTGTTTTTATCTATCTTCCTCCCTTTTAGGACACTAGTAATTAGTGTGTTCCTACCCTGGCCACATTGTCTCCACAGCCTAATGGGGTGAGTTTTGTATAAAATCAATAGTATCATGCTGGCTAAAGTGTAGATTAAGTTCTCCTATGAGATTCTGCTGTTTGCCTCTATAAAGTCCTTTTAATATCTGCTCACATTCGACGCATACCACGGTTTTATGTTTGACATCACTTGTTGCCTTAACTGAACCAGATGCCTCGAACCGTTTTACAATAACAATGATTTTAATTGTGTGTTTTCTTCACAGGTTGTGTGTTCTTGGTTTACACGGCACCACACGTTTTTAGGGTGCTGTATGTGTGGCCACCATTGACACCTCTTAGAGGTTGTGGCCACCACCAAAAAGGTGCAGGTAGCCGTATACATTGGTCCTGAAGAATTGCCATTTAATTAAAACCCAGGCAAGAAACATGTTGACCTCTTTGATTTTTGTAGCACATATCACTCATACACCTAATGGTGAGAGATGTGCGGATTGTTTTTAATCAGGGCGTTGACCATACTTTATTAAATTTGTTTGAAGTGGATCACCTACCCTGTTTTAGTACACTTACCCTTCACTTCACTTGCACCTACATCATTTATCCTAATTAACTGTTTTCCCCACACACCTCACTCACCGGCGTTTGGAAATAAAGATCTCCGACAGGAAGGCCCCCTCGGGGTGCCTGATCGGGCATTGCACTGCCGGCCCGATAAGGAGCAAAGACCCGGTGATGAAGCAAGACACCCGCTTGTTGGGTGTGTGAGGGTCTTCTTTTCCAGAAGGAGTACCTTCTACTCCGTTCAATCAGACCGTTTTCACACCATCACCTTGGGACCTAGTGATTCTAACACACACTGCGTTATTATCAGGAACTGCATACCCTTTTGTTAGTATTGATTGTTGGGCATGTATGCTGGACCTACAATAGTATTAAGTTAGTTTATTATTGTAAAAGCCCCTCCTTTCCCCTTTCTTGTTTGAGAGTTAATGCACGGGTCTATCCCGTGGGAAATTTAGGATACCAAGCAGCTGAATGTATCTGCGTGGACCATTTTATTAGTAGGCAGTACTCAGTTGTGTCCTTGTCTTCTTTTTGATAATTTTGGTCTCTTTGGACCTCACCTCATAGTTTGCAGATGGAGGACTTCCAAGGGCTGAGCTTCGATGATGAAGCAGCAGCAGCAATACTTAGAACACCATCACTGTTGGCTGCCGATGGCAGTGCTGCCTCTGGGAGCCATACAGAAGATTGGACATCACTATCTAACCTCAAACATGAATGGCTCAAAGTAACACTCCATGGAGCCATGATGACGGAATATTTAAGGGCAAACATAGCTCCCAATGGACTCATTGTAAATAATTTTCCTCGCCTGTTTTTGGAAGATGCACTATTTAAGAAGGAGTGGTCCCTGGTAGCATGGAAATGCACCAGGGACTGGCTTATTCTTATTATTAACACAGCAAAAAGAATAGCAGATGCTTTGTTAATTAAGATCCAAACAGCAGAGGGTGCCATTAAAGTCATTATTCAAACAACCACATATAAAACCAAATTAGCTGAGATTAATGCCGAACTTGCTGAAAATAGGGAATATCTGATGAAGCAGAAAATAACTAAACTTCAAAAAGACATCAAGAAGTTTTCGCAAGAAAAGGTATATCCCTACCTGAAGGCAGATTATACGTCCACAGTCACTAGTTACTCATCAGATGAAAACTCAGGACCTTCTAGACGAGGTTCCTCAACCAACAGTGACTCAAGTACAGGCAGTTGGAATAACAACAATAGGAAGACCAGACCTTTCCAGCAATCGGGCTACCCAGCATACAATATGCCTCCTTTTCAGGGACCACCCCCTTTCTGGCAATATCCGATGTACCATCAAGGCCCTCCCCCGCCCTTTTTCCAACCCAGGAATGAACAACCTTTTTTAGACAGAGATTGGGGCAGAGGAAGAGGGCGCAGAAGAGGGCGACAGCAAAAAAGAGTCCAATGGCAGGAACAACCGCCGAGGACAGTAGAAACCAGGAGCCAAACCAGGGACAAGAGAGACTGATGCTCAATCTGTCCTCTAGACCTCTCAACCCCGTGGAAGTAAGTGTACTCCAGAAAGGTCTGGGCTCTGTCCCCACACCCAAAACAGATAGATTCCGTGACATGTGTGAGATCCAGAACCTTTTTCGCAAAATCAGGTTAAAGGCATTCTTTCAAGATCATCCACCACCCAATCACGAAGACTCTGGCCTCCATAGACCTTCTACCTTCATGCCCACAAGGAGCATGGTTCCACCGGAAGTACTGACCTTTGAAAAGGCAGTCTTGAAGGATCTCAATGCGGATACTGTTCCTATACCTTTTCAGAACTTATCCACTAGTGAGAAGTTAGCTATAAGAGATCTGGCTAACGACAACACCATCGTCATAAAACAAGCTGATAAGGGTGGGGCGACGGTTATCATGTCTGCAGTTGACTACGACATTGAATGCCGTAGGCAGCTTACCAATACAAGATATTACACACCCATCCAAGAAGACCCCACCCCACGCCTGACTCGGACCATAGGCTCAATGGTCTCTATGGCTGAGCTAGAAGGGTGGATTACTAAAAAAGAAGCTAACTTTCTTATAGCTAAAGAACCAGTGATCCCCTTCTTCTACTGTCTGCCTAAAATTCACAAGGGAATATCCCCTGTTCCTGGACGTCCGATTGTTTCTGGCATAGTTTCTGTTCTGGAACCACTATCACAATTCGTTGACCATTTTATCCAGCCCCTGGTCAAAGCAACCCCCTCTTACATCCAGGATACCTCTGATATTCTTCGACTTCTGGAAGGGTTCCAATACCCACAGGCAATAAACCTCTTGCTGACACTAGATGTTGAGGCGTTGTATACCAACATACCCCAACAAGCGACCCTCCAAGTTATCGAGGATGCACTAAGCAGCAGTGAGATTAGTTCCAATACACCAGTATCATTCATAATGGAATGTGCAAGCCTGGCTTTGACTCAAAACTTCTTTGAGTACAACACACAATTGTACCACCAAACCCAGGGCACTTCCATGGGCAGTACATTCGCGCCGAGTCTGGCATGTATGTACATGTCAGCCTTCGAAAGTAGGGTGATACATCATCCCACCAATCCCTACTCGGCGAATGTACTGCTCTGGAAAAGGTTCTTCGACGACATCCTGATTTTGTGGAAGGGAGACTATACGAAGTGCACAGAATTCTGTACGTGGATCAATACTCTAAATCCCTACTTGAGATTTACCCACACCATCTCTGATACAGAAGTACCTTTCTTGGATCTACTCATCCGCATTGAAGGGGGTACAATCTCCACGAGTCTGTATCGCAAGCCCACAGATAAGAACAGTCTTCTCTTATTCAGCAGTTACCACCCGAAAGCGTTAAGAGAAAATTTACCTTTTGGTCAGTTTTTACGAATCAGAAGGAACTGTAGTTCTGTGGTAGACTATCAGAAAGAGTCCTTAACGCTTATGAATGACTTGATTAAGCGCGACTACCCCCCACAGGTTGTGTCTCGTGCTCGCAAACGAGCGAGAAATAACAACAGAGAGAGTCTTTTGGACGTTCACACTAAAGAACTTGATCAATCCTTAACCTGTGTTACCACCTTCACCCCTGATTCGAATAGGATTAAGGCGATCATCAAAAAACACTGGGGTATTCTCAATACTGGAGATCTAGAATTGGAAGTCCCCAGATTCGCGTTCAAACGCACGAGCAACCTTAAGGACCTTCTAATACACACTAGGCCTAAGAAACCAGTCATTGGGTCGCAAAGACTATTATGGAACCTACCCCCAGTTAAGGGTCATTACCCCTGTGGGTCGTGCTCGATGTGTCCACAGACACAAATCAGTAAAGAGTTGGTACTCCCTAATGACGTTACATGGCAAATCACTAAACATACAAATTGCAACTCAACAAATTGCATTTATTTGATGACGTGCCTTTGTGGCTTACCATACATAGGTATGACTACGCGTGCTGTTAAAACTCGCATGCTGGAACACAAAAGTAATTTCAGATGCGCCAAGACCAACACTAAAATGACGACCCACTACAACTTGGTACGTCATGCGCCCACCTCATTTAAATGGGTGGTTCTGGAATCTCACCCCCACATGTCTAAAAACGCCCTCTTCAGACTCGAACAACGTTGGGTCCTGAGATTGACAGCTGATACCACTGGCCTGAACGAGGACATTCCGTGGAGTAGTCTAACTTGACTTAGACTAGTATCTTCTTGACATTCCTATACATATATTTTTTCTTACTCTATGAGCCTTATCTCTGCACAATACAATGCACACTCTTTAAGGCTATTCTGATACTTTGAACAACCATTGCTGGTCTTGTCCTTTATTCTGTTTGTTCATGATGTTTTTGAGTTTGAACTTAGTCATACATAAAAGAATGATATTAATACACATACTTTGGGGCCTTGAGCTCTTTCTCGAGCAAAAGGGTTACAGACAGTGGATGCGGACATCCGCTATACGTTTCATCGGATTACCTTGCGCCTAGCACTTACTGAGCTCCGTAGCGCACAGGTAGACATAAACAAACGTTCCAAAGGAGTGTAATGTCTGTTCGTTGTTGACAGCACGCGTCATTCACATGTTTCCATGGCAATCTTACATTCATTAACATTTTTCGCAAACCATTTCGAGGGGACCACCGTATTGGTCAATGGGGTCCCCGCCCTCTGTGTCGGCGATCACGTTACATGCTCGCGTGTGAGAGGGAGCCCTGCTTGCATACTAAATCTCCATAGTATCGCTTTCAGCATCCCCTACCGTCTGTTCAGCCGTCACGGTTGGCGGTCTAGTAGTTGGGACGTAGCCACGCCCCATCCGCCGGTGACCGCCCTAGACGTAGTGACGCAGCACGCTGACCGGCTCCCATTTCTGTGAGCCATCCGACCCGACCATCACCAGACTTGAGCGGCTGGCGGGGTCCTAGGTTTACGGTAACGTTACTACAACGCAACCGTGAGTATACTTTATACTTTTTACTCGTCACATACTGTATGATTTAGAGAGTTAGTATGCGGCTCTTTGAGTCGGAGTTGATACAACGCTTCACAGGAGAAACTGATCGGACACAGGATTTACACTCACTGTTGACGGCGGCCTCACTAGTGCTCTCTTGAGCCACGCTGAGATTAGTCCAGCTTTGCTCTCAAATCACCATATTCTTGCACAACTTTGTTGTCTCACCGGCTGCCACAACCGCTGCGTGCCTCCTTGACACACGCAGAGACCAGTCCTGTTACTTTTCATTGCAATGCACGGGCGCTGCTATACAGGCACCACTGGCAGCGACTTCCTCTACTCTATTAGTACTTGACTGGCATTGGCTTTAACATTTCCTAGTTGATGTGATCACTGTGGCAAGCTTCCGCCCTTGTGCTACCGGATGTTAGTTCTATTTTTATACGCATAAAAAAACTTTATATGCTGTTGTTCCCCATGAGATATCCCACCACATGGGTTCTCCACCTTATTTTGAGTGCACTTGACGCGGATTGATCTGACGCATTTGCTGTTTGTTTTTGTTTTTATCTATCTTCCTCCCTTTTAGGACACTAGTAATTAGTGTGTTCCTACCCTGGCCACATTGTCTCCACAGCCTAATGGGGTGAGTTTTGTATAAAATCAATAGTATCATGCTGGCTAAAGTGTAGATTAAGTTCTCCTATGAGATTCTGCTGTTTGCCTCTATAAAGTCCTTTTAATATCTGCTCACATTCGACGCATGCCACGGTTTTATGTTTGACATCACTTGTTGCCTTAACTGAACCAGATGCCTCGAACCGTTTTACAATAACAATGATTTTAATTGTGTGTTTTCTTCACAGGTTGTGTGTTCTTGGTTTACACGGCACCACACGTTTTTAGGGTGCTGTATGTGTGGCCACCATTGACACCTCTTAGAGGTTGTGGCCACCACCAAAAAGGTGCAGGTAGCCGTATACATTGGTCCTGAAGAATTGCCATTTAATTAAAACCCAGGCAAGAAACATGTTGACCTCTTTGATTTTTGTAGCACATATCACTCATACACCTAATGGTGAGAGATGTGCGGATTGTTTTTAATCAGGGTGTTGACCATACTTTATTAAATTTGTTTGAAGTGGATCACCTACCCTGTTTTAGTACACTTACCCTTCACTTCACTTGCACCTACATCATTTATCCTAATTAACTGTTTTCCCCACACACCTCACTCACCGGCGTTTGGAAATAAAGATCTCCGACAGGAAGGCCCCCTCGGGGTGCCTGATCGGGCATTGCACTGCCGGCCCGATAAGGAGCAAAGACCCGGTGATGAAGCAAGACACCCGCTTGTTGGGTGTGTGAGGGTCTTCTTTTCCAGAAGGAGTACCTTCTACTCCGTTCAATCAGACCGTTTTCACACCATCACCTTGGGACCTAGTGATTCTAACACACACTGCGTTATTATCAGGAACTGCATACCCTTTTGTTAGTATTGATTGTTGGGCATGTATGCTGGACCTACAATAGTATTAAGTTAGTTTATTATTGTAAAAGCCCCTCCTTTCCCCTTTCTTGTTTGAGAGTTAATGCACGGGTCTATCCCGTGGGAAATTTAGGATACCAAGCAGCTGAATGTATCTGCGTGGACCATTTTATTAGTAGGCAGTACTCAGTTGTGTCCTTGTCTTCTTTTTAATAATATTGGTCTCTTTGGACCTCACCTCATAGTTTGCAGATGGAGGACTTCCAAGGGCTGAGCTTCGATGATGAAGCAGCAGCAGCAATACTTAGAACACCATCACTGTTGGCTGCCGATGGCAGTGCTGCCTCTGGGAGCCATACAGAAGATTGGACATCACTATCTAACCTCAAACATGAATGGCTCAAAGTAACACTCCATGGAGCCATGATGACGGAATATTTAAGGGCAAACATAGCTCCCAATGGACTCATTGTAAATAATTTTCCTCGCCTGTTTTTGGAAGATGCACTATTTAAGAAGGAGTGGTCCCTGGTAGCATGGAAATGCACCAGGGACTGGCTTATTCTTATTATTAACACAGCAAAAAGAATAGCAGATGCTTTGTTAATTAAGATCCAAACAGCAGAGGGTGCCATTAAAGTCATTATTCAAACAACCACATATAAGACCAAATTAGCTGAGATTAATGCCGAACTTGCTGAAAATAGGGAATATCTGATGAAGCAGAAAATAACTAAACTTCAAAAAGACATCAAGAAGTTTTCGCAAGAAAAGGTATATCCCTACCTGAAGGCAGATTATACGTCCACAGTCACTAGTTACTCATCAGATGAAAACTCAGGACCTTCTAGACGAGGTTCCTCAACCAACAGTGACTCAAGTACAGGCAGTTGGAATAACAACAATAGGAAGACCAGACCTTTCCAGCAATCGGGCTACCCAGCATACAATATGCCTCCTTTTCAGGGACCACCCCCTTTCTGGCAATATCCGATGTACCATCAAGGCCCTCCCCCGCCCTTTTTCCAACCCAGGAATGAACAACCTTTTTTAGACAGAGGCTGGGGCAGAGGAAGAGGGCGCAGAAGAGGGCGACAGCAAAAAAGAGTCCAATGGCAGGAACAACCGCCGAGGACAGTAGAAACCAGGAGCCAAACCAGGGACAAGAGAGACTGATGCTCAATCTGTCCTCTAGACCTCCCAACCCCGTGGAAGTAAGTGTACTCCAGAAAGGTCTGGGCTTTGTCCCCACACCCAAAACAGATAGATTCCGTGACATGTGTGAGATCCAGAACCTTTTTCGCAAAATCAGGTTAAAGGCATTCTTTCAAGATCATCCACCACCCAATCACGAAGACTCTGGCCTCCATAGACCTTCTACCTTCACGCCCACAAGGAGCATGGTTCCACCGGAAGTACTGACCTTTGAAAAGGCAGTCTTGAAGGATCTCAATGCGGATACTGTTCCTATACCTTTTCAGAACTTATCCACTAGTGAGAAGTTAGCTATAAGAGATCTGGCTAACGACAACACCATCGTCATAAAACAAGCTGATAAGGGTGGGGCGACGGTTATCATGTCTGCAGTTGACTACGACATTGAATGCCGTAGGCAGCTTACCAATACAAGATATTACACACCCATCCAAGAAGACCCCACCCCACGCCTGACTCGGACCATAGGCTCAATGGTCTCTATGGCTGAGCTAGAAGGGTGGATTACTAAAAAAGAAGCTAACTTTCTTATAGCTAAAGAACCAGTGATCCCCTTCTTCTACTGTCTGCCTAAAATTCACAAGGGAATATCCCCTGTTCCTGGACGTCCGATTGTTTCTGGCATAGGTTCTGTTCTGGAACCACTATCACAATTCGTTGACCATTTTATCCAGCCCCTGGTCAAAGCAACCCCCTCTTACATCCAGGATACCTCTGATATTCTTCGACTTCTGGAAGGGTTCCAATACCCACAGGAAATAAACCTCTTGCTGACACTAGATGTTGAGGCGTTGTATACCAACATACCCCAACAAGCGACCCTCCAAGTTATCGAGGATGCACTAAGCAGCAGTGAGATTAGTTCCAATACACCAGTATCATTCATAATGGAATGTGCAAGCCTGGCTTTGACTCAAAACTTCTTTGAGTACAACACACAATTGTACCACCAAACCCAGGGCACTTCCATGGGCAGTACATTCGCGCCGAGTCTGGCATGTATGTACATGTCAGCCTTCGAAAGTAGGGTGATACATCATCCCACCAATCCCTACTCGGCGAATGTACTGCTCTGGAAAAGGTTCTTCGACGACATCCTGATTTTGTGGAAGGGAGACTATACGAAGTGCACAGAATTCTGTACGTGGATCAATACTCTAAATCCCTACTTGAGATTTACCCACACCATCTCTGATACAGAAGTACCTTTCTTGGATCTACTCATCCGCCTTGAAGGGGGTACAATCTCCACGAGTCTGTATCGCAAGCCCACAGATAAGAACAGTCTTCTCTTATTCAGCAGTTACCACCCGAAAGCGTTAAGAGAAAATTTACCTTTTGGTCAGTTTTTACGAATCAGAAGGAACTGTAGTTCTGTGGTAGACTATCAGAAAGAGTCCTTAACGCTTATGAATGACTTGATTAAGCGCGACTACCCCCCACAGGTTGTGTCTCGTGCTCGCAAACGAGCGAGAAATAACAACAGAGAGAGTCTTTTGGACGTTCACACTAAAGAACTTGATCAATCCTTAACCTGTGTTACCACCTTCACCCCTGATTCGAATAGGATTAAGGCGATCATCAAAAAACACTGGGGTATTCTCAATACTGGAGATCTAGAATTGGAAGTCCCCAGATTCGCGTTCAAACGCACGAGCAACCTTAAGGACCTTCTAATACACACTAGGCCTAAGAAACCAGTCATTGGGTCTCAAAGACTATTATGGAACCTACCCCCAGTTAAGGGTCATTACCCCTGTGGGTCGTGCTCGATGTGTCCACAGACACAAATCAGTAAAGAGTTGGTACTCCCTAATGACGTTACATGGCAAATCACTAAACATACAAATTGCAACTCAACAAATTGCATTTATTTGATGACGTGCCTTTGTGGCTTACCATACATAGGTATGACTACGCGTGCTGTTAAAACTCGCATGCTGGAACACAAAAGTAATTTCAGATGCGCCAAGACCAACACTAAAATGACGACCCACTACAACTTGGTACGTCATGCGCCCACCTCATTTAAATGGGTGGTTCTGGAATCTCACCCCCACATGTCTAAAAACGCCCTCTTCAGACTCGAACAACGTTGGGTCCTGAGATTGACAGCTGATACCACTGGCCTGAACGAGGACATTCCGTGGAGTAGTCTAACTTGACTTAGACTAGTATCTTCTAGACATTCCTATACATATATTTTTTCTTACTCTATGAGCCTTATCTCTGCACAATACAATGCACACTCTTTAAGGCTATTCTGATACTTTGAACAACCATTGCTGGTCTTGTCCTTTATTCTGTTTGTTCATGATGTTTTTGAGTTTGAACTTAGTCATACATAAAAGAATGATATTAATACACATACTTTGGGGCCTTGAGCTCTTTCTCGAGCAAAAGGGTTACAAACAGTGGATGCGGACATCCGCTATACGTTTCATCGGATTACCTTGCGCCTAGCACTTACTGAGCTCCGTAGCGCACAGGTAGACATAAACAAACGTTCCAAAGGAGTGTAATGTCTGTTCGTTGTTGACAGCACGCGTCATTCACATGTTTCCATGGCAACCTTACATTCATTAACATTTTTCGCAAACCATTTCGAGGGGACCACTGTATTGGTCAATGGGGTCCCCGCCCTCTGTGTCGGCGATCACGTTACATGCTCGCGTGTGAGAGGGAGCCCTGCTTGCATACTAAATCTCCATAGTATCGCTTTCAGCATCCCCTACCGTCTGTTCAGCCGTCACGGTTGGCGGTCTAGTAGTTGGGACGTAGCCACGCCCCATCCGCCGGTGACCGCCCTAGACGTAGTGACGCAGCACGCTGACCGGCTCCCATTTCTGTGAGCCATCCGACCCGACCATCACCAGACTTGAGCGGCTGGCGGGGTCCTAGGTTTACAGTAACGTTACTACAACGCAACCGTGAGTATACTTTATACTTTTTACTCGTCACATGCTGTATGATTTAGAGAGTTAGTATGCGGCTCTTTGAGTCGGAGTTGATACAACGCTTCACAGGAGAAACTGATCGGACACAGGATTTACACTCACTGTTGACGGCGGCCTCACTAGTGCTCTCTTGAGCCACGCTGAGATTAGTCCAGCTTTGCTCTCAAATCACCATATTCTTGCACAACTTTGTTGTATCACCGGCTGCCACAACCGCTGCATGCCTCCTTGACACACGCAGAGACCAGTCATGTTACTTTTTATTGCAATGCACGGGCGCTGCTATACAGGCACCACTGGCAGCGACTTCCTCTACTCTATTAGTACTTGACTGGCATTGGCTTTAACATTTCCTAGTTGATGTGATCACTGTGGCAAGCTTCCGCCCTTGTGCTACCGGATGTTAGTTCTATTTTTATACGCATAAAAAAACTTTATATGCTGTTGTTCCCCATGAGATATCCCACCACATGGGTTCTCCACCTTATTTTGAGTGCACTTGACGCGGATTGATCTGACGCATTTGCTGTTTGTTTTTGTTTTTATCTATCTTCCTCCCTTTTAGGACACTAGTAATTAGTGTGTTCCTACCCTGGCCACATTGTATCCACAGCCTAATGGGGTGAGTTTTGTATAAAATCAATAGTATCATGCTGGCTAAAGTGTAGATTAAGTTCTCCTATGAGATTCTGATGTTTGCCTCTATAAAGTCCTTTTAATATCTGCTCACATTCGACGCATGCCACGGTTTTATGTTTGACATCACTTGTTGCCTTAACTGAACCAGATGCCTCGAACCGTTTTACAATAACAATGATTTTAATTGTGTGTTTTCTTCACAGGTTGTGTGTTCTTGGTTTACACGGCACCACACGTTTTTAGGGTGCTGTATGTGTGGCCACCATTGACACCTCTTAGAGGTTGTGGCCACCACCAAAAAGGTGCAGGTAGCCGTATACATTGGTCCTGAAGAATTGCCATTTAATTAAAACCCAGGCAAGAAACATGTTGACCTCTTTGATTTTTGTAGCACATATCACTCATACACCTAATGGTGAGAGATGTGCGGATTGTTTTTAATCAGGGTGTTGACCATACTTTATTAAATTTGTTTGAAGTGGATCACCTACCCTGTTTTAGTACACTTACCCTTCACTTCACTTGCACCTACATCATTTATCCTAATTAACTGTTTTCCCCACACACCTCACTCACCGGCGTTTGGAAATAAAGATCTCCGACAGGAAGGCCCCCTCGGGGTGCCTGATCGGGCATTGCACTGCCGGCCCGATAAGGAGCAAAGACCCGGTGATGAAGCAAGATACCCGCTTGTTGGGTGTGTGAGGGTCTTCTTTTCCAGAAGGAGTACCTTCTACTCCGTTCAATCAGACCGTTTTCACACCATCACCTTGGGACCTAGTGATTCTAACACACACTGCGTTATTATCAGGAACTGCATACCCTTTTGTTAGTATTGATTGTTGGGCATGTATGCTGGACCTACAATAGTATTAAGTTAGTTTATTATTGTAAAAGCCCCTCCTTTCCCCTTTCTTGTTTGAGAGGACTAAGCCAAATCCCAACCCAGTGTAAGGGTTAACCTAGGTACTATGTAAATATGGGAACTAACCCATGGTCCAACCCCATTGTAGAGGTTACATACCCCCATGTAGGAGTAACCAAAAGATAAAAGCGAAAAGAGCTCCTAACCCCCTTGTGGAGGTTACGTACCCCATGTAGGAGTAACAAAACAAAAGAGAGAAGGGCTGTCACCCAAACCCACACTGTGGGTACGGGACCATCTGTGATGACCACCACCAGAACTAATGGAAGACCCATCCTAAAGAAAGCGTAAACTAGTGGCCTCACGATAACAAATAAACTGAAGAATAATATGAACACATAAAATTCCCGTATCAGTTAGACACTACTGAACTGTGCCCCTGCCGGTGAACGATGTATCACCCGAGTAGTGGTAGGAGAAACCTTTCCCTGCACAAGGAAAAGAAAACACACAACACCAACCAAATTGCTAGACTTGTCTTTTAAACTCCTGTGAGCTAAGTCTCACACAAAATTTCTACAGCCAATGAGCAAACAATGGGCATTAGAGAGAGAAATGCCAAAAACAACGAACGTTGAACAAATCTGTGCACACAGGTAATCGCCCACATTTCATTATATTAAAATACACAATCTCGTACACTAAGATGCTCACACGCTTGTGCTGCAAAATGTTACTCAGGGTCCTTGCAGCACACGTCATCTGTGTAAACAGATGTGCACATGGTTCACAGGCTCCGTAAAAATGTATGATGTAGAAAGCAGTAACGATACCACAAACATATTACCTCCAATATACTTGAAACAGAGGATCACCAAGAAGATTCCAAAGACGAAAATACCTCATCATGCTGTGGTATCACAAGCACAGCGTTGACCACGGACTCAAAGGCGATTAACTTTATTGAGACACACACTCACAGCAACGTGGTTGGCACAAGGAAAGAAGATCACAGAAAAACACAATGTGCCACAACCAACCCTAAGATGGCGGCACGTTTTTTTACGTTGCACCGGGTGGCTCCCGGCGTGTAGATGCTCCAAAAACGTTCTGTGTGAATCTTAATCGTCATAGAAGATCCCATGAAGATGAGCGCGTCATGTAGGATCCTACAAGGAAACATCAAGTAAGTTTGCACGCGCTGTTTTTGACTCGCGCCTAGTTTGAATTTCAAGTGAGCAGTTAAACTAACCGTTAAGCGCTGCCAGACCCAGAAAATAAATGAAAGGCTCACCGCAAAAAGCACTGAAAAGTGTGCCATTGGGCAGTTCCCTTTGTATCTTGCCGCATAACAAGTTGAAAAAAACCAATAAAAGAAAACTGTAGAAAGATACGGGCGCCAGGATACCCGCTGGGTGGCAGACTCGTGCGTTACAAGAATTTATACAATACAATACAATACAATACAACTCGGCACTGACGATGCCAAATGTAGCGAAGCGTTGTGTGTCACCCGCAGAGCAGTGCGCACACTCCATGTTCTCCCACAGCTGTGCGGCAACTTCAACACGCTGCCAATACCGCACCTGCAAACTCCTGTCCAAGACCCGATCAGAGTGGATCTCCGCTCCAATGCAGACAGGAACCAAAAATCATACGACCCAGAGTGCCCCAAGACACCGATCAGGCACCTCGCCTCTAGAGTAGACATCCAGAGGTCCCTAGTTTCATCAACCTGGCTACTGCACATTAGCACGTAGTATCATGTAGAATTAGTCACTTAGGTTGAAAGTCCATGACACTCACTTTGCTAGTGAGACCTTAATTGAGCATACCACAAGTCCTCTATGCCCAAATCTTGTGATACCACACCGTACCTGTGTGGTGCTAGTAGGTGCTGACAATGGTTGAGGTTCCAACATGCTGCAAGTGACTGTTAAGCACCAAATATTCTCCATCTGTGCAGGCCGAACATATTGTGATGAAAACACCCAAATCGTGCCTTTTTCTTAGAAACGCTGTAGACTCTGAAGAGCGATGTGGCTGGAACACCAACAACTGATTGTAGTGAAGCTACCCATCCAACTCACCAAACCGTTTTGTAGGTAACAACGTGGCTGGAACACCAAATGTGGCTGTGGTGACTACTCCTCCAACTCACTGTAATCCTTTTGTGGCTGGAACACCAAAAGCGGTTGTAGCTGAACTACTCCTCCAACTCACTGCAATCCATTTTGTTAGCTGTAGTATTCCCAGGCTGTAGTGTCCTTTGGTGAAGACACTGCTCTGTGGGGCTGTCCGTTGTTGAGGACACTGGTGGGGCTGGCGCTGGCTTGCCTGGAAATACTTTCTTTGTAGATGTAGTTACTTGTGGGATCTCTTGGTTTCTTTTGAAGTTTCATTGTAGTTCCTTAGTTTCTGTGCTGTACCAAGAGTCTCTACGGTCCAAGTCTGCTCGTCGCCAAAATTATGTTGTGATCTATCAAGATAGACACCTGGAGCCAGGAGGTATTATTAAGTATTCTTTATTCAATTTCCAGTACAGGTCACATCTGTCTTGACCCCAGCCAGCCTAGTGTGGTACCAGCCCCACCAGGAGCAGCCTGCCTAGCTGCTCAGCCCATCTCTAACTCCCAACACTCATCTACTCAGACACCCAGGCATTCCACGCATCACAGGCACACCAACATTCCATGACCATCTGATGCTCTGGCTGAGCAGCTAGAGGCAGCAGGGCTGGAGTACATGTTATACAATTAAGTAGGGTATAACATAAATGAAACAGCCCAGCAAGGGAGATATAAGGCAGCCAGGACCCATGAGAGAGCACTTGTCTGCACAACCTTTCATTCCACACCACTGCTGCTGCTCGTGATTCCTCTGGCACCATGTCCAGGTCTGTGGGGAGGGCCCAGCCATTCACCCAAGAGGAGAAAGAGGCGTTGCTGGACATCATCCTCCCACAGTACCCCTGCCTATATGGGAGACCAGAGGAGCAGGTGAGTGCTGACTCCACTAGCTGTGACTGTGCCCCTTTTTTGTGTTTGTCACTTCTGGCATTGTGTCCAGGTGTGACAGACATGCAATGTTGTTCCTGGTGTGTCCCAGGGGGGGGAATGCCTTATGTCTCCCATGCAGAGCCTGATGTGGTTCATATCTGCACTCCTCACTTGCATTGTGCTTACTGTGACAATCACTGCATGGTGCATGCCACATTCAGCCTGGCTAATCCCCTTGGGAATATTGTTTCCATAGTCCTGATGTGATTCTGCGGTCCCCCCAGTGTGACAGGTGACTGTACCCACAGATGTGAGTGAGTTGAGTGTACCAGCGGTGATAGTGTCCAAATGATGTGTACGGCCCCTGGACATTGGTGTGTGTGTGTAAGTTCCCTGTCATGTGGGTGAGTGTCTATGTGGAGTGTTGCACCCCAGCTGCATGGAGGATGCATATGCCCTACCCATCTGATGTGAGCAGGGAGCCGTGCTGTGTGTCTGACGTGCTGAGCTAGGCCCACACCTGTGACTCCCCCCAGTCAAGTGGCACATGTGCAGAGTGATGTTTGTACCCGCAGTTGCCAATGGCAGGTGATTGTCCTGTGCCTGTGTACTCCGCTGAGGTTGCGTCAGTGGCCTGGGGCATGTGACTGCTTTGAGGTGCTGTCCATTATCCTGGTGTTGCTTGTGAAGCACCGTGTGAGCCATGATCATTGATTCTCTCGCACCCCTCATGCCACCTGTGTACTTTAAATGCCATGTAGTGCATTTGGCCTTACCCAGATGATAATGTCCCTATGACAAAGGTGCAAGGAGTTTGCTGCAAACTATGCCCTGTTCAAACAAGCCCAATTGTTCTAATGTGTGTCTCTGTGACATGGAGCAGGTGTATTGATGTTGTCTCACTTTGTCATCCTCACAGGTAGCCACCTACGCCAAGGGGGAGATTTGGAAGCGGGCCGTCAGGGCCGCGAGGTCCGTGGAGGGTCACAGTCGGCGCCTGGCCCAGGTGAGGAAACGCTGGCAGGATATCCGGTGCTGGACCAGGAGGATCGCCCGGGTCCTGCTGGGGGACTCACCAGAGGGCAAGAACCGCGGGCGCTGGCGCCTGACCCACCAAATGAAGCGGGTCCTGGCGGTGGTCTTCCCTGACATGGATAGGCGGCTACAGGAGAAGCAGCAGCAGGAAGGGGGTAGGTACATGTGTGTTTGTTGTGTGTCACCAGCTTTTGGAAGTGCTCAGTCGCCTGGATACACTGCCAGGGTTTATATGTGCAGTGCATATCCTGTTCCCCAAAGTCAACCGATCCTGTTCTTCCTCCTTTCCCCTCCTTGACATGTGTTCCCTGGTCTGTGTGTAGTCACTCTTGCACAAGGTAATCTAGGCTGGCAGTTAATCCAAGTGCCCAATGCTTGCAGCATCATGTGTGGGGGTGGTCTGTGACATGTGTTGGGACCATGCCTGTGCCCTGTCCAGTTCAGTCATTTGGGGGTCCATGATTTTTGGCACTGATGCAGAGTCTCAACAAGGAGTGTGAGGCTTAAAATGAACTGCCTTGCAGCATGCATGACCGATGTTGTGGCCTCAGACATGATGTGCATGAGGGGGAGATATGCATAGTGCGGGGACGGTTGCTCCTGTTGCAGTCAGATCTATCCAGGACCATGGAGCAGTGTGGCCACTACATTCCCCTGAGACACCTTTTCCTAGGAATCATGTGTGTCATACAACACTGTGGACATTCTCAGTGTCTTCAGCATAGATTGGCCTCTGTGGCATTGTACCCTGGCCTCATTTGTATTTACGTAAAGTGTGCTACATGTGTACACTGTACAAGGTGACCCAATGTGGCTTGTGCATCCTCACACTGGCCAGTGCCCGTGTGTCTGTGTACAACTATCTGATGATGGTTGTTTGTCAATATTATGTGTGGTCAGCCCCACGAGGGGTAGTTAGAGTGCAATTAGGCTTTAATGGAGCCCATTAATGTGATCCCTGATTAAGAGGTGTAAGTCATTCCTCTGTCTCAATCACATTGTCTCAGGTAGGGGGGGTTTGTGCGGGCAAGGCCTACATGTCCAAAGCATATGTCTCCTTGCCAGGTCTGGCCTGTGTGTGATGATAGTCGGAACAGACACTCAACAAGTATTGACCCAGTCATGTTGTGTAGGGTTTAATGTTTGTGCTTTGCAGCATGTGTCAAAAGTTAAAAGACATGGTTCCTGCTCATCCATATTTGGCAACGGTGTGTGGTCCAGATGCTGTGCTCGACTGTCCACAGACACTAGCTTCTCTGTATAATTCGATATCAAGTTCTTTGCTGTTGTGTCATGCTCTCCATTGTTTCAAAGTGGCATGGTGGCTCAACCAACTGTGTAGTGCATGGCCTACATATGTGCGTAGTATTGTAGATGTTACTCATGATGCTTTTCATGCTATGCACTGTGACCTATGTAGTTTGGACTCATGTGTCATATGTATACAGGTGTCTGATTATTTCCTGTCTCTTCACCTTGCCCACAGCATAGTCGGGGGACACAGAGGGAGACACCGGCAGGGACGTGGAGGAGAGATCCAGCACCTGTGCCACCAGTGCTGGGGAGTCTGGTGCAGCAAGTGGCACGGAGGGCGAGGGGAGTCAGGCGGAGGACCTGTCCAGTCCCAACACCGACTATGACGCTGACAGGTCCGAGGCTGAGCTCCCAGAGGGGGCGGAGGCTGCTCCCACAGCTGAAAGCAGCAGTACATCTCTCGCCGCCCCCTCCATTCCCATCACCTCCCCCCCACTTGCTCGGGTCCCTTCTGTCCGTGCTAGGCGACCACATGTCTCCTTCGTGCCGGGCACCGCACCCCCTGCCCCTGTCTCCCCTGCTGCCGTCAATGCCGAGTCTGTGGACATCCTGCGGCAGTTGCAGGTTGGTCAGACATCGCTGCTTAATGTCCTCCATGGCCACACCAGACTGCTGACACAGATGGTATCGTACATGGAGGGCATGTCATCAGCAATGTCTGACCAACGGATGTTTCTGAGGGCCATGGACTCGTCACTGATGGCAGCACTGGGTCTCCTGCAGTGCTCCGTCCCCCCTACCCCTGCCCCATCCACACTTCCCACTCCCATGCCTGTCCCAAGAACACCCAGACATCCCCATGCACGCACCCCACCAGACACATGCAGCACACCAACAGGGAAGGCCAAGCGCACTCCTCCAGTCACGCACACACAGGGGGAAGTAGGCACACCCACTGGGTCGGGGGGCAAACGGCAGCCATGCAGCCACAGTGGGAGTCTGCAGTCCTCACGACCCACTTCCTCCAAAACCCCTCCCCTTAGCTCCCCTGCCCAACATTCGGACAAAGAGTCCTTCATGGCCAGTCTGTCCCTCAGCCCCAGTGTGACACCACCCCGCAAGCAGTTGAGGAAGTTCCCAGGCAGGGGAGTTGAGTCCCCCCCTGTCCACACCCTCCCCCACTAGCGCTGCAACCCATCCCCCCGACCCCCCCCCTCCTTGGGGCCTGTGGTTCCTTCGGGTGCAGGGGAGACACTGGCAGACCTTGCAACCGTGTACAGCGCCATCCTAACCACCACCTTTGGCGCTGTCCCACCCCCTTTGGTGGAGTCGTCTGTCCCTGCACCCACAACACCTGCCCTTGCCCCTCCTGTCCCTGCGGTGCCTGGTCCTTCCCCCCCACATGATGCCCCCCCCCTGTGGATGGAAAGGAACTGTGAACTGTGCAGGCAAGCTAGGGGAGACGCGTCCCAATGTGTCCCCCCCCCCCCGGAATTCGCATATGGACTGGCCTATGGACCTTGTATATAGTGTACATTTCAAATCCAATTTTTTTTATGCTGAATAAAGCATTTTGTTTTTCATTTGCACACAAATGCTTTTCTGGTATTGCTGTTGGTGCTGCTGCTCCCTGAGTTGGGGTGGTGATAATGTGTTAGGTGTCTGGGAAATGTTGTAGTGTGCTGCTCATGGGGAGGTCCCTGGTATCTGCGTGCCATCACAAGGTCTCTGCAAATAATCTTTGGTCATGTAAGCTCTTACTGTATGGTGACATTGTCCCAAGGAGTGTTCCTTCCTCTGTGGCACCTGACTTCTTCCCTGCAGGGTGTTTCCCAATTGTTGTGCTGACCTGTGTCTACAGTTCCTTGCTGTGTGAGGGATCCCTTCAACTTTGGCCATGCCTGCTCAGCAATGTCTCCGCCTGCATTGTCTGTGCCATCCTTGGTAGTCACTGTACTTGTGTATGGAGTATGTTGCCATGGCTTCATGTGGACATGGTCCCTTTTCCGCACTATGCATGTGTGTACTCCCAGCCTAGCACACATGTGTTACTTGTTCTGCAGGGTATTTGGGCACCTGACTGACAATTGTGGGCATTGTATCTGTGGGTACTCCACCCTTTTTCTTCCATGGGAGGCAACAACTTGTTGGCTGCCCCAGCACCTGTACATTCCTATCAGTCCTGGAATGTGTGTGACAGTGTGTGTTCCCTTAGGCTCTCTTAGTTTAGTGGGGTTTCACATGAGGATACAGTCTTGTTGCATGATCTCAGTGTGTGTATTGTGCTGCCACCGCCAGGGGTGGGTATGCATGTGTAATTTGTCCTCACACCCACATGTGGTGTGTCATGCAGTGGGAGAAGGACACCCATCCTCATGGGAGTGGGACACTGCTGTCAGTGATGTGTTGGCATGGCACTATCAACATAGTCGCACATTGTGGATGCCTTCATGCACCCATGTAGTTTTGCTAATGGGAGGATGATGTACACACCCCCATGTCTCTGTCCACTGCTGGGAGGCCTCTGCACCCACCCCTCATATGTCTGGGCACTGCTGGGAGTGATAGGCACACACCCCTCATATGTCTGGGCACTGCTGGGGGTTCTCTGCACCCACCCCTCATATGTCTGGGCACTGCTGGGGGTCCTCTGCACCCACCCCTCATATGTCTGGGCACTGCTGGGAGTGATAGGCACCCACCCCTCATATGTCTGGGCACTGCTGGGAGTGATAGGCACCCACCCCATATATGTCTGGGCACTGCTGGGGGTCTTCTGCACCCACCCCTCATATGTCTGGGCACTGCTGGGAGTGATGGGCACCCACCCCTCATATGTCTGGGCACTGCTGGGAGTGATGGGCACCCACTCCTCATATGTCTGGGCACTGCTGGGAGTGATAGACACCCACCCCTCATATGTCTGGGCACTGCTGGGGGTCCTCTGCACCCACCCCTCATATGTCTGGGCACTGCTGGGAGTGATGGGCACCCACCCCTCATATGTCTGGGCACTGCTGGGAGTGATAGGCACCCACCCCTCATATGTCTGGGCACTGCTGGGAATGATAGGCACCCACCCCTCATATGTCTGGGCACTGCTGGGGGTCCTCTGCACCCACCCCTCCTATGTCTGGGCACTGCTGGGAGTGATGGGCACCCACCCCTCATATGTCTGGGCACTGCTGGGAGTGATAGGCACCCACCCCTCATATGTCTGGGCACTGCTGGGAGTGATAGGCACCCACCCCTCATATGTGTGGGCACTGAGGGGGTCCTCTGCACCCACCCCTCATTTGTCTGGGCACTGCTGGGAGTGATGGGCACCCACCCCTCATATGTCTGGGCACTGCTGGGAGTGATAGGCACCCACCCCTCATATGTCTGGGCACTGCTGGGAGTGATAGGCACCCACCCCTCATATGTCTGGGCACTGCTGGGGGTCCTCTGCACCCACCTCCCATATGTCTGGGCACTGCTGGGAGTGATGGGCACCCACCCCTCATATGTCTGGGCACTGCTGGGAGTGATAGGCACCCACCCCTCATATGTCTGGGCACTGCTGGGGGTCCTCTGCACCCACCCCTCATATGTCTGGGCACTGCTGGGAGTGATAGGCACCCACCCCTCATATGTCTGGGCACTGCTGGGAGTGATAGGCACCCACCCCTCATATGTCTGGGCACTGCTGGGGGCCCTCTGCACCCACCCCTCATATGTCTGGGCACTGCTGGGAGTGACGGGCACCCACCCCTCGTATGTCTGGGCACTGCTGGGAGTGATAGGCACCCACCCCTCATATGTCTGGGCACTGCTGGGGGTCCTCTGCACCCACCCCTCATATGTCTGGGCACTGCTGGGAGTGATAGGCACCCACCCCTCATATGTCTGGGCACTGCTGGGGGCCCTCTGCACCCACCCCTCATATGTCTGGGCACTGCTGGGAGTGATGGGCACCCACCCCTCGTATGTCTGGGCACTGCTGGGAGTGATAGGCACCCACCCCTCATATGTCTGGGCACTGCTGGGGGTCCTCTGCACCCACCTCCCATATGTCTGGGCACTGCTGGGAGTGATGGGCACCCACCCCTCATATGTCTGGGCACTGCTGGGAGTGATAGGCACCCACCCCTCATATGTCTGGGCACTGCTGGGGGTCCTCTGCACCCACCCCTCATATGTCTGGGCACTGCTGGGAGTGATAGGCACCCACCCCTCATATGTCTGGGCACTGCTGGGAGTGATAGGCACCCACCCCTCATATGTCTGGGCACTGCTGGGGGCCCTCTGCACCCACCCCTCATATGTCTGGGCACTGCTGGGAGTGACGGGCACCCACCCCTCATATGTCTGGGCACTGCTGGGAGTGATAGGCACCCACCCCTCATATGTCTGGGCACTGCTGGGGGTCCTCTGCACCCACCCCTCATATATCTGGGCACTGCTGGGAGTGATAGGCACCCACCCCTCATATGTCTGGGCACTGCTGGGAGTGATGGGCACCCACCCCTCATATGTCTGGGCACTGCTGGGAGTCCTCTGCACCCACCCCTCATATGTCTGGGCACTGCTGGGAGTGATAGGCACCCACCCCTCATATGTCTGGGCACTGCTGGGGGTCCTCTGCACCCACCCCTCATATGTCTGGGCACTGCTGGGAGTCCTCTGCACCCACCCCTCATATGTCTGGGCACTGCTGGGAGTGATGGGCACCCACCCCTCATATGTCTGGGCACTGCTGGGAGTGATAGGCACCCACCCCTCATATGTCTGGGCACTGCTGGGGGTCCTCTGCACCAACCCCTCATATGTCTGGGCACTGCTGGGAGTGATGGGCACCCACCCCTCATATGTCTGGGTACTGCTGGGAGTGATAAGCACCCACCCCTCATATGTCTGGGCACTGCTGGGGGTCCTCTGCACCCACCCCTCATATGTCTGGGCACTGCTGGGAGTGATGGGCACACACCCCTATGTCTCAGTCCACTGATGTGGATCGTAGCACGACATACACCCACCCGCCCACATGCTCTGAAGCCCTGGGTACGGGCCGTACCACCATTGTTGGGGTGCCGTAGGGGTACGGCCCGTACCCAGGCCTGAAGAGCGTGGGTACGGGTCATACCACGCGTACCCCTACGTCACACCAACAATGGGGTACGGCCCGTACCCAGGCCTGAAGAGCGTGGGTATGGGTCGCACCACGCGTACCCCTACGTCACCCCAACAATGGTGGTACGGCCCGTACCCACGCTCTTCAGGCCTGGGTACGGGCCATACCACCATTGTTGGTGTGACGTAGGGGTACGTGTGGTGCGACCCGTACCCACGCTCTTCAGGCCTGGGTACGGGCCGTACCCCTACGGCACCCCAACAATGGGCCTTCAGAGCGTGGGTACGGGTCGCACCACGTGTACCCCTACGTCACACCAACAATGGTGGTACGTCCCATACCCAGGCCTGAAAAGCGTGGGTACGGGTCGCACCACGCGTACCCCTACGTCACCCCAACAATGGTGGTACGGCCCGTACCCACGCTCTTCAGGCCTGGGTACGGGCCGCACCACCATTGTTGGAGTGACGTAGGGGTACGCGTGGTGCGATTCGTACCCACGCTCTTCAGGCCTGGGTACGGGCCGTACCCCTACGGCACCCCAACAATGGTGGTACAGCCCGTACCCAGGCATTCAGAGCGTGGGTATGGGTCGCACCAGGCGTACCCCCACGTCACACCAACAATGGTGGTACGGCCCGTACACAGGCCTGAAGAGCGTGGGTACGGGCCGTACCACCATTGTTGGGGTGATGTAGGGGTACGCGTGGTGCGACCCGTACCCACACTCTTCAGGCCTCGGTACGGGCCGTACCACCATTGTTGGTGTGATGTAGGGGTACGCGTAGTGCGACCCGTACCCACGCTCTTCAGGCCTGGGTACGGGCCGTACCCCCAATGTTGGGGTGACGTAGGGGTAGGTGTGGTACGACCCATACCCACGCTCTTCAGCCGTGGGTACGGTGCGTACCACAATTGCTGTGGTGATGGGACGCGTCGACGTCCACTTCCGTTGTGGCGGGACGCAGGCCTTGGTGGACAAGACCCGCCCGAGTGACCAGTACCTGGAGGTACGGTGTGTACAGGGCATGTATACATTTTGCCTGGGTGGGAGTTATGTTTCCTGCCCCTGCCCCCCACCTTTGCCCCTGGGTGTTGTTCTGACCTTCTGCGGCGTCTGTTCCTGTGCACCAGGTCGTAGGCTATGAGGGCCGGGATGACACGTAGGATGGGGTCCATGGCTGTTCGTCGCGTACAGGTGCTCCTTCCTCGCGGCGTCCTCAATTTCCCAGCAGTTTTTGGCTCCCATAAAAAATGCTACGTGCGGAGTGACGTAGGCACGAATCGTACTTGCTGGTTCGTAAAACGCTGCCTGACTCCGTCCGGACATCACATACGCGGTGTCCCGGATCGGAATTGTGGGTATATTTTAGCCGGTCGGTGTTTTGTACGAATCGTACGGAAATGGTATTTCTGTACGAATCGTACTTGCGGGTTTGTAAGGTGGTTTTCCCGGGTACGAGTCGGACGGAGAACACGCTCCGTACGACGGTTCGTACCCGGGTTTTACAGGATCGGAATCGGAATCGGCACCTGAGTCGCTTGTTCTGGGTTGTCTATACATTGGAACCGCCGAGAGAAATACGGATAATGAATGGGACACTGATGCTGGTCGGATAGGGGTTCTGGGTTCTGAGGTGAGTTTTTTGTACACCACAATTCACTGAGTTCCTGGTTTCCTGCGCATAGTTCTGTGCATGAGCAGAATCCCTGCAACATGGCAGCATCCGGTTACGAAGATGGAGCAGCCAGGCCAGGCTGTCGTGTGATACGAACTGTGCAGCCATTGCGTAGTAAGCAGACCAACAACAGCACCCCAGCCACAAGGGCGAGAATCAACGGGAGACCGCCAAAGATGCTGGAAAAAATAGAATGAAAAAAGGCCGGTATCACACCAAAAATAGTTTGGAAGGAGGTCACGAGGCCGGAGCCCACAGTTTTGAAAAAATGTGCCAAGCCCATTGTTGACGAGGCATTAAAGACAGTTTGAATCAGGGCACCAAAATGAAGTGGGAGGTCAGTATTTAAAAGCGCTTGCACCTCGGTGCGCGTATTTGCTACGTGAAGGACAAATGTTTCCCGGGAAGAAGTCAGTGTGACTTCTTTTTGAGACAATAGAGCCCTTATTCTGCTCATCTTGTTGAACTCTGCTTTCAAGGTTGGAATGGAAGGCCAGATGGATACATCGAGCCGTCCATGCGAGGGTGGGAAAAGGACGTTGTTACAGCAGACCACTCTCTGTGATACAGTCACTATGTAGGGAATTCCCACTAACATCCCACAGCAAGCTTCATTATTTAATAGCAAATAACTACCGTTAGCCAGCAGCGTAAATGACGGTGTAATGACTGGCACTGGAATCCCTTTCAGGACGCAAGCTAAATTAGGAGCGTGCACATTGCATGCACCATGCAATTGAATGTGCCGACACACTACAGAGTGATCTGGAGTGGAAGTGCATTCTTCACCTTTTAAGTAAACCTCTTTACCATCTATCACGCACCTGTACGTGAATGGGAGTGACCAAACTTCATGCAGGAAGGCAGTACCTAGTTGTTCATATCTGCCTAGCGCATAATGTTTCATGCAGGAACTGAACTTAAACAGGGGAAATGGTAATGTGATTAACCCGTGGATAAGCCACACAGCGGAGTTAAACTCGGCAACAGAGAAAGGCAAAGGTTCTAACTTTTCAGTGTGCAGCAATGAGTATGTTGCATCTTTCATGGACATGAACAATTATTTTGCAGTTAAATTAAAAGGAAGGAACAAAGATGAAGTGTTCATGTAGTCCCAAAGGACCTTCCCAGCCTTTAACGTTTGCAAAGTCCATGCAAATTACATTATAGAACGCAATTGATTTTGACCATGATACAAAACAGACATATCATCCTGCACAATGTCAACCACAGATGAAACGATATTATCTAACGTGTAAATTCTGGAAGTGTTAGACCCGGCCCTCGTAACATAGTCAGACCTGACCCCTGCACCTCACACCAGCCACGAGCCCCTGGCCTGGCCGATCCTTCCCACCAGAACACACACACCCGACCCGGACTTCCCCCGTCCGTAGGCCTTCTTCCTTCGGCCACCCCGGGCCCGCGAGCCCACTTCATGCACCAAGATGGCCGCCCGGCCCCAGCGCGACCCTAGCCTACAGGCGCCACTCCGGCTGGAGGACATCGCGCTCCCCTTGGGATGAGAGAGGGAGGAGCAGTTTTCATCACACCTCTGCGCTTCCCTGGGAAGGTGGGTTTCGATCGACCCGCCGGCCTCCCCGAGGGCTGGCTCCACGCCTGCTGGGTGTCTGGGGCTCCTCCCGACCCGGCCCTGAAAGGATCAAAGGACAATAGCAGGAAACCCCCAACAAGCGACCCCCAGGTGACAAGACCCCTGCCTGCACAGACTCCGGACATCAAAGAGGAGTCGCCCTAGAACAAGGGGTGCCCTGGGACTGTCCAGCAGATTCGCCTTGGAAACACCTGAGCCCTGTTGAGTGACTCGCGGCTCCCTGAAGATCGTAAGACCTCCGAACTTGTGCTTGAGCCCTGCTGAGTGACTCGCGGCTCCCTGAAGATCGTAAGACCTCCGAACTTGTACTAGAGCCTGCTGAGTATCTCGCAGCGCCCCCAGACTCCCTTGGTCCCGCCGGACCCCACGACGACAAGCATAACCCCCAGCTCGAGGATTGTGAACTGTGTGCCGGATACGCTCCTGCATTTGATCCATTCCCCCAAAGACTGTCCCGCTACCTCCTAACCCTCCTCCAAGACTTTGTGAGCCCGCGCTCCACTCGTATATATATTGCCTTGCTGATTATAAAGATCTTACCACTCCGATCTGATAAAGATTTGCTCTTAAGAACTCTCGGTGTGGTGTCTCTTTGTCGTGTGGTGCCGAGTGTACGATCCTAGATACGAGATTCCTCCCCTGAGGAGTCTCCCGCCAGTGCCCGGCTACGATACCTCGAGGGTTGGTCTCAGGACAGTCAGGGCCCCCTCCGGGCCCCTCTGAGGTTGCCTTCTAACATTGGTGGCAAGCGACGGGATTCGGGCCCATAATCTAGAGATCGTACCATGAACGGCTGACGCACTACCGACAAAGATGGCAGAAGGAAACACCGTGGTTCTCGTAGAAGACGACACCAGTACCGTGTTCCAGGTGGAACAGCTGGAAGAGTACACTCACAGGGAACTAAAGCAATTCTGTAAGGAACTCAGAATCGCTACCACTGGTCTCAACACCAAAGAAGATATGCAAAAGGCACTGAAAGCTTGGGTGGATTCGGGAGCCCCCCGCCCAGAAGGAGCGGTGGAGCCCCACGACGAAGGAGGACCCTCCCAAGGAGAACGCAGCAGCAACCAGGTGCGAGGCTTCGTACCAGACGGGGGCCTATCCCCGGAGGAACTCGCAGACAGAGAAAAAAGTCGCCATCACGAGCTCGAATTAGCCAAACTCAAAATTGAGGGCGAGTTGAAATTAGCCGAGAAAAAGCTAGCAGTAGAACATTTGCGAGTGCAAGGAGAACTGGAAGAGAAGAAACTCCAACGAGAACACGAGGGAAGGAGACTTCAACTAGAACATGAACGCAGTTTGAAGGAAATAGAACTGAAAGCAAGAAGCGAAGAAGCACGGCCCCCGGGGAACCGGGAGGCGGCCGCCCCGACGGAACAGAAAGTCCACATCCCCAAGGATGTGGTCAAGGAATATTACAAGAATGATGACATTCAGCAGTGTTTTCGGGCCTACGAGTTCGCCATGACCTCCCACCGGGTCCCGCAGAAGGATTGGGGGGCTGGGTTATGGGGACGGTTCCTGAGCGAAGGAAGAGACACCCTGCTTGACCTACCCACCTCCATGCAGACCTCATATGAACACATGAAAGCGGCCCTCCTCACAAGGTACGGCCTCACCCCGGAGATGTAACGCCAGCGGTTCCGGGACTGCCGAAAGATCCCGGGTACCACCTGGGTGGAATATGTGAATTTCTTCAGCCGTGCCTTCGATGGGTGGATCAAGGGCAGCAAGGTAACCACCCTGGAAGAACTAACTGACCTTATGTTATGGGAACACCTGGCTGCCAACTGCTTTGTGGAACTACGCCAGCATCTGCTCGACAGCAAGCTCACGGACCCGAGAAAGCTGGCTGTCGAGGCGGATCGCTGGACCAACACCCGGGTCTCCCGGGGCCCTGTAGGAGAGTACCCCCGAGCCAGTCAGGGACCACCCCGCCAGAGAGGGGGGGGAACCAGGGAGGGCAGAGAGAGCCCCAGGCTAGCCCCCCGAAGTCCCAACCTCCGCCTTTCCCGGCACCCCCCCCAGCTGTATCCGGCCCCCCCCTGAGACGGGGGCACTGGGAAACCATCACTTGTTTCCGTTGCCAGAAGCCTGGCCATTACGCCAACGACCCTGAATGCCCCATGGCCCCACGCACCAACCAGGCAGCACCCCCCGCTAGACAGATAGCCAATGTAGCCCTGGGGGAGGAGGTTGAGGAGGCCGAGGAGTGGGAACCCGCCGCTATGGCCCTAGTGTCCTTAGGAGATAGAGAGATGGTCCCTGGGAGCCTCCTGCCCTCTAACACAAAGAAATATGGGCAGCTCGTCACGATCAATGGCCACCAAGTAGAAGCCCTCCGTGACACCGGGGCCAGTATCACCTGTGTCCTCAGCCATTTAGTCCACGAGGACCAGGTCCTCCCCAACGTATTTTGCCCTGTCATTTCAGCCGACAACACAGAAAGCCTATGCAAGGTAGCCCTGGTGCCTTTCGAGTGGGGAGGGGTGGTCGGTAAACTGAAGGTCGCAGTGAGAACATCCCAGCCCGTCGACTGTCTCCTGGGGAACGACCTGGAAAGTTCCCCCTGGGGGCAAGTTGAGCGCAAGACCCACCTAGGGATGATGGGCCTCCCTGAGTGGGTGTGCGCCACCACTCGATCCATGGCGGCTCGACTGACCCCCCTGAGGGACGTTGATGACGCCCCGACCTCTGAAGATGGGATGGTCCCGGCCGAGGGCCCCCACATCCCCCCACCAGAAGAGTCGCTCGCCAGTGACGAACCACCGCCTTCCGACTCCACCCCAGACACCGAGTTAGGCGATTTGCCCCAATTAGCACAGTGGCGCCACAAAGGGGGCCCCTCCCGAGAGGAGTTCTGCCGAGAGCAGGCTACCTGTCCCTCCCTGGTCGGGCCCCGGCAACAGGCAGAGGCCCAGGCCGCAGGCGACCAGACGGGGACGCACCGGGTCTATTGGGAGAATGACCTTCTGTACAGCGAACAGAAGTCGGTGGAGCTAGGGTCCGGCCGAGTGCTGGTGGTACCCCTACGCTTCCAAGACCTCCTCCTGGGCTTGGCCCACGACGTCCCCCTCGCAGGCCACTTGGGTCAGGACAAAACATACAGTCGCCTCGTGACTCACTTCTACTGGCCCAGAATGAAAGCGGATGTAGAAGCCCACTGCAAGTCCTGTCCCACGTGCCAGGCCAGTGGGAAGAGTGGGGAAAAGCGCAAGGCTCCCCTCCAGCCCTTCCCTGTCGTCAGTACCCCTTTTGAGCGGGTCGGGATCGGCATTGTAGGACCTCTGGACCCCCCAACTTCCCAGGGGCACTGGTTCATCCTCGTCCTGGTGGACCATGCCACTCGTTACCCTGAGGCCATCCCCCTGCGCACCGTCAGGGCCCCCGTGGTGGGCCGGGCGCTGATGGGGATCTTCTCCCGCATGGGTTTTCCCCGCGAGGTCGTGAGCGATCGCGGTACCAACTTTATCTCCCGATACATGAGGTCCTTATGGCAACAGTGCGGGGTGTCCTACAAGTTCACCACCCCGTACCACCCCCAAGGAAACGGCCCGGTAGAACGGTTTAACCGGACTCTGAAGGGGATGATCGCGGGCCTGGAAGAGCCCCTCCGGCGTAAGTGGGACCTCCTGCTCCCCTGCCTCCTATTCGCATACCGAGAAGTTCCCCAGAAATCCTTGGGTTTCAGCCCCTTCGAGCTACTCTACGGGCACCCCGTCAGGGGGCCCCTCAGCCTGGTCAAAGAAGAGTGGGAGGCGGCGCCCCGAGGCACCCCCCGAGACGTGTTCCGTTACGTCCTGACCCTCCGCAATCAGACTAGGAGGTTCCGGGAAATGGCAGAGGCCAATCTGGAGGCAAGTCAGGAGGAGATGAAGCGCTGGTACGACCAGAATGCCGCGCTAGTCGAGTTTCAGCCGGGCCAGCTGGTGTGGGTCATGGCCCCCGTGAAACCCTGCGCTCTCCAGGATAAATGGACCGGGCCCTTCAAAGTAGTTGAGCGAAAGAGCCCGGTCACGTACTTGGTAGACGTCCAGTCACCCCGGGACCCCCTCCGTGTCCTCCACGTGAACCGCCTCAAGCCCCACTTTGTGCGGACAGAGCTGAGCCTCCTACTGGCCACTGACGACGGGTCCGAAGAAGAGTCGGATCCTCTCCCCGATCTTCTATGCACCAAGGAGAAGGACGGCTCCGTAGAAGGAGTGAACCTCTCCCCGTCTCTCACTCCCCAGCAACGTGAGGATTGCCGCCAGCTCCTAGGGCAGTTTCCGGACCTTTTCTCCCTGGTCCCCAAGGTCACCGACTGGTGTGTCCATGATGTGGATACCGGGGACAGCCCACCAGTGAGACACCGAGCCTACCGAGTCCCCGATCGGGTTCGGTCCTGTATCCAAACCGAAGTCTCGAAAATGTTGACCCTAGGCGTGATCGAACCCTCAGACAGCCCCTGGGCCAGCCCCGTGGTCCTGGTCCCAAAAGCAGCCGCCCCCGGGGTCGCCCCGGAACTCCGCTTTTGCGTGGACTACCGGGGACTCAATGAGGTCACCCGAGCCGATGCCCACCCCATTCCCCGAGTCGACGAGCTCATTGACCGGCTCAGAGCTGCACGGTTCCTCAGCACCTTCGATCCCACCTCCGGCTACTGGCAAATTGCGCTCACAGAGGGAGCCAAGGAGCGGTCCGCCTTCTCCACCCCGGATGGGCACTATCGCTTTCGGGTAATGCCCTTCGGGATGAAAAATGCCCCGGCCACCTTCCAGCGACTGGTAAATAGAGTCCTGGCCGGGCTGGAAAAATTCAGCGCTGCATATCTCGACGATATCGCAGTTTTTAGTTCCGAATGGAGCGAGCACCTCCAACACCTCCGGAGGGTGCTAACCGCCCTACGCCAGGCGGGCCTCACCGTGAAAGCCAGCAAATGCCAGATTGGGCAAGGTTCGGTAACCTACCTGGGGCACCAGGTCGGAAGCGGGCAGGTCGCCCCTCTACAGCCCAAAATCGACGCCATCCTAGCCTGGGAACCTCCCACTACCCAAACAGAGGTCCGAGCCTTTCTGGGCCTCACGGGCTACTATCGGAGATTCATCCGGAATTACGGCAGCCTGGTCGGTCCCCTCACGAGGCTCACGTCCAAGAAGCAGCCCAAGAAGGTACAATGGTCCCCTGCCTGCCAAGAGGCGTTCAATGCCCTGAAAACGGCCATGTGTACGGCCCCCGTCCTCCAGGCCCCTGACTACTCCAAAGAGTTTGTGGTACAAACTGATGCCTCCGAGCATGGCATCGGGGCCGTCCTGTCCCAAGTAAATGACCAGGGTCTGGACCAGCCCGTGGCCTTCCTCAGCCGAAGGCTGTTGCCCCGGGAACAGAGATGGAGTACCATCGAGCGCGAGGCGTTCGCAGTAGTCTGGGCCCTCAAGAAACTACGCCCTTACCTGTTCGGCACCCATTTCAGGGTCCAGACCGACCATCGCCCCTTGCGATGGCTCATGCAGATGCGAGGAGAAAACCCCAAGCTTCTGCGGTGGTCAATCTCCCTCCAGGGGATGGATTTCACCGTGGAACATCGCCCTGGTACGGACCACGCCAACGCCGATGGCCTCTCCCGATTCTTCCGCCTCAGCGAAGAGAACCCCCAAGAAGATGGGTAGTTCTTTCCGGCTTTCAGGTGGGGGGGACGCGTGTTAGACTCGGCCCTCGTAACATAGTCAGACCTGACCCCTGCACCTCACACCAGCCCCGAGCCCCTGGCCTGGCCGATCCTTCCCACCAGAACACACACACCCGACCCGGACTTCCCCCGTCCGTAGGCCTTCCTCCTTCGGCCACCCCGGGCCCGCGTGCCCACTTCATGCACCAAGATGGCCACCCGGCCCCAGCGCGACCCTAGCCTACAGGCGCCACTCCGGCTGGAGGACATCGCGCTCCCCTTGGGATGAGAGAGGGAGGAGCAGTTTTCATCACACCTCTGCGCTTCCCTGGGAAGGTGGGTTTCGATCGACCCGCCGGCCTCCCCGAGGGCTGGCTCCACGCCTGCTGGGTGTCTGGGGCTCCTCCCGACCCGGCCCTGAAAGGATCAAAGGACAATAGCAGGAAACCCCCAACAAGCGACCCCCAGGTGACAAGACCCCTGCCTGCACAGACTCCGGACATCAAAGAGGAGTCGCCCTATAACAAGGGGTGCCCTGGGACTGTCCGGCAGATTCGCCTTGGAAACACCTGAGCCCTGCTGAGTGACTCGCGGCTCCCTGAAGATCGTAAGACCTCCGAACTTGTGCTTGAGCCCTGCTGAGTGACTCGCGGCTCCCTGAAGATCGTAAGACCTCCGAACTTGTGCTTGAGCCCTGCTGAGTGACTCGCGGCTCCCTGAAGATCGTAAGACCTCCGAACTTGTGCTTGAGCCCTGCTGAGTGACTCGCGGCTCCCTGAAGATCGTAAGACCTCCGAACTTGTGCTTGAGCCCTGCTGAGTGACTCGCGGCTCCCTGAAGATCGTAAGACCTCCGAACTTGTGCTTGAGCCCTGCTGAGTGACTCGCGGCTCCCTGAAGATTGTAAGACCTCCGAACTTGTACTCGAGCCTGCTGAGTATCTCGCAGCGCCCCCAGACTCCCTTGGTCCCGCCGGACCCCACGACGACAAGCGTAACCCCCAGCTCGAGGATTGTGAGCTGTGCGCCGGATACGCTCCTGCATTTGATCCATTCCCCCAAAGACTGTCCCGCTACCTCCTAACCCCCCTCCAAGACTTTGTGAGCCCGCGCTCCACTTGTATATATATTGCCTTGCTGATTATAAAGATCTTACCACTCAGATCTGATAAAGATTTGCTCTTAAGAACTCTCGGTGTGGTTTCTCGTTGTCGTGTGGTGCCGAGTGTACGATCCTAGATACGAGATTCCTCCCCTGAGGAGTCTCCCGCCAGTGCCCGGCTACGATACCTCGAGGGTTGGTCTCAGGACAGTCAGGGCCCCCTTCGGGCCCCTCTGAGGTCGCCTTCTAACAGGAAGAAAGGGTGATAATGCTATTATCTATAACAGCCAATACCTTCTCCATATTGGCTTGATCAATAGCCCGTAATCTGGATGCAGCTTCAATTTGTGATAGCTTCCAAACTTTGTTATAAACAGCATATACCCATCTTTTGGACCTGCCACCCGCAGGACCCTTAACAAAAACATTCAAATCTATTTTGTCATGTAATTGTGATAAATGAAGTTTAACAGATGCTAAGGTGGAATGTTGCAGCCAAGATTGGCATAACTTCCCTACAGAGTAGGTAGTTACAGTATGAGATGATTCAAAACGGGGGTCCACACGAACCTGCGTATACCCCGGTGTTAAATCCAGAAAACGATGTTGACAGGAATCTGAGCTCGTTTGCCATATTAACCATCCTTCCGGATTTAATTTGGAAATATTGAAGCATGTGTTAGAAACGTGTGACTGCAACGCTTCAAGGGACAGATCGGTATGATTATCCCAATTAGGATAAGCACCCAGATCCGGAGTAGAGGGAGAATTTAATTTTTTAGAAGTAGCCAATTCAAAACAGGTGGTCTGAAAAATTGACGAATTCAAAAACAACATGTGGTTTGGGATGAGGCAGGCACGATGCAAAGCTTCTGTTCCTTGTACCTGCCATGGTTTAGAACCCCAAACCGATTTAAGATCAATAGTTGCTTTCCACAGGTCATAACCTCTGATTGCCAAATCATCCATAAAGGATTTGGAATATAACAATTTCGTGTGTGTCAGCCTAACTTTCGAGGCAGACTCAGCTGCCACTTTAAAATAAAAAGAGGCAGGATTTGAAACACTGAAATCAGAAAAATATGTGAATTTGTCCACTAACTGGGTGGAGCTGCCCAGCCTAGGCGCTGGACAATGTTCCCATTGTGTGAAATTTACAAAATTTCTAAACGTATTGGCTTTATGAAGGAAATGATTGCCATAATGTTGATAGCAAAACTGCTCGTCATAATTAGCAGTATCTAAATACAGATCCTCAGCACCGTACCCAAGCCCCGTACTTGGACGCACCGTACCCCAGCACCGTACCCAAGCCCTGTACTTGTACGCACCGTACCCCAGCACCATACCCCAGCCCCGTACTTGTACGCACCATTCCCCAGACCCATACCCAAGCCCCGTACATGGACGCACCGTACCCCAGCACCGTACCCAAGCCCCGTTCTTGTACGCACCGTACCCCAGCCCCGTACTTGTACGCACCGTACCCCAGCACGGTTACATCAGCCCCGTACTTGGACGCACCGTACCCCAGCCCCGTACTTGGACACACCGTATCCCAGCACCGTACTTGGACGCACCGTACCCCTGAACTGTCCCCCAGCATTGCGTATGTACGGACCTTACAACAACATTGTGTATGTGAGCACGGACCAGGAATGAATGCCAAGCCAGGTGGTACGATCTGCGGAGGGCAGTCAAGCGCAAAATGAACAAGGTCTACGCCCAGAGCAACATCACTGGAGGTGGGCTGCCCCGCAGACCGGTACATTACCATCCCTGGGAGGAGAAGGTGATGGCCCTGCTTCCGCCGGTGGGAGTACATGGAGTCGAAGGAGTTGCAGAGCCTGGTGAGTACACTAACAACTTACGTAACATGGGGGTAATGGCATCCACACCCCAACTACACCAAATGCACGCAACTACCCCCAAGCCCTCACCAGACACCACCACACTAAAAAACAACGCTCATACCACTAACATGTGTATGCCCCATCCACAAAGCAAGGCCATGCCATGTCCCAGGCTACACGAAGCACAAACCCAAGACTGGATGTCCGGGATGCTGGGAGGGTGGGGCCCAAAAAACACATTGTTCAACTCTGAATCAGACACCATTGCCCTCAGCCGATATGGCCCAGGTATATACCCATGCACCATGTTCAATGCACATGGACTGGCAAAGTACTGACAAGGTAGCTGACACTTGGCCCTCCTGTAGCCAGCACAAGGCCCTCCTGTGACCACTGTAAACTCAAACACCAACACCACAAGCTCAGATATCTAGGACAGGAACTCACACTCACTGTCATGCCAGTATGCACCACGAGGGGACAGATACATCACCTGGGAGACCCACAGCCAAATCACACTACACCCACCAGCAGGCCCTGTCACACACACGCCTTACACAAGCACATATCTCCGGGGCAGGCAATGGATTTACCCACTCTCACAATGGACATATGACACAACAAGATCAATACATAGCCAAAGAAGCATCCAAGCCAAAGATCTACATGGCAAACACTCAGGAGAACATATCAATCTGTCCCCCGCAACATACCCATCCAAGCACGGGGCTGGGGTACGGTGCGGACATGGGGGGGTAGGGTGCTGACATACGGGGGTACGTGCGGACATACGTGGGGAGGGCTGTACTACTCGTATCCCGGGCACAAGTTTACCCGGAATACGAGTGTTACAGAGTTCGCTCTGTATGGGACGTTTTACATACGCTTGTGTATTCGGAAGGGCGGTACGGATCGTACTTGTGCACTCGGACTTCAGTTTTACGATTTGTATGTAAAACTGTCCGGGTACGTCTCGTAGACTTTTCCCGAAGCGATTCATATGTATTTTTCATGTATGAATCGTACTTCACCGGTGGGACGGGTCTTGTACGAATCGTACGTAAAAAAATACGGATACGAGTCGTACGGGAAGTTTTTTTTACCCGATCGGAATCGGCACCCTAATATACATTTTAACTAAATATAAAAAAATAAACTTAATTTTAAAAATATAGACACAAACATAATAATTTATAATTATGTTTACTTTAAAATAATTTATTAACTATTATCTTTATTTAATTTTCAAACTTTTACATTATATTAAAATTAAATATATATATATATATCAATAATTTTATATAAAAAATACCATTCTATAATTAATTAAAACTTTAAACTATTAAAACAAAAATAAAACATACATTTTGTATCACAATAAATGTAACAGTAGGGAAAATGTTGGAAAGCAGAGGGGTAAAAATTACTATTCCCACTCCAGTGAGTGCAACAGTAGGGAAAGTATTGGATAGCGGAGGGGTAAAAATTACTATTCCCACTCCAGTGGGTGCAGCAGTAAGGAAAGTGCTGGATACCAAATGGGTGAAAATTACTATTCCCACTTCAGTTAGTGCAACAGAAGGGTAAGTATTGGATAGCAGAGGGGTAAAAATTACTATTTCCACTCCACTGAGTGCAACAGTAGGGAAAGTGCTGGATAGCAATGGGGTAAAAATTATTATTCCCACTACAGTGAGTGCAACAGTAGGGAAAGTATTGGATAGCAGAAAAACAAAATTTACTGATAACATTTCAACAATTAATAAAATATATATTTTTAAAAATAAATAAACAATATTTTAAAAGTATACCATTAAACATATTAAACATATAAAAATAAAACATATTAAAATGTTAATTACATATAATAAAAACCTACAAATATGAGTATAAAAAATACATTTATAAACAACAGTGTTTTTAAAGAAACAAATATTCACAAACAAAATATTTAGAACATATATGTATTTCTTTTATTTCCTACCCTATAACACCACTCCAATACAAGAAAAGACATCAAAACTTCTATTAAAATATATTTCCATAATTGCCATCATTAATAATACATTTAAAATATATTATTAAAAAACATAATATACATTCATTGATTACACATTCTTTAACACTATAATATCCACAATATACACCTAAAATTACGTACCCAATTACGATTAATAATTTCTAATTAATTAATTCAAAATAATTAACAAAAATTTAATAATTCATCAATAAAAATAAATTACTTCCCACCATTTATACCTATAAACACCACAACACACACCTAAAATTAATTCCACAATTACCATAATTTATTACTAAATAACTAATTTAAATTAATTAAAATGAATTAGTAATTTATCAATAAAAATTAAATCACTTCCCACCCTCCCTACCATTTACATCTAAAAACACCACAGCACACACCAAAAATTAATCACACAATCACAATCAATAATTACTAATGAATTAATTTAAATTAATTATCAACTAATTATCAAGTAATTATTAATACATTAATTTACACATTTTCACTATAACATGACAAGTATACAAATATGAATAAAAAAAAATTATTCAATGAATTTTTATATAATTAAATTACTTTCCACCGTATTCCCCTATAAACCCATAACCCGCTACGGAACTAAAAACGCAAAATGCTATTTGAAAACAAAATAATAATTACTATAAATAATCAATAAAATATATATAATTAAAATATAATTAAATTACTTCCCACCCTATTCCCCTATAAAACCGCAACTGGCTACAGAACTAATGATGCAAAAATCAATTAAAGACAAATAATAATTACTACAAATAATCAATAAAATGTATATAATTAAATTACTTCCCACCATATTCCCCTACAAACCCACAACCCGCTACGGAACTAAAAATGCAAAATTGAATTTTAAAAACATTATTCACTATTAAAATACAAACAATTCTTATACAAACACACATATAAAATATATACTAAAATACATCAAATTAATAAATAATCAATATTTTTACCAAGTATGGGCATCATTAGGATGGCATCCTAACGGAAAACGGGACCGCCCGCCATATGTGCGGTGGTCCCGTGGGGAAGATTAGGCGGGTGCATCACGCATTTTTAACATTGCAGCGGGCGGTGCTTTCAGCAGCATCCGCCGCAATGGTTAAAATGTATGTTGTGAATTTGCATGCACAAAGTATTAGGCACCGCGCGGTGCCTGCTGCATTGAGCATACAAATACAGAGGGGTGCCATAGGTACCCCCCATGTGTACCCCCACCACCCCCAACTTCCTGGGGGCCCACAATGGACCCCCAACTGTGAACTCCGCATCCCTTTCCATGGCGGTAACGCCGCCATGGAATGGCTGCTCTCCACCTGCATACTATTATGGATGGCGGTGTGTAGCAGACACCGCCACCATATTAAACTCTTTTCCGCCCGGTCGATGAGTCGACCGGGCGGGTGGAGAAGCGGTGGATGGTCTTCCCGTCTGCAGCGGTACCCCCGCCATACTGATATGGCTGGGGGTAATTGGCATGCAGGCGGTGTAGTATGGCGATCTGCCCGCCATACTAATAGACACCTATATATTTTTCAGACGATATTTAACACTTCAATATTTTTTAAATTGGTATTACTTACCTAAAACCGATATTCTTGACCACAATTTTTGTTGTTGATATTTCTGACCCACGATATTCTTACCTCGATATTTGTGCAAATCGATATTTTTACGTCGATATTTTGTCTCTGCACTGTATGGGTCCTTCGTATGTGGCGGTGGGCTCTTCTATTGATGCAGCTCAGTACCTGATGCAAGCACAGCAACTGGCTTTCCTGAGAGATGCCCACAAGGTCACTGGAGACCCTTTGGAACAACCCCGTAGCGAAGAAATGGAGAGCAGTAAGGATCTTGAGATAGGCAGGGATGGCATGGGAGCAACTGGTCACAGAGTCAAGTTCCTACCCCTTCTCACATACCATCTCCAAGATGATATCTGGAGGGAATGGTATCTGGACCTGCCATCTGGGCGTGACATCCCTCATAGGTTAATCTTTTGTCTGAACATCCTCTCCACTCTCCTTCTCCTCCTCCTCCTCCTCCTCCATAAGTCTTCTTGCCGTATGGCAAGGGGCAGAGCAACAAACACATTCAGCTAGATGTTGGAGGATTTGTATATTGTCAGCTCTGATTTTATATTTGCTGCAGGGCTGGGATTGGCTGTTGGACTGCACTGTTTCAGCTAGCGCATGGTGGGGAATGGTAAGCACTTGCATGAAAATATCGGCCCGAGTGTGGGCGTAAGGATATGTGTCTGAAATGACTTTTGTCAATAGCAAAAGTCGTAAGTGACTTTTGTGAATACCAAAAGTCGTAAAGTTAGACTTTTGGCTCAGGTTACCTTTGTGAATCGGCCCCTAGCACTTCTGCTAAAGGTGGAGATCATGCCAGAATAAGACATGGGCTCCAGTTTAACTACGGTCAGATGTTTAACTTGCATTAAAATGGGGGAGGCATCCAATTAAGTCCCATGCATGTACCACTGATTTAGAGATAGATATACTCACAAACTCAGGTTTATCTTGTCATTTTCTATCCATTTAAAGACATACTAAAACGATTATGATCATCAGGATATTAGGACATGTTAAAATTCAGGTTTACGAGACATCAGGAGGAAGATTTACTAAGTGCTTGCATTGCCCTTGCATCACGCAAGACGACTCAAGGCAGTGCAAGCCTTTAAATAAGATTTAGTAAGCCACGCAAAGCCACGTTGATGGCTCTACGAGGCTTAGTATTTCCAGGGTAACGCAAGGCAGTGCAAATCGGTGCCTTTCGTCACACTGAGTTGAGGTTGAGAAGGCGATTCATGGGTGGAGATGGGCATTCCCATGCATACATCCTTTGGATTTTGATGCAATCCCAAAACTGCTGTCAGTAAACCTGAGATTGCGCCAAAATGGTATGCATTCCCAAATGAGTCGCAACAAGGAGAAATATATTTTTTCCGCCTTTTTATTTCCTGATTCTACATGTGCTGGATTTTGCAGCACACATAGAAAGCAGTAAATGCCATGGGGCAAGGGTGCCTGTGTTGATACTAGGTAGTACACGGTGCACCAGCACAGGGTGAAAGCAGGAATGTTTCCTATCTGAGTAGATATGGCTACTTTCTGCTCCCCACCTGTCACGCAAAGCAGCAGAACAAGTTGTTTTGCTGCAATGCGGTACTCCTTAATAAATCTGCTCCAGAGATGTGCATAGTAATGCACACCACACTTATTTTATATAAAGCAGGCAGCAAACCCGCTGAGTCTACAAAACACAAACAACTGAACAGCATTTTAAATGAATGACACATTAATTTGTAGTGGTTTATAAATTGTGTGTTCCCTGGGGAGCGGTGCTCTAGCAGGAAGCACTGGAGCACGCATAACATCTGTCGGGCATCAGTGGAGGTCGAGGTCCTTGAATGTGGCAAAGAAAGAGTGTTATTGCATTGTTTCAGAGCACTAGTATGTACCTTAAGGTTTCTATTATAGTGCGCTCAAAATGGTATAAATGAATTAGCAGGTTAAGGTGAAAGAATGGAAATGACAATCCGGCAATTGGTGGGTTGTGGGTGAATTGCATTTTAGAAAAATAATTTAAAATTGAATCTTGTGAGATTCGCACCTATTGATATGATCCCTGTGAGCATTTCTTTTTCTGGATTTGTTGATGCTGTTTTTCTTCATCTTGACTCTTTTCACTACTGTAAGTTATAATGAACTACCAAATTGACTCACGATCTTTATGACACAACATAAAAAACACAGCTTTTTTCTCTGCACAATCCTCCAAGGGAAGTAACACTGAGCTGTCTGAAACACCAAGAGTTAATTTAAACGAAATTGCAAGCTGCATCTCAAATGGACGTTAAACAAAACAAATTTGGTTCCAACTTGCTTTGAAAAACCAAGTGGTCCATACATTACGTTCTCACGAGATCATCTCTTGGTTTAAACTTTCTTCAGGAATATTTTTGATGATTCCCACTGTTGTGTAAATGTGCGCAGAATTTTAGCACAATACAGTATCAATACAAATGTTTTATTTTATTTATGCATGCTTGTGTTAATGTTTATACACTTGTTTTTATTGTTCAAACTACAGCGGTACAGCACGTAAGTGTATGCACATGTGGCATTTCTGGAGGGCAGACCCAGCTAACATGCTGTACATGGTCAAAAACAAGATAAAGTCCATGGGGGATATTCACAAGAACGTGTGCTAAACATCAACAAAAATGCTAACGCAACTTTACACATCGCAGCCTATCGCGGGAAAATAACCCTGTGTCAACGTGGAATTTACAACAAGGCGGTACTATGCGATAGTCTGCCGAAACAATGGCCAATGTCCGCGATACAACCACCTCGACTGAGATAAAAACACTAACCGCAACACAAAAAAGCATACGATGAGCCCATTCACGATGAGGAAAGCAGGGATAAGCAACTCCAGGCCCGCGACACACACGGCTGATGGGAATAAGCACAACAAAAGCCTGAAAAAGAAAGACAAACCAAACAGAAAACAACAGCCAATGACAATGGAGGCAACCCGAGCCAGCAGACAACTCCACAAGCCCCTTTGGCAACAAAACATTGTATATGGCAGGCCATCTTGTACAAGGTGAATGCAGCCTGACAGCAGAGGAGGATAACAGAAGAACACCAGAACATCCGGAATGATGCCAAAGGCACAAACAAGCAGAAACCCGCCAACAACAAGAAGGCAGCAATGCACATTGGAGGTGGGAGTCCCGCACCACACCAGGAGATGGATGACATAGAGGAAATGGTGTCCACCAAATCAGTCTGGAGATGGTGGCAGGACTCGGGAACTGGAAACTGCCCAAAACAACAGACACAACAGCAACAGGGAGAGGAACCAGCAGGGACTGGGGGGACGGGGGAGATGGGCATAATGGCACACATGCACAGTTAAGCACAGCACAACTGCAGACAAACCATGCCCAAGAGTGACAACACCAACCAGGAGCACAAGTCACACAACCCGGCAATATCACACAACTGAACAAGCACAGAAGTGAAAACCACACTGCCTGAAAGTTAGAAGGGTGAGCCAAATCAGAGCTGAAGGGGCATCTCACACACAATGCAGCATACACACATAGGAAGCAGAGCACCGCAACATCGAACACAATGTGGTACAAACACCAACATTTGCACAACTGAACACAAGTACACCATCCTGTGGCCGGTAAACGGCCATACGCATCTGGCTAAGCACGAAACATGGACATGATAATGCACAAGTACAAACCCACAGTCCTGATGGGGTAGCAATGCACGTATGGCAGGGAGCAAGAGAGTCTGTGACACACACATTGGCATACAAATCAAGACACAACACAGTTGGAGACAAGTGAAAGTGTGGAAACTTTATCAACAAGTGCGTGTCAGTAGGGCCAAGGGAAGTGCCACGATATGCACACCAATGCAGCAGCATGTCTTAATGAGGAACGTAGGAAAGCACCCATGTCCACCTCGGGGGAGTCCATCACCAACACAAGTTAGTGCCAACCCGCGTTGGTCGTCAGCGCCTGAATCATGAGTCCAGGCCAATGCAGCCATGTCCACTGTCGTCTTGGGACATGTGACCAGATTCTCAACATGCAACCAGGCGTCGGGACACGTGCAATGGGTGACATCCAGGTGTGTGCTGCACGTACCTTGTCACTCATCCATGAACGCGACAGCAGCTGCATAGGACAACATGTCCAATGAGTGATCGTTGTCCACCACATCTTACATGTCGTCGACATAATCCACCAGCTGACCCGGGCAGATGTGCTGACTCCTACCACTGGACCCAATGTGCACCAATGCCCAATCGGATAGTGGCTCAATGTGCTCACGCATACGATGACTCGTGTAATCTCCCAGGTCCAGTTTCCAGCTTGCATGCCAAACATCCATGCATGCCATAAACGGGCATCACGGTGACACTCCTGGTCGTGGACCAACAGGGGGGGCACACACACGTCATAATCTAGGTCAGCTACCGTTACGTTGGAGAGGCAGACATCCATGGACCACTCGAATATGCACGAGCGACAATGCAACACAGGCTGAATGCGGGTGACGTCCGCATGGTGGAAGCTCAGCCAGTAACTGATCCGCAGCACTGCCAATGGCAGTGCCCCCAGTACATGCAGCAGACATGCACAGTACAGGTCCACCTGACTGGAGTCGAGCATGTGTCCGGGATGGTCTGCCATTGCGTCAGTGGCTCTGCTTGAAGCGGCACTCTTTTGCCCTGTGCCAGTCCTGTGGATGAGATGGCACAGCTCGGTACAATGAGTAGTGTCTGTGTGCAACGGGTGCAGGCCTGGAATGGGGTGGGAGTACGTGTGAAGGCCATTTCATGCACGCTAACTACGACCAAGGACTTCTGCGTTTGGGATGTGTACACGTTGGTCTCATGTCAGGCAGTGCATAGTGTGGGAGTCGCAAGCAAATGCTATCGTATCTATTTTGGCCATGGCTAAATCTCCGCCACTGGCCGGAATCCCCACCTCATGGCCGGAAGCTCCGCCTCCGGCCCAGAAGCCCCGCCTCCGGCCCGGAAGCTCCGCCTCTGGGCCGGAATTTCCGGCCCGAGTGCGGACGTAAAGTTAATAGTCGTAAATCCATTCTGTGAATACCAAAAGTAGTAAGTGCATGCTGTGAATATCAAAAGTAGTAAGTGCATTCTGTGAATACCAAAAGTAGTAAGTTTAGGATTATGTCTTAAGTTAATTCTGTGAATCGGGCCCTCCGTTTTAGGGTTTAGGATTGTGAAGTGGTGCTTGTGTAGTGTAAGGAGTCGTGCTGGGGTAGATTTAGGGTTTAGGGTAGTGCTGTGGTGTTTGTGTAGTGTAGGGGGTCGTGTTTTAGGGTTTAGAGTAGTGCAGTGGTGTTTGGGTAGTGTAGGGAGTTGTGCTGGGGATAGTGTTTTAGTGTTTAGGGTAGTGCAGTGTTGTTTGTGTAGTGTAGGGGGTCATGTTTTAGGGTTTAGAGCAGTGCAGTCATGTTTGGTTAGTGTTGGGGGTCGTGCAAGGGGTAGTGTTTTAGGGTATAGGGCAGTGAAGTGGTGTTTGTGTAGTGTAGGGGTCCGTGCTGGGGGTAGATTTAGGGTTTAGGGTAGTTTTGTGATGTTTGTGTAGTGTAGGTAGTCCTGCTGGCAGTAGATTTAGGGTTTAGGGTAGTGTAGTGGTGTTTGGAAAGTGTATGGGGTCATGCTTGGGTAGTGTTTTTGGGTTTAGGGCAGTGCAGTGGTGTTTGTGTAATGTAGGGTGTCATGCTGCGGGTAGTGTTTTAGTGTTTAGGGCAGTGCAGTGGTGTTTGGGTAGTGTAGGAGGTGTTGGTGGGGGTAGTGTATTAGGGTTTAGGGCAGTGAAGTGGTGTTTGTGTAGTGTAGGGGGTCGTGCCGGGGTAGTGTTTTAAGGTTTAGTGTAGTGCAGTGGTGTTTCGGTATTGTAGGGGGTTGTGCAGGGGGTAGTGTTTTAGCATTTAGGGTAGTGCAGTGGTGTGTGGGTAGTGTAGAGAGCTGTGCTGGGGATAGTGTTTCAGTGTTTAGGGTACTGCAGTGTTGTTTGTGTAGTATAGGGGGTCATGTTTTAGGGTTTAGGGTAGTGCAGTCATGTTTGGGTAGTGTTGGGTGTCGTGCTAGGGGTAGTTTTAAGGTTTAGGGTAGTGAAGTGGTGTTTGTGTAGTGTAGGGATTCATGCTGGGGGTAGATTTATGGTTTAGGGTAGTGTAGTGGTGTTTGGAAAGTGTAGGGGGTCGTGCTGGGGGTAGTGTTTTTAGGGTTAGGGCAGTGCAGTGCAGTGGTGTTTAGGTAGTGTAGGGGGATCGTGCTGGGGTAGTGTTTTAGGGTTTAGAATAGTGCAGTGGTGTTTGTGTAGTGTAGGGTGTCGTGTTTTAGGGTAGTGCAGTGGTATTTGGGTAGTGTAGGGGTTCATGCTGGGGGTAGTGTTTTATGGTTTAGGGCAGTGCAGTAGTGTTTGTGTAGTGTAGGGTGTCATGCCGGGGGTAGTGTTTTAGGGTTTAGGGCAGTGCAGTGGTGTTTAGGTATTGTAGGGGGTTCATGCTAGGGGTAGTGTTTTAGGGTTTAGGGTAGTGCAGTGGTGTTTGGGAAGATCGACAACAATAGATCTCGCCAAGTGTGCAGGGTATGTGCCACGTCGATAGGCGAGACCTAAAAGCATTGCACCAAGATGGCTGCCACCACTTCCTGGATTGAAGTGTTGTCAGCCAATTAGAGCCAAGCTTGTGCTTGTGTAGTTAGGCCCCACCCAGATATATAAACAAATGTTTCCTTTAATAACTCAAAAACTACTGAACGGATTTACACCATTTAAAAAAAGGTCTCTTTCTGAACCAAGGGCTTCCTTTTTGCCAAATTTGGTGTAATTCCGTTCAGCAGTGTCAACTGTAACCGTGTCTAAAGTTTCCTATGGGAAATTTATTTTCCGACCTTTATTTTTTGAACTTCTCAGGAACTACTGAACGGATTCACTCCGTTTAAAAAAAAGGTCTCTTTCTGAAACAAGGGCTACTTTTTTGCAACATTTGGTGTAGTTCCAGTCAGCAGTTCGAGCTGTAGCCGTGTCTAAAGTCTCCTATGGGAATTAACATGGAGAAAAAATGTTTTGGGACCCCCCTTTTTTCTCGGCCCCCGCTTGGCGAATCACCCCCAAACTTTCAGGATAGATGCTGACCGGAGCGCCCCACAAGTTCCGAAAATCTTGCGAAGATTCATCATCCGGCGCCAAAGTTATTGGGAAAACAGAAAACGCTTTTCCTATGAAAACTAGGTCCTAACTATATAAATATATTCACTGAAAAAACCATAGGTTTCAGGCACGTTATAGTTAGAAATTAGCATTTAAAAAACCATAGAAATTAACTGGAAAAAAACATAGGTTACAGGAACGTTAAAGTTAGTTGGACATTTCACTCGTACAAACCCATAGAAATTCCGGCGTTATAGTTAGTTCAGCGAACTATAACTCGTGCCCCCGCAATGCACTGCTGATGACATCACATATTACATCACTCATGACATGGTCAGTGACATCACTGATGACATCACTGATGACATCTCAGATGACATCAATGTTTACATCATCCAGTGACTGTGTGTTTCTATAAAGTTTAAATTTGTTTTATATATATGCCAAGCTGTATTGAGGAATGCGTGAGTGTATAAGTGTCTGTATGGAGGATTTAGTAGGTACGTGACTGACTGTATAAGTGAGTGATTAAATGTGTCTTACTGAATGTATGGGTTAGTGAATAGACTGTGTGAAAGTCTGTATCAGTCTGTCTGTTGTTGTGTAAGCCGCTGCATGGGTTGGTGAGTAGCTGCATGAGTGTCTATATGGGTTATTGATTGCTTGCCTGAGTATTTGTATGGCTGCCTAAGTGTGTGTGTGGGTGGGTGGGAGGTGTGTGACATCTGTGCATAGATGTGTGAGTGGGTGATTCACTGGGTGTATGGGATCAAGACTGAATGTGAAAACAGCTGTATGGGTGGGTGAGTGTGTGTATGGGTGTGTTGGTGAGTGAATGGATGTCTCAGTGGTACATGTGCAAGTGACTACATATGTAAAAGGCAGTATATGTGAGTGATGGTGTATATAAATAACTATATGTGAGAGTCAGTAATTTTGAGAATGGCTGCATGGGTGAGTGTGTATTTGTATCAGTGATTCTATAAGAGAGTAATTATGTGTTAGTATCTGTATGAATAAGTGAGGTAGTGTCTGTATAACTGTATTGGTGAGTAAATGGAAGTATGATTGATTATTTGCATGACTGACTAAGTGTGTGAGTAACTCTGGATATGTGGCAGTGTGTGAGTGTCTATATAGGTATATGAGTGCATATGATAGTGTTGTATTGATGAGTGACTGTATGTATGAGTGACTGTATGGGTGAATGAGTGAATGTGTGTGTAGACCTAGGAATCAGTCAGTGGGTATTTAGTAACTGGTATTGATCTGTCTATTTTTTCAAAAATGGTAGTCTATATTTTAGAGTGTGTGTATCAAAGGTTATATTCAGGTGTGAGGAGGTGCATCAGGTTTTCACGTGGATGATGCCATCCGTGATGTCATCAGTGATGTCATATGAGATGTCATCAGTGATGTCATCAGTGATATCACTGACCATGTCATGAATGATATATTATGTGACGTCATCAGCAGTGCATTACGGGGGTGCGAGTTATAGTTAGCTGAACTAACTATAACGCCGGAATTTCTATGGGTTTGTACGAGTGAAATGTCCAACTAACTATAACGTTCCTGAAACCTATGGTTTCCAGTGAATTTCAAAGACTTTTTAAAGGAGAATTTATAGGTCTAATGTACCTCCATCCTATGGTTTTCTTATTATATATATATATATACATATATATATATATTTAAAAAAATTGTGAATAATTTTTAGTTAGGAAAACTATATTCATTCTTTTTTTTTAAAATATTATACAGAAGTCGCGCACCCTTCGCGCACCCTACACGATGGTTGCGCGCATTCCGTAGCCATTTTGAAAAGTCGCGCTGGGGTCGCGACATCAGCGTAATTTGTAAATGATGAAATATCTTTAAATTAATTATAAATAAAAGTTCTCCTTTCCGTGTTTGTCTAAATTTAATAATAGAAGTATTTTTAAAGAATTATTTTCAATATAATTTCAACCAAAAATTATTCGATTATAATTGGATTCGGAGGTTAGGAGGGATGGCCATTTTGCTTGATCTGTTTAGCAAGATTTTTTGGTCTGCTCAGGTGGACACCCTCCTCCGGGTGAGGTACGGCTTGAGGATTCTAATCAAAAGGTGAGGAATCCACAGGCAGAAGTATTCATCAGAAGAGCAAGTTACTTACCTTCGGTAACGCTTTTTCTGGTGGATACAGTATCTGCCTGTGGATTCCTCACTGTCCCACCCGCCTCCCCATTGTCCACCTGTTTCTACCAAAAATATGCTTTTACTGTTTGGCATGAATGTTTTTAATATGTCTTAATCATGCTTATATTTCAATAGTGAGAAATGCTTGATATGTTGCTATTTCTTTATGTCTTTATTGGTTCTGCATTTGTAGATATATATATATATATATATATATATTATCTACTGGCGGTCGCCAGTAGATAGTTATAGTTAGGACCGTGTTTCCATAGGAAGTCCGCAACATTCTATTTGAAATAACTTTGGCGCCCGTTGACGAATCCTCGCGAAATTTTCACAATAGGTGGGGCGCTCCGCTCCGCTCGTACCCTGAAAGTCTCGGGGGGATTTGTCAAGCGGGGGCTGAGAAAAATGGGGGGTCCCAAAACACGTTTTTCCCATGCAATTTTCCATAGGGACCTTTAGTCCAAGGTACAGACCAAACGGCTGAACAGAATTATTTGAAATTTGGAAAAGAGGTAGTCCTCAGGTCAGGGATGTGCCTTTTGCATATCTGGAGTCAATCTGTTCAGTAGTTCCTGAGAAAATTGCAGTTAAAAGTACATACATATCTATAGCCGCGCACCGTGCGCGTATGGTACGCATACCGTACGTGCACGCTGCCGTGCACAAGCGTAATTCTGATTGGTGGTTACATGACAGTAAACATTCCAGTCGGTCAAAATCAGGAAGTGTCGGCCACCATTTTGTGTGTCTCGCAATGAAAAACAAACATGGAGAATGTGAAAAGGGGGCAAGGTAGAGAGTTGCAGACCCCCTAGCCTTTGTCAGGGGGTCCAAGAAGGACCCAGAAGTGTGAAAAATACATTTTAAATTTTTTTTTTTTAAATCGCGGGGTGCGCGTACTGTGCGCGTACGGTACGCATACGGCGGTAAAAAAACAATAAAAAAAATAGAATTAAAAATCAAATTTAAGTGTTTAGATGTTAGGTGGCTCTAAAAAGAGCCGTTGTGTTTATGAAGTGTTTTTTGTGTACCTACAAGTAAGTACCGATGCAGAGTCTAAAGTTCAAGAGGAAGACTCTGTTCCCTTCATCATTGAAATGTACACCGTCTCCTCTATAAATGTCTTGCATGTTGTAACGCAAGTTGTTGTGGTATATAGAACCCATACCATAGTCTCTGAGGAAAGCAGAAACAGACTTATTGACGTGCTTTCTTGCTTTGTCAATCTGCGGACAAAATTGGTTGGACCAGTTCCACTTTTGCCTTTGGCATATATTAGAATATACAAAGGCAGTTTGTGGAAAAAGTGACATCAATTGCACAAAGGTGTCCTTAATAAGCATTTCAAGACCTACCCCAGTTAAAGTGCCTAGGTAATTTGCTCCACAGTGCACAATAATAAGGTTAGGCTGTGAGAGATGTAGAAAGGTTTTTACCAAAGGCATTAATTGGTGCCACTTTAACCCTCTCTGACCAATCCATTTAATGTCTACATTTGGCAAAGCAAGATCTTTCACAATACCTCTTTTTTCTGCAAACTTTTCACTCCAGAAGACATAGCTGTGACCTACAATCCACACTGTGAACATCTTCCAAGGAGATCTGGATGCACTCAGAAGGTGTCTTTCAGTAGAATGGCAATATGAAAAGAAAGATAGTTGTAAAATGGAGGCTAACATACTTTTTGTTTTAAAAAAAAAGAACTCATTGGCTGATTCCATTTTACAGTTAAAACTAGGCTGTATGTTAAGATTTTTACAAGCATGTTTTGTATTGGTTCAGAAAAATGTGTTCCCACAGAAGATTAGTTTGGATTTGCTGTTAGGTTTGAAAAGTCAAGCAATCTTGCTCTTTGGATTAGAAACATTGTGTGCTGAACTTCTGACCTCTCTGCTCACACCAGTGTTCCATGACCTGTTGCTATGGTAGCAGGCAGAAGTAAAGTTGGGGGTAGGGATCATTTGGAAAGGGTTGAAATTTCCAACCAATAGAAATGTGTGTTTCCATATGAAAAAAATGTGGGAAGCACTGTGATTTGGAGTTAACATGTATATGTGTGAAAAAAGAGAGGGAAACATTGCCATTAACTGGTTCTGGTGAGAGGAGAGAGGTGTACAGCTCAGAGATTGTGGCTCTCATAATCTGCTGCTTGAGTGCCACATTTCTTTCTCAACTAACTAATTTTAAAGGTGAGTTATGAGTTTGAGAGGGGATGTATGTGGTGAATTATGATATAAATAATAGAATTGTGATTCTTCTTTAAAAGTTGTGTTTCTAATTTTGTGTTTTGGGAGATATTTAACTGTCATGAACTTGTAAGATATTATGTCTTCGCCATAAGTTAAGGTGTACTGGTATCACTGAGGAATACTGTTTTGTGCCTAGAATCAAACCATGAGTCTGTTTGCACACAGGAATTGTTGTCAGAGATTTAATTTGTGTTGGTCTGGTTCTGTAAGAATGGCATTCGTAGGAAAGGGGCAGCTTGTTTTTTAGAACTGTGATGGTTTGCATTCAGTATAAAACAGTATCTCACAAATGGGAGGCAAATGCTAACACATTTGAAATTGATATGGTAGATTTTACTTCCAATCATGCAATGGGTGAGGTTGTTCCTACATGTACAAAACTCCAATTAACCCTTACCACACATGTACTTTTACATACATCACTCCAATGTTTATGCTGTTGTGGAAGCGTCCATGCACATTTCTATTGTAACTGAAAATACACAGTCTGCAGAAGCAGACTCTTAGCACACACCCAGCTGCTTATTCTGTACTATCATGCTTAGTATTCACAACTGTGTGGTGTTTCAGATAGCAGTGAGTAACGCTAATACATTGAACATCACCAAGGCTCATTTCCTTTGCTGGAGTGTAGTCAGTCACCCAGGTTACACATGTTCATGGTCTCAAAAAGCTGTTTGGACATGTGCTCTTTTCTTCTTGCACGGCAGGGAAATTTTTTTACAAAAAGTGATTACAAAAATTATAAAAAAAATTTGAGGTCAGGTGGCTCTTAAAAGAGCCATTGTGTTAATACAGGGACAGGGACAGAGGAAGGAAAGAATGGGAATATTAAAAGGTACCACACTTGTGCTGCTCTATCTTATTGTCTATTAGAGGAATACTAGACTCCCCAAAAGCAATAAGAGCATAGCAAGTATTGCACCTTATTTGTACCCTCTGAAATCGAGGGTAAATGTCCAGAGGAGCAGAAGAGGGTGACGCTCCCACTGCAGAGGAAGTGCTCAGCTGAGCTGCCGAAGATGTACTCGGCTGAGCTTCTGTGGATGTGCTCTTCTGAGCTGCTGGAGAGGTTGCTGCAGTAGCTCGAGCAAAAGTCTTGGGATGTACTTCCCTAATGTGTCTGAACATAGTGAAGATTCCAAAAGAGTACTTCTTCTTTGGATCTCCTCTAGACAAGACACGCCCACAAAGTTTGCAGGTGACTTTTGGAGCATTGACTTTCTTCTGCCCCTCTGGAAATGTAAAATATTCCCAGACAAAAGAATCCTGTTTCCTCTTTCTCTGTCTGATTGTGCTGTCCTGCTCACTCCCAGAAGAGGATTGCTGCTCTGCCATTGTATCCCAAAGACACTTCAGCTCCTTCTCCTAGGGAACCACAAGCAATAATGAGGGGAATGGGTGTGGTGTTAGAATTTTTCTGGAAATGAAAGAAGTTTAAACCAATGAAAAGTGTTGTTTCTGGATCACATGACCTACGTGCGCGCTCCGTACGCTTACTGTACGCGCACGGTAAAAGTACGCATGCGCGTACGTAAGACGATACGGCGGTTCCGCGTAAGGAGCACTCGCGCATGCGCAAAAAAAACGCGCGCGTACGAAGCCAGCGCGTACGTGTCGTAGACGAAGTACGCATGCGTATGTAAATCGCGTACGCACACGGAGCATACATATTACGTACGCACACCTTACTTATAGCGTACCGTGCGCGTACCGTAAGCTTACCGTACGCGCACGGTAAAAATTCATAACATTTTTTTTTAAAAAAATATAAAGGTTTGTAGAATATATTAACTATGCTGTTCAACTATATCTAAACAATTTTTTTTAAAAAGGTGAGACATTCCATATTGCAGGATACAGTAAATCTAAGATTATATACATAGGTAGCATATTGTTAAAAAAAACAAATCTTAAAAAAAAAAACATTCAAAAATTAGAATTTAAAAAACCTTGCAAATTCACTGAAAAAAACATAGGTTTCACACACGTTACAGTTAGGAATTAGCATTTAAAAAACCTTGCAAATTCACTGAAAACACCATAGGTTTCACACATGTTATAGTTAGCTGGACATTTCGCTCGTACAAAACCATTGAAATTCCCCCGTTATAGTTAGTTCAGCTAACTATAACTCGCGCGACCGCAATCCACTGCTGATGACGTCACATATTACATCACTCATGACATGGTCAGTGACATCACTCATGACATCACTGATGACATCTCAAATGACATCAGTGATGACATCACCGATGATGTCATCCATGTGATAAATTACCACATTTTGTCACACTCTAACATAACCTTTCAAACACCGACAGAAAAATTCAGAGTTACATTCTCAAAACCATTCGTAATCAAATAGCAATAACTAGATACTCACTTATTAAGTTTTAGGTCTACATACAACTCCACTCATTCACCTGCACAGTCACTCATACTTACAGTCACTCCATACAAGACTACCATATGTATTTAGACACCTATATAGACACTCACACACCGCCAATCATCTATTGAGGTACTAACATACCTACTCAGTCGTGCAAGTAATTAAACACAGTCCAATTTACTCACCTATACAGTTAAAAACACTCAAGTTCACTTGCTCTTAAAAATAGTACCACATTCTTAAGCTCTTATACAAGAATTGATACAAGCACACACACATCCATACAGCCAATCTCACAATCACACACTCTCACATATACCCACTTATATACTCTTACACGCATATATACTGCCTTTCAGATATGTAGTTACTCACAAATGTAACACTGAGATATACATTCAATCCGTAACACACCCATACATACACTCACTCAACTATACAGTCCATCACAGATGCACTCTTAAAACCATGCACCCATAGAATCACCCACTGAAACACATCTATGCACTGAGTAACACACACCCCACCCACACAAACACACAGGCACCCATACAGATACTCAGACAACCAATCAATAACCCATATAGACACTCATATAGCTATTCACAAAACCATGCAGCCACTTAGACACCAACAGACAGACACATACAGACATTTACACAGTTTAGTCACTAGCCTGCAGTAAGATACATTTAATGACTCACTTATAGAGTCAGTTACGCACCTAGAAAATCATCCATTCACACACTTGTACACCCACTCATTCTTCAACAGGCCTTTCCCTATATAAATTAAACATATTAAAATTGTTCACAAACACATACTCATTGGATGATGTAATCAGTGATGTCATTTGAGATGTCATCAGTGATGTCATGAGTGATGTCACTGACCATGTCATGAGTGATGTAATATGTGACGTCATCAGCAGTGGATTGCGGGCGCGCGAGTTATAGTTAGCTGAACTAACTATAATGGGGGAATTTCAATGGTTTTGTACGAGCGAAATGTCCAGCTAACTATAACATGTGTGAAACCTATGGTTTTTTCAGTGAAAAAAAAAAAAAAAAATATATATATATATATATATATATATATATATATATATATATGTATATATATATATATATATTTAGTATACTATGTACACATGTGAAAATATGTCAGTCCACCTGTTTACCTCAATGGAAAAAGGCGGTGGAACTGACGTCAGCACTCCGACGAGGTCCTCTTATGGCTCCTATGACATCATACAGTGTCGCGAGCGGAGCCGTGCTATTATGGCATCGTCGTCTACGTGGGAGAGCTAAGAAAGAATTTCTGCAGAATGCTGGCGCAGGGGATATTCGCCTAAGTGTTCGGGCTAGTCGTTTGGGAGCAACTGTTTACGTTGCCACTCCAGAAACCGAAACCAGTGATCCAAGGGCAGAGGCCCTGCAGATGGCACATGAGATGGGGAGCCCAGTCGTGTGCACAGGCAGGGCCATGAAGTGACAAGCTCCACTACCCACAAAAAAGGTAATGAGGACACTGAATAAATCAGCATCTTTTCTTTGTATCTGGCAGAAACAACAAGGTTAAAATCCCCTAGTTCCAAAATGTAGAATTAGTGCTACAACGGTCTTCAAGAGGACCTGCGATGGATGCCACTTCTGCCTTCCGTACACTGGAAGCGGCACATGTGTCACAAGGTACGGTCATACTACGGTGGGACGCACACTCGTTGACCTCTCATGGCACTGCTCCGCACTTCGGGGACAATGCTTTCCATTAACTGTGTTTTCTGATGATGTGTCGTGCTGGCCCCGTCCAACAGCAGAACCCCTTTAGATCTAACCAGACTCTTCCACTCTCTCACCGGAAGTGGAACCAGGCCACGCACACACTTTCACAATACAACAGCCGGTAATGCACTTTTCGGTAAAAAAAACACATTCCTTCCTCCTAATATATCAAAAAAATGACTCACTGAAGACCAGGGGCCAGCTTCGATAGGTAAACAACCGTTACAATGACTTTTTTACTTCGCGATACCATTACAACGCATGCATTGCCATGCATGAGTTGTACATCGCAAAGTCATTACTATGCATTTTTTTAAAACGCATTGTCATTTACCACGCATGCCTTTACAGCAAATTTTGTTGTAAAGGAATGTATGGTAAATGACCATGAGTTCTAAAAAAATGTAGACGATCGACATCGTTGTAAGGAAACAGGGCCTGTTCCGTTTCCTCACAACGACGTGCACCGCCCCTCAGGGACAACCTGAAGTAGGAACCATGAGGAGAGAGGAACCACGAGGAGAGAGGTAAGGGGGATTGGGCATGGGGTGGTGGTTACTTTTCTTGGGTTTAGGATAGTGCAATGGTGTTTGGGTAGTCTAGGGGGTTGTGCTGGGGGTAGTGTTTTAGGGTTTAGGGTAGTGCAGTGGTGTTTGGGTGGTGCAGGAGGTCATGCTGGGGTAGTGTTTTAGGGTTTAGGGTAGTGCAGTGGTGTTTGCATAGTGTAGGGGGTCGTGCTAGGGGTAGTGTTTTAGGGTTTAGGGTAGTGCAGTGGTCTTTGTGTAATGTAGTGGTCAAGCTGGGGGTTGTGTTTTAGGGTTTAGGGTATTGCAGTGGTCTTTGTGTAGTGAAGGGGGTCATGATGGGGGTGGTGTTTTAGGGTTTAGGGCAGTGCAGTGGTGTTTGGGTAGTGTAGGGGGTTGTGCTGGCGGTGGTGTTTTAGGGTTTAGGGCATTGCAGTGGTGTTCAGGCAGTGTAGGGGTTCATAAAAGGGGGTGGTGTTTTAGGGTTTAGGGCAGTGCAGTGGTGTTCGGGCAGTGCATGGGGTCGTGCAGGGGGTGTTGTTTTAGGGTTTAGGGCAGTGCAGTGGTGTTCGGGCATTGTAGGGGTTCGTGCAGGGGGTGGTGTTTTAGGGTTTAGGGCAGTGCAGTGGTGTTCGGGCAGTGTAGGGGGTTGTGCAGGGGAGGGTGTTTTAGGGTTTAGGGCAGTGCAGTAGTGTAGGGGGTCGTGCTAGGGGTAGTGTTTTAGGGTTTAGGGTAGTGCAGTGGTCTTTGTGTAATGTAGTGGTTGTGCTGGGGGTTGTGTTTTAGGGTTTAGGGTAGTGCAGTGGTCTTTGGGTAGTGTAGGGGGTCATGATGGGGGTGGTGTTTTAGGGTTTAGGGCAGTGCAGTGGTGTTTGGGTAGAGTAGGGGTTTGTGCTGTGGGTGGTGTTTTAGGGTTTAGGGCAGTGCAGGGATGTTCGGGCAGTTTAGGGGGTCATGCTGGGGGTAGTGTTTTAGTGTTTAAGGTAGTGCAGTGGTGTTTGTGTAGTGTAGAGGGAATAGTTTTAGGGTTTAGGGTAGTGCAGTGGTCTTTGTGTAGTGTAGAGGGTCTTGCTGGGGGTAGTGTTTTAGGGTTTAGGGTAGTGCAGTGTTGTTTGTGCAGTGTAGGGGGAAGTGGTTTAGGGTAGTGCATTGGTGTTTGTGTAGTGTAAGGGGTCATACTAGGGGTAGTGTTTTAGGGTTTAAGGTAGTGCAGTGGTGTTTGTGTAGTGTGGGGGTCGTGTTTTAGGGTTTAGGGTAGTGCAGTGGTCTTTGTGTAGTGTAGGGGACGTGCTGGGGGTCGTTATTTAGGCTTTAGGGTAGTGCAGTGGTCTTTGGGTAGTGTACGGGGTCGTGCTGGGGGTAGTCTTTTAGGGTTTAGGGCAGTGCAGTGGTGTTCGGGCAGTGTAGGGGGTCGTGCAGGGGGTGTTGTTTTAGGGTTTAGGGCAGTGCAGTGGTGTTCGGGCATTGTAGGGGTTCGTGCAGGGGGTGGTGTTTTAGGGTTTAGGGCAGTGCAGTGGTGTTCGGGCAGTGTAGGGGGTTGTGCAGGGGAGGGTGTTTTAGGGTTTAGGGCAGTGCAGTAGTGTAGGGGGTCGTGCTAGGGGTAGTGTTTTAGGGTTTAGGGTAGTGCAGTGGTCTTTGTGTAATGTAGTGGTTGTGCTGGGGGTTGTGTTTTAGGGTTTAGGGTAGTGCAGTGGTCTTTGGGTAGTGTAGGGGGTCATGATGGGGGTGGTGTTTTAGGGTTTAGGGCAGTGCAGTGGTGTTTGGGTAGAGTAGGGGTTTGTGCTGTGGGTGGTGTTTTAGGGTTTAGGGCAGTGCAGGGATGTTCGGGCAGTTTAGGGGGTCATGCTGGGGGTAGTGTTTTAGTGTTTAAGGTAGTGCAGTGGTGTTTGTGTAGTGTAGAGGGAATAGTTTTAGGGTTTAGGGTAGTGCAGTGGTCTTTGTGTAGTGTAGAGGGTCTTGCTGGGGGTAGTGTTTTAGGGTTTAGGGTAGTGCAGTGTTGTTTGTGCAGTGTAGGGGGAAGTGGTTTAGGGTAGTGCATTGGTGTTTGTGTAGTGTAAGGGGTCATACTAGGGGTAGTGTTTTAGGGTTTAAGGTAGTGCAGTGGTGTTTGTGTAGTGTGGGGGTTGTGTTTTAGGGTTTAGGGTAGTGCAGTGGTCTTTGTGTAGTGTAGGGGACGTGCTGGGGGTCGTTATTTAGGCTTTAGGGTAGTGCAGTGGTCTTTGGGTAGTGTACGGGGTCGTGCTGGGGGTAGTCTTTTAGGGTTTAGGGCAGTGCAGTGGTGTTCGGGCAGTGTAGGGGGTCGTGCTGGAGATGGTGTTTTAGGGTTTAGGGCAGAGCAGTGGTGTTTGGGCAGTGTAGGGAGTCGTGCAGGGGATGGTGTTTTAGGGTTTAGAGCAGTGCAGCGGTGTTCTGGCAGTGTAGGGGGTGGTGGTTTAGGTTTTAGGGCAGTGCATTGGAGTTCGGGCAGCGTAGGGGGTCATGCAGAGAGGTGGTGTTTTAGGTTTTAGGGCAGTGCAGCGGTGTTCGGGCAGTGTAGGGGGTCGTGCAGGGGGTGGGGTTTTAGGTTTTAGGGCAGTGCAGTGGTGTTCGGGCAGTGTAGGGGGTTGTACAGGGGCGGTGTTTTAGGTTTTAGGGCAGTGCAATGGTCGTGCAGGGGGTGGTGTTTTAGGTTTTAGGGCAGTGCAGTGATGTTCGAGCATTGTAGGGGGTTGGTGTTTTAGGGTTTAGGGCAGTGCAGTGGTTTTTGGGCAGTGTAGGGGGTCGTGCAGGGGGTGGTGTTTTAGGTTTTAGGTCAGTGCAGCAGTGTTCGGGCAGTGTAGGGGGTCGTGGAGGGGTTGGTGTTTTAGGGTTTAGGGCAGTGCAGGGATGTTCGGGCAGTGTAGGGGGTCATGCTGGGGGTAGTGTTTAATGTAGTGCAGTGGTGTTTGTGTAGTGTAGAGGGAATAGTTTTAGGGTTTAGGGTAGTGCAGCGGTGTTTGAGCAGTGTAGGGGGTCATGCAGGGGATTGGTGATTTTGGGTTTAGGGCAGTGCAGTTGTGTTTGTGCAGTATAGGGGGTCGTGCAGGGGTTGGTGTTTTAGGGTTTAGGTTAGTGCCATGGTGTTCGAGCAGTGTAGGGGTCGTGTAGGGGGTTGGTGTTTTAGGGTTTAGGGCAGTGCAGTGGTGTTTGAGCAGTGTAGGGGGTCGTGCAGAGGATTGGTGATTTTGGGTTTAGGGCAGTGCAGTTGTGTTTGTGCAGTGTAGGGGGTCGTGCAGGGGTTGGTGTTGTAGGGTTTAGGTTAGTGCCGTGGTGTTCGAGCAGTGTAGGGGTCGTGTAGGGGGTTGGTGTTTTAGGGTTTAGGGCAGTGCAGTGGTGTTCGGGCAGTGTAGGGGGTCATGCTGGGGTGGTGTTTTAGGGTTTAGGGCAGAGCAGTGGTGTTCGGGCAATGTAGGGGGTCATGCAGGGGGGTGGTGTTTTCGGGTTTAGGGCAGTGCAGTGATGTTCGAGCATTGTAGGGGGTTGGTGTTTTAGGGTTTAGGGCAGTGCAGTGGTTTTTGGGCCGTGTAGGGGGTCGTGCAGGGGGTGGTGTTTTAGGTTTTAGGTCAGTGCAGCAGTGTTCAGGCAGTGTAGGGGGTCGTGCAGGGGGATGGTGTTTTAGGTTTTAGGGCAGTGCAGTGGTCGTGCAGGGGGTGGTGTGTTAGGTTTTAGGGCAGTGCAGTGGTGTTCGGGCAGTGTAGGGGGTCGTGCAGGGGTTGGTGTTTTAGGGTTTAGGGCAGTGCAGTGGTGTTCGGGCAGTGTAGGGAGTAGTGCAGGGGGTTGGTGTTTTAGGGTGTAGGGCAATGTAGTCGTGTTCGGGCAATGTAGGGGGTCATGCAGGGGGTTCGTGTTTTAGGGTAGTGCAGTCGTGTTCGGGCAGTGTAGGGGGTCGTGCGGTGGGTTGGTGTTTTAGGAATTAGGACAGTGCAGTGGTGTTCAGGCAGTGTATGGGGTTGTGCAGTGGGTGTTGTTTTAGGGTTTAGCGCAGTGCAGTGGTGTTCGGGCAGTCTAGGGGTTCATGCAGGGGGTGGTGTTTTAGGGTTTAGGGCAATGCAGTGGTGTTCGGGCAGTGTAGGGGGTTGTGCAGGGGGGGTGTTTTAGGGTTTAGGGCAGTGCAGTAGTGTAGGGGGTCGTGCTAGGGGTAGTGTTTTAGGGTTTAGGTTAGTGCAGTGGTCTTTGTGTAATGTAGTGGTTTTGCTGGGGGTTGTGTTTTAGGGTTTAGGGTAGTGCAGTGGTCTTTGGGTAGTGTAGGGGGTCATGATGGGGGTGGTGTTTTAGGGTTTAGGGCAGTGCACTGGTGTTCGGGAAGTGTAGGGGTTTGTGCTGTGGGTGGTGTTTTAGGGTTTAGGGCAGTGCAGGGATGTTCGGCCAGTGTAGGGGATCATGCTGGGGGTAGTGTTTTAGTGTTTAAGGTAGTGCAGTTTTGTTTGTGTAGTGTAGAGGGAATAGTTTTAGGGTTTAGGGTAGTGCAGTGGTGTTTGTGTAGTGTAGGGGGTCATGCTAGAGGCAGTGTTTTAGGGTTCAGGGTAGTGCAATGGTGTTTGGGTAGTGTAGAGGGTCTTGCTGGGGGTAGTGTTTTAGGGTTTAGGGTAGTGCAGTGTTGTTTGTGCAGTGTAGGGGGAAGTGGTTTAGGGTAGTGCATTGGTGGTTGTGTAGTGTAGGGGGTCATGCAAGGGGTAGTGTTTTAGGGTTGAAGGTAGTGCAGTGGTGTTTGTGTAGTGTGGGGGTCGTGTTTTAGGGTTTAGGGTAGTGCAGGTGTCTTTCTGTAGTGTAGGGGTCGTGCTGAGGGTCGTGTTTTAGGCTTTAGGGTAGTGCAGTGGTCTTTGGGCAGTGTAGGGGGTCATGCTGGAGATGGTGTTTTAGGGTTTAGGGCAGAGCAGTGGTGTTTGGGCAGTGTAGGGAGTCGTGCAGGGGATGGTGTTTTAGGGTTTAGAGCAGTGCAGTCGTGTTCCGGCAGTGTAGGGGGTGGTGCAGGGGGGTGGTGGTTTAGGTTTTAGGGCAGTGCATTGGAGTTCGGGCAGCGTAGGGGTCATACAGAGAGGTGGTATTTTAGGTTTTAGGGCAGTGCAGCGGTGTTCGGGCAGTGTAGGGGGTCGTGCAGGGGGTGGGGTTTTAGGTTTTAGGGCAGTGCAGTGGTGTTGGGGCAGTGTAGGGGGTTGTACAGGGGCGGTGTTTTAGGTTTTAGGGCAGTGCAATGGTAGTGCAGGGGGTGGTGTTTTAGGTTTTAGGGCAGTGCAGTGGTGTTCCGGCACTGAAGGGGGTCATGCAGGGGTTGGTGTTTTAGGGTTTAGGGCAGTGCAATGGTGTTCGGGCAGTGTAGGGGGTCATGCAGGGGGTTGGTGTTTTAGGGTTTAGGGCAGTGCAGTGGTGTTAGAGCAGTGTAGGGGGACGTGCAGGGGATTGGTGTTTTAGGGTTTAGGGCAGTGCAGTTGTGTTCGTGCAGTGTAGGGGGTCGTGCAGGGGTTGGTGTTTTAGGGTTTAGGTTAGTGCCATGGTGTTCGAGCAGTGTAGGGGTCGTGTAGGGGGTTGGTGTTTTAGGGTTTAGGGCAGTGCAGTGCAGTGGTGTTCGGGCAGTGTAGGGGGTCATGCTCGGGTGGTGTTGTAGGGTTTAGGGCAGAGCAGTGGTGTTCGGGCAGTGTAGGGGGTCATGCAGGGGGGTGGCGTTTTAGGGTTTAGGGCAGTGCAGTGATGTTCGGGCATTGTAGGGGGTTGGTGTTTTAGGGTTTAGGGCAGTGCAGTGGTCTTTGGGCTGTGTAGGGGGTTGTGCAGGGGGTGGTGTTTTAGGTTTTAGGTCAGTGCAGCAGTGTTCGGGCAGTGTAGGGGGTCGTGCAGGGGGATGGTGTTTTGCGTTTTAGGGCAGTGCAGTGGTCGTGCAGGGGGTGGTGTTTTAGGTTTTAGGGCAGTGCAATGGTAGTGCAGGGGGTGGTGTTTTAGGTTTTAGGGCAGTGCAGTGGTGTTCGGGCAGTGTAGGGGGTCGTGCAGGGGTTGGTTTTTTTATTGTTTAGGGCAGTGCAGTGGTGTTCGGACAGTGTAGGGAGTAGTGCAGGGGGTTGGTGTTTTAGGGTGTAGGGCAATGTAGTGGTGTTCGGGCAATGTAGGGGGTCATGCATGGGGTTGGTGTTTTAGGGTTGAAGGTAGTGCAGTGGTGTTTGTGTAGTGTGGGGGTCATGTTTTAGGGTTTAGGGTAGTGCAGGTGTCTTTCTGTAGTGTAGGGGTCATGCTGGGGGTCGTGTTTTAGGCTTTAGGGTAGTGCAGTGGTCTTTGGGCAGTGTAGGGGGTCATGCTGGAGATGGTGTTTTAGGGTTTAGGGCAGAGCAGTGGTGTTTGGGCAGTGTAGGGAGTCGTGCAGGGGATGGTGTTTTAGGGTTTAGAGCAGTGCAGTCGTGTTCCGGCAGTGTAGGGGGTGGTGCAGGGGGGTGGTGGTTTAGGTTTTAGGGCAGTGCATTGGAGTTCAGGCAGCGTAGGGGTCATACAGAGAGGTGGTATTTTAGGTTTTAGGGCAGTGCAGCGGTGTTGGGGCAGTGTAGGGGGTCGTGCAGGGGGTGGGGTTTTAGGTTTTAGGGCAGTGCAGTGGTGTTGGGGCAGTGTAGGGGGTTGTACAGGGGCGGTGTTTTAGGTTTTAGGGCAGTGCAATGGTAGTGCAGGGGGTGGTGTTTTAGGTTTTAGGGCAGTGCAGTGGTGTTCCGGCACTGAAGGGGGTCATGCAGGGGTTGGTGTTTTAGGGTTTAGGGCAGTGCAATGGTGTTCGGGCAGTGTAGGGGGTCATGCAGGGGGTTGGTGTTTTAGGGTTTAGGGCAGTGCAGTGGTGTTTGAGCAGTGTAGGGGGACGTGCAGGGGATTGGTGTTTTAGGGTTTAGGGCAGTGCAGTTGTGTTCGTGCAGTGTAGGGGGTCGTGCAGGGGTTGGTGTTTTAGGGTTTAGGTTAGTGCCATGGTGTTCGAGCAGTGTAGGGGTCGTGTAGGGGGTTGGTGTTTTAGGATTTAGGGCAGTGCAGTGGTGTTCAGGCAGTGTAGGGGGTCATGCAGGGGGGTGGCGTTTTAGGGTTTAGGGCAGTGCAGTGATGTTCGGGCATTGTAGGGGGTTGGTGTTTTAGGGTTTAGGGCAGAGCAGTGGTGTTCGGGCAGTGTAGGGGGTCATGCAGGGGGGTGGCGTTTTAGGGTTTAGGGCAGTGCAGTGATGTTCGGGCATTGTAGGGGGTTGGTGTTTTAGGGTTTAGGGCAGTGCAGTGGTTTTTGGGCTGTGTAGGGGGTCGTGCAGGGGGTGGTGTTTTAGGTTTTAGGTCAGTGCAGCAGTGTTCGGGCAGTGTAGGGGGTCGTGCAGGGGGATGGTGTTTTGCGTTTTAGGGCAGTGCGATGGTCGTGCAGGGGGTGGTGTTTTAGGTTTTAGGGCAGTACAATGGTAGTGCAGGGGGTGGTGTTTTAGGTTTTAGGGCAGTGCAGTGGTGTTCGGGCAGTGTAGGGGGTCGTGCAGGGGTTGGTTTTTTATTGTTTAGGGCAGTGCAGTGGTGTTCGGACAGTGTAGGGAGTAGTGCAGGGGGTTGGTGTTTTAGGGTGTAGGGCAATGTAGTGGTGTTTGGGCAATGTAGGGGGTCATGCATGGGGTTCGTGTTTTAGGGTAGTGCAGTCGTGTTCGGGCAGTGTAGGGGGTCGTACGGGGGGTTGGTGTTTTAGGAATTAGGACAGTGCAGTGGTGTTCAGGCAGTGTATGGGGTCGTGCAGAGGGTGTTGTTTTAGGGTTTAGGGCAGTGCAGTGGTGTTCGGGCAGTGTAGGGGTTCGTGCAGGGGGTGGTGTTTTAGGGTTTAGGGCAGTGCAGTGGTGTTCGGGCAGTGTAGGGGGTTGTGCAGGGGTGGTGTTTTAGGGTTTAGGGTAGTGCAGTGGTCTTTGTGTAATGTAGTGGTTTTGCTGGGGGTTGTGTTTTAGGGTTTAGGGTAGTGCAGTGGTCTTTGGGTAGTGTAGGGGGTCATGATGGGGGTGGTGTTTTAGGGTTTAGGGCAGTGAAGTGGTGTTCGGGTAGTGTAGGGGTTTGTGCTGTGGGTGGTGTTTTAGGGTTTAGGGCAGTGCAGGGATGTTCGGGCAGTGTAGGGGGTCATGCTGGGGGTAGTGTTTTAGTGTTTAAGGTAGTGCAGTTTTGTTTGTGTAGTGTAGAGGGAATAGTTTTAGGGTTTAGGGTAGTGCAGTGGTGTTTGTGTAGTGTAGGGGGTCATGCTAGAGGTAGTGTTTTAGGGTTCAGGATAGTGCAATGGTGTTTGGGTAGTGTAGAGGGTCTTGCTGGGGGTAGTGTTTTAGGGTTTAGGGTAGTGCAGTGTTGTTTGTGCAGTGTAGGGAGAAGTGGTTTAGGGTAGTGCATTGGTGTTTGTGTAGTGTAGGGGGTCATGCTAGGGGTAGTGTTTTAGGGTTTTAAGGTAGTGCAGTGGTGTTTGTGTAGTGTGGGGGTCGTGTTTTAGGGTTTAGGGTAGTGCAGTGGTCTTTGTGTAGTGTAGGGGTCGTGCTGGGGGTCGTGTTTTAGGCTTTAGGGTAGTGCAGTGGTCTTTGGGTAGTGTACGGGGTCATGCTGGGGGTAGACTTTTAGGGTTTAGGGCAGTGCAGTGGTGTTCGGGCAGTCTAGGGGGTAGTGCTGGAGATGGTGCTTTAGGGTTTAGGGCAGAGCAGTCGTGTTTGGGCAGTGTAGGGAGTCTTCCAGGGGATGGTGTTTTAGGGTTTAGAGCAGTGCAGTGGTGTTCCGGCAGTGTAGGGGGTGGTGCAGGGGGGTGGTGGTTTAGGTTTTAGGGCAGTGCATTGGAGTTCGGGCAGCGTAGGGGTCATGCAGAGAGGTGGTATTTTAGGTTTTAGGGCAGTGCAGCGGTGTTCGGGCAGTGTAGGGGGTCGTGCAGGGGGTGGGGTTTTAGGTTTTAGGGCAGTGCAGTGGTGTTCGGGCAGTGTAGGGGGTTGTACAGGGGTGGTGTTTTAGGTTTTAGGGCAGTGCAATGGCCATGCAGGGGGTGGTGTTTTAGGATTTAGGGCAGTGCAGTGGTGTTCGGGCACTGTAGGGGGTCATGCAGGGGTTTGTGTTTTAGGGTTTAGGGCAGTGCAATGGTGTTCGGGCAGTGTAGGGGGTCATGCAGGGGGTTGGTGTTTTAGGGTTTAGGGCAGTGCCGTGGTGTTCGAGCAGTGTAGGGGTCGTGTAGGGGGTTGGTGTTTTAGGGTTTAGGGCAGTGCAGTGGTGTTTGAGCAGTGTAGGGGGTCGTGCAGAGGATTGGTGATTTTGGGTTTAGGGCAGTGCAGTTGTGTTTGTGCAGTGTAGGGGGTCGTGCAGGGGTTGGTGTTTTAGGGTTTAGGTTAGTGCCGTGGTGTTCGAGCAGTGTAGGGGTCGTGTAGGGGATTGGTGTTTTAGGGTTTAGGGCAGTGCAGTGGTGATCGAGCAGTGTAGGGGGTCATGCTGGGGTGGTGTTTTAGGGTTTAGGGCAGAGCAGTGGTGTTCGGGCAGTGTAGGGGGGTGGTGTTTTAGGGTTTAGGGCAGTGCAGTGATGTTCGGGCATTGTAGGGGGTTGGTGTTTTAGGGTTTAGGGCAGTGCAGTGGTTTTTGGGCAGTGTAGGGGGTCGTGCAGGGGATGGTGTTTTAGGTTTTAGGTCAGTGCAGCAGTGTTCGGGCAGTGTAGGGGGTCGTGCAGGGGGATGGTGTTTTAGGTTTTAGGGCAGTGCAGTGGTCGTGCAGGGGGTGGTGTGTTAGGTTTTAGGGCAGTGCAGTGGTGTTCGGGCAGTGTAGGGAGTCGTGCAAGGGTTGGTGTTTTAGGGTTTAGGGCAGTGCAGTGGTGTTCGGGCAGTGTAGGGAGTAGTGCAGGGGGCTGGTGTTTTAGGGTGTAAGGCAATGTAGTGGTGTTTGGGCAATGTAGGGGGTCGTGCAGGGGGTTCGTGTTTTAGGGTAGTGCAGTTGTTTTCGGGCAGTGTAGGGGGTCGTGCTGGGGGTTGGTGTTTTAGGAATTAGGACAGTGCAGTGGTGTTCAGGCAGTGTATGTGGTCGTGCAGGGGGTGTTGTTTTAGGGTTTAGGGCAGTGCAGTGGTGTTCAGGCAGTGTAGGGGTTCGTGCAGGGGGTGGTGTTTTAGGGTTTAGGGCAGTGCAGTGGTGTTCGGGCAGTGTAGGGGGTTGGGCAGGGGGTGGTGTTTTAGGGTTTATGGCAGTGCAGGAGTGTAGGGGGTCGTGCTAGGGGTAGTGTTTTAGGGTTTAGGGTAGTGCAGTGGTCTTTGTGTAATGTAGTAGTCATGCTGGGGATTGTGTTTTAGGGTTTAGGGTAGTGCAGTGGTCTTTGGGTAGTGTAGGGGGTCATGATGGGGGTGGTGTTTTAGGGTTTAGGGCAGTGCAGTGGTGTTCGGGTAGTGTAGGGGTTTGTGCTGTGGGTGGTGTTTTAGGGTTTAGGGCAGTGCAGGGATGTTTGGGCAGTATAGGGGGTCATGCTGGGGGTAGTGTTTTAGTGTTTAAGGTAGTGCAGTGGTGTTTGTGTAGTGTAGAGGGAATAGTTTTAGGGTTTAGGATAGTGCAGTGGTGTTTGTGTAGTGTATGGGGTCATGCCAGGGATAGTGTTTTAGGGTTTAGGGTAGTGCAGTGGTGTTTGGGTAGTATAGAGGGTCTTGCTGGGGGTAGTGTTTTAGGGGTTAGGGTAGTGCAGTGTTGTTTGTGCAGTGTAGGGGGAAGTGTTTTAGGGCTTATGGTAGTGCATTGGTGTTTGTGTAGTGTAGGGGGTCATGCTAGGGGTAGTGTTTTAGGGTTTAGGGTAGTGCAGTGGTGTTTGTGTAGTGTGGGGGTTGTGTTTTAGGTTTTAGGGCAGTGCAGTGGTGTTCGGGCAGTGTTGGGGGTTGTACAGGGGTGGTGTTTTAGGTTTTAGGGCAGTGCAATGGTCGTGCAGGGGGTGGTGTTTTAGGTTTTAGGGCAGTGCAGTGGTGTTCGGGCACTGTAGGGAGTCATGCAGGGGTTGGTTTTTTAGGGTTTAGGGCAGTGCAGTGGTGTTCGGGCAGTGTAGGGGGTCATGCAGGGGGTTGGTGTTTTAGGGTTTAGGGCAGTGCAGTGGTGTTCGAGCAGTGTAGGGGGTCATGCAGGGGGTTGGTGTTTTAGGGTTTAGGGCAGTGCAGTTGTGTTCGTGTAGTGTAGGGGGTCGTGCAGGGGTTGGTGTTTTAGGGTTTAGGGCAGTGCAGTGGTGTTCGGGCATTGTAGGGGGTCATGCTGGGGGTGGTGTTTTAGGGTTTAGGGCAGAGCAGTGGTTTTCGGGCGGTGTAGGGGGTCATGCAGGGGGGTGGTGTTTTAGGGTTTAGGGCAGTGCAGTGATGTTCGGGCATTGTAGGGGGTTGGTGTTTTAGGGTTTAGGGCAGTGCAGCGGTTTCTGGGCAGTGTAGGGGGTCGTGCAGTGGGTGGTGTTTTAGGGTTTAGGTTAGTGCCGTGGTGTTCGAGCAGTGTAGGGGTCATGTAGGGGGTTGGTGTTTTAGGGTTTAGGGCAGTGCAGTGGTGTTCGGGCAGTGTAGGGGGTCATGCTGGGGTGGTGTTTTAGGGTTTAGGGCAGAGCAGTGGTGTTCGGGCAGTGTAGGGGGTCATGCAGGTGGGTGGTGTTTTAGGGTTTAGGGCAGTGCAGTGATGTTTGGGCATTGTAGGGGGTTGGTGTTTTAGGGTTTAGGGCAGTGCAGTGGTTTTTGGGCAGTGTAGGGGGTCGTGCAGGGGGTGGTGTTTTAGGTTTTAGGTCAGTGCAGCAGTGTTCGGGCAGTGTAGGGGGTCGTGCAGGGGGATGGTGTTTTAGGTTTTAGGGCAGTGCAGTGGTCGTGCAGGGGGTGGTGTGTTAGGTTTTAGGGCAGTGAAGTGGTGTTCGGGCAGTGTTGGTGTTTTAGGGTTTAGGGCAGTGCAGTGGTGTTCGGGCAGTGTAGGGAGTAGTGCAGGGGGTTGGTGTTTTAGGGTGTAGGGCAATGTAGTGGTGTTCGGGAAATGTAGGGGGTCATGCAGGGGGTTTGTGTTTTAGGGTAGTGCAGTCGTGTTCGCGCAGTGTAGGGGGTCGTACGGGGGGTTGGTGTTTTAGGAATTAGGACAGTGCAGTGGTGTTCAGGCAGTGTATGGGGTTGTGCAGGGGGTGTGGTTTTAGGGTTTAGGGCAGTGCAGTGGTGTTCGGGCAGTGTAGGGGTTCGTGCAGGGGGTGGTGTTTTAGGGTTTATGGCAGTGCAGTAGTGTTCGGGCAGTGTAGGGGGTTGTGCAGGGGGGGTGTTTTAGGGTTTAGGGCAGTGCAGTAGTGTAGGGGGTCGTGCTAGAAGTAGTGTTTTAGGGTTTAGGGTAGTGCAGTGGTCTTTGTGTAATGTAGTGGTTTTGCTGGGGGTTGTGTTTTAGGGTTTAGGGTAGTGCAGTGTTCTTTGGGTAGTGTAGGGGGTCATGATGGGGGTGGTGTTTTAGGGTTTAGGGCAGTGCAGTGGTGTTCAGGTGGTGTAGGGGTTTGTGCTGTGGGTGGTGTTTTAGGGTTTAGGGCAGTGCAGGGATGTTCGGGCAGTGTAGGGGGTCATGCTGGGGGCAGTGTTGTAGTGTTTAAGGTTGTGCAGTGGTGTTTGTATAGTGTAGAGCAGTGTTTTCCAAACTGGGGTCCGAGGACCCCCAGGGGTCCGTGGCACATTCCCAGGGGGTCCGCAGGCAGCAGTTTTAAAAGCACTGCAAAGTTCCTTGTAAAATTAGCAGTTTTCGAGCAACTATAAAAGTGTCAAGAAAATGCCAGTGATTAATGTACCTGCTGGAGAGATTGATGAGAGTTTTGTCTAGTGGCAGCTTTGACTTATCTAATGTGACACAGAGGGTTAATATGCCTACTGCAAAGAACGTGTACAATGCATTTTAAAAAACAGTATTTTATGTGCATAGGTCAGTGGGCTACTGATTTTGTCACAGAGATTCTTTTGTCACTGTGCAATTCATAAGGGACAATCGTAATCTAGAACAGTGTCCTATAAACTGTCAAAGAGCTGCTTGCAAACTGCATGGTAAAAGTTAGCAACATATTTTTATTCCCAGTCTATCATTATCCTGATGCTGCTATGTTCCCACTTCCTGCACATGAACAATTTTGTAATGCCTTTTTGTCACTTCTATGTGTGCTGCCTAATGCAGCACACATGATAGTTACAAAACATAATTTTTATTAAAGATTGTTTATGTGCAGGAAGGATCACCATCCTGAACATAAACAATCAAAGGTATTTTGCTTTTTCCATTGGAAAAAGCAAAAACGAGGAGAAATAAAGCATATCTCCTCATTTCGCCAAGTTAAGACCAGGTTTTCCATGGTCTTAATTCTGGTGCTGTCTCCTATTTAAGCTGACCTTGTAAATAGAGGACAGCGTCAAAATCAATGGGTGTTGGGGTGAAACGCCCACTGCAACTCCCACTGCCCACCTTTTTCACGCCAAGCATTGCGTGAAAGGGGTCCTTATTTACAAGGCAGCGTTAAGCCACAATAAGTGGCTTAACTGTGCTTTGTAAATAAGGTAAAGCCCCTATTGCCACAGGAACATCGCAAAAAGTGATGTTCCCATGGCGATAGGGACTTGTAAAATATGCCCCTAAAATCCTTAGTAATTTGAGTATTTGTTTTGTGTGCACACGTTTGTTCATTTTTTTCGAATTACTGTTTTAATGTTTGAAATGTAAATCCTACAAATTGCTTGGGGGTCCCCGGCTTCCAGTAGAGACTCAATGGGGGTCCTCAGGAGTCAAAAGTTTGGGAACCACTGGTGTAGAGGGAATAGTTTTAGGGTTTAGGGTAGTGCAGTGGTGCTTGTGTAGTGTAGGGGGTCATGCTAGACGTAGTGTTTTAGGGTTGAGGGTAGTGCAATGGTGTTTGGGTAGTGTAGAGGGTCTTGCTGGGGGTAGTGTTTTAGGGTTTAGGGTAGTGCAGTGTTGTTTGTGCAGTGTAGGGGGAAGTGGTTTAGGGCAGTGCATTGGTGTTTGTGTAGTGTAGGGGGTCATGCTAGGGGTAGTGTTTTAGGGTTTAAGGTAGTGCAGTGGTGTTTGTGTAGTGCGGGGGTCGTGGTTTAGGGTAGTGCAGTGGTCTTTGTGTAGTGTAGGGGTCGTGCTGGGGGTCGTGTTTTAGGCTTTAGGGTAGTGCAGTGGTCTTTGGGTAGTGTACGGGGTCATGCTGGGGGTAGTCTTTTAGGTTTTAGGGCAGTGCAGCGGTGTTCGGGCAGTGTAGGGTGTCGTGCAGGGGGTGGGGTTTTAAGTTTTAGGGCAGTGCAGTGATGTTCGGGCAGTGTAGGGGGTTGTACAGGGGCGTGTTTTAGGTTTTAGGACATTGCAATGGTCGTGCAGGGGGTGGTGTTTTAGGTTTTAGGGCAGTGCAGTGGTGTTCGGGCACTGTAGGGGGTCACGCAGGGGTTGGTGTTTTAGGGTTTAGGGCAGTGCAATAGTGTTCGGGCAGTGTAGGGGGTCATGCAGGGGGTTGGTGTTTTAGGGTTTAGGGCAGTGCAGTGGTGTTTGAGCAGTGTAGGGGGTCGTGCAGGGGATTGGTGTTTTAGGGTTTAGGGCAGTGCAGTTGTGTTTGTGCAGTGTAGGGGGTCGTGCAGGGGTTGGTGTTTTAGGGTTTAGGTTAGTGCCGTGGTGTTCGAGCAGTGTAGGGGTCGTGTAGGGGGTTGGTGTTTTAGGGTTAGGGCAGTGCAGTGGTGTTCGGGCAGTGTAGTGGGTCATGCGGGGTGGTGTTTTAGGGTTTAGGGCAGAGCAGTGGTGTTCGGGCAGTGTAGGGGGTCATGCAGGGGGATGGTGTTTTAGGGTTTAGGGCAGTGCAGTGATGTTCGGGCATTGTAGGGGGTTGGTGTTTTAGGGTTTAGGGCAGTGCAGTGGTGTTCAGGCAGTGTAGTGGGTCATGCTGGGGTGGTGTTTTAGGGTTTAGGGCAGAGCAGTGGTGTTCGGGCAGTGTAGGGGGTCATGCAGGGGGCGGTGTTTTAGGAATTAGGGCAGTGCAGTGATGTTCGGGCATTGTAGGGGGTTGGTGTTTTAGGGTTTAGGGCAATGTAGTGGTGTTTGGGCAATGTAGGGGGTCATGCAGGGGGTTCGTGTTGTAGGGTAGTGCAGTCGTGTTCGGGCAGTGTAGGGGGTCGTGCGGGGGGTTGGTGTTTTAGGAATTAGGACAGTGCAGTGGTGTTCAGGCAGTGTATGGGGGCATGCAGGGGGTGTTGTTTTAGGGTTTAGGGCAGTGCAGTGGTGTTCGGGCAGTGTAGGGGTTTGTGCAGGGGGTGGTGTTTTAGGGTTTAGGGCAGTGCAGTGGTGTTCGGGCAGTGTAGGGGGTTGGGCAGGGGGTGGTGTTTTAGGGTTTAGGGCAGTGCAGGAGTGTAGGGGTCGTGCTAGGGGTAGTGTTTTAGGGTTTAGGGTAGTGCAGTGTTGTTTGTGCAGTGTTGGGGGAAGTGTTTTAGGGTTTAAGGTAGTGCATTGGTGTTTGTGTAGTGTAGGGGGTCATGCTAGGGGTAGTGTTTTAGGGTTTAGGGTAGTGCAGTGGTGTTTGTGTAGTGTGTGGTTGTGTTTTATTCTCTAGGGTAGTGCACGGGGTCGTGCTGGGGTGGTCTTTTAGGGTTTAGGGCAGTGCAGTGGTGTTGGGGCAGTGTAGGGGGTCGTGCTGGAGATGGTGTTTTAGGGTTTGGGGCAGAGCAGTGGTGTTTGGGCAGTGTAGGGGGTCGTGCAGGGGGGTGGTGTTTTAGGTTTTAGGGCAGTGCAATGGTCGTGCAGGGGGCGGTGTTTTAGGTTTTAGTTCAGTGCAGTGGTGTTCGGGCACTGTAGGGGGTCATGCAGGGGTTGGTGTTTTAGGGTTTAGGGCAGTGCAGTGGTGTTCGGGCAGTGTAGAGGGTCATGCAGGGGGTTGGTGTTTTAGGGTTTAGGGCAGTGCAGTGGTGTTCGAGCAGTGTAGGGGGTCGTGCAGGGGGTTGGTGTTTTAGGGTTTAGGACAGTGCAGTGGTGTTCGAGCAGTGTAGGGGGTCGTGCAGGGGTTGGTGTTTTAGGGTTTAGGGCAGTGCAGTGGTGTTCGGGCATTGTAGGGGGTCATGCTGGGGGTGGTGTTTTAGGGTTTAGGGCAGAGCAGTGGTGTTCAGGCAGTGTAGGGAGTCATGCAGGGGGGTGGTGTTTTAGGGTTTAGGGCAGAGCAGTGGTGTTCGGGCAGTGTAGGGGGTCATGCAGGGGGGTGGTGTTTTAGGGTTTAGGGCAGTGCAGTGATGTTCGGGCATTGTAGGGGGTTGGTGTTTTAGGGTTTAGGGCAATGTAGTGGTGTTCGGGCAATGTAGGGGGTCATGCAGGGGGTTCGTGTTTTAGGGTAGTGCAGTCGTGTTCGGGCAGTGTAGGGGGTCGTGCGGGGGGTTGGTGTTTTAGGAATTAGGACAGTGCAGTGGTGTTCAGGCAGTGTATGGGGGCATGCAGGGGGTGTTGTTTTAGGGTTTAGGGCAGTGCAGTGGTGTTCGGGCAGTGTAGGGGTTTGTGCAGGGGGTGGTGTTTTAGGGTTTAGGGCAGTGCAGTGGTGTTCGGGCAGTGTAGGGGGTTGGGCAGGGGGTGGTGTTTTAGGGTTTAGGGCAGTGCAGGAGTGTAGGGGTCGTGCTAGGGGTAGTGTTTTAGGGTTTAGGGTAGTGCAGTGGTCTTTGGGTAGGGTAGGGGGTCATGATGGGGGTGGTGTTTTAGGGTTTAGGGCAGTGCAGTGGTGTTCGGGTAGTGTAGGGGTTTGTGCTGTGGGTGGTGTTTTAGGGTTTAGGGCAGTGCAGGGATGTTTGGGCAGTGTAGGGGGTCATGCTGGGGTTAGTGTTTTAGTTTTTAAGGTAGTGCAGTGGTGTTTGTGTAGTGTAGAGGGAATAGTTTTAGGGTTTAGGATAGTGCAGTGGTGTTTGTGTAGTGTATGGGGTCATGCTAGGGGTAGTGATTTAGGGTTTAGGGTAGTGCAGTGGTGTTTGGGTAGTGTAGAGGGTCTTGCTGGGGGTAGTATTTTAGGGGTTAGGGTAGTGCAGTGTTGTTTGTGCAGTGTTGGGGGAAGTGTTTTAGGGTTTAAGGTAGTGCATTTGTGTTTGTGTAGTGTAGGGGGTCATGCTAGGGGTAGTGTTTTAGGGTTTAGGGTAGTGCAGTGGTGTTTGTGTAGTGTGTGGTTGTGTTTTATTCTCTAGGGTAGTGCACGGGGTCGTGCTGGGGTGGTCTTTTAGGGTTTAGGGCAGTGCAGTGGTGTTGGGGCAGTGTAGGGGGTCGTGCTGGAGATGGTGTTTTAGGGTTTGGGGCAGAGCAGTGGTGTTTGGGCAGTGTAGGGGGTCATGCAGGGGGGTGGTGTTTTAGGTGTTAGGGCAGTGCAGTGGTGATCGGGCAGTGTAGGGGGTTGTACAGGGGTGGTGTTTTAGGTTTTAGGGCAGTGCAATGGTCGTGCAGGGGTTGGTGTTTTAGGTTTTAGTTCAGTGCAGTGGTGTTCGGGCACTGTAGGGGGTCATGCAGGGGTTGGTGTTTTAGGGTTTAGGGCAGTGCAGTGGTGTTCGGGCAGTGTAGAGGGTCATGCAGGGGGTTGGTGTTTTAGGGTTTAGGGCAGTGCAGTGGTGTTCGAGCAGTGTAGGGGGTCGTGCAGGGGGTTGGTGTTTTAGGGTTTAGGGCAGTGCAGTGGTGTTCGAGCAGTGTTGGGGGTCGTGCAGGGGTTGGTGTTTTAGGGTTTAGGGCAGTGCAGTGGTGTTCGGGCATTGTAGGGGGTCATGCTGGGGGTGGTGTTTTAGGGTTTAGGGCAGAGCAGTGGTGTTCAGGCAGTGTAGGGGGTCATGCAGGGGGTGGTGTTTTAGGGTTTAGGGCAGTGCAATGATGTTCAGGCATTGTAGGGGGTTGGTGTTTTAGGGTTTAGGGCAGTGCAGCGGTTTTTGGGCAGTGTAGGGGGTTGTTCAGGGTGTGGTGTTTTAGGTTTTTGGTCAATGCAGCAGTGTTCGAGCAGTGTAAGGGTTCGTGCAGTGGGATGGTGTTTTAGGTTTTAGGGCAGTGCAGTGGTCGTGCAGGGGATAGTGTGTTAGGTTTTAGGGCAGTGCAGTGGTGTTCGGGCAGTGTAGGGGGTCGTGCGGGGGGTTGGTGTTTTAGGAATTAGGACAGTGCAGTGGTGTTCAGGCAGTGTATGGGGTTGTGCAGGGGGTGTTGTTTTAGGGTTTAGGGCAGTGCAGTGGTGTTCGGGCAGTGTAGGGGTTCATGCAGGGGGTGGTGTTTTAGGGTTTAGGGCAGTGCAGTGGTGTTTGGGCAGTATATGGGGTTGTGCATGGGGTGGTGTTTCAGGGTTTAGGGCAGTGCAGGAGTGTAGGGGGTCGTGCTAGGGGTAGTGTTTTAGGGTTTAGGGTAGTGCAGTGGTCTTTGTGTAATATAGTGGTCATGCTGGGGGTTGTTTTTTAGGGTTTAGGGTAGTGCAGTGGTCTTTGGGTAGTGTAGGGTGGTCATGATGGGTGTGGTGTTTTAGGGTTTAGGGCAGTGCAGTGGTGTTCGGGTAGTGTAGGGGTTTGTGCTGTGGGTAGTGTTTTAGGGTTTAGGGCAGTGCAGGGATGTACGGGCAGTGTAGGGGGTCATGCTGGGGGTAGTGTTTTAGTGTTTAAGGTAGTGCAGTGGTGTTTGTGTAGTGTAGAGGGAATAGTTTTAGGGTTTAGGGTAGTGCAGTGGTGTTTGTGTAGTGTATGGGGTCATGCTAGGGGTAGTGTTTTAGGGTTTAGGGTAGTGCAGTGGTGTTTGGGTAGTGTAGAGGGTCTTGCTGGGGGTAGTGTTTTAGGGGTTAGGGTAGTGCAGTGTTGTTTGTGCAGTGTAGGGGGAAGTGTTTTAGGGTTTAGGGTAGTGCATTGGTGTTTGTGTAGTGTAGGGGGTCATGCTAGGGGTAGTGTTTTAGGGTTTAGGGTATTGCAGTTGTGTTTGTGTAGTATGGAGGTTGTGTTTTAGGGTTTAGGGTAGTGCAGTGGTCTTTGTGTAGTGTAGGGGTCGTGCTGGGGGTCGTGTTTTAGGCTTTAGGGTAGTGCAGTGGTCTTTGGGTAGTATACGGGGTCGTGCTATGGGTGGTCTTTTTGGGTTTAGGGCAGTGCAGTGGTGTTGGGGTAGTGTAGGGGGTCGTGCTGAAGATGGTGTTTTAGGGTTTAGGGCAGAGCAGGGGTGTTTGGGCAGTGTAGGGGGTCGTGCAGGGGGGTGGTGTTTTAGGGCTTAGGGCAGTGCAGTGGTGTTCGGGCAGTGTAGGTGGTTGTGCAGGGCGTTGGTGTTTTAGGGTTTAGGGCAGTGCAGTGGTGTTCGGGCAGTGTAGGGAGTCGTGAAGGAGATGGTGTTTTAGGGTTTAGGGCAGTGCAGTGGTGTTCCGGCAGTGTAGGGGGTGGTGCAGGGGGGTGGTGTTTTAGGTTTTAGGGCAGTGCATTGGAGTTCGGGCAGTGTAGGGGGTCATGCAGAGGGGTGGTGTTTTAGGTTTTAGGGCAGTGCAGCGGTGTTCGGGCAGTGTAGGGGGTCGTGCGGGGGTGGGGTTTTAGGTTTTAGGGCAGTGCAGTGGTGTTCGGGCAGTGTAGGGGGTTGTACAGGGGTGGTGTTTTAGGTTTTAGGGCAGTGCAATGGTCGTACAGGGGGTGGTGTTTTAGATTTTAGGGCAGTGCAGTGGTGTTCGGGCAGTGTAGGGGGTCATGTAGGGGTTGGGGTTTTAGGGTTTAGGGCAATGCAGTGGTGTTCGGGCATTGTAGGGGGTCGTGCAGGGGGTTGGTGTTTTAGGGTTTAGGGCAGTGCAGTGGTGTTCGGGCAGTGCAGGGGGTGGTGCAGGGGGTCGGTGTTTTAGGGTTTAGGGCAGTGCAGTTGTGTTCGTGCAGTGTAGGGGGTCGTGCAGGGGGTTGGTGTTTTAGGGTTCAGGTTAGTGCCGTGGTGTTCGAGCAGTGTAGGGTTCGTGTAGGGGGTTGGTATTTTAGGGTTTAGGGCACGGCAGTGGTGTACGGGCAGTGTAGGGGGTCATGCTGGGGGTGGTGTTTTAGGGTTTAGGGCAGAGCAGCGGTGTTCAGGCAGTGTAGGGGGTCATGCAGGGGTGTGGTGTTTTAGGGTTTAGGGTAGTGCAGTGATGTTTGGGCATTGTAGAGGGTTGGTGTTTTAGGGTTTAGGGCAGAACATCAGTGTTTGGGTAGTGTAGGGGGTCGTGCAGGGAGTGGTGTTTTAGGTTTTAGGTCAGTGCAGCAGTGTTCGGGCAGTGTAGGGGGTCGTGCAGGGGGATGGTGTTTTAGGGTTTAGGGCAGTGCAGCGGTTTTTGGGCAGTGTAGGGGGTTGTTCAGGGGGTGGTGTTTTAGGTTTTTGGTCAATGCAGCAGTGTTCGAGCAGTGTAAGGGTTCGTGCAGTGGGATGGTGTTTTAGGTTTTAGGGTAGTGCAGTGGTGTTTGGGTAGTGTAGAGGGTCTTGCTGGGGGTAGTATTTTAGGGGTTAGGGTAGTGCAGTGTTGTTTGTGCAGTGTTGGGGGAAGTGTTTTAGGGTTTAAGGTAGTGCATTGGTGTTTGTGTAGTGTAGGGGGTCATGCTAGGGGTAGTGTTTTAGGGTTTAGGGTAGTGCAGTGGTGTTTGTGTAGTGTGTGGTTGTGTTTTATTCTCTAGGGTAGTGCACGGGGTCGTGCTGGGGTGGTCTTTTAGGGTTTAGGGCAGTGCAGTGGTGTTGGGGCAGTGTAGGGGGTCGTGCTGGAGATGGTGTTTTAGGGTTTGGGGCAGAGCAGTGGTGTTTGGGCAGTGTAGGGGGTCATGCAGGGGGGTGGTGTTTTAGGTGTTAGGGCAGTGCAGTGGTGATCGGGCAGTGTAGGGGGTTGTACAGGGGTGGTGTTTTAGGTTTTAGGGCAGTGCAATGGTCGTGCAGGGGGTGGTGTTTTAGGTTTTAGTTCAGTGCAGTGGTGTTCGGGCACTGTAGGGGGTCATGCAGGGGTTGGTGTTTTAGGGTTTAGGGCAGTGCAGTGGTGTTCGGGCAGTGTAGAGGGTCATGCAGGGGGTTGGTGTTTTAGGGTTTAGGGCAGTGCAGTGGTGTTCGAGCAGTGTAGGGGGTCGTGCAGGGGGTTGGTGTTTTAGGGTTTAGGGCAGTGCAGTGGTGTTCGAGCAGTGTTGGGGGTCGTGCAGGGGTTGGTGTTTTAGGGTTTAGGGCAGTGCAGTGGTGTTCGGGCATTGTAGGGGGTCATGCTGGGGGTGGTGTTTTAGGGTTTAGGGCAGAGCAGTGGTGTTCAGGCAGTGTAGGGGGTCATGCAGGGGGTGGTGTTTTAGGGTTTAGGGCAGTGCAATGATGTTCAGGCATTGTAGGGGGTTGGTGTTTTAGGGTTTAGGGCAGTGCAGCGGTTTTTGGGCAGTGTAGGGGGTTGTTCAGGGGGTGGTGTTTTAGGTTTTTGGTCAATGCAGCAGTGTTCGAGCAGTGTAAGGGTTCGTGCAGTGGGATGGTGTTTTAGGTTTTAGGGCAGTGCAGTGGTCGTGCAGGGGATAGTGTGTTAGGTTTTAGGGCAGTGCAGTGGTGTTCGGGCAGTGTAGGGGGTCGTGCGGGGGGTTGGTGTTTTAGGAATTAGGACAGTGCAGTGGTGTTCAGGCAGTGTATGGGGTTGTGCAGGGGGTGTTGTTTTAGGGTTTAGGGCAGTGCAGTGGTGTTCGGGCAGTGTAGGGGTTCATGCAGGGGGTGGTGTTTTAGGGTTTAGGGCAGTGCAGTGGTGTTTGGGCAGTGTATGGGGTTGTGCATGGGGTGGTGTTTCAGGGTTTAGGGCAGTGCAGGAGTGTAGGGGGTCGTGCTAGGGGTAGTGTTTTAGGGTTTAGGGTAGTGCAGTGGTCTTTGTGTAATATAGTGGTCATGCTGGGGGTTGTTTTTTAGGGTTTAGGGTAGTGCAGTGGTCTTTGGGTAGTGTAGGGTGGTCATGATGGGTGTGGTGTTTTAGGGTTTAGGGCAGTGCAGTGGTGTTCGGGTAGTGTAGGGGTTTGTGCTGTGGGTAGTGTTTTAGGGTTTAGGGCAGTGCAGGGATGTTCGGGCAGTGTAGGGGGTCATGCTGGGGGTAGTGTTTTAGTGTTTAAGGTAGTGCGGTGGTGTTTGTGTAGTGTAGAGGGAATAGTTTTAGGGTTTAGGGTAGTGCAGTGGTGTTTGTGTAGTGTATGGGGTCATGCTAGGGGTAGTGTTTTAGGGTTTAGGGTAGTGCAGTGGTGTTTGGGTAGTGTAGAGGGTCTTGCTGGGGGTAGTGTTTTAGGGGTTAGGGTAGTGCAGTGTTGTTTGTGCAGTGTAGGGGGAAGTGTTTTAGGGTTTAGGGTAGTGCATTGGTGTTTGTGTAGTGTAGGGGGTCATGCTAGGGGTAGTGTTTTAGGGTTTAGGATATTGCAGTTGTGTTTGTGTAGTATGGAGGTTGTGTTTTAGGGTTTAGGGTAGTGCAGTGGTCTTTGTGTAGTGTAGGGGTCGTGCTGGGGGTCGTGTTTTAGGCTTTAGGGTAGTGCAGTGGTCTTTGGGTAGTATACGGGGTCGTGCTATGGGTGGTCATTTTGGGTTTAGGGCAGTGCAGTGGTGTTGGGGTAGTGTAGGGGGTCGTGCTGGAGATGGTGTTTTGGGGTTTAGGGCAGAGCAGGGGTGTTTGGGCAGTGTAGGGGGTCGTGCAGGGGGGTGGTGTTTTAGGGCTTAGGGCAGTGCAGTGGTGTTCGGGCAGTGTAGGTGGTTGTGCAGGGCGTTGGTGTTTTAGGGTTTAGGGCAGTGCAGTGGTGTTCGGGCAGTGTAGGGAGTCGTGAAGGAGATGGTGTTTTAGGGTTTAGGGCAGTGCAGTGGTGTTCCGGCAGTGTAGGGGGTGGTGCAGGGGGGTGGTGTTTTAGGTTTTAGGGCAGTGCATTGGAGTTCGGGCAGTGTAGGGGGTCATGCAGAGGGGTGGTGTTTTAGGTTTTAGGGCAGTGCAGCGGTGTTCGGGCAGTGTAGGGGGTCGTGTGGGGGTGGGGTTTTAGGTTTTAGGGCAGTGCAGTGGTGTTCGGGCAGTGTAGGGGGTTGTACAGGGGTGGTGTTTTAGGTTTTAGGGCAGTGCAATGGTCGTACAGGGGGTGGTGTTTTAGATTTTAGGGCAGTGCAGTGGTGTTCGGGCAGTGTAGGGGGTCATGTAGGGGTTGGGGTTTTAGGGTTTAGGGCAATGCAGTGGTGTTCGGGCATTGTAGGGGGTCGTGCAGGGGGTTGGTGTTTTAGGGTTTAGGGCAGTGCAGTGGTGTTCAGGCAGTGCAGGGGGTGGTGCAGGGGGTCGGTGTTTTAGGGTTTAGGGCAGTGCAGTTGTGTTCGTGCAGTGTAGGGGGTCGTGCAGGGGGTTGGTGTTTTAGGGTTCAGGTTAGTGCCGTGGTGTTCGAGCAGTGTAGGGTTCGTGTAGGGGGTTGGTATTTTAGGGTTTAGGGCACGGCAGTGATGTACGGGCAGTGTAGGGGGTCGTGCTGGGGGTGGTGTTTTAGGGTTTAGGGCAGAGCAGCGGTGTTCAGGCAGTGTAGGGGGTCATGCAGGGGTGTGGTGTTTTAGGGTTTAGGGTAGTGCAGTGATGTTTGGGCATTGTAGAGGGTTGGTGTTTTAGGGTTTAGGGCAGAACATCAGTGTTTGGGTAGTGTAGGGGGTCGTGCAGGGAGTGGTGTTTTAGGTTTTAGGTCAGTGCAGCAGTGTTCGGGCAGTGTAGGGGGTCGTGCAGGGGGATGGTGTTTTAGGGCAGTGGAGTGGTCGTGCAGGGGGTCGTGTTTTAGGTTTTAGGGCAGTGCAGTGGTGTTTGGGCAGTGTAGGGGGTCGTGCAGGGGTTGGTGTTTTATGGTTTAGGGCAGTGCAGTGGTGTTTGGGCAGTGTAGGGGGTCGTGCAGGGGTTGGTGTTTTAGGGTTTAGGGTAGAACAATGGTGTTCGGGCAGTGTAGAGGGTCATGCAGGGGGTTGGTGTTTTAGGGTTTAGGGCAGTGCAGTGGTGTTTGAGCAGTGTAGGGGGTCGTGCAGGGGATTGGTGTTTTAGGGTTTAGGGCAGTGCATTTGTGTTTGTGCAGTGTAGGGGGTCGTGCAGGGGTTGGTGTTTTAGGGTTTAGGTTAGTGCCGTGGTGTTCGAGCAGTGTAGGGGTCGTGTAGGGGGTTGGTGTTTTAGGGTTTAGGGCAGTGCAGTGGTGTTCGGGCAGTGTAGGGGGTCATGCTCGGGTGGTGTTTTAGGGTTTAGGGCAGAGCAGTGGTGTTCGGGCAGTGTAGGGGGTCATGCAGGGGGGTGGTGTTTTAGGGTTTAGGGCAGTGCAGTGATGTTCGGGCATTGTAGGGGGTTGGTGTTTTAGGGTTTAGGGCAGTGCAGTGCTTTTTAGGCAGTGTAGGGGGTCGTGCAGGGGGTGGTGTTTTAGGTTTTAGGTCCGTGCAGCAGTGTTCGGTCAGTGTAGGGGGTCGTGCAGGGGGATGGTGTTTTAGGTTTTAGGGCAGTGCAGTGGTCGTGCAGGGGTGGTGTGTTAGGTTTTAGGGTAGTGCAGTGGTGTTTGGGCTGTGTAGGGGGTCGTGCAGGGGTTGGTGTTTTAGGGTTTAGGGCAGTGCAGTGGTGTTCGGGCAGTGTAGGGAGTAGTGCAGGGGGTTGGTGTTTTAGGGTGTAGGGCAATGTAGTGGTGTTCGGGCAATGTAGGGGGTCGTGCAGGGGGTTCGTGTTTTAGGGTAGTGCAGTCATGTTCGGGCAGTGTAGGGGGTCGTGCGGGGGGTTGGTGTTTTAGGAATTAGGACAGTGCAGTGGTGTTCAGTCAGTGTATGGGGGCGTGCAGGGGGTGTTGTTTTAGGGTTTAGGGCAGTGCAGTGGTGTTTGGGCACTGTAGGGGTTCGTGCAGGGGGTGGTGTTTTAGGGTTTAGGGCAGTGCAGGGATGTTCGGGCAGTGTAGGGGGTCATGCTGGGGGTAGTGTTTTAGTGTTTAAGGTAGTGCAGTGGTGTTTGTGTAGTGTAGAGGGAATAGTTTTAGGGTTTAGGGTAGTGCAGTGGTGTTTGTGTAGTGTATGGGGTCATGCTAGGGGTAGTGTTTTAGGGTTTAGGGTAGTGCAGTGGTGTTTGGGTAGTGTAGAGGGTCTTGCTGGGGGTAGTGTTTTAGGGGTTAGGGTAGTGCAGTGTTGTTTGTGCAGTGTTGGGGGAAGTGTTTTAGGGTTTAAGGTAGTGCATTGGTGTTTGTGTAGTGTAGGGGGTCATGCTAGGGGTAGTGTTTTAGGGTTTAGGGTATTGCAGTTGTGTTTGTGTAGTATGGAGGTTGTGTTTTATGGTTTAGGGTAGTGCAGTGGTCTTTGTGTAGTGTAGGGGTCGTGCTGGGGGTCGTGTTTTAGGCTTTAGGGTAGTGCAGTGGTCTTTGGGTAGTATACGGGGTCGTGCTATGGGTGGTCTTTTTGGGTTTAGGGCAGTGCAGTGGTGTTGGGGTAGTGTAGGGGGTCGTGCTGGAGATGGTGTTTTAGGGTTTAGGGCAGAGCAGGGGTGTTTGGGCAGTGTAGGGGGTCGTGAAGGGGGGTGGTGTTTTAGGGCTTAGGGCAGTGCAGTGGTGTTCGGGCAGTGTAGGTGGTTGTGCAGGGCGTTGGTGTTTTAGGGTTTAGGGCAGTGCAGTGGTGTTCGGGCAGTGTAGGGAGTTGTGCAGGAGATGGTGTTTTAGGGTTTAGGGCAGTGCAGTGGTGTTCCGGCAGTGTAGGGGGTGGTGTTTTAGGTTTTAGGGCAGTGCATTGGAGTTCGGGCAGTGTAGGGGGTCATGCAGAGGGGTGGTGTTTTAGGTTTTAGGGCAGTGCAGCGGTGTTCGGGCAGTGTAGGGGGTCGTGCGGGGGTGGGGTTTTAGGTTTTAGGGCAGTGCAGTGGTGTTCGGGCAGTGTAGGGGGTTGTACAGGGGTGGTGTTTTAGGTTTTAGGGCAGTGCAATGGTCGTACAGGGGGTGGTGTTTTAGATTTTAGGGCAGTGCAGTGGTGTTCGGGCAGTGTAGGGGGTCATGTAGGGGTTGGGGTTTTAGGGTTTAGGGCAATGCAGTGGTGTTCGGGCATTGTAGGGGGTCGTGCAGGGGGTTGGTGTTTTAGGGTTTAGGGCAGTGCAGTGGTGTTCGGGCAGTGCAGGGGGTGGTGCAGGGGGTCGGTGTTTTAGGGTTTAGGGCAGTGCAGTTGTGTTCGTGCAGTGTAGGGGGTCGTGCAGGGGGTTGGTGTTTTAGGGTTTAGGTTAGTGCCGTGGTGTTCGAGCAGTGTAGGGTTCGTGTAGGGGGTTGGTATTTTAGGGTTTAGGGCACGGCAGTGGTGTACGGGCAGTGTAGGGGGTCGTGCTGGGGGTGGTGTTTTAGGGCTTAGGGCAGTGTAGGGGGTCATGCAGGGGTGTGGTGTTTTAGGGTTTAGGGTAGTGCAGTGATGTTTGGGCATTGTAGAGGGTTGGTGTTTTAGGGTTTAGGGCAGAACATCAGTGTTTGGGTAGTGTAGGGGGTCGTGCAGGGAGTGGTGTTTTAGGTTTTAGGTCAGTGCAGCAGTGTTCGGGCAGTGTAGGGGGTCGTGCAGGGGGATGGTGTTTTAGGGCAGTGGAGTGGTCGTGCAGGGGGTCGTGTTTTAGGTTTTAGGGCAGTGCAGTGGTATTTGGGCAGTGTAAGGGGTCGTGCAGGGGTTGGTGTTTTATGGTTTAGGGCAGTGCAGTGGTGTTTGGGCAGTGTAGGGGGTCGTGCAGGGGTTGGTGTTTTAGGGTTTAGGGCAGTACAATGGTGTTCGGGCAGTGTAGAGGGTCATGCAGGGGGTTGGTGTTTTAGGGTTTAGGGCAGTGCAGTGGTGTTTGAGCAGTGTAGGGGGTCGTGCAGGGGATTGGTGTTTTAGGGTTTAGGGCAGTGCATTTGTGTTTGTGCAGTGTAGGGGGTCGTGCAGGGGTTGGTGTTTTAGGGTTTAGGTTAGTGCCGTGGTGTTCGAGCAGTGTAGGGGTCGTGTAGGGGGTTGGTGTTTTAGGTTTAGGGCAGTGCAGTGGTGTTCGGGCAGTGTAAGGGGTCATGCTGGGGTGGTGTTTTAGGGTTTAGGGCAGAGCAGTGGTGTTCGGGCATTGTAGGGGGTTGGTGTTTTAGGGTTTAGGGCAGTGCAGTGCTTTTTAGGCAGTGTAGGGGGTCGTGCAGGGGGTGGTGTTTTAGGTTTTAGGTTCGTGCAGCAGTGTTCGGGCAGTGTAGGGGGTCGTGCAGGGGGATGGTGTTTTAGGTTTTAGGGCAGTGCAGTGGTCGTGCAGGGGTGGTGTGTTGGGTTTTAGGGCAGTGCAGTGGTGTTTGGGCTGTGTAGGGGGTCGTGCAGGGGTTGGTGTTTTAGGGTTTAGGGCAGTGCAGTGGTGTTCGGGCAGTGTAGGGAGTAGTGCAGGGGGTTGGTGTTTTAGGGTGTAGGGCAATGTAGTGGTGTTCGGGCAATGTAGGGGGTCTTGCAGGGGGTTCGTGTTTTAGGGTAGTGCAGTCGTGTTCGGGCAGTGTAGGGGGTCGTGCGGGGGGTTGGTGTTTTAGGAATTAGGACAGGGCAGTGGTGTTCAGTCAGTGTATGGGGGCGTGCAGGGGGTGTTGTTTTAGGGTTTAGGGCAGTGCAGTGGTGTTTGGGCACTGTAGGGGTTCGTGCAGGGGGTGGTGTTTTAGGGTTTAGGGCAGTGCAGTGGTGTTCGGGCAGTGTAGGGGGTTGGGCAGGGGGGGGTGTTTTAGGGTTTAGGGCAGTGCAGGAGTGTAGGGGGTCGTGCTAGGGGTAGTGTTTTAGGGTTTAGGGTAGTGCAGTGGTCTTTGTGTAATGTAGTGGTCGTGCTGGGGGTTGTGTTTTAGGGTTTAGGGTAGTGCAGTGGTCTTTGGGTAGGGTAGGGGTTTGTGCTGTGGGTGGTGTTTTAGGGTTTAGGGCAGTGCAGGGATGTTTGGGCAGTGTAGGGGGTCATGCTGGGGTTAGTGTTTTAGTGTTTAAGGTAGTGCAGTGATGTTTGTGTAGTGTAGAGGGAATAGTTTTAGGGTTTAGGATAGTGCAGTGGTGTTTGTGTAGTGTATGGGGTCATGCTAGGGGTAGTGATATAGGGTTTAGGGTAGTGCAGTGGTGTTTGGGTAGTGTAGAGGGTCTTGCTGGGGGTAGTGTTTTAGGGGTTAGGGTAGTGCAGTGTTGTTTGTGCAGTGTATTGGGAAGTGTTTTAGGTTTAAGGTAGTGCATTGGTGTTTGTGTAGTGTAGGGGGCATGCTAGGGGTAGTGTTTTAGGGTTTAGGGTAGTGCAGTGGTGTTTGTGTGGTTGTGTTTTATTCTTTAGGGTAGTGCAGTGGTGTTGGACTTGGCCCTTCTGGCAGGTTCACCCCTGAACTTTTGGCTTTTTATTGGTGACTTGGTGTGGTGATTGTTTGGTCTCTGCGCACTTTCCCTGTGTCCCAGGGTAAAGTGCGTGCACACTCTGAGTGCATGTGGTGAGATAGGCCTGCCCTCCCATAGGAATGCATGGGGAATGTATGTGTCCCTAGTAGTTCCTGATGCGTGGGGTGTGCAGGCCCGAGTTTGGTATGTGCGGACTCGTGGGAGTGAATGCTGCGCGATGATGTGTGCGGCGTGCATGTACCTAGTGTGGAAGTGCCACTTCTAGAAGTGGGCACTTCTGTGTGCAGTGTGTCTGTCGCGTGATTGGCTGGTCGTGTCATGTGACGGGCTAGGGATTCCCCAGAGTCAGGATGAGTCACCCAGTGGTGAATGGGGAGATCAACAGCTAGATGGGTGGGAGGAGTACACCTGGGTCCTGAATAGGACAGGGTTTCCCACACACAATGCTGGCCCCGCCCCCTGCGGTGCGACTGACGACCCTAGCCCTGCCAATGAATAGAGTGAGAGGCTGAGCACATCAAGGGTGCTCCCCAACCAGCTGTGACTGGTTTTCCCCCTCACCCTGAACCCAGAACAAAGGGGTTCGCTGTATAAAAATGGGGCTGTGTCCCCACAGAAATTGTTCTCTTGTTGGATCCTGACAGAGGGGGGCTTGCTGCTGGTGGGGGCCCAGGAGGGACCGCCATGGGGGCTACCTCCCTGCTGGAGGGCCCTACCTTGCCCCCTGGATGGCTTCAGGACCTTTTGGACCTTTTTGCTGGTCCTTGGTCTCTGCCCAGGCTTGGTGCAGCCTGCTAGCGCCCTGGGAGCGCTACATCGCTTTATTTGCCCCATAGGAGCGCTGGAGCTCCGAAGCGAGGCGCTGTGTTCTGTTTAGAGGGAATCCCCGTCGTAGGGATTCCCCCCTGATGCTGCCGAGAGCGGGTGCCCACCCCGCATTCTGATTATGCTTTGCGGGTGCCCACCCCGCCTATTCCGTGTATATTTGGCTTCGATTTAACAGGAGTCCACCCTGCTTTATGCTCTTGCTTGCGAGGGAGCCCACCCCTCCTTTTGATGACATCGCAAAGTTCACCGCCGCGGCCCTCGCGGAAATCAGGAAGCCAGGTCCGTGCCGCCTGACTGCGGGCGGGACCTGGGGTGCTCGACTTCCGCTTCCCCCTGCTGGAGGGAAGCGTCCCACGCCGCTGAGGTGGCGGATAGCGGTGCGGGGCTCCCAGAGGTGAAGGGAAGCCCCGTGCCCCAGGAAAATGCAGCCGCGGCCAGCGAGGCTCTCGAGAGGAAGAGAGAGCCCCGCCCGCTGCCTCGATGAAAACCGCCGAGGCTCCCGTGAGCGAGGGAGAGCCCCGGCCGACCGCAAGAAGAAACAGCGTCCACCTCTGGAGAGCAGCCGGTGAGTAAAGCTGCCGTGAGAGAGGGAGGACGCCGGGTAGAGGTACCCGGTCAGAGCGGCCCCGATCGTGTAGCGGGCCGCTCCCTCGTGGCCATACTTGTTAAAAGGGCCTCCAGTTTCCTGTGGGGGAGGCCAGGGGTAGGCCCACGGCGCCCATTTAGTGAGCGGGCTCGCAGTGGCGGGCCGCTCCGACAGCGGGGCAACCCTTGGGGATAAGAGCCCGCGGGATCCCAGTGATGGTCAGATCGCTCCTCAGAGCCAGATGGCTCAAACACCCCGCAGTAGTTGTTATAGAGCCAGGTGGCTCCAGCGTGTAGTCATACGTGATTATCCTTGCCCCGAGGGGCCCATGCTTTATGGTCTGGGCACAAAATTTACTTTCTGAGCCTAGAGGAGCTCCAACGTTTAAGGGGGCATAGTTGTTTACAGAGCCCAAGGGGGCTCCAGCATATTGGCACCCAATTAATTCGCTCCATGGGGACATGATATTTCCGAGCCTAGGTGGCTCCAACGTTGTGGATAATGATTCAGGGGCTAGTGAGAGCCCCTGCCTACTATGTGCCTTCCCCAGCTGCGCAGCACTTAGTGCCAGCTGCAGCGTTTAGGCCCTGTGCTTGTCCCCAGCTGCCCAGCAGTAGTGGGCAGCTGCTACATTTAGGTTCTGGCGCAACCTGGACTCTAATGCGATTTGGGTGCTAGGAAATGTACGGTGTAGTATGTTTTGCGCACCCTGTGTTCATGCTTTTGGTGCTAGGAAATGTACTGTGTATAGTATGTTTTGCGCACCCTGTGTTGTGTACCTCTAAATGTGGTTATTTCTGCCTAGGAGGTTGTTTTACCTGCGTAGGTTGATGGTAGGGAGAATGTACTTCCCTGTGCGATGTGCGCCCCTAGTATAGTTATACTTAGGTGGTTAGGTCTAATGCGTTAGACCACTGAGAATTGCATAACGTGATTTATGCCCCTGTGATAGATGCAGGATAGGTTTTACACCTGATGCTAGTGTGATGACGCTGAGGTCATTATTGCGCCAGTAGAGACTGGTTGTGCTCTACAGTTACTTTGTGTTATGTTCTACGTTTACTATTGGTGATTGTGCTATGTTCTAAGTGCTAATTCCTGACAGTGGTCCATGTGGCCCTGTCCCCTGTATATATGATCCCTTGTAAATTCTGCCCGTGCCTGTTGGCACATTGTAGAGTGTGTGTTTTTATCTAATGTGTTGTGTATAATACAAAGGCTATTTTTATAGAATACCTTGTGTGGAGTTTCCTTTGTGGTGGGCCTTGGGTGTTGTTGCTGGGTGCGCGCGCAAACGCTTTACACATCGCCTCAGGGATAAGCCTGACTGCTCGTGCCAAGCTACCAAGGGGGTGAGCAGGGGTTATCTTTGGCGTGTAACTCCCCAGCCCTGACTAGAGTGGTGGTTTCTGTCTGGCCTTGGCGCAAGCCCTAGCCAACCAGAAATCCCATTTCTAACATTGGTGATCAGCGGTGGGATTTGGACTTGCGTTTGCGCTGTACCGCAGCAGCAACTGGCCGCACTACAAAACTCTGCATTTAGACAAATCACATGGTATAGGGATTATTGTTCTTAAGTGTCATTTCTGTGGAAATGTGTTTCTTGTGCACTGTGAGTTAGGTGTCCCTAGCTCGGGAGGGTAGATCATCCCCCTTAGTGCATTGTGTTTACTGGATTCACCAGAGGGTGGGATCCAGTGGTGGCAGCAGATGTGTGTCCAGTGCATGTATTCCCATTCCCAGTTCCCGGGGTAGTGGTACCTGTGTCACGTGGTGGTCAGGTTGAGAAATCAGGGGCGGTAGAAACTGTGTTACCAGTCTTGGGAGGGGTTTGGGGATGAATGTGTAATGCGCTGGATGGATGTGAATGTCCCATTCCCAGTTCCCAGAGTAATAGTACCTGTGTCACGTGGTGGTCAGGTTGAGAAATCAGGGGCGGTAGAAACTGTCTTACTAGTCTGGGGGGTGTGTGTATGTGGATGAAGGATGTGAGTTCTCTGAAATAAGGAGCTTGCTGGTTGATTGGGTGTGAGTTCTCTGGGATAGGGAACTTGCATTGGGTAGTGATTCCAAAAGTAGTGGCTGAGGTGTCTTCCAGCCCAGCGTGGTGGAAGAGGTTCAGAGTAGCCCAGCTAGGTCTCGGTGTAGGGGCTCACGGCCTGTCTCTGCGGAGAAGGAGTGGGTGGGACTGCGTGTCTCCAGGTGCCCGAAACCCAGTGTCAGGGCCTGGATCGTTTCTTTAGGGAACATCAGGTCGGGGGCCTAGGCTGCACCAATAGGTCATTTGAGGAGGATCTCCCAGTGTCTAGAGGACGTGGAGCGTCTGTAATCAGACCTCCAGTAGTCCTGGTGTCTGGCGGTACCGCTCCAGTTGGGAGGGTGCAGAAGTCCAGAGGGAGGGGTGAGAGGGGGAGGGATTCCCCAGTGGGAACCAGTAGGTCAGGGACCAGCCGGGAGGGCTGTGTCGCCACTGAGTGACCGTGGTGTCGCCACTTCTGTCCTGGGGGGTCTGCACGCACTGTCAGATGGACAGGAGGTAGTGAGATCAGCGCCAGGCAGACTGTCACACGACCCATTAGTTATGGGTCACCCTCGTTAAGTCCTGGTTCGCCAGGCATCTGACCAAAGGGTACGTCCCTCGGTTGGGGAGCCAGTAGTCGGTGTTTCCGGATCTGGACGTAAGGGCAGCTGTAGTCCTGAGGGCAGGTGGGGCTCATCTTAGGTGAAGAGACCCTGCTCTACAGTGGAAGGGGGTGCAGAGGGAGGGAGTCCTCGCCTCTGACCCCTTGGATCCCAGGTGGTAGACCAGTTGGTGGAGAGAGGTCCTGAACTGGTGGGAGAGTTGTGTTCTGGTGGGTGCTTCCCTGGGAGGGTGCGGAACCCCAGAAGTAGAGGTAGGGTGGGGCATTCTTGCCCGTGACCTCTGGTCAGCCTGAGGGTGCGGACCCTAGGTTGAAGGATCAGTCGTAGTTGGGAACTACACTGAGAGGGAGAGTGGAGAAGGGCTTGTATGCCAGGGGTTACTACCCCCCACTCTGGGTTTGGCAAGGACCAGTGGTATCTGGGTGGCCTAGGGCCTGGTCCTGGCCGTGGACAACTAGGTAGTACCAGTGGGGTAGCCTAGTTGGGCCTGAGTTCTTTTCGGTTGTTTTTTTTTCAGATGGAACCATGTGGATTGAGAATGGCATAGAACAGGAGAGTGTCCCTGCAGTGCGGGCCTGCGTCCGTGTTCTATCGCCCCAAGCAGGGAAGACCATCACGGTGGTGATTGGTCTGCCCTGCGTTTTGGCTGGAAGGGGGTTGTGTTGGACTTGGCCCTTCTGGCAGGTTCACCCCTGAACTTTTGGCTTTTTATTGGTGACTTGGTGTGGTGATTGTTTGGTCTCTGCGCACTTTCCCTGTGTCCCAGGGTAAAGTGCGTGCAAACTCTGAGTGCATGTGGTGAGATAGGCCTGCCCTCCCATAGGAATGCATGGGGAATGTATGTGTCCCTAGTAGTTCCTGATGCGTGGGGTGTGCAGGCCCGAGTTTGGTATGTGCGGACTCGTGGGAGTGAATGCTGCGCGATGATGTGTGCGGCGTGCATGTACCTAGTGTGGAAGTGGCACTTCTAGAAGTGGGCACTTCTGTGTGCAGTGTGTCTGTCGCGTGATTGGCTGGTCGTGTCATGTGACGGGCTAGGGATTCCCCAGAGTCAGGATGAGTCACCCAGTGGTGAATGGGGAGATCAACAGCTAGATGGGTGGGAGGAGTACACCTGGGTCCTGAATAGGACAGGGTTTTCCACACACAATGCTGGCCCCGCCCCCTGCGGTGCGACTGACGACCCTAGCCCTGCCAATGAATAGAGTGAGAGGCTGAGCACATCAAGGGTGCTCCCCAACCAGCTGCGACTGGTTTTCCCCCTCACCCTGAACCCAGAACAAAGGGATTCGCTGTATAAAAATGGAGCTGTGTCCCCACAGAAATTGTTCTCTTGTTGGATCCTGACAGAGGGGGGCTTGCTGCTGGTGGGGGCCCAGGAGGGACCGCCATGGGGGCTACCTCCCTGCTGGAGGGCCCTGTGTGCTGGCCCCTGGGCCCTACCTTGCCCCCTGGATGGCTTCAGGACCTTTTGGACCTTTTTGCTGGTCCTTGGTCTCTGCCCAGGCTTGGTGCAGCCTGCTAGCGCCCTGGGAGCGCTACATCGCTTTATTTGCCCCATAGGAGCGCTGGAGCTCCGAAGCGAGGCGCTGTGTTCTGTTTAGAGGGAATCCCCGTCGTAGGGATTCCCCCCTGATGCTGCCGAGAGCGGGTGCCCACCCCGCATTCTGATTATGCTTTGCGGGTGCCCACCCCGCCTATTCCGTGTATATTTGGCTTCGATTTAACAGGAGTCCACCCTGCTTTATGCTCTTGCTTGCGAGGGAGCCCACCCCTCCTTTTGATGACATCGCAAAGTTCACCGCCGCGGCCCTCGCGGAAATCAGGAAGCCAGGTCCGTGCCGCCTGACTGCGGGCGGGACCTGGGGTGCTCGACTTCCGCTTCCCCCTGCTGGAGGGAAGCGTCCCACGCCGCTGAGGTGGCGGATAGCGGTGCGGGGCTCCCAGAGGTGAAGGGAAGCCCCGTGCCCCAGGAAAATGCAGCCGCGGCCAGCGAGGCTCTCGAGAGGAAGAGAGAGCCCCGCCCGCTGCCTCGATGAAAACCGCCGAGGCTCCCGTGAGCGAGGGAGAGCCCCGGCCGACCGCAAGAAGAAACAGCGTCCACCTCTGGAGAGCAGCCGGTGAGTAAAGCTGCCGTGAGAGAGGGAGGACGCCGGGTAGAGGTACCCGGTCAGAGCGGCCCCGATCGTGTAGCGGGCCGCTCCCTCGTGGCCATACTTGTTAAAAGGGCCTCCAGTTTCCTGTGGGGGAGGCCAGGGGTAGGCCCACGGCGCCCATTTAGTGAGCAGGCTCGCAGTGGCGGGCCGCTCCGACAGCGGGGCAACCCTTGGGGATAAGAGCCCGCGGGGTCCCAGTGATGGTCAGATCGCTCCTCAGAGCCAGATGGCTCAAACACCCCGCAGTAGTTGTTATAGAGCCAGGTGGCTCCAGCGTGTAGTCATACGTGATTATCCTTGCCCCGAGGGGCCCATGCTTTATGGTCTGGGCACAAAATTTACTTTCTGAGCCTAGAGGAGCTCCAACGTTTAAGGGGGCATAGTTGTTTACAGAGCCCAAGGGGGCTCCAGCATATTGGCACCCAATTAATTCGCTCCATGGGGACATGATATTTCCGAGCCTAGGTGGCTCCAACGTTGTGGATAATGATTCAGGGGCTAGTGAGAGCCCCTGCCTACTATGTGCCTTCCCCAGCTGCGCAGCACTTAGTGCCAGCTGCAGCGTTTAGGCCCTGTGCTTGTCCCCAGCTGCCCAGCAGTAGTGGGCAGCTGCTACATTTAGGTTCTGGCGCAACCTGGACTCTAATGCGATTTGGGTGCTAGGAAATGTACGGTGTAGTATGTTTTGCGCACCCTGTGTTCATGCTTTTGGTGCTAGGAAATGTACTGTGTATAGTATGTTTTGCGCACCCTGTGTTGTGTACCTCTAAATGTGGTTATTTCTGCCTAGGAGGTTGTTTTACCTGCGTAGGTTGATGGTAGGGAGAATGTACTTCCCTGTGCGATGTGCGCCCCTAGTATAGTTATACTTAGGTGGTTAGGGCTAATGCGTTAGACCACTGAGAATTGCATAACGTGATTTATGCCCCTGTGATAGATGCAGGATAGGTTTTACACCTGATGCTAGTGTGATGACGCTGAGGTCATTATTGCGCCAGTAGAGACTGGTTGTGCTCTACAGTTACTTTGTGTTATGTTCTACGTTTACTATTGGTGATTGTGCTATGTTCTAAGTGCTAATTCCTGACAGTGGTCCATGTGGCCCTGTCCCCTGTATATATGATCCCTTGTAAATTCTGCCCGTGCCTGTTGGTACATTGTAGAGTGTGTGTTTTTATCTAATGTGTTGTGTATAATACAAAGGTTATTTTTATAGAATACCTTGTGTGGAGTTTCCTTTGTGGTGGGCCTTGGGTGTTGTTGCTGGGTGCGCGCGCAAACGCTTTACACATCGCCTCAGGGATAAGCCTGACTGCTCGTGCCAAGCTACCAAGGGGGTGAGCAGGGGTTATCTTTGGCGTGTAACTCCCCAGCCCTGACTAGAGTGGTGGTTTCTGTCTGGCTTTGGCGCAAGCCCTAGCCAACCAGAAATCCCATTTCTAACAAGTGGTCTTTGGGTAGTGCACGGGGTCGTGCTGGCGTGGTCTTTTAGGGTTTAGGGAAGTGCAGTGGTGTTGGGGCAGTGTAGAGGGTCGTGCTGGAGATGGTGTTTTAGGGTTTAGGGCAGAGCAGTGGTGTTTGGGCAGTGTAGGGGGTCATGCAGGGGGGTGGTGTTTTAGGTGTTAGGGCAGTGCAGTGGTGATCGGGCAGTGTAGGGGGTTGTACAGGGGTGGTGTTTTAGGTTTTAGGGCAGTGCAATGGTCGTGCAGGGGGTGGTGTTTTAGGGCAGTGCAGTGGTGTTCGGGCACTGTAGGGGGTCCTGCAGGGGTTGGTGTTTTAGGGTTTAGGGCAGTGCAGTGGTGTTCGGGCAGTGTAGGTGGTCATGCAGGGGGTTGGTGTTTTAGGGTTTAGGGCAGTGCAGTGGTGTTCGTGCAGTGTAGGGGGTCGTGCAGGGGTTGGTGTTTTAGGGTTTAGGGCAGTGCAGTGCAGTGGTGTTCGGGCATTGTAGGGGGTCATGCTGGGGGTGGTGTTTTAGGGTTTAGGGCAGAGCAGTGGTGTTTGGGCAGTGTAGGGGGTCATGCAGGGGGGTGGTGTTTTAGGGTTTAGGGCAGTGCAATGATGTTCGGGCATTGTAGGGGGTTGGTGTTTTAGGGTTTAGGGCAGTGCAGCAGTGTTCGGGCAGTGTAGGGGTTCATGCAGTGGGATGGTGTTTTAGGTTTTAGGGCAGTGCAGTGGTCGTGCAGGGGATGGTGTGGTAGGTTTTAGGGCAGTGCAGTGGTGTTCGGGCAGTGTAGGGGGTCGTGCGGGGGGTTGGTGTTTTAGGAATTAGGACAGTGCAGTGGTGTTCAGGCAGTGTATGGGGTTGTGCAGGGGGTGTTGTTTTAGGGTTTAGGGCAGTGCAGTGGTGTTCGGGCAGTGTAGGGGTTCGTGCAGGGGGTGGTGTTTTAGGGTTTAGGGCAGTGCAGTGGTGTTTGGGCAGTGTAGGGGGTTGTGCATGGGGTGGTGTTTTAGGGTTTAGGGCAGTGCAGGAGTGTAGGGGGTCGTGCTAGGGGTAGTGTTTTAGGGTTTAGGGTAGTGCAGTGGTCTTTGTGTAATATAGTGGTCATGCTGGGGGTTGTTTTTTAGGGTTTAGGGTAGTGCAGTGGTCTTTGGGTAGTGTAGGGGGTCATGATGGGTGTGGTGTTTTAGGGTTTAGGGCAGCGCAGTGGTGTTCGGGTAGTGTAGGGGTTTGTGCTGTGGGTGGTGTTTTAGGGTTTAGGACAGTGCAGGGATGTTCGGGCAGTGTAGGGGGTCATGCTGGGGGTAGTGTTTTAGTATTTAAGGTAGTTCAGTGGTGTTTGTGTAGTGTAGAGGGAATAGTTTTAGGGTTTAGGGTAGTGCAGTGGTGTTTGTGTAGTGTATGGGGTCATGCTAGGGGTAGTGTTTTAGGGTTTAGGGTAGTGCAGTGGTGTTTGGGTAGTGTAGAGGGTCTTGCTGGGGGTAGTGTTTTAGGGGTTAGGGTAGTGCAGTGTTGTTTGTGCAGTGTAGGGGGAAGTGTTTTAGGGTTTAGGGTAGTGCATTGGTGTTTGTGTAGTGTAGGGGGTCATGCTAGGGGTAGTGTTTTAGGGTTTAGGGTAGTGCAGTTGTGTTTGTGTAGTATGGGGGTTGTGTTTTAGGGTTTAGGGTAGTGCAGTGGTCTTTGTGTAGTGTAGGGGTCGTGTTGGGGGTCGTGTTTTAGGCTTTAGGGTAGTGCAGTGGTCTTTGGGTAGTATACGGGGTTGTGCTGGGGTGGACTTTTAGGGTTTAGGGCAGTGCAGTGGTGTATGGGTAGTGTAGGGGTCGTGCTGAAGATGGTGTTTTAGGGTTTAGGGCAGAGCAGGGGTGTTTGGGCAGTGTAGGGGGTCATGCAGGGGGTGGTGTTTTAGGGCTTAGGGCAGTGCAGTGGTGTTCGGGCAGTGTAGGTGGTTGTGCAGGGCGTTGGTGTTTTAGGGTTTAGGGCAGTGCAGTGGTGTTCGGGCAGTGTAGGGAGTCGTGCAGGAGAGGGTGTTTTAGGGTTTAGGGCAGTGCAGCGGTGTTCCGGCAGTGTAGGGGGTGGTGCAGGGGGGGTGGTGTTTTAGGTTTTAGGGCAGTGCATTGGAGTTCGGGCAGTGTAGGGGGTCATGCAGAGGGGTGGTGTTTTACGTTTTAGGGCAGTGCAGCGGTGTTCGGGCAGTGTAGGGGGTCGTGCGGGGGTGGGGTTTTAGGTTTTAGGGCAGTGCAGTGGTGTTCGGGCAGTGTAGGGGGTTGTACAGGGGTGGTGTTTTAGGTTTTAGGGCAGTGCAATGGTCGTACAGGGGGTGGTGTTTTGGGTTTTAGGGCAGTGCAGTGGTGTTCGGGCAGTGTAGGGGGTCATGTAGGGGTTCGTGTTTTAGGGTTTAGGGCAATGCAGTGGTGTTCGGGCATTGTAGGGGGTCGTGCAGGGGGTTGGTGTTTTAGGGTTTAGGGCAGTGCAGTGGTGTTCGGGCAGTGCAGGTGGTGGTGCAGGGGGTTGGTGTTTTAGGGTTTAGGGCAGTGCAGTTGTGTTTGTGCTGTGTAGGGGGTCGTGCAGGGGGTTGGTGTTTTAGGGTTTAGGTTAGTGCCGTGGTGTTCGAGCAGTGTAGGGGTCGTGTAGGGGGTTGGTATTTTAGGGTTTAGGGCACGGCAGTGGTGTACGGGCAGTGTAGGGGGTCATGCTGGGGGTGGTGTTTTAGGGTTTAGGGCAGAGCAGCGGTGTTCAGGCAGTGTAGGGGGTCATGCAGGGGTGTGGTGTTTTAGGGTTTAGGGCAGTGCAGTGATGTTCAGGCATTGTAGAGGGTTGGTGTTTTAGGGTTTAGGGCAGAACATCAGTGTTTGGGTAGTGTAGGGGGTCGTGCAGGGGGTGGTGTTTTAGGTTTTAGGTCAGTGCAGCAGTGTTTGTGTAGTGTATGGGGTCATGCTAGGGGTAGTGTTTTAGGGTTTAGGGTAGTGCAGTGGTGTTTGGGTAGTGTAGAGGGTCTTGCTGGGGGTAGTGTTTTAGGGGTTAGGGTAGTGCAGTGTTGTTTGTGCAGTGTAGGGGGAAGTGTTTTAGGGTTTAGGGTAGTGCATTGGTGTTTGTGTAGTGTAGGGGGTCATGCTAGGGGTAGTGTTTTAGGGTTTAGGGTGGTGCAGTTGTGTTTGTGTAGTATGGGGGTTGTGTTTTAGGGTTTAGGGTAGTGCAGTGGTCTGTGTGTAGTGTAGGGGTCGTGTTGGGGGTCGTGTTTTAGGCTTTAGGGTAGTGCAGTGGTCTTTGGGTAGTATACGGGGTTGTGCTGGGGTGGACTTTTAGGGTTTAGGGCAGTGCAGTGGTGTATGGGTAGTGTAGGGGGTCATGCTGAAGATGGTGTTTTAGGGTTTAGGGCAGAGCAGGGGTGTTTGGGCAGTGTAGGGGGTCATGCAGGGGGTGGTGTTTTAGGGCTTAGGGCAGTGCAGTGGTGTTCGGGCAGTGTAGGTGGTTGTGCAGGGCGTTGGTGTTTTAGGGTTTAGGGCAGTGCAGTGGTGTTCGGGCAGTGTAGGGAGTCGTGCAGGAGAGGGTGTTTTAGGGTTTAGGGCAGTGCAGCGGTGTTCCGGCAGTGTAGGGGGTGGTGCAGGGGGGGTGGTGTTTTAGGTTTTAGGGCAGTGCATTGGAGTTCGGGCAGTGTAGGGGGTCATGCAGAGGGGTGGTGTTTTAGGTTTTAGGGCAGTGCAGCGGTGTTCGGGCAGTGTAGGGGGTCGTGCGGAGGTGGGGTTTTAGGTTTTAGGGCAGTGCAGTGGTGTTCGGGCAGTGTAGGGGGTTGTACAGGGGTGGTGTTTTAGGTTTTAGGGCAGTGCAATGGTCGTACAGGGGGTGGTGTTTTGGGTTTTAGGGCAGTGCAGTGGTGTTCGGGCAGTGTAGGGGGTCATGTAGGGGTTCGTGTTTTAGGGTTTAGGGCAATGCAGTGGTGTTCGGGCATTGTAGGGGGTCGTGCAGGGGGTTGGTGTTTTAGGGTTTAGGGCAGTGCAGTGGTGTTCGGGCAGTGCAGGTGGTGGTGCAGGGGGTTGGTGTTTTAGGGTTTAGGGCAGTGCAGTTGTGTTTGTGCTGTGTAGGGGGTCGTGCAGGGGGTTGGTGTTTTAGGGTTTAGGTTAGTGCCGTGGTGTTCGAGCAGTGTAGGGGTCGTGTAGGGGGTTGGTATTTTAGGGTTTAGGGCACGGCAGTGGTGTACGGGCAGTGTAGGGGGTCATGCTGGGGGTGGTGTTTTAGGGTTTAGGGCAGAGCAGCGGTGTTCAGGCAGTGTAGGGGGTCATGCAGGGGTGTGGTGTTTTAGGGTTTAGGGCAGTGCAGTGATGTTCAGGCATTGTAGAGGGTTGGTGTTTTAGGGTTTAGGGCAGAACATCAGTGTTTGGGTAGTGTAGGGGGTCGTGCAGGGGGTGGTGTTTTAGGTTTTAGGTCAGTGCAGCAGTGTTCGGGCAGTGTAGGGGGTCGTGCAGGGGGATGGTGTTTTAGGGCAGTGGAGTGGTCGTGCAGGGGGTGGTGTTTTATGTTTTAGGGCAGTGCAGTGGTGTTTGGGCAGTGTAGGGGGTCATGCAGGGGTTGGTGTTTTATGGTTTAGGACAGTGCAGTGGTGTTTGGGCAGTGTAGGGGGTCGTGCAGGGGGTTGGTGTTTTAGGGTGAAGGGCAGTGCAGTGGTGTTCGGGCAGTGTAGGGAGTAGTGCAGGGGGTTGGTGTTTTAGGGTGTAGGGCAATGCAGTGGGGTTCGGGCAATGTAGGGGGTCGTGCAGGTGGTTCGTGTTTTAGGGTAGTGCAGTCGTGTTCGGGCAGTGTAGGGGGTTGTGCAGGGGTTGGTGTTTTAGGAATTAGGACAGTACAGTGGTGTTCGGGCAGTGTAGGGGGACCGTGCAGGGGGTTGGTGTTTTACGGTTTAGGGCAGTGCAGTGGTGTTCGGGCAGTGTAGGGGTTTGTGCAGGGGGCTGGTGTTTTAGGGTTCAGTGCAGTGGTGTGCGGGCAGTGTAGGGGGTCATGCAGGGGGTTGGTGTTTTAGGGTTTAGGGCAGTGCAGTGGTGTTCGGGCAGTGCAGGGGATCGTTCAGGGGTTGGTGTTTTAGGGTTTAGGGGAGTGCAGTATTGTTCGGGTAGTGTAGGGGGTCGTGCAGGGGTTGGTGTTTTAGGGTTTAGGGAAGTGCAGTGGTGTTCGGGCAGTGTAGGGGGTCATGCAGGGGTTGGTGTTTTAGGGTTTAGGGCAGTGCAGTGGTGTTCGGGCAGGGTAGGGGGCCGTGCAGGGGGTAGTGTTTTAGGGTTTAGGGTAGTGCAGTGGCTTTTGTGTAGTGAACAGCGCATGCGCTGCGTCGCTAGGCAAGACCTTAAAAGCGTTGCACCAAGATGCCTGTCAACACTTCCTGGATTGAAGTGTTGGCAGCCAATTAGAACTAAGCTTGTGCTTGTGTAGTTAGGTCCGGGCCAGATATATATAGATTTTTTCCTTTAATATCTCAAAAACTACTGAACGGATTTCCACCATTTAAAAAAAGGACACTTTCTGAACCAAACACTACCTTTTTGACAAATTTGGTGTAATTCCGTTCAGCAGTTTGAGCTGTAGCCATGTCTAAAGTTTGCTATGGGAAATTGATTTTCCGACCTCTGTTTTTTCAATTTCTCAGGAACTACTGAACGGATTTACACCATTTAACAAAAAGGGCTCTTTCTTAACCAAGGGCTACCTTTTAGCAAATTCCATTCAGCAGTTCGGGCTGTAGCCGTGTCTAATGTTTCCTATGGGAATTAACATTGAGAAAACACGTTTTGGAACCCCCTTTTATTCGGCCCCCGCTTGGCGAATCACCCCGAAACTTTTAAGATAGGAGCTGACCAGAGCGCCCCATGAGTTTTGAAAATTTCGAGAAGATTTGTCAACCGAAGCCAAAGTTATTGGGAAAAGAATATTACAATTTTCCTATGGATAATAGGTCCTAACTATAACTACCTACTGGCGACTGCCAGTAGGTAACTTATATATATATATATATATATATATATATATATATATATATAGATAGATAGATAGATAGATAGATAGATAGATAGATAGATAGATAGATAGATAGATAGATAGATAGATAGATAGATAGATAGATAGATAGATAGATAGATAGATAGATAGATAGATAGATAGATAGATAGATAGATAGATAGATAGATAGATAGATAGATAGATGTATATATAGTTTTTATTTTTACTGACCAAACCACAGACGTTGTTGTCAGAAATTATCATTTAAAAAAAACCCTCTCTGGCTCCCTTGATGTGCTGCAAGCTACCTTTCCACACTATTTCCCTTGGTGCCGCAAGCCTCCTTTCCACACCAGCTTCCTTGATGTGCCGTAAGCTTCCTTTCCATACCAACTTCCTTAATGTGCTGTAAGCTTCGTTGGGCAGCTGTCTGCAATTTCCTTATTCAAAAGCGCATGCTCCACAAGTCTTACAGAAACAACTGTTTTTCTCCCATGGTTCTGATGCCCTGGATTCTGAACTCTGGGCAGCAGACTCCATCGTCATAGAGAAAACTTCCTTAAGTTCCAGATGCAGTGAGCAAGTGTCTTATCTCTTGCCTTCACACTGCGGGTCCTGCCTGGCTTCCTTTGGACAGACCTGGTGTGGCAGCCTCTTCAGTCATTTAACCAGTCTTGAACAACAGCTGACCACTCAGGCCAGACTTTTATCACCTCTGATTGATAGTCTCATCCAATCAGAGGGTCTGCTACTATTGCATCCTGAAAACACCTCCAATCGCAAACCATTAATTGCATGTTCAATGCATGACTAAAGAAGGCACAGATGACCTCCAGTCTTATCTGGTACCAGCCTGTGAAATTACCTAAAGAGGAATTTTAATTAACTCCAGACCAGGAGGCACTGACCAGTGGGGGGAGGATTCTCTTAGCAGAGTTAGTGCATCTAAACCCAGATAAGAGCTGAGTGTCTAGCCCAGCCCACCAGGCCTCTCCAAGGAAATGGGGAGGGGCACGGGGAGCTGGGATGTCCAGCAGAACAGCTTGCATTCCACACACTGGCTCAACTCACTATTCTTCCCCAGTACACCCGCTCTTAGCCACACATCAGGTAGACAAAGGCAACAGGACCAAGGGAATGGCAGACTGCACAGACTTGATCAGGAGGGTGGCTAGTGACTCACCCCTCCTGACTATAGATTTATTGCTGCCACCACTGTCAGTCTACCACAGCCTGGATCGAGAGGGCAGTAGCCACTCTGACAAATAGCAGTGCACGAGGCATACAACCTCGACCTCAGAGCCAAGCGCTAGGGTCTCAAACCATGTAAACAGGTACACCCTCAGTGGACATCTATGATTGTCATGCTCACTAAGGAAGGGATCTAGAAACCACACAGTAGCTTTTGAGTGACTTGCCTGGAGATTAGCATAAAGCCAGGGAAGCACTCTCTCCAGAGACATGCAGAAGCCCTTCCGTCCCAACTTATATATATATATATACTGGCGATTTTCTGCAAAAAATCGAAAATCTAACCTGGACTGATGATCTATGTCTAATTACATTAGACATAGAATCATTATATACCAGTATAGACCACACCCAGGGACTAAAAGCGGTAAAACGTTTTTTAGTTCTTCGATCTAGTATATTTTACGAACACAACAAAGCTATTCTGGAGCTCATCTCATGGTGCCTCAACAATATTTTTTTTATTTTCAATAAAGATATTTTCAGGCAGCAACGAGGCGTGGCGATGGGGGCCTGTTTCTCCCCCAGCTACGCATGCTTGCATGTAGGCTGGTGGGAGGAACAGGTTCTTAAAAGAACACACCAAGCTGTAGTTGAGTCACACATAGTTTCATATTTGAGATACATAGATGATGTCTTCATATTATGGAAAGGGAGCGAGACAGAAGCCCATCAATTTATTGAAGACATCAATAAAAACACTCTGAACCTAGTCTTTACATCCCACATCCATAAGACACAAATTGAATTTTTGGATGTGTTAGTGCATATCAAAGAAGGGAAACTTGCTACCACACTATCCAGAAAGCCAACATCGGGGAACATTATGTTACATGCAAAAAGTTCGCATCCCAGGCATTTAATTGCAAGTATCCCTTATGGAGAAATTCTGCAACTGAAACGGATCTGCAATAATGAGTCAGATTTCAATGAATGCACTAACAAGATGGTGGGAAGGTTGAAAGCTAGAGGGTACAGTGATAAGATCATTGGCGAAGCAATGAGTAAAGCTAGCACACGACCTAGACATAGTCTCTTCAAAAACACCAACACTGAGACTCAATGTGAATCAGACACAAGAGCTTTCAAGGTTGCCAGCCCTAGATTAATTACAACCTATTGCAATGAAGAACGCAAAATTAGAGCTATCGTCAAAAAACACTGGCCCATAGTGATGACTGACAATGTGCTCAGCAAAAGATTAACAGAAACTCCGTTGATCACATTTAGAAGAGGAAAAACGATGGGATCGATCTTAGACAAAAGTTCCCCAGATACCAGAAAAACTGTCGGTTGGTTACAACCCAGCAACGGTTTTAGAAAATGTGCAACTTGCAGAGCCTGTAAGTTTGGCTGCAACAAGACCCATTACTCTACCCCATTCAGTGAGTCTCCAGTACCAATACGTGGCCATTACAACTGCAAAACCGAGTATGCTGTATATGTCCTGTCGTGCACCTGTGGCCTTAACTACATTGGGAGTACGAAGCTACAGGTGCACGTCAGAATATTGCAGCATATTAGGGCTATTCTACACAGTGATCCAGCTTACCCGGTGGCACGGCACTTCAAGCGAACCCATGCTAATGATATTAACTGTCTTACATATTTTGTTATTAACGCTGTCCCGAAACCACGGAGGGGTGGGAATAGGGAGTGTCAATTAAGACAGCTGGAAACTAGGATCATTTTGGAGTTCGACAGTAAGTGGCCCAACGGGTTGAACAACACAGAGGATATGCACAACTTCCTATGAATGGGTACATTGAGTAAGAATCAAGAAGAATAAATCAATAATAAAATAAAATGATAGCTGCCATGAATACACAGAGTGATAGGTAAAGGGTAAGCCCAATAAACCCTTGAGGGCTTAGGCGGATGAATTGGTATAGTGAGGTTGCCAGCAAGGGATTTTGTTTGTGGTAACTTAGTTCAATTTCTTTATAGTTAAGTTTTGGAGTGTATTTTAAACAAATTATACACGGACTATAAATGTTATCAAAAAACTATTTGTAGATAAAAGGTACACACACGGGATTTGTTTTTGTGAATAAAACACAAGTCTTTTTATATAAATCAAAATCAGAAAGGGAGTACAAAAAGAGCAATAAATTTCAAGCAATACAGCATGAAAGATGGGTTAACTCAAATCCACATTTCATCAAATAACATCTATTTCCAAATGATTTTAACAGAGACTAATTTCAAAAATGAAAAGAAATCAACTGTGTTTATCTAATGGTGTGGAATTAGATGATGGAGTCGACGTTTCGGTCTTGGTGGCAGAAGTCCGTTAGACCATCTTCAGGACAGTTAGTAATTGCATAATAAAACCCTTTGTGGGTTCAGAGAATCACACGTAGCTTGTTTTTGTTTGTTTGTTATTGTCAAGGCGTATTAGTTGATATTATAGCCTAATGGTTGACAAACTTTCTCCTACCAGGAGATTAAACGGGAGAAATCCTCGTTCATTCTGTTTTCTTGTTCCAGAGCTTTGTAATTTCCAATTTTCGTTTCGGCTCGAAAAAATCCGCCACAGTCGGGAACGCCTATTATAATATCAACTAATACGCCTTGACAATAACAAACAAACAAAAACAAGCTACGTGTGATTCTCTGAACCCACAAAGGGTTTTATTATGCAATTACTAACTGTCCTGAAGATGGTCTAACAGACTTCTGCCACCAAGACCGAAACGTCGACTCCATCATCTAATTCCACACCATTAGATAAACACAGTTGATTTCTTTTCATTTTTGAAATTAGTCTCTGTTAAAATCATTTGGAAATAGATGTTATTTGATGAAATGTGGATTTGAGTTAACCCATCTTTCATGCTGTATTGCTTGAAATTTATTGCTCTTTTTGTACTCCCTTTCTGATTTTGATTTATATAAAAAGACTTGTGTTTTATTCACAAAAACAAATCCCGTGTGTGTACCTTTTATCTACAAATAGTTTTTTGATAACATTTATAGTCCGTGTATAATTTGTTTAAAATACACTCCAAAACTTAACTATAAAGAAATTGAACTAAGTTACCACAAACAAAATCCCTTGTTGGCAACCTCACTATACCAATGAATACACAGAGCCACCCCATAAGACAACATAAGAGGGTGAATGGGGACAATGATAACATAATCTGGTAATGATCCTTGTTTTTAACTTTATAATCATCCATAATAGCACTATAGAGTATTTAAACAAAATATAAGAAATGTGCGTTAGAAAGAGGAAAAAAGAGAGAACCTGTCGCCATACACACATACAGGAACCAAAAACAACTATGACAAAATAGTTTCTTTCCCCAAAAAAATGATAAACCTGTTTCAAATGTAAAAAGAGAAAAAAATGTTTTTCCTTTATGTGTAATCTCATAGTATATGCTTTTTAACAGTATTTTTTTTAAAAACGAAATTTTACTGTTATCAATATTTATGATTGTTCACATATTTATCACATTGTAATTGGTTTTCCGAGGTACTTTGCCTATTGCACGGTATATTGAGATTCTCTGCACATTTTGCACCATTTAGCACATTTGCACATCAACACTTTTCTAATTTTACCTTGCTGCTATTGCACATATGCACTTTTTTCTGCTATGGTACTGGATTTATCCAGCAAATGAGCCTGTTCTTTTATCATGACTTGCTGCTATATTTTAAGGTTTTAGGGATTTATCCTGTAATTGTATTTATTATACAAGGTAAACATATAAAATACATATATTCACGTGTATTGAGATAAATAAGCAATATATTCCTACAATGGACTTTGCTTAATTTCAGCACACATCGCAAGTCTGTTTGTTATGTCTATTACCATGTGACGCAGAATGGGGGAAGTAGGTGGTACACTAAGCAAACACTTAAAAATTGGAGAGGCGATGTAGAACTCGCACGTGATCAAGGGCTCCCGAGGCCCGAAACACGTCGTGCGTGGGTTGTGAGTTGCAATAAATATCCTACCTGAAGTCTTAGCGGGGTCTGAGTTTCCTTCTTCCCCGCTGCGGAGTGGAAGTAGTAGGAATTGGAACTTTTGATATATATATATATATATATTTTCACTGAAAAAACCATAGGTTTCACACACGTTATAGTTAGGAATTAGCATTTAAAAAACCTTGCAAATTCACTTAAAAAAACATAGGTTTCACACATATTATAGTTAGGTGGATATTTCACTCGTAAAAAACCAATGAAATTCCCCCGTTATAGTTAGTTCACATAACTATAACTCGCGCTCCCGCAATCCACTGCTCATGACGTCACATATTACATCACTCATGACATGGTCAGTGGCATCACTCATGACATCACTGATGACATCATCCTTGTGATAGAGTGGCGGTCGCGCGAGTTATAGTTAGCTGCGTCTAAAGGTCCTATGGAAAAATGCATGGGGAAAACGCGTTTTGGGACCCCCCTTTTTTCTCGGCCCCCGCTTGAAGAATCACCCCGAGACTTTCAGGGTAGGAGCTGAACGGAGCGCCCCATTAGTTTTGAAAATTTTGCGAGGATTCGTCAACCGGCGCCAAAGATATTCAAAATAGAATTTTGAGATTTCCTATGGAAACACGGTCCTAACTATAACTATCTACTGGCGACCGCCAGTAGATAATATATATATATATATATATATATATATATATATATATATATATATATATATATATATATATATATATATATATATATATATATATATATATATATATTACCTACTGGCGGTCGCCAGTAGGTAGTTATAGTTAGGACCACGTTTCCATAGGAAAACCTCAACATTCTATTTTGAATAACTTTGGCGCCGGTCGACGAATCCTCGCGAATTTCTCAAAATAGGTGGGGCGCTACGCTCCGCTCCTACCCTGAAAGTCTCGGGGGGATCCGTCAAGCGGGGGCTGAGATAAAAGGGGGGTCCCAAAACGCATTTTTCCCATGCATTTTTCCATAGGACCTTTAGAACGAGCTACAGCCCGAACGGCTGAACAGAATTACTCAAAATTTGGCAGAGAGGTAGTCCCTAGGTCAAGGAAGTGCCTTTTGTAGGTTTGGTGTAAATCTGTTCAGTAGATTCTGAGAAAATAGCCTTTAAATCAATATATATATCTGAGCCCGCTTACGGTACGCTTACCGTACGCTTACGGTAAGCGTACGGTGGCGTGCGCGAGCGCGATTCTGATTGGCTCTTAGATCTTAGTAAACATTCGAATCGGCCGAAACCAGGAAGCGGCGGCCGCCATTTTCTGTGTTTCACTCTGAAAAAAAAAGAGTGAAAACAAGAAAAGGGGGCAATGAGGAGAGTTACAGACCCCCTTACATTTGTGAGGGGGTCAAAGAAGGACTGTAAAGTACAAAACAAACATTTATTGATTTTTAAAAAAAATCACGGGGTACGCGTACGGTAAGCTTACGGTAAGCGTACGGAAGAAACATGGCGTGCGCGAAGGAGATTCTGATTGGCCCATAGATCTTAGTAAACATTCGAATCGGCCGAAACCAGGAAGCGGCGGCCGCCATTTTGTGTGTTTCACTCTGAAAAAAAAGAGTGAAAACAAGGAAAGGGGGCAATGAGGAGAGTTACAGACCCCCTAACATTTGTAAGGGGGTCAAAGAAGGACAGAAAAGTACAAAAAAAACATTTATTGATTTTAAAAAAAATCACGGGGTACGCGTACCGTAAGCTTACGGTAAGCGTACGGTAAAAAAAATAAAAAAAAAAAAATGAAAAGCAGATTTAAGAGTTTGCTCTTCATATGTCCTCCATGTGCGCACGGTGCGCGAAGCGCATCGTGCGTTCATGGCCCATCTAGCGTAATGTGGGCACGCGGTGCGCGAAGCGCACCGCGTACTCACTGTGCGCGCACGGTGCGCGAAGCGCACCGTGCGCGCATGGAACGAAATGCGTTAAGTGGGCGCGCACGCCACAAATGGCGTAAAGTAACTTAGCATTTAAAAAACCGTACAAATTCACTGAAAAAACCATAGGTTTCACACATGTTATAGTTAGCTGGACATTTTACTGATAAAAAACCAATGAAATTCCCCCGTTATAGTTACTGTAGGCAACTATAACTCACGCGACCGTAATCCTCTGCTGATGACATATGTGTCTTTATGAAAAAAAAATATTTGTAATATATGTATAGCTAAAATTTAATGGAAGAAGACATGGGCAAATAAGTGTCTAAATACAGTATTAGCATCAGCAGAGGATTGCGGTCGCGTGAGTTATAGTTGCCTACAGTAACTATAACGGGGGAATTTCATTGGTTTTTTATCAGTAAAATGTCCAGCTAACTATAACATGTGTGAAACCTATGGTTTTTTCAGTGAATATATATATATATATATTCACTGAAAAAACCATAGGTTTCACACACGTTATAGTTAGGAATTAGCATTTAAAAAACCTTGCAAATTCACTGAAAAAACCATAGGTTTCACACATGTTATAGTTAGCGGAAATTTTACTGATAAAAAACCAATGAAATTCCCCCGTTATAGTTAGTGCAGGCAACTATAACTCACGCGACCGCAATCCTCTGCTGATGCTAATACTGTATTTAGACACTTATTTGCCCATGTCTTCTTCCATACATTTTTAGCTATAAATATATTACAAATATTTTTTTTTAATAAAGACACATATGTCATCAGCAGAAGATTGCGGTCGCGTGAGTTATAGTTGCCTGCACTAACTATAACGGGGGAATTTCATTGGTTTTTTATCAGTAAAATTTCCGCTAACTATAACATGTGTGAAACCTATGGTTTTTTCAGTGAATTTGCAAGGTTTTTTAAATGCTAATTCCTAACTATAACGTGTGTGAAACCTATGGTTTTTTCAGTGAATTTGTACGTTTTTTTAAATGCTAAGTTACTTTACGCCATTTGTGGCGTGCACGCCCACTTAACGCAGTTCGTTCCGTGCGCGCACGGTGCGCTTCGCGCACCGTGCGCGCCCACTTTACGCAGTTAGTGCCGTGCACGCACGGTGGGCACGCGGTGCGCTACGCGCACCGCATGCCCACGTTACGCTAGATGGGCCATGTACATACGATGCGCTTCGCGCACCGTGCGCACATGGAGGACATATGATGCACTTCGTTTTGAAAGGTAATATTTTAATTTTTCGTATATGTTATAAGCCATGCACAAATGGTGCCCTTCGGGCACCATTTGCACACGGGGTGGAGAGAGTGTGGATAATTTTTTTTTTAATCATTTTCTTTTTTAATATTTTAGTTTAACTCATCTTTAATAAGCCATGCACAATTTTAAATTGCACACGGGGGGGGGGAGAGTGTGGATAATTTTTATTTTTTTATAATTTTTTATCGTACGCGTACGGTAAGCGTAATCTGCGAAATTAGCGAAAAAATAAAAATTCAGTTTTTGGCCTTGGGGGATCTTTGGGGACTCCCTCAACATTGCTATGTGTGTGGGAGCTGTCTAAACAGCCCCTTTACATGTTTTTGTGCTTTATATTTTAAACATCACCCTCAGTGCGAGAGAGAAAATGGCGGCCGCCGCTTCCTGGTTTCGGCCGATTCGAATGTTTACTAAGATCTAAGAGCCAATCAGAATCGCGCTCGCGCATGCCACCGTACGCGTACGGTAAGCGTACCGTAAGCGCACCGTAAGCTGGCTCAGATATATATATTGATTTATAGGCTATTTTCTCAGAATCTACTGAACAGATTTACACCAAACCTACAAAAGGCACTTCCTTGACCTGAGGACTACCTCTCTGCCAAATTTCTAGTAATTCTGTTCAGCCGTTCGGGCTGTAGCCCTGTCTAAAGGTCCTATGGAAAAATGCATGGGAAAAACGCGTTTTGGGACCCCCCTTTTATCTCAGCCCCCGCTCGTCGAATCCCCCCGAGACTTTCAGGGTAGGAGCGGAGTGTAGCGCCCCACCTATTTTGAAAAATTCGCGAGGATTCGTCGACCGGCGCCAAAGTTATTCAAAATAGAATGTTGCGGATTTCCTATGGAAACGTGGTCCTAACTATAACTACCTACTGGCGACCGCCAGTAGGTAATATATATAGCCAGTAAATAGTTATAGTTAGGACCGTGTTTCCATAGGAAATCCGCAACATTCTATTTGGAATAACTTTGCCGCCGGTTGACGAATCCTCGCAAAATTTTCAAAATAGATGGGGCGCTCTGCTCCGCTCCTACCCTGAAAGTCTCGGGGTGATTCGTCAAGCGGGGGCCGAGAAAAAAGGGGGGTCCCAAAACACGTTTTCCCCATGCATTTTTCCATAGGGACCTTTAGTCCATGGTACAGCTCGAACGGCCAAACAGAATTACTTGAAATTTGGCAGAGAGGTAGTCCTCAGGTCAGGGAAGTGCCTTTTGCAGGTCTGGTGTCAATCTGTTCAGTAGTTCCTGAGAAAATCAAAAGTAAAATCATATATATGTGGGCGGAGCCTTACCACACATCTCATCCTGAGATCTGATTGGCTGTCAGCACTTCATCCAAGAAGTGTTGGCAGCCATCTTGGGACCAATATACATGATAGCACCTCATTAAAAAGCATTGCAGTTAATAGAAGGTTTACAGGGCCCGATTCACAGAACTAACTTAAGACAAAATCCTAAACTTACTACCATTTTGGTATTCACAGAAGGCACTTACTCATTTTGGTATTCACAGAAGGCACTTACTCATTTCGGTATTCACAGAAGTTAGGAGTCCTAACTTTAGGACTTCTAAATGCCTTCTGTGAATACCGAAAGTCTTAAAATTAGGATTTTTCTCAGTTTAGTAGTAGTAAAGTTAGGATTCCTAACTTTAGGACTCCTAAATGCCTTCTGTGAATACCGAAAGACTTCAAATTAGGATTTTTCTCAATTTAGTAGTCCTAAATTTAGGACTCCTAACTTTAGGACTCCTAAATGCCTTCTGTGAATACCAAAATGAGTAAGTGCCTTCTGTGAATACCAAAATGGTAGTAAGTTTAGGATTTTGTCTTAAGTTAGTTCTGTGAATCGGGCCCTAAGACTTTAGTTAAATTATAAATCATTTGTTGATGGTACCATACTCATTTTAGGAATTGTGGTATGTTCTAAGGTGATTTCACCATGTGAAAAAGCCTTCTGCTGGGATATCATGATTGAGAGAAAAATATTTTCTCATGCTTTTCCCACAGAGGTTTGGAAGGTGATCTATAAGCTAAACTGAGAGCATATTTTCTGTAAATTCACATTATCTTTCTCAGTCATGTGAGAATGAAGTCTGACATTCTCAGTAAAACATGTACATCCAACAAGGGCAGAGACTGTCAGTTGATTCCTTTGTGTTGTACTGCAGCTTCCCAGAGTGTTCCAAAGAACAACTAGAGCGCTAACAGTCCTACTTATGATAAACGTATGGCACACCTGAAGCCATCTTGCTTGGATTAAATTGGTAACTCTTAAAACATTTAATTTAAAAAGGAACAAAATGAGGGGGTTCATTTTTCCATAAAAAGTATGATTAGTGCTGCAGAAAGAAAAATTAGGGCACATTTTGAGTGACTTCTCAAATCCTCTTCTATTTCATTAAAAAATTCTGACATGCAGACTGAAACATGCACTTTCAATACCAGCAGCAGTTTTCCCTGGTGAGCAGTAGCTTTACTACAGTGATATAATGCGAAAAAAGAGTGCTAACATTCTGAATTTATGGCAAATGTGTGACACATCTGAATGCCTTCTTGATGGAATCAAAGTAAAAAACTGAAAGTATTTCCTACTGAGGAGACTGCAGTAAATGAGGAAATTAGGAAACTTCATAACAAATAAGTCTCCCAAGATGGCCACCAGAGACAAAAGAGCCCAAATGTAGCCCAAATATCACCCAGATGTAGCCCAAGTATAGCCCAATGACAGAATGTCCCAAAGTGTTCTTAAAAACAACTAGAGTGCTTACTGTCTTCATTATGACAAAAGTATGGCACACCTGAAGCCATCTTGATTGGAATAAACTGGTAACACTTAAAACATTTAATTTAAAAGGAACACAGTGAGGGGGTTAATGTTGCCATAGAAATTATGATTAATGCTGAAGAAAGAAAATGAGGGCACATTTTGAGTGACTTCTCAAATCCTCTTCTATTTCATTAAAAAATTCTGACAGGCAGACTGAAAAATGCACTTTTAATACCAGGAACAGACTTCCATGGTGAACAGTAGTTTACTACAGTGATCTAATGAGCAACTAGAGTGCTAACATTCAGAATTTATGGCAAATGTGTGACATATCTGAATACCTTCATGATGGAATCAAAGTAAAAAACTGAAAGCATTTCCTACTGAGGAGACTGCAGTACATGAGGAAATTAGGAAACTTCATAACAAATAAATCTCCCCAAATGGCCACCGGAGACAAAAGAGCCCAAATGTAGCCCAAAATCACCCAGATGTAGCCCAAATATAGCCCAATGACAGAAGTGTGCAAAATACTTATTATTTTGTGTTTTTGCAGTGTTATATAATGCAGACTTGTCAGGTATTGGAGTGCTTTCCATGAGCATTGGTTACATCACACAAGAACAAATTCATTTTGGTTGTAGACATGGGGAGACTAAGTGATTTGACCAGAATCACAGAATGTCGAGCTGAAACAGAAACTCCAACCTGGTCCCCAGTTGCAAAGTCTGCAGTTCTGGAAGTAACACCACACCCTCTCCCCTAAGTGCAACATTTAATCAAGTGGTCAACTGGATAAAAAAACATAAAGATAACAAATATTTTAAAAGTGCTTTGTCGCTATTTGAAAACTCAGAAAAGATGTCCTTATTTTAGTCTTTTAGAGCACTAACCATAATTTTGATGCCAATAAGACCCTCTCATATATGTAATTTCCAAAGGAAATGCTCTAGGTATTACAGTTTTGATGACATCAAGATGACGTCAGGCGTTCCACACTTTTGTAATAAATATAGAATGTTAGCAATCTAGTTGTTCATTAGGATACTGTTGAGAGGCAAAGGCCAGGGGCACGGACTCTGAAAACTGAAGGCAGGTAGGAGGGTGCAAAGGCAACAATTTAACCACACTGAGCAGGCAGGAAGGGCCGTGGCAGCACAACAGACTATGGAGGGCAGTGGAAAGGGGGCAGGGGCAACAAACCAACAATACAGGACTTGCAAGAGAGGCTGTGGCAATTTAATAGACCATTGTGGGCAGAAGGAAGAGGCAATGGTAGTACAACCATACATGCCAACAGACCCGATTCAGCCAGGAAACGTCCAATGTTTTTAAGCTCAAATGGGCTTTATTTGATCTGTCTCCTGTCTACAATCTCCTCTTTTTCAATGTAACTCAAAGGGGAAAATCAATACCCCAGTTTTTTTTCAAAATCTCCCTCTTACCAAGTTCAAAATGTTCGCAAGTATGGTACATTGGATCATGGAAGGAAATGGGGTAGGGACATGGACTTGGATAACAGAGGACAGGAGGGACATGGAGAGGTGCACCAAACTGACCCTGCAGGGCAGGCATCAGGGTTTGCAGCAGCACAATACACCACACAGGGCATGCGGGACGGGAGTGCAGCACAACAATCCATAGAAAGCAAGAGGGAGGGGACAGGACCATGCACATGGACAACAGAGAACAGAGGGGCAAGAGGGTATGGTAGCTAGCTGACCATAATGGACAGACAGGAGAGAAAGCTGCAGCATAACAGACCATAAACGGCAGGAGGGACGGATCAGGGGCAATGCAATGGAACAGACACGCCAGGAGGGAGGGAGTAGGGGTCTGCACATGTAAACAGAGGGCTGGGGGCAAGGGGGCAGGGCAGGAGCAGCAAGATAGCCATGGAGGTCAGGCAGGATGGGCACTAGAAGCAAGGCACACCATGAAGAGCAACAGTGAGACTGTGATGGCATACACACAGACCATGGAGGGAAGGTGGGAGGGGGTCAGGGGCAGCTAACTAACCACACAGGGAAGGTGGGAGGGGCCATGGCAGCACAGAAGACCATGCATGGCAAGTGGGAGGGTTAGTGGCAGCACAATGGCTATGATGGGCAAGAAGGAGGGTGCAGGGGCATGCACAAAGGACGATGGAGGATAGAAGGGAGGGTCAGGACCTGTGCACAGACAAGAAAGTTCAGGGGAAGGGGCCTCACAACAGACCGCATGGGGCAGGCAGGAGGAGCAGCTGCAGCACAACAGACCAGGGAGGGCAGAAGGGTGTGGCAGTACAATGGACCATGTGGACAGGAGGAAGAGGATAGGGGCATGGCATGTGGACAGGCAGGGTGGAGGTGGCAGGGACAGGTTACAGTCATCTGACAATGCTGGGCAGGTGGGAGGGGAGTGGCAGCTCAACAGAACACTCAGAGTAGATAGGAGTGGCAGGTCTATGGAACATGGTGGGCAAAAAGGATGGAGCAGGGGCATGCACAAAGACATCGGAGGGCAGGGGGAAGGAGAATAGGAGCAGCAAGCTAAGCACAGAGTTTAAGAAGAAGGTCAATGATGGGACATAGAATTGGGCAATGGAGGGCAGGAGGAGTGGACTGGTACATCATACTAAATTGAGAGCAGTGGCAGCACATCAGACCATGCATGGCAGGAGGGAGGAGGCTAGTCCATGGATTCACACAACAGAGGATAGGGAGGAGGGGGATGGGGCAGCAAGCTAACTGTTCAGAGAAGGCGGGTATTAGGAACTTTATTGTTTTTAAAACGTGTGTCTGTGCGAACTACTTAAAATATGAACAAGTATGCAGCATAATCTCACTTTTATTCAGGAAAAAAGTGTGATATAAGATGAACCGGGCGTGAAATATAATATGCAATACATTGTGCGCAATGACAGATTCATTGGAGAGCGCGAGATAGCACAGGCACTAGCGCGTGCTAAGCGATATGCGCCTTGGAGTGTAATATGCACAGGGCAGTGTTGTGTAACCTAACTAGTCTCTAAAGTTGTAATATAAAATATGTGCTGGGGAGTGTAACGTTGCATATGCACTGTGACAAAGATATGGATCCCAGATTGTAATATGTATGGCATAGCACTGTGCGTTATAACATAGGCATCGAGGAAGGCACGTTAGATGGGGCAATATAACCCGTGCGAAGACAAGTGTGGCATGACATATTCACGGGGTGGTGTTACAGTGCACATGGGCTAGAGAGTGTCATAGCATATGCACTAGCTAGTGGAATACAACACAGAGGTGTGTGGCACTCAGCAGGCAATGGTGGGTGTAACACAGCATTGGGCTCTGCCAGGAGCGCGCTGTGACTCTCAAGTGATGTTCGTCCCCTTTCCAGAGAGTAAAATAAAAAGTATTACACATCCGTCAGTGGATGTGTGTTTTATTAATCGTGAGGGGGGTTTCTTGCATGGTTTTGGTCGAATTTTTGTCGAATCCCCTTTGAATGGCTTGGTGTGCATGTGTATTAAATCTGCCCGTCAATAGCTACCCATGTTTGTATAAATAAACGACAAGGGTGTCCACCGGGATTAGGCACGGTAGGGCATCAGACATGTCAGAGCTTCACTAGTGGTGTAAATACATTCCACGTGGATTCATTGTATGTATAGTCGCCTTTTAATGAATATCACGCAAATCGTCATGGTGATAGGTACGTACGGTTTGTCCAGCATGTCCTAGGTGTGTCTATAAATATATATTTTTTAAAAATAATAAAAAACAGTGGCCGGCCCTGGGGATTGGGGTCCAAAAAATATAATTAGGAGACAGGCCCTGGGGGGTGGGGTCATCAGGGCCAATAAATTAGAATAAGAAGGGGAACCACACAGCCCCCCTTCTTAAAAAATTAAAATAAATAAAAGACTGGCATCATGCCGGAGGCGACGCCCCCTCCTTGCAGCACTCTGCAAACGCGCCCCCTGGCGAGTTGTAAGTTGGGGAATTAATTCCTCTTCAATACTGAGGGTCCCTGAGGGCCAACTAGCCCAACAGGCATCTCCAGTATGCGCCAGGGAGCTGCGCTGCAGACAGGTGTTCTGAGGCCAAGCCCCTTTTTACACCTCTCTGCAACGTAGCTCTGTGGCGCTTACTGGAGGTACCTAGTGGTCTAGTTTGACCCTAGGGACCCTTAGGATTCAAGGGGACTTAATCTCTCAACTTAGAACAGCCACAGGGTGCGTTTACACAGTGGTGAAGGGAGGGCACGGGGCCTGAGGTGACGTGTGCAAACACGCACTATGGCACATTTTAAATTGGGTGTGAGAAGTTGGCCTGGTATATGATGTTCACTAGTTAAAGTGACCACCTTGTACCATGCCAAGCAACCCTTTTGGTGTGGTTGTAAGTCAACCTTTTCGGACCAGCTGCCCTAGTGGTAGCGTAGGCTAAGCAGTCTTTCAGGCGAAACTCGTTTTAGGCATGTAAAGCAAGCTGTTTTACCATATGTAACCCCCCTTTATACCAATGAAAGGACACCACACAGATATATATTCAAAATATATATGTATTTATTACTCAAAGTATCCCCTAGACTCTTTATGAGCACAGGAGCACAAATCGTTAAACAAGAAAGTATTACAATATACGAAAGTTGCACTTTATATGGATAGGCCCTGGTGGCCGCTCAAACCATATACTAAAATAGTGGTATAAGTACCACGAACAGGAAAGGGGGAAGGCCTAGGGCCTCTAGAATCGCTGACCCTACAAGGAGCTAACTTTAGTTATTGACCAGGAGGTCCACGGGTCGCGTGGGCAGTGAGGAAAGTTACACGCGGACGCCTATAGGTTTTCAATGGGTGAGTAAATGTTCAAAAGTTACTGCTAGAAGGGTCTTCTGGTTGGACTACGAATTCAAGACTTCAAACCTAGACATTAGAGATGTTACTCTACACTTGTGCACCGGAGTGCCAGCTTTACCTCACCCACAGGAAGCGGGTGCATAGGTCTCGAAGTGCGTCGGGTTTCGTCTATCTGTTCAATGGAGCCTGATGACAAAGATGCTGCAGGTGGTCGGTCCAGAAGAGATGCGGTGGATCCAAGGATGGATCGGAAGTGTAGAAGACCTGTAAGCAGAGGGGACAGTGTTCACAGTCACTAGCCAGTGACCGGCGTGGCACCAGGTAGGTACCAGGCGATGTCGGGTGCAAACAGGTGAAGAGGTGTAGCTTGTCTCTGCAGCCACGTGGTCCCTGAAGGTCGACGACGTCCAGGAGTCGGGTCACAAGCTGTCCCATGCAGGTTCTCGCTGTCGGCGGTGTCGGCGACTCAGAGGAAGCAAACAAGCCTTGGCAAAAGCAGGAGTTGCAGGAATCGAAGAAAGCTGTTAGCTCTGACCAGCAAGGTCAGAGGGGCTGCTCCTTTGGAGGGAAGCAGGGGCCAGTCTGGTGCAACCAGACCAGTGTCGTAGTTTTCAAAAAGGTTTGCCAAGATGGCCACTAGCCAACGGGCCAGGGACCGGGTAGGCGCGTCAAGTCGCAAAGTGCAGAGGGGCCCCACGCAGATCGTGGAGACGCTGGAGGGCTCAACTTTGGTGCAGATGCTGCTCGGATGTTGGGCTTCTCAGGACCCAAAGCACAACTTGGAGGGAGCCTCTGTTGTCGCGCTTGCAGCTTGTCGAGTGTCTTCCAAGATGGCTGGCTCCACGTGTCTCGGTGCCTCCACGGGTTCCTTCTTTGCAGGGACTGTGGATCTGGCTGTGAGAGGTCTGGAGGTCCAGTTCTTGTCACTCTCTGGGCTCGGGCTCCGGCAGGAGGCGGCAGCAAAGCAGACGTCGATTCGCTGGTTGGTGCTTGCGTTAGCAAGATGGTCACTCCCTGACCATAGGGGAGATTTCCTTCAGTCTTCTGTGCAGCAGAACGTCGAAGTTCCCGTCTTCTTCTTAGTTTCAAGTTGAGTCCAGGATGTCTAAAGTCTTAGGACACAGCTCCTACCTTTAAGCGGATTCTAGGGGCCGGACTACCTGCTAGGTCCCTCCCTAAGGGTGGGACCAGGAACGGGAGTGGTTACACCCCCAATCCTTTGTCCAGCTCGCCCCAGGTCTGGGGCTGGTGTGCCCCAGGACCAGTTTGAACTGGCATATGCACCGAGGCTCCTTGTGAGCCTCAGGCATGTCTGTTTCCTTTCAAGCCCTACCTGACCAATACACAAAATCCTGTCTGGGGTGGTGCTCGCACCTCCCCTGGCAGGACACCCTTTGTCCACGTCTCCCAATCTGGAAGGACTCCCAGCAGCAGGAGGGCAGACTTGTGTCTGTGGTGGCAGCGTCCATTTTGTGGAGCTGAGGCTATGTCTGATTTTACCCGGGTTTCAGGTTCTGTACATGTCGTGTCCTTCTAGAAGGGTGGAATGCTAACCCCGTCGCCAGAATTGGCGAGGGGTTAGTATTCCAATTTGTATGACACCTTACTCGACATGTTTTGATAAAGCCAAACCAAAGATAGCATTTAACCGCGAGGTTCATAATGCACTTAAGAGTATATGGTATGGCGATATCTCGAAACGGTAGAAGGAAGTTGTTCCGACTACTGCAGACAGGCTCAGCTCATGCCAGAGCACCATCTCACATGAAACCAAGCACTCTGCCTTCAGGATTGTTAAGGCCTGCCATAGGAGTGACTTATAGGTTAACCTGTGTCCCATTTAAGGTTAGGTATAGGCATTCTACACCTAAGTAAGAGGTGGATACACCAACTTACCCCAGCTGAGTGATCAGCCAGTTGTGTCAAATTGCTAGGCCAGGCCAGGGGTGGCACAATACATGCTTCAGCCCCTGGTAGGCCTTAGATACACCAATGCCCTGGGTACCTAGTGCACACTGGTACAGGGGCTCACAGGGTGATCCAGTTCCAATGGGTTATGCACCTAAAGTGCATAGTGTCAATTTAGCAGAGAGAACAGCAGGCTGGGGGTCTGATTAGCAGGCCCACAGCCTCAATATGTCAAAAACCAGTGAAGCAAAAAGCAAAAATTTGGGGTGACCATAGGATAGCAGACCCTACACTCCTACATTGGGGATATAATTTCCCTTCAATACTGTGGCCCCTGGGGGCTAACTAGCCCACCAAATGCTTCCAGTAAGCGCCACTGAGCTGCATTGCAGAGAGGTGGTCCAGGCCATGCCACTTTTTACACCTCTCTGCAACGCAGCTCTGTGGCACTTACTGGAGGTACCTAGTGGGCTAGTTGGACCCTAGGGACCCTCAGGATTCAAATGAACTTAATCTCCCAACTAAAAACGGACACAGGGCATGTTTACACAGTGGTAAAGGGAGGGGACGGGGCCTGAGTTAACGTGTGCAAAAACGCCCTGTGGTCTGTTTTAAGAGGTAGTTTTAATCCCCCTGCCCTATTATATACTAGGGGCTTACAGAGGAGGTCATGCTAATCACAGGGGGACCCCAACGCATAATGTTCCCTAGTGTATGTAGGTGTTTTCACTGTATTCTGAGTGTCTTTCAACATAGCACTGGCTCTAGGACTGGTTAGTCAGACTCAGTTACCACCAGTATCCGTCTGAAAAAGTTGAGGGTACAGGATGATTTTGCAACAAGGCTTCTTTTTGCTCTTCTTTTTGTTCTTTCTGCACGTTATCCTTCTTCCTGCACTTTTCTTCGTCTTTGAGGACTTCTGTTGCTTCTTTCTGCACTTCTTTTTTTCTTTCTGTGCATTTATTCTTCTTTCTTCACATGTCCTATCTCTGTAGGCATAGTTAGAAATTAGCATTTAAAAAACCTTTGAAATTCACAGAAAAAAACATAGGTTTCAGGGGTGTTATAGTTAGCTGGACTTTTCACTTGTACAAAACCATTGAAATTCCCCCGTTATAGTTAGTTCAGCTAACTATAACTCGCGCGCCCGCAATGCACTGCTGATGACGTCACATATTACATCACTCATAACATGGTCAGTGACATCACTCATGACATCACTGATGACATCTCAAATGACATCACTGATGACATCATCCTTGTGATAGAGTGGCAGACCTCCTCTCACCCTAATATAACCTTTGATACACACATTCAAAAATAGAGACTACAATTTTCAAAACAATGGACATACCAATACCAGTTACAACAACCTCTTCAGTAATTCTAAGATCCACATACACATCCACTCATTCACCAACAGTCCTATACAGTCACTCATACATGTACTCACTCATCATATGTACTCATTCACCTATACATCCTGTTACACAATGCCACTCATCCATAGAGTTACTCACACACATAGTCACTCATGCTAATAAAGAATCAAACATACATGTACTTGCATATACAGTTATACACACACCACCACACTTACTTCTACGGAAACTTACACATACTTAGTCTTTTAAACAATCATTTATAGAAACACATACTTATTCATACAGGAACTCTTTCAATCTCTCACTCTCACATATACTCACTTATATACACCAATAGTCACATATACTAGTTTAAAACATATGTAGTTACTCATAAAGACACTATTGAGACAGTCATTCACTCACTAACACACCCATACACACACTCATCCACCCATACAGTCCTGCACACATGCTGTCTTCAACACATACAAACAGTGAGTCACTCATTCATGCAACTATGCACTACGTAATACCCCCCACCGAACCATGCAGACACTCAGACTGATACTCAAAAAACCAACTAATAACCTATATAGACACCCATGTAGCTACTCACCAACCCATGCAGCCACTTATACACAAAGTGAGAGACTGATACAGATATTTACATCTTTAAACATTACTCACTAAGCCATGTATTCACTATGATACACTTAATCAGTCAGTTACACAATCAATTTTTCAAAAACAAATCATCCATTTAGACACTTATATACCCATTTATTCTTCCATCGACCTTGAGATATACATATATAAAACATATTTAATTTTCAGAAAAACACACATTCACTGGATGATGTAATCAGTGATGTCATCAGTGATGTCATTTGAGATGTCACTGACCATTTCATGAGTGATGTAATATGTGACGTCATCAGCAGTGCATTGCGGGCGCGCGAGTTATAGTTAGCTGAACTAACTATAACGGGGGAATTTCAATGGTTTTGTACAAGTGAAAAGTCCAGCTAACTATAACACCCCTGAAACCGATGGTTTTTTCAGTGAATATATATATATATATATATATATCAGTTCACCAAGGTCTGCCAAAAATGCCGTTCGCCTGCCTTTAAACATTGGTGTCAGCTGTGGCAGCAGTCAGCCACAATACATACAAGATTCAATCCACTGTTCGAGGAAAGAGGCGGCACACCATTCCACAGTCTAATACTTTATTCGCCAACATTATTGTGGAATGGTGTGCTGCCTCTATTCTCGAACCGTGGATTGAATCTTGTGTATGTATGTGTATATATACACATATATATATATTCACTGAAAAAACCATAGGTTTCAGGGGTGTTATAGTTAGCTGGACTTTTAACTTGTACAAAACCATTGAAATTCCCCCGTTATAGTTAGTTCAGCTAACTATAACTCGCGCGCCCGCAATGCACTGCTGATGACGTCACATATTACATCACTCATGACATGGTCAGTGACATCACTCATGACATCACTGATGACATCTCAAATGACATCACTGATGACATCACTGATGACATCATCCAGTGAATGTGTGTTTTTCTGAAAATTAAATATGTTTTATATATGTATATTTCAAGGTCGATGGAAGAATAAATGGGTATATAAGTGTCTAAATGGATGATTTGTTTTTGAAAAATTGATTGTGTAACTGACTGATTAAGTGTATCATAGTGAATACATGGCTTAGTGAGTAATGTTTAAATATGTAAATATCTGTATCAGTCTCTCACTTTGTGTATAAGTGGCTGCATGGGTTGGTGAGTAGCTACATGGGTGTCTATATAGGTTATTAGTTGGTTTTTTGAGTATCAGTCTGAGTGCATGGTTCGGTGGGGGGTATTACGTAGTGCATAGTTGCATGAATGAGTGACTCACTGTTTGTATGTGTTGAAGACAGCATGTGTGCAGGACTGTATGGGTGGATGAGTGTGTGTATGGGTGTGTTAGTGAGTGAATGACTGTCTTAATAGTGTCTTTATGAGTAACTACATATGTTTTAAACTAGTATATGTGACTATTGGTGTATATAAGTGAGTATATGTGAGAGTGAGAGATTGAAAGAGTTCCTGTATGAATAAGTATGTGTTTCTATAAGTGATTGTTTAAAAGACTAAGTATGTGTAAGTGTCCGTAGAAGTAAGTGTGGTGGTGTGTGTATAACTGTATATGCAAGTAAATGTATGTTTGATTCTTTATTAGCATGAGTGACTATGTGTGTGAGTAACTCTATGGATGAGTGGCATTGTGTAACAGGATGTATAGGTGTATGAGTACATATGATGAGTGAGTACATGTATGAGTGACTGTATAGGACTGTTGGTGAATGAGTGGATGTGTATGTGGATCTTAGAATTACTGAAGAGGTTGTTGTAACTGGTATTGGTATGTCCATTGTTTTGAAAATTGTAGTCTCTATTTTTGAATGTGTGTATCAAAGGTTATATTAGGGTGAGAGGTGGTCTGCCACTCTATCACAAGGATGATGTCATCAGTGATGTCATCAGTGATGTCATTTGAGATGTCATCAGTGATGTCATGAGTGATGTCACTGACCATGTCATGAGTGATGTAATATGTGACGTCATCAGCAGTGCATTGCGGGCGTGCGAGTTATAGTTAGCTGAACTAACTATAACGGGGGAATTTCAATGGTTTTGTACAAGTGAAAAGTCCAGCTAACTATAACACCCCTGAAACCTATGGTTTTTTCAGTGAATTTCTGAGGTTTTTTAAATGCTAATTCCTAACTATAACGTGCCTGAAACCTATGTTTTTTTCTGTGAATTTCAAAGGTTTTTTAAATGCTAATTTCGAACTATGCCTACAGATATAGGACATGTGAAGAAAGAAGAAAAAATGCACAGAAAGAAAAAAAAGAATTGCAGAAAGAAGCAACAGAAGTCCTCAAAGACGAAGAAAAGTGCAGGAAGAAGGATAACGTGCAGAAAGAACAAAAAGAAGAGCAGAAAGAAGCCTTGTTGCAAAATCATCCTGTACCCTCAACTTTTTCAGACGGATACTGGTGGTAACTGAGTCTGACTAACCAGTCCTAGAGCCAGTGCTATGTTAAAAGACACTTAGAATACAGTGGAAACACCTACATACACTAGGGAACATTATGCGTTGGGGTCCCCCTGTGATTAACATGACCTCCTCTGTAAGCCCCTAGTATATAATAGGGCAGGGGGATTAAAACTACCTCTTAAAACAAGCCACAGGGCGTTTTTGCACACGTTAACTTAGGCCCCGTCCCCTCCCTTCACCACTGTGTAAACACGCCCTGTGTCCGTTTTTAGTTGGGAGATTAAGTTCATTTGAATCCTGAGGGTCCCTAGGGTCCAACTAGCCCACTAGGTACATCCAGTAAGTGCCACAGAGCTGCGTTGCAGAGTGGTGTAAAAAGTGGCACGGCCTGGACCACCTCTCTACAATGCAGCTCAGTGGCGCTTACTGGAAGCACTTGGTGGGCTAGTTAGCCCCCAGGGGCCCTCAGTATTGAAGGGAAATTATATCGCCAATTTAAAACGTGCCATAGTGCTTGTTTGCACACGTCACCTCAGGCCCCGTCCCCTCCCTTCACCACTGTGTAAACGCGCCCTGTGGCTGTTCTAAGTTGAGAGATTAAGTCCCCTTGAATCCTAAGGGTCCCTAGGGTCAAACTAGTCCACTAGGTACCTTCAGTAAGCGCCACAGAGCTGCGTTGCAGAGAGGTGTAAAAAGGGGCATGGCCTCAGAACACCTGTCTGCAACGCAGCTCCCTGGCGCATACTGGAGATACCTGTTGGGCTAGTTGGCCCTCAGGGACCCTCAGTATTGAAGGGGAATTAATTCTACAACTTAATTTTACAACTCGCCAGATTGAATCTTGTGTATGTATGTGTATATATACCCATATATATATATATATATATATATATATATATATATATATATTGCTAGCTTCGTCACAAAAACCATTCAGTCCCAAACAAAGACGAATGCAGACCCTTTTTGATGGTGCGTATGTGTTTATTCGAAAATGCCCTTCACCACCGCCATGACTCATTTCGGGCAACTGAGTGCCCTTGATCACATGACGCGCCTGTGGAGTGCTTTCACCTTTTTAAAGTGCCAGTGCAACACATGTGACTAAAATTCAAACATGAATTAGTGCATAGACATAAAAGAAAGTTTGGTCGACATTACATTGCAAACAACCTTGAAAATATATACTATTTGATTAATTTGATACATGTGTAAAATATCAATTTAGTATATATAGCACTGCTAGTGATTGTAAAATATTTATATAGTAATAAATATTTTTAAAATACGCCAAGCAAAGCACACTTTTAAGAATTTCATAAAAGACATGCTAATAATTGTACTATCAAGGTAAAATACTGATTTTAAGACAAGAAAAAAGGTTAAAACTATCTGTGTTATATCCTTAAAATCCAATCAACAATCAATAAAAAATCTTGTTGCAATGTCCCCCCAATATATATATATATTACCTACTGGCGGTCGCCAGTAGGTAGTTATAGTTAGGACCAAGTTTCCATAGGAAGAGCATTTTTTGTTTTGTTTATAACTTTGGCGTCGTTTAACCCCTTCCCCGCTCATGACGGAACCGGAACGGAGACTAAGTATGTGTAAGTGTCCGTAGAAGTAAGTGTGGTGGTGTGTGTATAACTGTATATGCAAGTAAATGTATGTTTGATTCTTTATTAGCATGAGTGACTATGTGTGTGAGTAACTCTATGGATGAGTGGCATTGTGTAACAGGATGTATAGGTGTATGAGTACATATGATGAGTGAGTACATGTATGAGTGACTGTATAGGACTGTTGGTGAATGAGTGGATGTGTATGTGGATCTTAGAATTACTGAAGAGGTTGTTGTAACTGGTATTGGTATGTCCATTGTTTTGAAAATTGTAGTCTCTATTTTTGAATGTGTGTATCAAAGGTTATATTAGGGTGAGAGGAGGTCTGCCACTCTATCACAAGGATGATGTCATCAGTGATGTCATCAGTGATGTCATTTGAGATGTCATCAGTGATGTCATGAGTGATGTCACTGACCATGTCATGAGTGATGTAATATGTGACGTCATCAGCAGTGCATTGCGGGCGTGCGAGTTATAGTTAGCTGAACTAACTATAACGGGGGAATTTCAATGGTTTTGTACAAGTGAAAAGTCCAGCTAACTATAACACCCCTGAAACCTATGGTTTTTTCAGTGAATTTCTGAGGTTTTTTAAATGCTAATTCCTAACTATAACGTGCCTGAAACCTATGGTTTTTTCTGTGAATTTCAAAGGTTTTTTAAATGCTAATTTCGAACTATGCCTACAGATATAGGACATGTGAAGAAAGAAGAAAAAATGCACAGAAAGAAAAAAAAGAATTGCAGAAAGAAGCAACAGAAGTCCTCAAAGACGAAGAAAAGTGCAGGAAGAAGGATAACGTGCAGAAAGAACAAAAAGAAGAGCAGAAAGAAGCCTTGTTGCAAAATCATCCTGTACCCTCAACTTTTTCAGACGGATACTGGTGGTAACTGAGTCTGACTAACCAGTCCTAGAGCCAGTGCTATGTTAAAAGACACTTAGAATACAGTGGAAACACCTACATACACTAGGGAACATTATGCGTTGGGGTCCCCCTGTGATTAACATGACCTCCTCTGTAAGCCCCTAGTATATAATAGGGCAGGGAGATTAAAACTACCTCTTAAAACAAGCCACAGGGCGTTTTTGCACACGTTAACTTAGGCCCCGTCCCCTCCCTTCACCACTGTGTAAACACGCCCTGTGTCCGTTTTTAGTTGGGAGATTAAGTTCATTTGAATCCTGAGGGTCCCTAGGGTCCAACTAGCCCACTAGGTACATCCAGTAAGTGCCACAGAGCTGCGTTGCAGAGTGGTGTAAAAAGTGGCACGGCCTGGACCACCTCTCTACAATGCAGCTCAGTGGCGCTTACTGGAAGCACTTGGTGGGCTAGTTAGCCCCCAGGGGCCCTCAGTATTGAAGGGAAATTATATCGCCAATTTAAAACGTGCCATAGTGCTTGTTTGCACACGTCACCTCAGGCCCCGTCCCCTCCCTTCACCACTGTGTAAACGCGCCCTGTGGCTGTTCTAAGTTGAGAGATTAAGTCCCCTTGAATCCTAAGGGTCCCTAGGGTCAAACTAGTCCACTAGGTACCTTCAGTAAGCGCCACAGAGCTGCGTTGCAGAGAGGTGTAAAAAGGGGCATGGCCTCAGAACACCTGTCTGCAACGCAGCTCCCTGGCGCATACTGGAGATACCTGTTGGGCTAGTTGGCCCTCAGGGACCCTCAGTATTGAAGGGGAATTAATTCTACAACTTAATTTTACAACTCGCCAGATTGAATCTTGTGTATGTATGTGTATATATACCCATATATATATATATATATATATATATATATATATATTGCTAGCTTCGTCACAAAAACCATTCAGTCCCAAACAAAGACGAATGCAGACCCTTTTTGATGGTGCGTATGTGTTTATTCGAAAATGCCCTTCACCACCGCCATGACTCATTTCGGGCAACTGAGTGCCCTTGATCACATGACGCGCCTGTGGAGTGCTTTCACCTTTTTAAAGTGCCAGTGCAACACATGTGACTAAAATTCAAACATGAATTAGTGCATAGACATAAAAGAAAGTTTGGTCGACATTACATTGCAAACAATCTTGAAAATATATACTATTTGATTAATTTGATACATGTGTAAAATATCAATTTAGTATATATAGCACTGCTAGTGATTGTAAAATATTTATATAGTAATAAATATTTTTAAAATACGCCAAGCAAAGCACACTTTTAAGAATTTCATAAAAGACATGCTAATAATTGTACTATCAAGGTAAAATACTGATTTTAAGACAAGAAAAAAGGTTAAAACTATCTGTGTTATATCCTTAAAATCCAATCAACAATCAATAAAAAATCTTGTTGCAATGTCCCCCCAATATATATATATATTACCTACTGGCGGTCGCCAGTAGGTAGTTATAGTTAGGACCAAGTTTCCATAGGAAGAGCATTTTTTGTTTTGTTTATAACTTTGGCGTCGTTTAACCCCTTCCCCGCTCATGACGGAACCGTTCCGTCATGAGCCACGGTTGAGCTGTGCTCATGACGGAACGGTTCCGTCATGACACGCCCGTTGGCGGCCGCTCCGCCTGCGCGGCGCTGTTTCCCCGCCTGTGCGGGGGGACAACGCAAATGGGCGGAGTCATGACGGAACCGTTCCGTCATGAGCACAGCTCAACTGTGGCTCATGACGGAGCGGCTCTGTCATGAGCACAGGCCCACCGCGCTGCCCCCCTGCCCCCCCCAGCGCTGCAGCGGAATGTCCGCAGCAGCGAAGGGGTTAATGAATCTTCATGAAATTTTCCAAACTAATTCTTTGTTCATATCAGCTCCTATGTGGGAAGTTTGGGGGTGATTTGTCAAGGGGGGAGCCGAGAAAAAGCTAGGAAACTTTAGACAAGGCTTCAGGGTGAACGGAATTACCCCAAATTTGACAGGGAGAAGGGTCTTGGTCCAGAAAGCATGCTTTTGTTTATTTGGTGTAAATCCGTTCAGTAGTTTTTGAGAAATATTGAAATTTATAGATATCGATATTTGGGAATTCTGCCATCTGATTGGCTGAGGCGTTACGAGCACGATATTGCTGCTTATTGGTTGTGAGCACTGCGAGTGGTTGCAACTAGGAAGTGTTGGCCGCCATTTTGTGATTCCGTTGAAGTGAGTAAGGGGAAAAAAGGGCGAAAAGAGTAGGAAAGAGGAAGGTAGGAGCGCTGTGAGGTCTGTGGGGTGGTTAGGGTTTGCTATACAGGGAGTGTGAAGCAATGTATTCACCCCTACCAGTGTGAAAGTACTGTTTTACCCAGAGTGAGATGGTGCTGAGGTGAGGTGCCGGTACACTTGGGGATGAAACCGTGAGCTGATTGCTGTAAACTGATGTGCTCTGGGTGCTGTAGGATACTGGCTGCTGTAGCATAGCTGTGCAAGTGGTGTTAGTATGGGTTTACAGTATAGTGGTGTGAGCTCTGTGGGGTGGTTAGGGTGTGCTATACAGGGAGTGTGAAGTGAAGTATTCACCCCTACCAGTGTGAAAGTACTGTTTTACCCAGAGTGAGATGGTGCTGAGGTGAGGTGCCAGTACACTCGGGGATGAAACGTGAGCTGATTGCTGTAAACTGATGTGCTCCTGGCACTGTAGCATACTGGCCGCTGTAGCATAGCTGTGCAAGTGGTGTTAGTATGGGTTTAGACTATAGCGGGAGTGGGAAGCAAGCAACTCACCCCTACCGGTCTAAAGACTCGAATGGAGTGTTTTAGCAAGCAGGAATAAAGAAATAATCGTGAAGAATATAATGCAGAATGTTGCAATGCCACAGAAGACAAATGGTGAAATCAGGTGTGTTTAAGAAAGTGGCTGTGTGGGATAAAGCAATGGAGTCTGCAAGTTATATAAAAAGTGTCTTTATGTAAGTGCCATAAATGGAACCACTGGTGCAAGAGCTAAGGCATCCAGCTGAGGCAAACTACAACCGCTTCTGCTGTATTCAAACCTAAGCTCCTGCATCAGTCAATTCCACATTACATGTTATAGTTCCATGTGACATAAACAATACCTATTAGACATGAATGACTGTAAATTGTAGAATGAAAATAAAGGTAGGATACGATTACCACACTGTGCCAACCAGTTCCTAAACAATGCTGTGTTTTTTGATCTTGATCGCCAGTTCATGAGCAGAGGCTGAGGATGAGCTAATTTGTGTGAAAGGGCTTCATGGATAAGAGGCAGGTAGAGAGACATGTGTACAAAGAATAGATATGGTTTCAAAATGGATGTCGGGTTTAGGCTAATTTAGCAAGTAAATAGCGTATTTGCAAAGGCCATACATCATCCAACCCTGGTTAGTGTGGAGAGGTAAGGGCCAATAATGAAAACAGAGTTCAAATGCCTAAGCATACTTAGAAAGTTATTATATGAAAATAGTTTAATTGAAGTGTATTAAAAAATTTAATAGGAAAAAGTAAAAAAAGTTGGAAAAAATCAATCCAAGAATAAAGTGAATTTCTTACAAGTCTTGGAGATTGCAGTCCAGAAGTTCTTCAGTGGCTTGAGATGCGTAATGTTCCAAAGGCGATTTTTGCCATCATGTGAGAAAAGCGAAGCGATCCAATTCATATGCTCGAAGGGACAGTAATGTTCCTCGAATGTTGGAGCGGGAATTTGAATTGGCAAGCAATCTGCAATGTTATCAAAGGTCTCACGTTGCAGGAGATCTTTCGTGGCTACACTGAAATCCCATTTCGCCTGGATACCTTTTTGCGTTACATCCGCCATTGCTCCTCTGCCCGAACAATCAAGTTCATGGTTTTCAAGATACTCCATTACCTGCTGGATATTGGGAGCGTTTACTGGGATGTTGGCAATGCATTGATCCATTCGCCAGTTGATTGGGCAAGTTTTGCAATAAAAAGATGGTTGCACGCAGATTGTATATGTGTAAATAAATGTCATGGTGTAGCTGGCTCCGATAAAAGATAGAGGCAGGCAGCCAAAAAGTTGTTCCATTTTTCACGGTATTGATGTAGCTTCGCGTAGAGGCGTATACTGTCGGACATGCTTGTTACCACAGGCAGCGTAGCCATTTTTAACAAGCTAAAATAGTAGTAGATTGGCCGCAAACAGAGCGAGAATTATGGGCACTATTGCTGTTATTCCAGAGATGATCGAATGAATGAAGTCTGGTATTAGACTAAAACCAGTTTGAAAGCCTGTTAGAAGGCCAGAGGAGACAATGTTAAAAAAGTGTGCCAGACCTTAAATGTCAGATGTGTTGAAAATTGTGTAAAAATCCACAAAGTGTAATGGGAGGTTGGTATTTAAAAGGGAGTGTATTTTACTTGAAGTTCGTGCTATCTGCAGTCGAAAAATTACTTTTGGAGAAGTGAGGGACACTTCTGTTTGAAACAAAAGTGCTTTCAGTTTCCCCGTTTAATAAAATATGTTTTCAAAGTAGTTATTGAAGGCCAAGTTGAACTTTGGGAGTTACTTTGTGTGGGTGGGAATAGAGATTGCCAGAGGAAGTTATCCGGTTTGAAACAGTAAGGACATACGATATGCCAGCTCACATTGCGTAGCAGTCCATGTTATTAAGAAGCAGATAACTGCCTTTAGAAAGCTGTGTGAATGTTGGTCTAATTTTGGGAGTTGGCGTGCTTTTAAGAAAGCATGCAGGATTGGGGGCTGTAAGCTTAGAAGCGTTGTGCAGTTGGACATTCTCATAGTAATGAATGACTGCCATTGTGGTCGCACTTTTCACCTGTGAGAAAAACTTCTGTATCCTCTTTAAGACAGCAATATGTAAATTGGAGAAACCACTGCTCGTAAATAAACGCGCTACCTTATATAATCACATACAACATGACAAACAACATGCACACCTAGCAGACACAAAGACACTACGTACTGTGGGAACCGTGGCTAGCCATGTACACAAACCAAACATGGCATGGCACCTCTGCCATACAATGCAGAATGCGGGGAGAGATGGGAGCAAAGTATGTGCGAAGGTGGCCAGTGATTCTCGATTATAAAAGTATGCAATGCAAAGTGTTGAGGGGATGTGCCGGAGAGACTTGAGTATGCAGAGCACAGACATTTACATGTCAACATACACTGAAGGACTATTGAGTGAAGTTGACATCGGACGCAACCATGATAGTACAGTCAGTAGGGAAGATTACGAAAACATAGCACGTACGTGTACCCTCCTCCCCCCAAATCTTTAGCGTAGTGGGCTGGCTCGACGTACGCAAGGCTAGCGTAGGGGTATGAATAAAAGGCACGTTTCTCTGGGTGTGGTTCTCTTCTGGAATGGCGAACATGTCTGTCAGGTCTGCGCAGCTTACACCGCCATGAGGCTAACGCCGTGAGCGAAGCTGGCTGCGGGAATAATGCGCTCAGCCTGCTGCTACCCAGAAACCGTCATGGCAGCTGTGACGCACATATGCCCCACAGTTTACCTTTCGACACCGTCGTGTGTGAAAGAGGGCCCACCACGTGCCGGCGCAAGCTTTTGAGCCGAGGTCTGCGAGCTGGGAAGGCTCCTGAGATCAACGCTGGCTACCGCGACACAACTTGACAGTGCCCAGCCTGAGGCCCAGCACCGTGAAGTCCTCTGTATACTAACACAGTAGTCGAAGAGGTACCAACAGTGGAACGGTGTCTTGATCCCACAATGGACGATGTTAGAACTGCATCTGAGAGTGCAGATGAAGGTACTCCTTTCGACCAGCTGTAACCAACTCTAGATCCCAACAGTGGAACGGTGTCTTGATCCCACAATGGACGATGTTAGAACTACATCTGAGAGTGGAGATGAAGGTACTCCCTTCAACCAGGTGCAAGCAACTCTAGGTCCCAACAGTGGAACGGTGTCTTGATCCCACAATGGACGATGTCCAATATTACCTGCTGCTTGGGAATTTTCACAGAAGTCCCTGCGTTGACGTGCATCAGACTCTGTGCTTCCATAGCTAAGTGCTGCACATGATTATTGTGCTTGGTTGACACCAGTCGGTGGAGTACACCGTGGTACAGCAGGTCTGAACAGTGGAACGAGGTCTTGATCCGAAAATGGACGATGTTAGAACTGCATCTGAGAGTGCAGATGAAGGTACTCCCTTCGATCAAGCGTAACCAACACTAGGTCCCAACAGTGGAAGGGTGTCTTGATCCCAGAATGGATGATGTTCGATACTCCGTGCTGCTTGGTTTTCATAGAACTTCCTCTGTTGAGGTGCATCAGACTCTGTGCTTCCGTAGCTAGCTAAGTGCTGCACATGATTTTTGTACTTGGTTGACACCAGTCGGTGGAGTACACCGCGGTACAGCAGGTCCGAACAGTGGAACGGAAACTTGATCCCACAATGGAAGATGTTACAACTGTATCTGAGAGTGGAGTTGAAGGTACTCCCTTCGACCAGGTGCAAGCAACTCTAGGTCCCAACAGTGGATCGGTGTCTTGATACCAAAATGGACGATGTCCAATATTACTCGCTGCTTGGTTTTGACAGAACTCCCTTCGTTGAGGTGCATCAGACTCTGTGCTTCCGTAGCTAACTGCTGCACATGATTATTGGTCTTGGTTGACTGCAGTTGGTGGAGTACACCGTGGTACAGCAGGTCGGAACTGTGAAACGGGGTCTTTAGTCTGTGATTGAGGATGTCAGAAGTTAAAGTTTGTGATGATTTCTGTGTACCCACTCCCATCAGGTGCAACCAACTGCATGCTTCCAAATCCAACAGCACGTGGCTGTGAGGCATTAATGACAACTGCCTCTGGCCTAAAGTGCGGTCAGCAGGGCTCACAATTCAGATGGAGTGGTGATTGTTTAATTACAGAATCCAGTAGGCAACTAACTACAACGTCTATTGAAATATACACAATAGCCTTTTAGTATACTTGCTTGAAGAAGTTTTTTAAGATGACTTATAGGTCTAGTACAATGACCAAATTCTTCTTGGTAGTGGTAAAGAACACTGAATAACAGTGTACACAGTGAACAGCAGAGATCGCAATTCGAATTGTATTGATTTATTTTTTGCAGAGTTTTGTGTAATTTATGTTGTTGTATTTTGTGAAGAGGACGTGAGAAAAAGTATTCATGGAAGACTGTGCTCACTACTGCCTTCAATTTACACTGTAGACAGCAGTGTTCACAATTCAAATCGAGTCGCTATTGTAGATGACGCAGTCCTGTAGGTAAAAAACATTGCTCCAGTGCGCTCTGCCCGCACCAAGCATACTCATCATCACAGGGTCACAACACGGTTTTTGTTGCTTCGTGTATGGCAAACTAGGCAGCTCAAGTCAACGCCACGTGGCTGTGGGCCCTTGCTGACCGCTCTCTGGCCTACACTGCAGACAGCAGTGTTTACAATTCAGATCGAGTCGCTATTGCAGATGATGTAGTGTTGTAGGCAACAGACATTGCTCCATCATCGCTGGCTGTGCACATGCTGAATGCTTTTGATGTGGCTATCTAAGTGCACTAGACCTGATGGACCGTTTATGATACAATCTTTTTGTGTATTATTTCAGATCTACTACCTGTATCTTAGTATACCACAAGTTCTGGTTGTTTCACGATAGAATCTTTTCTGTATTATTTCACATCTAGTGTCCCTACCTTACTGCAGCACAATTATTGACCCTTTTATTATTGAATCTCTGTGTGTGATCCAATGAATACTGTTGTAGATTATGCTAGCAGCAACCATTCCCTGAGAGCTGCTTTACACTCACCCCACACACATCCAGCACAGACATCACTGGATATGTAACCCTGGTAATAAAAAGGAGTCGAGCACACATGCCCGTACCCACTTCCACTATCTATCTGTGTCCGTGTGTTCATTATGTATGCATGATACTGCCCCTAGGCCGTACCACATTACATTGTGCTGTAGACAGCGAATGAAACCATGTTACCTCTGGCAGTGGGGAAAAGTTCTGTTATGTAGCTTTTAGATGCATGGCTATCACAGGTGGAAGGGTGCTTTACAGAGCATGAATATTGATGAAGATGATGGTTGTGTGTACTGTCAGATATGTGTACATAGCAAAAGGTTTTAAAAAAAGCTCTGTAAGCAGAAGAGGAGTCTCTCATCAAACACTGTAGAGAGAAAGGCGAAAATTGGTGGGGGTCCTCCAACTGTTACAATGGGAAATGTTATGAACCAATCAAATGCTTTTCTTTAAGGTCACATGGCAATCACGCAGCGAGCGCGCAAGGAGGCCGCACCTGACGCGATTTTATGAAAATATTACCATAATATAAGTTTATTACAGTTAGAAATATATAAATGTTTAAAATATTTTAGGTTATCGCTTGTTCTCATATACATTTTAAACGTATTTAGATATAGTTTTGAGACGAAAAAATGAGGGAATTGTGTTCCCGGCACGTCACCATACGTCTATGACGTAACACAGGGCCTGGCAGTATGCACTCATCGCATACGCAGCGCGCAGCGGGCGTGACCCCATACGTACATTACGTAAGGCACGGCTTGGGACTGCGTACCCGTCGCATACCAAAGTAGCAGCTGGCGCAACCACATACGTATATGATGTTACGCGGGACGCAGTGCCACGAACACGTCGGATACGAAATGCGCATCCTTTACGAGTTTAGCAATATGGCGGATTGGATTGGCATGCTGATGGAGCTTGGTACACTACTGGTACGGGACTTCAGTTTTCTCAAAAAAACTAAAAACGATATACATACTTTTTTGAAGATATAAAACATTACATATTTTTCAAATTAAAAACAAAAAAGGATACTAGAGTTCCAAAATATTACAAAACAAAATAGAAAAAATATAGGTTTTATAAATATTAAAATATGAAATTAACATTTAAAAAAACCTTCGAAATTCACTGAAAAAAACCATAGGTTTTACAGAAGTTATAGTTAGGAATTAGCATTTAAAAAACCTTTGAAAGTCACTGAAAAAACCATCGGTTTTACAGATGTTATAGTTAGGAATTAGCATTTAAAAAACCTTAGAAATTCACTGAAAAAACCATAGGTTTCAGGGACGTTATAGTTAGTTGGAAATTCACCCGTTATAGTTAGTTCAGCTAACTATAACTTGCGCGCCCGCAAGGCACTTCGTGATGACGTCACATATTACATCACTCATGACATGGTCAGTGACATCACTGATGACATCTCAAATGACATCACTGATGACATCATCTACCTGATAACTTGATGCACATACTGATGGCCTAATATAATCTTTGATGCACGCACTCTAAAATACAGATTACTATTTTTGAAACCATACACACAACAATGCCAGATACTACATACCACCCACTATTTCCTAGGTCTACACTCACATCCACTCACTTATACATGCAGTTACTCATCAATACAGTACTATAATATGCACTCATACACCTATACATACGGTCACAGTCCGCCACTCATCCATAGAGTTACTCACACATCTAGTCAGTCATGCAAAGAATCAACCACATACCCATTTACTCAAGTATATAGTTATACACAACAACTGCGTTATTTATACACACACCACATCACTTATTTATGCAGATACTAACACATACTTACTGTCTTATACAATCACTGATACAAGCAGACACTTTTATACACCTACTCCCTCAAATAACTTACTCTCACGTATAGTCATTTATATACTCTAACACTCACATATACTGCCTTAAAACATATGTAGTTACTCACACATATACCAGTGAGACATTCATTCACTCACCAACACACCCATACACACACTAACTCACCCATACAGCCCTTCCCAGATGTACTTTTGAATCCATACAACCAGTGAATCACCCACTCAGACATGTATGCACAGAGTCACCCATCCACCCCCCACCCACCCACACAGACACTCAGGCACTCATACAGATAGTCAGACAACAAATCAATAACCATATAGACACTCATGTAGCTACTCACGAACCCATGCAGCCGCTTATACACCAACTGAGACACTAATACAGACTTTCACACAGTTTAGTCACTAACCCATACATTCAGTAGCACATGTTCAATAGCTCAGTTATACAGTCAGGCACGCACCTACTAAATAATCCATTCAGGGACTAGTAAATTCACTCTTTCTTCAATACACCTTGGCATAGATATATATGAAAAATATTTAAACTTTACAGAAACACACATTAACTGGATGATGTCATCAGTGATGTCATTTGAGATGTCATCAGTGATGTCACTGACCATGTCATTAATGATGTAATATGTGACGTCATCACCAGTGCATTGCGGGCGCGCGAGTTATAGTTAGCTCAACTAACTATAACGGGCAAATTTCTCTGGTTTTATATGAGTTAAATGTCCAACTAACTATAACGTCCCTGAAACCTATGTTTTTTTCAGTGAATATATATATACACATATATATATATATATATATTCACTGAAAAAACCATAGGTTTCAGACACGTTATTGTTAGGAATTAGCATTTAAAAAACCTTAGAAATTCACTGAAGAAACCATAAGTTTCAGGGGCGTTATAGTTAGCTGGACCTTTCACTCGTACAAAACCATTAAAATTCCCCCGTTATAGTTAGTTCAGCTAACTATAACTTGCGCGCCCGCAATGCACTGCTGATGACGTCACATATTACATCCCTCATGACATGGTCAGTGACATCACTCATGACATCACTGATGACATCTCAAATGACATCACTGATGACATCACTGATGACATCATCCTTATGATAGAGTGACAGACCGCCTCGCCCCCTAATATAACCTTTGATACACACATTCAAAAATAGAAACTAAAATTTTCAGAACAATGGACATACAATACCATTTACTAGCTATAACGCCCCTGAAACCTATGCTTTTTTCAGTGAATTTCTAACGTTTTTTAAATGCTAATTCCTAACAATAACGTGCCTGAAACCTATGGTTTTTTCAGTGAATTTCAAAGGTTTTTTAAATGCTAATTTCTAACTATGCCTACAGAAATAGGACATGTGAAGAAAGAAGAAAAAACGCACAGGAAGAAAAAAAAATGCAGAAAGAAGCAACAGAAGTCCTCAAAGATGAAGAAAAGTGCAGGAAGAAGGATAACGTGCAGAAAGAACAAACAGAAGAGCAGAAAGAAGCCTTGTTGCAAAATCATCCTGTACCCTCAACTTTTTCAGACGGATACTGGTGAAAACTGAGTCTGACTAACCAGTCCTAGAGCCAGTTAAAAGACACTCAGAATACAGTGAAAACACCAACATACACTAGGGAACACTATGTGTTGGGGTCCCCCTGTGATTAGCATGACCTCTTCTCTAAGCCCCTAGTATATAACAGGGCAGGGGATTAAAACTACCTCTTAAAACGCGCCACAGGGCGTGTTTGCACACGTCACCTCAGGCCCCGTCTCCTCCTTTCCCTACTGTGTAAACACGTCCCGTGGCTGTTTTTAGTTGGGAGATTAAGTTCATTTGAATCCTGAGGGTCCCTAGGGTCCAACTAGCCCACTAGGTACCTCCAGTAAGCGCCACAGAGCTGTGTTGCAGAGAGGTGTAAAAAGTGGCACACCCTGGACCACCTCTCTGCAATGCAGCTCAGTGGCGCTTACTGGAAGCACCTGGTGGGCTAGTTAGCCCCCAGGGGCCCTCAGGATTGAAGGGGAATTATTTCTGAAAACAACAAGAAATCCGTGGGTCTAAAGAAGCTGATCTGTTTGTTCAGAGTTACAAATCAAAATGCTATAAGAAAACAGAAGTCCTCATAAAGAGGACGAAGTCCCATCACCCACCGAAGTGGCATGCTTCATCATCTGGGGCCTCCTCTTAACCACACCTGGTGTGGCTAAGGAGCTGCAACTCCTGGGTGAATAAGGAAGGAGGAGCTCGCGGATGTTTTCTTGATTACAACAACCTAATGAGGCCTAACTCAACAGAGACTAAAGCTGCCTAACGTGTAGTGAAGTGACGTAGGAAGTGCAGTGTAAGTGAATACTAAGTTAAAATTGACTATCTAATGAAAAATATGTTTATTCGATATCCTTAGATGTCAAAAAATAAAAGCATGGTCAACATGTTTCAGCCATTAACGATCCCATCTTGTGATCATGGCTTTCTTCAGGACCAGATGTTACTACTGCAACAAATATAACACCATGTGAAAAGAATCTAAACCTGAATTCACTCGGAACGATACCTCCGGCAGATGAACCCAACCATCTGCTGGTGAGTAGAACTGCAGGGGTTCTCAGGATTTACCTGTGCAAGACAAAATGGAACACACAGAAGTAACATGTTACATATAGCAAGAAGATAGGGAGTAGAACAAACAGTGCTTATTAGACAGTAGGTGCCAACAAATCTCCAACTAGTCAGCTTACCCGTCTTAAATCGGGAATAATCGCCTACACTCCTGGTGTCAACTCAGGGCGTGAGGCAGCGCTCTATTAACACAAATAAAAAACAGTCTGGTATAGAACTAGAGTTTGTGGGTGGTATTGTGATCGTAGAAACAATACTACACAATATGGACTAAAACGCATGTGTATCAAGCAATCCTGCAAAAATGGTGATAAAGCTGGAATAAAAGTGCTCCGCCTACACACTAGAAGATGCCTATGAGCGTATCTGAACAGAAAGTACTGTGGAAGCTAAGGGGAAGGTTAAGTCCTAGTGGAAAAGGGAGTCCATGATCTCCACCTTAGTGCAAGCTCTAGAGTGGGCTTACTAGTCCCCCATAGCAGATGAACTAAGCACTTGGCGTCCAACACACAGCAATAGTCAAAAGCAAAAGCATCCTAGCAATACCAGAGCTCGCTGAGGGTAAACTAAATCCTTTCTATGGACATCGACTATAGACTGCTGGGCCCATGACGAGTATATCGTGCGTTTGGAGCGCAACGAACATAAATGTGGTGCGTACTCAAGACTACACGAAGAGACCTCTAATACGAGAGCTAAATGGTAGGCGTCTTGTGCTTAAATATAAGCGCACCACATTTGGTAAATAGCCAGCCAACTTGAAAAATTCAATGAAGGTAAGGCGCAAGGAATGTAAACGCCTTCACTGTACCGGCTGGAGACATAAAAGTCAAAGAAACAAACTGCATGCTAAGCGTCGTTTCCTGAAGTCAAAACACGCCTCAAAAAGCACATGTATAACCATAACAGTGCAAGAGCTCGTCATAACTGGCGGCACACTGGGACAGAAGCCTACCTGGCCGTCGCCACCCCGGGCGATCCTCCTGGTTCTACCGAGCGGTACTGGAGCTGTGTCTAACTCTTCATGATAAAGCCAGTGTGTACCCGGAAGCTAACGGGGAAGGCGGTACCCAGGAAGAGACTGTATCACGTGACCTGGTTCCTACGTGATCTCAGGCAACGCGACTCAGTTCAAACATGTTGCCTGCTGGGTAGTGTAGTCTATGAGCAATGCGTTAGGAAAATGCAATTAAAAAACACAGTGCATGAAGTAGAGCCCGACATCTTACTCGAGACAACAACAGGGGAAGTGCTGTTCAGTGACCCGATAGTCGAGAAAGTTGTTCAATACAGGGGCACGTAGGAACTAACACGTGTCTACTGAAAGGAATCTCTGGGCCCTAGACTGCTCAAAACATACAGAGCGTGCCCTTTGAGGGATCAGAAAATTATTGTGATGCAACTACATTAGTGAAGGCATATGGGACCCTCTTTTCGGTCAACAGGCCTTCCGAGAATTCCAGTCACATTTGCATGCGTTTAAAAAAATGAACATGACGTTACACACCAGATAAGTGACGTCTTCATGCACAGCAGGAGGCAACAACACTATTGGGAAGTGCTGGTCTCTAACTTGATGGCCAAAACTACAATTAAAGATCTAAGTAAACCAGAACTGACTTGCGTCAACCAGGGCACATCCATGGACATAAAAGCAGTGACAAAACGTTCACAGCCCACCCATCGAGAGGTCAAAAAATGGCGTGGTACGACAGCAATCGTCTAGACAGCTCGGAACATGTTACCGATCAACGAGCCCATGGCTATTGACTGAAAGACCCGGAAAATAGAAGGCAACAGATGCCGGTACCAAGTAAGACTATCTGCAGGAACCAAGGCAAGGGAGGACCAGGGGGCAGGAACCAAGATGAAACAAACAAACCCCACATGAGTTACTGGCATACCCTGACAAGATGTTCTCTGACCAGATGTGCCCTCTAATTCAACGCACAACCATTTTGAAGATTATTGTGAGCAACACTAGCGGAGAGAGGTCCAAGGAATTGCTTCGTTCAAACCTATAGTATCACTATGTATTCTAAAAACCCATCGCTGTTCTCGTTTGAAGAGAAAAGATGAAACATCCGTGATATGCGATGGAATGAAGGGTTGTTCAAGTACTGTCCAGTTGATCTCATCGGGTTGATGCCTAAGTTCCACAAAGTGATTGGTCAGGCGAGTCGATTGCTTTATACACCTAATGGTGCTTTTGTGCTCCACTATTCTGAGCTTGACCTTCCTAGTGGTCATACCTACATATCTCTTTTGACAGGGACATGTAATGAGGTAAATCACCTTGTCACTGTTGCAATTCGTGTGCTTGATTTGTCTCCAGGGTTTACCCATGCCCAGGTCAATCTCAACAGTGTGTGAGGTCTGAGGACATACTGCACAACTGCCACAAGCGTAGTGTCCTTGTACTGGAGGCAGGTGCCAGAGCGTATTGGTTGCAGCTGCCATGATTTGTCTGGGGCGTGTGTGCACTAACGTGTCACGTATGTTAGCACTTCTCTTAAATGAAAACAATGGGAGAGGAAGTTGAACACTACCAACGTTTAAAATACGCCAATGTTTCCGTATGGATTTTTGAATTAAACTCGACTGAGTGCTGAAGGTATTCACGCACGTCAGTTTATCTAGTGCTGGTTTAGGTACACTGGGTTCGAGAAGCACCTCTCGGTTATTGTTCGAGGCTCGTTTGTAGGATTGGCGGACCAAGCGAGAAGGATAGTTTCTGGCTCTTAGATTTTTGGACAGGGAATCGGCATGTTTCCTGAAGTTCTCAGTGTTGGAACAATTGCGTCTCAACCTTAAAAACTGCCCGAAGGGTAAACCTTCTCGGGTAGATTTAGGATGGAAACTCTCATATCTCAGGATGGAGTTTCTGGCCATGGGTTTGATGTAAAGTTCACTTGCCAGACCATTGTTGCAAGGGGAGATCCGAAGATCAAGAAAGGGGAGACTGATTTTACTACTCTCCATTGTGAATTTCAAAAAGATATTTTTAGAATTGAGCCAACTATGGAATGCATCTAGAGTATGAAGGTCACCACGCCAGACGACAAAAATGTCGTTGATGTAACGCTTCCACTCCATGATGCAATTCCGATAGGGATTGTCTGTGTTTAGTACCACCCCCTGTTCGAAAAGATGGACGTAGAGGTTGGCCAGACTGGGGGTGAAAACGCTCCCCATTGACGTACCGGAAATTTGTTAGAAGAACTGTTCTTCGAATTTGAAAACATTCTCGGTCATAGCCAACCTCGCACAGTTCATGATGAAAGGGACAGGTGAACTGGGGTCTATCAACTGATCATCCAAGAGACCTCTGATTGCTGTAAGGGTCTCGGTCTGGGGTATACAAGTATACAAGGACTCTACGTCAAAACTGACAAGAAAGTCTGTCTCGACATCAAAACTGATGTCAGGAAGCAATTGTAGTATGGCCTTTGTGTCCTGTAGATAAGTAGGCATACGTTGGACTAAGGGCCTCAAAAAGACATCTACAAAAGTGGAAAGAGGTTCCAGCAGTGACCCAAGACCTGATATAATCGGTCTGCCGGGGGGGGGGGGGCGTTGTGTCTTGTGAATTTTTGGTAACACATAAAAATAAGGTGTTACTGGATGTATGGTTACCAAAAATTGTGCTTCGTGTGGTGAAATCCAACCCTCGAGTTTAGCCTCATTGACTAACTCAATGATCTCTTTTTTAAGTCTGGAGGTAGGATCTCAACCGAGCCGTTTATAGAAACGTTCGTCCCTCAACTGTCGCAGGCCTTCTGCCCTGTAGTCAGTTGTATCCAGGACCACAATAGCTCCGCCCTTATCGGCGGGCTTGATGGTAATGCCACTATTCTTGGTGAGGGTAGTTAAAGCTTGTTTTTCAAGTTTGGGAAGATTACAGTAATTACCCTTCGACGGGATCTGGAGTTTTGAGATATCATTCAAAACGGCAGTTTTCAAAGGCAGGAACATGCGCGGGCAGCGCATGTATTGGAGGATTAAAGGTAGATTTTGGCCGTAGTCCAGTATCTTCGGGTTCTACGTTGTCAAAGACATTGGCTTGAAAGAAAAAATGGAGTCTAGTTTTGCGAAAAAAGCTAGCTAATTCGCATTGTGTCGTAAACTGATCTCCAGTGTTGGTCGGAACAAAGCCTAGACCTCTGTTCAAGACCCTGTTCTCCATGTCTGACAAAGTATATGAGCTTAGGTTGACCACTAGGTGTTGCTGGGTCCCGCCACTTGAGGACCCTTCGTGGTGCTGCGAAGGTGCCTTGGTGACGTGGGGGGGCTCCAGTGGACCTGTGTCTGTGTTTGTGGTCCTCTTCTTCTTCCCCTGGAGCGACCTCGACCCTGTCCTAAAAAAGACTGGTTAGAAAAGAAATGGGGAGGAGGGTTAAAGGGCATCATCTGAGGATTAAAGAGAAGATTAGGGTATTGCCAAGGTGCTGGATGCCACCATTGGGCTTGTTGGTTACCTCGCCAATTACGCCTCTGGCCGTGCCCTCTCCCTCTGTTCCGTGGCTGACCCTGTTCCATCGAGTCAGAATCGCTGGACCAATCTTCTGATCCCGAGGTGGAATAGTTTGACCAATATCTCCTGCCTTTCTTATTGAAAGCAGGCGGTGTGTAGTTTTCTTGTGTGTAAGGGTACACCTTCTCTAAGGAGAATTTGGCCAAATATTTCTTGAACTTTTCGATTTTTGTGGCCAAAATGCCGTCTTTAAATTCCTTATTGGATTTGTTGGTCTCATCTAGATTTTTCTTAAAGATAGTGTTGGACAGAGTAGTCTTAATCTGTCCCTCTAAAAGTTGGATCTCAATCAAAATCGCGTCGGCAATGCGCTTGGCGGTACTGATAATAAGAATTAACCAGTCGCGAGTGCATCGCCACGCAATGAGAGACCAATCTTTGAGGAAAACCTTGTCTTCGAGGAAGAGACGTGGGGAATTGGTAACAATTAAGCCTGTCGGTGCACAGTTACCCCGGAGATACTCGGTCATGATAGCCCCATGGATACCCGTCCGGGTATGTGATTTTTTCAAGATGAGGAGTTTGGACCACTCATCACCGGTACTTCCTGCTGTAATGATGGTAGTGTCAATAATGCTCGGAGTCGTGGAATTATTTCCCCAACTTAAAATGCGCCATAGGGTGTGTTTGCACACGTCACCTCAGGCCCCGTCCCCTCCCTTCCCCACTGTGTAAACACGCCCTGTGGCCGTTTTAAGTTGGGATATTAAGTCCCCTTGAATCCTGAGGGTTCCTAGGGGCAAAATAGCCCACTAGGAACGTCCAGTAAGCGCCATTGCAGAGAGGTGTAAAAAGGGGCACGGCCTACACCACCTCTCTGCAACGCAAAGCAGTGGTGCTTACTGGAAGCACCTGGTGGGCTAGTTGGCCCCCAGGGTCCCTCAGGATTGAAAGGGAATTATTTCCCCAACTTAAAATGCGCCACAGGGCGTGTTTGCACACGTCACCTCAGGCCCTGTCCCCTCCCTTCACCACTGTGTAAACGCGCCCTGTGGCCGTTCTAAGTTAAGAGATTAAGTCCCCTTGAATCCTAAGGGTCCCTAGTGTCAAACTAGCCCACTAGGTACCTCCAGTAAGCGCCACAGATCTGCGTTGCATAGAGGTGTAAAAAGGGGCGTGGCCTCAGAACACCTGTCTGCAATGCAGCTCCCTGGCGCATACTGGAGACACTTGTTGGGCTAGTTGGCCCTCAGGGACCCTCAGTATTGAAGGGGAATTAATTCTCCAACTTAGAACTGGCCAGGGAGCGCGTTTGCAGAGTGCTGCAAGGAGGGGGCAGGGCCTCCGGCACGATGCAGGTCTTTTATTTATTTTATTTTTTTAAGAAGGAGGGCTGTGTGGCCCCCCTTCTTTTTCTAATTTATTGGCCCTGGGGACCCCATCCCCCAGGATCTGCACCCTAATTTTTTTGGTTGAAAAAAATAAATTTGGAAGGGGGCCACTTGGCCCCCCTCCCAAGGCCTTAATCAGCCCCGGGGACCCCTACCCCCGGGTCATGGGCCTTTTTTTTTATTATTCTTTAGGAGGGGGGCTGCGTTGCGCCCCTCCTCAGGCCACTTATGGCCCCGGGGACCCCATCCCCCGGGGCCGGCCTTTGTTTTTTAATAGTTTTTAAAAAATATATATTTATAGAAACACCTAGGACATGCTGGAAAAACCGTATGTACCTATCACCATGACGATTTGCGTGATATTCATTAAAAGGCGACTATGCATACAATGAATCCACGTGGAATGTATTTACACCGCTAGTTACGCTCTGACATGTCTGACGCCCTACCGTGCCTAATCCCGGCGCCCCCGCCGGTGGGTACTCTCCAAGTAGACACCCTTGTTGTTTATTTATACAAACATGGGTAGCTATTGACGGGCACATTTAATGCACACGCACACCAAGCCATTCAAAGGGGATTCGACAAAAATTAGACCAAACTATGCAAGAAACCCCCCTCACGGTTAATAAAACACACATCCATCGCCGGATGGTTAATACTTTTTATTTTACTCTCTGGAAAGGAGACGAACCTCATTTGAGAGTCACAGCGTGCTCCTGGCTGAGCCCAATGCTGTGTTACACCCACCAGTGCCCGCCGAGTGCCACTCACCTCTGTGTTGTATTCCATCAGCTAGTGCATATGCTATGACACTCTCTAGCCCATGTGCACTGTAACACCACCCCGTGAATATGTCATGCCACACTTGCCTTCGCATGGGTTATATTGCCCCATCTAACGTGCCTTCCTCGATGCCTATGTTATAACGCACAGCGCTATGCCATACATATTACAATGTGGGATCCATATCTTTGTCACAGTGCATATGCAACGTTACACTCCCCAGCACATATTTTATATTACAACTTTAGAGACTAGTTAGGTTACACAACAATGCCCTGTGCATATTACACTCCAAGGCACATATCGCATAGCACACGCTAGTGCCTGTGCTATCTCGCGCTCTCCAATGAATCTGTCATTGCGCACAATGTATTGCATATTATATTTCACGCCCGATTCATCTTATATCACACTTTTTGGTGCATAGTTCATACCATATACTATATCTAGTTTTCATTTTCAATCGTGCTCTCAGAACTATGTTCTATATAACACTGCGTCCACCTACCCTTTTCACGGGCATTACATTTTGCGATGGGGGTGGAGGGTCAGGGGGTGTTTCTGCCAAGTGAGCCCGGAGTCACAATCACAAACGTCCTCTTCTTCCTGAATAAAAGTGAGATTATGCTGAATACTTGTTCATATTTTAAATAGTTCGCACAGACACACATTTTAAAAACAATAATGTTCCTAATACCCACCTTCTCTGAACAGTTAGCATGCTGCCCCATCCACCTTCTCCCTATACTCTGTTGTCTGAATCCATGGACTAGCCTCCTCCCTCCTGTCATGCATGGTCTGATGTGCTGCCACTGCCCTCTACTTAGCATGATGTACCAGTCCACTCCTCCTTCCCTCTATTGCCCAATTCTATGGCCCATCATTGACCTCCTGCTTAGCCTCTGTGCTTAGCTTGCTGCCCCTATTCTTCTTCCCCCTGCCCTCCGATGTCTTTGTGCATGCCCCTGATCCATCATTTTTGCCCACCATGTTCCATGGACCTGCCACTCCTATCTACTCTGAGTGTTCTGTTGAGCTGACACTCCCCTCCCACCTGCCTAGCATTGTCAGATGACTGTAACCTGTCCCTGCCACCTCCACCCTGCCTGTCCACATGCCATGCCCCTATCCCCTTCCTCCTGTCCTCCATGGTCAATTTTACTGCCACACCCTTCTGCCCTCCCTGTTCTGTTGTGCTGCAACTGCTCCTCCTGCCTGCCCCGCGCGGTCTGTTGTGAGGCCCCTTCCCCTGAACTCTCTTGTCTGTGCCCAGGTCCTGACCCTCCTTTCTATCCTCCATGGTCCTTTGTGCATGCCCCTGCACCCTCCTTCTTGCCCATCATAGCCATTGTGCTGCCACTAACCCTCCCGCTTGCCATGCATGGTCTTCTGTGCTGCCATGGCCCCTCCCACCTTCCCTGTGTGGTCAGTCAGCAGCCCCTGACCCCCTCCCACCTTCCCTCCATGGTCTGTGTGTATGCCATCATAGTCTCACTGTTGCTCTCCATGGTTTGTCTTGTTTCTAGTGCCCATCCTGCCTGACCTCCATGGTCATCTTGCTGCTCCTGCCCTGCCCCCTTGCCCCCAGCCCTCTGTTTCCATGTGCAGATCCCTATTCCCTCCCTCCTGGCTTGTCTGTTCCATTGTAATGCCCCTGATCCATCCCTCCTGCCCTTTATGGTCTGTTATGCTGCAGCTTTCTCTCCTGTCTGTCCATTATGGTCAGCTAGCTACCATTGCCTCTTTCCCCTCTGTTCTCTGTTGTACATGTGCATGGTCTTGTCCCCACCCTATTGCTTTCTATGGATTGTTGTGCTGCATTCCCGTCCAGCATACCCTGTGTGGTGTATTGTGCTGCTGCAAACCCTGATGCCTGCCCTGTAGGGTCAGTTTGGTGCACCTCTCCATGTCCCTCCTGTCCTCTGTTATCCGAGTCCATGCCCCAATTCCTACTGCCTACCATGATCCAATGTACCATACTTGCGAACATTTTGAACTTGGTAAGAGGGAGATTGTGAAAAAAAACTGGGGTATTGATTTTCCCCTTTGAGTTACATTGAAAAAGAGGAGATTGTAGACAGGAGAAAGATCAACTAAAGCCCATTTGAGCTTAAAAAAATTGGACGTTTCCTGGCTGAAACGGGTCTGTTGGCATGTATGGTTGTACTACCACTGCCTCTTCCTTCTGCCCACAATGGTCTATCATATAGCAAAAGCCTCTCTTGCCAGTCCTGTATTGTTGGTTTGTTGCCCCTGCCCCCCTTTCCACTGCCCTCCACAGTCTGTTGTGCTGCCACTGCCATTCCTGCCTGCCCAGTGTGGTCAAATTGTTGGCTCTGCACTCTCCTACCTGCCTTCAATTTTCAGAGTCCGTGGCCCTGGCCTCTGCCTCTCAACAGTATCCCAATGAACAACTAGATTGCTAACATTCTATATTTATTACAAAAGTGTGGAACACCTGACGTCATCTTGATGTAATCAAAACTGTAATGCCTAGAGCATTTCCTTTAGAAATTACATATATGAGAGGGTCTTATTTGCATCAAAATTATGGTTAGTGCTCTAAAAAACTAAAATGAGGACATATTTTCTGAGTTTTCAAATAGCGACAAAGAATTTTTAAATTATTTGTAATCTTTATGTTTTTTTATCCAGTTGTCCCCTTGATTAAATGTTGCACTTAGGGGAGAGGATGTGGTGTTACTTCCAGAGCTGCAGACTTTGCAACTGGGGAACCAGGTTGGAGTTTGTGCTTCAGCTCAACATTCTGTGATTCTGGTCAGATCACTTAATCTCCCCATGTCTACAACCAAAATGAATTTGATCTTGTGTGATGTAACCAATGCTCATGTAAAGCACTCCAATACCTGACAAGTCTGCGCTATATAAAACTGCAAATACACAAAAAATAAGGGTTTTGCACACTTCCGTCATTGGGCTACATGTGGGCTACATCTGGGTGATATTTGTGCTTCATTTGGGCTCTTTTATCTCTGGTGGCCATCTTGGGAGATTTATTTGTTATGAAGTTTCCTAATTTCCTCATTTACTGCAGTCTCCTCAGTAGGAAATGCTTTCAGTTTTTTACTTTGATTCCAACAAGAAGGTATTCAGATATGTCACACATTTGCCATAAATTCTGAATGTTAGCACTCTAGTTGCTCATTAGATCACTGTAGTAAAGCTACTGCTCACCAGGGAAGTCTGCTGCTGGTATTAAAAGTGCATGTTTCAGTCTGCATTTCAGAATTTGTTAATGAAATAGAAGAGGATTTGAGAAGTCACTCAAAATGTGCCCTCATTTTTCTTTCTTCAGCACTAATCATAATTTCTATGGCAAAATGAACCCCCTCATTGTGTTCCTTTTTAAATTAAATGTTTTAAGCATTACCAGTTTATTCCAATCAAGATGGCTTCAGGTGTGCCATACTTTTGTCATAAGTAAGACAGTAAGCGCTCTAGTTGTTCTTATATCAATAGACCAATTGGTTTTGATCCATGTATACCTCTTTTGGGTCATCCAGATAGTCTTGGACACCCCCTGAATGGTCATTGGTGCTACCACTTGCTCAACCTCTCTTTACTCCGCCTCTGCATTTGACTTAAGCCCTGCCACTTGAAACCTAACCATTGCAGAGGTTGGGTCCAATTCTTCTGTTGCTGATGTTGTTGCTGGTTTTGGATGCTGTGAGACAACAACATTACCCTTTCTGGAGGTTGAAGGTTGCACACCAGAACTTCTGCCTGAGACTCAAACATCTCACTTGCTCAACAATCCACGTCTTGTAGCGAGAAACATCCTCTTCTGAAAATGGAACGAAAGTGGTTAGTAGTTTTTTTGTACGACGGATCAAGTATTGTGGCACAGATTTATTCCCTGGGGGACACTGTGTCTGTTTACAGCCTTTGATTAACAGCCACGCGAAGGATTATGTTCTCAACAAACTCATATTCTTCTTCATTCATACTGTTTAACCTTTGTGATATCTTTTTTAACTGGTCTTGTAGCAGATGCAACAACAGGATAGCTTGGGCCATCGTACTGCCCTCCTTCCTGTGTTAAAAAACCGAGAAAGGAAGTAGCATTTGTGTCAGGAAGTTGACTTGCCCCCATTTGTCCATCTCCATGGTCATGCTTTTCCCAGTTTCATCCCCTCCTCTTTGAAGGACAAAGAGCCTGATTTGGGTCTTCACAAAACTACCATTGTCGCACCTCAGTGGCTGTTCAAAGTACTCAGTTGAGCTGGCGGCAGTCCACCCATCCTATTTATGTGTATGCTGGCTAAATATCCGTCCGCATCGACAGAGTGTATACCACCACGTATGCAGCTCACCGACGCGGCAGACTCCTCTGCTGGTGAATAGTACTCCATCAGGGTGGCAGGGTGGTGCCGAGCCTATTTAGATTTCACAGGTGTGCTGGTGTTGTTCTAGCAGCATGTTGACGATGGATTGATTCTGTCATGGGATGCTGTCAACAGTGGACTATTCCTGTGGCTGTAGGCATGATGCTCACAAACCTGATCTGTTTTTGTTAATTGTGTTCACCTGCATTCAACACTATGAAACACATTCCATTTCAGACCATGATCCTTTGCCATTCCACCCCTTGTCCCAAGTCAGGCTTTGTTTTTGCTTTCAGTGTTATTTTTGTATCTTCTGTGTCATTAAGGTTTATAATTTCATAATGCCAGGGACCATAAATCCACACTTTACTGAGGAAGTATTGTCTGTCATGGTGGATGAAACCCTTAGAGTACAGCCACAATTATCTCAGAAAAGGCAAATGTGGGCCAGAATAGTTGACAGAGTGAATGCTATAGTTAACAACCTACGCACAAAGGAAGAAATTAGGAAAAGGTGGAATAACCTGCAGGGGAGAGTGCAGTCCCTGGCCTCCAAGCATCACGTGGAGGCCCAGAGGACTGGTGGTTATTCTCATAGGTCTTCCTTACAACTATAATACCTAGGAGGAGAAGGTTTTTTAGATACTACATCCTGAAGGCTTGACAAGAATCCCTGGTGGATTGGAGACTGGTACTCTTCAATGTGTCACTAAACCTAAATGTCCTGTTTCCTTTGAAGTTAGCTGTTGCTAATATGTTCTGCCCAATTATTTTTTACATAGAGACCTAAATATATCAGTGGCATCTTGTTTGGCTTGTTTGTTTGAATATATTGAGTTGTATATAAGATAACAGATTTCAATTGCCATCACATTACACATGATATCATGGTGCTGAAAAGTGTTTGTACCCCAAATAAAAAATAACATATGTGTTTCACATAGTAAATATCTGTTCTCTTTTTACTGCAGAGTTTCACAGGGTATGTTCAAGTATACATTTTTCAAGTGCTGTGAATATTTATTTGAAATAACTACAACTACCATGATGCCACATATGACAGAGTGTCATTTATTGTTCAATCACTATTTAATGTTCTCTTGTATACATTGTTAATGTTGAATTTCGTATGTTGCCCTGAATTGATGTCATTGGTATCAAAAATCAAAGTTTGTTGATCTGAAACATTTAAGGCATGTTAATTTGTATTTTGAATATAAGAGGCATGGGGTGAAAACTTAACTCTGCACTGTTTATATGATGACTAATGCCAAATATCCATCTAGGATGTGTACATGTCTGTCTTTTAGCCTGCTAGGCCTTGGAATGTTTAATTTCACATTTTTCCTCTCTACTGTGTTGGGTTAAATGGTTGGTACATTTCATTTATACTTACACATTTATTTTCTACATTTCAAAATACCTTCTCACCTATTTATCTGAAGTAGTTTTGTATGGAATATAAACTGTTTTTGTAATTAATTACAATTCAACTAAAAAGTGTATTCATGATATTCAATTCTTTTTCCCATTTAGTTTGCTACATTTTTTGCTTTAAACTCATTGGAGGGCCAATCCACTCTTTTACAAAAAATTATTAATTTTTACATTCATAATAGGTCCAACAGCCACAATATGTGGCCAAACAGCTACCACTGAGGAGACCCCCACTCCAGCCCAGGATCAAGCCTCCAGGGAGGAATCCACTCCTGAAAGTCCGGATGAAGACGAAAAGCCTGGTCCATCTGGTCTGACTGGGCAGATGGCTCCAGTGAGTATCACTCGGCCCACAACTACACCTCTCAGCACAGCTGTTACCACACCTTAGCCAAGAGAAACCGTCACTTTCTGTGTCCAAACCACCATCACCCCAATATTGAGCACCCCAGTCCTGGTTGATGTTTCTACCCCACCAACACTTGTAGTTCAGCCAGGAACCAGTGGGATGGGTCACACAACAGACCCAGGAAGGTACTTCTGTGACACGCAGCTCTTAAGGTTCATGCCACCAGGCCCTTATCAAGAAGGCTCCCACAGGACACGCCATTTCGCGCCTTAGCCACACACTTTTTCGTGGACAACTTTTAAAACAACGATACCATACGTTCTCTCAGCCTACACTGACTATCATTAGAGAACCCATTACCACAGCTCTCTTCCCAACTACAAGTCTTCTATGCCCTGAAGAAGTTAATTCCTATATTAATGAAACGCGTTGGCTGAAGCTCATGTTGTCTGATGATATTTGAAATAAAGGACTGCCGTGCAAAAAGGATTTGGTCAGTCTCACTTATTGGACAGGACATTTTGGGAGTGAACCTCTACACGCTTGTTCAGACAGAAAATGTTGGAGACCACCTGGTCTAGATGATGTCACTGGCCTGTATTATTGAATTTAGGGAATGACAAGGGATAAGGGTAGTCAACAGGTTATAACAAAATAATTATTTGTTGTCATATTTTGGCAAAATGAAAGACATAAATATGTAGTGTAGTAACTCTTGACTGACACGTGATTGATGTAGTAAAATTGTGTTACAACAATGGCTCATTCTAATAATTAAGACAGTGACAGAGCTATCGCAAGAGATGAAAAGCGAAATCCAGACCATCGAGGTTCCTCTGAAGACATACCAATCTGTCAGCTCACTAAAAAAGAGACTGAGGAACTCCACCAAACAATGAATGAATTTGAAAAACTGAAGAAGGAAACCAACAAGTTCAGCCAATGTTTTTTTCCCCTCAAAACACCATTCCTTTCCCTCCACCCGTGGACACGGGTATTTTGCCAAAGAACCAGGAAGTGGTTCGTTTAACAGGAGCCATTTTAAGCAGTCAGCATCCTAGCCTTGTCCCAGAAACAATGATGCCGACGTTCCACTGCCGTGGCTCCATTAAAATGCCTGCATAAGCACAGAACAGGCACCTACTGAGCCACGGGTGGGCGCCACCCCTAGCAAGGCAAGTAGCCTTGACACAGTAAGTATGGCATAGCCGGTTCCCGACAGGAACAACCACATAACGCAGCTCAGGCTGGTAGTGCTAAACGCTATAACGCTATCTACCACATTTCACTTTCTGGTCTATTTCCTTTTTTCCTCAACGCAAAGTTTGACTACAGGCGTCCCTTCCCCCCGTACGGTCTCATGTTGCATTTTGGCAGCAACAGATATGTATGTTCATTGAAACTACATTGTATGTTAAATGTTTGTCTTTGTCCTGTGTATACCTCACGTTCTCAGTTTGACACATATTATGTTTTGGGTGCAAATGCACGTTTAGGCTGAATACCTTGACAACCTAACTTTAATTTTCTTTCCCATACAGTATTTTCTCCAGAATATCCTTATACAAACACCATTTGGTGCTATATGTATTTTACTATACATTTTTCCACAGACTGTTTTTGCTTAATTGGGAGAGGATATCAGAGTGGTATAGGGAGTATCCTTTTTGGTCCTGAAGAATCGCCTTGGGGTACGGCTACAAACATGTCAACCAGTGGAACTAAGGCACATTGTTCCCCTTAAAGTTCCCCCATTTCCCCATATTTTAATCATACTGGATAGAGGTAAAATAAAGAATTTTCTCCTACTAGCCAGGTATTAAAAATTTCCTCCCACTTCCTCCTTTTTTCATATACTTCATCTGACTATATCTTTTACCATCTATAAGTGTTCCCACATAACTTGTAGGTTGTAGTACGCCCATTCCACAGTGGAACGAGAAGAACCCAATGATGAAGCATGCCACCAAGGGGAAACCCTGGTGAGCGAGGGTTATTTAGAGAAAATTTGCCATTTTCCTAACTAATGTTTGAGTGCAAAGAAAAAATCCAGCCCTTTTACACAAAGGCCTCTTTTTGATTAACACATACCTACAAAGGAGGACGAGCCCCTTTTGTTTTTCCTCAATCTCCCCCTTGTATTTTTAATGACATCAATACAGACAAACATCAAGTCGCAAAACAATTCTTTTTTGCTTAATTTATTGTATCCACCGCGTTGTAATTCCGCATACCATTACTCCGCTAGTCGCAACAACGACTCGCAGAGGGGGGAGAAGGTGTTGGATTTAAAATCCAACACCTTCCCTACTGTCCGCACAGACTGGAGTTGGAATAGTAAATTATACTATTCCAACATCCAGCGCCCCCCTCCGCAAGTCGTTGTTATGACTTGCGGGGTAATGGTATGCGGAATTACAATGGGGTCGTTGTAACAACCGCGTTGTAATTCCCTGTGGGGAAAAAGACTGCGTGATAACGTCATATATTCATTCAGAGCTGTTAAACAGTTCCTTCAGAGAACTTAAAATGGATAGGAGAGAAGACCAACATCATATAGGATCTATCATGGGGAATTACAAAACTGTGACAAATGGTTTCTGAAAATGTTGTCTACATACATGAGCTTATGCTGATATAGAACTAAGTTTGAGAGCCTTGAAGCAGCTGAAATATGAAAACTTTGAAAATGTTTTGTGATAAAAGTTCATGATTTACATAGATACAATACAACTAACAGATAGAGGAGATATTGGCCATGTAGGCGGGGAAGCAGCTGGCTACTATGGTTCAGGTACTGAGACCACCAACACCTAGGGACCCTGTGGCACAGAGGTTGAGGAACTGGAATGGAGGCCTCAACCCCAACATTATCATCTTCAAAGGCCTCCCCTAGTGACCAGTCCCTAGTGGTGGCAGACCCTACTGCAATTGCTCCACTTGCATCCTTATCCGCCACCCAGAGAACCATCTCTACCCTGCTTCTTGCTTCCCCCAGTTGGCTAAACTTGCCCCCCTAAAAGGGATGGCATCTCCTTTACTGCAAAACATAGCTATAGGCCAGACTGCGCTCCTGAATGCCATCCAGGGGCTTAGTTGCCATATGCAACAAATGCTAGCATACGTGGAAGGCATTGATAGTGAAATGTCTGGCCTACAGAGATCATTTAAATGTCTAGCTTCCTCACTGACCTCAGCCTCCCAACCTTGTACCCCAACTCCCACCCCTTCCTCATCCCAATTCCTATTCCCAGGCCTGTCCAGAGCACACACACGCACATTTGCACACAACAACTCCAACACACACAAATACACACCCACACAAACACACCCAAAAACACAGGCACACATACACACAACATAAGGGTACCACACCCACCCCCACCACCCCCACCACACCCACATGCACCACCAACAACATACCCACAGACAGCCACATGCACCAGCACCATCACTAGCAAACCCACAGCCATCCCACCACCACGACACCCACATACGCCACCATCAGCACACCCACAGACAACCTCTACCACCACGCCAACATTTACCACCACCACCAGCACACCCACAGACACCCACCCACCACCACACCCACATACACTACCATATCCATATGCACAACCACACCCAGCACCTCAACAGCACACCCATCTACACACACGAACATTAGATATTACAACCAGGAAAAACAAATGCCCACACTCACCTGAACAGCATACACCTAGGAAGAAACACCCCACAAACGTAAATCAGATAAACCAGATCCACAGGCACCTGCAACCTCAACAGACACACGCACATCACCCACTGCCACTCCCTCTACCTACCAAAACCAACTCAATACCGGCCATCCTACCTGTTTTCCTTGTGAAGATGTCTTTTTTGCACTAGCTTTAACCCCTTCCAAACCCAATTGAATTTTAGATGCAGGCATACATCATGATAATGGACACTTGCACCAACAAAAAGATGTTTACATTTATTTTTTCAAAGTATTACTACATGTTTGTTTTTCACCTTGATCACTAATACGAATGAACTCATATGCATTACACCTTATAAAATAATGTGACAATTGAAATTGGATACAATACAGGACTTGAGCTAGACAAGGGGAAATGTTAAATGCATGTATATGTTTAATGATTCAAATTTGGGACTGACATTGATTTGACAGGTAATTAATAAGGTAAATGTTACACTTTGTGCATTGCAATTTCTACATCATGTTACATTCCATTTATCTCAATAATGTATGATGCATATGTTTGTAATTTGAGAATTTTTGAAATGTATTTAAACACATCTGTATGGAGACTTTTTGATTTTTGATTGATATTCTTTTTTCTGCAAGTGCCCATTTTAATAAAGGCAGCTTGCACCAAATTTAGAAATACAATGTAATCATAGAGGTGTGTTTCTTTACATTTCTGAAATGCCAACATTACAGACATATGCTGTTGTTTGGAAGAGAGATTAAAAAATGTACAAGTCCATTGCAAATGTTAACAAACAAGTCAGGTAAAAGTGGAGCTTACCATTGATTCTGTCCAACAAAGATGTTGATTTTGTTTGTCACCAAGCAGCAGGACTTCGAAGATTGGGTCCATGGTGGAAAAGGAAGTGTGAAAGTGAGAAAAGGTGAGTTTCTGCCTTATTTCCCTTCCAATCCACCAACTCAACTGTGGTATGGCCCGGGGGACAAACTGGCAGTCTGCCCTACGACAGCCACTTTTGCCTATTGTGCCATCTATATGGGAGAACATACCTAGCGGAGTCTGCTGCACTGGGATGTATGATGTTACAACGCATACTTTTACAACGCATGCACTTACAATGCAATTTTTACATCGCAACATCCACTACAACGCATTACATTACATCGCATGACACTACAACGCATTTTTAAAAACTACCTTTACAACGCATTCCATTACATCGCATACTACCTTTACAACGCATACCATTACAACGCATACTGTTACATTGCATTTAAGGTAAGTATTGGATAGTATAGGGGTAAAAATTACTATTCTAACTCCAGGGGGTGCAACAGTAGGGTAAGTGTTGGATAGTGTAGGGGTTAAAAATTACTATTCTAACTCCAATGGTATGCATTGTAATGGTATGCGTTGTAATGCCTGCGTTGTAGTGACATGCGATGTAGTGTCATGCGTTGTAATGGTATGCGTTGTAATGGTATGCGTTGTAGTGTCATGCGTTGTAAAGGATGTTCCGTTGTAATGCCTGCGTTGTAAGTGTAGTGCGATGTAATAGTTGCGTTGTAAAGGTTGTTTCCCGCTGCACCGTGACGGTCTTTAGTCCGTCAAACCACCAGCATCTAAATAGAGCGAGCGGACTACCAAGTTGGCGGGTGGGAAGACCATCGAAAAAGCGACGGTGGGGCCTGATCTGCCAAGATCTAAATCAGACCCTAGGTCAGTGATCTGTCTGTACTGCTCAAGCAGACATTGCAACTTGTGTTGCGTCAAGTTTAAATGTGTTGGCACCTCCTGTAGAAGGACTTTAACCGGTACTCTGAATGATCTTCAACTGCTTCCGGGCCGTTTTCAAGAATGAAAGAAATTAATGCAGATTCTTCTACAAGTGACCAGTATTTTGCTAACTATCTTACTACAATTTTCCATGGACACAAATTCAATTCTGAGACCCTTGGGTCACAGATATTCAAACACCTTGCTGTTAAAGTCTTTCAAGATGTTTACAGCTCTATAGGATTTCTCCATGGTAAACATTGCTGCTGTTGCATTCAGCCGAATGCCCTTAAAACATTCTTTAGTGATGAGATTTTCCGAAAGCTGTAGTCTAACTCCCACAAAAGAGATTGAGTGTGCATTAATACACATGTAATCAGTTTCTTGACAACTGGTCCGCATTTCAGGTGGATAGTGTGAACATCACAACAATTGCAGCACATCATGATGGAGTGCTGGAATAGCAATGCTGGCAAAATAGGTCCGGCTGGGAAGCTTCCATTTAAGGCAGATGACCACCTCAAATTCTGAAAATCCTACTCCTTCCACAAAAGAAAAAGGAAGGAAGTCCAGTGCTAACATTTTAGCAAGCTTCCCATTGTACAAACGTGCCATTGGGTGATTGCATTCATAGGGTCCCTCTTGCCTAAACATGCCTGTAATAGTAGTTTGGATCGTTTAATTTGTGGTGCCACTGATGCAGACGACTTCCAGAAAGAACCAGGAGGTGGTGGACACAATGTGTGTCTTGAGGAAATCACCACTCTATGCAGTGATGTCTGCATCTGAGTTTTGTACCATTTGGAGGTTGCTGATGCAGGTGAGGATGGCACACTACTGGGGACAGGGCTGCTTGGTGTAAAGCTGTCATCCACCTCTTCCTCGTCACCTCCTATCACTGAGATTGGAGCTGATTCCCCTCTCTCATCACCACCACTCCAACCAGCAATTTATTTAAGGTGCTCCTCCCAACGGAATGCGTGATGCTTTTTTATATGAGTCGTTTGGCCTCCAGTACTATGGAGGGAACCAGGCTTACCTCGATAAATGCTAGGATGGCAAATTGAGCTTATTGCAATGTTATCCTCATGCTTGCTAATCGTAAAGACGTTCCAAATTAGAGAGGAAATCTTTTTTAGTGTGCCAATGCCTGCAGAAGACCTGGAGATAGGTGGGTGTGTCAATTTCTTCTCTGCAGTGCGTACTTTGACTGAGGTTGTGGTGGATGCAGGTCTCTGTGGGGGCCTTAAAATTATGGAAGCTGGTGGTGGAGGCACTAATGACTCATCCCTCTAAGCAGGTTTAATAGGGGGTGTAATATCGGTGTCCCCTGAGCTGCCTTCCCTACTGAAAATCACTGGTTCTCCTCATCATTGTCCCTTTCCATAATTATAAGGCTTTCAGGAACTTTCCTTCTCTCTTTTCTCTCATGGCGGGTCTTCGACCTGGTCAGGGTCCAGTCCATGTCCATATCATCAGAAGGGGGGCTTGGAGAAGATGGTGGAGTACCCTTTCTTTTTCTTGCTGGAGCTCAGTAAGCCAATGGTTCAGCTACATCTTGCCCAGCAGGAAGTTCAACCTCCTGTTTTGTTCCTACTCCAGGGAGAACTGTTGCTGGCTGTGGCTCCTGTTGTCCACTTTACTCAGTTTCCTGCAACAATTGGGTACTTTGTGTATAAGACAAATCCAATTTAGACTTGCTGCTTGTCGGCATGATTGCAGTGGCTGCCTCACTGAAAGACTCAGCATTGGGCTTGGGTTGGGGTGGTTTTATTGATGAATTAGTAACATTATGAACAATTTACATGGTTGAATTGTTTGTGTTTTTCACCATTATAATAACACTTTTAACAATGATGTGCCTCACCTTTCTAATAAAGACAGTTCATTTTTTATATACGAAGGTTAGAGGTTTTCAATAAACATTTGAAAATGCAATATTGTATCGCCTTTTGTGACACTTAGGGCATGCAAAAGTGAGAAACATAAGGGTTATTGGAAATATGAGAGCCATGTTCTAGGTTACTGACAACATCTATAACTGTAAGTATAGGAGTTTAGATGCAGTACAGTGAGCTAGTCAAACAGACCAATGTTTTCTGATTATATCAGAAGGCACAGTTCCTGTATTGTGAAGTTTTGCTGTTCTATATACACTGTCTTACTCGATTTGTAGGTACCATTTAACACCTGCTGTGTCTGAAGGAGATCTTGTTCCCAGTTATGTCATGGGAGACGACATTGACAAATGGTTTTCTGCCTTCAAAGAAGCCCTCAGGGTTCACAAGATCCCAAAAGACTACTGTAGAGGTGGTTTGTGGAAACACATGCCTACAATGGGGCACTACAAACTTCTTACTTTAGAGGTTGGGGACCAAACCAGGTATATCCCATAAAAGCCATCTTTATTGCTAAGTTTGGATTGACCTCTGAAAATTACTGGCAGATGTTCAGGGATAGTCAGAAGCTTCCCAACCAGTCCTGTATGGGTTTTGTGGACTACTCGAGCAAGACACTGAATGGTTGAGTGTCAGGCAGCAAAGTTAATAATTACAGTGGGTTATACAATCTAAACTTGAGAAAGCACATGCTGAGTATTAGTTTTCAGAGCTGAGCCAGCACCTAAATGACAGCAAGCTAAATGACAATGGGAAGCTTGCTGAGGAGGCTGACCTCTGGGCCAACGCTAGATTATCGAAAAAGATATCTGGGGAAGACTCCCACAAGGGTGGTCAGGGGTTCACCAGACGAAAGAGGGGGAGAAAACTTAAAAATAAGGAGTTCTCAAATGGCCCTCAAAATAATTCACAAGAGAGCAATGGTAACCAATACCAGTCTAAGCCTACACATAAGGGATTCTTTGATAAGCAGACAGGGAGGTTTGTGCAGAGTGCTACAAGTATGGGCACTCCAAGGGTGAATGTAAATGTCCCAAGAGGGCACAGCCCTCCTACAGGTGGGCAGACACTTGGATTGGTGAGTGTAGAGGTCAGGGGAAAGGTAGCTCCAGTTAGCTTTGTGGAGCAGAAAGGGATGACCCTAGTTTCCCTGGTGGATAAGGAGATGGTGTCAAATGATCATGTGCCTGCCAACACGTATGAGTACAGGCATGTAAGCCACATAACATAGGTATGCTGCCACCATCACTGCTGGGCACTGCCTGCCTGGCCTTGATGTTCAGCTCCTTTCATGAGCCAGTATCAACTTTTTCTCCTCTACGGCTCTCTCTGAGTCAGCTTTTTTGTCCTCCATGGCCAGTTTCCTTTCCTCCATCCTTCACTGGTCATCTGAGGCTTGAATTCCCTCTCCTCCTTCCTCTCCATCAGCTCCTCCAGCGACAGGCTGCAGGAAGACACACTGCTCCCTGCCCTTACATAGGGGCTCAATTCTAGGGGTCAACTCATCCCCCTCTACTTCAGATGGCTCCACAGAACGGTCCTCTACAGGTCCCTCAAACCCATTATCCTCTTCTGTGGATTCAGGCAATGATTGATGGCCTTCTGTCCAGACCCTCAGTACTTTTTGTAACTCCACCTTTCTAGTGGTGTTCTTGGCAGGAAGTCCCCTCTCCTTGCAGACCTACTTGAGCTGGGCGACAGTGTAGGCATCCATGTTGGACATCTCAAACTGCATTCTTGAAGGTGGTCTCAAGCACAAAAGTCAGAGAATAAATTTGGAAAAACCGAAAAAGCCTATCAGGGAGAATGTACACTTGAATTGGTGTTAGATATGGGATGGTACTGTACAATTTATCACTGTATGGCACTGCACAACAATCCAATCCAATCCTCATCGCTGAACACCAATGTAAGAAATTCCTGATTGACTGGGATGTGAGCGCTGGTCAAGCAACAACCACAATCCTTGTCAGTGTGAGGCACAAGTTAAGCCTAAATTAACCTGTGCTCAATCCTCTAGTAGCTTGGCACTGAGCAGTCAGGCTTAATTCAGAGGCAATACATAAAGTATTTGTGCAACACTTTAAACCGTAAAACTGTGAAAACACCACCCAACAAGAACATACACCAGGTTAGAAAAATAGAGTTTTCTTTAATAAACAATACAAGAACACAACAAAAAAAATCCAATTGTTAAAACTGGAGCTATTGAATTTTAACGTTTTTGGTGAAAATAGTGCTAAGAGACACAAAGGGCCAACTGTGGTTTGCTGGTCATGCTGAACCGGAGCAAAGTCACAAGTTCAAGCTGACTGGGATGGTGCGCTGGCCGGCTACAGGGACCCAGTTAAGTCCACAGAGCAAAGTACCTTCAATCATGGTTTGCGGAGCATTGAGTGGATCTGTCGTGAAGATGCGTCATGCAGCCAAAGCAATATGTCAGTTCCGAGATGCAGTGATGTTGTGATGTGAGGGCCTGATTATCTTCAAGGATCTCGTCAACAGGGCTTATGATGCTAAGTCTGGCATTGAGGACGAGACGCATGGTAGGGGCGATGAGTCAGTTCGGAAGAGCTGCAAGGCTGCAATGTGGTGTCTGGCTTCGTTGTTAAGGATGACGTCAATGAGGGATGTGAGTGCCAGCGCCAACGATGCGTTGTGCAGTGGTGGTTCTGATGGCATTGCATATTGTGGCTCTGAAGTAGGTCTTCGCGATGAGTCTAATCCATAGAACAGCAGAGATGCATCGGTTCTACACGGGGTTGCGCTTTGCAGCACAGAAGATGCATCAGTTCCGCTCGATACACAAAGGCTAGTAAAAAACCTTAAGCCCACTTCTAAGGATCCAGGACTGAGCCTGATGGCAGACGGTGGACTCCAGGTGCAGATGCAAGGTTGTTGGAATCCTGTTATGTCCCTGAGGCTCAGTCAGATCACTAGCCTTGGAGTCGATATGGGTTCTGGGTTCAAGAGAAGCAGGTCTAGTCTTTCTCATCCAGGACAGTGGTTAATAGGCAGCAGCTCAGCAGAGCGAAGAAGGAGTCCATCAGAGTACAGGCCAGCAGACTGGCAGTCCTAAAGCAGCACAACAGTCCTTTTTCCTGGCAGAGTACCCACAAGTCCAGAAGTGTACAGAAGAGTTAGTATCTGAGGTTCAGTATTTATACCCAGTTGTACTGTTGAGCTGGGGAAGACACTTCTAGAGGTTTCCCTTTGAAGACCCCAGCCATCCTTCCTTCCATACCCTGGATCCAGACTAACTACATGGGGTATGCAGTCCTTTGTGTGGAGGCAGGACACAGCCTATTGTGATGTAAGTGGGGCTGTGCCCAGCTCCTCCCTCCTAGCCTGCCAGTGATGGCCAATCCAGGCACACCTGAACTCCCTATTGTGTGTGACTGTGTAGGAGGTGTACACAAAGCTCGACTGTCAGCTACACCCAGTCACGTGACCAGAGAGAGGCTACAGGCACTAAATGGCTAAGGCAGGAAAATGCCAACCTTCTAAAAGTAAAAGACACACAATTGATGGGCGGAATGCAGAACAGATCAAAACATTCACCCCCAGTCAAGTTTCCAGTCCAGGGGAGGACCAGGCCCGGCAGTTCAGGCTGGACTGTTCCCATTGGGCGCAGGGTCAATACTCATTTGCACACAGCTGGGTCCAAACTGGAATGGCATGTTGAGCAAAAACAAATATATATATATATGGATTTAGGCCCAGATCTCTGTACTGGGGTGAATGTATGACATTGTTCTGCACTCTGTCCATCAATTGTTCTTTTTGCAACCTTCTAAAAGTGGCATTGCTATTTAAAATCCAACTTCACCAGAAGCTAGGATTTTAAATTTTGAGTCCAGAGACACTAACCATGAATTGGTTTTCTTTTCCCATTTACACAAATTGCACTTATAAAATGTAATAAGGCAACTCCAAAGTTATCCAATGGGAGAGAGACAGGCCTTGCAGTATTGAGTTTTTCATAACCAGGACATGTAAAACGTAAATGTGCATGCCCTAGTTTTTAAATACATTGCACCCTGTACTCTGGGCTGCCCGGGTCCTACCTAAGGATGATCTATACGTATTAAAAAGGAAGGTTTGGGCCTGGCAAAGGGTTTATTTTGCCAGGTCGAAATGGCAGTTTCAAACTGCACACACAGGATCTACAACTGCAGGCCTGAGATATGTTTAAAGGGCTACTTAAGTGAGTGGCACAACCAGTGCTGCAGGCCCATTAGTAGAATTTGATTTACAGCCTCTGGGTACATTTAGTACACCTTACTAGGGGCTAATAAATTCAATATGCCAATTGGGAATATGTTTAGAGGAGAGAGCACAATCACTTTAGCACCTAAAACCAGCAAAAATGAAATCAGCACAAAAATGGAGGAGGAAGGCAAAAGGTTGACGGAAGATCACCCGGGGCTTACAGGTCTAGCAACATCCATATTCTTCTGAAGATCCTTGTTAGCTGCAACATCTTGGAGTAATAGTGTTGAGATTGCATCACAATGTTCAAGTAACTTTTCCTTCTTTTTTGGGAACTACATGAAGAAAAAGCTTTCAAAGGGACAGTTTATACCTTTTACTTTTTCTTACTAAACTTTTTTTGCACAAGAATTAGAACTTAAATATAATGGTCTAGCTTTACTTATTTATGATTGCTCATAAAGATTCACATTTATTTACAAATGTATTCATCACATGTATCTAATCATTCTGAGTATATCATCAATATGTCTTTTCTTTCCTGTGTATTCCCTTTCTTGAGTTACATGTGCTAATTTTTCAATTTAGTGTTAATACTACAATGCATATTAGCCATGCGCAGCGGGGTGTTGGTTGCAGGGCCCGGCCCCAGTTACTGGTCTACTTAAGAATAGCAAATCTATACTTAACTATATATATGCTTACCTTCACAATATTTTTGTTATCGATATTTAAGGAATAATTTTTTAGTGTCACAGTACTTATACTCTGACATACAACCATTACTGCTATGTAGGGAAACCATTTAGTGCACAAGATATGGAACTTGTGCCACAACATACTTTGAGGCAAAAATAAATATGTGAATCAGAATCTTTTGTAATATGTCCTTGTTATTGTGTGAGAACTAACTGTACTCCTCTATAAAAAGAAACATTTACTTAATTCTTGTACGCCAGGACACAGTGAATTTGCTTTTTTTGGCTGTATTATCAATTGCTTTAACCTTCCTTGTGACATGTAATATATAGTGTGTTTGCTTTTTTGCAGCTAAAGAATTTCTGTACTTAAAGTTCTTAATGCAGCATTCCGAAAGTGACGTGGAGTGTGTTTTCCATTACATATTGGGCAGGGATTACTCAAAATCTCTCACTACTTCTGGTTAATCAGGCTGATGCCAATTCTCTATTTCACCATTTCTTACCAATAGGTAGTGTGTACATAGGCATACTCCGGATTAAGGGCCTCATCACTGAACAAGTAGATGTTAAACATGGATATAGAGAGGAATTACCCATCGTTCCATTGCGTCTCAATTCATAAACAATGGCATCGCAAAGCAGATGTCAGGCTTAGGAAATTAATCTAGAGAGCAGAGGGGGGTTCGGGTTTTCAGGTCACTAAAAACACAAGCTTGATTAGCATATGCCAGATGAAATTCAAATTTCAGATATGATTGCCAATGACTGGTCTATGTATGCAAAAAGTATGCATCATTATACAGACTGGACCCTAAAATTGCCTCTCATTCAGCTGTCTAGAGGGGGAAACTAGGCATGGGTGATATTTTGTTAACCCTGCATAATATCTGGCATTTCACGTTATGCTTTTTATGCATAGCTGAGATGATGTTTGGGTAAAATCGCAGGAGTATAAGAGCATGGCGAATGAGCATCACTGAAGCAGCTGTAGTTTATGTCACGTGTGAACTTGCACTTTTTTTGTGCATCCTGGCTTCTGAAATAGACGTGAGGATTGTATGACGTAATCAGGGTTAGATTGGGATTAAAAATCGGCCCGGGCACTCTAAAAAAGAGTGACCCACATTTGCATATTGCCTTTGCAAACACTGCTTCGGCGAAGTTTTTTAATAAAAAAAGGGGGGGGGGGGGTAAAGAAAATGTACAGATTAGCTTGCACTGGTTAAACACACCTGAATACAAGTATGGCCACTTTTGCTCCGTCCCCTTGCCCCCGCTCAATATGCATATGGTAATGGGCCGGCCCCAGTGAGAGAAAGGGAGTGACACCTCTGCCCTTTGATAAAAGGAAGGTAATTGAGGCTCATCTGCCTCCAGAAAGGCCACTTAGGCAACCACTGGGGCGCTGGCGGCATCCAAACAGCACAGACACCGCCAAATCGCCCCCCAGGCTGCTGAAAAAAGCAGCCCACAGCTGCAACTGGACACGGCCCCCTCGGGCTTTGCCCGAGTGCCCGCGTTACCAATCCGACACTGGACGTAATATAAAAGAACATAAAATGCTTAAATCTGATTTCACATACTTTTTTCGGCATGTGATGTAATTTCTGCAAAGGAGATTGTGCACATTTTGCCGAAGATTAAGTGCACCCCCTCAAACACTTAGCCCACATACTGGCTAGTATCAGCAATATATAGCTTTGAGGGTAATAGCTTCAGACCTCTACATGTAAATTAAAACCAGTGACCTCTTACAAATGGGCGGAGACTTGTTTGTTTATTAGCTACTATCAGTATCTACTGCTGTAAAAGAGCAAAATAGATTTTCAGGATGTGCCCAACCAACAGTGTTGGAAGCAGATCATTTTACAATATATTTTGAAAGCTAAGAAGGATATGTAATGTCTGATTCCAGATCTTTGTTCGCCCTAAGTTGGTAGGGTAGGCCCAGACGTGGGTCCCTTGCTCACTTTGCCACTGGATTCAAGATAGCCTGCCTGATGAGGGTTATGAACCGGAAACCGGTCCCAGGATGCTTGTTTCCGGTCCAGGGAAGACATGGCTTGGCAGTTCGGACTGGACTGTTCTCATGAGGCACAGAGTCAGACTGATTTGCATATGGCCATGTCTGAACTGGGGCGGTGGAGTGAGCTAAAGAATGATGATGGCTTAAACCCAGATCAGTTGACTGGGGGGGGGGGTGTTTGATTTGCTCAAACGCTCCGTCCATCATCCCCTTTGGTATCGCTTTGTTCGCCCTATGTTGGCAGGGTATGCCCAGACGTGGGCCCCTTGCTCACTTTGCCACTGGATTCAAGATAGCCTGGCTGATGAGGGTTATGAACCAGAAACTGATCCCAGGATGCTTGTTTCCGGTCCAGGGAAGACATGGCTTGGCAGTTCGGGCTGGACTGTTTCCATGAGGCACAGGGTTAGACTGATTTGCATATGGCCATGTCTGAACTGGGGTGGTGGAGTGAGCTAAAGAATGATGATGGATTAAATCCAGATTAGTTGACTGGGGGTGAGTGTTTGATTTGCTCAAACGCTCCATCCATCATCCCCTTTGGTATCGCTTTGTATTGCCAAATGCGATGCAGTGCGTGCAACAAAATTCTTTTTATTTATTTATTTATTTAGTTACTTTACTCTGTTCTGCCGTGTGCCGTAGTTTACGACCGCCACCCTATCCCTCCCCTGTCCCGCCCCACCGCCCCGCAGCACTCCCTCCACGAGCCGCTACTGGTGGCTTTAACTGGTGTTGCACACTCTTTTCCAGCAATTTTATACAATTTGTTCATATTTGTATTATTCCGTGCTTGCTCATTCAAGTTGTCCTCCATGGGCCAGTCCGATCAGTATCCCCCCTCAGGGTTGTGCACATTGTTTACTTTTCCTAAAAAAACACAAATTTTGCAATCATTATGTAGATAAATTTTTTTCAATAATGTGCTTTAATATCTGAATAGGTAAGAAGAAAAGATTTATAGCAATCACCTTCAGTGGTAACTGTTGTTACAGTATCCTTAGATGATCACAAATGTATTTTTTAGTATTTACATTGAGATAAGATCAAGGATGACTGCTTCACAAAGAAAAAAGAACAAGATACAACCTCATCCTCAAGTTTTACAAATGGAAAACACAAGGTTCCCTACTAGATCATACCCATTGACACTCCTTGTACCTGTTTTGTGTGAGACTTTGGTAGTAGAGCAGGCAGACCAACATGATGATAGAACAGGAGGACTCTGCCCCAACCTGATTGCTTGAGATTTCAAACACTCGGCATGCACTGGCACTGACTGGAGGGGGGCTGCTGTTAAACTGTCAAGGACTCTGCTGTATTCAATAAAACTACTGTATTACCGCCCGGCTGCTTACCATTGGCTGACTCCTGTGTCACTCTTCTTTGCTGGCTCTTAATTGGTTCCAATAGCTGACATGTCACTTTCGGTTGAAGGCTAAGGAGCACCGGTCAAGTTCAGTTTCCTTGCGCCTTCACTGTTCATAAATTCTTTGGGGGAACTCTTTTTCTTCAGCTGCCCTTCACCTCAGATCGGAACCATTGAAAGAGGGGGCACAGGCCCCTCTCGCAGCTTATTTGATTCACGTTCCCTCCTTTTTGCATACCCCAGCGGTCTTAATAACTGCATTGCAATCGTTCGACCGCTGGGTCCCCGTGTGATCCTTATTATTTTTATTCTGCCTCCTTTCAAAATGGAACTTAAAAACAAACATTTAAATAACATCTCAGTAGATTAATGAGTGGCAATGTTTGCATCAATCTGAGGGAAATGTGTGTCTGTTCCAAAAGGGCAGTCACAGCAGAACAAAAAGAACAAAACACATCTTCTATCCTTACCACTGCCTCCTCTTCTGTTGGTGTGCGTCATCAGTGAGCTGGGCGAAGAAGCCTACCCTCCCACTCATGTGAGGAGCGTCACTTGCTGGGTAAATGTAGAGGTTTTTATTTTATACCTGACCCAGTCCTCTGTTGTCCCTTTATTTCCCTGCTCTTTTATTGTACTTTTTCCTTCTGCATTCTGGCACTCTTATCTTGTAGAAGGCCAGTAACTTCGCTGAAGGGTTAATCAAAACCGAGGCAAGGCATTTCCTCACCTAAAGTTCACTTAAAACTTAACCCAAGCACGTTCACACATATTCGTTGTTGTAAATGTGTCTTCCTGGGAGCATGTTACAGTTTTCAAAGTTCTGCTAATAATTTCGTCCTCTACGGGCAGCTGGTCAGTCTCAAGCTCCCCTGTTGCTCCCTCACCCTGCCAACTACCCATTGTTCTCCCCAGCATCTCCTTTGTTGCTCTCCCACACCTAGTGTGGTACATTTAATAAAATGTTCATTTTGTGTTCACTTGGGAGGTCTTGGAATCTGCCGTTTGCCACTGGGCTTTTCCTTAATACAAAAAGTGCTTTTGCGAAAGTGTATTTTCCTTTTTTGTAGGGGCACACCAGCCAGTGTCTTTTAGTATTCGTTTGTGTACTAAATAATATGTGAACTATTCAGCCATAGTGAAAAGTGAATTTGAATAGTGTTTTTTCCTACCCTCAGTTTAAACCGTAAAAATGGAGCAGATAAGAAAAAGAAGCAAATCTACTCACGTTTCTATTAGTACTGCTGTTTTGATGAGAACTGCTTATATTGTTAAATTAAGGAAATAACATTTTTTTTCAGGAGAACAATCAGTCTACTGAAAATCTAGACAGTAAGAAATGTTGCCTGGATCATGTGCCCAGAAATGGATTGCAGGACAGAAAAGCATTATTCATTTTATCATTTTATTTCCCCATTTGTGGCCCGTCTGTATACAGGGTGCCCACACAGAGACAACCACTAACATATTGCCCTGTCGTTTTGTGGCACTGAAATTATTCCCACCCCGAGGCTCAAGAATGCTCTTCGTTGCTACCTCTTACCATTCTCATTACCCTGTAAACTAAAGTTTATGAAGAGGCCTCTTCTCGGTTGAAGCACGTATGTTTTCCACCGATCCCGTTTCCCAACGTCTTTTTTGTTGCTCTCCCACATCTAGTGGTACATTAAATAAAAAGTTCATTTTGTTTTCTGTAGGGAGGTCTTGACATGTGCCACTGGGCCTTTCCCCATCACAAGAAGTGTTATTGCCTAAGTACTTTTTCCTTTTTTTAATTTATCTATCCAAGTGGCATATGCAATTTTGGATCAGTATAAATGTAACAAACACTTGCAATGCAATAGGTCTCACATTTGCAAGAGTTTAAACAATTGGCATTATAAACGACAATGCCTTTTATTTATATGTTTTAAAAACATGCAAGTGGTGGGAAACACACACTTTGCAATTCAATTTTTTTTTTTCTCAATTCAATTCAAAACAGTCTTTATTGCGATTGTTCATCTTAAAAGACAGGAAGTTGTACAAATAAAGAAAGAAAAAAAAAACACATCCAGGAATACACCTAAAATGCTGTGAAAAAAAACAAAAAAAACCCCACAATTTAAAAAGCCTTTAAAAACAGTATTAAATATATCAATCGCAAGGACTTTACATATATGCATACATCTAATTTTAGCTCGTAACAGTTCAATCCTAAAAGTGTCCTTAACTGGCGATCATCACCCTCCATCTCTTTCGCGGATTGCCCAGGACCAGCTCAGAAACTATGCGACCCCTATTATAATGGTGGCATCACCACCACTTTTCAGTAGTCTTTTGGCAATCATTGCAGAGTTCGTACCCAAATTTCTACATAGGGGTTTAAGCCACACGCTTCTGGGTAAACGGTAAGCAGGGCAGACGTATAAAAGATGGTCAATGTTTTCAACAAAATGGACACTTGTCTCCCTTGCCAGTTGTCCAGTTGCGGGTGAATTTCCTAAGCGGAAGAGTTTCTACTCGAAACTGGTGGAACAACCTACGATCTCTAGGTTTCGTGATTAAATCCCAGTAGCCTTCCATCCGGGGGTCATCTTTAAAGTCCCAAAAAACGCTTGTCAGTGAAGAGCCTCCCATGATAGAATACCTCCGGTTTTTAATTAAGTCCCAATAGACTGCTCTATATACTACTTTCGATGGGAATACAGCCGACTCTGGAGACACCCATAAGTCCCTCATCCCCATCTCAATCAGTAGAGTTTTGATTCTGGATAGCCATAAAATCTTGTTTGAACGATCCAGACCCCTTATTTCAAATAAAGCATTAGCAAATGGGAGTAATTCTGGGACAGTCCAGAGCCTTTTCCAGAAAGCCAACATTCTAAACTGAACAATATCCTCGATTGCATTGCAACCCAGGTCAAGAAGGAGGGGAATACGGGGGGTCGATCTAGGGAGGCCCACAATAGATCTTAAAAACGCATTTTGGGCCATTGTTAAATCTAATAAATGACTACAACCCCCTATCTCGGCGCCTTAGAGTATAGCTGGAATAATTTTCAGGGTGTCAATTTTTACAACTGGGGCTATTGGCTTAGTCTGGGAGAGCCTATGTTCCTTTATCAGTGCCCCTGCTAGCTGGGAATGTTTCAATGCAAGTAACTTCACATGGGGGGACCAACTCAATTTTTCGCCTAGGGTAATACCCAGGTAGGTGAATACATTGGCCTGTTCCAGGAGCTTCCCGCTCATGAAGACTCTTGCTGGAACAGGCCTTGCCCCATGGAGTACCATAAATGTAGTCTTTCCCACGTTAACCACTAGCTCATGGTCGCTACAAAACACCTCAAAACGGGACAGTGCCAACTGAAGGCCCTGCCTCGTTTTCGATAGAATCAAGGTGTCATCCGCGAACATGAGCAAAGGTACCCTTTGACCAGCCAGCATGGGCGCGTCGGTAGGAAAGTTGTCAAAATACTGTACCACCCCGTTAATAAATAATGAGAAAAGAGTTGGGGCCAGGACACACCCCTGGCGAACGCCCTTCCCAACACTAAATTTCTCAGTGACCTCGCCTGGTTTCCCCCACCGAACCTGTGCATAGTTAGAGTTGTGGAGTTTAACCACAAAGTCCACCAATTCCTTAGGCATCCCTGGTCCCAACAGGACATCCCACAATTTGGATCTAGGAACAAGATCAAACGCAGATTTTAGGTCTACAAATGCTGCGAAAATCAGGCCCTTACCTAGAAGGACCTCCCTCCAATAGAGCATAACAAATCTAAAAACTTGATCTAATGTCCCCATGTGAGCCCGAAACCCTACTTGTAAGGTAGATAGGATATTTTCTTTAGTCATCCAGCTTTGGATCCTACCCAAAAGGACCCGAGCAGTGACTTTTTGTAAGGCATCGATAAGGCTAATGGGCCTATAGTTGGCCGGAGCGGAACAGTCCCCCTTCTTGTAAATCGGGATGATTTCCGCCCCGGACCAAGAGGTTGGAAATGGAGTTCCCCCCCACCAGTGAATTATTCAGGGTCGTAATATAAGGAACCCAAAGGTCACCGTTCTGTTTGAATAGCTCTGGGGCAATACAGTCCGGCCCTGGTGCCTTACCGCTTGGAATATTCCTTAATACCACCTCGACCTCCTTGGTACTAAACATCAAGGGAGTATCTATACTTATAAGCGGAGCGGTGATTTCACTCTCCATACACTGGTAATATTGAGCTTCAAAAAGGCAACCAAGTGGTGTGGATCCACATCATTATTTGGGGTGATCAACCTTTGCCCATTCCCCCATTTTATTAGGTCCCAGAACTTGGTCATGTTCCTCCCTTTACATGCTAGCAGCAGATCCTTCCATCGCTACTCGTCCCAGTCTCTTTTTGCAATTCTTAAGGTGGATTTATAGAGTGCCCTAGAATGTTGGATGGAAGTGTGGTTCCTGGATTTAATGACATTCACAAGGACTTTGTGAGTGGACCTGCATAGGTCGTTATACCATGAGGTGGGTTCCAACTTACGATTCGCTCTTATCGGCTTGGTGTTAATGAAATACCTTTTCAATCTACTAAAGAGCTCATTGTGGATTGCTGGCAGTTTAGCTTTAAGTATCTCCTGCAAACCGCAATCATTGATTTTCCCCAGTGGCCCTGATTTCTAGCACATTCTTTTCGTCAAGGGCCTCCTTATCCCAACGGACCCTTCTCAGATCGTTTCCCAATGTTACATGGTTAGAGCTGCTATCAGACTCCATAATGGCTGTAGGGCCAAAGCTCAAACCTTTTAATGTAAGTACCAAGGGATTATGGTCACTTTCGGGGCAAAGTTGTACTTCCATGTCTAAGACATGATGCCAAAATTCTACTTTTACTAGGATATAGTCTATCCTACTTTTGTGGTGCCCGTTGTCAAAGGTCGCCACCCCTATTGCATCAGACTTCGTCCTGCCATTGACTGCCCTAAGACCCCATTCCAGGCACAACCCTTTAACCTGGAGTGCAGCCTCGGTCCATTTTTTGATAGGTTGGAGGTCCAACTGTGGCACACCCCAAAGAGCATCAACCTCCTCACTAAGCCTACCATCATCAAGGTCCAGAGGCTCAAAACATGTATTAAAGTCTCCAGTGATGATCAAGTTGGTGTTATGAACACCCTCCGCTAAAATGGTCTCAAGGGCTGCAATAACCTGAGAACTCCTACCCCCCGGTTGACCTCTAGCATAAACATTAAACAGAAGAAGATCGAGGCCTCCTGAAGATCTTACTCTTATAGCGAGGATGTCGGGGTTGTCAAGAGGAATCTCATCCGCAGTTATCCCTCGTTTTGCCTGACCCAACATGTTAGGCCTCCTACCAGTCTCCCCCATAAACCCTTGTTCGCCGGTTTCGAGAAATTTAAGTAACCAACATGGAACACGTTGTCCACTGACCAGGTTTCTTGGAACGCCCATATATCCCGTCCGTTAATAAAGGATGACCAATCTGCTAACCCAGCTTTTGATTCCAAACCCGCTATGTTCCATGAGGAAATGATCATAGATTCTTTCTGTGAGATAGGGAGCAGGCACCCAGTGGCAACTTCTGGGGCTGTAGCTCGACTATCCAGAGTTGTTACAACAGTGGTGGGAGCCAAGGTTTGGACCATAAGGTCTACTGGGTTAGAGTGACTGGTAGAGGATAACACTCCTCCTGTCCCAAAACCTCCTATCACTGCTCCCCCAAAGGCGCCCACCCACTGTCAATCTTTTTCTTCAAGTGAAGAGAAGGCATCAAAGCGATTATTAAGCTGAATAGAGAAGTTTGGCCTAAGATGATTACGTTGTACTAATCGGGCATCCCTGTGTCTCTGGGGCGAGTACTGTTGATAAAAGAAGCAGAGGGGAAGTATGCCAATAGAGGCCCCATTAAGTGGTACATGACCGGCCGTCTCTAGGATATGACGGACCAAACCCGGGGACCTAAAACTCAGTACTACACAATCCCCTTTTAAAGTTTTAGCAGATTGCCCAACCCATTCAATCCGTCTAACCATTTTAAATTCCTCAAATAGTCCATCCCCAGTGTCTGTCATTTTATTCAAGTAATGTAGGGCCTTATTTTTAGGAGAGGACCAGTGTTCTTGTGTGCCCGGAGGAAGGGGGGGAACATTCACCAGGATGATCGTGTAGGGGATCGCTTTGGGGGGCAGATGAAGGTAGGAATGCCTCAATTGACGACCAACATCACTGTTATTATTAAACCTCCAAGGGCTCTTTGGCGTTGATGGCCCTTGGTTGGAAGTTGTCTCGACATTGCTGGGCCCAATTGGCTGGATGGTCGTAGCACTTCCAACTATATCTACCCCAACCGCATGTATTTTAGCTTGTACCTTAGCACCACTCTGGTCCTTATCTATATCCCCCACCGAAGCCAAAATGTTACCAGTAGTGTCTTCCTTGGAGTGCTGAGCCTGGTCCTCTTGTGGTAGGCGTGCCAAGGCGTCCTCAATCGTAGCTAGCCTGTAGTCGACAGAATCCAGTCTTTTGATGAGCGGCTCAAATAAGACGGCTAGTTGCTCCTTTAAGACAGAGGAAAAGTCCCTTCTACTCATAGGGTGATTAGAGTCTGTAGAAACTTTAAAAGGGTTGTCAGTGGGTGCAGTACTTGAGCTACCAAAGACAAATACCCCATTTGTGGCAGTAGATGACAAAAGAGGTTTTGTTTCGTGGTACTGCTCCCATTTCCTACTTTTTTCTGTGGCACTTTATTGGTTCTCCCCACCACTTTCATCCCTCTTGTTGTTACTCCAGCGGGGATGCACGGAATACTCGGTGGGGGCGGCGGGTGGTGCTCAAGGCTGATAGTAGCTGGACTAGTCAACCTAGACCGAGGTCAAACGGTGGAAACAGCTACTTCTGGTGGAGACCGGGTGGTATGTAAAAGCGCACATGACGTGAACCCCCCCCCCCCCTAATGTCCTGGGGTCTAGTGAAAGTCTTCGTTCAGTGGCCTCTATTTCATGGATTAAGACAGACTCCGCTCTTTTTAGGAAAGTGTCCAAAGTGCCAACCACCCTGTCGCCCGTTTTCCGTTTATACATTGTAAGGGTGCTTCAATATCTCACCTACTACAGCAAAGAGAAGGACAGATGAAATGCAAAACTAAACCGCTCCTACTCCAGGTGCCAGCGGATCAGAAGATTAGAGAGGTAAATAAGGCGGCCCAGCCCAGCCTCCTCCGGCCTCGAACGGCCGCAAACTGCCCCGCCCTTGTCCCGGGCTTCTCCCGGCGCATCCCGCGCGTGTCCTCGCGGGGCGTGGGACCAGGCTGGCCTTTATGCGCCTCCTGGCGCGTGTTGCACTGGCGTCCTGGCCCAGGGGATCCTGGGTATTGTAGTTACCAGGACCAGCGGAGCCAAGCCCAGCCGGTCCTTCGTCCCATTATCGTTGCTGGCAGGGGGGGTGGAGCCAAGCCCAGCCACAGGAACGGCAAGACAGCAGGGAACCAGGCGAGAAAGAATATCCTCACGAGCGAAACCAAGTGAGTGAGCAGCCAAAGAAAAAAAAAACTTTGCACTTATAGTCCTTGCTTACGCGAAGCAAGGCTGGCAATAAAACAGGTACAATTACTACCAGCCTTGCTTTTCATAAGCATCAGCTATAAGTACAAAGTGTGTGTTTATGCACCACTTGCAGGTTTTCAAAACACATAAATAAAAGGCATTCTCATTTACAATGTCAATAGCTCAAAATTTCGCAAATGCGAGACCTATTGCATTCCAAATGCTTGTTGATATTAACATTTACTCAAACCTGCATGAGCTGTGCCACATTGCTACTTGAACATGAAGCTGTGTGCTTCCGGTGCCCTGCATTGAACTGTTAATTACATACGTTGACTCTTTAATTTAGAAATTAAAGATTTATTAGGCGGGAATGGGGTTATCTGAGTCTCTCATAGTCTTAGTCCAAGGCTATTATTGAAACCTGCACATAATAGGACACTAAAGATTGTAACCCAGTGGGTTAATTACAAAATGTATATCATTACAGAACGTAAAAAGTAGTTAATTGATTAATCAAGCGAGTTAACAAGCAGTCAGACATATGGCCAGTCTACTGAAAAAAGCATAAAACAATCCCTGCTCACTGAGCTGCTGCTAAAAGTAAAAAGTACAAAAATGTGGCTGTTCCCCAAAATGAATATCTTTTGTAATGTTTCAGGAACAGAAAGTACACACATTTTACAGCATGACATTACATGTGAGGGCTGGATTAGAAATGTTTTATTCATGACAACCAATAAATCTATTAATTTGAAAGACACTCTCCCAAACTTCCACTTCTTACTGCATCCTTTTGTTTTAAGCTGTAAATAATTAATGATGGAAATAAAATCATGTGTTGTGAAACACAGGAATACAACGATTTGCTCAAATACCACAGATTTCGGCTAAGCAGCTGTAACATTGTAACAGTAAGAACATACTTTCATCAGCAGAGAAGTAATATACATTGTAAACAGAGAGACTATGACTTAGGTTATATTTTCATTGAATTTCTGAAAGCGAGAACGACACATGAATATGGGAATCTCATACACCTAAAATAAATATATACTTTTCTGCTGCATTTCATGAACGATTATCAATGCAGTCTGACGTGGTCTAGTTATGCTATCAAAAGCATGCCTAAATTAAGTATTATTTTCTAGCAAATAAAAATTTGCCTACAAGTGTTATGCGAACAATTCTTCACTTGGTGGCTGTGACATTGGCATGTGTGTGGTTTTATCAGATGTGTTTGCGCTGGATCTTTTGATCCATCGGAAGGCCTTGGTTCTCTTACAGTTCGAGACTGCTTACTAGTTAAAATCTTTTATAGTTTGAGGGCATTTTCTAGTGTTGCCTTTATGGGACATGTCTGCAGCATTTTTTCCATTTTCCCTGATTCCTCAGCTGCTGGCAGATTTTCACATGGATAGGCATAGGAGGTGTCCTCCCATTTGAACCATGACCTAACAAGTCTGGACTCTGTTACTTACAGCTGTCAGGTGTTGGTGGCTTTAGACAGTTGGCTTGGAAAGTTGGTGCTTTCTGTCTGAACCTCCCACTCCCATCTCTTTATGTCTCTCTTTTTTCCCTTTTAATCTTACACGTTCCCAATTCACTTTATGCAGGACTTCAGTGTTACATTTGCTCTTGGTAGTCTGACTTCTGTAGAAGGAATGTTTAGGTGAATGGTCCAGCTGAAGTGAGCTTCCTCACCGGGCAAATCTCTATATTCCTGCTGATATCATTTATATAGGGACAGTAGATATTGTCAGGATAGCCACTCACCTGAATTCCACGCAATTCTGATTGGTCAATGCTTATTCCACCACTCCCCTCGAGGATAAATCTCAGCCACTGTCTAGTTGAACTGTCAATGGCAGTTTTTCGTGAAGGGAAGGGTTATTGGTATTGAGAGAAAGAAGATATACACTGCTGTCTTCTGGGCTGCTAAGTCACACCTCTGGATCATTAGGCAGTATACCAGAACACTGTTACTTGCACAATGTCTAATCAGGGCATCTCGAATATCTATTGCCTATGGACACCAAGAAACCATTAATAGCAATGTAAGCAATGTATGCCCAATATAATCACAGAATACCTGACAATTTACCTTGACATTCTATGGCCCAAAGTACAAGGAGAGATACATTTCTTGATCGTTATGTAATTCTCACTTGTCGAATCATCAAAAGACTGCAAGTACTATGTCGAAATTTAGCTTCAATAATAATGTTCAAAGCTTTTCAGCGAATGTTCCAGCTAAAAAGTAGGTCAAAATGTTGCCAGAAGGAAGTCTGAGCTGAACTTGGACACAATGTCTCTAGTTCTGATGGGACCTCCTGTCTTTTAATCAGAGCTATTCTTTGAAAGGCACTTAAACTAAAAGGTGGAGCAAATGTGCGCATCACCCATACCTTGGATTTATGTAATAATGCCAGTTTCTCTTTTCTCTTAGAGGCTTTCCAGCACAGTTCAGCAAGGAGGAGGAATCCAACTTTTGGGTAACCACACAAGTAGGTTCTTGCTTTTGGAGCCTCTTTGGTTCAGGAGAGGACCAAGATGCTTCCAGTTCAAAGGGAGATGAAGCTAAGCAAGACTTTGCCTTTGCGGCGTGTTTTTCATAACCGTGCCACAAAGATATGGCCCCAGGACACATGGCTGAGAAGTGATCTCGTGATATTTCAAACATGAGTGAAGAGCTTAAAGAAAGATGGAAGCAAAGGTGCAAGAGGGCAAGGGGCCCTGAATATATATTGAGAAACAGTGGTACACCTATATCGGGGGAGTAGAGGAGTAACAAGACAACCACAGGGGAACCAGGGAGTAAACCATAAGTCATTTGTCATTTGACTTCTTTGTGGAGAGAATGGAATCCCTGTTTTGAGCTTATTCCATATAATCTAGTACTGCCTACTCTGGTACAAATGCCTGCCTTCTGATGTGGAGGCATTCTGGACTACATTTTGGAGTGCTTCTGTTTGCTGTGACAAACTGTGGTGGTCCTCCATGTTTTCTGTCCTCAGCTGCTTTGATGTGTGACTTGTTTACTTTCTAGATGCCTGCGTTACATTGAAAGTGTGTTGGTGAGAAAAATTATATATACTGCACAAAGGCTAATATAATATCTTTTGGCACTGGAACTGTAATCCATATCTGGTGGAAAGTAAAATCAAGACCTAGCTTTAACAGAAATGGAGAGCTTTAACAGCTCTCAGGAGCAAACTATGATTCCTCATCCGCTACATCACTAAAGATAACTTATATTATAATTGTAGAACAAGGATTTAAAAACAATCTACCAGAACTTTGGGTGGGGTACATCATGGATCAGAGATTTGACATAAGGAACAAGAACAAATAGATGATCTCAGAGCGTAACTCAGCAATTTGCCAGGAAAACATTTAGACACAAGTTCATAATCATCTTCATGAGGACAATACAAGAGCTTAAACAGTATTTGCTATGTCACATGGAGTAAGTATAGTCCTTGGTATGTTTCAGATATTCTTTGAATGGTTGAATGCCATAGAACAGATGATCAGCCATAAACTAAACTTTTTACAGTTTTGGTGGGAGCAAGCCTAGAAACTAAGAGAGCAGTACAATCTAGACAAGATTCCATCATTCATCACAAACGCTATCACATTGGGGGAAACAAATAATACGATTTTTCTGATCTCATCTGATTGTAATATGAAAACACAAACACATTGACCTGCCCCTTTAAAATTAGATCTTTATCCAGAAGTTAGATAGCAGTTCTCAAGAAGCTGGCCAAAATTACCTAACAGCAGAATTTCCAACTTGAAAGTGTTCAGATCTAAGAACTACTAATTTCTCTAGAATAGGGTAGCAGAAAGGCAGCCATGAAGAGTGTCCTACATCTGGGAAGAAGTTTTATTAAAAGCCACATTGAGATGTGCATCACATGTGTAGGACATTTGCCTCCATGCCACAGGTTTGGATAATTTTGAAAGGGGGTGTAGATAACTATTATAAAGAATCGGAGAGAAAAGGCACCCTAAATTCCACAGACGACTGCAACAATTATAGAATGGTAAAGTGGAAGGGCTAATGACTGATGCCTCTCAGAAAGAAAAGAAGAGGCACCCCTTGCAGTCCACTCTGCAGCTGCTGGATAATGTAAAGAAACATAATGATCCAGCATAAAAAAACAGCAGAACTATTGAGCAGGATGAGACAAAGTGACGTGGTTGACATTAGACCCAAACAAGGGTTTTCCAAGAACATATCTAATGTAGTCTCCATCACCATTAACTTACATAAATTTCCCCTTGAGAAAAAATATACAAGCCAACTCAGACACTCATATATCTCAAGCTTCACAACCCTTCAACCTGCATCCAAAATCACTTATTCCTCATGAACAAGTATGACAACAGATTGTGAAAAAATACCTATGATTTTAATAGTATAAGTCTCTAACATATACAAAAAAATTGTAATTGTAATTGTTTTTATTAAGAAGTTTTATTAAGAAGTATATATATATATCTTTATTCGTGCAAAAATATGATCATTCACAAGGTAGAACAATAAGACACATCAATTTGTCTACTGAACATATGCATGTCTACTATTACTATCACCAGGGTCTCCTGATAGTATCAATTTATCTTGCTTAGTTTGCTCTTGTGCAGCGGTTTCTGCAAGTATATACGGTGATGCGTTTCTGTTGGAATTATTAGTTAAAACCCACCTTCTTCAGGAAAACTCAATTTGTTATTGCTCCCACTTTTTCACAAATAATCTACAAAAACGACAATATACAACATTTAGTAACCCTTCAAATTATGTTATATAACATATACATTACAAACAACTTATTTACTGAATCCACATTTCATCCACACAATCCAACCATCAAGTGTCTCCCATACATTCTTCATACTCACAGTTGTCCGTAGCCTTACCATGCGACCGACACGTAGCCGGTCCGTCCTGTAGAGTAAGTTCGATGCGCATAACTGCCCAAAATACGACCGACACGTAAGCTATGATTCAAGCTCCATTCCCTGTCCGAGCCGTAACTCCTAACGCTGAACCGATCCGCCCTGAAGCAGTATCCATAGCAGTTTCCGGCATGACAAGTACGATGCATACTTCCTACGCGCCGGACGGGTCGCCACGTACGGGACATCACAGCATCCGGAAAACAAGCATATCAGCTGCGATTCGCGCCACAACTCAATACACGGCTACGAGACGGATCAGCTTGCAGCGGGTACGAGGCGGAGCAACAAGCAGCGTGTACGACACGAACACATCATGAATCCCATTGCGCAGGTCATACCAGTACTCTACATCTATGACCGGCTCAGGAACTGACACCTACTACATAAACAAAAGACACGTACCCGCAAAATGGCACACACACACAGGGGATCCACATCCTGGCCACTAACAACAGCCCAACATAGGGGTTGCATGGCCAGCACCACTAACACCCCCACCCTATAGGGGACCTGTTGCCCATCACTACTGCCACCCCCACCCATAGGGCTTATGTTGCCCAGCACTCCTGCCACCCCCACTCATAGAGGACCTGTTGCCCATCACTCCTGCCACCCCCACTCATAGGGACTATGTTGCCCATCACTACTGCCGCCCCCAGCCATAGGGACTATGTTGCCCATCACTACTGCCACCCCCAGCCATAGGGTTCATGTTGCCCATCACCCCTGCCACCCACACCTATAGGGCTCATGTGCCCATCACTACTGCCACCCCCAGCCATAGGGCTTATGTTGCCCATCACTACTGCCACCCCCAGACATAGGGGACCTGTTGCCCATCACTACTGCCACCCCCACCCATAGGGCTTATGTTGCCCAGCACTACTGCCACCCCCATTCATAGGAACTATGTTGCCCATCACTACTGCCAACCCCAGCCATAGGGCTGATGTTGCCCATCACTACTGCCACCCCACCCATAGGGACTATGTTGCCCATCACTACTGCCACCCCCAGCCATAGGGTTCATGTTGCCCATCACCCCGGCCACCTACACTCATAGGGCTCATGTTGCCCATCACTACTGCCACCCCCAGCCGTAGGGCTTATGTTGCCCATCACTACTGCCACCCCCAGACATAGTGGACCTGTTGCCCATCACTATTGCCACCCCCACCCATTGGGCTCATGTTGCCCATCACTACTGCCACCTCCAGCCATAGGGCTTATGTTGCCCATCACCCCTGCCACCCCCAGCCATAGGATGGGTGATGCGCCACACATCCATCATACTCCAACATCAGGTATGTCAGCAAAATACATCCCCCTAACATCATGACAACAGTGTGTAGTCTGTGACAAATGTCCACAACAGTGATTATGACTTCGAACATACAATGTAACTAACAGCACATGTGTGACCAACTCATGAGTGTGACACACACTATGCAAGGATCACTATAGCACTGTGGCAATGTAAAAAGAACACCCCCTCACTGTGTAGAACAGAAGTTAAGTGGAGGCTTCCAAAATGCAGCAGATGTTGAGCATTGTGGTGATGGGGACTAAACCCGCCCTCATCACAGTGACCAAAAGGTAAGTGTCATCATGGTCAAAGCTGCAAATAACAAACAGCATGTATGATCCCTGCTCCCAACACATTAAACACTTCTGGGGCAAACTAGTGGTTGTGTCCCATTCCCACAGAGATGTGGTGAGGCTAACAGAGCTGTGAAAACATAACACACTCTCGGCCATGTGCAGACAAGCACCACACATGGGGGCTGACAATGCATACAGTGTACAATGACACAAGAGCAGAAGTGACCATCACCAACCATGCACACATCTCGAAAATAGACACACTAATCAAAACAACATGTGTAGACTGTAGGTGTCAGCTCCCAAAATCACATTCCATGCCATCAATGGCACCTAACAACCAGGATGAATGTGCACAATGATGTGATATGACTCACAGGGACAGCAGGCAAAACCACAGAAACAGAATCCAGACAAAGGCCCTCAACAGCAATACCAATGCACTGGTGCAGATGCACAAACCCAAACAGACAACCTCACACTGCACATCTGACACAGCATGTGGGTGTGTGGGTGTCACAGTATCCCCAGGCAACTACACAACAAATGAGGGGGGCTGAACCACAGTGACACAGATGTGGACACAGTGCCATACAAAAGTAAACCATTATTGCCACACCCTCAGTGGGCAATTAGGCATTGGGAGATGAGAGGGAGCACAACAGACACATGTGACACAAGCTGGAATGAACACCAACTAACACAGTAAGAGACTGACACACAACAGCACTACACCCAGGGACCAGACATTGGGGTGACACAAGCATGCATGACACCTCCACTGTGATGACAAAGGCATATGTCGTACAAACTGGGAAACCCAGACATGTGTCCTGTGCCACAAACGTACATCACACATACACAAACACAAATCACTCAGCTTGGCCCCTCATCCATGGACAAAGGGGAGCTAGGGGACCATCCATGCAAACATATACATCAGTCCACCCTCAACACCACACACCCTGAACTGCAACAATGTGTATCTGTGAAGCCCACATGGACAGGTGACATTGCACATGTACCCATGACAAACGCAGGAATGTTGGGAGGAACTAAGGTGCACAGACACATCACACAAGGACAGTTTACAACCCTGGGGAATGACAGACATGCTGCACAGTATGCGGTACATGGGCATGACCTCAAAGCTCACGTAACCTTCAGAATCCCTGCCACAGTCCCAGGACAATGCAGAAGCCAAGGAGAACCACAAGGCACACATGCTGACACCTGCCAGCATAGCCATGAACCCGACAAGTGGGAGCAGTCACACACATATACAAATGTCTCAATCACTGAAAGGTACCACATAGGGACAACTACATGATTTAGCAAATAAACAGGTGCCTTGGGGAACCCTGACTGTGTCCCATCTGTGTCTGACAACATCATCACCACTCAGAACTGACAAATCCCAATGATGATACACCAATTAACAGTAGTGTGTCATGCACCCACACATCTGGTAGCCCATTGGAAAAGTAGTGGGATGAACCCAGTACCACTCAGCAAGCATCACCAACAGGAACATATCAAGGGAACACTGTCTGTGTATGAACAGGGATGTGGACACACACACATGCTCATACAACACACACCATGGGCCCAGGCCATGTCACTGGCAACACACTTACTTGAGGGGACCCAACTCCTGTGGAAGCCCAGCTGTGCCAAACATATTCACCGCACGTCTCACTCATGTCTACAGAACACTTGGTCAGTCAGCCATCTGTTACCACACAATGAAGGCTCTGGTCACAACAGCCTGGGTACGTGAGTCTCCCCTAAGTCATATGCACATAACCAAAACATATGTCTAGCAAGTTGCACAGAGGACCCAGTTGCTCATATACCAATGATGCCCACACCTGTAGGTCCAGTGTTGATGAGCACAAAGTCTGTGGAAGTGACAAATTGGACAATGGGAAGCACATCATATGTGCAGGGGTGCAAGCCAGAGATGTGACCATGCAAATGAAATGTTCACAGAGATGTCCACAAATAGTTGATCCTGACACACCCAGGTAGCTGCAAAGGATGACATGGATACCCACCAGAATAGGATACATATCTCATGGACCACAGGGAGTACCTCACAGCAACACATCAGTATTCAATATTGGAAACCAAGCCTCACAGGTGCAAGGGCATGTTAAACATCATCAACATAATGTACAGCTAAATCTAGTTCACAGGGATAAAGAAAAAAGCTTTATTCAGCATATTAAAAGTTAAACGTCTGTTCAAACAAAAGGCCAATGGCCAGTCCATGTCCAAATGCCAAGGCGTGAACTAGAGTGACAACTGTCATACCTTGCTTGCCTGCACTGCTAAGGACCGGGGTCATCCCCTCAGACGAGCAAACATGGGGGCAGGCCAGGCACCACAGGGACAGGATCAGGGTGCAGCAGAAGGAGGCAGTGAAGAGGTGGTGGATGCAGGCGAGACACTTGCAACTGCAGTGGAGCTGATTGAAGTGGTGGGTGCTGTCACAACTGTGGGGCACAAGTCAGATGGAGTGGATTAGGTCACCACTGCAGTGCCCATGTCAGACGGGGTGGTCGTGGACTCCAATGCAGTGCCTACATCCATGGGAGCGGAATGGGGTGCAGGTGAGGTCGGCAGGGCAGGGGGGGGACACGGTCCTCACATCAGTGGCACCAACCATTTGACCAGGTGTGGAGGAGCAAGTACTGGGGGGTGGCCTTAGCATTTTGGGGATGGTGTATCTGTGGGTGGGGTAACCCGTGGCAGGGAGTGGTGGGGGAACCTCTGGAGTGGTGGCCTGGGCGATGGAGGACGGAGACTTTGCCTTGGAGCTGTGTGGTGGCAGGGGTCTTGCTCTTTTGGTGCCGGGGGGACTTGCGGGTGGGGGTCTCTGTCTGATTGTGCCTGGGGGAGGGTGTCTGGGTGTGAGGGGCACTCCCCTCTGTGTGTGGGGACTTCCTATTCCCCTTGTAATCAGGATCTGCTGGGTTGGTGGGGAAGAGGCCAAGGTCACAGAGGAAGAGCTTCTGGGGAGATGGGGTTGCAGGTGATGCAAGGGAAGGGGGCTGGGAGGGAGGGGTCTCGGAGGACTGTGGAGTGGTTGTGGATGACTGTGTGTGTGTCTGCAAACCAGCCCCTGTGAGTGTGGTATCAGTCCCCTGCGCTTGCTTGTGTGCACTTCTATACCATGGTTTGGGTGTTTGTGTGCTTGGGCCAGATAGGCTGCTAGGAATCGTGGGTGGTGCAGGGATAGGAGGGGTGCGGGACTGTTGGAGGAGGGACACTGCTGCCATCAGGGAGGAGGCCACGGACTGATTGGTCCTCTGTAGGGCAGACAAGCCCGAGGAAATGCCCTACATGAATGACACCAGTTGTGTCAACAGACCTGTGTGTGCATGGAGGACCTTCGGCATCGACGTCTGCCCTGCATGGATCTGTCTAAGTAAGTCCACAGACTCCTCACTCAGGGCAGCAGGGGACACAGGGGCAGGGGGTGCGGTGCCTGGCACAAAGCAGACATGCTCATGAACACGGGAGCCCACAGGGACCTCTGGGATGGGAGCTGATGGGAGGGTGGTGGGGAGAGCCTCACTAGCTCGGGTTTGGTGGCTGCTGACACCCGCCTCCACAAGGGAGTCATCCTCAGAGCTGCTGTGGCCCTCAGCTGGGGGGGATGGTGCTGACGACTCCTCTGTGTGGCTCCACTCGCCCTCCGTGCCACTGGGTCCACCCGACTCCTCTCCTTCTGTCCCTGTAAGGCTCTGTGGCTCCTTCTGGTCCATGGAGCTGTCCCCTCCTGTGGCCGTGGATGTATCTGGATAGGAATAGGAAGTAAGAAAACAACATCAGTCACCTGCACCGACTGCACACACCACAGTGAGTACATCACATCACAAGGCAAGCCCTGGCATCATCAGCTGAACACAGCTCAAAGTGCCAACACTGTTTAGAATAAGCCAATTGTCATTCTCAACATCAACCATGGCACGCATATCCCTCCTTGACTTTCACACATATGTCTGTTGCATGTTGGATGCTAACACCCCAATGTGCCAACATGCACCACCCACACATTAGTTGTACATGCAAGTGAACATGTAGGAGTATATCACTATACACACAGCACATCTCTTGCTACTGACTCAGTACAGGTGTCCGGATGAAGGGATGGGCAGAGACTCATTTCACATGCTTGTGATGCATGCCAGCAACACACACTATGATGTTCTCATGTCCTGATGGGCAATGCCACAATGGGGTGCATGGTGCACACTTGATCACTCATAGCAAGTTAAATGCCATGGCACTGGGATGCCCTGAAAGTCAGTCAACACTGTCTCCTCTCACAGGGGCAGGGCATCCAGACAACAACAATATGCACTGACTCACAATCCAAGCTCAGGGGTAAAGCTAACTCTGCAGATGACCGGCACACTTGCCCATCCCATACAAACAACATATCCAGGACCCAGAAGACCCCACATCATGCAAATCAGACATATGAGTCTCTGCAAACACAAATCCCTGTACATTAACACATCACAGTCTGCCATCCATGTAACCCAGCTGCATGAAGGACACAGTTGCATACACCATTGTGCACTGTCAGATGATCACACACCTATATGTCACACAGGTCTTGTCCCTCACAGTCACATCTCAGATGTCATGATGACCCTCTGAATCATGGACACCCCAGTTGTACGTAACAACAAGCCACACCCTAATGACACAGAGGCAGACACCTGAGGGCACATGTCACTAAGCACAACCTGCAATTTCATACACAGGAGTGGGATTACAGAGTGTTTCTAAATGCCCTTGAGGAGGCATGACTGGCCAGGTCTACGTGAAACAGTGTTAGGCCCTGGACAGTAGTCAGGTGGCTAAGCAAGTGTGACATACTTGATATACATACTCCTGAAGCCAAAAAATTGGAGTCCCCTGCTGCATGGGTTTGTTCGGAATACCCCAGCCACATGTTGCAAGTCAGACCAGCTATTGGAGCACGTCTCAAGGGCACACACTGATCACATGTCAGATCTCAGACATTGTGTAAACGATTGACCCACCCATGAAACACACAAGAGAGTCACTGGAACAGATGCTAACCGGTAGCTGAAGCATAGCTGACTGCAGGGACACAGTGCCCTAATGACACAAGCAACAGACTGTAGGGGCCACACCTGTGGAATAGATGAGGAGGGTGCATCACACAATTGAGGGACATGAGTATTGGACTACAAGACCTACGTAATGTGGAAGTGTGACCAGGCCAAAAGACTGCTATTAGCATGTCAGACATAGTACACAGATCAGGCATGGACTTACCCCCTTCCTGCTGCAGTCTGGCCTTCAGCTGCCTATCCAGGTCTGGGAAGACCACCGCCAGTATCCGGAGCATGTGGGGAGTCAGGGTCCAGTGTCCGCCCCTCCTGCGTGGAGGTGACAGCTTCAGCTGGACTCTAGCTATTCTCCGGGTCCAGCCCCGAAGGTTCAGCCAGCCTTATATCTGTGCTGCAGAGGCAGACTCTGTGCCATGTGGCCCAAGTGATAGGTCCAACACGGTTGCATTCTATGAATCTGGCCAATTCATTTAAATGTACGACTCGTACACGCCTTCCGCATCGTTCAAATCTTCACCTTCATGGAACACTTGAAATTGCAACATTGTTGTAAGCATCCAAATGAATTTCCAGTGCACAACTCGTACAAGTTTTGAATCCGCATCCGTCTCCATGATGGTCCGGAGCTAATGGGTGCACCCGGCTCATTCAACTGACTGTACAACGCGTATTTTGAATATACACATGCACCCGTCTCCATACGATTCAATGGCCAAAGCGTACGCCTGTCTCGGACCATGCCTGACCGACGCGTATGCATGATAGTCACCCGCGTCGGACCTCATTGCATTCAATGACAAAGCGTACACACGACTCGGTCATGAACCGTGCAATGCGTATGCATTGTCACCCGCGTCGGACCTCATTGCATTCAATGACAAAGCGTACGCACGGCTCGGTTATGAACCGTGCAATGCGTACGCATTGTCACCTGAGTCGGACCTCATTGCATTGAATGACAAAGCGTACGCACGGCTCAGTCATGAACCGTGCAATGCGTACGCATTGTCACCAGCGTCGGACCTCATTGGTGTGACTATTATACGGATGCAACACACATTTATTGGCCAGGGACACCTGTACACACCTACCACACTACAGCATTGGCCACACCGTGTCCCATGGCATGTAAGGCTGCATTCCCTGGGTGTTTGGGGGGCCACATATGGTTTGTTGGGTGGCACTTTGTGCAGCCACTCCCAGGCTGTGCACATGTACATGGGGGCAGAATCCTTTGTGTGTTGTGCACATTACCACTGTGATGTGCAATTGTACAGTAATGGGCATGAGTCACGGACACAGTTTCAGGTTGGATATGTTTAGGACATGTCACATACACCCTGAGTCCTGGGGGTGATGGCATATATGTCACAGTGAGACCTGTAGCCACAATACTGATGTGCACCCACAGTCTGTGTGCATGTTGTGTCTCAGATGTGTCTGATCAAATGTGCCCAATGGGTGACAGTCTCCACATCCATGTGGTATATGCATCAACCTTGATGGGGTATGTGTCTAAGAGACGTACAGGTAGGGCTGGCAGGAAAAAACAGTAGCCACTACCTGTGGGACTTACGCTTGCCTTGTGGTGTGTACGTGCTATGCCATGTCCATTGCTGTGTCGATGTGGCAATACAGGGACCCTGGGTTTCTGGGAGACATCAGGCCTCACTTGTCACTGTGGTGTGTTTTTGGAACGTTTCAGCAGTACATAGGTTGGGTGACACAGCCAGATGATTGGCCATTGCACTACATGGGATTCATGTGGACATGTGGAACTGAGATGTGAGGTGGTGGGCATGTAGGTGACATATGTGTCCATGCCCAACAGCACACACCTCAGTACATTGTGTAATGTCATGATCTGGCATGTGATATTGATCCTGGTCATGGCCACATGGGTGGATGAACTGACAAACTTCCTTTGTGCATCTCTGTACTGCAGGGAACCAGCTGTCCATCGACCGTTCCCAGACCTTGCAACCATGCAGGAACGCGACTTCATCAGACAGTACCGCTTCACTAGGTCACTGATTGAGGAGTTGGCAGAGCAGTTGGCGCCACATCTGCTACCTGGCCGGACATACCCTACAGCACTGACCCCAGAGGTGAAGGTGATGGCAGCCCTGCACTTCTTTGCTACTGGTACCTTCCAGTACACTGTGGCTACTGCTGGTGGGATGTCGCAAACGATGTTTAGTCGGGTGCTGCGCGATGTCTTGAAGGGGATGTTGCATTTCCGAGACCTGTATATCAAGTTCCCGAGCCCAGCTGAACTCTCTGAAATAAAGGATGCCTTTTATACACTGGATAGAATGCCGAACGTCATCGGATCTATTGATGGGAACACGTGGCCCTGATACCACCACAGGCACATGAGCAGGCATACCGTAACAGGAAGCACTACCACTCCATCAATGCTCTGGTGGTATGTCTTGCTGACATGTCGATCACACATGTGTGTGCACGGTCCCCTGGTTCTGCGCATGATGCCTACATTAGGAGTAGTCGCATTGCAACGCTGATGTCACAGATGCCAGCTCAGCATGCCTGGCTTGTCGGTGTGTACTGACTATTTCTCATTGTGTGTGTTTGTCAATGTTGTATTCTGCACTCCTAGAAAACTCAGCTACTTGTTCATTTTTGTGTGTGTAGGTGACTCCGGATACCCCAACATGCCGTGGTTGCTGACACCCCTCAGAAACCCTGTGACACCAGCCGAGCTGCGCTACAATAAGGCACATGGTCGGAGCAGGAGGGTGATTGAGCGGACATTCGGCCTTCTGAAAAGCCGCTTTTGCTGCCTGGACAAGACCGGAGGGGCCCTCCCATATGAGCCTGCAAAGGTGTGCAAAATAATCCTTGTATGCTGCATGCTACACAACATGGCAGTGCGGAAGGAGGTGCCTCTCATCCAGGATGACAATGACCAACCTCAGGCACCTGTGGAGGATCCCGGCTTGGGCCAAGATGCCAGTGATGATGAGGATGAGGGTGACGTCCGCTCACAGCTCATCAACAACTTCTTCACCTGAATGTGAGTTCCAAGGGTTGTTATGTGAATGTATGGAGGTAGCTTGGAATGTGTTGTGGCAGCTCTGTTGCTGTCTGAGTGTGTCTGTGTGCCACTTGACTGGATGCGAGCAGTAATGTGTCCATTCAGGTGGTGTGTACTCCACAATAGGGTAGTACTGCTAACTAGTTTTTGTGTAGGTGTCTTGCAACATGTTTTGTGCATGTGTATTGCAGTTCTCTCCTGTTCTTCTGTGCTTTTGACTGTGTCTTGTGTCTGTCCTTCCCAGGGTACTTTGCCTGTTATTTGGTCAACACTGACCCCCAACACCCAGAAGCCAACAACAGTGTGGAAGTTGACAATTCCCATCAACTGATGTACCACTCATCCCTGGACTTCCATTCTCCAACACATTGTGAGTGTGTGTCCACTGTTAAGTAGAATTACCGTGCAACTATTGTGGAATAAACGTGTTGCTGATGTGTAATGAACCTGTGCTACGCTTTCTTATGTGTGTTGTCTGTCTTCCCACATCTGAGTGACATTTGCTTACCTCAGCTGTGGACTTGTTACCACTGACTGGGGTTGGTGTTGTGTCTGTGCATGCCAATGTGTTGCAGGTCAACATCATTGTGTGTGATGAGTAACATGGCCATGGGGAGTATGTGTTGTGTTGCCATAGTGGTGTGTCTCCCTCACATGTGTCACATCACCATGACTCACCTTACGTTGGTCACATTGTTACAGTATTTGGCATGCACTGTGTTGTGTAGCAGATCAGATCGACATCTCCCTGAACATGACAAGTTGGAATCACAACAGAAGCAAGTATGGTGTACTGGTGAGTTTATTTTCAAACATGTGTGAGGGAAGTGCACAGGATGGTGGGTGCTGTACATTGGTTTGGGAATCCAAAGTTCACATTAGAGTTGGAAGTGCTGGTAGATGAAATGTCCAGAGTAAAGTCCACAGTCATCTGCTACATTGGCCCGACATGAACCCTCCATGTCATGTGGGCGAGTGGTGTGCGATTGGACAAGGTGAACGGGTTCTGCACAAAGGACATTGTCCAGAACAGGTTTAGAGGCCCTGGGGGATGTGCTGGGTCATCTGCCTCTCACATGTCCTTCTTCGGACGACCCCTCTTCTTCCGGGGGGGGGGGATCCACATGTGCAGGCCTCTGCAGTGCAGGGGACTCTTCGCCAGAGTCCTCCTTCCTCCCTGTGGTGCTGGCAGATGGTGTTGCGACAGATGTTGTGGCCACACAGGGAGGTGTGGACAGGTTGGTGTTGATCTGGTGGAGGCATTGGAGTATGTCCTGATGCACCGCAGTAATGTCATCCCACTTGGCCTCCATGTGGGCATGGTGGCCGACCTGCTCGTGTTGCATGTCCTTGAGGATCCCCACTACCTGGCCAAATCCTCCGGTGCTATCCTGGTACGCATCTAAGATGCGTGCCAGGTGGGGGTCATCATGCTGTCCAGACCCCTATGCAAGGTGGGCCCTGTGCCTCCCACCCCTCCCAGCACCCCTATCCACACGGGCAGGACCAGCGGCGGGACGCACAGGTGACACTGGGACCCCTTGGGTGGTGTTGCTGGTGGTGTTTGCTGTAGCTTCCGGGGGGTCCTGTGTCCCTGTGCTGTGTGTGTTGATTGGCCTTGGTCTGTCCGTGTTGGCGGGGGTGCCCTGTCGGTGTCCAGATGCTGGAGGTGTGGGTACAGGGGGTGCAGATGTTGATGCTGATGGTGCTGCATGAAGGCTCACACACCGGAGGGGCCAGGTGGGTCATCGTCATCCAAAGAGGACAGAGAGAGAGTCAGACCAGAGAGCTCAGTGTCCGCCAGAGTCTGGGACTGGGTATCCTCATCATTTGGTGCTGGGTGCCCAGCACCACCTGTGTTTGGAAGAGACACACAATGTGAGTTATGTTACTAAATGCATCAATGGTTCACAACCATGACATTTTCTACTTTTCGAACAGATGCCTGCCTGTACACTGCTTTTTCCCAGCTTGTCACGGACAGAGTTTGAAATTGTTGTTGGCCATTTCCCAGCATGGCCTTGTGCTCCCCACGACAGAGCCCAGTGTGAGACATCTTGGCTGTCCCTTCCCACTCCCTGTGAGGCGAGTAAGGTTCAGTTTGATCTTGCTGGGCCATGTGGGTGGGTGTAGATTGTCTGTGACTGCGACTCCCATCATACTATTGGCTATACCCCCTTCCCAGCATGCCCATACTTCCTCCCTCTTGACTCTGCTTCCCTGTGAGGGGGTGTGACAGCAATGGCAAGATGGCTGACTGTGTAGTCCTGGTGTTTGTTGTTGGCCATTTCCCAGCATGGTCTTGTGCTCCCCATGACAGAGCACAGTGTCAGACATCTTGGCTGTCCCTTCCCACTCCCAGTGAGTCGAGTATGGTTCAGTTTGATCTTGCTGGGCCATGTGGGTGGGTGTAGATTGTCTGTGACTGCAACTTCCATCATACTCTTGGCTACACCCCCTTCCCAGCATGCCCACACTTCCTCCCTCTTGACTCTGCTTCCCTGTGAGGGGGTGTGACAGCAATGGCAAGATGGCTGACTGTGTAGTCCTGGTGTTTGTTGTTGGCCATTTCCCAGCATGGCCTTATGCTCCCCACGACAGAGCCCAGTGTCAGACATCTTGGCAGTCCCTTCCCACTCCCTGTGAGGCGAGTATGGTTCAGTTTGATCTTGCTGGGCCATGTGGGTGGGTGTAGATTGTTTGTGACTGCGACTCCCATCATACTCTTGGCTACACCCCTTCCCAGCATGCCCATACTTCCTCCCTCTTGACTTTGCTTCCCTGTGAGGGGGTGTGACAGCAATGGCAAGATGGCTGACTGTGAAATCCTGGTGTTTGTTTGGCTACAAGTCCAAAGTGAGCCCCTGTGCTTCACACAGCAGCACCCAGTACGGGGTATCTTTCGCTGATATGTCAATGAGGTGTGTGTCAATGCATTCTACCCGGTGAGTTGTGTGGAGTTTGTGTTGGGGGGGTGTCTCCACATGCTGGTAAGTATGGTCAGGGTTGTCAGTCCTCCTTCCCATCATGAAACGTGCTTCCATTGTAGGGCGTGCAAGTTGTCTTTCAGGATGTCAGTCAGCGGTGTCCTGCTTCTGATTTGCACACAACCCTGAGCAGGTCCTTGTGCTCCCCACAGCAGGACCCAGTGTCAGCCATCTTGTCAGTCATTTTCCACTCCCTGTGATGTGGGCATGTTTCAGAGAGGTCTTGATGGGCCAATCGGGAGGGGGAGCATTATCTGTGACTACAGGCCCCATCATGCTTTTGGATACACTCACTTCACCTACATCCCCAGTATTCCTTCCTGACAGTCAGCTGCACTGTGAGGTGGTGTGTTTGTGGTGGCAAACTGTCTGGCAGGGTCAATTTGGCTTTGTGCCACTGGCTTGCTCTATTTGTTTGTAGGTTCGTGCATGTCATGACACAATTCCCAGTCACTATGAGATGGCATGTATTGTGTTTGTCTGACTGGCATACACATCTTGGGATGATTATCTATTGTTATTGTAGCTTTGCTTGAGGTGCATGGTTTCAATGTCCCCTTGCCACACAATCTTGGGTATGTTGTTTGTGTACTCACCAGGCTCTGGGATGTCAGTTAGGCCATGGACGCTCTCTGGTGGTAGGATGTCCCGCACCTTCTCCTCCCAGGTTCTGAAGTAGACTGGTTTGGCAGGAGGGCCACCGTCGGTGCACTGACTCAGGGCGTGATCTTTTTCGATGAGTTTCTTGACCCTCCTGCACACGTCATACCACCTGTTCTGGATATCGTCCTTTGTGCGCCTTGCTGGTGATTGTGCGTTCACCTTGTCCACAATCCTCGCCCACATCTTGGTTTTCTGTGTGATGGGGGTCCTTTGGAACAATGTACCAAACAAACGTGGCTCTACTCTGATGATCTCATCTACCAGCACTTCTAACTCACTATCTGTGAACTTTGGATTCTTCTTTGGGGGCATGGTGATGGGTGGTGGTGGTGAGGGATGTGTGTGTGAGGGTGCAAGTGAGGGTGGTTTGGTGCTGGTTTTGCTGGGTGTATGTGTGTGTGCTTTTGTATGAGGTGCTGATGGTGTGTGGATTGTGTGATGGGTGAGTTGTGAGTGTGTCTGTGGTTACTGTGTAATGGTGTTTGCTGCTGGTTGTGTCTCCTGTTTGCAAGGGATGATGGTTGTGATTGTAGTCCTTTATATAGTTTGAGTTGTGGGTGTGTCTTTGTCCCAGTTTTTTTAAGTTTATATTTATTGGCTATGTCATTGCTTGTTTGGTCCTTTTTTTGTCTTTTTTCCTTTGGGTTTTGTAGGCATGAAGGAGACGTTCTCTATTGCTTGTGTGCCCGGTTGTCTGTGCGTGTCGGGTCGTGAGGCTTGGCCTCCGTGCGAGTCAGTCTGGTTTTACACGCATTGCATCGTACTGTGCGGATCGGACATCGCGGGTACGGGTCGGTCGGGTTCATTGCGGGTTTGTGTCGGTCGGTGAAAATCGTGTCGGTTTTCCGGCCGGATCATTATTTTCCCTACGGCTCGGTCGTACGGCTTGTATTCCGTACGTGTCGGTTGTAATTCACTCCGTGTCAGACGGTATTCGGTCCGGGTCCGTGTCAGTCGGTTCGTTTTGCGTCCGGAATCGGAATCGGCCCCTAGAGGCAGATTCCGATACTGTTAAAAAGGCCTCCTAACGGCATTTGCTCTTTCCGATTCAGATCGGGAACGTGTATTTCCGACTGAATCGGAAAGGTTTCATGACCGACAGACCGAGTACGATGCAAGTTAGACGTTAGGAATATCCCAATCCAAACCCAACAGCATTTGGAATGACCGAGCCATACGAAGCAGAATCGTACGTCTCTACAGGATGCGTGTCTGAACAACCTATTATGAAGCTGGATTCAGAAAGCCTTTCTGAATCGTGCTGTCCAACTTGAATCAGCAGTCAGAATCAGACTTTGGGGGCCTCCTTGCACCCGGATCCTTCCCAATCGGGCCAGTGGGGGTACACATGGGTCCCCCCTTACCAGCCATGCACAGGTGCCTGCCACAGGGTGTCTGATTTTCCCCAGCCACCCTTTTCTTCAACGGGAGCCTATGCATTCAGTCAGAACATAAGCTCCCATTGAAGTCAATGGGAGTCCAACTAAATCGTATCTGGAAGCATCCCGATGCATTGTACTCGGTTGGTCAGACTCTCCCGATACAAGTCGGTCGGGCCACCATTCCCAAACCGATTCAGTCGGAATTATTTCCAAACTGCATCGGAATCAGGCCCTAAGTGTTTCAATAGAGGTCACCAAGCATTTCATTATTAACTTTGAGTAGCTCACAACATCAGCCATCAAGTATCTGTTATCCATTTGTTCTATTACCTTGATTGCCTCAATGGGAGTCATCAAGAGTTACATAATTGCCTTGGAGTAATTCAACCAGCTCACCTAGATATGATTTCTACTGGACAATGTGAATCCTAGTGATCCCATGGACTTAAAATCTTTTAATGGAAAATCATAGTTATTATTTCATAGGGTACAAGGGTAGTGTATTACTCTCCTCCACTGAAAAAGGAAAACCTGAATCAGGGAACCTTTTTCATGGCCTAATTTCTTTGCCTATTGTAGCACTGTTGATAAAATGAGTCTCACCTAATGACTCCAGAATATGCTCTACCGGTCTATAATAATTATGCTATTCTACCCTCAGGCTCGACCATGGTCTGAAACATTTGCTGGTGTTTAGACAAAATATCGAGTTGGAAATATCGATGTCAAGAATATCAATGTCAAGAATATCAATTTGAAAGTAAGTAATATCGATTTTTTTAAATATAGATGTCATTAATATCATTTACAAAAATATAGTTGTTCAAAATATTGTTTTTTAATTAGTGTTATGTATTTTAGTATTTATTTTAAATGTATATGATATAATTTTCTGTATGTGTTTTTCATGTTTTTTAATATATGTGTTACATTTCCAGTAGTTATTAAATTTAATTTGATGTCATTTTGTGTTTTTAAGTTCCGTAGCAGGTAGTGGGTTTATAGGGGAATAGGGTGGAATGTAATTTAATTATAATAAATTAATAATTATTTTTTATTGTATAATATTTATTTAATTGTAATTGTGTTAATTGTGCTTTTAATTTTGGTGGGAAGTCATATGTTTTATTAATTAATAATTTGTTGCTAATTAGTAGTAATTAATTAATTGATAAATAATAATGTTCATTGTGTAATTTTTTTAGGTGCGCGTTGTGGGTTTATAGGGGTAAAGGGTGGGAAGTAATTTATTTTTAATTAATAATTAGTTGAGAATTAATATTAATTAATTAATTGATAAATAATTATGTTAATTGTGTAATTATTTTAGGTGGGGGTTGTGGAGTTATAGGGGTAAAGGGTGGGAAGTAATTTATTAGTAATTCATCAATAATTAGTTGTTAATTTTAATTAACAATTGATAATTAATGATGTTTATTGTATAATTTATTTCAGGTGCGTGTTGCGTACTACTTTGCGAAAGGGACAAATCCAATTTAACATCAATACTCGTCGGCATCAACATGATTGCACTTGCTGCCTCACTGACAGACATGGTGCTGGGCTTGATGGGCGTGGTGCTCCTGTTGCAGGAATGCTGCTCTCAGCCTGCAAATAAAAAGTAAAAACTACAAAAATGTAAAATTAAAAAAATTGAAATGAAAAAATTAAAGATAAGGGAAAATGCATGCAAGCATATTGATTTATTAAACAGTTATCATAGTTAACCATCCATGCAAGCCTATGGCAAAGGGCCACACTGGCTGGATGCACAAAATGGCTGCCAGTCAGTGCAACATGGTCATCAACAACAACTAACAATAAGCAAGGAGGTTTGGCCAAAAACAGATAAGACATGCAGGCCTATGGGGAAAGCACACTGGCTGGCTACACAAACTTCCCGCCAGCCACATGGTCAAAAGAACAACAACCAGCAAAGAGGCATGGACAAAACAAAGAAGACATGCAGTGCAGGCCTATGTCAAAAGCACACTGGCTGGCTTCACAAAATGGCCGCCAGGCACATGGTCACAACAACCAGCAAGAAAGCATAGCCACAAATAAAAAGACATGCAGGCCTATGGGAAAAGCAAAGCACACTGGCTGGCTACACAAAATGGCCACCAGCCACATGGTCAGAACAACAACAACCAGCAAGAAAGCATGGCCACAAACAGAGAAGACATGCGAGCCCATAGCAAAAGCACACTGGCTGGCTACACAAACTGGCCACCAGCCACATGGTAACAACAACACGCAGGAGGCCTGGAAAACAAAGAACACACACAGACCTAGGGTGGGCACTGACTATACAAAATTGCTCCCGGCCACATGGCATGGAGAACAACAAAGGCAAATGATGGCCTTTGGCAAAAACACATACACACACCCTGGTCAGACAAAAGAGGCATGGTAACACAGAGGGAACTGCATTAATTCAGCAATGCCAAAAATAAAAATCAACAGGGCTAAAAATGTTTTCAAAAACACACATCCTCTAAAGTCTACCCCACCTTTACACTGTTTGCAGGGGGAAAAAAGTGAAATACCACTAAAATAATTCACATTTTGTACTTTAATTCAATGTCATCCATGGCCTAAATGATGTTTCAATTCAACAGAAAGCACAGAAAAAATTGTTTCATGTACTCATGAATAGTACAGGGCCTTCTGGCTGGAAGACCCCTAGTCCACAAAGTGAATTAAATCAATATTGCAAATGTATCAGAAAATGTGATAAACTGTGCAGCATTTTTCCTTCACAAAAGAAGAAAAATTAAATGCAAAAAAATAATTAGGCCCCTGCTAAAACTGCAGGCCACCCACCACAATAAATGTTAAAAATCGAATCAAAGCACAAGTAAATTCAGGTACATGCGCCCAATCAAACAAACAACACCCTTATACACCAGGTTTTTAACTTACTTGTGATATTTCAAAAACAAATTCCTTAATTCCAATTTTACATATGCAACAGACAAGGAGAGTGATCCTTCCAGCTCCAAATCCCAATGAAAAGTGACCAGGAGAGGGACAACACACTGGGAGGAGCCTGCTGGACATGAACAGGTAGTTGTTCTCTCTGGGGCACTTCCTTCTGGTTAAAAATGGCTTCTTACACACAAAAAAACAACTGCAATGGCTAGTTTGAGAAGAAACTCTACTCCAAAGGCCTCTCAGCGGCATTCTCAAGCAGAAAAGCTGCTTGACTGCTCCGTTTGTGATCAGCACTAAGAATACTAGATTGGAACCGTCGCAGCCAGAAGCAGTGTGAGTGAGCGGGAACTCTTGCTGGTGCTCGCTAGGGGTGTGAGAAGTCTTACGCATACTCGCAAGTGGGCTGAGACTCTTGGTGCTCGTGGTTGGGAGGCAAAAGAAAACTCAAGTGCGCGAATGGAAAAAAAAACCTCTGCTTCGCACCCAATGGCGAAAGTCCTGAATTCTGGCACATGGAGTGCCCAAATACTGCGAACTCCATGAGCGGAGCAGAGTTTACTGCCCAGGCTTGCCCTACACAACCAAGGACCTATGCGTACCATCTGTGTAATGCTCAGTGGGTAATGTGAACTAAGCTGCACACTACCTTCACCTTCTCCAGTGAGCTGACCAGGGAAAAAGTGATTTATACGCTTGATTTTTTTATTTATGAGCTTGTCCTAGTTTGCCACATGCTGGAACTAAGGATCAAATGCAGTCTCTTACCTTATGACGCCAGCCTCCGGACAGACCTCTGCACTGCGGATTCAGCAGAATCTTTAATCAATTATGGCGTCTGACCACAAGTCTTGTTGTGCTGATGTGAATCTGTTCGGGCAGGGTTCCTCGTCTTTCGGCTGCAGTAGGGCTCGATAAACCAATATCTCCTATCTGGCTCACCAAAATGTTACTCAGATATGAATTTACCTTTAAAAAATAAAAAGACATGAGGTGTTTGGCCAAATCAGAGCAAGTATGTTTAATTAAACGCAGCAGCCAGGAGAGCATCAACAGAGTTGTGTCTGAAGACTGTCTTGATGTACAGAGGTTTTGGCCCGTATTTTATACAGTTCTTGAGGTACAATAAATTGATTACACATTCTTGTAAAGGACGTAAATCTGGGCCTATTCATGAACCATAAATACAATCATCTGATAAAGGGGAACACAGGAGGCTCTCGACTTTGTGGGGACCTAGTGTGGACCAGTGTATGTGTCCAGATGTCCGGTGTGGAGAGCACGTGATCTCTGCGTGCAGTGTGCATGCTATGTTATGATTGGCTGAGTATTCCTAACTACATGTGAAATCGGACTTTTCGGTATGTTGGGAAAGAGCGCCATAAGCCAAAATTGTTTTATTGGCCCAACTCTCTTCGGACCTGTTGTGGTGCTGGTGCCTATCTGTGTGATCAATCTGGATTTTCCCTGTTTGTGTGTTTTTCTTTGGGTTAAGTGTAACCCCACCTGTGACCAATCAATTGGTAGGCTTGGGTTTGTGTCGTAGGGCCTGTCTGACCATGTATCTCTGACTCGGGTTGATGGGAAGGTCATCTCGAGTGAATTTGACAACAGTGATACGAGTTTGTTATTACATGTACATATAACATGGTGGTCATTGATATCACATTTACCGCCATTATCATTATTATGCGTAAATTTGTCATACCGTATCGACATTGTATTTATTGGTATTGACATTGTCATGGGTACAAAGATTATGGCATACATTGACGTCGAAATATACGGGTATTGAAATTGTTATCCATACATGTATTATGGTGCACATTGACATATTCACTGATATTAACAAAAAAGTTTAGCTGATTTTGGCTTTCCTTTGTGCAGTAGAGAAGAGAGATGCATTTTCCACATACCCTATGATATTATAACTATAATGTTCCACGAAAAGATTTTAATTCCATGAAAACAATAGAATCCACATTCTTTTGTAGATATCGTATTAAGGTGAGTTGGTTGAGTTACTCCAAGGCAATTATGTAACTCTTGGTGCCCCCTTTTGAGGCACTCAATTGAATAGTATGAATGGATGGTAGATACTTGATGACTGACGTTTTCAGCTGCCTAAAGCTAATAAGTAAATTCTTGGTGACCTCTGTGGGGCACTTAATGTAAGCATGAGGAATGTATGGCAGACACTTGAAGGTTGGATTGGATTGTGGAGATGAATTCATATGAGTACCACTAGGTTGGGATATGGTTTTAATAAATTGGTTGTTTGTATTATAAATAGATCGTCTTTGTATTATATCTATTGGATAACATTATTTAAAGTGTTGCATAGTGTCGTTTTTGTAGATGGTTTGCAAACAATTGGAAACTATAACGAATTGTGTTGCCCTGAAGAAGATGATCTTTAACTAATATTCCCACCAAAACACGTCCATGTAGATACTTGCAGAATCTGCGGTACATGGGGAACCTCTGCATGATGAACTGATACAAACAGGGGTCCCTTTTGATAGTAATAGTAGATCTGAATATATTCAATAGACAAATTGAAGAGTACCAATTGTTCTCTCTTTGTTTTGTTTTTTGTTTTTTAAAAAGACATTGATTTATGCTTATGAAAAATCGTTTATATTCAATTGGAGTGAAATTTATGTTTTGAACTTTTTAATGAAATCTAAATGCTGAATACAGAGAGAAAAACAAGAAAAACAACAAATTCTATGGAAGAGACTTGTACTATTAACATTATATGTATTTGTTCACAATCCATTGTGTTATGTTATGTTATGTTACGGGGATTTATATAGTGCATGATTACCCGAGGGTGTCCTGGCGCTACCCATTATTCCTAAAGGAGGGGACAGAAGCTTTCACACTACCTATTAAACAACCAGGTCTTCATGCTCTTCCTGAAGGCCAGAAGATCAGGGCACATTCTAAGATAGGGCGGAAGGGCGTTCCATGCCTTGGTGGCTCGCAAAATGAAGCTTCTTCTGCCCCAGGAAGCCTTCCTTATCCGTGGTACTATCACCAACCTGGCTTCCATTGACCATAACATCCTTTTAGGATGATACCATTGGATGTTTTGTTTCAGGAACTCCGGGCCCATGCACTGAAGTGCCTTAAACACAATACAAGGGGCTTTAAAACAGTGCAGTTTGCTAATTTCTTTGGAAATAGGCGCAAACTCAGCTGTACCTGACAGTAGCCTAGCTGCCGCATTTTGAAGCGTCTGCAGTCTATTCATATGGCCTTCCTGTAGGCTCAAATATAGACCATTACAATAATCAATCTTGGCCATCACGAGAGATGGTACTAGGGCAGGGTCCAGGTGAACAAAAAGTGGGTAGACAGTGGAGCAGAAAATAAAGGATGGATTGTGGCTGTTAACACTCAAATCACACCTGACCACCCCCTGGAGATCCCATGTTCACTCATAGTACAACAGTGTGTGATTGCAAACAACACAGGTAACACTGCCGGCCTCCTTGCCATTACTAATTGCCTTCACCTAGATAGGCCAAAAGCGACAAATACACCAAGCCTAAAAGCAAATCTGGGTGATCGTCTCCTAAACCCAGAAGCTTGTAAGGGCCCACCTGAGATGAAATGTCTTTCGTGGAACATAGAAGGTCTCGCCCCCAAGCTGGATAATCCAGAATGGGGTTCTTTTATTGGTCTTCATGAAATCTCCATGTTCGTTCCAAGAAACCTGGGCTAAGACGGACGCTCACAGAGAGGGCTATGCCACGTTTAGTATACCAGCATCCAGCAAGGGCAGGGGAAGGGCATCAGGGGGATTATGTACATGGGTTGGAGTGCAGATGGGATGTGTCGCCAAACGGATAGATGCAAAAACAACAGTTGATGGACAGAATGCAGAACAATGTCATACATTCACCCCAGTACAGAGATCTGGGCCTAAATCCATCGTTTTTTTGCTCACCATGCCATTCCAGTTTGAACCCAGCCATATGCAAATCAGTCTTGACCCTGTGCCTCATGGGAACAGTCCAGCCCGAACTGCCAAGCCAGGTCCTCCCTGGACTGGAAACAAGCATCCTAGGACCGGTTTCGGGGTTTCACCCCTCTTCAGCCAGGATAGCTTGACTCCAGTGGCATGGAGAGTACGGGACTCACGTCTGAGCATACCCGTCCCACTCGGGGTGACAAATGCAAACACAACAGGTTTGAACTGGGGTGGCAGAGTGGGCTAAAGAACGGTGATGGATTAAACCCAGATCAGTTGACTGGGGGTGAGTGCTTGCAATGTTCAACACTCCGTCCATCATTTCCTTTGGTTTTTGCTTTGTTCGCCATAAGTTGGCAGGGTATGCTCAGACGTGAGTCCCTTGCTCACTTTGCCACTGGATTCAAGCAAGCCTGGCTGAAGATGGCTGAAATGCCAGAAACCGGTCCTAGGAAGCTTGTTTCCGGTCCAGGGAAGACATGGCTTGGCAGTTCGGGCTGGACTGTTCCCATGAGGCACAGGGTCAGACTGATTTACATATGGCCATGTCTGAACTGGGGTGGCAGAGTGGGCTAAAGAACGGTGATGGATTAAACCCAGATCAGTTGACTGGGGGTGAGTGCTTGCAATGTTCAACACTCCGTCCATCATTTCCTTTGGTTTTTGCTTTGTTCGCCATAAGTTGGCAGGGTATGCTCAGACGTGAGTCCCTTGCTCACTTTGCAACTGGATTCAAGCAAGCCTGGCTGAAGACGGCTGAAATGCCAGAAACCGGTCCTAGGAAGCTTGTTTCCGGTCCAGGGAAGACATGGCTTGGCAGTTCGGGCTGGACTGTTCCCATGAGGCACAGGGTCAGACTGATTCACATATGGCCATGTCTGAACTGGGGTGGCAGAGTGGGCTAAAGAACGGTGATGGATTAAACCCAGATCAGTTGACTGGGGGTGAGTGCTTGCAATGTTCAACACTCCGTCCATCATTTCCTTTGGTTTTTGCCAAACGGATAGAGACATCATCCCAGGATATTCTTTGCATTTTTCTATCCTTCCCTACGAAGATTAGAATCGCTCTGATTAATGTTTACTCCCGACCAGTCCGCTACAACTCAGAGTCACCAACCCTTGACCAATTAACTTTCTTTCTCTCATCAATTCCTGCAAATCTCTGGGGATTTTAATTGCCAGTTTGGGCCACTGAATGGATGGATCATTGACATCCCAAGTGATGAAGATCTCCATTGGGCTATCCCAGAGCCAGACATCCCCCCAGTACGTGCATGGTCACCACTAGTCTTGCAGATGAACACTCTTACACTCAACCACTCCATGAAAGCTTGCAATGGACGCACTAAATCAGATACACCAGGGCACCACACCTTCAATAGACCAGGGCAAACATCTATCATACACTACATCCTGGTTGCCCTTAAATCATGGCATAGGGGCAGTTGAAATTTACAAAGTTCAAGCTAGGGGTGCTGCGCTGTATGGTGCCGAAATCAGGGACCATCGCCCCCTGAGCTCCTTGGTCAACTCTGAGAAAGCCTTTACTATGAAACTTTTTGGTCTTCTTCCCAGCTCCCCTCTTATACCACTCAGAATGGATCTGGGGATTAGACCAATATCTGATGAAGCCGCCCTTTAGACCTCTTTTAATCTGGCGTCGCTTATGGAGCACCCCTGAACTGTCAACATATAGGGAAGAACTGAGTGAAGTGCTGAGGATCCGGGGCAGGGGCAAACTTGCCTGGTTGTTACATATTAGGAACACCTGTGCTGCAATAGGGAGACATAACCTGTGGACCAATGCAGAAGAATCCTGCCTTGCTACCCCCAGGAATACCCTAGTGGAGAGCTATAGGGAACATAAACAAACTCAGGCCACAATAAATTCCACAGCTGGTCACCTAACACTCGAGTTTCTACAAATCAAGGACCAATACAGTCTAGAACTAGTCTTGGATGACATCCAGCCACTTTTGGCCAAGAATTATATCTCCAATTCAGACACAGGTTGCTCCCACTGCGCACATTTACTAGTAAATGGGCAGTCAGTCCTGATCAAGTTTGCCCAGCTTGTAGCAACATAGAGGAGACAGATATCCAGGTATTCTTCATCTGCCACAGCTATAAGACGGCAAGGTCACGCTGGCTCCATCAGATATGTAGAAATCTGGGAGTTAAACACTGTAGAGTGGCATACAGGATATTGAAATATGAAACACATCCACCCATTGTGTTTTTTGTCGCACGTTTTTTATTTTCAATGGGGTGTGTGCGCAGTGCCATTTTAAAGTCAACACCCTAGTATGGGCCAACACACTGTACTATACCTCCCACGATGAACCTAGTTTCTAGTTTCTCATTGGTATCTTTGTAAATTGTAAGCAAGCATTTTAGAACTTTTAAAGAAAACTTGTTAACTACAATGCCCGAAATGGATATTGATTATCTACTCTCTCTTCGATTGTCTATTGTTGTTAGATCAGATTAGGGACATCAACTGCCTACATAAGGGCCTCTTATGAACTTAATATTCTAGACAAAGTAGTAATCGTTAGGATTGCCCGTAGGTTGCACAAGCACTTAAACTATTCATAGAATGTGTATATGATGCATAAGCCCTTTGCTACCGCCCTAACTAACCAACATCATGGGGCTGCAGTCTGAGGCAGAAGGAAAACTGAATTACAATCTGCCAGAGTGGCTACATGTTGCACTAGCACTTTACCATTCACTCACCTAAACAACAATGTGGGGCCGGGGGGTGAGCTAGAAGGCCAAATGAGTTGATAATGGATTTTGTTCATAATACATGTTTTTAACTCCTTGGCTGGTATTCTCCGAGGGCCTTGGTTGTGATAATACAATGTACCACATGTCATTTTTTAACTCTGTTTTTAATCAAATGTAATGTAGTTTTCATATTTGTGCTTTTATGTCTATTTTTTGCCAAAATAATGTTTTCTGAGATGAGATTAATTTGATTTTTAAACTGCGAATCTGAAAATGCCACTTTTAAAAAGTTGGGATTTTCTTGCCTTAGCCATTTGGTGCCTGCAGCCTGTCTCTGGTCGCATGACTGGGTAGTTGACAGTTGTGTTTTGTGTATTCTTCCTAGACAGCTACACACAATGAGAGCTTAGGTGTGTCTAGATGGATCATCACTGGCAGGAATGAAGTGAGGAGCTGGACCCAGCCTCACTTACACCTGAATAGGCTGTCCTCCACAAAGGGCTGCATACCCCCTGTAGTTAGTCCGGCAATAGGGCAGGGAAGGCAGAACATCTGTGTACTTCAAAGACATGTGCTTAGAAGTATCTTCCACTTCAAAGGCACCACTGGGTATAAATACTGGACCTTAGACACCATTACTTCAATACACTTCTGAAGGACTGTCAGTCAGCTGGAGTACACTCTGCTGGACTCCTGCTTTGCTGTGCTGATCTGCTGCCTGCTGCCCTCTTGCCCTAGTGAGTGGAACGGGGCTTGCATCTCTTGAACCCAGAATCCTGAGTGACTACATGGGCTAGCTGACTGGCCTCCTGATCTGAAGCCTCAGGAACATAACAGGCTTCCAACTATCTTGCACCTTCATCTGGACTCAGTGAGTCAACCCTGCCAAGTGGTGTCACCCCTATCCTGTCCCTTCATAAGTGTCCTAAGGTGCTTGCCAGAGGAATCAATGCATCTCCTCAATTAAGCAGCTCATCCCTGAGCAGAACCGACACATCGGCATTACTGTGTGGATTAGACCCATTGCAAAAGACTTGCATCGCAGTCTCATCCTGCATTTTGGGACTGGCGCATTGCCTTCGGATCTGCAACACTTTCCTCCGCACAGCTCCTCATACTGCTCATTGATGCCAGCTTTGACGACCCCAACAATCCTCTGCATCGCAAACTTACTGCTCATTGGAATCAACGCATCACCTCATCTGCGCATCACATCCCCAACACTGGACTTCGTATCGCAAGCCCTATCGATGGGATCCTCGATGTTGACGCAATAGGACTTTACACCGTACCCTCGCTGCATCACCTTGGCTGCGTGAAGCATCTTCAAAGCAGATTCAGCAACTATCCGCTACCAGGATTTAAGATACTCTGTTCAGCGATCCAAACTGGGTCCCTGTAGCTGGCCTGTGCTCCATAGCGATCAGTCTGAAATTGTGACTTTGTCCCAGTCCAGCACAACCAGATATCCCCAATAACGCTTTGTGCTTTTTGACTCTATTTTTCACTATACAATTTAAAATGTATAATCTCTGGTTGGAGTTTTTTTGTTCTGATCTTGTTTTATTGATTAGATTCAGGTCTATGTTTCTACCCAGTGTGGGATCTATTTGTGTAGTATATTCACTATTTTACTTTTTGAAGTGTTGCACAAATACTTTACACATTTCCTCTAAGTTAGGCCTGATTGCTCTGTGCCAAACTACCAGAGGGTGAGCACAGATTAATTGATTGTGGTTGCTGCATGACCAGGGGGCCCAGTCAACCTGTAACCCAATTTCAAACAATGAGCCAGTCTACAAGGACTGATCCTGTAAGCTGCTCGTTTTATTTTGTTGACATGTCAAATGAATAGTGAAGGTATTAATAATTACATTTTTGCAAACATGGAAACTTGACTTCTCGAACTGGTCATTTTAGATGTGGTAGAAGAACGTTTTTTCTGCATTAAGAGACTGGGTCATTTTTGTGAATAGCATCTATACTGTTGTTCCGCACCTTGAAGAAAATAGACTGAATTCTAGGCTCAGATTTTAAGATACATCAAAAGTTTTTAGATTCCAAAAGTTCAATGCAGCATCTCTAGGACCCCATTGGAGGAGATCCAGACGGTACAGAACGGAAGCTCGCTAGAACAGGCATGCAGCAGATAATGGCATAGTGAAGTCTGGACCAATAACATCGCAGGAATATCTGTTCACTGGCCATTCTGTCGTATTTGCTGGCTCCCTTGGGTCATTCACTGGTCAACTTGTCTCATTAACTGGTGACCATCTCTCATCAGCTCAACCCCAAACGCTCATTCAGTGGTCACCCTACTTCATTATTGATCTCCCTTCTGCTTTCATTTGTGCCCTGTCTGAAGCAGTAATCACCCTGTCGTTTCCTCCAGTAAGCCTTTGTTATACTTGAATCAGCCTGCAGGTGCACTGGCCATCTGGCTTTATTCACTGGCCATCCTGCTTACTTAACTTGCCAGCCTTCTGAATCTGCTGCCATCCTTTGGTCATGCTGTGTTAGGATCCTGTCGTGCTGACGTGAGACCGAACTGCTTTTGAACACCACATGAACAATAGTCTGGCTCCTGGAACACTCCTCTGTTTATTCCTATTAATGCGCTTTCATGAAGTATTTGAGGCAGGACCCTTTCCAGGTGTTATTCAGAGTCTGGTTCGCGTAACTGTTAAACTCTTGCAGGTGTGTGCTGCTTCCTCGGATGCTGAGAGCCTGAGGAAAGACCTTCCTAGAATCTACATTTATTTAGAGGCTTCGATAAGCTCCTTTGCATGTTTCCTGCTCATATTTAAAACAAACCATTCCACGTTCTTTCCTGGACCGTAGATGTGCTCACCTCTTGCTTTCTTCTTTCTGTGCTCTTTCCTTGGCAGAGTGACAGTGATAGAAATGTAATTTTTTGTCCTCGTACTCATTGGCATCCAGCTCTCCCATTTCTCTGCTGGATTCAGTGCTTAATTTATATAGGAATAAAGGCCGGTGCCCAAAATGTTTCTACCCAATGCCACTCTCAGACTGCCCGCTTTCACCACTTGTGCCACTGCTGCCGCCTGCTCTTTTGGTGCCAGATTCGCCTCCAAGTACTGTATTTTTTAGAAAACCACCTCAAATGAGCGTCAAGTTCACATACATGAACTAACAATCCAGAGGTTCGGAAGGGGCACTTTGAAACTATCCCAACACTTTTACGAAGTGGGAGGCAACACATGAGGTTCCAAGGGCCATCATTCTGCGTTTAGATCCTTAAACTGTATTGTGACCCGAGGACGGCAACCGTGAAGACATAAACGCGTGATATCTTCTGTTTACATGGGGAGGAGTAGGAAATGTGTCACCGGACTCTTACGAGGTTCCACCTTCGGGTTCTCTCTCCCTGTGGAAGTAGACAGACTGATGGGGGCATATTATCAAACCAGGCGATAAAATTCTCGCAGCTTTAGCGGCAGAAAACTGCCGCTAAAACGGCGATAATGGGCTTGACAATACGCTCTATGGAATTCCAATTGAAGCCCATGTTAGACGTCCTTCACATCTAACATGGGCTTCAATTGGAATTCCATAGAGCACCTCCGTACTGGTTATTTCTTCTTTTAGCATCTCAGAAAGTGTATATTGTGTAAGCAAGGCCCAGAGCCCCCAACTTTGATGTGATGTAATGTAGTTTGAAGACTCTACTCGACTCTGACAATGCTTCTTGAGCCTGTCCTGCAGCACATCAACAGATTGAGCACTAAGGGGCATATTTACAAGCCCACCCACTCACTCACTTTTTGTGATGTTCCGTGGCAATAGGGGCTGTTCCTTATTTACAAGGCAGCGTAAAACTGCTTAAACAACGCCCCCTTTCACGGGGTGGGTAATGCATGCCGTGTTTGGTGTTCCGCCGCAACATCCATTGATTTTGAAGCGCCCCCTTTTTACAAGAGTGGTGTAAATATGAGGCAGGGCCAAAATTAAGAACAGGGAAAACCTGGTCTTAACATGGCGAAACAACTAGAAATGCTTTATTTCTCCTCGTTTTTGCTGTTTCTACATAGAAACTGCAAATTGCCATGATTGATTGTTTATGTGCTGCAAGGGACACCGTCTTGCGGATAAACAATCATTCCCTCAACGCAGGCACCCTTGCACTATGGTGCAAGGGTGCCTGCGTTTGCGCCAGGCAGCTCAATTTAGCGCCAGGGCAGGGAAAAATGCAGGCAAGTTCCGTAGTATTGTAAATACGGCGCATCCCTGCGTTTCTAAAGTGACGGAGCCCGGCATTGGCAATTTTGGAGCTCACCCGTGCTCCACAACTGTCTTGTAAATATCCCCCTAAGACTCTAACTGCTTCGTTATTGAGCCTCAAATGCAATCTACAGTCATCAGCATATTTTCCTACCAAAATACCAAGACAGACATTGCTCCGAAATGAGTGAATTACAACAAAGGGATTAAACAAATGTGCGTTTTCATCACCCTCGCTTTTTCGTGTAGGATTAATGTAGAATCAACCTAGAGAATTTTATTTTAATTTTAATTACTTCTTTTGACTGTCTTGAACGGTTTCCAAGTAAGTACTCAACAGTTCTCATTCCAAACATTAAAGGGAAATTCTGGTGAATATCTCACAAAAGGTACAATACCATCAAACAAAGGGACATTCTGGAATGCCTGTTGCTGATTGTTAGAGATGAAGAACTAGGGGGCATATTATCAAGGACGGTGTTAAAATTATCGCCAGTTTAGCGGCAGAAAACTGCTGCTAAAGCGGCGATAATGAGCTTGATAATATGCCCTAGAGAATTCCAATAGAAGCCCATGTTCACACCAGAACATGGACTTCTATTGGAATTCTCCAGGGCATATTGTCAAGCCCATTATCGCCGCTTTAGCGGCAGTTTTCTGCCGCTAGACCGGCGATAATTTTTAACGCCGTCCTTGATAATATACCCCTAGGTTAGGAGAAATCTTTTCTCTACTCTGGATGGACGCTTTATTGGTGAACAACTGGTTCAGTTAAAGGAAGAGCAAAATATTTTCAGGCATGTGTAATATACCGATAATAATTTAAGAAAAAACCTAGAGAGGAGGAGGTGAGGGTGGATTGGGACACAGGACTTACGAGGACCTTTCATTATGGTCAGTATGGAGTAACAAGCATTTGCAATGCAATAGGTCTCGCATTTGTGAGAGTTTAAGCTATTGGCATTATAAATGACAATGTCCTTTTATTTATCTGTTTTGATAATTAACACATAAATAAAAGGCATTGTCATTTACAATGCCAATAGCTCAAACTCTTGTAAATGCGAGACCTATTTCCTTGCAAAGAAGAGACCGCCATTGTCTCGGGCTACTTGGAAAGTGAAAGCACGGATGGCACGCTGAATGTTGCAGGAAAGCATGTGGCGCCTGCAGTAAGAGAAACTAATGTCATTTATTTAGCATGTTAGTTATTACTTTTTAAATAAACTTTTATTTAATTTGAAAGTTGAAGCCCAAATCCATGAGTTAAAGCTATGGCATTTAGAGTAATGGCATTCGAACTAACGGGATAGGTCACACTTTTGGACTAGAGGTGATTGGGGTGCATCTGCCCAAAAGATTATATGCTATTGGTGACAGCTACAGCCTCACACATTGACATCCTTTTTGTTTTTTTACTCTTTCTACTATCTATACTGTTTTTCGGTTTGGCATTAGCCAAGACCTTTTGATTTTACTAAAATGATATGTAAAAAAATATTTATAGGGGCTATCAATCAGCCCCCTCCATCCACTGGTCAAATATTGTGTCATTTACACTTTTTTCCCACCCGCTACGGCAGACAATTAGAGCAATAGGTCAGTCCACATCAGCAATAAACTATCTTCTCTGTGAGGGGGTGGCATTGCGCCTGTTAGAAATGGGATCTCTGGTTGGCTAAGGCTTGCGCCAAAGCCAGGCAGAGACCACCACTATAAGTCAGGGCTGGGGAGTTACACGCCAAAGATAACCCCTGCTCACCCCCTTGGCAGCTTGGCACGAGCAGTCAGGGTTATCTCGGAGGCAATGTGTAAAGCATTTGCACACAGCAGCAACACCCTAGTCCCACCACAAAAGAAACTCCACACAAGGTTATATATAAAAAATAGCCTTTGTATTATAATAAACACATTAGATGATAATCACATAATTTACACTGTGCCAACTGGCACTGGGCAGAATTTTACAGGGGACTATTTACACAAGACAGGGCCACATGGACCACTGTCAGAACTAGCACAAATCACCAATTGTAAATGTAGAACATATACCAACTGTAGCACAAATTATAACTGTAGAGCACAACCAGTAACTACTGGCGCAATAATGACCTCAGCATTACCACAATAGAATCAGGTATAAAACCTATCCTGTATACATCACAGGGGCATAAACAAATTATGCAATCTCTCAAAAGTCTAACGCATTAGACCCTACCTCCTAAGTATAATTAAACTAGGGGCGTACAACACACAGGGAAGTATAATCTCCCTAACATAAACCAAAACAGGTAAAACAACCTCCTATGCAGAAATCATATCTAGAGGTATAAAACACAGGGTACGCAAAACATACTACACACAGTACATTTCCTAACACCCAAAGCTTTAGCATATAAATCACAATAGCACCTAAATCACATTAGGGTCCAGGTTGCGCCAGAACCTAAACATAGCAGCTGCCCACTACTTGCTGGGCAGCTGGGGACAGGAACAGGGCCTAAACGCTGCAGCTGGCACTAAGGGCTGCGCAGCTGTGGAAGGCCAAAGTAGGGGTGAAGGAGTGCGTCCTACTCCTGAGTTCACAAAAAGCAAGTCCCTAGGAAGAAAGACCTAAACGGTGCAGCTGCCCACTACTTGCTGGGCAGCTGTGAAGTCAAACTGTGTCAGGGGCCTCTCACTAGCCCTCCAGAACAACCTGCGCCAATCATTGGAGCCCTTTAGGCTCTAGAACAACCAATGCGCAAAACGTGGGAGCCGTCTGGCTCTGGAAACAAACATGTGTCCCCTAATGAACTGTGGGGGAAGGACGAAAGGGGTCCTGGCATAACGGTGCCCTCTGGGCCCTGTTGGGGGCTCTTTAAAATAAATAGCCAGCATATAGAAGCACAAGCCCTTCTGACCCTTGGGACCCCCACTGGGGCCCTTAAAACAACTAGCCCCTCTTGGGGTGCCCGGGAGCTTTAAACAAATCATGCCCCCAATGGAGCGCGCTGGCGCTTGTGCCTCGAACAGGCACACAAAGGCACACAGGGAGCCCCCCCACTCACCGGGACTCTGTACAGCGGACGAAGTCTCCTTTCTGTGGACTGCGGGCAGGACTCTGTCTCCGGGGCTCCCCTCACTCATGGGAGCCCCGCCACACATTGTCTCGCTTCAGGATGAGGCATAGCTTCACCTGGTCCCACTCACCAGGGTAGCTGAAAGGCTCCGCTCTCTTCTCTTCGCTGGGAAGGCTCCGGCGGCACTTCCACTCGGGCGGAGGGGGCAGGCACCGACACTGTGCCTCGCGCCCACCTCTGCCTCCATCACCACAGGCTGCGGGCTCCGGACTTCCACGTCGCCTTCTCCCGGCCGGGGGAAGGCGGAAATGGCATCGGCAAGGTCCCGCCCAGAGTCAGGCAGACGCGCCGGACTTCCTTTCGCGATCGGGCCAGCGGCGGTGATAATTTCTTGCGGCAAAGTGCGGGGTGGGCTCCCGCCACGGAAAGGAGGCATAAGCGGGGTTGGCACCCGCAAAGCAGGCCAAATGCGGGGTGGGCACCCGCCATAAACACCAAATGTATGAGTGGGGTGGGCACCCGCAATACACCAGACAGAGCGGGGGAATCCCTACGTCGGGATTCCTTCGACAAGGATCGCCGCCCAGCGCTGTAAGGAAAAAACAAAGCGCTCTGTAGGAAAAAAACCAAAGCGCTCACCCAGTGCTAGGGGTAAAATACAAAGTCCTTAGCAATCAAAAATAATAAGTCCTTAGGAATGAAGGGCAAGGACAGTCTTCCAGCCCTCCTCAGGCCAGGCAGGAGGGTCCAAAAGAAGTCCTCCGGCATCCAGGGCATCCAGGGGCTGGGCAGGGCCCCTGGGACCCAGCAGCAGCACGGCCCTGGTAGATTCAAGTCAGAACACAAGAACATTTTCATGGGGTCACAGCCCCTCTTTTATACACAAAATCCTTTGTCTCCAAAGGTGCAGGGAAGGGGCGAACCAGATGCAACTGGTTCCTGAGCACTCTTTTTTGCTCAGCCCCTCTCCCTATCCACAGGACAGGCCAGGGACATCAGACGCACCACAGGGGGTGGAGCCAGCATTGTGGCGGGAGAGCCCAGCCCTATTCAGGTCCCAGGTGTACTCCTCCTTGCCATCAACATGCAGATCTCTCCATTCACCACCGGGGCAGACCCATCCTGACTCCTGGAGCCAGGCACACCAGCCAATCACAAGCCAGACAGTCACTTCACATTTATTACACAGACATGCCAGCTTCTAGAAGTGGCACTTCTACACTAGACACAGTAATGCCGCACACATCATTGCGCAGCATTCAATATCACGAGTTCGCACATACCAAAATCGACCCTGCACTCCTCTCACATCAGGACCTAACACGGTCACTCAGATCCCCCATGCATTCCTATGGGAGGGCAGGTCAGTCTCACTAAAACATACACAGAGCGCATGCACTTTCCACTGGGACACAGTGTAAAAGCGCCTAGAGGCCTAAAGCCACTAATGCAACATAGGAAAAAGGCTAGGATAAATGCAAAAAGTTCTAGGGGTGAACTTGCCAGGAGGGCCAAGTCCAACACTACCCCCTTCCAGCCAAAACGCAGGGCAGACCAATCACCACCGTGATGGTCTTCCCTGCTTGGGGCGATAGAACACAGACGCAGGCCCGCACTGCAGGGACACCCTCTGGTTCTACGCCATTCTGAATCAACGTGGTTCCATCTGAAAAAAAAACTCAGGCCCAACTAGGCTACCCCACTGGTACTACCTAGTTGTCCACGGCCAGGACCAGGCCCTAGGCCACCCAGATACCACTGGTCCTCGCCAAGCACAGAGTGGGGGGCAGTAACCCCTGGCATACAAGTCATTTTCCACTCTCCCTCTCAGTGTAGTTCCAAACTACCACTGATCCTTCAACCTAGGGTCCGCACCCTCAGGCTGACCAGAGGTCACGGGCAAGAATGCCCCACCCTACCTCTACTTCTGGGGTTGCGCGCCCTCCCAGGAGAAGCACCCTCCAGAACACAACTCTCCCACCAGTGCAGGACCTCTCTCCATCAACTGGTCTACCACCTGGGATCCACCGGGGTCAGAGGCGAGGACTCCCTCCCTCTGCACCCCCTTATACTGTAGAGCAGGGTCTCTTCATGTACGATGAGCCCCACCTGGCCTCAGGACTACAGCTGCCCTTACGTCCAGATCCGGAAACACCAACTACTGGCTCCCCAACCGAGGGACGTACCCTTTGGTCAGATGCATGGCGAACCAGGACTTACCGAGGGTGACACATAACTAATGGGTCGTGTGACAGACTGCCTGGCGCTGATCTCACGACCTCCTGTCCATCTGACAGTGCGTGCAGACCCCCAGGACAGAAGTGGCAACACCTTGGCCACTCATTGGCGACTCAGCCCTTCCAGCTGGCCCCTGCCCTACTGGTTCCCACTGGGGACACCCTCCCCCTCTCACCCCTCCCTCTGGACTTCCGCACCCTCCCAACTGGAGCGGTACCGCCAGACCCCAAAACTACTGGAGCTCTGCTTACAGAGGCTCCCCGTTCTCTAGACACTGGGAGATCCTCCTCAAATGGCCTATTGGTACAGCCTAGGCCCCCGACCTGATGTTCCCTAAAGAAACCATCCAGGCCCTGAGACTGGGTTTCGGGCACCTGGAGACACGCAGTCCCACCCACTCCTTCTCCGCAGAGTCAGGATGTGAGCCCATACACCGAGACCTAGCTGGGCTACTCTGAACCTCTTCCACCACGCTGGGCTGGAAGACACCTCAGCCACTCCTTTTGGAATCACTCCCCAATGCAAGCTCCCTATTTCAGTGAACTCACACCCAATCAACCAGCAAGTTCCTTATTTCAGAGAACTCACACCAAAGTATTCAGCAAGTTCCTTATCTCAGAGAACTCACACTCACCTGTCCAGTGCAACACACCATTCATCCACCCCCCCCCCCCCCCCCCCAGACTGGTAAGACAGTTTCTACCGCCCCAGATTTCTCAACCTGACCACCACGTGACACAGGTACCATTACTCCGGGAGCTGGGAATGGGACGTTCACATTCATCCAGCGCATCACACATTCATCCCCAAACCCCTCCCAAGACTGGTAAGACAGTTTCTACCACCCCTGATTTCTCAACCTGACCACCACGTGACACAGGTACCATTACTCCGGGAACTGGGAATGGGAATACATGCACTGGACACACATCTGCTGCCACCACTGGATCCCACCCTCACTGGGGAATCTAGAAAACACACCGCATTTAGGGGATGATCCACCCTCCCGAGCTAGTGACTCCATACCTATTAAGTCCCCACTGTAGACCAACCCAAGAAATAGCAAACAGCACAGGGGCAGTTACCTCCTCCAGCTTCTACTGCAGGCCAACTCAAGAAATAGCCATCTGCACAAGGGCAGTTACCTCCTCCAGCTTCTCTGGTTTCTGTCCTTGGCAGGACACCCAACTCAAAGTGCACAAGAAACACATTTCCACAGAAATGACACTTAAAACAACTTAGAACAATCTCTTTCCATGTGACTATCTAAATGCAGAGTTTTGCAGTGTAGCCAGTTGTCGCTGTGGTACTGCGCAAACGCAAGTCCTCATCCCACCGCTGATCACCAATGTTAGAAATGGGATCTCTGGTTGGCTAAGGCTTGCGCCAAAGCCAGGCAGAGACCACCACTCTAAGTCAGGGCTGGGTTGTTACACGTCAAAGATAACCCCTGCTCACCCTCTTGGTAGCTTGGCACGAGCAGTCAGGCTTATCCCGGAGGCAATGTGTAAAGCATTTGCGCACGCACACATCAGCAACACCCTAGGCCCACCACAAAATAAACTCCACACAAGGTCATATATAAAAAATAGCCTTTGTATTATTATAAACACATTAGATGATAATCACATAATTTACACTGTGCCAACTGGCACTGGGCAGCATTTTACAGGGGACTATTTACACAAGACAGGGCCACATGGACCACTGTCAGAATTAGCACAAATCACCAATTGTAAATGTAGAATATATACCAACTGTAGCACAAATTATAATTGTAGAGCACAACCAGTAACTACTGGCGCAATAATGACCTCAGCATTATCACAATAGAATCAGGTATAAAACCTATCCTGTATACATCACAGGGGCATAAACACATTATGCAATCTCTCAAAAGTCTAACGCATTAGACCCTACCTCCTAAGTATAATTACACTAGGGACGTACATCACACAGGGAAGAATAATCTCCCTAACATAAACCTAAACAGGTAAAACAACCTCCTATGCAGAAAACATATCTAGAGGTATAAAACACAGGGTACGCAAAACATACTACACACGGTACATTTCCTAACACCCAAAGCATTAGCATATAAATCACAAAAGCACCTAAATCACATTAGGGTCCAGGTTGCACCAGAACCTAAACATAGCAGCTGCCCACTACTTGCTGGGCAACTGGGGACAAGAACAGGGCCTAAACGCTGCAGCTGGCACTAAAGGCTGCGCAGCTGTGGAAGGCCAAAGTAGGGGTGAAGGAGTGCGTCCTACTCCTGAGTTCACAAAAAGCAAGTCCCTAGGAAGAAAGACCTAAACGGTGCAGCTGCCCACTACTTGTTGGGCAGCTGTGAAGTCAAACTGTGTCAGGGGCCTCTCACTAGCCCTCCAGAACAACCTGCGCCAATCATTGGAACCCTTTAGGCTCTAGAACAACCAATGCGCAAAACGTGGGAGCCGTCTGGCTCTGGAAACAAACATGTGTCCCCTAATGAACTGTGGGGGAAGGACGAAAGGGGCCCTGGCACAACGGTGCCCTCTGGGCCCTGTTGGGGGCTCTTTAAAATAAATAGCCAGCATATAGAAGCACAAGCCCTTCTGACCCTTGGGACCCCCACTGGGGCCCTTAAAACAACTAGCCCCTCTTGGGGCGCCCGGGAGCTTTAAACAAATCATGCCCCCAATGGAGCGCGCTGGCGCTTGTGCCTCGAACAGGCACACAAAGGCACACAGGGAGCCACCCCACTCACCGGGACTCTGTACAGCGGACAAAGTCTGCTTTCTGTGGACTGTGGGCAGGACTCTGTCTCCGGGGCTCCCCTCACTCATGGGAGCCCTGCCACACAATGTCTCTCTTCAGGATGAGGCGTAGCTTCACCTGGTCCCACTCACCAGGGTAGCTGAAAGGCTCCGCTCTCTTCTCTTCACTGGGAAGGCTCTGGCAGCGCTTCCACTCGGGCGGAGGGTGCAGGCACTAACACTGTGCCTCGCGCCCACCTCCCCCTCCATCACCACAGGCTGCGGGCTCCGGACTTCCGCGTCGCCTTCTCCCGGCCGGGGGAAGGTGGAAATAGCATCGGCAAGGTCCTGCCAGAGTCAGGTGGACGAGCCGGACTTCCTTTCGCGATCGGGCCAGCGGCGGTGATAATTTCTTGCGGCAAAGTGCGGGGTGGGCTCCCGCCATGGAAAGGAGGCATAAGCGGGGTTGGCACCCGCGAAGCAGGCCAAATGCGGGGTGGGCACCCGCCATAAACACCAAACATATAGGAGGGGTGGGCACCCGCAATACCCCAGACAGAGCGGGGGAATCCCTACGTCGGGATTCCCTCGACTAGGATCGCCGCCCAACGCTGTAAGGAAAAAACAAAGCGCTCTGTAGGAAAAGAACCAAAGCGATCACCCAGCGCTAGGGGTAAAATACAAAGACCTCAGCATTCAAAAATGATAAGTCCTTAGGAATGAAGGGCAAGGACAGTCTCCCAGCCCTCCTCAGGCCAGGCAGGAGGGTCCAAAAGAAGTCCTCCAGCATCCAGGGCATCCAGGGGCTGGGCAGGGCTCATGGAGGCAAGCCTTCCCCTGGGCCCCAGCAGCAGCACGGCCCTGGTAGATTCAAGTCAGAACACAAGAACATTTTCATGGGGTCACAGCCCCTCTTTTATACACAAAATCCTTTGTCTCCAAAGGTGCAGGGAAGGGGCGAACCAGATGCAACTGGTTCCTGAGCACTTTGTTTTGCTTAGCCCCTCTCCCTATTCACAGGACAGGCCAGGGACATCAGACGCACCACAGGGGGTGGAGCCCAGCCCTATTCAGGTCCCAGGTGTACTCCTTCCTGCCATCAACATGCAGATCTGTCCATTCACCACCGGGGCAGACCCATCCTGACTCCTGGAGCCAGGCACACCAGCCAAACACAAGCCAGACAGTCACTTCACATTTATTACACAGACATGCCAGCTTCTAGAAGTGGCACTTTTACACTAGACACAGTAACGCCGCACACATCATCGCACAGCATTCAATCTCACGAGTTCGCACATACCAAACTCGACCCTGCACTCCTCTCACATCAGGACTTAACACGGTCACTCAGATCCCCCATGCATTCCTATGGGAGGGCAGGTCAGTCTCACTAAAACATACACAGAGCGCACGCACTTTCCACTGGGACACAGTGTAAAAGCGCCTAGAGGCCTAAAACCACTAATGCAACATAGGAAAAAGGCTAGGATAAATGCAAAAAGTTCTAGGGGTGAACTTGCCAGAAGGATCAAGTCCAACAGTGCCCCACACAAAGTAGTTCCTTTAGGTGCCAGGGACTACGAATGCAATGTGTGGTTTTTGAGACTGATAATATTTGAGCTTTTAGCCAATGTTTTTTTTTCTTTCTTAAATTGACAATAGCACAGCAGCTTCTAGAAAAATCGAGTTTTGGCCCACAACAAAACAACCAAGCACTGACATAGCCAAAAGAGTGACAAACAAAACCAGAGCTATTGGCTTGACAAATACTTGATTCTAACATGCCATTGTGTTATTTTAACTCCAATGTTTCGATGAGAGACACTCAAAATAAGCCGTAAATCCAAGGCTCTTAGCTGATTATGTTGGGAGCTTATCTTGTAAAAATCTCCAGGAATTCCATAACATTTGACTGGCCTAGAAAATGCCCCCCTAATCTTTTGAGGGCCTTCTCATACCATAAAGCTCCCCTGCACCTACGCCCAGAGCTGCCCTGAAAGAAAGTCCTAAATGCTCGTCTAGGAGTTAAATAAGTGTTTTTCCTGTTATGTTTAAAATTTGTATCCAGTCAACCTTCTCTTCGCTGCACATATTTTTTAGGCCACACAATTAAATCTTTGCCCTTGTGACGTCAGCTGCCTTGACTGCAAGCATGACCTAACTTCCTGTATGCTTCAAGTAGGCGTTACCGTTGTCGCCAGGTGAAAAGATCGCTCTCAGCCATCATAAGGTCAATATGAGAGATTTAATCAAGAAGGGAGTAGAACTCTTAACACGACACAGCACCATTGGTCTGCCGCGACACAAACGAGTACAGTAAACACCGACATTCCCGCAGAGTCACTGAATTCAAAGCACTAACCATGACGTTACCACACAAAAGGCTACTTGCAGGAACACTGCAGCAGAAAAGAGAAGGGAATACACAGCACAAAATACCAGGGAATTTAATTTTTTGGGCCTACACTTTCAGTTCATATAAAATGCAGAAAAAGTCTTACAGACTTAATGAAAAATGGATATGGATCTGAAAAGACTATGCTACATGTTACTATTATCGGCATTATTTGCAACCAGCAGGATGGCTCTGTGAGTGAACGCTCGCCACTGTCATCTGCGGTTATCGGAAGATCATGAGTCAGAAATCCAGGGAGACCGACTCCACCTTCCATGCTGCCGAGGTAGTTAAACAGAGTTTAATTAAAGAGGGCAATAGCATCTTTTATTTAGAACGCGTGCAAATGGTGGAAATATGGTATGTAGTACTATAAAAAAACCACGCTAGATGCTGTACAGTGCCTAGCTATAGTGTACAGTTGCCCCAAGACAAGGCTAAGATAGGAGACAAATGATAAATGACTAGGAGTCAGTACTACAATGGGATTTGTCCAGCTGGACAAAATAGTTTAAGTGTTTATATTTTCAATGATTCAAACACAGTAATAAACTGGTGGGACACAGTCCTGCATCCTACCAAACAAAATAACATACAAAGGAATGTGCACAGGGGACATGGAATGAGGAAATCATATAACACACAGGAAAAGAAAAAGGGCTCAGGCAAGATAGTTTGTTTGCATGTTAGACATCGACATACGGCAAACAAAAAACTTTTAGACACCAGTACACATCAAAGATACTTAATTGATAGGTGTATATGCTGTATTTATTGGTCGACGATGTTTCGATCCCCTTAACAAATATATGGGATCATCATCAGGACAGTAAAGTATTGCCTGAATAATTAGCCTATAAGGAGAGCAGAGGCGCAGGGAGATTCCAATAACGAGAATAGAACGGGAGATAGACCAAGCGTGGGTTCTGGTGTGAATTACAGGTGTTGGAGAATGGAGACCGCCAAAACCGGTGTCAGTAAAGAGTTCTTCTGCAGCGGTCCTGAATCTGATGCAAGCTTACAGCGTGCGTGCCGTGCAGCCAACGATGGGGTTATTATAAATAGGGAGTTAGCACACCACGACCGCGGTGCCGGAATAGCACAGGGTCTCTGGCTAAACGGAGAGTAATGTCAGCACAACTTTCCTTCATAGATCACGGGAGACGATGAGTTCCTGGTGTGTCAGGGGTGGGGTGTTTTATAGAAGATGGGTGTGATTTATAGAGTGATCAAGTGTTCTGACGTGTACCCTGGGGGAGTTCTAGAAACTGCATCCATTCCGATTCAACTCAAATAAATTTGTAAGCTTGCACACTAGTGCATTCCACCATTCCTTCTCTTCCAAGGAATGATGGTATGACCCCGGCAATCCAATCACCAATAAAGGACCGTGCTTGTGCTTTACTGCATTCGAATGTTCCTTCTCATCCATCGCTGCGGGAAAGCAGACACAGTCGCTTAAGCTGTGAACATAAGACAATACGGTTGACCAGTGTTAAGCACCTCAATTTCAAAGTAAACGTTCAAATAAATTTTTTTTAAAAAAAAACATTTGGTTCAGTATGTCCTGTAAATATGTACTTTGAATAAAGAACTTGAGTTTAGTGATGTCTTAGGTGGGATACCCACTAAATGGACTATCCATCATTGACAAATAATACTCTGCCTTTCTCTATATTACAATGTTTCTTTTATATACTTTTTATATACTTTTTCATGTTTGTTCTATACACTATCATGCTGTCTTTATCAATTGTTTCTGACTAATATTGGCCTTTTCCAATATGGTGATGTTGCTTTGACATTCCGATATTTAGAGATGTGTTGTCCAGGTCTTATAATGGATGCTTGATTAGGCTTTTTCGTTAATGAATAGGTCCATATGGCCTATTTATTGCTTTGCACGACTTATTTTGCACGGCACGTTCAAGATGATGTCACCATGTCGAATACTCTAATTGGTATTTATTTTCCCATTTGGATACAGTTGTATGGTAACTTTTGCTAATCATTGGCTTATATAAGCTATTAGGCATTACTCGTGTCCTCATGCGCGGTACCTCCAAGATGGCGTGACCGCGTTTGAATATCTCATTCTTAACTTCTTCCCATGTGACTTCGTTACGTGTACCGTATATTACAGTTGCTCTCTGAATCATTGTAATCTCATTGTTTTCATGATGTTATACCGAGTGGGCATTTGTCAAGTGTGACATTATGGTATTTAGGGCACTCAAACGAAACAGGTGCATGGCAACTTCCACTCCAAAATATCCTTGGCACTACCCGTGGGGTTATACGCGGTACTGTCAAAATGGCGTCACCCTTTTTTATTCCTTTCTTAGTATTTCCCCATAGGACTTGATTACGGGGTATCTTATGTTACAGTCGTTTTCGGATTATTGTTTTCGTCCATGTAGTTATAATTTGTGGGTATTTATTAATGGTCACAATTTGGGCTCGAACTTAAAATACATCTATTTATTTATTTATGTATTTATTTTTTCCTTTTTCTGACTTTTCAAATTCGACTCCATGGCAGACATATTATTTAATTAGTTTTGAAACATGTGTTTGAGTATTTTCAGTTTAGAATTATACCGGGAGTTTGACAAGTGTATATAATCTTAGAGATCGTATACCACTCAAATATGGCGCTATATGATCCGAGATCACTGATTATACGTAACGATGTGGTTTCGAGCGATCATGTGCTTACTAAGACACGTTGTGGTAAATATTTCGTTACCGGTACTATTTTTTATGCGGTAAAGTCTATCAAGAATAACTCAGTAAATATAAGAGGCAGAATCCGTGGTATTAGATGTTTTAAAAGGCTTTATTCCTATACAAAGGAATACAATTCGAATTGTGGGCCTTCTATTCCATCACCACGAAAGTTCAGGAAGGAAGGGAGCATATATTATTGACAGATAGGCAGTTTTATAGAAAATACATTACAGTGAAACAGATGCAAGAGGCGTAACAGCTGATAAAAGGTGCATACGTAGCTAATAGAGGGCGTAATTTAAGAAACGTCATTAAACATGATGTCACAAGTGGGTGGATCCATAAAAGAATCCTGCAATGTCAGCAGAAATGTTTGGCAAAGATGCGCGCGCAGCCGCATGACGTGTGATTGACGTGCAACTAGAGGGTGAAGGAGACTTGACATTTAGCTCTACATGTGGAGACAGAAGTCTGGGGTTATGTCAACCCTATCCCAAATCATATCTAATATCCTATGTTTAAAGAACTGTGTTATCCAAAAGGAGAGGTCTCTTAGGATAGAATCTTATTCTATACTGACTATACTGACTGTTAGTGCGTGTACAAGCGTCTAAGTGTCTACACTAGATGCGAGGGGGTAGGAATATTCCATGGTAACGGGGCTATGAATTACTTGCATGAGGACAGCGAGGCCTGGCCCTTTGCACGGTAGCTGGAGGAATGTTTACCTAAACTACTAGACAGGAATGCATCGGATGAGGAGCGAAGGAGATAATCTCGAAGGTGAAATACAGTTTTTGGCAGGCGACAGGCTGGATCAGGCACCGTTAGCCGCGCAGGGAGTAGGACAAAGTTCATGGTCATAGATGCAGGCTCAGACTGGAGCTTTCAGAGGCAGAAGGCAGGAAAAGGCTTGATGACAGAATTCGGGCCTACTCGCCTGAATCTGTGAAATGTGGAAAGTGAACCACATAAAGTCGGTGGCCTTTCATACTTAGGAATGGAATATCTGACCCATTCATGGCGGATCTGAAAGAGGACATGTTGACGGTGGACGCACATATATTTGCGTCTTCAAAACTGGAGCAGGAGGGAACATACATGTACTTATAGCATGCACATGGAGCCGTTGGGGTCTACGATAGGGGACATAACTGATCACAAAATTCATATTTCCTCAACGTGACGGGATTGGTAAGTCTTATTTAAGAGGCGGGCTTTATGAAATACGGTTTCGTCGCAGAATCCGAAGGAAGTGACTTTTGTAAGGTAAAACGAGAATGTTGATGTTGCTTTCGGCATTAACGGGTATGATACGTAGCCTTATCCTTGCAATTTCACGCTATTAAGCTCCCACTAGGGAGACCGTGTGTGTTTTTTGCTTAAAACATGCTTTTCGGACAGAACTGTTTGCTTCGAACGCCATGGGGAGGTTTTTGACTCTCTGACAACTTTTAAGGAATATTGCCATTATGACTTTGAAAGCGTAGCATTGAAAGATAGCATTTCTTGCGTGTCGTTAGTTTCTTTTAGTGTCTGGCGCGTAACTTCTAGACTTTCCATGCTAGTGGCTCAAGTTATTAATACGAGCTCTTAGGAACGGATGATGGATATGCGGTCATCCATTTGGATTCACTTATTGGTGATATTAATGTTTCTGTGACAGCGGCGTAGCTAGGGGGGGGCAGTGGGGGCGGTCCGCCCCAGGCGGCACTATTTTGAGGGCGGCCTCTATAATTTATTTGGCTATGGACTGAACTGCACCACTGACACTGTGCAGAAGTCATTATGCGCTGCCGAGTGTTACCAGGCTGTTGGATTCACTACTGCGGCTGCTGCGTTCACATGACATGAGTCAGGCCTGCAACAGTGTGTTTGCTCTTAAGGGGAGACAGGAAGTTAGGTTACTGCTGAGGTGGGCGGGGCCCCAGTCCGAGCAGGTGGCATTTACAAATTGATTCTGTAGATTAAGTGGCAGTCTCTCACTGGTGCCTGTGCCGAATTGGGTACGGTGCCTAATCATGCTGCCCTGCAACCGGACCTGCTCGGAGAAGAGAGGTCACAGACTGTCATCAAGGAGAGGCCGCTGCGTGGCTCACTGCGGTACTATAATTAAATAGTTTTAAAACTAACCGCCTGACAAACACCGAGCCTGTAGCTCTGCTCACTGCTCTCCAGGCAGGCTCGTGGGTGGTGCCGCGGTGGGTTAGGCTCCATTCAGATGTCCCTTGATTGATTTATTTATAGATTTAAACAGGCCCAGTCCACCCAAACGGGACCTCGCAGTGAGGGCTTGAAGGCAGGGGCGCAACGCCATTTGGCTCCGAGTGCTTCAACCCCCAGTCGTGTGTGTGCTCCCAGGCTGAGACAGCTACCCGGTCTCGCACACACACACAGACAGTTTTTTAAATTATCGCAGCCGCACCCGAGTACATTTACATGTTAATGAGGCTTTGTTTATTTTTTCACCCCTTTATCTCCACATGGCGAAAGGGACAAATCCTTTCTTTGACAAAGGTAACCTTTGCCTACTTTCCTGCTGCGTGGATATTTCTTTTTCTATGCAGTTGAGGAGAAAAGAAGTTTGTTTATTCCTATTCACCTTTCCTGACCCCTGCAGCGGTTTATCACATCAGGCTGTGACACAAAGTTTGACTAATGGAGTAGGTAAGAGAATTTGTTACTATTTGTTTTATGGTTTAAAATCTGCACAGGCCCAGCAGGACACATACTTCGTGTGTGCTTCGTTTAAACAGTTTTTATCATTATCATGTCCGATGCAGGACAACAATAAGACAATAAAAAATGCCCAGATAATTCTGGTGATTAATGATCCTGCTGGAGAGCAGTCCTTTGTCTGTTAGTAGTTTTTACATGTAGATGAACTGTAGTTTATGTGGAAGCTCAGTGTGTTACTGCCTTTATCACAGAGATTCTTGCATTACTTGCAGTTCAGAAGTTACAACCCAAACATAGGACAGTGACCAATGAACTATCATCAAAGAGCTGCATACAAACATGAATGGTATAGTTAGAACTTCGCTTTTTTTGTTTTGTGATATAGTTAGAACTTCCTCAGTCTTTCATTATTCTAATGTTGCTAAAATGAGTATGTTTGGGCAGATATACATTTTTATCAGTAAAGCTGACCCCCATGGAATACTCTTTAAATCCTAAGGTTGTGTTTCCCCAGAACTAACCCTCTTAAAATATACTGCCCACCAGTATGGATGACATGTGATACATACACCTTGTAATCCTAATTGGCTTATGTGACATTCCCTGTAGACTGATTTACATACTTGTATGATTCATTGTCTCTGTATAATGTGTGCATGGTGTAAAGTACTGACGCACACTACACTGATATGAGATGCGCTATAACACAAATGAAATACATATGAGAGAGGGGCTACGTAAAGATGAGGGGCACTGTTGGAGGGTGGCAGTGAGGGAATCTGAGGAGGAGGTAGTGGGAGGGGCTATGGAGCGATGAGGGGCACTGTTGGAGGGTGGCAGTGAGGGAATCCGAGAAAGAGGTCATGGGGTGGAGGGGGGAGCTAGGGAGAGACGAGCGGCACTGGTGAAGGGTGGTAGTGAGGGAGTCTGAGGAGGAGGTCATGAGGGAGAGGGGCTACAGAGATGAGGGGCACTGGTCGAGGGTGGCAGTGAGGGAATCCGAGGTAGAGGTCATGGGGTGGAGGTGGGAGCTAGGGAGAGATGAGGGGCACTGGTGGAGGGTGGTAGTGAGGGAGTCTGAGGAGGAGGTCATGAGGGGGAGGGGCTTTGGAGCGATGAGGGGCCCTGGTGAAGGGTGGCAGTGAGGGAATTCGAGGAACAGGTCAATAGGGGGGGCCATGGAGGGATGAGGGGCACTGGTGGAAGGTGGTAGTAAAGGTATTTACGGAGAAAGAGGTTATTTGCGTGGCACCAAAAAAAACATTCGCATCAGCGCTAAACCCAGCCCTGTCATGGCCTTTCTGTTTTTGTTTATTTAATTAGCAGTCGGGTCATAAGGGCTACTGTGGAACATACTTTAAAGTGCATGCTAATTATATTTACTGCTATATTCAATGTTTTAAGTTTGAAGGTGATTTTAATAATGTTTTTACCAGGAAAAATGAAAGTGGAGCCCAATGGTGCCTGATATGGGGCTGGGGCCAAGGTCAGCTGTGAGGTAAGGTGCACTGGAGAGGAGTAGTGGATAATCAAGCCTGTAAGGGAGTGCTATGCAGAGTCCGTGGTCAGGTGCAGGTAGTAATGAAGAGGGATTCACCCTGAAGGCTCGCACAGAGGGAGTCCGAGAAGTGTCACTTGCCTGATACTCCCACCTCAGAAACCTCCTCTTCCCATCAAAGGAACATTACATAGAAAAAACGCTTTTTGAGAGTGATAATATTTAGAAAGAGATCTGGAAAAGAGTGCGTTTTACTGGGCCTTATAAGACTAAGAAGAGTTAAAGGAGGGCCCTGAAGCAGGCCTGCCTAGACCTTTGTGCGACAAATGGAGCCCGCAGTGGCCCACCCAAATGCACCCTTGGCCCACCCAAATAAAAATTCCTGGAGCCGGGCCAGGATTTAAAGATTTTGAATACCATTTTGAGTTCTTCTGACTGAGGGCCTCCAATCCATGTGAGACCTCTCAGTGCTGCGCTGCCGGAGTTCACGCTCACATTGGCACCAGGCAGGAGTGTTTTGAAGTCCTGCTGTGCCCCCTGCTGTCTCACCAGCCCTGGCCCCTAGGCAGAGATTCCCTCTGGGCGGGCCTTTGATGTAAATAAATCATTCTTCACCTGCCCTGGCTCCATGTGTGTTGCGGGAATGGTGAGGTCCTTGTGTTCCCTCCAGACGACCTCTGTGCTGTATATACTATTTTCAAAAGGCACAAGCCAGAGCCTGTAACCTGTCAATTATCTGAAGTGGCAGCTGCGACTGAGGATTCTGCAGACTGTCAGTGCTGATAGAGTGATGTATGCGGTTGGAGGGGTGACGGACGTATACCTATGAAATTTTATAGACAGTACTTTAAATGGAAACATAGAGAAAGTGCTGCTACTTATTATCTACAGTACCTATTCGCTCCTCCGAAGTGCTGCTGCTCTCCCATTAAATGTATTACAGCAGTGCTGAGAAGTGCAGATGCTCTTTCTTTTAAATTAAAGTAGTGCAGGTACTCAGTACCACACACCATCTGCTCAGTTAAAGCAATAGTTTACATGAAGAAGTTTGGATTTAATGATCACTCTGGTAAGGTTTTGTATCATGGAATGGCAATTCTTCACAGGAGAGAACGGTGTCAGTTATCTGCGGTGCAAGCAGGTGTAAAATGTAGGATGAGAGAGATTCCTCAAGTGTGAGAGTGTTTTTGAAGAAGTGTTTTGAAGGAGTATGTGCATGGTAGAAAGCAGAAGAAGGGTGTTGTGTTGCTTTTGGCACCTGTTGAGGAGAACTGCACTTCCATTTCTGGTACTTTGCAGCAGTTTTCAGATAATCTTAAAGTTTCTCATTGCTCAAATGGGTGTAATTTCTGGTATTTGTTTCCCTCGTCTTCATTGCTTGATTTTGCTCGCGAGAAAGTGTCACTCATAGTCATTGAATGACACTCATAATTATATTGAAATTCTGAAAATGTCACACATAAGTAATCTGAAACCTTGGCAGCTATGCGTAATATGTTTAATTGGAGAGTACCGGCACTTCTCGAGTGACGTAGTACGTTTAATTACAGAGTACTGGCACTTCTCAGAAACAAGCAGGTACACTGGTACAGGGTGCTTGCTCTTCAACTTTTCCATTTCTTCATTTGGAAGGCATAGGTAGGTAGAACGCCTCAAGCTACTGTACATTTTTCAAGGACGAGCACAGGAAGTGATTCCTTTTTGCTTGTTTCGTCTTACGTAAGTTCTTTCCCACCCAATTCCAGAGCTCAGCTTAGCAGCGGGCTACCTGTGGAGGAGAAGTTGTGAGCTTCACCTGACTATTAGCGGCGATACTGTTCTATCGGACCACTTTTAGGGGCTCGCCATCCTTTTTCCCCAGCAGCCCCCCCCCCAGGGGGCGGCAATCTGAAGGATAGCCCCGGGCGCTACAAGCTCTAGCTACGCCTCTGTTCTGTGAGAGTTTGGTGAATGCGTGTTTATGGCGTTCTCCACTTTTCCTTTTAGGAAATGGAGCCAACACACCGGCGCTAAATATACAACTACAATGTTGATTTAATACTCATACAGCTTTTTGTGGAGGTGGTCTGGAATTTTGACTATAATTTGACTGCTTTGTGACGTGCATAGATTCAGGGGTACATATACCTTTTGACTACTTGAGAGGTAAGACTGATTCCACTTCACTCCAAAAAAAAACCCTCCCCCCCCCCTTGATTTGGAACGTGTTTCTGTTTTGACTGGCCTGGCTATCAACTGATCAATATGATTTTGTAATTTGTCCCAATTAGGCTACATCATTTTCTGATAATTGGAACCAGTACCATCTTGGACTTGATTATTTACTGACCCTTTGGAGCTTGTTTAGATGCGATTATTTCGGGTAAGAATTTGATATTTATTGCTTGTGCTTATATGGCACACTTTAGTATTTTTCCCAATGACCATGAGATGTGGCATTACTGTAACATATTGAATAGACAATATTAGTTGTGATTATTCTTAGGTTTATTCTTTTTGTATTTTCTTTGTTTTTCTTTTCTTTTTGTATTTCCTTTGTTCTTCGGTCTCACTGAGACTTTTCTAGCACTTAATACAGGCATATCACGCTCTTAACAACTTGGGTTTTCCTGTCCTGTATGGCTCTCTACGTTCTCTCTCATTTCTTTAAGTTTTCTGGTGTATGAAAGGATTTTTTTTGTCACGTCAATAGAAATAAGTATGTTGAGTATTGTGTGTCAGGACTGATGCATACTCAGGTTAAATATCTAAGTCATGTTTTTAATGGTTTAACTCTTGTTGACTTGATTTATGTATTTCATCTTTAATTTTTCATTGCTGTTTGGTATATATGTATATATGTATATTGTTTCATATATATGTTTTTTTGTCGTTCATATATAAACGTGTTGCAATCTTTTATGTATATTTATTTTAAGTATTGTTGTGTTGTGTTCTGTTATGTATGTACAGTTTTTATATATATGTTTGTATTTATTTCAGCCCTGACGAAGTTCCTACGGAACGAAACGCGTTGGCTGAGTCTGAATTTTAAAATTTAAATAAAGAATAAAGGACAAAATTTGGATAGCTTGGAAACACTTTTATTCTTTGGTGCACCGTCCTTCTTCCTAACAGTCGCTTAAGCTCTTTGTTGTGCTGTACCTTGGGGGCCACGGTTACCTTCTTGTTAGTACATTATATTTAAAATTGTTCATGGTAGACTGTGTTGTGACATGTCCGTTGCTTAGGGACCGGTGATGCATTGTTTAAAGGCGGCAGCTGTGTTGTACGTTGTGTGTACTTCGGGGGCCACTGCTACCATTTTGTAAATCTATTCTGTTAGATTGTTTAGGGCAGACTGTTCCCCTGCAGGGCATGTGCCGACTGAGTTGTGGTGAAGATGCAGCACCCCTGTCGAGGTTGTTAATAAACCAGCTAGCTCGTTTTCTGAACTTACGCGAGTTGATATTTCAACATACAAATCTTGCCTCATTTTGTCATAATTATGCTTCAGTTCAGAACACGCGCTATCCATTTTGTCACATCTTCCCTACGGGACTGAAAGTGAAAAGGAGCGATTTAATCTCATCTCCGGAGCTCCTTTCAAGTGTCACTCAACAGACAATGACGTCAACTGCACCTTTTTACAACAATAAATAAACCAATCACGGCCGCTGAAGCCAGCCAACCGCGCTCCAAATTAATTAAATAAATAACCAAGAGCGGCCTCTAAAGTGAAAGCAAACGCGCTGTAAATAACCAGCTGTTGCCATTACAACGAATAATAAAGGCAGCCACTTGTTTATATTTGCATCGCGCTTTCACTTTAAGTGAAAGCGTGATGCAAAAATAAACACGTGGCTGCCCTTGCCAAAGGCGAATGAAATAATCTGTCGCCATTACACAAATATTAAAAAAAAGAGATTTACCTAGTAATTGAAGGAGTCTGTATAATGCCGCAAGTAAAACATCCGGTCGGGATGGGCCCTCCCAAAAGGAGACAGGGCAGAAACAAAGAAGCCTAATTTTCAATCGGAGGCCATCATTTACCATAAACGATGACGTCAGCCAATCAAAAAGATGTGCGTGACTTCAACTCCACTAAAGAGATTTTATCGATTACAAGACCCGATAAAACCAAAGGCAGTCGACCCGATCAGAGTGTTGCGGGAAATGCTGAGAGGCTTGATGGTGGGCCAAGCAAAGGCAATGCCTGACCCTGAAATGGCGATCGGAGCAAGGTTTAGTGCTCATTTCAAGGTCTCTACAGCGCAAAAGATTGGTAATGGGATTGTTTTTCTACTCAGTCCTGCTGCAGCCTCACTCACACCGAGAGAATTACAGGAAGAATCAGTGGAGTGTCCCACAGACACGGCCGTGCATATTCTGTCTGCCTGACCTTAAGATGGCTGCTAAACATCTTCCCACCTCATGGATGGTCCGCATTGGAGTACAGGAACTACTCAGGGAGGCACGGAACGCGCTGCAGGACGGTCTGTGGAACCAGCTGGACAAGCGCCACGGAACAAGTACTGCCTTGATGTCTGAACTACGCTCAAGGTTACTGGAATTGGTGCTGCAGATGGATCTATGATGATGCCCCCCGGGCAGAAATCATGAAGATTGGACTCGCCGCGTAGACCGAACAACATTGCCGATGCCCGGTGAAGCTGTTTATGCATCCATAGAGGAGTTAGGCTTTGGTTCACCCCCTTGGCCATCACCTACCCAGCCTGACATTGGACATAGTTCTTTCCTAGTCTCCCTCTCCTGCCTCCTCCCTCCACGGTCTTGTGGCTACCTCTCCTTTCCAGCTTATGCGTTAATATCTCTTGTTATTATCTAATCACTGTTTTTCTCCTTTTGTTTATTTTTGGCTCCTGCACATGTTGTAATTTTGTAAAATGGAACTCGCTGATCCTCATGTAAATCGCTCTGATACCTCAGGGTCTAGCCAGCGCTATATAAAACTCATAATAAATAAATAAATAAATAAATAAGACGCCTCGCAGAGGGAGGAGCGCATGCACGCTCCAACGTTAGGCAAGACCTAAAAATAAACCAGAGAAGTGCAGAAAATGAATGGAATGGGAGGGGAGGCTGCGAGGTTAGAAGAGGTCTCTGGACATTTTTGGCATTTACCACCATTTTGTCATTCCCTTTGGCCCACATCGTACAGACTGCCTTCTGTATGTACAAACTACAGGTCACTGTGCCACTAGGCAGCACCTGTTAATGCTTAAAATTGGCCAACAAGTGTGGTTCATTGAAACTACATGTGCAGTTTGAATAGCATCAGTGCTTAAATTGTCCCTGAGGGGGGGCATTCTTTTATGGTGATCGGCCTTTATTTTTCTGCATCAGACGTTTACAGAGACGAAGAGAGGGAGAAATAAATGAAGTGGAAAGATGGATGAAGCAAAATACTGCGAAACCATCATAAAGAGAGAAAGCAGGAACCTGCAAGAGTAAGATAAAGAGTCAGGGAGTGTCTGGCAGTGGATTAAAGATGCAAGAGGTGAATTCAGGAATACACAGCTCTGGTAATCGGCATGCCGACTTTTAGCTGCACCAGCTGTGGGCAGCTGAGAAGAGCTTTGGTCCCAGTGCACATTATTTTACTATTTAAGTTCTGAATAGCATAACAATATGTGGGTAAGGTGATTTCTCTATTTCATCTCCGAAAGCCTTTGTTTAAATTGAGTACTTTACTCACTTACCATTCTAGCCCATTTACTGATCACCTTGACTAACTTACTTGTCAAACTGCTTTACTAACAGGCCCCCTTTCCCACACATTAATTACTTGGAGCAGTGCGGTAAATGAGTAATTTCCTTATTAATGAGGACTCCAGTGTAGAAGACAAAGTAAGTTTAATCCATAGGTATAGGTCTCATCCATCCAGTGAGCTGCCAGAGTTCAACTGACTATACAACTAGCAAAGAAATGCATCACCAGGTTCTATCACCATGGTGCTGCTCAAATGAGTACAAGACATGTTGAAACTAAAAAGTTGCACATACACTATGCACAATGTTACACTTACACAAACAAAATACAAAAAGAAAAATTGAAGACCTTCTCTTCTGTTTTTGCTCCATGGCATAGTCTATAAATGTTGACAGTAGTCTCACACTTCTTTTCTTTCTCAAAAATCTTTCCTCTTTTTGTGGAGGAAGAGTTGTAGAAGGATTATGTAAGGTCGCAGAAGAAGACTGATATTCTCCTATTCCACATGGAGTTGGTTTTGTGAAACTTTTGACAGCGTCAGAACGATTACAAGTTTGTGTTTGAACAAATTATCCTTTACAACTACAACTCTATTGAGATTCGAAATAGGTGAATCTTCAGTTTTAATAGCATTAATTAACACTTTTATTACTTTACGCGGTGTCTTGAACAAATTGGATGCTTTCCTTCCAACAGAAGCCCTAATCATCACCCAATCCCCAACACGCACATTAGTCACTTTGATAGATTTTTTAAATCAAAATTCAATTTCCTGGCATTAATTCTTTGTGATTCTTTAATTCTCCATCTATCATCAGATGTGAGCGGCCCTTTTTTAGAATCCGCTTTGTTTACCGAGTGAGGAGCAATAAATGTACTAGGGTATCTTCCCTTAAAGAAGTCAAAAGGGGTTCTTTCTGTGATAGCATGTGGTGAAACTCTATACACTTTACCCTGTTTTTGATTTTTTCCTTGATTTAATTGTTTAATTGTTTTGCCATGGCAATGGTTTCTTTTAATACACAGTTAAAGGGTTCCACCATACAAGATACCAGGAAGTCCTTCTTTCCCAAAGACTTCTTTCAAGAATGAGATGACATGTTTAGTTTCAATGCCTCTCGTGATTTTAATCTCTGGCCACCTGGAATATAAGTCAATGGGCACTAATACACAAAGTTCACTTACATTCCCTTGTTTGGGACCCATTATCACCATGGGTTGTACTTTAGGTCTTAGGCTTTTTTCACTCAACACACATGGGAACACAATCTCTTATTAGTAGTTCAACATGTAAATCCACCCCAGGCCACCAGTAATTAAGTCTTAATCTTTGTTTTAGACATTCCTTGATGTCCTACAGTTCATTGCGAAGGGACAGAGGAGGAATAAGTCTAGTCCATCTAAACAAGAGACCATTATTCTCAGAAAGTTCTCTCCTGACATTCCAATATTTCTCACACTCTCCCTTAGCTTTGGTGTTTCAACCTCCTCTGACCAACAATAATAAATCCTGCAAATCTTTATCTAAAAGACACTCTTCACGCCACCTGCTTTCTTTAAAACCATCATATTCTATGTTACACACCCATTATTCCTGCTCATCTTTATTAAAACAATGTTCTTCCACATCATTCCTCACCAACTTTGAAAGAGCATCAGCTATTTTATTCTTGACTCCAGGTAAATATCTAACATCAAAATCGTACTCCTGGAGCGACACGACCCATTTAGAAATTCTCCCTGAAATTGCATCAATACCTTTTTTCTTAAAAACTTCACACAGGGGTTTATATCTGTCCGTACCTCAAATTTGGTTCCCCGGAGCATGTTCTTGAGTTTCCTTACTGCCCAATGTACTGCCAGGGCCTCTCTATTACAGAGTAACGTAACTCTGCACCTCTGAGACTACGTGAAAGAAACAAGATGGCATTGTCTGAACTATCACCATTTTGTTGCACCACCGCTCCTAAACCTTTCATACTGGCATCCGTGATGAACTCTTAGAAGGGTGAAAACTTTTTAACTTTGGAGTTCTTTTTAACATTTCTTTAATTTCTACAAACTCTGACTCACACTCTTCTGGCCAAACAAATTCAACACCCCTACAAAATTAATTTCCTCATATTAACACATCTTCTGGCAAAACGTCTCACAAATTTACTACAATACTCTGCCATACCAAGAAACTTCATAAGTTCTTCTTTGTTGGCAGGAGAAGCTAAATCTTGTATGGCTCCAACTAATTCACTTTTATGTTCCACGCCTTCACCAGAAATGGTGTGACCAAGAAAATCAATGAAAAACCTCCTAAACTTGCACTTGTCCAATCTAACCGTGAGATTGAATTTGTCAAACCTTTGTAACACCTGTCTGAGCCTCAAGTCATGTTCTTGCTCATCTTTCCCAAAAATTAGCACATCATCTTGATAAATTTTAACTCCCACCTGATCTTTAAATACTTTTTCTAACGCCCTGTGAAATACCGAGGCGGCTGACACAAGGCCAAATGGTAGTCTTATGAATCTGTAGGTTCCGAAAGGTGTGATGAAAGACGTAAGATCTTTAGCCTCCTCATCAAGCATGATCTGGTGATACGCAGATTTTAGATTCACTGTAGAAAAAACCTTGGCTCCCTTTAACAACATTAACATATCGGAAATCTTAGGAAGTGGATTTCTGTCCACTACAACCTGTTTACTAAGCTCTCTTAAGTCAATGCATAGATGTAGACTTCCATTGTCTTGCCTCACGGCTACAACGGGTGCCAACCACTGAGTTCCTTTAACTTCCTCTATAATTCCTTCCGCTCTGAGTGTCTCTAATTCTAATTTCATTTCATCTCTCATGGCAATGGGCACTCCCCGCACCTTCCTAGGCACAGGTACAGCACCCTTAACTAATGAATTTTGTGTACATAACCCCTAAGGCAACTAAGTTCATTCTGAAACACACTGAGGATCTCCTTTTTTAACATAGAGGAGTACCACTCATCCGAAATCTTGTATAACTTTAATTTCATTCATATGGAAATTCTCCTTTAAGATAATGGGGGGATCACTATTAGGATCAAGCATGACACCTAAGTCTCTTTGGTGAAACCAACTCAGAATACTATCACCCTTTTAAGACATAGATTTTCCCAGAAACATATCTCCCTTTGATTTCAATCAAACCCCAGACATATCCTAAAAGTTTTATGGGTTCACCACCATAGGCACAGGGTCTGATGTCAGGTTTCATTATTTTCACATTGCCTTGGAGATTATCTATGTAGAACTGTTTAGAAACTATCGTTATCTTAGCTCCAGAGTCAAATAGAACTTGTGTCATTGCCCCTTCAAGCATTACATCATGTAGAGGACCTTTATTACTGGAAGCAGTAACTTGAGAAACAATTTGTCCACAGTCGAAATCAGAACTATCACTATCACATTCATGAGAAACAACATTGACTTTCCCTTTGTGGATCTTTGTTTTACAGACCACAGTGTAGTGTCCCACCTTCTTACACTTAGACCATGTAGATCTCAATGCCGTGCACTTTTTATCATTAGCTAAATGGTTTGTGTAACCACATCTGTAGCACCTAGGTTGAAAACCACTTTTCCTTTCAGACTTACCATTACTACTTTTTCCCGAACCTTTTTCTTTAGAGGAACTTTAAACAACATGAACTGTATTATCTTTCGCCTCACTTTTGGTAATAACTTGCACACATTTTTGAGAATGTTCAATTTGATTAGCAGTTATGAGGACCTCATCCAGAGAGGGATCATCTTTTTGCCATAGATCATCCCAAACTTTTTCAGCATTACAGCCTAACATAAATTGATCCCTTATTCTCTCTTCTAACAACGCACCAAACTTACACGAAGATCCTAACTTCCTCAATCCTGTGACATCGTTTTCAATGGACTCACCCTCATTTTGATTCCTGAGGCCAAAATGGTAGCGTTCTAGGATTGTGCTAACTTTAGGTAAGTAGTGTCTATCTAATTTCAACATACAAATGTCAAACTCATTTAAATTGCTATCATCAATTTCAGGTAAGTGATCAAACATTTCTTGTCCTTCTGACCCTAAACAATGCAAATGAAGGGCTGTTTTCCTTTCTGCACTGAGATTGGTCCCACATACTTTTGCATGTCTTTCAAATACTTTCTTCCACTTCTGCCATTTTATTGGGGGATATCTAGGCGAAGTTAAGAAGAAAGGTGGTGTTGTAACATTTTGCATGGTGAAATTCATATAATGAAGTTAACCAATAGAAAATCACCAACAAAACGTGGCTAGTGCAAGAAATGCAAAAAAATATATACTATATAAGAAATATTAATATATAATATATTACCACACAGAGTTGCATATAACGTTTGTGAAGAAATCTCAATAATAATGTAATCAAACAAGTTGAGAAAAATGTATAAAAGAGTAACTCATAAATGAAATACCCAAGTTGTAAAAGATATGCTTATCTGCAATACAGTATGAGGATGAATGAGCAGAAGTACCTGAGGGGGAGAAGTGTCACACTTACATATAGTAAGTATGGTTTAACCTAAAATCACATTTGAATTTTCACTAACACTGATTTAACTGTAGTGGTGAATACGCGGCAAAAAAGCTCCCAATCTACATACAATTCCCAAAGAACAGTATACTGAATCATTGCACATGTAAATGAGCCCACGTCAAGTTTTTCACTCCCACCAAGGAAATTAAAATAGGATGAAAAAAAAGTGGCAAACGCTCCCAATCTACATAGCATTCACCATAAAAAATGAAGATAAACTCACATGACACTGAAAGTGGAATGAAGAAGTTTTCCAATAGTCTTCTTTTCTTCTGTTTGAAGAGAAAATAATGATGATGTTGAGACCTTTAATAGAAGTATGATATGCTTGATTTGTTTCCTTCGCCCGTCGCCAGTGTAAAATTAGTAATTTCCTTATCAATGAGGACTCCAGTGTAGAAGAAACAGTAGGTTGAATCCATAGGTAAAGGTCTCATCCATCCAGTGAGCTGCCAGAGTTCAACTGACTACACAACTAGCAAAGAAATGCATCACCAGGTTCTATCACCATGGTGCTGCTCAAATGAATACAAGACATGTTGAAACTAAAAGGATGCACATACATTATGCACAATGTTACAAGCGCAATTTAGGCTCCACCCTTACCCGTCACAGAAGCGCAGATGGACTTTATCAAGATACCTATATGCAACGGGCTAAGATTCGTCCTAGTGGGTGTGTGCATCTTCGCTCGTTGGGTTGAAGCTTGGCGACCAGAAGAAATGACAGTCTATGAGTAGCTAAATTGTTGTTGAGGGAATTAATACCTATGTTTGGATTCCCGACTTCTCTGGAGTCAAACTGAGGAACTTGTTTTATAATAATGCCATGTAAATGTTATGTGCAGCATTGCAAGTTGAGCCTCGACAACATTGTGGTATTGACCTATGGCTTTAGGTATAGTGGAACATGTGAATGGCTAGCTGAGATCCAGACCAGTTAAAGTGTGTGCTTCAATGTCTTTGAAGTGGTCTGATGCTTTGCCCCTTGTATTGAAGAGTCTTCGTAGTGTATCTTATCAGAGGAAAGGATTGTCCCCTCATGGAATAATAATAGACAGAGCAATGAGATTGCCAACTGTACCTGTAAATACACTTATGGACATTCCAGATAACATTATTCTTGAATACTGCACAGGACTGGCTAATGTGATGCATACGGTGTTTCACAAGGTTGAAGCCGCCACCACCCCGCCACATCAGGAGCAGTGCCATGACCTCAGTACAAGCGACTGGGTTGTGGCGAAGAGGCACATTAGGAAAACGTGCTTCGAAACTCATTGGCTTGGCACGTATCAAGTTATTCTAGTGACAACCACTGCTGTCAAGTGTGGAGGTCTCCCCAAATGGGTGCATGCTGCTCATACTCCCCAAGTTGAGTGTCCCCTTGATGATGTAACAGCAACTCTCCCAAAAGTGCCAGATTTAACCAAGAGGAATTGGGAGCAGGTTAGACAAGCTGGAGGGAACCAACAAGAGCCTAAAACAGCACATGATCTGCCTGAGGGGGTCTTGATGAGTCCACAGTTGAAGCTGAAGCAGAAGAGTCTCGTCCTGTGATGTTGCCCGAGCCAGATTCAGACCCTGTTGAAGGGCCTAGCGACGTGATTGAGAGCTGGAGAAAATTGTCCAAGAAGGCTAAACTGCATTTTGAACATACTTTGCCACTGAATAGACTGACTCAGCTTATCATTGACATGATCGCTCACTGAATTTAGATTGTACATTTATCAACAACATTTAAATAGACTTTGTTCAAAAAAATAAGAGACTACCTATGCCCAAGGCTGCAGAATGAGCGTAAGGGTGTCAATTGAGGTGAGGATGTGGTCTCACGGCTAGACTGCCGACTTAGGAGCTGGGAAACCAAGGTTCAAGTCTCGGGGTCTACTCCACATCCTGTGATTCTAGGCAAATCACGTACTCTCCCCGTGCCTACCAAAAAGAATGAATGTGTCCTTGTGTAACATAACTGGTGCTCATTTAAATACCTTCGGGTCGAGTTTGAGCTATATAAATCTGCCCAAAAAAATATAACAATTTAGAAGAACACGTATTAGGGCTAAGGCTGATTCTACAAGTGTTATGGAAACTAATAACCATAGTAGATGTAGCTACATAATAGCAGGGGCCGTATTACAGATGGTGTCCCGGTGGTGCAATGTGTGTTTGCGCCCGCTTTGTGTGCCCCCGGGCACTTTGGTATTATAGAAATGGGACGCAGGCTCTTGTGCGTCCCCTTCTATAATACCGATAGCGCTGGTACACTTAAAGCACCAGCAGTATCAACAGAGGGCATTCTCTTATTTGCATAGGGGTGTGCCGTATGCAAATGAGGGATTTCCTTTGACTCGGCGCCCACACCATATTACAGACGTGGACGCAGAGTCAAAGAAGCCCTCAGGAGTCGCACTGACAGTGCGCCATTTAAGAGATGCGCACTGTCAGTGCACCTCCTGACAGCAGCTCTCGGCAGCATGCAAAGGGGGTCACTGGCTGCACCTGCCTGCAAGGGGATCTCTAAACCCCTCTAAAAATGCGGGCGGGTGCCACCTACACAGTGAAAACAATGAGCAGCTGTTCCGTGTTTTCACATGAATGCACTGCGGCTGCCCTTGGGGCAGCGCATACAACATAATGGGGCGCATTATCACTGTTTGCACCCAGCGCACCTTTTGAAAGGTGCCCTGGGCGCAAACAGTGATAATGTGTAATACGGCCCCAGGTGTGCTAATAGTTGTCGTTGCATGTTACTAGTGGGGTTAGGCATCACATACCATCATATTCTTCTAACTTATGGTGTTACTTATAGCCTGTTGATGAGTCTTTTGTATAAACAGGGTCATTTTCAGTATTATCTTTTCAGGATTTCCCATGCCTAAACATTTTAATTGTCTCTCCAAGGCTAAAGAGATAGAGACAACTAAAAGGTTATTTAAACCCACCATGACAATGGACACTGCTTATGCTCACCAGAACAATTTGACTTGTATCCTAACAGATCTTGTGAATAATTTTCTAAATTTAGTGGAAGACAGGAGGAGAGATATAGAATGTTAAGATTCAAGGCTGACAATCCTGGTGATAATTCGGAAACAGTTGAAAACATTGCTCTTTCCAGTCTCCAGGTAGATGCAATACATTAAATGAAGATGATGCTTACCGGTTGATGTCACTAGCGCCAAGATGCCTTCAGGCATATGTCGCTCACTATAAAAATAAATATCAAATATTAAGATTGGACTTAAGTGGAGTAGAGAAGCAATGGAGTATCAAGTGGCAGGAGATCAAGCAGCAGTGACTTTGGATTAGTAATCTAAAGGTAAGATATGCATACTTAGAGACAAGTCTGTAGTTGACATTAAATTCATGGGAAAGAGTGAATGTGATCACAGATTTGAAGCTACAGGGAATTGGGAATTATTATTGGCAGGTCAAGATCCCACTCTTTATTATATTTATGGAGAATATGCATACTTCAAGTTGCCCAGAGGATGGTTCGATGCATGCTATTTAGATATAGTTTTCCCAAAGATCTATCATGGTGAAAATGTAATGATCCTGTGTGGGAAGTGAATATTAGAACTAGAAGAGTTACTAGTGGTGCAGAAATTGTAGGAGACCTTTCTGGTGTAATGATTTCATCTTTCGGAGTGGTTTTAAATGATTTGATGATTAGAAAGTTGTCCACCATAGTGGATAAAATGCCCACCTGTACAGCAGGAGATTTATTGGTGGCAGATACTGAAATGGTAGGTATGAGATCCATGGTTTTGCAAAATCGCCTTGCTTTAGATATGCTCCTCACGAAAGAGGGCAGAGTCTGTCAAATGTTAAGGGTTCAACAATGTTGTACTTGCATACCTAGCAAGAGTAAAGATTTGAAGAAATATATAAAGAACAAAACTAGTCTGAAGGAAGATATGAATAAGATTTGAAGTGACAGGTGATTGGGGAGTGATTGGAAATGGATTCACTGCCCTAGGTAGATGGTTTGGAGACATGGGAAGTGTAATATTGTACTCAATTTTGAAACCCCTTGTGATGATTGCTGTTTGTACAATATTCCTGGTTATAATCTTTAAAAATTATAAGAGAGTACAAGCAAGGAGGGGAGTGTAAAGAAAGAAGGCGGATGTAGAATGAGAGGATGGTCAGTGAAGATACTATGATGATGCGAAACATCTGGAAGAGTCCAGAAGAAAATGTATCAAACCCCTGAGGTTTTGACTGGTCCACCTGATAAGATCTATAGCTTGATTTTGATGACTAAATTAACCATCAAAGGTGGGACTGGAGCAGTGCAATTTAGGCTTCACACTTACTTTTCACAGAAGCATAATATATATGTGAACTTAGCACCATATGCTCTGGGGGCCCGATTCACAGAACTAACTTAAGACAAAATCCTAAACTTCTTCCATTTTGGTATTCACAGAAGGCACTTACTCATTTTGGTAATCACAGAAGGCCCTTACTCATTTCGGTATTCACAGAAGTTAGGAGTCCTAACTTTAGGACTCCTAAATGCCTTCTGTGAATACCGAAAGTCTTAAAATTAGGATTTTGCTCAGTTTAGTAGTAGTATAGTTAGGACTCCTAACTTTAGGACTCCTAAATGCCTTCTGTGAATACCGAAAGTCTTAAAATTAGGATTTTTCTCAATTTAGTAGTCCTAAATTTAGGATTCCTAACTTTAGGACTCCTAAATGCCTTCTGTGAATACCGAAAGCCTTAAAATTAGGATTTTCCTTCTGTGAATACCGAAAGTCTTAAAATTAGGATTTTTCTCAATTTAGTAGTCCTAAGTTTAGGACTCCTAACTTTAGGACTCCTAAATGCCTTCTGTGAATACCGAAAGTCTTAAAATTAGGATTTTTCTCAATTTAGTAGTCCTAAGTTTAGGACTCCTAACTTTAGGACTTCTAAATGCCTTCTGTGAATACCGAAAGCCTTAAAATTAGGATTTTTCTCAGTTTAGTAGTAGTATAGTTAGGACTCCTAACTTTAGGACTCCTAAATGCCTTCTGTGAATATCGAAAGTCTTAAAATTAGGATTTTTCTCAATTTAGTAGTCCTAAATTTAGGATTCCTAACTTTAGGACTCCTAAATGCCTTCTGTGAATACCGAAAGCCTTAAAATTAGGATTTTTCTCAGTTTAGTAGTAGTATAGTTAGGACTCCTAACTTTAGGACTCCTAAATGCCTTCTGTGAATACCGAAAGTCTTAAAATTAGGATTTTTCTCAATTTAGTAGTCCTAAATTTAGGACTCCTAACTTTAGGACTCCTAAATGCCTTCTGTGAATACCGAAAGCCTTAAAATTAGGATTTTTCTCAGTTTAGTAGTAGTATAGTTAGGACTCCTAACTTTAGGACTCCTAAATGCCTTCTGTGAATACCGAAAGTCTTAAAATTAGGATTTTTCTCAATTTAGTAGTCCTAAGTTTAGGACTCCTAACTTTAGGACTCCTAAATGCCTTCTGTGAATACCGAAAGCCTTAAAATTAGGATTTTTCTCAGTTTAGTAGTAGTATAGTTAGGACTCCTAACTTTAGGACTCCTAAATGCCTTCTGTGAATACCGAAAGTCTTAAAATTAGGATTTGTCTCAATTTAGTAGTCCTAAGTTTAGGACTCCTAACTTTAGGACTCCTAAATGCCTTCTGTGAATACCGAAAGCCTTAAAATTAGGATTTTTCTCAATTTAGTAGTTGTAAAGTTAGGAGTCCTAAATTTAGGACTACTAAATCGAGAAAAATCCTAATTTTAAGACTTTCGGTATTCACAGAAGGCATTTAGGAGTCCTAAAGTTAGGAGTCCTAACTATACTACTACTAAACTGAGAAACATCCTAATTTTAAGACTTTCGGTGTTCACAGAAGGCATTTAGGAGTCCTAAAGTTAGGACTCCTAACTTCTGTGAATACCGAAATGAGTAAGTGCCTTCTGTGAATACCAAAATGAGTAAGTGCCTTCTGTGAATACCAAAATGGTAGTAAGTTTAGGATTTTGTCTTAAGTTAGTTCTGTGAATCGGGCCCTAAGTGTTCAAATGTGCTACTGAAGTGCATTAATTGTAGAAACTGCAGATTCATGAACGGGTGCACATTAATGTTTAGCATAACCATGAAGAAATGTTGTTCTCATACCTATTACACTTATTGCTCGTGTTATACTGCATTTATTTGAAAGTGCATTGCACATGTAACTATGAACTAATTTATTCATGTATTGCATTTTTTCTTATTGCATTTATTCTGAAGTTATACATGAACATCGAAGTGCACATTGTAAGGCTTGACTAAAGATGGCATGGCTAGGCCTTAATTTGAAATACATTTAGTTGTTTTTGCGTGTTCTCTTCTCTGCAGGTGCGTTCTTAAGGTTTCATAGTTCGACAAAGGAGTATGGTTGAATTAGTGATAGGGAGGTCTGGTTGAGAAAATGTTGGCAGAGATGCCTCCTATTCATTGCATATCAAGAATGGAGAGAGCTCAAGGTTGTTGGATCCGTCTGAGTCTGTGAGATGGGAAAGTCTGGAGATGTTGCAATTGTCCTATGGAGGTGAACACTATTGGTGCCTGAAGGAATGGGGAAAGATATCAGCTGATGTTGGAATATCTGTGTGTTTCAATAAATGTATGCACTATTAGAAGTGAGAGCAAATCCTTTTTGACTTTGAGAGGTGGAAATCTATCTGTTTTCCATCATTCTTGCATGAGTGTGCCTTAGGGCTAACCCTCAGGTCCTTGTTTTGGAAGACTTTTACTGGAGTTTTAACTATGCTGACACCTTCCTGCATTTATAAATTACCCTGAGACTTTTCATTCGGAACCATCCTTATTCTGAACTGAGAACCTTGGTTAAATGATTTTAGAATCTTTTTATGTTGAGAAATTGAGTTTAAGAGTCTTTAAGGAACATCAATATCTATTTTTCACTACTTGTATTTTTGAGGTTGCCGTCATTGTCTATCCATTGACTCAATTTACTTCATTTACTCACACTTCCTTTTTTAATTCAATATCTGTATGATGCTTCATTTGTAGTGATCTGAATTGGTCCTTATTCTGTGGCCAAATGGGTTACACAAATTTACAATTTCTTTGTTGAATGCTAACTCCTTTAGCATCTCAGTCAACCAGAAAGATTTTTTGGATGGAAATTTTAACCACGTTCCAACGCACCTTCAGACTCTTTCTCACTCTGGGCTGACAAATCTTTATCTGTGAGTGGTTGTGTCTTACTGTTAATTCTCAATTATTTTACATACTGATCAATTTCCAGGCCAAAGAAGCGCTTTTTCACACACTATGCATGCTCTTTAAGTAATATACTTCCTCCATCAGTGCCCAACCTACTTCACTCTGTCATCATTCTACTTCACTCACGCCTCTTTCTGCCTCACTTGCTCATCATTAAACTTAATTAGAAATCATTTTCCTAACTCTTGCTCTTCACATCTTCCAATTCCTAAAACACATTTGTATTTTGCTAGTTATCACATGCTCTTGGCAAAAAGCAGTTCATCTGTTAATCATTTTCCTTTCTATTGCATTTCATTTTTTCTCAGTATGCAGCTGACATCCTTTCATCTTAATTGTGATCACTGCCTTGTGTGCCATGAAATAGAAGAAAGATGATGTCAGTTTACATGTCTTCTGAATTTGAAGAAGGCAAAAAATATAGATGTCCTGTTGATTTTGTAATACTTTGCAAACAGAGCTAATGCAAGTGTCTTTTTCATTAAGAGCACCTACAATAGATGATGATTGATCAATGAGGTACCTGCTTCAGTAGACCACCACCTCTGTACATCACCAGTCTATGAGATAATTTTCCAATGATACCCCTTGCCCATTTTATTTACAAAGCCGGAACTTTCATGGCTCACAAAGATGCAGAATCCTGGTGTTAGACATGATGAGTTTGCATCTGTTTCACATCTGTAAAAGGAAGCAGCTAGTTATAAAGAACAGAAAACCTGTAAAAAATTAAAGGCGTAAATTGTTCCAACTAGCCTTTCGGCCACTTTGGAATTTTTAGAGTGCTATTTAGTAGCCTCTCTTAGACTTACCATCAGAGAAGCCTTCGTTCTCCAGTACAGAAGAATGTTTGGAGTGAGCTGAGCCCTACTTCAATGAAACAGGTACATGTGGAAATGTGGATGCTGAGGTACAGGGACATGGAGGAACCATCACGATCACACCTATAGCTACACTGTGAATAAAGTTAACTTCCTCAGAGAGATTTAAATGATACATTACGTAGGATGTTCTAAACCATTGCCAGAAACTTGAATGTTAAGATTAGTGGTTATGATACTACCAGAGAAGCTTCTGAATGTAATAATTAGTGTATATTTGCATTCCTACTAGTGTTCATAAGGCTTCCATCCCACACATTACATTGCTAAATACTTTTGACAATGGAATTATAATCACTTTCTCATTTTAGCTTCTAATACATTAAATCATATTGGAAAGTAACATTCTGTACAAACCATAAAATACAGCTTTGTCAGAGACTGATTTGAATACAGACTGGACTGCACATATGAGTATATGAGAGGATTATATTGTTTGATTGATGTGTGAAATACCACAAAAAGAGAGTGAGGAAACCCAGAGGAATAATACTGAGGTATTTCCGGAGTGTTGAACACCATGAGATGTATTCATTAAGCACCCATGAAGAGTGTGTCAAAGAATGTCAAGTCTGACCATCCCTGTGATCAGCATAGTACCAACTATTGACCACTTGCAGGCAACACCAATTCTGATCATCAATGTGGCACAGAATACTGATGTGGCCAGATGAGGAAATGGCTTTTGGCGTGAGAAACAGCAGAGGAGGAGAGCTGCAAGAAAAAAATGTATGCTACTACATCTCAGTTCTGATTCAACCTAACTTCTACTATTCTAGACTGTGATGCAGCTTTTTTAAAAATAATTATGGCCCTAGTACATTTGTCACATAATCCAACAATTGCTGCAAAATCTGCAAATATTCATTTACAAAAATTCTAGCTCAAATAGATCAAAGGGGGGCGTGGCCAAGATGTCAGCGTGTGCGATCGCAGACTGATCGGCTCCACGGCAGCCCGCCACATTATCCTGCAACATACTCTCACTCACCTGCTGTGTGCGGTACCGGGAGCTACGCGGTGCCCACAGCTGTGATGCAGACCTTCCGCGCCGGAGATTGGTCGAGTGGGAGCACGCTGGGTGCAGTCTGCGTAGGGGCGAACTGAAGCCACGGAGCGTGGTTGAGAGTTCCCTGGCCCTCCACGCTTGCCAGCGGAATCGTGGGACTGCGCTTGTTCCTGGAGACGGGCGGTTGCTGAGGATGAAGTTCTTTTCCAGCTGCAGCACATTTCAAACATGCGTGCGGAGCTGTCTACCCAACAACAATCGGCTTAGTGCTGCAGCAACGAGAGCTGGACTGTAATGGGCGCGGAGACTCATCGAGCCTGAGATTCCGACTGCAGCGATCCGAGGCTTGAATGCCTGGTGGCCCCACAGTGCTCTGATGCACGATCGTCCACGAAGACCACGGTGGTCCCTGCCCACTGAGACCGTGCTCCCTAGCGATCATGCTAGGGAGTGTGACCAGGACATGAAGAATACTATCCCCCTCAGGGCACTGTGGTAGGTTCGGCGGGGAGGAGCTTGAAGCACTGCACCCACACAGCTAAAGGAACACAGAATAGAATGGAGGGCCATATGAATAGTGCCCACACACACACATTGGAGTGCCCTCCGTGGCTGCCCTTCTCCCTATAAAGCTGCTTGCTGGAGTAAATTGAACAGGTGTGGCGGTAGACAAACAACTCGAGAGTCGCTTTCCAAGTAATCCTTTATTTAAAGGAATAAAGTCTCTAAATAACGGACCCGCAGAGAGGCCGTACTGTCTCGATGAACGAGTAGGCTAGAATGACATCACACACACATTCTAGAATACAAGCGTCATACAAGGAACAATAAATAAAGAAGAAATACTAACAGGGATATTACACATCTTCCCTTCCTTAACAAAACTAAAAACAAAATATAATACAGTAAGCAAGAAACATAACACAAAATAATATAACACATGTGAAATACAAAAAACAAATATCTCCTTAAACTATATAAATCATGACATAACAAAATCCTTAAAATGAGCAGGTAATTTACAAATTCTCCTGGTGGCTAAGGTGGTATTGCAGCAGAGAGAATTAGACAGTGAGCTAACACTATCGGTACTGTTCTGAGGAAGATAATCAGAAGTGGTGTTTGTTTCATCTTGAGAAAGAGAATTGGAAACATTGGAAGATATTACAGAAGATTCAATGGACACATTGGAAGTAACAGCTGGAGATTCAAATAAAATATAATCATCATAATCAGAGGTAACATCCGTTTGAACATGAATCTTGGCTTGTATTTCTGAAATGGGAACGAGTCTGCTCTTATTCCACCACCTCCCATCCTGAAGAAGACAAGAACTAATACCAACCTTCCTAATTTTGTGAGGAGAGGTAAAACAAGATTCCCCTTTTTTAACCCCGTAAGGTTTCCTAATCAACACCCAAGAATCCGGTGTAAATTCTTTACTCTGAAAATGTTTCCGAGAGTCAAAATGAGACTTCTGCTTGCTTTGTGCTAAAGTGACATTATGACTTAAGGAACTACCCTCACCTGAAGAATTGAAATTGTCAGAAAAAGAAGAAAACCTCTCAAGCCAAGAAGGCAAAAGCAAAGTGCGACATTTCCTGCCCCTCAATAACTCAAACGGAGTAAAACCAGTAGTTGAGTGAGGGGAAATGTGATAAGCATTAACCTTTTCCTTAAGAAAGAGATTAACATCTAAACCAGAAGAAAGAGCAGTCTGTATACCCTCCTTAATGAAGCGATTAGCTCTTTCAACAAGACCATTTGCAGACGGACTATACAAAGCTACCTGAATGTGTTTAACATCCATAGACTTCAAAAACTCTTTCATTGCAATAGAAACAAAATGTGTACCATTATCCGTGACAAGTTCTTTAGGTGGGCCTTCATGTGAAAAAACAGCTTTGAGAAATTTTAAAACAGAATGAGTTGAAGCAGACTCCACAAATGAAAAATATATCCATTTAGAAAAATAATCAATCAACACCAACAAAAACCTTGAAGTGCTTGGTAAAAGGTTAAAAGGACCAGCAAAATCCAAAGCTATTTTGGACCAAGGATTTTCCGGTAGAGGTACCGGACGAAGAGGGTTTTGTGTAGTCTTCCAATGTTTGTCCGAAATCACACACTGAGGACACACATCTATAAACGAGGACACCTGAGCATTAAGAGAAGGCCACCAATAATTTTCTCTGAGTTTCTTACAGGTGGCAGTTAGCCCAAGGTGACCTGCATGCGCAATAGAAATAATCTTATTTCTAAGCGAAATTGGAGGAATAAAACAACCATTCCTAGTGCAAATGTCATTTTCCAAAGACAACTCAGAAGCAACCTGAGCATAAGATATTAAATCCTTGGAGACATTGCGAATAGGAGGCCACCCTTTAATGATAAAATTAGCAATTTTTTTAAGAGTCTGGTCAGTGGAAGAAGCCTCAATCCAATCTTTTTCCGAAATAGTTCCATTTGAAGTGGAAGACACATCAATAGATGCTACTACACAGTCAAAATCATCAACAAAATCATCCATTGAAGGTAAAGGGAGACGAGAAAGACAATCTGCTCTGAAATTCTTTCCGCCCTGTATGTACTTTATGGTAAAGTTATATTCCTGCAATTTAGAGAGGATACGTACAAGACGAGCAGAGGCTTTGCCAAGACCATCACCTTGTAAAAGGTAGACCAAGGGTTTGTGGTCAGTATACAGAGAAAATGGACAACCCCAAAGATAAGTTTTAAATTTGGAAACAGCCCAAACACAGGCTAAAGCCTCTCTTTCTATTGTACTGTACCGTGATTCAGCATCAGACAAAGATCTAGATGCGAAAGCAACAGTGTGATCTTTGCCAGAACCTTGCTGACCGAAAACCGCACCAAGACCATTAAGACTTGCATCCACGGTGACTGTACAATGGAGACCATGAATATAGGGACTAAGGGCAGGGGCATTAACAACCAATTCCTTAATATTTGTGAAAGCTGTGTTTACGTCCTCCGACCAGACAAAAGTAGAGCCTTTTTTAAGGAGAGATCTCAAAGGTTGGATACATTGAGTATAATCAGGTACAAAACGAGCGTAATATTCACAAAGACCTAGGAAAGATCTCAAAGCATCCTTGTCAGGTGGAGGTGGAGCTTTAATAATAGCCTCCACATTACTGAATTTAGGTTTGATACCCTCTGATGTGATGTTATGACCTAAATAATCAATTTGCTCCGCTAGAATTTTGCATTTTTCAGGTTGAACAGTAATGCCCCTAGCAGACAGAATGGAAAAAACTTTGTGTAGAGTATCTAAATGTGAATCTCTAGTCTCAGTAAAAACAAGGATATCATCCTGAAAAGCCTGGACATTCTTAACATCTTTAAAAAGAACGTCCATAGCTTTCTGAAAAACAGCGGCAGCTGAGGCTAAACCAAAAGGCAGCCTTAAATATTTATACGCACCAAAAGGGGTAACAAAAGTAGTAAGTTCTTGGGATTCAGGATGTAATGGTATCTGGTGATATGCCGAATGTAAGTCTATTGTGGAGAAAAATTTAGCATGGCCAATATTAGAAAGCATTTGTTGAATATGGGGAAGAGGATGACAATCAACAATGATGTTACGATTTAATGATCTGAGGTCCACACAGAGACGAAGATTGCCATTTTTTTTTTTAGCAAGAACAATGGGAGAAACCCATTCAGAGGAGTCAGTTGTAGTAATAACACCCTCAGCACAAAGTTTCTCCAATTCTTTTTTTAAATCACTGCGAACACTGATAGGAACGGGTCTCACCCTGTGTGAAACAGGTATAGCATTATCCTTTAGTCTAATAGCATGCTCAAAACCTTTAATGTTACCGATTCTGTCAGAAAAAACAGAAGGAAATTCTATTTTAAGAGTATCAATGGTACATGCATTTTCTACACAAGCATCAATTGACAGAATTGGAAGATCTCCTAAAACAATAGGATTTTTGTGTCCAGGCTTCAGAATTATGCCTAATTTGGCTAAATCCCTCCAACCAACCAAGTTTCTGCCTCTGACTGCAACATATATTTTCGTGTCTGTAGAACGTCCAAGAATTGGTAAAGAACCAACAAAATAACCAAGTAAGTCAATATCCTTTTCACCAAAAGCTTTTGGAGAAATATCGGGAGCTTTAAGTTTGATGGAATGACCCCAGGTGTCATAGAAGGTAGTGTCGGCTAATACAGTGATGGGTGCCCCCGAGTCAGCCATAACTTGTAATAATTTGTCATTAATAGAAGCTTGGCAAAGGGGACGTTCAATTTCAAAAGAATCAATGGGTTCATCAATGGACAAAAGAAGGTTAGAAAACATATTATTACAATCAGAGACAGAGGATTTAGAAGGTGAATTCTGTACTTCAACATTGTGAATTTTTACAACTGGAAAAGAACGACGGGATTTACAAAACTCCTGAAAATGACCAGTTCTCCTGCATTTGCCACACTTTCTATTTAAAGCTGGACAAGAAGGAAAATTTGCAATGTGATTTTTGTCGCCACAGCGAAAGCAAAAGAATTTCTTAGGGTCTTTGTTAACTTTAATAGCCGCTACAGTGGAGAGTTCTGAATTGTCTGAAACATATGAAATGGGAGAATGACCTTCTTGACCTGATAATGCCTGTGAAGAAATAATAGAACGCTCAATGCTTTTTCCAATGTCAACAACTTCAGATAATGAAGGATTACGACAGGTTAAAAGACGTTCTTGCATTTTTTTTGAAAAACAGTTAAAAACAAATTGGTCTCTGATGGAGACATCAGTATAATTTTCAAATTCACAGGTAGAAGCAAGAACTCTCAGCGCCGCTATATACTCTTCGACTGATTCCTCACTGGTTTGTTTCCTCTTGAAAAAACTGTGTCTCTCCAAAAGAACGTTGGGTTCATCTGAATATTGTCTTTTAAGCTTGTTAGTAGCTTCAATATAAATATTCCAGGTGCCATCGCCAGAGGGTCTAGGAAACGGAGGTAAGTTGTCAAAAACTTTCTGCGCTGCGATCCCGAGATGATTGTAAAGTAGAGCTTGCTTTCTTTCCGGAGAAAATTCTTTCCCATCGATGGCAACTAAATAATTTTCAAAAATATGAAACCATTGTTTCCATAGAATTTCTGGTTTGCCAGGTCTTTGCAAAAAAGGAGGAGGATGTAAGGCAGCGTCTGAAGCAGACATGATAACGCAAAATAACAGAGAAAAGGAGTGCAAGTCTTTGTAGAATCCTTGAAATGAAGAAATCCGGATGTTTCCCCTTTAAATTATAAATAGAAGTACTCCTAATATCTCTAATGTAGCTGTAGAGATGCTTTGGAAGATAAAAGCTTTAAACAATGAAGAAAAACAATTAAAATGAAGATAAAGGCCTTTTAGAATGCAGAAAATCCATTAGGGAACGTTTCTATAGTCAGGATTCAGTGTGTGGTTAGTTGCTAGGATACAGCAACAAAGACAGTGGCTTGCATGGAAAGAATGTAGCACTTATGATGGAGCGCGAGAAACTCTTCCAGAGAACAATGAGAGGATTGTTGCTAGGAGGTGAGTAAGCACAGACATCAGCTCTCGTGTCAGATACAATGTAGCGCGTGAAGGAGCTCGCTCACGGCAGTGCTCGCGCTGGAAACAATGTAGCTCTTCTCGAGATACAAAGACGGTTGGGCCTCGCAGCAATCCTTGAACAGCAAGCAAGTGAATAAATAAAATGAAATCCAACCTTTCTCTGCGGGTCCTCACGAGTCCTTTAGTGAACGGAAACAAGTAGATTGTTTCTTCAAAGAAGCGATGATGAAACAGCAACGGAGAATCCAGCGAAAGAATCCAGCGAAACTTAACTTGTAGGACGAGAGTTGTTTTGATGATTCTACCCCACTCCTGGTACCAAATTATGTGGCGGTAGACAAACAACTCGAGAGTCGCTTTCCAAGTAATCCTTTATTTAAAGGAATAAAGTCTCTAAATAACGGACCCGCAGAGAGGCCGTACTGTCTCGATGAACGAGTAGGCTAGAATGACATCACACACACATTCTAGAATACAAGCGTCATACAAGGAACAATAAATAAAGAAGAAATACTAACAGGGATATTACAACAGGCCCCAAGTGGAGAACACCTAGTAACCCAGAGCATGCAGGGCAGCCCCATTACGGAATTACTGAAAACCCTGGGGAAGCAGTGGAATGGGTTAACCCCGGAAGCGGTGGGTACACCATTGACTCTGCGACCAGCTTTGCTGAAGGTGCACCTGGGAGACAAAGAAGATGCCGTCAGACCCAGGCGTGGTCTCGAAAGGACTGGAACCTGAGCCCTACACCCCCTACACATGCAATATTGGTTGTGTAAGCCTAGCTACTGCAAAACCGTCAAGCAGCACATACGCATACGTACTTTGTTACGGACAACACCCTCAGTCAGAGCTGCCCACGCATCATCAGTGATGAGATATGCAATCGGGTGCCGGATGTCTTACTAAACAGCGCACTCCTGAACTCTAAAGACCTACTTTGCCATAATCATTCCAAGAAGAGCGGGTAGACGGAGACTGGCCTGCATATATCCCTAATACTGTACATCAGTCCTGGTTCTCTTGCAGTGGCCATTACCATTATTAAGCCATATGGTGCCACAATGCAGGCCGTGAAATGGGAAAGCCCTGAACTGACAAGGCGCAGTCTCAACAGACAAAAGTGACCTCTCAGTCATCTGACATGAACAACTTTATGCAACCAACGGCCCAGAAATTTGTGGAACACTCAGTCCACACACATCGGTTTGATGAACTAATGGCAGCGATTCTGGACATTAAATCCACATTAGGACCCAAATTGGACACGCTATGTGCCAAAATGGAGTGGACCACAAAAAACTGAAAGACAGAGTGGAAGAATTGGAGTCGGCGCTGGCATCCTTATGACCAACTGTGTCTACGGCAAAGGACCAGATTAAATCTCTCCAGAAAGAGGTGGAACAACAGAAAAACCGAGTGGAGGACCAGGAGGGCCGCTCTCGAAGAAATAACGTACGTGTTGTTTGCCTGTCAGAATGAATAGAGGTTCTTATCGGACATCTTGAAAGGCAAGTTCTCAAAATTCTTCTAAGTCAAACGGGCACACAGAGTGCTGGGTAGCCCCCACAAAGGGTAACCCCTCAGGCCGGTGGTCACGAGGCTGTTCAACCACCGAGACAGAAACCACATCCTTGAAGTAACCAGGGCCTGAGGCCCATGGCACATCAAAAATGCTGTGGTAAACATCTATCCGGATTATACACTGTCAGTAGAACACAGCAGATCTTCCTACTTGGATGTCAAAAAATGCCTCAGAGTCCATGAAATACAGTACTCACTACAATATCCCACCTGCGCATTTGACATAAGGAACAGACTATATTTTGCTCCACCCCCGAGGAGGCCTGGTCCTGGATAGAACAGAATGGATTCACACATGCCTCACCTACAACCTCGAGTAACTCCCAGCAGACATGGCGAACTGCAGGCACACGCAGGAACCGAGGGAAGGGGCGGATACATCGTACATCTAAAGATCAGGTAGCAAGAGAAAGGTAGCAAGCCATTAAACATGCTGAACACCTTGATAATCTTATATCACCTACTAGATCCGACTATGACACAGACACGACCATGGACTCAGTACTTCAATTAACTGCCTCACAACACAAGGCGCTGCGGAGGGAGGCCCGATAGTCACCCTACAAACTGCAGAAGAACTCAGGTGACCCCCCATGTAACACTCAAAGGACATATGTGGGCCGCTATTTTTGCATCACTAACAAGGGCCCAGTGTAATACACTTTGGGAGGCAATGGCAAGAAAGAGAGACGGCTAAAGCAGGCAAGAACAGTTACGGCGGCCATTGCGTGGCAGAATACGCAAAACTGCTGTGCCCCCACAAACGATAAGTTGCTGATAGTACACCTTAGTGATTTTGTTTCTTTCCCTTCTTTCTCTCAGCACATTTATTGCTCAACTCTCACATATTCCAGAGCTGAATATATTCTTATTTCTTTCTTTCATTGTTAAGTATAGTTTTGTTTAATTGCCTTTTAGTGCAGATGGCCTATTGCCCGTTGGCAAGCCGGCCTAGGGTGGGACATAGGGTTTTACAAATGTGTACTACAGTCTGTCTGTTGCACTATATCAAGCATAATGTAAAGCATGTGTACTATTGCCGTACCAAGATTCTGGGGGGAGATGCAGGGGAGGAGACTTGATCGGTAGAGAAAGAATTTTAGACACACCCATATTTCTTCAATTGTAATAATAGATGACATGCAAAAATTATCTTTTGTTAACTTGGAATGTAAGGGGATTGGCAGGCTGTGCTAAGCATCATAAGGTCTACCAATATTTATGTAGCCACAAGATTTCAATTGCCTTAGTTCAGGAAACACAATTCACTGCACAAACTCTAGCATCACACCGGAAGAGATGGAGGAGTACAGTTACAGGAACCACAATCTCAGGTTATGCCAGGCGCACTCCCATATAGACAGCACCTGGAACCCCCTTACAGATATTACATACCTGAATAGACCCTAAGAACCGCTATGCAATTCTGGAGGGAATATTGGACGGCCCCCCAATAGCGTTAGTCTCCTTCTATGCTACAAATTCGAGGCAATCCTCATTCTTACAAACAATAACACCAGCATTGCTCAGAGATCCAGCGGTGCCAATATATTGGGGTGGGGATTATAATTGAACATACATCCTTATTTTAGATCGCTCACACCGCCTCTTCTTGGAGTGCAAGCCATCAGCCTAACGCAACACATGAGAGACTGGGCCGGCAACTTGCAGTTATGGGAAGTCTGGTGTAACAAACTCCCCACAACACACCACTATTCATACTATTCTGCGATTCATGATTTGCACATGAGAATAGATGCCATATACTGCTCAGAGTCTGCCATATCCAGGGTGTCCCAAGCAGAGTATTTGACCCGCATGGTATCAGATCATAGCCCACTACAACTGCAGCTCTCATGGGGGTCCTACAGAGCCAGCATCCCGACCTGGCCTATCCCCTTGGTGGCAGTTAAAGATGTAACACTCTGTGCAATACACTGCTTGGGAATCCTATATCCATAGACGAAATATCAGAATGTATTTAACAGCTAGCTAAGGGCAGGGCCCCAGAAGCGTACGAATGGCCATCAAAATTCTATTCAATGTATGCTGACTGACTTATCCCCCGGCTATCTACCATTTACACAGAGGCATTTGATAGGGGAGAGCTATCGCCTTCCCTACGTAAAGCAATATTGGTGGTACTACCTAAACCAAGCAGAGAACCACTCCAGATGGGATCTTATCGCCCATTATCTCTGCTGAATTCAGATTACAAAATCTTGGGCAAGATATTAGCCAATAGATTAATAGATTACTGGAATCGGCCCGGACGGAGATAGAAATACCATGGATAACTGCACTAGCATGGATGCCTGTTATCGCCTATAATTTTTGCATTGGCTATGTAGCCTTTGGCATGTAAGCGACGCCATTGTGTCTTAACCTGGGTCATACATGCGTATAGACATTGGCATGTAGTTTCTCTATACACAGATGATGCATTAATCTACCTGTGGGGACTGATCACTGTCCTGCAAGAACTAATGGAATTACTGGATGACACCCCCGGGTCTCTGGCCTACGGGTCACCTGGTCAACCGGTCCAAATCAGTGATATTCCCCTGTCAGAGGATCAGAGGCACACTCTACCCAACATCCCACTCACATGGGTCTTCGACACATTAAAATATTTAGGAGTACAAATTTATCATTCACAGACGGATCTGTTACACGGTAATCTGGGAAGGGCTATCGCTGGTGCCCGCTCTACGCTTCAATTTTGGACAAACCTGCCCCTGTCCCAGGGGTGACTCCTCCAAGTGCTTTTTCGCAGTGTGGGAAGCAGAAACATAAAATGGTTTTATAAGGAAAAGCAGAAGGGTTTAGTTGGGGTGGGCCGGTGGTCAGTCCTGCTTAAGGGCAGGGGAGGAGTGGCTAGCCCAATGGTGCAGGCCCTGACTGTTTGGTCGGCACTCTGGGGCCGATAAAACCAGTTATGCGCACTCTCCCTTTTCTCAATGTAGGCTGCATGCCGCCTACATGGAGAAAATGGCCTCCCCAAAGATTCCTGTGGGGTCGGCGTTCCAACCAATCAGAATACTGCCATTGCAGCATTGTGATTGGCTTATGGGAGGGGAGGGAGGCTGCCTGCATTCCTGTTCCTGCAGAGGCGGTAAAGCAGGAGCAGACCGAGCAAAAGATGCAGATCCGATAAAGGTACGTTTTTTTTATTTTTATTATTATTATTGAACACCCCCTCCCCACGTGATCCCCCTTCACTCATGATTACTCGCCCATCCCCTCACCCGTGAGCAGTGCGGGCTGCAACTGTCTTGTCCCCCATGGGGCATGTTGACGTCTCCAAAATGTTCTTACTTCCTGTACTCCTTTACTTCTTCTCTACACTTCCTTATAGACTGCTGCATAGGTTTTCTAAAGAACTGGAATCAATCCTCATCTCCCTGATATGATGTGGCTCTACATCTAGAGTGGTGCTCCAGAGGCTATACCTCCCCTTATCGGAAAGGGGCTGGGAGCGCCAAACTTTGAGCCCTACTATGATGCGGCACAATTGAAGTGGCCTATGAGGTGGCTTGCGAAAGGCAACTTAACTGAGCTGGATCCCTCAGCTCTCTCACTTGGGCAACCAGCCATGATTGAATGGCTATCAGGCTCAAAAACAGTATTACAAAAAAACTCAGGGCAACCTCCTAATGTTGGCAGAAAGACGCAGCTGTCTGATTCATGTCCTGCCCAGTGGTCAGCCCACACCATATGCTCCCAACTTGCCTAATGGAGGTGCTACTGGGTTCATACACTTACCACAAATGACCAGAGCTTGAAGAATGAAGGGTGGTGGGATTGGAAACATGGTGAGATCTAGTGACAGACTCAAAACATTGCGATTTCAAGACCCTGATAGATGATTATGAGATACCCCCGGGGACCTTCCTCCTGTACGCATCATTGTCGCAGCAATTTCTGCAGACATGGGGTAACAGGCAAACGGAACCCACCATCTCTCAAATCCCATAAACCCTGTTATCACATAGACGGGCAAAAAAGGAGATCACAATGATCTATAATTCTATCAGGCCCAACCCGGCACGCCTGTTGGCAACATTACATGCACACTGGGAATCAGTGTTGGAGACCAGCATTACTGACAAGCAGTGGCACAATGCATAAATCACCCTAAAATAATATCTACGAATGTCAGGTAGACATATACGTAATTCTATTACCTTCACCACATGTATCTAACACCACATAGATTGGCAAGAATTTATCCTAGCTCAGCTGACATTTGCACCAGATGTCTAAGCTCGGATGCAACATTCTTGCATATGGGCTGAGCGTGCTCAGACCCTTCTGGAATGAAGTAGCAGGGACATTGACAGACTCCGCAGGCACCCCTATAGCTGCCCAGGCCCCAACATTTCCTGCTGGGCATAATGAGGCGTAATGCCCAATGCAAGAACCTCAACAAATTCCTAGACCTGGCTCTGGGATTGGCAAAACGCAAAATAGCCATGGCCTGGAAATCACCGGTGGGCTACAACACACAAACATGGCTTCTAGATCTTCGCAGGGCACTTGCCACATAACACGAGACTCAACTAACAAACGCATCACAGATACCCCCACTAGCTAACCCTGTACAATGGAGAGAATACCTAGCCACTGTTGAAACAAAATTGAACACAAAAAACCCACCTGGACCATAAGGCATGCCACCATCCTGCATACTCAGTATGAGATGTAATAATAGCGAAGTGCACACTGTCAACCCCTATAGACAACACATAAAAATCCTGGATTACAGTCGCTGATACCACAAGCATACCTGCACAAAATGCACAGACCCCTCTGCCTAGACCACAAGCATACACCCTGAAATCTATCCTCATATTTAATTAAGCACGGCTGTACACAAAATTCGAGATAGACGATAGGCAAATGCTGATCACTCTGAACAGTCATCAACATTGTGGAAGATGTTAGCAAACTTTGGATTTATGGTATAAAATGCTAATATTGACATAAGTTAATTGTTTTTGTAATGGTTTGACATCCCAGCAAAAACGTCTCTGTACCCAATTGCAGGGTAACATGCATGATACTGTCAGCAGACAACAAACGTAAAATTAGTTGAAAATCAATAAAGGTAATACAAAAGAAAACAGATAAAAAGTTAGTACAAATGTGGTGGTGTGTGTACATGCAGCGGAAAGCCATTCACAAAGGTTAACTGGAGATCTTTCAGTTGCTTATTTCTTTAATTGGTTGTTAAAAAACTAATGAGGTGAAATTGTTGCACATACAATAGTTCCATGTGTAAAAATTACACAATAATGTAGTAATACTATCAAAAAATATGCCAGATTATGCTGCATAATTTGCCTTTTCCTGACGCATAATTTAGTCAATCTTGCCACATAATTTGGTGCGTCCCTGCCATATAATTCCAGTTGCCCTGACTGAGTTGCTGCTGCTATAATCACCTCATAGCTTGTTCGTAATAATTCACTGTTACTTCTTATCTGAATTCCATGGAACATATTTCTATTTGTGCTGTTAAAACAAGGTATGGTTACACATTCATTCACTCACTACTCTTGGCTACCAAATACATGTCATAAAACATAAAACAAGGCACATACCATAAGCAACTCTTCGGGTCACTTGAATATTTTTTCAATTCGATGTTATCAGCTGCAGATTCTATAAGGTGAAAACAGTATTTAATGTTGATTTTCCTAGTAATTTATGAAGGCAAGTCTTAATTTTATTAAAGACACAGAGGAGAGTCTTAGGCTTTCAATTCTTGCTTTATGATAGAGAGCAGTAGTTGAGATATATAAGACAAAACTACAAATCCCATTAGACTTATGAAACACAGCCAATGGGATATAGAATGTAGTATCCATCAACAGACAATGGTGACCTAAGAGCACCTATAAAACCTAGCTTGACTGCGAACAGCCCTCTTTTCTTGTGTGAGACTTTAATGAGTATTGAATAAGGAATAAGAGAAAACAAAAAAGCCAATGCCATGGTCAGGGAAAAAGGTTCTTGGCAGAAGTTCATCAATCCAGCTGTCATGTAAATAGCTAGCAACGCAGGAGACACACAATCACCACGGAGTTTCGGAGTTGTAGTAGACTGCAACAAATCACCTGGCTGAGATTTGAGACCCTTAAGAGGAGGAAGGTGGAGGTGCTGGAACCACAGTCAGGGAGGGAAAGAAACATGAAGTGTAAGTCCACTCTTTGGATAACTAGAGCCTGAACTGCCTATTTGAAGTCGTTTGCAGGTAGGAAGGGTTTCAGTCTTCTCAGGGTGTTTATTTGAAAATGTGCTCCTTCAGTTGCCGCACTGATGTGTTTCTGCATATTTAGCTTATTATACAGAGTTATTCCCAGGGATTTTGCAGAGTCGATAATGAGAGGTTAGGAGCTTCATCCACTCGTGGATGATGGTTGATTGGTTGGGGGGAGCGATTAAGAGGAATTCGGTTTTGAGGATATTTAGTTTTAAGTGGTTATTGGTCAGCCAGGTCTGTGTATTTAGGAGCGTTGAATTGAGGAATTTGAGGTCCTCAAGTGAATGGATCTTTATGTAGAGTTGTGTGTCATCTGCATACATGTGATAGTGGACATTTGAGGAGCTGAGTAGCTCGGTGTGTGGTTCCATAAACAGTTTGAAGAGTGTAGGGGAGAGTGATGATCCCTGAGATACTCCTAAAGTGACTGGGGTGGGCTCAGACAAAGACTGATTGATCTTGAATCTTTGTGTTCTGTTTTGAAGGAAGGAAGTGAAGCAGTTTAGGACCAATCCAGATAGTCCCATTCTGTGTTTCAGGAGGTCTAGTAGGTTGTCGTGTTTGACGGTGTCGAAGGCTGAGGAGAGGTCAATCAGGATTAGTAAACAGGCTTTGTTTTGGTCCAGCATCATCTATTATGTGAGTCATGGCCGATTCGGTACTGTGACCTGTACAGAAACCTGATTGGAATTGATCCAGCAGGTTGAAGTGATCTATGTGGTTGCTAAGCTGCGTGTGAACACATTTTTCTAAAAGTTTGGCCAGGGTGGGGATGTTGGATATTGGGCGATAGTTATTCAGGTCTGATGGGTCCGCCGATGGTTTCTTTAGGATGGGGGATACCTGACCTGCTTTAAGGATGTCTGGGATGGTTCCTTGCAGAAGAGAGGTGTTTATAATCCTTCTCCATAGAGGCACTAACATTGGAATTAAGTCTTTTAAGTAGTTTGCTGGGAGAGGGTCTGTGAAGTGATTGGAGGGATTCAGGGCCATGAGCGTATTTTGGATAGTTTCTTCACTGTAGGTGTTGAAGGAGGCCCAGGAAGCGTTGTTTTTGAGGTCGAACTTGGAGGAGCAACTAAGCGGGGTCACAAGCGGGGTCAGTGAGGAGATCAAGTGTGGGTCAGTATGTGATAATAGATCGTTAAGCAGGTCTTTTTTAATGTTTCCTGTCTTCGTTGTGAAAAAGGAAGAATATTTGTCGCAATTGGGCAGTATGTCTGGATTAACTTGGGGAGAGTGGGAGACACCCTTAGATTCAGATTTGATTCATTCGAATAGCCTTTTGGGACGACTCTTGGCTTGGTCTAATTGTTTACTGAAGAAGTCAGCTTTTGATCATCTAATCTTTCTGTTTCTCGTGCTTCTTAGTAACTTGATGTGGTCAGAGGATGGTGCCGCTCTCCATTGTCGTTCAATTACTCTTAGTGATCTTTATTTAGCAAAATTCGAAGTGGGTCGCACACCGCTCGTCATACTAGCAAATAGCCCCATAGGATTCTGGAGGATGTAGTGACAGCGGCGGGTACACCTATGCCACGAGTAAAAAGTTTAAAATGCCATCCCTGGACACGTGTTTCGAGGTAATTGCCTCTCGTCAGCAGGGAGCAGGTAAGTATGCGGGGTGCTGTAGACTGCCAAAAATTATCAGGTCTAGTACCTCTCACGGCGCGCGGGTGCGGGATCCGGGCTCGTCAACCCATAGCTCAGGGAGCTTTAAATACAAAATTCGAAGTGGGTCGCACACCGCTCGTCATACTAGCAAATAGCCCCATAGGATTCTGGAGGATGTAGTGACAGCGGCGGGTACACCTATGCCACGAGTAAAAAGTTTAAAATGCCATCCCTGGACACGTGTTTCGAGGTAATTGCCTCTCGTCAGCAGGGAGCAGGTAAGTATGCGGGGTGCTGTAGACTGCCAAAAATTATCAGGTCTAGTACCTCTCACGGCGCGCGGGTGCGGGATCCGGGCTCGTCAACCCATAGCTCAGGGAGCTTTAAATACAAAATTCGAAGTGGGTCGCACACCGCTCGTCATACTAGCAAATAGCCCCATAGGATTCTGGAGGATGTAGTGACAGCGGCGGGTACACCTATGCCACGAGTAAAAAGTTTAAAATGCCATCCCTGGACACGTGTTTCGAGGTAATTGCCTCTCGTCAGCAGGGAGCAGGTAAGTATGCGGGGTGCTGTAGACTGCCAAAAATTATCAGGTCTAGTACCTCTCACGGCGCGCGGGTGCGGGATCCGGGCTCGTCAACCCATAGCTCAGGGAGCTTTAAATACAAAATTCGAAGTGGGTCGCACACCGCTCGTCATACTAGCAAATAGCCCCATAGGATTCTGGAGGATGTAGTGACAGCGGCGGGTACACCTATGCCACGAGTAAAAAGTTTAAAATGCCTTCCCTGGACACGTGTTTCGAGGTAATTGCCTCTCGTCAGCAGGGATCAGGTAAGTATGCGGGGTGCTGTAGACTGCCAAAAATTATCAGGTCTAGTACCTCTCACGGCGCGCGGGTGCGGGATCCGGGCTCGTCAACCCATAGCTCAGGGAGCTTTAAATACAAAATTCGAAGTGGGTCGCACACCGCTCGTCATACTAGCAAATAGCCCCATAGGATTCTGGAGGATGTAGTGACAGCGGCGGGTACACCTATGCCACGAGTAAAAAGTTTAAAATGCCATCCCTGGACACGTGTTTCGAGGTAATTGCCTCTCGTCAGCAGGGAGCAGGTAAGTATGCGGGGTGCTGTAGACTGCCAAAAATTATCAGGTCTAGTACCTCTCACGGCGCGCGGGTGCGGGATCCGGGCTCGTCAACCCATAGCTCAGGGAGCTTTAAATACAAAATTCGAAGTGGGTCGCACACCGCTCGTCATACTAGCAAATAGCCCCATAGGATTCTGGAGGATGTAGTGACAGCGGCGGGTACACCTATGCCACGAGTAAAAAGTTTAAAATGCCATCCCTGGACACGTGTTTCGAGGTAATTGCCTCTCGTCAGCAGGGAGCAGGTAAGTATGCGGGGTGCTGTAGACTGCCAAAAATTATCAGGTCTAGTACCTCTCACGGCGCGCGGGTGCGGGATCCGGGCTCGTCAACCCATAGCTCAGGGAGCTTTAAATACAAAATTCGAAGTGGGTCGCACACCGCTCGTCATACTAGCAAATAGCCCCATAGGATTCTGGAGGATGTAGTGACAGCGGCGGGTACACCTATGCCACGAGTAAAAAGTTTAAAATGCCATCCCTGGACACGTGTTTCGAGGTAATTGCCTCTCGTCAGCAGGGAGCAGGTAAGTATGCGGGGTGCTGTAGACTGCCAAAAATTATCAGGTCTAGTACCTCTCACGGCGCGCGGGTGCGGGATCCGGGCTCGTCAACCCATAGCTCAGGGAGCTTTAAATACAAAATTCGAAGTGGGTCGCACACCGCTCGTCATACTAGCAAATAGCCCCATAGGATTCTGGAGGATGTAGTGACAGCGGCGGGTACACCTATGCCACGAGTAAAAAGTTTAAAATGCCATCCCTGGACACGTGTTTCGAGGTAATTGCCTCTCTTAGTGATCTTTATTTAGCCTACCATCATACCAGGGTTTTGAGTCTTTTGTGGCAAATCTTTTCAGTTGTAGGGGAGCTAGATTGTCTATTACCACGTTCACAGAGTGGAAGTAGTGATTAGTCAAATCATGTAACTCGTCTAACCCTACCGGTGGGAGCATGAAGATAAGACTAGCGGTTGCGAGTGAGATGGGACTGATGTATTTTAGGTTCCTCTTCCAGATTTTCGTTGTCGTGGGTTGGACAGAGAGTAGTTTAACTGTTTCATTATTTATTTATTTATTTATAGCTTTATATAGCGCGATCCAGACCCAAGAGGGTATCAGAGCGCTTTATATTTAGGATCGTTGAGTTAAGAGTTACATCAGATACAAGAGCATAGTAAGATACAGTACACATAAACAATGATTCACAAATTTGTAGGAGGGAGGGGAGGAAGGAGTAATAGCGGGGAGACTACGAGGAACTGTGCCCAATGTCCGGCTGGGTAGGTGACGGTCAAGGGGGAAACCAGAGCCAATCTCCTCATTAGCTTGGCATCAGCCATGTTGCTCAGGTCTCAGAATTCAGGAAAACCAGGTTTTAGTTTATTTGATTTGCGAAGGTCATATAGCGCTGGCTAGACCCGGCGGTATCGGAGCGCAAAACCAGAGGATTGTTGCATTACAAGGTATATCTAAAAAGATTTATATAGCGCTGGCTAGACCCGGAGGTATCAGAGCGCTATACAAGAGGAACATTGCGTTACAAATTACATCAGTGACAATAGCGTAGTAAGGTACAGTCAACAAACAACGAGGATGAGAGAATTTGCAGGAAAGGAGGGGAGGAAGGAGCCATAACGGGGAGAAGAGGAAGAACTGTGTCCGATGTCTGGCTGGGTAGGTGACGGCCATGGGGGAAACCAGGGCCAAACTTCTCATTAGCTGTCTAGCAGCTTCACCGGGCATCAGCCATGTTGCTCAGGTCTCAGCATTCAGGAAAACCAGATTTTTGTTTATTTGATTTGAGAAAGGTTATATAGCGCTGGCTAGACCCGGAGGTATCAGAACGCAAAACCAGAGGATTGTTGCATTACAAGGTATATCTAAAAAGGTTTATATAGTGCTGGCTAGACCCGGAGGTATCAAAGCGCTATACAAGAGGAACATTGCGTTACAAATTACATCAGTTATAATAGCGTAGTAAGGTACAGTCAACAAACAATGAGGATGAGAGAATTTGTAGGAAAGGAGGGGGGGAAGGGGCCATAACAGGGAGACGAGGAAGAACTGTATCCGATGTCCAGCTGGGTAGGTGACGGTCGAGGGGGAAACCAGGGCCAATCTCCTCATTAGCTGTCTAGCAACTCCACCGGGCATCAGCCATGTTGCTCAGGTCTCAAAGTTTGGGAAAACCAGTTTTGAATAGATACATAGACTATGAGATTAGAGGTAACAGAAGGAGGCGGGAGGGGTTGGAGTGCGCCAACAGCTCAGTATGGGAGTGCCCCAGAGCCATGGGGGTCCCCACGGCGGTGATTAAGACTGGCCCCAGCCCCCATCCTGACAGGGAAACGTGTGGTCCTCTGGATGTTAGTGTTGATCTGGAAAGTGATGATGTTGAGGTCAGACCAGTCACAGGGGAGGATCGATTCAAGCTGGGTGGAGTCCGCTTTGGAGATTACTAGATCGAAGGTTGAGCCTTTTTCATGGGAAGGGCTGTCACAGATTTGGGACAAATTAAGGTCAGATAGAAACGTTTGAGGCTATTGACCTCTGGGTCATTCCAGTGCAGGTTAAAGTCCCCCAGGAATATTTGATTTTTTTGTTGGCCGACATTTGTGGCTAAGATATCCATGACGTGTTCGATGAAGGTGAGGTTGTTTACTGGTGGGTGGTAAAATGAGTGTAGTGAGCATATTGGCTTGTTATCATTAGTGATGTCTAAACATAGTTATTCACAGGAGGAGCGAGCCGGGGAGTTGGAGCGGTTCACAGACAGGTCATTCCGATGTATGCAGGCAATACCACGACCTGGCCTATCAATTCTATCTAGTATTGTGATGTGATAGTGTGGGAATACTAGGATGTCTAGGATGGGTGTGGGTGATTCATTTAGCCATGTTTCAGTAAGTATTAGAAGGTCAGGTTCATTAGTTAGTATGAGGTCAGCTATATCAGCAGCATGTCATGCGGCCGACCTACAGTTTAGTAGAATACATTTTAGCCGGGCTTTAGTAGGAGTAGTGTTCGGTTCGTATAGGATGGGTACTCGCATGAGGTTGTTTTCAACTATACCTCTAGAAATGTGTCTTGTAGCTCTAGAGGCTTTGGAAGGGATGGATTGGATTACGGACAGTTTCTGTGTGTTATCCGTGTGCGCCAAATCAAGCGGTGGAGTCGGGAGCTCGTAAGAATGGAGTAGGGAAGTTAAATCTTTCGATGATAGATGGCTTTTCCTTCTGATCGGACGGGATGAGGCATTGGGGTACAGTACTGTTCTCCATTTAGGGAGCTTCTGTTCCAGGGAGCTTGCTTGTGGCTGGTGTGTGAGTTTCGAATGGTAGATGTGGCAGTAAGTCATAGCTTCTGAACCGGAACATGTGGACTTGGGTTTTTGAAGGATCAGGTCATGAAGAATTTGGATGTCCTCTTTGACTTGTAGAGATAAAAATATCTCATTGAGTCAAGGGTCAGGTGTAGGAGTTAACATTTTCATAAAATGGACTGTAGTTGAGGGAGTAAGGGTTAATACATGTGTGGGGTCCTGGGTCGAAATGTGATCTGGCTCATTGTATGGCAGTTTTTGAGAGTGGTAATCAATAGAGAGGGGGGAGTAGAGAAGGGACCTGAGGGGGTATTGATGTGTGCTAGAGGTGGGACGGTGGGATTCGTAGTGAGGGGAGAGGGAGAGGGTGGGCATGTGGGCTGAGTCTATATAAGGGTGTGGGGGAGATTGGAGAAGAGTCTGTAGTGGAGTGGCTGGGGGATGAGTGGGGAGTAGGGAGGGGTGTGTTATGTAGAGGGTGGGAGGAGGTGTGGATGTGGAGTCGGGGAGTAATGAAGGGAGAGTGGGGGCGTGTGGGAGGGCTGAAGACAGGAAGATACAGGTGTGTGGTGTATTAGGCACAGTAGAGATTATGGTGGTGCTAGGGGAGGAGTAGGACTTGGGGAGATGTATGTCATCCACAGGGGTGTCGATTACATATGGGGTGGGTGTATATACCCGATGTGATACAGAGGGAAAATTAAGACATTTCTTAATAAATTACTAGGAAAATCGAAATTTTATTGCAAGACGAGAGGCTCCCGTTATGCGTGTTTAAAGCATGTTAACAACAACAGAAGAAGCTGTGGTTACAGGTTTGCAATAGAACGTTATGAATACATTATCATTTGACCAATCAGCTGATATCAGCATGTCCTTGATTTGAAAGTCTGCTCTAAAAGCTTTGGTATCCATGGCTCCTCTGGAAGAATGAGCCCCAAAAAGGAAGTATCGATACCGCCAAGGACATAACCAACTTCACCCAGCAAGCAAGGGTAGGGAAAGAAACTGGTTTGTGGGTTTTCTAAAGGAAATAAGAAGCTGGGTGTCCGAGGACGTTCTGAGATCAATTGTAGTTTGCTCATAGATTTTAAGGCATTGTCCAACACTGAGGGGCCAATTACAATGGCGGTCAGATGAGCCTCAAAATGCCATCATTGCGGGAACTGGACTGACTAAAAGGTAGTCGGTGGTCCCGCCTGCCAAATTAAGATCCAGCCGCCGGCCGCCGTGGAGGAGGTCAAAAACATGCCTCTTTGCATTGAGGCTTGTGCTGCGGCCAGGAAAAGGGCCAGAGCACAAGCCCCAATGCAAAGAGGCATGTTTACAAACATCCCTGCACCCTGTGGCAACCACCATGCAGTGCCTGCCACACGATGCAGGGATTTTTAGGGAGGCCCCACGGTGTCCATAGCACAGGGCAACGGGGGACAGGAGCCCTGCTAGGGACCCCAAAAAAGTGTTTCTGCCAGCCTTTTCACTTCAGAAGAACTGACGTGAAATGGCTGGTGGAAAGGTGGATCGAAATTCCCATTGTGGGAAATGCGATCCGATCGACCGCCTGATGGGCTCCTTGATCCTGTCGGAAGCTGTTGGTGGTTCCTGGTGTAATGCGGTGGTCTGACCGCAGTTAAAGATGTCAGTGGGACTGACACTAACATACCGTCAGTGTCGGTCTCACTGACATCGTAATAGGCCCCATAGTTTGGGTTGATCATGAAAATAAGGATAAAACACAGAAGTCAAATTTGTCTTAGTGCATCTATGAACAGGTAAACAGAACATTTGGGGGCGTAAACTGTTGAGAGGAAATAGCCAATGGTTTAACATCAGACAAACTTATAATGCAAACCAGACATAGTAGCATGGTAAGTTTAGATGATAACATTTTTAGTTAAAGGAGAGCATTATTAGGCTAAGAGAAAAATACAAAACCCTATTCACATACCACAAAGAATTGTATTTAAAAACCGGAGGATCGCACAATTTTACTCCCTACAAAAGTCGGCAAATGAGTGGATGCTCTGCCACTGTTTTCTGTTGACAAAGGAATGATTAGTAGAGAGGGCAGAGATGTACAGGTTGATAGTCCGCAATTTTTCCGCTGCTAGCTTCCGCTTCCAAGAAAGTGACAATGTAAGTAATAGCTGCTGAAAGGGGATCAATATTTTTACCCACGCACCAGCTTGCCCATAAAGACCAAGCTGATTTGTAAGATTTTGAAGTTCCTGGGTCCCAGGAGTTATTAATGTACTCTGAAGCTTCCGGCAAAATGAAAGGGAAAGATTGAGAGATCCTGTTATCTTCAAGGCTGAAAGAATGAGGGAGTTGTCTATGACTAGATTGAGTAGAAAACATGAATTGTCCATGAGGAGATCCGAAAAGGAAGGGAGAAGAACTGGAAAATCCATTGCCATTTCCAGGAGGGGGGAAACCACACCTGTGATTGCCAGAAGGGAGCCACCAGGACGTGAACTGCTTGCTGACATCTGACCTGTGCCACTACCCTGTTTATCATGAGAAAAGGTGGGTAGGTATATTGGTTGAGACAGACCAGTCCTGAAGAAAAGCATCTGAAGTTAAGGCCAAGGGATCTGGGCTCCAACTGAAGAATTGAGGAAGTTGGCAATTCAGGACAGAAACGAACAAATCTATCTGAAAAGGACCCCATTTGCGATGTAAAGAAACAAACACTGCATGATGAAGTATTCTGCATGTACAGAAATGTTGCTTAAGGGGCAGAATACTCAAAATCCCAGTGCCATTTCCGCAAGGGGTTTTGCTCTGGTGCCCCCTACATGATTGATGTAACGGCCGGCCGAAATATTGTCCATCTGAAGAAGAATGGAGCAACAAACACTGTTCTTAGCCAGGCTGGTTGCAAGGGAGGCTGCAAGCATCTCTAAACAGTTGATATGCAATCTGGACTCCTCTAGACACCATAAACCTCCCAGTTGAGATTGTCCCAAACCACACGCCCCAACCCATTCGACTAGTATTGTATTCTAACACAAGAATGGGTGCTGATGCGGAGATAGTCTTACCATTCTACATGGTCTATCCACCAGTAAAATTCTAGCTGAGACTCTTGTTCTAGTAGGATGGTACTGGAATAAGAGAGGCCCTTTGTAAATGGCAAACTTTTAACTCTTGAAGGGTCTGATAATGAAGAGGGCCTGGGGAAGAAGAGAGGAGGCCCACAATTCTCGCTGGAGATCTGAGGGAGATTATCGAATTCCGAAGAGGCTGAAGAGTCTTGGATTTTATTGTTTTCACCTTCGACGAAGGAAGATGGAGGGTGGCAGTGGAAGAGTTTATCAGGAAACCCCAAAATTCTATCTGTTGTGTTGGTGTTAGCAAAGATTTGTCCGTGTTGATCAGAAAACCCAGGTCTGACAAAAGGGAGCATGTTATATGAACTTAAGTCTGTAAAGAGAGGCGGCTTTGGCTCATCCAAAGAATGGCATCTAAATAGATAATCAGTCCGACACCTTGGGCTCCGGGAGGGGCTACAAATGGTTTAATGAATTTGGTAAAGCACCTTAGTGCTGAAGAAAGTCTGAACAGAAGAGATAAAAAATAAAAAGTTTGACCCAACCATTGAAACTGGTGATACTTCTCATAATCCAATGGATGGGGATGGTGAGGTAAGCATCCTGCAAATCCAAATGAACCATCCAGTCTTGCTGGAGTATGAAATCTCTGAGATGAATAATGGTTTCCATTTTGAATTCGTGGTACACGACAAAATGGTTGAACTGTCTGAGACTGATGACTGGCCTCATTTTATTGTTTGCCTTCTTAACTGGGAAGAGGGAACTGAAGAAAGCAGAAGGATCGGGAAGGGATAGAATTATTGCTGTTTGTGCAATAATGATTGAAGTCCTAGGGACATGAGGTTGGACATTTCGAAATAGAAATATGGAGTGCAACGAAATACAGTTGTGAAAGGCTTGGAGTAGAGCTGTATAATGTAACATTGGATGGTGTTTAACACCCATGGATCTGATGTTATGGAACACCACTTTGGGGAAAAAATAAGAAAGACGGCCCCCTATTGAAGGAGGGCCAGAAGAGAGGCTCTCTTGTTTGAGAACTTTAATCGGAACCTTTGTTTCCATGACCACGGAAGCCTTGCCCTCTCTGGGGGTAGAATTGAGGCTTTAGTCCTGGTAGGACGAGTTAAAGGAGCCTCTGGAACCTTGGTTGCTGTAGTTGCAGTGGGTAATGTGGTTCCTGCCTCTACTGGCCCTGGTGAAAACATGTTATGAGAAAACTTTTCTCAGTGACTGCTGAGCTTTGTCAAGTGATGCAAATGTCGACACATATTTACTATGTACTTTGATAAAAGAATCTACGCACAAGAGACACTCTGCCTTTATATCGGGATCCATAGACTCCAGGTTGACCAGTTTAGGATCCAGTTTCAATAACAGTCCCTTCCTGCATTCATTCATGCAAAGTAAGCAAGAGGCCTGTTATACCCTCAGAGAGAGATTGTCAGGATCAATCAAGGAATTGTCCAGCCTTGCAGATTTCTCCAAATCATAAATAAAAATGATTGGTCTTGGCAGGTGGACCAGACTTTTGTCTACCCCTTTGCTTGGGTCTTTCCCAATCCTCGAAACGAAAGTTAGTATAGAGAGATCTATAGCAGGAGTAACAGTAATCTTGGATAGAAGAAAAGGGCAAGGGCATTTAGACTTGAGTTTCACTCTTATTTGCTAGCCCAGCCAAGAGCTACATCTCCCCCATGTGATCAGTGGGAAACCACTCAGTAGAATTAGGGTGATGGATAAGGTTGGGGTAGAACATAGGGACACCATCTGAGTCCAAAACCAGTTTTTCCTTGAAAAGGTCATGAGAAAGAGAGGCCATCTTTTGTTTTTAGGAGGAGGGCAGGTGAAAGGGCGAATGTCCCCAGCTCTATCCTTGTCATGATCTCAATCCAAGTAACCCATATTGTTGCCAGTATCAGGGATATGAGAAATGACGATAGGAGATGAGCTGTGCTTTAATTTCGATTTATATTTGAAGTAAGATGATTTTACATCATCTTCTTTATTCTGGCTATTCCCCTCCTTAGTAGGAGGCCTGGGAGGAACCAAGTCCTCGGTTGTGTGGGAGAAAACATCACCAGTCAATAGCGCAGCATTACTTATCGTTTTGGCTTTAACCCGAGCCACAGGGGAAAACCACATTGTCTTGCACTTTTTCTTGCAGAATGGGCCAGAAAAGTCTTTGACATCAAGGTAAGCACTGAATTTTTGATATTTTTTATGATTTTATCCATAGAGGCTGCTCCACCAAAGCTTTGATAAATGTTTTCAAATGGACCTTGAGGGCATCCCCCTCATCATTATTTTTATTTAAAATGGGAGAACTATCTATCCCCTCAATTAAAACAAAAGTGAAAAAATATAGGTAGAAAAAATATATCTGGCAAACAAACAGTTAAGTATAAGGAAAGCAGTGGGGAAACAGCCAAGCTCCTCCTATGGGCATACCCCGAATGCCAAAAAGAGCTGAGGAAAGGACGGTGGAGGGAACAAAGGCTGCGTCCCTAATGAATGTCGGAACTACGATACACATCGAAGCGCCGAGGGAGGAACACCACCAAAGGAGTGCTTAGCTCAACAGAAGACAAAAGGCCCAAATACTGCTACATGGGTGGAGGAGAACGGCGCAGCATGCACTGTTGAGGCGCATTCAGGACTGCAAAAAAATGGCGGTCCAAGACATGCCGGCAAGCTAGGAAAAAGAACTTGTGGGTAATGGGGTAAAGTGCCAACTGGGGTAAACAACGAACCGGCAACACAAACTGCAACTTCATAGGCCAGTAAAGTACAAATTATCACAAAAATGCATGTCTTAGCAAGAGAAGTAATATACAAAAACTTAGCTTGACTGCAAGCAGCAATAAAAGAGGGCTGTTCACAGCCAAGCTAGGTTTTGTAGGTGTTCTAGGCTGCCATTGGCTGTTGATGTGTACTAAGTTCTTTATCCCATTGCTGTGTTTCCAACATCTTATGGGATTTGCAGTTTTTTCCTAGATATCTTGACCGCTGCTCTTGAAAATAATGCAAGAATTGAAAGGATAATAGGAGCATCAGGTCTTGCAATAAAATGGGCATTACTAATTCTTTATTGAAATCAGATTCTCCCAGAGAGGTCTAAATGTGCATTGTCTCTATTGTTATTTCAATACTGTATACACACACACTCCCAGGTTAACCAAATGTATTTTCTCATGTTCTTAGTTTGACCAGCTTTATTTTTCGCAAAGCAGTTCTCCTTTAAATTCCAAGTCTATGATGCATGAGTTCTCTAATGCAGGATTAACAAGAGTCCCATGTCTCTCAAGCTTCCTTGTACCATTTGAGCAATCTTCTTAAGTTTCTTAAGCTTCGGTAAGGAATTTATGGCACTGCTGGGCTCTTAACCAGTGACCGGTCCCTGATCAGCCAAGAATGCCCAATAGCAAGCAGAATTGACGATTTGTTTGTCCTCCATTGGGATCTTCTCAATAACGGACAAAGCTGCTTTTAGAGCCAGGGCCAGCTCAAGATGTTCGATGCTCTTGGCAGTTTCGTATTTGTAGTTTCCATATCAGAACAGTGATAAATGCATCAGCACCTTTTCCAAACAGGTACAGGTTGGTACCAGCCACTGCCAAGACTTAAAGTGCAATGATATCACCAAAGCTGCCAGACCGGCCCCAAATGTCTCCGACCACAGAACCTTCTCAGATTGCCACCTATTTTAGACTTAGGGCATTCGAGTCATAGTATTGAGACATATTCTGACATAGATTTACTGTCTGTTGAGCATTCAGTGTGCAGTGTGTGTAAAATATACTAATATCCGAGAAAGTCACCGCCGGAACAATGATTAGAGTCTTATGGGCATTTTCTAATTTTTGAAGCAGCACATTATTTTGTGGGATATGCAGGCAAGATGCTTTCACAAGGACGAAGAAAAAAAAGGATGTGTGGCAAGCAGCATGTAGAGAGAGATAGGCAGGCAAGGAGCTGCAGCAGTGCTTGGACTCAGAGAAACAGAGGGCTAAATCTTAAATGGCATACAAAAGCCGAAAGAAGATTAGATAGAAAAATAACTACTTCACTAGCTTAGTAGTGGAAGGACACAGTCACCCAATCAAAAATCTAGGTTAAAGTCGAATGCTCCAGAGGCAGGTCAAATACAAGAATAGGAAAGCAAGTCTTTAGATCAGGAACAGGGATTAAAAGAGAGAAACATCCATCCAATAATGGGGGGGGGGGGGGCAGGCCTAAATTCCACACTAAACATATTCTCAAGTATTGACTGCAAAGGGAAACCACAAAAACGAACTCTTCCTGTTCCTTGGAAAGCAGAAAAAACTGTGACTCAAAAATACAATATCAGCTACCTTTTAAAAAAAGTTATCATTGGCCAAAGCTTTTTGGTTCCCTTTATCAGATCAACAGTTTATTTTTAGCTGTTGCTGTGATTTGTTCATGACTTTAGATGCTATTGGAAAGCTGGCATTACCTTAATGAAGGAAAATACCTATTTGACAACCTCAAACACAGTTGACTATAGAAGACTTGACAGGAGTGGTATCGTACCCCTCTATTCACTCATTAATAGCCATTGTTTGTGCAGGACTTGGAGATTAGGCGCTGTGAAAAAATGAACATAATAAAGAACTCCCTCTTTTATTTTTATTCCTGCTTCTTTCTTCAAGAAGCTTGAGGTTGGGGAAGCAAAGTCAGTGCAACGGTTGCAAAGGGCTAGCCACGGGTAGCAGCCACTACTACTGGCTAGCCTTAATTGATCTCCTTGGATAGAAGTGCCCTATCCCTTCTTCAAACTACAGTCATAGGGCTAAACCATTAAAAGGAACTGCCTCAGGTCAATAGAGACCTAAATGTTTCTTTTATTTCTCATCTCTTCAACATCTGTATTTCATTTCCAACAATCATGAGATTATATAACCTATCACAAAGCCTCTCTTGGCCATCTCCTCACTGACTCTGGGTGCCAAAGAAAAGACTCGCTCCAACAAGAAACAAACCTGAAATGAATAGATTCACCTTTGTAGTGTAGTTCCTAGATCCCTGATAGGCTCTGCGCATTGGAATAATATACACTATAGTTTTGACATAGGACTGAGGTGAGTATGTCTCCATCGAGTACATTAAACTTAATTACTTGTGTGTGCCAGCTAACTCAGAGGTCACTAGGAACTTCTCGAATATACAAGAAGGGATTCGTTTCTGACAACCGCATAAACATGACAACTTTGTTTCCCTTAGAGTCGGAATAATCTCAGAACCGTGGAAACAATAGATAACAGTTTCACTCAGTAAATCGTTCATGCTTCGTTTCTACAGAGTTGCACAGAAATAGAGAGACGGGGCATATCAATAAAAAGCGGTTTATTGAACAGTCTTATTTCTCGTGCAAGAGATATGAACTGCTACAATCATAAGACAGGATGCGAAGTACAATACGTACAGAGTTAGCAGTAAGATAAAATAATACTGCAATAGCATGGTTTGTAGCTATGACATTTATTAATAAAATACATGCATAAATAACACAGGCTAAAATGTGGATACTCATCTGATGCATCTAAATAGTTCTACCCCATTGTACCTAACCTAAGTGTAGTACGAGGTAAGAAGTAGGTGCTGTTTTCTAAAGTATAGCTAGCTATAGTTTTAGTTTTGCCAAGAGTTGCCAAAAGTTTCTCTAAGTTCTAGTCTGCTCCATACCTTAGAATGTGTGAGGTTGGAATCTCTTTCCAGGACTCGATATCTAACACCCCGCAGGGGGAGTCAGAAACACTGGAGCTAGAATCTCTGCGAGGAGGTTGACAGCGTCTGGTCAGTGCATCAGGCGGGAACTCGATCTCCTTCTGAACTTGCTGTGGCGAATCGCAAGTAGGCAGTCGAACTGGACCGTACCAGAACCGTGGTTTGCCAGGGCAAGTGCAGGTATATTTATACCTTGAAGGTGTTTAGGAATGCCTGTATTGACGTAAAAGTCAGGCATCGGAACGTTATGAATGAACCCCTAAGGAATAGATGTTCATGCATACTAAATGAGTTCTAAAGGCTTAAGAGTCTGGTTTTTCAACAACTCACTGTGACGTGGGTTGACGGATGTAGGAGACCATGCCTGTATTTGGTTAGCATAGACAATGCCTAAATAAGGGCTGGATTTTCTATGCCTAAATAAGGGCAATATGAATTGTACCTATATAAGGGCATAAATCAGGAAACCTATATACGGAATTTAAATCTACACACAACACCTTTGTCTTGAAATGCTCAACGATAAGTCACAACATTAAGAAGATTGTCAACTGATGGTGGGACATTCTCCAAATGCAAAAAGACTTCAGGGACCTCCTTAGACAACAATTATTGCTTGCTTTTCAGCACTCATGGAAAAAAGGATAAAGAAAAACCTATCAGGTTACAGAGGAACTATAAAATGCAGAAATTGTGGCCAATGCAACAGTGCTATTATGAGGAACACTATTACACATCCCTACAAAGGCAGTAGAATTACACTGAAACATTCCTCAACAATTGTATCCATGCCATTAAATACCCATGTGGGCTAATATATAATGAAAAAACTGAGAAAACACTCAAATAACAGAACATAAGAACAGCATACAGAACAATAACAACAAATCTAGTGTGGTCACACCCTGGTCAGAAAAGAAGCATAGCATCAGTCAGCTTCAACTTCATATCCAGGAACTTGTCCAGCAAGAAGCCGGCATAGATTATAACAAAGGACTCCTGCAAAAAAAGACTTTCTGGATCAAATTACTGAACACATTCCAGCCAATGGACATGAATGATTTCTTGAAATTATCATGTTTCCTTTTGTCAAATTGTTGAAGGACTTTATTCAATAGATCATCTATGTTTAGTTAAGTTTATTATTTGGTGGTAATATTTGGTGACCACTACAATTTTAGAAGTGTCTCTGCCCAGCCTCACATTTTGAGCATATATTCATACATTAGACTAAGGACCAGGTATAATCTAGGAACACTGATAGCCAAGACGCTCCTATGATGTTACAGCAAAGTTGGAATACCAGGCAGCCATTAAGCAGTATCATCGGCTCACCCGGAAGACACGAGCAGAGTACGTGGCCAATAAAATCTTGGCTAGCACTAATCCGGCTAAGTCGATTTTCTCTCTGCTCAAAGGTATGAAAAGTGCAGGTTCATCAGTAACCTCCCCGATTGTTTCTAACCGCCAGTGTAATGAGTTGGCTCATTACTTTGTGAACAAAGTTGAGCAGATCTATCTTAATCTGCCGGCGGTGGATCTGCGTGTTGGGGTGGAGGCTTTGGGGATCTCTGTTCCAATGATGGGTAACAGTTTGTTATCCTTTCCACCTTTATCACCCATGGAATTTGATGTACTTTGCTTGAAAATCAATTCAGGATCTCCAGCAGATCCTCTGACCCCTGCCCTGTTTCGTCAGCTTCACCCCGTGATTTCCCCTTGGGATATTGCTTTGGTGAACCTGTCCTTGTCATCTGCAGTTTTTCCCAGGGTATGGAAACATGCCAAAGTCATTCCATTGCTCAAAAAATCCTCCTTGGATCCCGCGGAACCAGGTAATTATCGGCCAATCTCTCAGCTGCCTTTTTTGGCAAAGGTGGCTGAATCTCACGTTAACTCTGTCCTCTCCGAGTATATCGAACAGAATGCCATTCTGGATTCATCTCAGCATGGCTTCCGAGCGCGGCATGGGACTGAGTCCCCACTACTGGTAGTGACGGAAGCTATCAGGGATAGTCTGGACGGTGGTGATTCAGCGGCCTTGGTCCTTCTAGACCTAAGCGCTGCTTTTGACACCATCTCCCATGCAATCTTACTAACTCGTCTGCAGGAAATTGGCGTTAAAGATGGGGCCCTGGGCTGGTTTTGCTCCTTCTTAGAGGGGAGGTCCTTTCAAGTGTCTGTGCCTCCATTCCATTCACAAGAGTTTGCTCTGCGTCAGGGGGTACCGCAGGGCTCAGTCTTGAGCCCGCTTTTGTTTAACATCTACGTTCGCCCCCTGGCTGCGGTAGCGAAAGATAGAGGGTTGGCGCTGGTGTCATATGCCAACAACACCCAATTGGTGATCTCCTTCTCTAAGAACTGTGGCGACAATCTGGTTAAATTCAAGGAGGACCTCCTAGCAGTGGCTGACTGGATGGCGGCCAACTGCTTGCAGCTTAACGTCAGCAAATCGGAGATCTTACTGTGCGGTGAATTATGGTCCGAACAGTGCTGGCCAGAGCGTCTAAAACCCGCCCCCTTACCCAAGGAGGTTGTGAAGAACTTAGGGGTGTGGCTCGATCAGGGTCTGACGTTCGAAGCTCAATCTAAAGCAGTGGCAGGGGTGTGCTTTGGGCTTTTGCGGGGTTTAAGACCATTGTTGGTTTTTTTCCCTCCTAAAGTGCAACAAACCATAATCCAGGCTTTAATTTTTTCCAGATTGGACTATGGGAACGCCCTTTATTTGGGCGCCAATAAGGCCAGTATCAAGTGCCTGCAGAGGGTTCAGAATGCTGCAGCTCATTGGTTAGTAGCACTCCGGAAGTCCAGCTCAGTTGCTCATCTGCTCCCCAAGTTGCACTGGCTGCCGGTTGAAAAGCGCATCCAGTTTAAGGCACTCTGTATGTCGCATAAGATCTTGTCCTGTCAGGCTCCTGTGGGTTTGTTTAACTTGCTCAAGTTTTATGTTCCGCAACGCCTATTGAGATCGGCGGGCCGTGCCCAGGTTTTTATTCCTTGTGTTTCTAAAGCTAGAGCAGGCGGCCGTTCTTTTCGAAGTCTGGCGGCAAAACTCTGGAACTCATTGCCTGCTTCCATCAGAGTAATCCAGAATCACCTGGCTTTTCGTACAGCCATAAAAACCTGGCTTTTCCCCGGCTCTTTCATTTAACATCTTTTTCAATTAACATCTCTTGGTTTGGGGTCGCGCTGGGACGCTCCGTTGCTGGGGCAGCCATGCGCTATACAAATCTGACTAGTAATAATACTAATAGATGTACTCAGTTCCAGGCTTTGGTCCATTGCTGTGAGATTATTACACATGTTGAGCTAGAGCTATGGCGGCGCAGACATTCTGTATGTAATCACATCAGTCAGCCTCTATGTTTACTTTTTGTCTCGCTCAGGTGAAGCGCTTCAATTTTAAATGCAATAGTAAGTATCCATTGACACATCCCATTATAACAATTCAGAGCCCTTGTCTTTTTTCCTGAAAACACTGCACTAACATTTTTCAGATCTGACATATTTAATTTGTATTTTTTTTTAATATGAGTAGCCTGTGATTGGCTTAAATAGCATGGGTTTAAGGACTAGAACCTATGAAAATATATTTCTTTGCTTTAAATTCACCCTGAAGAAGGCTCTTTTTTGGTCCGAAATGCAATGGAGGGTATTCTGAGTATGTGGTTACAATTAACAGAATGAAGGTTGATTTACTTGGAAAAAAATCTATTAATATAAATGAAGAATCCTGTGATCAATTGATTGGTAAAGAATTGAAACAAAATAATATTCCGCCTGATACATTTTTATGAAATATACATTTCTGGTACAGTCAGTGCCAGAGCACCTTGTGTCTACTCTCCCTTTGTCGTTGGAGGAGCTATTTACGCTTGCATTGTATGCTTCTGAACCTAATACATGTCAAGACAACACGGCCTCCTTAAATGACCTGGATTAATACAATTGATTAAATAAATGTGCACTGCTTGGAACAATACCTTTGTTGCATATACTGGAACACTGCAATCACTCTTCATGAGATTATTTATAGCAGAGCAAGACATGTTACAGTGCTTGCATAACTCAGATGTGAGACCTTTGGCCACCCTTAGTTTTTGTAACTAGGTGGCTAGACACAGTCTTGTGCTTCACTCCAAGGAGATGCAGGATGGCTCAGTAGGCTGCATTCTGAAAGCATGAAACACACAGTGATCTGCAAGTGACAAATTTGAATCCTGCCAATGCTCACTCAGACCTTCATCATTCGAAGTCAATTAATTTGAGTGCCATTAAATTAGGTAATTGTTATCTGCTGTTCTTAGGAACAACGGATGTACAATATGAGAAAGAAGAAAACGAGTTAGTATTAGATGGGTTTATGCAGTTTGTCAGTTCCAAATCTGTAACATTTTGCCACAGAAAGTCGCCTATATACCTATGGGAACTGACAGGGGCCATACGAATTCATTTACGAAACGGAGGCACACCGACGTTTAGAATGAGTCATTGTGCTCATCGTTATACCACAAACCGAGTGACGTAGTGACGTTATATATGATCTATGTAATATGTAAATCTAGTGGGACATTAAACGAACGGGCACATAACCATGGCATTTCAGCAGTCTGGAGATCATAAATCACTTTCTCGTTGCTAATAAACAACCTTCTTTAAACACATAAGTCCTTAGTCTAAGCATACGACCATAAACCCTGAATCATAAGCATTGGCAGCTTTACAGAATGGAAGTATAATGAGAGACAAATATCTCTAATATCATGGAATTTAATTAGCATTTTTATTATAGACCAGTAAGTTTTCTCATGAGAACACATCATGTATCACTATGAGAGGTTAGATATTAAGACAATTTTTTATAACAAAGATCCAAGAAGCTCAAGCCAAAAGTCTGAAAATGTGTTTTCACGATGTGGTTCACAATAGGTCATATAAGGCTACACTAGGTTTGGCAAAAGACCAGTAAGAGCTAATTAGCGCTTATTAAGTCACTGAAACGTGGACTGCTGATGAGGAGTACAAACTCAGTTGCAAAATAAATCTAATTTTTTGATGTAAGGCTGAAGGTGACAGAGCTCAGTCATGGAACGTGACAATTGCATGCCAACTGCATGTAAAATAGGTGACATGTTTGAGATGAAAATAAACGTATGAAACATCCTTCCACAGGCATGTGAATGGTAATGGTGGGTGGCCTGCCTTCTATTGAATGAAAGGCCTAAACAAGGTAATTCTTGCAGAGAATAAAACACAGCATTTTCGCACAAACATTTAATGGAAGGATTTCGTCCAAAACGGGTATTGAGTCTCTTGTAAGCAGAGCGTTGAAACTCAAAGTATTACACTGATAAGGGAGAGACGGAAAAAGGAAGAAAGAGCAATGGAATGGAGACAGAGTGGAAACAAATAAAAAGGAAAGGGGGCGAGAGAGAGAGTGGACAGAGGGAGAGGGCGAGAAATAGAAGAGAGGTAGAAAACATAAGACATGAGTGCGTGAGAAAGATGGAAAGAGAGAAATAGACCGGGGTGGTAGGTCGAAAAGATAGAGAAGATGGTAGGTAAAAGGAGACAAAGGGAGAGAGAGAGACAATAATAAGGAAAGTGAGCTGCACATAATATGATGTGGGTGGGAGTTCCAAGTTAGAGGACCAGAAGGAGTCAGTAGTCCCTGTAGGTTGAGGGATCCTAAGAGAACAAGGATGCACAACATTGTTCCACTCACTGATAATGATAAATTAGAGTTCATCTTTACATTAAATTTAGTGTGCCAGTGCCTTTCACTTGCTGACATTAGGTGATCATCTTATACCAGAGTATCCACATTTAAAGTTATTTGTCTCACTCTTAGCAATGAGAGTTTGGTAATCTTTGCAGTGGACAACAGTCAGAACAGTGCGGTCTAAACCACAAGTGTTTCGACTCTGCAAGCCCTACCACGCATGGCTTAACCATGCATATGCCTTAACCACGCATGTGCGTGGTTAAGAGAATGTGCGGTAGGGCTTGCAGACCGACAGAAGCTGGAAGCAGGAAAAGTTCCGCGGTGAGGTGAGTGGGGCTGGGGGGTGGGCCAGGGTACTTTTGTGGGCTGGGGGGATCGGGTGTTGTTTTGTGGGGTGGGGATGGTTTGGGAATGTTTTGTGGGCTGGGGTTGGTTTGGGAATGTGTTGTGGGCCGGGTAGTGGGTTGGGAATGTTTTGTGGGCTGGGGGGTGGGTAAAACGAGTTTGTGGGCTAGGGGGTTGGAGGCAGTCTACATTCGCACGGACGGAAGCTGGAAGCAGGGAGAGATCAATTGTGAGGTGAGTGGGGCTCTACTTTTGAAGGCTGGTGGTGGGTCGGGCTAGTTTTGTGGGCTGGAGTAGGGGGTAGTTTTGTGGGCTGGGGGTCGGGGTAGTTTTCTTGGCTGGGGGTAGGTAGGGGTAGTTTTCTGGGATGGGAGTTTGAGGTAGTTTTCAGGGATGGGGGGATTGGGTAGTTTTCAGGGTTAGGGGGTCACGGGTACTTTTCAGAGCTGGGGGGTCGGGTAGTTTTTCAGGCTGGGGGAGTGTTGGGTAGTTTTTTTTTGTTAGGGTTTAGGGTATTAGGCCTCCGGGCAGGGGGAGAGGAATGGGTCGTTGGGTAGTTTTTAGGGCTTAGGGGAGGGCGGGCAGTTTTTAGGGTTGGGTCAGGGCTGGCCAGGGTCAGGTTAAGGGACAGGGTTAAGGAACAGGGTTTTAGGCATTAGGGCAGGGGAGGACACAGTGTGGGAGTTGGGAGAGGGTAGGTGTATTTGCACTTCAATGCGGGAGGGGGGTGGGGGAGTTTGTACCTTAGGGCAGTGGGGAGGGGGGTGGCGACCTTAGCCATACATATCCCTTTACCATGCATGCATGCTTGCGTGGTAAAACTATGTGGGGTTAAGACACAGTCGTTATTCAGACCTGGTAGTTAAGGTATGGGGGTTGAGGAACTGGTTGTTCCATCATACAACCCTCTTCAGTCCATAAGGCTCAAAGCAGAAACGCATTCCCTTCAGCTCTGCACAGCAGCAGATGAGACACAGGTTGGGGTGAGACTTCGCATTCTACAAGTTGCTTCCTCATTTCGTTTGGGTATGTTGTTTATTTAGATATCCGTCATAGTTGTAGGCAATTGTGAACAGATGTTAAGCAGAAACAACAGGCAACACAAACAAGAGTTTTCAAACCTGAAGTGTTGGAAGGATCACATGCCCAAAGGTGCACTATGGGCTGGCATACCCTGGAAGGTGGTTCGTTAATTGACATGGGCTGATCTAGATTGAGATGGAGGGTATTCTGCAGTGTTATATACTCAACAGCTGGAATTGTATATTGTCTTCGAGGATATTCACCATGGACATTCTAGTGGTGTCATATTTGTTCCTTGAAGAACCCTCCATTCTACGTTGTGAATCAGATAATTGTTATTCTTGAGTTGCAATGTTAGGTTGCCTTGCTAGCTGGGAACATTCATAGCTTTGGAAGTAAAAACAGCACAATAATAGCCCTAATTTGCTTTCGTTTAGTACCTTACATATTTTGAGTGTAATAGATACAATTGTAGGTTCTGTCTGTTAAATTAACCATCTTGTGGCACCTAGATGTGTGAGCTGGTTGATTTAAACTGGCCAACCCTCTTTTCTATTCAGGATTATGTCTGGTATGCAATTGTATGTACCCACGATGTTTGTGGCACACTTCCTATTGAATCACCCTCATACGTCTTGTTTAGGTGAAGAACACTTTGCTGAAGCCCTTGCCCAGGTAGACGAGGTGTTTTGCCTTCTTTCTGTGCCTTGAGCACTAGACGAACCTTGCTTAGGACAAGAGGGACCTCTGCAGTTGTAGAACACTGAATTGATAACTTGGGTGTAGAGCACACACAGCATGAAGGTGATTGTGCTGGAAGCCCCACAGAGATAAACAAGGGAGTGTCTACGATATACAAGCAGGTTTCTGTGAAGTATCCTGCCATACCCTTTGTAGAATTTGCCTGACTGGCCGGCTGCCCTTGGAGAAAATGCATGAGGGTATAGTAGTGGGGTTGGACACCACCCATCAACCACTAAAACCCTGGCCGCAAAAGTGACAGGCCTGGCCGCAAACTGCTGGCCGCAAAAATGACAGGCCTGGTCGCAAACTGCAGGTCCCAAAAGTGACAGGTCTGGTCGCAAACTGCTGGCCGCAATAACTCTGGTTTTAAAAAGGGTGACATGTAGGGCTAGTCCCAAAAGTGACAGGTCTGGCTGTAAAAACAGAGGTTTGAGTGTATGTATGTGTTTAAAAGTGCGTCGAAAAGTGCGTGCCTGGAGGAGGGAAATGTCTGGGCATGTTTAAAACTGGGGGTTGCAGACAGCTGGTGGTTGAACAGCTGTGGAGCAGTCCTGAGGCCCCAGCCCAGGGAATGTGAAGGCTCAGACATGTAGGTGTCAAAGTGGTAAAGGGTAACAGGCGTGATCTGAGGGAGGAGGAGTGAAAAAAACCAGCCCAGGTCCCTCACAAACCTTCCTTTGGGCAATTCTCAAAAATAGGCCCTGTTATAAAATAACAAACCACAGCCACCCAGGAGCTTTGGGGATGTGTGAAAAAAGACAGGTGTCATGTAGAACCAAAGCTGCCCCCCGACAACCTGAAACAGGGTTGCAACTCACAGGCTGTAATTCACACATCCCAAAGCTTCTGGCCACAAAAGTGACATTCCTGGCCGCAAAGGTGACAGGCCTGGTCTTAAAAAGGGGGGACATGTATGGCTGGTCCCAAAAGTGACAGGTCTGGCAGGAAAAACTCTGGCCTTAAAAATGACAGGTGTTGGGGCTTGGGATTGGAGATAGATCCTGATCCATGGATCCCTCCACCCCAGGAGAAGGGCCAAACAGCTTTAACACCTGAGGGCCATTATAAAAGTGTCAAGAAGCTGTAGAGAGTTTTGCGATGGCCACCCAAGCACCGGTGTCTAACCCTACTCTTCCCGGGATAGGCCCTGAGTTTAAGTACCAGATGTCAAAATAATAAAAGTGTTGTACTGTTTATACTGTACAAGGATAGAAAAGGTTCCCACCCCAAAGACCACCATGACATTGTTCTAAACCCCCCTCCCCCACAAGCCATAAAGGGTTGGGGGGTCTTCCAATTAGCATGCAGGGACAAATATAAAAAGGCCCCTTAAGGATTCCTGCCCAAACACCCATTCAAAAACCCCTGGGGAGCGACCGGTCTGTATTGTATTGCTGTACCTTAAGGATTCCTGCACGAGCAACCATTCAAAAACCCTTGGGGAGCAACTTGCCTGGATTGTTCTGCTGCAGAGAGCCACTCCAAGAACTTAAGGCAAGAATGGACCTGAGCCACTTATCCCAGATTGACGCCGCCTGCTACACTGTAATGGAGGTAAATAAGGGATGGCGCCATGCTGTATGTTTATGGGTTATTTAAAGTATTAGGGGTGTACAATCAGGGGTAACAAAGCTGTAGTTTAAAAAAAAAAAGCTAAATATTACTACGTGTGAGGGTTTGTAAGCTGCTCTAATTAATCTTTAAGGCGTTGTTATATGTTTAATGTCAATAATGTTAGAGGCTTTAAGGCGTTTGTACTGCAAGGTTACCATAGGGCCTTTAAATAAAATACAAGGCATACATTTAAAAATAAATAATGCATTGTTGTACTCACCAAGCCGTTGTTATTTGAGGGTCAGAAGCAGTAGGATGTATCCTTGGAGGAGATCCTGCAGGGGGGTTCCTTCAGTATGCGTGGCCAGGATGGTGGGTGCCAGGTGGTTTCAGTGTTGTTGGGCGCTTGGGCCATGAGTGTACCGGCTTTAAAAAAAAAAAAAAATTAGCCCCCGAGCCCTCTGGTGGCTGGCGCTGCTCGGGGGTTCAGGTGCTGGCTCCATGGTCCTGTGTGCGCGGGGTCTGAGGGCTCCGTTTTGTTAAAAATTAGCCCTCTTGTGGATGGCGCTGCTCGGCGGTTCTGGGGCTGGCTCCGTGGTCCTGTGTGCGCTGGGGCTGAGGGCTCCGTTTTGTTAAAAAATAACCCCCGAGCCCGCTTGCGGCTGGTACTGCTCGGGGTGTCTGGGGGCGGGCTCCCAGGGTCATCGGGGCTCTGTGGCCCGATTGCCGCGTTTAAAAAAATAAATAAATAACCCCGAGCCCGCTTGCGGATGGCGCTGCTCGGGGGGTGTCTGGGGGCGGGCTCCAGGGGTCAGCGTGGCTCTGTGCCCGATTGCTGCGTTTAAAAAAAAATAATAATAACCCCCGAGCCCGCTTGTGGCTGGTGCTGCTCGGGGGGTGTCTGGGGGCGGGCTCCAGGGGTCAGCGGGGCTCTGTGGCCCGATTGCCGCATTTAAAAAAAAATATTAATAATCCCCGAGCCCGCTTGCGGCTGGCGCTGCTCGGCGGTGTCTGGGGGCGGGCTCCAGGGGTCAGCGGGTCTCTGTGGCCCAATTGCGGCGATTAAAAAAAAATAAAATAACCCCCGAGCACGCTTGCGGCTGGCGCTGCTCGGGGGTGTCTGGGGGCGGGCTTCCTGGGTCCGCGGGGCTCTGCAGCCCGATTGCCACGTTAAAAAAAAAAAAAAAATAGCCTCCGAGCCCGTTTGCGGCTGGCGCTGCTTGGGGGTTCAGGGGCTGGTTCCGTGGTCGTGCTTCTCCGCTGGAGGGTCCTGGGTCATTTAGCTTGAGCCCACGTGGATCCCTAGGGCATCGGCGGCATGGCGGCTGGGAGCTTCTCCTACGGGGCTGATGTGCAAGACCCACCCCTTCAGTGATGTCACCATGCAGTCACTGAAGGGGCGGTACCTTGCACATCAGCTCTGTGTGTGTGTTTTTAAATTTATTTAATGCGTTTTTATATAGCGCAGACTTTACCCGAAGGTGTCAGAGCGCTTCACAATAGGAACAGTAATGATAAATCAGGAGAAAAGTTACAAGTGAGCATGTTACAAAAGCAAACGTTACGTTACATGAGGCAATGGTGACAATTGTGCAAGTATCAAGAGCAAACAAATACAAAAGGTAGCAAACGATACGTTACAAAAGGAAAAAGTGACGTGTGCAGGTTACAAAAGCATACAAAGTACACGTAGAGGTAAAAAATTGCAATAAATGGCACACTCAAAACACTACTATAAACGTTACGTTACATGAGGCAACAGTGACAATTGTGCAAGTATCAAGAGCAAACAAAATACAAGAGGTAGCAAACGATACGTTAGAAAAGGAAAAAGTGACGTGTGCAGGATACAAAAGCATACAAAGTACACGTAGAGGGAAAAAATTGCAATAAATGGCACACTCAAAACACTAAAACAAACGTTACGTTACATGAGGCAGTGGTAGCCATTGTATGCTAAGGCTAGCCCCAATGACCTAGCTATTAAAGTACAGGCTTCTGCGCTGCACAGGCAGCCATTTTTTAATATATGCTTTTTTTTAAATGTGGGTTGTTGCACCCTCCTAACAGCCTTTTTAAATGCCTACATGAATTGTTTGAAATTGTAATACATTGTTTAAGAAAGGTGTTTTTAAAACAGTTGCAAGACCCTGCAAAAACAGACGTTATCTATGTACCCCAAGCGCTGGACACCCCTGAAATAACAAGCAGCGCCCGAGAATTGACAGACCTGCAGACAGGTATATATATATATTTAGAGTTGGGTAGTTCTACGTAGTTTTGTACACAAATCTCTCCGAAGTTCTGTTTTTTCTAATGGGGTTCTCATGTATGTATGATTTTACAGCTTATGATCCCGACCTACAACAAGTTCTTGAAGATCTTATGGTGTACCTCGATGCTCAAGGAGCTATGAACAATGTGCAAAACACTACCGTTCCTCCATGTAAATAAAAAAGGCCACCTGTATTTAAACTGTCTAAGACACTGGGAGCTGGGGTAGGCCAAAGTCCTGACCAGTGGGTGTATAGGGGGACTCCGCAGAAAGATGGCTAAGTATTATTTTTTCTTTACAGGGGCCCCTGTGTTATGCACGGACGTCGCCGAGGTACAAGAGGCTGTGCAACGTTCAAAAGAAAGACCTTTGAAGAGGAAAGCTTTAACGTGTAAAGAGGAACCTGCGCCAAAGAAAGGAGCTGGTAAAAGTACTTCTAATGGGAGTAAAGTGTCAAAGAAAGGAGCTGCAAAAAGACCTCCAGCAGGTGTGTTTTTTACAAAAGGGTGTGAGAAGTACTAAAGGTGTTACGGACTCTCAACCAGAGGGGTCCAGCGGCTTGTAGAAACGCCTGTATAAAAAGATGGCTGTGTAGAAAATTAGGATGGTGGTGATTGTACATGATGTTTTATCTTCTCTCCAATATATATTTTTCTCTTTATATTCTAGAAGCGTCTCAGAAACATGCTGAAGAGAGGTCTGCCCAGCCAATAAGGGACATAACAGCAACCGTCCAGAACAACAGATCCGCCGCAAAAAGCGTGAGTAGGCGTGTACGCCAGGAGAAACTCTCTACGTACTACACCCCTTCCAACACGATGAACAATCCTATAGAAAAATCTATTCTGCACCGGGGTGGGGTCAGCACTGTAGGCATGTTTACAAATCCAGATAACACAGGGCAGGGTCTGTGTAAAAACGGTACAGCTTGTCTGAGCCCTCTCAGGGTATCAAAAGGGAAATGTGTCTCAAGCATGGCAACCCTTAAGAAGAAACATAGGGACTCAGAGAACCGCCCCTACCCTTTAAAACGTGAGAAGTCCACCAATGTATTCACAGAGCCCCAAACCGAACCCTTAAACCTCAAGAAGAAGGAGCAGGTGCCCCCAGAGGTCCAGGCAAGGCCCTTAAGCCCTGAGAAGAACCCGAGGTGTCCTGAGCCACAATCTAAACCCTTAGACCTATCCGTAAAAAAGGGGTGCTAAGCCCATGAATGATGCCTATACAACCCTGATCTCCAAGGAGGTGGTAGTTGTACCGCAGGGTGAAAAAGAGATGGCACCGCCACAACCCTCTAAAACAGCGCGCCTCCCAAGAAAATATCTTAAGATGAAGCCGGGGGTCCCGAAGCCACAGATAGCACCGCCCCTGAACAACCCTATTACACCGCAGGATCCAGTCTGTGTCCTGAAACCCCAGACAGTTTCAAATAAACTAACGGCTCGTGTAGAGGTGCACGCCCCGCGTCAGACCCCAAAGAAGACTATAAGTGCTCAGGGCCACCCTCGGGTCTCAAAATGTGATAATGCTGAACACTTAGGAGGTCCTTATATCGGGAGCAGCAACGTTCTCAATGCGTTGGGGGGTATGGTAGACAGCGTAGGTAGAACCACAGAAGCGGGGCACAAGGGGGCTTAGAAAAACGGGGGTTACAGAGCCCTGGTAACCAGTCACCACACCATAACACAGACATTTCCGCTAGGACCCCTGATTACTACGACGACAGTGGATCTGTAGCGGAGGCCTCCATGAACAAGACGTACACCGACACATACCTATTTGTTCAGATAGGCTGGGGCTTGATTCCTAGAAAAACCTGGGCCCGTATAAAAAAACAAAAGTGGGTTAATAGTGCAAAGCACCGGCGGCTTTTAATACGCAAGCTGAAGAAGGCTAGAATATGCGCTACCCGTAGGTTTACAAGGACCCCAGAGACAGGTCCCGACCTGAATCCCCCAAAATGACAAACCTAAGAACAACGTCGTAAGTCGCACTCCTGTTGATGAGGGTTCAGAGCCCTTGGGCCCGATTCACTGAACTAACTTAAGACAAAATCCTAAACTTACTACCATTTTGGAATTCACAGAAGGCACTTACTCATTTCGGTATTTACAGAAGGCACTTACTCATTTCGGTATTCACAGAAGTTAGGAGTCCTAACTTTAGGACTCCTAAATGCCTTCTGTGAATGCCGAAAGTCTTAAAATTAGGATTTTTCTCAGTTTAGTAGTAGTATAGTTAGTACTCCTAACTTTAAGACTCCTAAATGCCTTCTGTGAATACCGAATGCCTTAAAATTAGGATTTTTCTCAGTTTAGTAGTAGTATAGTTAGGACTCCTAACTTTAGGACTCCTAAATGCCTTTTGTGAATACCGAAAGTCTTACAATTAGGATTTTTCTCAATTTAGTAGTAGTAAAGTTAGGACTCCTAACTTTAGGACTCCTAAATGCCTTCTGTGAATACCGAAAGATTTAAAATTAGGATTTTTCTCAGTTTAGTAGTAGTAAAGTTAGGAGTCCTAACTTTAGGACTCCTAAACTGAGAAAAATCCTAATTTTAAGACTTTCGGTATTTACAGAAGGCATTTAGGAGTCCTAAAGTTAGGACTCCTAACTTCTGTGAATACAGAAGTGAGTAAGTGTCTTCTGTGAATACCAAAATGAGCAAGTGCCTTCTGTGAATACCAAAATGGTAGTACGTTTAGGATTTTGTCTTAAGTTAGTTCTGTGAATCGGGCCCCTTGTTTTTAGAGAGTGTTAGAAGTTACAGTCGCAATGTAGAGAGGTTTAACGCCATAGAACACTATGAGGAGTTTAGATTTGTTAACCTACACCAAATAACATCATCCGATCATGGGATTCTAGCTATACATCAGGCTGGGCAGGAGCTCATAGAAAGGTTGTTACGCGAAGTGGGTCCTAATGACTTTTTCATCTCTGCTTCCAGGGGCAGGATTTTGAAAGGCCGTTGTTCACCAGGCGGAAGGCCCTAGAGGTGTTTGACGCTGTGCAAATTTTAGAAATCCTCTCCAGGCTTTTACAGAGTAAGGCTGAACTAGTCACCTATGGCACTTTTAGAGTCATAGCCCTCATTGTACAGGGGCGTGAGGGGGTGTTTCCAGACCTTTAAAGAGCATACTATACAGTCAGATAATTGGTAAGAAACAACGGTGGCTGCTCAACTTTAACAACAACGCCTCCAATACATGTCTGGCGGCCAGCATCGTGGGGCTGTTGATGGATCGCAAGACCCCTGACGCTGTCATCATGTCTAGAGCGGCTGAAGCCCACGAGGTTCTTGAAATACCTCCTGACCGCATGGTTGGCTTTGGTGACATAGGTCTTTTTGAGAACTATTTCAAAGTGACGGTGAAAGTTCTTTATCACAACGGCTCCTGGCAGTACTTTACAACCGGGGAACGTGTGAGAAACAAGACCGTATATGTCCTTCACAACGAAAATCATTTTTACGGAATCTTGAACCTTAAAGGTTTTCTGGGGGTCAAGTATGTGTGCGCCCACTGTGACCATTTATACAACAATAGAACATATCACCAGTGTGAAATGCATTGTAAGATGTGTCAGAGGGACGGTGGCATAGAAGACGCTACCCTGAAGGTGAGGTGCGGCACGTGTAGGATGTTTTGTCGCTCGCAAGACTGCTTGAGCATACACAAGAAATCTTTTAACTGCATCCCTAAAACGGATTGCCGCGAGTGTGGTTGGTATGTGGCAACGGATCACAGGTGCAAAGGTATGATATGCCCCCGTTGCCATGTGTCTTTCACGGCCGGCACCAACCATCAGTGTTATATGGTTAAAGCTCACCCCCAGACCAAGACTGAAGACTATATAGTGTTTGATATAGAGTGCACACAAGAGACGGGGGTACACCAGCCTAACTATATTTACGCACACCACCTAACTTCCGACGATAGCTGGGAGTTTGAAGGGTGAACGTGTGTTGGTGATTTCCTCAGCACTTTCATTTAAACCAAATTCCAAGGGTATACCATGCTCCCCCACAACTCGAAAGCCTACGACTCCTTCTTTATTCTGCAAAACATGATCCGTGAAAAGATACAAGTTAAACTCATAACACAGGGTTCTCAACTGATGCTGTTGACGGTATGCCCTTTACAAATACGGTTCATAGACACCCTGAATTTCCTACCCATGAAATTGAGCAAGCTGCCAAAGGCCTTTGGGTTCCCAGGGTGTAAAGGTTATTTTCCACACTTTTTTAACACCTGGGCTAACCAGAATTATGTGGGGCCCATGCCTCCTCCTGACTAGGGGTGGGCGGAATTTGCAAAATTCACTTTCGCAAACTATCGCGAAAATTTAAAAAATCTCCGCAAAGACGCCGAAATATCGCGAAGACACAGAAGTTTTTTTCCCACCCGTTTGCGGTATTTTCTGTGTGCTCGCGGCTCGCCAACTTACCCATGTGGTTGCTCATGGACGCGGCCATCTTGTTTTCACTTGTCTCGCGGTGCATGATCGCGAGAAGAAAGATGTGATCGCGTGGCGAATGACGTCACTGCGGGCGCGAACTGTCGCGAGACAGCGCAAATGGCTACCAACAATCCAACATCTCGTGGAGAACGCGACCGGATCAGAAAAACTTGTCGGCGAACGCGGGGATTCAGGTAAGGCGATTGCGCGCATGCGAGAATGTATTTTTTTACAGCACGAGCAAGCAAAAAATTACCGGTAAGATGCGGATTGCGGAAATTTTGACATTTTCGCGCTTTCCGCGGAACGCGAAAATGCCAAATTATCGCAATTTCCGCGAGCGGAACAGATTTTTGGCCCAGGCCTACTCCTGACAGCTACGGGGTTGAATACATGATGCCTGATGAGAAAGAGAGCTTTATACAATGGTACTCTGAAAACCGTGAAAAGGAGTTTAATTTTCAAACAGAGTTGAAAGCTTATTGTCAGGCTGATGTAATGATCCTGCGGCAAGCTTGTAACCTCTTCAGAGATGCTGTGGTGTCTATGACTAAAAAAGTCAAGGTCTTGAAACCTAAGACACTGACTAAAAACGTCAAGGCCTTGAAATCCAAGACCCTAACTAAAAAGGGTCTGGCCGTGAAATCCAAAACCCCTGAAATGCTAGAAGCGGTCGAAAACATAGACCCGTTTCAAAGCGTCACTCTGGCCTCCATGTGTATGTTCATCTACAAGCACATGTTTTTGAGGTCAGAAACTATCGCTCTAGTACCACCAGACCTCTATAACGGTAAACAGAAATGTTATTCAACCCCCTTTATCCAATGGCTCATGCACGTCTCTGAGAAGTAAGACACACAAATTCAGCATGCCTTACAGGGTGGTGAATACTGCCTGGGCCCCTATCACCTGGACGGGTACTCTGTAATTAAGGGCGTGCCGATGGCCTTTGAATTCAACGGCTGTTTTTACCACGGCTGCCCCAAGTGTTACAAACCCCACGAGTATAACAAAATGCTGGGTGCCACATTTGAACACTTATACAGACGTACTCTGACAAAGGCCCAGTATGTTGAAAAGCGGGGCTTTGCTATGAGAGTTCTTTGGGAGCACGAGTGGCTAGAAATGTTAAAAACCGACACTGGCCTCTACTCTTTTCTTAAGACTCGTGATTTACTCAAACCTTTGGAGCCCCGTGATGCCTTATTCGGGGCTCGTACAAATGCCATACAACTGTACAAGGCCGCTGGTGAGGGTGAGAAAATACACTACTATGATTTCACCAGTCTGTACCCTTTTGTGAACAAAATGAAGTTGTACCCCGTCGGTCACCCCACCATCATCTATACAGATTTTAAGCCCCTAGCCGAATACTTTGGGCTGGTCAAATGCGAAATCTATCCTCCTAAGCAGCTTTACTATCAGGTGTTACCATGCATGCAGAGTCGATGGTAAGCTGATGTTCCCCCTCTGTCGAACATGTGCGACGTTTGCGGACACACCGAAGAACAAAGGATGCTCACAGGGACCTGGTGTAGCATCGAGGTACAAGCTGCCTTAGAGAAAGGGTACAGGCTTGGTAGAGTACACGAAGTGTGGCATTTTAAGAGCACTACAACACAACTCTTTGCCAGAGACAAACAGGAGGCCTCAGGGTATCCAGAATGGTGTACAAGTCAGGATGCAAAACAGAAATACATCGCTGACTACTACGCTCACGAGGGTATCCGTTTACGCCCCCATCTGATAGAGGTCAACCCTGCACGCCGTCAGTTAGCCAAACTCTGTCTTAACTCCTTGTGGGGAAAATTTGCACAGCGCACGAACCTGTCAAATACTACCTTAATAACAGATCCTGATGAACTGTTCAAGTACCTGTTTGCCCCATGCTACGAGGTGTCCAGCTGTGAGTTTATCGATGACGATACCGCTGCTTTGTGTTGGAAATACACCCAAGAGTACCCCACAACGAGTAACAACATAAACATTTTCATAGCCTGCTTCACGACAGCCCACGCTCGTCTACAGCTTTACGGGGTTATGGATAAGCTCCAGGATCGCTGCTTGTATCATGATACAGACTCTGTGATTTTTCTGAGCAAACCGGGGGATGAAGACCCTCCTCTAGGGGATTATCTGGGTAATCTGACCAGCGAGCTAGATAAGGATGAGTATATATTAGAATATACGTCCTCAGGACCTAAGACATACAGTTACCGTACAAACAAGAACAAAGTGTGTATGAAGGTCAAAGGGATAACATTAAATGTCAGCAACACCCTAAAAATCAATTTTGATAGTTTGAAGAATCTGGTGCGAATACACTACCGCAGCCGATTCTGAGAATGCTAAAACCATAGTCATGAACCAGCCCTGCATAGTCAGATCCAAAAAGAATTGGGAAATTACAACCCAGGCCTTACATAAAACATTGCGAGTTGTTTTTGATAAAAGAGTTTTGACTGCTGACTATAAAACACTGCCTTATGGTTATTAGGCCCATTAGAGAGACAGCCTCCATATCATGGACACCAGGTTACAGCATCCGTTCTCCTGCGTGCTAGCAGGGCCCTCAAACTGTGATAAAAGCTACTTTATAAAAAAGCTCCTAGAAAATGCCGACTCTGTTTTATCCCAAACCCCTAACAACATTGTGTGGCTTTATTCATGCTGGCAGCTTCTTTATACAGACTTGGCTCAGAGATTCCCCCATATCAAATTTATAGAGGGTATACTGGATAACCTCAACGATGATGAGCTACTGCCCCCGACCCTTGTAAATATGATAATTGCCGATGACCTTATGCGTGAAGGTGGTGATCATCCGGAGTTAGAGAGAGCTTTTACTCAATATTCACATCATCGCAATCTAAGCATCAGCTACATTGTGCAGAACTTGTTTTACAAGGGAAAGAACAGTTGGTCTATAGCTCTCAACGCTTCATACCTTGTTTTATTTAAAAACCCCCGTGACAAACAGCAAATAACCGTCACAGCTAAACAGATGTACCCCGGAAACACACACTTCTTCATGGAGGTCTTTAACGACGCTACAGCAAACCCACGGTTACCTGTTGGTAGACTTAAAAAATTAAACTCTAGAAGACTATAGACTGAGGGCTGATATTTTTCCCCTCGAGCTAGCTGTAGTTTACACCCCAATGCCCAAGATCCGGACCTATAAAAAGCCGCGATGATGTCTTTTAGAGCCATTTACAGACCCACCCTTATAACACACAGTGTTGACCATGTCTGCCCGCCTACGCCGCAATTTAGCTCTCCTGAAAATGCTTGCTACAGCCAGCCCCCAACACAGAAAGGCAATCCTGGGCGCCGCTTCTGACGATTTAGTGTGTGCCATTTCAGAAATAGCCCTAAACACCCTAAAAGGCAACGTCCCTATATCAAAGCGTCAGTTACAGGTGCTGAAGAAGAAGAGGGGTCTTATCAAGAAGCTCAGTAATTAAAGGGCCTCGCTCATCACCAAGAAGAAACTGGTGAAACAGTCTGGGGGTTTTATAGGTAACTTGCTGGGCATAGCTATACCTATAATTACAAGCCTCCTCTCGGGCCTGTGATGGAGCATTCCACAAAAATGTATCTGGTTCCTATGCAGCAAATGGAGCATATGGGGTCTTCCTCGGACAACGCCTGGGATATTCGTAGAAATGAGACTCTACGTCTGGATTCTGAAATTCAAGAAATTTTGAGCAGGACCGATCTAAATCCCTATGACAAGGCTAACCTTTACACCGCCACTCTCAAAAAATTCTTAAATTACTACAGTGGAATACCGAGAAAAACAAGCTGACTCTATATACCCCAGACTCTGAACAACCAACAGCTCCTGCCAATGCCCCGCAGCCCCTGCAGCCGCCTCCCGATCTTGCACCATCCTCAGATACCTTTGTTGTCGAATCTCTTAAAAAATATAGGCCAGAGGCACAGAGGGGCTGCGCAGATGATAATGAGTAAACTCGCAGCTTCTAAAGACCTAACCTCTTGGAATGAGTGAGGCGAATTTCTCTACAAGGGACAACCGGTTGCAGGGTCGCACATGTACAATCTAGTCAAATGTCTCACGCACCCCAAAATCCTAACGCCTCAAAATGCAGCGTGGTTTGGATCAGTTTCTGCTAGCCGCTGCTGAACTCAATATACCCTCCACGCTCGTTGGTAATAATGAACACCGGCGACAGCTAGAAAATTTGAAGGACCCCCTACTACCATCACCTATAAGTTCTGACGTTCGAAGGCTATCCCCTACATGGTCTACCCCTGCACCTGCGGTGCCACTTCGCAAAAGGACAGTGTCCAAACCCCTCCCGTGGATTACGCCTTGATGTTTCTACAGACTTTTTGAATAATTGTGTGTATTATGTGTATAAACGCGTCTGGGTTTTTTTCTTCATAGGTTTCTTCAATAAAGTTTGTCAAACTAATGACCCACCTACCAACCTGTTTGTAATAAACACATGTTATAACTTTTCAATCCGTCTCAGTCGTCTTTTAAAACATTTAAGGTGCATGTATATTGAAATACGGAGTCTGAGTGCATGTTTTTAAAAAAAAATATATAATGTCTTTATTTTACACGTCAACATTAAGCACACATCTGTTATAAACCCTTACAGTTTTGACAAGTTGCATATTCGTTTTTCACAGGTCTGACCGACGCCCTTGTGTTTTCTTTAACATATTTCACAACTATACCGTCATTGTTAACAAGATCCCTTGAATATAGATTTAAGAAATTTCTAAACGAAACACCCTCTGACATTTTACTGATAAAATAAATACAGTGTTCCCCGCATGTGATGGCCATGGAATCCTGCACCCTCAGCTTGTTATACTCCACCACAGCTGCAGCTTTTTTCACATACTTGAATATTGGCTGTGTATAGATACTGTGTTCAGGGAACTCTGCTGTACTGTCAAACACTGTAACCTTGTCCCTACCTGTATAGTCTTTCTGACCATATTTCGAATGGTAACCCATCGCTAGGGAAAACCCCTAAAAAGTATTTCCTAGCGTATTTATGCCTGTTTAAGAAGTCACGTATCTGCACAGTGTCCATTTCACAAATGTTTTAAAGATAGTCGAACAAAATCTGTCTGGCGTGGTTGATCTGAATGATGCTGTCGAATACCGAGAATACGACCATGTTCACATTCGTCCTCAGCGGCTCTGCGAAATGTATTTCAGCTTTTAGATTCCCATTTTTTACCAGGTTGTAGTGATCGCCATCTTCCATGTCGGGTGTTAGGTCGAATGCGAACAGCGTGTATCCGCTCCCATAGCCTTCTCGTGACACGGCCACACTATAGTCCCTTTGATGCTTCCCGGTTATCGAAACCAGCCCTTGATATTCCCTGATGTAATTGGCGGTTGTAAAACTGGATGTGTAGGGTTTTGCAGGAATCACATTGCCCTCGTGGACCAACGTCGCATAGTTGATACTGTAGTGTTTAAAATTGAAGGGGTTTGAGGCATAGGTGCCGCTAAAAGCTGTATTGTCCACAAAGCCGATGATGAGTTTGGGTAGCTGCCCCAGAAATAAATTCTGCTGCTGTGTTAAGCGGGTACCTGCCAGTATACTGAATACCTTCAGAGATACTCTTTCCACAGCGTACTTGGCGTTGGATATTTGTAAAGCTTCGGCGTGTGCTAACCTGACGCTCAGGGACACTTTCACTCTCTTTACAAACAGGCTTGCGGACAGGATGTTCAGCTTGTACTGTTCCGCATCCCCGCTGATGAAGCAGAATGAGTCCTTGTTGCGATTGAGCTTGAACTTAAGATCAATTCCGGTGATGAGTAGTTTATCTTGGAAGAAGAGGTCTGAATGTATGCGCCCCAGGAGGTCAAAGGTACGACTGGCTGCAGCCTGCCCCGCTCTTTTTATAAAACCCTTATTGGCTCCATCTAGAGCTGTGATTTCAAACTGACCGTATGTATCCCTGTGAAAGAGACCCGCTGAAAGTTGTGTGTCAAGGGCGTCGCTACTGTAATTTAGAATGCTCTTGATATAGGCTCTGTAGGCGTACATGTTATCATTCTGGGTGATGAGTCAATCGCCCAAGGTGATGTCCACTTGATTAAACAGGGTAGCTAGCGGGTAAGTGATCATTGCCACTTTAGCATCGTCTTCAATGTCGGTCCCATCGACTTTAACGATTTTACACATAAGATGTAGCTACGTGTTGTTGAGTTTCAAATACATATCCGTGGACCCTGACACAAAAAACTCTATAGGGGCCAACGGCGTCAATGCTGCTAAAGGTGATACCTCCATGAAGAAGCTGTTTTCGATGCTTGTCTGCGTGGGTTTTAGAGTAAACAAGTCTAACTCTGATTTGGCGCACTCTCCAGATCCACAATGTACGAAGGCCATGGTGTTGTTTACGAGGCTTTAAAAATATTAACTTTAGAACCGTTTCGCTTCTTCGCAGCTCTCTTCCTTCTTGGGGCTCTTCTTTTCTGAGTGTGTTTTGAGGAGCTCCTCCTTTTTTTATAGGGGACCGGGGGCCCCTGCGTCTGGAAACACGATGTTTCCTTTTGACACTCGCGCGTGGCTTATACACCAGCCCAGCTCCTTCTTGCGGCTGTTTGTTCATGCGTTCTGCAACCGCCGATGTAACAGACCCCACCACATCCTGGGCAATGCTCTCAGCAGCCGCCTTAACATGCGGTTTTGCAATTTCATAGCCTCTTCTCAGGAAAGGCATAGCTCTTCTAAACAGGCTCCTGAAGAATCCCCCTAATCCAGCCCCGTACATAACAGGTGAACCTTGAAAGTACGGTGGTCCTCCATAACCGGCTTGACTTCTGTAATAGTCCCTGTACATGCACGGGTCCCCGTATGTTTTCATAACCACCATTCCGGCTGCTTAATATACCCTGTCGTGTATTGAAGCTTAACAATAACTTTCCCATATTTAAAGGCCACCGGCTCAGACTGATCATCGTAGATCACAATTGAAATAGTGTCAAAAAGTTTTTAGAAACTGCGACGTAGTCAGGTTTGTTAAATTGTATGTTGGCCATCGTATTATTATCACCCTGTACATGACCCCATCTTAACAGTGGCGAGTGACTATCCCCGATCCTCTGACCCTCTATAATATCACCATACACATAGAGCGTGTAGAACCCCCCATTAATATCGGGGCATGTGTGATCTTGTTTCACAAGACTTTTCACATGTTGTACTGTACCTAAAACCCTTCTTAATTTACCGGAGCAGTTAAACAGGGTGTTGCGATTTATGGCTTTAAGAAACACCTTCCTTCTAACGTTATCTAGCACCAGATGAATATTCGGATGTGGTTCTATGGCAGCTATGCATTTGTTGATGGCTTCGACAATGCTTGAAACGTTTGGGTAGTAGCCGTAAGGGAAGGATACGTGCATGCCCATGGGGTCCTGTTCACGCTTGATGTGAAACTTGGTTTCGGCCGCTGTAAATGTATTCCATGTTCTAGGGTACTGGATTTCTGTTAGGGCAACCTCGCAGACCCCTTTCAAGTCCATAGGCCTAGCCAATTTGACAGTGTAATTAGAAATCTGATTGTTGGGGAACATGCCCTTAGAAACGTTGGATGGTAAGGTTATATAAAAGGGCGTTGTCTCCATCGTATCAGCTGCTTTGAGCTCACACACCCTTCAGGGATCTGGCCAACACCCAACTGTTACATTTATCAGGCCATCCCCGCCATTTGACATATGCCTGGCTCTTAGCACTGCTACCTTTCCTTTTCAGAACCTTTTCAACCCTGTACACACGGTTCGGATCATCGGGCACCTTTTGTAACTCTTCCTTGTAAAAAGCCCCAGACACCGTTTCCCCAGCATAGTCCTTTAACCTGTAAATATACAGTTCTTCCTTAAGCTCCACACTTTCCACTATAAATATTTCATCGCAAAAAGTCTGTTGGTAACCCTTCGTGAAGACTTCTTTCAATTTTGAAATCCTTACGTGATCACCTTTTTTAAAAACAGGCTTCTTCACCTTTGTACCGAAATTACGGCCATACACATTTCTCCAAACAGTTAACGAATCACTAGGTGTTACATCTTCGGGTGCCCTTTTGATGGTCCTATGATAACTGGCATTATATAGAGCTAAAAAAGCCTGTAAAACATCCACTTATCTGTAGGTGTTGTGGGCCGTAAAATACCTCCACATCTTAGACTTTAAAGTACTGTTAAACCGTTGTACAACAGCTGCTTTTACCTCCGTGTGTGTTACAAAATGTTGAACATTGTGCTGTTTTAATAATTTCTGAAATGTCTTGTTTAAGAATTCTTTTCCGGCGTCTGTTTGTAGTTTTTGAGGAATACGCCCCTTATCAAAGATGGCTTTAAAAGCGGTTGTGACGCTAGCCCCACTTTTATCACACAGCGCCTCTGCGTAGGCGTACTTGGACAACACATCTATGACGGTTAATATATAACAAGAGCAGTTGTTATGTTTTGCTATATCTTGAAGACTTATTATGTCCGCTTGCCATTGATAATCTATTTGCGCATTAACGATTGTCGGGCGTCTCTTAAAACGTCTTCTGGCCGGTTTATGGAGTGAATTTGCCTCCTCGCCTGATAACCACGTCTTCACAGCTTCTCAGCTTACCGACTCGTTTTCATCCACAGCCCTTCTATATAGAGCTTCGGCGCTCCCCAAGCTGCCAACTCCCCTAGTATCATAATAAAGTTTTCTTAACAGGACCCCCTGCATGTTATCAACCGTTACACACCATGCAATGAATGATGCTTGTTTTGTGTAAGAACATTTTATTAAAAAAAAAAAAAAAAAGAATATTAGCAAAATCCTAGACAATGGGTTTCATATCTTTTCACATTATGCATAGTAAGTACGGCTTAACACAGAGCCACCCTTTTGGTTTAACATTCTACTAGTTTGTTCTAAATACACGCTATCATGTAACATTACATAAGACCTTGTTTAAAACAGTCTTCAGGGGGCCAAAGACCCTGCTTGTCTATTTTTTTATACAGATTACACATATGCCTTGCGATGAGTCTTTCTATTATCCTTCTATTGAAAGCAGTGTCCATCCCCTGCATAACGGTTAGTTTTAAGCTCGGGTCAAAGGCGTATCGGATCTCATTGAGTGCCAATGTCAAGATCCTCAACATATCAGGGTGGACATATTTCTTTTCATTGTTCAACCCGTACACAACCCTTAGCAGTTTATACACCTTGTACGGATCTAACAAAGTACAAATATATCGTATTGTTCTTGTTCTGTATGATTCACACAAGCATTCGTGCACCGCCTGTTGAGGATCGCTGATTTGATGACCGTGACAAAGGCTGTAATAGTCACGTTTGACACAGTTTAGTACCACCGACGCGGCGAAAGCCTTAACTGCCTGCCTGTAATCGTAGGTCAATCCTTGCTCTTCCTTTTCACACGCGTCAGATCCGCATATACACTTATCGCAGCCATCACGGTTTTGACATGTGGAACTTTCAGCTTGTTTTGAACCCCACAGACAATTTAAAATTACATTGCTCGCTTTTGCAGACCGCCACTCTGCCTCAGGCCTTTTTGGGGTTTCTCTCTAGGTTCAAAAGACGAAAGAATGACAATACGTTAGTTGAAGAAATAAAATACATCATTTTTGTAACTACCTGCTCATAACATTTTCCTACTAACCTCTGCATTTTCACCGCCCTCTGCGGCGGCTCTGAAATCTTGCGAGTCACTAATGTCCTGCGAGGCCCCATAATCTTCGGCGCTTGTCCCAGGCTGTTGCAGAACGACCTTCTCAGCAGCCATTTTCTCCTGAAGGTCCATGTCTTCATAGACGGGTGTGTTAGGAGGTGCTACAGCTTCTTCATCTTCCTCCATGTCCACTGAACTGAGGCCAGCAAGCACACTGCCACTACATGAGCCCTCACTTTCGCTGCTGTCGCACTTAATCGGGGCCATCCGGCATACGTAATCCTTGAGACTAAGTTCTTCCAGAGGTCTACACATGCCGTTGCCAAAACCAGTAACGTCGCAGCCCATATCCTTAGGTGTTTCTTGTTGAGCATTCTCGTCCATTACCAGGGGTGTTAAGCTGCGGTAATATCTATTTTTAGCGGCCTGGGAGCCATCCAACACTGGTCTTTTCACGAACGGGCTATATCTCTTCATATTGGCTGTGGGCACCTTTTCGTATTCGAACGTCTGCTTGCTGTACACAGCTCTTGCCACAGGCTTATATGTATTCTAAGAAACCACAACCCCTAAAAAAGGTGTACACCTCTACAACACAACACGGACACATGGCCTCAGGACTGCTCCACAGCTGTTCAACCACCAGCTGTCTGCAACCCCAGTTTTAAACATGCCCAGACATTTCCCTCCTCCAGGCAAACACTTTTCTACGCACTATTAAACACATACATACACACATACCTCTGTTTTTGCAGCCAGACCTGTCACTTTTGGGACTAGCCCTACATGTCACCCCTTTTCAAAACCAGAGTTATTGCAGCCAGCAGTTTGCGGCCAGACCTGTCACTTTTGGGACCAGCAGTTTGCGGCCAGGCCTGTCATTTTTGCGGCCAGGGTTTTAGCGGTTGATGGGTGGTGTCCCACCCCACTCCTGGGTATGCCATGCCAAATACAACATTGAAGTTAGAAAATAAACACAAAGATTTCTGACTAATTTAGTTAAACTTAAAAAACACTTTAATGATCACGGAGGCCTACAATTGATGTAGGAATCTTCTGATGATAGAGATGCAACTGGCTATCATTAGAACCACGAAGTGGGAAATGCAGATGTTGAGGAGGAGGAGAAATACAACACACCTACTGTTCTCTAAAGGCCTATGGCAGTTCCTTTGAGAGATTCAGACCTACAACTATAGTTAGAACAAAGGAGGGGGGCTAATCGTTCCAAGGACACCAATCATGATAGCTTCTGCTACCTCTTGCTTGTATAATTTTGCCTGCATTTGCTGGTGGCAGCTATTTCCTGTACTTCCATGAAGGCCATCACTTTGCATGTAGATGCAACTATGCATTGTAGATGCAACTGTGTGGCCATCTTTGAAGTACAAAATATAATGATCCAAGGTGGCAGGCCACAGCTATTGGATTTCTTCATTCTTGCAATGCAGCTTTTCAAGCACTGGGAAAGCCAGTAGCAGGGCCAAGCATCTTGGAACATTTTCTTCAATGATTCCTGTATGGCACTCATTCTGCATCTTGAGGCAATGCAAATTAGAAAGATAGAAAGTAACAATCTAAGTTTGCTACCCACTGCTATCCGCTTTGCCAGTGACTGTGTTATGTTGGCATAGCCTATTCAAGCAGACAGCAAACGCTGGTAAAATAAGACCAATACGCTTAGCCAATACTTTTTCATTATAGAGTCAAGTAAGGTGTCTCTTAAAGTGGATTTGAAAGAGGCGGGGACCAAAATTTATTGACCATTAGGTGCATTTGTGTAGCATGTGGCTGTCTAATTATAAATAGGTGTCTCATTTGCATCGGCCACATATTGCAGTCTATATCTACAACACTAAGGACCCGGTTTAGATCTCAAAGGGCAGGTTACTTCGTCACAAGTGTGATGGACATCCCGTCCGTCGAAATATCAATCCCATTATATCCTATGGGATTTTATATTTCGGTAGATGGAATATCCGTCGCCGTAGTGACAGAATAACCCGTCCACCGAGTTCTAAATCAGGCCCAAAGTCAGTGGTTTGCCATAGCGGCAGGGAAAAGCAGGCAGAGCAATTGCTGGGCAGAATAAAAATGTTTTGGAGGGGCTGATTTACAGGATTCTTGTGCACAAACAGGTTATTTTGCTAGAAGCAATGGGCATGAAGTGATATAATTACAGAATTTAGGGTGGAACAAGTTGGTGATCATGCTAAGATGTCTCTACTGATCCTGCACTTTTTAAGGCACATGGGCTGAAACTAAAGGCGTTTTACTGCAACAGTGTAGTCGCAGGGGTCGATGCTGCTACTGAAAATGCCATTATATAAAAGTAAAAAGGTTGCAAATGAACATAGATTTTGGGACTGGTTCACACTACTACTTTTTGGTATTCACAAACTACGGGCCTGATTCACAAAGGTAAACTTACATTTTTGTGTAAGTGTAGGTTTCTTTGGTATTTGCAAACTGCACATTTATTTTTACCAATAGTAATTTTACTGCTAGTGAAAATACTTACAGTAAAATTACACTCATAGTTTGTGAATACCAAAAAGTAGTAAAGTTACTACAGCGAGTGTAAACTCACACAAAATTGTAAGTTTACCTTTGTGAATGATGCCCACAGTTTCAAATACATCCCGGAGCAACACGATGGCAGCATATGCATATTACCTCAAGTGAAACTGCTTATCATAATGTTACATGATTTCATATGTACTGATCACAATCAAAATGGAAAGATATAAAAAGCATAGCACAGAATATGTAATAAACTGCATTGCAAAGTGCTAACAGACATAAAGAGCATAACAAACTGATATCAAGGCGTTGGCCTCACTTGAGATAACAGGCACAGCAGACTCAGATAATGTTTGGCACAGGCATCCTCCCCATAGAGTTGCACTTGGTAAATAAAGTTGTGTTAAACCATTAATGGACTGGCACTTTAAGAAAAAGGCCAGTAACTGTTTTGCACAAAAATTCCATACCAGTAAGGAAATCAGATATACAGTCATACCAGAGTTCTCAATATTTGCTAAACACTGGTTGAGCTAAATCCATATGGGCCTCCAGACTTAGTCTGAATTATGAAGCCTTTGACATTATAGACATGTTAATAAAAGCATTTTTACAGAGTTATTATTATATGATTCCACCGTGACATGCCAGCATGGATTTATGTAGATCACACTGTTACATATGCAGTTATATGAAGGAACCACTGAGCACTTATTTAATGAACGTGTTTTAACGAGGGGTAATTTCTTACAAAATGTAGTGTGACTATGTACAGAAGGCAGAAAAGAATATATTTCATGAGGTGACTTATTCTAAGTCAAATTTATCAACTGAACAGAGCCTGGAGTCGTGGTTATCTCTTGGTTGTTGGCTGTGCCCAGGTGTTATCATCCATCATATGAAAGAAAGCTGGCAGTGGCAGTCCACAGACATAGGGGCTGACTACGAGTTTAGCGATGCGAAAGTGGACCCCCAAACCGACAGCCTGCATCCGCACTGCCCAACCCGTGGTCGGGCAGCCCACCAATTTACGAGAGGTTCCCGCATGGCATGGACTGTAAAGTTCATGGCATGCAGGAACTGTGGTGCATGCACATGTTGTGTCCCCTTGCGTGCACCCTAGGGCCCAGAAGCAGAAGAGGGTCCTGTACGGCCCCCTTTGTTTCCTCTCTGCCATGGTTTTCAAGAAGGAGGAACCGCTATGAAAACCGTGGCGGGGAGGAAAACTCTTAATAAGCTTGGCATGACTGCAGTGATCCCACCAAGCATATTGCTGCCTCTACACTGCCCCACCACCGCGAGGGAATGGCGGTTTCCTGGAGGCGTCAGCAGTCCAATGTTGGTGTGACCATCCTAGTTGTAATAGGGCGGTTGGAGCACAGGTGCTGTGATGGCTGAACCACCACCACCGCGCCTCTGCCAGTCTGACAATCCTCAGACCACCACACTCGTAATGGGGCCCTTAGAGTCTACTTATGTGAAAGCCTCCATTAGTGATGATGCCACCCTTAAAAGTGCTGCATCTCAATGAATTCATGAAATACGGGTCTAGTGTTGGTACTACCACAAAAACAAAACTAAAAGAAGATCATTTTTCAATTTCTCTCAAACTAGACAATGCCCAATAAGTGTATTGTAGAAGAAGAGAGAGCCTTATTATGTATAGCAACCTAATATAATAGTTCTCAAGTTACACTACAAATAACATCGCCAGAAGAATTTAGTGTGGACACTGTTTGCCCTGTCCAAATGGATTTGAATGTGAATCTCACAATCTGCCTAAACTGACGTCTGTAGACCTAAATTATTGTATACAACTGGAAGAACGAGTCCTGCATGGGGACAAAAGGGTTTAGGGTGAGCTAAAGAAGAGTAGACAAAACATGCCAGCAGTCTTCCATCTCAGGGGGAGATTCTCAGCAGCCGTAAAGGTAATGCAGGGTAAGTAAATGCCTCTTTTTGCATGATCACCCCCAAGGTTTTGGACTGATGCCTCTGGTTTCTCGAATGGGAAGGTGCTCTGAGGCCTGCTAAACAGACCTCAGGGCCAATGATCTGACCATTAAAATGTATATGATTGATTGGCTCACCCACAATTGGCATATGTTAACTTACTTATGAGTCTCTAGCAATGTTCCCTCTAATTATTTTCCTCTGTGAGCGGCAGAGTAAGGTCTCTGTGCGCTGCAGCCAAGGCTATGTGTACCAAGAACCTGACCACACATGTAGATCAAGGCTTTGAGTGGGATGAAAATACTCTGGGATCTTTCAAAGGGGCGTAACCAATGCAATTAAGGGTGTGGCTTTAAAGCAATTACGCTAAAAATATGTGCATCGCATAGTGTGCCACCCTACTGATATTTTGTTGCTTCTGTCATTGCATCCAGATATATAATACAAGTAACAGTACACCTACAAGAAGCCAAGACTATTGTCTCTGTCAATGGTTGTTTTTTGCATCAAGTTGTATATAATATTGAAAATGCTTTGGCTCTTGTGGTTGTGGTTGTCACTTAATGCTCGAGCTGTCAGTTTAGGAGATGGGTTTTTACTTTCGGGTCAGCCTAACATCCTGTGATTCTGGGCAAATCAACTAATCTCCCCATGCATACAAAAACATATATAGTAATAAATCATGTAAAGCGCTCCAATACTTTTGGGTTGAGTTCGCACTATATAAAAACGTGGTGCATTTCTTTTCTAAATGCGGGGTAGAAACCATAACAGATGGAGAAAGAATGCGGGAAATAGAGGGAAAGAGAAAGAGAGGGCAGAAAGGAAGAATGAAATATAGGAAATATGAAAAGAAGGAAGAAACTGCGACAAGAAGGAGAGGTCAATATAATGATGGATACAAATGTGAAAGGTTTGAGAGATGGAAGAATAAAGTTATATTTGCATGGGTGGGTGCACGTAAGAATGGATTGAAGGATGAATGTTTGGATAGATGAATGGAAACCTGGATGGAAGGGTGAAAGGATGGGTGATTGATAAAAGGTGGGTGAAATGATGGATGGAATGGTAAAGGAAGGATGATTGGATTAGATGAAAAGACAGACGGATGGGAGCATGATTAGACAGGTGAAATGGACGCTGGATGAAAGGCTTAAAGGGTGGAGAGATTAATAGATAGGAGGGATGAAAGGACCTCTTCTAGGGAGGAGAGAGTGTAATTTCTGATATTTATAGGTTTCCCTGGTCATCACTGCAATCTGACACCTTGGCAGCTATGTACATGGATGTTGCATGTGAATTATGTGGGCATTTGTGAAAGTATTCCTGTTAATCACAGCGCCCATCATGCGCTGCAATTAACAGGAATACTTTCACAAATGCCCACAATCAGCCCGCAGCTTCTCTCTATTGAGAAAAGACATGCATCAAGTCCAGAACCACGACGTGTGCTTTACACTCGTGCTTTTGGACTTGCTGTATTTGTAATGGATCCTGGCTGCGGCTGATTGTGGGCCTCTGCAGAGGCGTAGCTAGAGCTTGTGGCGCCCGGGGCTATCCCTCAGATTGCCGCCCCTGGGAGGGGGGGTTGCTGGGGAAAAAGGACGGCAAGCACTTGAAAGAGGACCGAGAGACACCTAGTATCGCTGCTAATAGTTACCTCGATCATGCAAGTTACATACACATACATGACACGGTCCAAGGCTACACAGTTGAATACACCGGTGACTGGCAGTACAAAAGAGAACACACAGACTACATGATCTATCTGGGGACTCAGAAAAAACGCATGTGACATCCATCAGAGAGCTGCGTGAACAATTACCTGGTAATCCCCTCAGCAGAATGCAAACATGCACATACATGACACTGTTCAGGGATCCATCATCTACAGCTGACATTAAATGACCATTCATCATGGTCCACCCATTAAAGCAGTGCACTTTGTGATCTGCATGGTACATGTTCTTTGCAGCAGGCACATTAACCCTCTGTGCTACCTTTCAAGGAGTCAACCCTTCCACTAGACAAAACTGGGATCTCTCTCTAGGAAGAACATTAATCACCGAAGTTATCATGACATTTTTATTGTTTCTGAAAAATTGCTGGAGGCCAGGAAGGAGGCAGCAAGTTTTTTTTAAACCATAATATTCTTGCAAACAATACGCACCCACCCGAAATAGGTACCCAGTGCGGTCACACCGCCCTAACCTGCTCAAGGTTCATGTGACCTCAGTGACAGAGTCACAGTGACTGGATCACTGTTGCTCTAGGGTGTGCTGCTTCGTAGGCCTGCCTGCGAGACTGGAGATAAACTTCAGTATGGGTTGTGGTGGACAGGCCTTCAAGGTTAACTCATAATTGACACCACTAGGGTACACCTGCTTGTGCTAAGACATCAAGCATTCTAAGGTCTAGTGGGGCCTTCTTAGGTCTAGCATGGGAATATGCTCGCTCAGTAGAGTGGTCTGGTGGACTGGTCATGAAGGCTGAACCCAGTTCCCCAGGTCCAAATTCGACAGCTCTGGCCACAGTGCCACAGTGCCACATCCTCTCCCCCACTGAACACCATTTCTTCAAGTCACGGTTTTCAGTAAGTGAGGAGCAAGACAGAAATGCCACTGGGCCTTTGTGAAAGGATTCCTGTTAATCCCAGCGCCCGTCACGCGCTGCAATTAACAGAAATATTTTCACGATGGCCCACAATCAGCACCCAGCTGCGCTGTATTTAGAAAAGAAATGAAGCAAGTCCGAAAGCACGATGTGTAAAGCACACGTCGTGCTGTTGGACTTGATGCATGTCTTTTCTCAATAGAGCGTGGCTGGGTGCTGATTGTGGGCATTTGTGAAAGTATTCCTGTTAATTGCAGTGCATGACCAGCACTGGGATTAACAGGAATCCTTTGACAAAGGCCTCAGGCAACAGGTAAATTGCCGTTTTTCGCCGCTCGCGTTTTAAACGCGGGCGAAAATGTGTGTGCGCTTCCCATGGGGCACTGCGCGCTCGGTGCCTTAAAGGTGCGCAGGCGCTCAGGCGCGCACGTTAGTGGGAACATAGGTCTCTAGTATATGGTACTTAAGGTATCCAGGGCCTGTAAGTTAAAGTGTCTCATTTGCATATGGCCATGTCTGAACTGGGGTGGCGGAGTGAGCTAAAGAATGATGATGGATTAAACCCAGATCTGTGACTGGGGGTGAGTGTCTGAAAAGTTTCAGCGCTCCGTCCATCATCTCCTTGTGTTTGCTTTGTTCGCCCTAAGTTGGCAGGGTATGCCCAGACGTGGGTCCCTTGCTCACTTTGCCACTGGATTCAAGCTAGCCTGACTGATGATGGCTGACTAGCCAGAAACCGGTTCCAGGGTGCTTGTTTCTGATCCAGGGAAGACATGACTTGGCAGTTCGGACTGGACTTTTCCCATGATGCACAGGGTCAGACTGATTTGCATATGGCCATGTCTGAACTGGGGTGCCGGAGTGAGCTAAAGAATGATGATGGATTAAACCTAGATCTGTGACTGGGGGTGAGTGTCTGAGAAGTTTCAGCGCTCCCTCCATCATCTCCTTGTGTTTGCTTTTGTTCGCCCTAAGTTGACAGGGTATGCCCAGACGTGGGTCCATTGCTCACTTTGCCACTGGTTTCAAGCTAGCCTGGCTGATGACGGCTGATTTGCCAGAAACGGGTCCCAGGATGCTTGTTTCCGTTCCAGGGAAGACATGGCTTGGCAGTTCGGGTTGGACTGTTCCCATGAGGCACAGGGTCAGACTGATTTGCATATGGCCATGTTTGAACTGGGGTTGGCAGAGTGAGCTAAAGAATGATGATGGATTAAACCCAGATCTGTGACTGGGGGTGAGTGTCTGAAAAGTTTCAGCGCTCCGTCCATCATCTCCTTGTGTTTGTCTCGTGAACTGCAGCACTTATTATGCAAGTGTAACAAGCAAAGTATAACTTTAGCCTTCCATTGCTGCATGCAGAGCAGTTTCAAACTGCTAACTTGACTTTTCCATTTAAAGTAATGTCACTTCTAATGCAAGCCTAGTAAGCCCTAATGGCAGTGTGCATTATATTAAAAAATTGGACATGTCGTTTTGAACTTTACACGTCCCGAAAGTCTAAACCGTACATTGTCAGTTTTTACTGTGGAATGGCAAGTCGACCCATTGGGATGTATATGGTTACAAGCTGACAACTCAGCAGTGCTAACTTTTGAATCGGACTACTAAATACTAGGCCTGGGCTAAATTTCCGTTCCGCTCGCGGAAATTGCTATAATTTGCCATTTTTGCGTTCCGCGGAGAGCGCGAAAATGTCAACATTTCCGCATTTCGCAGCTTAGCGATAATTTGTTTCTTGCTCACGCTGTAAAATAATACATTCTCGCGTGATCGCCTTACCTGAATCCCCGCGTTCGCAGACAAGTTTTCCCGATCCGGTTGCGTTCTCCACGAGATGTTGGATTGTTGGTAGCCATTTGCGCTGTCTCGCGACAGTTCGCGCCCGCAGTAATGTCATTGGTAGCGCGATCACCTATTTCTTCTTGCGATCATGCACCGCGAGAAGAGTGAAAACAAGATGGCTGCGCCCGCGAGCAACCGCATGGGTAAGTTGGTGAGCCCCGACCACGCAGAAAATACCGCGAACGGGCGGGAAAAAAACTTCCGCATCATCGCGATATTTCCGCGTGTTTGCAGAGATTTTCAAAATTTTCGCGATAATTTGCGATAGTCACTTTCGCAAATTCCGCCCACCCCTACTAAATACGATACGTCAAGATATTAAAAGGTTTGTTGCATTAAACCCGACTTGATGTTCAAGTTGAATTGAATTAAACTTTTGCACAAGTGGCACCTTTAGTAAGGAGACACTTTGTTGCCCTAAGGTTTTCAGTGACCGCTTACAGTTGCTGGCCACGCAAGAGCTTTCTGCCCTACTGAGGGTAGGTGTGAATGAATCACAGGGGGGAACAACAATGGTCTGCCGTTGGGAGAAGTGTGACTTCTCCCTGGTAGGAAGGCCAAACAGGGAATGAGCCCAAAAAGCCAAAAAGTTGAATTTCAAAGGGGACACCACGTTTAAAGGGCAAATGATGGGCAGTGACACACTGTTCTTTTGTTCTTCAGACAGTTTGGCATTAAGGACAGAGAGTGGGAAGATGTTGTAATACTGTTTTTTTCATGGACGTGTAGCCACCAGGCAGCCTCACCTCTGTGGTGGGCTACGCAGCTCCACCACCAAGAGGAGGGTTCAGACATTTTGGGAGAGTGCAGAATAGTGCATTCTGGGACAGCTAGATGCCACACTTCACAGAAAGCTATCACTAGACAGGAGGGGACCTTGTAACCCATTGGCTAGTAGTAGCCACATTCCCTGAGGACACAAACTGGGCATAAAAGGAAACTCCGCTGTCTACCAATTGCAAAGAGATGCCTGTTCAAACTGCTCACCCATGCTGACAAGGCATTACACAAGGACTGGCGTACCTCAACACTCTAATGAACTTCCTCCTACCCACAAGGAAACTCCACTCTGAATCCCTCTTCTTAGCAATCACACGCCGCATCCGCCGGACCAACAGCGGAGGCCGCTCCTTCTCCCACCTGGCGGTTAAGATCTGGAACAACCTCCCCCTGCACCTCAAAGCATCTCCATCGCTCCAGCATTTCAGGAAGGACCTCATGATTTGAATGTTCAACAAATAGGAGAACCGGCAGATTGCTTTCCGAGTGCCTCAAGACCCTCACGGGTGATGCAGTCGTGCTCTACAAATCTGACTAATAGATTGATTCCTGTCACTGAGACCACATATCACATCTGTACTGAACAATGGACTGGAAAGAAAGGACTGCTCCGCTGTTCCCAGGACCCAGCAAATACAGACTACACCAAGACTGGCCTGCATCTGCTGCAACAAGACTGGACTGTACATGCTGCTCCATGGGCTAGCAAAGAGAGGACTGTGCCTGTGGCACCCAGGTGGAGGATGAGTCACCCCCAAGCCTCAGACAGAAGAAGTTACTCCAGGAGTCAGTTGGCTGACTTCTTGTTCAGCTACAGGACCACAAAACCTGAAGAGGCCTGCTTTGGTGAGTTGGTAGCCAAGAACACCTTACTGGGAACGTGCAGCCTGGGAAACCCCAATCTGACCCTAAAAAGTTGCACTTTAACTAACGGGACCTGGGAGAATCATCAGAGTGCAGTCTCGTGCCCAAGATGGGAGTTATCATCCATTAAAGAGTACTACTGGTTTCACTGTAACTGGAGAGTAGTAGACTAGTGGCAGGTCGATTTTGGGTAGACTTCCAGGAACCCTGTTGCCAAACTGTAACTGTGGACTTGAGGAGTAGTGCCAGAAAGACCCCCTGCAGCCAGATCAGCACCCTCACCATCCTTCCACATTTTCAGCATCCTGCATCCTTTGCCTCAGGACCACTCCATTATACTCTATGGCGGTTTGGCCATAGAGCCTGGAACTAGACTGGAGACTGCTTTGATTGTGAGGTAACTGTCCTACCAAGCCCCATTGGCCTCTGTAACCTGCTCAGTGTCAGAGTTGGCTACCCACAGATGGCTTGAGTAGTTGTTTACAACTCCATAAATGTTTTCCAAAGTTTCCAATGTGAACCGCGTTAGTTGCCATTTTTTGTTAGTGTTTCAAATGAAAAGCATTCATTATTTGGTAAATTATTTATATCTCCGGAAACCTCTGGGGGATATTTGTCATTAAGGAGTCATTTTAAAGATAACATTTATTTTAGTAAATTGGTGTTGGATTTCTGGTTTCTTTCTTATTCAGCTGTTTTGGTATTTCTTAATGCGTTACACTTGTTCCTGACTTCTCAGAGCCACAGCTAAGGTTTTTCAAATATATCTGACTGGACCCAGGACAGGTAGTGAGTTTATTAGATGGTGAGGTCTCACAGCCACACCATATAACAAACTGCATTCCTCGCAGACAGTGTCTGGTTAATCTCTGGGTCTAAGGTTTTCCCTATAATAATGAATAGCATAACACCATTATTGAATAAATAAGCACAGAACACAATATATGAGTCATACAAGGGTGTTAGGTGACTTACAAGATACTTAAGCAGAGTGAATAATTTTCAGCCTCTGCAAAGTGCCAAGGAATATACTGGCACCCTGAAGCAACCAACACTGTAAATCTGTCATAATACTGCTTCATGGTGTCAAAAGTCAGAATCTTAGCAGGTGAGGGAACTGGTATGGAAGTCTTTGGAGTCTCTGCAATGGGGGGAAATAGAGGGATGAGCAAAGGGAGGAGGGAACTTGATAATAATGAAGAGGCACACAAAGCTGGTGGCAAATTATGCAGGAGATCTACAACAAATGAAAAAGATGTCAGGCGCCATCTAAGAAGTTCTCACTCTATTTATGGTAAGCTGGAATTGATTTGATTGCTGTAATACCTCTGCGGGCCCCAACCCGGAATTGAGTGTTTCTGCCAAGGGAGCGAGTGTGCGTATGTATGCCACAACTGCCAACAGTCATTCCACCATATTCTTCAGCCTTTATTGAATAGGCAATAGTCTCTGTTTCTTTATTTTATTATATTCCACTTGTGTCTTTCGTTGTGTTCTCCTGAATAAAAAAACTCACAATGGTGAACAATAAGAAGTACACCAAATCACCATATGCAAAGAATGTGTGTGTACTCATGAATACTGGAACCTAACATAAGATAATATAATTGAAGAAGGTTATTTCTGGCGGAGAGAAGAGCTGAAATTGAAAATATCTATGTGACACAGGGGATTATGAGAATAAACCTAATAACACAAAATTTAAATTCTTGTCTAATATGATGCATGTCTTTTAAGGCAATTACAGTAACCATTCTTGGTATCTTGGCAACCCTACAGGCATATCACATAAACTGTTCAGAATATACATGCATAAACTGTATTTCAAACATCACTGTAGGAAAGTAATTTTTTTAACATTTTTGACTGAAGCTGATGGTCACTGACTCTGAAAGTGCCATGGACTCTGCTAACCGAGCCCAGGGCCTGTTGTCTGTCCTTAAAAGGTATATGGTAATTTGAATGATTCTAATTGGCCAGGACAGCCTACCTGTAAGACCCTAGTATATAGTAGAACATGCAGGTTTAGAGCCCCCAGTGGACGTAATGCACTTAAGTGTTAACTGCTGCGGTGGCTCGTGTCATTTTAAAGCCAGGCCTGCCTCGCAGGGTGTTTTTTAAACAAAACTGTGTCCAAATTTGACTTTGGAATTAAAAGTACATTCAAAGTCCAAAACTATATTTTTCTTACATATAAGTCACCCCTAAGGTCTGTCCTAGATGCCCCAAGGGTAGGTCGTCGTGTTATAAAAAGCAGTAACATTATAAAATATACATTATATGCCCTGGTGGGGAAAAAGAGCCAAAGTTGTTTTTATACGTTGTAGTACTGCGAGCCACATAGGCTAACATTGGAATGCTTTATTAAGCTTAATAAAGTCTAACTTTTGGTGGAAGCTAGATAGCAACCTCATTCAAAGTATCTCAATAATTGTTACAAGGAATCCAACAACTTGCCAAGGTCAGATTTATTATAACTATTACAGGAAAGTAGTTTACAACTTACTATCCTGAAGTTACCTAAAGAAGCCTCTTCTGATTAGTCTGTTTCTCAGCCTGGGCCAATCTGAGTAGGTTTGAAGAGGCCTGGGGCTGCAATATTGCAGCCATTTGGTGGGAGGAGGTCTGCTTCCTGGAGAAGCCAGGGAGAGTAATGGGGTTGGGGAGAGAAGCTGGACTTCAAAGGCAGGAGAAAAGATGTCACAGGACCCACTCCAGCCCCCAGTATATAGTAGAACATGCAGGTTTAGAGCCCCTAGTGGACGTAATGCACTTAAGTGTGCACTGCTGCGGTGGCTCGTGTCATTTTAAAGCCAGGCCTGCCTCGCAGGGTGTTTTTTAAACAAAACTGTGTCCAAATTTGACTTTGGAATTAAAAGTACCTTCAAAGTCAAAACTATATTTTTCTTACATACAAGTCACCCCTAAGGTCTGTCCTAGATGCCCCAAGGGTAGGGCGTTGTGTTATAAAAAGCAGTAACATTATAAAATATACATTATATGCCCTGGTGGGGAAAAAGAGCCAAAGTTGTTTTTATACATTGTAGTACTGCGAGCCCCATAGGCTAACATGGGAATGCTTTATTAAGCTTAATAAAGTCTAACTTTTGGTGGAAGCTAGATAGCAATCTCATTCAAAGTATCACAATAATTGTTACAAGGAATCCAACAACTTGCCAAGGTCAGATTTATTATAACTATTACAGGAAAGTAGTTTACAACTTACTATCCTGAAGTTACCTAAATAAGCCTCTTCTTATTAGTCTGTTTCTCAGCCTGGGCCAATCTGAGTAGGTTTGAAGAGGCCTGAGGCTGCAATATTGCAGCCATTTGGTGGGAGGAGGTCTGCTTCCAGGAGAAGCCAGGGAGAGTAATAGGGTTGGGGAGAGAAGCTGGACTTCAAAGGCAGGAGAAAAGATGTCACAGGACCCACTCCAGCCCCCACTTACTTGATTCCTAACTAGATGGGAGCCCCCTTGATTGGATTAGGAAAGGGCCTGGAAGGGGAGTATAGTCCAATCTTAGCCACACCTTTGGTTTGAGTTACATTGACACATTCCAAGGAGATAATTTCTCCATTTTGATTTTTGTCACAATGGTGCATTCTGTGTCAAAAATATGCCACACATCACAGGAAGTGGTCAAGGCAGAGGGTGGAAAACTTACCCCTTTTGGCTGGGTGTCCCCCTCTTTTGCCAGCCCAGAATGGAGAATTAATATGGGAGATCCACAGGATCCCCTCCAATTACTGCCTGAAACATCTGGAGAAGAAAGACTGGACTGCACCACAGAAGGCTTGCACCTGCTGCACTCGCAAGTCTCCATCAAGAAAGGACCGTGGCTAATTCAAGGAAACAGAGTGGACTTCCTGAGCAGCAACAGGTAGAAAAGTTCTGGAAGAAGTCACCTGCAGCAGGCAAAGAGAGGGCTACACCAGCTGACCAGCTACAGCTAGATTGTCCTGGACTGCCCAGGTGCATTGTGGGAAACTGAGTCCCAGACCCAAAGAGGCAATCCAGAGCTTCTGAACCCTTGACTGGTGCCATTGGGCACTTTTCTGCACAAAGGAACCAAAAAAGAAGATGGTCTGAAAGTTTGGGAACATCTTACAAAATTGTGGTAAAAATCTCCAGAAGAATCCAGTCTAATAAGTCCATCTCTGGGTTTACATTAAAAGACAAAACAGTGAAGGTGGCGGCATATACAGATGATATCTCGGTTGTGATGGACAATACTCACCCCTCTATTGAAGCGCTTATTAATACTTTTAAAGACTATGCTACAGTGGTGGGATACAGCCTCAACAGAGACAAATCTGAGGTTTAAGGATTACATAATATCTGTTCAAAAGACGTTTTAGGCAACTCTGGAAGGGCATAGAAACCTGGACACCTGAAAACCTAGGTATAGAATTTGGCTCAGATTTTTTAGACACCCTACCACATAATGAGAAAATAACTCTGCAAAAAATAAAAAACCTTCTTGATTCCTGGAATCCTAAATTCATAACATGGTGGGAATGCATTGGAACAGTAAAAATGATGGTTTCTCTGATTGTAAACTATCTTATTGCTATGCCACCTTACTCTCTGTCAGATGATTTTCACCACAAACTGGATAAGCTTCTAAATAACTTTACTTGGCAAAACAAATGTCCAAGATTGTCACTTAAAAAACTTTGACTGCCCACTTCCTTAGGTTGACTAAACCTAGTTAACTCTTGACTATACTATATATGTTGGGTCCAGTATCTCTAAGGCCAATCTGTCGTATAGAGAACCTTCCCTCCCTAAATTAATGGTGTTGGACAATAAGCACAACCACCAGATTTTGCAGTACAGCAAAGAGCTCCAACCGACTTCCTCAAATCTAAACTGTTCCACACTCAAGAAGTGGGATCCTGACTTTTCATTCCTCCATGGAATGTAGAAATTGATCTGGAAATTAGTGGTTTCCCATAAAATCATCCCTGCACTCTCCCAGACCTAGTTCTGGCTACTTCAAAGAATATTCTCGACCCCCTTTCAACTTCATAAGGTGGTCCGATCCATCTTGCTGGAACTGTGGTTTTGACACCGGAGACCAATCACATTTACTCTTTACTTGCACTGCGGTCATTCTGTTTTGGAACAGGGTATTTGATCTCCTCTCCTTGCTTTGGTTCGGAGTTCCAACTGATTATCATGGGCTTTATCGATCCCCGTTTACAATCACAATCTGATGCTCTCCCCAATCTGATGCTTGCAAAACCATTCTTTCCAACTGGAAAAACACTGCCTCCACTTCCTTTAAATTATGGCTGAACTGGATCACTTATATGAGAGGAGCTGACAACATCGTCTTACAACACTCTCCCTAGAAACCACAACTTAGACAGCTATGGGACAAGCTTGACACCTACTTAGCTACCACTAAACCATCTTGAACATACATCGTAAAATCCCCCTCCCCCTTTGTTCCTGAGCTATTGTGCTGAGCAGCATATGTACTAACTATACCCACTTCAGGGGTGACCTGACTCTACCATCTTCTCTCCTACAGTCATCAAGCTCATACTCCTAACTATAACTCACCCGACTGATATAAAATGATCAATGCATGCATTTGCACCAATCTGTTTATGCTTTGTTCTCACGTCCATTCTGTTTTTTTCTTTTTCTTTCCCTCTGAATAGCGATGGAACTTCAAAACAGATGCCTTGTTTGTATTACCTTTTTTTATCATTATTCCCTTTACTTTATTATGTGTTTCTTATGGTGTACTTGCTTATTACAATATGTTTTCTTATGTTGTATATGCTTTTCTTATATAAAAATCTTAATAAAAACATGTTCAAATAAAAAGCTTCAGAAGAAGTCCAGCTCAATGTTGAGATTCAATATGAGGTGATCGACTCTATAATCGGCTTCACCGAGCTGATTTGTCTCGCTGAATGCTCTGGAGCACCTTGCGTCGAAGCCAAGGACGAAGACTTCCAGGGCTCATGGAGCAATCACTCTGCAGCAGGCTACTGTCGTTTACGTGAAATCTTATCTGAGGGACCCAAGGGCTCCGCATTGAGAGAAAAGATTAAAAAAGAGACTAAGTCAGAAGGCAAAATCTACCTGACGCCAGCTCCATCGCAGTTGGCCTAAAATGATAACCTGGTCCTGGTCCAGCGTGACCAGATAGACACGAGTGGTGCTGCAAGCTTTTTGGCACTAGGATCCACATTTTTTTAATTTAACCTTTAAAAAATAAATTAATATCTCTGGTTCCCTACATTTGATTTTTGTTGTTTTGGTGTCATTTTAAATAGGAAAATATGTTCCCTATTTTATTAAATCGGTGTTGGATTTTTATTGTGCTGTGTCTTTTATGTTTTTACTCTTTTGTTGATAGTAAATACACACTTACCTGTCTCCTAAGTTAAGCCTTACTGCTCGTTGCGATGCTACCAAATGTTGAGGAAGGGTTCATTTATTGAGACTTCATTGGACCTTATTAGTGTTTGTGGTATTATTACTAGCTAAAGGTGCATACCTCCACCTACTAATAACCCACTTTTCTAAAATCACTAAACAGACAAATTGTCAGACAGTTTGTTGAAAAAGTTTATGTAATGTTATCAATCCCAAGGGCACACATTTGCATATTGCTACTAGCAAATCATCTTGTGCATTAGGGCCTGATGGCTTGACACCAATATACTTAAAGCCAACCCAGTTTGGTGGGCACACATCAAGACAGTACGTTCCAAGCCCTACTCAAAAAGTATACAATGTCTGATGATATGAGAGGCTCACTGCTGGCACCAATATTTAAAAATGGTAATTTTGCAGACCCGGGAGACTTGCGCACAAACTATGCTCAGTCCTCTGCAAAGACAGTTCAGTTGTCAGAGTGATACTCGAAGAATAACATCTCTGGATACTGTTCAAGGGCCTTCTCAAAGCACCTCAGGATGGATTCCACTAAGGATTGTCCACAGTGCACTGGGCTGCAGCACTGCTGCTTCTGGAAAATACATATCTCGCTTCAGGACCGCATCATTGCATTGTTCACTGTACACATGGACTTTTACCAAAAGTGTTCAAAACCATTGATTGCTCTTTAGTCTGGAGTATGGAGTTAGCACTGGACATGCCTCCATCTTTGGTAATATCTTAAAGTATTGGCATAAGGATAACTGGGCCTAGTTTTCTGGGAACTATGGGCCAAATGTACAAACATTTAGCAATTTACAAATAGAAATTAACAAATATTTTTTTTTCCTGAAATGATATTTGGTAATTGCTATTAAATTTGTGATTTTTTAGTGAGTCGCCAATCACCCTACCTCATGAATATTAATGAGGTAGGTCGCAGTTTGTGGCTCATTAGGAATGACAGTCATCACAGGGATAGTCTCCTGCTGCGGTCAGCAGACCACCACATCTGCGATTTCATTTTCATAAAACAATCTTTTTTTATGTATCCCATTTCCTTTAAAAGAAACGGAACTGCTTTTAAAAAGAAAAATTTCTTTCTTTTTTTCTTATTGCTTTGTTTGTTAGTTTAAAAAGACACAGTGGTCCTGTGGACTACTGCCTCCTCTTAAACAAGCTTTGTTTCTATTCACAACGAGGAAGGGATCCTTGGGGGAACCCCCTTCCCACATGTGAATACATTACCAATCCACTTGTGTAGTCGGCAAAGTATTCATGTTTTGAGATACAATCTGTCTGCAAAACATTTGATGAAGCAGGGTTTTCGCGAAGTAAAACCTGCTTGTATTGAACCCTCAGTAATACTTATTAACTGTGTGCAGTGAAATCTTTATGCGGAAAAGAGCCTAACATGAGGGAAAATGCTACTGCACAAGAGTGTACTAAAAGCACTGGAGTAGGCTGCAAATGCCTCTGACTAATGAAAATAAAAGGACTAATGCTGCTTTTATGTATTATATTAATGTTTGCTAGGAAAATATTAATAACCCGGCTTGCGCATGGGTCGATGCAACACGGGGTGGGTGAGTAATGGAAAGCATTATAAGTGATTAATAATGCATGTGTTTGTTTTTCATAACAGTATGGTTTTCTGCTCTGCAGGAAACGTTTGGGTTAATGAAAGAAAATAAAACATGAGTTAATTCTGAACGAGAAGGGGAAGGTGGAAGACAATTGTCCTTCACAAGTCCTATGTGCCTGCCAAGAGTTTGCATGAAGAAACATTTCAAGACATCGAGAGGAAGAACACTTCCTTCGACAGTGGCCGGGATGGACAAACACTGCACGAAAGTTGTTACATGAACGGGATGGAGGAAATGTGTACTATGACAGCGGTTCAAATTTGTACTCCCTGGGTTGAAAGTTGATAAGATGAATAAATGGACAATAAATCATTGAGCTAAATGAATATGACAAGAGTGGTGTGACAGTACACCCCCTTCCTTAACCAATCACATGTAGAGAAATTGACCGTTCCAATACAAGTGTGGGTTGGATATTTGGGTCTTGGGGTATAATTGAGGTTCTTGGTGGGAGGGGTAAAGGTAGTCAGTTGGTTGTGTTTCCCTACCTGCTTGAGGAGAGGCCACATCACTAACATCTATACTTGAGTTGGCTGTTCCTGTCCGCTGATTCCTGACTTAGTCTTAGCCTCTTCAATTCTTCTTCAGGGGTCTTGCTGCTCTCATGGCCAAAGAGTAGTTTTCCTATTTCCAATTGGGTTAGTATAGACAGAAAACTGAATTTGCATAATCATTTGAAAATGTATTTTTATATCTGAATCTTTTGCCTCTTCGCCTTTCCACTCCTTTATGCACAGTCAGTGAGATGTAATTTTGTCATTATTTTTCCTAATATTGTTTTCTCGTGGTTAACTATGATTCGTGCTGTATGTGGTATCGGTGAGCATTTTTTCACAATATTTTAGATAAATCATTTTAAAAATATAAATGAGTTTGTCTTTATTAGAGGTGTTTATTCTTGATGTATTAATATAACTAGAACCAGATATTAATTTACCAAACCCTGTCAACTAAATGATTGCACAGCCACATATTGTATACCGGAAATGAAAAATACAAATTGGGTATTGGTAGGTTTGGTATTAGTTCAGAATTACACTCACCCGGTGTAAAGGGACTTGTTTGGGTAATATATTTTGGCTTGTATGTGACAATTTATCAGTCTCGGATCGCTGAATCAGTTTTGGTAGCATCCTGATGGTTTTTATTGATTATTTTGGCAAATTAATGCTTAAATTGATGATTTTGGTTACTAATATGAAGTCTCGGATCGCTGGATCAGTTTTGGTAGCATCCTGATGGTTTTTATTGATTATTTTGGCAAATTAATGCTTAAATTGATGATTTTGATTACTAATATGAAGTGTTAGAGTCTTGTTTTATGTAGTCTGGAAGTACGGGTATGGAGTTGCCTAAGATCCCATGATGTTATTTTAGCTTCAGGGGCAGAGAAAGAGTGTGGAAAAGTATCACACTGGAGAAGTACTTTGTAAATTTTTGTAATATTGAACAGCGAAAGGTTGTTGATATTATCTAAGGGACCAATTCTCAAGTAAGTGAGTAAATTGGATGTAATAGTGAAGTCCTCTTCCGAAATTTTAGAAAGTACATCTAAAGGAGTAGGGGAACAACCTTTACAACACAACTGTTACAACGCACTTAATATTACATTGAAACCCCTACACTATCCAACACTTACCCTACTGTTGCACCCCCTGGAGTTAGAATAGTAATTTTTACCCCCATACTATCCAACACTTACCCTACTGTTGCACCCCCTTCCTTCTGTGAATACCGAAAGTCTTAAAATTAGGATTTTTCTCAATTTAGTAGTCCTAAGTTTAGGACTCTTAACTTTAGGACTCCTAAATGCCTTCTGTGAATACCGAAAGCATTAAAATTAGGATTTTTCTCAGTTTAGTAGTTGTAAAGTTAGGAGTCCTAACCTTAGGACACCTAAACTGAGAAAAATCCTAATTTTAAGGCTTTCGGTATTCACAGAAGGCATTTAGGAGTCCTAAAGTTAGGAGTCCTAAATTTAGGACTACTAAATTGAGAAAAATCCTAATTTTAAGACTTTCGGTATTCACAGAAGGCATTTAGGAGTCCTAAAGTTAGGAGTCCTAACTATACTACTACTAAACTGAGAAAAATCCTAATTTTAAGACTTTCGGTATTCACAGAAGGCATTTAGGAGTCCTAAAGTTAGGACTCCTAACTTCTGTGAATACCGAAATGAGTAAGTGCCTTCTGTGAATACCAAAATGAGTAAGTGCCTTCTGTGAATACCAAAATGGTAGTAAGTTTAGGATTTTGTCTTAAGTTAGTTCTGTGAATCGGGCCCATGGTGTTGGAGCGTGGATATCATTCGTGTACACGGCTGAAGAATTGGGTGAAGTATACGGAACATGGCACTTTTAATGTAAGGATTCTGGAAAACTTGAGGCGACGAATACATTTGTTGAAACCAAATCCTAGACCCATGTAGTATGAGGTGATTGAAGAACTGGAACATGAGGCATGCAGGAGAGAGAAAGATAGGAATGGAACAAAATACAGGAATATAATGAGATGGTATTCAGAGGCTAAATGGGATGCACAGATGAAAAGATGTAGGAGAGATGTAATCACAGAGGGATTATATCCACTGATAGTTACTGAGGATCAGGTTGGTGGAAAGTGTAAAGAGAAAAAGAATGATGTAGAGGGAACAGAACTAGCTATGGATCCAAATGAGATTGATGATAAGTTACTAGATGAGATGTTACTGAAAAGAGGTCTGCCAAATCAAGAGAGCCCTGAAGGAAATACTCCGAGTGCACCATTAATTGAAATAGAAGCCTCACAGGTTTCACAAGTTTCACAAGCTTGGCAAGTTCCGTTATCTCCACAGTCTTTACAGACTACTCGAGCTTCACAGGAGAGGGAGATTGTTGTGCTCAATAGAGCAAAAGAAGAATTGACTCAGAAAATTAATCAGATGAGTTTAAATGCAGAAGCATTGCCAGTTCCTGTGACAATTGATCCTATAGTCCCATTGTATAGTGAGGGTCAAAATATTTTGAGAGTGCGTGCATTGACAGTTCCAGTGAATGGTGCTAGGAATTGTAGTGGACCAGAGTCAAATGAGATGAGAACATCACTGATTGACAGTTCAGAGAATAGGAATGTGATAGAAACACCAAAGAGGAGTGCGCAAATTGATCCTATGGAAAATAATGCAGAATATGAAAGAAACAACTCCAGTATCAGGGGGTTCAGTGGGATCTTCACCAGGGAAGTTGGACGATTGCATAAGAGGAATGGCACCTAGTAATTCTAAACCAAGTTTGGATATAGGTAGACAAAGAGTAGAATTTTGAGTAATCTAAAGCTTTACAAAAAACATATAGGGTGGACTTTAGTGATAAGGATCTAGAGAGTTTGAATGCATCTGGTAAAAGATTACAGATAAAAGAGTTGATGAATACTTTGAAAAGGTGGGGAGAATTAGAACGATGGAAGGGCAGATGGGCGAAAAAGAAAGAAGAAATGCTTGCAAATAAAGGTGTGACTGCATCTCCTTTGCTTCCGTTAAGAGAGACAGAGTCTGCTGAAATGATACATCAGATGAGAGAAGTTCCAGGCGGTAGATATTTTCACATTCCTTGGTCGAGACAGGATATATTATCTTTTACGAATACATTTCCCAGGCTAAGTGAAAAGCCTGTTGCGTGGTATAAACAGGTAGAGAGGTTTGTAAAAGTTTCAAAGGATGGTTGAAAGATTTGGATGGTCTGTTTGACATTGTGGTTCCAGCTGACTCATGATCAGAGTGTAAACTTGCAGTTGATTGGCCAAAAGAAGAATATCCTAGGGATTTTAAAACTGGAGCGCCTTCAGAAGAAGTGATGAAGAAATATAATCAAGTAATTACTCACTTGAAGAGTAAGATTTTGCAAAAAGAAACAGATTGGGTTAAGATTGACAGGACGACACAGGAGTCAAAAGAATCAGTACATGCTTATTATGAGAGACTTTTACATGTGTTTAAATAGTATAGTGGTTTTGAGAGCATAACTGACAAAGATATGGGACATTTAGTGTATAATTTTGTGTTCGGATTGAAACCGGAGATTAGTAATATGGTTTAGCAACATCTGGTTTGTTGGCAAAACAAGACAATAAATGAAATTCTGAGGTATGCAAAGAATTGTAGTGACGATATTGAATCAAGACATAAGAAATTGAAAGAGAAAATGATGTAGGCACAGGTGAAAGGGGTACTGCAGAAAAATGGGAATTTTGTTGATTATTCTCAAACAGGTTTTCAGATGAAAGGGCAGAATCTGAATTTTTTTAAATTGTCTGGTACCTAGTATGAATGTTGTACCAAATGGTGGTGTTCAAGTGCAAATACCGGGAAAATGTAGAGGAAGAAATAATAAGGAAAAGATGAAAATGAAATATCCTTGTCATGCATGCGGGGGGATGTGCGAAGTGTAAGTTCTTGTTAGCAAATAATGGAATGGTTCAAAATTTCAATCTACAGATGCAACATGAGGTGGTTGTGAATCAACAACAGCTGCAGCAGCCACTGGTAGTTAAACCACAGGTACAGCAGGTACAACAGATGCAAGTGCCTCAGGCTCCTATGCCTAATAATATGAATGCTCAGGTACAGAGATTTATTTATATTTATTTATTAAGGAGTTTTATATATTGCTGGCCGGACCCGGGGGTATTGGAGCGCTTTACAGCAGTTTAGTGTAGGAGTCATACAATAGAGCAGTAGTATACATATTGGTTAGGAAGTCCAAGTGTGCTGTGCAGCATTGAGGTAGTACGTCGGTCCTGAGATAGTCTCATTGAGTGCACGTTGTCTTGGGTTGACCCTCTATGAGGGGGGAGGGAACAGGTAGGGGTCAAGGGGAGGAGGGGTAGGTCTTAGTGATACAATGGCGGGGAGCTACGACGAGCAGGGAGTTGCGTTATGGTGGCGGCTATCTGTTCGGGGGAGAGCGGTTGAAGAAGAGGTCTATTAGGTGTTTTTTTAATTTTGTGAAGGACGGGATAGTCCTGATATCTGCTGGGATGGAGTTCCAGATTTTGGGAGCGTTTCCATCGAAGGACCCTGCTGCGTTTTTTTGTTTGCGTGTTTTCAAAGGGATGAATAGTAGGGTATTGGAGCTCCTGAGGCTCCTTGTCTGACTGGCCCTCTTGAGTTTGGCGGTCAGGTAGTCAGGTTTTCCTGTGTGCAGGGCTTTGTGCGTGAGGCAGGCAGTTCTGAAGCTGGCAAGCAATTCGACTGTTAGCCATTTTAGATCTCTGAGTGCTGGTGAGATGTGATCGTATTTCCTAACTCCAGTGACCATTCTGGCTGCTGCACTGAGAGTTGTTTTAAGGGGAGCTAGGAGAGATTTTGTTGTACCAGTGAGGGTGGCATTCCCATAGTCGAGTCTAGATAGCACCAGTGATTGGGTGGCTTGTTTGAGGTCTTTGGTTGGGATGAAGGGTTTTATTTTGTTGAGTAGCTTCAGATTGAGGAAGGCACTCTTTGTGGAGTTCTTAATGTGTTTGGCCATGTCGAGTTTTGGGTCTAGGGTGATTCCTAATGATTTTACAGAGTTGGCCAGAGTAAGATTGCTGTTGAGAGCATCCATTGCTTTTAGCCATTCTGAAATTTGAGCGTTCTCTTCTTTGTTGGAGATGAGGGGGATCTCTGTTTTGTCTTGGTTGAGTTTCAAGTGGTTTAGAGACAGCCAGTGTTGGATTTCTTTTAGTGTGTCATTTAGTCTGTGAATGTCGTCTATGGAGGAGGTTTCGAGATAGATCTGGGTGTCATCTGCATATAGGTGTAAAGGGATGTTGGCATTTTTAAGTATGGTGGTGAGGGGTTCCGTGTATTTGTTGAACAGTTGTGGCGAGTGCACTGAACCCTGGGTGATGTCCCTGCTGACAGGGTGTAGATCGGAAGTAAAGTTTTTGATTTTTGTCCTTTGTGAGCCGCTGTGTAAGAAGGAGGAGAACCAGTGTAGGACCACCTCCTCGGCATCTATCCTTTCTTGTAGAGCCTTGATGAGTAATTGGTGATCCACCGTGTCAAAGACTGCTGATAAGTTCAGGAGAATGAGGAGGCAGCATTGGTCGGTATCGAGGGATTTGTGGATGTCATCCATGATGTTTAGGATCGCGGTCTCGGTGCTATAGCCTTTTCTGAAACCCGATTGGTGGAGGTCAAGAAGTTTGATGCTGTTCATGTGCTGAGTCAGTTGTAGGAGGACACATTTTTTGAGGAATTTGGATAATAGGGGGAGATTGGAGACAGGTCTGAAGTTATTCAGGTCCTTGAAGTCAAGGTCTGTTTTTTTAGTAGCGGCGTGACTTCGCCAACTTTGAGGCATTGAGGTATGATGCTGGTTTTCAGGGAGCTGTTTATAATCTATTTTTTATTGTCCTCATTTAGCAATAGTATTAGTAGAGGAGTTTTCGGGGGCCCATTTCTTACTTGGTCCTGGTCCATCTCTGCCTTTAGGTCTGGGTATAGGCAGTTTCCCTGCGGTCTTAAAGAAGGAGGACGCCCCTTATTTCCAATACTATTCTGAAGGTGTTATCAAGATCGAGTCGAGCTAGCCATCCTGGCTACTTTAAACAACCTTCAGTAGATTTCTTATTGCTATTGCATAATCATTGGACTGAAAGAGAGTTATACCGACCATTCTTATTTTATATTTGCCACATGTTTAGTCATAATTAATTTATTTGATAATTTTCCCATATCACCCAAAATGTATACTTTTTATTTGGCAATTTCCTTTTATCCAATTTATAAATCTTTAGTATTGAAGCCAACCATTCTCCATGAAGGGTAGGGGCTCGACTTATCCATTTCACACAAATTTCTCTCCTAGCTAATAATAATAATAGAAATAGTAAATTTTCCTGTGAATTGGATAACCTTTCTGAAATATTAAAATCCATTATCCCAAAAATGACCAAATCAATACTTACATTTAGGTGTCTTCCTAGTACTTCATTTAGGGCCTCATGTAGGTAAATAAATTTTACCGTTTCTTAAATACCGAGCCGTACCGAATCGGTAAATTAGAATCGGTAAGTTATATGTAGGTAAAAATTCGGTAACAGTTACCGATTCGGTAACATTCGGTAATCACGAATCGGAATTCACTGAATCGGTAAATACCGAGGTGGTATTTACCGAATCGGAAAATACCGAGGTGGTATTTACCGAATCGGAAAATACCGAGGTGGTATTTACCGAATCGGAAAATACCGAATCGGTATGTACGGAATCGGTAAATAAAATCACATGACTTGACGAAACAGCTAATCCTGTGCAACCACAGCCCACCCAACCAGGAAGTGGCCACACCCAGGCAGGTGTACATAATTAGCCGACCCTGGAGAGGCTTGGAGTGCAGAGGAGAGGCAGGGAGCCGGTGCCTGTGCGAGCGGGAAAACGAACATCATGTCCAGCCAGAGAACACAGAGAGACGGAGGGGAAAGGAGGAGGAAGCTGAAATTTAGCCCCAAGGAACTCCAGGTGCTGGTGGAGGAGGTGGTGAAGCAGCACCAGAAGCTGTTTGGAAGGCAATCCCTGCAAGTGCCTGAGGCTGAAAAGCGCAACATATGGCTGGCCATCCAGGCCCATGTGAATGCTGTGGGAGTGACCCACAGGGACATAGAGGTCCTAAAGAAGCGCTGGTATGACCTGAGGATTGTAACCAAGAGGAAGATGGGCGACATCCAGAAGGAGGCCAGCCAGACTGGAGGTGGAACCAACAGGGCACCTGCCCTCACCAAACTGGAGGAGCTGGTGGGGGCCACAATCGAGCAAGAGAGCGTCGTGGGTCTTGGGGACGCCGACAGCTCTGCCAGAGCCGCCACACAACAAGGTAAGACGAAAGCACAGCAATGTAGCACCCCCTATCCCTATCCCACATCCCCCATTGTGAAACGAGAATCACACTGCAGTCCACACGTGTCAGTGCAGACAGGCAATGCATTCCGGGAGATGTAGTCAGGGAAACACCAACCATGACGTAAATGTTACAGGGCAACAAGGCATGTCACGCACTCGAGGCACAAGGAGACAGAGGACATTTTGGAATGTGAAATTATTTATTGTGACGCTTTCAATGCAGCCCTTCGGGGACACTGAGCCAATGTTGTATTTCTGTCCACAGATGTGACATCATGCAGGACAGGGCATGCTGCAGGAGAGACGGCACACCGGCCACAAATATCACCTCCAGCCAGCACAAGTTCAGACCAGGGAGCAGGCCCACTGGCAGCCGCACCACCAACACAGGCAGCCTCGCCGCAGCCAGAGCCAGCATCACCTCACCCAGAGCCAGCATCACCTCACCCAGAGCCAGCATCACCTCGCCCAGAGCCAGCATCGCCACTCATGTTTGAATCACCGGCCACATCTCCGCTTGCAGGTGTGGGAATGAGGAGGCGTCCAGCAGCCAGGCTACGAGCCTTAGACACCTCGTCAGACGACAGCATGGGCCCTGAAGAACTCACCAGGCCCCAGGAAGGGAGCCATGCCACTGTGCCCCACACCTCACAGGCAGCACAGACGGGAGCAAGAGGGCGCCGCAGGTCGCGTGTCCAGAGTCCACCAGCACCCATTGACGGCCATGGTGTCTTCTTGGGTCTCGAGGGCCAAATGTTGAAACAACAGCGCCTGCAAACAAAGGCAGTCATGACAGTCCAGAGGCACATGCGGGTGATGAAAACTACATTAGTCAACATGGACAATAACATCAGCGGCATGGCTGCGTGCATTCGGGACATGTCCCAGTCAATCCAGCAGTTGTGCAGCAAATTAGATGCTGACATCGAGGCACGGCGCCGGGAACGGCAGAGAAGGGACACTACCAACAGGGCACTCAACCGTCTGGCAACTGCGACTTCTCTACTGTGCCGGCGCTCTGTGACGATGCAGGAGGGCCTAACACACTGCTGCAGCGACCTGTCTCGGGGGAAGGTGCAGGTGACAAGTGCACTAGGGGTGCTATTTACTAGTCAGGCGTCGACAACTGCTGCAGGGGATGCTGCGGAGAGCATCGACACCAGCAGCAGGAGCAGCATCACACCCCCCGTCCCAGAAGGACGCAGGAGCAGCAGGCGGCTTGGGGTTGGCTCTAGTGAGGATGCACAGGCCGTGCCATCCACCACTGCAGCGCGTATGCGCAAACATTGATGTGGCCCTGCTTAGCCACTTCCCAATGGGTGACGTAACCCTGGACATACTCCTTGTATAGATGGTATATTGCCAGATTGGCTTGTTCATGTGTTCATGGCGTGGTGCCACATTAAAACTACGTCATGACTAATCACAACTGGCTGTGTCCCCTTACTTACTCAGAAATAGTTGCATGTGATCTCTGCCCGTCTCTCTCTCCCATCGATTGCAGTTGGCACTCTAGCTGCGTTGCCCTGTGGCTGGCCTGACTCATCCTCGTTGTCCTCAAAATATGTTAGTTCCACATCTGTACCTTTTTTCGTGGCAAGGTTGTGCAGCATTGCACAAGTGGCAATAATCTTGCAGCAGGTGATGGGTGTGTACTGGCGTGCGCCTCCGCTCTTGTGGAGGCAGCGGAACCTGCTCTTCAGTAGTCCAAACGTGCGCTCCACCACATTGCGTGTTGTTTTGTGTGCCACGTTGTATCGTCTCTCACTCTGGGTTGCTGGGTGTAGGTAGGGAGTGAGGATGAATGACCGGCATGCATATGCACTGTCGCCTAGATGAGTTAAAGGGAAACATCAGTCACATGCTTCTTTACACTATGATTTGCAGGTTGCAAGGGGCGTCACTGTTACTCACCTAGCAGGTATCCCTCTCCAAATTCTCCGGCACTCAGTCGTGTGTAGATCCCACTATTCTGGAAGATGTACGAGTCGTGGGTGCTCCCAGGAAACTTTGCAACAATATCTGTGATGATGTTCCCTGCATCACAGATCACCTGCACATTGATGGAGTGGGTGGACTTCCTGTTCCTGTAGATGGGCTCTGTGTCAGCTGGTGGACAGATTGGGATGTGTGTACCATCAATACAGCCGATGACATGGGGGAACTGTGCCATGTGATAAAAGTCTGTTTTTGTTTTCTGCAGTGCAGCCTGTGTGTTGGGGAAGCTGATGTAGTGGTGCATTCTCTGCATCATGGCATCCAGGAACTTCCTGAAGAAACGTGACAGGCAACTCTGGGATACACCACCCACCGCAGCTATCACCACCTGATAACTGCCGGATGCCAGCAGATGTAGGCTGCAGAGCACCTGCACATGTGGGGGTATGGCGTGCGCCCTTCTTATTGGCTGGTCCAGGAGTGGGTGAAGGTCCCTGATTAAGTCCATGATGGTTTCGGGGTGTAGCCTGTACCTCTCATGTATCTCTGCATCAGTCAGGTGGAATAGTGTGATGCGCTGTCTGTAGATGCGTTCCTCCCGTCGCCAAACCCTCAGTCCTGCTGCCTGTAGACGTAGGCGCCTTGCAATGACATACATAGCGGCCATGTTGTCCACGCTGTTGCATTTTGGGATTGCTTATATGCACTGTTGATGGTTACCACCTGCTTTCAATCCGTGTTAATTACCGACTCTTATTTACCGATTTTCTTGGATTTCTTAATTACCGAGTGCTCCTACATGTCATTTTAATTTTTACCACTTCATATTTACCACTTCATATTTACCGATTCGTTAAGTATGTATTCGGTAAATCTGATTCGGTATTTTAGAATTCGGTAAATATGATTCGGTATTTACCGCCTCATATTTACCGAAAAGTCGTTTTTGGACTCCTACATCTCACTTGTCTGAATACCGGTCGGTAACGGCATATTTACCGAAAATCGGCCGTTACCGACCGGTATTTGGCTACCTACATGAGGCCTTTAGTGTCTTACCCACGTCCTTCCAGAAGCCATCCAGAAGGGGACATTGCCGAAACATGTGCAGATCATCAGCTTTGTGGAGTCCACACTTTGGGCAGCTCTTCACTGAGGCCCCATTAAATTTAGATAGTCTTTTCGGGGTCCAGTAGGCTCTATGGACAGTGAATAGATGGTTCCTCTTTAAAGCGGCAGATGTTACAATTGACCAGCATTTAATCATACATACTTGCCATAGGTTGTGAACATCCAGCGTCGGCAGTTCTTTCCCCCACGTCTTAAATGGAATCTGGAAGTCTACCTCACCTGCTTCAATAAGGGCCCAATACCAATGGTAAATCTCCTTATGAAAGGGTTCTTCTTTTTGCATGTCAGTCTCTAGGGTTAGGTTTCCTTTTCTGGATTCCTTCAAAGATTTTGCCCAGCTTGAAAGTTGATAATATTTGAATTTGGCTAAGGATGCATTAGTTTTCAAGAATAATAATTCCAAATCAATTATTTTGTTTTGTGGCAGCAATTGTCCCCAGTTTTTTATTGAGGCCGTTTTAAGTTGGAGTGCAAGTTTATCTTTAAGGCACTCTGGTGTCCCCGGCGAATCCCATATCGGAGCCAGATCACGGAATATCCAGAATGCACCTTATATGATACCACAATTTTGAGGCAGCTTTCAGGGTCTTTAATTTTACTTTTTTAAAGTACTTTGGATGACCAAATTTGTATAGATAATGACTGTTCTTTTTGGTCATTGCTTGGAGATATGGCGGATAATTGTCGTATGTTTTTAATAATGTTCTACTAACTTTAAATTGGAAAGCTCTACAATATTCCATGAGGTCAGGGCTGGCAATTCCACCTTGCTCCTTTCTCCTTCTTTGCTCCATGCAATTCGAGATCCTTTTGTTGACCATATAAAACTTATAAGTTCCCCTTGGATTTTTTTAATTGTCTCTCTCTTAAATTCTAACGGGATAGAGCTGAAAGCGAAGGTAAATTTTGGGATGATGGACATTTTCACTATGTTGGACTTTCCCAATAACGTCAAAGGTAGACCTCCCCATACTTTTAGCAACTTTTTTACCTCCCCTTCAATTCTATGGAGATTAGTTTGAGCTATTTTATCCAGGTCCTTGACAAGAGCTATCCCTAAATACCTTATTTTATCCTTTTCATAAGGACTAGCTGAAAGATCATTCCAGCTCATAGTCTCGGTTTTGGATTGATTAATCTGGTACCCTGAAATGTTCCCAAAATTGTGGAGAGACTCTTCTATTGCATTAAGGGACTTACTGAGATCTTTAGTAAAGATCATGAGATCATCTGCATAAACGCGCGCAGTAATATAGAACTGCCAAGACCTGTTAGTCAACCATTGTCAACTGAGCCTGTGAATTCGTACCCTGTTTTAATTGTTTGTAGATCGCTATTTTAAATCAAAATTTGACTTCCTGCATTTTAGAATCGTCGTTCTCCGCCACATTGCTATTTTGCACATAAATTTGTTTAGAACTGTAATTTGCACAAGTGTATTTAAATGTACTTGCCGTGACCGGTTGCTCCTCCCCGTTCCACCGAGGGTGTAGTCCCGATTGTTGTGGAGGGAGTCTGCTACTTCCGGTGCTCGGGAGTTGACACTCTAGTTGCTGCACCTCTCCCCCTCTTAAAACGGATGCCTTGGCTAACGCGCAGCGGACGCGCGCAGCGGGCGCGCCAGCGGCGTGCCAAAGGCACGCCAAAGGCAAGCCCGTCTGCGCCCGTCCGCGACCAGACTGCAGCCGGGGCCAGGCGTGCTGCTCGTAGTGGTGCTGGTGAGGGGAGGATCGTGTGGTCACGAGATGAACTGTGGAGGCTTAATACAGATGCCTTGTGCTGCACTCACAGGAACAATCTAAGGTCTGAACTCCTCACTCACATATGTGGGGCGTGTGGGAAATCGCTGGGTGTATGGGGTAATGGAGAGGAGAAGGAATACATTAAATCTAGACCGTTCAGTAACAAAAGCCTAAGAGTTGGGCTTTTGAATTGCAGATCTCTATCAAAGCACGCTAGCGACATCTGGTTGCTATTGGATGGTCATGAGTGGGATGCCCTATTCTTAACAGAAACTTGGCTTAGTGAGGACAATGTGACTGCTATAGCGCTGGCAGTACCCCTAGGCTACTCAATGTGTCTCGCTAACCGAGTAGGTGGTAAAAGAGGAGGTGGGGTGGCTGCTATATTTAAAGAACAGTTCATATTAACATCCTCTGCCCCTACTCTGGTTCCGGGACTGGAGGGATTACATTTTTGCCTTCAGGTGGGCCCGCGGCTTTCTTTAGCGGGGCTAGTTATCTACAGCCCCCCTGGCGGGAACGACTCCAATCTTACAGCTCTGCTGGATGTTATAGTACAGAGCTCTCTCCTTCATCCTTATTTTCTTGTAGTGGGGGACTTTAATATCCATATGGATATGAAGGACTGCGCCCAGGCAGAGACATTAAGGGCCACTCTGAATGCTGCCAATCTGAGATTAATTAATGAGGGCCCTACACATAGAGCAGGTCATACACTTGATCTAATTCTTTCAAATATTGAAAATGTGACGATGGAAGTGGCTCTGCCTTTACTTTGGTCCGACAACTTGCTTATTCCATTTGGAATAAAATTGGCAGTTGATAGACCAGCGCCAAGCAAGCGAGTTTTCATGAGAAGACAATGGAGGAAGCTAGTCCCTACCAATATGGGCCCAGTACTGGCTCAGAACAAACCAACTTTAACCCTGAACGCCAATACTGACGCTCAGCGGTTTCATCAGTGGATTGGGAACATGGTATCATCCATTGCTCCAGCAAAACGTGCAATGTCCAAGAGGGAATCCCCCTCTGCTCCTTGGTTCTCACAGGACCTTAGAACAGAGAAGGCAACATGTAAAAGGTAGAGAGGCTATGGAGGGTAAACTATGGAACCCTGGAAAAAGCACAATATAAGGTAGCTTCCCATAAGTTTCAGAAGGCTGTTAGAAAGGCAAAAAAACTGTTCTTTGCGGCATCCATTCAACAGGCAGAACACTCAAGCAAAGAAGTCTTTAAGGTGGTCCAGTCCTTTTTCAAACCTAGATGTATTGAAAGGGAGATACCGCCATCAGTTACTTTTTGTAATAAAATCTCTGACTTCTTTGACCAAAAAATTAAACGGGTCTATGACTCATTCTGCCCAGAGGAAAGGACTGTGAAAACAGATCAGACTGTCAAAGAGATGACAGGTTCATCTATGGCTCATTTCTAGCCGATAACTCTGACCTTGGTCATAAAGGAACTAAGTTGCTGTAAGTCAGGATCTCCGGACGACCCATGCCCCCCTAAGTTGTGGAGCACAATGGCGGACTTTGTGGCTCCCTCCTAACAGCACATTTGGAATACGTCCATCTCCACCGGGGTGTTCCCAGAGTTATGGAAACACGCCACCCTCCTCCCACTAAAGAAAAAACCCAATGGGGATCCTACGGATCTCAGCAACCTCCGTCCAATTTCCCTGCTGGCTGCCCCGGGCAAAATGCTTGAGAAAGTTATCCAGCGGCAGCTCAGTAAATTTATAGAGGACAATAAGATTCTGCATGAGACACAGTCAGGTTTTAGACCTGGCTTTAGCACCGAGACAGCACTGATTGAGGTGGCAGAGTCAATGAGATGGTCGTTGGATTCGGGAGACTCAGCTATGCTGGTGCTCCTGGATTTTTCGGCAGCTTTTGACACCGTCGACCACGCAAGGCTGTTGAAGCGACTTGCAGAAGTGGGCCTGCAGGATCAAGCGCTGGATTGGATACAGTCGTACTTGTCCCAGAGAACCCAGAAGGTGGCACTGGGGACTATTTCCTCAACACCTAAGGCTTTAAGCTGTGGTGTTCCTCAGGGTTCGGCGCTTAGCCCTTTATTATTTAATATCTATCTGGCCCCGCTTTTTACGCTAATTGCCAACTGGGGAGTCAAGGCACTATCATATGCCGATGACACCCAGCTGGTGTTTCCATATGCAGAGGTGTTAGAGGTGGCCTTGTCAAGTTTCAAGGGCTGTCTTCAAGATGTTGCGCGCTGGATGAATACTAACAAATTAAAACTCAATACAGACAAAACTGAGGTGTTTTTCTTTGGTAAAGGCGCCCCTCCCCCCTCTGAGTTTTGGTGGCCGATGGCAATGGGCCCGGCCCCTTCTCCTAGCCTTTCAGCAAAAAATTTGGGGGTGCGCTGGGACAACAATTTGTCATTTGTCTCGCACACACAACAGTTGGTTGGGGGCTGCCTAGGTAAGCTAAGGAATCTTCGTAAGATTCTGCGACTTTTACCGGTGAGCTGCAGGAAAACTGTAATCCATGCGACAGTAACATCAAGACTGGATTACGCGAACGGTCTGTATCTGGGTTTGCCTAAATATCTAATTCAACGTTTACAATTGGTCCAGAATGCGGCTGCGAGACTGTTAATGCATATTCCATTCAAGCATCCTGTCTCTCCGCATCTTCTCTCACTTCATTGGTTACCAGTAGCCAATAGGATCAAATTTAAGGCACTTACGTTGGCCTTTAGATCTTTGTTTGGCACGTGTCCAAAATACTTGAGAGATCGGTTGCCAAGATACACTCAGTCCCGTTCTCTCCGCTCCAATGGCCGGACTCAGCTAGCAGTTCCTCGAATAAATAAGGCACGGATGGGAGGTATAACTTTCTCGGCCAATGTAGCGAGGTTATGGAACTCACTACCCCCTGAGCTTCAGCGGGCTCCTTCTGAACCCCGCTTCAAACAAATGTTGAAGACTTGGCTCTTCACCCAACCACGCTAACTGCTCGAATCGGTTTATGTATCTCTGCCTGTGTCTAGCGCCGGGACACCTCCGTGTGAGGTAGCTGTTCGCGCTCTACAAAACTCTGTATTAATATTATTATTATATGGAGGTTTGTTGCCTGATGATGTTGAGCAGTTCTTTGGGCCTGTTTTTTGCGTTGTCTAGGGCGGTTTCAGAAGAAGGTGGATTTTTAATTGCTGATGTGTTTTTTGTATTTCCTTCGGGCTGCTTTGAGTTGTTCAAATAGATTTGTGGAGGTGTTGTTCCTTCATAGTTGTTCTGTAGCTCTTAGTTGTCTCCTTTCTTTGTTAATGTCCGTGTTGAACCAGGATCTGGATGGGATGTTCCTGTTTTTTTTTAGTTTCAGGGGGGCTACTTGGTCTAGAATGGATGTCATGGCTGTGTTGTAGTGGGCGGTGAGTTCTGTTGTGGATAGATCATCCGTGGCGGCAGTGAGGAGGGAGTTAACCCTTTCCTCTAGGTCAGTCCTGTTGATCTGAGTAAGGTTTCTCATCCATTTGGGGGGGGTCTTGGGTGGGGGGTTGGAGTGTGATCGGTTGAGTGAAGTGGAATAGGATTTAAGTGGTGATCGGACCAATCCACGGGCAGGGTGTGGTCTATCGTGACTGTGTCGCGTTGGGAGATAATGGCATCTAGGATTGCTCCTTTGTTGTGGGTTTCCTCTGAGCAGTGTTGGGTAAGGTTGTTGCTGTGTAGCAGCTCAATCAAGTTCTGGATTAGCGGGTTGTTTTCTTCATTCCAATGTAGGTTGAGGTCGCCCAGAATTAGGTTGTTCGCGTCTCGGAGGGAGCAGTGGGCAATCAGGTCGGACAGGTGCTCAGTGAATGTGGTGGTTTTGCCTGGGGGGTGGTAAATAAGATGGCAGATTGGTGTTTTGTTAATGTTGGCGGTTAGGCATTCAAAGGTGTTGTAGTTGAAGGAGACCATTTCAGTTTTTGTGGATGATTGCTATGCCTCCACCTCTTTGGTCTTTTCTATCATTGTTGGTGTTCGGAATACCTGGGGGGACAAGAGTATCCATGAGTGGTAAGGAGGAATCATTTAGCCATGTCTCGGTGATTAATGCTATGTCTATGTCGTGGGTGGGGATGGATTCTGCTAGCTCTGTGGCATGCTTGGTGGCCGATCTGCAGTTCATGAGCATGCAGTTGGAGGGGGGTTATCTCTTTTTTGGGTTTCTTCATTCGGGGGGCCGTGGGGATGATGGTGCGGGTGGCCAGGGGTCTAGGGGATTTCTGAAGGTCCTGGTCTCTTCCCAGTCCAGTGAACACCTGAATTTTAGATTGAAGGGTGACAGTAATTGGAGTGTCGTATGAGGAAGCTAGATTTGCCACTTCACTTGCAGACATAGCCTCTCTAGTTCTTTTGGGTCTCTGTGTCAGATTAGAGAGGGGGTTGAGATCCATCTCGGGGGAGGAGCCTTGGAAGGCCTTTGTTGTGAGCTGGTCGGTGACTCACTGGTGCATTTGGCTGGGAGTTACTCCAGAAGGCCATTTTGCGGTCAGGTATCAAGGGTCAGGTAATGGGCCGATACTCATTGGCAAGGCAGTCCTGAAGGTGAGGGTCAACAGATACAGAGATACAGTGAGAATGGTGGATTTCACGTGAGTGAACAAGTCGGTAAGAATCAAAATGTTCAAATGGTTTAACAATACTGGTTACAGTGTCCTGAGAGTGATTCAGATTCATCTCAATGACGTGCCTGAGGGGGGAGGGAGAGTGCGTGCTTGGCGCATCTCTAGAGGTAGATCAGTCAGGTCCTTTTGTTGATGGGAAAGTGGAAGGTAATGATATTACATTCCTTGTGGATACTGGTGCTACCCGTTCTACTGTAAGAGCAGCAGAAATTCCAAACCTTCCCCTCTCAGGAGAAACTATCCAAGTTGTAGGAGTCTCAAATAAGCTTATTAAGACTCTGGTGACCAAACCAATGGAGCTTCACAATTGAGAGTTTAGAGACTTGCATCGATTTGTGGTGTGTGCTACGAGTCCAGTAAACCTTTTAGGTAGAGACTTGCTGTGTAAAATGAATTACACCATCTATTGTACACCAGATGACATTGCTTTTCAAACGCCAGATAAAGATGTTGCTTTCAAAGTAATGTTAGCAAGGCAAGGGACAGAAGTGAATGATTTATATCCTTTATTTACAGCAAAGGATTTGCCTGTTGAATTGAGAGATACAGTGATGCCTGATGTGTGGGAATTTACAGGAAAAGACATTGATTAATGAAGGGTGTTAATCCTATCCAAATTTCAGTCAAACAGGGTGCAGAATTTCCCAAAACACCACAGTATAAAATGAGTCCTGAGAACATTACAGGAGTTAATCCTGTAATTGAGTAAATGACTAAACAGGGTATTCTGAAAGAGATATTAGGAAGCCCTTGTAATTCACCTATTATGGGAATGAAGAAATCGAGTGGTAAATATAAAATTGTGCAAGGACTGAGAAAGGTAAATAAGATTATGGTACCCTGTTGCCCGATAGTGCCAAACCCAGCAGTGATTCTTTACCAAATTCCCTGTGATGTGGAATGGTTTACAGTGATTGATTTATGCCAAACTTGTTTCTTGATAACTTTGCATACGGTAGTCAATATCTTTTTGTCCTTCGATTTTCAATCAGATTCTAAAAAAGTGTCTGGAGCCATTGGTAATGACCGGAAGACTCAGTATTGGTGCAATACATAGATGACCTAATGGTGGCATCAAAGACACAAGAAGCATTTGTGACAGGTAGAATTACTCTACTGAACCATTTGGCAGTAGGTGGGCATAAATTATCACCAGCGAAATTGCAATCTTGCCTGAAAGAAGTTCAATATTTGGGACATAAAATTAAAAAAGGAGTCAGGAAAGTATCACAAGATCGGATTGCTGTGATCTTGCAAATGGGTCTTCCCAGAACACAGAAAGGAGTTGGAATGTTTCTGCGCATGGTTGGATATTGCAGTAAATGGATCAGTGGTTTCACACTGATAGCGAAGCCTTTCCAGAGATTGACTCACAAAGATGTAGTCAATTCAATCCAATTGGCTGAAGAAAGCATTAAGGTTTTTGTTGAACTGCAAGATAGTCTTTGTCAAGCACCTGCATTGGGAATGCCGGATTATTGTAAAGATTTTGCATTGTTCTGTTGTGAGAAGGATGGATGTGTACTTTCAGTTTTGACGCAGATATGTGGAATGGCGCTTCATCCAGTGGCATATTTCTCTGCTACTTTGAACTCAGTGGCTGCAGCGTTGCCAGGTTGTTTGAAAGCAGTGGCTGCTACTTGTGTGAGTCTGGAGCAGAGCGAATCAATTGTAATGGAACATCCAGTGAGAGTGTATGTGCCACATTCTGTTGAGATTTTACTGACGAGAACGAGGACACAGCATTTGACGAGTAGTCGTTTGACTGGGTATGAGAGAGTGATCTTGGGTGCTGAAAATGTGACAGTAACAATATGCACAACACTGAACCCAGCAACTTTGTTGCCGAGTACAAGTTGTGAAGAAGTAAAAGATAAAGCAGATCATGGTTGTTTGGATGTGACAGAGTTGTGTACCAAGCCAAGGCCTGATATAAAAAATACACCATTGCCAGAATCAGACTGTGTGATGTTTGTAGATGGTTCCTGTTTGAGTGATGAAAGAGGTGTTTTGAGTGCTTCTTATGTACAGTGGCCATGGTAATTGATGCATCTTGTCTAAGAGGGATACATTCAGCCCACATTTCGGAATTGGTCGCTTTGACCAGGGCTTGCATAATTGGCAGAAATTTGAGAGTAACCATATGTACGGATAGTCAATATGGTTTTGGGGCGGTGCATGATTTTTGTCAATTGTGGATGCAACGTGGGTTTCTGACTTCTTTAGGATCCCCGATCAGAAATAGCAAAGATGTAAAAGATTCGCTGAATGCATTACAATTGCCCAAAGAGATTGCAGTGGTTAAATGTCTGGCACATAAATCAGGAAATGATTATGTGACCAATTAGAAAAGATATGCAGACCAAGAGGCTTGTTTCTGTGCACAAAATTCAATTTCAATCAACAAAGGAACAGAGAAAAAGAATACAAATTGTCTCTTGATGTTCTCTTCTGTACCGATATGGGAGGACATTGGAGAGTTGCAGGAAGAAGCCTGTGAGGAAGAAAAAGAGATTTGGATTCAATCAGGTTGTACACGAAGACCTGAAGATGAGGTGTGGGTGTGTACAGATGGTAGACCAATAAGCCAGACTGTCTACTTTCTCAAATGGCCTGGATGTCTCATGGATTGACACATGTAGGGAGAGATGCCATGATTAGAATCTTCAAGCAATCTTGGTATAATCCTAAACTCAGGGTCATTGTAGAGAGTCTTTGTGAGAGATGCATAGTGTGCCAGCAGCAGAACCCAGGTAGAATGACTGTTGTTAGTTGGGGACGAATTGGAAAAGCAGCAGGACTGTTTACTCGATTACAGGCTGATTTCATAGAGCTGCCTCCTTCTAATGGACTGAAATATGTGTTGGTTGTGGTTTGTCTGTTTTCTCGTTGGGTAGAAGCATATCCAACAAGAAGAAATTATATTATAACGGTTGCTAAATTGCTTTTGAGAGAGATCATTCCTAGATTTCGATTCCCAGTCTCTTTAGCAACGGATAGAGGAACACATTTTAATAATGAAATAACTCGGATGATTTGCACAGCATTACAAAGTGAGTAAAAGCCTCATTGTGCCTATGAACCAGAAGCCTCAGGTGTGGTTGAGCAAATTAATGGAACTATCATATCCAGTCAAAAGTATGTGCATCCACAGCACTGAAATTGCCAGATTCGTTACCCCTGGTATTGATGAGTCTGAGACGCATTCCTGATAAAAAGACTGGATTATCCCCTCATGAAGTTATAATGGGGAGAGTAATCAGACAGCTGATTTTACCAGCAAATCAACTGATGAATATTACTGAGGATCTAGTGCTTGATTAGTGCAAAGGATTGGCTGATGTTGTGTGTTCTGTGTCACATCAGGTTGGAGAAATTGCAAGCACAACACAGCAGGAGCAAGCACATGATCCAAGTCCAGGAGAGTGGATCCTGGTGAAGAAGCATGTAAGAAAGTCTTGTTTGGAGCCAAACTGGCATGGGCCATACCAGATAATACTGGTGACAACGGCAGCAGTGAAGTGTGGTGGCTTACTGAATTGGAGAAACGCAACTCAAAGAAGTGTCTCAAGTCCACTTGAAAGACAAGAAGAACAGCAACTGGCAGAGAGCCTGAGGAGTTTTAACTGTTTTCGCACTGGAGAGGTCAACGCATGTCGTCAAATTTGAATAACACAGGTTTAATTGCGTTGTGCTACAAGTTGTGTTACACTATGGGTGTAAAAATCTTTTATTTCATTATGATTATTAGAAATCAGGGCATATTGGCATGGGGTATATTTTGCATATTTTTATATATTTACTTTGTTGTTTCATTTTGATCCAAGAGACGTGTTAGATAAATATTATTATCATTGTTGTACATTATATAGATGTAGCTGACATATATTTTTGCATATCACAGATACCCCCGACAAAGGTCGTTACAGACCGAAATGCATTGGGTGAGATGTCATTGGGATGATTTTGAGGATCCGAGGTTCGTTAAATGCCTATGAATAGGCCCAGATGGGCAATTCTGGAGCTAGTAAAATGCACAAGACAATTAAATCTCGTACCTTTGACGTGATGGACAAGTAAAGTTAAACAGTTTGAAATAAAAAGGATTGAACATGGAATACTATGGTTTATGAGTATTAATTGCAATACCATTGTGTATCTTGTTGTGCAACTCGCCGTGACTCGCAAACCACATGCCAGCATGTCTTGAAGTTTCACGATATGTGCACAAGGAACAGAGCACGTCACGAGTGCTACATACAACATGGAAAAAAATGGAAGAATGGAACCTTAAAATATATAAAGATGTGCTTCAGGTTATTGACAGTCTTCATTGGAAATTATGCCGTTCCAACCCTGTTTAGCACCCAGATGAAAGCAGTAATGAACATTTGAATACATTATTTTCACTACTAAGGCTTCTCGCGTAATGTTATCGACATGGAGGAACAACAGAATATATGCTGATCACATGCTTAAATTTGACTCTTGGATGGACATTTGTCTTGTTTAATTTACTTTAATTTTTGCTTTACAATCATGTAGCGGCACAAATTGAAAACGTAATATCGAAGAGGGACTGGTTTCACTCTTTTGGTGGAGATCAGGATTCAGGGGGTGGGGGCATCTGGACATGTGACCTTTCGTAGCTACGGGTTTGTAGGTGGGGAGGGTAACGCATGTTTAAATTCAGTTGATTATGCACTTGCAGGCGAGATTGAGCTTTAAGCGTGCACAAGGAGGTGACGTTGTGTATGTATCAAGAGCAATACAGGTATGCACTGGGGATTGATGATGTTTCCTTTATTAGTTAGGTTGTACCAAGAGTTTTTTGGGGGGTTCACTGTAGAGGTCAATGCATGTCGTTAAATTTGAATAACACAGGTTTAAATGCGTTGTGTTACAAGTTGTGTTACACTATGTGTGTCAACAAAATGTATTTCATTATGATTATTAGAAATTGAGGTACATTGGCCTGGGGTATTTTTTGCATATTTTCATATATTTACTTTGTTGTTTCATTTTGATCCAAGAGACGTGTTAGATAATTATTATTATCATTGTTGAACATTATATAGCTGTGACTGACATATATTTTTGCATATCACAGATACCCCTGACGATAGTCGTTACAGACCGAAATGCATTGGGTGAGATGTCATTGGGATTATTTTGAGGATCCAAGGTTCGTCAAATCCCTATGAATAGGCCCGGATGGGCAATTCTGGAACTAGTAAAATGCACAACACAATGAATCTAGTACCTTTGACGTGATGGACAAGTAAAGTTAAACAGTTTGAATTAAAAAAGGATTGAACATGGAATACTATGGTTGATGAGTATTAATTGGAATACCAATGTGTATCAGGCTGTGCAACTTGCCGGTGACTCGCAAACCAAGCGCCATCTTGGGACTTGTGGTTCTTTTCATTCAATTATAGATTTGTCTCAGGATATTTACATGTTCGTGTATGATTTTTTCAATGGTTGGTTTCTGTTTGTTTAGACGGTCATTATATATATATACATAATTTTTGTTTAGGTTTTACAATTACTCCACACCAGATTGCGGTGTGCTGTACACCGGCTACATAGTGGATCGGCCTATACCTATCGCAATTACGACTTATACCTTTTCTTGGTGAGTGACATTACCTATATAGGCATGCTTATTATCGTCACCATATCTTTTGTTATTTTAGCGCCATTATTGGTTTAGATAGTAGTTTATCAAGCACTTCATCTACTTGACTTAATCCTACTTTACTTAACAAATTGAAGTGCTTAGTGAGTGCGCATTATTAGAGCATCTTTGTACTATGTGTTTATTTTTACAATTTTTGGATTCAGACACTCATTATTCCCACCCAGGTTACTGTACCAATTGACACCGTATTGTGGTGTTTTCGTCGTTTATTTGTTTGGACTGGTTATGATACAACCTGCGTATCAATTCAAGTATTATCTTGGTAAGTGCTTTATTCGTACGAGTTGTCTTTCTTTTATATAACATTGGGGCGCTTATTGGACTTGGCCTATACGCCTGATACAGCACGTTACACTTTTTTCTCATATTTTTTCTTTCGTTTAGCTAATTTCATCACGTTTCACTAGTGTCCGTATATATTACCACTCATTGGACCACGGAGTTGGTCTATCTGAATTGATACCTACCTGGACTTATATATTGGATTTGTGGACCATCTGACTATATTGTGAGGTGGGTTTAGGTAGGAACTTATTTACATGTGTTACAACAGTCAGTTATAGACTGTGAGCTGCATCTATTACTTATAATTAGTCTCCTTACCGTTATCACTACTCCCATTCTACACACCTATATCTCAACATATATTGTCTCGTTAATATCTTTTAACCCCCTTGACAGCTTTGGGCATCTTCGTGTTTTAACCTGATTACACTTTCTTTCTTTCAATCCCACTTAGGCTTTGTCATGGTGGTGTGTCTTGGTGATCGGGTCCTTTTCTTCTTTTTCCCTTTTTTACTGTCCTTTTTCATTGGGACTATGCTTCATTTAATTAGAGAAGCTCTATTGGACTTGTGTATTTTGATACCTGGATTCTAACTATCACCACTGGATAACTCTGTCTTCCATCTCTCTTCATGTTTCAAAATTTGTTTCCTATTTGTTTATATATATATGTATTCCTTGTCAACAGCCTTGAAAAAGTCACTGTACAAATACAAGTACAGACGAAACACGTGTCGGCTGCTTTGGCTGCTTTGGAATTTTGACGTTGGTCTGAAAACTGATCCACGATCAATAAAGAAGAATACAATTTTGGAAAAGACTTGTCAACTTCTGTATCCTGTCCGGCTAATTTTGTTTACAAATCGTTCAGTGACCATAACAATTTGTTAATTTATCGTAAAGAATTGGTCTTTAGACTTATTTGATAGACTCCTAGCCTTACCTCATAACAAGGGTGTGCTTTAAAGCTGATTTCTTTCTCAATAAATGTCTTGAAGTTTCACGATATGTGCACAAGGAACGGAGCACATCACGAGTGGTGCACGCCAAACGGAAACAAGCATTGGCATAGCCAATAGGTCTCGTCTTTGGGACCTTATAAGTGTTTAGTTATGCAGCACAATATCCTTGGTGCAACAACATTAACTGTTGCATGGCTAAACACTTTTAAGGTCCCAAAGGCGAGACCTATTGGCTATGCCAATGCTTGTTTTTTTATAGCGCAAACTCGACCTGAAGGTATGGGAGTGCTTTTCATGAGCACCCGTTAAGTTACACAAGGAAAAATTCATTGTATTGGTAGGCATGGGGAGATTAAGTGATTTGCCCAGAATCACAGGGTGTGGAGGCACGAGCCTTGGTTTCCCAGCTCCAAAGTCGGAAATCTAGCCGTGAGACCACATCTGTAACCACAGCAGTTGATTCCTATACCAAGGCCTTGCATGCTTTACTTAGGGTCACGAGACACTCAGGCTGCAGTGAGCTGACAAATGCCACATTGAAGTGTTTGCAACCGAAATCTGATATGATCAGAGCTGCCCCCGCCCGCCCTCTTCATTCTTACGTCATCATGACGCGTCAACTGATATATATTCATAACACATTTTGTCATGCCATCTGCTGTCTGCTTCGTTGATAGAGCACCCAAGAGAGGATAAAGCTCAGAAGACAGATGGGATGTACATTTATGTGAAAGGATAGTGTATAAACCGATAAAGGAGTTATTGTCGTGACTCTACCCGTCATTTCAGTGTTATCGCACAATTAAATATGAATTAAGCTTTATCACCTAACATAACTCATGTAATTTATTTTTACAGACAGTAGATTCAAATAGAAGTAGATATTTCTGGGTCACCAATGTTATATTTTCTGTCATATCTGGCGTCCCAACGTCACACAGTCTGCGGAGCAGCGCTGCGAGGCCCGCGTCTGTGTTTGCAGTGCAAGCACATCGGCGGTAAAAAATAAAATCCAGGCTATTACAGGAGGCTGCTTAGCGGACATCACTACTGGTTACCAGCGTCCGTCGCAAGGCGCTTCAGCTCCGGAATGACCGGGCTTAGGATGCAATTAAGTTCCTGGGGTCTCCCAGGGTCGTCGTAGAGGCTGTTATCCCCCCTGAAGCGCTCTGTCTTCATTGAAATCCGCGCCTGCGGTGCTTGACACTGATTAGCGCTTAAACAATGAGGCCGCTAATTAGGCACCCTCTGGGACTAGAGATCTGGGAGATGCTGAGCGGCGGCTTCGGTATTGCTCCTTTCTTGTCTGACTGTCATATATTTCGTCATTTCAGGAAATTCATACCTCATAAACAATAGAGAATGTGCCTAGACCCACTGAACGCAGTGCTAGACTGCATAGAGAATGTGCATAGACCCACTGAACGCAGTGCTAGACAGCGCAATGTGGATGTGCATAGAACCCAGCACGCAGCACTAGACTGTGCATATGGAATGTGCATACATCCACAGCCGGCAGAGCTAGACTGTTCATAAGGAATGTGCATAGAACCACACCATGCAGAGCTAGATTGTGCATAGGGAATATGAATAGACCCCAGCACGCAGCGCTAGACTGTGCTTATGGAATGAGCCTAGACTCACTGAACGCAGTGCTAGACTGTGCAGAGGGAATGTGAATGGACCCACTGAATGCAGAACAAGATTGTGCATAGGGAATATGAATAGACCCCAGCATGCAGCACTGAACTGTGCCGATGGAATGTGCATAGACCCACAGCATGCAGTGCTAGACTGTGCATTGAGAATGTGCGTGAACCCACAGCATGCAGAGCTAGACTGTTCATAGGAAATGTGCCTAGACCCACTGCACATTGTGCTAGACTGTGCATAGGGAATATGCATAGAGCCACAGCACACAATGCTAGACTGTGCATAGGGAATGTGCATAGACCCACAGCATGCAGGGCTAGACTGTTCACAGGGAATGTGCCTAGACCCACTGCATGCAGCACTAGGCTGTTCATATGGGATGTGCATAGACCAACAGCACGCATCACTAGACATTGCATAGGGATTGTGCATAGACCCAGAGCACACAGCACTAGACTGTACCTAAGGAATGTGTAAAGACCCACAATTTTCAGCTCTATATTGTGCATGGGAGAAGTGCATAGAACCAGAGCACCCAGCTCTAGACTGTACATAGGGAATGTGCACAGACCCACAGCATGCATAGCTAGACTGTGAATAGGCAAAGACATGCATTACTGTGGCCGTGAAAGGGGGAGGGGGGCAGTGCTACCGGATAGAAACAGATGTGGGGGTAGAGTCAGCAGGAGTGGAGGGAGCAGGGGAAGAGAGACGGTGGAATTAAGTCAGACACAGAAGTGCTTGAGTGAAGGAGTGTTTGGGGTGTAAGAGAAGAGACCATGGAAGGGAAAATATTTGTATGAAGAAGGCTGAGAGCAGAAGAAATAAAGAAATAAGCAGAGAAGGGTAACGTGGGAATGTTAGAAGATGGTTAACTGCGTTGGGGGTGGGGGGGCAGGGTGAGGAGTACAGAACAAGGGAGGAGGCAGAGGGTGGCAAGAAGGAGGGAGAGGTGACAGGAGAGGAGGGGAAGAGACAGGAACAACCGAGGGCAGGGCAGAGAGAATGATAGACAAGTGCGCACCCCTCGCGCAGAAAGTCAAACAAAAAACAAGTTGGACGAGGAGAGGAGGAGGGAGCAGGGGGAGGAGAGAGGGGAGGGGGCCTGCGCCTGTTTCCCTTGGAGCGAGCAGGAACTATCTGTTAATTACAAACAGATGGTTTCAAAGCTCGCTCCCGCAAAGGAATCACCAAACGTGCACGCATTGCCATTGAGAGCAATGCAACGCGTACACGTTTTTGGCCCAAAAAGGGAATTGATTCCTAAAGATCTCATCCTAAGCACCGCATGCGCGCTGCGTAGGTGAGACCTAAAAAATGGAAGTTAGGAACCTTAAAATACATACGGGTGAGCTTCAGGTTATTGACAGTCTTCAAGAGAGCCGAGAAGAGCCAGAAGCTGTTGAGCCTGAAACCACAGAGTTTGAAGCTGCAGATTCTGAAGGTGTTGGAAACATGGTTGAACTGGAACAAACTCGAATAAAGAGGTCACCAGCTAATGGGTCTCGTAAGAATGCTGATGAAAGTGACGATGGAGAAGTGTTGAATGAAAATCAAGAGCAAGTACGACAAAGAAAAGAAACGAATAAAAGAACGAACAAACTTGACACTGAACCAGAAGAAACAGTGCAAGTTAAGAAAGCAAGAAAAGGTGATTTGTGGCCAAAAGGAGTGAAAAGTTACATCAAAATGGTCGCACACTGCTGACCTACCTGCGTGTTACCCCAAAGAACTGTGGTCCCTGTAGTCAGCGTCGGCGGATACACCTATGCTCGTGTCGTGAGTGCAAGTGTGAATAGCGTTAGCCATCCCTGGACACGTGTTTCGAGGTAGTTGCCTCTCGTCAGCAGGGAGTAGGAAAGAGTGTAGGGTTGCAATGTAAGCTGCTAAAATCATTATCAGGTCTAGTACCTCTCGTAGCAACGCAGGTGCGTAACCTGAGTCCGTCGACTCCCCGGCTCAGAGAGCCACTAAATAGTTACATCAAAATGGTCGCACACTGCTGACCTACCTGCGTGTTACCCCAAAGAACTGTGGTCCCTGTAGTCAGCGTCGGCGGATACACCTATGCTCGTGTCGTGAGTGCAAGTGTGAATAGCGTTAGCCATCCCTGGACACGTGTTTCGAGGTAGTTGCCTCTCGTCAGCAGGGAGTAGGAAAGAGTGTAGGGTTGCAATGTAAGCTGCTAAAATCATTATCAGGTCTAGTACCTCTCATAGCAACGCAGGTGCGTAACCTGAGTCCGTCGACTTCCCGGCTCAGAGAGCCACTAAATAGTTACATCAAAATGGTCGCACACTGCTGACCTACCTGCGTGTTACCCCAAAGAACTGTGGTCCCTGTAGTCAGCGTCGGCGGATACACCTATGCTCGTGTCGTGAGTGCAAGTGTGAATAGCGTTAGCCATCCCTGGACACGTGTTTCGAGGTAGTTGCCTCTCGTCAGCAGGGAGTAGGAAAGTGTGTAGGGTTGCAATGTAAGCTGCTAAAATCATTATCAGGTCTAGTACCTCTCGTAGCAACGCAGGTGCGTAACCTGAGTCCGTCGACTCCCCGGCTCAGAGAGCCACTAAATAGTTACATCAAAATGGTCGCACACTGCTGACCTACCTGCGTGTTACCCCAAAGAACTGTGGTCCCTGTAGTCAGCGTCGGCGGATACACCTATGCTCGTGTCGTGAGTGCAAGTGTGAATAGCGTTAGCCATCCCTGGACACGTGTTTCGAGGTAGTTGCCTCTCGTCAGCAGGGAGTAGGAAAGAGTGTAGGGTTGCAATGTAAGCTGCTAAAATCATTATCAGGTCTAGTACCTCTCGTAGCAACGCAGGTGCGTAACCTGAGTCCGTCGACTTCCCGGCTCAGAGAGCCACTAAATAGTTACATCAAAATGGTCGCACACTGCTGACCTACCTGCGTGTTACCCCAAAGAACTGTGGTCCCTGTAGTCAGCGTCGGCGGATACACCTATGCTCGTGTCGTGAGTGCAAGTGTGAATAGCGTTAGCCATCCCTGGACACGTGTTTCGAGGTAGTTGCCTCTCGTCAGCAGGGAGTAGGAAAGTGTGTAGGGTTGCAATGTAAGCTGCTAAAATCATTATCAGGTCTAGTACCTCTCGTAGCAACGCAGGTGCGTAACCTGAGTCCGTCGACTCCCCGGCTCAGAGAGCCACTAAATAGTTACATCAAAATGGTCGCACACTGCTGACCTACCTGCGTGTTACCCCAAAGAACTGTGGTCCCTGTAGTCAGCGTCGGCGGATACACCTATGCTCGTGTCGTGAGTGCAAGTGTGAATAGCGTTAGCCATCCCTGGCACACGCCACGCATACTTGCATTCACACTCGAGCATAGGTGTATCCGCCGACGCTGACCTTCAGGGACCACTTTCATTGGGGGAACACGACTGGTAGGTGTAGCAGTGTGCGACCAATCTGGTTTAACTTTATATTCAGGCTCCCTTGAGCCGGTGGAGTCGACGGACTCATGGTTACGCACCTGCGCGCTACGAGAGGTACTAGACATGATAACGATTTTAGCAGCTTACACAGTAACCCCACACATTTTCCTACTCCCTGCTGACGAGAGGCAACTACCTCGAAACACGTGTCCAGGGATGGCACACGCCACGCATACTTGCATTCACACTCGAGCATAGGTGTATCCGCCGACGCTGACCTTCAGGGACCACTTTCATTGGGGGAACACGACTGGTAGGTGTAGCAGTGTGCGACCAATCTGGTTTAACTTTATATTCAGGCTCCCTTGAGCCGGTGGAGTCGACGGACTCATGGTTACGCACCTGCGCGCTACGAGAGGTACTAGACCTGATAACGATTTTAGCAGCTTACACAGCAACCCCACACATTTTCCTACTCCCTGCTGACGAGAGGCAACTACCTCGAAACACGTGTCCAGGGATGGCACACGCCACGCATACTTGCATTCACACTCGAGCATAGGTGTATCCGCCGACGCTGACCTTCAGGGACCACTTTCATTGGGGGAACACGACTGGTAGGTGTAGCAGTGTGCGACCAATCTGGTTTAACTTTATATTCAGGCTCCCTTGAGCCGGTGGAGTCGACGGACTCATGGTTACGCACCTGCGCGCTACGAGAGGTACTAGACCTGATGACGATTTTAGCAGCTTACACAGCAACCCCACACATTTTCCTACTCCCTGCTGACGAGAGGCAACTACCTCGAAACACGTGTCCAGGGATGGCACACGCCACGCATACTTGCATTCACACTCGAGCATAGGTGTATCCGCCGACGCTGACCTTCAGGGACCACTTTCATTGGGGGAACACGACTGGTAGGTGTAGCAGTATGCGACCAATCTGGTTTAACTTTATATTCAGGCTCCCTTGAGCCGGTGGAGTAGACAGACTCATGGTTACGCACCTGCGCGCTACGAGAGGTACTAGACCTGATAACGATTTTAGCAGCTTACACAGCAACCCCACACATTTTCCTACTCTCTGCTGACGAGAGGCAACTACCTCGAAACACGTGTCCAGGGATGGCACACGCCACGCATACTTGCATTCACACTCGAGCATAGGTGTATCCGCCGACGCTGACCTTCAGGGACCGCTTTCATTGGGGGAACACGACTGGTAGGTGTAGCAGTGTGCGACCAATCTGGTTTAACTTTATATTCAGGCTCCCTTGAGCCGGTGGAGTCGACGGACTCATGGTTACGCACCTGCGCGCTACGAGAGGTACTAGACCTGATAACGATTTTAGCAGCTTACACAGCAACCCCACACATTTTCCTACTCCCTGCTGACGAGAGGCAACTACCTCGAAACACGTGTCCAGGGATGGCACACGCCACGCATACTTGCATTCACACTCGAGCATAGGTGTATCCGCCGACGCTGACCTTCAGGGACCACTTTCATTGGGGGAACACGACTGGTAGGTGTAGCAGTGTGCGACCAATCTGGTTTAACTTTATATTCAGGCTCCCTTGAGCCGGTGGAGTCGACGGACTCATGGTTACGCACCTGCGCGCTACGAGAGGTACTAGACCTGATAACGATTTTAGCAGCTTACACAGCAACCCCACACATTTTCCTACTCCCTGCTGACGAGAGGCAACTACCTCGAAACACGTGTCCAGGGATGGCACTCGCCACGCATACTTGCATTCACACTCGAGCATAGGTGTATCCGCCGACGCTGACCTTCAGGGACCACTTTCATTGGGGGAACACGACTGGTAGGTGGAGCAGTGTGCGACCAATCTGGTTTAACTTTATATTCAGGCTCCCTTGAGCCGGTGGAGTCGACGGACTCATGGTTACGCACCTGCCCGCTACGAGAGGTACTAGACCTGATAACGATTTTAGCAGCTTACACAGCAACCCCACACATTTTCCTACTCCCTGCTGACGAGAGGCAACTACCTCGAAACACGTGTCCAGGGATGGCACACGCCACGCATACTTGCATTCACACTCGAGCATAGGTGTATCCGCCGACGCTGACCTTCAGGGACCACTTTCATTGGGGGAACACGACTGGTAGGTGTAGCAGTGTGCGACCAATCTGGTTTAACTTTATATTCAGGCTCCCTTGAGCCGGTGGAGTCGACGGACTCATGGTTACGCACCTGCGCGCTACGAGAGGTACTAGACCTGATAACGATTTTAGCAGCTTACACAGCAACCCCACACATTTTCCTACTCCCTGCTGACGAGAGGCAACTACCTCGAAACACGTGTCCAGGGATGGCACACGCCACGCATACTTGCATTCACACTCGAGCATAGGTGTATCCGCCGACGCTGACCTTCAGGGACCACTTTCATTGGGGGAACACGACTGGTAGGTGTAGCAGTGTGCGACCAATCTGGTTTAACTTTATATTCAGGCTCCCTTGAGCCGGTGGAGTCGACAGACTCATGGTTACGCACCTGCGCGCTACGAGAGGTACTAGACCTGATAACGATTTTAGCAGCTTACACAGCAACCCCACACATTTTCCTACTCTCTGCTGACGAGAGGCAACTACCTCGAAGCACGTGTCCAGGGATGGCACACGCCACGCATACTTGCATTCACACTCGAGCATAGGTGTATCCGCCGACGCTGACCTTCAGGGACCACTTTCATTGGGGGAACACGACTGGTAGGTGTAGCAGTGTGCGACCAATCTGGTTTAACTTTATATTCAGGCTCCCTTGAGCCGGTGGAGTCGACGGACTCATGGTTACGCACCTGCGCGCTACGAGAGGTACTAGACCTGATAACGATTTTAGCAGCTTACACAGCAACCCCACACATTTTCCTACTCCCTGCTGACGAGAGGCAACTACCTCGAAACACGTGTCCAGGGATGGCACACGCCACGCATACTTGCATTCACACTCGAGCATAGGTGTATGCGCCGACGCTGACCTTCAGGGACCACTTTCATTGGGGGAACACGACTGGTAGGTGTAGCAGTGTGCGACCAATCTGGTTTGACAAAAGGAGTGAAAAGACTGAAATACACTCTGAAAAAGAAAACACCAGACACGATAATTGTAGTATAATTGAAGTATCAAGTCAGACTGAACAGAGTCAGTCAGAAGAAGATTCATTTCGGAAAACGAAAAGAACAAGAGTTCCCAACAAGAAATACACAGCTCCTGTGTGGACATATGTGGTGTTGGAAGAAATTGAGCACAGAGATCAGAGCAAAGAGAATGTTGGTACAGAGCAAAGTGAATCAAACGGTTACAAACCACCTTAAATAAATTGTGTAAATTCATTCATTGCAGGAGTGTAGAGAACTGAAGAAGAAGAAATTGAATTAAAGGCTGTGAAGATATATAAAAAAAAAAGAGGGGGTAAAGAAATAAGGCATGACATTTTTGGATACACTCTTGGATAGTTTTCATATTTTTTCTAGTTTTTCTAATTTTTCTAGTTTTTCTTAGTTTTTTTAAAAAATTGACACAAATGTTTCTAGAAATGGCAGAGACTGGGTATCAAAATCATAGTTTTAAACGTAGATGCATTAATGCTTGCTTCTTTAGTATTTTATTACTAATGTTGGTGTGGTTAACACTAATTGTTATTGTGCCTGTCTTAATGGTAACTAAGGGAAAACATAATACTAATATTGTGATTCTAAAAGTCTTAAAGAAGTCTCACATACTAATATGGAGATGGTAGATGACAGCATTTATCATCAAGATAAAGCAATTAATGATTTTTTATTAAATGTTTTTACTAAATTGTTGTATGAGTATATTGATATGATGGATGTGAGAGATTGTTATGTGTGCATGCAACTACCATCATCTGTCTCAGAGGGGGTGACTTACCATCACCTACCTTTAACATAGGGAGTGTCTTTTAGTGTCCTAAGGAGTCTCTTCTGTGATAAGGGTAGCTTACAATATTAATATTCTAACATGGACTTAGTGTTTTCAGAAATTCCCATTAGAAGGATATGAATAGAGTAAGTAGTGCCAAAGATGCAGAATTTATGGGGGAATTTTTTCATCCAACAAAGATAATAGACACAGTATGTGCACATCGCCATAAGCTGACTTGTAGCTTACGGTTTGAAGAAATTGAGTTCATTAACATGGTAGAGGATAGAAGGCAACATTTTAGGAGAAACACTGCTGAGCAAAAGCCTCATGTACCTCCATGGGCTTATAGAGAGGGAAATTATTTAAAAAAGGGTGAGACATATGATGCCATGACCCTGGATTGGCATCATAGAAGGAAACTTTGCTTGCTTAGACTAAAAACTGATTTTAACAACTATTTCATTGGTTCTAGGGAGTGTGATTCTTGTTTTTCTAATTACAGGAGGATGGGGAATAAGAGGAGGAACTGATCCTGTCTTCCCAGGAACTTATTATGTGTGTGGTAAAAATGCCTATTACAGGTTGCCTAGAATGGATTATTATGTGAACAAGGGGAGCAAGTTTTTCAGAAATTGTGGGAGATATTTTCGGAGCATTGATACCTTCAGTTGGAGTTATTCTAAATTCACATAAAATTATAAAATTGACACTGCTGGTGGGTTTTTGATGATTGATACTGAAATGGTTGCAATTAGGTCCATGGTTTTACAAAATTGACTTGCCCTTGATGTACTATTGGCTAGGGTGGAGTCTGTAATACGTTGAAAATTCAACAATGTTGCACCTATATCCCTAATAAGAGTAAGAGTCTAGAGTGGTATATCAAGAATATTACAAATCTTCGGGAAGATTTGGCTGAACTGAAGGTTGATGGTGCTTGGGAGAAACTTAATAAGAGTTTTTCTTCTATGGGTAATTGGTTTGCTACTTTTGGAAACAGTGTGTTAGGGAGAATGCTAACATCAATCATTGGAGTGGCTACAGTGATACTAATGATTTTTCTGATATATAAGTGTTGCAAATGCAAAAAGGAGTTACCTGATGTTAAACGAAGAGCAAAAAAGAGAAAGAGAGAAGAGATAGAGTTAGGGGACAGGAAAGGAAAGGAAATTACTATGAAATAATGGAGAATTTAGATGGAATGATGGAAAACGAGGGAGAACAACTGCATTCTAAAAGTGATAATTTGTATTGGTGGGTATTTTGGGGATGGCTCAAAAACGCCATCAAAGGGGGTATTGATGGAGCAGTAAAACCTGCTTGAATTGAACCCTCAGTAACACTTATGAACCGTGTGCAGTGAAAAATGTATGCGGAAAAGAGCCTAACATGAGGGGAAGATGCTACTGCGCAAGCGTGGACTAAAAGCACTGGAGTAGGCCGCAAATGCCTCTGACTAATGAAAATAAAAGTACTAATGCTTCTTCTATGTATTATATTAACGTTTGCTAGGAAAATATTAATAACTCGGGCTGTGCATAGGTAGGCGCAACACGGGGTGGGTGCGTAATGGAAAGCATTGTAAGTCATTATTAATGCCTGTGTTTGTTATCCGTAGAAGTATGGTTTTCTGCTCTGCAGGAAATGTTTGGGTTAATGAAAGAAAATAAAACATGAATTAATTTTGAACAAGTAGGGGAAGGTGGAAGACAATTTTACTTCACAAGTCCTATGTGCCTGCCAAGAGTTTGCATGAAGAAACATTTTAAGACATCGAGAGGAAGAACACTTCCTTCGACAATGGCGCGGATGGACAAACACGACACGAAAGTTGTTACATGAACAGGATGGAGGAAATGTGTACTATGACAGCGCCTTGAATTTGCATTTCCTGGGCTGAAAGTTGATAAGATTAATAAATGGACAATAAATCATTGAGCTAAATGAATATGACAAGAGTGGTGTGACAGTACACCTCGTTCCTTAACCAATCACATGTAGAGAAATTGGATGTTCCGATACAAGTGTGGGTTAGACATTTGGGTCCTAGGGAATAATTGAGGTTCTTAGTGGGAGGGGTAAAGTTAGTTAGTTGGTTGCGTTTCCCTACCTGCATTAGAAGAGGCCACGTCGCTGACTTCTATACTTGAGTTGGCTGTTCCTGTCCGCTGATTCCTGACTTAGTCTTTGCCTCTTCAATTCCTTTTGAGGGGCCTTGCTGCTCTCACGGCCAGAGAGTATGTTTCCTATTTCCAATTGGGTTAGTATAGACAGGCAACTGAATTTGCATGATCATTTGCAAATGTATTTTTTCCTCTGAATCTTTTGTCTCGTTGCCTTTCCACTCCTAATGCACAGTCAGTGAGATGTAATTTTGTCATTATTTTTCCTAATATGTTTTTTTATGATGGACTATGATTTGTGCTGTATTTGGTATCTATGAGCATTTTTTCACATTATTTAGATAAATCATTATAAATATATAAATGAGTGTGCCTTTAATAGAGGTGTATATTCTTGATTTATGAATATAACTAGAACCAGATATTAGTTTGCCAAACCCTGTCAAATAAATGATTGCATCACCACATATTGTACACCGGAAATGAAAAATACAAATTGGATATTGGTAAGTTTGGTTAGTTTGGAATTACACTCACCCAGCGTAAAGGGACTTTTTTGGGTAATATATTTGGGCTTGTATGTGGAAATGTATCAGTCCCGGATCACTGGATCACATTAATACACAGCATTCAGGATTGAGATTTGGAAGGGATGCCTTAAACACGCCTCTCTCAAATACCGAATTGAAATTGGGTTGCAAACCAAAATTGTGGTTCTGTAACTTGTTACGGAATAACATTTTGGTGTTTGTACATGAGAAAAAGCATTTATTCAAGTGGCCTGATTTTGTGGATCAGGCCGCAGGTGGCCGCAAAAATGTTTCATACATCTGGCCTTATATTTTTTAGGTTGCTGATCTTATTCTCATTATGTCTGGTGAGTGCCACAGGTGCGTACCTGCATCTGTATTTCTTAATATCTTTTTGAGGGGTCTAGAATCTTGACTGAAAGCAAATGTGAATTTTTATGCCAAAATTTGAACATATATAGGAAAAACAAAGTGGGCTTAGATTCTTGTTGGATATTCCTGAAAGATATACCAAACCAAGTTTGAGTCACGGCATTGTCTTAATATCCTGTAATTGTGGGCAAATCACTTAAACTCTCTATGCCAATAATAAAAGGAAACAACCTGACTTTGTGTAATGTAATATGTTGCTTATGTGAAGTGCTCTGATGCCTTTGGGCCATTATATCACAATGGGGCAATTCATCACTTTCTACAACAGCCGAAAGTATCCTGAAATACAAGGTGTGCCCAAGGGGTGCATCATATGAGTCAATGACAAAAATGATGGTTCACAAGACTGTCCACTTCTGTATTTTATAACCTTCAATAAAAGGAACTCAAGAAGTGAATAGTCTTCTGAACCCTCATTTTTTGTTAGTGACTCAAGTTTGCGCGATGTAAAACTGTAAAAAACATGAAGCAACAATAAAACAAATATTATTTTTGGATCAATTAAACATGTAAAATGCGATATAATAATAATAAGAACACAGCGATGCATGAATATAAATACAGTGTTGTGCAATTTCATTGTGAGTTAGCCTTGAGATGAGTTTTGACTGCAAAATTATACTCCAGAATTAGTTAGCAATGAATTGTCTAGGCTTATTGATAAATATGGTGGTTTTCCTTCAGGTAAAATGGTGCACACCTATGAGGCAAATGTTTAAAACCGAGAGGACATTTTGAAATGTTTCACTGAGTTATATACCAAAAACATTACAACAGGATTTTCATCTCCTCTTTGCAAGATAAATCCGAGAATGATAGGAGGATTTCTAGATTTATAAAATAAATAAAAAGCCAATCTTATTAATTATCATTGTTACTTATCATTGAAACTGGTTTCTAGTGAACCCAGTGCTGCCACCAACTATGAGAACATGTTCAGCATTGCCAGGGAAACACTGGTTACTTGGCTCAATTTGTAACAATGAGAGACTTTTACTACCTGTGTCCCAGGGCACTTCAGCATTCGGCCTACAGGGTACTGAAGGTCAAAAGTACAATGCTTACTCAGGGAGCTGATGTGAGATAGAAAACTGAATGTGACAGATAACACCAGTCTAATACATCAGGGTACAGATAGTGCTTTTGCTCTAACCAGTTCATAGCAGTGATAAGGTCAACTAATTAAATTCAAATTATTTATATTAAAAATAAAAAATGTGCAATGGTTAACGTAAACATTTAAAGCTGAAATAACACGCATTTAAAATGTGAAACTGCAATGGGCGGCCATAACTATGTGTATAGACCATAGAAATACTAAGAAGCAAGTTTCCTTTATCTAGAAGTGAACCTAATATTTCTGAACTGTGCACAAATATAATTTAGAAGTCTGACCTTAATGTTTGTCATAACTGCATAATGCTCCGGTTTTAAATCAATGTGTTATTTTACTAAGAGACATATTGTTTATAATAATCAATATCTGAATCTCACTCTTTTTCACACAAAGCCCGAATAGAAGAGATGCACATTTAAAAGATTATTTCTTGTTCTTTTTTAATAAAATGATTACCTAAACAGTATTTTGCAAGTAAATGTTTCTCTTCTTTAGCATAGTACATTGAGTAATAAAGTGAAACATTTAATATTTAGAAGGCCATCCTGCATTCGATGCCTATGGGAGCTGAGGTCTTTGTTTCCAGATCCTAACTACATAAGAATGTCTGTAGCTAATTTGTGATAAAGCTGTGCAAGCCACATGTATTTATGTGAGAAAGGAAGAGCTGACTGTGCTCATACAGGAGAGCTGCCATTTGATTGGTCGAGAGAGGAAGAAGCCTGCTTCAATGTCTGCAACATGTATTCGTCTTTTATATTAGTGTGTGTTCCTAGTTAGTTTCAATGCTCTTTTTCCCCACTCCTTACCTACCATCTTGGCCTAGACTGACAGCTGTGGCTACTTTTGCTTCTGCTCAACCTTATTTAATTTTGCGGCTTTCATTCTTAGGTCGAGCCTAGAGACAGCATGCATGCGCTGATTTGCGAGGCATGCAGCAATACAGAATGGACTAGACGTTCTGCCCCCTCCTCGCACATATGTTTCATTGTCTTCTGTCTTTGTCCTTTGTAAATGCAGGCTCCTGATTTAGTAGTCGGCTTGTTAGTCCCTCCTTAGTACCGCCTTGTCTTCATTTGAAACCTCCCATGGTTACTGGCCCTTTTATTTTTGTTGTTACATGGTACGTGTTATTTAGTCTGTAAGCACTACTTTCTTTAATGAGTTTTTCCTACTGCAGGCACAACATGCTTTCCTGCAACATTCAGCGTGCCATGCGTGCTTTCACTTTCCAAGCAGCCTGTCACTTGTTTTAGATAATTGTGGACATACTCTATCAGTGCGGCGCCCATTTCACAAGTGCCGCGCTGGTTTTGTTTTGCTTTTGTTGTCATGTCTTTTCCCCTCTCCTCCGCTCCACTCTCTGCTCTCCCTCCCCTGCCAATCAGTAAGCAGGCTCCAGCCTTCCTCACAGCAGAGCCAGACGTATGGAGAGGGAGGGTTGTGCAGCAGCCCGCAGAGCAGGGGACACTGCTGTCTGTGCCTGCCCTGCTCCTCGCAGCTGCCCCAACCATGGACTGGCTCTGGTCTCTGGGGAGAACTGCAGTATGAGGTCTTTATGTTAGTGCGCATCCTTTCATGAGCGCCGCGCTGGTTTTGCTTTGATGAGGGGGGGCTTGGTTATTAGGCCACTTTTTGTACATCCATGTTGTGGCGTTTCTAAAGTGCTATTGGTTTTTATGAAAAAATTAATTTCACAAGTTGCTTCTTTACTGCTGCCAGCCGTGGTGAACCGAATGTCCCTCATATTTTCTGCACCATTTGTTGCACGGCGTCAGCCTTTGGAAGGTCTCTGTTGCTGTCTACAGATCAGAGGCAATCAGCAGCATCTGCTGCAGGAGGAGAATCCGGTATCATGCATCACTAACTCCCACCTCACGGCCTGCACCATCTGGATATTTTTTAGGGGTGACCATATAATTCTCAACTTTTTTTAGTTTAACTGGACTGCATCGGATCATCATTGTAACTACAATATCCAATAAAAAACATAAACTTGGTTTGATGCTTGTCCTTCCCATCCTCTCTTTGTAGCACAGTGAGTGGGAGCCCTTCTACCAGAAACTTGGGAGCCTTCGAGCACTATAATTTTTTCAAAAGTAAGCAATAATCTCTAATTTTCAGTCTCGGGCTCGAGAACCAATCTCCAAACCTGCCACCACCTGGAAAACCTTCCCTGTCAGAGCAGCATCACACACCAGCCAGGCGGCTGCAGTGCAGCCAAAGTCCCAATGAGCTTACCATGGCTGAACCCCATGCTCGTCTGTCCGTGCTATGCGAGGCCGCGGACTGGACACGCAGCACACGCCGGATCTGAAGGAGCCAGCACCCTCTACCCAATGCCTTCAGCCCCAACCTGTGCTCACCAAGCCTCCCTCAGAGTCCCAGCTTCCGCACAGCATCGCCTCGCACATCAGCAAACCCTTGCTGCTAGAGCCACTGGAAGGGGACCACACCTTCCTGGCCGTGCAACAGCACAGTGGACATCAGCTGCAAGGTGAGTGTGCACTGCCCCATTGTTACCGACCTATGAGCATCCGTGTGGTCATGCTGGGCATCACCGAGGCCAGCCACCCATCTGTCCCAAGGGTGTGCAGAGGGGACCAAGCTATTTGGAGTTCTGAAAAATTGTGGGGTTGCGAAAGTGAAGGAGTCATTGTATTACGAGATTAGAAATTATATATATATATATATAATGCCGTTTGTTTTTCGAAATTAAAGGAGGCAGTTCTGAACTTACCTGTGTGGGCTCACGTCTTTCCTACCGGAGAGGTTCGTTTGGTTGGATGTTTTGTGCGTGGCCACTCGCACTCAAGTCCCCACCCCCAAGAGTTCGGTGGACCGTGGCAACTGTTGGTGCATCTCAAGGCGCTTGAGAATACGCCGAACCGCCGCAATTCACATCGTAACGCGAGGCCAGAGGACTGGGTGATTATTGTATCGCGGCGCCCTTGCTTACTTAGGCGATGGCACACCTGCACGATGTGACTACTGTTGGCGGGGTGAAGGTCAGCGGAACGAGCATCCAGAAAACTACTAGGACCACAATTCCAAGAGAGCTGCAGTCACCGCCCACTGGGGTAAGGACTTCCATATGTGTAGCTGCAGCTTCCTGAGGCGGACAATTCATTTTAAGCAAGCAATGGCATCCGAGGAAGGCACGGAGTGCCGAAATGCATAATGCCGTTTGTTTTTCGAAATTAAAGGAGGCAGTTCTGAACTTACCTGTGTGGGCTCACGTCTTTCCTACCGGAGAGGTTCGTTTGGTTGGATGTTTTGTGCGTGGCCACTCGCACTCAAGTCCCCACCCCCAAGAGTTCGGCGGACCGTGGCAACTGTTGGTGCATCTCAAGGCGCTTGAGAATACGCCGAACCGCCGTAATTCACATCGTAACGCGAGGCCAGAGGACTGGGTGATTATTGTATCGCGGCGCCCTTGCTTACATAGGCGATGGCACACCTGCACGATGTGACTACTGTTGGCGGGGTGAAGGTCAGCGGAACGAGCATCCAGAAAACTACTAGGACCACAATTCCAAGAGAGCTGCAGTCACCGCCCACTGGGGTAAGGACTTCCATATGTGTAGCTGCAGCTTCCTGAGGCGGACAATTCATTTTAAGCAAGCAATGGCATCCGAGGAAGGCACGGAGTGCCGAAATGCATAATGCCGTTTGTTTTTCGAAATTAAAGGAGGCAGTTCTGAACTTACCTGTGTGGGCTCACGTCTTTCCTACCGGAGAGGTTCGTTTGGTTGGATGTTTTGTGCGTGGCCACTCGCACTCAAGTCCCCACCCCCAAGAGTTCGGCGGACCGTGGCAACTGTTGGTGCATCTCAAGGCGCTTGAGAATACGCCGAACCGCCGCAATTCACATCGTAACGCGAGGCCAGAGGACTGGGTGATTATTGTATCGCGGCGCCCTTGCTTACTTAGGCGATGGCACACCTGCACGATGTGACTACTGTTGGCGGGGTGAAGGTCAGCGGAACGAGCATCCAGAAAACTACTAGGACCACAATTCCAAGAGAGCTGCAGTCACCGCCCACTGGGGTAAGGACTTCCATATGTGTAGCTGCAGCTTCCTGAGGCGGACAATTCATTTTAAGCAAGCAATGGCATCCGAGGAAGGCACGGAGTGCCGAAATGCATAATGCCGTTTGTTTTTCGAAATTAAAGGAGGCAGTTCTGAACTTACCTGTGTGGGCTCACGTCTTTCCTACCGGAGAGGTTCGTTTGGTTGGATGTTTTGTGCGTGGCCACTCGCACTCAAGTCCCCACCCCCAAGAGTTCGGCGGACCGTGGCAACTGTTGGTGCATCTCAAGGCGCTTGAGAATACGCCGAACCGCCGCAATTCACATCGTAACGCGAGGCCAGAGGACTGGGTGATTATTGTATCGCGGCGCCCTTGCTTACTTAGGCGATGGCACACCTGCACGATGTGACTACTGTTGGCGGGGTGAAGGTCAGCGGAACGAGCATCCAGAAAACTACTAGGACCACAATTCCAAGAGAGCTGCAGTCACCGCCCACTGGGGTAAGGACTTCCATATGTGTAGCTGCAGCTTCCTGAGGCGGACAATTCATTTTAAGCAAGCAATGGCATCCGAGGAAGGCACGGAGTGCCGAAATGCATAATGCCGTTTGTTTTTCGAAATTAAAGGAGGCAGTTCTGAACTTACCTGTGTGGGCTCACGTCTTTCCTACCGGAGAGGTTCGTTTGGTTGGATGTTTTGTGCGTGGCCACTCGCACTCAAGTCCCCACCCCCAAGAGTTCGGCGGACCGTGGCAACTGTTGGTGCATCTCAAGGCGCTTGAGAATACGCCGAACCGCCGCAATTCACATCGTAACGCGAGGCCAGAGGACTGGGTGATTATTGTATCGCGGCGCCCTTGCTTACTTAGGCGATGGCACACCTGCACGATGTGACTACTGTTGGCGGGGTGAAGGTCAGCGGAACGAGCATCCAGAAAACTACTAGGACCACAATTCCAAGAGAGCTGCAATCACCGCCCACTGGGGTAAGGACTTCCATATGTGTAGCTGCAGCTTCCTGAGGCGGACAATTCATTTTAAGCAAGCAATGGCATCCGAGGAAGGCACGGAGTGCCGAAATGCATAATGCCGTTTGTTTTTCGAAATTAAAGGAGGCAGTTCTGAACTTACCTGTGTGGGCTCACGTCTTTCCTACCGGAGAGGTTCGTTTGGTTGGATGTTTTGTGCGTGGCCACTCGCACTCAAGTCCCCACCCCCAAGAGTTCGGCGGACCGTGGCAACTGTTGGTGCATCTCAAGGCGCTTGAGAATACGCCGAACCGCCGCAATTCACATCGTAACGCGAGGCCAGAGGACTGGGTGATTATTGTATCGCGGCGCCCTTGCTTACTTAGGCGATGGCACACCTGCACGATGTGACTACTGTTGGCGGGGTGAAGGTCAGCGGAACGAGCATCCAGAAAACTACTAGGACCACAATTCCAAGAGAGCTGCAGTCACCGCCCACTGGGGTAAGGACTTCCATATGTGTAGCTGCAGCTTCCTGAGGCGGACAATTCATTTTAAGCAAGCAATGGCATCCGAGGAAGGCACGGAGTGCCGAAATGCATAATGCCGTTTGTTTTTCGAAATTAAAGGAGGCAGTTCTGAACTTACCTGTGTGGGCTCACGTCTTTCCTACCGGAGAGGTTCGTTTGGTTGGATGTTTTGTGCGTGGCCACTCGCACTCAAGTCCCCACCCCCAAGAGTTCGGCGGACCGTGGCAACTGTTGGTGCATCTCAAGGCGCTTGAGAATACGCCGAACCGCCGCAATTCACATCGTAACGCGAGGCCAGAGGACTGGGTGATTATTGTATCGCGGCGCCCTTGCTTACTTAGGCGATGGCACACCTGCACGATGTGACTACTGTTGGCGGGGTGAAGGTCAGCGGAACGAGCATCCAGAAAACTACTAGGACCACAATTCCAAGAGAGCTGCAGTCACCGCCCACTGGGGTAAGGACTTCCATATGTGTAGCTGCAGCTTCCTGAGGCGGACAATTCATTTTAAGCAAGCAATGGCATCCGAGGAAGGCACGGAGTGCCGAAATGCATAATGCCGTTTGTTTTTCGAAATTAAAGGAGGCAGTTCTGAACTTACCTGTGTGGGCTCACGTCTTTCCTACCGGAGAGGTTCGTTTGGTTGGATGTTTTGTGCGTGGCCACTCGCACTCAAGTCCCCACCCCCAAGAGTTCGGCGGACCGTGGCAACTGTTGGTGCATCTCAAGGCGCTTGAGAATACGCCGAACCGCCGCAATTCACATCGTAACGCGAGGCCAGAGGACTGGGTGATTATTGTATCGCGGCGCCCTTGCTTACTTAGGCGATGGCACACCTGCACGATGTGACTACTGTTGGCGGGGTGAAGGTCAGCGGAACGAGCATCCAGAAAACTACTAGGACCACAATTCCAAGAGAGCTGCAGTCACCGCCCACTGGGGTAAGGACTTCCATATGTGTAGCTGCAGCTTCCTGAGGCGGACAATTCATTTTAAGCAAGCAATGGCATCCGAGGAAGGCACGGAGTGCCGAAATGCATAATGCCGTTTGTTTTTCGAAATTAAAGGAGGCAGTTCTGAACTTACCTGTGTGGGCTCACGTCTTTCCTACCGGAGAGGTTCGTTTGGTTGGATGTTTTGTGCGTGGCCACTCGCACTCAAGTCCCCACCCCCAAGAGTTCGGCGGACCGTGGCAACTGTTGGTGCATCTCAAGGCGCTTGAGAATACGCTGAACCGCCGCAATTCACATCGTAACGCGAGGCCAGAGGACTGGGTGATTATTGTATCGCGGCGCCCTTGCTTACTTAGGCGATGGCACACCTGCACGATGTGACTACTGTTGGCGGGGTGAAGGTCAGCGGAACGAGCATCCAGAAAACTACTAGGACCACAATTCCAAGAGAGCTGCAGTCACCGCCCACTGGGGTAAGGACTTCCATATGTGTAGCTGCAGCTTCCTGAGGCGGACAATTCATTTTAAGCAAGCAATGGCATCCGAGGAAGGCACGGAGTGCCGAAATGCATAATGCCGTTTGTTTTTCGAAATTAAAGGAGGCAGTTCTGAACTTACCTGTGTGGGCTCACGTCTTTCCTACCGGAGAGGTTCGTTTGGTTGGATATATATATAGATATATATATATATTATCTACTGGCGGTCGCCAGTAGATAGTTATAGTTAGGACCGAGTTCCCATAGGAAATCAGAAAATTCTCTTTTGAATAACTTTGCCGCCGGTTGACTTATCTTCGTGAAATTGTCAAAACTAATGGGGCGCTCTGCTCAGCTCCTACCCTGAAAGTCTCGGGGTGATTCGTCAAGCGGGGGCTGAGAAAAAAGGGGGGTCCCAAAACGCGTTTTCCCCATGCATTTTCCCATAGGACCTTTAGTCGAAGGTACAGCCCGAACGGCTGAACAGAATTACTTGAAATTTAGCAAAGAGGTAGTCCTCAGGTCAGGCATGTGCCTTCTGCATATATGGTGTCAATCTGTTCAGTAGTTCCTGAGAAAATTGCAGTTAAAAGTACATAAATATCTATATGCGCGCACCATAATGTCTGCGAGCGTAATTCTGATTGGTGGTTAGATGTCAGTCAACATTCGAATCGGTCGAAATCAGGAAGTGTCGGACGCCATTTTGTGTGTGACAGTGAAAAAGAAAGGTGGAGAAGGTGAAAAGGGGGCAGGGTAGAGAGTTCCTGACCCCCTAGCCTTTGTCAGGGGGTCCTTGAAGGACCCCGAAAGGTGAAAAAAACATTTTATTTTTTTCAAAAAATCGTGGTGTGCGGGTACCGTGAAAAACCCTTAAAAAAAAAATCATTTTAAACTGTTTTTAAGTTTATAGAAGATATCAACTATGCTGTTCAACTTTATCCAAATTAAAAAACAAAGAGCTGAGCCATTCCATATTACAGGATACAGTCAATCTGTAACTATATACATAGGAAGTTTATTGTAAAATAAATATATAAAAAATATAATAATACATACATAAATTAGCATTTAAAAAACCTTGCAAATTCACTGAAAAAACCATAGGTTTCACACACGTTATAGTTAGAAATTAGCATTTAAAAAACCTTGCAAATTCACTTAAAAAACCATAGGTTTCACACACGTTATAGTTAGGAATTAGCATTTAAAAAACCGTGCAAATTCACTGAAAAAACCATAGATTTCACACGTTATAGTTAGCTGGACATTTCACTCATAAAAAACCATTGAAATCCCCCCGTTATAGTTAGTTCAGCTAAATATAACTCGCACGACCGCAATCCACTGCTGATGACGTCACATATTACATCACTCATGACATGGTCAGTGACATCACTCATGACATCACTGATGACATCTCAAATAACATCACTGATGACATCACTGATGACATCATCCTTGTGATAGAGTGGCGGTCGCGCAAGTTATATTTAGCTGAACTAACTATAACGGGGGAATTTCAATGGTTTTTTACGAGTGAACAAACAAACCACTGCACAATGTATGTTAACTAAACTGTACTTGAACACAGAAAAAGTATTGCCTTAATTTGTTCAGAAACAGGAACTCATGAAAAGTCATAATATAAAAACGTCGAGCTAGCCCTTACAGGTAACACTGTTAAAAATTGATCACGCTGTATCTAAATACGGCAAAAGGGAGACTTGCTGAAATACTTCTGTTTCCTTCATTGCATGAAAGCACCACAGCCAGTGTCCCTAAAAACTTGTTTGCATTCTCATTTGAATTTTGAGTTAAAAGTCATGCTCTTCGATATCGGGGTTTGGCACAGATAAATCAAAAACAATCACCATTGGCGTTTCAGATACTGAAATCAATTTGTATGCCAGAGTAAATGCGAAACTTAGAACACACCTAATGCGCTTAATCGCCTATTATCAGTCTCGACATTGCCTAATCATACCAGCAGGGACTACCCGTCCCATAATGCCCCAGTATATTGACCTGCACTTTGCCGAATTGCCCACCCAGTTTGTAGGCACCTGAAAGTTCGTGTGCAGACTAATATCAACGGCGTTTTTTAGTACACAAATGTCACGGCGTATACAGAAGTCTGGTAATGTGTAAACTGATACACAGGATAGATTCATGCCTTCACCTAAAAACTCCAGACAGAGACTCCATGTGGGCTCCGTATAAACTGATCCCATAAGTTGGGCCAACCATGATGAGTATTCAGGTCAGGAAGTCTCCACTTTTAGCAGCAGCACACACTATGTGTTAAGACAAGTGAGCAGTGTCGGGGCAGACCGTTATATAAAAATTCATAAGCCACACAAAGAAAGAGGAAACAATTGAGGAGAAATAGATATTTCTACTCATTACGCATCTCCGGGGGCAGCGTACAGTTTTGAAGCATCCTCAGGTTTACAGATGCTTGTAAATCTGGGAATGTGTCAAAACCCATGGGAAAATCTACCGCAACGCCCATGGAACGCCCCCACCCCCTGACGCAGTGTAAGGCAACACATCAACTTGCGCAGCGTTGCCTTACACCATATGTAGGAGTCCATGAAATGCCACACAAAATGACTTTGCGTGGCCTCATAGATATGGGTCTGCGCAACCAGAGCGTCATCAAAAATTATTCAGAGCAAGGGGCTTATAAATAAGCCCCTATATTTTGAAAGCAGCCCATAGATTTTGGAAGCATCATTTTATCATAAAACATTTTGCGCATTTTGTAGCAGTCGATCTTATACTGTGTGCAATGCAAGTATAAAATAAAGGCATTTCCCACTGAGTAACAATTTTTTAAAATGTATCTATAATTCATCGAAGCTGCCTGTTATTTTATATGTAGCTACCGGATGGTGAAAGACCTAAAAAATATATGTATGTTTTAAATATGATGAATGATGTTCAGCCACCTCCAGTTACATGCAGCTGTAAATGCCAAGCTGTCAGCATCCCATGCTTTTCCTCTAATGCCGTGCAATAAAGTTGCAGCCCATGCATTACAGCTATTATACCAAGGGCCACTGGAATTATGTGATTGTGAGGCCGCAGAGATTTTAGCATGATTATAGATTTGTCGCATTTGCCACATAATCCATCATCTGCCACATAATCTGCTGAGTTTAACCCAAAAAACTTATTTATTCAAAAGGTTCAAAAGTTAATAAAAAGCAGCAACAGGTGTTGACGCTTAGTAGAAGGCCATTTGTACAGCTGTGCTGGTCACCTTTTTGTTGCTTATTGCTATATTTGGGTGTTAAACTGGTACTAAGGAGGTGCAACCACAGATTGACCGTTTCTCTGGTAAACATTTATGTTTGTCAATGATACAGAGTACCAGGTTTTAGAAATTTTTTTGGGGTCCTTATGCCTAAAAAATGTTGATGGGGGGTCTCGGCATCAAAAAGTTTGAAGGCCACTGGCTTACACGGTGCCCAGTCACCAGAAATCTGTCGGCCTACTGAGGGAGGCATATCGAGACAGGGAGAAACATGGGCCCTGCGCTGAAAGTCGGCAGACTTCCTCGCATACAGGTCACTGCCTCCCACACTGCTGTCGTCCTCAAATCCTCGTCCCACCCGATGTCCTGGGGGCTGCCAGAATAGCATTTGCCATGCTTCTCCTTCCAATTTATATATATATATATATATATATATGAAACCAAAACATAAATAAAAGGCATTGTCATTTACAATGCCAATAGCTCAAAATCGTGTGAATGCAAGACCTAGTGCTTTGTAAATGCTTGTTACAGATCGCTATTGCAACTGTATGAGCGCTTGCTCGCATTATTGAGACTTGGCAGATTTACATGAACTATTCTTTATGGGACGTTCTGCTGCTTTGCTTTGGCTTTGAGCTTTATGCTCCTTTAATGTCACTCTTTTCCTGTGAAATTGAACTCTTCATAGGTACTACTACCTATGAAATTCTGGCCTGATATTTTACTATAGGGTTCCATTCATTTTATGCAATGCAGTTGATGCCTTATTTGTCAATTTGATTATAACCAAACCTTTTCTTCTGATTTCTGTGAACTTACAAAAGATTTATTGACTAATATGTATAAATAAAATTAATAAAAAGATAACTAATATTCTCCTAATGAGAATAAAGCTTTCAAATGTTTATTCAAACTATCATCATTGACTGAACCTGGAATTCTATTTGAAACTTGTTTGTGATGCCGAAATAGCTCTTTGAACCAAACTACAGTGACATAGACCAATCACCTGGAGGAGAAGAGCCCAGCAGAGGAATGTGACTAAACCCTGTAAGTGATGGTAATTGAAGAGGTGAACCATATTATTTATTTTGGCCCCAAATCAGAGCTATCAGCAGTTATCAAAAAAGGAGGTTGAAGCAACTACACATGCAGAGATGCGGCTAACGTTTTTCAGACACTTTGGTTTCTTCTGATGAGGCTGCCAAAGGCTGTTATGATTCTCACAGTGTCCAACAATCAGAGGTGCTTCTTTTTTGTCTTGGGGAAGCCACGTTATGTAGTTTTGATTTCTGGGATGCACCAAGCCATCACAGGTACTCCTGTTCTTGGCACGTTTCTTGGGCACCAGGGTCTCATAAGTCATACAGCTCCTTCCCATAGTATATGCTTATGGCAGCTCACAGCTTCTTTCTTGACAGGTTGCAGGACTTCCAGTTTCTCAAACTTTTCAATGTGGAGTTAGTAGTTAGCAACCCCAAACCTGGACCACATAAGAGTTTGCCAGTCTTCAATTCTGTTTGACCCCAGATTCAGGTTGATGAGAAACATCCGCACCATGACTCGTGGTTTCTGCTTCATACCTATAGTAGGTTTGCAGAAGAAGTTTGTGTATTGCACAGGGCAAGGGAGCATTTTCTGCCAGTTGTTGTCAGAGATGCAAAAGCAGGGATGGGTGATTCTAATGGTAATACTTAGTAAGTTGCCTAGGCAAGGCAACTACCAGGCTATTCAAATTATAAGTGAAGTCACAGAACTACACAAGACAGGAGACAGACAAGAATAAGGTTTGAAAGTAAGGGACACACTTGTATAGGACAAGCAGTCTCTTAGTAGCTTAGGGAACACACTTTAGACTGACACCAGCAGATTTCTCTAAACAACAGTCCTTCAGTGAAGACATTGTTGGCCATGCTGTAATAGAGACTGTGGTACTCGGTGCAAGGTGGACCAAGACTGACAACACCACTAAGACAGATGAGACTCCAAAGGGCCTTGGTGCAACTACATACATTTTTCCCTTACCTGATCAGAATGGAGAGCAAGCCAGAAGTCACACTTTAAACAGATATGGACTGCAACAGACAGTGGACTGATTTTGGAATGGAAAGAAAACAAAAGTGGAAAAAGAATACAGGACAGTCAAGACAGCAAGGAGACAGGAAGAGAGCCATGACAAGGAGTTAAGAACAGGGCTTCAGATCTTGAGGAGGCTGTACCCAACAGGCAGTCAGAACAAGGAAACAAGAGATCACTGCCAACTTAGTGAACACGTGGTCAGAAGGCCAACATGGAAAACACAGAAATCAGGATAGCAGGTTAGAAAGGATAGGCAGAAAGAAAGGTCAGACTGAAGTAATAGAAACACATAAATCACAATGTTGCACACGGCAGTCACAGGAAAGCCGGACACTGCAAACACAATTAGCAGGAATCAGGGCTCCTCTTAGGAATTCAAGGATTCAACAGTAAAGGCAACTGGAGAAGAAAGCAGGAGCTGCTAGAAATGGCAGTTGAAGCACGAATTGCGACTGTGGTAGTCAGTCTTAAATCCCTCCTTGAGCTCAGAGTCACACAGGGGGATTGCAATTCAGAACAGGTGTGAGCTAGTTGCAGCACAGTGAACTTGAGAGCAGCTAAAGTACCTCCTCTAACTTTCTGCCTGAAGGATAGCACAGAGTTACCAAGAAGCAACTAATCAGCAGACTGAAAATCCAGAGTGGAAAATGGATTGGACCTTGTTTCTGAACAAGGCAGGAATTCATGCAAGGGAGCACATGGGCATGTTGGAAATGGTTTGACATAATTCCAAGTACAGTATGATTCAACAAAAGGCTCCTCTCCAGCTAACATGTTCTGGTAAGGCATGTATTTACCATAATACATTAGGACATGATATGTAAACCCCGACCCTGACAGTTGCTGCCTTTTGCTTTTTCCTCACAAACTGTTCCAGCCATAGTCCTTGTCTCAGTGTCTGCAGCAAGGTGGGGTAGAGTTGTGAGCTTCTCTTTAGGGAATATCCAAAACAAGGACGCAAAAGAGGGAGAGCCTCCAAACTTGTTGGGGGTAACCTTTCCCATAACATAATGGAGCAGCAAAGAAAAGAGGCATTCCCAAAACAGGAGAGGCCAGTAGGCAACACTGCTTGGTAGGCAACAGGTAAAATGTCATGCCCTGGCAAGATAATCTGTTTCTGCCACTACTGTCAGTCCTCTACAGCCTGGTGAACTGCCGGATGTCGTGCTCAGATGAGAAAGATGCACATGGTGTGCCTGTCCTGCCATAGAGCCCTGCTCTGGATAGAATGCCATATCACAGTGACTCTTCAGCACACACGCATAATTGTTGATGTGCTAAGGCAAAATTCGCCCTGCTCTGGGTCACATTCCATATCATACTGACCTTTTAGCGCACACACATAATTGGCTGATGTCAAATATCTAAAAACAACAGGAATTCACTATGGCCAATTTGTGGCAGGGATTTTCACTCTCCAAATAAAATGCAGTAGACCATTTCCATCCCAGCAACTGTTCTTTGCATAAGCAATGGATTTACATAGAAGATTAAACTAGTGTCACAGCCAAACCTCATTTGTACAGTGTTAGAAATTGGGTTGTTGGTTGACTGGGGTGTAAACCTTAGTCAAACAGCAAGCACAATCCTAGTCAGGGTGTCAGGCAAATCCTAAATTAACCTTTGCTCACCTTCTGGTAGCGTGGGACAGAGAAGTCAGGCTTAACTTAGAGGCAGTGAGTATTTGTGCAACACTTCAAACAGTAAAACAGTGAAAACACCATAAAAAAGTTACTGCACCAAGTTAGTTAGTTAGCTCTAACTTTAATAAAGAAAACAAGACCAACACAACAAAAATCCAATAAGTAGAACATGGTATATTGATTTTTAAAGGTTTCAAGTAAAAAGAGTGCTAATAAACATAACTCACGCCGGATAAGGACAAAGTCAAAAGTTCAGACTGACCACGATGGAGCGCAGGCTGGATACAGGGACCCAGTTAGGCTTGCTGAACAAAAGTACCTTAATCCGATGTTGCAGAACATTGCGAGGGTTCACGTGGAAGATGCGTCGTGCAGCAGATACGATGCACTGCTTCTGAGATACAGCGAGGCCGCTGTGTGCGATCCTGATGTGTCAAAGTCGAGGATCTTGTTATCAGGGTTTCCAATGCGAAGACCGGTGTTGAGGATGCGTTGTGCGGTTGAGGTGATGCATTGACTCCGGTGAGAGGGGAAGCTGTGATACGGAGTTTCAACGTCATCATCAAGGCTGCCGTTAACGGGGATGCGAGGACCTTGAACCGGGAAGAGTGTCATGCAGTGGTGGTTCCAGATGTGATGCGTGGAGTACAATCCATGCAGCAGCGGCGATGCACCAGTTCTGATCCACACAGCAGTGGCGATGTGCCGGTTCCGATGTGCACAGAAGCAGCCATGCACCAGTTATGATCTGATCCAGCAGTGACATTGAATTAGTTCAGCAGAGGATGCATTGGTTCTCCTGTAGCAAACACCTTAAGCCCACTTTCAAGGGTCCAGGACTGGGGTGGCACCACTTGTCAGGGCAGACTCAGAGATGGCAGAGTCCAGGTGCAGAGGCAGGGTGGTTGGAAGTCTTTTATGCCCCTGAGACTTCAGATCAGGAGGCCACTCAGCTGGTCCTTGGAGTCACTCTGCGTTCCAGTGATGCAGGTCCAGTCCTTATCACCCAGGCAGTGTAACTGCAGGGTGCAAGGCAGCACAGCAATGCAGGGGTCCAGCAAAGCAGCAGTCCAGCTGAGTGGCAGTCCTTCAGCAGCACAGCAGTTCTTCTTCCTGGCAGAGTAGACACTAGTCCAAAAGTGTACTCAAGTGGTGGTGTGAGAGGTCGAGTACTTATACCCAGTTGGGCATTTGAAGTGGGGGAGACTTCAACGACAGGCCTTTTAATTGCACAGAGGTCCGGCCCTTCCTGCCCTGGCTCCATACTCACTACAGGGGGTATGGAGCCCTTTGTGCAAGGACAGAACACAGCCTATTTACTTGTACGTGAGATTGGGTCCAGCTCCGCCCTCCCATCTACCTAGGATGGCCCATCAAGGCACATCCAAGCTCCCATTGTGTGTGGCTTCCTAGGGGGAATACACAAAGCCCGCTGTCACCCACCCAAGACAAGTGATCAGACACAGGCAGCAGGCACCAAATGGCTAAAGTAAGAAAATCAAGAGAAAGAATCTAGAATGTTGTGCAAAGTGGGGGGATCCTTTTTTTAAGAACGCGTACCCTCACTCACCCGAAGGTGACATGCTTCATCATAGGGTTCCCTCCTCACACTGGGGCCGCAATGTCCCTAGTGTGGGCTTCAACTCTCCAAAAGAGATGACTGCCATATGGACACATCCTGAGGGGATATGGACTTACTAGCTACATCTATGTCACTAACCCTGAGCACAGTATACATTCATGTGAGTGACATAGTGAAGTGAGTGTTCAGGGTAATTGCACTTAGTTTTATGAAGGTGGGTGAGCTACCCCACTGATTGTCATAAATGAGAGAATAACATAGATGAGGTCCATCGATTTATGATATACTGACTGCTTTTAAATTATGTTGTCCCTCCCATGTTTCTCTTTTAGCCGAGCATTTATGGGGTACCCTTTAGCTGAAGAGAGGTAATCAAACACATGTAACCAGGTAATCTTTCAAATACATTTTTTTTCAGACACCTGAAATTACTGGAGTTTGGGGACTCCATTGCTCATTTTCTTGGTGTTTCAAGATTGATTGTGCAGACAAATCGGACGAATTCTGGTTATGTTTTGTTTTTTATGTTTTACAGATGAGACGACATATTCCACAAATTTCTGTGTACACGGCTACCAATCTTTGATGGCCAGTGTAAAGGCCTGTTTCCTATGTACACATTATTTCTATGTTCTTTATGCAGAGTGACTAATTGACATTTCGGTCCTGATGAATGCCCATGGAACCCCGTTGGGGGTCTAACAGAGGGCAGAATCATGTTGACCCAATAAATGGGGTATATTTGTTGCCAACCCCTAGTCCTCTTAGTTTTTAATTCTACCCCAGGACACCGTATATTAAAGTCATTTTGTTTCTGGGTCGAATTTTTCACACAGTTACTTTTTCATTTTTGCACTCTGCCCTTCACTCGCCGTGCTTTTTGGTCCCCTGTTACCAACAAAGAAATAAAACACCTCAGCTCCTGTTCCATTCTTTTTGGAGAGTTGAAGCCCACACTGGGGACCTTGCACCACCAGTGTGAGGAGGGAACCCTATGATGAAGTATGTCACCTTCGGGTGAGTGAGTGTTCTCGTCCTTAAAAAACGATCCCCCCACTTTGCACAACATTCTAGATTCTTTCTCTTGACATATGTTAATACAATTGTGCCTTTAGTTTGCTTGAGACCGTACCTAGTGTGAGTAATCATTTAGATAAGGAACAGTACGTTCTCCTGTGCTGCTTCTTGAGGCGCTGTCTCCTTCACGATCTCCAATGTGGATTAATAAAGTAAGAAAATGGCAACTTCCAAAAAATTGCATTTTCAGAATTGCAATTTTGTAATCTGACTCCAAAATAAGTTGTGATTTTAAATTGTGATTCCAGAAATACCAAACTTGAAAAGTTCATCTCCTCCAGATTGGGAATTGCACGTACAAAATGTAATAAGGTAATCCCAATGTTATCCTATGGGAAAGATAGGCCTTGCATAAGTGAAAACAACTTTGTGAGTTTTTCACTACTAGGACACGTACAGTTTAATAACTTCATGCCCTGCCTTTCAAATACACTGCAACATGCCCTCTGAGTTGTCCAGGGCCTACCATAAGGGTGACTTATATGTAAAAAAAGGGGAACGTATGGACCTGGAAAACAGATTTATCTCGTCAGGTCGACATGGCAGTTAAAAATGTACACGCAGGCTCTGTAATGACAGGCTGGAGACATGGTTAAAAGGCTACTTAAGTGGGTGGTGCAATAATTGCGGCAGGCCCACTAGTAGCATTTAGGCCCTCTGTACATGTACTAGGGACTTCAAACTAAATTAAATATGTAAATTGGCAAGAAGCTATTATTACCACGTTTAGGGTAGAGAGCGCAAGCACTTTAGCACTGGTTAGCAGTTGTGAAGTGCACAGAGTCCTACAGCAAGCAAAAATGAGGTCAGAAAAATAGAGAAGGTAGCCAAAAAGTTGGAGGGAAGACCATCCTAAGGCTGACAGGTCTAACATATAATTATTCCCCTGTATAACTAGAGCAATGAGTGGTAAAGAATTAATTTGATATGTCTAAATGCTGTAGGCATAAGTTAACCCATAATACAGAGAAATTCACACACGTACATGGGATCTTACAAGATGGGTCTTTATATATAAAGGTGTCTCATAAGAGTTAACAAATGTATAATTTTCATTATTAGAGTGTAGAATTATGAAAGTGGACAGACATTTGCACTTAAGGGCACAAATTCGCATTGATAGTTGTGCAGCCTATAGCCCTGGAGAACGATACACTGCATTCGAGAATTATTACACTTTGTTAATTTTACCAAATAAGGGAAAGGCATTTACAGCCTGGGCAGGAATGATTTGCTGAGGACGGGGTAAAAGGAACTGTAACTTAAAGTATTAAATGTGTGTGTGTGTAAGGTCGAAGTTATTGCTTATAAAAGGATGATGGCACTCCGGGATGAATGTTTGCATCCTAGAAACATCTTGGTATTCAGGTGAAATATATCACTGATTTCTTAAAATGTCTCTAACCTTAAGTCATGCTGCACAGTTCATAATCTTTCAAATAGAAATTGGAGCTTCACTACCGCTAAATTTAGACTTATTAAGTCTATCTTATGCTGATGTAAATGAAAAGATCGAATCCACTTTTTGAAAGCGCTGGAGTATGTTTATATCTTCCTAATGCGCCCAAAATTATATTTTTTCTTGTTTAATCAAAGCCTTCGAAATCTACAGCACTTAGAGGCCTGGAAAATGTTTGCATCAGCCTGTATATATGAGGGCGCAATACCATGTATGTCATGCGTTTTTTTTATTTTCATATTTAGCCAAAGCTGTTCCTTATATATAATGTTTGGAGAAATTGTATGACAAGCCCTACATAAAAGTTGGCCAGGCCAGTATCACATTTCGTAAAATAGGCACTGCAAAAGCTGCTCTGAGCTACCAGTTCGTGTTTACTTAGTTTTAGTGATTGTCTAAACTTGATGTCATCCTTCAGTCCCAAGCAGCAATAGTGACCCTATTCCGATGTACTGGGCCATAACTGAAAATGCTCTTTCAGCTATCTAATTTTAATATGTTCTCGCCAACAACAAGATTTTCACTTTTTCGTCTTTGAAACTTGGGGGCTTACTTACAAGTTGCCTGCGCTGCCAGAGCGTCACTTTTTTCAACGCTTCTGTGGCACAGACGGATCAGTCTTATCTATAAGGCGAAGCAAAGCCTTTGCATGGCCTCATAGATATGGAGTAAGGCAAGGCAGCACAAAGCGCTACGTTGCCTTACTCTGCCTCAAGGAGGCGTTCCATGGGCATCACGGTGGGTGTTCACACGTAACACCCATGGATGTTGACGCTGCCCCAGATTTACAAAATCACATAAACCTAGGGCAGTGCCAAAACCTTATGCCTCCCTAGAGCAGGCATATCGAGAGAAATACTTTCATTTTTCCTCGATTTTTCATGTTGCCATATGTTTCTGTGTGTGCTGCAGTGCACATAGAATGAAGAAAACACATTCATCAATTGTTTTTGTGCAGGAAGGTGCCCCTTCCTGCACAAAAACCAATCCTGTCAACAATGTAGACACCCTTCCACCATGGTGCTAGGGTGCTTGCATTGGTGCTAAGCACCAAATTGTGCGCCAGCTGAAAGGACAGGAATGCACCATAACTAGTCAAATTGACATAGGCGGGGAAAGTTAAAGACTTGCAGCACTGTCCTGCGCCAATGTTTGGTAAAATGCCCCTTGGAGTCTTTCTTACAGAGTGCATTAGAGGCATGAACAGTATTTTAAATTCAGCCTTGACATGTCGCTATGCACCAGGCCCTCCCCAAACATATTTGATTAAAATTGCATTCTTATTTACATATCTTGAGTGGGGGGAAACGTCTTTCTTGGAGACAAAGGCCTAGCTCGAAGACTATAGTAAAAGCTAGTCAAAGCTCAGGGGCATGCAATATGTCCCTCTCTTTAAGAAAGTATTATCATTACAGCCTAGTGTAACAGCTTCTTTGAACCAAAGCAGACTGCAGTGTGCTGCCCAGTGCTAATTGAGCCTGGACTGTCCTGAGTAGGTCTATTGGCCAGAGCAGCCACAGAGGTAATTGTCCTGGCCAACCATACTCACTCTATTAAGTACCATAAATATATTGTGTGAGACAGGACTAATATTTAAAAGTAGCCTTGCAAATGTTGTTGAACACCGCATAGTACGCTGTACAAGCAGCCACCAACAGTGAGGAGCAACGCTTCAAACAGTAATTTTGGATGTTTTTAATTAAAAATTAAAAATATTTGTAAATGGGACAATACATTTCCATTTAAATACAGGCAAGTGGCTTTCCTCCCAGCCATTCTGCCTATTCAGGCTGACTCTGCCCTGGCCCCAATGGCGTTTCAGACTGTCTTTATTTAAGCTGCAGCTGCATCAAGTCATTTACCAAAAATGTGACCCAAGCAGCACCCCAAATACCTCTCAAAGTCAGAGTCTAATTTACCAAGCACCTGAGTTGCAGACGTTTCACTGGTTGATTCTACCTGCATCCCTTGCCCTTACAGTTTGTCTTCCAAAGGCTCAAGCCCTTTGAAAATATCTTGATTATTCTACTCCAATTCAGGTTCATCTTCAGTGTTTTGTATCAAAATGTAAAACGTTCCCACATATTGTTTAAACAAAAACTATTTGTGCCAAATAGGCACTACAATATCGTGGCACATAGGTCCCAGGAGCCTTCTTCATATGTTCATATGACTGTGGGGGACATTCAGGTGTGTATCTTTGTAACGGCTCTGACAACTTATGTCTGATCAGTGTGCTCCTGATTGCAGCCTAGCTGTGCTGCCATGTTGCCTGCTGTTCCCCAGGTTGGGAATGCACATGCACTCCTTGAACCCAGACTCACACCACAGGCCATGTGCCAGAACAACGGTCATGAAGTGACAGGAACAGGAACCAATTACACCCAGCCATATTCACCACCTGTACATGGCCCTCGTCACACAGACCTGTCAAGAGGTGCTAGCCCAGTCCACAGCTGTGCCATGTACCATGCAACACAGGATGTAGTAATGCATACATGACATAACTGCAGCATCAACGTGGCTACCTAAGTACCCCCAAGCCTACTTCAAACCACAACAGGAAGATAATTTAGCAAATATCTCAATACATAATAATTACTCCATTGTTCACCTCACAATAAATTGTCACCCAAATGTAACACTTAAGGAGGTATTATGTGAGACATAAGCACACTATGACCAATGAAATGTCATACATAACCAAACTTCTAACGTGTCTGCTATAACTCTAGGACCAATGGAAGTGTGTCCAAGCTGTGATTTCCTGATTTTCACAGTCCTCTACTTTAGATTACACATACTAGGCCAGTAGACGCGCATCGAGGCAAATGGGTGTATAATACTGCATGGGTGCCAATTCGCTGTGCGTTCATCACACAATGGCAATTTCAGTACAGATGGGTCATAAAAAACAACGCATTTGATGAAAATGGTTGGGGCACACTCAGGAAATTATGCAATGGGTGTGGCAGGCTGCATATCAGGAAGTGTGAAGTTATTTTCACTTTCTTTTACTCTGTTAGCTTGTGCTGGAGAGTGGCTGTGAGATTGATGGTGGTTTTGGTCTTGTCAGTGTGCTCTGTGTCTATATTGTGTCTTTGTCTTGCCCTTTCTTCCTTTTGTATAGTTTTGTCAACTTATTGACATTGTATTGTTGTGAGTGTCTTTATGGGGTATTTTCTTGTAGGGGTAGTTTTAGGAGGCTTTTTCTTTTGTATAGTGTCTATGGGATGGATATGGACATGTCAGGGGGAGCAAATATTTCAGTGAGCCGGAGTTGGGAGGACTAATATGGCTGATCATGCACTACCTGCTCAGGATGGTGGTGGCTGGGGGGTAGGGTGAGCCAGGGTTACCATGCAAAGGACAAGAAGGATCGGTGGGAGCGTGCGCTGACATCACCAAATGACCTTCAAGGTTAATTACTTGCGTCCACATGAAGCAAAGATGGGCTGACTTGGTGGCACGGGAGGCCGATCTAATTGACCTCCTTGGACTGGAGATTGGCAGATCCATAGGTATGTCTGTTTGTTCCTTCTGATGTTTGTGATGTAGCTATTTCAGTATTGCCAAGCAGACACGGACAGTACATCATTTTTCTAGTTCTTTCTACTTATTGCAACTTGCAAGATGTATGTCATATTGTGAGGATATCAGGGACGGAAGGAAAGTAAGGGAGCTTTGTGTCCCTCAGAGTGCCTACATTAAGCCACTTTATGCAAGCACAATGTGAATTACTCCATTGCCACACCCTGGCACAAGGGCCTGTTAAATGGTTACTGGGTGTCAGTTCTAAATGTAAATGCATGGAATCATGAGCTATTCCTTGTGTGACACACATGAATTTGCAGGGGATGCTTCGAAATTCCCAGCACACACACTGTTGAAGGCAACGCTGCCGATCTATGTTCAAAGTCCATATATGCAAGATCTTCCATGTGTGCAGCACTGTGCTACACATGTACACAGATTAATATTCCTCATAAATATCCACATGTGCAGAACTGTGTTTCTTTCAAGGCAACTCCAAAACATTATACCTGCTGAGAAGGCATGCATCCTTGCACTAAGTTGGATGGTACACATGATTCACACTAGTCAGCACTCTGTCCACAAGTGCCAGTAATCCCTTATTTGCCTTCAATAATGTTACATTCGGTGTATGCCTGTCCTATTTTGGCATTACACCACTTAGTCATTCCAAGGGTCAATGTTGTCACCCATGTGTTATGGTACAATAGAATATGACATGATGCTGGCCAACATAACTCAATACGTCAAATACCTGAGGCATGGTTCAGGCTTGTGATGATGGATACATCTGAAGTACACCGTCCAGTCAGCTAAGGCCTGTATGCTGATTAGCTACATCCAGTAATCTGGTGATATTCAGATACGTTTATCTAAACTGTTGTAAAAATCTGAAATACAGGGATAGCATATTGTGTAAGAAGTGCATGTGAGCATATGTTTAAGCTCTGTTTCCCAAGCTATGTCACAAATCATGCTTTCTAGGAGGACATAGACCACTCACACAGGGAAAGGTGGACTCCTTCCATGACCGCAATGCTACCGGTAAGTGTCATGTGTATATGTATGTACCATTTTTAAGTCTGTGTGTGATCTAAGAGTCATGTAACATTGTCATATGTTTTAGGAGGTAATGACCACTACTATCAATTTGCTGTCAGTGTGTGAAACACACAGAACCTGTCTACAGATTCATTTGGAATGAACAAGAAATAATTCCATTGTGCATGTAGAGTATATGTAAGCAGACCCACAGGATGTAAGCATTGTAACATTTTTGTTAATGTATGCACCTCTATTGTCATATGGCTTTGGGCATTGTAACCACCACCCAGTGCGGAATCTGCAAGAGTTAAACAGTAACAAATTAGCTTATATTACAAATGGCACTTAGCTATAAAATCAAGTTTAAAAGTTTGTAGTAGCACAGTGAAATGTGCATTGCTAAGCATGTCTGGGTAGGCTTTTGTTGCACATGTCCAAAATTATGTTTGACAAGGGTGCAAATGATGTGCAATATTTTAAAGCAGACACTGTTAGCAAGCATGTACATGTACTCATGATGGTATCAGAGCCACACAGTGCATGATTATTATGTTATGTTAGAAGGATTTATATAGCACGTGTCTACCCGTGGGTGTCTTGGTGCTTGCTGTGCCTGAACATGCTGACAAAGGATCTGTTAGTTGTTAAACAACCACGCTTTAAGCTCCTTCCTGCAGACCAGCAGGGGGAGATGGCTCTAAGATATGGAGGGATACAGTTCCAGAGCCTGGCAGTGCTACTGACAAAGCTTCTTCCTCTCCAGTTCACTTTCCTGAATTTAGTAGTGGCAATAATTCTGGCAGTGTCCGAATGCAGATGTCAGTTGGGAGTGTAACCACTTAAGATGTTCCCATAAAAATTCAGGTCCTACCTGATACAGGGCTTTGTGAGCCACACAGAGGGCCTTGAACGTTATTCACTAGTGGATAGGGAGCAAGTGCAGTTTTCGAATACCTGAAGAGATCGAATGAAATTTTGGAACATTCAGAATCATTCTGGCTGCTGCATTTCGGACCGATTGAAGCCTACTCATCCGTTTTTCCTGTAGATTCATATATAATCATTGCAGTAGTCCAATTATGAGAGGACTAATGCCAAAAACACAATTTTCTGGTATTGTTGGGAATGAATAATAGTGTGGAAAGAGGACGAGAATACCTTGGATACTTGTGCTCCAAATTTGAGCTTATCATCGATAATACAGCCCAAATTTGTAGATTTCGTCACAGGTACAGGTAATGGACCTAGGCTATCAGACAACCATGCTGGAGACCATCCAGGGAGGAGATTTCCAAAAAGTATTACCTCAGTTTTACCTGAGTTGAGTTTTAAACAATGCTTGCTCATCTATAAGCTTATGGCACCCATGCAGTCATGGAGTCTTGATGGACCTGAGGGGTCTTTATCAACTGCTGATACTACCAGCTGAGTGTCATCAGCATAGGAGGTAGGATTCAGGTTGCAGCTTTTGATCAGAGATGCTAGTTCTGAAACATATATATTAAACAGGGTTGTGCTCAATGAAGAGCCCTGAGGAACCCCCAACGAAGTGTGAATGGTAGGGAGTTATATTGACCCAATGTCAGGATTTGAACCTTCTCTGCAAGGAAGGGTGAGAGTAGTGAAAGGGCCTTGCCTTTGACTCCAGTAGCACTTAAGCGGTGGACCAGAAGCTCATGGTCCACTGTGTCGAATGTGGCAGATAGATCCAACAGAATGAGGGTGGCTGATCCCCCACTATCCAGTGAGGTTCTTATATCTTCTGTAGTTTTTATTAAGGCAGTTTTAGTGCTGTGATCTGATCTAAACCTGAACTGACTGGGGTCTAACTGATGGCTGTCCAGAATGAATTTTGACTGTTCTGAATTAATAATCTTTTCAGCGATTTTCGCTGGAGGAGGAAGCCTAAAGATGGGACGATACTTGGTGGAATCATTAATATTAAGATTGGGCTTTTTATATACGGGGAGAATACAGGACGGGTTCTAAATAGTGGGAAACACCCCTCGCGAGAACATAAGTGGTTGGAGATAGGTTCTCTCGCAAGTTTCAGAATCCTGGGAGGGCATGGGTCATCCGGTAACCCTGATTTAGATCCTAATAGGGGAGCGGCTACTTGATTGGATGAGGCAGATGTAAATTCCAAAAGTGGGGGGTAGCCAGAAACTTCCTGATGACTCAGCTCGATAGTATCCTTGGATTTTGAGTTGTTGAATATATTAAATATTTTGTCAACCTTGTCTTTGAAAGTAACTGTCACAAAATTGTTGACTACGTATGGTCGAGTTATTTTTTGCTACCGAAGTAGGCTTCGTGGTCACCTGAAACAGTTCCTGGTTGGAATTGGATGCGTTTTCTATCAGTTGGGTATAGTAGAGACTTTTTTTCGTTAATAAGAAGGGTTTTATATTTGGCTAATGCCAATTTGTTATAACTGTTTTTCTTTGGCGTTTTCTTGCCTTCTGCATGCTTGCTTTTCTAATCTCAGAGCTTCAGAGAACCAGGGACAGAAGGTTCCCCTCTGTATTTATGGGACGTGGTTGATGGAGCTAGTTTAGAAAAGGCATAATTAAGCCAGGAGTATAGGCCGAAGATGAAGAGCTAGCGTCAAGACCGTTGTCAGGTTGGCTCTGGGCTACACAATGGGTTACTGTCACAGTATCTATTTTGTGCCAGGCTCTGCAGGTGATGGTTTTGGCTGGCTTAAAGGAGGCCTATCCTGTAAATGGCAGCTTATATTAAAAAATTATAGCATGATGATCAGACCAGCTGAGTGGAAGTGTCTTAAGAATTTTGATGGCAGGATTATTGGAAAAAAGCCCGCCAAGGGTGTGACCGGCCAAGTGTGTGGGATCACTAACAAGTTGTCTAAGTCCTAGTTCTGACGCAATCTCTAAGAGGGCTAGGGTGTCTTTCTCATTGATAGATTCTAGCTGAAAGTTCATGTCTCCAACTATGGAAAAGTTATCAGATTGGAGACCAAATTATATCAAGGATTGGAAATTTGCAGAAATTAACTTTTAGGCCCTGGGGGCCGGTAGATAAGCATGCCATTGAACATCTCTTGATTGTAAAAACCTAGCTTGAAGAGAAAGGCCTCGCAGTCAATGGACAGAGCAGCAATGCAGTAGGCAGTAATCCAACTGCGATAAATCAAAGCGAGGCGCCCACCTCTTTTTATGAGTCTATCTAGTCTAAACAATTCAAAACCCGGGGAAGTGCTACAACAAAATCCGGGACGCTCGCCTCATCACCCCAAGATTCTGTAATGAAGAGAATATCAAGCATAGCAGCGTCAATAAGTTCGGCTATTTCTTATTTGTGTTTTGGGAAGGATTGTGCATTAATAAGGGCGAACTTTAACATGGCATTATTACTAAGAGATGAAAGTCCTATGTTGGAGAGGCATACCATCGGAGGTGGTCTCAGGAAAATTGCCTTGCATTGAGGGCAAGACAGCGTGTCTGAAGGAACTGCTGAGTGTAGACAAAGTTTCATGCAATCACAGGTGCATGGAGGACTGAAGGCATAGAGTGCCGTAACTGAGTATTTAATGCGGACCTCTTCTTCTCCTAAGAAAGATCCAGGGTCCCCAGTCCTGGGCCCTGTCCAGGAGAGGATGGGCACAAACGGCTTGCCTTTGGCATGCCTACAGGGCACCAGCGGTGCGCCTGCTGCACGGACGCAAAGTGTCCATGACTAAGTACCCTCTAAAGGAAGAGGGCATTTCCAAACTCGGCACCAGAGCGCGAAAGATCGAAGTAAGTGGAGAAAGTAAATGGGGCTTTTAATGAGGCCCAGCAACCCCTGCAGCACCCACAGGCCCCCTGTGGGATGTTGCTACTGGTAACTTAAAGGAAAAAGCATTGGCATAGCCAATATGTCTCGCCTTTGGGACCTTATAAGTGTTTAGCTAGAGCTATTAGCTTTGCCTTTCACCCTTCTATCTTTAACCACACTATTCTAAACCCACTGCATGTCAAAAACTAGATGGACGATCATGCTGTAAATCTAGGCTGTGGCTAAACCGGCGAAAAATACTGGCTGAATTTTCTCGATTTAGGCAGAGGAAATGTTTGTTTTTTACTGGGGATTCTTTTTCTGATGAGTGTTCCGCTTTCTAACAATTGAACTCCTGGTATGGCTGAGTTCTTGTTTAATGAAGTCTGAACAGCTTTCAGTAAAAGATCAAATCAAAAACTGTGAAAAAGCTTGAATATGCGGGCAGCGAGAAAGCTGTGTTTGCATCATTTCAGCTACGTCACAAATAAATAACAAACTGCTAATAGCGCTTCAGTTTCTCTGGTTAAAAACTTCTAATAGTGCTTCAGTTTCCCTGCTAAAAAATGAGCCCGAATTTAGAGCTGCTTGCCTATTCCATTGCTTTTTTTAGTAAAAATGGAAATCATTAAAGGTTAACGGGTTCTGTTTTCTTTAATTTTAATTAATCGTGGCTCTTAGTTTTGCTGGTCCGAAGCAAAAATGTATTTTCACAAACATCCGGTGGCATGAATATTGTGACTTTATGTAATATTGAAGAAATCTGTTAAGCTTTCTCTTTTAGGCTTGACAAACTACATAATTAAACAAGGCTCAAGACAGCTGACCCTGATGGTCTGGCCCCACTAGTAACAAGAAGCGCGAGCAAAAAAAAAATTTGAATTCCTTTCCAAGCACGAAGCTGAGCAAGCCTGTGCGCGCGAGAGCGAGCACCAGGCCATATCTTTTGAATTATCGCGCCCGTGTCTGGGAACGATAATTCAAAACATATGTCGCCCGTGTGGGTAACCACAAGCAATAGGCCCCACATTCACAAGCGTTTAGTGAGCTTTTTGAAGCCCCCTTACAATAAGTCTAGCAGAGCAACACAAGCGCACTGCTAGGCGAGACCTAAAAAACAAATACAAATTGTTAAAGAACGCATAAAATCAATAAAATAGGTTGGTGGTACCAGGCAGTATTTGCAGCCATCCTATCGGGAGCCAGGCACCTCCCAAACAGAAAGTACAAGGAAAGTAAAACTCAGTTGTGTCCGCGCTCTAGCATGCTCAGGAGGAGCTGTGCGGACGTGAAGTGTCCATGAATAAGTACCCTCTAAAGGAGGGGTCATGTACAGCCTCACGCATGACCCACATATATTCCGTATAGCATATCTAACTCAGACATGCTGCATACTTTGGAGCACATCATGTACATGTACCGCTTTGTGTTAAAAATGTTTTTCCATTACTACCCTACATACCTTGACAGCAGAAAACGTCAAAACATTTGAAATGCGAATGGGTGCACACCAGTGACAGACCCCGCCAGCCCAGGTACCGGCGGCTACAGCTGCAGCCAACTAGACCACAACTACACGGGTCATGAGTCCCAGGAAACAGAGTGGCTCTCTGTTCATATACTTCATCCTGCGGAAACTGAAGAAGTTAATGGGGAGGCTGGATAATATACGGAGGGAACAGACCAGCCTGCACACATGTGTGTAGCCTGCACACATGTGTATACACCATGGAGGAAGCCCTGGTGTACTTCTCCCAACTCCTGTGACAATGCCTTTGGACTATGTTTTTTTGGGGGGCTATAATTGTGTTGATATTTTAATAGTCAGTTAGGCATAGAGTTAGTTAGTGGTTTAGTGTAGGTAGGTTTTCTCTTTTAAATGTTTTTATAGATAACTCTTTTTAGATATTATTTTCATTTTTTAAAGATTTTAGTGGGTGTGTTGTTGATATTTAGGATAAGTTGGAAAAAAAAATGAAAAAATATATAAAAAGAAAATACCCCAAAAATATATATTTACTTAGCTGTACATGTGTAGGTAGTTTTTTTAGTTGTAGTTGATGTTAGTATTAAGCCAATGTATATGTGTTAAGGGGGGTAGGGAATTGTTGTCTAACATGCCACTTGTTTCAAATGTATACGATAGAATAAGATGAGTGAAGTTAGTGTAAGGTAGTGTTAAAATTAGTGTAGAATAGGTAGGTTAAGGTATATTAGGCTTAGTATAGATTGTGTATGTTAGTTTAAGATAGGTAGGTTAAGGTGGTATAGGCTTAGTTTAGAAGGTGTAAGTGAGCATAGAATACATAGTTTTAGCTTGTTAGAATGACATTTTTATATAAATATATTTTCTGCTTACACAACTTCATAATCATTTCATCCTTAAGAGTTGTCATCATTGCTTATTTTATTTTTAATTATGAAGTTTTATATAGCGCGAACAAGATCCCGAGGGATATCAGAGCGCTTTACAAAAAGGATGTAAGGAAGGACATAAAAGCAATGTCAACATCAAGTAAGAATACAAAAACAGGAATAATCGCATAATTACAAGGCAAATTAGACAGGGAGAGTAATGCAGTAGACGGGTATATAGCAGGTTACGCAGGGAGACACACTATGCGGTAAGGAAGAGCATGGGTAGTATGGTTAGTTAGGTTGAGTTGATTACATGATGCAGCTATTCCTTGCAGTGTTTGTAGATTGAGTCACTTAAGGACTCTTCACCATTCTTTAGGCACTGTGAGTGGTCCTCTTCATGGGAATTGACGCACAGCCCAACACAGATAGTCACCTACTTTTAGATCATATGAGTAAGAGATGCTGCATGTTTAGTAGGGATGGCTCTGTCATTCCGGAATACTCATTCCTGGCTGTGCTGGGACACACACTGGTACCTGCCACTTACGCACTCAGCCTTACACCATTGTACTAGAGGGTCATTGCTGTTAACTGGTTAGAAATCATGAATGTGGTCCCCACCTGCCTGTATAATCTCAATCGTCCTTGGCATTGAGGACTGCTAAGTGTGACACTTCGTGTGTGTGACTTTGTGCAACTACCTGCTAAGTTTGAAAAACATAGGTCTCAATTTTCTCCTTACCCGGGATGTGTAGCTTTGCTCCAGGGTCTGTTCTCTGACTACAAATTAGTGATGTGTGTATATTGTGCAATTGATGTCATGGGTAGTTACACTCACATTCAATGCATGTGAGCACTCCAAGGGACAGAGGAACAAATTGACCCTACGTATCCCAGTGTGCCTTTCTACACCATTTATCAGTTGACAGAGGGCCCCCAAATGCTTATTGCTTGCATTTCATGCATACTGACACCCAAGGTGTTGCACTGAGCTTCTACATCCTTGAGTGGCATAGGTATGATGCTAAATCAGAAGGAGTCTGGGCGTTAGTATCTGCATATTGTCAGTGCATGCATAATTATAGTACTTTAGGATCTCTTCAATGTAAGCATTGAGGCTGTCATATGTGCTTGATGATGTTGTCATGATCACTGAGCAAGATATATGTGGATGTGTGAAACAGTGTTAGTGGCTCACATACCTCACAGGAGCCATTTTGTGTAGGTAGGCATTTGTGTGATTAGTAAGACATTTTCACTGTGTGGCAGTAAATTAACTGATGATTATTGTAACACCATGACATCAATTGCTAATTGAGACTTTCCCCAAAATGCCATGGCCATGGATGTACATGATGTTTGGGCATGCCCAACCAGAGCAAGTGATAGTGGCATTAGCGCTAGTTCCTTAAGCTGCTAAGAAGTGGCTTTCGTATATCCACATACACAATGGTCTAGGTAGTCCTATCCGCAACATACAACAGACATACAACACTTTAGTTCATAGGAGTGCATTTATTTACAGGTGTGTGCATAGGTATTTGCAAATTTGCAGTTCTTGGGGCAACAACGCCCACATAGTTTTACCCCAAAGGACATTTAGACAGAGTCCATACGGGACGTGACATGTTGAGGTGGGGAGAATTCCAGTAAGGAGGAGGAGCAAATTGCTATTAGGGAAGGTAGGCCTCATCAACTGTCCACAAATTGATTAGATAAACAAGGGGGCAAACAAGAAGGGGACAGTACCAAGGGACATAGGAGGTGACAAGATGATATACACAGGTCCAATGAGAAACTGGCCAAGAGGCACAGACAAATATTACTGCTCAGTTCGCAGCCTGATGTGTGTTGTGCCTCCTCTAAGGGTGGTGGTGTTTGTGTGGGAGTCATCTGAGGCACATACATATCAGGGGCAGAAGATGTAGCTCCTCTGTCCCTTGCTGCATTTGTCTGTGTCAGTAAGGAAGGCAGCACAGTGCTGATAAGGGCCTGCTGGCTTGTAAACAAGTAAACAACATCGCTGTGGAAGGCACCTATAGTTGCTATATGGGTGTCCTGCTTGTGCTCCATAGACTGTGGCATGTTGCTGATGGACCCCAGCTGGGTTGGAACCTCACTGGTGTCACATTGGAAAGGCTGTTGTTCTTGCCTCTGCCTCATGACACCACCATTGTCAGCCAGGGACTTTCCCTTCTATGGAGCACAGGGTAGGTGCCTTGGATTGCCTAAGATGTGTCCTTATTCGGACTGAGGCACCTACGGACTCCATCTAGGGTACCCACAATGGTCTCCATCCCGTCCGCGCCTCATCTACCAGCTGCCAGTAGATTCCTACCACTATCCGTTAGAAAACAACCTGGGGGTCTTTGGAGTCCCAGCTAGGCTTCGGCTTGCAATGGGGGCATGTCCTGTGGTAGATGGTTCCTCTGGAGACCCAATGATGCTTTTAATCCTTGCTATGACCTGAGAAGGTGTTCCAATAGAGTCCAGAAGTTGTTCATAGGTGTATTTGTCCTTGGGGGTGGGATGTCATCACCAACAGGCTGTTCATCCAGGACAGGCTGCTGGTCAGGAAGCATTGTTTCTCCCTCTGCAATGACATTGGAATATGTTAATAGTGATCTATGCTAGATATTGACATGAGTAATTTGGCTGGTATACAGACTTTATTCATGATGGCTATATAGTTTAGAGATTCACAAATTGACGCCACTACTGTGCACATTGCACCAAATCACCAGGGTGCCTGCATTCCCTCTAGCCACTATTCAGTTCACAGCTCCTGGGAAAGTGATGTTGGTTTGGTAATTTATTTCATGTGATTCTACGTCTGCATTTCACATTTCACACAGTATACCTCGCCAGCCTGCCTTGTTGTGCTGCTTGCATGTACATTGTGCATTCATGTGGCCAAGGGTTCATATTTGACCCACACCCACACGACTCTACACAGCAATCATCATTGCTACACTGCAGGAATGTGTAAGGGCATGCACTTGCCATGGTTAACTTATTTGTGTGTAATCATGTAATTTTCTAACACACACAGTCGTCTCTATAGTTCAGTAAAGTAGGCACCATGAACCATCTCTGAAGGGGAATAGGCCCTGTCAAACTTGGAAAATTACAATGACAATTACCGAAACACACCCCATTTTGTCATTACCAAAAGTGATCCTCTGCATCACTCATCTCTTCACTGAGCCCCACTCATTTTTACCTATACATGACTCCGCTGACATTCATCATATAGACCCAGGGACTCAACTTATTGTCACACACTGATGCCACCCAGATCATACATTGACTCTTATGTGACACCAACACCACCAATATAAGTTACCATATTCAATTGAGCAACATGACTGCCTGTAGGTGAGAGCTGTGGCTCAAGCTGTACTCAACATGCTAGTAGTAATCATATTCTGTGACATGTACCTACTCTGGTTGACCACACAGCTAGGCCCATACACCTCATTGTCCAACCACATAATCACTCAGGCTACCTTGCAGTTCACCCATCAGAAATTCACCTCCTTGATGCAATGACTTCCCATTCAGACATAGTGCCAGTTCAATGTGGTCAACCACACCTACATTGCACTAAACAACCAAGGGCCCACCAGGCTCACACACCATCTATTCTTCCAACATAAACTCATGGTCCTCTGGTGTGCATCACTTGCATCCACCCAAGCCTTCACTATACTTTTGTACATGACAGGAGGTAGGGTGGTCTCTAACATGGCTGTCGAAACTTGTGTGCTATCACTGCTCACATTGGGACAGCTGTGTGCAATGTAGGTTCATGCTAGGGACTATACACATGGCTCTTCGCATGATCCTACGTGGTGATTCTTCACATAGTCCACACCTGAATCTCCTCACAGCTGAGGAGTTATTCCTCTGGCAATACCATTCCATTCCATTGCTTTACGGTCCAGATTTGGCTTAATGGGCCCAACATAGACATACTAGCTTCATGGTGCAAGGGGGCCTGCATTGTCACAGCCAGGATGGGCAGGGTTCTAGTGTCCATGCATGATGTGCTGGTGCAGGTTGTTTACTTTGTATTGTGGGTCTTGCAGAACTGGTCATTCATGTTATACATTCCTCTACATGCCACAGTGCACAAACATGAACCTGGACTGGTGCTGCACATCACACATGGACTGGACAAACTTAACGGAGATGGACTGGGCTGTACAAGATGTAACTGGTCAGTATGACTTACATTTATGTCAATTAATATGTGAGATATTCCTGACCTTTCCCTTACACACAGGGCAGTGTAGCACAGGAACATTGCTTGCTGCGCTGCACAGCATGACATTTTTTATCATATTGTCCCTTGTTGCCACTTACCTTGTATGTCTTGCTGGTCCTCAAAGCCACCGCTGACCTGTCCTTCCATTCCTGCCACCAAATCTGCTGGGATGACTGCTGCCACCTGTTCCTCCAAGGGGTCCAGCTCCTCCTGGTTCTCAGGTCTTCCTACTCCGGTCTGCATGGCTGCCCTCAGGTTCTTGGCCAGTTTCTCTTCAGTGCTGCACTTATAATCAAGCCAGAGCTTGCACTCTGTCAATGTCCTTTTAGTTTGCCCTACACTGTTTATCTTCTCCACTTCTCTGGACTGCCAAATGGCTTATTTCTTCTCTAATGGCAATTTTGAGGTGACAAAGAGTTGATGTTCATGCTTTGTCACCTCTGTTATTAAAATGTGCTTCTCCTCCTCGCTAAAATTACTCTTCCTCTTCCCCTGGGGTTCTGTCGAGACATCCTGGCTGGTGTTGGAGTTTTTGCTCTGACTGCTGCTGCCTGCTTCATGTCTCCCTTTTGATGTGTTGGAATTATTTTTTTTCCAATGCATCACTTTATAAGGGATTTTTGATGCATGACACACTCCATTATGACGCAAATCTGATTTGTAGCAAGTAAAGATTGCTTTACAACCCACAAATCAGCTTAGCGTCACTTTTGCTGCATGTGTGTCACATTTCTCTGCCGCATCCTATCCATGGAAATGTCAATAATTTTGACACACCTTGGGTCCTTATGATATATATGCACCGTACCATAAATACAGCGCATCCATGTAGTTAGAAACAGTCTCACTACAGCATCACTTTTTCTGACGCATTGCTGCCTTGCCACAGTGATGAGTCAGTTCTCATAAATGAGCTCCAGATTGTACAGGCATTTTTCTGTGCCAACAAATGGTATGTGAGCAGGATTTCTGTAATCACAAGATGCGGAATACTGCCAATGTGTAAATGATATCTGATGGAGACAGGATCAAAAACGATGCAATTGCTCTCAGAAACAGTCAAATGCCCCATACAGTGGAGACATTCCACTCCACAGTACCTGGCTGTGTGGTAAGTACATTATGTAGCTCTCCATCCCCATGCCCATATGACAACATGATTATTAACATCACTATGTTGAGAGCCAGTGCAAAAGTGGCAAAAGTGGCATTATCCTTCTTCGCAAAACAAACTACAGTTGTTATCTTGTGAAATAGTATAGCTAGAATTATGCTTGTCAACCACCAAACCCATCACTGACCACACAATGAATGTTCATAATACTGCACACTGAAGTCTTTTAATCAAGTGTTGAATACAAAAATGGTACATCTTGTCAGTGTCCCAACTCAGTGAAAAGTATATGTGCATTTCTTGGTTTAATCTTCATTATTGTACATGGCAAAAGGCCAGCCCACCCAATGTCCCATGGCCAACAACTGTACAGCACGCTGCTGCCTTTCGACTATGTGTTGCATAAATACCAAATATATTCTTACATTCATACACATTATATATATAGAATTATAGAATAAATACTTGGTACGTGTCCTGTCACAATGCCCAAAACATACGATCTTGACAAAATTATGTATGAAACTGAATAGTAATTATATATGCTGTCCACCTGGTAACACAACAATATGCTACACGCACTGTGCTGCACTCTAACATGCACACAGTACACCTACCCTGCTACCCATTGACCTGGGCTGCAACCAACATAAGAAACACAGAATTATGCCCACTAGACAAAGTACTGTTATATAAATATTGGTTTAGGAAATGCAATTCTATGAACACATGAACACAATCTGAACAATTCAGAAATTGTCCAATATGCATGGTGCAATATGGATGAAATGAAATTGGGAGGGCATCGGATTAGTGGTAGCACATTGGCCTTTGCACTCTACAGGTGACTTTGGTGATCAATTAATTCAATTGTTGTTGTGCGCTCTGTGAGCTCTTTGAAATCCACTGGATATAGATACATCCCTGCATATATCCAGAAGGCAAGGGTTCCTCTTCTATACTCCAGCAGGTTTTGCAACATTGTGATTTTGAACTGGTGACAAGATGCAGTGTAATTGTGTCAAATTATGACCTATATAGGGAGGAGGGATATTAGACCGTAGGTATGTTTCTCAGGCAAGAGGGAAATGTTGCTAGGCCCGTGATGATGCCATGCTGCAACAATAAATAGCATGGCAATTAAACAGGTGAGAGATTAGCGTAAACAGGATTTACAAGTGATGTTTCAAATCAAATCAAATCATTCGTTATTCGGTTTTCATGTGTGAAACCAGAAAAGTACATGATAAAAACAGTACATTAATAAGTGAATTGTATGACACGTAACTCAAGACTTAATTCCCATTCCCAAGGTTGGAATCCTATAATGGTTATGGCTGGCAACAAAAGATCTCCAAACTTTTAGAGGGCTATTTAAAGATCCACTATGTTGATTGTAATATTCACCTGGGAGTCCTCCTGCATATTGATGTAAAACAAATCCTTAGTGGTCCATTAGGATGGCGGTCGAAAAATCTCCCCGACCGCCATGGTAGCGGGAAAAGACCGCCCGCAAGGACCGCGGCATAACCACCGGTCCAATTAGGATGCTCCGCAGTCAAAATCCGACCGCGGCGGTCAGATTCTGGCGATTAACATTGCGGCGGTCGCTGCTGCCAGCAGCACCACCGCGATGTCAAAAATAGCATGTCCTGCATATCCCTGCACTGCATGGCAGGCACTGCACAGTGCCTGCCACCTGGTACATGGACATGTAGGGGGTACCATGGGTACACCCCCGGTGCACCCACACCCCCCAACACATTGGGGGCCCGCAATGGGCCCCTGGAACATGTCTCTGCATGCCTTTCCATTGCAGTTCCACCGCGGCGGAATGGCTGGCTACCACCTGCATCATATTCGTAATTGTAGCGGTCCAGCTCCACCCGCCAGGCAAGCGGGCGGACTGCAACCTGCGGAAAAGAGGCCAGCGGAAAATCACACCACGGCGGTTACGACCGCAATGCTAATCGGACCGGCGGTTTTCTAGGTTTCGATGGCAGGCGGATGGCCGCCGACGGTCTGGTGGTGCAGGACCGGCGGCGGCAAGCCGCCTGCCATCTTAATGGACCCCCATGTGTTCTGCCAGAAAAAGATGCTTTCAACAAGCACCAAAGTGGGTATAGCTATAAACATTTTTGAATGAGTTTATAATGCAGCCTCGTAAGTTAAAGCTTCCAGGTGTGCAAGATTATTTTTTCTCCCCAGGGCTGATGTAATAAATGAAGTGACAGATAAACAGATATCCTCATTGTCCAAAGCACATAAATAATTAAAAGCATCTGGATAGTAAAAATATTTGGCAGTTTTAAAAATCGGCACTAGATATCATTTTCTAATATCTGTATAAAAACTACAAAATAAGATAAAGTGCATTTTGCTCTGTCTAGTTCTACAATCACATGGGCATTTTTGCAATGTGTCGGACCAAGTCTCTATTTTTGGAAAGGTGGCACTTAAGTGCCGTGTTCCTAGGTGTAATCTAGTGAGGTAGAACCTATGTTGAATACTTTTTACCATTAACAGATAGTTTGCGGGCCCGCTGATACAGGGCCTGAGAGATATCTACACACTTTGGATTTTTTACATTCGCGAGTATCTCTTTCTGTTTCTCTTTCCCCTCTGAGTATAGTTTTATCTTCATTTTTGTTGAATTGTAGGATTTTGACTGTATCTTTTACTCCTAAACCTTTATCCACTTTCACTAGGTTGCTATCTATATAGGTCAGCCATCTTATTTTCCTCAATGCATCTAAGGATAGGCAGTCTGATATAATGGCCTTTATAAACTCTGTCCCTACTTTGCTCCATATCTTATACTACAAGAGGACAGGGTTGGCTTGTAAGTCATCCTCTATAAAAAGGAACTGCCACTTCCTTATGAGTTATATAGGATGAGCTGGTTTTGGGGACGGGCAGAATTAGAGCCCAAAACAGGTTCTCTAGGGTTTGCAAAGGGGCATAATTTGTCCATCCTCACACTGCAGCACCATAACCGGCACTTGGGAGGCATTTAGTTTTATATAGCGTCAGTATTTCTCTAATCGGTTCATGACCTACTTTATTTGCAAATCAGAAAATATATTCTATGGCTCTCAGGATTTTCATTTTGGAGGTAAAAATTTGGCTTTCCCATTGCCCTGAGGCAGTGTTTTGAACTCCTAAATCCGAGAAAATGTGGGCCTCGGCTAGTCTCTCTCCCCTAATATAATGTGTCCTCTTTTTTGCTCAGCCTTTTCCACTCACCATAGTGACTGTTTTCTGTTCATATCTTTGTTTTCCATTAAGGTAACATAATTATCAATCAGGAGCTGCAACCCGTTTTCTGTTCTAGATTAGAGAACAGCATTGTCTGCATATACTAGAATTGGAACTGGGCGGAATCCAACCTTCACTTTCTGTAACATATCGTCCACCCCATTTATATAGAGTGAAAAGAGCAAGGGGGCAACAACACACCCCTGCCAGATCCCCAGGGCAACCTTAAATCTTTGGGTACATTCCCCCTTCAGTCCATAACATACCCGTGCAGTCAGACGGGAATGCCATTGGGATAGATAATTAACAATCCCCATAGGGGCACTCATATCCTAGAGAGATTTCCACAGTTTGTTATGATTTACCAAATCAAAAGTGCTACTGAGATCTGCAATATATATGACCCTCTTTTGCGGCTGTATATTTATTGACAAGCAAGTGTAGGTTAACACATTGCTCTATTGTACCATCTCTCCTGAACCCATACTGTGTATCAGTCAGTATATGTTTCTCCTCTACCCATTTTTCGAGCCTATCCAATAGGATTCTGCCCATTAATTTAGCACTGGAATCCAGAAGGGATATTGGACAGTAGCATTTGGGTCCCCGCTGTGACCTTTTTTAAATATTGGAACAATTGTGCTTTCTGTACTTGTGGCAGGGAGAAATCCTTTAATTGTTGTATTACACACTTGTGTTAAAAGTGAAGTCCATAAAGTAACACATGTCTTAAAGGTATCTATTGGGACCCCGTCTGGCCCTGGGGCCTTTCCATTAGCAGCTTTATTATGGGCATTAGTAACCTCTTCTAGAATTACGAATGGAATATCTACAGCATTAGTCGTATAAACGGTTGAGGTGGGCAGCTCTATGGGGCAATTATCAGGGTTTCAAATAGTGCCAACATGTTCTATCCAGTCCCCCGTTGAACAAATTCCTCTGCCCTAGGATGTTCTAAATCTCTCAGGAATGGCTGGGTTATTGTTTTTCAAAAAATAGTATTATCCTTAAAATCCGCAGCCTGTATTGGGTCATCCCAAAAGTGAAGTATCTTGAACACAACCTGTCCTTCTGTCTCAAATTCTGTGCAGCAGTGGAAAAACTACAGAAGCGACGCAAAAACTAAGGTGAATCGGCGTGATAGTAGATGGTAGCAATGTCCAAAAAGGTTTTATTTGAAAACGTGTAAAGATCAACTGATATGATTAGTATATTATAGCAACAATAGGTGTTGCAAAAACAACACCAACATTTCAGAAAAAGAAAGACCAGGTAAACAAATTGTATATTTAGAGAAAATGTAGGAAATGTGCCCTTTATGCAGGGCCAATCCAGATTGTTTACCTTTTGCTGGACCCTATATTTTTTCTGGCATTAGAACTCTTTGCACTTTACCCCTATTAAAAAGTGATCAAGAGCCTACACTCCTACTTTGAACATGGTAAAATTGGCATACTCCTAACAGGCATATTTACCTTACTTATAATACCCTATTATATGATACAAAGTGCAATTTAAATATTGCTAGTGGACTACAGCACCCATTGTGCCACCCTCTACAGTGACATGTCTGCAGGCTCACTATTTAGAGCCCGGCTGTTGCAGTTTTAAACTGCAAATTCCACCTGTCAAAATAACCCCTTTTGACAGGTCTAAACCTTCCTTTCAAATATTTCTAAGTCACCTCTATGTAGGCTTATTGAATGTAAGTCAGGGTGCATGATATTTAAAGTAGGACATTTAGGAATTTAAATTTAAACATGCCATTTTAGGAGAAGAAGTACCCAAAGCTATTTACACTGAATCAAGGCTGGCTGTTTTATAGGAAAACGCTAGGTTACATTATAACTTTTAGTAATGCTCATTTTGGTTATGAATCAACTAGAAAAAAAAATTAACAACTATGTTCAATAAGTAACATTCAATCAAATAGTCAAGTTGGATTTTTGATAAATATTAAGGAATATTTACTTTTAGAAAGTTATATTTTCCCTGCCTAAAGCCTCTGGAGGCCCATTTGTATTTTCTCTGCCACTTTGCCAGCTTTTAATTAGTCTTTAAATAGGTGTGAATGGGGGTGGAATGCTTCCCAGGATCAAACAATAGGCTGACCTGAATGGACATGAGACGTCCCTCTGAACCTGAACTGAATATGCAGAGGGGGCTGTGAGCATCCTCTATCACTATAAATAGTGAAATCCTGCTTGAATGTCAAATCTAACTCGACAGGTGTGCTGGGTTTTGCATACAATACTTTGGGTGACCTTTAAAGAGGCCTCCCCTATCACAGACAAATGTCAGCCAACAACCTGGCAGGGACGTCCGTTTACCCTTCAGCCACACAGGCACTATTCCTAATTAAAACTTTAATAATTCATGTCTTTGGTTCCCTCATTGGATTTTGGTCTTTTTGTTTATTAAAATATATTTTTTTTACTAATTTGTTTAGCACAAATACTTGCACATTGTCCTAAGTTAAGCCTATCTTCTCTATACATAGCTGCCAGGGAATTGAACTCAGGTTAGTTTAGTGACTCTAAGGGCCCGATTGCGAGAGTGGTGGTCCACCAGACTTATGGGCGCACAGCTGTGGGGGTTTCCCGACCACCCTATTGTGATTCGGGCGGTTGTACTGCCAGAGCCCCGCCGCAGCTGACAGGGAACCGCAATTCCCTGGTGGTGTTGCGGCGGTGAGGAGGCTGCAATTTGCTTGGTGGGACCGAAGCAGTCCTGCATAGCATATTACGAGTTTCTTCTCTGCTGGCGGTGTCACTTAAAGGAAACATGTGCCTCCTCCACATGTGGATGCACAACATGTGCCCCTGTGTGCCTAATCGTCATGCTCTGGGGTATTGTCCTGCACCTCATGGGACAGGAGTGCCCTCCTTGTAACCCCAGAGAACACTGAATAAGTATCTGAGAGGGCCAGTGCCTCTCAGATCTGCTGCTTAAAACTACAGATGAAGAAGGGTCCATGCTGGAAGTTTGATTTGTACCAATCAGGCCCTGCACACTGACTGACTGCGCCTGCTGCACAATCTGGAACTACAGCTCGGTGGCTCAAACCTGCTTCAAAACGACTAAAGATTGGACTCCCTGCAAGCTACAGGTTAATGTAGCACACCTGGACCATCACCACCAAGAATACCCAGCCTGGAGTACTACCAGTGGATTTGTAAAGGTTTTGTCCAAGTGGATTTTGGGAATTGAAGTCCCAAACTTTCATGGACCATCTTGGAGCTTCCAGACCCTTGGAGTAAGTTAGCACACTTTGGGACCCTCAAAGGAACTTGAGGAAGAAGTTCCAGAAGTATGAAGAAGTTTGGAGCAACTTTGAAAAAAAGCTGCATTTACTGGACCGAATCGACCTGGCCAGTCAATCCAGTGACCCTTAACCCGAGCCTGCCTGCCCTTCAGGCTCATGTCGGTAAAAAGCTCCAGAGGTGCGACTTCCAGAGTTTGACCGGTAGATGGTCAAAACCTAAACCGGCAAACTCTCAACGAATCCGGCCTGGTGACGAGCATTGAGGAACCCCAGGAGTAAAAGCTCCATAAAAGTTTCTACATCTGAACGTAGGAAAGGAGACTGGGAACAATCGCGAGAGCCAAGCCGCTCACCTTCAACTGCAAGCCAGCCTGGATCTCTCGTTCATTCCACTGGAAAGCTCCAGAAGTCTGACTTCTATAGGTTTGACCGGGAGCTCATCGCTAGGCAAGCTTGCAAGCCCTCACTGAAACCGGACTGGCTGAGAGCTTCGAGAGACCCTGGGAAGAAAAGCTCCAGAAAAGTTTTGAAGTCAGAAGGTAAAAACTTCGACCGAGACCTACTGCAAGGGGTAGCCGTGCAGGGCTCCATCGCAGTTGGCCTGATACTTTGACTTTGTCCGGGTCTAGGGTGACCAGATGTTCCAAAAGGTGCTATAGATTTCTATGTGCTATATAGTGCTAAATCTCCGGTTCCCGACATTGGATTTTTTGTTATTTTTGTGTCATTTTGAAGATGGAAATATTTCATATTTTTTAAAATTGTGTGTTGTGTCCTAATTATTTACTGAATTGGTGTTTTTAAATGCTTTACATACCTGTCTTTGAAGTTAAGCCTGCCTGCTCGCAGCCATGCTACCAAGGGTTGTGCATGGGAATCATTTTCTAAGACCTATTTTGAGCCGTATATTGTGTTAGTGGTATTATTGCCAGTGGTAGATGCATATTTACCACTACTAGTAATCCACATTCCAACATGTAGACATAAAGCTCCCCTACCTTTTAATCGATAGCCAACTACAGCTTTTATCGTCTCACAGAGCTAATAACATTTCTACAGACAGAGAAGAAAATGCTCTACAACACCCCATGGCTGCCATCCTTTGCTTTATGTGCCATTCACAACTTGATGTGCACACATTCTGATGTTGATAAATTGTAACTGTCCTAAATGTTGTACAGACTTTCATCATTGCGATAGAATACAGCCATACCAGTGTTGCAGCAGTAAGACGTATTCAGTGTTTTTTCTGGAAGTATTTTTATTCCCTTTATGAAAGTGATGTTAGACACCTTGCAATGTTTACAACACAGGAAATTTAGAGTTACTGTGGTGGATAGTGATGCTTTGTGTGGCACCAGCATTACACGTGCACACTAGTGTAAGGTATGATTAGTCCTTGCTACAATTCTGTTTCCTTTCTCCAGCCCCTGGCCTGTGTCCCATGTTTTCAACTGTCTGTCAATAGTTGAGAAGAAAAAGGGGAATGGGAGAAGGATAAGAGAGAAATAAGAGACACTGAATACCACCACTCTGATTTGCCACTTCAATGGACACTGATGTCTTTATATAGAAAAAGTGTGTAGATAAAGGAAAAAAGGCAAAATCTTAGTATTCTGTCTTGAAAGCTCTGCATCTGCCCTTAACAGTGAACATTATATAACGTAATTGTATCACTAGGTAACCAGCTCTCTGTGTTTGCATATTAAGCTAGAAATTCCTGAAATTGAAGCTTAACTAGGGATGTGTGCCTTTACATATGTTCATCCACAATTATTTCCTACTGGTAAGATAACTATCTTAAGCTCCATAACTATGCTCTTTCTTGGTGATATGTATGTATTGTATTGTCTTGTATGAGGCACTTATATAGCGCGGCTGCCACCCAACGGGTATCCTGGCTCAGTTGCTAAGAACTCTTTTTTATTATGCTTAATTATAAATACAAATCAAGTGAAATATATCCTGACATGAGACATTTTCATGCTTCTTCACAGGATCAAAAACTAAAATTTATGTGCAACAAATCCTAAAGTCTTTTATAAGGCTCCTAGTCAAATGTTCAAGTTGTTTAAAAGTGTGTTTCTCAACAGGACTTGAGTTCAATAATATTTATCTCTATTTACAAATGTTCTCAAACAAACTCTCAGGAAGTAACTGCTCTTTATAAAGCAGAGTCCTGAATTCACTGTGCAATGTCCTGGCTGCAGTAGCATTTTATATATATAGCAGGAACTCGACTCGGTATCGGGTATCAGAGCGCTTTACATAGCACCAGTTGCGTTACATGAGGACACATTTATTTTTGTTAGGTACGGGGAGATTAAATGATTTGCCCTGAATCACAGTATGTTCAGCGTCATTGCCGAGACTCAAACCGGGTTCCCCAGATTCGAGGTCGACCGCCCTACCCGTTAGGCCGACTCCTCTCCCCAACATTGTACTATATTGGCCTAGCAACGGCACTGCAAATCAAATGGGACATTTTACCCAATGATCCAGGATGGTCTCCGCTGTCGCTAAACAGCTTGAGAGTTTAAGGACTGCTGTATAATATAGCTTTCCATTATGGCACTATTGCATATAGTGCATTCTCCACACATGAAAAGCCTCCCAATAAGCAGCTCTGCCACCCTCACTTCCTCTGGAAAAAATTAGGCGCAAGCAGGTTTGGAGTACAGCTTCCCTATATTCACCAGGCACTAAGAGTTAAGCTGTGCCTCATCACTTACCTGCTGACAGTGCCCACCCTCCAAAGACCATTGCAGTCTTACACTCAGCGGCACAGTCTCTGGTTTGTCAGGGTGTGTTACAGGAAATTCATGGAAGAAACAAGGGGATCCAGAAGAGAAGCTGTTTTCATGATCAGTCCTCAGGGCCAAACTCCTCCCAATCTACTCGGTATTACAAATGTTTTCAGCATTCCCCTGCACTGGCATAGGAGTAGGACCAACACATATTTTTTGCATAACACGGTTTGAACAAAGATACATGAAATACAGAATTAATTTTTGGACACTGAGCCATTTTCAAACAGACAATAACTTGAGTTCACAAGCGGTTCAATAATAAATGGAACAATAAATGTAGGTTGCAAATTAAAGGTTTTCTTCAGTTTAAATTATTCTGGCATAACTTAATTTCAGGAATGTTGTGTTACACTTGCTATGCGAAATTCCTAAACTTACTCCATTACACTACTTTGCATATTTATGTGCCATTTGCAGTAAACATGTCATGTGAATGGCGTAATCTGCAGTAATTCGGGGTAAAGATTTACAGCGAATGAGCAAGAACAACAGAATGCGAGCAGCTATTGTTGTTGGTGCTCAGGTTTAAATGCATCCTTGCTCCAACATTTTTTATATGTTTTGTGCGGATTTTTTCCTGAAATAAACATGCTATTTATAATATTTGTGGATGCATTTCATGGTTAAAATATAGTGCAAAATGATAGATATGTAGTCCTCCTAATTACACATCATTTTGCATAGCGCTACAGTAATTGTGTGTATTTACACAAATGCAAATTTTGAGAATTTTGCACAGTTGTACTAAAAGCAGCATCTTACTCCAATCATCTTCTTGTAACACGGCTTGCATTCTTAAATGCTGCTAAACACATTGATTCAATCTTTTTTTCTGTTTGTCAACCTCAGGGTAATAACTGGTGGACTGATGGACTTCCATATCTGGCTCCTTACAACATTTTCAATTAAATTGAATCCATTAATCAGGACCAGCAGAACATCATGCAATCAAATAATGTGTTGTGTAAAAACATGGACCAGCTCTTTGGAAGCAGACAACCCAGGCAGGCATGGATATCAAATGACTCATCATAGTCAAACAATCCACAACTACCAGAGTTACTATGCAACCTTGACTTCTGGGTAATTATAGAATAAAATCAATTGACTCTGTAGGGTAAGGTGTAGGTACAGCATGCAACGGTCCCAAAAAGAAACAGGTTTACTATGAAAACTCCTAATCTCAGCTCATTAAAACCCATTTCTCCATTACTTTTGATAAAAGTAAATAGATGTGTTCGCGAAATATATTGATCCTGACTGCAGCTACCTTAGAATCACGAAGCAAGTATGAGGTAATACTATTACAAAATGTGCCACAACATACCACATAATTTGCCTTTTTCTGCTGCGTAGTGAAGTTCTTCGTGGGCCTCTTAATTTGGTCCTCTCCTGCCACATAAATCTGGTGCCATATAACCACTTAACCTTAAACGAAATTACTCAGACTATAAAGTAAAAATTGTGTTCATAAATACTAAGGGATAAATAAATACATATGGCTTGGCTCAACCTTGTAAAAGATTATAGCATTATATGCCTCCAAGAAACTTGGACGACAGAGATAGTTCACATTGCTGGTTACACTTCCATAAATACCCCGGAAGGTGCAGCAGTGGGTGGCTATCTTAAGGGGGGCCTACTCACTTTAGTGGCAACTACACTAGCAGACAAGGTAGTCAAGACACAGATTGATTTACCGCATTTTCAAATTATTGATATTTTATATAATCAGAGTGTAACATTGGTTATTGTTAACTTTTATCATAATAATTTTGTTTTTAATAACCCTGTCAGCACAGAAGATGTAGGAAAATCACTAAGTAGACACTACTTAAAGAAACTAAAAATAGATTTTATTATACTCTGGGAGGGAGATTTTAACTGTCGATTAAGTCCTTTATCAAATCAGTCTGCATGCAGTTTAGTATATGGGGAAAATGATGGTGGTTGTCATTTCGACCATAACCCTGCAGGAACATTTTTAACTTCTTACTTTCTACATTTTCTATCTTTTTAACAATGGATCTTATCAAACCAGTGGGTTCAGATCACGTCTCCTTCAAGGGCAGAGGCCAAGGTAGCCACATTGATTTTATTGCCCTTTCCGAATATTTTAAACCTCATATTTTCTATTTTAAAGGTTTGTTTCAGTGACCACTTTCCCCTAGCCATTCATTTAGAGGCCCAGATTGGCTATTCTTCTTGGAAATTAAATTTATATGCTATATTTTATAATAAAAACGACGGTCTCCTGCGTAAGTGGTCCCTGGTAGATCCGGACTCCGTTCTTCAACAAATTTTGATTACCAAAAAGGCAAATATCTTGGAGTGCCTAGAAAGCAGAATAAATCCACTGTCCATGTTAAGGGCTTTCGCTGAAATAACGGAGACCAATAACAATGTATTACGAGTGGACAGGAGACCGAGACCCCAGAGGCATCATACATAGTTTAACAGTGACTGCTCACGATCTCACAGCAATCTTATTAAGGCACTGAAAAAAAAACAGGGATAATCTAGTGGTGAAACTTCTTCGAAATGAATACAAACAGGCTATTGTGAAACTTAAAATGGCCATAAGAAAAGAGGCATGAGAACAATTGCATGAAGCTAGTCTCAATAAAGACCCTAGACTTTATTGTAAAACTGTCAACTCAACTTTTTTCCAAAGCTCCCACATTAGTAGCATTGATGGCACAATTATGCCCGATGCTTGGGTACAACACTTTTCTGCCCTATAGAGCAATAATGGCGAGCGCTGTTCCTTCTCAAGTCATAGCGACACAAAATTGCTCAGGGAACCTTACGCCCAACGTTTGATGAAGTTGAAAAAGCCTTAAATCAGACTATAAAGAATAAGAAATCTGGCCAGGATGGTGTCCCTGACAATCTTTTCCTGGCCAATCCTGTCCTCTGGCTCCCACTTCTGACCAATATTTTAAGCTGCATAGCTTCTCAGGGCCCTCCAAAATCTTGGGCCACTGTGAGTATAGTACCCATTTTTAGATCGACTGGAGACTTGGGTAACTGAAAGTGGAAAGTTCTCTGATAAACAATATGGCTTCAAGAGGTGCCTAGAAACTGTTGAACAGTGTTTAATCCTCCACCTGGTCATAAGCAAGTACACAATAGCCAAGAATGGTTCCCTCTAATTTGGGTTTCATGGATCCTACATCGGCATTTGAATGGGTGGAGAGAGGGAAACTAAACTTAGTTCATTTTCTAGAACAGATGCACCAGGATGTGACTGGGAGGGTTAGGTATGGGGTGGACGGGAAACTCACTGCTCCCATTAAAATGAATTGTGGAGTTCGCCAAGGGTGCATGCTTGCCCCTTTTTTATTTTGTCTTGATATCAATGAATTGGAAAGCTAGAAATCTTCCGACATCACTCTATGCCAACGATTTTGTCTTAATGCCTAGAACCAGTGTGGGCCTGCAAAAGCATGTCACTAGATTCAATTATTTTATGTCTGATTTGGGTCAAAAGACCAGTATGGTCACGTCTTACACTATGGTGGCACGTAAATCTCCACCCTTTTAAAATCATGCTTTATTAATAATGAAAGGATGTCCTATGTTCCAACTTGGACCAGAAAAGTACTTGGCATCATTCAGTTGAAACAAGGGTTAGTAGTTTTAACCAAAATTTGGAAGCATTGTTTAGGTTCACAAAAAAACTAGGATCCAGACCCATTGACTCAATCATTAACATCTATAAGGCTCGCTTGTGTTTTGTAACCTTGTATGGGGCTGGAGTGTGGGAATTTTGTAATCCGGAACGTCTTCAGGTAGTTCAGAACAATTTCCTTAGATGTCTATTAACAATTCCAAGTAGTCTCCCCATCATCTTCTGTCATAATGAACTTGGCTTGACCACCTCAACACATTGTACATATATTGCGCCAATTTTATTATGGCATTCAGTATGGGTAAAAGATGAGCTGGCCCTTAACCGTGCAATTATATTGGATTGTTTTACACTCGACCATATGCAGAAGATACCATGGCTTGATTACATAAAAAGGCAGTTGGAGACAGTGGGGCTGGTGAATTGTTTTTATAACCCAGAATGAATTGTCAAGATTCCAAAAATTCAGTTGAAAAAGGACCTTTTATCTTTTTTAAATTCGACTAGTGAGCACTTGGAGATAGGGAAAAAGAGAGTTTTGGAATATTTACCTCTAGAACGCTGCCTAATTGTTCAACCCTATCTCTCCTTTTATTTTTGTTATGTGAAAATGTTTTATCTTATTAGATTTAGGTTTAGCATCGCACATTTCTTGGTTTCCTATTCTCACAAAGTCTACTATGATGCTAAACTGGATCCATGCCCGTTTGACTCTAAATCAATCCCCAACATGCTGCATTTCCTGTTTTTTGTGGACTTTATACTAAACGGAGGCAGGATTTTATTATCCCCCTATTAAGATTTTTAAATATCAGTAAGTGTTGGCCGGCCTTATACCACCTCCAGCTTTTGAACGACGAATACACGTCTAATGGTCTCCAGATATATTTCCACAGCTGTCCGTTTATGGAATTTGGTTGGGAAATGACTTTTTAAATTCTAATCTGATTTTTAATTAACTGTTTTTGAATATCATGTTTTTAGGGATACAGTGTTGTTTTAAGATCAATATATGTTGTTTCTATGTTGACCTATGGTCGTTGTCCGATAATTTTTATTTTTGTCTTCATTTGTTAACTAGTGATATGCTTCTATTTGACAAAATATCAATTTAATTTCTGACTGTTACATTGCTGATTATGAATTTCTATTGTCATGAGCTTTATTATATACTGTCTGTATTCTATTTTAAATGTTTTAAAATCTTGGTTGCATTCTTTTATGGACGTAAGAAAACAGAATAAAGATTATTCGACTGACTGACTGAAATAAATACATGAATGAATTCTAAACAACCTAAATAACTTTTTTTTAAAATGAAAGCATGATACAGAAAAACAATAGTTGAATACAGTACATAACATATCCTCAAAGTATATTGCCATAAAAATTACTTTAACACACATAAACATTTCCCACCAATTACAAAATGAAATAATGTGTAATTTATATTTCTGTAGCTGAAGTCCATCAGCTCAAAAAATCTAAAAAAAAAATAATCATCAAAAGATAGAAAAAAAACGCAAATATATTTTTCAACTGAGGCAACTAAATAAAATATCGACTGGAAAAAATAGTAATTCATGGGGACCATTCAAATTCCAAAAAATAAAATATAAAATACGGCTTCAGGAAAACAAAAAACAAAACAAGGAAATCAAAAATAATATTGGTCAGTGTCTGAAAAGTTTCAGCACTCCGTCCGTCATCTCCTTGCGTTTGCTTTGTTCGCCCTAAGTTGGAAGGTTATGCCCAGATGTGGGTCCCTTGCTCACTTTGCCACTGGGTTCAAACTAGCCTGTCTGATGAGGAATGTTACCCCGAAACCGGTCCCAGGATGCTTGTTCCAAGTTCAGGGAAGACCTGGCTTGGCACTTTGGGCTGGACTGAGGCACAGGGTCATGACTGATTTGCATATGGCTGGGTCTGAAATGAGGTGGCAAAGTGAGCTAAAGAACGTTGATGGATTCAACCCACGTTAGTGACTGGGGGTGAGTGTCTGAAAAGTTGCAGCACTCCGTCCATCATCTCCTTGTGTTTGCTTTGTTTGCACAAAGTTGGCAGGGTATGCCCAGACGTGGGGCCCTTGCTCACTTTGCCACTGGATTCAAGCTAGCCTGGCTGCTGAGGGGTGTTATCTCTAAACCGGTCCCAGGATGCTTGTTTCTGGTTCAGGGAAGACCAGGCTTGGCAGTTCGAGCTGGACTGTTTCCATGAGGCACAGGGTCAAGAATGATTTGCATATAGCTGGGTCTGGACTGAGGTGGCGAAGTGAGCTAAAGAACGATGATGGATTCAAGTCAGATCTGTGACTGGGGGTGAGTGTGTAAAAAGTTTCAGCACTCCGCCCATCATCTCCTTGTGTTTGCTTTGTTGGCCCTAAGTTGGCAGGGTATGCCCAGACGTGGGTCCCTTGCTCACTTTGCCACTGGATTCAACCTAGCCTGGCTGATGAGGGGTGTTACCCCGAAACCAGCCCCAGGATGCCTTTTCCAGTTCAGGCTGGAGTGTTCCCATGAGGCACAGGGTCAAGACTGATTTGCATGTTGCTGGGTCTGAACTGAGGTGGCGAAGTGAGCTAAAGAACGCTGATGGATTCAAGTCAGATCTGTGACTGTGGGTGAGTGTCTGAAAAGTTTCAGCACTCCGCCCATCATCTCCTTGTGTTTGCTTTGTTCGCCCTAAGTTGGCAGGGTATGCCCAGACATGGGTCCCTTGCTCACTTTGCCACTGGATTCAACCTAGCCTGGCTGATGAGGGGTGTTACCCTCAAACCGGTCCCAGGATGCGTTTTCCAGTTCAGGCTGGACTGTTCCCATGAGGCACAGGGTCAAGACTGATTTGCATATAGCTGGGTCTGAACTGAGGTGGCGAAGTGAGCTAAAGAACGATGATGGATTCAACCCAGAGCTGTGACTGGAGACGAGTGTCTGAAAAGTTTCAGCACTCCGTCCATCATCTGGTGTTTGCTCTGCTATATAAACACACACATTTCTTTTACGAAAAGTTTCCAAAAGTAGGAAAGATATCCAAAAGGTAAAGAAAACACTTGTAAAAGAAACACAAAATACTCACCCACACAACACAAAACACCCCATAAACATCACAGTTTGAATGTTAACCTTTAAAATACATTCATTTTATACATTACAAAGAAACATTATAATGAAACATACACAATACAACAGGGATTACCACACTCAGTTAACACAACTAAAATGATGACCTAACACTTATTTAATATCCAAACAACAAACACTTACTTATACAACCTGGAATTCCCCTAAATACTTAAACACTAAGGGGGTGATTAGTATAGCGGGCTGATCGCCACCGCCCGTATGGCGGTGGCGATCAGCCTGCCAAAAGTCACCGCCCGCATAACTTTTTCCCCTCGCCACATTACGATAATGGGGCAGACCGTCCACTGGTTTTCCGCCGGTAGGCAATCCGCCCGATTGCCTACCGGGCAGAAAAGCACAGCAATATGGTGGCAGTGCCTGGCAGGCACCGCCATCCATATTACTATGGTGGCGGAGAAGTGCCTTTCCATGGCGGAGACTCCGCCATGGAAAGGCATGCGGTTTTTTCTTTGGGAGCCTGTTGCGGGCCCCCAGGGTGTTGTGGGAGTGGGGTGTGCACATGCCACATTGTGCATGCAAATGCGCGACATGCATATATTGCATTGTGGCGGGTGCAGCTTCCAGCACCACCCGCCACAATGCAATGCATGCGGTATGCCACTGCCACCATGGTAGTGGCATCCTAATTGCGGGTGCGGGACAGTCGCACCACTGGCGGCCGGTCCCAGCACCATGCGTAAGTCCGCCCGACATCCTAATAGGCCCCTAAAATCTAACTAGCAATTATTCTTATTTGACCTAGAGAGCAGACAATGGAAATCACAAGCATGTGGAAGCACAAACAACACATAAAAATAGGAAACTAGATTAAATTAATCAAGGAAGCAGTGTGCTAAACAGCCACTAAATAAACATAAAAAAGGCTTATGCTCCATAGAAGAATTAAAAAAACTGTATATACTTTGTGTTTGGTTTTGTTCAACAATTAAAAATGGGAAAACAATAATGCTAGTTTATCATTAAAATGTAAATGTGTACCAGGAATTTAAAATGTTATGTGAAAAATACTGTTTATAAAAAAATATTTCTAAGCAAATTTTTGAAATATGTTAAAAAGACATACAGAATAAAACATTTAAAAAACTTGTAACACTTTATGTTATCAAATTGAAAATATGTAAACCTGCTGAAATCAATTTCCCATAAATAAATCAGCTATATTGCTAAAACACTGCGGGGCATATTATCAAGCACAGCGTTAAAATTATCGCCGCTTTAGCGGCAGAAAACTGCCGCTAAAGCGGCGATAATGGGCTTGATAATATGCCACAGAGAATTCCAATAGAAGCCCATGTTGACACCAGAATATGGGCTTCTATGGAAATTCTCAAGGGCATTTTATCAAGCACATTATCGCCAACTGTGGGTAAAGCGGCGATCATTTTAACGCCGTTTCTTGATAATATGCCCCTGTATTTGTATTAATGTACACAATTTATATTCACATAGCTCCAAACCACAACACATTTTTAAAAAGCATAAAATACCTTTTCACACTACAATATAACCCACATTAGGAAGAGTGTAGATTTGATTTTCCCACTCCAATCTAAACCACATTGGGCAAATGGTTGGACTTTGAAGGGTTTGATTATGCTATTCCAAATTCTATCTAAGCCACATTGGGCAAAATGCTGGACTTTGAGAGTGTAAATGAACTATTCTCACTTGTATCAAAGCCACATTGGTTTAAGTGTTGGACTTTGACGTATGTAGATTTACTATTCCCACGCCAATCCAAGCCACACTGGGGAACGTGTTGGACTTTTAGTGCATAGAGACTATTTGCACTGCAATTTACAAAACACTGGAAAAAAGTGTTTAACTTTTAGGAAATATAATTGATATTCAAAAGCCACTAAAATAACGTAATCAAAAAAGTTAATGAAATAATTAATGATAATCAAAATACAAACAATATAAATAAATAATAAAACATTATTCACTCCTATTTAATAATGTAAACTATAAATGTAATAAAATTTAACAAAATTAAATAATGTACATTTGTGAAATCATATTTTTTTATATCATTAAGTTAGAAAAAATGCTAATATAAAATAAATGTTTAAGTAAAATTTAAGTTATTCTTAATACTATCAATAATTTCAAAAGTACATGATCAATAACTATTTAATTAATTACAGAAATATAAAAACAATTAAAAAAATATGAAGGCTAGGGGTTAGGTTTTTAGTGCAGTCAGGAAGTGTGGCGCTCAGACTAGTACGCGTGGTGTTTTATGTGAACCTGAGTAAGTACGGTCCTGCCAGGTCGGGGGAATTACCCAATAACCCCCGGAGGTGTGTGAATCGAAGGACCCACACTGGAAAATGAGCACAGTCCCGGGCACACGTAGTGGGGGTATGACAATGGTGTGGAAGTCTCGTTCGAATTACAGTTGCAGTGGTCGACACCAGTATAAAGTTGAAAAGTTATTTAATGAAGCAACGACTGAATTGAAACAAACAACCAGCTGACACGTGTTTCGTCACTAGGAGTAGTCCTGTGACTCTTCAGGGCTGGGGAGGATACAAACCAATGGGTGAGGGGGATAGAAGGGAAATAATAAGAAAACCTAGTCGTTGACATATCAATGGGGGCAAGGGGAAAAGGGATCACCCTAAGTGCATGTGGAGTATGTGTGACAACTCAAGGTGCATGGAAAATAAGTGACTTGAGTGCTTGTGCCGCTCTCATGGTATAGATATCATGAATAGTGCGCGGGAAAAACATATTACATGGAGTAGCGTGACATGGTACAGTGGTGTGGGCAGACGTGTACGCCAGTGACATCATGGGTGTCATGTTCTAAATCAGACAGGCGAGTCAATGCCCAAAACCAAATAACTATTAAAACATAATGTACAGAAAAATACAGCGACGAGTGACATTGCCTATGTATGTGGTAGTGATTCGGAAATAGTACACTGTCATAAGGAGGGGAGAGACTGAAGGACTGGGTCAGGGCTTAAAAGAAATTGAAGGAGGGTGATGGGATGAGTAGGGAGGAGGTCTAGAAGCCGTGTTTGGAAATTGTGTGAAGAGAAGCCAGGCCAACATCCTAGGTGAAGGATGGGTGATTACCTGTGTGGCATTTGTAGGGATAAGGAGGACGGGCCCCTGCAATAAGGAGAAACATGAGTAAAAACGAGAGTTAGCCCAGAGATGGTATCACAGAGTAGGGGGATCACAATTGAGGTCCAATGGCAGGATGTCCAAGAAGCTCTCCATAGAGCTGGTGATAATTCCAAACCGGCCGTGGGTGTGCGGTGAACTCAAAAGAAAAGGCAGAGGTGGTGCACCTCGTAGAAGCCAGGCACGGTGTGCGTGCCGCGTGCAGATTGGTGATGCGGGCGGGGGGTAGAAGCCACTGCGGGATAAAACAAATGATGAAATAAACAGTGGGGCCAGAGAGGGCATAGAAGGGGGTTAGAGACACAAGGAGGGCAAAAAACAAACGACTCCTCACTGGGCGTGTACTTTCCCGTGGCCTGTGAGAATCGTGGAAGGAAACGAGGTGGGTGCACTGAACCGCAGGTGGACGCATCTAGGCTGCAAGAATATGAATGAGAGATCAGGGGGGAGGGCTGATGAAGATGGTAGTGCCGGACTCTTAGAAAATGGGTGGACTTACCCCAAGAACTGTAAAAAGGAACGTCCAGTGTCTAGAGGAGGAGCGGGTTCGGGTGCCGGGTGGGTGCGGGAGATGGGGAACTGGAAAGAAAGGGGGTAGGAATGTAAGGGAAGGAGCGAGGGTGATCGAGGTGAGAGAGAACACAAGGAAAGGATCTTACCCAGGAGGAGAGTAGATGTGGCGACCCACGCAGCTGATGCGTGCTAGGAGGCAAATACGCTTGTAGGAGGACAAGGGAGAATGAAAAGTATCAGTGATAAATCCATTGATATGGCATGGGTAGAGGTGGGAAAGTGGGACGACCGCAAGGAGTTCCGCTTACCTGCCAGGTGGCTCGGAGGAGGCCGGAAGACACTGGTACCGTGTAACTGCCGTGCTGGGACTGAGTGGGAGGAAATGTGTGATCTTAAGCCGGCGGTACTCTCAGCCACTAGACCGCACGTTGGTACATCACGTGGTCTCTGAGTACGTGGCTGCCATGTTGGAGTGGGTAGGATCAGGGAGGAGGGTACTGAGCAAGTGTTATTGACCCTGCGCTTCACTGTAAGTGGGAGCTAGTATGTAAAGAGCGGAAAGGGAATCAGAGGTGAACACGGGCAGAGAAAACGCCTACCTGGGTCATCGGGCATGAAAAGAAAGCCAGTACTGGCAAAGGTACATGGTGGGAGAGGCGCGGTGGTCAGGGGCAGAGACTGTTGCCAGCAGCAGTGACAAAGGTGCAGCGAGAAACTAAGCATGGCGGAAGGATAGGAGATGCAGACATGTGGTCAGAGGAACAAAACACAAAAAAAGATGTGCAAGTAGTGTGCAGGGGAGGTAGGGAGGAGGAAGAGAGACGCACGTCGAGGAGTGTGCCTGGGAAGCACAATGAAGCTAAGGTGCTGGGGAAATCCCACAGAACCCAGGTACGTGTGCTGGACCAGGGAACATGAGGTTATAAACATATAGTGACGAGAAGTGTATTAATAAAGTTGTGAATGTGTAGTACAAAGCTGCGTAACAATTACCCACATGTGACATAGTTGATGTTCCGAGATAGCATGCAGTTACAATCTGTAATCAACTGTATAGACTCAGAATGCAGAATGCAGTGACATGAGAAAATTAACTGTATAGACTTAGAATGCAGTTCTTGGTTGGGCGGTCATTCACCCAAAAAGTAATGTAACTCATGGTCCGTATTGAGTCCATGTTGAACCGTCCATAGATACATGATCCACATGGCTTCCAAGCATCTGAGCCTTAGTTCACTGTTGCCGCCCTTGGTGCTGACAGCTGCTGTGTCGAATCCGAAGAAGGAGAACCGTTTCTTAGCACCTTGGTTGGGGCAGGAGGCTGCGTGGACTGCCATGGAATATATGGTGTCCTGATGTTGTAGGGCTCTGATGTGATCACCAATGCGTTCTTTCAATGGTCTGATCGTACTTCCGATGTGCCAGCGTTTGCAGGCACATTCGAGAATGTAAACCATGACTTTGTTATTGCAGTTGATGTTATGCTTGATTTGGTATTGTTGCTTGTTCACAGCTGTGAAGCTTCTGACTCCATGTTGGTCTAGTCTACAGACCCCGCAGCAGCCGCATTTGAAGAAACCTAGATTGTGGGTGGTGAGCCACAAGGGGCTGGTGCCCGGACCTGGTACGCTAGGGCTGAGTCTTGTTCTAAGTGTTATGCCTCGTCTATAGGTGATTTCAGGTCTGGGAGGGATGACCTCTCTGAGAGTGTTGTCCGCTAGTAAAATGCCCCAGTGTTTGTTGAGGCTCTTCCTCATATCTAGACCCATGTCACTGTAGTCGGTGATCAATCTGACCGGTTGGTCCTGTTCAGTGGCTTTGTTGGGTGTGTAGTGTTTCCTGCCTCTTTTTGTTATTGATTCTCTTTTCTGCAGAGCAGCTGGTGCAAGCACTGTAGCCTCTAGCCTTGAATCTGTGTTTCATGTTGGCCAAACATTTCTGGAACTCAGATTCCCCGTTGCAATTTCTCCTGGCTCTGATGAACTCACCGTAGAGAACTGCTTGAATTTGATGGGACGGGTGCAAGCTTTTGGCATGAAGGATGGCATTGCATGAAGTTTCCTTTCTATGCAACCAACTGTGTAATGTGTCTGACTTTATGTAGATATCAACATCCAGAAAGGTAATACTGGAGGTGCTGGAGTTGCTCGTGAACCTCATGTTCATGTCGTTGGAGTTGAGATGTTTACAGAATTCGTCAAGTTTGTGTTGTGGCCCTGACCAAAGTAAGAACCAATCGTCTATGTAGCGTCCCCAGTATATTATGGAGTCTACCCATGGTTCCCCTTTGGTGCTCCAGATCCATTTGGATTCCAGGGCACCCATGTACAGATTAGCAAACGAAGCTGAAAACTTGGAGTCCATGGCTACACCCTTATTCTGTTTGTACCAGATGTTGTCATAAATGAAGAAGTTATTGTTTAAGATGATGTCCATCATGGCTACAAGCATCTGCGTGTGTTGCCATAAAGTGGCTGGTCTGTTGTGGAGTAGGCCGGTGACAGCTTCCAGTCCTAATCCTGGTTCAATGGTGGTATAGAGGGAAACCACATCCAGGTGGCTAGGATCATTCCAGGTTGCCATTGGACATCAGACAAGATACTAAAGATGTGTTTAGTATCTTGTATGTATGAGGGCAGGTTTCTGACCCACACTCCAAGGAAGAGGTCCACATATTGTGCAAGTCTTTCCCTTGGTCCGCCAATGCCCGATACTATAGGTCTCCCTGGTAGGAAGGGTACTGACATATGTATTTTGGGCAAGGTGTAAAGCCAGGGGAATGAAGGTCTGTGAACCTTCAGATAGAGAAGTTCTTGATCGTCAATGAGACCCTGCATATGCCAATCAGATAAGCATTTGTTAATTTTGGTGACAAGTGTGGCCGTGGGGTTGTAGGTGAGCTGTTCGTAACCCGCATTAGGAAAAGTGTTAGACTTTAAAGAGTGTAGATTTGATTTTCCCACTCCAATCTAAACCACATTGGGGAAATGGTTGGACTTTGAAGGGTTTAGTTATGCAATTCCAAATTCTATCTAAGCCACATTGGGCAAAATGCTGGACTTTGAGAGTGTAAATGAACTATTCTCACTTGTATCAAAGCCACATTGGGTTAAGTGTTGGACTTTGAGGGATGTAGATTTACTATTCCCACTCCAATCCAAGCCACACTGGGGAACGTGTTGGACTTTTAGTGGATAGAGAGACTATTCGCACTGCAATTTACAAAACACTGAAAAAAGTGTTTAACTTTTAGGAAATATAATTGATATTCAAAAGCCACTAAAATAACGTAATCAAAAAAGTAAATGAAAGAATTATTAATAATCAAAATACAAACAATATAAATAAATAATAAAAAAGAAATAATATAACATATTTATAAACATTATTCACTCCTATTTAATAATTTAAACTATAAATGTAATAAAATGTAACAAAATTAAATAATGTACATTTGTGAAATCATATTTTTTTATATCATTAAGTTAGAACAAAAATGCTAATATAAAATAAATGTTGAAGTATCATTTAAGTAATTATTATTACTATCAATAATTTCAAAAGTACATGATCAATAACTATTTGAGTAATTACAGAAATATAAAAACAATTAAAAAAATATATTGCAAGCAATTTTCACAACACTATATCAAGAACCCGAATACATATAGAGTAATTAATCAAAATATATAAAAACATATAAAAATATTTTGTAAGTTACAACATAAAAAATTATCAAAATTACCAAATACAAAAAATAAATAAACATAAAATATACTAATACTTGCATCTAAATATAGATAAACATCAATAAAAATAAATACTATTTCGACGAAGCCAGCAAATTTTATATTGCAATGTTATGGTTCTTAATTACTTAATACTACTATAATTACTATAATTTAAAATGAATTATAAATAAATGAGAAAAATAATTACAATTTAAAGAAACATCACCCTCTTGACCTGCAAAACCTACATCCAACAGAAAAAACATTGTAAACTTTTAAGTAAATTTATATGAAGAAATACAAAATGTAAAAAATATTTTAAATGTATAATTGATTTTATAAATTAACATTAACAGTTTGCAATTACACAGTAAACATGGTATACTCTAATATCACTTTTAAAAAAGTAAATACTTTAAAAATACTACACAACCTGTTCTCCTATAAATCGAACTTCCCGCTCCTACAAAGTTAAATAACATAAAAACTAAAAAATCATGTATACAAATAATGGGAGTATATTAAAAGACACTATCATGTACACTGCATCATATAAAACAATATTTTTTATAGCAATACTAAAAAACACTAAAAAAAATTATAATTGCCTGCAGGGTTTTTGTAATCGTGATATGAATGCAACAATATTTATGTAGTGTTATAACCCGAGGTGAAAGCTAGAAACCCCCAGAGATTGTTCCTTGTAATTTAGGACAAGACAGATTGGTTGATTAAGATGTCGTCCAGAAACCATTCCTACCGAATCCGCTTTGGAATGGTTTTGACCGAATCGGTTTCAGACTGGTTTCCAACCGAATCGGATTCTGGGAGTCCGTCCAAGCGTTTATGATGGTTCCCAAAACCGTTCAGTCATAGTCCCATTGACTTCAATGGGATCCTGTGTTACGACTGAATACACAAGCTCCCATTGAAGAAAGTGGTGGTTGGGGAAAATCGTGCACCGTGTAGTGGGTACCCCATGGTGCCTGGCACACTGTGCATGCTTGGAAAGAGGGGACCCATGGGTAACCTCACGGGTCCAATTTGGAGGCCCCCCGGGTGAGTGGGGGCCTGCTACGGGCCCCCAAATTCAGATTCTGACAGCAGATCTGTTTCAGAACAACCGATTCAGAAAGGCCGTCTGTAGGAAGGTAGAATCTGACTGCATGGTTGCCCCCACTTCTTTCCTGGTGTTTTGCTGTTTTTTGACTTAGTCTGGCTGGGATCCTGCTATTCAGGACCCCAGCCTATCTGCTTTCCCCTTTAAATTGATTCCATGTAATTCAGGTACACTCCAGATTGGATTCTGGGGTACCCTTATAAGTCCCTAGTATATGGTATACTATGTACCCAGGGCATAGGTACCTCAGAGGCCTACCAGGGGCTGCAGCATGTATTATGCCACCCCTGGGAAGCCATCCAAAATGACACCACAGGTCTGCTACTGCACCCCCTGACTTAGATATCTATCCATAGCACTGCACATATAAACCCCTATGGCAGGACTTATCAATCCTGAAGGCAGGGTGCTGGGTTTTATGTGAGAGCCCATGCATAAGCAGAGCCCCTCTGCAGCCTTCGGAACCTTTATTCCGGGGTTGTTTGTGAGGCAGCCACACCATATACTCTTAAGTGCAATATAACCACGCGGTAAATGCTAACTTTGGAATGGCTGCATGGAAACATGTCGTGTTTGGTGTCAAACACCTTGGAATCATACCTCCACACCAGTAACTGGTGTGGAGGTATGATTCCACCCTAGTAGAGGGAGAAACATGACAGCACCGGTACACCCGGTACCGGCTTCACAGACCCTGGCATCACATAATGGATGCTGCCAGCCACATACATGAGTCTACCCTCCTGCTGCTTTATGAAACTCCAGCAGGGGAGGCCTGGACAATAGGTTTCCTGTCACAGGGAGGTGTAACCACCTCCCAGACAGGCATTTGGTGTACCTGTGCATAGTCCAGCTCAAACCGGTTGCAGGGGCACTCATCCTCTGCTCTGGTGCAAAACTGGACAAAGGAGATGGGTGTAGCTACCCCTCTGTCCTGACCCTCCCATAGGTGGGTCCCCAGAGTTTGTCCCACCCCTCCCTTGGGTATAAAGCATGAACCCCTGTCTACGGGACTTTAGATTTACCTGGACGAAACTCTGCTACAGAATCTCAGAACTTCTACTATCTACACGACGTTGGATGACCGAAGAATCTCCCTTGGAGTAAAGGAGTTACTCCCCTGCAAGGCAGGCACCAAAGACGCATCTTTCCGGTTTGCATCAACGCTGCTCCTGAAGTACACTGATGATTTTGCAACACAGGAGATGGGTTTCCAAGATTCCCCGAGGGCAATCAGTGCTCTCAGCAAACTTGAGATCCAAAGCCCTCGTGGGGCCCGTGCAACCCGAACCCCTGGACACCGTGACCATTTGCAGCAGCATATGCTTTTTGGTGATCCCTGAGGCTGTGCTTTGGGCTACTTGTAGTCCAGACCCCGAGCAGTGATTCCACTGAAGATTGCTGGCCTACACTCCTCGAGTGACCCGTGGTCTGGTATCTAGTGATTTTTCTCGAGGTCCCCTCGCGATCCCTTGTCCGTTGACTTGTGGGTCCCTGAGAAGGGTACTTTGACTTTCAATGGGCTTACCTGGTTGCTCCAGACGTGCCCTGACTCTCCATTGCTTGGGGGTGTCCACAGGACCTTGCTGGTCCACACCAAAGCCATTTTTCTCTCACCGTGTGGGTTGCCATTGCCAAGGCTTATTGGTCTTCAATCTGGAAACTCACCCCCCAGCACTCGACATCCTTTGTGGGACAGCTCGCCTGTGGACTGTGGTTGTCATCGATGCCTCCTGGTCCCCGTGGCAGTGGAGTCAAGCTTCACTTCTTCGCACCTGAAACACCTGACATTGGTGGGCATTCGTCTATCGTGCCCCTGGCCACTGGCAAGGGACCCAGACTCTGTCCCCTCTGCTTTCAGGTTCTTCACACCTTCGATCCAGGCTTGGATCACACTGAACACTTCTCCTTTCTATGGCAGCAGCACTTTGCAGCACATCGCCATTGAAATCAACGATGATTCCTGACACCATTTGGCACCTATGCACCCGGCTTCCCTGGGTGAGGTAACACGAGTACTCCGGTGCTGCCGGAGGTGCTGGCCCTAGAACCCTCTAAGTCTGAAAGGGTTTGCTCAAAGTCCTCTCCTAAGTGTCCTTATTCTTTAAAATTCCAACCGCGACTTTCCCATTGAATTGTACGGGGCTCGCGGCTGTGTTCTCACATTGCACACATCCCCCATGGGTCCCCTGTGTCACAGCCTTGGATGGTTCTATGGGGTACCAGCGATTCTATGTGGTCTAGTCACTGTGTCTAGTCAAGTCGTCGTCCTTATACCACTTTCTTAATATATGGTTTGGTCTCCCCCGGGGCCCATTGTAGATTGTGATATTTATTGTTGTTTAGTAACTGTATTATTGTGTGCCTTGCTCTCTAACTTCATAAAGAGGTTAGTAGAGAGTGTTGAGAAATAAATACATATATTTTATATATATACACCTTGTGTGGTTCTCCTTTCATTTAGTTATTCAAGAGGTTATAATCTGGTAAACCAAGCTGCTTTACACTCCTTCAAGACTTAGCCTGAAGGCTGCTCTCTATAGCTACCACTAGGATAGCTTTCAAGAAAGGTTGTCTTAAATCTAATCATCAATAAGGGTTGTTTGGACTGGTGCAAGGTGCCCACTATAACTAGTGGACAGCATATACCTGGCCAACTTCTCACACTGTCCAAATCCGACATCCTTATCGCTCGGTTGAAAACGCGGTCCGTAGACCTGTACGAGCCAGTTCCAAATGACTTTGTTACTCCGAATGCCATTCAGAACCGAGTTGAACAGTCCGAACTGTTTCGAACATCATAATCGGTCGTTTGGAAATGTTTCTGAGTCGGTCAAAAACAAAGCTTCTGAATCGGATTCGAACTAATCGAATGCCTCTCGGAGCCTTTCCAAACGACATCGTGATCAACCCCAGAGTGTGATATTCTTCTTTCAATTCACAAAGATGATAAAAGACATATATTCCTTCATAGCAACAAACCCAAACACAAATGCACACGCACTTTCTAGACAGTTCTCTAGAAAGATCCTTCTGGTTTCAGTTTGTTTTCTGTAAATAAAAGTGAAGGGAAAAATGGGAAGGTGAAAAGGGTAAATCGTAATATTTTGGGATGTATCCAAGCAAATGAAGAGCACGTTTTGCTTGCTCATGGATAAAAAATCATGTATAGAGTTGATGAATTAGGCATGTATTTTCATAGATGATTAAATTAAGGGTTATGCTGATGTGTTTCATTTTCCTCACAGGAAGGTCATCTTCACCCTTCCCTTAGGTCATTTGCTGTTAAAGTGGGTTTGACTTCTGACATATTTCATTAATGTAAGCCCCACTATCCTAAACTGGCAACATAACGTGGGCTGACTTGCCTAGCAACCTTGTTGTTTTTCTGTCTCCAGCAAGAGAGAGGGAGCTTCGCTTGAGGTCATATCGTGGTACTGTCTTAAATCATCCCCCTCTATGTGCTCCTCCTCACCTGGTTGAGGTGGGCACATACATGCACAACAGGAGTGGAAGTTTTTGAGAGATGATTGGAATTGTCCCTTTCTATCAACAGCTTTTGATGCAGAAAAGACACGTGCAGTGAAAAGAGAGAATGCATTGTTGTTCCCTAGCAGGGAAAGTATTGAGAGAATATGACTCTATTACAAGCCTGGAAAAGTCTATGGTAGTACAAGAAAACTCCTGCTCGTGGTGCAGCAGACTAGGCTGCAGGAAGCGTCTCTCATCAATATGCATTGAAGGGAAAAGCACAGCCTTGGTGTGAAGGTGCGCAATCCAACATACATAGCTTACATTTTAGGTGCTTTTCGATATACAATTTAGTTGTGTGATTATCTTGATTAGCCATTGATGTATTATATTCCAAAAATGATGTTGTGAGACTGTCCCTTTTGAAAAATCAACCCGTGTGATAGGGAGGTAGGTTGTAGCGATCAGAGTTCTCCTTTTTGGTATATCAGGGGTGTGATGTCTGAGAGGTTATATTTAATATGTCTACAGATCCTGTTTGTATTTGAATATTTTTACATAAGAGCAGAGTGCCTCATTCTGTTTATTGGAACATGCATCAGAATTGGCATTATAGATGGGCATTGTAATGTCCATTCTCAGACGTACCACCTTTCCACCATCTAATACTAGGAAAGATAAATGTTCCTCTAGTTGAACACTATCCATCAGATCGTGTTGGTGTAGATGCCTAAAAAATCATTCTATCTAAAATGTGATGGCCGACGAAAAAGGCAATTTGTACAGACTATACCTGAATAGTGCTGGGAACTCCATGATATAGCATCACAATGTAATCAACAATTGTTAATACATTTATTGCAAATGGTTTTCTGATGGTACTGCCTCTGGCAGCCTAATATTTTGCACAATTAAACAGCATTGATGACACTTTCCTGTTTTTAAAAACAGGAATGAAGAATAATATTACATGGAATTGAGGTAATATACATGATATATGTATATTGTAATCACAATTCAAGATGCAGATCCTGCAGTGGACCCTGGGAAATTAATACTACCGCAACAAGTCCTGAGAGCTTACTCCCATTTCAAGGGGGAAGCCCATCATCAGGACTATCTCAGAGTTGCATTACAAGTGTACATGTTTGACAAATGTCGTCTGACACAAAGAATGCGATTTAAGTAACTCACATAGAAAAATAAACCCATCAAGAAACAGCATTTCATTGTGCTGCTGTCTGTCTAATAATGAAGCAGACTGACGCAAGAACAAAGAAGTGAAGAGGCTCACCTTCTTAAATCAATGTGTTTAAACATGTCTTTCAACAGGCACTCACACACCCTTTTCTCCATGTTCCAGGGAGAAATATGACCTGATGGCACAGACCAGGAAACTGCTACATGATCGAACAGTAGGACAGAAACTCAGCTGAGTCAGAAGTTTGTAGGCTCTCACACTGCCAATGAAATAAATATATTCAGCCTTACAGTAAATGGCCTTCCAAAATGTCACAAGAGTGTTATTTTCTATTCAGTGGGCTGTGATGTGTACTGAAATCTGTCCCTCATATATTTACAAAAAATTAGCCCCAAATGTAGCACTTAAATCTCTGCATTAATGGCTTGTCTATTAGATGCTCAGAAGGTTAACAGTATCACGGGCACCCCCTTTAACCACTTACAGACCATATGTGTGCATACTTCTCACCGGGAGACATCCGTTACAACGCCGTCTTTACACCGCAATACGTTTACAACGTGACCATTACAACTCAAGTCGTTACAACGATGTGCGCTGGTTGGTGCTATACACTAAGGAATAGTATGATTTACTATTCCAACACATTCCCTACTGTTACGTAGGCTGGAGTGGGAATAGTAAATCATACTATTCCTAAGTCCAGCACCCTCCAGCGCAAGTCGTTGTAACGACTTGCCTTGTAATGACTGCGTTGTAGACGTATCGTGGTGTAAAGACCACGATGTAACGTCATACATTCTTCTCACCAGTCTCTTAAGATTTTAGCCAACTTATTCCCGTCAACAAGACATTAAGAATCCAGATTTGATGTCAGTTCCTACCACTAGCTCCCAAAGGTTGTAATTACATATTAAATGGGATCGGAGAAAGGGAAGATCCCAGATGAATATCACAAGAAATAGCTAACCTTAGAGGGGCAGTAATTATAGGATCTTAACTGATAGTAAGAAAGTAAACAATGGCAAGCCTTGACCCTGAAGTCTCAATGATACCATACAGCCATGCAATATAGGACGACCCACATTATCAAACTTGGCGAAGAGGTCAAATTGAATAAACTCAACCTGGAAGCCCAATTGAGGCCTTTTCTCAAGCCATCCAACATGATGACTAAAGTGGTTTCAATAACCATCCCATGCTGGCTGTGCATTAACCAGAAAATGTGATTATTCTAAGGGCCTAATTAGGCATCTGGTGGTCTGAGGACCGCCTGACTCGTGGGGGCGCAGCAGTCATTGTCCAGCCACCGCCGCACCGGCAGTCTGACTGCCCCATTAAAAGTTGGGCGGTCGGTCCCCCTTTGCACCGCAGCAGCTGCTAGGCAACCGCCATTTCCTGGCAGTGGTGCGGTGGTCAGGGATGCTGTAATATGTTGGTGGTTCTGCTGTGGCTCCGCCATGCATATTACGAGTTTAAGGATCACCAGTGGATTTATAGAGGTCTTTCCTCCATGAAATGTCTGGCAGTCCAGAAACAAAAGGGGCCCCACAGGGCCCCCTGTTGCTCATGTGTATGGGGATACATGCAGTGGGGCACAACATGTGCCCCTCTATGTGCATGCACCCCAGTTCCTGCACGGCATGGACTTTGCAAAGGGAACACTTTTTTGGTGTTCCCTTTGCAGTAGCCATTTTCAGGGGCACCTCCATTAGACTGCCAAAAGAAGCCCGCCAGACTCTGGCAGGCAGTGCGGCCATGGGTTTGGCAGTGCAGGAGCAGGCCGCTGGCATGGGGCTCTGCTCCCGCACCTCCAAACTCGTAATCGGGACCTAAATATTTGGACAGCTGCTAATAGTTTAGAAATGTTCTCTAGTCTTAGAATAGCTGGTTGTAGAGAGATTGGATGATATTTAGAGGCTAAATTAGCATACACATTTTCCTTTTATGTAGAGGTTTAATGACAGCATTTTTTTATCCAAGTAGCCCAACTTTATTGACCAGGATGAGTTTATTACATACGTTAAAGCTCGAACCACTGTGAGAGCCAGGTACTTCAGGATTGTTCCCAGGCAAATATCATTAGGAGACTGTTAGATCTGGGGTCTCTAGTTGGCAGAGGTAGGTACCACTGTCCAAATAGGGACCCTTTCTTCTAGTCAGGGTAAGGGGGATACACTCTTTAGATAACCCCTGCTCACCCCCTTGGTAGCTTGGCACGAGCAGACAGGCTTATCAAAGGCAATGTGTAAAGTATTTGTACCAACACTCACAGTAACACAGTGAAAACTCCACAAATGGACTCCACACCAGTGTAGATAAATAAAGTACTTTTATATAAACTACACAAGACCAAAACGACAAAAATCCAACATACACAGTTCAAGAATATGGTTTCAAAAAGAGTTCTTAGCTTAGCAACAAAATCATTCACCTTAGCGTCAATTTTAGCCAACAGTACCTGGTGATGCGATAAAAGTTCTTAGCAGCGCTCAGGTGTCGAAAAACAAGCAACAGCGTCAGTCCTGAGACCCTGGGGAGGCGAGGCGACAACCCTGCTGCACGCAGCGGGCGTGGGTGACGAATCCGGTCTGTATGGGGAGTGAGGCGATACTTGTATGGATTCTAAGGCGTAGCTTTTCCGGTAGAAATTTACTCGCTAAGGCACGATGCGACAAAATTCGGCCCACTAAAGTGCGGGGCGACAATTTCACCAGCGATGATCTGGGTTGGCTCTGCGACGATATTCGCAGCGATAAAATTTGGCACACCAACGAGCGGTGCGATGATTTTGGCTGGCTCTGCGACGATGTTCGCAGCGATAAAATTCTGCACGCTAACGAGCGGTGTGATGATTTTGGCTGGCTCTGCGACGATCTCACCCAGCGGCGGCAGGCTCTGCGACGAAGTTCGCAGGCGATAAAATTCTGCCCTCTAACGAGCGGAGCGGGGATCTGGGCTGGCTCTGCGACGATGTTCGCAACGACAAAATTCGGCCCACTAACGAGCGGGGCGACGATTTCACCAGTGATGATCCGGCTCAGCGGCAGCAGGCTCTGCGACGATGTTCACAGCGATAAAATTCTGCCCGCGAACAAGCGGAGCGACTGAAATTTTCTCGCTAAGCCGGCTGTGCGTGAAAAAGTGTAGATCCTTCGCTTCTTTCTTCTTGGTCAGCTTCCCAACAGCAGGAACAACTTCCAGAGGCCCCACAATTGGATCAAGCACTCTAGGAAGGGCAGAACTCACTCAGCAGAGTTCAGGGGGAAGCTGGGGGTGAAGTCCTTTTGTTCCTGGGACTTCTTAACAGGAGGCCAGCTCTTCTCAGGCCCTTGGAGATCTCTTCAAGCAAGGGGACACAGCAACAGCAAAGTCCTTCCCCTCTCCTTGGCAGCAAAGCAACTGCAGGTCATCCCACAAACACACAGCAGGGCAGTCCTTCCTCTTCAGTCTTCCAGCTTTCTCCTTGGCAGAGGTCCTTCTTGATTCCAGGATGATCAAATTTTCTGTATTCTGGGTCCCAATACTTATACCCCAAAATCCTTTGTCCTCTGCAGGCAGAGGGGCCTTGGTCTAGTCAGAACCAGTTCTGGCCAGTCCTGGAGCACTCTGTTTACTTGGTTTCTTCTTTCCTTTGAGAGAGAGGGGCAGGGTCATCAGCCGCCCAGCAGGGGGTGGAGCCAGCATTGTGGAAGGCAGACACAGCCCTATTCAGGCCCAGGTGCTACTCCTCCCACCCATCTACAGGGGAATTTCCCTATTCAGCCCTGGGCTGACTCATCCAGCCTCTGGGAGCAACCCCTGTCCCTGTCACTCACAAACCAGACAGTCAATTCACAAACAGGCCAAGGTACACAGAAAGGGCAGAAAAGGAAAACAGGCACCTTCTAAAAAATGCTGTTTTCACACACAGGATTTAAAAAACATCCTTCCTCAAAGATGTGTTATTAAATTCTGAACTCAGGGATACCAGACTTTAGCTTTCTATCTTGCTCCTATGGGAAGATATGCAGGTAAACATTATACTCAGCATTCCCCATTATAGCCTATGGGCAAGATAGCCTTTCAATAGTGAAAAACGAAAATGGCTGTAATTCACTACCAAAGCATGTCACCTACACCAATACATGCTCTTCCTTTCCCATACACTGCACCCTGCCCAGGGGGGTACCTAGGGCCTTCCATAGGGGTGTCCAATGTGTACAGAAAGGCAAGGGTTAGAACTGGCCAGTGTGGACACTGGTCAGGTCAGCATGGCAGTTAGCAACTGCACCCAGGCACTGCAGTGGCAGGCCTGTGACACCATTTTAGGGCTACTCATGTGGGTGGCACAATCAGTGCTGGAGGCCCACTAGTAGCATTTGAATCACCAGCCCTGGCACACTCAGTGCACTTTACTAGGGGCTGACAGGTGAAACAAATATGTCAATCATGGATAACCAATTACAATACCAATTTATACAGAGAACATATGCACTTTAGCACTGATCAGCAGTGGTAAAGTGCCCAGAGTCCTATTGCCAACAACCACGGGTCAGAAAAAATAAAGGAGGAAGAAGCAAAAAGTTTGGGAATAACCCTGCAAAAAGGGCCATTTCTAACAGAGACACAGGAGTGCATCATTAGTGAGGGCTGGTAGCTTAGTGAAAGTATCCAAACTAGGTCCGATAGCGATATTTCTGTTTCCAGTTATATTAGCTTCATAGTTTCCCTGAATTTTATTTCTTTTTAATAAGAGGTCAACTTGCCATAATAAATAACCCTGTGGTGGAGCAGTAGAATTTGAGTTCCCTTCACGGCAATGTTCTTTTACGAATAAAAGATTGCACCCCCTATTCCTATCTAGTGATGCCAGCCTCATCCACTCTACTCTTCCATAAGTGCTGGAACTCAATCTCTTTACAGAAACATTTCATTATGTGTTCCCAGCCTGTTACTGCTTTATGGCCACACACCTCCCCAACTCTCACCTAAAGCCTTGTCCTTTCCCATACCATCCCATAAGCCACTAGCTCCTAACCCTTCGTGCAGTTCAACTTTGGTCCCCTTTTTCTGCATGACTCTGTGGCCCCCTGACTCATATGCAGTGCTCCATACCTTTGTAGCTTTATAACTCCACATAAGAGAAATACATACAAAATTGAGCACCCGTCTGTAAAAAGCACTGCCCAACTCAAAAAAGAATTAAACAAAACTGCATACCACATACAAATATGGAGTTCTTTTTTTTACTCTGTGCACTGGGACTCTGTTAACTAGGCCTCCATGCATGTGCTCTGACCCCTAAAGCATGTTGAGATTGGCTATACTCCTTATTGACATATTTAACTTATCTATAAATCCCTAGTATATGGTATAAAGTGTGCCCTGGGCCTGTAACTCAAATGTCACCGGTGAATTTCGACACCTATTGTACCACCACTAAAACGACAAAGCAAAACATGACTGGAGGCCTGGCTGTGCAAGTTCAAATTGTGGATTGGACCTGTCAAAATAACCCATTTTGACAGTCGTAACCCCTCCTTTTAGATATTAATAGGTTACCCCTTAAGAAGCCTTAATGCTCAAGCAGGTTAGTTGTTTCATAAGAAAGCACTGGGAGATAATATTAACATTAAATAATGTATCTCTGCTTAGGAACAAGTTAAATGGTTAATTCTTAGACTTTTTAAAATATATATTAAAAATCCAATTCTTTGGTATAGTCTGATTAGTACTAAGGGGCTCACACCTGGTCGTCGGGAGGTGCGGTCCATCCCTGCACCTCAAGGTGCCTGCCACAGGGTTCAGGGATTAACAGATGGACACCATAGATGCCCCCTCTGTCTCCAACTGAAGGCCGTTCACTAAAGGGGGCCCTGCTGGGGGCCACCTAACATGCTTTCGGACATGGTTTCCATGACAGACAAACTGGCATGGAAACCATGGCGGAGACCGTGTATTGTAATCTCAAGGGTGGAAAGAGCCACCCTCGAGATTACAGGCCGCATTCCGACTTGCGGACGGGCTCTCCAAGCCCATCGGAAGCTAGCCGGATTGATGGGTCAGATTGCTTTCCAACCACCTCCATCAAAATGAGGCGATCAGAAAGAAATGCGACCGGCCCTATACGATGCTGTCATAAAGGCTCCAACCTAAGGTCATAGCCTTTATGGGTCATATCGTAATCGGACCCCAAATGTTTTACAAAAAGTACTTTTACAATGTTACCTTTTGCCTACCTAAAGCCTATAGAAACCAATTTGCATGTGCTTCCATCTGTATCCCAAGAGCTGAAAAGCATCTTGATGAGGTGTGAATTGGCTGTCAGAGCTCAGACAAAGGCCTTGAGTGAGGGTAGGTGCTCTGTTCCTATGAAGGATGACCATGTGGGCATTGCGCATGAACTTAATTATCTTCAAAGAGGCCTACCTTGTGGCAGGTAGATGTAGCTAACACCTTGGCTTGCCACCTCTTTTGCCCTGTAAGACAGCCAGGCACAAATCTAAGTGGGTGAGGACCGCATTGGAGGGGTGGCTAATTTTCCTTGCCACAAACCTAGGGTGGGCGCTCTGCACAAGGGAAGAGAGGTTCCCCCATCTTGTTTTAAGTAGAGAGGGATACAGTGGAATTATTTGCAGTAGGGCAAACAAGTAATGCTGAAAAAGTGGGTAGGTGTACTCCTGGAATCTTTTTCTCTATTGGATATGGAGTGGCAGGACTCACCCAACACCACAAGCTAGTGCCAGACATAAACGTGGCACCGCTGGAAACAATTTTTACGAACACTACTGGACCTGTGGAGGAAAGACATAGGACTGCACCCGCTGTTGTGGCCTCTGAGGAAAATCCTATTGGCTGGACCTGCTCCCACTTGTACCCAGGACTAAGAAGTAAACTCCAAAGCTCAGTTTTCAGACCTCCTGTTAATCTACAGGGACACAAAAGATGCAAGATGCCCTCTTTCCTGGAAGAGCCAGCTGACCAGTTTCAACTGTACCTGGCCTGGACCAAGAGTGAGTCCTGTCCGACAAGTGCTGTTCCTGGGGTCCTGGAAACCTACGTTGGTGTGAAAGTGTAATCCTACTGCCTAACCCTAAAAGCTGGAATTTAGAAACTTGTTTATCACTTTTTGCTTGGGGAACCGACAGAAGACTGCGATCAACCTTGCGGGTGATCCACGGAGGGTGTATTCCTGTGGGCCTGACTTTGCCTTAGCTCCTGCTACGTTCTCTGCTTGGCACCAGAAGCCGTCAATGATGAGACAGCTTCAACTCCATCCCGCAGCTTCCCTGACAAGGACCCAATCAATGCCAAGGACCTCCAGGGCACAGAATCCTGAACTTCTCCCGCTTTCGCACTGGGACCCGATCATTCTTGAGCCATGCTTCACCCGCCACCTGTTGCCTTCAACACCGATGGATCCATCGATGGCCTGTTGACGTCCAAAACAGTTTCTAAGAAAAGAAGATAACTCTTTCACTGTGCTCAACCTAGTCCCTGTATTCGACTGGTGATCGACCACGGTCGGCCCTAAATCTAGAATTTGCCCCCGTCTAACATGACAAATTGCCTGTGGTTCGTGCTTTCCACTTTTTGGCACTATTTTTTTATCTAAAACCCTATTGAAGTTTTGTTGCTTTGATGTAATTTTATTCATTAAAATAGTCTCTAAATTTATAAATGAAAATTTGATTTTTTTGTGTTGTGCTTTTGACTTTTTAACAGTTTTTGTACTTCCAAATGCACATTTCCTTAAGCTAAGCTTTTCTGCTCTGTGCCATAGCTACCAGGAGTTGAATGCAGGTTTAAATGACCTTGGGGCATATTATCAAGTACGGCGTTAAAATTATCGCCGGTTTAGCGGCAGAAAGCTGCAGCTAAAGCGGCGATAATCGGCTTGATAATATGCCCTGGAGAATTCCCATAGAAGCCCATGTTCACACCGTAACCTGGGGTTCTATATGAATTCACAAGGGCATATTATCAAGGCCATTATCGCCGCTTTAGCAGCAGTTTTCTGCCGCTAAAGCGGCGATAATTTTTAGCGCCATCCTTGATAATATGCCCCTAAAACCTTTACTGGACCTAACAAGAATAGTGCCATTATTACTTGTAATGGACTACTATCCAGCTCAACTAATTATTGATTTTCTCACAATAATATGTTAAAAAGGCCTGCAAGTGCAGGGTAAAAATTACATTGCACAACAGAGAGTGCTGGTGCAAACGTTCGTAAATATGTCCCATACTTTATTATGCTAAATGACGTATCTGGGTGAAAATGAGCATAGACAAAAAACAAATACCATCTCCCCAGACAGCTTATTTAAACTTGGATGGTAGATAAATCAGGTTATATTTTCTCTAAATCAAATCAGATAGCTCTTGATTCACTGCGGTTGGAAACATCCACATTGCATGCACCAGGACTCACGTGTAATTGATTAATACACTCAATAAATTCCAGAATCCATCACGATATTCATGTTTGCCGTTTCCTAACTCAGTAAACACTGATTTATCCCAGAGCCTCGTTCCCAGTTGAACAGAGGATCAATTTCCGACAGTTCATGTGGGTTAAAGGAATCTTCTTCCTTTGTTTACTGCTTGAAGCCTGGTGTCTGGTATCACACTATAAAGATCCCTTGCATTAATGATTCCAACCCGGAGGATACTAATGGGTTTCTGGGAGAACGCCAGCCGTGAGGGTATGAAATATGCTGCACGCATCATCAGTCAGAAAGATTTAGCCTCGCGGTCAGTTCCGTTTCTCGATCTTTGAAGAAATTCCAGGCGATCCTCTCGCAGTCCAACTCCCCTAATTGCAACAAACTAGACTTTTATGGAGCAACAGCTCACAAAAGTCCTTCAATTTCATGGACGACACTCTTCCAGCCAACTCGGGCGTGCAATCGAAACCGTATGGTTCCCATTCGAAAAGTGAAAGCAAGAGCTTAGCTGCTTGTCATCCACGTGCTGCCATCCAAGAGTTTTACTAGAAAACCATACACATCAAATAGATCGTTTTCGTGCTGCGTTTTAGCCCATTAAAATGGTGCAACCTATAACTTCTGTAAAACCTCCTCCGGGGGTGACAAAAATGTTCCGCAGAGCTCAATGTGTTTTTGGGAAGCAAATAATTTCCATCTGAATGCTGTACTTCACCAGTTAGCAGTGTTGTGAAATCTGGCTTTACATAAAGGTTTGTACTATTTCTACAGAGTGGGTATAGTTTTCAATACTGTAGGTATTAGCCTGCAAGTCCCTGTATCCGTTGAGTAACAAGGGTACTACAAATCAAGGAAAGTGGTCACCTGTGCAGCCTGTAGGGTAGTAAAAGACAGCCACAATTGGAGTGGGATGCTCCTACAAGATCCCTATGCCCGGGTGACATTTCACCTCAGCGCTACTGATTGCTATCGCCCTAGCCAGCATTCTTGGAGTAGATGTTTCCATTCATATTGTTTAGAAAATAGGAGGGAATTTACATATAGTCCCAAGACTTTTGCAAATTAGCCAAGCAGGTTCGAAGTTATATACCTCGAATCCATGATCACTGACAGAATATTGAAGGTCAGAATATCGACCTACAGAAATATTGATGCAAGAAAATCGAAGTCAATAATATCGACTTCCTATCTACATTATGATAAGTACAAAAATATCGGAAAAAAATATCGATCTCAAATATATCGATGTCAAAAATATCGTTGTTAAAAATATAGGGGCATCCGATATCTATATGGGATAAGATTTGGGCAAAACTCCGTAAAACCTCCAGAGCGGCTTCCCTGACACAATCCTTATTCTTTATCTATAACAGATTGCTCCTTACACCTTCCACACTAAATAAGCGTTTTTCAAACACCCCAGATGTTTGCTGGTCGTGCGATACCCCTAATGCTACCTTACTCCACATGCTATTTCTCTGTAAACATGTGCACGACTTTTGGTTACAGGTGTGGGCTCAAATTAATGTTATTTTTCATACTTGTATTCCTTTCTCTCTCTCTCATCTCTTTTTAGGTAGCTTGTCTCCTTGTTGGGACAATGTAGATATGCATGTCCGCAGTGTTGATTTATTACTGGCTATAGCTTTTCAACAAATTACTGTTAACTGGAAAAATGCATCTAATGTCTCTCTCAAAGCGTGGTGGTATAACGTCTGCCATAATCACAGACTTGATAACTCCTTTGTTTTTCCTGTTCACTTAGCAGCTAAACGTGCAGACTTATGGCTTCCCATTACGCTGTATTTAAATAACTGTGCTACTCGTTCTTTCAGTCCTATGCCTGTTCAACAAGAAGTCTCTAAACCTCCATGATACCCTTTTCACATTTTACATATTTCTAACATATTGTTTTGTTTTTATTCTTCTAAAATTTGCTGTTTAATTTATAACGGTTATGCCTTTTATGCTTCTTTTCTAATGCCCATGATTACTGTTTCATTGTAGTTTTCTTATTTCCTACATTTTGATTTGTTAACCCTCCCCCCCTTCCCTTTCCCTCCTCTTTCCTCCCTCCCTTTTATAGCTGATATTGTGTATTGATTATTCCTTTTTCATTCCTTAATAAAATTTCATTGAACTTAAAAAAAAATATAGGGGCATATTAACAAGGGCTTTATCTCCGCTTTTTTGGCTTTAAAAGCCAAAGAAGCGGAGATAAAAATAACGCCCTATCAACAACAGGGTGCTAACGTGCAAAATCGCATGTTAGCACACTTTTTCACTACGCTTCTCTTTGCATCTCTAATGAGATGCAAAGTGGGCATTCCAGAGCAAAAGAATAGGAGAAATGTCGCTAAACAGCATTTCTCCTATTATCAAGCTTCACGCTAACCCTGTTAGAGACAAAAAAACAGCGCTAACCACGGTTAATGCTGCTTTTTTACGTCTGCTAATTTTCAGACTTAGCCATGTAATCCAATGGGAGTGGATTACATGGCTAAATCCACTATGCATTACCAGCGATAATCTCCCAAAATGCCGCTATCGCTGGATTTTTTATCACCTAGGCGGTTAGCGTTGTTAATAACGTGATAACCAGGCGAAATTATCCAGCGATAGTGGGCGTTAAAAAAATTAACGCTACGCGCCCTTAGCGTTAATTTTCCCTGTTCCTTGTTAATATGCCCCGTAGTTTTTTATTTCTGTTAAAAAAATAATGTAAAATAAAGTAAATAATACATATAATTAAAATAAACATAGTCAAAAATATTTTAAAATGTTTAAAAATTATAAGCAATATATATAATGTAAAAATATATTAAACATATATATTTAGGGGTCGATTCCGATCCTGTATTTTTTTTTCCAGTACGACTCGTATCCGTATTTTTTTCCGTACGAATCGTACAAGTCACGTCCGACCCTTGAAGTACGATCCGTACGGGAAAAAGTACATACGGATCGGCCCAATCCATACGAATCGTAGGGGGAAAATTAGTACGAGACGGACCCGGACACTTCTCCGTACAAATCATAAAATTGAAGTCCGACCGTACTAGTACGATCCGGACCGGCGTTACAATTTACGATTCGTACGGAAAACGTCCCGTACACGGGGAATGACTTTGCCCGCTATGAAGCGAAGTTTGTACGTCCCGTACCCCCAGCGCGAATGTATGGTGCGTACCCCCAGCGCGTAGGTATGCACCGTACCCCCAGCATGTAGGTACGCACCGTACCCCCAGTGCAAATGTACGGTGCGTACCCCCAGCGCATAGGTACGCACCGTACCCCCAGCGCGTAGGTACGCACCGTACCCCCCATGCGAATGTACTGTGCATACCCCCAGCGCGTAGTTACACACCGTACACCCAGCTCGTAGGTACGCACCGTACCCCCCTGTGCGTAGGTGCGCACCGTACCCCCCTGCACGTAGGTACGCACCATACCCCCAGCTCGTATGTACGCACCGTACCCCCATTGCGAATGTACGGTGCGTTCCCCCAACATCGCGTATGTACGGCGGATGTTGAGGGTACGCGATGTTGCGGGTACGCACCGTACATACGCAATGGTGGTCTACGCACCCACACCGTAGAGAAGCAATGGGGTGCACACACCGTACATAGCAATGTCCGTGTACGCACCTCACATCCACAACGCATGGGGGTGTGTGGCTGTACGACTCATACCCCTGTACCGTACTGACCCACGGACACTGTAAAACAGCACAAGGAGGGCCTATTCGACTCGCACAACACCACAAAACACGTCTACACTGCACAAAAAATGGAAAGGACTGACCTGGACACATCCAAACAGGCAAACAGAGGGGCAACCTCACAACCACCCCTTATAACACACCCACCAAAAATTCAAACTGAGCCCCACCCACAAATGGACCAATAAAAAGGGACCACACACACACACCATGAGCCTTTGCAACAGACTCACTACTGCTACAGAGCACACACAAACCACTGCACCCCTCCACCTTAACATATACACCTTCACACACACCCCTTCACACATACCCCCTCTCCACATTCACACACACTCCGTCACATTCAGACCCACACACCCACAACCATCCATCCACACCCTCACCCCACACCATGCCCACCGACAAGAATCCAAAGTTTACAAGGGAGGAGCTGGAGATCCTTGTCAACGAAGTCATCAGAGTCGAGCCACAGCTATTTGGAATATTGGTCAGACAGACCAGCATAGCTGAAAAATCACGCCTGTGGCAGAGGATTGTTGAGAGAGTGAATGCTGTCGCACCCATCAGAAGGACCAGGAATGGAGACGCGATGGCCGCCGCGTGAAAGTCTACGCGCATTTTCGGCCCGTTTTTGCCAATTTTAACGCCGATTCCTGTCAGAAAAATGCCCTGGAGGAGGTCGCTGTGGTTATAAAGCTCTCACCTGCACTGTGGAGCAATTTCAAGCGTTTCTGCACGGCGGAAGTGGGTTTTTTCGCTGCCTGGTTCCTGCTCCCGTAAAGAACAACAAATAGTCTCAACTGGTGTCACTCAATCTAGACAAATAAAATGCATGTGTAAGACATTACAATTGATATAAGGAAGACTCTGAGAAGGAAAGTTTAGGAAAAAATGATATTGTATTATATTAAATAAATACAAAGGAACGCACAAACACTTAATTGAAGAGGATAATGGGACAGTTGTATCAGCACTGTACGAAAAAATTCCATATTACAAAAGGACAACCCGAACTTGTACTTGGTGCTTAAGGTGTACGTGACACGGAAACGGCGATGCAAGTGACAAGGTGAGAACAGCAGGGGACGGCGCAAGGTGAAGCGACAGTGAATAGTTGAAAAATAAACACACAGGTTCTGAATTCAATTAATTACAATAAAAATGATTGCACATTCATTTTAAGGAACCATAAGGCCATCAATTAAGCTGAGATGTCGACGGCGTTTTGATCCGGTTGAATTGGGATCGTCATCAGGAATGGGTTGCAATATTCAAGCGGTGCTGTACAAGGAAATTAGAGGAGTGTAAGAGAGGAGAAAGGACAACGTTTAAGAAAAAAGAGGGAGAAGAACTAGTCAAAGTACCAGAACCCGGGTATTGGAATCAATTTGGGAGAAAACAAAACAAAATCAGGCGCAAATTGGAGGTAAGGGTATAGGACCGTCATTAAATATACAGTTAAACACACAAGGACAAGAGGAGGGGAGGGGGGGGGGGTTGAGATGGGAGGTGGGTAACAAGGGGGGAAAGAAAGAGAGAGTTTGAATAGCCAAGGAACTAGTTAAAGGATCCGGGCCATAGACAAACCGGAAAATGATAATTTAGTCAAAAGTCTGGGGGGAGGAGGAAAAATTTCCTAATGAGTATGAGGTACGCAAAAGGCACTTACAAAGACAGAGGGGCCAGGAAAGGCGAGATCGATTCAGTGTAATTACCTGGAAGTAGGGAGTTGTAATCAGGTCACAGGGGAGGACAGAGCGTGATGATAGAAGATTTCTAAGTAAACAGGGAAGACAGAAATAAATTATACAAAAGGGGAAAGGAATTTAGTTAAAAGACACAGGAAGAGTAAGGTCAACTGAATGGCTGGGAAAAGCGAGTCTCACAATCAGGAATAAAGTTGTACCTGAGGGCACCGAGGGAAAGAATAGTGATCTCGAGGGAAACCAAGGCGCAATGATAGCAGGAATCTGGAGGAGGGACACAAGAGAAACATCAAATAACCGAGGTAACAGTGTGTGTATGATCGGAGGGAATAGAAGGGTAAGGTCGGGAAACAATTGGGAATGGCATACCTAATGAATAGAACGTCAGGGGTGGGCTAACTCCGTCACCGGGGGTCCAGCGTTATAGAAAACAACGGCAGGAATGAATCAGCAATACCATAGTTTAAGTTAATGGTAAATTGGGAGAATAAAGCGCCAAGGGCCCGACAATCTGAAAAAGAAAACCCAGTGTAAGAAGGGAAGTTTGCAAAAAACGGGACTGACCGGGCAACAGGTTGCGGGCAGATTACCTAATGTATTGAACGTCGGGAGAAGGGCGTCTCAGTCGCCGCAGAACCAGCGTCATGTATCACTGGACGAGACTGTTGCAGGAAATCAACAGGAAAAGGGGGGGGGGCGTAACTGAACGTAAATACGTCCAACTGAGAGGTCAGTGAGTGAACATAGACAACAGACCACAGCGTGGAAGCGGTGAAACGGAAAAAAGAGGAAAAAGGATTAAAATGGTCAAACATATACAATTTAATTTGAGACAAAAGTACTAACTAAATTAATAAAATATATCACACAAGTGGCAATAATTAATTATCTTAACAAGTAGCTCTGTAGTAACATAATCACAGATAGAATCTGCAGTTGCAATCAGAGAGGCCGGAAGACAAATATAAAGTCCTCTCTGGTAATTGGATAACAAGAGCATACACTTTCCACGACGGGGCAAGTAATGAGCCGATTTGCTCATGGGACCTGAATCAAAATAAAATAAAATAAAATTAGAAAGGAAAATGACCAAAGAGTAACAAGGTCAGTAGATTAAAGTCATATTTGAGGTCAAAACAAATACTCTAACAGGGAATGTTTAATCCAAGCCAGAAAGTTCAAAGTAGTATGGTGCTGTTCCACTCATCAATGGTATTTAGCCCTGAATTGACAGAATTGCAAATAGTCATCCATTTGGACTCACTTTTATTGAGCAATAGTTTAATATTGCCGCCTCGTAGTGGTAGTGTTGGCTGTTCAATCACTTGCCAGGCAATATCTGTTGGATTGTGGTGTTTTTCCAGATAATGGCTTACCAAGGGAGCAGTAAGTACTTTATAATGTATTTGACTTTTGTGTTGAATGATCCGTTGTTTTATCATTTGGGTAGTTTGTCCGATATATGTCAAATCACATGGACATCTAATCGCGTAGACCACATTCTGGGACCTACAGTTGGTCATAGTTTTGAGCATGTAGGTTTTGTTGCCCGTTTTGAACTCTTTGGTGTTTTGTGTAAGATCACAAACTGAGCAATTCTGACATTTATAGTGTCCAACAATCGGTGGAAGACCCCAAGTTGAAGTAATAGTGTTAGTATTACCTGTGTCAGTCGGCGATGTTATGGCATGGACAAGATGTGTAGCCAGATTTTTGCCCCGTTGGTACGAGAAGAGGGGGGATTCCTTAAAGGAGTCCAACTGTCTGAGTACAGACCAGTTCCGTTTGATAATTTTGGAAACCGTGTTACTGCATGGACTAAATTTAGAGACGAAAGGGATCCGCGTCATGCTTTGTTTAGGTTGTGGTGTGAGAAGTACTTCACGTGGACAATACCATGCTCTTTTGCGTGCTCGGGTCAGGAGGCGTTTGAGATACCCTCTGTCTGTTAATTTTTGTAGTAGGACATCTGACTCAAAGAAATAGTCTTTCCGCCACTTACAATTCCTACGAATCCGTAGGAACTGTCCGTAAGGAAGTCCATCACGGAGAGCACGAGGATGGTAACTCGAGTATTGAAGAAGAGTGTTTCGTTCCGTGGGTTTTCGGTAAAGACGTGTACCGATAAAGCCCTCCTCGGCATGTATGGTAACATCAAGGAAGGGTAAATCATTGTGTTTTGCCTCACATGTAAAGTTAAGATGTTGCTGAGACTGATTAAGCCAAATCATGAACTGGTCAAGGGTATCTGAAGTACCTCTCCAAAAGACCAGGATGTCGACAATATAACGACGCCAGAGAGAAATACAATCAAGGAATGGATTATTAAAGGTGAGAATATGGGTTTTCTCCAAGTTGTAAACGTAGAGAATCTCTAAATTTGGGGCAAAACAAGCACCCATAGAAACACCTTTAATTTGTAAGTAAAAGGAATCTCGATATAGAAAGTAGTTGTTCTCCAGCGCTGCTCCCTGCACAGCTTTCAGGTACAGCCAGGCTTTCAGTCAAGGGGGCGGAGCCAGCTTCTAGGAAAGGGCCTGGCTTGGGCCTAACCACTCCCCCAGCCCATTTTAGCTGCTGCATCAGTCATTCGTTGGTGTTTCCACAGCTCTCATTTCCTCCTTCGTTATTTTGTGTCTGCAATTATATTTTTGACTCTTTTTACTTTAAAATGGAAAATAAGATTCTGTTAATAAAAGGAGGCAGCAAGTTTCTCCTCCTCCTGCTAAATCCAAAGTAGTGGAGTCTTCTGAACCTTCACTGTCTTTAATATTGGAGGAAATTCAGGCTCTTCGAGTCAATACAGATACCATCGCCTCTGAAGTAAAAAATGTGCGTAAAGATATGGCCAGCCTTTCAATGAAAATATCAGATAATTCCATCAAAATAAATGATAATAAGGTCAAACTTGACTCATTTACTCCACTGGTGGCAAAAATTTCTCCTATGTGCTCAACATTATTGGATTTGGAGAATCGTAACAGACAATATAATTTACGCATATTTAATCTTCCTGAAAATGTTGAGGGGGATAACTGTAGATTATATTTGGAGAATTTATTACCTGGTCTTCTACAAATTAAATTCTCAGAAAAGTTTGAAATTGATAAAGCCCACAGGACTCCCTCACACAGGAACCCTCAACACACAAAACCGCGACAAATGATTTTTAAAGTTCTTCGACACCACCATTTGGTTTTAATCAGAAAAGCAGCTAGAGAAATCCCTTCTTTGATGGTTAATGGGAATAAAATATTTATTCATCAAGACTATGCCAAAGAAACTGTTTCAATTCGCAAAGAATTCACGGCTCTTCGCCAGCAACTTCGCAGTTTAGGCTATAAATATGGTCTTTTTGATCCATCGACGATGCGCATTTGGAAGGATAATTTTTCGAAATCTTTTCAACGTCCAGAAGATTTGAAGCATTTTTTGGATCAGCAGTCTCTGCACTCTATGGATACCAATGACTCTGCTACTTGATTTTTGCCAGTTATGTTTTTCTTCTGACACAGTTATGAAGTTTCTCTTTATTGGGCTCCAGCGGTTTCGGTCATGCTTGTACAGCATGTGTGCATTTCACATTTCACATTTATGTCTTCTGTTTGTCGTTTTTTCTATGTTTTTTCATTTTTTCCTTTCCTTCTTCTGTCTATGGAGCTACCTGTTTCTCATTTTCTTGATCCTCTTTTATCCTTCACTTCTTGTATTCTTTTCTCCTTTCTTCTGTTATGGGTAATATCCATGATATTAAAGTAATTTCATTAAATGTTAAAGGATTGTGCCATCCAGTTAAACGTACAAAAATTTTAGATTACCTTGGTAGTTGCAAAGCTGATGTTTGTTTTATACAAGAGACTCATATAGATGATAACATTTTAGATTATATGCAGAAGAAATGGGTAGATGCTATTGTCTCTTCTCCTGCCAATGGTAAAGAAAATGGTGTAGCTATTCTCTTTGCAAAAAAATTACACTGTCAAATTTTGAGTAAATCATCTGATAAGGATGGTAGATATATACTCGTTAAAATTAAAGTTCATGACTCAGTTCTATATTTATTAAATGTTTATGGTCCTACCGCAGATGATCATATTTTTTGGTCTAATCTTACAACAGAGGTTCTAAAGATTGGTAATGTTCCTTTAATTGTCGGAGGTGATTTTAATGTCATCTTTGACCCCTTGTTAGATAGATCATCTCTTACCAAGTTTCGCCCTTCTAAGGTATATTTTGACATTTGGAGGTTACATTTTCCTACAGAAAAATGTTACACATTCTTTTCAAACCCTCATAATTCCCATTCTAGGATTGATTGTTTATTGGTTTCCAGGCACCTAATTGGTTCAATAACTGCTCCTCATATTGGTAACATTGATATTTCAGACCATGCGATGATCTCTTTGGTTTTGAACTTGGAGTCAACTTTTACTAAACAATCTAGATGGCGGATGAACACTGGTGTAATTCTGAATGAGTATAACAAGCCCAAACTTTTAGCTGCTATTCAAGAATATTTTATACTTAATCCTGAAGGGTCTACTTCTATGATAAATAGATGGGATGCTTTCAAATCTTATATTAGGGGCGTAACAATATCTATTATGGCCCATGAAAATAAAACCTTTCATGCTACTGTGAAAAACTTACAAAAACAAATTGCGAAATTTGAACGACTTTTTATTACATCCAACAATCCTCAATATAAATTTAAACTACAAAAATTGCGCTATGAATTTAATTCAATCCTTAGTAAAAGGGCAGGTGTTCAAATTTCTAATGCTAAAGCTAGATTTAGTTTTAATGCCAATAGATCCGGTAAACTATTAGCTAATTATTTGCGCATAAAAAAAGATAAAACTCAAATCAACTCAATTCTTGGTCCTCATGGTAATATTGCTCTCTCTCACAATGAAATTGTTAATGAATTTATGAATTTCTACTCGGCATTATATAATAAACCAGATTTTCTGGAGGTTTCCTTAATGGACTCCTTTTTAAAATCATGTAAATTACCCAAGATTTCACAATCTAATCAAATTAGACTTGATGCACCTATTACCAAAATTAAATCCTATCAGCTATAAAATCTCTTAAAAAGAACAAATCTCCGGGTCCTGATGGGATCCCTGCGGAATTCTACAAAGAATTTCAGTCACACCTTTTACCATTTTTGCATCAACTTTTTACGTTTTTTGGATCCATTGGAACTACTTCTGGTTCTTTTACAGAAGCTTTAATTATAGTACTTCCAAAACCAGATAAAGATCCCACCAGAGTTTTTAATTATCGTCCCATATCTTTAATTAACCAAGACTGTAAATTATATGCTAAAATACTTGCTACTAGATTGGGCCCCATATTAGATTCTATTATACACCCTGACCAATCTGGTTTTATGAAGAATAGATACTCTGCTAATAATACGAGAACTTTGCTACATATTATTGAACAAAGTCCTGTGTTATCGATGCCATCTGGAATTTTAGCCTTAGATGCTGAAAAAGCATTCGATAAACTTCATTGGCAATTTTTATTCCATACGTTGTCCTCATTTAATTTTGGAGATACCTTTATTCGTATGATTTCAGCTTTATATTTTGCCCCTACTGTCTATTTATTAATGGCCAAATTTCAACTCATTTTTTGCTTTTTAGAGGTACAAGACAAGGTTGTCCTCTTTCTCCTCTCTTATTTTTAATTGGCATTGAACCTTTTCTTAACCTAATCAGAAATTGTGACCATATTAAAGGAATCACTATTAAGGATGTTACTGTTAAAACCCTTGCCTATGCCAATGATGTGCTTTTATTTGTTAGTGACCCTATATCTTCTTTTCCCTCATTAATGGATATTATTACAAGGTATTCTGCAGTTTCTGGATACACTTTAAATACTAATACAACTGAATTTTTTCCCTTAAATGTTTATTGCACTCCTGATATGCTCCCCATGCAGGAAATTATTTGGCAAAAGAATGAGTTAAAATATCTTGGAATTTTATTTTCCTCTTCCATAAAATCGACAATCAATCTAAATTGTGATTTCATCCTAAACTATATTAAAGACAAAACGTCTAAATGGTCAGCATTACATCTTTCATGGTGGGGTAGGATGGATTCTCTTAAAATGACTATAGCTCCTAAAATATTATATACCCTTGCCATGGTTCCTACTCAATTTCCATTAAAGTTTTATAAAGATGTTGATAAACTTTTGTCAAAGTTTTTATGGAACAACAAACCTCCTCGTATTGCGTATAAAAATTAAAAGTTCCTAAACGTAATGCTGGATTTGGTATCCCGGACTTTTTTCTTTATCATAAAGCTTTTATTTTAAAACAAAGTTCATTATGGTTTAATTGCTCCTTTTTAAATAATTCTCCTATGTGGCTCCGTATTGAGAAATCAATTACGAATCCATTTCCTTTACCTACTTTGGTGTCCATGCATAATAATGCTCCATTTATTCAAAAGTCAGTTAATATTAAATCCACTAAAATGTTATTTAATGATCTTGACTTAATTTTTCTTTTTCCCATGAATAACACTATTGAATTATCTTTATGGTATAGTAATGTCATTAAATTGAACAGGAATGTTAATTTCTGGTTTTCATGCATTAAGGCTGGCATTTTTTATCTTAAAGATGTCTATTCCAATAATATGCTTATTTCTTTTGAAACATTGCAAACAAGTTTTGGTTTATTTAAATCTGATCTTATTAAGTATCAATATTTGTGCAATTCAATTTTAGACTCCTTTCCTAATGCCATCCCCTCTAATGTTACAGTTGACTTAGCAATTTATATTCAAACAGTTTCAAAATCATCTCATGGGGTTTCTATTTTATATAAAAAATTATCTGATACTCTAGGTAGCAATATAGAGATGATTTCCACTTTTTGGAATAATGAACTTTCACTTTCCTTGTCCACTGACACAGGGAAAGATATTTGGCTTAATAGTATATCTGGGTGGTTGCCTGTTTCAATCTACCAAACTAATTCTTATATCCTTTATAATCGTTTATGGACTCCATCACGTTTGTTCCAAGCTAAACTTCTCCCCTCTCCTGATTGTTGGCATTGTAAATCACACCCTGGCTCATTACAACACATGCTTTTTGATTGTCCTTTGGTTTTTAAATTTTGGTCTGAAGTTTGGGATATCCTTAAGAAGATTTTTAAATTTCAAATTGATCTTTCCTATCAGTTAATAATCTGTAAATCTCCTATTCTTCCACAAAATATACATGATTTAGAGAGTAAACTTTTTAATTTTCTTATTTCGGCTGCTTTAAAATCCATTACTTTTTGTTGGAAAGATGTCTCTGTATTATCTGTTAATGCTTGGTGGTCATGGGTTATTCTTTCCAGAAGAGGTGCTCAATTATCTATGAAGGGGATCACTCATAATTTTTTCTCTTATCAATCTTTTTGGTTACCTGTTGATGCATTTTTATCTATTTAATGCTGTATGAATAATTTTAATTCAGATTTGTACTTAATATGATTAGTTTTATAATGGCATATAGTAGCTCTGTTTGCATTTTGTATGTCAATTGGTATATTTGTTCCTTCCCTCCCCCTCCTTCTTTCCTCCCTTTTGGTATTTTTTGATTATGTATTTTCTCATTACCTAAGATACATTTTTTCTATGGTTTTGCTTATGATACAATGTTATTTAGGTATTATTGCTTAATCATAATATTTTATGTGCTGTCTATCTTTTAGTTGTATTTGAACAAAAATTCAGTAAAATATTTTGAACACAAGAAGGACCAGGAATGAATGCCAAGCCAGGTGGTACGATCTGCGGAGGGCGGTCAAGAGAAAAATGAATGAAGAGCACGCCCAGACCAACATCACTGGAGGTGGTGCGCCCCGCAGACCAGTACATTACCATCCCTGGGAGGAGAAGGTGATGGCCATGCTTCCGCCGGTGGGAGTACATGGACTCCAAGGACCTCCAGAGCCTGGTGAGTACACAAACAACTTACGTAACATGGGGGTAATGGCATCCACACCCCAACTACACCAAATGCACGCAACTACCCCCAAGCCCTCACCCTCCAGAACCACAGTCACAAACAACACGAATGCCAATAACATGTGTATGCCCCATTGAGAAAGCAAGGCCATGCTATGTCCCATGCTACACGAATCACCAACCCAAGAATGGATGTCCGGTATGCTGGGAGGGTGGGTGCACCAAAACGCATGTTTGAATTCCAAATCAGACACAATTGCCCTCATCCCATATGGCCCAGCTACATACCCATGCACCATGTGCAATGCCCAGGGATTGGGAAAGTACTGACAAGATAGCTCATACTTGGCCCTGGTGTAGGCAGCACAAGGCCCTCATGTGACCAGTGCAAACACAAACACCAACACAACAAGGTCAGATATCTAGGACAGGAACTCACACTCACTGTCATGGCAGCATGCTCCATGGGGGGACAGCTACATCACCTGGGAGCCCCAGTGCCAAATCACACTACACCCACCAGCAGGCCCTGTCACACAAACCCCTTACACAAGCAGACACCACCAGGATTTACCCACTGCCACAATGGACATGTAACACAACAAGACCAATACATAGCCGAAGAATCACCCAAGCCACAAATGGACATGTCAAAGACTCTGGAGAACATATCAATCTGTCCCCCGCAACGTACCCATACACAAGTGAACATTGAGGAGAATGCTAAGCACATACAACTACCTGGAGGAACTGTGCCAACTTGAATGTGTATGAAACATGCATGTTGCATGAAACAGCTTTAACATTGTCTCTCTCTCACACACAGGGCAACGTGATGAACATCCCCCCAACAATGGGGGGAAGAATCACAGTCACAGGCTCGTGAGGAACTGGATCCCACCAGCAGCGACGCCTCTCAACACTCCGCGGATGACCCCGACCGACCTGGACCCTCTGGTGTCCAAGCCCCTGCAGCACCTGGTTCAGGAACATCTGTGCCAACCACCACCCCCATTCCTGCCACATCACAGGAGACACCCAGGAGCCCTGCCCGCAGTGAACAGAGCCAGTCTGACCAGGAGGAAGAAGGTGTGGCGGGCACCCAGGAGGAGGCAGACAACACCCCCACTGCCATCCCTCAGGAGTCCTGCCGACCCGATGTGCCCACAACGGCAGGCCCGGCTCGTGTGGGTAGGGGTGGCGGGAGTGGAGGCAGGCGGAGGCGAGAACCTGACCAGCCAGCTGAAGGGACCGGTATGTCACACATCCGCAACATCATGGAGGCATACCGGCGTGACACCAGGGAGATCAGCCAGGTAGTGGTGACCCTCACAGAGATCAAAAACCAGCAGGCTGAGCAACACGCCAGTCAACAACAACACCAAGGACGGATGGAGGCAAGACTGGCTGAGCTCCTGGCATTGCAAAGGGACATAAGCCATTCACTCCATCGGATCGATGAAAACATGGGCAACCCTCCCTGTGACACCAGGCGCAGACAAGCACCAGCCACAGGGAAGGAGGAGGAGGAGGAAGAGGATTCGTCCGACGGAGCGTCCCAAACATCGTCAAGGCCTGCATCTGAGGGTCCCCGGAGGAAGGTTGGTCGTCCACGGAAAAGACCCTGAGAGGCAGATGGGCCATCCACATCTCCCAGGTCACCTGGCCTGGCACCTGGCCTACATGTGCGACAGCATCACCTCATTGATTGACATCATCTGCCACATGGACTTGCAGGTCACAGTCTGACCAATGATGCCAAACACTGTGGGCTGGACTCTGATGACTTCAAATGGCAAGGATTCCATCTCCCCCTGTGAACTTTGGATTCTATGGTCCCTGCATTTCCCCATTTTCTGTGCACAAATCACGCCCCAGAGCTCGAAATTAATAAATTAATAATTGAAATTTCATGTTGCAGTCATTTAGCATGAGTCCACAACATACATGTGGGGATATGTCAAAGTATGCCTGAGTGTGGAACTAACTCCAGCCATCCATACACTTGGATCTGAGTCCAGTCGAGGACACACATGGGTCACAATGTATCACAAAATACAGACATGGAGCCCAACACTCACCCGTGATGGCCTCAAGCTGCTGAGGGGGGGGCTTGCTATATTGCTCTGACAGACCAATTTGGAAGAGTTACATGAAGGTGTAGAGGTCATGGGTCATGTTGATGTGCCCGGGGAGGGAGTACCAGGTCTGTTTTTCGAGGTGGGAGAACTATCTCCTGCATGCAGAGGTTATGTGGATGTGATTAATGGTGGCCAGGGCAAGGTGGGCAGCATGGAGTAGGGCCAACGGGGTGTTGGATGACACACGTCCAAGGTCGGTTTGGGTCTGGGGTTGTGGACTACCTCCTGAGTGTGGTTGAGGAGTCTGAAGGTGATTCTGCTGCACACAGTGAGCCATTGTACCTCTCTCAGGTGGACGGTGATGTGGCTGGGGCGGGGGATGTTGCAGATGAGGTGTGCGGATGCACCCTGGATGTGGATAAGTTCTCCTGCATGTTTGCTGTTGTCCTCTGTAGAGGCGGGTGCTGTATTTGAGCCGGCTGGTGTCCTGGACCAGGGGGAGGGTCTGTCTTGCCTTGGAGTGGATCTATCTGGGGGTCATCTGCAGCATGTGGAGGGTGTTGCAGCATGAGGTACAGATGTTGGTGAGTTGCATGTTAATTGTGTCCAAGTACGTGTACGCACTAGTTGTGTCAAACGCACTGTGCAACTGGTGCCGTAGGGGTACGTGTGAAACGCACCGTACCAGTGTGTGGCTTTCAAAATTACATAGGGGACACATAAGGGACAAGTATTAGGCCCTAAATGCATGCTGGTTGTCATGGATACCGTGTCTTCTCTTCATATTTTTCCGTCAGGTGTCCTGGAAAAGTCTGTTGGCCACAAAATACAATGTTGCAAAGTGGTTGTTTACTTGACATGATGCTCTAAATTTGAACGATGCAAATGCTGTCACTGGTGTATGTTTAAAGGGATTGGAGTAAACGTAAGATGCGAATGATTCTGACCAATCACTAGGTACTCCTCAAAATGAATGCCCCTCAGCAAGACAGATATAAGGCAGCCAGAAGCCATGAGAGGGCACTTGCCTGCACAAATTTCCTGTTGACAACATTGCTGCTGTCTCTGCTTCCCTGGACCATGTCTCGTGCTGTGGAGAGGGCCCAGCCATTCACCCTGGAGGAGAATCAGGCCCTGCTGGACGTCCTCCTCTCTCAGTACACCAGCCTGTATGGGAGACCAGGGGAGCAGGTGAGTCCACTACCTTTGCCTATGCACCTGTTGTGTGACTGTCAATATTGTGTCCAGGTGGGACTGACATGCAATGTTGTTCAGAGCGTGTCCCGGGGGGGAGGGCATGCTTATGTCTCTCATGCAGTGCATCATGTAGTTCCTGTGTGCACTCCTCACTTGTATGGTGCTTACAGTGACTTTCACTGCATAGTGCATGAGACATTCAGCCTGGCAAATCCTTGGGGGCTTTTCTTCATGTTGTCCTGAGGTGATTCAGTGGTCCCCCCGGTGTGACAGGTGACTGTACCTACAGATGTGTATGAGTTGGGTGGACCTGTGGTGAGAGTGTTCAAATGACGTGTACAACCTCATGGACATTGATGTGTGTGAATGTTCCTTGTCATGTGGGTGAGTGTCTATGTGAAGTGTTGCACCACAGCTGCATGTTGGAGGCTCCTGATCTAACCATCTGATGTGACAAGTGAGCCGTGCTTTGTGTCTGACTTGCAGAGCTAGCACGACACCTGTGACTTCCCCCGGGCAAATGGCACATGTGCAGAGTGAGGGTTGAATCCGGTGTTGTCAATGACAGGCCAGTGATCAGTGGCTGGGTGTGTCTGTCTAGTATGCTGAGGGTACGTCAGTGGAGTGGGACATGTGTCTGCATGGCACGTGCTGCCCATCAGCCTGCTGTTGCATGTGCTGCACAGTGTGTGGCATGTTCATTGAGTGTTTTGCACCCCTCATGCTACCTGTAGACTTTCAATGCCATGTACTGCATTGGCGCTTGCACACAGGCCAATTGCATGTTGTGACTGAGGCTATTCATGTCAGCATCCTATGCCCTGTTCAACATTTCAAAGATGTTCTAATGTGTGTCTCTGGGACATGGAGCAGGTGTATTGATGTTGTGTCACTTTCTCATCCTGACAGGTAACTGTCTACGAGAAGGGGGTCATTTGGGCCAACGTCGTCAGGGCCGTGAGGACTGTGGGGGGGCGTGATCGGCAGCTGGCCCAGGTTCGCAAGAGATGGCAGGACATCCGGTGCTGGACCCGGCGGATCGCCCGGGTCCAGCTCAAGCTCTCTCCACCTCGCCCCCATGGCGGCCGCCGACACCTGACCCACCACATGAAACGTGTCCCGGCGGTGGTCTTCCCTGACCTCGATAGGCAGTTAGGGGAGAGACTGCAGCAAGGAGGGGGTAGGTACATGGCTTTTTGTTGTGTTATGTGTCGCCAGCTTTAGGAAGTGCTATTTTGCATGAATACACTCCCAGAGTTCATATGTGCAGTGCATTTTCTGTTCCCAAATGTCACCTGGGGATATTTTTCATCCCTTCCTCTCCTTGACATGTGTCCCCTGGTGTGTGTGTAATGACATTTGCACATGGTCATCTAGGGTGCCAGTATATCTAAGTTCACATTGCTTTCTGCATCATGTGGGAGGGTGGTCTGTGACTTGTGTTGGTACCTTGCCTGTGCCATGACCTGTTCACTATGTAGGGGGTCCATAGTTGGTGTCATTGATGCTGATTCTCAACATAGGAGTGTGAGCTTTCAACTGGACACCCTTGCAGCATGCATGAGCAATGTTGTGGCCTCATACATGATGTGCATGAGTGTGAGATATGCATAGTGCCATGACGGTTGTACATGGTAGAGTCAGCTCATTCCAGGACCATGGAGCAGTGTGCCCACTACAGTCCCCTGAGACACCCTGGCCTCCTAATCATGTGTGTCATCCAACACTGTGCACATTCTCTGTGTGTGCTGCATAGGTCTGCCTCTGTGGCATTGTTCTCTGGCCTAGTTTGGATTTTGTTAATGTGTGCTACATGTGTCCACTGGACAGGGATACACCATTTTGCTTGTGCATACTCACACTGGGCAGTGCCTGTGTGGCTATTCACAACAATCTGTTGATGGTTGTTTGTCACAAATATGTGTTGTCAGCCCCACAAGGTGATGTGGTGTCAATAAAGCAATTTTGCAAGCACAGTTGTTGTAACCCTGAATAAGAGGTGTCACTTCTTGATCTGTATAAATCACATTGACTCAGGTATTGGGGGGTCTGACTTGTGTGTGAGAATTGCCTGGACTAAAATACACTGGGCAGTGCCCCTTTGATGCTGGCCAGTGCGTAATGTACGTGCTTTGCAGCCTGTGTCATTTTTTTACCAACAAGAATCCTGCTCATACATTATTGGCACATGTGTGGTTCAGATGCAACGCAGTTTGGACCTTGTGTGCTGACATCTGTGTGTACATTCTGGCTTGCCATGAGGGTGTCCCCACAGTACAGCTGGTATTTTTTACCACCCAATTGCAGGCCCATTAGCTTATGCATTGTTCTGGGTGTGGACATGTGTGCCACTCCAGATGACAGGCAGTAGGTCATATGTGTAGCCAACTGTGTAATCAGGTGACGGATGGCCTGGTGACAACTGACATGATTCAAGTTGTTACTCTTCATGAATTGTACCTTGGCACTCACAGCACTTGTCAACAGTTGTTCATGTTTCACATGTGGAAATTTGATGATTTGTGTTAAGAGCACTAATGTGCCTGCATGCAATATCTCGCACAAGGCAGTGCACACAAAAGTACATTGACACTGTCATGGAATAAGCTGGCACCTTTTCAAAGAAGCCACTGTTATAAATAAATGGTGTTGCAGATTCTCCATATACATGTTCCCACGGTGGTCTTGATTTTGTGAGACTCATTAGTTGTCGGTGATACAAACTAACGAGTGTCAAGACGTCAAGACCTCCGTGGGCCCATGTATATGTACTTCCTGCAACACCATCTATTTCTAACAGTGGCTCCTCCGAAAAGGTGCCAGCTTCTTCAATGACAGTGCCAATGTACTTTTGTGTGCACTGCCTTGTGCAACATCTTGCATGCAGGCACATCAGTGTTCTTTTCACGAAATGGCCAATTGGCACATCCCAAACATGTAGATTGGTTAAAGTATTGTGAGTCCCAAGGTACCAACATTTGTTCGTTTTGTGTTCCAAGGGACTTACAGGTCTCTGAGTGTGGTGACACCTTGAGTATTGAGGTGTGTTAGTTTACCTTGAGTGCACCACTCCTGTTTATTTCAGTGTAAACAAGAGGTGTCATGAGTTCATTGTATTGCTGTGCTCACCGGTTCACAGACACTAGCTTCTCAGTGTATTGCTCATTCAAGTTGTGGCCTTTTGTGGATTGAGTTTCCTGGTGTCAAAGTGGCATGGTGGGTCTACCAACTGGGCAGTACAGGGCTTACATATGTGCGGAGTAATCCAGCTGTTACTCATGATGCATTGCCTGATATGCACTGTGACCAATTGTTCTTGTGCTCATGTGTCAGATGTATACAGGTGACTGATGCTTTCTGGTTTCTTCTCCTTGCCCATAGCATCATCATCCACGAGCGAGGGAGACACCTGCATGGACCTTGAGGAGGGACCCAGCGACAGTGCCACCAGTGCTGTGGAGTCAGCAGGAGACAGTGGCACGGAGGGTGAGGGGAGTCAGTCGGAGGACCTGTCCAGAGGCGAGAGCATGTACGACACCGAAGGGTCCCAGGCTGACATCCTTGAGGAGGCGGAGGATGCAACAACATCTGGCAGCATCCCACCAACTGTACCCGCCTCCTCCATTGCCATCTCCGCCCTCTCAGTTGCTCCCATCCCTTCTGTCCGTGCAGGGTCCCACCGTGTCTCCTTCGGACCAGGCACCGCAGCCCCTGCCCCTGTCACCCCTGCTGCCCTCAGTGAAGAGTCTGTGGACACACTGCACCAGTTGCAGGTTGGTCAGGCATCGATGCTGCATGTCCTCCATGAACACACTAGACTGCTCACACAGTTGGTGTCGTTCGTGGAGGGCATGTCATCAACGATGACTGAGCAACGCAGGTTTCTGCGGTCCATGAACTCTTCACTGAAGGAAGCAGTGTCTCTCCTGCAGCACTCCATCCCCCCCCTACCCCGGACCCATTCACACTGCCCTCTCCCATGCCTGTCCAAAGCACACACAGACAGTCACAGGCACACACCACAACAGACACATCCAGCACACCCCCAACTAAGGCACAGCGCACACCTCCTGGCACGCACACTCAGGGAGATGTAGTCACACCCACAGGGTCTGGGGGCATACGGCAGACACGCAGCCACAGTCAGAGTCCGCAGTCCTCACGACCCACTTCCTCCAAATCCACTCCCTTTAGCTCCCCTGCCAAAATGTCACCCAAAGAGATCTACATGGCTAGTCTGTCCCTCAGGCCCACTGTGACACCACCCCGCAAGCGTTTGAGGAAGTCTCCTGCCAGGGGAGTTGAGTCCCCCCCCCCATGTCCACCACCTCCCCCGAGAGCGCTGCACCCCATCCCTCGGACACCCCCCCTCTGTTGGCCTTGGTGTTCCTTCCAGTGCAGGGGTTCCTCTGGACACCCTGGCAGCAGTGTGCAGCGAGCTGCTCACCACCACGTTTGGCGCTGCCCCACCCCCTGTGGTGGATACGTCCAGCCCTGCACCCACCATGGCTACCCAACCCACTCCTGTCCCTGCGATGCCTGGTACTCCCACTGATGATGCCCCCCCAGTCGACAAACCTTGAGGTGACTTTGTGCAGGCAAGGGAGGGAAGGACACAGTCGCATATGTCCACCCTTGGACTCGAACTATGGACTGGCCATTGGCCTTTGTAAATAGTGTCTTCTTACAATTTTTTTTTGGTGTGCTGAATAAAGCCTTTTCATTTAGTTTCCACACTATTGCATTTCAGGTACTTGATGTTGGTGATGAGGCCCATGAAGTTGGTGTTCTGGTAATGTGTTAGGGTTCTGAGAAATGTTTTAGTATGATGGTCATGAGGTGGACCATGGTATCTGTGTGCCATCACAATGTCTCTGAAAATATTAATTGGTAGTGTGTGTTCCTTTGGATTGTGAGACATTGTCCCAAGGAGTGTTCCTTCCTCTGTGACACCTGACATGTTCCCTGCAAACAGTTGCACAATTGTTGTACTGACCTGTGTCAACATATCTTTTGTTGGTGACGGATCCCTTCAACAATGGCCATGCATGCTCACCGATGTCTCCTGCTGACTCGTCTGTGCCATCCTTGCCAGTCACTGTACTTGTTTTTTGTGTATGTAGGAATGGCATCAGGGACCAATTGCCCCTTTTCAGCACTATGCATGTGTGTAATCACGGCCTAACACACAAATGGCACGTGTAATGCAGGGTATTTGGGCACATGACTATTGTGGGCATTGTATCTAGTCGAAGTGAACCCTATTCCTTACATGAGAGACAACATCTGGGTGGCTGGACCATCACCTGGACATTCCTATCACTCCTGTGATGTGCGTGACAGTGTGTGTTCCCCTTGACTAACTTATTTTAGTATGCACTTCCATGACTATACAGTCTGTTGGCATGATATCAGGGTGTGTATTGTGGGGCATCCGCCATGGGTGGGTATGCATGTGTTGTATGTCCTCACACCCACATGTGGTGTGTCATGCAGTGTGTGAATGACATCCATCCTCCTGGGAGTGGGGCACTGCTGGGAGTCCTCTGCACCCACCCCTCATATGTCTGTCCACTGCTGGTAGTGATATGCACCCACCCCTCATATGTCTGGGCACTGCTGGGAGTCCTCTGCACAAACCCCTCATGTCTCTGTCAACTGCTGGTAGTGATATGCACCCACCCCTCATATGTCTGGGCACTGCTGGGAGTCCTCGGCACCCACCCCTCATATGTCTGTCCACTGCTGGGAGTCCTCTGCACCCACCCCTCATATGTCTGGGCACTGCTGGGAGTCCTCTGCACCCACCCCTCATATGTCTGGACACTACTGGGAGTCCTCTGCACCCACCCCTCATATGTCTGGGCACTGCTGGGAGTCCTCTGCACCCACCCCTCATATGTCTGGGCACTGCTGGCAGTCCTCTGCACCCACCCCTCATGTCTCTGTCCACTGCTGGTAGTGATATGCAAGCACCCCTCATATGTCTGGGCACCGCTGGGAGTCCTCTGCACCCACCCCTCATATGTCTGGGCACTGATGGGAGTCCTCTGCACCCACCCCTCATATGTCTGTCCACTGCTGATAGTGATATGCACCCACCTCTCATATGTCTGGGCCCTGCTGGGAGTCCTCTGCACCCACTGCTCATGTCTCTGTCCACTACTGGTAGTGATATGCACCCACCCCTCATATGTCTGGGCACTGCTGGGAGTCCTCTGCACCCACCCCTCATATGTCTGTACTCTGCTGGGAGTCCTCTGTACCCACCCCTCATATGTCTGGGCACTGCTGGGAGTCCTCTGCACCCACCCCTCATTAGTCTGGGCACTGCTGGTAGTCCTCTGCACCCACCTCTCATATGTCTGGGCACTGCTGGGAGTCCTCTGCACCCACCCTTCAAGTCTCTGTCCACTGCTGGTAGTGATATGCACCCACCCCTCATATGTCTGGGCACTGATGGGAGTCCTCTGCACCCACCCCTCATATGTCTGGGCACTGCTGGGAGTCCTCTGCACGCATCCCTCATATCTCTGTCCACTGCTGGTAGTGATATGCACCCACCCCTCATATGTCTGTGCACTGCTGGGAGTCCTCTGCACCCACCCCTCATATGTCTGGACACTGCTGGTAGTGATATGCACCCACCCCTCATCTGTCTGGGCACTGCTGGGAGTCCTCTGCACCCACCCCTCATATGTCTGTCCACTGCTGGGAGTCCTCGCACCCACCCCTCATATGCCTGGGCACTGCTGGAGTCCTCTGCACCCACCCCTCATATGCCTGTCCACTGCTGGGAGTCCTCTGCACCCACCCCTCATATGTCTGGACACTGCTGGGAGTCCTTTGCACCCACCCCTCATATGTCTGGGCACTGCTGGGAGTCCTCTACACCCACCCCTCATATGTCTGGGCACTGCTGGGAGTCCTCTGCACCCACCCCTCATGTCTCTGCCCACTACTGGTAGTGATATGCACCCACACCTCATATGTCTGGGAACTGCTGGGAGTCCTCTGCACCCACCCCTCATATGTCTGTCCACTGCTGGGAGTCCTCGGCACCCACCCCTCATATGTCTGGGCACTGCTGGGAGTCCTCTGCACCCACCCCTCATATGTCTGGACACTGCTGGGAGTCCTCTGCACCCACCCCTCATATGTCTGGGCACTGCTGGGAGTCCTCTGCACCCACCCCTCATATGTCTGGGCACTGCTGAGAGTCCTCTGCACCCACCCCTCATATGTCTGTCCACTGCTGGGAGTCCTCTGCACCCACCCCTCATATGTCGGGGCACTGCTGGGAGTCCTCTGCACCCACCCCTCATATGTCTGGGCACTGCTGGGAGTCCTCTGCACCCACCCCTCATATCTCTGTCCACTGCTGGGAGGCCTCTACACCCACCCCTCATATGTCTGGACACTGCTGGGAGGCCTCTGCACCCACCCACGCACACCCTTGGAGCTGTACACTGCTGGCCAGGACCTACACACACAATAATTTGGAGGTAACATGCTGGGCCAGTCCTCTATGCCCACATTCCTGGCGCGTGTACGCCTCGCATCCAAATGTTCCTGCTGCCGTAACCGGGTACGTTTGGTAAGGACCGTACCTGAGTACTCATGGGGCCATAGGGGTACGCACCGTACCCAAGCATGTATGCATGGGTACGGTCCGTACCTGAGTACTCATGGGGCCGTAGGGGTCCGTACCACTGTTGTCATGGCACCGTAGGGGTACATGTAGTACGCACCGTACCCACGCATTCATGCATGGGTACGGTCCGTACCACTGTTGTCATGGCGCCGTAAGGGTACGTGTGGTACGCACCGTACCCACTCATTCATGCGTGGGTATGGTCCGTACCACTGTTGTCATGGCGCCGTAGGGGTACGTGTGGTATGCATCTTACCCATGCATGTTGTTCTCACCTTCTGCGGCGTGTGCGTTGGGTGCGGTGCACCAGGTCATAGGCCAAGAGGACCGGGATGACACATACGATGGGGTTCATGGTTGTACGTCGCGTACTGGGGCTCCGTGGCGTAGCGGTTCGCGTCGGACTCTGCTTTTCCGGGTGTGTTTGGCTCCCGTAAAAAAAGAGCCGTACGGAGTGACGTCGGTACGAATCGTACTTGCTGGGCCGGAAAACGCTGGTGACGTCGCGTACAAGCAGTTCCAGATCGGAATCGTGGGTATTTTTGTGCTGTCTTTTGTACGATTCGTACAGAAAAAGGCTTTCTGTACGAATCATACTTCCTAGGTTGTAGAATGAGTTTACCTGGTACGAGTCGTACGGAGAAAACGCTCCATATGACTATTCGTAGGGCCTTTTTACAGGATCGGTATCGACCCCTTAATGTATAATATATACTTACTAATAATTTTTTAAAATTATTTTAATAACTTATAATTAAAAAAATATATATATAAATTATAAATACATCTATACACATAAAACAATAATATAAATAAAAATTAAATAAATATCTATAACAAATAAAAAAATATATATTTGTAATCTTATTAATATTAATTATATACTACATAAACTAAAATAATACAAACAATATTAGATAGCGGAGGTATAAAATTACTATTCCAACTCTAAACAGTGCAACAGTAGGGAAAATGTTGGATAGGGTAGGGGTAAAAATTACTATTCCCACCCCAGTGAGTGCAACAGTAGGAAAAGTGTTGGATAGCGTTGGGGTAAGAATTACTATTCCCACTCCAGGGAGTGCAACAGTAGGGAAAGTGTTGGATAACGTAGGGGTTAAAATTACTATTCCCACTTTAGGGAGTGCAACAGTAGGGAAAGTGTTGGATAGCGTAGGGGTAAAAATTACTATTCCCACTCCAGGGAGTGCAACAGTAGGGAAAGTGTTGGATAGCGTAGGGGTAAAAATTACTATTCCCACTCCAGTGAGTGCAACAGTAGGGAAAGTGTTGGATAGCGTAGGGGTTAAAATTACTATTCCCACTCCAGGGAGTGCAACAGTAGGGAGAGTGTTGGATAGCGTAAGGGTAAAAATTACTATTCCCACTCCAGTGAGTGCCACAGTAGGGAAAGTGTTGGATAGCGTAGGGGTTAAAATTACTATTCCAAGTCCAGTGAATGTAACAGTGTGGAAAATGTAGGGTAGCATAGGGGTTAAATTAACATACATATTAATTAAATAATTTTTGTAAAATAAATAACATATTAAAAATTCATTAACTAAAAAATTCAATAATAAGTACCAATAAAATTAAATTAATATTTACTTGAATAACATTAAATTAATTCCCACCCTATTCCCCAATAAACACACAATCCGCTACACATAAAAAAGAACACAATTAATTCAATTCTCAATTAATCAATTATTAAAAATTAATTACCAATTAATAATAAATTAACAATAAATTAATTAACAATAACAACAAATAATAAATAATAAATTAATTATAATTAATATAATGATAATTTAATCAATTAATAAAAATTAATTACCAATTAAAAATTAATTAACAATAAATTAATAATCAATAACAATAAATAAAAACATAGTAATTAATTAATTATAATTACATTACTTCCTACCCTATTCCCCTAAAAACCCACAACCCGCTCTGATACTAAAATGCTAAATTTACTTTAAAAAAAGTTACTAATTTCTAAACATTTAATACATATATTTAAAAATAATAAAAATACATTACAAAAAATGTTAAACATATATATAAAAACATACTAAAATACATAACACTAATATAAATATCGATATTATTAATAACAATATTTTTGCTAACGATATTACTTACTTCGATATTGCTAACTTCGATATTACTGACATTGATATAAAAAAAATGATATTACTCACCTTAAGGTCGATATTCTGGTCACGGATATTCTTGTCATCAATATTCTGTCCCTACGATATTAAAAACTCAATATTACTGTAGGCCGATATAAAAACATCGCTATTTTGACTGCTCACCGCCTATGAATTGTGCCTTAATCTTTTGTCAGGCTGATAATCATAAGACTGTGCTTAGAAATTCTTCCTAAAGTATATTTAAATGAAGGGTGGCGAAGGGACCACTATACGCTTGCAGGAGGAGCTCTTAGATGAAAACCAAATCTTCAATTGAATCCTTGACCTACAGTGACAGCGAGGGGAGACATAAAGAAAGTGCTGTCGGGTGGATTGATCACCAACTCGTGCAAATAATATACTTAAAATAAAAAAGGAAAGTTCCAAACCAAGGTCATATTAAGTCAATATTTAATATCAAACTGCCTACCAGAAACTAGTAGAAAACTAATGAAGGACGCTAGATGTCAATGGTGGGGTGCGCCAGGTCAGGAGGGTGATTGCCTGGTTGCGAGTGTGGTAAGGCCTATCTGGTTCCCCACAAATGGAGACACACACACAGTGTTCGTGAGTATGGGCGAAGACCCTGTGCGGTCATCCGCCCCTTAATTTATCTCCTCTGGGTGAGCCCGCCCGCAGGAGTGATACAATGTGCAACATTATTCTGTAAGGGCCAGGTGGCTCACTCACTACTTCCCTTCTTTCTTCAGTCACTTGCTCTCCGCTCAGCCATCACTCCTGAGGTATGAAACACACAAAGTCTCATAGTCGTTGAACAGAATTAGGCCGAAAACCGTACGTCTGGCTACAGGAGTTGGAACTGGGTCCTGCTCGAGCTATGCTCTTTGAGGGGGATGCACTTCCTTGGGTCGTGATTGGCAAACTTCCAGTTGACGCTACTCCATCTGTTCTTGTTGGCATCAGGTGTCCTCTGCCGGCTGTGGGAGAAGGCGCAGGATCCACAAAGGTGTCCTCTTCCCTTTCTGAATCTGCATCCTGCTCCTACCCAGACAGGGTTCCGACCACCTTTTTGAACCAGGACACATTCCTGGCAGCCAGTCGCTCACCCCGTCTGGCAGAGACCATAGTCCCATGCGTGGCGATGATCTCCCACACTTCGGGTTTGCAAGGCATCCAGAACTTTTAACCCAAGTGCCTGTACTTTAGGACAGCATAGTCGCCCATGACCAGTGAAGGGGGATGGGATCCTCAAGCTAGACTAGCTTTCCAGTTGGTGGCTCCTCTCTGGGTTTGGGTGGCCTCACCGTCCATTTCTGCTGGGCGCCAGGTGAGACCTGCAGGTATATTGTCTCATGGGGCACGTTGGAACAACAGGTGAGACGTGGCTCAGCGGGTAGTACTGTGGGGGTCAGGCGGTTTGCATTCAAGAACTCGTGGAGGCATGCCTCAGCGTCTTCTCCCTTCTCCACTCCAATTCTCAATGCCCTGCTGAGGGTCCACATGAAGCGTTCCACTTCACCATTTGCCTGTGGCCATTACAGAGTAATCTTCTGGTCTCGAATGGCATTCTCGACCCTGGAATAGGGGTCCATTATCCGACTTGACCTTATTGTGGAGGCCCATCATTGCGAAGGTCCTGTTGAGGATGGCCTTGGCATGAGGGAATGATGTTGATGAGACGACCTCCACAATTAGGAACTTGGAGTGTGAGTCCATCATGACCAGGGTGCTGTGGCTGTCAGGGAAACACCCAAAGTCGATGCTGACCTTTGACCAGAGTTCCTCAATGGGCTCTTCCATGAGGACGGGTGCTTGCGCCAGGTTGCTCCTGGTGATTCTGCAGGAGTGGTACTGGTGAATCATCTCCTCCACCATGGTGTCTACCTCGGGGAACCACACTTTGCTGCAGAGGCTGGCTTTCGTCTTGGCTATTCCTTTCTGCCCGACATGGGCAAGGCTTAGAACCTGATGATGTAACTTGCTCAGGACCACGATTGCTTGACCTCGTAGTACCACCCTGTGGATGCCTTCACTGAGTTCGCTGCAAAATCTCCATAATTGTTGCCTCATGTCTTGTTCTTTCATGTTCAGTAAGCGGGTGCCCTCAAGAAAATGTTGGCATTTTCTGTGAGCCAGTGCCTACTTGACCCTTACTAGACTAGCCCTGGTCAGTTGCCGCCCCCATCACCTCCGGGTTGGACTGTTCCCATGAGGCACAGGGTCAAGACTGATTTGCATATGGCTGGGTTCAAACTGGAACGGCATGGTGAGCAAAAAAACGATGGATTTAGGCCCAGATCTCTGTACTGGGGTGAATGTATGACATTGTTCTGCATTCTGTCCATCAATTGTTGTTTTTGCATTTGTCACCCCGAGTGGGAAGGGTATGCCCAGACGTGGGTCCCTTGCTCTCCATGCCACTGGAAAACAAGCAAGCCTGGCTGAAGACGGCTGAAATGCCAGAAACCGGTCCTAGGATGCTTGTTTCCAGTCCAGGGAGGACCTGGCTTGGCAATTCGGGCTGGACTGTTCCCATGAGGCACAGGGTCAAGACTGATTTGCATATGGCTGGGTTCAAACTGGAACGGCATGGTGAGCAAAAAAACGATGGATTTAGGCCCAGATCTCTGTACTGGGGTGAATGTATGACATTGTTCTGCATTCTGTCCATCAATTGTTGTTTTTGCATTTGTCACCCCGAGTGGGAAGGGTATGCCCAGACGTGGGTCCCTTGCTCTCCATGCCACTGGAAAACAAGCAAGCCTGGCTGAAGACGGCTGAAATGCCAGAAACCGGTCCTAGGATGCTTGTTTCCAGTCCAGGGAGGACCTGGCTTGGCAATTCGGGCTGGACTGTTCCCATGAGGCACAGGGTCAAGACTGATTTGCATATGGCTGGGTTCAAACTGGAACGGCATGGTGAGCAAAAAAACGATGGATTTAGGCCCAGATCTCTGTTCTGGGGTGAATGTATGACATTGTTCTGCATTCTGTCCATCAATTGTTGTTTTTGCATTTGTCACCCCGAGTGGGAAGGGTATGCCCAGACGTGGGTCCCTTGCTCTCCATGCCACTGGAAAACAAGCAAGCCTGGCTGAAGACGGCTGAAATGCCAGAAACCGGTCCTAGGATGCTTGTTTCCAGTCCAGGGAGGACCTGGCTTGGCAATTCGGGCTGGACTGTTCCCATGAGGCACAGGGTCAAGACTGATTTGCATATGGCTGGGTTCAAACTGGAACGGCATGGTGAGCAAAAAAACGATGGATTTAGGCCCAGATCTCTGTACTGGGGTGAATGTATGACATTGTTCTGCATTCTGTCCATCAATTGTTGTTTTTGCATTTGTCACCCCGAGTGGGAAGGGTATGCCCAGACGTGGGTCCCTTGCTCTCCATGCCACTGGAAAACAAGCAAGCCTGGCTGAAGACGGCTGAAATGCCAGAAACCGGTCCTAGGATGCTTGTTTCCAGTCCAGGGAGGACCTGGCTTGGCAATTCGGGCTGGACTGTTCCCATGAGGCACAGGGTCAAGACTGATTTGCATATGGCTGGGTTCAAACTGGAACGGCATGGTGAGCAAAAAAACGATGGATTTAGGCCCAGATCTCTGTACTGGGGTGAATGTATGACATTGTTCTGCATTCTGTCCATCAATTGTTGTTTTTGCATTTGTCACCCCGAGTGGGAAGGGTATGCCCAGACGTGGGTCCCTTGCTCTTCATGCCACTGGAAAACAAGCAAGCCTGGCTGAAGACGGCTGAAATGCCAGAAACCGGTCCTAGGATGCTTGTTTCCAGTCCAGGGAGGACCTGGCTTGGCAATTCGGGCTGGACTGTTCCCATGAGGCACAGGGTCAAGACTGATTTGCATATGGCTGGGTTCAAACTGGAACGGCATGGTGAGCAAAAAAACGATGGATTTAGGCCCATATCTCTGTACTGGGGTGAATGTATGACATTGTTCTGCATTCTGTCCATCAATTGTTGTTTTTGCATTTGTCACCCCGAGTGGGAAGGGTATGCCCAGACGTGGGTCCCTTGCTCTCCATGCCACTGGAAAACAAGCAAGCCTGGCTGAAGACGGCTGAAATGCCAGAAACCGGTCCTAGGATGCTTGTTTCCAGTCCAGGGAGGACCTGGCTTGGCAATTCGGGCTGGACTGTTCCCATGAGGCACAGGGTCAAGACTGATTTGCATATGGCTGGGTTCAAACTGGAACGGCATGGTGAGCAAAAAAACGATGGATTTAGGCCCAGATCTCTGTACTGGGGTGAATGTATGACATTGTTCTGCATTCTGTCCATCAATTGTTGTTTTTGCATTTGTCACCCTGAGTGGGAAGGGTATGCCCAGACGTGGGTCCCTTGCTCTCCATGCCACTGGAAAACAAGCAAGCCTGGCTGAAGACGGCTGAAATGCCAGAAACCGGTCCTAGGATGCTTGTTTCCAGTCCAGGGAGGACCTGGCTTGGCAATTCGGGCTGGACTGTTCCCATGAGGCACAGGGTCAAGACTGATTTGCATATGGCTGGGTTCAAACTGGAACGGCATGGTGAGCAAAAAAACGATGGATTTAGGCCCAGATCTCTGTACTGGGGTGAATGTATGACATTGTTCTGCATTCTGTCCATCAATTGTTGCTTTTGCATTTGTCACCCCGAGTGGGAAGGGTATGCCCAGACGTGGGTCCCTTGCTCTCCATGCCACTGGAAAACAAGCAAGCCTGGCTGAAGACGGCTGAAATGCCAGAAACCGGTCCTAGGATGCTTGTTTCCAGTCCAGGGAGGACCTGGCTTGGCAATTCGGGCTGGACTGTTCCCATGAGGCACAGGGTCAAGACTGATTTGCATATGGCTGGGTTCAAACTGGAACGGCATGGTGAGCAAAAAAACGATGGATTTAGGCCCAGATCTCTGTACTGGGGTGAATGTATGACATTGTTCTGCATTCTGTCCATCAATTGTTGTTTTTGCATTTGTCACCCCGAGTGGGAAGGGTATGCCCAGACGTGGGTCCCTTGCTCTCCATGCCACTGGAAAACAAGCAAGCCTGGCTGAAGACGGCTGAAATGCCAGAAACCGGTCCTAGGATGCTTGTTTCCAGTCCAGGGAGGACCTGGCTTGGCAATTCGGGCTGGACTGTTCCCATGAGGCACAGGGTCAAGACTGATTTGCATATGGCTGGGTTCAAACTGGAACGGCATGGTGAGCAAAAAAACGATGGATTTAGGCCCAGATCTCTGTACTGGGGTGAATGTATGACATTGTTCTGCATTCTGTCCATCAATTGTTGTTTTTGCATTTGTCACCCCGAGTGGGAAGGGTATGCCCAGACGTGGGTCCCTTGCTCTCCATGCCACTGGAAAACAAGCAAGCCTGGCTGAAGACGGCTGAAATGCCAGAAACCGGTCCTAGGATGCTTGTTTCCAGTCCAGGGAGGACCTGGCTTGGCAATTCGGGCTGGACTGTTCCCATGAGGCACAGGGTCAAGACTGATTTGCATATGGCTGGGTTCAAACTGGAACGGCATGGTGAGCAAAAAAACGATGGATTTAGGCCCAGATCTCTGTACTGGGGTGAATGTATGACATTGTTCTGCATTCTGTCCATCAATTGTTGTTTTTGCACCCATCACCTCCAGCGTCAGCACGCAGGAGCAGGCTTCTTGGGTGACCATCTTCACAAACTCTTCTTTGTGTTCTTCGTCTGCCTGCACACACGGCGTTTGTACTGCGATGGTGTGACAAATAATTGGCGGGGTTATTGACACCTGGACGACGAAACACCATCTCAAATCAGTATGTCTGGAGTTGCACCGCCCACCTTTCTATCATGGGGGGCCGCCGCATGGTTCCGGTGAAGAGGGGAATCAGAGGCTTGTGATCAGTTGCCACCTGAAACTCATGCCCATAGAGATAGAGGTGGAAGTGCTGGCATGCCCACTTGATGGCCAGGGCATCTCTCTCGATTTGGGCGTACTTCATTTCTATCTGGGAAAGTGCTCTGCTGGCACATGCCACTGGTACCAGTCATTACTCGCATTCTCCTGGAGGAGGATAGTTCCGAGGCTAATGGGGCTCACACCAACCGCCACCTCGGTGTGCCACCCCAGATGAAGTATGCCATGACTGTCTTGTCCATCAGAGCTTCCTTGATTGCATGAAAGGATCCATTCACTTCTGCCATCCAGTCCCAGGACGCTCTCTGCTTTTTGTGAGTTCTCGCAGAGCTTCCAACTTTGTACCTTGGTGACAATGCACGAAGTTCACCTGGTCGTTCCAGCAGCCAATATTTCCCACATCTATTCGCATCCAATGACAGGCGATGTTACCTTGCTCCACCGACACCGACAAACTGCTCAAAACTTCACCGACGATGCTTTTGATTATATTCCCCAAGAATTCTGCTTTTTCACCAAAGCACAGCTATTTTTCAGGAGCCTCATCACAATGTTCCAGATAAAAGCAAATGCACGTTGGCTCGAGGTGACCCGCTACGAAGGCATGTGGACTATCAACAGTACCATGGATGGGCTAAATGATATCAAGCAAAAACTGCGCCTGCTAAGGCTTATGGTTTTAGAGCATAAGTATGTCCTGGACATGCTAACTAAGATGGATGGTGGACTATGTTGCAAAATTGGGAAAAGCTGCTGCACTTTTATGCCATCAAATGATGCTGAAAATGGATCACTCACAAAGGCCATTGAGGACTTGGACAATTTAGGGAAGAAAATGTTTGAGGAAGGAGGTGCCAGGGGAGACATAGCAAATGACTGGTTTGATTTTCTCTGGATGCCTTCATGGCTATATGCCCTCCTAAAAACGTTTGTGCCGCTTGGCAGTGTGCTGTTGCTCCTAGGTTGCGGCATACAGATAGTATGCTGTGTGAAAAGATTCAGTACTAAAGTAGTAAGGATGAATTATGCTAGCACAGGAATATACAGGAAGACCATACATGAGGACAATGGACGAGAGAAGGGGGATGAACTAGCACTGTTAGAGATAGTTGAGCTCACAATGACTGGCTCACACTTATTACAGACCCCTGCTGACGCCCACTACCAAGTACCTTCCGCTCTCCCACTTCCCCCTGGTAGAGACCTAGTAGGGGGGGATCTTAGCGTAGATCCTTATGAATCGCTAGCTGACAGGCCTGAAGGATAATATGTTGAGTTAAGATCACAGCGAGATAAGCAGGACAAACAGTGTCCCAATATTATTGTAAATAAAAAATAAATAAAAAAAATGTCACGCTCCCTGGATGCCCCACCAGGATGAAGGGCCAGCCAAATACGCTGCAATAGCTTTGTTTAAAAATGAACAAGAGGAGGGAAATGAAACTGGGTCCTGTTTTACCATATAAATGCCTTAGGACAATTCTGCCCCACACCTGAAGCATGAGACCCTCATATGGCCCCACCAGCCAGCATATAGGAATCTGTTAACACAGTAGGCCCTATGCCTTTCTGATAAAATCACAACACATCTCCTCTGCAAAGGACACAACCCAGTTCCGTCTTCTTGGTAAACAAACTCTCACCGAGCCCCCACTCCTTCGTTGTTCCCAGAGTGCGGTTCTCTTCTCACGAACACTGACCACAGAAACAGGGAACATCTCAAGCTAAGATATTATTGTATTTTTGCTAGCTTCACATAACTGAAGACAAGCAACTTGGCATGAGAACATGACCTGTAACCTTTTGTATTCTTCTGCTTTCTTATAAAAATTCTATGAAGTGACGTTCATTTGGTTCTGATAAATGTACACATTATGATATGATTGACAGCTAACACCTGTCATGTGACAGACTTGTGGTCAAGCTCTTCCTCATTAAATCAGTATAAAAGAGCTGCCCACAGTACACTCGATGGACCACCTTGCACCGTGAAACTACTTGAGTCACGGGCTCTGTGATCCCTGGTTAACCGTTCTCATTTTTAGAAGTCTTATTAAGGTTGTGCATTATTCATTCAAAAGTATTTCTATCATTACATTAGTATGATTTTAAGCCTCATTGAAATTGCATGGTGTTGCTCACCATTTTAAAATATGTCTTTAACACTTGGTTTTTGCGAGCGCGTCTCGTAGGTGTGCATGGTGTTCCTCTAGGCTGCTTGAGAATATCAGAATGTCGTCGCTGAGATTTATGACTCCCTATAGGCTTGACATGGTCTCTCGGATTGCGTTCTGAAAGACTTCTATGGCCGACGACACCTCAAAGCTCAGCCGCTTGTATCTTTTAAATCCACACTGGGTAGAGAAAGTGGTGATGTACCTGCTCTCAGGTGCCAGTTTGAGCTTATGGTACCCTGTGTTTATTGAATTGAATTGAGAAACATTTATAGAGCGCCTGGTTACCCGTGGGCATCCCCGCGCTAATGGACATTCAATTCCTCAAAGATCTTCAGGGAAAAAGTAATGTTTTTAGTTGTTTGCGAAAAATGGAGTGATTGTTTTGTGAACGGATATGGATGGGGACAGAGTTCCAGAGCTTCGCACCACAGTAGGAAAACCTATGACCTCCACATCTGGTGCGTTTTATTCTAGGAACTGTCAACAAATATTTACCCTCCGATCTCAGTGTTCTTTGAGGGAGATGAAGGTGTATCATGTCCTCTATCAGAGTAGGACCTTTTCCAGTCAAAGATTTTTGAATGATACACATAGCTTTGAATTTAATCCTCTCATGAATGGGGAGCCAGTGTAATGAGGAGAGTGCCGGCCTAGCAGATAGACGTTTAGGGATGTTTAACAGAAGTTGAGCTGCACAGTTTTGTACGATCTGTAGAACTTTAATGGTGGATAACGGGGCCCCCAAGTAGATGGCATTTGAGTAGTCCAGCCTGGACAAAATAAGTGCCTGCACCAATATTCTACTAGCCATAAATGGGAGCAAAGGGAGAATCCTCCTGATCATTCGCAGAAGGCTATAACAGGTACCTACAACCTTACGAGCTTGTTCCTTAAAACCAAGCTTGGTGTCAAGCACGATACCTAAGCTTTTTATGTTTTTTTTTGGAATAGGCGAGGGTCCAAGGCTGTTTAGGTCCAGTTTGGCAAACCACTTTGCCCAGTTGAGGTCCACCACGATGTCTTCCATGGTGGGCATCAGATGGCGCTCCCTTTTCACCGCATGATTGGGGAGGTGCATGTCAATGCACGGCCTGATGGCTCCCGGCTGCTTTGGGGCAATGACGTGGGGTGACACCCCTGGGGTTGAGCCTGTGACCTTCTCAATGACACCTAACTCCTCCAGTTTCCTGAGCTCTTCCTCCACCTGTGGACGCAAATGGAAGAGCACTCGTCTGTGCCTCAGCGCTGTTGGCCGATCGAGGAGTCGATGTGCAACTTGAATTGTCTGTTTTGAGCTTCCCAAGACCCTCAAACTGCATTGGATATTTGCACAGGATGGTGTCTGCGTGGGAGTTATGAATTTGGCTGGCAAAGAAAACTAGCTGCAGGTCACTTAACGTGGCTTAACGCTGCTGTGTAAATAAGGCACCCTTTTATGCTGTCCTTAGCGTGAAAGGGGAGGGTAATGGGTGTTGCGGTGGGCGTTCTACCACAACACCCATTGATTTTGATGCTGCACCCCTATTTACAAGAGTGGCATAAATAGGACGCAGTGCCAAAATTTAGACGTGGGAAAACCTGGTCTTAAACGGGCGAAACAAAGAGAAATGCTTTATTTCTTCTAGTTTTTGCTGTTTCCATGTGTGCTGACTTGTGCCGCACACATATAAATAGCAAATTGCCTATGATTATTTATGTGCAGGAAGGGAGACCTTCCTGCACATAAACAATCATTTCTCCTAACACAGACACCCTTGCACTATGGTGCAAGGGTGCCTGTGTTGGTGCTAGGCAGCTGAACTCAGCGCCAGCGATAGGGGAAACGCAGGGGTGTGCCACATTTTTGTGAATACGGCACATCTCTGCTTTTTCAGAATGGAGAGGCGTGACATTAGCAATGTTTGCTTAATGCCACGCTTCTCCATTCTGTTGTAAATTTGCCCATAAGTGCATCTACGGGGTATAACCAAGAACATGAAAAAGATTAGAAAGATGTGTGTGTGTGCGTGTGTGTGTGTACATATGGTCTAAGAGGAATTGCCCATTCAGACCAGTGAAAAAAAGTTATTTTATGACTTTACGGTTTTCCAATTTCAAACTGTATCTGAATTCTTTATTCAAATAGGGCTCTATTTATTTTAATTTTATTTTAGGGCTGGTGGGCACTGCAAGGCACCTTTACCCCTGTAAGAGGAATATGCAAATTGGACAGAGTACAGATGATTGTACAATTATGCAGAAGTAGTCAGTAGATTGGGTCTAGCATCTGCTCATCAGTACATTTACAATGGAAGCATTTACATTATCAGAGTAGATTTAATAAGGTCGAACGGACTGAAGTCCATGAGGGCTGAGAAAAATTACAAGCCCTAAGTGGTGGCCAAAAACAAGGTGCAACAAACATAAAAATGCAAAGAGGACATAAGGGCATATGACATAAGTACGTTCATAAACACTTTTGACTGTTCTTCTACGAGAACATTCTTCTTTGTTGCAGATACTGCAGAGTAAATCATCTTTGGTTCCTGAAATACTGACTCTGAGTGCTCGGTTGTGCTTTCGGAATAGGTGTGCCTTTAAGAGATTTTAATAAACAACCCATGATATGTCTAGGAAGGCCATCATTTAGGCTGCTCCTTTTGAGCCTCTTTGAAGATCAATGAATCCAAAATGCTCCTCTTACAAACAAAGGTGAAGTTTATTCTCCAATGGCATAGTAACTCCAGGCACAATAATCCTTCATTATGACCAGTCTCCAACAAATCCAACTTCTCACGTTGAAATCCTACCATTCCAATATAATTATGGCACAGGCAATACAAGTAGGAGAAACAAGTAGAGTGCAGGAAAGTGCCCCTTTTTTGCATGGTTACCCCCTAACATTTTGCCAGATGCTGATGCTAACTTGACACCCTGTGTGTGCTGGGATCCTGCTGACCAGGCCCCATCATCTATGTTCTTTCCTAAAACTGTACCTTTGTTTCCCACAATTGGCACACCTCTGGGCCACATGTAAGTCCCTTGAAAAAGGTACCCCTGGTAACAAGGGCCTGGTGACCAAAGGTGGCCTCTGATGGCTGCAGCATGTTTTGTGCCTCCCTGAGAGACCCCTCACCTTAACACCTGCAAACTGCCATTGAAGTTAGCCTGTTTTGGTGCTGAAGAAAATGAAGAGGCGAGAGGGAACACACCTCTGTGTGCCATGCCCACAACCACTGCCTGTGGCAAAGGTAAGTCATCCCTCTAGCAGGCCTCACAGCCCTAAGACAGGGTGCACTATACCACCTGTGAGGGGATAGCTGCATGAGCAATATGCCCCTACAGTGTCTGTGCCATTCACAGACATCGTAAATGCAGTGAAGCCATGTTGAGTGCATGGGCTTGGGCGTTGCCATTATGAACTCCACAGCTCCATGATGGCTTTACTGAAAGCTGGGGAGTTTGGTACCAAACCTCTCTGCATAAGAAATCCACACTGATGCCAGTGTTGGATTTATTATAGAATGCAATCTTAGAGATGCCCCCAGAAAGAAGACCAACTTCTAGTGTATTGGCTGACTGGTCTCCACCAGCCAGCCACCACCAGACAGGTTTCTGACCTCCTGTGGAAAAAGCACAGAACCCCACAAGAAACCTGTCGCCTGTAGCCGGTGCAACAACTGGACTTGCTGTCATTCTAAAAACCCTGCTAGACCTCCAATAAACCCCAGAAACCTTTCAGCCTACAAACCAACCTCCAAGAACCTCCCTATGGGCTAGAGGCTCTAGTTCCTGGCATCTACCGGTACAAGAACCACTGTAGTTGAGGACCTACACTTGTGTCGACGTGACTCACTACTTTTAAAAAACCCATGACTGCCGTGGTAGGGGACTGACACTTGTGTCGATGCGACTCTGCCCTGCCAGAAGAAAGGACCGCAGCTGGATAGCCTCTACGACCTAGAGTTATCCTCTCGGCCCTACAACCCAAGATGTTCACAGCTCCATTCCGGAGAGCCCATACCCTCCTCCAAGTGGCCTTGTTGGCCTCCTCCTGCCCCGCCTGCTCGACTAGGGCCTCTCTGAGATCACCCAACATCAGGGGACTCCTCCATCCCCTGCACATCTCCATACCCTGACCGCGACTCCTGGGCTGGTTGTGCCTCCCTTCGACCTAAGGTGACCCGCTGACAACGACCACAACATTTCAGACTTTGGGGCCTATTGTCTCCTATTCATCCCCATTGCTCTCCTCCGACTGCGAGAGCAGAACATTGTTGCCGGTATCGACCGCTTTGACATGGATACTGAACTCTGCACCTCTCTGGGTGCCCCCCTGTCTCCAGTGACTAGACTTGGGCTGGGTAAACTCTGCACCATGCGCGCCTGTGCTGCTAGTGGTGCAGCGCCTACCTTAAAATGACCCTTGCCCAGGGCCAGTCTATACCCCTGAAGACTGGAAAAGTAAGATGAGTACTTACCCGCTGATGCATAACCCTGTTTTCCTTTCTTAGGATTGCATTGCATTCCAACAATTGCCAACAACTGTCTATCCTTTGTAAGTACTAAATGTTACCATTTCGGATTGACAATGCCAAAGTATTTCCAAGACCATAATGCTTTTCTACTGCCTTTTTGAAAATATTACTTGTTGGAAAATCAGCTTACCTGCAACTGAGTTCAACTTGGTTCCTAAAATAAGAGTAACTAAAGTACTATTTTTGCAAAACATTGGTCTCGGGTTAGTCATTGAGTGTGTGTTCTTGACTTGTATGAGTGTGTACAACAAATGCATTCACATCCTCCTCCGATATGCCTAACTGCTCAACCCAGCTACCACTAAATTGAGAGTAAGGTATTATCTACTTTAACCTCTGCCATACAAGTGGGGACTCACTGGACTTTGTGCACACTATACCTCGTTTTGGTATAGTATATACAGAGCTGGCTTCCAACATAGGGGAAGATACCACAATACAAAAGTATACACAGTGAACAGTAAACCTGTACAATACCACACACCTTTCTTCAAAATAAAAATATTAAGAAGAAATACTTGCATGGGTGAGAACTACCTTTTAATAAAATTCATTCCACTTTCACTATCCTGTTAAAATTCCAAATGCGACCATCATCCATCTTAGCCACACTGCGAAACACCTTTATGATCCTGTAGCTCTCACAGAAATATGAACTTTGACTTTTGCCTGGCATCTTGATCTTCACTCTGTCTTTAACCTGTGCCAGTTCCGGTTTAACTGCTTTATGACATTCATAGTTAATTTTCCTTTTGAATTAAATTCCTTTCTCTCTTCGACACACCCTTACCCCCAATCATCACAGGTTCCCTCATTACCAACATACCTTTTCACCAAGGGAGGAATTAGGGTGGTGCTGGGATTGCATTTTCTGAAAGAAAAAGAGTAACTTGGATGCTGGAGTGTGGCATGTACCTATACTCCTCAACTCTTTTCCTGACTGCTTGAACACAAAACCCCCCATTTCTTTTCTCAATTTGAATGGTTTCTTTGAGAACTCGGTGGAAACTCTCATCCATCTCATTGCTCTCAGACTGGTAAAGAGCAAATTTTTCAGAAAACCTTTCTTTCATTTCCTTTGATTTTAAATTGCACACCATTGTCAGTAAGGAGGCATTTAGGATTCCCTTCCATGGCAAACACTTCAGACAAAAAATATGTCACCAGCTTGGTACATGTCTCATGCACCGCACCCACTTCAGGACACCTTGACAACATGTCCATTGCTACCAAAATATACTTCTGAGACGCTCCAGAACGTACAGGTCCAATCAAATCTAGAGCTATATCCTCCCATACATCAGTGGAATATCTCTACAAGCCCTTGGAGAAGTTCTTACTTTCAACATTTTATCGCTCAACTGGCACTCTCCGCATTTCCTCACCGTGCTTCCTGGCCACTAATACATGCACCTAAGTCTTTCCTTTGGTTTTAGAGATACCCTGGTGTCCCTCATGGGCCAAATACACAGGTGGCTGCCTGACAGCCAAAGGCGGTACAAACCTGGTTCCTCTCACCACAATGTTATCAACCATTGACAATTCATTTACATCTTTTGCATACCCAGCAAACCTTTTGTCTTTAATCCAGCATTTATCACCTGGCCTAATCAACTGGAAAACCAACTTAAGCTCTTCATCCAACTCCTGCTTTTGTAACCACATCTTCTCAAAGTTACAACTTTGTGTAACACTGCACATCTTCACTCCATCTTCCATCCACCACGTCTGCAAATTTTGCTCCTGATGGCCAGCATGTATTGATAATCTCGAAAGGCAATCCACTGTTCTCTTTTTCACCCCTATGTATGTGACAAGAAATTGAAAATCCTACCAACCATTTACAAATTCTGGATGACATGTGATCCAAAACGTTACTCTGAAACACTTCCTTCAAAGGCTTGTGGTCAGTGTGCACCACAAATCGACTCCCCATATAAACTTCTAGAATTTCCTAATCGCCCAGTATACAGATAATGCTTTCTTTTTATGTTGAATACCTTTCTTCCGCTTCCCTCAAAGATCTTGAAGCAAAAGCTATAGTTATCTCATATCCATCTTGGTTCTACTCCAGTACTTCTTCCAATCCTTTGTCACTTGTATCCATGAAAATCACATATGGCTTCCTTGGAACAAAACCCCCTAAACTCTGAGCAGACACAAGAGCAGATTTAACTTTACTAAACTCCTCCTGACATTGCTCTGACCATTTGAATTGAGCATTTTTCTGAAGCAACGTTCTGATGGCGTGAGCGGGACTAGCAAAATTGGGGACATACCTCAAATAATATTCTGCCATCCCCAAAGAAGGCTGCACCTTTTTTTTCACTGGAGAGGGTATTTCTACTAGTGCCTTGACCAGGTCATCATTTGGTCTCACACGTAACCACATTTCCAAGATATGTAATTTCAGAGATAAAAAAGCGACACATTAATTTTGAGACTCATTCCCTTACATTGAATTTTTTTTAAACTACTTTGATCTTCACAATGTGCTTTCAAATATCGCATTATATGTTAAGATATCATCCTGGAAGAATTTGACCCAAGGTACCCCTATAAACAAATCAGTCATCAGTCTCTGGAACACAGATGCCACTAAACATAGACCAAATGGTATTCTGTTAAATCTAAAAACACCAAATGGTTTTATTTTTTTGTAACATCATTTTATTGATTTTACAAATAGTACAACACACAAAATTCGACTGTCAATATCAGTAGTGACTGTGCATTACAAATGGCAGGGGCAAATATCACATCATCAGTGTCCATATTGAATGTATCTACACATTTCCGAAGGAAATAATAAGAGTTAGGCCGTCGATCCGTACATAATGTCAGCAAAGTAGGGTAAACACACATTACATATCATGAACATGTGAGAAAGTAAACAGTCTGAGCATAGACACGTGAGCATTGTATATTGTCGCATCAGTGAGATGAACCTGATAATATTCTCAGGTTAAATCTAATGTTGTGAAATTATTGGCCTTTCCTATCATCGCAATCATCTCCTGAATGTTGAGCAGCTAAAATTTGTCCTCCACAGCCTCTCTGTTAAGGTGTCTCAAGTCAATTCACAAATGTATATCTCCTGAGGGTTTCATGGCTACCACAACTGCGGAGACCCAGTTAGCAGCTTCCACTGGTTCAATTATCCCTTCATACTTCAACCTTTCAAGCTTAGCTTCAACAGCTGGTTGATGATTTATCGGTATCCTCCTTACCTTGCAAGCAATCGAGACAGCATTGTCTTTCAGGACGATTTGATGGAATTAGCCTTTTACATTTCCTACTTTGTCAGAGAAAACATCTGGAAATGTCAGATATGTCCTCCACCTTCCTCACTTGTACCTGGGGATCATGATAGGGATCTGGAAAAATCTCCAGAGGTTTTTGATGTGGCCAACTGAGAATGGTATCTCCCATAACTGGAACATTTACTTTGACTGAGGCATGATTTCCCTCAAACTCAAACTCAGCTTAAAAATACCACCAGTTCAATTGGTCTACCACCGTCACTATATGGCCTTGCATCTTGGTCCTGAAGATTAACTTTTCCCTGAAACATTTTAGAAAAATCTTCATGAAACACTAGGGATAACCTTGCACCTGAGTGCATCATCATGGACACATTGACCATATTGACAATAACCATATATGTAGGATGTTCAAATCTTGTTCAAATCTTCACACTTGATATGCACTTAACATCATTCCCAATTTGTTAAAATTACATCATTGATTTTCTCTTTGGTAAGCAGAGACTTACAAAATTTGGCAAAGTGACCTCTTTTTCCACATTATCTGCAAGTGGGAAGAACAGCCTGGCACTCTTTGCTACTCGACAAATTATTTGGATTACCACAAAAAAACATAAAATCTTATTCTTGGCTACATAGGATGTTTTTTTTCTTAAGTCCAGTATTGGTTTGGACAGAAGACATCTTCTTCTTGGAATTTTTCAGTTCTTGTACAATGTACGGGATGTTCCACTTCGTTGGCAATATTGAAAACCTCTGTGAGACTAGGATCGTTTTGAACCCACAACTCCCCCTGCACTTTATCACTTCTGCACTACAGCATGAACTGGTCCTACAGTCCTGCTAATTTCCAACAGATCTACCCTCACTCTGTTTTCTATTTCCAAACTAACATCGCTCAAATATTATAGACATTTTGGGAAGGAAATGAATGTCAAGTTTCTTTATAGCGATTTCAAAATTATTTAAAGTATCTCCATTACCCTCTGTAAAGAGATTAGGTAAATTCTCATAAACCTCTTGGCCTTCCGCTCCTTTATAATGGATAAGCATGAAGTTTTATTTCACCAGTGATACATTTGGGTCACATACCTTCAGATAATTCCCAAAAATGTCTTCCATTTTGACCAAGGAAGAGGAGGATCACATGAGGTTGTGAGAAAGAATGGTGGTGGACTTATGTTTTGCAAAATGAATATATAAATAAGAAAACACAGATTTAGCAATAAGAAGTAATATTAAGCAATATGAAGCACCCAGTAATAATGAGTAGTATCCACCTACTTCATCTTGATTCTGTTGGTCTGACCCTAGGTTTCCCGTTTTGTGGTTACAATATATTGAGATTCAGGGGATTAGGAACCTAGTGGTCAATAAATATTCTCCCTTGGACCCTCCTGATATATCTGGCAAAATCTTGATATATCTAATTATTAAGCACCCAGTAATAAGCCACAACTTATGGTTACACCAGTACTCGATCAAGTACTTGAAATTCCCCTGAAATAAAATGATGTGGTTATTTTTCAAATACATATTATTATTTATTTTTTCCCTTTTTTACCAATGTAGCAATATGAAAATACGAGTTCAAGCTGGAAAAAAAACAATATGTTAATAATAAAGCAGAGCATTCCACTCTGTTTATGTGGCCTATTGTGAAACAGGAAGTTAGAAGAAGACCTGTGCCTTTAGGACAGAAAGAATATAGTTCCAGCAAAAAGCGTTCCAGTGGTTCTCGAAGAGCACATCGAGGATGTCAGTAAAAAAGTATGCTTGCTTTAATCTCTTGTATGGAGCGGAGCGCCATGTGGTGGACTGGCAATACCTGAAAAATGCTCAACAACTGTTCTAAAATAGTGCCCAACGTAAGGAGAAGGCTGGATGCATGTTCTCTTGGGTATAAAAGCGCGAGCAATACAATGGTGGCTTTCTCAAGCAAAAAGCTAGAGCAGGCACACAGTTCAAGGGTGGCTGTGTGGCGGGCAGATCCCTCCCATACAAGTTCAACAGTTCAGTTGAATAAGTATAAAATGGTTAAAGTTAGCCCCGAAGTAAAGGGCTCATTATGATGGCGGTGGTGAACCTCTCGCCATCACAATGTGATTAACCCACCGCCGAATTAGGATGGCGGTGGGAATCACATTGGTTCTGCGGCGGACGGCAAGTCCATCCGCCATGGTCCCGCAAGGCGGTCCTTTTCTGCCCGCCTTGCAGAACCCGGCACCAGGGCATCGTTGCGGCAGTGCCTAGCTGGCACCGCCGTAGTGATTAGGATGAGCCCTTCCACCTGTCTTTTTGTGGCGGATATCCTGCTGCAAAAAGACAAGCAGAGAATGGCTTTGCTGGCCCATTGTGGGTCCCCTCCATGGGGGGTCCACTGGGGGGGTACCCATGGTACCCCCTACATTCCCATGCACAAGGTGGCAGGCACCGCGTGGTGCCTGCCACCTTGTGCATGAAAATTCACATCATGGCCTTTTAACATTGCAGATGATGCTGCAGCCAGCAGCACCGTCCGCAATGTTAAAGGGTCAGGATGCGCCCGCCATACTGGCGGGTGCATCCTAATTTGACTGGTGAGACCGCCGCACAGCTGGCGGCTGCTCCCATCACCGTTATGATGGCAGGCGGACTGATGTCTGCCCACCATCATAATGAGCCCCTTAGTTCTATGAAAAAATAAAAACCTACAGGCAATCAAATCATCCAGCAAATCTCAATAAGAAAGAAATCTCACACCGCTTGTATGAAGGAGTCTGTAGCTGCCTCACAAAGCTAATTAGAGCAACGTATGTTGTAGTAATAAGGATTCCAGTAAATACTTTCTTAGACAACTTCCATGCTTCTGATAAGCTTTTGATTTAGAGACTTTACGAGAAATATTTAATAGCTTGAGGTTGCCAAAGTGTTGAAGTTCCCAAATACATGTGAATGCATCCGCTTGTCACCAATTTGAAGATCAATGAATCCAAAATGTGCTTCTTTTAAACAAAGGTGAAGTTTATTCTCCAATGACATAGGAACTCTATCCAGAGTAATCCCTCATCATGACCAATCTTTAACAATTAAAACATTTAAATCCTAACATTCCAATGGAACTATGGCAAGGACAATAGAAGTGGGAGAAACAAGCAGGGAAAGAATGGTAAGATACCATAATACATAACTATACACAGTGAACAGTAAACCTGTACAATACCACAGTGAACTATGCATCTATTTTGTTGCTGGTTAAATGTATGAAAAACCGGATATCCAATGCGGATAACACACATGACTAGCAATGTTTAATGGGAATTCAAAGGCTTCCTTTGGTTCTAGGCTCAATGATCTAGTTTGAAGCATGCTCGAAGAGGGTGAAATGAGTCAATATTTAATATTTTGAAGAACGTTTTTTCGTGTACTGGTGATCATGGTGTACGTCTAAATGCTAGGCTTTAAATCACTGGGAGAAAGGATAAGCAATAAATACGTTTTGAATAGGTACATAATTCAAGTGCAAGAGTTCCTGTTGGTAAAAGGAAATTTTGGATCCATAATGACTTTAACGCTTCATCCATACCTGCTTCAAATTAAAACCTGCCCTATTTAACCACGTCTTCCACTGCATCTTTAAAACTGCAAGTTACATTTTGTAATTACCAAACAACGGTTGTTGACAGGGCCGGACTGGCAACCGGGTGTTTTGGTGTGCTGCGAAGCTGGGGGCTGATTTCGTTGACGGGGACCTGCGTGTGCTTAAAACCATTTGTTTTGCTTTGTTTATTCAGGAGCACACACAGGTCTCCATCAACTAAATCAGCCCCCATTGCAGTGAAATCAGCCCCCAGTTCGGCAGCACCCCAAAATGCCCAGTAAGTAGCCAGTCCGGCCCTGGTTGTTGAAGAGAATAGAAAGAAAAAAGGAAACGTTTTCCCAGTGGTCCTGCTCTAGCTCCCACCTTCCAGTTGGTAACCCACCATCCTAAACATTAAATGATGCTTAAGTGTGCAATAGTAATTATTGTAGTGAAGAGCATCACATTATTAAAAGTATGAAAATAGTCACAAAAAAACTAACAGAGAGCAACACTTTATTTCATACTAATCTTAATTTAGTTACTGGCATAGAAAAAATATAACTTAAATACAGGAGAGTGCAGTTCCTTAGACAAGGGTTGAGTAATAGTGGTATGTCAGGTCAGTGGAATATGCTCCAATAGGAGCAAGTGTCCTCACACACCACAAGAGGTGTCATGCTTCATCATCTGGGCATGCTCCTCGTCGGGTCGGTGCTACAATGCAAAGGGGCTCTTTGCCGGAGATCTTTTGATTATGCTGTATGGGTATGTGGGGTGTGAGGAGTGTGTAGTGTGGTGAAAAAGGTGGTTTAAAACAGGTCCAGTGATGATGGGTCTTAGTAAACTTTACTAGTGAAGTTCACTAACCTAATTAAGAACAGTGATGCTTGTATGGGATTCAATGGTCCTGAAGAGCAGTCGTGATTAATTTCTAAAACGTGAGGTCAACATGTGTCTTGCCTACTCTAGCCCACAAAGGGTCTATTGGCAATTCGTCAGGACTGGAAAAAAGCAACCCACACTACTGAGTGACTGATCCATCAATGTATCATGGGAATCACAGTAATCAGTCACACTAAAAATCACAAAGCTGGATTCAGCCTTGTTCTGCGAACTGACCCGTTTTTGAATCAGTGACGTTCTTATGGAAACCAAACAGAGCGAACCGCTCACTCATGACTCGTTTGTGGCCTGGTGTACACCTCTGCTCCTACCACTGCTCTGTGTCCCGTAAGATGAGCTCTTTAGGGTCATGGGTCAGCTTCCATGCTTTATGCTAAAACCAGTGCGGGGGACCTGCATCTTCCACACAGAGAATCAACTTAACAGCTGGTCCACACAGTATACATGTTGAAGACCCACAGAGAGATACCCGTTTGAGCCCACCTGGAAAAACACATTCTACAATCCATAGGCAAACTTTTAGTCTATTACTCCAAACATGCCCAAACTGCCCCAATGAAAATTATGTATTGCATGCCTCCTGCTCTGAATGGGAACAGACACACACATTGCTTAAATCCCACCACACTTTTCAAACGGAGGGGTGGATATTAAAGGATCTATGTGGAGGGATAAGGGCATAATTAACAGAGACCTACTGCATGAGGGCAACTTCCTCCTATTTGCCTTGCTTGCCCATAAATATGGGCTCCACCGTCTTTACACTGGAAATACCGGTAACTAATTAACTAATTTACAGTTTGCAAATGACCATGGGTGCTGCACTTTACACCTTGGAGATAGACCTGCTACTCCAATACATCATGACACGGAAGAACTTTTGAGGAGCTAGGTAGGAGCCTTATACCACACTAAATGACATTATTTTCTTGCTCCTCTTTGATTCCTTTAGCATTCTCGTTTTCCTCATTTTGCCCTCTGATTTCTAATTGTTTTGCTTCTTTTTCCTGCTTTTTTGCCTCCGATGCTGCCCTTTTGCTCTCATCGCAAGATTTGTACTCCACACATTCACCTGATGCTTCCTGTGTCTCAGATGCCTGCTCCTGACGGACTAGGCCCAACTAGCAACCCCAGGACCTCCTGCCCCCTCCTGGTCCTTTTCAATGGGGCCACACCATTGACCCAACCTCTAGCGTGCTGAAGGTGCACCAAAGGCAAGCCTGCTTGCGCCCCATGCCAGATCCCTTGGTCTGCCACCTACCACCCACAGTTTGAGATGCTACTCAACCAAAGCCCGCAATGCTATGAACCTGGACGCCCATCCACGTGCTGCGCCTTGGTGTCCCTTGCCAGCACAGAAGGTGTATGCTTCTGCAATACATACCTTTTCTCTTGTACATCTCTCCGCCAGCCCCCCAGTTCCTCTCCCCTCGTTGTCACCATGCACACAACCCTACATACAAGACACTACCATGCACAACACTCACCCCACCCGGTCCTGCACTCTCAACACCCACTCGATCGTCAAACACACTATTGAAGTTTGGGACCTCCTGCACAACCTTACCCTGGACCCACTCTTCCTTCCTGAGACATACGGGTCATGCATTGCTCTATACATACTGGACCACAAGATTGCAAGACAGGACAGAACCAGGAACCCCAGAGGCAGAATTGCCTTCATCCACAAATAAAATACCAACTGCTCCATCTCACCAGCTAATTCCAGTGACCACCTCAAGTACATGGCCTTCAAGATCAGCACCTATAGAACAGCACCCTAGATGGGGCCCTACTCTACCAACCTCCTAGACCCAGATACAACTTGGGGACCATACTCGCAGACCTCATCACCCCACACATGCTCACCTCCAGCTCCTTTATCCTTCCCTGTGACTTCAACTTTCAACAAGGTGACCTCACTGAAACAAACACCACCAACCTTCTGGAAGACATGAGCATAACTGGACTTACACAATGAGTGAGCAAACCCACCCATGTAGCCGGACACCGCCTCGAACCTCACAAATATTATGGAAGACAAACCTGCCTCTTTCACCTGGACCAATCACTCCCTCGTCTGCTTCAGCTTACACCTAATGAACCAACACAGAACTACTCTCAACAATTTCTCTCTGTGCAACTGGAACAAGATCCTCAAGAGAGTCTGGAACTCAGAACTTCTATCTTGATACCCACCACACCACGACAACCTTAGCTGCTCCATCTCAAACTTTAAGATCTCTGGATCACCTCCTCCACATGTTTACGGACCCCAACTTAAAACAGCCCTGACTGCTTCAACCAAGCCACAGACAAGCTAGTACACGGAAGATCACCTATACTCCAGATGCTGCTGCAAACAGCTGGAACGCTATCGGTGACACACCCACAATAACAGTGATAGAGATATCTACAAATCTTCACCATAGTGAAAGAATGCATGTCCCCGCCACTATCTTCACAACTAACCCCCTCACCACAGGAACTCTGTATCCAGCTCTCCTAATACTTCTGGAATAAAATCACCACCATTTACAACAACTTTGCATTCAAACTGAGCCTCCCCACTTTTGCCATCCTCCAATTTCAGGGGAAGTACAGTAAAAAACCACCCTTATGCACTGGTTCACCCATCTGGGAAACGTCACCACCATACACTCCATGCAGTTGGAAGCCCCATGAATGTGTGCCCAAATTTCATCTTCTACAAAGAACTCAACCCCATCTGCACCACCTTCACTTCAATATTGAATATAATCACACACCAAATCCACGTTTCCAGACTCCTGGAAACATGCCACCATATTATCCCTCCTAAAAGAGTCCTTAGTGGGCATGAAGACAATGGTAACCTACAGACCCATCTTCCTTACCTGGCCAAAGTCTTCAAAAAACTCATTAACAATTGACTGCCAGACTGCCCCAACACCACCACCTCTTGTACCCCTCCCGAGATCCAATTAGGATTCAGACTGAACTACAGCACCAAGGCTGCCCTCATTGCCACCATTGATGACATTTGCCTAATCATGGATAAAGGGTCACAGCAGCACTCAATCTTCTTGACCTCTCGGCTGCTTTTGACTCTGTCGCCCACCCCATCCTCATCCAAAGGCCACACACCACTGGAATATGTGGACCTGCACTCATTTGGATCAGCTCCTTCTTCACTGTACACATCAAAACTGTCAGCCTGTCCCAGTACTCTTCCTCTGCCTCCTAAATGATTTGCGGTGTTCCTCAAGGCTCTTCTCTCAGCCCTATGCTCTTCAGCATCTACATGGTTCCTCTCACCAGCATTGTCTATTCACACAGACTCAACATCATCTTCTACACCGGCGACACCCAACCCATTTTCTCCCTCTCCAATGGCATCACCAACATCCAGATGAAGCTCACGTACAGCATGTCCAAACTTGCAAACTGAGTGAGGACCAACAGCCTGAAGCTCAACTCGTAAAAAAGTGTACCTTGAAGAGGTTAGCTTCCGTAAAGACACTACCACCTGATCTGAAGCGTGGTGGACCTTAGAACTAGGACCAACATCCACCCCGCCAAACTCAGCAAGGAACCTAGGGATCGTGATCAACAATCAAATTAGTTGTCTAACCAGGTCTACACAGTCACCTCGACCTGCTACTACTTGCTCAAACTCCTCTAGAAAGCTTTTGGATAGGTCCCGCTAACCAGCCGACAACGATCCAATCCTTAAGCAGCGATATATATGTGTTTGATTGTATATATATATATATATATATCACATCAAGAGTTGCCTCTGATCTTAAGGACGCTACTCCACACTGGAACGGTCATCAAAACCTTTTAATTCAAGCAGCTGTACATCAAAGCTGGTAAGTTTTTCAACCCAACGCGTTTCGAAACAAACATGCTTCTTCTTCTTGGGGCAGGCAGCAAGTGACGAAAAAACTGCAACCGTCGCTTTCCATTATGTATGCTCTCTCCAGTGAGGCATACTGGTAGTTGCAGTCCAATTATTACCCTCGGTGGGGTCCGTACAAATGCCACAATTCATTCTCTGCTTTTAATTTTCTATGATTCAACAGCCCTCCAGTGGGCCCCAGATATTGATTTAGGCTGCCATTTGAAATGTCCTGTGCGCTGTTCTAGGCTGCAAGTTCACAGTCCAGCAGACCCGTTTCATTAAGCCGGACGGTGCATCCTCCGCAGCTGAGGCCGCCGCGTAAAACATCACATCAAGAGTTGCCTCTGATCTTAAGGACGCTACTCCACACTGGAATGGTCATCAAAACCTTTTAATTCAAGCAGCTGTACATCAAAGCTGGTAAGTTTTTAAACCCAACGCGTTTCGAAGCAAACATGCTTCTTCTTCTTGGGGCAGGCAGCAAATGACGAAAAAACTGCAACCATCGCTTTCCATTATGTATGCTCTCTCCAGTGAGGCATACTGGTAGTTGCAGTCCAATTATTACCCTCGGTGGGGTCCGTACAAATGCCACAATTCATTCTCTGCTTTTCATTTTCTATGATTCAACAGCCCTCCAGTGGGCCCCAGATATTGATTTAGACTGCCATTTGAAATGTCCTGTGCGCTGTTCTCGGCTGCAAGTTCACAACCCAGCAGACCCGTTTCATTAAGCCGGACGGTGCATCCTCCGCAGCTGAGGCCGCCGCGTAAAACATCACATCAAGAGTGGCCTCTGATCTTAAGGACGCTACTCCACACTGGAACGGTCATCAAAACCTTTTAATTCAAGCAGCTGTACATCAAAGCTGGTAAGTTTTTCAACCCAACGCGTTTCGAAGCAAACATGCTTCTTCTTCTTGGGGCAGGCAGCAAGTGACGAAAAAACTGCAACCGTCGCTTTCCATTATGTATGCTCTCTCCAGTGAGGCATACTGGTAGTTGCAGTCCAATTATTACCCTCGGTGGGGTCCGTACAAATGCCACAATTCATTCTCTGCTTTTAATTTTCTATGATTCAACAGCCCTCCAGTGGGCCCCAGATATTGATTTAGGCTGCCATTTGAAATGTCCTGTGCGCTGTTCTAGGCTGCAAGTTCACAGTCCAGCAGACCCGTTTCATTAAGCCGGACGGTGCATCCTCCGCAGCTGAGGCCGCCGCGTAAAACATCACATCAAGAGTTGCCTCTGATCTTAAGGACGCTACTCCACACTGGAATGGTCATCAAAACCTTTTAATTCAAGCAGCTGTACATCAAAGCTGGTAAGTTTTTAAACCCAACGCGTTTCGAAGCAAACATGCTTCTTCTTCTTGGGGCAGGCAGCAAATGACGAAAAAACTGCAACCATCGCTTTCCATTATGTATGCTCTCTCCAGTGAGGCATACTGGTAGTTGCAGTCCAATTATTACCCTCGGTGGGGTCCGTACAAATGCCACAATTCATTCTCTGCTTTTAATTTTCTATGATTCAACAGCCCTCCAGTGGGCCCCAGATATTGATTTAGACTGCCATTTGAAATGTCCTGTGCGCTGTTCTCGGCTGCAAGTTCACAACCCAGCAGACCCGTTTCATTAAGCCGGACGGTGCATCCTCCGCAGCTGAGGCCGCCGCGTAAAACATCACATCAAGAGTGGCCTCTGATCTTAAGGACGCTACTCCACACTGGAACGGTCATCAAAACCTTTTAATTCAAGCAGCTGTACATCAAAGCTGGTAAGTTTTTCAACCCAACGCGTTTCGAAGCAAACATGCTTCTTCTTCTTGGGGCAGGCAGCAAGTGACGAAAAAACTGCAACCGTCGCTTTCAATTATGTATGCTCTCTCCAGTGAGGCATACTGGTAGTTGCAGTCCAATTATTACCCTCGGTGGGGTCCGTACAAATGCCACAATTCATTCTCTGCTTTTAATTTTCTATGATTCAACAGCCCTCCAGTGGGCCCCAGATATTGATTTAGGCTGCCATTTGAAATGTCCTGTGCGCTGTTCTAGGCTGCAAGTTCACAGCCCAGCAGACCCGTTTCATTAAGCCGGACGGTGCATCCTCCGCAGCTGAGGCTGCCGCGTAAAACATCACATCAAGAGTTGCCTCTGATCTATTTAGTTGTACTAACTACATCTCGCGCGCCCGCAATCCACTGCTGATGATGTCACATATTACATCATTCATGACATGGTCAGTGACATCACTGATGACATCTCAAATGGCAGCCTAAATCAATATCTGGGGCCCACTGGAGGGCTGTTGAATCATAGAAAATTAAAAGCAGAGAATGAATGATCAGGGCGCGCGAGATGTAGTTAGTACAACTAAATATATCGGAGGAATTTCAATGGTTTTGTTCGAGTGAAATGTCCAGCTAACTATAACACCCCTAAAATCTATTGTTTTTTCAGTGAATTTCTAAGGTTTCTTAAATGCTAATTCCTAACTATATCAGGCCTGAAACCTATGATTTTTTCTGGGAATTTCAAAGGTTTTTAAAATGCTAATTCCTAACTATATCAGGCCTGAAACCTATGGTTTTTTCAGTGAATACATATATATACATACATATATATATATCTATGTATATATGCATATTCACTGAAAAAACCATAGGTTTCAGGGGCGTTATAGTTAGGAATTGGCATTTAAAAAACCTTGGAAAGTCACTGAAAAAACCATAGGTTTCAGGGGCGTTATAGTACAAAACCCTAGAAATTCCCCCGTTATAGTTAGTTCAGCTAACTATAACTCGCGCCCCCGCAATGCACTGCTGATGATGTCACATATTACATCACTCATGACTTGGTCAGTGACATCACTGATGACATCACTGATGACATCTGAAATGACATCACTGATGACATCACTAAGGTTTTTTAAATGCCAATTCCTAACTATAACGCCCCTGAAACCTATGGTTTTTTCAGTGAATTTCAAAGGTTTTTTAAATGCTAATTCCTAACTATATCAGGCCTGAAACCTATTTTTTTTTCAGTGAATTTCAAAGGCTTTGTAAATGACAGTTTTGAATGTATTAATTGTTATACTGATTTTTTTGATACTGATTTACTACATTTTTAAACTATTTATTTTTAGATATATTTTTTTAATTACATTATAATTACATTATACATTACAATACAAAATATACTTTCTCAGAATGAATTACTTTAGTTTAAATACTTGGCAAATAGGTAACAGACTTTTAAGTACAGTAGTTACAGTTGTTGCAATGGGCAACACACTTTCAAACACAAAGCAACATTGAGCTCAATGTGAATTTCTAGTTAAATGCAATTAGTTACTTTATGGATTACTTTTCTAACCACAGGACTGGATCCTAGATTCATTCCTTAGACATCTCCTGTAAACAGTTGAGTAAAAGCACTTTGGTTACAGTAGTGATTTTTAAGGAATATTATCATATTTTAAAAGTTGACACTTAGAAATGTTTTCACATAGAATCACCAATGTTATCCTATTGCAGAAAATTCACTTAGCAGGTAAGTAGTGTCCTGGATCCAGCACTGGCCAACCTCCTGTAAACAGTTGAAAGAATGTGTTTAAGTCATACAGACGATTTTTTAGGAATATTTTTAGTTTGTGAAAATAGACACTTAGAAACTTTTCTACGTAAAACCACACAATGGATTCCTATGGAAGGAAATACAAGTTACTGGTAAGGAGGCTTGGAATTACTTTTCAGGGTCAGTGCTGGGCTAAAAGATGCAGTCCTGGGTTCTCTCCTCTCCTGATAACAGTTGAGTAAATTGGAATTCGTAGTTCGGCTGATTTTAGAGGAATATTTGTACGTTTCAAAAATGGACACTGAAAATTTTCTGGTGAAAACCACACAATGGATTCCTATGGAAGGAAATACAAGTTACTGGTAAGTACGCTTAGAATTACTTTTCAGGGTCAGTGCTGGGCTAAAATATGCAGCCCTTGGTTCTCTCCTGATAACAGGTGAGTAAATCGGAATTCGTAGTTCGGCTGATTTTAGAGGAATATTTGTACGTTTCAAAAATGGACACTGAAAAACACAGCTCCGTGGCACTTACTGGAGGTACCTGGTGGGCTAGTTGGTCCCCAGGGACCCTCAGGATTGAAGAGGAATTAATTCCCCAACTTAAAACGCGCCACAGTGCGTGTTTGCACAGATCTCACCTCAGGCCCCTCCCCTTACCTTCACCACTGTGCAAACGCGCCCCGTGGGGTGTTTTAAGTTGGGGGATTAAGTCCCCTTGAATCCTGAGGTCCCCTGGCGGCCAACTAGCCCACCAGGTACCTCCAGTATGCGCCAGGGAGCTGCGTTGCAGTGAGGTGTTCAGAGGCCACAACCCTTTTTACAACACTCTGCAACGCAGCTCTGTGGCGCTTAGTGGAGGTACCTGATGGGCTTGTTGTCCCCTAGGGTGCCTCTGGATTGAAGAGGAATGAATTGCCCAACTTAAAACGCGCCACAGGGCGTGTTTGCATAGTATCACCTCAGGCCCCGCCCCCTACCTTCACCACTGTGCACATGCACCCCGTGGCGCGTTTTAAGTTGGGAGATTAAGTCCCCTTAAATCCTGAGGTCCCCTGGCGGCCAACTAGCCCACCAGGTACCTCCAGTAAGTGCCAGGGAGCTGCGGTGCAGAGAGGTGTAAAAAGGGGCGTGGCCTCATTACACCTCTCTGCAATGCAGCCCCCTGGCGCATACTGGAGGTTCCTAGTGGACTAGTTGGCCCCCAGGAGCCCTCAGTATTGAAGGGGAATTGGCGCGTTTGCAGAGTGATGAAAGGAGGGGGCGTGGCCTCCTCCGCGATCCCGTTTTTTAAAAAATATTTCTTTTTAAGAAGGGGAAGATGGCGGTCCCCGGGGCTGCGGGGGGCCATGAGCCCCCCGCATACAACAAATTAAAGCCCGAGGGGGTGGCGGTCCCCGGGGCTGGGGGGCCCCTCCGGGTCCCCCATTATAATAAAGAATTTTTTTTTTCATTAGTGGGAAGCGCATCCCGCGATTTTTTTGTTATTTTTTTGGGGCCTTGGGGGTCCTTGTGGGACCCCCTGAGCAGGCCTAGGGGGTCAGGGTGTTTCTACCCTGCCCCCTTCTCGCGTTTTGCGCATTTTTTTGTGCTTTCTTGTGCCTCGGTTCTGGAACAAGATGGCTGCCAACACTTCCTGATTCAGACTGTTGGCAGCCAATTAGCATTCAGCGCGCGATTGGGAGGGTGCGCGCTTGGTTCGGGGAGGGTGCGCTTATGGTGCGGGTAGGGTCCGCGGATCCTCCCCGGCCATAGATATTAATGTACTTTTAACTCTAATTTTCTCAGGAACTACTGAACGGATTTACACCATTTAAGCAAAGGGCACGAGTCTGAACTGAGAACTACCTCTTTGCCAAATTTGGTGTAATTCCGTTCAGCAGTTCGGGCTGTAGCTGCGACAACAGATCCTACGGGAAATTGCATGGGGGAAAAACGGGTTTTGGGACCCCCCTTTTTTCTCGGCCCCCGCTTGACGAATCACCACAAAACTTTCAGGGTAGGAGCGGAGCGGACCTGGCCAAAAGTTTGGAAACATTTGCGAAGATTCATCAAGCGTCGCCAATGTTATTCCAAATAGAATGTTGCGGATTTCCTATGGAAAATAGGTCCTAACTATAACTATCTACTGGCGACCGCCAGTAGATAATATATATATCTTTTCAAAACTAATGGGGCTCACATGCAAGAGCAGCTTAAGGATTGGTCGCAAGGCAGGCTGGGAAATATGGACAATTTTGTTGGACAATTTTGTTTAGTTTGTGGCACTTTATTGATTTTCCCCAGACTGAATACAAATGATAAAATAAAAAATGCTGATGCTATTACAACAGACATGTAAACCATGTGACTTGTTTTTTCTATTCGTGCTAGACGAGTTCCAGTGGTCTGTGCATCAGGATCAACAGGCATTAATGCTAGCATGTAATTACAATTTAACTCTAAATTAATTATTTCCGGGTATGCTGCTTTTCAATGTGACACATTATCTGTTCTTTGTAGATAACCTCTGGAACGGTGGCCATACCAGCCTTTCAAGGGTATGAATATATGAATATGTTGTTCTACAGTTCAGACCTTACTTCAGAGTAAGAGAGCATGGTACAACAGGTAGAGGGATGATACCTGGTCGTGCCAAAGATGTTCAGCTAAATAAATTAGACAATTGTCGAGCACCCACCCACTTAGGGGGCGGGTGCCTTTAGTGGCAGCAAGGGGCGGAACCAGGTAGGAACTCCTCCGGGTTAAGGTACCCGGAAGAGTTGATCAGCGTAGTCCAGAATAGGGGAAGTGCGTCACGGGGCCGGAAATTGGCGGGGCGTTTAAAAACCCGGAGGTGAGGTGGAACGCCCTCTTTGTCCTCTTTCCTCGTGGTCGGCGACATCGGGGCATCGCGGAAGTTACGTATAGGCGGCGCGGGAGCTGCCACAAGGTGAGAGGGCCTTTTTTAGCGTAGTTGTATTTGTATTAGGCGTAGGTACGTTTTGGAGGTAATTTTTGAGATTGGGGGCGGCAGCGATAATGCGCGTAAACTTAATCGTGGAGCGCGGCTGCCCCGTGTACAGGGAGGGGGTGCGTGCTGGCATCGTCGTTTTCACAGCCACGATGCCGGTCTGGTCGCGTAATCATGGTGTGCTTTTGAGGGAAGGAAGGCCCCGGGAGCGTAGGGCAGAGTACAAACACGGCCTTACATGGTTACAGGCTCAGAACCCAAACGTAAACTAAACAATTTGTGGTGAGATGCGGGTTGGGTAAAGTGCTCTAATGTCCGCGGGTCGAGCCCACTATGAAGCGACACATGAGGGTTTGCATCGGTGGCCTAACTAGCGCAATACTCCTGGATTGAATCTGCGCTACAGCAATAAGCATGCAAGTGTGGTGTCCGCTCGGCTCGCCGCAGCGATGGCATAATGTGGGGTATGTACGGCGCTCCAACGCCTTCGGGTCTAGTTCGCGTGATTAAATACACAATGCTTGTGCAATGCACTGCTCGCCACAGTGAGGGTTAAATGCGGGCTATGTATGGCGCTCCAACACCTTCGGGTCTCGTTCGCGCGATTGAATACGCAATGCTTGTGCAATGCACTGCTCGCCACAGTGATGGTTAAATGCGGGATATGTACGGCGCTCCAACACCTTTGGGTCGAGCCCTCGCTATGTAATATGCCACATTTTGTGCCGGGAATACACGCTAGTGCCGCATCGGCACTTCTAGCCCCAGCGATGGTACAATGTATAGCAAACCACCGAGCAAAGGGCGAAGTAGGTCTCAGACCAGGGCAATCAACGTTCAGTCCTGCGAAATCTGGAGGTGGCTAGACAAAAGATTAGGAAACAGGTTGCCTTAGGGAGGGTGGCAGGCCCCTTCCAGCAGTTGCCTAGGCACGACTTAGTATGCTCACCCCTGGTGTTAGTACCTAAAAAAGAGGAAGGAGAATTCCGGTTGATCCACAATTTGTCAAGTCCTCCAGGACTGTCAGTAAATGATAACCTTGATCCAGAGTTACACTACCTTTGATGCGGCAATACAGAAGTTGCAGGGGTTAGGTGAGGGGGCGCTGATGGCGAAATCTGACATTGAGGCGGCCTTTCGCCTCTTACCAGTTCACCCTGAGGACACTAGGCTCCTTGGGTTCACCTTTGAAGGAGAGTTTAACATGGACTTGTGTATGCCAATGGGTTGCTCTATCGCATGCGCAGTGTTCGAAACGTTCAGCAGGTTTCTGGAATGGGCAGTACAGGAAATAGTACCGGCAGCTGAGTTGGTGCATTATTTGGATGATTTCCTATTTCTGGGGCCGCCGGGCTCGTCGGCATGTAGGAAGGCCCTGCTGGGCTTCCAGCACCTGGCAAAAGCACTGGGGGTTCCTTTGGTTGCGGAAAAAACTGAGGGGCCGGCAACGCGTTTAACTTTTCTTGGGATTGAAATTGACACAGAGGAGGGAGTGTGCAGACTCCCCCGGGAGAAAGTAACTTCTTTTGGGGCCGCTGTGGAGGCTTGTCTGACGGCGCGCAAAGTGACACTTCACCAATTGCAAATCCTGGTGGGGCTGCTTAATTTTGCACTCAGGGTGATACCCATGGGCCGGGTGTTTTCTAGAAGCATAGCAAGGGCAATGTCGGGTCTGAGGGCGAAACACCACCACACTAGGCTTTCCACAGAGTTCAAGGCCGATTTGGGGATATGGAAGGAGTTTCTGGTAGACTTCAATGGATCTGTCATTTGGCAGCAACCCGACCGGGCAAATGCTGAGTTGGAGTTGTTCACGGATGCGGCAGGCAGTGTAGGATTTGGAGCGGTCCTAGGTAGCTAATGTATGCAACATTGGCCGAGTGAGTGGGCGGTTTCAGGGCTTACCCGCAATATTACCTTTCTCGAGCTATTCCCAATCATTGTGGCGTTACATTTGTGGGGTGACAGGCTGGAAAACAAGCATATTGTATTTTGGTCCAATAGCATGTCAGCAGTGATGGCCATCAATAATCAGAGAGCTACGTGCCCCTGGGTCCTGCGCCTGTTGAAAGAATTAGTGCTAAGTTGTTTGCAGCGCAATGTATACTTTACAGCGAAACACGTGCCGGGGGTGGATAACTCAGTTGCTGACGCCCTGTCTCGTTTCAAGTTGACAGAGTTCCGCGCCAGATGGCCACAGGCAGACACGCAGATGACGAGCTTTCCGGCGAGGTTATGGAAGCTTGGTGCTCCACAGCTCCCGAGTTGATAACTGCGTCACTGAACCCCAGGACTAAGAGTAAGTATGAGAAGTCGTGGCAGGCATACCTGTCCATTATTGGGGGGTCGGTCGAGGTAGAGAGACTGTCAACGCAAAGTGTCCTGGTATTCATAGTAAAACAAAAAGAGGCCGGCAAATCGCTGTCCATGGTGAGGAGGCAGTTATCAGCAATAGCCTTTTATGCAGGTCTGGGGGGGGGTGGCAGACCCCACAAAGGACCCAAGAGTAAAAAGGGCAATGAAGGGGTGGGAACGTCTGGTACCAGGGACAAAATACAGCAGGAGACCTATTGATGCGGGCAGATTAGTAAACATCCTGGAAGTATTACCGCAGATTTGCTTCTCTCCTTATGAAACAATCTTACTGAGACTAGTGTACTCATTAGCCTTCTTTGGGGCCTTCAGGATGTCGGAATTACTCCCCGGGTCAAAGGCGGATAAGGAGGGAGGCTTACGCCTGGAGGAGGTGATTTTAACCGGGGAAGCCATGAAGCTTAGAGTGCGGAGGTCCAAGACAGACCCGTTGGGCAAGGGGATTTGGGTCCAACTGGGGGCAGTGGCGGGGGCTCCATACTGTCCGGTAACGTTGGCCCATGGGTTTTTCCAGATTAGACCAAAGGGGGTGGATCAGAGAGCTTTGGTGCACGCGGACGGTACCCCTCTTACTAGATTTCAATTCACCAGAATATGCAAGAGAGCACTGGAGAATTTGGGGCTGGAAACGACGCACTTCACGTCTCATTCATTCCGTATCAGGGCAGCCTCAACGGCGGCAGCCCTGGGTCTTCCGGGCGACACTATCAAGAGGGTGGGACGATGGAAGTCATCTTGTTTTGAATGTTTCGTACGCCCCCACCTCGCATGATGCCTTCCCCCCCCACTCCTCCCCACCAATCTGGCACACTTCTGATCTGATAATGTCTCTTTTTCACTTTGGATCCAGGTACCCCGGGTCAGAGAACAAGGGTTTGTTGGTGCGGCCACTCGTATATACGCAGAGCAAAGCTCTTCTTAAGGAGAGCACGCAAAGGCACATGGTTGGAGGGGGTCGACCATCATTGGGTAAGGGTCGGTGGACAGTGTCTAGCAGACGTACCAAAGAACTTGCGGGAGGCCATGGCCAGGGGCATGCCGGTCCCAGATGTGCTGGTGATTCATTCAGGTGGCAATGATATGATCCCAGCGGGAAGGAGGGGAGTTAAGGAAGCAGTGTTCTCTACCCTGTAGGGGGTGAGGAAACTTTTCCCGGACGCAAAAATATTTTGGTCAGAGGTGATCTCACGCCAAGTATGGGCTAATGGGGCGCCGGCTAGGGCTATCAATAAATCAGTGAGAAGGTTGAATCAGTCAGTGGCCGAAATCCTGAAGAAATCTCGCATCAGTACCATTAGGCACAAATTGATACAAGTGACAAGTCTGGGGCTGTACGCACGCGATGGAGTGCACCTGTCACAGGCAGGGATGGAGTTGTTTGTACAAACCATCTTAGGGGCCCTGGCTGTGGAAATAGAAGGGTCAAGGGGGGGAGGGCGAGTCCGCCAGGGAGCGCCTCGCCCTGTGGCGGGGTCCGGGACAAGAGACATGTCAGGGAAGCCGGTTGGCGGCGGCTGCTTGGCCCCAGAACAGGGTGCGCAGCCTATTGTGGGCTCCGGGCTGGCGGGAGAGGGGGCTGACCTGCTGGTGGCCTTGGACTCTCTGGCCCTACCCAGGAAGCCGGTGCTAGTTATCAGCAGTGATGAAACTACCTGTGGCTCTGTTGGCCGGTGGGCGGTCAGCACTAAAGAGAGCAGGGTATCTTGGTTTGGGCCTGGTGGCACAACCTGCGGCAAACGCCCCATGGAGAGTCAAATGTAAATAAAATGTAGAGATGAAAATATAATAACCTGATATCTTATTGGCGTGCTGTGGTGTATCGAAGAAGACATTAATAAAGTGTTGAAGAGATGAACATTGAGTGAAAAGTTAAATTGGTGGCAGCTTGTCAAAACCAATAAAGACTACGCTGAGAAGACCAAACCTTGCCTGACGTGTCTTAAATGGGGATATTCCACACACGACAGGGGTGGGGGAAGGAAGAAGGGGAAGGAAGAAGGGGGTGAGGTGAATTGCACATTGTCTGCCAACTATGGCCAGTGACCAACAAAACATTGTGTGAGCATAGCCTTGATAAAGGGGGAGGATAAGGTGCTCTCTTGAATGGTGTTCCAGTGGCTGGTGGGAGCTGGGATGCCTCGTAGGCAAGACGAATGAGTTGTTCTTTCAAACAGACGGGTCCTCATTCTTTTGCTGACTTAACACCAGCGATCCTGATCTGCAGAGGGATGTTGTTTCATTTCCTGGGTGGATTGTGGGAGACGTGTTTCTGCACTTCACTTCCATTCTGAAGATATCACAGATCCACCCGTGTTGCACTGGTCCACGAGATGTACTCGGGACAGCGATGCTTGTGGTCACTTTCTATGTGAAGCAACAGGTCTTGTAAATATCATTTAACAGTTCGTATGCAGCCGATCAATAACTGCATCCATGATTTCTTAAAGTCCCATAATAAATCGACATCTTAATGTCTCTTACGTTCTGATGCATTGCTACTCTGATTACGTTTCATAGCCGACACAGATTTCACAAGTGTATTCACGCCATCGTGGGTGACTTGTACTCTTGTTTTTCTAGTTACTTTAATGACATTATTGATATATGTACGTACTGCCTGCCATGTATTCTTTACAATTCCACAATAAACCATCTTCTCACAACTAAATAATGCAAGTATGAAGTACATAATATCATATTTACTTAATGCAGATAAAAGCCAAAATTAGAGGGACAAAGGCCCTCTACTTGTAAAAACAAGTCAGAATTTAGGAAATGAGGGATGAAAGAAATACAACGCCGATAACATGTATACAGTTAGGACAGATACAACTGGGCTGAGCCCTATGTTCTCACAACAGTTCGGCGGCCTCATGAATGGTGCAGCAGGGTTTGCTTGGATTTGTGGGATATAAACTGTACTATCTGCTTTACCACTCTGGAAGGAGAGACATGGCACTGTGCACCCATCTGCTAAACATTATTAGAACATGCAGCACTGCTTGGAAGAGTCGTTGAAGCATTTACGGGCTTGAAGAGAAGATGCAAAACTCTGCGAGTGTTCTGGAAGTGATATGTTAAAAACAGGCCCTTCCCATTAACTCAGTGTGCCATGACTTTGGCACAAAAATGTTTCTTAAATGACATCATTCCATGCTGAAACACTAGTATGGGCTAAAAGATCCTGGTCTTCCCGAAGTCGGTTCAGGAATCTAAAGTATGGATAAAGTAGAACCGGATGGTGCTTTATAGAATTCATTTTAATGGATTTCATATGTTATCAAAATACTCTGGATTCCAGAACATTTTATTGATGTTTGTAAAAAAATGAAACGCGTATTTATTTAGTTCACATTTGAGTGAATGCATGCAGACATTTCAATTGAATGGTCTGTTATAAATGTATGTTGTGACATAAAATAACTGAAAATAGCCCACATGTATGTCGTGAACTATTGCAGTGTATTACCTCAAAAATTGTAATGTTTTCAAACACAGGGCACGATTTTCCCAAGTCATTTATGCTGGAAATAGCGTATTGTATTCCCTTAGACGTTCGCATCTCGGCGAGAAACTTATTTCCACATTTCTCTTGATAGATTTGAGAGTCAATATTATGCCTTAAGCTAGGAATCGTTTAGTATTATTAGCTGAATTCTGATCATATATCAAATACATTAAACACTGGCTGTGCTATAAAAATGTTGCATACGTTTATTCAAATAGAGCATCGGTGTCGTGTGTGGGTACCGGTGTGATTAGTAAACAACACACGTAAAACATTTTTCGCTTAACCAGCCAGCTGTAGCTAGGCTGCAGGCTGCAAGGACTCAGCCACGGGACCGATGCTCAAATGTTTACGTTTTTTAGTGTAAGTGCAGCATGCGGAAAATGTGAAACTTGACCAAATAGCTACAGCGCCTGAAATACAAAGTGTGGATCTGATAATTTCTATGTATAGCGTGTCACGGACTGTGAGATCTGCGAATTGGAAGTGGGTGTCCACACTGCATTGAGTACCCTAAAATGATGAGGCCCGCACTGCAGAATGTGAAGAGGGCGCCCGAGTCTCCCATATCTCACAGAAATGGAGCCCTTCTGAACTTCGGAGGGTTTGGCTTCAAGGGTCACAGAAAAGTTTCAGGTGAATAACGCAAATGCTGTAAATACCAACATTGTTTTAGCTTTGTGGATATTAACAATCATTTGTAAAGATTTTCCATACTTAACTGTACTTGAAAACACGTCTGGTAGACTCGGGCGCAAATGGTGTTCTAATTGTGGGAAAGAACTTGGATCACTCATTAGTTTATGGAGCTACGTTGAAAGCGAATGGTTCACTTGGAAGGTTACTTTTGTTTTGAGGTAAAACAAAAAAAAAAATGACATTTGAAAGGAACCCTATCCTATGCCTGAATATGTGAATTTTCCATTGTATGCTGGCTAGAAATATGCTTGTGCTTTAATGGGATTGCCTTTCGTTTGACAATTTTTGACTATCACAATAAACTATTACACTACCACTAGTATGTTTTATATGGTGTATTGCTGACTGTGTGCGGAAGACCACATGCACTCCCTCAATAAAATGTACTCAAACACTAACTGTTTGAGCAAGCAACAACTCACAGCAGCTCTGACAAGACCTACACTCATGCATTCACTCACATAACTAAATTTGCTTACTGTACACTTAGTAATATGAGCTCACACATGTCCCCTCATTCATGTACTTACATCATCACACTCGTGCACTCACTCACTCCTGCCAAAGTTAATAGGCCTGGCTTTCAGTTTTCAGGTGGATGTGTGAGTGGATGAATGCGCGCAAGGATGGATGAGAGAGTGTGTGGACATCTGGTCCCATATAACAGAAGTGGCCAGGGGGTGTAATGGGCATTTGCACCCACTTTGGGCACCCGAAGGAACTTTGAGATTACAGAAGGGTCCGCAGATGCTTGAGCGGCCCCTTCTATAATACAGATAGCACTGGCGCACAAGTTGCACCAACCCTTATCTCAAGAGGGGTTTCCACCATTTGCATGGGAATGTGGCCCAAATGGGTGCTACACCAGTTCAGAAAAATAAGTAATCTTTATCAAAACCAAACAAGACCTAAATGACAAAAAAATCCTGGATATAGTAATTAAAATATGACTTTCAAAACTTAGAAACAGTTCTGTCCATAGCAAATTATAGATGCAACACTTTCAACACAAAGCACCTTGATGCGGCAAAATCAAAAGCAAGAACATCCACAGGGAAGGAGATGTATCGGTTTCTTACCTGCAGGGAAGGTGATGCATCGATTCCTTACTCCAGGGGAGGGTGATGTGGCAGTTCCTTACTGCCACGCAGAGGAGGTGATGCGCCGGTTCTTTACTGAAGGGGAGGTGATGCGTCGGTTTCATACTACGCAGGGAGGTGATACGTCGGTTTCTTACTGCGGCCCCGGTGTCCCTGTAGACTCGGTGCCCCAGTGCGATGCGTGAGGATCTGGGATGTGTTGGTTCTCGATGCAGCAACGGGCGCTGCATTGGTTTCTTCAGCCGTGGTCCCACAGTGCGTTGGTTCTTGCAACCACACAGCAGGGCCTGTGTCGGAATCGGTGTGGTGACCTCGAACTTCGTTGATCGGTGCACTCAATGCAGCGATTTCTCCAGCCATGGGCAGCCATGTGTCTGTTTCTTCAGCAGTACAATGACGATGCGTGGAAATTTTCCCTGCATACCGGCGATGCATCGGAAACAGGTGCGGGTGCGTCGAGCTTCTCTTAGTTGCATTGCTTTTCCAGCTCCCAACAACAAGAACAACCTCCAGATGACCAGAATAGCAGCAGGCACCTCTTGACAGGTCAGAACTCCCAGCAGGGAAGTTCAGGGGAGTTGGGAGTAAAGTCTCTGTATCCCCAAGTCTTCAAAACATGAGGCAAGCTCTGCTTCATGTCCTTGGAGATCTTTCTCAAGAAGGGGACACAACACACAGCAAGTCCTTGTCCTTTCCTTGGCAGCAACAGCCACTGCAGGCCAACCCCAGACAGCACACAGCAATGGGGCAGTACTTCTCCTTCAGTTTCTCCAGTTCTTCTCCATGGCGAAGGTTCCTCTTGAATTCCAGAAGTAATCTAAAGTTCAGGGGTCTGGGCGCCACTTTTTATAGCACAAATTCCTTTGTTCTCTGGTGGCAGAGAAGCTCTTTCCCCAGCCAAAACCAGTTCTGCCCTCTCTGGTGCAGCTTCCTGGCAGCAGATGGAGACAGCATTGTCCAAGGCAGACCAGGCCCATTCAGGTGGAGAAGAAATCTCCTCCCCCTACTCTGAATGCAGCCCAGGTTTATTCAGCCCAGCCCTGGAAAGGCAGGACACACCCCACCCCCCAAGTGGCTGTCTGAACAGAATGCACATCCCCAGCCCCTGTCACTCCAAAGCCAGACAGTCAATACACAAACCTAGCAGAGGCACACAGGATGGCTAAGCAAGAAAAGACCTACTTTCTTAAATTGGTATTTTCAAACACAGAATGTAAAAATCATCTTCACTAAAAGATGCATCTTTATATTCCAAGTTCAGGCATACTAAACTTTAACTTCCTAACTTGTCCCAATGGGAAGTTATATATATATATAAGATGTAATAAATGAACTCCCATGCTATCCTATGCAACAGATAGCCTTTCAATAGTGAAAAGCTAAAATGGCAGTATTTTACTATAAGGACATACCACACACATCAGGACATGTCCTACCTTTCACATACACTGCACCCTGCCCACAGGGGTACCTTGGACCTACTTGAGGGGTGACTCACATGTAAGAAAAGGGAAGGCTAGGGCCTGGAAAGTGGGTGCACTTGCCTGATCGACATGGTAGTACCAGACTGCACACAGACACTGCAATGGCAGGCCCAAGACCCTTTTGCAAGGCTGCTTGGGTGGGTGGCACAATCAATGCTGCAAACCCACTAGCAGTATTTGGTTTACAGGCCTTGGGCACACACAGTGCATTGTGCTAGGGACTAAACAGTAAACCAAATAAGCCAATTATGGAAACTCTATTCCATGACAATAATTTACAGAGAGAACACTTGCACTTTGGCACTGAACAGCAGTGGCAAAGTGCCCAAAGCATCTAGACCAGCAAAAATCGAAGTCCAACACAAAGAAAAAACATAGGAGGTAGAGGCAAAAATACTGGGGAAACCCACGGCAAGGCTGCCACATCTAACAGTGGTGCACTGTCAGTGCGCCCTCTGACGGCAGCCCTCTGGAGGGGGTTAAGGGGGTCCTATGGAACCCCAGTCAATCCCTTGCATGCAGGTGCACCCCCTGCACCCACCTGCAAGGGGGTCTCTCTTCACTCATTAAAATGCAGGAGGGTGCCGCCTGCACAGTGAAACACGTAGTGGCTTTGAAGCAGACGCACCAAACTTCACTTGAAAGCAGCCACGATTCTGTGGCTGCCCTGAGTTCAGAGCATTCAACCTACTAGGGCATATTTTGCCTGCTTGAAGGTGCTCTGTGGTGCAAACAGAGAAAGCGCACTCTATACATATTAGGCCCCAGGATGAATTGTTGTAAGGAACTGGGTTTTTGGTTGAGGGGGGTGAAACCCTACTCAAGCAGAGACCACAATCCTTGTCATGGTAAAGACACAAGCAAACTTCTGATTAGCCTGTGCTCAACTCCCTGATAGCTTAGCACAGAGCAGTTAGGCTTAACTTAGAGTCAATGTGTAAAGTATTTGTGCAACACTTCAAACAGTGACACAGTAAAAACACACCATAAAAGGATCCCACACCAGATGTTGAAAGTTAGACTAATCTTTAATAAATAAAACAAGATCAAAGCTACAACACTCATATCAGTAGAACTGGAGATACATAACTTTAAAGATTTCAGTGAAAACAACACAAAACGCCAACTGTGGATATCTGTTCACACCAGACCTAGGACAAAGTCCCAAGTTCAGGTCAGCCATGTTGGAGTGGGGCTGGCTATGTGGACCTAGTTAGGCCCTCTGAACAAGAGTACATTAAATTCTGGTTGCGGAGCGTGGCAAGGTCCTGGACGACAATTCGTCGCTCTGTAGAGGTGATCTGTCGGTTACGAGGATCTGCAAAGCAAGGTCCCGAGTCATTAGTGAGGACCCCTTTGACAAGGGCTTGTGATGAGAAATCCAGTGTAGGTGATGCATCATGCAGTCAAGGTCCTGCGTCGTTTCAGAGATGCAGTCAGGCTGCTGTTGACAAGAGATTTGTGATGTGATGGCCCGTGTTGGGAAAGCGCCGCACAGCGGTGGTTCTGATGCGGGCTGTGAGTGAAACCACACAGCAGAGGCGATGCTTTGGTTCTTCTCGGGTTTGCACCTCAGAGTAGAGGGGATGAGTCAGTTCTGCTGGGTCCGCAGATGGACTAGTAAACTCGCTTCAGATCCTCTTCCAAGAGTCCAGGACTGGGGTGGCATCAGTTGTCAGGGTAAGATTCAAAGATGGCAGAGTCCAGGTGCTGGGTTCAAGGTTGTTGGAGCTTTTTGTCCCTGAGGCTCTTGTCAGGAGGCCAGCCAACCAGCCCTTAGAATCACTCTGGGGTCCTGGGTTTAACAGAGAAAGGTTCAGTCCTTCTCTCCCAGGCAAGAGCGCATCAAGTCAGCACAGCAGGACAGCAGCCATTCAGAATAGCAGTCCAACAGAATGGCAGTCCTTTAAGAAGCACAACAGTGCTTATTCCTGACAGAGTATCCACGCGTTCAGAAGTGTACTGAAGAGTTGGTGTCTGAGGTCCAAAATGTATTCCTAGGCCATCCTTTGAAGTGGGGGAAGCTTCCAGAGGTTTCCCTTTGAAGTCTACATGTTTCCTGCCTTCTCTGCCTTTTCTCCACACCAACTAGAGTGGGTATGCAGCTCTTTTTGTGGAGGCCGGACACAGCCTATTCAATTGTAAGTAGGGCTGTGTCCAACTCCGCCCTTCTATTATGCCAATGATGGCCTATCCATGCACACCCAAGCTCTCTATTGTGAATGACTGTATATGAGGAATACACAAAGCCCAACTGTCAGCTACACCCAGTCTTGTGACCCAGAGACAGACTGCAGGCACTAAATGGCTGAGGCAGGAAAATACCAGCGTTCTAAAATTGGCCTTTTTCAAAATCCGACTTCACCATGATAGAGGAATTTTCATTAGAATTCCAAAGACATCAATCATGAACTGGTTACTTGATCCCATTAGGAACTTACAGCTTATTACATGTAATAAGGTGACTCCAATGTTAACCTATGTGAGAGGCAGGCCTTGCAGAAGTGAAAAACGAATTTAAGAATCTTTCACTACCAGGGCATGTAAAATGTAAAAGTACATGTCCAACCTTTTAAATACATTGCACCCAACCCTGTGGGCAGTTCAGGGCCTACCCTAGAGGTGACTTATATGCATTAAAAAGGAAGGTTTGGGTCTGCCAACATGTTTATTTTGTTAGGTCAAAATGGCAATATAAAACTGCACACACAAGCTACAATGGCAGACCTGAGACTTGTTACAGGACTGCTTATGCGGCTGGCACGATCAGTATTGAAGTCCTCCTAGTAGCATTTAATTTACAGGCCCTGGGCACCTATAGTACCAGTTTTGTAGAGACTTACAAGTAAATTGAATATGCCAATTGGGGAAAAGTCAATGTAACCATGTTTTAAGGAGTCAACACTCGCACCTTAGCACTGGTTAGCAATGGTAAAATGCACAGAGTCACCAGGCCAACAAAAATAAGATCAGCAAAAATAGAAGGGGTGAAAGCAAAACATTTAGGGGAAGACCACTCTAAGGGTGACAGGTCTAACAATGGGTGAGTGGATGGGTAGATAAAGAAGACATGACAATGTGAGATGGTGCAAAGGCAGTGGGCATTTCAAATACACTGTGCAGTGGTGCAGTTGAGGTATTGAGAGCGGCAAGCTCAGTGACTGAGAACATGGGCAGTGTGGAGGGGCAACATATTTGGGAGAGGCACTGTGTATTGTTGGAACAGCCTCATAAATAAAATAGTGCACTGGTTACACAAAATAGCAGAGGTACCCAACATAGGTTTGGGATAGATAATCCATGCCGGGGGTGAGAGCCTGCATCGGGGACAGCGAACTTCATTTCCCAGGCTACCCCGCTCCTGCCATACCGCCGACACGCCATTGTGCACCTGGAGGCACATTTAAGTAACAGAAAGTTCCTGCAGTGCGGGACGTGCTTCTCTGCAACGGGGGTGAGAGCCTGCATCGGGGACAGCAACCTTCACTTCCCAGGCTCCCCAACTCCTGCCATACCACTGACACACCATTGTGCGCCTGGAGGCGCATATAAGTAACAGAGAGCTCGCGCAGTGCGAGACGCGCTTCTCTGCACCGGGGGCTGAGAGCCTGCATCGGGGACTGCGAACTTAACTTCCCAGGCTCCCCCGTCCTGCCATACCGCCGACACGCCATTGTGTGCCCAGAGGCGCATTTAAGTAACAGAGAGCTACCGCAGCAGCACAGGACACAAGCGGGCCAAGGGCGGGCCCGTCAAAGCCGGTAAGAGGCTGGGCTGGGACCCCCCCGAGATTTGCCCTAGGATCCATCATGACTTATGTCTTGTGGAGTACTAACGTTGCTTCTACAAAAAGAGGTACAGTGTTATCCCCTCTAATTCTTCTTCTTGGTGTCGTGATTTGTGGCCAAAGTCTGCTGGTCGCCTGTTGTGCCTTGCTTGCTAAATTTTCGCCTGATTATTCTGCCTTTTCCCGATTTTTCTCCATCCTAAATCATCTTAGTTTATAAACACGGTTAAGATAAATGGGGTCCCGGTATCCCTAGTGTGTTACCTCCTCCACGCACCCGCTCAACCATTGACAACTAGTTAACTCGGGCAGTTGATATGGTCTCCAATGAAATACGTCTGGTGGAACATTGTCTTTCTCTCACCACTGATGAAATTGCTGCAACTGCCCCCTTGTCCATCACCCAAAGTTGTATTGACCTGCCTCCGGCTGTCTTACTGTTCCATGAAAGTCACAGGGAGGCAGGTTCCTGGTATGAGCATAGCCTTTTTGGGGGCTGGGTCCTCAGCGCAAGGAAGGGGAACTGAGCCTAGCACTACCGGGCCAGAGGGTGGTGACCTTTTTTGTGAAGTTAATGTCGAGTGTGGTCCAAACGCCAAGTGTAGGAGGAAAACAGCCAAATCAACAAAATCCAGAAACCCTGCTGTAACCGGCAAAACGGCTCAATGTAACAGGGCAGGCAACGATGAAATGACTGGGTCCTTGTCTGTGGCAAATGAAATTACTTTGAGCAAACTGAGTACGCGTATTGGTGAACTTTTGGACTCCAAATTGTGTCCCATTATTGACTGACTAGCCCAAATTGAAGCCAATTTGGTAAAGCCCTTGGACCTCAGGCGCTCCGTTTCCACTTGTATTCGGTCTCTGATTTAACACCTATCATACCCGACCAGACTATAGAAATGCAATTCTCTAAGGTTAAACTACATGAAAAGCAACTGGCACCATGTACTTCGCATCAGGCAACCCTTCCTGTGATTGATCTCCCCCCTGCATCTGCTACTTATGTTGTTGCCTTGACCAATGTTCCCAAACTCGCAGCAGCCAGTATGGAATCCACTAGGGGCTTAATAAATGAATCCATTCACTGATGGAATAACAACATTGCAGGGAACTGGGATGTTTCAAAAGAGATCTTGATGGCAAGGCGGGTGGGGGGATAGGCAGGGGGGAAAAGTGCAAAATGGTGATGTTTAGTGTGTTTAATTTTCGCTATCCTTTTGTCGTCCAGGAAATCTTGCATAAAGAAAGCGTAAGAATGATTAATCTTAGTCCCGTCAAGAGATTGCCTTGGCTTTTTTATCAGCATCTTGTTGACCCCTCCTGTTTTCCTGGCGGTTTGACCTCCCAATGAATGTGTTACCCAATCCCCCCCTCAAACTAAAATCCCCCCAAATAATAGATTTTCAGCTTTGGCCGGGTTGGAGGACATCGATTAACTGTCTAGGGAGGAGCATGGTTTCTCCGGTCAACTTGTGAGGGGCGGTGCACCTGAATGCCTCTTCCCTGATGTTCAATTGTGTACCAATTTTATCTCGGGCATTCCCCATAAAGAGCTTGGTGTTCAAGATAAGGATAGGGCACCTGATTGCCCAATTGCTGTTGCACATTTTATTAAGATATCTCTACCAACTTTCCATCCCATAGGGTCCGGTTTACTTTAGAAGGGGGTGGTAATCGATGGCTCCATCTCTACTGTTCATTTGCCAAATAACTCTACCCCGAATCATCCCCATAAAGGGCTTGGTGCACTGGATAAGGGCAGGGCACTTAATGGTTCAATTCCTGTTGCCCTATCATCTCCTACCTTCCAACTGATCTCCCTCTCTCCAAGATCTGGTATGAGTACCTGCATGGATGAAGCCCCAACAGGCAATGCCTGCTTACATTTTTTAAGTTGGAACATTGTGGGCCTAGCCTCCAAAATCTCGATTGATGGATGCCGATCATTTATTGAATACTTTGATATAGTTTTCCTGCAAGAAACGTGGGAGGTATATAAAAATTGCATTTAATGGCTTCATGTGCTTTACTTTGCCTGCGACTCCATCTTCATCTGGCAGAGCAAAGGGGAGTTTAACCGCCCTGTTTAAAGTTTAAAAAAAAAAAAATCTTTATTGACATTTCAATAAACAAACAACAAGAACATAATAGCTAGATACTTCTCATCATTACACACAGTAGCTTTGTACGAATAATGTTCACATGTCTCTACATCTAAAAACATCTGTTGTTCTGATATCTAGGAAGAAAAGAAGATAAAGCATATTGTACATTGTATATCTAGATAGCGGTTGATAAATACTTTAGGAAAGGAAAACTACAGTTGCATCTGATAGTTGAGCAAGGAAGGGGCCCATTCATATCCACATTAATGAACTCGGTATTGTTACATGCACAAGTTTTTAAAAGTGTGTACAACAGTCATCCCCAGACATGGACATGTAAGACTACTGGTTAGCAGGTGACCCCAAGGCTTCTATGGCGTCCTGGTGACTCGTGTGGGCCCACTCCAAGAAAGGACTCCATATATCTCTTGGCCGGGAGGCCGATGGCATCAGCTCACAGAAAGCGGACAATTGTGTTTGACTGAATGTCACGTCTCGAATCCAGTCTTTCAAAGAGGGGATACCCTTCCTACCCCAATGCATGGCAAACATCCGCTTGGCTAGCAGCAATAGCATAGCATGTAACTTCCTGGCACCTTTAGGTGTGTTCTTGACATATCCCAATAAACCCAATAGGGGATCCTGGTCTCTAGGTGTACCGATGATATAGTGTATAGTGTCAAAAATCGTCGCCTAGTTTAAAGTTAATTTTGGTTGCTTAGTTCTACCTAACCATCAGGAGCGAGGGGAAGCGCAGGCCTTCGGCCTCAGCTGGAAAGACACCCATAAGATGTATTTGATAAACTTCTATAATAATACCTTCTCGAGTAAGGGTGATTGCCACTTTCAAGGTCTTTTTGCTGTGATCGATATGATCGTAGAGAAAGAGGCGCAGGCGGAATGCCCCCTCAGGTTGAAGGTGGCAGGGGACTTCAATGCTAAACTGGGGAACCCTCTGTCCACATTTCCATCTACCTTCCACCCATTTGCCCAAGACCTTGATTGTAATGTGATGGACTCGAGGGGGCGGGTCCTTTTCCATCTCCTGGCGGAACGGGCCTGGTCAACAAGGCCCCTAATTTTTCTGATCACTATATTCCAACCTTCATAGGGCAGGGCGCTGGGAGCACTATTGACTACATTTTTACTTCCTGGAGCATGTCCCCAATTGTTAAAAACGGTGAGGTCCTTGTTCAGACCTATGGCGACCATAACCCGATGTCTGCCAAGATACAGTTGTCATATGTGCAACCCAAAATAAAGTCTCTGCCTCCCCATGACATATCTACCAAGGATGCAGAGCGCAGGGTGGATTGGCGCACTGCTGATCTGGAGAACATTATGGCTCAAGTTGTATGCAATAGTACTGATCTGGTGAATAGCTGCAATCATGTACCATGTAACCACACCCTCATTCTAACTGACTTTTCTAATCTTTTAGCAAAGATAAAAGTGCTGCATTCCAGACCCAAAGTTCAGCCGCGTTGCCATGTTAAATCAAGGTTTGATAAAGCATGCAGAGCAGCCAATGATATCTTACGGAGGGCCCTAAAGCAAATCCCCAGAGATCAGTGTGCTATTAGAGAAAGTAGAAAGTTATACCAGCCAGCCATCAAAAGAAGGAAGTCAGCAATGAAGGAGGAGAAATGGGAATCTATTGTGGGAGCTTGCCATTCGAAAGACCCACAGGCTTTTTGGAAGGCCTGTGCGGTCTGTTTTATCCCCTGTATCACCAATAGATAAAGTAATAACCCATATTTCGGCTAAGGCATGGGTGACATACTTTACAGGGCTGTATTCTTCCGACTGTCATACTGTCGATGCCGCAGTGCAGTTGCCCTCAATGTGCCTAAAATGTGTTTTTAATGAGGAAGAGGTTCTCAAAGCAATCACAGACAGTAGATGTAAGAAGGCTCCTGGCCCAGATTGAATCCCACTTGATCTACTCAGGGAAGACCCAGTGTTCTGGTCTCTGATCCTTACTTCAGTATTTAACTCTATCTGTAGTGAAGGGGTGCCCAGATCATGGTGGTCCTCTATAATCGTCCCTGTTTTTAAAAAGGAAACATGCATGATGTCAAATGTTATTGCCCGATATCCCTTCTGGATTCCTCTGTTAAAATTATTGAGAGAGTTGCATTGGCTCATTTACTAAATTGGATAAATGTGAATAGCATACTTGCACCAAGTCAATATAGGTTCAGAAAGGGGCTAGGGACAATTGAGCAGTGCCTTAATCTTCACCTCATTGTGGCAAAATACAAATACGCCAAGGGTGTCTCCACCCACTTGGCGTTCATGGACCTGTCCAGTGCATTTGATTATGTTTCCCGTTCAAAGCTGCGGGTCATCTTAGAGAGCATGGGAATTTACGTGAGGCTGGTTACATTCCTAAGGCACCTCCATCCTGACCTTTCTGCCTCAGTCAGGTTTGGAAATGCCGGTGAATGCACAGAATCGTTCGGCATTAAGCGCAGAGTGCGCCAAGGTTGCGTCCTTGCCCCTATCCTTTTTCTTCTCAATACAAAGAACTTGGAGAAGACACTGGTTTCTGTTGGGGTGGACGTTCCGCTTGTGGAAAAAACAGCTTTATGCTGATGACGCCATCGTCCTGGCAAGGACTGCTAACGGCCTCGAAAAACTCATTGTTAGTTATGTTAGTTTTATGGAGGACCTGGGCCTGGAGCCAAACTTCAAGAAAACATTCACTATGATATGTGGCCCAAAAAACACCAAAACCTGATCACTAACATAGGGGGCAAACCCCTAGAAAGGGTCAGCTCTTTCCCTATATAAGCCTGGATTTTGATGAAGGCTGCACATGGCATGTGTGCACCAAAAATAGAAAAGTCGATACACCCAAGCAGTAGGCACTACCTTCTTGCTTGCCATGTCCATTGAAAAAAAAAATATCGCTCCCATATTAGAGATATACAAAGGCAAATGCTTGCCGATTCTAACATATGGAATGGGTATCAGGGGCTGCAGGGATGTACATGCTATGCAGATAGAGAATAATAGATTACTATGCCGGGTTTTAGGTATCCATCCCTCATTCCAGCATTACTCCGTACACCTGGAGCTAGGCCGTGAGTATGTTCAGGACACCATAGTACTGCCCCTTTGGCCCTCTGGTGCTCAATTTGGTCCAACCAAGAAGCAGACTTTAATCGGGCAGTCATTAGAGATTGTTTAAGTTGTGCCCGTGGTCTGTCCATTCCTTGGCTCCCATATATTAAAACTTGTTTTTTGGCACTTGGCTGTGCCTCATTGTTTGAGTACCCAGAGGAAATTGCAAAAAAGGACAGCAAGTGGGTCCAGGACAGTTTAATAAAGCACAAACAAACCTCTAGGGAACTAATGGAAGTGGCTAAACCCTCATTAACAGATTATAGCCTCATAACGGCAACTCCATCTATTACCCTGTATCTTTTATATGTGACCAATGTTTATGAAAGAAACTTGTTGACAAAATTCAGGTTGGGCTCTTTCCGTTGGGTAATATGTTTTCCCTTGGGTCAGTATTCCACTAACACTGTTGCCACTTGCCCATGTGATGAGGAATCAAGTCAAACTATCTTACATTTTGTCTTTTTCTGTCAATTTTATCTCCAGTACACTAAGAAGTTTATATTACCGTTACTGCGCAGATGTAAATTTTCTAAGTGCAAAGTGGCTCTCTTCTACCTACAGCAACTTAGCGATTGAAATGTTTGCTCTGCAGTTGCGAACTTTCTGAAATATACTAAAAGAAGGAGCATGCTGTTTGATGTAAAAAGCACTTGAGTGAGTTTAGTACCTATTGTTTCTCATAATGCTTTTTAATTGTTTAATGCGAGCGTCAACTTTGAGTAATTTTTAATCAACTGCCATCAGGTAGTAGCTCCTTGGAACCGGTACTGGATTTATTGCACAGCCACTTTATTCATAGTGAAATTAACGATTGTAACGTTTGCCTCGGAGTTGCGAACTTTTTAAAGCGCACTCTAGTTAGGTGAAGACGTGTTGGCGGGTTTTGACGTTAAAAGCACTTTAGCGATTTTAGTAATTATTGTTCCTGATATGTTTTTTCAAATGTATTAAGCTGATATCAATTGCTACTTTATACTAGCTCCAGGAATCAGAACTAGATTTATTGCACAGTCACTTTATTCGATGTTAAATTAGACCTTCTTGCACTGTCACTTTATTTATCGTATATTAACATGAGGAGTGTATACGTCTACAACAATGTGGCAGTTCTTAACTTACATGGTATGGCCTTTCACAGGATTTGTACTATTTTTAATATGTGGTTGCCACTTTTTTAATATGTGTTTGTAACGAATCTTGTTTTTTTTTTGCTGTTTATTTCTTTTAATGTCGTGTATCTTTTATGATCTGTCCTTGGAAGATCGAATAAAGACAACTTGATTGATTGATTTAGGTAGATGGAAATACGTTTGGTAACACCCTCAAAATAGTTCACACCAATAGCAATCCATCTGCCCATGGTCACAATCCCCAATCAAATCCAATATCACAGTATAAGGGAGTGTCATTATTGATAAGACATGCCTACTGGTTTTGTCCGGCTGTCACCACCATTGTAAAAGCAGAAACATGTTATAATCGACCATTGCAATTGATGGGGGTGGTACAAGCATTCAGTGCTATTGATTGTTAGGTAAAACCTTGCAGTGTCAATCATCAACATGGTCATCACCATTATCATCAAATGTTTCTTGATTGGGTAATATAAACCATTCAATCATCCATTCATTGGGCGCTTAGAGTGTATGCAAATTTTTTCTAAATATGAGGACATATTATACCAGTCTCAGTAGCCTTCACCATTCCATTAAAAACTGGTCAACCAAATTCATTACTAATCTACAATGACATAAAAGAATCGTTGAAGGGTCTTAATAACATTATGGGCAATAAGGTCTTCCGTCATTCTGGTCAATAAAGTGCGTTAATGTTGTCGGCAGGTATTGCCTAAGCTGAATGCATGGCTGACCCTCACTGAGTCGATAAAGTGCAAGGCTGCTCTAGCTGCGTCATGTACAATGAAGTGCATTGGCCTGCATATTAACTGGAACGGATTACAAACATGATGAACAACATTAAAACAGCGGGGTACATTATAAAACAAGTCTGCCATCATTCTGAACAATAAAATGCATTACGTTTTCTGACAGGCACAACTTGTACTAACAGCGTCGATTACAATAAAGTTCCCTGATAGTAGCTTTAGCTCCAGCAGACCACGGATATGGAGAGAGACCTCATAAACCTTTCGGTGCATTTATTTATAAGAAAGAGAAGGCTAATGAAACGTGCGGCCGGAGCAGCAGCGACAAGACAATTAGGCGCATTGGTTTTAATGCCAAAAAGGGATATGTCTGAAAAAACTACATCAACAGCTGCCTGAGCTAATTAAGGATCAGTCCCCCATGCAATCAACAGAAATGCATTAGTAAAGAGTTCCAATTTAGACGACTAGCACAGCCAGGGCCAGATGGGCAGGTGACCATCGTTAAGGAGACCAAACCAATTTCAGAGCATATTGTCCGATAAAGTACTACAATGTGGACCCCCCGACACTGTATGTCTGCCCAGGCTAGCTATACTCAATAAGCTCGAGGTGGGTAACCCCATGGCAACTCAATTAACAACCCTCACTCAGTATAATCATGGGCCTAAGTGAATGTGGTAACTGAATATACAGTCACGGGTCTCAAAGGGACAATAGAAAGATGCCATTCATCCAAGGCAAAGTTGACTGCTAGCCCTATGGGGAGATCAATGGCAAGGCCATCGAGTGCAGTACCTTTTCAGTGATGTCATTTGAGATGTCATCAGTGATGTCATCAGTGATGTCACTGGCCATGTCATGAGTGATGTAATATGTGACGTCATCAGAAGTGCATTGCGGGGGCGCGAGTTATAGTTAGCTGAACTAACTATAACAGGGGAATTTCTAGGGTTTTGTACGAGGGAAATGTCCAGCTAACTATAACACCCCTGAAACCTATGGTTTTTTCAGTGAATTTCTAAGGTTTTTTAAATGCCAATTCCTAACTATAATGTGCATGAAACCGATGTTTTTTTCAGTGAATATATATATATATATATATATATATATATATATATATATATATATACAAGAGCCCACGGGTCTGGATTTGTGATAGTACAGGGTTATGACACCCTAAGAAAGTGACACCATAAAGAAATCGACCTGACAGGGGAAAGCATACCTTTTAAGGACGACTCCCCTCACACACCAGAGGTGTCATGCTTCATGATATGGGTACCTCTTCGCGTTGGGAACCTAGTCCTAACGCGGGCTACAACCCCCTCTCTACGAGAGAGGAGCTCAGGGATGTTTATCAACTTGAGCACATGAGTTATCCTAAAAACCCTATGTGAGCATGGTGTGTAAAGTGCAGTGCTGGTGGATATGGGTTAAAACAGCCTATAGAGCTAGTTGACAAAAACTGTATTTTAGCTGCCCTATGACAGGATTAAAAACAACAATGAGCTGAATGATGCAGCTGTCAGAATTCAAAACAGGTGCATACGGAGGATCAACATGTTTCAGCCATCAGCGACCTATGAGAGTGTCTTGGCCTTCGTCAGGATCCTAAGGACATTAACGGCTACTGCGAAAAGCAATAGAAAACAATGAAGAACAACAAATGGTGTATACTGAACCAAAAGTTAGTGTGTTCAGTGAAGTACTCCGCTACAACCTGCAGTGGGAAGAGAAGAGACAAATAAAACTAGTGTCAAAGTTAATGGGGTGTCACAAGCCAAGTACAATCTACTTAGACACAAGTAGTGTCAAGTGTAGTAACTATTGCCACTGTCTTCGGGGCAATAGTAAAGCGGCACTTACCAAATGTGGTCTCAAAAGTTACCGCACCTGTCCGGGGCTGATTTAACCAAAGGTATAAGCGCTACCCCCACCTGTATTGAGTATCGGGTTCTTCAGGCGTCTGTCCTTCCAGAAGGAAAACTGTTATTATGCTGCACTTTCAAACATGCTAATGCTGGCACTTTAATGCACTCCCACTTTCTAGATTCTTCCTGTATCACCTCTATTTGCTATCAAGCATCAGATTGTTGGTATTTTAATGCACATGCACTTTAAAGATTCTGCCTCTGTTGTCTGCTTATTTTACCAATACCAGCTAAGTGACTACACCTGTAATGACACTGGTTTTATTAATGTGTTCTGAAGCAAATACTGGCTAAGCAAATTTGTACATGGTTGAGAAAGCTTTACAGCACTGTCACAAGTTATTGAATTAACTGTTTTCCTGTATTATGTACAACTGTGCACTGCACTATACATCTGAACCAAAATGAATTGTGACATGGTCGACAGAGGCGGTAAATGTAATGTACCTATGGATTATATTGTTTTAATATATCTGTGTATGCTTTTATGGTTTATTGTCTAACCGAATAAATAATTGCATTAATACTTTGAGTGAGTTGATCCAAATCTCTTAATCAGCCGACAGAAATTTGGCAATCACTTTAGCTTCGGTATCTAACAGGTCTACAGTTTGATAATTTTCTGGTTTCTCGGTGTTCACCTTTTTTAAGTCTATGGGATGTAAGATTGTCCCTCGCCAATTCTCTGGGATGGTGTTGGAGCTTAAAACAACATTGAAAAGATTTAATTCGTTAACCGCGGCGCAAATTCCGGGACTTTTAATGAGTGGGCGGGGCAGCATCGGCCAACGGACATGCGCAGCACTAGCCAGGTAGTGCTCGCGATGGCTGTTGGCCGACGCACGCAGGGAACGGGTTAATAGTGCATCCTCCCATGTTTTGTTGTCATATTTAAATACTGTCATTGAGCCGCTGTTGGGACCTGGGGGCCTTTTGGTTTTCATGGCAGGCATGGTTTTAATAAACCTTGGGTTCCCCTGCCTCAGTTTGTCCTTTTCCTGGGCCAGTGGCTCTTGGTCCTTATCCATCACTTTATCCTTTAAAGTGGCTCTGCTGGTTAGCACAAGCATGTCACTAGCCCAGGACATGCAGATTGTTTCTTCTGCATGGTACAATTGTGCCCGATATTTTCCCCTGGTCTCTGCATCTATGCCATTGGTTCCTGAGGAAGGGTCATCCAATTTTCAAATGAATTTCCAAAATGACATGCTGTCCTTTGTGCTGGCCCATTTGCAGATGTGGCTCCATCTTTTAATTACAAAATCTGATTGAGCTATCTAGCATTTTGCTATGTATTCTCGTTTTAATTTGTTGAGAAGGTATTTCCCCACACCTTATGTTGTTTTGTGATATTCATCAGTATTTTTAGTATTTCCTTTTTAAAGATCTTAATTGAACCATTTACATGGTCAATAAAGCATTATATTGGATAATGTGTCCCACAGTCTTATTTCTACTTTTACACTACTGCCACTGCAGCTTTAGGACTAATCAGCCAAAAGAATTCCCCACACTCCAGAACCCATGTACAAAAGAACAAGCTCAGGGAGAGCTAAAAGGAAATATCCCCCCTGGGGCATAAATATAACCCCATGGGAGATATACTGCAACTTTGGGGGCAACCTCTGGGGGGATGTGGCACTTCCTGTAGCCCCCCAACAATCTCTCAGAAACATCAGTGGTGCCCCTACCCTCTCTTGAGGCACCAGAGTGAACATTATGCTAATTTCGTAGCTCTTGTGTGGGCTTATGTGGCATTCCTTGGCCCTAGGCATGTCAATTGTTTTTACCAGCTTTCTGCTTTCTACACATGAAGCCACAAACTCATTTTTTACTCAGCTGGCTCCTACCATGCTCTTCATTTATTTAAATACTGAGTACCCATGTTTACATTATATATATTTTTTTAAACCAAGAAATGTATGTTCAGATATTGGAGCTGACATTCTACTCTCTCACCCATGTTTGCGTGGGTGGGCCCTTGTTGGGCTGAGACTCATAGCTCTCCCCAAACATGGGCATGGGTAGCATGAGGCAGCGCAGCTAAGTGCTTTCTGTCGTGGGTAAATGGGGCCCCAAAGGACATGATGTATAGCCCAGTGTGCAGCGCATGGCAAGGTAAACTGTGTATTAGCCCCCTGGATGGGGTGGGTGGAAGTTTGCACTGTGTCAACTCCTGGGCCATTTCCACCCCAAGGAAATTTGCTGAATTTGTAAAGGAGCTCTATGCACTTTGCTCCTGCCCAGTCCCCCAGGGAACCAAAGTTCTCAGATTACTTTCTATGGCCCCGTAGGCTTTCATGATTTTAGTCTTGTTTTGCTCCAGTTGGCCAGCTCCAGCTACCAGGGACATTGTCATCAGGCCTACTGGCTTCTAAATTATCTTTTCACTGGGGAGCTTGATTTTTACATTTCCCTTCACCAGACCTGTCCTCTGCCTGGGCTCCTGATACTCTCTTTGGCTTGGGTGGAGTGGCTACATCTTTTACAGCCACTCCACAGCAAAGCATCGAACACCCACCCAGCCACCCTCCCCTCACCCCATGGCTTTGGCTAACTTGCAGAGCACCTGTGTGTCAGGAGTAGAGTCAGCGGCCAGTGCACAGAAGTCTCAGTGGAACCTTCCACGCCCCCCAGCAGGTCCATTCCTCATATTGGGGTCTAAGGGAGCTCACATCACTGGCTCTGGGGAGACCCATCCTAGTCCTAGATATCAGCTGAAGTTTCAAAATCCAAAAGTCCATCCTTGCAGAGGTTCAGGGGTCTTTTTCCTTCCAGCTAGGCATTATTCTTGCATTGCAGCCCTAGGTTCAGTGTTATCTTAATTGTCTCTACCTTGTTAAGGGTTTTTCAGCTGTGTGGAAAATTCTGGAAGGTAGGCACAACTGTGGAATGCCATGGTGCCACATCATCTCCACACAGCTACCCCAACACTCCTGCACAGCCTTTTGGGACATTTTAACATGACAGCTTCCACTAGTCTATGGAAAGAGCTTCTGTAAGAGCTTCAGTTCTGCCTCCAACTGGCACAACTGAGAGTCCCTTGCCTCCAAAATGTCAAAATGGAGTCCTTCCTGACTTTGGCTCCAGAGGTCTGGCCTTCCTCATTCTTTTCTAGGCTTGGGCTTGTCCAGGCCAGGTAAAGAGTGAATAGTTATTTAGCAAATACAGATTTCCTTCTCTAGACAACAGAACTGGACCAAGCCTGTCAAGTGGCTCTGTTGTGTGGGGAGACCTTTGATCCTCTTGTCGGCCAGTAAAGTATTTAACTTGGCTCAGTAGTGGGGACAAAGACCTAGAAACTCCTTATGGATTGAGCCTGGCAATTATGACAATTCTCCAAGTGATGTGAGGAAGGAGTACAGTTATCATCATCATCAAACAGTTTATTTAGAGTGTAACAATACATAAAACACTGTGCATCAAAATTACAGAAATTAAAGAGTTAAAAATGTAATATATATAGTACTTTAAAAACAGAGGACACCAACAGCGCTCAAAGTGCTAGTGCCACAATCGTTAAAATTACACATGATTTTCTTTTTTTTTTAAATAGCAGCAGGACAGATTCTAAAAGCTTAGCTGTCATAAGAAGGGAAACCCTGATGATGTTAAAACAGCTTTCAGCTAGGAACAGTGTACATGTGCAAAAGAAAACTATAGCATTAGCTCACATCGGAAAAGAATGTGCTATTTGGGCATATCAACACTTCAAAGATGTAATACTGCGAATGCGGATGAGCCAAGCAGCATGCAAAAATGATGTCATTGCAATAATAATAACCTCTCTGGTGTCAAAGCGTGGAATCCGTAGAGCAGGCCCATATTATCAGAACACCAAATGTTTGCACACAGGTTTTACCCATTGTTTGCATAGCCTAATATAATCAGGCATAAAAAAACAAAGGAGGTCATTACGATGGCGGGCGGACTAGAGTCCGCCCGCCATCGTGGTGGGGATCCGGACCGCCCGCCATGCATGCGGAGGTCCTGCACTCCAAATTAGGATGTGACCGTCATCATGGCAGTAGCATCTTGCAATTTAACATTGCGGCGCGTGCTGCTGACTGCAGCACTCGCCGCGATGTTAAAAAGGCAGGTGGTGCATTACACTACACTACGTGGCAGGCACCACACGGTGCCTGCCACTTACTGCAGTGAGTCGTAGGGGGGTACCATGGGTACTCCCCATGCAACCACACTTCCCCCCAACACAAGGGGCCTGCAACAGGTCCCCAAAAACAATCCCCACCAGCCTTTCCATGGCGGTTTTGCCACCATCGAAAGGGTGGCTGTAGCCAGCATCGTATTTGGCATGCCTCCATTTTACGTTTGCAGACCGCTCCACCAGGCAATGGTGACGATTGCCTGTGGCGGATCCGTGGTGGGCAGCCTTTGTGCCTGCCACGGTCACGGACAGATTCCCCTCGCCATCGTAATGTGGCAGGGGGAAATTGTTTTCCGATGGTGGAAGCTCCGCCACCGTACTGCTAGCGGTGGCGGGTCTTCCTCCATCATAATGACCCCCAAAGTGAGGTAGGGTTTCTTCGACTAGATTACAGGAGGGGCACTTTCTGGAGCTATAATACTTCATGCCCCAGTTCACATAAAAACTGTTCACTTGTAGAACCCTATAACTCCATTTTAGGTAACGTTGCAGTGGGTGTCAAAGAACAATTCATAAACAGGGGTGTTCTTGTATCTAAGCATGAGTCTGTCAGACTCCCCATCTTTAACACCTCTCAATTCTCTTAGCCACAGGTGCTCCTTTAGACAAACTTTTATCAAGGGGCAACAGACTAGATTGGCTGTGTCAGGGGCATCCCATAGAGAGGGCAAACCTATTTATTAAAGCATGGACTTAATATAGGCAAACCAAGAGATCCTCTCCTAGCCCAGAGATTGTAAAAGCACCTGGATCAAGGCTCTAACAGATTCTAATACAGTCTTCACAAAAGTGACAGTGGATCTGCACTCAAGGAATATGTTTATCCTAAGATTCAACACCAGTAGCTCTAGACCTATGTATGGTAAAACTGAGGGATGGTACTGATTTTACCCATAAGCTATAATGCAGTGGGCACACAGCATGTTCAGTAACACACTACAGACCTATACTGTGAATGCCCACTCATATGATAAGGCCTACACCAGGTCTGCACCAATCCCTGAAGAGTCCCTTCTGTTACAGAATACATATGCATAGATACTGAGGTAAGCTAGACAGTGAAATTACATGCTCAGCCCACTCACATGCACACATGTGTGAGCTCACATGTTTCTGTGTAACCAGCCCAGAGCCTCTTACCCATCTGCACAACAGCAAACTTTATCTTAAAGGGCAGACACTGTTGGCTAGCACTCTCAGTACATTTCCTCAGAATTTACAGTGTATGAGACACAATTGGTGAGACTAGCCAGTTAAAGTAAAATAATGGGTAGTCAAAGAGTGCAAAATCCAAGGGGGATAAAAGGACTGAAACCATTTCCTATACCAACTATGTATATTAAGTTCATGTACATTCATTGTATATTCCCTGAATATCCTGAATTTCTGGCTAAGATCCAGTTCTCTTGGGTCAACACTGTATGCCCTATAATATGAAAGTATTCATGCATTTATAGGACATCTACTTCTAGCCAAATTGCAACATCCTGTGGGCTACATATAGAATTATAAATGGATAACAATGAATTACAGGGATGTTTTTGAATGAGGGATCTCGAATGACATCAAATAGACAATAAGAGCAAAGCTCGAGTACTCTTTGATCGCACTCAGAACCCCCAAGATGAAAAACATTCCCGTAATTCACTTATTAGCCATCTACAATTATGTTACGTATGGTCCTCTAAATCATGCGCCCCTATTTGAAATTACTCTGCAGGTACGCAGAAGTAACGGGGGAGCCATACATAGGATTGTCTTTCTTCCTAGACCAAAATGTTAAAAAAAATACCTGGCCTACCATCCACTCCACTACTATCTGTTCCCTTTCCTCCAGAAGCTGCGCTGACAGGCTCTCAGAGAGCCCAGCCTGGAATCCCTTTATGACATAGCAACAGTGGGTAGCAGATTTTGTTAACACCTATTGCTACATCATAGCAGTGAGTTACCAGAGTTGAATCAAGTTATTCACTCTAGTGGCTTTCTACTAGGGCCAGTTATAACAATGGACTAATCAGGCACATATGCATCCTCCACCAAACGCTGAATCATACAATAAATGACATAAATACAGAAACGTCACACAGAAATAAAACCCCACACATCTTAGATCCCTAGCATGACACATATACCCCTGATAAGCAGAGATATTTATGAGCAAAAGTGCACAACTCACCTACCATTTAGTCACTGAAGCTCCAGATATCATTAAGAAGGAATACATTTTAATCCATTTACGTGGGAAAACATCATCAAGATTGTTGAGGGCTTCAAAAGGGCAAAAACCACAAACCATGCAAGCTACATCATGCTGCAGAAACCTCATATTATTGTGTGTCAGTAGTCCTTAATCTATAATTGAAACTACAAGTATCAGAATCCAAAGGTAAAAACACAAGACTGACACAATACTTGAGACAGTTGACATTCTAGCTCTTCAGTTCTACAATGCATGCTTCAGTACTGAATTCAGTGAAGGTTTTTCCATGGAGCAGGAATACTTTGGTTAGTTAAGTTTATTTTAAAAAAATTGATCATTTGCAAATATTTGTTGTAGAACATTTTAAAATATACTCACATTAGCAAGTATGTGCATTCCCTTGAAACATATTTTTTGTGTGTTTTTTAAACAGGAGCAGCTGGTGCAGGAAAGCGCGGTGGGGTGGGGGAGTCGACAGACGACAAGGGAAAATAGCATTAAAAAAAGAAAACCACTTACGTTGCACTGGTCACATCGGCGATCCGACAAGTGCAAGGTAAGTGGTTTTCTTTTTTTAATGTTATTTTCCGTCATCTGTCGATTTCCCACTCACCCAACCTCCGCCCATCGCACTTACCTGCACCAGCCGCTCCTGTTTTTGAAGTGTTAATTTATTTTCTCCTTTCAGCTGACATGTGCTTATTTGGTTAAAAAAGTAAATTTTGATTATAATAATCATAATACCAATGATTCACACAATGATAATGGAATGATCCCAATACTTTCTGCTTTGGTTCTGCCCTGTTAAAAAAACAAAAATTCTATTTGTTAATTAAAATTTGTTGTACTTTTATTAATACTACTAGTAGTACTACTAACGTACTGCAAAATACACGAGGAGGTCTCCACTTCTAGCTTTTGTCTGCAAATATCACTGTCCACGCAAGTTAATGATTTAGGGGCCGCTTACGATGCGGTTTCAAACGGCTCCAACCATCGGTAGGAGCCATTCAGACCGCATCGTAATCGGCTGTTCTGATTCCTTTCCTACCAACCCATTTTAATGGGGTCGGTCAGAAGGGAATCGGAATCGGATTTCTGAATGGCCTCCGACAGGCTTGGAGAGCCCGTCTGCCATTCGGAAAACCTTTAGTAATCCTTTGGCTGGCTCTTTCCACCCGAGGGATTGCGATGGCAGATTTTCACACCCTTTCTGTGCCGGTCTTTTCGATGCAGAATGGATGTGGAAATCTGACTTTGGGGGCCTCCAGCAGGGAGTCATGGGTGCAAGTCCGTCGGATGGCATCGTAGGGGGCACCTTTGGTGCCCCCTTGTTGATCCCTGCACCCCGTGGCAGGAACCTTGAGGTGCCTCCCACAGGGTGCAGGGATGAACTGCACCTCTGCTCTTTACAATGAGAGCATGCATTCCGTTTGGAATGCATTCCCCATCATAAGGTTTAGGAATGTGATCAAACAGTGTTCGGTCGCATCCTAATTGCTGGGTTGGGACCGACGACAGGAGGTGAGCGGTCCCTCTTCCCAGACAAAGGCAGACAGACTCAGGTCCGTCCGACATCGTTATCAGGCCCTTAATTGTAAAGCTGGAATGGATTGAAGGGAATGTCTGGAAAATGGTGAATACTTCATACTAAAGAAGAGGGCTAATGGGAGGAGTAAGGAGGGATTTAGGTAGAGATCGAGAGGCATTTAGGGAAGGACATGCACCCTTCCACCAAGGTGATAAATTGTTCTCCTACCCAACATATCTAATTCATTAATTGGAAATAACATCTGAAAAACTAATTCAGCGCATTTAATTTCACAGTAGTGTGGTCTCTATACCTCCTAGTTACAGAAATTAGTATTTCTATGCACCGAAAGCTCAGTTGTGAGTGATCTTTCTCTGTCGATAGACTGCAAAGGTGTTAACAGGTAGGTAGCTATTAGTTGAAAATGTAGACATCAATTTTCATTTTACTTTGGTAAGGCATTTTACCAAAACTTTTAACATACTGACAAGTGCGTGCACGGATTGCTCAGATGGAAATGCCTTCCTAGACTCTAAATCACAAGATACAAGGCACAATGCTTATGTTCAACAGAATGACATCCAGAGAGCTGAGATGGTGATGCAGTGGTTATTTGTTACATACATGTACAAATGCCAGGTGCGGGTGGTTAAGCGTGACTTTTTGCATCTTTGGGGACTATTATAGTGGCGGGCGGATCACCACCGCCTGTATGGTGGTGGCGATCCACCCGCCATTATTGACCGCCCGCTTCCCATTTCCCCCCCGCCATATTAGGATGGGCGGAAAGACCGTCCGCCGGTTTTCCGCCGGTCTAACAGGGGACCGGGCGGAAAAGGGAATGATATGGTGGCGGTGTCTGCAAGACACCGCCATCCATATCAAAAGGCATGCGGAGTCTGCATGGTGGGGCCCGTTGCGGGCCCCCAGGGTGTCGGGGCAGGAGGGTGCACATGGGAGGTACCTATGTTACCCCCCTGCATTTGCATGCACAACGTGGCATGCACCGCGCGGTGCCTGCCACTTTGTGCATGCAAATGCACAAATGCCGTTTTGAGATTGCGGCAGCTGCTGCTGAAAGCACCGCCCAGGACAATGTTAAAAATGCAGGATGCGCCCGCCAGTGTGGCAGGCGCGTCCTAATTGGATTTGCAGGACCACCGCACATATAGCAGGTGGTCCCATTTGCCGACACGATCCGCCCGCCATCATAATTGACCCCTTTGTGTTTACCAATAGGGAGTTTAGCAGACGATCGAAAGGCTATTAAGATCAGTTTAAAGTAAGGATCCCCACTCTGAGCACACATTACAATGTCATTTACACATGTAGGCCTGAAACAAGTGGCTGTATTTATTACTGTAAAGTACTCATCGACGATCACCTTACAGTTAGAAATCCCTTTAATTAGGTATAAAATTACCCACAATCATGACATACTGGCAAATGTAAATCTCACCCGAGGGATGCAAAGTGTATTTCAGGGCTTGGTTGCTCTGAGAAGTTTAGGCACAGTCACAAGTACAATGACCAAAATTATGTAGCATTCTACAATGTGTAATTTATACAATGCCCAAAAGTTATGAATTGGGGATATTCCTTAGCCTGAGAAAAATATGTAATTGGCACAGCATTACAGTATTATTCTTGGAAAACTGCAATAGCCACAGTTTCCAGTCCTAACCTGGAAAAGCTTAGTGAGTCCTTGAAAGTTGTAAAATAATAGCCATTCGAGTTCGTATATCTCTGCACGTGTAGAATTATGACTTTCTGTGAGTTACAACTTTTGTGAATCGAACTGTGTTTTAAAGTCCATACACTCGTTTCAGCCAGTTTAGTGCTCATTTGCTTCATGTTCTGAGATCTTTGTCAAGCTGTACTTTTTTCTGTGCACTGTTTGTCCCATCGTATGGAACAACATGTTTTGCTTATGAACATTCTAACTTTTAATTTGATTAATGTGGAAAACATTTTATGATTCGGAACTGTAGTCCATTTGTTTGTTCAGAGAAAAAATCCATCAAATATGACAGTGTCAGTTCACACTAGTTCAACTCCTTATACACACAATACCAACATTCCACCAAAACATGAAAATAAATTAAAAACAGATCTCTACATCTAAAATATTTAAACATGGTCTGCATGAATTTGTTTGAGCATGGTAAAACAAATGCAACACCTCTACCCACTACCTATAATGTTTCACTCTATATTCCATGGATTAAAACAGGTAATGTTTTAAAACCCGTTAAAACCTGTGTAAGAATGCAGACAGAGAATAAAGAATGAGACGATGTGAATGTCATTGAGTGCATACAGAAGGCCTCATTTATGAGTTTTTGCCATAGGGCAGCGCCGCAGGCCTACCTGCTGTGCTTCCCTACAGCAAAAGAAAAGGACAGGAATGCGCCATATCTGATAGATACAGCGCATTCCTACCCTTTTCCCCAGTGCTGGTGCACAAAAGGCTTTTTCCTCTTTCTATGTGTGTTGCAGAATGCAGCACACATAGAAAAAAGAAAAACAAGGAGAAATAAAGATATTTCTCCTTGTCATTCCTCCCTTGAAGAGGTGTAAGTTTTTGTCGCTGTCTCAGAGTTGTGAATTCTCGGAAATCTGGGGCAATGTTAAAAAGTCACAGACGTTGTGGGAATGCCACCAGCAACACCCATTGCATGCCCCGTTATCGCAGAAAACTGTGTTAAAGGGAACAATATTTACAAGGCAGCACTAAGCCAAAAAACGTGTCTTAGTGCTGCCTGGTAAATATGAAGCAAGCTCCTGCACCACCGGCGCGTCACAAAAAGTGACGCACCTGCGGCGCAAGGGGCTTATAAAGAAGCCCCACAGTACCTACAATGTACGTAGTCACAGATGTTTTAAGGCATGGGCAAGGTGGGCTCTGGCCAGGGCCCCCACCTTTCTAGGGGCCCCTTCATTAACATTTAGGACAATCAGGACAATCCTAGACAGTGGCATAGTGATAAAATGATGGGCCCCTGCAAAATATGTTAAGGGGCTCCCAGGTCTAGAACATCTCATAAATATTCAAAGGCTTTACACTGAATGGGGGTTCGTTGAAGAACTGGAATCACCTTAAAATTTGGGAGCCAACGAAGAGGAAAGCCAATGTTGAGACCATATTTATTGAGGGCCTGAATGAGCTGAAAATGGATAATAAATTCAGAGTTGTTCCGAGCAGGGACTGCCAAATTATGTTTCACCCAGTGCCCCCAGTACTCGACTGCACTGGTTGTTTGAGACTGTGCAGGTTAACATTCCTTTCCATTTGGATTTCAATACCTTAAAATAACTGGGCTCCACAGATGTAGATAATTCTGTAAGACATTCTTTCTAACAGTATCAATTGGATGCTCAGGATGTACACTTGGTAAGGACTGTGTTCTGCCAGCCATACACATCGTTCCTATGATATAATATTGATGTCAAAAATATCTCTATATCATGGAAAAATCATCATCGTAGCAAATATCAAGGGGCCTATTTATCAACAAGTCACGCAGCAAGTCAGGGAAAGGATAGGAATGCGCCGTATATAACATAATACGACCCATTCCTGCCATTCCCCAATGCTGGTGCACAATTTGCTGCCTGGCACCAATGCAGGCTTTCTTGCACCATGGTGCAAGTGTACCTATGTTGTAATTAGGATTGTTTTTGTGTAGGAAGGGACACCTTCCTGCACAAAAAAACTCCCCTGCATCATGTTCCTCTTTCTACTTGTGCTGCATAATTCTGCAAACATACAAAGAGGAAAAAACTTGGAGAAATAAACATATTTATCCTCATTGCACCTCAGCTGGGGAGGCGTAGCAGTTTTGGCGGATTTCCAGGTCTATCACTTATGATAAATCTGGGAATGTGCAAAAATCCATGGGTGTTCTGTGGGAACACGCATGCACCACCCATGGAATGCCTCCTTGGGGCAGAGTATCCCAACGCAGTGATTTTCGCTGCTGTCACTCAGGGCCACAGAAAGTGGCCTTGCATGGCTTGATAAATCACATTTAGGGGCCGATTCCGATCCGGGTCGGAAGGGCACCGAACGCGATCCGGCCAGAAAAACGACGAGCCGAACGTGTGTTTTCCGCCTGACTCGTACAGCTGTATGAGCGAGCAAGTACGATGCGAGCTACGTGAAATTCACCAACCGAGTCGTTTCCGGGTCCGAACCGCTCCGTACGTCTCAGTCGGAAGCTAACCTTGGCGTGCAATGGATGCAATTTACGACCAAGCCAGTACGATGCACGCATCGGACAGCCTGTGCGAGCCGGAGTGTCTGGCTCGCAAAACGTCTGGGTCATTGCCTTTGGGGGTCCACGTCGGACCCCCTGTCAGCCGCAGCCCTACGACTCAGACACAGGGGGAGACCCAAGGGTACCCCCAACACAGGCATGTACGGTGCAGATGGCACTGACGCATACCCACTGTAGGGGGCGCACTTGCACGAGACGTACCCATTTAGTCAATGGGAGCCCATGTACGCGTCGTACGACCGGCTCCCATTGACTTCTATGGGAGTCCGACCAAACCGAGTCTGGCAGCATACGGTCGCATCGTACTCGCTCGGTTGGACTGCAGGACTCCGGCTCGGTCGGAAAACACTCCGGATCCGGCTTGGTTTGAGTGCTTTCCGACCCAGATCGGAATCGGCACCTTAGTAGCTGTGTCACACTTGAACCCCTTTACGTGGTGCAAAAGCAACACAACTACTTGATAAATATGATTACATACTTACTTTTTTTTTATTTGAATTGAGCAAAACAGTACAGAGGTATGACATTCAAAGCCCCCTCCACCCCCCATACCAATAGACTAGCGGTTCAAGGACACACAAAGGGAAAAGAAAGACCAGGAATTAATTGCACTGTGGAAAAAGAAAAGAGAAGAAGAGAAGTAAGGCGAGAAAAGAAACAAAATGTAGAGTACAAGATCACTAGGTCAGAAGTGATGCCCTAGGAGGTGGAGAAAGTAAAGAAGGAAAGTAGAAGTATTAGAAGCCAAGAGAAAGCGAACAGGGGAAAATTCGCAGGCCGGGTTAGCCCGACTGCTCCAGCCAAGTAGTGAGAACTTCCCAGACGTCTAGACCTTTCTTTCGCCCTTTACAGCCTTTTCTGGCATAGACAGCTTTTTCTAGATGGTAGGTGGCAACTAGCCTGGCCAGCCACTGAGAGAATGGTGGGGGATCAAGATCTAGCCAAACCGAAGCAACACAGATCCTCCACACTGCCATAGCAACAAAAATTAGTGCCCCACCTTTGTTCCTATTGGTTTCGGACTGAGTCTCCAGCAAGATGACTGTGGGGGTTAGTGTGATGGCCTGCGAGGTGACTTTCCCCAGAAATTCCTGTACCTTAAATAGGACTGAAGCGAGTTTAGGACAAGTTGCAAACATGTGAACTGAGTCGGCACCAAACTCCGAACACCGGAGACACAATGTCCCTTTGCCGACTCCCCATTTGGCAATTTTGCTGGGGGTAATGTACAGAAAAAAGATGGTTTTGAAGTGTTGTGCCTGCAGTTTGGCTGACAGCAAGATGTTTTGAGAAAGTTCTAAAGAGTTATAAAACATACTGTGTGGGGCCGCGAGTTTAGTGTGCCACTTGTCCGCTATTCTCGGTAGATCGTCTGGAGTTTGTCTGGTCAGTGCATTGTATATATGACCTATCCGAGGAGTCGCAGTGTCCCGCAATGTATTGAAGAGTTCTATTTCAGCAAACCCTGCGCTGCCCCCAACCTTTCTGGAGAGGAAATCACGTATGGAAAAGTATTTAAAGGCATCTTGACTTTTCAGACCGTGTTTATTTTGCAGTTCTGTAAAGGACTTGACTCCTTCACTGGTGATTAGGTCTCCCAATTTCATGATACCTGCCTTATGCCATACTAAAAGATAGGACCTATCAAAGATGGCAGGGAGGTTACAATTTGCAGTGATAGGGGAATAATAGTTAAATCTCCCCAGCCCAAATATTCTGCGGATATTACGGAAGACCTTAAAGGAGTTCATTAAAGTCTTAAATCTCACACGTTTGTAATATCCAAAGGTTATCTGCCGGAAGAGGCAGCCACGATGCTCTTCACCCAGTAAAAGCTGAAATGGCGAGGTAAGCCCAGATGGAGGGGAGGGGGAGTGTTTCCTCAACAATTCAGTACTATACTGCATGACCGTAGCCCTCTAGTACAGCACAATATTGGGGTAGGCCCAGCCGCCACGCTCTCTAGGAAGAGACAGTTGCTTTAGAGCCCGCCTTGGTTGTGAGTAGGCCCAGATAAACTGTGTAAATATTTGCTGAAATTTCTGCAGATTGATTTTGCTGAATTCCAGTGGTATGGTACGGAAGAAATAGAGCAGTTTTGGGAAGTAGGTCATTTTAATTACATTACATCTGCCAACAAGGGTCAGGTGCAGGTTGTCAATTTGCTTAAGGGCTTTCTTTGTTTCTGCTGCGAGGGGGATAGGTTCTCCGTTACAATGTCATCAATGTTAGCGGTAATGAAGACCCCCAGGTATTTTGCCTTTGGAACTACCCGGGTGTCAGTCCAGGTGATTTCCTTGTCTATTATTATTTTGGTTTTTATTTTATTCAGTGCATACCCCGAGATTTTCCCAAATTGTTGTGCCTCCGTTTCTAATATCCGAATGGCATTCTCGGGATCAGGAGAAGTTATGGCCAGGTCGTCGGCATAGGCCATAACTTTAGTGTTGCTACTGCATGCTTGTTGCCATGATAGCGGGGTTCCTTTCAATGTTCTTGGTGAATGGGTCTATATAGAGGGCAAATAGCAAGGGGGAGCAAGGACAACCCTGCCTAGTACCACGGGAGATGTTGAATTGCTCCGTAAGCCGCCCGTTGATAGAAACACAGGCTGTTGGCTTTTGGTATAGAGCCCGTACAGCCTGTGTAAGTTTTGGCCCAAAAGCCATCCTACCCATGACACCCCACAAGAACCATCAGGAGACCCGGTCAAATGCTTTTTCGGCATCTATTAGTATTAATGACATTGGGTCTCCTGCTACCTGTGCTGCGTCAAACAGGGTAATAGCCCGCCTGACATGTTCCGTGGTGCCTTTCTTTGGGATGAAACCGTGTTGCCATTCTGAGACTAGGGATTCAACCACAGAGGATATTCTGATTGCCATTATTTTAGAGAAGACCTTAGAGTCGCAGTTAATGAGTGTGATCGGACTGTATGAACCCATTTCTAATGGCGATTTGTCCTTTTTAGGGAATATGGATATTTTGCCGTTAGACCAGGAGGCGGGAGGGGAAACCCCGTTAAATATTGAGGTCACTACTTCAGTATAAATTGGTTTAATTTGAGAAGCAAAGGTTTTATAAAACTCCACAGGAATGCCAACTATTCCTGTGGCTTTCCCATCTGGTAGACTGGTTAGGGCTTCCCAAGACATCATCCCAGGCAAGGGTGAGATCCAGCTGCTCACTACTATCAGAGGTCAGTTGTTCTAGGTCAACCTCGTTCAGATAGCTAATTATCTCGCTTCCCCTGCCGTTCTCTTCTGTGTATAGTGCAGTGTAGAATTCTTGGAATCCTTTTTGTATTGCGCTGGGATCGTTGATCTCTATCCCTGTTGCCAGTTTAATTACGTGTATTTCGCTACTAGTGAACTGTTGCCTGGTTTTGACGGTAAGGTGATGTCTAATACAGTCACTACACTCGTAGTTCTTTTCCTGCATTGTCGCCCATTTTGTTGCAATTTTTTCTGCGAATAATGCCCCAATTTCTGCCTTTGCAAAAATTACTTCTTTTTGAACATTCTCAATGTCCTGTCCAGAGTTAACCATTAGGACCAGTTTTTTTTCTGCTTGCCTTAGTTTTTCCTGAAGATCACAAATTAACAGCTTCTCCTTCCTGTTTTTCCTAGTTGAAAACCTCAGAGTTTCACCCCGAACACCCGCTTTAAAAGTGTCCCAAACAATCATGGTTGAGGCAGTTCCAGTATTTATTTCCAGGAACTCCTGTATCTAACCTTGCATATGTAGCCGATAACCCGCGTCATGTGAAAGGGCTTTCTCGAAACTCCACCTTGGTGCCTCCTTCCAGTTCCCTAATCCCTTGATGTTTAATATAAGAGGATTGTGGTCTGACATGAAGCGAGGTGCGATGTCTATGGTGCATTTGCTAAGTAAGGAGGATGAGATAAAAAAGTAATCTAATCTGACAAGTGTATGATGCGGGGCAGAGAAGTAGGTGTAGCTAGGTTGGGCAGGGTTTAAACTAGCCCAAATGTCGCTCAGCCCATGAATCTGAGCTAAGTTAGTTAGTGCTTGGTATGCAAGGGGCTTTCTACCTTTCTACCTCCATTTGTTGTCTATTTTCCAATCACTGGGCAGATGTATGTTAAGGTCGCCACAGAGGATGATTGGGCTAGGCCAGTGAGCTAGCTCCCCTGAAACCAGGTTGATGATCCCTGGGTCATCTGTATTGCTTCCGTACAGCGAGCAAAGGGTGAAAGGGAGATTAGGAGGTAGATGGCATTCGGTGATTACCCCTCTGCCCAGTGAGTCGGCTTTAACACAGGGATTTTTAACAGTGAGTCTCCTGTCTACCATGATTCCTACCCCTTTTATGTTGGCGCCCTGTGTAGTAGCCCCCACAACCTTAAACCCCAATGAATCTAGTAGATGTATCTGTGAACCCTCTATGTGGATCTCCTGGAGGCAAATGATGTTGCCCCCCAAGAAGCGCAAGCCTTGCGCTACATTTTGTCTTTTTGAAACGTCATTTAGCCCACAGATGTTGGCAGAGACAAACCTAAGCGAATCTATCTTAGCCATCTAGATATTTCAAGAAAATTTAGAGCAGAGATTTCTCGAGGCTTAGCATGTATTTCACCTAGTGAATTCTTTAGTCTAGCCCAGTGTCTCGGTGAGTGAGTATGTAAGTGCGTGCATACATCCTTGGTTCTTTTGTGTCAGTTTAGGTGCCCATCCACCTCCCTTCCCCCATCCCCACCCCCCCCCCTCTTCTGAGCAATCAGGGTAGACCTGAATGAAGGTAGTCAGTCATGAGTCCCGGCTGCTGACCACGCCTGAGAAACCAAATTAATCCTACGTTCGGCTAGTAACCCCCATTTGATGTGAAAGCTGCTCGGTCGGCCAACCATGTGCTTTGCATAGAGCTGTCCTGGTGCACCCAGTGCCAAGCCCCAGGAGGTTTAGAAGTGAAAAAGGACTGTAGAAAGAACAAAAACCGAAGGGCCCTATATGGTGACCATTTTATCTGAGGCTCTTTTTAGTTTTCATTTCGTCCAGGTATTCCCCAGCCTTAACCTCAGACAGAAAGATTTTGGTGCCCCCATTGAAAATTACTTTAAGTCTGGCAGGGTTCATTAGGTAGACCTCAGCCCCCAGCTGCTGTAATGAAGAAATTAATTGCCTTAGGTGCCATCTCCACTCTACTGTCTGGTGGCAAAAGCCGGGTTTTACAAAGAATGTTATGTCATTAGCCCCTTTTTTGGAATTTGGGCGAGCCTGGTCGTAAATTAGCTGCCTCAGGAGAAAGTTACTGAAACAAACCAGAAACACCCTTGGCTATTCACCGGCTGCGTTGCTGCCATCGCGCTGCCGTCTTTGATTGAAGGGAAAGCGGTGTGCCCTCTGCACCTCACGGTCCCAGTCCCAGCCTGGTTGATCACAGAAGGATTCCTGCAAGAGTTACACGATAAAACTCCTGGGGTCATCCCCTTCCTTCCCCTCTGGAATTCCAAGCAGGCGAAGATTATTTCTACGTTGGCGATTCTCCTGTTCCTCCATCTTGGACATTAGATCTACCAAGCAAGCAGTGTTGGACTCGCTCTGCTATTTGGCTGCCTTGGATTCTGATTCTAGATATTTGGTGCATACCTCGACCATGGAGACACGGTCACTTATGTCTGTACAAGTTTTGTTCAGCTGCCTTAGACCTCCCTGCAGTTTCTTGGCAGCACCTTTGTCTGCGCGACTGTCTACCCGGACCTCCTCCTGAAACTCTTTGATAGAAGCTAAGATAGAAGCTAGGGAGGGCTCAGCAGTGCCCATTGGCAGGCCTTTTGCTTTTCCCCACTGTGTCGGATTAGGGTCGTCCTCATCCAGGGGGTAAGACATTTGTGAATCAGAGTATTCCCACTTCAGTTGACTGCGCCGCTTGCCCTTACTTCTGGTTTTCTTTAATCGCTGAACCGTTCCAGTGTCTTTAGTTGAAACCTCACTATCGTCCTCGCTTGAGTCAAAGCCACCTCATCCGAAGAGGTAGCTGCACCATCAGAAACTGAGTAAAAGTGCTCAAGCCCTGTTTATGGAGTCCAAGGAACTGGTGCGCCAGCGGCAGCTTCCGGGCTCTGGATGAAGTTGGCTGTGCCAGCCATACTAGCCTCAGGGGCTGTAAAAGGGGTACCAGGATTGACAGTGTAAGAGCCAACATCAATGTTCTGCGCTACGGTGGGCAGGGTTGGAAGATTTTGTTGCTCAGTTGCCCCATTTAGAGGATCAGCAGCAGGGATGCAGGAAAAAATACCCAGGTTTTTAGCAGAGTCCTTTGGTACTGCTGAAGTACCTGTGTTGGCGCGCGGCCCTTCCTCTGGCACAGCCGCTACCAGGTCAGTCTCTTGCGGGTGGTTAGGTGTCGGGCCAGCATCTGTCTGCGGGCCGGGTGCATTCGCTAGCAAGGTCAGCGTAGTCAGTAGGACCAAGGGGGCATTCTCAGGGGGAGGTGCGTGCCCAAGGGTCTTAGAGTTAGTACCCGAGGACTGGGCTTTAGTGCCTAGAAACATTTTTGCTAGGGGCGGATGTGTAGTTGCTAGGTCTTTTAAGTCCTTAGGCTGCCCGCCTCCCCCTGCTTTCCCAACGATTTTTTGCTGCCACTAACCTCTACCCTGGGTTTTGCGGTGCCCTCGGTAGATGCAGTGTCCCTGGATTCTCTGGGCTCAGGAATGGCTGCTGTCTTCACTTTGCAGCCCCACCTAGCTCCTCGGCTGTTCATGCTGGAAGTACTGACCAAGTGTGTCCGCCGTCGAGTCCCGCCAAACCTGGGAGAAGATAAGGCTGCCGGTGGAAACAGACGGAAGTCCAGGTCCGAGAAAGTGATGAAAAACACGATCCAGGTCAGGAGGGGGATCCAACACCAAGCAGGCAGCGCACGGAGGTCCGCCGGAATAATGATGAAGAAAGAAGCCGCCGGTTCTGTGGCAGCGCTCTCCCCAGGATGGGAGCCGGATAATTGAAAGCCTCCCGCCAGCAGCCTCTGCGTCCGTGCCAGCATCCGTGTCAGCATCGCATCACAGGGCGCAGGTCGCCTAGCCGATCATCCAGCTGAGCAGTGCGGACACTCACGCTGACTCCATCTCCAAGTTTACATACTTACAATGTGATCTCTTATCTACAAAATATAGTTGTACTAAATATAGAAGTTATATATATTTAAAAGTATTTAAAAATATATAATAACCTAAAAAACAAACTTTTATAGGTATTTATAGTTAGGTATAATGTAAAAAATTTAAAAATAAAGCTAATGAAGTTTTTAGATATATAAACCTTAACAATAAATTTAAATAAAGAAATAAAGAAATAGAAATGTAACGTAACTAAGTAAATCATTTTTACAAAAATAAAAACAAGTAATAATAATATCTATAAAATGTTAGAAGCATGACATACAAATAAAATACATTCAGAATAACAAATTAAAAATTAAAATTAATTAATATAATTGCTAAATATTTAAAATGTAATTTTAAAAACACATTATTAAAATTAAATATATTAAAAACCCGAAAAATAACAAAACAATTAAAATAAAAACATAAGAAACATTTTTTTTTAAAGTGTAATATAAAAATGACAACAATTAACAAAAACAAATACTTTTATATTTTATTTAATGCCAAACGGAGGATTTACACACAGCCAGTGTGTTACAGCAGTTTAACCCTTTTCATCTCGGCGCACTTCTACATCTCGGCGCACCCGCTTCGCGGGTGCCCCTTCGCCTGTGCTGAGGAGGGGATTGCACACCTGGCGCTTGTGAGGAGCATCGAGGCAGTGGGAGGAGGAGCGGCATCAGGCGTGTGGCTGCAGCGGGGCTGCGAGTGTGCGGGGACTTCAATTACCAGAAGTCCCTGCTAGACCGACGGAGAGCTTCCGGTCCGCTCTCCCTGCTGGCCCGCCCCCCGCCCTCCTGAGGCTTTATAGCATCAGTCTGCAGCCCAGCGTGTGGGACACTTTTATATTTTATTTAATGCCAAACGGAGGATTTACACACAGCCAGTGTGTTACAGCAGTTTAACCCTTTTCATCTCGGCGCACTTCTACATCTCGGCGCACCCGCTTCGCGGGTGCCCCTTCGCCTGTGCTGAGGAGGGGATTGCACACCTGGCACTTGTGAGGAGCATCGAGGCAGTGGGAGGAGGAGCGGCATCAGGCGTGTGGCTGCAGCGGGGCTGCGAGTGTGCGGGGACTTCAATTACCAGAAGTCCCTGCTAGACCGACGGAGACCTTCCGGTCCGCTCTCCCTGCTGGGCCGCCCCCCGCCCTCCTGAGGCTTCATAACAACATCTTACTCCCGCAGCGCGGGACGCAGCCCGGGCGAAGACGGGGCAAAGACAGGGCCGTTTTAGGACGTTAGAGACCGTGTAAGACCGGACCGGGCCATTCCTCTTGGCTTTCAAGTTTGTGTTATATTAGCTGGCCTTCCTGCACTACTCACACATAATCGTAAAATCCCTCTCACACAATGTTCTCGCGTGAAACTAGGAGTAAGGCTACTAAGAACACCAAAAAGGCAACAGGCACCCTAGATGATTTTATCACTAGGACCAATCTTTCAATTGATAATGAAATAACTAAACTTCAGCACAAAGTCTCGATAGAACTTGAGAGTGCTAGGAGGCTCTCATCTGAATTTGCACTTGGAAAAAAATCCTCTCTAGGCAGTATTGCAACCTCCAGAACGCCTGAACGTATTACTGGCACAAAACCAATTATAATTTCGGCCGAGGTTCACTCAACAGTAGATGAAACAACTTCTCTTATTTTTCAAGAACCTCCTGGGCCTTCTGCTAGAGCCGAAACTGGAAGCCTACCACTGCCGAATTTTCCAAAGGAGAGTGCTGAGGGTATTGCAAATGAGGAGCCCTGTCAGCTACTAGCTGAGATAGAGTCTAATAAAGGCAAGTCATCTGTCAAGGCTGCATTAAAGCACAAAAGAAAACGCAAACACTTAACCGCTTTCGCTAGAAAAAAAGCAAAAGTAGCCCTTAGCCATAATATCACGGGGGGAACACCAAGTACGCCTATTGTAACAACTGACATTGTACACGATGTAGCCCCAGCAATTGTAGAAAATACTAATGCTATCATGGATGAACAAATCTCTATCAGCATGTCTGATCACTCAGCTAGTGAGGGGCAAAGAGTCCCGTCTGATAAGGCAGAACAAGATGGTGGAAGAGAAGAATTTTTAAAAATAGTGTGGGAGACGCTAAAGAGATTACTCAAACCACTAGAAGTCAGGCTTACTGACATTGAGAACCAACTACTTGAAGTTGAGAAAAGTGTTATCACCTTGTCAAGTGTAAGCCTTAACTGTACTGACGTGCCTAGAGCCATCCAACAAACTCCAGTTCCCGCCCCGGTCTTAGCAATAAACACATACTCATCGATTGTGCAGCAAAAAAAGGAGGGGATAGTAGGGAATACTAATGTCATACAACCAACCAGTAGTATTAAAGATAAACCTAATCCAACTCCCTCATCTTTTACTGCTGTAAATGCTACTAGTAAGGGGCTCTGCTTTCTCCCGAGGACTTGCCTGGGTTTGTTGCTGCTTACCGCTGCTGTTCCTATCTGACGCCTGACACCTTCTGCAACAGGAAGCTCCGTCCCCCGCCGCCGCTTCCACCATCTGCGGCCGCGGAGTGGGGACGGGACTACATCCCCCATAACCCTTTGCGCCAGGGGAGCCGCCCACGCTGTTTTCGCGCCAGGAGGCGCACTAAATACCACCGTGACCCCCGCGTCGCGGGACGCGCGCGGGCGGCGCCGGGCTAAGCCCGGGACAAGGGCGGGACCGTCTGTGGCCGTCCGGGGCCGGAAGAGGCCGGGCTGGGCCACCGCTCTATTAGCTACTACCATAGAAGGTAATTAGTGTGACTGTGTACAATTGGTAATCAAAATGGTGAAAGGAAAAAGAACCAGAGCAAAAACACCTGCTGGTGCTACACTAGACTCATTCTTGGTTAGGGCAACGACTCTGCTGGCACATGAAATAGAGTTGACCGAAAGGAGATTGTCCTTGGAACCTGGATGTCCCTCACTGAGATGCCAGGGTTCGCCCGCTCATTCAAACTCCCAAATTAGTAATCAAGCCTCCCCAGGTATTCCACGAGATTTAGTTGGCATTGAAGATCCTATTCCACATCCGACCCCAAGCGTTGGAGACGGTAATTCAACAACTGACATTCATCCAAGTCCACCGATCTCCATTGAGTCTTTAATATCACCGCCCAAGCTAAGAGAGACCAGAACCAGGAATACGTTGCCCGTCCATAACCCTAGGGTCCTTAAAGTGACTTGTGCAACGAAAAAGAATGTTCTGCAAAAAAAAACTACCAAAAAGCTTCATCAGCCTAAAGCAACCCTTTCAACATCAAATTTACCTGTCCCTTATGTCATCGACCAAACCCCAATTTGGGACGATTTACTTAAGAAATTAGACTCTATCATAGACCCGATAATCGACAAATTGGCAAGCATCGAAGTAAGGATCTCTAAGTTGGAGTCACGATTTGATAATTTTCCAGTAACAGCTCAGAATAATGCTATCCTTGATGGTCCCTTATATGGGCCTCAGCCAACTTCAACGGAAAATACTCCCATGCCAGAGTCTCAAGCCGCCCAACCTCCGATCATAACAGCCCTATCCGTAGTGCAACCAGAAATCACTAGGAGCTTACAACATCCCAATGCCCCCCAAAATAGAACTGAAGGGCCCTGTGCACTACCCCAGCCGGAAACATCTAAAGTTATACTCACTACGATAAATACAAAACAAGTACAACCAATATTCCACTTATCTCCTTTAGCGGCTCCTTTGGCGTTGGTCCTGGCACAGGTACCCCCGTTATTACCTAATCAAAGCGAGACTACTATCCATTTAATGGACAAATGTGCACACTGGATATCGTCCAATCTTAGTGCCCCTGAATGGGTATGTCAATCACTTGTAAGAAAGATCATCATGGCGAGAAGAGTTGACTGGGTGGGCTCTCAGGAGAAGAAGCTAAAAGGGGACTGTGTTATTGTGCACTTTTCGAGCACTAATGTTTTGCCTGTACTTCTTAGAAACTTTTTCCCCCCTCAAAGGAGATCGTTTGAAATAGTGCCTCTAACATATCATTACTTCTACAATAAACGTCAATTTAAAATTCCAAGCTTGACCAGGGTAAAAAGCTCTACGGTACAGTCTAGTGCCCCCACCATTGTCAGTTCACCCTGTGTTAATACAGTATCACTGACCAATAGATTCGAAGCACTTTCCAATCTGGAAGAATGTGATTGACTCGGGAACAATTCTTTACCTTTTTCACAAATCCCAAACAAACACATGAAAGTACATGCTAATGCTATTGAACCTTGTTTTAACCTATATACTCCAACCCATTTGTCTACTTATTGTGTATTGCCTAGTTTTAATGAACCAGACGTAAGCGAAGAAGCCAGTAACCCAGCTAATGTGGAGACTCCTTGTATCAAACGCCAACCAACCATAGCCTCCCCCTCAGATCTTAAAATCAGGATCCTATCATGGAACATCGCTGGTATAAATTCAAAGATAGACAACCCAGAGTGGTCTAAGTTTATATCAGAATATGATGTTGTATTATTGCAGGAGACCTGGTCGCTTGTGCCTACACAGTTCTCCGGGTTTTCGGCACATACCGTAGTAGCGACCAAGGGGAAGAGGGGTAGGCCTTACGGGGGCCTCTCCATATGGGTCGCAACTCATTTAGACTGCACTATTTCTGAACTAGATCTGTTCTCAGTAGATCTTCAAGGTCTGGCTCTTTTATTCAAACCCAATTTTAAACTAATTCTTATTAACGTTTACTCACGTCCATCTAGCCTATCCCAAGATTCTCCGATTTTTGACTTATTATCTACTAGCATACCAGACCTACCTAATCATGATAGACTAATAATTGCGGGTGATTTTAACTGTCAATACGAACCGCTAGTTGACCTCCCATATATATTAGAAAACGAGGAAGATAATTGTAATCTAATACCAGATCCCCAAATCCAGAAGGTAAAGGCTTGGACCCCATTAGTTATGCAAATTAATGCATTTGTCCTTACGCATTCATTGAGGGCCTGTAATGGTCGTTTAAAATCTGACCAGCCAGGGAAACCTACCTTCAAAAGGGACAATTATTCCTCCCTAATAGATTATATTCTGGTGGAGGTATCTTCTTGGAATAGTATTGTAGACTTTACCGTCATTTCTAGATTTGACAGTGACCACGATGCGTTGTTGCTTGAGATATCAATTCCTGTCTCTCAAGCATCTTCTACCATTGGCCCTATGCCCGACCGGAATCTTTCTCTGGTCAATAATAAAAGAAGAATTAGGTGGGATGCAGTAAAACGCACCCCGGACAAAATTTTAGAACTTTATGGGCTGATTCTCCCAGCGCTTCTAGAAACGGAAAGGTTATTTACCCCACTTCCAAGTGACTGGGATTTACAAGCGATAGAATCAACGTACCTGCATCTTACCTTGGCTCTTAAAATATTCTTTAATCCCCCATCAACTAAGCCCAGGCAAAATCACTTTTTTAATACCTGGTATACTAAAGAATGTAGGCAGGCAAAATCTGCTCTTATTAATGCAATAAAAACAAAAAATAAGGCTGTATTGAAGCCTTCCAGGAAGTTTTATTACGAGACTATTAAAAATGCAAAACAATCATGGGAGTTTGAGAAATGGGAGGCCCTCAAAATTGCCCTTTCTAATAAGGACATGAGGGGATTTTGGAAAATTATTGCCAATTCGGGCAACAAGGACGAACGATCCCCAATCCTACCGAATATCGCAGCATCTGCCTGGGAAGCCCATTTTAAGTCATTGTACTCAACTGGAGATGATCTGATTCTTACGGAGGGTCCTCTTCAGTTAGCACAATTTGACTCTTTAAATGAAATAACGGCCCAAGAAGTTGAGGGTGCTATCAAAACCCTCTCTACATCTAAAGCACCTGGCCTAGATAAAATCCCCGGGGACCTATATAAAGAAGAACCCTTGATCTGGGTCCCTTATCTATGGACCTTATTTAACGCCATCATGAAAGGTATGAACGTCCCAGATACATGGCTAGGAGCTGAAATATTCCCCATTTTTAAAAAAGGATCACCGTTGCTTCCTGCAAATTACAGGCCAATCAGCCTAATAGATGTAGCACAAAAGCTGTTTGCTAGAATTTTACTTAATCGTCTGCATTCCTGGATGGAAGAGATGAATATCTTGAGCGATTTACAGGCAGGATTTAGGAAAAGGGTGTCAACTGTTGACCAGCTCTTACGGCTGCAATTATTATTCTGGAAGACAGTATCAATGGAGGGTGGCAGCCTCTATCTGATATTTGTCGACCTGAAAGCAGCTTTTGATATGGTCCCAAGGGATAAGCTCTGGGCGGTACTGCACAAGCTGGGAGTCCCCTTGGACCTATTAGCTATGATCATTAGACTGCACACTGGCAACTATGCGCAGGTCCGATATGGTAAGGCAGGCCAATTAACCGCGCGCTTTCCAGTCAATAGAGGAGTCAGGCAGGGATGCGTGCTAGCCCCTACCCTGTTCTGTCTTTATGTTAACGCTTTGGTTAATCATATTAATAAAACGGACCGTGGTGACTCCCCTAGACTTAATGGTAGAAAGGTTCCAGTCATGCTATTTGCAGATGACACCCTTCTTCTATCTAAATCCCCGATGGGCGTTCAACGTGTTTTAGACAGTTTTTTAGCTTTTTGCATTGACCATGGGCTCGAAATAAACATTTCGAAAACTAAATACATGGTTTTTAACCCAGCTAACACAACCCGGCCTAATCCCACACTCAATGGAACAACTCTAGAAAGGGTCTCACTATTTGATTACCTAGGGATCACACTTTCTGAGTCCTTTTCCTGGGCTCCCCAACTAGACAAAGCAGCTATGCGGCTTGCCCAACTATCTGGCGCGATATTAAGAATGGCTAAATATACCACACACAGGGCCCCTGGCCCCGCAGCAGAAATCTACAAAGTACAAGTAAGAAATGCAGCTCTATATGGGGCAGAGTTGTGGGGCCATTCTCAGCTGAAAGGTCTTTCTCTATTAGAGAACAAGTTTATTAGACTTTTATTGGGCCTACCGCAAAGCACCCCTCTAGTACCGCTACGCCTTGACCTGGCAATACGACCAATAGATGAAGAAGCTGGCCTACGTCCTTTAACATACTGGCGAAGACTTTGGCTCACAGATGAGCTAGGGTCCTATTGTCGTGATCTAAGTTCAATAATTGCAGTTAGCACTTCAAAGAAGTTTCCCTGGCTTGTCTATATTAAGGAGATGTGCTATAGGATTGGTTTGCCTGAACTCTGGACTAGCCCTGGGGTATTCTGTTTGACGCTCTCTCGTGCCAAACTGGTACAGGTATATAGGCAGCATAAGCTAAGTACATTACAACAAAACACAACTCTTGGCAGTCTTTCGAGGCAGTTTTTGGTAAATAAAGACCAGTATATCTTTGAATCATTCCTGAATGAAGTGCACCCATTTCTGGCAAGGAAACTATATACCCAATTTAGGATGGGCACCTTACCTCTTAGGGACTTTACTAAGAACTGGGCCAAACAAAGAGAAAACATTTGCCCAGCCTGCGGAAGGTCGCCTGAGACAATAATCCATGTACTGTTTCTTTGCGTTGCATATAGAGCCCCCAGGAAGTATTGGCTCATTCCTCTATGTAGGAACTTAGGATTTACAAGATGTACCGAAGCCTATCGCATCTTAGCCACTGACACAAGTACTGTTGTAGTGTTTGCTGTTTCACGTTTTTTACATGCAATGTGGATTAAGCGTCTTAAGTACTAAAACTATTGTATGCTGCTATGTATATTTTCCATGGTCTATTTTTAAATCAATTTTTTTAATGCCTTTTATTATGCTCAAGTTTGCTTTTTATATGTATTTTATGCAACTTTTATGATCTTTTGATCGAAATAAAGTGTACAAATGGTAAATGGCTACTAGTAAACCTTTACAGAAAAAGCAGGTACATAGTAAGACTTCTCAATTGCCAACTGTTCCCTCTACCCACTCTTTTAACCAGAGCGTATTAGTCCCAAATAAATCTCGATCTAATCCGCCTGCATCTTCTCATATTACCTCTGTAAGTAATCAATCCCTGCCAGATAAATCTTCTATAAATACCACTCACAAGTCAAATCACCAGTCTAGCCATATGTACAGTAATTTTAGAGGAGGGTATATAGATCTGCCCCCAGACGCTAGTCCATTTGTAGTCGTCCTCACAGGGGTACCAGAATTGGATAGCCAATATGATGAAAACTTTCAATCTTTAAAAAACAAAGTGATTTTTTGGCTACACAAATATAAACCCATTCCTAACCAGATGAAAAGCAAGATCCTTATGGTTAGGAGGGTACCATGGGTAGGGCCAACGGCCAAATCAACCACGGGTGACTGCATTGTCATATCCTTCGAAGAACCCCAAAGTGCTGAACTAATATGCAATTGGAAATCGTATGGTGTGAATCCTCCCATCGAAGCTAGACCACTATCATTTTTTTATCCTTTACCTAGACCTACCCATCATGTCCCCAAGTGGAACCATGTCAACCATTATTATGGCAGTGCTCCCAATTTGGCTAGACATGGTGATTATAATGTGTGGTCTGGCATCACCACCTTCAATAGATTCAGTTGCCTTGACGCTGTCGATTGACTTGCCACTATGCCTGACTGTATCTCTAAATTGTATGACACCTTCTGTAGCATGGTCAAGGGTAACACCAAACTAAAAAAAGTCCTACATTTGCATGACGAAGGTCAGACCATCAAGGTTAGGATGTATAGGACCATTTCAAATCCCCAGAAAGTGGAATTATCTTACAAAGCCGGAAATGTATGCTATAGTAAAGCTAAGGGTGGTCCGGTTGGGGGAACTAATACCGTAGTGAAAGAAAGAGTCAGGGATGCAGAGAAAGACATGCTAAATCTTCAGCTAGGCATTTTACCTAAACAGTGTGAAGCCAATCCCTCCCATGACACTCAGAATCTATCATCTCGTCTACTAATTCTATCTTGGAACATCGCAGGTGTTTATAAGAACTTAAAAGACCCTGACTGGGCAGACTATATTGACATCTGTGATATTTGCCTGCTACAAGAAACTTGGGCGACAGAAGTTCCACATCGGGTAGGATTTAAAACTTATGGTATTGAGGCAGTACAGTCCGATCGAGGAAGACCATCGGGGGGCCTATTAATTTGGCTAAAAATCACCTTGGCTATGCAGGTTGATCTTGTTGACACAGGCTCTCCCGATATCCTGGCCCTAAGGGTTACTCCACCCCGTGGAAATAAATGTTACATCATTAATGTTTATAACAGACCGATCGGCCACTCCAAGGTTTCACCAACACTTGAAGCCCTGGATCTCCTCTTGAAAAACGTAGTTGGAGACATCCCGGTTATCCTGGGAGGAGACTTAAATTGTAATTACGAACCTGTTCCGGGCATCTTGGATGTGTTCGAAGATGAGGACCAAGCGTATAATATCCCCCAGCTTGGTACCTCAAAATCTGTTAAATACTCCACATTGGCTAGCCAATTATTAAGACTTACCGCAGACCACGGCCTTAGAGCAGGAAATGGCCGTCTCCCATCAGACTTGCAAAAACAACCAACCTTCTCTAAAGCTAAGAGCAATCTAGATTTTGTACTTGCTTCTCTTAGCATCTGGCATTTTTTGATCGATCTGAAAGTAATAAGCAGGGGGGAAAGCGATCACTATCCTTTGGAACTTTACATCAATATGAATTTGATTAGTGATACTACCATAACATCAACTGAAAGCACGTATGAGGACGTCCATATAAATAACAACAGACGTGCAGTAAGATGGCCACGTGTTCTGGCGGATGGTAAGGCCTTAGCGTTGGTATATTCTCTCTTTGAGCAAATGTTTGCACACACAGTTGACCATGCCTTCTTACCTGAACATTTTGATCATTTCATTGAGCTCCACAAAATCTTCTTCTCAGAACTTAAAACGTATCTATCAGATATGCCGAGGAAAAAACAACAAATTATAAGAACGGCTAATCACGGAAAGTTATGGTATGACCGCTCGTGTAGGATTGCTAAAAGAAATTTATTGCTAGCCATTAAAAACAAGGCAAAAGAAGAAGTTAATCTTGCAAGGGTTGAATACAAACGTATACTTAAAACATCTAAAAGACAATGGGAAGAATCAATTTGGGCTGAAATGTTAGCTGCAGCAAAAATTAACGATAACGTTGGCTTCTGGAGGCTGGTGGCTAATGGGGGGCATGCTGGGAGAGTAGTGAAAGACGTATTCCTGGATGAGATGACCTGGGTAACTCATTTTACAAATCTTTATAAACAATACGATGGCGACAGTAAAGGGAGTGTATGGTGTCCCCCCCTTACTGATTCTCCCATTATTGAACCCCTCAATTTTACACTGGATGAGACAGTAAGGGCGATCAACCAACTTAAAAATACCAAAGCACCTGGCCCTGATAAAATACCGGGGGATCTTTACAAACATGAAGTTGACGTCTGGGCCCCATACGTGAACCGCCTTTTTAATGCTTTATCATCAAATTGCAACTTTCCTGATAGTTGGCGTGCAGCGGAGGTTGTGTTAATATTTAAAAAGGGGGATAGATTGATACCCTCTAACTACAGACCTATTAGTCTGATGGACACGCTTCAAAAATTATATGCTAAACACTTGCTATTCAGGATCAACGACTGGCTGGAAGACTCGAACATAATCTCCAAATTTCAAGCTGGTTTTAGGAGTAGGACCAGCACTATTGATCAAATTTTTCGATTTTGTTGTTTGATTTGGAAGTATGTTCACATAAAAAAAGGTCACCTGTATGTTGCCTTCGTTGACCTGAGGGCGGCATTCGATCTTGTCCCACGCAGTCTACTTTGGAAAACTCTAAGAGAAATGGGTCTACCGGGATGCCTCCTAGCCCAAATAGTTGAGCTGCACGCTGATAACTTTGCAAACATCAGGTGGGGCCCAAATGGCGAGTTGACACGCAATATTCCCATTGAACGTGGGGTTCGCCAGGGATGTGTCCTGGCCCCTACCTTGTTTTCGCTGTTTATTAATGATGTCCCTGATTATTTGAATGTCTGTGTTAACGATTCGCCGCAGCTCAATGGTGAAAGGGTGCCTGCGTTGCTTTTCGCAGATGATACATTACTTATATCTCAAACAAAAAAGGGCCTCCAGGCACTCCTTAATTCCTTTAGTCGCTATTGTCAGATAAAGGGCCTGGAAATCAATGCTGACAAAACAAAATGCATGTTATTAAATCCTAGTATGCCAGATAGAGGGTCTTTAACCCTGAATAGCAAAAAACTAGATATTGTGGAAAATTTCTCCTATCTGGGTGTTGTGCTCGATTCGAAATTAAGTTGGAAAGCCCAAATCGAGAAAAGCAAGATAACATATGCCCAAAATGCTAAGCCAATTTTATGTAAAATGAATACTAGCACGAGTAAAAGTGTAACCCCGGTTTTAGAACTTTTTAAATTTAAAACACAATCTGCTGTGCTATATGGAGCAGAGATATGGGGCGCATGGGCCAAGAATAGCTTTCAAAAACTGGACAACAAATTCATGCGTGCTTCTGTAAGGGTCCCTAATAGTACACCTCTTTTACCCCTCCAACTGGACCTGAACTTTAAGAGAACAGACCATCTAGCTATCTTAAGACCATTAATATTCTGGGTTAGGCTTTGGTCCACCCCGGAATTGATAGAATATAGAAATGGTCTACATGAACTGATGACACTAGATTCTTTTAATTCCATCCAATGGCTAGTGCATATTAAAAAATGGTTTACACTTTTGGGCTTATATTTCATGTGGGAGGCTCCTGACAAATTGCCCACCTCTTCTAAACTATTAGTTAAGCGAGCTTTTTGGACCCACATGAATAGAAATTTAGTGGATGGAATTAGTGTAGGCTCCGCAGTCCAGTTCTTTTTATCATTTAAGGATGAGTTTCGTTTTGAACCATTTCTGGACGAGATAGAGCCTCCCATTGCAAAAACCCTTTATTTAAAGTTCAGATATGGGATACTTATGCTTAACTACAACACCGATAGATGGGCACATAAAAGATTGGGAGAAGTGAATGCTAAAAAGGGGTGTTGTCCCATGTGTTCCAATGTCTGTTCTGAGAATGAGGCTCATATGTTTTTTGTTTGTAGCGCCTACATGAATGCTAGAAAGAAATGGCTAAAACCAATGTGTAACCTTTTGGGAACTAGGTCCTGCACTATAGCCTTTAGGATCATGAAAAGTAATTCAACCCAGTACATTGTATTTAGCATAAGTAAATTTCTATACTCTGCCTACATAACTCGTAAAAAACAAGGACAGGTACTTTGAGTTGGAAATGTGTATATGTTTACAAAACTCATACATTTTTTAATATTTTTATATATTTTTAAAATTGAAATGAAATGAATTGTAGAAGGTATTCATTCTCTGTGCACTATTCTTTTAAATTGTTGCTATGTTAACAGTTTGATTTTTTAATGTATATATGTGACTTTTATGGCCAAAATTGGTCGAAATAAAGTTATAATAATAATAATAAAAAAACAAATATATCTCCAACAAAAAGGTAAATATAATTTAAATGGTACATTTAATGTAATGAACATTAAAAAATCACATTATTATACCTTAGAAAAATACAATTTAAGCCAAAAACATAAATAGAACACAATTAACATTCCAAACTCACCACAAAAAAGTCAACCAAATATTGTATTGTGAAAAAACAAATTTACCATTATTCATCCTAAACACAGTAGCAAATGTATTGCATTTAAGAAGGATGAAATGCAATATTCCCACTTCAACCTAGGCTACAAAAGGATTGGTCTGGGGGGGAGGCCAGATTTACTATTCCCACTCCAATCTAAGCAACAGTAGAGAAAGCATTTCACATTGACGAGGTCAGGTTTGTTACTAAAACTCCTTTCTGAGGAATTAAAGGGAAAGGGTTGGACTTTGGATGGATGACATTTGCTTTTTTTACTCCAACCTAACCATAATAAACTAAATTGTGGACTTTGGAGGTGTCATATTTACTATTCCCATTCCAACCTATCAGCTTTAATGAAAGTGTTGGACTATGAAGGAGTTGATTTACTTTCCCACTCCAATCTGAGCAACAATATGGCAAGTGGTGAGTTTTGGAGGGGTCAGATTTAGTACTCACACTCCGAAATAAGCAGCAGGAGGCAAAAGAGTTGAACTTTGATGGTGTCAGATTTACTTGTTCCTCCCCACACTAAACAGTAGAGAAGGTGCTAGACAGTGGAGGGGTCAGATTACTATTCCCACTCCTACCTAAGCAACAGTAAAGAAAACATTTGACTTTGGAGGTGTTAGATTATTACTATACCCAACTAAACAACAGTAGGAAAGTGCTGAAAGAATTTACATTTTTATTTGAAAAAAAATCCATATTTTTCCAAATTAAGAACATTCCCAAACCTACTTACCTACAGACCCAACAATTCACAAAAAGTGACTGAGTTTCAACAAAATTAGGTAAATCACAACAAAGCAATAAAAAGTAACTGTTTAAGAAAACAAAAATAAACCACATACAAAATGTATTAACTCAATCAACGAAATTGCATAATTATTACTTTCATTATAAAATAAAAATTTCATTTTTTAATAATTTCAAATAAAACATTAATTAATGAATTAATGTAAAATTACATAACTATTAGATATTATAATCACCAATACTGATTTGCATTTATATATTAAATAAAGTAACAATAAAATAATTAATATCATCATAAATGTAATTAACTAATAAAAAATTTCAAGTTGTGCAACTGTATAAAATAATTAAATATATTTAAATATCTTGCCACCCTACTCCAAGATACACACCCAAGAACCTGCCACAATATAAAACAGCTAAAATAAACCAAAAAACAACACTTTAAAATTTTTACTAAAACAGTAAAATATATACTAAAAACAATCACAATCATCCATAATTTACATATCAATAACTTCAAACACACAAAATTATAAAATAATAGAAAACAATAGAAAACCAATGGTATATACAACTACTTTTAAAAGAGCAATATTAAACATTTGAAATAAGATATTCTTACTGGTGATATACCATACCATGATATTCTTGCAACCACAATATTGTTTGATGATGTCTGTGTCTGACAATATTTTTGAAACAATATTACCATTTTGTATCCTTGTAAAAATCATGTAAACATCAAACAGCGCTTATAGAATTGCTGACTTGGAAAAGGTAAAGCCCTTCTTCATGTTCCTCATGCAAAGTAGATTTGAGCCGCCTTGATTTGATTCACAAACATGAGCAAACAAGCAAAAATTGTGGTAAAGTCTTGGTCTGTCGCAGGTGAACAAACCACATAGAGGTATTTTTTACATTCTGCATCCAAAGGGCTCAAATTGGATACATCAGTTCTGAATTTGTGATATGCAACCAAAAGCTATACTGATTCACTCTAACAACATGATACTGCCCGATTCATTGTGATTATGGATGAGAAATATAGAAATTCAACTGGCTTCAAAGATTTTTCCCTTTACTCAGGTCCAGCTAACATGTTAATTAATTTTTTTAATATTTTTTGCCCATGGGGATGTACACTGATTGTATTTCAAACCAATTTCCACACTATCTTTTTCAAGTGGTTAAACTAAGGGTGTAGATAAGCTCTTTTCAAATTCACAGTCTTTTTAAATCCCTTGATGGATACTTTTGGGGTTATGTAACTAAACATTCTGTACATTTTATTACAGCTCCCGATTGACTAGACTCATATTAACAAAGTATTATGGGGGAACTTTAATAAATATTTATAGGGAGCGAGAGGTCAATTGAGTCCAACAACTATGAAATACAACAGTTCCGAATTTGTGAACCCCACTACAACACTGCTGATAGATTTCCTAGGACCAGACCAATAGCTGTCCCTTCAAATCCTTTGTAAAATTTCAGCAAAGAAATATTAGAATATGGAATAAGGAGCTCTTTTCAATGTGCTGACCCTCATATAAATTACAGAATAATATGTTCCCACATAGTGGACATTTTTACTCACAGTAAGCAACCAGTTGTTTTCTGCTACCACCTAACAACAGCCACTTGTATTACCGGTATTTTTTCATTATGTGTTTAGTTTGGAAAATCCATTTAATAATCCGCTTAATTAGCCCAGTGAACATCAAATCACGGCATATGTTCAAGTCAAACATCATTCAAATATCAAAATGTATCACAGGGATTACACGTACATAGATCAATAACTAGAGGCAAAGCCACAGAGATTAATCTTTAACTTCCTTTTGAGTAGATGGTGGTAGTTCATTCCACATCTAGGGATCCAAAGTGGCTACAGCCCTACCCCTCACATTGATTGGGAGTCACTTCAGTTAACAATTTATTTATAAGAGAAATGTTGAAACATGATTATACCTGCCACCAGTCCAATAGTAGCATTTCGAATATTCTGTAGCATGTAAATTTGCATCACAGATGCACTTAGAAGAAGCTACTTCAATAACCAAAATTGGAATCATCAATGATCCGTGCAATGGTGGGTCTCATCTCTGCTTCCTAAAATACTGTGGCTTATTGAGAAGTCTAAGATGGCAACTACACTTCTTTGTGAGGGCTTTGACTTAGCATTAAGTATCAACTAAAATACAAACATCAAAATTGAGGGCATGATTCACAAAGAAAAATCCAAAACAATTGATGGACGGTATGCTGGACAATGCAAACATTCACCCCCAGTCACAAGAATCTGGGTTTAATTCATCATTCTTTTGCTCACCACACCACCCCAGTTTAGACCCAGCGATATGCAAATCAGTCTTGACCCTGTTCTTTGTGGAAACAGTCGACCCTGAATTGCCAAGCCAGCTCCTCCCTGGACCGGAAACAAGCATCCTGGGACCGGTTTCAGGGTATCACCCTTCATCAGCTAGGATAGCTTGAAACCAGTGGTGTAGTGAGCATGGAACCCAAATCTGGGCATACCCTTCCCACTTAGGGTGACATGTGCAAAAGAAACAATTGATGTGCGGAATGCTGGACAATGCAAACATTCACCCCCAGTCACAAGCATCTGGGTTTAATCCATCATTCTCTTGCTCACCACCCCAGTTTGGACCCAGCCATATGCAAATCAGTCTTGACCCTCCTTGTGGGAACAGTCCAGCCCGAATTGCCAAGCCAGGTCCTCCCTGGACCGGAAACAAGCCTCCTGTGACCATTTTCAGGGCATCACCCTTCATCAGCCAGGCTAGCTTGAATCCAGTAGTGTAGTGAGCACGGAACCCACGTCTGGGCATACCTTCCCACTTACGGAGACAATTGATAATTGCAATTCAGCATCTCCAGGCAGAGATATAAGCCTAGTAGTGGGAGTATGTGTCTCCGTGGCTTACAAATGTGAGTTTTTGTAGAAGGGTTCTGTTGATACCGGCGTATAGGGCATTGCTGTAGTCCAGTCTGCTGGTTATGAGTGCATGGGTGACAGTTCTCCTGCAGTCAGGGGGATCCATTTGAAAATCTTGTGGAGGATGCATAGGCTGTTGAAACTGGTGGAGGCAACAGCATTAATCTGGCGGTTCATGGAGATGGAGGAGTCGAGGATGATGCCAAGGTTTCGTGTGTGGTCTGTGGGGTGGGTAGGCTCCCGAGGGTGGCGGGCCATCAGGTGTTGTCACAGGCGGAGGTGGAGGGTCCGAGGATGAGGACCTGGGTCTTCTCAGAGTTGAGCTTCAAACAGCTGTCTCTCATCCAGGCTGCCACATTCTTCATTCCTTCCTGGAAACCGAGTCTGGTGTATTCGGGCTTCTTCTTGAGTGAGAGGATGAGCTGGGTGTCGTTGGCGTAGGATACAATGCTGAACCCATGCTGTCTGACGATGGCAGCGAGGGGGGGCCATGTAGATGTTGAAGAGCATGGGGCTGAGCGATGATCCTTGGGGAACTCCGCAGTTGGTATTGGTGGGTTCAGAGAGGAAGGGAGAGAGTCTGATCCTTTGGATTCGGCCGGAGAGTAAGGATTGTATCCGGTCGATGGCGGTTCCTTGCATACCCGCTCCGTGAAGTCTGGGTGGGAGAGTGCGATGTAAAACTGTGTCAAAGGCTGCGGAGAGGTCCAGGAGGATGAGATCTGCGGTGTGTCACTGGTCGAGTAGCATGCGGATGTCGTCAGTGGCGGCAAGAAGGGTGGTCTTGGTGCTGTGGTTGCTGCAGAATCCAGACTGGGAGGCGTCCAGGATGGAGTTCTCGTCAATGAAGGCGGTCAGTTGAGTGTTTACAAGTCTCTGGGTGACTTTGGCAGCGAAGGGGAGGAGAGAGATGGGCCGGTAGTGTTTCAGGTCCGTTGGGTCGGCCGATGGTTTCTTGAGGAGGGGTTTAATCTCCGCCTGCTCTCAGTCGACTGGGAAGATGCCGGATTTGAAGGAAGCGTTGATGGTCTATCCTAGTTTGGGTATGCTGGCAGCGGCGGCCCTGTGGTGGGCAGGGTTCCGATGGGGCTCCTGAGTGGGTTTTCTTCATGGTCAAGGTGATGTGTTCAATGGTGGTGGGGTTCCAGGTTGTGATGGATGGTTTATCGGCGGCGAGGGGGGGTGGTATCCAGCGTCTGTTCGTTGAAGTTGTTGTAGAGAACTTTGATCTTCAGTTGGAAGTAGGAGCTAAGCTTGTCGCAGAGTTCTTGGGAGGGTGTGATGTCCGTGGCTTCGCTGGGTGGTTTTGCGAACTGCTGAATGACATTGAACAGTTCCTTGGCATTGGTTGCGTTGGTCTGGACTTTGTCTCTTATGAATATAACTACTTATAGTTTCCTGACTAATATGGGGATAGATAAAAACATCCTAACTTTTATCCAGGAACTTTACAGAGATGCAGGAGCTACGGTGAGATATGGCAAAAACGGCGAGCAAACCAGAAAATTCCCAATTGCAAAGGGCGTTCGTCAGGGTTGCATCCTTGCACCGTTTTTATTTAATCTGTATATAAACGAGGTAGCAGACTCGATGAATGACCTGGAGGTGGATTACCCCAAGATAAACGGACTCGCAGTCCCGTTATTGCTATATGCTGATGATGCGGTGATTATGGCCCGCACTCAGCGGGGACTCCAAAAGGCACTAACAGGCTTTGCAACCTTCATGAGCTCTAGAGGCCTTATAATAAATGTGGGGAAAACTTTCACGATGTCATGCACAACGAGAAAAAAAGTACCAGACTGCAAAACCTTTGTTAATAATTCAAAGATAGCGATGTCGAAAACTTTTTCCTACTTGGGTATCATTTTTAATAATAGGGGGACATGGTCTGCAGCGGTTACCTCCCGAAACCTGGCTTTTGCTCGCGCAATAGGGGCGGTTAAGCAATTTGCTAAAAAACAGGGCGGGAAACCGGTAGACACACTACTTAAGATCTATGCAGCTAAATGTGTGTCCACAGCTGTTTATGGGGCGGGGATTTGGGGACTTGCAGATAGCTCCGAAATTCAAAGGGTGGAGAATGCTTTCCTGAGGTACCTCTTAGGAGTCCCGCGTTCCACATCTACTACTATCTGCCACAACGAACTGGATAGATCTCACATTAGTGACATTATAAAGATAGCGCCAGTCATGTTGTGGCATAAGATCTGGACATACGAGGACACAACCTTCAATAGGGAGGTAATTCAGGATTGCCTGCAGCAAGGAAATGGCGCTAAACAACCTTGGCTAGCCTACGTTAAAAAATTCATGAACTCCATCGGCAACCCAGAATTCTTTTCAGACCCAATATCATGCGCCCAAATCCCCAAAAAAGCACTAAAAGAGACGTGTCTTGGCCTATTGGAGGAGAGGAGATATTATTTAGATGGGAATAAGTCCACCATTATAGCCCACCGCCAGATTTTGCATGAACATGGTTTACATCCTTATCTGGCGCCAAATATCTCCCCTTACCATAGAATGCTGTTGGCTCGTCTGAGGACAGACTCTTTCTTCAGGTTAATAACGTTCCCTACACCGAATGATTGGTCAGTGAAAATGATTAATTGCCCGTGTGACGGAGTAGCCACTCAGTCTAACATACATTGCATACTGTTCTGCAAGTACTATCAATGGGGTAGGAAAAAACATCTATTGCCTCTGTTAAAACTGTGGGGCCTGAGAAGCTGTAAAGCAGCCCTCCACAGATTGTATCTGCTTCAAGACGAATGCACTATTGGAGTGATGATAAAATTCCTGTCGTTTATTATAAAATGTAGAGGGTCTATGAGAAGCGATTAGTAGGTTGAGGGTTTGTAGAAGTATTATTCTGTGCCTAATAACACCATATAATACATAAATATGTCATATTTACCTCGACCCTTCTATCATGCAAATGTAACGATACATATATTAATCGCTTTCTAGAAAAATTTTTTAAAGGGTTTTTAATATTAGATTAATTGAATGACTAGGGTAATGAATATGTATTTCTTCTTAGTAATCTCCTTTTAGTATGTAAATGTTTAAATAACGTTGTTTTAATCGTATTTTTGTAATGTTTGCTTATATGGTGTTTGTCAAATACCGAATAAAGCTATCTTTGATTTGATTTGAACTACTTTTATCTAAATGGGAATATGCAAACAATTTGGCATGGATCCAGCCCTCTTGTACTGCCTTTGGAGAACTCTGATATAATAGAAAATACAGGTGGGCCTAGTCCTTGTGTGGACACAATGTGGCCAGTGGATAACGTGTGTCCAGATATCCTGCATGGGGAGCACATGAGCACTGTGTGTGCTGTGTCTTGATTGGCTATATGTTCCTAATTCATGTGACATCTGACTTTATGATGATTTGGGAGTGCGCATACCCCTCCGGCCATCTGTGCTTTATTTGGGCCAATCTCCTTGGACCATTTCAGTGTCGCTGCATGTATCTGTGGGATTGATTTAGGGTTTCCTACTGGTTACGTGCCACCTCACCTGTGACCTTTCAATCAATGATGTCAGGCCTAGGTCTCAGAGCCTGCCTGACTTCGTATTGGCGAGTCGGGGTTGATGTGGAGTTCACAATGGGTGAATTTGTTAATAGTACTTCCCCTCAGTGGGCAGCCTCTACAGTACAAGTCCTCAGGCACCAGATAACAATTCATATACAGGAATCACCTCAAACTACTCCTGCATATATCTAAATTGTCTCCCTTCTTGGGGTTTAACTCTTGTACTCTCTCCATCTTATCATAGAGGATACACCAAATGAGGTATAATTCTCTCCCATTGAAATCCAACAGACCCTTAACTGTAGTGTTCAACCACTGCCCCTGCATTCCATCTGTATGTGTCATTTCATGTACGCCTGAATTGAGTGTATTTGAGTAATGTCATTGAATGTGTTTGAGAGGTTTGATACTGGATCATTCATCTATACATTAATTTATTAACATACCAAAACAGTCTTTACAAAGTAGCAAAATATGCAAGTACATTTAACTAAATAAAGCTTTATCTGTTTTTTCATAATAAAAAAGATGGATTGGGTTCATAGGATGTCTGAAGGGGTCTAATGTAACCTATCCTTAGGGAGGGGACTAATAACCAAAATATAGCTGAGTCCAAGTTTGAAGAGTCAGCATGAATCAGATAGGCAAAAGAAAAAAACACATCTGGAACAACAAAAGAAATGTACAAATAAATGTACAAAACCACAAAAATAAGATCAAAATGCAAAAGGAATGTCCAAATTGTTCAAAAGTATAAAAAATGTGAAACGTCAGATCCCTCAATCCTGGGCAGTGTCTCCTCATTGCTGTTTTGGGTTAAAAGCAATAATTCCTGGCCATTCTCAATGTTTGATGTTTGCAAAACGTTGAACACTGCTTCACCAAAAGCATTGTCGAGTGTGGGGCAAGATAAGAGACCTCCTCATTATTAACAACAGAGGTGGCAGAAATTGAAGATGCACTGGGTCACAAACAGGCACTGGGTGAGGAACATTAGGTTTGGTGACAGGTAGAAATGGTGAAAATTAAGCAAATAAATGAAATGCCCCAATAACAAAACAAAAAACAAATGTTCAAATGCCACAAAGTAAAATTCTAAATTCAATTAAATGTCTACATTGTCCAAATGAGTGAAAAAGTCAGGCCCTCTACTCAGACACTGTCTCCTTACTGCTGCCCTTCATTGAAGGCTTTAGTTCCTGGCTATAATCAGTGTCTGATATTTGCTTCTCTTTGAACTTCTTCTCCAGCCCAGTCATTGTATGTGTGGGGCAAAACCACAAACCTCCTAAGAAATAACATACATTCTGGAGGTTTGAGGGGTAGAGGTGAAGACACATTGAGGGTCGCAGGGACAGTGGATAGGGAGGGATGTCTTTGGTGACAGGTGGAAATGGCTGATGTCCTGGAGCACAGGAGGAAGCAGGCATCCCAATGCTGGTTTGAATGTGCCTCGTGGTACACCCTGACTACTACCACAACTTCTGCAAGGCTTCTTGAGATTGCCTGCTGGGCAGCAAGTGGCTGCCTCATGGCCTCTTTGGTGTACTGAGAGGGAAAGGATAGGTGACACAGAAGGAGCAGGTGTGTCTGACAGGAATCTCACCATCTTCTGCTTTTCTTCCTGTCAGGTACCCCAGTCTGACAAGGGGTGACAGCGAGCGGCTGCAGGTCCCAATATTGTGGGGGTTTTGTCACTGGTGATGGGAGTAAGCTTCAAGGCCTGATGAAGGGGAGATATGTTCCTGGAACACTACTGTTGATGTCTCTTTCTGTCTAGGAGGAGCCCCATCATCTGACTTCCCCTGGCATGTAGTGTCCATGTCTGTCAACCCCTCATTTGTGTCCTCAGTCTCCATTACAGACTCTCTTTATCTGTAAGTGTATCATTCTCTGGAAAGATGCACTCTCTACATCAGTGTCCTCTCCCTTCTCCTCTGTGGAGGTCGTGGAGTCTGATGCCTGCTGAAAGGCCAAAGCAGTATATCTCATTTTCCTGTGGTCCTGATGGTTCCTGCCTTCTTCCTATTTTCTGACTGAAAAATAATTTCCAGTGAACAGAAGTCTCATGAGTGCATATACCCACTAATTTATAAACATAGCAGAAGACAATTTCAGTATTGCAAATGTCACTGTGGTAAAGACTCTCAATGTGACATACTCTACTCCCCTGTTCCATGTAAGGTTGTTCTGTCCTTCTCACCAGTGGGTGACTATTAGGCCTTGGTGAAATCTACATTACACCAGCATAATTTGCATTCTTGGGGAATTTTGTGTTATGAATGTTTTAATTCACTAAATTATTCAATTACCCCCATGTTGAATAATTATGCAGTATTTGGGGTAATGATTTACAGCAACTGCTCCATTCACTGTAAAAACGTACAGGGAATGCACAGTAATAACAGAACAAGTGCAGCTGTTGCTCACAGTACTTTTGTTTAATTGCATTCTTGCACTAAAAACTGATGCAAGGAGACATTTGCACTAAAATACAGCATGAAATGACAGATTTCCATTTAGTGTATTTACGCATAATTTCACTGAAATACTGCACAATTTTGCAAAAGCAAATTACGTAAATGTTTCACACCTCTATTGCCTACATGCAACAAAACAGCAGCTGTAGCACACAGTTCGAGACAAAAACCTTTGCCAGAGATCCACACAAACAAATTTCACCTTAGCACATGGGATGGCTTCTTTTGTCTTACCCCTACAGAGGTGCTTCGAATTCCCTGCCTCCCTGCCCTTGACCCATCTTATCTGGGGCACTAAAGACTAGTGTGACATGTTTTATGAGTGTCCTGAGGCAGAGTGTTTGTGATGTGCAAATGTGGTAGGTGATAGCTCAGCCTCCCTTTCAAGTCAGAGATGACTCATCCTGCCAACACCTGTTCCCCCTTCAGCTCACTGTCTGGGAGTAATGCACAAATACCAATGCCAGCTATAGCTAGTTATGTGACCCAGGATACAGGCTGCAGGCACCAAATGGTTGGACAAGAAAATTGAAATTTTCTAAATTTAATAGAATTGTGACTTAAAATCCAACTTTACCATTATAGAGGACTTTAAATTACAAATCTTCAGAAACAATTTACTATTGCTACTCCAGTTTGCTTAACAGTAAGGAAGGTGTTGGAATTCATTTCTAATACCTCAACAGTAAGGAAGGTGTTGGAATTAATTTCCAATACCTCAACGCCCCCTACAGCAAGTCATTGTAATGTCGTGTGATGTAAATGCATCACGTACTAACAACGAGGCTGTTGTAACAACCATGTTTTAATAATACTGTGATGTAATGACAGCATTGTAAACGCTGTCTCCACTCTCAACATGTCTGAACCCTTCCTCAGATGTTAGGAGCTGGTAATCCACTCTAGATGTGTGGCTATGCAGGGGCTACACGCCCACGTTAAAACCGGTTTGGGCACTGGTCTCCCTTCTCTGTTTCTGCCCCCAGCATGTCTACATGAACAAAGGGCAACCCCTCAACAGTGTGGTCGCCATTTGTCCACCAAAGGCAGATACGCCTTTGAAGATCGCCTATTGGGCTAACACCTTGCTTCCTGCAAAAGGGAGGTAGTGTTTGTAACGGGTTAGAACTATGGCACTGAGTTATGTTAATGTTATGTTAATAACTTTTATTAGGCGCACAGCTGCCCCAGCAAAGGGGCGTCCTGGCGCCTGATCAGGTACACAACACAACAGGTCAAGGCTAAGAAAGAGAAAGATCAAATAGCAGAGGCAAACAGATGTGTTTTAATGGCGCGTCTAAAAAGAGTCAAGTTATTTAGGGCGCGAATGTGTAAAGGAAGGGAATTCCATAGATCAGCCGCCAGGACACGAAAAGAGCGACCTCCCATCCTACTCAGCCTGAACCTAGGCTTGGTCGCCAGATGGTAAGATTCAGACCTGAGAGACCGCATGGGGACATATGGAGAAATAAGGCCCGCCAAAGCAGGGGGAGAGGAAAGCTTCAGGATCTTGAATGTCAGACAGAGAGCCTTAAATTTGATTCTCTGTCTGACCGGAAGCCAGTGCAGGGAGGTCAGAACAGCAGAGACAGAGCCTCGACTTGGAAGGCCAACAATGGCCCGTGCAGCAGCGTTCTGCACCCTCTGAAGCCTAGTCGCCTCAGCCTGGTTGACTCCAAGTAGCAAGGCACTCCCGTAATCCAGCCGGGAAAGAATAGAGGCCTGAACCACCAGTTGCCGCGTGGGGGGGTCAAAGAATTTGAGGACTGGCCTCAGCCCTCGCAGAATACGAAAACAGGTAGCTGCTATCTTCTTTGTATGGCTGGTATAAGAAAGATTGGAATCCAGCCAAACCCCCAGATTTTTAACTTCGGCCGCTGGAATGGGGGACACCCCCAGATCAGAAGGCCACCACTGGTCTCCCCAAAGTTCCGCCTGCTTCCCCACAACCAGGACCTCGGTTTTCTTAGCATTAAGCTGTAGGCAGTTGCTACGCATCCAACTAGCCACAGCTATAAGTCCTGCACGGAACCTGGGCGCAGTCACCTCAGGGTCCCCACTGAGTGTCACCGCCAGCTGCGTGTCGTCGGCATACGATGTCATAGTAAGGCCACATTGCCTGACGACAGCGGCCAACGGTTTCACATACAAGTTGAATAATGTGGGGCTTAAAGCAGAGCCCTGAGGGACTCCCAGTTCCAAAGAATGGAAAGAGGACTGGCCAGGTGGAATGGCTACTTTGAAAAACCGGTCCGAGAGGAAGGAGCGGAACCACTGAAGAGCCTTCCCCTCAATACCCACTTCCTCCAAACGCCGCATCAAAATGTCATGTGACACCGTGTCAAACGCGGCGCTCAGGTCTAATAATAGGAGCGCCGCAGTCTGCCCCGCATCCAGCACTGACCGCAAATGCTCGGTCATGAAGAGCAAAGCAGTTTCGGTGCTGTGTTGGGCGCGGAAACCATTTTGGCTCTCGTCAAGAATGTTATTACGAGAGAGATGGGCAGACAGGATGGAATTCACGTGTGCCTCAGTGACCTTGGCGGTCCAAGGCAGGAGGGAGATGGGCCGGTAATTCTCCGGGAGCAAGGGGTCAGAGTTGAGTTTCTTCAGAATGGGGCTGACCACAGCTTGCTTCCAGGATGGCGGGACCACGCCCTCACTGAGGGAAAGATTAATCACGTCCAGAATAGGTTCACGACAGAGAGGCGGGAGACGGATAAGGAACTCCGGCTTCAGTGGGTCTAAGGGGGAGCCAGATTTAATTTTAAGGCTCAGAGTGTCAAATGCCTCGTTAGACATGGCCGGCAGGATGGACAGAGTTTCGGACACCGAGACCTTCATATCACTAAGAGCATCCCCGGAAACAGAAGGTATAAATCCTCGATAGATTGTCTGCACCTTCCCCATGAAAAAGGATGCCAGACTTTCACAGTGAGAGTCCGTGCAGATTTCTTGCGAGGTGGCCCGTTTCCCCATCAGGTCTTTGAGTACCTTGAAGATTAACTTAGAAGGGTTAGGGCTGTTGGAAAACTCAGCTGCATAATAGGCAGCCCGGGTTTGACAGATAGCTCTGTGATAGGTCTTAAGCTGGGCAAAGTACAGTGATTTTAACGTGGGATCAAAGGATTTTCGCCAGGCCCTCTCAGCTTGCCTGCAAGTTCTCTTGAGTTCGGCAAGAGTCTCATTATACCAAGGGCTGCGATTTTTAACGTGACATTTAGCCCAGCGCAGAGGTATAAGAGAGTCGAGGGCAGTAAGGACCCAGTTACAATACTGTTCATATCCCTGTTCCACATTCTGCAGTTTGCCCAGAGGTTGTGCCTCCAATATCCTGACAAACTCCTCCAACTTGAGTTTACGCCAGTTGCGCTTTAAGATCTGTTTATCCACAGGTTTAAATTGCGGATTTTCTAGGGGACATGACACCTTAACCAGCAGATGGTCAGTCCAACCCACCACCATCGGGTCAGATGATCTAGCCCGAACTAAGGTGGTAAAAAAGGGGTCAAGTATATGACCTCCTATATGGGTGGGGGAGGTGACTAGTTGGTTAAATTGCATCGCTTCCAGGTCCGCTAACAAGGAGCTGATGGATGGAGATGACGTCTGATCAAGATGTATATTTAAGTCACCTACTATGCTAAAGTTAGCACACCTAGGAGCCAGCGAGCCAACCACATCCGCAAGGGCGGCCTTAAAAACAGTGTCGTTCCCAGGTGGACGATAGATAAGCACACCACTGAAGGTAAATTGATGACTGATCCTTACCTTAAACAAGGCGCTCTCACACATTGGAAGATCCAAAGCCTTCCACTCAGCTGGGAAGCAGGATTTAGTCGCCATAGCTATACCACCTCCCCTAGTCGAGCGGTTCAAAGTAAACACCGTGTAGGTAGAGGGGAAAGCCAGATTTATAATGGCAGTGTCAGCATCCTGTAACCAAGTTTCGGTAAGTAAGATGATGTCAGGAAGGTCCATATCTATCATGTCCCGTAATGACTGATAGTGCTTGACCAAAGATCTAACATTCAAGCTCCATATGTTGAGTTTCTGCTCGGTGCAATCCGTGTGAATGCTACGGGCAGTCCCTTCAGCAGATCGTACCCCAATGGGAGTGGCCAGGGAAAAACTACCGCAAGAGCAAACATAAGGTCCCGATAGAGGAGGTACAGGGACAGGGTTACACGCCAAAAGGCTGTCTCTTATGGAAAAGAGATCAGCACGATCGTACTTGAATGTCGCTATATTACACATGATGGTGCAATGGCAGGAGACCAGAGTCCATAGCCCGCACCCGCTACCTCGACGCGGACGAGCGCAGACGGGCAGGACTCTGGCACGACTCCGGCTACGCGACGGCGTCCCACTGCGCGTTCCCGCTGCGCGGGAGAGGACGACTATAAATAGGCGTCTCCCAAACCAGCTCGAGCGTCGGGACGCTCCAAGATGGCGCCCGCGCAAGGACACACTCACCCCAAACCAAGATGGCCCCCACAGCTATCCAGCCCCAGGACCCGGACCCGCCAATGGCGGTGCGTTTTCAACAAATTAAATGCGGGTGAGGGGACAGAAGCCCAGCAGAGCGGTGGATATAATCAGGGGATAACAAAAGAAAAGCAAACAAGATAAGCTAAAGGTATTTAAAAATATCACAGCCCGCTGGCAGCGCGACCTGCGCTAGTGCAGCAATGATCAGAACACTAGCAGTGTAAGTCCGCCTTAAATAGGCGTCTCCCAAACCAGCTCGAGCGTCGGGACGCTCCAAGATGGCGCCCGCGCAAGGACACACTCACCCCAAACCAAGATGGCCCCCACAGCTATCCAGCCCCAGGACCCGGACCCGCCAATGGCGGTGCGTTTTCAACAAATTAAATGCGGGTGAGGGGACAGAAGCCCAGCAGAGCGGTGGATAAAATCAGGGGATAACAAAAAAAAAGCAAACAAGATAAGCTAAAGGTATTTAAAAATATCACAGCCCGCTGGCAGCGCGACCTGCGCTAGTGCAGCAATGATCAGAACACTAGCAGTGTAAGTCCGCCTTAAATAGGCGTCTCCCAAACCAGCTCGAGCGTCGGGACGCTCCAAGATGGCGCCCGCGCAAGGACACACTCACCCCAAACCAAGATGGCCCCCACAGCTATCCAGCCCCAGGACCCGGACCCGCCAATGGCGGTGCGTTTTCAACAAATTAAATGCGGGTGAGGGGACAGAAGCCCAGCAGAGCGGTGGATAAAATCAGGGGATAACAAAAGAAAAGCAAACAAGATAAGCTAAAGGTATTTAAAAATATCACAGCCCGCTGGCAGCGCGACCTGCGCTAGTGCAGCAATGATCTGTTCTGGTGAATATTCACAAACAGGACCTAAAGGGATCTATAAAACCAGTAGTGTACCGATCCCCAAAATTAATGACAATATCGCACATTGTACAACTGGCTATAGGAAAGGCAGATGAGAGCTTATCAGAACAGAAAAAGGGGAGAGGGAGAAATCCTTTTAATGCGAGAACCCTCACTCACTGTTAGGTGACATGCTTCATCATATTGGTTCTCTCCTCACACCTAGATTGTAACAATCCAAGGTGTGGGCTATGACTGCCTAAAGGGAGGAGATGAGGTGTTTTCTCAGAGATGAGCAGTGGAGAGAGGCGAATGAGGGTCCGAGTGCATAGATAGAGTGATCAGGGTGATGAATAAAAATGTATCTAGAGGTCCACTTAAACTTTATTCCGTGGCCTATAGGATAGAGGTTAAAAAGAGGACTATGGATTAATCAAATACATCCCTCTCAATGGTCAACATGTTTCTGCTCTTACAGGGATCCAGCAGTATTCTTCAGGACCTCAAAGTTATGTAGTTACTCTGCAGACATTTGTGTAAGTGAAAAATTAGGAAACATATATACTGGCCACCACTGGAACAGAGCGGTCAGTTTGGCGAGGACCCGTATTGTTCTGTGGGGTTCATCTTCCTGAAAGTAAAGTAAAGATTCAATTCCCTCCATAGTGTGACACAATATTAGTGGGGTGCTCCATAATTCATCTCATGGTTGTTAGGTTTTTTTGTCAGTGAAAGTATAATTTATCCAAAGGCAGTCTTACCTAAAGTGTGGTCTGGGAAAATCCACTCTCCAGCCTTAACCGGTACGCCTCATAGTGCCCGATCTATAGGGTAAAATGTACCACAATAATAGGACCTGTGCTTGGAGAAATCTTAGTATACATACTATGGCAGAGTCATAACACGATATACTTGTGTGTAGAGTAGGGGGCTTTCAAGGTTAGTCTCCAGATGAGTCCCCAATTGTGGATACCCATTTCTGAGCAGTAATATAATCGTATTAACACTCAGACAAAATCTAAATGTTAACAAAATGAGGGCTTGATGATCATAGTTAAAGAAAACCGTTCACAAGAGCTAATGGAGTGGAACCGTGTATGTTAAATCACAAAAACTATTTAAGGTGATCAGTTGTTATCCCCATGAAATGCTCTTTAGCGGGGATACGCTTCCTTATGTCATCCAACGGGTGAATCTCATCTGTTAGCATGCATGCATTCCATCTCAGAATGGGAGGGGAGCCTGTTCAGTTTGATCGTGCAGTAAAATATGGCGGCCAAGAATACGGCCTATTTTACAAGAGGCGTGGTACGTTTAAAATGTAAATTAAAATGGCAGATAACGCCCGATGCAGGGATCAATAGTGATCTTTGTCTGAGGCTCGTGGGCGGGCGGGGGGTTGGTTGGGTGAAAAAGGGGGTTGCAATAGTTAAAGTATTCTAGTGTTGCGCACCTCTATTCGGACATCCTGGCGAGAGTAAATCGCGGTTGCGCTAGGCATCCACTACAGGAGGAGATTGTTCTTACGTAGGAGATGCGATCAGTGCGTACCGAGCGAGTCACATCTGTTGCTCCTAACCAAGGATTTCTGGGTCATGTAGTCTATGCGATCAGCGCTTCGGCGCAAGTTATGTGTGGTACTCCTTGGAAACTTACTGTCGCCAGGATGTCCAGCGTTGGTAAGAGCTGGGTGGATGGCTGGCTGTCGGTAGAGATGGGACACTGGCTGATGCCAGTAACAAGTTAATGGTGGCAAACATAGGATAGGATTGAAATGAAACCCTGTGTCCCCGACAACTGCAGCTTAGAAGAAAGACAAAAGCAGAGAGGGAGGTACCCAGAGAAGCAGTGTTTTCCCTCACCTTCATGCTTTAATGAGACAATGATTTTTGCTAGTACATCCTGCCAAGATTTGCTGTATATATACTTTCCCTCTACACAAAATAAAATGCACGAGGTCATTTTCCTGATGATGGCAATTTCAAATAACATCCGGTTCCATCTACATCTGTGCGCCCTGCACCCCAAAACGGCAGCATTCTCATTCATTCAACTATTCCACAAAAATCATATCAGCTCCAACTGGAATGCTACAATTATCAAGCATGACTTTTTAGGATTGAATTTAGATGTACTCTTTTTGTGTGAACATCATTGGACATCCATGTCAGCATACTTTGTACAATTCCTAAACACATTTTTAATTAATATATTTAAAAGTAAAACCGTGCTGGTAAAAACAATCGTAGCTATTTTTAAAGTCAACAGAGGTATTTTGTTCGAGTTAGCACTAGTCACCCATTCACATTTGTAGTAGATTAGGATCTTGTTAATCAATGTAAATATATTTGGAGCATGCCTTGGGTAGCTGATCAGAATTTGTTGCAGACTAAATAAAGCGTCACATTTTCAAATAAATGCACACTTCCTGAATTTCTTTCAAAAAGCAACACGCTGAGGTTTTCACCTTCCAGCGCATTCTAGCTATGTGACAGGGATTCCACTAATAGCTCGTAAAACGTGCTTCGTACATGGAACTAAATCAATGTACAAGAGTTTATGCACGCTAAATAATAAATGATCTCAGGTTGGCAAGGATGTCTTCTCCAGAGATCTGTTCCCAATTTACTGTACATTTTCGTGTTCCATTCCATCGTATAGCGCCAGCTGGCATGCGTTATAGAGAAATTACATGTTGCAAACATATTTATGCCTCAGAAGTGAAGACAGTTGATATTTTTTTTCTCAGATGCTGTAATGTTCTTCACTCTTCCACACACAACAGTGATTCGACAAGCAGTCAGCGAGGTAGCTTGTGGGTAAGAATGTGTCTTTGCAATGCATGCAATTACAACACATGCATTTTCTAAGCAGCCTTTACCATGCAGATTTCTTTACTATGCTTGTCTTTATCATGTATGAACAGTTTACGCATCAATAATTTTATTGCAAATGTTGCAGTGATATTATCAATGCTGTCATAGAAGATATCATGCCCCGTGTAATATGTGGGGTAATTAGCAGTGCATGGCGCGGGCCAGTGCTTAATTTGTAAAATATTAAGTCTAGGTGCTCAAATTTTTGTAGGAGGCCACACCCACTTATCCCGGCCCCACCTACTTCTTCGACTGGCTCCACCCACTTACTTTATTGGCTTCATCCACATCCTCTGGCGTAGAAAAGAGTTTGAGGGACCCACCAATCTTGAAAGATACTTTCAGAAGAAATATTACAATGGAATAATGTATAATAATATAGTACCACTTTTAAATCCTCTCTGTCTACCCCTCACAATGTTGCCCAGCAGCCCACTGCAGAAATGTGCCTCTTCTGAATCTGTCCTCTTCTGCACAAAGATTTAATTGTGCATGGCGGCACAGAACAGTGCACCGTATCCTTAATGCAAACCCTGGACTGCATAATATGCATGGAGGAGGGCATCACTTTTACTCTACATGGACACATCCTTAACCCAATCATTTCTCCCCATGGGAAAATTCAGTGATGTAGAGGAAAAAAAGAACAGAAGCCCACGAACAGCCCTATCCCACCGCCTTCCTTGTCATATTGAGAATAACTAAATCCCTTCCCCAGGCCATGGGTACAGTTATTGAGGTATCATTGCACAAAATCCCAATTAAAGATATCAAACCCCTGTCAATCCCCAATTTTTCCATATTTTGACAACAGTTGTTCTGAGTCAAAGAATCAAAAGCCTGGCAAGCTCAAGGAATGCTACATAAAGATGCAAATGTTGCAGCTCTCGTATGCTAGACTGATAGAACGTACGCTGAGCTGAGGCAGGGACGTCACTGTCACGTCACCTCACTAACAGTTTCTGGCGGTCCGTGTGTGGGGAGGTGACCATTATCTCACACTACAATGCATTCACTGCACTCTCATAGCTGCCAAGGTTTCAGATTGCTATGTGTGACATTTTCATAATACCAGTGTAATTATGAGTGACATTTCAACGACTATGAGTGACACTTTCTCACGAGCAAAATCAAGAAATGAAGATGAGGAAAACAGATAAATATCAGAAATTACACCCATTTGAGCATTAAGAAACTCTAAGAAGATCTTAAAACTGCAGCAAATCGCCAGAAATGGAATGAAGTGCACTAACCAGAGACAGACTGTGTGACTGCAGTTCTCAGTGACAGAGACATTTTTCCCCCCGAAATAAAACCTAGCACTCAAGTCCATGAAAATATCAGAAATGAAGCCCTTTAAAACAAAAATAAGCTTTGGAAAGACTTTCAAGCTGCTGCAAAACTGCTGAATTGCAAAGTTACTAAGCTACTTGCCCCTTCTAAGATTGGAACATTTCTGCCTTTTCCGTTTTCATATTGCTTTTCAAAAAATGTTTTTGTTTTTGGCTTTTATAAAAACAGAAGTTTTCAGGTCTTACAAACAATATGCTGCTTAGGCCGCTTGTGGAGAGCAGAAAGAACACCACGTGCGGATGACAACACTCTGAAAGATGAAACCTGACTCCAGAACTCCCAGCGCTTTTAGGTGACCTCTAGACGCCATAATGCACTGAAGAAAACAGCCTGTTGAAAATAAAAGGTAAACGTTTGTACAAAAACGCGTCATGGAGATCAGATGCAGTCAGAGCATGTGCATAACGAGAGGGGTTCGAATCAATTTAAATGTGCTAGTGTCACTGCTAAACAATTTCACAGCAGGCCGCCCTCTGCAACATGTCTAACTTGCATTAACGTAATGAAATGTGAATACAGATCCCGCACACTGCCCAGATGAACCGAGGGGCTCCTTCACATATTTTCTTTCAGTTATGGGCTATCACAGGGCAACTACACCGACACACACTGGCAGGCACTGACCACGTGATGTAATAAGAGAGGCAGCACTGTTTGCGCGCCACCACTAATAAAATGTCAAGTACACTGAAAAGAGAGATACTTCGCTGAGGCACAACTTAATTTATGAGGGGATTTGAGTAACGTCAATTGTGCAGGCCGCACCTCCCTGCAACGACTCCCACCGCAGCAAGCACTGGCCCGGGCAAGATTAAATTGTGTAGCTCAGCAGCAGCTGCACAGGAGGGGCTGGTGTACTGCTGGGGAACAACTCCAGAGGCTGCCACAGTCCGTGTGGAGTTCAGCTGATCCGCCGGTCGCGACCCTCGGGTGTTTGACTGAAATAACAAGTCGGACGGTCATGTTGTCGGTAGCGCACCGCTGCCATTGCCACTCCTAAGCCACTCGTTTATTTAAACTGCAGCCGCCGCTTCCTACTTGCGCCGTAGCGTACTTGAGGCGAGTGGATTGACAATTCTTATTCCTTACAGTTGCACCCACCGATCTCATGCATTCTCAGCTGCCATGAAAGTATGGGAATTACACCTGTGAGTTTGTATCCATCATTAAGTATTCGCCGGCAGCCGTAATACTCTGCCCCACAGCGCAGGTGGCCAGGCCGTGCTGCATCAGGTGCGATCAGCCTTGCTGGGCAGCTAAGCCCCATGATTCTGGCGCCGCCCGCTAAATGTTGATTAGATGGCCTCCGACACCTCCAATAATTTCATTCCAAAATGTAACTCGGCGCGCACCCTGCCTGCAGGATGTGACGTCGTATCCCACATTGCGCCACAGCCAAGTTGCCATACATAAATTAACTGCGCCGCGGGCAGCCAGGCGGCGGGCAGGCAGGCCCCGCCCGGATCTTCAGGCAGCAGGGCAGATTAAAAGTAATATTGTAGCACTGAGAGCAGTGCACGTCAGCTCTTTAACTGTTAAATACTGACCCTGCTGCCAAGTGAAGTCTGCTGCGGCCCGGGCCGGGCGCAGGGCACACAGGTGTCTGAGGCGCCGGCGCCTGATGCGTGATACATGGCAGGACTGTACTCTGTAGACCCGGCCCTAAGAAATTAGTGCCGGTGCTAAGCACTGGAAAGCACCGGCCCAAATTAAGCACTGGCGAGGGCGCCAGTTATAGTTAACATAGGGCACAAGTTATAGTTTCTTGAGATAAGTATAATTGCTGAATTTCTATGACTTTTTGTGTGCAGAATCTGAACCTAACTACAACGTGCCTGTAACCTTTGGTTTTTCAGTGAATTTCTTTAATTCTATATCCTAAATAAAATGTCCCTGTAACCTTAGTTTTTTTTAGTGAATTTCAATGTTTCTTAAATGCTATTTCCTAACTGTAACGTCCCTGTAACCTTTGTTTTTCCAGTGACAGTCTAGGTTTTTAACATAAAGTAATATTTAATAACCATTAGTTAATCGAACCTCAGCTGTGCATGGCCTTCGGCTCCCTTTCATGGTCCTGCCCCCTGGGAGCAGACTTAGGGCTTTATTATAAGTTTGGCGGTCCTATTGGCCGTCGTGTTGGCGGTGGCGGCCCAAGCATGGTGAGCTCGGCGGTCATTGTACTAGTTTGGCAGATTGGCTTTGTTTAGACGACTGCCGGGATCGCGGTCAGGGACAGGCAGCCGCAATAGGGCTGTACAGGGGAGGTGCACCACAGTCCATATTACAAGTTTCCTGTTCCACAAGTGAACCGCAGTGGTCCAACAGCCTGCTTCAAGGTGGCAGGGATGAAGGATTTGGGGTGTGTACTCACCTCTTCTTCTTTCAGGTAGATTCCTGCGTGGATACCTTTCTCCATGTCCCCCTTCACAGTAGGATCTTCACCCATGAGGATTACAACTCTGTTTGCAGCAATCTTCAGTTGAGTCCTTTTTGAACCATTTACCCATTGCCAGGAATGCCCACATATGCGCTGAACCCCGGAAATGGGTATATGGTATTTTTCCACAGATATCTGGCATATGTGTGCAACAGACACATCTGCAGTTCAAATGCACACACAGGCATTGATATATTTGTGAAAAATATTTAACGCCGCTTTAAGATCTCCACCTCGATACTGCCAGCCCCATGGTCAAATGGTCAATTTGTAATAGGTCTTTGGACCACCAGCAGCTCGCGGTCCTATGGCGATCGGACTACCAAACTCATTATAAGACCCTTAGTGTTTACTCCATCTTGGCAAGAGATTTGAAATTACTCCTGCCAAGCTAGAGCAAACACAGGCTTCCCTGCCTGTGCCAGTGGGGGCAGGGATCCACTGTGTCCTGGGATGGGCTCACTGAGCCATGGCCTGAGCCAGTCCTGGGGGATTGGGTCCTTAGGGCCATTAGTGGGTCTGGGAGGGGTGCCAAGTGCCCCCTCTCCTTTGTAATTGCATCTGGGTCCCAGTGGATGGGGTCCCCAGGGCTGAAATCTGCCCAGGAAGGGGGCTGTGCATCCCCATACCCCTTTTTCACTACCCCCGGGCCCACAGGGATGGGGTCCAGAGGCCTGAAGTCAGCCCAGGAGGAGTCTGCCTAACCCCTCACTGAAATGCTGATCCCAAGAGCATGGGGTCCCCCAAGCCAAACTCAGCCTGGGGAGGAGGCTGCACCCACAAGTTTAGACCAAACATCTAAGTTAACCTTTGTGAATCGGGCCCACAACTGTACATCGAAGTAGGTTTCCATATTTTACACAAATGCAGAACAGAGTTATTCTCGATGAATCTGAATATATTGTATGGACCAGGATGCACTGCAGTAAACTATGGCATGCTGTAGAAGTAGAGGGAAAGGCATTTTCTACTTATTTTGGCCTTCTGGGGTGACTAATTGACCCAATAATTTTGGGATTTGAAACACGATGAAAAGCTACTTGCATCCATATTTTTTTTACCCAAACATCAGGCATTTCTCGCTGTACAAGTGTACCACATATCACCAATGAAATCTGGTTCTCTTCAGGATGCACACTAACTTGAGTATTTCTGCTAATTCTCAGGGTGATTCAGAATTAGATGAAGCCAGGGGTGTTCTAAACATCTGCTGAGTGGAAGATAGAGGACCTGGGTATAGGACATGGCTAATATTGTGTTCTCTCTAGCCCTTCCACCAGCTAATCCTTTCTACTTACCCCCCTCCTACTCCTTCTGCAGCCAAAAAGGGGGAGGTTTGGAAGTTGGAGTCTAGCCATTCCAATTTCCTGATCCCAGCTGGTCTGGAGAAAGAAAGAAAGAAAGAAAGAAAGAAAGAAAGAAAGAACGAAAGAAAGAAAGAAAGAAAGAAAGAAAGAAAGAAAGAAAGAAAGAAAGAAAGAAAGAAAGAAAGAAAGAAAAAAAGAAAGAAAGAAAGAAAGAAAAGTCTTTTTAAACATTTCCAATTTGGCGCACGGTAGGTAGCCTGTGAATTGCTGACTATATATAGGCACCCTTAGTAGATAATTTGGTATGTATCTGATGTACAAGTGGTTGTTAAGGTTCTATCTCCTGCAGGGTTCTATATATATTTAAGAGGACAGATGACAATGCTAATCTTTTCAGTACTCGACAGGAGATCTTCACAGAGAGATAAGATGCTAATTTTTAAATAGTAAGTCTGAGTCAACAGGAAGATAGTGACTCAGTCAGAGCTCCACAAGTTATCTATAGGTAACTATTAATTATCTTGTGAACTACAATATTGGAAGTCAATAAGAGGTCGAGGTAAATAGAAGTATATAGCTGGTCCAGGAAACTGAGCATCATTGCTCTAATGTTGCTCCCTGTTGGGGGGAAGAAACTGAACAAGTCTTTAAGAAATTAGTTGATTAACTATAGTCAGTGAAATGTACAATCACTACTGTATTCACTATCATAGCTATGAATGGGAAGCTGGAGACCAGCCCAAATTTAGCCATTGTCCAAATGTTGGCATTTTAAGTCCTAACTAGCAGCTACGTTTCTGACGGACTTCCCATAGATGAGAGAGGTGGTAAACGACTTTATGAGGAGAAGGGTAACGACAGCCTGACATAACTTGATTACATTGAGATTGTTGGGATCTGTGAAAACAGCAATTGACTCGATTGGGTTAATAAACCTAGTTACTGTTGAGTTCAGGATCAAGGTGAAGTTGTACAAGGTAAAAGCAGGACAGGGGGCCTGTTCCCAGGCAGAGACACAAGATTCGTGATAAAGCTGGGATAGGGCTTGTCAATTCCTTTTTGAACAAGGGCATGAGCTAATTGAAACACTGTGAGGACAAAACCCACTTGGGAATTCACAGCAGGGCAATTACCACCTCATGGTGAATCCTAATGAACTTGTAGTTCCCAGTCTGCATGTTCACAGCTTTTAAGAAATAGGATGTCATCAGCTGGTAGCAGATCTAAAGGTAGAAATACCCATTACTACATACGACAGATTTCAGTGATTGCAAAGCTTTGGGAGACATAGTTCTTGACACTGTTGTGAATTTCGCAGTTACTCTTTTTTTTTTTTATGTTTGAAAAGCTTTATTCAAGAAAGAATAAATACAAAGGCATCAGCCGCAATATAAGAAACAAACAAATGGAATAATTTACATTAAACAAGCTGATGTCATTAAGAAAAATAGAAACAAAGCAATTTATAAATTTTTAAGGAAAGATGGGACAGGCAAGGGGAAAAGGATGATCAGGAAAATAAAGGGGAAAAAGGGAAAGGCAAAAACATGTTATATAATAAAAGATCCTAAAACCTTGCTATAAAGAAGGAATGAAAGCTGTAGGCATTGCAACAATCAAAATGATACACAGCAAACCCAATAGTGTCATAACCCAATCTGATATTTAAAGTAGAAGGAGGAGGAGTAACCCCCTCAAGGTGGTTTAAAGTTTTCCGAAGTGATGGTGGGAACATTCCTTGGGGCCATCCGGTCTAAGTATGTGGTAAGAGGTAGCCAAAAAAGATCCCTGTTATGTGAAGGGTTACAGAGGGAAGCAAAGGCCGTATCTAGTCTGTGAAAGTGACACAAGGAATTCCACCAGTGACGGATGGAAAGGTTAGACAGGGTTTTCCAGTTGGAGGAAATGTGTTGAAAGGCGAGAGCGAGCATGAGGTCAAAAAGACCATGAGAGTATAGAGGGAGATTTAAAGAATCAGATAAACTGCCTAAAAAGAGAGTAGAAATTGAGTATGGAGAAGGGAGAGTGAAAATACGAGAGATATAGAGCCAGACAGACTTCCAGAATTGGGAGACAGAAGGACATAAAAACAAGAGATGAAAAAGATTAGCATTGGGGGCAGAACATGTCCAACAGTTAGAATCAGAAGAGGAAGAAAAACGGGCTAGAGAGAGTGGGGAGATATATAGTCTATGATATAAGTAGAATAAAGATTGAGTAAGAGAGGCCGAACGAGATATTTTCAAAGATCTAGACCAAAGCTTGTCCCATAAGGCGACGGGCCAAGCACAACCCAAGTCTTCTTCCCAAGCAAGTTCTAACTTAGTTTTAAGGCGCTCTGGATTAGGGGATGAAAAGAATTTGTAAATGAGAGAAGCCTTGGGTAAGGTTAAGAGAATTTTAAGAAGAGGTGCTTGAGAGAGCGAAGAAGGGGAGGAGGGAAGAGAGTAGAAAACATCCAGAATAAGCGCCATTAGGACAGCAAACTTCTGGAAGAAGGAGCGCGGACAGTGAAAAGTCAGTTGAAACTGTGGAAAAGAGCAAGGGGATGCTCCGTTAAAAAACTGGTTCACCCAAATGATGCCCATCGATCTCCAAGACTTCCAGAAGAAGGGTCTATTTTTTATTAGAATAAGGGAGTTATGCCAGACAGTGGAGTTCAAGAAGGACTCTCGAGTAGTAGATGTAGGGTTGAAGAGTGGCTTTAGAAGAGAAGAAGTATGTTTAAACAAGGGAAGAGCCAAGTGTGAAACCCTAGCAGAAAAGCGAATAACTTCCTCAAAAGAGAAGGGTAGTAATAGTGTATGTTCGATGGAAAGCAAAAGAGAGGCAAAAGCAGAAGGGACAGGAGCAAGCCATCTAGATGCCTGGCGAAGGGAAAAAGATTTATGATACATACGGAAATCTGGAAAGTTGACCCCACCATTGGCCTTCGATTTACGGAGTGAAGCCAAAGAGATTCTAGATCGTTTCTTGTTCCAAAGGAAGCGAGACAAACAAGAGTCTATACGTTTAAAGAAAATTGCAGGGATATGGACAGGTAACATAGAAAGAACGTAAATTAAAATAGGAGCGATCATCATTTTGATGGAGTCTAATCTCCCCCACCAAGAAAGAAAAAGAGGATTCCAAGAAGAAAGTAAACGTTCAATGCGGGACAAAACCGCTGACATATTAAGAGCAATTGAAGAAGAAACAGAATTAGAAAACCATACTCCTAGGTATTTGATTTTAGAGCCATTCCAAGCAAAGCCCGTGGGGGTAAAGGCATGAGGAGTGCAAAATTTCGTAAGGGGAAGAATTTCGGTTTTATCGGAATTAATTTTGTAACCAGAAACCTGTGAGAAAGACTCGAATTCGGACAGCAACGGGGGAATAGATGTTTCTGGAGCAGAGATGAAAAGAAGAATATCGTCTGCGTATGCAGAGAGTTTCAGTTGCTTGTCACCGTAAGGAAAACCAGTGATGGAATTATTGCTCCGGATAGACGATAAAAAGGGTTCAAGGGCAAGAACAAAAAGCAAGGGAGATAAAGGGCAACCTTGACGAACCCCACGCTAAAGAGGGAAATACGAAGAAACTTGACCATTGACCAGAACTGAAGCCTTAGGGGCAGAATATAACAGAGAAATAAGAGAGATGAAGCGAGGACCAAAGCCATGCCAGCGCAATGAAGCAAATAGGAAAGACCAGTCAACCCTGTCAAAGGCTTTCTCTGCGTCAACCGAGATTGCCGCTAAAGGAATAGAAAGAGATGGAACTTTATTTAGTACATTAAGGAAGAGACGAGAATTATCAGATGTCAACCGACCCTTCACAAAGCCACACTGCTCCCTACCGATGAGATGGGGCATCAAGGGATCAAGACGTAGAGCTAATACTTTGGCAAACAACTTATAGTCAACATTCACTAAAGAAATCGGGCGGTAGTTCTTACAGTATTTGGGGTCGCGGCCGTCTTTAGGAATAAGGCAGATGGTAGCTTCTTGAAACGTGCCTTCCGCTCTCCCCGATGAATGAAATGATTGAAAAAGAGACAGGAGTTTAGGAAGTAACAGGTCAGAAAAATGCAAATAAAATTCAACTGAAAAACCATCAGGACCCGGAGTTTTGCCTTTGGTAAGAATAGCCAACGCCGTGGAGAGCTCATGTAAAGAAAGGTCAACTTCCAGATCCGGGAAGTGAAGATGAGACGTCAAGGGCTTAGGAAGTTTGTCAAGGTAAGCTTGGACAAGAGAGGGAGAGGGAGAAGACTCAGGTGTATAAAGGGTACGATAAAATAATTGAAATTGCTCAAGGATATCCTGAGGTTTATGCAATAACGCATTGTCAGAGGAGTAGATGGAATCAATGAATGAGCGTTCTTTGCGTGATTTGAGATAATTGGCTAGAAGCTTCCCAGACTTGTTGCGACCACCATAAAACCGGGCAGAACTCCGAAGAAGCATGGACGAGGCATTATCGGTAGTTGCTTTGTTAAAATCTAGTTTGGCACGAATAAGTTCCGGAGGAACAGAATTCTTAGAGGAAGAATAGAACTGGCGCTCCAGAGACTTAATATGAACTAATGTATCTTTCCGCTTCTGAAGAAAGCGTTTCTTTTTTTTGGAAACAAAATCAATGACAAATCCGCGCGCAGTGGCTTTAAAGGAGTCCCAGAGAAGATGGGGAGAGATAGTAGGAGCATCATTTAATAGAAAGAAATCAGTAGCAAAGGAGCGGAAGGAAGAGGAAAAAAGGGGATCAGTGAGTAAAGAGTTGTTAAAGCGCCAACGAGAGGATCTGGGAGGGGGGGAGAGAAGGTCAAGGTCTGTTACAATAGGAGCATGGTCAGAGATAAGGATAGGTTCAATAGAAGACGACAGCAAATTTTGCGACAAGGAAAGAGAAAGAAAGATATAATCCAGACGAGAGAAAGAGGAGTGAGGAGGAGAAAAAAAGGAATAATCAAGTGTGTTAGGGTGTGAAAGTCTCCAGGAATCAATGAGAGATGTTTGAGAAATGGTGTCGAGAAATTGTTTGTGGGGCTTGTGGGGAATGAAACGAACACTTGACTTACGATCAATAAAGGGGTCCACAATCTGGTTGCAATCGCCACCTAAAATGAAGAGGTCATCTTTATATTGAAAACATTTGCTAGTAATTAAAGGCCAAAAAAGTATATCCGGTTGCGTAGGGCCATAAACATTAAACAAAGTTAAAGGGATAGAATTAATTGACAATTGAGCAAGAATCCATCTACCATCAGAATCCGACTCTTGTGCTAAGACTTTACATACCAATTTTTTATGACATAGAATAGCTACACCATTCTTCTTGTTTGTAGAAGGGGAAAATAGAACCGTACCCACCCACCCACGTTTTAATTTGAGAGACTCAGTCTCCGAAAGATGCGTCTCTTGTAAGAGAACTATGTCAGGATTGTAAGTAGCAAGGTGGGAAAGAATTCTCTGACGTTTGATAGGGTTAATAAAACCTTTCACATTCCAAGAAATTACTCTGAACTTAAACAGTGAATAACATTATCAAAAACCATAACTACAGCAATGAGGAAAAAGTGAAGCAAATGTAAAAGATAGATATAGAAAAGAATAGCTACAAGAAAAGGAAGCTCAAGCAAGGTAAGGGAAACGAAGACTAAAGAAAGTAAGAATAAAGAAGGGAAGAGAGGGGAAAGGTGAAGAGAAGAAGAAACAAGAAGAGACAGTACAAATCCATAAAGGACGACTGAAAATAACATACCTGAGGGGAACACGGAGAGGATGTCGGGGCAGTGGATGACGCAACAAAACAAGCATGACCTCCCGACACCAGGAGGACAATCCGACCGCACCAGGACGAAATGGGAAACACAACTCACATGAGGGAGGAAGGGAATACCTTAGTCGATCTGAGCAAGGAAAACAAACACGAAAATAGGTGAATAAAAGCACTACTGAGGACAAAGGAGACGTAAATAGATGAATAAACAATAAACGATGAAGTGCAGACAACTCAAAAGTATGGGTAACAATGAAAATGGAGAAAACAAAGGCTGCGCAAAAGAGAGAGCAGCCAGCAGGAATAATCAAGACAATGAGAGAACCTATCAAAAAACTCTTAAGAGCAAAACAGTATGAGAAAAAACAACATCATAACAAGGCATGGCAAATGCGGAAACATTATCAGGAACACCCTGTAAAATAAAAGGAGAGGAACGTTCAGCCACTAGTAGAAGCGGAAGTATCCATGCCAACATTGGATTGTGTGTGAATAAAGTTTTTCAGCTCCGCAGGATCTTGAATAGTCCAAGTCTTATTCTGGTGAGTGACTTTGAAGGTACAAGGATGGAAAAGACCAAATCTGGCACCAAGAACACGTAAGGGTGCACGAAGGTTCAAAAATTCCTTTCTTCTTGCTGCGGTAGCATTGGAAACATCCTGAGCAAGGAAAACTCTCTGGCCCAACCAGGAAACTTGGCGCTTGGCTCTAGCTGCGGAGAGGACAAGGAGCAGGTCAGTAAACTTCAAAAAGAGAATGATAACTCCTCGAGGTTTAGTTGCGGATGATAGGCGAGGACCAAGCCTGTGCGCCCTCTGAATGGTGAGAGAGGTGGTAGGAGGCATGTCCAAAAGCTTCGGGAGGAAAGTAGAGAAGAACGAGACAGGGTCATCGCTCTCCAAGGATTCTGGCAGCCCATAAATGCGTAAGTTGTTCCTCCTATTCCGATTTTCTAAATCCTCGGTGTGCTGCTGCAAAGCAAGAACAGATTTCTCCAAGGAGGTGATACGTTGGGAATGAGATTGCATCTCCGAAGTTTGAAGTTCCACCACCGACACTCTGCTCTCGATAGTTGACCATCTCTCTTCAAAAAGTTGCATCTTGTTGTTGGTTTCCTCAATGAACGGACGCAGGGCCCGTATTTCCTCAAGTATTAATTCCATGGAGATAGGGGATGACGGAGGATCTGGAGGAGGAGAGTCTTGTTTTGAACGTTTGGTTGACGTAGCAGAGGAAGAGGCCTTACCAGAGACTGACTGTGCCAATGAAGGACGACTGGACGACGTTGTCGCCATTGTATCTGCAGAATTGGAAGGAGGATCACCTGATGAGGAGGAGCAAGGAAGAGCCGCCGAAGATCCCTTTGAAGGCACAAAAACAAACTTTGGATTGCGAAGCTTGCCCATAGGTGCGCTCCGAACAAATCCCCACAAGTATCACAGTTCAGGAGAGCGGCCAACGCCGTCAGCAGAGGTTGAAAAGGCACATTAACAGCACACAACGTTCCATTCAAAGACCCCACCGCCACCTGCACCTGCCACGCAGAAGAACCAAGGCATCCGAAGTAGTTGGCGCAAAATAAAGAAGAAAGTCACTGAGAACAGCGTCTGACCATGCTCCTCAAAGTGCAGTCAGACCAAGGAGATAATAAAAATTGTGTGTCCTTAAAGATAAGCCATGGAGGGATACAAGCAAAAAGAAAAATAAGGCATTATAAAGTATCTACCTTGGGCATGGTCCAAGAATCCATGTTTCATGAGGAGAGATGTGGTTGCGTGGGAATCATCGCGCCGAAAAACAAAATGGCGGCCGTTATGAGGCGCTCAAAAAACGGCTTGAAACGAAGGATAGAGGAGACCCAGCGCGATTATTTTTAGCTCATCCTGAGCAGGACATGTTCCAATTACAGGAACCAGCAGGTGGCCTGTGATACCATCGCGTAAATTAACGCGAGGCGGAGGAAGTCGTCCCGATGCGGTGGAGCTCCGGACTCAGGCGGCCATCTTGAACGGCGTCCAAGCCACGCCCCTCCGCAGTTACTCTTTGATGCTATTGTACCGCTGAAGTACATTCTCTTGAAGGTGAACATCAAAGGAATCAATTGGGACATGACATTGCATTGTGTGGCTTTGGTAACATTGAGTTCGGTGGGCCATAGGTTGGCAGTGGTTCCTCTTTAGAAATAGTCAGTGAGTGGAGAAATAGGGTTTCTACACTCATGTCACTCTGTCTCTCCAAGGAAAAATGGATGTGGTCATGCTCACTCCAGGGCAATCTGCACAGGAATAGCTGCAAGATAGCAAAGGTAATGTGTCTGCAGAGGGGCTTTAGTATCCTGTTCTTTTTTCATTTCCCCTGTATTCTTTTGCAGATGATATTTTGGAAGACTAAGAATTTGTCCTACATTTGAGTTCTACTTTTTTAATTCGATATCTGTCTAATTTTGTCTTTAAACCCAATTACCATACACATTTTTCATTCTGAGTATCATACATATGTGTGTATGTCTTCCATGTACAATTGTATGTGAAGCATGAGCAGTACTCGATGCCTTGTGCATTTTACATATTTATATGAGTGCATCATTAATAGAGGCATAATGGGTGCGATGTATTCTACACACAAGACTGGCACAACAAATATCTTGTACACAATGGGTCCTTTACATGCATGATTGAGATCATATTTGCAGTAATGGTCAAAGTGTGTTCACAGTTAATAAAGGAATGACAGCGATGTGTATATGAAGATGTGCTGAAACGTGCATGGATGTTTGAGTAGATTGTTTGATAGGAAGGTGAGTCGATGTGAATTTTCAAGAAATGCCATTTGTGTTGCATTTGTGGTCTACACTACCAAGGAGAGTATCCCTCTCCTTGACTTTGCAAGACAGGACTGGAGTTCTTGAAAGAGTCTTTCTCTTCACATGATGACTTGACAGGAGGTGCTGACCCAGCCAGGGAAGTATTCATTGGCTCAGGTGATCTGGCCCTGCTGTACGGTTTCCACTTCTCCAGTAAGAACGGTGCGTTTGTTGGGCAACATAAATGTTGGGATTGGTGCTAGACTGACTCCATGCATGGTACAGGATATATTGCCCTAGATACCAGCTAGCTCGCAGTGCCACCATAAATCCCCCTAACCTAGATGGGTGGCAGATGGTTTGGGCAACCTCAGAGCATGACAACCCAGATCCCTCTCAGGAATTGTGGTAACAGAGCTAGAACCTTTTCGCTCAGTCACTCATGTGCTGTCAGACAGATTTACAAGAAAGACTGAAAGGGGTGTTTTTAATATTTATTGACCCATCATGATTCTTGTATAAAATATATGCGCTGCAAGGATCAATAGACAGAAGCAGATAAAAGTAGTCTAAGGACCATGAGGAGACTGAACAATTCCACCTTTGTGCTAAAACAGTGTATGTATGCTGGCATATAAGTACTGAGTATAGTGTACTCCTACTGTGCATTCCCTAAACTAGTTGTCTAGGGTGTGTGTGTGTGCTCTGCCAAGTATCCCCTATGGGAGGATCTAACTCTCCTTTACCTGAATGCAAAGTATGTAGATCCCCATCTTGGTCACAGGCTGGGCATCCCTTTGTGTAGAGGGATCAACAGGAACCAGCTTAGCTGAAATGCCAACACAGCGACGGCCTCACAAGTGACAGCCAAGTGCTCCCCTCCCAAGTGCAGAAACGTGTGTGTATTTTTAACAATGGCATCTATGCTTCCGTGTAGGTGCCTCAGCTGAGCTGACATTGTTTATTGTATCTGTGATAGCAAAGTCGCCTTATGAACAAAATAGCAAAAAACAACATTTTCACAGTGTGTGTCATGGCATGGTATGAGTATAATGTTTTTGCAAAGTGGTTTTGTAAGTAAAGTAGTTTTGAATAAACTAACCTTACACAAGCAAATCTGTGCCAAAAGTCATTGCGTGAAAGAGAAGGCACCCTAAGAAAAGTGTGTATGTTAAAATCAGTGTTTCTTACTGGGCCTAACTGAGCCACATGGCAGCCCGTAATATGTGCCTGCAGCTGGTACATGCAATCTGTCAGCTGCACAATCTATTTTTCTCTTACTTCATCATCAGATGTTTGCAGTGCAAGTCCATTGTGCCCCTCGTGATATAATTTTGCTCATGCTTTCTGTTGCAAACTCCGTTTCTTAATGAGTATTTGCTGCTGAAGAACTGATACATAGGCCGCTGGTCACATGTCACTGTCTCCTGCTGTTTGTAACAATTCCTCTATTTAGAGACAGATTTATCTTGGCGACATCCATTACTCATAAGTGGTGAAATGCGTTGGTTGAAGCAGGGGGCTGAGGACGTGGGGAGACAAGGGGGACGAAATGTGCGGGAAATCCAGCACTTGTGATGGCCAGATCTATAGCAAAGAGGCTGGATAAGCATCGGGGGGGGGGGGGGGGTGCAGGTGGGAGTGTAGCATTAACAGGTGAGTCCTGAATTGCTTGAGTGCAGATCTGTGTCATGTGTTTGGGTATCTGTGCATTAACTATCTGGAAGAGATTCACTGCAGGAAAAGTGAATAACGTCCCTGTCCTGGGGACCTTAGCTGTTAGATGAGAACTGGCAGATGGCATGGCCCTCACTTGAGGCCTGAGAAGGGGGCACAAACTCCTCCGTATGATTTGTATGGCTCAAATTGAATATTTCTTGACCAAAAAATAGATTCTCCTCAATTAGTGTAGTGACCTCCACTTGTGGAAGGTGTGCAGGGAGCCAGAAGTTGTCCCTAAGGGGTAGTGAAATAGATGCAGCTACATATAAATTCACATGGATTTGTTGCCATCACATGTGAAATAGGTGGGGAATTGTCCTCATCCTTGTTAATATGGGTTACTGCACAGCAGGATTAGGGAGCATTCAAGTCAAGTCAAGAATAACTTTATTTCGGTTCCACGAACCATAAAAGTTTGACAAATAAAAACATTACAGTTTAAAAAAATTGTTACCTCTTTGTAAAACATCACAGGACATACAACACTGTAAACACATAGCTGACTGACATGTGCCAGGATGGTGGGTCACTGCAGTTGTTCCAGCCTATTTGCTTTTGTACATCTGAGAGGACACACATAAGGGGTCACTTATTATCCTCATGATGAATTTTTTTTAAATCCTGTGCGAGACCTTGGTAGGCAGAACATTCACCAGTCTTTTACGCTTCAGGCTTGGATTAAAGTTGTATGTATAAAAATGCACCAAAGGAAGGGCAATGGCATCTTACCTATTAAGGTGGAGAACGGATCACCTACTGTACACAATCGAGCATCTGAAAAGATTACATCAAAATTGCTTGATGCACCTTCTTTGCAGGGTATCTCTGCAAGAGACAGACAGAGTTCAATTATTATGACATCCGTACATTATGATAAAAAACAGGGCCACTGAACATAACAAGCACCAACTGCACTTGATGTTAACGATTTTGCCCTTAGTCCCGGTAAAGCACTTAAATGCTTAAAACGCAATACACCAGCGAACACCTGATACTCCTTGAATGTCTCCAATTCGACTAACACATCTCAGCCCTACATTATATGTGGGGGATACATGGTTTGATTCCATGTACAGCTAATGGATCCAGAGAAACATGACATCCAATTTGAGAAGCACATCACATGCACAGGAAGGGAAATGGAAGACTGCTAAGATGTTTTGGGTCCCAATAGAAACAATATCTACATGAAAATAGCAATGAATAAAACCACTCGCGCCTGACTGGAAAAGCTCCTAGAACATAACAATTCAAAAAAAGTATGCATTTCTTTCTGAAAGAACAAGTTGTAGAAGATTGGTCGGTATAACTATATATCCAGAAGTAGGAGTGGGAGTCTCCCACTTTTGGAACTAGGGCCCTCACACACCCAGCAAGGTGACTTGCTTCATCATAGGGCTTGCTCCTCATCAGGCTGGAGTTGCAATGCATGAAGGGTCCCCAATGAGGGGCGCTTTGTCAGAGGTCTTTTGTTCCCAAGCCGTAAGTGAGGTGCAGGTGTAGGGCCATGCAGTGTAGATGAGTATCAAGTGTGTGGGTAGTGTAAGAGAAATTAAAAAGGGAGACTAAGTAGTACTCAGAACTAATTTTAATCAGTGAGTCTACTTGTCCTGGTTAAAAACTGGGTTAGCACACCACAGACATAATGTTCAGTGGTTGCTTGAAATTGTGGGTCAACATGTTTCTTGCTTAGTTTGTCACAATCTTGATAAATTAGCAATTCATCAGGACCATCAAACAATTACCTATCTACACAGTGGTTGGCGTCCTAAAGTATAATGGAGAACCAAACATTATAACAACCTAACAGTGAGGTACCTTTTGGTAATACCGACCTACAAAAACATTAACATAAGTAAATACAAATCCTCAGTACAAATTCAGCATGCAGTAGAATTTTCTCATGCTATTAGTTAAAAATTCATGCAAGGTACAGTTGAGAAGCAGAGATTGGTGGCAGGTAGGTGGCAAATCAAAAGGCTCAGGGCAGACAGGCCAGGCATATCAAACACCATGGTAGTAAATGCGTTATAGGACTCACCCACTCGGGCTGGCTCACCAGCTGCATCAAATGCTGTTAGAGGGAATGCTCAATTTAAGCATCGGGGTATGATCAGGTAGTATAGACAGATAGATAGAAGCAGGTTACTTACAGTTTTGCAGTGGCTCGGTGGCCAGACAACCAACCCTCGCTCTACTAGTTTGGCAGAATGAGAAGGCTTGTGTGGTGCGCGAATAAGTTCTCGTCTAAATGAGCAAACCGGTAAGTTCTGGCCTCATCAGAGTGAGCGAGGGCATCAAGTGCGTCACAGTAGGCGTGGTCAGACGTGGAATCAGGTGGCAGTCCGGTCAAACGAGACACGGGTGCCATCTTGGAGTGTGGATTGCCTATTAAAGTGTTTTTTAACAAGATAGCTGAGAACACTTACTGCCCTGGTCGAGTGTCAATAAGGTTAAGGACACCATCATGGCGGTCATTAAAATTCAAAATATCAAGGGCAAAGGTACCAGTGAGAAAGCTTATGTGGGGCGCGATTAAATTATACGTATAAGTGAGTCGACCAGCCGGATATGGCCACGCGGGCATATGCAGGCGCATCAAGTGCATCACAGTAGGCGTGGTCAGATGTGAAAACTGATGGCAGTCCGGTCTGTCGAGACGTGCCATCTTGGAGTGTGCATTGCCTGTTGAAGTGGTTTTAACAAGCTAACTAGGGACAATTGCCACCCTGGTAGAATGACAACAAAGTTAAAGACACCCTCATGGAGGTCATTAAAATCCTTGAAAGGATATCGAGGGCAAAAGTCAGAGACGTATTTGTATTTAATACATAACAGGCTACATAGGTCCCCGGTGTAAGGGAACAGAAGCGTACTCAGTAGAACCCTCTGATCATATCACTGGCTAGTGTGTGAACTAGTAGGCAGTGAGCAACAGCGTCCCCTATGAACTGGTGTGTACGGATGTAAAAGGGATATATATGGGTGAGAGTCCCCAGGTTCGACATAAGAACTAAGTGGGGAGCTAAAAGTTGAAGATATAAGTCTCCACCTAGATGGATGTAGGGGAGCCAACTTTGTTCAATTCACAACTGGAATATCCTCATTCAGTCCCTGTTTGTAAGGGAGAGTCGACAAATCCAATTTTGTTCTCTCCTGAAGATGGCTTTTTGCTCACATGAGGATGTGCCTCAATAATGGTCCACCACAGATTATCAGAGGAATGTCCCTTCTGTTCAAAGTGTGTGCACATCTTGGTGGTGGGGCTATGGCACCAAATGTTGCTGCGGTGTTTTTTCTGTTCTAGTGGTCATCCCAATGTTTTCTAAATTGCAAGGGCATGTGAATGTATACATGCAATTGCTAGTATTATAATTGGTGGTGTCTTTTCTGGACCCACTTTAATGTATCGGATAGTTTGATTTTCTTCATAGTCTCAGTGAGCACACATACATTGCAGGACTCACATGTGAAGTGTACTGTCAGTAGGGGTAAGTCCCACAGGAGTCTCTGGTCAGGTTGGGCAGAAGGAATTGGTCTGGTTTGTATTAGTATATCCTTCAACTTCCTCATACATGTAAAAGCTAAACATGTGAGGTAATGTAATTTCACCAGTTTTAAAAATACCTCAATGTTTTTTGATAATCTTACGGATTCGATTCAAGTCTGGTGTGTATGTGGTGACACATGTTAATGCATCGTCTCTGATTATATTCCAGGAGAGCTTCCCTGTTATTATTTCTTTCCTGTTTCTTGGCCAGCTTGACACTGTGTGCAGAGTAATCATGTAAACCCATATTTTATGCGAGTTGGTCTGCCTTAGTATTGTAGTCCAGCAGGATACTGCAATTACTATGCAGCTGTGGAAACTGTCCACAAGGTAGGTTATCTCCAAGGGCTTTTGGATGGTGGCTACTGTATAGGAAAAAGCTAATGTAGTCTGTGTTTTTTTTTGTAGAAAGTACTAGTAAGTTACCCCATCTCTTAATGTGATCATGAGGTCTAGAAAGAGAATGTTGTAGTTGGATATGGTGTTGGAAAAGTGGTTGTAAGGTTTAAGAGTATTAATCCATTAGCAAAAGTTTTCACATAGCACCCTTTCACCCATCCGAAATATCGAGATGCAGTCGATATATCTACTCCGCAGTAGTATGTTGGCGTTGTAAGGGTTAGATTCATGGAAGATCATCTCCTTTTCAAACACTACCATGTAAAGGCAGGTTAGACTGGGGGCAAATGTACTCCCCATAGATGTTCCCTGGATCTGGTGATACAGTTGTTTTTTTTTTATTGAAAGACATTTTTAGTTCGGGCTAGTGTAGCACACTCAATGATGTAGCTCACTGGTGTAAGTGAATTCCAGTCTTCAGCTAGAAGGACAGTTTCTATCACCGCTAGAGTAGCTGTCTGGGGGATGTTGGTGTAGAGTGCCTCTATGTAATTGTGTATTTGGCAGTGCACTATCACCTACACGAGTATCCTGGTGCTGAGCAGGTGGTTGTGCCTGACTATGGTAGGTTGGTTAATTGAAAAGCCAGGACTTCAGATTCTTCCAGCAATCCAGAAGAGAGGAGGAAGCTCTGATGTGGAGTTGGCGGTCGTTCAAGACCACCCTACACCATTCATAATCCATTTACGTTGCTTGTAATAGATTCTTCTCTGTAAGTGCATATGCTGTAGTTTTGCAGGTACAGACTTTTCTCCTTAAGTAACACAAGATATATATATCCACAAAGTCCTCTGTGGGTAACCAACACTAAACCCCAGTTCACCAACAAGCGCCTGCACTGACTGGCTGCCTGGAGAAGTGTGTAGCTGCACGCACGTCATCGCCAGGCCTTTAAACAACGTGTGAGTGATGACAAATATAGAGACAACTGTCTTCACGTGACATAATGTAGTTGAAAGATGGCTGCACGTTGTTTGGCTTCACATTCTTGGACTAATTCTCAACATCCTTTTGTAGATGTGTCATCTCCCGCTAAACTGGGAGCGAGGGTCCCCAGAGACGGATTTGGCATATTTTACATAAACGATCTGTTTTAGATTTAGAATATTTACAGAACATCACAACCAAGCAGTACCATGGGAACATATTTACTGTGTCATTTGATTTTCCAGGCAGAGCTGACGTGCTGCAGGTTATCCTGTGGGAGTTTACCTGGCCGAGAAAGCCTGCTTTTGCAACTGTATGTTTTTTAGACTACAAAACATTTTCTTACAGTGTAAATTGCTATATTCAAGAGGCTTGTTTGCCAATGACGCTGGGCCAGAAGAGCGGATTGTATTTTGGTTCAGAAATGTTAGTCGCTTTGTTCGTTGTTTAGATTAAGAACATGCTAGTACAAGAACACAATGCCTTTGATATATATGATTTGTCCCTCTGAGCTCTGTGCATCAAGTGTTCAGTCTGCAAAACGGTAAAACGATATGTATTTGCGCATCCATTTTAATACAGGTGTGCTGCGCCTCACCAATTATGCCCAGCATGGCTGAAATGCATCTGGGTTATTAATCTTTCCATCCATAAGGAAGTGTGGCCTAGCAGTCCAGGCTGGACTGGCCGTTTGGGGGCGGGACACAGACTGATTTGCATGTGGTTGTCCCTGCAGATAATAATTTAGACGAGATACAAAGTGATGGAATGGAATCTGCTGGGCGTAATATTGATACCTCTATATTTTTCCATGTATACTGTAGAGGTTTTTTGTGCCTCTTGAATTGCGTATCACATTGCTTCATGAGCTGACTTTTTATTCAAGCCAAACTGGAACTGGTGGAGAAACTCGGGTATTTTTTGTTTTTTTGTGCTGTGCACTTAAGGATGACATGCTTTATGGCCTGTTTCCTTTGGAGAAGAGCCGTTCCTATACCCTAGACGTTCCTGCTTGGGATGTTGCACCGTTCACATGGCCACGGTGGTCTCCGTGGTTTGGTTCATTTCGCCGCAATTCTGAACAAATTAGGATCATTTTTCGTTGGAAACAATGACATTCTTTGTTTTTGATTGAAACAGAGTATTTTAAACCCAGCTGAACCACAGTGAGTCATGATATTTACTCAGGCATCCATTATATTTCATGAAGATTAAGGATATTTTAAGTCGGTGGTACTTTTGTCTGTGAATCGTAATATAAATCCCTTTCTCATAAGTTTACATTGATCAACTCGAAGTACTTTTAAGGCATCAGAAAATATAGGTACCAAATAAAATAATTCCCGTTTCTACTACAGAGCATAGTTTTTACACAATTTCAAAGATCATCTGTGACAGTGATATTGTCCATTGGACAAATGAAGAAAACACAGCAATACAACTGATATATAATGTTTCTTAGCCATGTTTACCATCTCTTCAGTTGTGTCAGTGCAATAAGCTAGGACATACTAAAGAATAAATGAAGCCTTGTACTAGAAAAAAGGATTGCTAATAAGCATGAGTCAAGACTGAACCCTTGAATTTTGATCGAGGTCACATTCATCAATTAATGTATGCATCCCTAGATGCTCATTTTTTTCTGCGAAAGATAGTGTATTTATTATCTGAAATTCCTTGACATCCCCATACAATATGAACGAAATTACACGTTCAATGTGAAATATGTTTTACTGGCATCTCATCTAACTTTTTTATGCGAGTGTGCGCATGTTGTAAAAAAGTCTCACGAGATTCCATCAGGAGATTGATTCGAGAAAGATATATTCTTGGCAAAATATTTTTGGGTGAAGAAGTCTCCCATTGGCAAAATTACAGAAATTAAATAATGCAACATTTCAAACAATTTCATGATTTCACCAAATGCACAGTATAGGAATTTTACAAACTTTCGCCCAGCCCTAGTCTTTATATACCTATTTTACTAATAAATAAACCAAATCTTGCCTTTATGCAACATGGATCTTAAGTTTAAGATTGCAACATAGGGGCACCCATTTATCGTCAGCTGTCACCAAGGAAGCAAAAAATGAAAGAGAAAGCATTAACAGAGTTAAGGCAAGAAAACAACAGCACCTGCACCTGACAAATAAGGGTAACTTTGTGACTGCTGATTCTGCCAGTTTCCTCACGCAAATTTGAAAATAAACCCATAAAGGTTAGCATTTAGCCGGTAGATGTGAGTGGAAAATAGTGAGTGATGATAAATAAACAAAAACTGATGTGTGATTGAGAGATTGATAAGCACTAAACTGTACCAAAGTCACTGAGGTTAAAACACTTAGGACCATATGTATGAAGCCAATTTGCGATCGCAAACGCTGAAACTCTGAAATTCGCAGAATTTCAGCATTTGCGATCGCAAATTAACAGTGTGCAATGTATCACACAAAAACCCCCTCGCAAAATAAGGAATTGCAAATTTTGCGATTCCCTATTTTGCGATTGCATTTAAGGAATCACAAATTGCGATTCCTTAAATGTAATGTAAGAAGCACAAAAGAAAGTGTGATTTGGCCTTAACGAAACGCAAATTACCACCAACTACAAGCTGGTGGTAAATAGCGATTTCACTTAAAAATGCACTATTTTGCATTTTTTAAAGTGCCATGTGGCGTACATACATACATGCACATTTTAGGGGTGCAACAGGGTGTCCTTTTGACACCCTGGCACCCTTGAAATTGCATTCTCAATTTGCGATTCTCTAATTGCGAATCGCAAATTGAGGATGCCTTCCCATTCATTCCTATGGGCCTCCTAACCCATAGGAATGAATGGGAAGGTATTCCTTATTCGCGAATCTCAATTTGCGATTCGCAAATAAGGAATATGTGGGATTTGCAAAATTATTAGCAAATCCCACATACATTCCATTTTGCGATTCTCAAATTGCGAATCACTGAAAATCGTAATTTGAGAATTACAAAACTCTATTTTGATACATATGGCCCTTAGAGGCTAATTTATGAGAGGGTTGCGTCATGTTTGCATCACGCAATTTGGCGCATGTGTGACTCAAACCTCTAAGTCAGATCTTTTAAAACCAAGCAAAGCTGCTTTGCTTGGCTCTGAGTGGCTTGAAAAATATAGAGTAATGCAACGCAGTACAAATTGCTAGTACAAGAACACAATGCCTTTGATATATATGATTTGTCACTCTGAGCTCTGTGCATCAAGTGTTCAGTCTGCAAAACGGTAAAACAATATGTATTCGCGTATCTATTTTAATACAGGTGTCCTGCGCCTCACCAATTATGCCCAGCATGGCTGAAATGCATCTGGGTTATTAATCTTACCATCCTGGGCCTTAGATGACATATGACTAGAGAATCCGCTTAGCCATTTGGAATATTTGCATCCTCTTTTGTGGCATGTTCTTTGTGTTCTATAGCACAATTCTTGCAAAATGGCACATATATTATCTACAGTTTGTCACCTACAAAAGCTGAACACAGTTAAAAAATCATACACTTTAATAGTTCCCTACATTGATCTGCCCATAATATAACAATATCTGCAGCATGTTAAGATTATTGCCAAAAATGCATTCTTCAGAATCCATCAACCTTCTCCTTTATACTATTTGAAATGCTGTGCTCAGCTAGCCCTGGATAGTACATACACGTCACAATCATTATGTGAGCACTGAAGGTTGAGTGGCTTAGAAATCTGTGCTGCATTGCCATGTTTATTTTGTCTGGCCTGCACTGTGTATTTTCTTCAGTGAACTTAACAGCACGCCCACATTGTCTTCTGTGTTATTCAAGAGCAGAGCTATCCTCTGCTAACAGATACTATATCCTCAAATATCTACCATACCCTAAAAAATGGGAATGCATAGCTAGTGCCCCCCACTACAAGCTATTAGCTGAATGGAGGTGTCAGCAGTGATCATAGTTTAGGCGTACAGGCATTTTTTATCTCCACTCCTGCTGGAAAAACTGTCTATAAGCTTTCAACTGTGAAGCTTCATCTAGCCCCCAATTACTTGGGTTCCTTGCCACACCTAGCCTCATGAGTATGGCCTTGGTATGAGGTTTATAAATTGTGTACATGGGGATGGGGAGTGTTGTGTAAAAGTGAAGGGAAGGTGACATGTCTGGAAGTGTAGTCACAATAGGAGCACCACAACTTTTAAGTTAGCTAACTTAGGGCCTGATTACGAGTTTGCCTGTTTTACAGACGCCGCCCAAAGAAGACCGCTGCGGTGGCAATCTCCTGCCTGCTTTCTGATGGCGCTGAGTGTTTTTGCATATTTGACGATGCATGTGTGTATATTTTGACTGCACAAGTGTTGAATGTACACATATGCGTGACATGTGAAAAAATACCTACTACCAATTGCTGGAGTCTTGGCCATATGTGCTCTGTCCAGTCAATGAGTATATCGGGCAAAATGGACTTACCCGGATTTTGGCACCAACAGGGTCATTTTGTTCGTGGTTAAGATTCTGCTGTAAAATGGGGGACTTGGAGACAGGGATCCACGTCAGAGACTGGAGGGAAGACAAGGAAATGGGTGAGAATGCACCCTAATTCTTTCTATTCCACTGACGCTAATCAAGTGGTCTCACCGCCACGGTCGGCTCGCTGGAAAGCCAACTCGTAATTCGGATGACAAATAAACTTCACTGTATGACCCAATGACATCTGCATTTCCTTGACCAATGCTGCAGTGGTCTGTGAATGGCTGTCGGCAGTGCTTCAGTGGTCTTTTGAGCAGTAAACTGACAATATCGTAATGTGGTGGGTGTACTGCCTAGTCGGTGGCAGAGAATCTATGCCAACGCAACAGTGGAGATGGGACCAATGTACTCCTAATCAGGCCCTTACTCTTCAGGAGGCATCCCTCATGCATTTAGTACGTGGTGTCTACTGGACCCAAACTGACCAAGACAAGAGAAGTGGATTACAGTAACCAAGGACATGTGAAATTAATACATTTAACCAGCTATGATTTAGCATAAGGTAGGGTTGGAAGAGTCCATCATGTCCAATATGTAGCACGTTATCCAGTGAATTATTAAAAAGCAGTAAGATTATAACTTACGTAAGAAATGTCCCTTAAGGAACTGAGTATCCACGTTTTTTTCTAAAAGAAAAATAATGAAATTTTGAAAATATAAAATGGAACTGACATAAGGAAAATCAAAGTGTGAACAGTTAAAATCATTCTCTCTGGTGTCATAAGTAGATGAGTGAGAAAAAATGTGAAATCAGAATCTCAAATATATATTGACGTGGTTTAAAGATGCTCTATAAAGCAATTCTAAACATTGCAACCCAATTTGTGCAATTGCTGATTGCACTAAGCACATATTAATCTAAAGCAACATCGAAATGTCCAAAAGCTAAATAATGCTGTAACCCAACAAGGTGGATGCATGTACAGATAATCAAAAGAACTATCCATAAAAAGTGTCTCACCAATTTCTCGCTTTATGGGTTGAGAGCTAGGAGCATGGCAGGCTGATCATCATTGTTTGTGGATGACGCCAAGTGGAGAGGATTTATGCCTTAACTTCACCTCGAAATAGCTAATATAGGACACATGTGATGCTCAAAATATATCTACATCTAAAAATGTGATGCTATCATTGAAGAATTAGTAGGTAGAGTCTGTGTACAAACAAATGGAAGAAAAAACTATTTGGCTATCTTTAAAACCTGTACATGGAAAAACAAAAGTACCCTGCAAAGGTATCATTAAAAATGCAACACAGGTGGGAGTACAAATCCAGCATACTTCTATACTGGCTGGCAACTCAGAATGCAGAGGAAAGGATGACCCTGGGTATTGTGAACTCAATTCAGGGGGAATTACTGAAGCTAGTGAGAATGCATCTTCGTTTGCGAAACTACAAAGCTCTTTATGTGAAACGTGAGAAAACTCCAAAGGATTTCACCATGCCACTGATATCAGATATGCCACTGCCAACCTTGTCAGTGTCGGAAGAGCCGACTTGGAACAGCCTATTACAATCGAGGAGCTGGATGAGGCTCTCTCAGATATTAGCCCTGGCAAGACACCAGGATCCGAGGGGCTCCTGATTGAATATTACCAAAAATTTTGTGGGGCGCTTTTACCACATTTGCTGACTTTGTATAATGAAGCCATAGCAAAAGGCCGCTTCCCAAAGGGGCTGAACATAGAGATGATAGTTGTTCTGCACATAACCGGGCAACCCCGAGGAGTGCGCATCCTACCGACTGATCTCCCTCATTAAATAGTGAGCTCAAACTATGTGCCAAGGTTTTTTTTTTTTTCAAAGCGCTAACAGTCACCCGTAAGGGTCTCTAGGCGCTGGGGGCCGTCGTGAAGATTAAGCAAGCTATTGCCCAGAGTGGTGCTGGGCTTATCTGCGCCGGCGATCGAACCGTGATCCCCAGATTCTGGCGTCAGTCGCCCTGGCCGCGGCGCCACACCTCTTCCTGAGGTTTTGGCCAACCAGCACCTCAATGTGATATACAAAGTAATTCACCTAGACCAGTGTGTTTTATACCCGAGGCAGTATGTGGCATTGTATTCGTAGGGTGTATACAACCTTGGTATATCAACATCCTCTGACAGATACAAGATCTTTCCTTCTCATTGATTTTGAGCAATCCTTTGAATCCCTGGAATGGGACTTTCTGTGGGATGTACTCCAGTGCCTGGGTCTTCGATTCTGCCTTGTGTCATACCTACAGGCAATATATTCCGGCCCTGAAGCGCGGGTATTGATCAACGAGGTCATGTAGTGAGACCTTCGAATACAACATGGCACCAGACAGGGATGACCGCTATCCTGTATGCTCTTCACCTTAGCAATAGAACCGTTGGCAATATGGATCCAATGCGACACGCAGATGCAGGGATCCCAGTTGGGAAACAATTTAGAAGACCACATCGCATTTTATGTGGACAATATCTGCATTCTGTTAAAGGTGGCCCTTTTTAAGTTGATTGTCCTCCCACTCTTAATGTATGTCCCACAGAATTTCCCATATCCACTCCTCAAGTAGTGGTTCGCAGAAGTACAGACCAAAGTTTGCACCTTCTTGTGGGCTGGCAGAGTCCCATGCATAGCCTTTAGGAAATGCATGCAATCAACCTTTGACAGTCGCATATCAGAGACTTCCGCCCATACTTTTGGGCTCTCCATCTTGTGGTCCTGCATAATTGGCTCCACGGGGTTGGGAAGATCCAACATATAGGATGAAGGTGATGTATATGGGAAGTGGCACCATTAAGGAATGGCTATCGGGTGCGACCATGCCCCGCTCTCACCAAGGAGGTGTTCTTGTTGTGGAGATTGGCACTACTTTGGAGCAGATTAACTGGCAAGATCACACTCCTGAATCCCCTCTGGATGGATAACTGGCTAGGCTAGGTGGCCACCCTGTCAGTATTCAGCCAATTGCACCAAATATTTTACAAAAGGTACTTTTAGAAAATCATAATTTTTGCCTGTCTAAAGTCTCTAAAAGCCCATTTGCGTGAGCTTTCAACTGTCATCCAGGAGCTGAATGGGGTGTGAAGTGGCTCCAAGAGTTGACACAAAGGCTTTAAATGCGGGGAGGTGTTTTATTCCTCTGACAGGACTGTGCCCAGGAACTTAATTAACTTCAAGGGATGCTTACCCTGTCACTGGCAGATGTAGCTGTATACTCCCTTTTTTGTCCTGTTAGCCAGCTTGACACACATCTCAATGGAAGAGGAGCTGCCCCCGGAACTGGCTTTGAATGACCATAGGGGAGGGTTTGCTCATTTCCCTGGCCACACCTGTAGGTTGGGCACAGGACCTCTGCATAAGGGAGGAAACGTTCTGCAATGCGGGCTGTAAGGTAGAGCATCATGGCATTGTTTGCTGTAAGGTATAAAGGAACTGCTGCAAAGGTGGGTAGGGTGACCCCTAGAAACCTTTTCCCTAACAATTTAAGGGGCCAGGAGTCACCCTACTTGTAAGCTCATGCCAAGCCTAAATGTGCCATCCCTGGGTACCCTCTTCTAAACACCACTGAATCTGTGAAACACAGAAGAAGGCTGCACCTTATGTCAAGACCTTTTGGGAGAACCCTCAGGAACCCTCCCACATGTACCCAGAACTAAGACATGGACTCCAGGGGTCATTTGGCTAACCTCCTGTTTAGCTAAAGGGACACAAAAACTACAAGTAGGACACATTCCTGAAAGAGCCCAGCTGACAACGTTCTCCTGTACCTGCCCTGGACCCTGCTGGTGGATTCTATTGGAGTGAATGCTGACCTCGAAGTGCTGTTACTGATGTCCTGAAACCCTTGGCTTTTGTCGGAGTATACCCCTCTTGCCTAATCCTAAAAGTTGGGACTTGAGAACCATTGTGGGGCTGGAGCCAAACTTTTAATACTGCCAAAGATGATGATTAGTTGGAACTCATGAACACCGCGAAAGAATATATCACAAAATAATTTCAAAACATGAATCTCTTTTATCCTTTATGATTTGTTTTTTTCAAAATCTCTAATCATAAAAGTAATATTTTCTGCTCTATTACAAAGACCACTCCTGTAGTCTACAACTTTACTTCTAACAACATCTGATTCCTATATATGTCATATTACTTCATACAATATATCATATATTGTTGTAATTACAATCGTTACAAAATTGAATTGCCCAATGCATTTCGGGATGTGATCCCTTCTTCAGAGACTGATGATTGTAAACTAGAATAAAACAAACATAAATTAGCAAGTAGGTCAACTGCCAATGTAACATGGAGCTGCTGGGCATTTTAGTTGTTTGATTACATAAATGTTATATACCATAGAGAAAATGAGTTATTAACAAAACAATTGAAAAAATAGAGATTACCCGAGACATACAATAAAGTATTGGCATCCATGTTAAAGATAAGCCAAATCCCACTCTGTTCATGCATCTTTAAGGGAAACCAGAAAAATCTGCCTTCTTACATGTCGCTCAACTGTCCTCTATATGACAAATACAAAGCAAAGAAAAGAATGGAAAGGTGCATAACAAGTTGTGCCCTAATTGATAACCCTGCAAGCATGTCTTGTCCACACCCAGTGATTCATGATAACCGCACAATGTTGTAGATTTACGCTTACCAATTACTTAAATCCTGCGTGCGCTCTATATTGTCAGTGCCTGTACGAAACTGAGACCCAGCAATAACCATTAAAATGTCTCATCATGAAAACGTTGTTATTAAGACTATCTAGCGTTGCTGCTGTAATATAGCCTACCAGTTCGAGGTTAGACTCAAATTCCATTGGTTCCTGGGACCCGTTAACTGATTAATGTTCTCAATGCTTGTCATGGAATTCGCTCATCCTAATATGCAACAAAAGAATGCTGCATAAGCACCATAACTACTTCCATAAAAAAGCCGTAAAGAAGCCCATTCCATAAATACCTCTGCTCTCATGGGGTCCGTGCAAAAAACAAAAACTCTTCCATGTGGGAGAATATAACCGCATTGTGACGTAGCTCCGCTTAAACCACCTTAACGTGAACATAAAAATAGTACTCAAACCAACCTAATGCAAGATCAATCTTTAACTAGTATGGCCGCCATATTGTAATTGACAATACTTCCAATATGCTGATCATTAATCAAATAAACCGCATTTAGAATATTACCAAATTATATTGTTTCCTATTAACTCTGTTGCCACCATAATTCCTGTGTGACTGTAATAATCCCTCTATGTCGTGATCTTTACTGTCAGCTAAATACCACTATGAGTTTGGAACAACGATGACTATCATGTGTGGATGTATTATGCTGACTTTCCGCATGCTACCATGCACTAATGAAAGATTCCCATGTGATAATGTGAGTTAGAATTTGTGAAATTACTATTGGGGCCCTTTGTGCTGGCTATCTGATGGACTCTTTCCTGAAAATAATAGCAAAAAACAGACTAGATGAATAACACTCAATTTCCTGTGATTAAATCAATGCAAATTGAAAAACACTATGCCACAACCTATTCTTATACCGTTTGATATTATTACTCAATGAGTTAGTTGAGTGTATAAGTCTGTTAAAAAACAATATATAGTGAAAAGATGATTGCTATATTAGTGAAAGAATAAAGAATGGTAAAGATTTATGGAGAAAATGTTTGTATGTCGCTCTGCTCACCCCAAAATATTTTGCAGTATAGAAAGCAACTCATAGCGATTTTATCATTAAAGCTTTTAGGCACAATTGGGTCAAGGCGTTTTATCCAATAGATTTCTTGTTGAGATAACACCTAAGAATTGCTACAACAAGTATATGACTCTAAAGCTTCAATGATTTGGAACCTCAGTTGTTAGATCATGTTTTTAAAGTCCAACAAATGCACCTCTATCTTAGAGTTAACATTCTGGTTACATATTATGCTCTTATATTCTGTGATACGAATTTTCACTTTCCGTACCGTTTTGCCACTATACAACAAACCACATGGACATTTTATACTGTATATTACTTTGTGTATATTGCAAGTAGTGGAATGTCGTAATTTGATGACCTCGCCTGATCTAGGGAGTGTTATGCTATCTCCGATTATCACATTATTACAGTGCATGAAATTTTTAACATTGTCCGTCATATTTGTTTTCGGTGTTGCCTTGGAGAATTTTAATCTCTCCTTCAAATTTTTCATTCTTGTTTAACCAATTATGGGTTTGGCTTAAGAAAAACCTTAAAATACCGTTCGTGTGGTATAATTTCCCAGCTCTGATTTACAATTCTTTTGATGTTTTTCGACTGTTTGGAATACTTGGAAACAAATACTGTTCTTTTTAATTCTTTTTTTGGTTTGTGTTGCAGTAATGATTGACTGTCCATGGCCATTACCTTTCGTTCTGCCTCTTCCAATAGTTTGGATGGATACTTTCTTTGTAAATACTTCTCTTTGTGTTCTTGGATGGTCTTTAGAGCTGTTTCTGGATTGGGGGAAATTCTTCTGTTTCTTAAAAATTATGGGAAAGTTCAACTATTAGGCAAATTGTCCGGATGGAAGTCTGATATAGTAGCATATTATTCCTTTCCGTTCATTTCCTATGCACACTTGTGCATAATCCTGTTTCCTTTTTCCCAATCCTCACATCCAAAAAAGTTATTTCTGTCTTGCTGACGTTGCTCATGAATTGTATTCTGCTATCAATTTGACACGGGTGCTAGATCTGCAAGGTTAAGGTCTCAAAGCTGCATCTCCAAATTAAAAAAATATTGTCTATGAAACGATTATACATCACTAGATTGTCTTGCCAAGAGGGTATGTCAAGTATGTTCTCAACTTCAAATTTGGCCATAAAAATATCAGCATTGGTCGGAGCCCTGGCGAATTCCATCGAAGTCCCTCTGCGTTGTAGATAGAATTTATCTTTCCATTGGAAATAACTGTAATACAGGCAAAAATTTAATAATTCCAATAAAAAGACTCTATGAGCCTTTATGTTAGGTTGTTTCAGCGATGCCCATTCCACTACCTTTATTCCTTCCTGGTGGGGAATTGATGTGTCTAATGATGTCACGTTGATTGTGCAAAGTATCCAATCCTGCAAGCCCTCCGATTACAGTTTACCAAGTTTGTTTAGGAAAATGTAGTGTCCTTGATATAGGTACTCCATATTTGTACAATGGTTGTAAAAATGTGTCCAAATATTTGCCTATTGGTGCAAACACTGGATGGATTACATCCCAATATTATTGGTCTAAATGGTGGATTAAGCATACTTTTATGAACTTTGGGGAGCATTTATAGTTGTGGCCTCCTTGGAAAAGAGGTAGCAAGAAAAGATCTTGTGGTGGATGAAATCCATTATGAATCTTATGCTTTCTGTAATTTCGCTGTCAGAACGTCTGAAAGTTCTAGAATAGGATCTGTATCTGATTGCATGTATGTTAATGTGTCATTAAAGTGTTCCTCCATCTTTGATGTATAAAAAGACTGATTCATCAGTACAAGCCCTCCTCCCTTGTCTGCCGGTTGAAACACTAGATCAGTGTTGGTCGCAAATTCTCACAATGTGTTTTTCTCTTTGTTAGTTAGATTCTGCTTGCATTTAGGTCTAAATTCCAGGTTGTTCAAATCATTTCTCACCAGTAATTCAGAAGTGTCCTACAATTTATGCGAAGTTGGAGCCTGAAACGTACTTCTGGGTTTGAATTTTGTGACTTCGCTCTGATTTAAAGTGTCCAGAGGGGGTACTATGCTGGTAAAGAAATGCCTCAACCGCAATGTTCTCATGAACCTGAAGAGAGAAAGCTTACTTTCTAACACATTGGTGTTGTATGTGCTTATGAACGATGTTCCTCTTTCTAATACCATCAATTGTTCCTATGATAATGTTACTGATGAAATATTGATGGCTAAACTTTGTCTTGACTCCGTAGATTCGTTCTTTCTTTTTCTTTTTCCTCTACGTGTTTTCCTTTTGTGGTGGTTGTTTTTGTTAATGTCATTGTGATTGTACTCAATGGTGTCCTGAGGACAAAAAAGAAGACTGTGTGGAAGAAGATGCTGTTTCAATGTTTTCTGACGTTGGTATTGTGTTTTGTTGCTGGATACTTGTTAACGGCATTCTTGATGGGTATATATCTTTGCCTGATACAACGCTCTCCTCTAAGAATGTATTAGTTGTTCTTTAACATTTCTACTTTGAGAATAATCATCAGCCCATGTATATGTTTCATTGAGCTTATAATCAATTGCATCTATTTTAAACTTCCGTAGTTTACTCTCTTGCGTCTCCTTAGTGTAAGTATCTAGTTTCCAGTTAATCTCCTCCAGTGTATTATTCCACACATTGTCCTCCATTTTCGTACAAGATCTGTTTTTATCATATGTATTCCTACTTCAAGTTATTTAATCGTGCAAGATAATTCCTCTATTAACAATAAAATCAGGTCCAACGAACATTTATTCAAAATGGAATCCCGCTTCTCCATAAACTCTTTGTTCTATTGAAACCTATATAATGTGGTTGTTATTGATAACCTTAGCCCTTGAGGGATCCTTTTTACTTTATGGCACTGTACTATTGTGGATGCATGAAGACGTTAATTCAATTCCTTTCTCATTAAATATTCCAGCTGTTTAAGTTGTTGCATAGTTCAACCTCCTTGCGCGTTGAAAGATTCTGTCATTTGTATCAATGCATACATTTCTGCAGCTTGTTCAGATGTCTACACTTTTGTATTTGTTCAGTTATCTGTTAAATTTGAAATCGATTCAAACGCCATGATTTTAGTATGGGTAGGTGCTACGATAAGTGTGACAACTGTCTAGTTTTGGCTTCTGTAAATTATTGTGCACTCTTTGTTAATCTTAATCTGCTATAGTTTGAAACAAGTAATTGCTTCTGTGGGTGTGTATGTTGCCCTGCCTCCACATGCTTAACTGTTAACACTGCCATCTTTGTGCATGAACACAGTGGGATTTGGCTTATATTTAACATGGATACCAATAGTTTTTTGTATGTCTTGGCTAATCTCTATCTCTTTTTTCAATTGTTTTGTCAGTAACTCATTTTCTCCATGATATATAACATTTATGTAGTCAAACAACTAAAATTCTCAGCAGCTGCTTGTTACGTAGGCAGTGGACCTACTTGCTATTTTATGTTTGTTTATGTTTGTTTTATTCTAGTTACAATCATCGGCCGCTGAAGAAGGAAGTGCATCAAGAAATGGATTGGACAATTCAATTTTGTAAAAATTGTAATTATAATAATATATAATATATTGTATGAAGCAATATGACATATATATGAATCAGATGTTGTTAGAAGTAAAGTTGTAGACTACAGGAGTGGTCTTTGTAATAGAGCAGAAAATATTACTTTTATGATTAGAGATTTTGAAAAAAACAATTCATAAAGGATAAAAGAGATTCATGTTTTGAAATTATTTTGTGATATATTCTTTTGCGGTGCTCGTGAGGTCCAAAGAATCATCATCTCTGTCATTATCAACAGTAAAGCATGTGTAGGCAGGACAACATACACACCCACAGAAGCAAGCACTTGTTTTAAACTTTAGCAGATCAAGATTAACAAAGAGTGCACAATAATTTACAGAAGCCAAAGCTGGGGCCAAACTGTCAGTTGATCTGCTGGAGGTGCAACAATGGTGGGAATGACCTCACTCTAGCTCTAGCACATTCTCAGCTTGATGTCGAAATCTGTGGATGCAGACGTTTTTTGGCTCCATCTCGCAGCTTCCTCAACACCGCCATAGGTGAGGACTCCATTGATGCCTAGGCCCTCCCGTGTGCAGAAATCCAGACTTCTCTTACCAATTTTGATGACCGCATTGGGACCCCATCCTCCTGCAACTGCATTTGACCCATGGTAAAAGTGTTGACGTCCAGAACTGTTTCTAAGAAAAGAAGGAAACTCCTTGAATGATCTGCACCAATCTGGAGAAGGTCTCGGGCACTGAATGGGTGACATTTAGTATTCCCACTCTAATCTGTACCAAGTTGGGAAAGGTGTTGGACACTAAAAGGGTGACATTTACTATTCCAACTCAAATCTATACCAAGTGGGGGAAGACGTTGGAGACTAACAGGGTAATATTTACTATTCCCACTCCAATCTACACCAATTTGGGGAAGTTTTTGGACACTGAAAGGATGTAATTTACAATTCACATTCTAACCTATACCAATTTGGGGAAAATGTTGGACACTACAGAGGTGACATTTACGATTCCCACCCCAATCTATACCTATTTGGGGAAGGTGTTATACACAAAAAGGGTGACATTTACTATTCCTACTCAAATCTATACCAATTTGAGGAAGATGTTGGACACTGAAGGGATTTCATTTACTATTCCCACTCCAATCAATACCAATTCGGGCAAGGTGATGGATCCAAAGGGGTGACATTTACTATTGCCACTCCAATTTAAACTAATTCAAGGAAGGTTTTGGACACTGAAGAGATGATATTTATTACTCCCACTCCAATCTATACCAATTTGGGGAAGGAGTTGGACACTTACAGGTGCTGCGGACTAAAAAGTATGTATTTTCAATCATTACTCCATATTCACACATAATTTTTCATCTATAAAATTACAAAAAGTTACATAAAATGAGACTAACCAAAACTGTAAACCTATATATTCATATTTTATCTTTAACATATTAAATAATATTTTTATCACAATTAATAAATAATATTTGTTTTAAAATATTTTCTAAACTTTACAACTTAAAAAATAAAATCATAATCCAAAGGTAATAAGAAAATTGTAAATCTATTTTTAACTTAAAAATGTAAAATAATTCAACAATGTTATAACTGTCCACATATTTTTTTAAATATTTTAATTGTCATTTTTTTCACATTTTTAAATATATATATATATATTTTCTTAAGTGTGCACTGTATGAAATTTTATGTAGTTTTATTTTAAAAAATGTTTTAATTTAAATATGTATTTAAATATTTAAAATAAAACAATATTTTAGGATATTATAATTCATATATATATATAATATTTATTATGAACTATTATAAAAAGTATTAATATAACAAAATACATTTACACATTTTATAATATTGATTTGCATCTCATAAAAAAATGAACATTCAGTATACATTACAACGTCCACTTCCTAGAAATCTCCCCATCCTTATTTACTAAAAGACCAATATTTTGCTGCTAAAAAAAATATCAAACCACTATTTGCATACATTAATACATCAAAAACACAAATTTCAATAATTTCAGAATTGATAAATTATCTTACTAAATGCACAAATAAAAACAATTAATAGACATATAAATCAAACACAGTACTATAAATTACATACAAAAAATAACAAATGATATTACGCACAATGATATTTTCTGAACCCATATTTTATACAACAGCATTAAAAACAATACTTAAATGATACTCTTACCTTCGATATTCCTGTTCACAATATTTTTGATATCCCGGTATTCTTGACAAATTATTTTGTATTACTATACTTATTATTTGGTATTTTATCCAAAGACCTTACCTTGAAGATAAACACAACCTTGCTGCTTGCTATTTGAGAATTCACCACATTTTCTTTTTGTCATATGGGAACACTTTGTACTACATTGTAGATATACACTATTATACTATTGTGGGCACAATAGCAAGGATAGGTACAACACATATACAGCAATGTAGATAGTCTCAAAGTACTTGGATGTGGAATTAAGAACAATACCCCTACACTTACCTTTATGTACGTTCCTTTATGATATCTTGGTGTACAATATTTAGGCCACAATACATTATAAATCGATATTTCAGCCCACAGTATTCTGTAATGCAACATGCAATGACAAAAAGACAGCTGCAATGATCACGGTGGCAGCCCACTAAAGATATGTTCTTGGAACATAAACGGCCTAGCAAATAAACTGGGGGACCAGGCCACTGTATCCTATCGAGGCTAACCCTGGGCGAAGTTCACTTTGAACTACGCTCAGCTACGCAAACTGTGTAGTGTAGCGTAGCTGTTAGCACTGTGTGCTTATCTGCACTGAGCAATAATTTCAAACAGCAACTTGCACAGTGCAAGGTATGATAACATAAGTATCTCTGTCTTTATATGCTAAAATGCAGATAGTCATTTCACAAAAGTGAAAATGATAACTTAGCAAGCAGTAAGAGAGGTGATGATTTTGGGATCCTCCCTAACCTAGGGGGAGAACCAAGCAGATGCCTTGAAAACAAAAAGCACATCTTGAACGATTCGGTGGTGGTCCCATCCTCTTAGGACCACCCCAAGCACGGTTATTGGCAAAAATACAATCCAAACCAAAGGCCCTGCAAAGCATTATGGGACGAGATTAGCAGTGGGTAGCGAATATTATAGTATCCAATATCAAAATAATTCTACAAAGAGCTGCAGTTCAACTAGTCCTTACCTGATGTCCCTCACGAGTCAAATGCAAAAGCATTGAAATTATTATTACATCAAGCTGCAGTTCCACTAGTCATTACTAGATGTCCCTCACAAGTCAAATGCAAAAGCTTCATGAAAGGGTTTCAATTTTGCCAACATCCTTATTATAATTATTATTTATAATATTATTATAATTGTGCCAACATTCAATTGTGTATTCAAATCAAAGATATTGTGTTTTCAAATCAAAGATCTCTAAAGAAAATGAACACATATATATACTGTGTTATCATGTAACACTGTGTTTTCCTTACATAAGAAATCCAAGTCTGTGATGGTAATCTACACTGATAAGGGCCCAGTGCATCATCCACTCGACATCTTCCGGTGCAAGAATACTCAAGTTGTTTGCAGGTATATTTGGAACATTAGGGTTGGGTTGGAAGGTTGGTAGGGAATAAGAGCAGATATTGGAGTAGGAACATCATTCATAAGCTGTCTCTATATCACTTGTGTTACTCCAGGTTGAAAACTTAGCAATGGACCAACAGCACAAATTATCAAGGGTCCATCTCCCCTTTTCTGATCAGGCTTTCTAGTTGTGAACTATATACCAACTGGTAGGTACAGTCAGGTGGAAGGATTTGTTTCCATATCGTCTCTGCAAGGCCCTACGCATCTCTGAAGGTAAGACTGCAACAATACCTTTACAAATAGGTTACCATCATTTTTAAGCTGGTGATAGAGTAGTACTGTTTGGGACGGGAAATCTGTCACAAAACTGTAATACATACCATGCCAATTCAGTATTCTGAAGGGACGCCCAAAACACACCCCTTCAAAATACTGAATAGCAATTGCAAATTGGCATAGGGCCCCACGCTACCAAATTGCATTTTACCTTGCATAACGAAAAATCCTATTGTTTTGCTTTGTACATCTGGCCCTAAATAACCTTACCTGATTAGAAATACAGATTAGCAAAGCAGACATGCAGTGACAACAATATATTAGGTCTGTGGTTTCATTGTTACAACCATCCGAACCCTGGGGGCCTTTGTCTATGACTATGGGCTTCAAAAAATGATTTGCCAATCCATGAAAATATTATCACTTGATCAAAAGACTTCAATTAATTTTATTTTTAATGCAGCCCCTTTCCCTTTAAATTAAACAGACTGCATTTCCCCAAAAAGTTTGTCTTAATAAAAAGCAATCACAAACATAGTGGTCTGCTGACCTCAGCAAACCACCATCCCTGTGATGGCTGCGATTCCTAATTGGGTGCAAATTGTGACCCATCTCATTAATATTCACGAGGTAGATTACTTTACGACCCATTGCGAACTGCTATTTAAAAGAAGTACGTTTTTTACATCAGATTTAGTAAGAATCGCAATTATGAAATCGCAATTCTAGATTTGTGTATATCTGGTCCTTAGGATATTATTAGGAGTTTTTTGGAGTTTCCTACATAACTTGATAAATGCACCCTTCCTGGCAAGTTCTTGTTTAGGTAGGCCAAACTCTAAGGAGGATATTCACAAGGATCTATCTCCAATTTAACGGCACTTTAGCAAAGCCAAAGTTGTGATAAATGTATCGTCCCATTCACAAGTTGGTGTTAACAGCCCACAGCACCAGTTTACCAGCGATAGCAGCTGCAAAAAAACATTGCCACAGAAGACCCCTGCAACCATCGCTAATGAGATGCAGAGTAGGCGTTCCCATGCCCAAAGCCGCGACAACACCACTCCACAACATTCACAACGACCCGTCAGAACTGCGATAATAACACAAAACTGGGGATAAGACGCGTTTAGCAGCAGGAAAATAATACCTGCTCTGACCTGGTGCAAAGTCGGACCAAAGCCTGCACCACAAAAGGAAGCACAGCACACAGCCACATCAGAAGGGCAACAGATGCCATGAAGCCACTGGTCATGCGACCCGGACACCCAAGAGGGCCATAACAGCCACCGCCACCACCCCAGTACCCCAACCCCCACCTGGAACACCCCCCCAGACCACCACAAAGGCAGCGTAGACAAAGACAGTGGACCCCAGGAAACACACCAGCCACACAGACCCAACACCTGACAATGTTATTGCCCACTACAGACTCAAAAGGACAACCATCCTACGCATCCTGACCAACAACACCCAACAGGCTGATGGCACTAACACAGCGGACAACCAACATCTCACCCCACACAAAGCTGCTGGCTGTGCTGCACCTTTTGGCCCCTGGTACACCCCAACCAACACCCGCCACAGTTGGAGGAGTCACACAGCCAGCCACATCCAAGTCCCTCACACCTGACCTGGACATCACCATCAGCCTGGTACCCCAGTCCCTATACGTACAACACAATGCGCAGGATCCGCCGGACACCAAGCAAGGCCCATATGCCATAGCTGGATGCACGCATGTGTTGGGGGCAATCCACAGCACACATGTCATACCTATGCCCCTGCCAACACAGCACACAATCACCACAACACAAAGCACACGTCTCACATCAATGTGCAGGCAACAACCGAACACCGTGGAACCTCCACCAATCTCGCCTCCAAATACCCAGCCAGTGTGCACGATTCCTCCATCTTCCGACAGTCCATCAGCAACCAGCGTCCCCAGGATGACACCAAGGGAAATGCACAGTCCCTTGGCAAGTTCCAAATGAACACCTCTCTCACCTCAACTCCACAACCATGCAACCACAACTCTGGCAATGCACACGTCACAAAATCAAAACAAACATGTTAAACAACATGCACACCCACCAGACATGACAGAACAACTCACAATGGTAACCCGGGCAAGCCGTGAACATGAGCCATCAATGGCATGGCACGGCACCTCAGCCACACACTAGCCCAATGTGGTGAGAGGTGGCAACCAGGCATGTGTGAAGGAGGCAGGAGAACCATGACTGGGAAAGCACACAATGCCAAGACTGGCGGAGTGGCGGAGATGTGCTGGACAGGCCGCAGTATGCAGAACACACCCATATCCATGGCGACATACACCTCTGCTGCATGGAGTGTAGTGGACGCAACCATGTCACCCCAGCCAGCGGGGGAGTTCGCGGAAATGTTGCCTGTTACGCCCCCCCAGAAACGTGAATGGAGTTGCATGGTCCGGCGTACACCAGGCAAGCGTAGGGGTATGAATAAAAAGCACGTAGCCCTGGGCGTGTCCTCTTCTGGAAAGCCCAACATCTCTGCCAGGGTGGCACCTCTCACCCCACGACTAGGTCGATGCCGTCCTCCTGAGCGGAGTTGCCTGCGATCCTATGCGCCTGCCGTACCCTGGCCCGCTGGACCCCGAACCCGTCATGTCCGCTCCTGCACAACCAGGCCACACTGATCACCTTCCGACACCGGCGTGTGTCAAGGAGGGCCCACCACATGCCTGCGCAAGCTCCCAGCCTGAGGCCCGTAACCTTGGCAGCTTCTCAGACCATCACGGCCTCCACGACACAGGCCGCTTTAGATCTTTCTCATTGACGAACTCTACTGCCGCCTCCGGCCTCCACTACGGTCAAGCAGGTCACACATTTGGAACTGAGTCTTGATTACACCATGGCAGTGAACATTATTTAAGGCAGAGTTTATGTCACTATACTCCTTTCGATGTGGTGCCACCAAGTCTGTGCATAGCATTACAACCACACGCGTCTGTGGGGCTATGCGGACTACTGCCCTCAGCCAACGCTGCGAGTGAGTAGGTCACAGAATTGGAACTGAATATCAATTATTCAAAGGCAGAAAACACATCATCGCACGCAAGGCGAGGCATAAGTGGATGACGTGTTGCAGTTCGGAAGGAATAGGATAATTGTTACGGAGGTGATCGAACGCTACCGACAACTGCCCTGGTGTCACTAACTCTGTGCATCTTGAGCCAACGACAGGTGGGTGTGGGCCACTGCTGACTGCTGCCTCCAGCCTACACTGCAGTCCAGTAGGTCACAGAGTCTTTATTTAGCGATCGCGGAGTTCATATTAGTGTACCGGCATCATCGCAGACTGCATACCCTCTCAGCACCAGTGCCACTAATTCTGTTCCCTGACATTCATGGACACTGTCTGGTCGTACATTTGTGTCATCTGTGTCTATGGACTAGGGGCTAGTTTTCATCCTCATGTAGCTGATACTGAATTGGTGGTGAAAACAAGGCTGTCGCTTTCCACTCCACCATTTGCTGCTTCCAGATAACATCAGACCTTCCGCATCACGCCCTGGAGGACACCTTACTCTGTCCCCCGAAAGCCTCTGCCACATTCACCTTCGACATCGATGAGGACCTGCTCACTGCGCGTGGACCTACCTCAGTGCACCGGAAGTCACCGTCCCGTGGCAGGGTGCCTGTGCCAGCCGCTGTGCATCCGGGGCCACTATCTTTGTGCTGGTCAGGTCCGGGACACCTCCTTCTGAGATATTGGATGGCCTCTGAGGCGATGGCCTTAGGGTCATCGACGCCATGTGTCTGTGGCCCTGCGCTGTCTGCTGCCTCCGGCCTCAACTGCGGTCCACCAGGGCTCACACACCAAATCAAGTCCTGTGCTGTGGAGAGGTTGCGCACCGATGTCATCACAAGCAGTGTGGGAGACCGGGGACGTTGATGAGGAAGATGATGCAGGTGTAACACACCCCACTACATCTGCATCAGGAATATCTTGAAGGAACACAATCCGAGACTTTTTCTTCACATGGGCGCGCTCAGCTGTAGCGCCCAGACCTCAGTGCGCTGCAACTCACGGACACTTCTGTTTGCTAATTGTGTGCTGTCTGGACTTGCTCAGACTACCTCCATGATGCTCCGCAGCTGTCCCTGTGATGTTGGTGTTGTCTGTTTACGTATTCATTGCGTTAACTGTTGTATCTGTTGCCAGCACCAACAACTCCCTGAGGGCTGGCTTGCACCCACACCACACGCATCCAGCACAGGCGTCACTGTACATGTGGCCCTGCCAATAAAGGGGCCGGGCGCACGTGTCCATAGCCAGTTCAACATCATGTCTGCGTGTGTCCCTGTGGTCTTGTTGTATGCATGGGGGCCCAGGCCCTGTGACATTACCTAGTGCTGTGTACAGCAGATGCAGGCATGTCACCTCAGGCATCGGGTATGAGCTTGGACATGTAGCTTTGTTGTCACCCACTCAATTTGTAAGGGGAGTGGCCCGGGCCGTTGTACGCAGGGCCAACGTGGGTGTGTGACTGATATGTGCATGCCTGTTAGACCTGGCACCTTGGCGTGAGTCTCCCTTCCACTTTTTGTCGCTGTGCCTCATGTGTTTTTATGGTGTTGGCCGCTCAGAGCACTGTGCCACTTCCAACCAGTGCCACAGTGCAAGTGCTCCCTATGTAAAATGTATATGTTGGTTGGATTCCATGATTGGCTTATTTGGTTTAATATCAGACCCCAGTAAAGTGCACCAGGGGTGCCAGGGCGTGTAAATGCAAATGCCGCTGGTGGGCTTGCAGCTCTGGTTGTGCCACCCACAGAAGCGGCCTGGTAAAATGTGTCTAGGTCTGCCATTGCAGAACCTGCGTGCAGTCTGGTACTGACATGCTGACTGGGCAAGTGCACACACTTGCCAGTCCCTAAACCTTCCCTTAACTTCATATTATTCACCCCATGGCAAGCCCAAGGGCAGGGTGCATTGTAAGCATAAGGTAGGACAAGCCCTGATGTGTGTGGCATGTCCTAATAGTGACCTACAGCCATTTTCGTTTTTCACTATTGTAAGGCTACCCTGTTCTCGTAGGCCAGAATGGGCGGTTAAGATTGTTACATCCTATGATCGTAACAGGCCCAGTGAACATGGTAGAAAATCGAGTTTAGGATGCCTGAACTCAGAATAATAAGGTGCACCTTTTAGTTAGGTTTATTTTAATATTCTGCGTTTGCAAATGCCACTTTTTAGAAAGTTGGCCTTTGCTTGCCTAACCATTTCAGCCTGCCTCTGAGTGATGTGTATCTGCTGTCTGGCTTGCGTGAGTGACAGGACTGGGGAAACCCAGATGGGCAGGGCTAGGTAGCCTGGTGGTAAATATGACGATTGACAGGTAGATGGGTGGGAGGAGTGCACCTGAACTCTGAATGGGACTGTGCTCTACCACCACAATGCCGGCTCCGCCACCTGTGGAGCGTCTGATGACTCTGCCCTGCACCCTGAATGAAGAAGCCTGCATCGCGTAAACAAAGTGCTCCAGAACTGGACTGAACTAGGCAAGGGCCCCCCTGGCCTGGGAGAACAAAAGAAATGTAGTATAAATGTAGGAGCCCTGCTCCTAAGAAACCAGATCCTGCTACAAGACGAACCTCTGCCTGAGGAGAAGGAACCGGGAAAGCTGTGGGAGGAATACTGTCCCTGACCTGGGAGATTGGCCTGCAGTGGTTGCCATGCTGCTGAAGGAGAGGAGAAATATTGCTGATAAACTTTGCTTCAACTTGTGCTGTTTAAGATCTCCAAGGGCTTGTGCTGAGCTTGCCCCCTGAACGAAGTCCCAGGACCAGTGGACTTCACCACCGTGTGAGAGAGCCGGAAAACGGGCCGTTTTCCCTGTAATCTGGAAGAGAACTGCTGCGTGCGCTTCCCGAACGAAGCGTTCTTTCCCTGAAGCTTGCACCCGCTGTCCGGCTTGAACAAGGTGATTGTGGCCCCCCTACGAGCCATAGCTCGCACCGCAAAGGAGGGTCTCACCCAGCCTGAGCAACGTGATTATTGGCCCCTACGAGTCGTAACTCGCACCGTAACGGAAGCACTGTGACAGTACTTGCTTTACCCCCCTACGAACCACATTGATTGCGTACGCGCCTTCCCTCTGCTTTTGGGAAAGCCGCGGCGCGTGTGATGATCCCGTGCGTCTCCCCTGTGAGGAGCGTATGAGTGTTTGTGCCCCGCAGCGTGACCTTCAGTTTACCCCTCACCGGCACGGCGCGAACACCGCAACCCGCTGGAAGGTGCCCCCATATGCCCGTCCCCTGAGCCTGCATGCCCAAGGTCTCCAAGTACCGTAGTACGCAACGCCAGGACGACACCGCATTAGAGACCACACTGGATGCCCGCGCAGCCTTCGTGCCGACTTCCACAAGATAAAGGTACTGTGCCCGATTGCACCGTGAGGTGCACGCTCCCCCTTGGAGCGGCCGCAGAGCGAGTGAGACCCGTTCCCCCAACAGAGCCGGGAACGAAGTGCTCAGACCTTGTAACACTATGCTGAACTGAGAACTCTTTTTGCCGAGTAAAATTGTGGACCCGTTTTACGCGTTATTGGGTCTTGTGATAAATCAGAAATCTATAAACAAAGTCTATTTTTGATACACCCAGTGTGGAGCCCATTTGTGGTAGTAACATTGGATTGTTGTATGTGATCACTAATACTTAACCATTACGCCTAAGATAACACCTTGTCTGCTCGCGCCAAGCTACCTAGAGGGTGAGCAGGGGTTATTGTTAGAGTGTAACCCCTTACCCTGACTAGAAGAAGGACCCCCTGTTTGTCCCAGGTACTCACCTGTGCCACCCAGGGAATCCAGATTCTAACAGTGCCCCTGGGCGTGATTGTGTACTGTGAATGTGCATCTGCATGTGTCCCTATGGCAGTGTGGGTCTCCTTTGTGGGGTGTAGGTGGTCCCGAAGGGTAATAGACACCAACGTATGTGATCTAGTTTGCCTTCCATGGGATGGGACCCCACCCACACCTGTTGGACCACCTCCTTTTGGCGTGCTGACACATGGCAATGGGGTGCCATGTGTGTTTGGGAGAAGTGTCGTGAGCCAGCTGTGCTTGCGGGTGCTTCCTGCTGTGTGTTCTGTTGCAGGTTCTGTGTTCTCCCCTAAGTAGCTTGGCTGCCCGGGTCCTGGTGGTGGGTTGCGTGGGATGTCCATGGGCTGTTGTAGGGCATTGGTGTCGAAGGTGTGGTGGTCCTCTCCTGCATCACAGATGTGTTGTCTTCTGTGCTCTGCTGGAGGTGTTGTGTGCCCCTCTGCAATGTGAAGGGGAGATGCATGTTGACATTGTGTTGACATGTATGTTGGCGCATTTTCGTTTTTCACTATTGTAAGGCTACCCTGTTCTCATGGGCCAGAATAGGCGGTTAAGATTGTTACATCCTATGATCCTAACAGGCCCAGGGAACATGGTAGAAAATCGAGTTTAGAATGCCTGAACTCAAGGTACACCTTTTAGTTCGCTTTATTTTAATATTCTGCGTTTGCAAATGCCACTTTTTAGAAAGTGGCCCTTTGCTTGCCTAACCATTTCAGCCCGCCTCTGAGTGATGTGTATCTGCTGTCTGGCTTGCGTGAGTGACAGGGCTGGGGAAACCCAGATGGGTAGGGCTAGGTAGCCTGGTGGTGAATAGGACGATTGACAGGTAGATGGGTGGGAGGAGTGCACCTGAACTCTGAATGGGACTGTGCTCTACCACCACAATGCTGGCTCCGCCCCATGTGGAGCGTCTGATGACTCTGCCCTGCACCCTGAATGAAGAAGCCTGCATCGAGTAAACAAAGTGCTCCAGAACTGGACTGAACTAGGCAAGGGCCCCCCTGGCCTGGGAGAACAAAAGAAATGTAGTATAAATGTAGGAGCCCTGCTCCTAAGAAACCAGATCCTGCTACAAGACAAACCTCTGCCTGAGGAGAAGGAACCGGGAAAGCTGTGGGAGGAATACTGTACCTGACCTGGGGGTTTGGCCTGCAGTGATTGCCCTGCTGCTGAAGGAGAGGAGAAAGATTGCTGATAAACTTTGCTTCAACTTGTGCTGTTTAAGATCTCCAAGGGCTTGTGCTGAGCTTGCCCCCTGAACGAAGTCCCAGGACCAGTGGACTTCACCGCCGTGTGAGAGAGCCGGAAAACAGACCGTTTTCCCTGTAATCTGGAAGAGAACTGCTGCGTGCGCTTCCCGAATGAAGCGTCCTTTCCCTGAAGCTTGCACCCGCTGTCCGGCTTGAACAACGTGATTTTGGCCACTCTACGAGCCGTAGCTCGCACTGCAAAGGAGGTCTCACCCAGCCGGAGCAACGTGATTATTGGCCCCTACGAGTTACAACTCGCACCGTAACGGAAGGACTGTGACCGTACTTGCTTTACCCCCCTACGAACCACATTGCTTGCGTATGCGCCTACCCTCTGCTTTTGGGAAAGACGCGGCGCGTGTAGTGATCCCGTGCGTCTCCCCTGTGAGGAGCGTACAAGTGTTTGTGCCCCGCAGCGTGACCTTCAGTTTACCCCTCACCAGCACGGCGCGAACACCGCAACCCACTGGAAGGTGCCCCCATATGCCCGTCCCCTGAGCCTGCACGCCCAAGGTCTCCAAGTACCGTAGTACGCAACGCCAGGACGACACCGCATTAGAGACCGCATTGGATGCCCGTGCAGCCTTCGTGCCAACTTCCACAAGATAAAGGTACTGTGCCCGATCGCACCGTGAGGTGCACGCTCCCCCTTGGAGCGGCCTCAGAGCGAATGAGACCCGTTCCCCCAACAGAGCCGGGAACGAAGTGCTCAGACCTTGTAACACTACGCTGAACTAAGAACTCTTTTTGCCGAGTAAAATTGTGGACCCGTTTTGCACGTTATTGGGTCTTGTGATAAATCTGAAATCTATAAACGAAGTCTATTTTTGATACACCCAGTGTGGAGTCCATTTGTGGGGGTAACATTGGATTGTTGTATGTGATCACAAATGCTTAACCATTACTCCTAAGATAACGCTTTGTCTGCTCGCGCCAAGCTACCTAGAGAGTGAGCAGGGGTTATTGTTAGAGTGTAACCCCTTACCCTGACTAGAAGAAGGACCCCCTGTTTGTCTCAGGTACTCACCTGTGCCACCCAGGGAATCCGGATTCTAACAGTGCCCCTGGGCGTGATTGTGTACTGTGAATGTGCATCTGCATGTGTCCCTATGGCAGTGTGGGTCTCCTTTGTGGGGTGTAGGTGGTCCCGAAGGGTAATAGACACCAACGTATGTGATCTAGTTTGCCTTCCATGGGATGGGACCCCACCCACACCTGTTGGACCACCTCCTTTTGGCGTGCTGACACATGGCAATGGGGTGCCATGTGTGGGTGGAAGAAGTGTCGTGAGCCAGCTGTGCTTGCTGGTGCTTCCTGCTGTGTGGTCTGTTGCAGGTTCTGTGTTCTCCCCTAAGTAGCTTGGCTGCCCGGGTCCTGGTGGTGGGTTGCGTGGGATGTCCATGGGCTGTTGTAGGACATTGGTGTCGAAGGTGTGGTGGTCCTCTCCGGCATCACAGATGTGTTGCCTTCTGTGCTCTGCTGGAGGTGTTGTGTGCCCCTCTGCAATGTGAAGGGGAGATGCATGTTGACATTGTGTTGACATGTATGTTGGCGCATTGTTCTGGGTTACATGCAGACTGTATGACAATGTACATTGTGACTGTTTGGGAGGTGCTGACTACTGCTGCGGGACAGTGTACATTTGAAATACATGACGGATGTGAGGTCGTATGCGTACATTTCCATTTCACGGTTTTCTGCTCTGTCAGATGTAGTAGGCATGTTTCTGTGCATGTGCGGAGCCATTTGTGTCCTCTGTTCTGTAGTGTCAGCTTTGCGCATTGTACCATGTTGTCGTCAATGTGGGTGTGCTGCAGTGTGCCAAGGGGATGAGGGACATGATCCTGGGTAATTGTGGATGTGCAGTGTGCAACACCTCGTTGTGCATGTGTGCCTTTGTGCCATCTCCCCCCGTCCCTGGTCGTTACTCACCCTGTTGATGTTGTGTCAGGTCCTCTCAAGCCGTGTCCATACTCCCTACCCCTTGCACGGTCTCCACACTGATGACTGCTGCCTTGGTTTCCTCCAGCTCCTCCTGTGGCGCAGGACTGCCACCTCCTGTCACCGTTGCAGCCTTTCTGTTGGCAGCGGGTTTGTGCCTGGTTTAGGTTGTCACATCATGCCAGCGCCTCTTGGCCTCCTCGATTGGCCTCCTCGGCACTCTGACTGCATTTCAGGTGGTCTGCTTGTGGGTTAGTTGCTGGTAGTGTTTTGTCACCTCCGTGACGCTGATCTGGTTTTGCTGCGGACTGCACCCTGTTCCTTGCTGGTGGTCTGTGGGGTTTGTGGGGTTCGCGTTGGCCTCTGCGCTGGGTCAGGGTGCATCCATGTTGCTACGTGCTTTGGCTTGTTTCTGATGTGTTGTTTCTGTGGTTTATATAGTGCATTTTCCCGCCAGACGCGTGGGATTTGCAAGCCTGTGGCTGGTCTTTGCTACTTTTTGTACCGCGATTGGCCTCATCGCATGATTTTTTGCATTCGCGTTTCGCATTTTTGCTGCGTGGCATTGATTTTTGCGCGGCCATTTGCCGCGTTATCTAGTGACTATCGCATGCTACCGCCGTGTTATGAATAAGTGGTTGGCACGGCGTAATTTTCCCGCGATAGGCTGCGATGTTGAGAGTTGCGTTAAGCTACTCTTGCGGTAGTTATCACACGTTCTTGTGAATATACCCCTAAGTGTATTTGCGGCTGCACGGTGTGTTAATGGAGACAGAGGGGTTAATTTATGTGAGCCCTGCATCACGTTTTCACCAAGTAAAGTGGTACATATGTGGCGCAGGGCCCTCAATCGGATTTATGAAGCCACACAAAGCCACCCTGCATGGCTTTGAGTGGTCTCATAAATCATGAGTAATGTGACGCAGCAAGTTGCGCTGAGTTCCCTTACTCCCCAGGAGGCGTTCCATGAGCAATGCAGTGGGTATTCCAACTCATCGCCCATGGGATTTGAAGCAGTCCCAGATTTATAAAAAACTTGTAAACCTGGGGAAAGGCCTCCAGAGGTGAGGCTTAATGAGGAGATACATGTTTATTTCTCTTTGTTTTTATCTCCCTTTCTATATGTGCTGCATTCTGCAGCACATATCGAAATAGGAAAACAACTCTTAGGATTGTTATTGTGCAGGAATACAATACTTCCTGCACGAAAACAATCCTGCATGCAAGTTGGGCACCCTTGCACCATGGTTCAATGGTGCCTCGTTTGGCGCTATGCTGCCAAAACGGCGCAGGTGCAGGGAGATACTGTGCATTCCTGTCCTTCCACTTTGGCATTGGCCAAGGTGCCTTTCTGGCTGCTCTATGCCAAAGTCCCATAAATAAGCGCCAGAGTAAGGATCTGTCAAGGTTGATTTGTAAAGTGCTCATCAGTTTGGCATCTCTTCTTTGCAGGAGTTCTGAACTATACGTTTTCGTTAAAGATGGAATAAATTTGAAATAGTTTTGCCTGTCTAATATAGCCCTAAGGTAAGTATTGCTCTGTTTCAAGAATGTTTTCCCATTTTTGAACCAGCTGCTAATCTTTTCTTTTTTGGGGGCTAACCTCATTACCATTGCCTTTTTGAGGTTTATTTCCCAGCCATTTTCATTGAAATAGTTATCTGTGATGAACTGTGAAGCAAGTAAATTTGACAGATTCCAGGTGCCCTGTCGGAAGGCAATTTGATTATATGGTACTGAGCCTAATGCGTTTACCCATTCAGTCAAATATTTCTGTAACAGACTTGCGTTTTGCCTCAACATCTAACAATGCTACCAAACTATAGTTGGAGGGGTCCCCCTAAGCCCCTCCTTATAAATCGCCTTCAGGATGCGGCCTCTTCATTATTCCGGAATTCGATTTGCTGCAAGGCATTCTGAGGATAAAGGCAAGAGAACCTCGGGCCAAAACTTAACATCGGATTTAAAGAGAATATTTAGTAACCAATTTGGGCAGATTTCTGCATCCGATTTTATTTGTCTCATTATCCTAATACAATTTTTGCTGTCAAAGTTCAGAGGTTCTCTGTCCCAGGTTGATGGAATATTTATAACCCTAATACATGAGCGAGCACCATACATTTTGACATATGTAATGCCGAGAGGAAATGCGTGCTTGATAGTTTGTTTTCGAGAGCATACCGAGCCTTTATACTGTTGTTTTTGGAACCTGTACTTTTAGTAATCACGATGTGTTGTGTTTTTTCAACCTCATTATTGTGATATTTAACGTTTTTTACTCTTGTTTTTAATGTTTAGAGAACCGTTCGTTTTTTCTATTGAGCTCACCTACTTTGTGCCTTCTTGATTTTGATGATGACGGGAATTTTTGTATAAACTGCTCTGTGAATTGAAGGACTGGGTTATTCTTAAGACCCAGCGGTGCCAGGGAACAACACCTGAAACCTTCGTGGGTTACCTGTTCTGGCGTAACAAACACAGAGACACGGGACACTTCCAGCGACGTCAGAGATCAGCGTTTATTTACTGCAGGGATACAGAGGTCACAAGAAGTACACAGCGTGTAGGTTCTCGGAGACTGCTTCAAATTCGTAGAAGTGGATCGCTCCTTTTATACAGGTTTTTGCCATAGCACAGTATGGCGAACAAAGGTTACAACTCAGTTCCCACAATAAACTTCAAAAGGGTCGTGTTCATGTTTCAGGAGGCCGGAACATAATTACAACAGTCTTGTCGGTTCTCAACTGTAAAAACATATTCCCTCCGCAATAAACACATTTCATCCTAACCATAAACACATTAAGAGGAAGGACGAAAAACAGATGAAAGGAAAGGACAAGAATACACAACGGGTTAGAAAAGAGTGTCAGGGGCAATAAAGGAAACTCGATAGAAGGGTCAAAGACCTCGTGTCTAATGTATGCGTGGCTGAAACAATAGACCGGAGCGGCAAGATGAGCCTTGAGCGGGGCCATCTGCCTTACTCGTGTCATTTCCCCCATCGTAAAAGTCACCTCAAAGAAACACGTGTCCTTCGTGCAAGCTTGAAAGTCCCAGGGTCACGAAGCGGACAAAAACCCGTTCGCTGGCTACCTGAGGGCAAGAAACAAAATGGATGCCGTATCTAAAATGGAACCCGAGGGTTCGGATGAACAAACCCAAAAATGAGACGAACCATACGTGGCTGCATAGCGAAACTACGTACACCCACTATACTCGTCATTTGCGGTTCGGGGATACCAAACTCATCCATATTCGTCTTTACTAAAAAGTGCCGTCCCGTCTCATACGGAACCTCAGACGCTCCTTTTGCCCTCATGTAGGCAAGCACTAGTCAAGATCGGAATCTATATCAATATTCATCAGATCGTTCAGCTGCTGCTGGAACATCATCCTATTCATCAACGTCTCCTTGGTAACAGATGGCCGCCTTATACACGTCGCAGCACATAAGCCACATAAGGCAGGACCACACTGTACACAAAGACAACACGTGAACAGAATCGTTACAACAGCCCCTACGATCATTAGAATCTTCCAACCCCAGGTTGACATCAGGCCCCAAAACCATCCCAGGAGCGTCCAATTACCTTCGTCCACGTGTATGGACTCGGAGATCTTGTGCAACTTCGAGATGGCTTGGTAAACAGTTGGAGCATTGTCAGGAATAAAAATGCAACAACTCGAGTGGATAATTTTACACACACCCCCTCTATCTGCAAGAACAACGTCTAGAACCATACGGTTCTGCAACGTCATGAGTCTATCCGCCTGTAGTTCAGCTGTTAGATTACCAAGGGCATTTGCAGTAATATTAGCAGTCGACTCTACCACACGGGTCAACTGTCTTAGGTTCCTACTATTAACCATAGGTCCCCAAAACGGCAAGAAACCCTTAAAGAAGTCTCCTGCTTCTTGACCAGCAGTGTCCTCTTTGCTAATAACGCCTCTCACGACTCTAGTTTTGTGATAGTCCGAAGCAACTGTGAAAGTCGGAGGTAAAAGATTCGCAATATAACAGGTACCCGAAAAGTCACGGGGTAACCATGTATACGCGCGTTCATAACATACAAAATAGGTGCCCTTAGCAGTCAGAAAAACAGGGGAGGAGAGCATCGGTAGGACATACGTATCAGTGCAAGCACTGTTCCCAAGTTGTGCTCTTGGATTTCGACCCAAACCTTTCAAGCAGAAATTACCAAGGTGCGGTACAATCCATATTGGGGACGAGCTCTTAAGCTGTCTATCACCCACTGACGTACTATACTCAGTCTCACTCAGATCCTTATAGGCCTGCACTTCTTCATCTGGGATGAGTGATGCATCAAAAATATCTCTATCCAGATCTGTTATGGCTATCGCCAAAGGCTTGTGGTACGGCCCAGGACCAAAATTGACAGACCGTGGCTCTCGACTGGGGTAGGAATCTAGTGCACTACGGAACATAGTTTGGAATGCTCGAGCTGAACCCTGGGAGCTGTATGGAAGGACAAAATACGGAATACCCCTATCCATGGTGTGTGGCATTAACCCACATACCCAACAATTGGTAGTATTCACCACCAACTGATGCTGATGTAGAAGTTGAACAAAGGAATTATTCATGAATTCCGCGCGCCTAACCTGCTCATGTTGAGGCAAAGGATGAAAGGAATGTGGGGAGACAGTGGTGAGGGAACTTAGGTTAGGAGAAAAGGTAGGCGAAACAGAAGGCAAGAACAACGGCACTCCGAAATACACTCCACCCACCAATAACATAGATAAGGCCAGAAACAGTAGAAACACCTGAAACAAAAAACATTTTGTTCGTACAACCCTCCATAATTCTGATCTCTGTGCCAACACCCTTTCTTCTTCCAACAGCTTAGAGAATGCCATCCTCTACAAACCGTCCGTGACGTACTTGACGCACTTCGTTCTGAGTAGCAATTATCAATCCCCAGGAGTTCCCAGAGATCGACAAAAGTAACCAACCTAGCGTCAGAAACCTGCTAAACAGAAAGGAGTACCCGCACGGCCCTACGGTGACCCGGATGGCGAGGTTTCCACGAAACGTTCAAATTTATTACAAGTCTCTTAGCAGTGGAAAAGCACAAACAACTCAAAAAGAAAGGATGTAATCGTTCATAATATTCGTAACGTCAAAAACCACTGTACTGTTACTTTTTATTAGTCCTTGAACGAAGAAAGTATCGACTTCTTCCAGGTCGAGTTTGCTCTACAAACAATTGTTCAGCTGACGCAACAGTGTTCGATGAAGTGGACAACGAGTCAGACCTTGGGTTCTCTACTACTGATGACTCCACATGTGGATCTGGCAGTGACGAATCCTCCTCCACAAGTTGAGCATCACTAAATGGCACAAAGTGCAAAGGAGTCTCAGTTTCTGAGGCCGAAATCCCAGTCCTCACCCAACCGTCAGTTGGTAAGGGGATCGGTACCTTCTTTGTGTGGCTGGCATGCACCCAGTTTTTCCGACCCTCCAGTCGAACCGCTGTCCTCGTCGTCAATAAGACTTGATAGGGTCCGACGAATCTTGGCTCCAAGTTACGCTTTCGACCAAAGTTTCGGGTAACCACCCAGTCTCCTGGCCGGAGCTGGTGTCCAGGACCCTCTGTCTGCGCCGGTAGAGCTTCAAGGACCTGTTGATGGATTAACCGTAGTTTAGTGGTCAAATCATGCAAGTAATCGATTAACATTGGATACTCAAGACTATCAAAAGCCCTAGGCCTCGGGACTCCCCAAATATTCGCAGGGCGACCGAACACAATCTCATATGGGCTAAGCCCTACTCGAGAGTGTACGGTTGCTCTGGTCGATAGGAGAGCCAGAGGCAAGGCATCAGGCCATGACAGACCAGTCATAGCTTGAACCTTAGCGAGTTTCAGCTTCAGGGTACCATTGTACCCTTCAACCAAACCCGCTGCCTGAGGATGATTAGCACTGTGGAATTTCTGTTGAATTCCCAGGCCCTTACACACACTCTGCATTACACTTCCCACAAACTCACTCCCATTATCCGACCATACAATCCGGGGCATTCCGTACCGAGGAAAGTATTCCTTCAGCAGGATTTTTGCTGTGGACAGGGCAGTGTTATCATTAAGAGGATAGGCCTCAATCCATCTGGAGAACGCGCAAACCACAACCAAAACATACTTCAGGTTATTGCATCTCTCCATATGGATAAAGTCCAGCTGGATAACCTCAAAGGGACAAGCAGGAGGAGCAAAATGACCAGGAGGAGTGGGGGTGCCTTTTCCGGGATTATGCATCAAACACACCATACAATTCTTAACCACTCTTTCGGCACATTTAGCAATACCCTCATTCCTCCATACAGGAGACAAGAACTTACATATTCCTTTCGCACTAATATGTGACAACCCATGAGCCATCGTCACGACAGCTAATACATATGCATCTGGTAACATCCACCTCTGACATTCCGTCAGGTCAACCCAACATCCATGCATATCCAATTTCCCTGTACTTTCTTTCCTCTTGGTCTTTTCAGCTTCAGTAGCTTCGTTCTGAATTGCTTTCACGCTCTCAACGGTATTTTCACACATACCAGTCTCCGTCGGCCACCTTACTGAACTCGTAACATACATTCGAGTCGCAATATTCTTAGCCGTTTCCTTAGCGATTTCATCCGCAAATGCATTACCACGACCAACATCATCCGTCACTTTTCGATGTGCACTGCATTTAACAATCGCCACTTGTTTAGGCAACGTAAGTGCATCCAAAAGATCATTCACGAGATGCCCGTGTTGGATCTTCGTACCATGCGATGTCATAAATCCTCTTTCTCTCCACAATCTTCCAAAGTTATGCGCAACACCAAATGCATACTGACTGTCAGTGAACACATTCACTCGCTTTCCCTTCGACAGAACACACGCTCTTGTCAATGCAATTAACTCTGCCGCTTGCGCGGAATTCTGATTCAATCTCGCAGTTTCCACCACCGTGCTCAACGTCACCACAGCATACGCAGTCGTCACATCGCCATTCGGCAATTTGAAGCAAGAACCATCCACATACAAAGTACCATCGGGATCTGCCAAGGGAGTGTTTTTCAGGTCCACACGACCTTTTGTTTCTTCTTCAGTCCGTAAACAACAATCATGTGGCAGCACATCATCTGATTCCATATTAATCGGCAACAATGTCGCCGGATTCAGTACATTACAACGTTTGATCTGTATATGACTTGCCAAAAGGGTCAGCTCGTACCCAGACAACCTTGCACTCGTCAGATGTTGAGTCTTTGTCCGATTCAAGAGCGTATCAACTGCATGCGGAACCATTACTATGAGCATATTATCCATAACAAGACCTGCGGACTGCCGAATAGACGCCGCTGCTGCCGCTGTCGCCCTCAAGCAACTCGGCAACGCTCTAGCTACCGGGTCTAAGGTCGAGGAAAAATATGCACACGGACGCTGCTTATCACCAAATTGTTGCGTTAAAACACTCAACGCACAACCGTCCCTCTCATGGACGTATAATGTGAATGGCTTGCTGTAATCAGGAGTACCTAACACAGGAGCCGAACACAACGCATCACGTAGTTCAGAAAAACTTTTCTGACATTCCTCCGTCCAAGGCAAAGGAGTCGAAACGTCCTTGCACGTGAGGGCTACCAATGGCCTCGCTAACAGTGAAAAGTTCGGAATCCACTGTCTGCAGTATGACGTGATACCTAGAAAGGCACGCACATCTCTCTGAGTTGTTGGCACAGTCATTCGAGCAATTGCTGCAATTCGTTCAGGGGTCAACCTTCTTCCCGCCTTTGACAATAAGTGACCGAGATAGGTAACTTCTTGACAACAATATTGCAGTTTGGAAGGTGACACTTTATGATGTAAAGCACAGAGATGCTGTAGCAGAGACACTGTAGCGGCTCTACAGAGCTGTTCAAAGTCAGCAGCGACCAATAGATCATCAACATACTGAATCAAGGCTGCACCAGCCGGTAACACAAACGCATCAAGTTGACTCTTAAGAGCTTGGCTGTAAATTGATGGACTCTCACAGTAGCCCTGTGGTGCGCGCTTGAATCTGAAGCTGCGACCACCTAATGAGAAACCGAACAAATCTCTGCTTTCCTCAGCAATCGGAATGCTAAAGAACGCATTCTTCAGATCGATCACCGAGAACCATGATGCAGTGGCTGGAATCAGAGTCAGTAAAGCTGTAATGTCTGGAACCACAGGAAACTGCGGAACAACGACTTTATTCACCTCCCGTAAGTCGATAACTAGACGGTACACAGGAGGTTTGGAGGGATCCGTTCGTTTCAGAATAGGCAACACGGGACTATTGCACACATTACCCCGTGTCTCCTCAATAACATCTTTACCGATCAGATCGTAAATGATTGCTAACAGTGCCCTTTCACCATCAAGGGAAATACGATACTGAGGTATACGTGGCAAACGCGCACCAACTTTCAGTTGGACAACATAAGGTGGTATATCCAACAGGCCCACGTCATTGGGACCTGTCGCCCACAAGGAGTCCGGAAGAGCTTTCAATGCCGCCGGGAGCTTGTCGATCGATAAATACATAGGGGAAATCACGCTCTTACCCAACGTAAGCTCCACACCCGTAGGAGAACAGTACAAAGTCGCATGTAACCTTTTCAACAAATCTAAGCCCAAAAGATTCTCACCACAACCAGTAGTCAAAATCAAGGGAGCTTCTAGCTCATGAGACCCAATTGTAAGGGGCAAAGGGCTAGAAACTGGATTGCTAACGGGGGCGCCAGAGAATCCAACGGAAACATTCGTTAAGCCAGACAAAGGCGCGCCAGGGAGTTTCGAATGCATGATGGAACTTTTTGCTGCACCAGTGTCCAACAGAAAAGGCTCAACGACGCCCAAAGTGGCTACTGCAACATAAGGCCCTCTCTGATCAACCGGAACTGATACTTCTCCCTTCCTTTGTCCATGGCTGTCCTAGTAGATACCATCCGCATCAACATCACACTCAACATAGCAATCATCCACATGATACTGTGCAGACCGACCAGACGATGGTTCGCGCCGATCGAAACAATTGTGCGAGTCCGAAGACGTGGCAAAGCGGTCGGCCTGATTCTGGGTAACTCCGCGACCTCTACCACGGGAAGCCTGTTGAGGACCACTACGTCCTCCTCGAGCCGACACACCATTGGTCCGATCACGGAGAACCGGACAATCGAACTTTAGATGGCCCTCCCCACGACAATATGCGCATTGATTATATCCCAGCACAAAGCGAGGTGCGGGCGAAACATTTCGCGTCTGCGATCTGGAGAACTGTGGTTGTGATCTGTTTAGCTGCTGTGTATCACTAAAATTCGAACGCGGAGGATAGGCTTGCTGCAATAAGACCTTAGTTTTAAGATCCTTCGTTTTCTTATCTGCGCGCTCACTTTCCTCCTTTTCTCTATTTTCGTAATATTGGGCCGTAGCCAATATTTGGGCAGTGGTAGAAACAGCCCACGAACTCTCAGAATTCTTCAACTTGTTGCTAAGGTCGGGCAACAAGTTCGATACAAACTTATCAACGAACAGCCGCTGACCACCCTCAGAACCCATGTCCTGACCGCTATGATCAACAAACGCTTCCTCAAATCTCGTAAAGAAATCAGAAACACTTTCCTCCCTCTTTTGTTTGCACGCTGATAATTTGTCCCAATTGACGCGCATCGCTGGCATAAGTGTTTTCATGAGGGTAATTATCCTCTGAGGCAAAGCCACAATAATCTGTTCAGGTTTAGCCCCACCGACCTGCCGGGCATCTGCCGCTGTAAGGGCAGCCCAGTCACCGCCTAGCTCGGCTACGTGATTCTCGTGACGAATTTTCGCCCAAATCGGCTGAGGCACCACATTGCCAAACAACATGTCAATATCGGCTAGGTTCATGACAGTAGCATCCACCAATTGGGACAGCTCCTTGTAATAACCCGCAGGATTCTTACGGGGATCAGGCAAGGATTGCTTCACTTGTAAAACTTCCGATCGTTTCCAAGGGAGGTGTATCCACACTCTCTGGAAATGGCCTGGGACAGGAGGGTTAGCAGCCTGATCACCTGGCATCCATACCGGGGGAACTTCCCGCATGGGATATTGACCAGGTTGTGCCATCCATTCCGCAGTCGCGTCCTTAAACAACGCACGAGGTTGCACCGTACATCGAAAGGATAACAAACGTTCTAGGGCCTCTCGAACTTTGTCACCCACAATTACACCCGTGGCAAACCGAAACTGCAGCTCGGAAACCTCAGGTGGTATATCATCAGCTGTATCATCGTCCCACTCCTCTTTCAATGACTTACACAATTCTTCGAACACAAATCGTTGCGTGGGCACATTAAACTGGGAAAACGTTTCAAACACTACACGTGGGGTGTATTTAACAGGGTTACGAATCCATCTACGTGCCGTTTTCACCAACGATTCACGTTCTCTACCATCAGGAAGATGACTGCGTCTTTGAGCGACATCTGAAAGAGTCGAGCCAAGTATCGGCCCAAAAAGCGGAGAATAAAGAGAAGCAACGGCAGTCATGAGACGACTACGAACAGAAGGAGAAGAGGAAGAAGATGCAGGCGTAGCAACAATAGGGGTGGAAACAGTGGAAGTAGACGCAGCAGCAGGAACAACAGGAATGACAGGCTGAGGAGGGACTTGGAAAGGCGCAGTAGGGAGAGAAGCCGGGACAAGAGGACGTACGATCTGTGGCCCAAGGGGATTCGGGAGTACGGGAGGAACGGCGGGCTGACCAGCAGCCGCCAAAACAGCGGGTTGAGGAAGAGGTGGACGAACGGGACCCATAACATCGGGAGCATAGGGAGGTGGTGATTTTATCAGATAAGACAAGAGCGAATCCTCCACCGCTTCTTCACCTGTCTTGTCAATATTAGAAGGTAGCACCGGATAACATTTATCCACTGCCATATGATGAAGCCGAGCACTAACTTCCTGCTCTTTCTCATCTTTGTCTAAATGATATTGTTCTGCATTGCGCATCACCGTGATAACACCTTCTCTTTTATTTTTCTTATTCTGTTTGATTTCTTTCTGCTTGGCCTCTTTCCGCCATAACCGGAAGGAATCAAACATGGCCGGCCTAGCCTTTTTCTTAAATAATTTAGCTTCCAAATTATCTAAAACGGTAGTCTCGAAACTACCATGAGATGGCCAACTAAGGACGCCATCATTTTTAGTGTAGCGAACCCAATATTCATTATATACAATAGGACCCACGCCATGACGACTATAGAGCTCGTAAATTGGAGTTCCAACCGGAGGTATCGGACATGAATCCTCCAGCCGGGAATCCATGCTGCAACATTTGAGAAACCCAAACAAAGTACTACGGCCAGGCATCGTGCACACTAACCGAGTATACAAACTTCAAGGGCTATCGAGTTACGATGTCCTCGCAAAAAGTGCAAGACCCTCGGTTTTTGGCAATTGCAATCGTCAAATAAAAACCCAACAACTAAGAACCACGAATGCTATGGAACCATGCAAACAACAAAGCAACACTGGGAGCGACCCACAAATACTTAACTGAGAGAACAATGGCGTCACCAGGAAGGCCCGTCTATCGTCTCGCCGTACAAAGGACTACGCCAGGCGCCAAAACAGGTCGACAGTCAGGGCATCGGTCCGTCGCAGCCGTCAGGAGGCGGGGATCTTCGCGGGAAGAGGCGTCGGGCCACTTATTTCGACAACTGGATCGATGAAGCGGGGTGCACCTTCCCTCGGCGATTTCACACGAAGTTCCTCACGATCGTCGGGCTTTGGACCGGTACCGTTGATGTCGCCCCACGTTGGGCGCCAACTGAAGGACTGGGTTATTCTTAAGACCCAGCGGTGCCAGGGAACAACACCTGAAACCTTCGTGGGTTACCTGTTCTGGCGTAACAAACACAGAGACACGGGATACTTCCAGCGACGTCAGAGATCAGCGTTTATTTACTGCAGGGATACAGAGGTCACAAGAAGTACACAGCGTGTAGGTTCTCGGAGACTGCTTCAAATTCGTAGAAGTGGATCGCTCCTTTTATACAGGTTTTTGCCATAGCACAGTATGGCGAACAAAGGTTACAACTCAGTTCCCACAATAAACTTCAAAAGGGTCGTGTTCATGTTTCAGGAGGCCGGAACATAATTACAACAGTCTTGTCGGTTCTCAACTGTAAAAACATATTCCCTCCGCAATAAACACATTTCATCCTAACCATAAACACATTAAGAGGAAGGACGAAAAACAGATGAAAGGAAAGGACAAGAATACACAACGGGTTAGAAAAGAGTGTCAGGGGCAATAAAGGAAACTCGATAGAAGGGTCAAAGACCTCGTGTCTAATGTATGCGTGGCTGAAACAATAGACCGGAGCGGCAAGATGAGCCTTGAGCGGGGCCATCTGCCTTACTCGTGTCATTTCCCCCATCGTAAAAGTCACCTCAAAGAAACACGTGTCCTTCGTGCAAGCTTGAAAGTCCCAGGGTCACGAAGCGGACAAAAACCCGTTCGCTGGCTACCTGAGGGCAAGAAACAAAATGGATGCCGTATCTAAAATGGAACCCGAGGGTTCGGATGAACAAACCCAAAAATGAGACGAACCATACGTGGCTGCATAGCGAAACTACGTACACCCACTATACTCGTCATTTGCGGTTCGGGGATACCAAACTCATCCATATTCGTCTTTACTAAAAAGTGCCGTCCCGTCTCATACGGAACCTCAGAATGAGCCCTTGCCAAGTTGTCAGGTGGTTTGATTCTATTGGTCTCGTTTAATTTGTAAGTGCCTTGTCTTCAATATATGTTCTTTAATGCAATCAAAAAAAGAAAAGCTAATTAAGGTGTAATCCAAAATAGATGAAGTGGTGTTAGAAATATGAGTGGAAGCAGCTGGCTGTTCCGACTTAAATAGACTGTTCAAATCCTGATGATTAGAAAAAGGAAATAAGTATTTCACTCATCTTGACCAATTTCTTTGTGATTGTTTCTTGGTGGAGGATGTTACATGAATAATTTGGCAAATTACTAAGGGGCATATTATCAAGAAAAAGCGTTAAAATTATCGCCGCTTTAGTGGCAGAAAACTGCCGCTAAAGCGGCGAAATGGGCTTGATAATATGCCACAGAGAATTCCCATAGAAGCCCATGTTCTGGTGTCAACATGGGCTTCTATTGGAATTCTCTGCGGCATATTATCAAGCTCATTATCGCCGCTTTAGCGGCAGTTTTCTGCCGCTAAAGCGGCGATAATGTTTTCGCCTGTCTTGATAATATGCCCCTTAGTAACCAATTTGGGCAGATTTCTGCATCCGATTTTATTTGTCTCATTATCCTAATACAATTATTGCTGTCAAAGTTCAGAGGTTCTCTGTCCCAGGTTGATGGAATATTTATAACCCTAATAGATGAGCGAGCACCATACATTTTGACATATGTAATGCCGAGAGGAAATGCGTGCTTGATAGTTTGTTTTCGAGAGCATACCGAGCCTTTATACTGTTGTTTTTGGAACCTGTACTTTTAGTAATCACGATGTGTTGTGTTTTTTCAACCTCATTATTGTGATATTTAACGTTTTTTACTCTTGTTTTTAATGTTTAGAGAACCGTTCGTTTTTTCTATTGAGCTCACCTACTTTGTGCCTTCTTGATTTTGATGATGACGGGAATTTTTGTATAAACTGCTCTGTGAATGAGCCCTTGCCAAGTTGTCAGGTGGTTTGATTCTATTGGTCTCGTTTAATTTGTAAGTGCCTTGTCTTCAATATATGTTCTTTAATGCAATCAAAAAAAGAAAAGCTAATTAAGGTGTAATCTGTAATGTTGGGCCCTAGGCCCTCATGCTATTGGGAAATGACTGACGCTGACACATGGTTGGGTAGTGGGTTAATGGCCTCGAGCACGTGCGCTCGGCCTTTTTATTAACAGCGTCACCTGACCCAGTGACGTCTGTGGTGGGTGGGTGTGCAGTGTATGACTTACACATCTGAACACTAGAACGTGTCCATGCTAGGACACTACAGTAATCCATAATAGATGAAGTGGTGTTAGAAATATGAGTGGGAGCAGCTGGCTGTTCCGACTTAAATAGACTATTCAAATCCTGATGATTAGAAAAAGGAAATAAGTATTTCACTCATCTTGACCAATTTCTTTGTGATTGTTTCTTGGTGGAGGATGTTACATGAATAATTTGGCAAATTACTAAGGGGCATATTATCAAGAAAAAGCGTTAAAATTATCGCCGCTTTAGTGGCAGAAAACTGCCGCTAAAGCGGCGAAATGGGCTTGATAATATGCCACAGAGAATTCCCATAGAAGCCCATGTTCTGGTGTCAACATGGGCTTCTATTGGAATTCTCTGCGGCATATTATCAAGCTCATTATCGCCGCTTTAGCGGCAGTTTTCTGCAGCTAAAGCGGCGATGATTTTAACGCCGTGCTTGATAATATGCCCCCAAGATCTCTGAATCCTTCATTAGATTCATTTTGAAGTCGCCCGTAAATAACCAATAAGTGATTTTACATGTCGTTATCAAATCTCCCATAACTTTCTCCAATTGTTCGATCACCGATCATTTGAGATCATCTTGAGGGTTTATATAGATGTGTAATATTATAAGCAAATTATCAGGATCTGGTGGAAATCGATAACTAGCTATAAGCCTTAATATCCAGGGTATGTTTATTTCCAAACTAATTACTCTCATAGAGAGGCTTGAAGAAAAATATGTTGAGAAACCACCTCTTGGGCGCCCTTTATCAAATGCACGTGTAGCAGGCTGTTGGTGCTCTTTATAACTTATGAGTGGAAAGGCTGTTTCTCTCCATATTGCCTGGAGAAACAAAGGGCCTTATTTATGGGGATTTGGTGTAGGGCAGCGTAGCAAATCAGCTTGCTGTCCTTCCCTACGTCAAAGTGAAAACGTAGAAATGGACCGTATTCATCTAATGCAGTCCAATCCTATCTTTTCCCCAGCGCGGGCGCCATTTTGGCAGCCGAGCGCCAACGCAGGCACCCTTGCACCGTGGTGCAAGGGTGTCTGTGTTTTATGCCGGATTATTTTTATGCAAGAAGGGGCACCCTACTGCACAAAAAGAATCCTGGGAGGCTTGTTTCTCGTTCTATGTGTGCTGCACGATGCAGCACACAGAGGAACAATGAAAGAGGAAAAAACGGGGAGAAATACAATTATTTCTTCTCATTGCGCCTCCCCTGGGGAGGTGTAAGGTTTTGGCGCATCTCAAGGTTTAAGTGATTTTGTGACTCTGGGGAAGCGCCAAAATACATAGGTGTTGCGTAGGAACACCCACTGCAACGCCCATGGAACGCCTCCCTAACTCAAAGTAAGGAAACGCAGCGATTTGCGCTGCCTTACCTTACTCCATATTTATTTAATTTATTTATTTATTTAGAGTTTTATATAGTGCGAACATGACCCATGAGGGTATCAGAGCACTTCACACATGAGCAGGATGCAGGAGGTAAGCAAAGCAAACATTGATATGGAATAATAGTTAAAATTAGAATGGAAATAGATATGGGGTAAGGAACTATCTCAGGGGCCAAAATAAAGAAACATAAAGATTAATAACAAACTAAGATGCTGTACAACATAGAGCAACTATATAATAGTCAAGGTCAATGCGCCAAGGACCTGTGAACTAGGGTAGGTATTTGTTCCACAATAACAGTTTTACTTGTGCTTTGAAAGACGCCATTACTGGATTCACTCGGATTTCAGAAGGAAGGGAGTTCCGAATTCTTGGGGCTGAACCAGAGAAGGCCCGATCGTAGGTTTTCTTCTTCTTAAGTATTCTGTGGTTTCAGACGTACATATGTATTACTTCTTCAGGATCTAGCTCCAGTTTTTGTGCAAGGCACCTGGGGGTGTTGGAGTGTAGGGCTTTGTTTGTCATGCATGCAATTTTTTGTTGAATTCTTGCCTCAAGAAGTAGCCAGTGTAGAGATTTCAAATCTGGTGTTATTTGATTGTAGCATTTGGATCCAGCCATGAGCCTTAAGTGAGGCCCTGAGGGGGGCCAACTTTGATCTTGGTAAGCCCGAAAGTGATGCATTTCCATAGTCTAACCTGGAGATAACTAGGGCTTGAACCTGTCTATAACGCCATTCAAACCACGCAAAATGGCTTTGTGTGACCTCATAAATATGATTTTGTGATTTGCCCTGCCAAAAGTGCCACAAAAAGTGATGCTTTGTCAGCGCAAGGGGTTCATAAATATGCCCCAGACTGTCAAAATTCTGCCAAAATTCTTGGACGTATATATCATGAGCTCATTAGTTTTCGGGTACACCCACCCCCAAATTCCAGGAACAAATGCTAAGATTTGATAGGGCTATGTGTTTTTTTCGTATTTAAGATTGTGGGATTTCTAGTTAAGGCCACAGGCAATCAACTCCAATTTTCTACCTGTTCATTTAATGTACAATTAAATTTACAATATCTGCACTTTTCTGCATGATACAATATTATGAGCCCTAATTGACCATTATCTTTCTGAGTTATAGGCCTCATTGCTCCTTCTAAGGCCCAGACTACTTTGAGGTGGTTTATTTTTATCTGGTGATTTTAATACTAGAAGAAGTAGTGTGCTGCATATCAGGTAAATGTATTTCTGGGTATCAAGAGCTTAGAGCCTCCATGACACTTATTCACCTTTTAGTGAAGAAGCTTGTTTGCTAGCAGACTTGATTTGCAACCACAATTGATGACCATGTTACTAAGGTTGCCTCATTAGACATTTACAAGGAAATTTCAGGGTGCTGAGCGCTGCCAAATTTGGCAGCGCCGTGCTGCGACATTTTGAAAATGCAGGGATGTGTCATATTTACGACAATACGGCACACCCCTCTGTTTTTCCTAGCGCTGGCACTAAATTCAGCTACCTAGTGCAAACCTGCGCACCCTTGCACCATAGTGCAAGGGTGTCTGTGTTGTGGGGAATGATTGTTTATGTGCATGAAGGTGTCCATTCCTGCACATAAACAATCCATAATGGTATTTTGCCTTATCGCTGTGTGCTGCAGAATGCAGAACACATAGAAAAGGCGAGGAGAAATAAAAGTATTTCTCCTTGTTGCACCATTCTAACTCCTGTTATTGCATGGCATTCATTTTTGACACTGCCTCAGATTTACCCATCCTTGTAAATCTGGGGCAGCGTCAAAATGCAATGGGTGTTGCAGTGAAAAGCCCACAGCAACACCCATTGCACGACCCCTTTCACGCAAAATGATGCATGTAGAGGGGCCGTATTTACAAGGCAGCGTTAAGCCACTCAAAGTGAATTTGCGCCGCTTTGTAAATATGGAGAAGGGCATAGTGCCACCAGAACGTCGCTAAAAGAGACGTTCTGGTGGTCCTGTGCCATTGTAAATTATTCCCCTTGATTGCTTGATGTCTGAAATTCAATAATGATAAACTCCTAATAGCACCCAATAATAACAAGATTTCCCCCTGTTTAAGATGTCAAAGTTGCCTCTGGATTTGTAATTTGGGAGAAAAAGCAGTCTGTTTGTAGTAATTGCCCTTTTCTCTGAGGAAGTAACATAGAGCATACGTTGTTCGTAACTTTTTTTTGCATATTTAGCTAGGACATCACAGGGTTCATTCAGAGCCATAGCCTTCATCTCCGCATTTAAACGTAATGTAGTGTTAGTTAAGTGTCCCTCAGAGGCATATCTGAGGGATCTATAGTAAATTATCTCTAAAAAAGAGTGGGGGTCCAAGGGATGTAGTTTAGCGACTCAAACAGTTCTCAATCCCTAATCCAGCACATGTATACACAGTAGAAGAACTGAGAGTCCAAAGAATGTTTAGCAACAATAGTGTAACCACTCTACAAATATCGAACAAGGTGTTTGCTGGTGTCAACAAAGTACACAATGTGTCCATGAGTGTATGTACACGTAAACAAAGTTCCCATCACCCACGACAAGTGGCTTGCTTCATCATTTGGGAACCGGGGAACTTGACCAAGGAACCATCTTCTACCAGATTGATGTAGATATTGGTTCGATGGATGTCCCAAATGTGTAACTGGATCAAAGGGGCCACAAGCGTAATGATAGTGGGTGATGTATGCAGTGCAAGTGATAAAGAAAAAGTGATTTAAAATTGGTTGTCAAGATACAATTATGTGTTTATTCTAGTGCTACCTTGATACCAAGTTAAAACTAAACAGTGCTATACAGTTCAAACAAATAACTGTGTTCTTAAAGACTGGTCTACATGTTTCAGCTCTTGGATATACTCTATCCCAGCTTTCGTCAGGACCAGAAAGCTACTGCATATTAACGGTGTAGTGAATACAAAAAAACTCAAAGACATACAACCTGGACCATGATCTTGGTACAGGTAAATACCTGTAAAAGCAACAACAGTGGTCAATGCAAACAGAGTGGTGACATGTTACAAAAACCGCATCCACAATGAAATGTCGATTTTAGTTCAGAATTACCAAATAGTGTAATAAATAATTCTACGTCCATCACCGCAAGTGAAACGTTAGAATTGTAACTCACCCGAATTACACTGGGTATGTGCCTCACCCCACCCGGCAACTGCTCAGGTATAGGAGGCACCGCTCTAAGGAAAAAGTACTAGCGTAAAACATTACATAACAAATGCTAGTGAAACATTTAAAACATTAGTACATTGCGCGCAACCCTTAAAAACAGACAAGGCAGGAGATTCACGGTCGACTGAGCGTCGAAAGACGGTTGTCAGCAAACATGTCTCTGTTATAAACAGACGAAGTGCCCATGCAGTTGGTTAAAGCACTATCATTTCTCTACCCCAAAGTCTACTGCTATACTGCGTTATTTAAAAGCCAGTGACTGATGTGTGTGGTACCGGAGAGTGAACAGTGAAAAATCCACAATACGGCATTTCCTTAGTCAAAGGTTTCCTGTTCGGTATTCTAAGGAAGACCCCAGAACTAAGCCAAGAAATTGACCAGGGACTCAAGGCACCGTTATCATATTAACAGATGTTGATTAATAAAGTTACGGGTACTGCACCAGACCTAGTCAGTTTATATCTGTCCACCTACCTCTCCGTCGGTACCTCTCGCGGTGTATGAGCGAGAAGGGGAGGTGTACTACAGCAGTAGGGAATCCCATTTGAAGAGTCGCCGCGCGTCACTACTGACATGCGCGGTCGGCGGCTCCAAGCTGTCCCTCGCTGATGACGGCGCGGCATTGTGGCATAGACGCAATGCGCATCGGGAAATGTAGTTTATTATGATTTATAAGGAGATTGCTTCCCGAAACAATGATAACTTAGTGCCATATGCTCATAGATGATTGTGCTTTTTGATCTATGTGCAAAGGCTACGTGGTTAGCGTGTATTATATCTAACTTAAATGTGGTGGATGTTATCGTATTCCACAAATAAATCACGTAGTCAAATTACAAATAGGCATTCTAAAAGTGTAACTCATGATCTCAACCCGGGTGTTTAAGCAAATTCTTATAAACGACCCGTCAGTTTAAAGCGAGGTCCATGGTATTTGGTCATTCAGACCTACACAGTCGCTATGCATTTTGAACACCCATTTCTGTTCCCTCATGAAGAGGAACTTGTGGATATCTGTAACGTGAGGTGGAATAAAGGGTTGTTCTAAGATTACCCAGCGCAGATCTTCTGGTCTGTGATTGTGGGACAGAAAATGGCTAGTTAATCTGGTCGCTTGTTTTTTACACCTGATGGTGCTTTTATGTTCACTGATACGGACCTTTATCTTACGTGTGGTCATCCCTATGTATCTAAGTGAACAGGGGCACGTGATTTGGTAAATTACCCGATCAGAGTTACAATTGGTGTGCCGTCGTAGGATCCAGGGTTTCTCTAACCCTAAATCAACAGATTTGGTTAACTGTGTCTGTGGGCAGGCTGTGCAAGAGCCACATGGATAGTGGCCTTGTACCGGTGGTAAGTCCCATAAGGTAGATGTTGTCCCTTTGTCTTTGGCCCTCGGTCTTGTGTGTACCAAATTGTCGCGCAGATTCGTACCTCTCTTGAAAGAGAACAAAGGTAGTGGTATCTCTGTGTTTCCCACATTGAGGATGCGCCAGTGTTTCCGCACCGACTTCTGGACACTATTTGATAGTGTACTAAAGGTGGTGACAAAAGTCATTCTTGTAAGTGGTGCCTTAACTACCGGGGGCTCTAAGAGAGCGTCCCTGTTATTGTTTGACGCCCGTTTCCAGGCTTGTTTGACTAAATGTGTAGGGTATTTCCTGACTTGCAGTTGCCTTGAGAGTGCCTCAGCATGATGCTGGAAATTACCCAAATCTGAACAGTTCCTACGGATCCGCAGGAACTGCCCTACTGGAAGATTGTGTCGTAGGGACTTGGGATGATGACTTTGGAAACTAAGCAATGAGTTTTTTGTCTGAGGTTTTTTGTATAGTTCACTTCCCAGCACTCCTAATGTCGGATAGATCATGATATCCAAAAAGGGGAGTCTTGCTTTGTCATGGGTTACTGTGAATCTCAAAAAATTGTTTTGAGCATTAAGCCAAGAGTGGAAATCTAGCAAAGTGGCTACTGACCCATGCCATACCACTAGGATATCGTCTATGTATCTCTTCCAGCATGCAATCTGTGCCTGAAAGGGATTCTGGCTGGTTAGCACACAATTCTGTTCAAAAAGATGGACATAGAGATTAGCCAGACTGGGAGCGAAAATACTCCCCATAGATGTTCCGGAGATTTGAAGGAACACCGTTTCTTCAAATTGAAAAAAGTTTTCCATCATCGCCAGTCTGGCGCATTCCATAATGAAGTGTGTGGGTGTGGTGGTGTCACGATCTCTATTGTCTAGAAGGATCCTGATTGCTTCAAGTGTCTCTTCTTGTGGAATGCAGGTATAAAGGGATTCCACATCAAAGCTGACCAGAAGGTCAGTCTCGGTGTTAAATGCAATCTCTGGTAAGAGGCGCAAGACATCTTTCGTGTCTTGGAGAAAAGTAGGCATTTCTCTGACCATCGGCCGTAGGAAAAAGTCAACAAACGTGGACAATGGTTCTAGAAGAGACCCGATCCCTGATATGATAGGGCGGCCAGGAGGAGGTCTTGTCGGTTTATGTATTTTTGGCAAAACATAAAAATACGGCATGACTGGAAACTTAGTAATCAGGAATTCTGATTCCTGTGTACTGATCCATCCTGACTCCCTTGCTTCACTGACCAAGTCGTGAATTTCAACAGATAATCTTGGAGTTGGGTCTACTGGAAGAGGTCGGTATGACTTGGTGTCACTGAGTTGTCTAAGACATTCCTGTCGGTACGCGGAGGTGTCCATAATGACTATGGCACCGCCTTTATCAGCGGGCTTGATGGTAATCTGTTCATCGTTCTGTAATTCTTTCAGAGCCCGTTTTTCGGCACCCGAAAGGTTTTGATAAGTTCTGTTGTTTTTTGGATCAAGCGAGTCAATATCATGTATGACAGCTTTTTCAAACACCTTCACCTGGTCTGGTGTAAGGTGAGCAGGTGGATTGAAGGTCGAGGGAGGTTTTAAACGGGTTTAAAACCTCCCTCGACCTTCAATCCACCTGCTCACCTTACACCAGACCAGGTGAAGGTGTTTGAAAAAGCTGTCATACATGATATTGACTCGCTTGATCCAAAAAACAACAGAACTTATCAAAACCTTTCGGGTGCCGAAAAACGGGCTCTGAAAGAATTACAGAACGATGAACAGATTACCATCAAGCCCGCTGATAAAGGCGGTGCCATAGTCATTATGGACACCTCCGCGTACCGACAGGAATGTCTTAGACAACTCAGTGACACCAAGTCATACCGACCTCTTCCAGTAGACCCAACTCCAAGATTATCTGTTGAAATTCACGACTTGGTCAGTGAAGCAAGGGAGTCAGGATGGATCAGTACACAGGAATCAGAATTCCTGATTACTAAGTTTCCAGTCATGCCGTATTTTTATGTTTTGCCAAAAATACATAAACCGACAAGACCTCCTCCTGGCCGCCCTATCATATCAGGGATCGGGTCTCTTCTAGAACCATTGTCCACGTTTGTTGACTTTTTCCTACGGCCGATGGTCAGAGAAATGCCTACTTTTCTCCAAGACACGAAAGATGTCTTGCGCCTCTTACCAGAGATTGCATTTAACACCGAGACTGACCTTCTGGTCAGCTTTGATGTGGAATCCCTTTATACCTGCATTCCACAAGAAGAGACACTTGAAGCAATCAGGATCCTTCTAGACAATAGAGATCGTGACACCACCACACCCACACACTTCATTATGGAATGCGCCAGACTGGCGATGATGGAAAACTTTTTTCAATTTGAAGAAACGGTGTTCCTTCAAATCTCCGGAACATCTATGGGGAGTATTTTCGCTCCCAGTCTGGCTAATCTCTATGTCCATCTTTTTGAACAGAATTGTGTGCTAACCAGCCAGAATCCCTTTCAGGCACAGATTGCATGCTGGAAGAGATACATAGACGATATCCTAGTGGTATGGCATGGGTCAGTAGCCACTTTGCTAGATTTCCACTCTTGGCTTAATGCTCAAAACAATTTTTTGAGATTCACAGTAACCCATGACAAAGCAAGACTCCCCTTTTTGGATATCATGATCTATCCGACATTAGGAGTGCTGGGAAGTGAACTATACAAAAAACCTCAGACAAAAAACTCATTGCTTAGTTTCCAAAGTCATCATCCCAAGTCCCTACGACACAATCTTCCAGTAGGGCAGTTCCTGCGGATCCGTAGGAACTGTTCAGATTTGGGTAATTTCCAGCATCATGCTGAGGCACTCTCAAGGCAACTGCAAGTCAGGAAATACCCTACACATTTAGTCAAACAAGCCTGGAAACGGGCGTCAAACAATAACAGGGACGCTCTCTTAGAGCCCCCGGTAGTTAAGGCACCACTTACAAGAATGACTTTTGTCACCACCTTTAGTACACTATCAAATAGTGTCCAGAAGTCGGTGCGGAAACACTGGCGCATCCTCAATGTGGGAAACACAGAGATACCACTACCTTTGTTCTCTTTCAAGAGAGGTACGAATCTGCGCGACAATTTGGTACACACAAGACCGAGGGCCAAAGACAAAGGGACAACATCTACCTTATGGGACTTACCACCGGTACAAGGCCACTATCCATGTGGCTCTTGCACAGCCTGCCCACAGACACAGTTAACCAAATCTGTTGATTTAGGGTTAGAGAAACCCTGGATCCTACGACGGCACACCAATTGTAACTCTGATCGGGTAATTTACCAAATCACGTGCCCCTGTTCACTTAGATACATAGGGATGACCACACGTAAGATAAAGGTCCGTATCAGTGAACATAAAAGCACCATCAGGTGTAAAAAACAAGCGACCAGATTAACTAGCCATTTTCTGTCCCACAATCACAGACCAGAAGATCTGCGCTGGGTAATCTTAGAACAACCCTTTATTCCACCTCACGTTACAGATATCCACAAGTTCCTCTTCATGAGGGAACAGAAATGGGTGTTCAAAATGCATAGCGACTGTGTAGGTCTGAATGACCAAATACCATGGACCTCGCTTTAAACTGACGGGTCGTTTATAAGAATTTGCTTAAACACCCGGGTTGAGATCATGAGTTACACTTTTAGAATGCCTATTTGTAATTTGACTACGTGATTTATTTGTGGAATACGATAACATCCACCACATTTAAGTTAGATATAATACACGCTAACCACGTAGCCTTTGCACATAGATCAAAAAGCACAATCATCTATGAGCATATGGCACTAAGTTATCATTGTTTCGGGAAGCAATCTCCTTATAAATCATAATAAACTACATTTCCCGATGCGCATTGCGTCTATGCCACAATGCCGCGCCGTCATCAGCGAGGGACAGCTTGGAGCCGCCGACCGCGCATGTCAGTAGTGACGCGCGGCGACTCTTCAAATGGGATTCCCTACTGCTGTAGTACACCTCCCCTTCTCGCTCATACACCGCGAGAGGTACCGACGGAGAGGTAGGTGGACAGATATAAACTGACTAGGTCTGGTGCAGTACCCGTAACTTTATTAATCAACATCTGTTAATATGATAACGGTGCCTTGAGTCCCTGGTCAATTTCTTGGCTTAGTTCTGGGGTCTTCCTTAGAATACCGAACAGGAAACCTTTGACTAAGGAAATGCCGTATTGTGGATTTTTCACTGTTCACTCTCCGGTACCACACACATCAGTCACTGGCTTTTAAATAACGCAGTATAGCAGTAGACTTTGGGGTAGAGAAATGATAGTGCTTTAACCAACTGCATGGGCACTTCGTCTGTTTATAACAGAGACATGTTTGCTGACAACCGTCTTTCGACGCTCAGTCGACCGTGAATCTCCTGCCTTGTCTGTTTTTAAGGGTTGCGCGCAATGTACTAATGTTTTAAATGTTTCACTAGCATTTGTTATGTAATGTTTTACGCTAGTACTTTTTCCTTAGAGCGGTGCCTCCTATACCTGAGCAGTTGCCGGGTGGGGTGAGGCACATACCCAGTGTAATTCGGGTGAGTTACAATTCTAACGTTTCACTTGCGGTGATGGACGTAGAATTATTTATTACACTATTTGGTAATTCTGAACTAAAATCGACATTTCATTGTGGATGCGGTTTTTGTAACATGTCACCACTCTGTTTGCATTGACCACTGTTGTTGCTTTTACAGGTATTTACCTGTACCAAGATCATGGTCCAGGTTGTATGTCTTTGAGTTTTTTTGTATTCACTACACCGTTAATATGCAGTAGCTTTCTGGTCCTGACGAAAGCTGGGATAGAGTATATCCAAGAGCTGAAACATGTAGACCAGTCTTTAAGAACACAGTTATTTGTTTGAACTGTATAGCACTGTTTAGTTTTAACTTGGTATCAAGGTAGCACTAGAATAAACACATAATTGTATCTTGACAACCAATTTTAAATCACTTTTTCTTTATCACTTGCACTGCATACATCACCCACTATCATTACGCTTGTGGCCCCTTTGATCCAGTTACACATTTGGGACATCCATCGAACCAATATCTACATCAATCTGGTAGAAGATGGTTCCTTGGTCAAGTTCCCCGGTTCCCAAATGATGAAGCAAGCCACTTGTCGTGGGTGATGGGAACTTTGTTTACGTGTACATACACTCATGGACACATTGTGTACTTTGTTGACACCAGCAAACACCTTGTTCGATATTTGTAGAGTGGTTACACTATTGTTGCTAAACATTCTTTGGACATATCTGAGGGATCCTCTTACAGTTAGTTTACTTATTATGCCTTCTCAAGTGGAGTTACTAAATTGCTTGGTGAAGTAGTGGTGAAGGGTAGGTAGGTGTATTCCCTAAGCATTTCCCAAGCATCACTAGGAAAGAGAGGATATGTCTGTGGCTAGTCACTTTCAAAGTATGATGGGTATAGCTGTGGGCAAGTATAGTTAATTTCAGCATGTAAAGGGTAACGCTCAACTTATCTTTCTCCCGGTCTGTCCTCCACTGACTAAGGCTATGTTACTATGTGAGTGATGGTAAGCAATGTGCTGTTGCCTTCTCCTGGGAGTGATTCCAGTGCTCTCTCTGTTATCAGGTATTCCTGTTTGTCAAAATGCTAGCTTTATGGTGGGTCCTCTCCCGTCTTTGCCTAGTGTTTGCCAGTTGGGGGCCGGGTGCCAGAGTCGGGCCGCAAGGGCTTCTCGGCTTTGCACCTCTCGCTGCTGCCCGCTCACCTCCCTGGTTCCTAGAGGAGGGTGAACACAGTGGTTGTTAGACTTTGCTTTTTAAGTGGGTTTACCCCTAGACTTTTTGATTTTTGGCCTCCTGTTTTTGAACTTGTTTTTGTTGGTTTTATGACTCTGAGCACTTTATCACTGCTATTCAGTGTTAAAGTACATATTCTCTCCATGTAATTTGTATTTGTGGATTGGTTTTATCATGATTGGCTTACTTGATTTACTACTAAGTCCCTAGTACAGTGCACATTGTGTGTCCAGGGCCTGTAAATCAAATGCTACTAGTGGGCCTGCAGCCCTGATTGTGCCACCAACACAGGCAGCCTTTCAAAGGTGTCTCAGACCTGCCACTGCAGTGTCTGCGTGCAGTTTTTACTGCGATGTCGACCTGGCAAATGCACCTATTTGCCAGGTCCGAACCTTCTCTTTTCTTACATGTAAGGCACCCCTCAGGTAGGCCCAAGGTACCCCCATGAGTAGGGTGCAGTGTATGTGAAAATGTAGGACATATATTGGTGTGTATTACATGTCCTGATAGTGAAAGACTGTGTATTTTGTTTTTCACTATTGAAAGGCTATCTGTGCCATAGGATTAAATGGGAGTTGCTTTGTAACATTTTACAAGCACAATTCTCCATTGATCTTTATGTTATGTGTTTGAAATTGCCACTTTTAGAAAGTGGGCATTTTCTTGCTTAACTATCCTGTGTGCCTCTGCTTTTTGTGTATTTCCTGTCTGGGCTTAGAGTGACAGGAGCAGGGAGTGTGCATTCACACTAGACAGAAACCCGGGGATTGACGTGTGTCCTGCCTTTACAGTGTGACTCATAGCCAGGCTGAATATACCTGACTGCATTTAGAATAGTGGGAGGAGTTGTCGGTTGCAGCTGAATGGACTGTGGCTGTCTCAACTTCCTGTGGTGAACCTGGCCTGACCCAGGCTGATGGTTTATGTCTGCCAGAGGAACTTTATTTGAAACAACTTCAAAGGAAAATGGGGTTTAAATATTGAGGTCCTGACCCCAGAACTTTAGATTACTGGTGGACTAAAGAACCTGCTAGGATGAAGAGCTGGAAGAGCTGTCAGGAGGAGTACTGCCCCTTTGATGGTCTTACTTTGTTGGGTTGGCCTGCAGTTGCTGCTTCTATCTTGGGCAGGGAAAGGACTGAGCCGTGCTTTCTGCATCCTAAGTATCTCTAAGGGCTTGATGTAAAGGTTGCTTCCTGTTGCGAATCTCAGGGAAATCAAAAACTTCAACATCTTCTGAGTACTGGCTTCTAGAACTGGATGTTTCAGCTGCCACAGAGGAGAAAAGGTAAATCAGCGCCATATATGACAGCACAGCAGCGGGCACTGCCACACTTCTCACGGCAACCCTGATCTCACCGATGATGATACCCGCTGCCACCACCGAGCCGCTACTTGCACTGTGACCTGTGGCACTGTACTCTGCTCTGCCTCACTTCATACTTCCACCTTGGTATCCCCAACGACGCTGCAACACCATCACCGATGCCGCTGCCTGCACTGTGGCCGGTGGACTCCACTCGTGGAGAACACAGAACACCGCCCTGCCTCACACTCCAGCCCTCGTCTCACCGATGATGCTGACATGGAAGCTGCTGCCTGCACCGTAGTTTGGGGGCACCCCTCATAGGTTACTAGATGCACTGCCCCATCCCACACCGCAGTCTTGGCCCACCAATGCCATCGACTTCAGATTGTAAATGACGCCGCTGCCTGCACTGTGACCTGTGGGCCCTCCACGGCGCATTGCCCCATCTCGCACCCCAGCCTTGGGTCTACCAACGACAGTGCTTCAGCGAGGATGACACCGCTGCTTGCACATTGACCTGTCAGCAACGAAACGAGCACGGCCCCACTTCACACCGCAGCACTTGCCTCACCGATGACGCTGGATGACTGTCACTGAGCCGCTGCCTGCACCACGACCTGAGGACACTGCACGTCGCACTGCCCTGTTTCTCCCATAGCCCTGACGCTTGCCGATGCTGGCACTCCTGACTTGAACTCACGGAGTTTGACCTGCGATGCGTGTGCCCTGTATCTCCAAAGCTAGTGTTATACAGTTCTCCCTGATACTGTAGCTAGCCCACAATGCCACGGTCTGCCAAAACTGCTGGATTTGTTTGCTCACAACACCGTGATAGCCCCAGATGGAGCTATCAACTTCAAGGAACTGTATATAAAGTCTATTTTGGCTTTATCATATTTTGATCACTGTATGTTGGATTGTTATTGTTTTGGTCTTGTTTTACACAGATAAATATTGTATATGTTACCCTGACTTGTGTGGTGTCAGTTTGTAGTGTTTTCACTGTATTACTGGTTATGTGCAAATGCATTGCACACTGCCTCTGAGATAAGCCTGCATGCTCGTGTCAAGGTACCAAAGGGGGGACAGGGGTTATTTTAGGTGTGTAATCCTCTTATCCTTACTAGAGTGGTGGATTCTGTCTGGCTTAGGTGCATACCCTAGCCAACCAGAAAACCCCTTTCTAACATTGTATGCCAGCGGAGAGGCTAGGGCTTGCCTTTGCACTTGACCTACAGGTATTGGTGTACACTATTACCATATTGCAGACCATTAGGTACCTACATACCATTTTTCCCTGTTTGCCTCATGGATGTATTGTTGAGAACTGAAACTCTGATTAGTTGCTGTACCTGTGAGCCCTTGACAAAATGGAATCAAATGTTGGCACTTGTACACCTACACAATGAAGGAGCTACAAGTCTTTTGCAAGGAGAGAGGGTTGCCTGTGAAGAGGAGATCCACAAGGCGGGATCTTGAGGCAGCCCTGTTTCGTTAGCAGGACTACCAGATGACTCTGAAGGGGGAGTGTCTGAGGGGGAGGATCTCCAGCAAGAGTACCAGGAGGGCAACAGCCCTGAGAAGGAAACATGAGGGGAAAGATGGGCTTGTGAAGAAAAGAGTTAGATCTGAGCTCATGATTGGAGACTGAGAGAGTTTGACCGGGAACTCAAGAGGGCTGAGGCTAAGGGAGCCTTAACTTAGGAAGAAAAAGTGTATTGCTCAGGAACTGAGCTTGGCTGGGCTGGCGGTAGAAGCCGTAAAGGCATGGTCCAGTTCAGATGGTGGTCCTAAACCTTATTATAAAAAGAGATCAATCAGTTTCCCTTTGATATATTCAGTAAATCATTTCCTGAGCATGCTGAAGAACATTATGTCTGTTCACAATACTTAATAAATTATTCAAACAAAAACACAGAAAAAGTGCAACAAACCTAAGTCTAATTCACCATACATTTTAATTTCATGTAAATGGTGAGACAATCGAAAGACTTTTGTTTCTACGTTGATATTTGCGTATTTGAGGTTGCTCCAAGAGGAACGTGCATAAAAGAAGGGTGCTCAAGTGTGAGGTGGGGAGGAAAAATCAAGGTGGTGACATAGGAAAAAGAATTTGTACAATTAAAGGGGCGGACTGGTTGTAAATCACCGTCCTTTTTGGCCTGGCCACATTTCTAATATGCAACTTCTGTTTTGTTACAATTTTGCAATGAAATATATTCTCATGTGGCATGTTGGGTATGGAGTTGGGGTCCAGGCCATTTAAAATGGCGTCGATTTACTGAATATATCAAAGGGAAACGGATTGATCTCTTTTTATAATAAGGTTTAGGACCATTGTTTTTTGTATCAGATTGTACCCAGGTCCAAGACCACTTTTTGGGTGACCCCATTTTTGTAATGGCTACCCCAGTTCAGATGGCAGAAGCAAAAGTGTAATGTCCAGTACTGACAAGGGAGACATACATACACACACAGACTTGGTGCCCTGCTTCAAGGAGGGGGTTGACATACACCAGGGGTTCAGGATTGTGAGGTGAATTGGGGAACTGGCACAGGGAATCATATTCCTAGTGGTGGGAGGGACACGCTACTGACTCTAGAGGAGAGGTGCAGGGAGAGTATCAGTACTGATAGGAGCAGCAGCCATTGCAATAGTATAAGTTCTTACAGATTGGTTATCTTTCATATTCCAAACTGTGATTTTTATTTTTTGTTTAATTATTCATGCATTTATTAATGGAGTTTGCAAAGCTCTTTTTGGTTACACAGCTCTTGATAGAGATGTGTAGGAGTGAAATACAAAGGGCCCGATTCACAGAACTAACTTAAGACAAAATCCTAAACTTACTACCATTTTGGTATTCACAGGTGGCACTTACTCATTTCGGTATTCACAGAAGTTAGTAGTCCTAACTTTAGGACTCCTAAATACCTTTTGTGAATACCGAAAGTCTTAAAGTTAGGATTTTTCTCAGTTTCGGAGTAGTAAAGTTAGGACTCCTAACTTTAGGACTCCTAAATGCCTTCTGTGAATACAGAAAGTCTTAAATTTAGGATGTTTCTCAGTTTAGGAGTAGTAAAGTTAGGACTCCTAACTTTACTACTCCTAAACTGAGAAAAATCCTAACTTTAAGACTTTCGGTATTCACAGAAGGCATTTAGGAGTCCTAAAGTTAGAAGTCTTAACTTCTGTGAATACCGAAATGAGTAAGTGCCTTCTGTGAATACCAAAATGAGTAAGTGCCTTCTGTGAATACCAAAATGGTAGTAAGTTTAGGATTTTGTCTTAAGTTAGTTCTGTGAATCGGGCCCTTAGAACCTAGGGACTTAGAATCGAGACAGACAGCTAATTAATTAGCTCTTTGACATTCGCAATCACTCAATCAATACGTATTTGTAGAGCGCTGCAATGTCACCCCTAGGGGTATCAGGACGCTGAGAGTGCCTAGTCTCTGTCAAACAGCCAGGCCTTGAGTTTCTTTCTGAAGTCCGCCAAGGTGGATTCCATTCGGAGTTGGAGGGGCAGGTCATTCCAGGACTCGACAGAAATGTAGCATCATTCACCAAGACTGGATACAGCAGGGGTGTGCGAGGGCATGTAAGGTAGAGCACAGGTTTCTTGCAGGCAGGTGGGAATTCAGTCGATGGTTGATGTAGGACCAGATGTGATCATGTAGGGCTTTATATGCATGCATGAGGATCTTTGTTAGAAATGGGGGTCTGTAGTTCGCAGAGGTAGGCACTTTTGTCCAAATAGAGACCCTTTCTTCTAGTCAGGTTTAGGGATATACACCCTTTAGATAACCCCTGCTCACCCCCTGGGTACCTTTCACAAGCAGACAGACTTATCCCAAAGGCAATGTATAAAGCATTTGTACTCGAAACACAGATTAATACAGGGGTAACACCACAAATAAACACCACACCAGTTTAGAAAAATAATGAATTTTTATCTAAACTCAACAAGACAAAAACAACAAAAATCCAACATACAGGTGATAAAATATGATTTTAGAACGGTTATTGCAAAAATAAAGCTTGTAGAAAACACATTATGACGTCATGACAGCAATAAATCCAAAGTATGGCGCCGACCACAAGGAACGCGGTGTCGGGCATGGAGCATGGGCTTCTCTGGGAATTCACAAGGGCATATTATCAAGCCCATTATCGCCGTATTTGCGGCAGTTTCCTGCTGTTAAATCGGCGATACTTTTAACGCCGTCCTTGATAATATGGCCCTAAGTCTATGATGATGCACGGCGTCGTGGAGATGAGGCGTCGGTGCCAAGGTCAAGGCCGGCTCCCTAACTGCCACAGGGGAGGTGAGGCGTTGTGTCCGCAAGGAGGCGACGTGTCGCGTCCAGGACAGGGGAAGATGGTTGTGTTGACAGTGAGGTGTCAGTTCCGGTGATGATGCGAAGTCAGCGAGTTCGTGGAGTCACCCTCTGTGGTTATCGGCGCTGCAATAATCGGATGCAGGTGCTGGCAATGACGGAGTCAGTGCGAGTGCTGGCGTAGGTTACGGACAATAACTGCAGGTGTCTGTGGGTGTCGGAGCTGTGGTGCAGGCCGGGCGGTGCGTTGTTCACTTTAGAAGCGGTGCTCCGGGCCTCAGTGCTGGTTGCGGTGTCACTGCGGTGTAGCTGGTGGCATTGGAAAAAGATTTTCTTGCTTCTTTTAGTTTTTTTCCAGCTCGCAAAAGCAGGAACAACCTCCAGAGGCCTAAAACTAGAATGGGCACCTTTTGGTAGGTCAGAACTCTCAGCAAGAAGGTTCAGGGGAGCTGGGGGGGGAAGATTGTGTGTCCCTGAGACTTCAGAACAGGAGGCCAGAACACTTCAGGCCCTTGGAAATCTTCTTCAAGCAGGTTCAGTCTTTGTCTTCTTCTTGGCAGAAATAGCAACTGCAGGCCAACCCCACACAGCACTCAGCAAAGTGGCAGTACTCCTCCTCACAGCTCTTCAGTTTTTCTCCTTGGTAAAGGTTCCTTTTGAGTCCAGAAGTAATTTAAAGTTCTGGGGTTTTAGGTCTAATACTTACACCCCAAAATATCTTTGTTCTCTTGGTGAAAAGGTCTCTGAGCCCAGGCCAAACCAGTTCTGTCCTCACTAGTGCAATATGACCACCGGGGTTGGAGTCAGCATTGTGCAAGGGAGACAGGCCCTATTCAGGTACAAGGAAATCTCCTCCCACTACTCTAAATGCAGCCAAGCCCCATCCAGCTCAGCATTGGGTCATCCATGAAGGGCCAGGCACACCTCAAAACCCCCAGTGGCTTTCTACAGTGAATGCATATCCCCAGCCTCTGTCACTACAAAACCAGACAGTCAATGCACAGACAGGCAGTGGAACCGAGAATGGTTAAACAAGAAAATGTCTACCTTCTAAAAGTGGCATTTTCAAACACACAATTTAAAAACCATCTTTACTAAAAGATGTGTTACTAAATTCTGATTCCAGAGTGCCTAAACTTTATTTTTCTATCTTGCCCCAATGGTAAGTTATACTTGTAAGATGTTCCAAAGTATTTCCCATTCTATCCTACGGGGCAGATAGCCTTTCAATAGGGAAAAACAAAATTGGCAGTATTTCACTATCAGGACATGTCACACACACCAGTACATGTCCTACCTTTCACATACACTGCTTCACATACACTGCACCCTGCCCAGAGGGGGTACCCTGGACCTACCATAGGGCTGCTTCACATGTAAGAAAAAAAAGGGAACGTTAGGGCCTGGAAGGTGACTGCACTTACCAGGTTGAAATAGCAGTTAACAAACTGCGCACAGATACTGCAGTGGCAAGTCTGAGAAACCTTTTCGGGGCTTCTCAGGTAGGTGGCACAATCAATGCTGCAGACCCACTAGTAGCATTTGATTTACAGGCCCTGGCACACTTCAGTGTATTTTCCTAGGGACTTAACAGTAAATCAAATATGCCAATCAGAGAGACCCAATTGTGACAACATTTTGCACAGGGAGCACTTGCACTTTGACACTGATCAGCAGTGGCAAAGTGCCCAAAGCATTTAAGCCAGCAAAAACGAAAACCTGCACAGCATCAAAAATACTGGCGGTAGAGGCAAAAAGTCAGGGGTAACCATGCCAAAGATGCCAAGTCTAACAATCTTGAACTGGCATCCCTTCTGGATGGGAAGCCAGTGGAGGTTTCTGAGGTCGGAGGGTAATGTGTGTCCATTTGCGAAGCTCCAGGGTGTGTCCAGCTACAGTGCTTTGTATGGACTGGAGTTTTCTGAGGTTCTGGGTGGAGATTCTGGCATAGAGTGCATTGCCGTAGTCGAGGCGACTTGGGACAAGGGCCTGTATGACGGTCTTTCTGGTGTTGATTGGGATCCATGTGAAAATTCTGCAAAGCATGCGAAGGGTGTGGAAGCAGGAAGAGGTTACTGTGTTGGCTTGTCTTCTCATGGTCAGTTGGCTGGCGAGGATGATGCCCAGGTTGCGTGCATGGTCTGCGGCTGTAGGTAAGAGTTCTGCTGGCCACCATCTGTAGTGCCATACGGAGGTGTTCTTCCTCAATATTAGTACTTTTGATTAGTCTGAGTTAAGTTTGAAGCAGTTGTCACTCATCCAATTGTCTATTGGTCATGGCGCTGCAAAATTTGGTTTTGGCACTGGCGAGGTCCTTGGTGAGCGAAAGGAAATGTTGAGTGTTGTCTGTGTAGGAGATTATGTCAAGTCCATGGGCTCTGATGATGTCTGCGATGTGGCTGATGTAGATGTTGAATGGGGTGGGGCTGAGTGATGATCCTTGGGGTACGCTGCAAATGATATCCTTGGGTGCAGAGGTTAAGGGGCAGTCCGATGCTCTGAGTGCGTTCTGTGAGTAAAGAGGTGATCCACTTGAAGGTGCTTTGCTGTATGCCGATGTTGTTGAGTCTGTCAATGAGGGTGTGGTGGGAGAAGGTGTTGAATGCAGCAGAGAGGTCAGGGAGGATCAGGGGTGCAGTTTCTCTGCGGTCGAGGAGAGTTCTGATGTTGTCTGTGGCTGCAATCAGTTCTGTCTTAGTGCTGTGATTGGCCTGGAATCCTCATTGTGAGGCATTGAGTAGGTGGTTTTGTTCCAGGAACTTGGTGAGCTGTTGAATGATGACGTTCTTGAGTACCTTGGGCAGGAAGGGGAGCAGGGAGAGCGGTCATTAATTTTTGACATTGCTGGGGTAGCTAGAGTGTTTTTTTAGGAATAGTCTTACCTCTGCATGTTCCAACTGTCTGAGAATGTTGCTGTGCAGATGGAGGTGGTAAGGATGCTTGCGAGTTCTGTGCTCTGTTCCGAGGTTGAAAAGATGGTGGGTGCAGGGGTTGGTCAGCGCCCTGTAATGGATGAATGACATGAAGTCTGTGGTGGCCTGGGCGGTGAGCGGAGCCAGGTGGCGATCATTCAGCTGGTGTTCACTGGTTGGTTGAAGTTGTTGAGGCTGAGGTTGGTGGGTTGGGTGTTGAAGTTGTTGTAGATGGTGGCAATCTTACTTGGAAGTAGTCCAAGAGAGTGGTGCAGAGTTCTTGTGATGGGTGGATGGTGTCCTCTGTGGTTGTTGGTTTGGAGAATTCCTTGACTATTTTGAGGAGTTCCTTCATGTGATTTGCAACAGTGTCGATGTGAGTGGTGATGGCTGATTCCTTGGCTCCCTTGATATGCCGGTGGTAGTTGCTGAGAGCTGCTTTGTGGGTGTCTCTTTCAGAGGGGTGCTTAGTGGCACGCCATCACTTCTCGAGTTGGTAGCCATTGCGCTTGGTGGCTCTGAGCTCTGGAGTGTACCAGCTGGCTTGTTTTGTGGTTTTGTTGACCTGAGCTGGTTTCAACAGGGCGATTTTATCGGCTCACTTGGTGATCCAGGTGGACAAGTCCTGAATGGCCTGGTCATGGTCTGTAGAAATTTTGAGTTGTATTTTGTTGAGGGCCTGTGTCCAAAGGGTCTTGGTTACCTTACCCCAGCTGCATGGGTGTCACTGTGTTGCTTGGTGATTGTATGCTGGGCGTTGGAGATGGTGAACAATGGCGCGATTGGTCCAGGTGAGTTCTGTGATGTGGGTGAATTTGATTCTGTCACTGGAGGTGAAGATAGCGTTGAGTGGGTGTTCCGCTTTTTGAGTAGGTTCGGTGACCAGTTGGATGAGGCCAATGTGCTCAAGTACTCTAAAGAGTGTGGTGGAGTTTACATCGTTGGGGTCATCGACATCGAAATTGAGGCTGCAGACTAGGATGTAGTGGGGGAGTCGATGGCTAGGGTGGTGATGAGGTTAGAGATGGCATCACAGAAGCCCAGTCGAGGTCCCTGGGGGTCGACAGACAGTGGTGCCTCTTAGTTTGGTCTTTGTGTCAGTCTGTGGTTGGATAATAAGGTGTTCTATGAGAGGTGTGGGGCTGTCATTGGTGATGGTGCATCAGATGGTTTCCTTGAAGATGATGGTGATACCCCCACCGAGTTTGTTGGTGTGGTCTTGGTGTAGTATTTTGTAACCTGTGGATGCTGCAGTGGTGATGGCGAGGTTGGAGGAGGGGTCAAGCCATGTTGTGGTGATGAAGGCTACATTGGCGGGAAGAGAGGTGATGTTTTCCCAGGTTTCCGTGGCGTATTTGCAGAGGGAGCAGATGTTGAGTAGGATGCACTGGAGTAGTTCTCGGTCGTTTGTGGTCTGTATGGAGGAGGGAGATTTCCTGTGTGGTCTGGCCACCCTGTGTTGCAGGAACCATGGCAGTTGCAGCAGGTGAAGGGTCCACTCTGGGCCGGACTGGCCATAGCGGGTGGGGGCCGGTTAAGGGCCCCTGGGGGCGTTTTTGCAGCATAGCTGCAAAATCGGCCCTGTAACAAAATCGGCCGAAAACTGGCCCTGGCAAAGAGCTCGGCGGCACCCCCAGCTCCCCAGGGGGGCCAGCCGAGCACTTTGCCAGGGCCAGTTTTGGTTCCCAGTCCGGCTCTGGGTCCACTGGCTAGTCGCAGGGGGTGACATGTAGCAGTTGATGTTCTGGTGGCTGGGGTCCAGGGACAGGAGCTCACTGGTGGTGTGTCGGCAGGTGGTAGGAGGGCCAGGGGTTCTGGAGCAGTACAGGCACGGACAGGCACGGAGGGGCTTGCCTTTGGCAACCAGCAACTGCTATTCTCTGTTGAAAATATACCTAATACTTGTGAGGGCCAAACACTTGCACATTACTACATCTCCTCTTCCCCAGGGGGCAAAAGTACCTAACTTTTTAATCAACAAGAAATCGTTTTTGTCATTTGCTAGATTCAGACCTCATTCTATGAGCAGGATACGGTTCAATATTGTGCTAATTTCACTTTCTTTCTTTGAGGGTTTTTAATTTTGCAATGTTTTGATGATATTAGGCAGAAATTCTAATCACGTCCAGAAACCATTTTGTTTTCCAAATTTTTTGATTGTCCTGATATATTTTGCTAAGTGGGCTTATATCCTCGAGGCTGGCCATTTGTTTGAGTGGTGCTGGGTGTGACTTCGATACCGTGTCTGGGACAACTCTTTCTGTGCATTGTCAGTTTGTTATTTTTTCTAGTCCAAGGATGTGAGACATTTTGACCTTTTCTCTGTGTCCTGCTACAACCACATGTTACTGATCAGTATTGATCATGGATAAGGTCTTTCACCACTGATTTCTTAGGACGTCCGGTACAATTTCAGCTGTATAACCAAATAACTCCTTGTGCTGTTTTCTCTTCAAGTATTGCTAGGTTGAGCAGACACGAGACTTACTTAATTGGTGACTGTATCTTTGGAACTCAATAATTAATCGCAATAACCGCAATGTTCAGTCAAATCTTTTTCAACTCAAAATAATAGATATGCATTTATAGATAGAAAATAGTAAAATGACTACCATCAAAACGTATTAGAGGGTTCTAGTAGTGCCTTATGGCTCTATATCTAATTCAAACAATGTTATAGTACTGGTAAAGCAAAGTGCTAGTACTGAAGTAACATTCAGCACAACGGACTATTACATGCAAAGTGAAGTGGGGGCATATCAGCAACGAGGCGATAAAAAATTATCGCCGCTTTTCCGTGCGTTTTTGGGCGAAAAGCGGCGATAATTTTATCGCCTAATCAGCAAGGTCAAGCTATCGCGTGAAACCTTGCATTAGCGCCTGAATTCTGAACGCCCAGCTTTGCATCTCTAATTAGATGCAAAGTGGGCGTTACTGCCCTGACATGACTGGAGAAATGTCGCTAAGCGACATTTCTCCTATCATCAAGACCTATCGTTAACCCCTGTTATCGCTACTTTCCTTACGCCTGCTTCAGGACTGACTAAGCCATGATATCCTATGGAAGGTGGATATCATGGCTAAGTTTGCTTTGCCCTATCATCAAGCTAACGCCAAACTTCGTGAGATTATCGCTGGGTTTCTAGCGATAATCTCACGTTTGGCAGTTAGCGCTAGGATTTTTATTGCTTTTGAGATAAGTGTTGCTAATAGCACGCTATCTCAGCGATAAAAACTCCACGTTAACCGGCGATAATTATCCTAGCGCTAAGTGCGCTTAGCGATAATTATCGCCGGTCCTTGAGGATTTGCCCCATAGTTATTAAATCTCTGCTGTCTTTAATGACCTTCAAGTTTCAATTATTTTATTAATGTAGACAGAATATTACCAACGTGTGAAGACTGCTATTATATAACTGTCCATCGGCCCTAGGCTCGAGAAAGGACAACTCCACATGTTTCCCTAAGGTGACTAAGAATCTGTGAAAAGTCTTAAACAGCAAATTATGAACCGTCCAAAGTGAACTGGTATTCCTAACTCAAATTCAAATTCAAATTCAAAATCATTTATTTAAGTACAATTAATTAAAACTGTTGTTTATAAAAGAAACCAGTATAGTCATACTGGAAGAAATTATAACCTTACAGTCACATAAGCCTAACAATATCCAAATCTTAAAACATTCGTCTTGAAACAGTGGCTTTTAATAATTATTTGTTTCCACTTAAACCAAGCATTTTATAAAACAAGTGTTCCATATTGTATCCAACAGATTAAATCAGACCATCATAGCTGTCATACAAGTCACCATGTTCCCCTTAAGAGTTTGCCGCAGTAATTCTCTCCTGTCTGACAATAAAACAGGACAAAAACAGACAGACCTCATTCTCCTGAGGCTTGAGCCGGGAGAAGAGAGAAGAGCTGAGCGATTACGGAAGGCAAGACATATTTCTGCGTATTTTGCACAAACCAACTGTTTTAATTTTGTTTTAAGCACTACGAGTTTTATTGTTCATGGGGCAGTTGATTTTAACCTTTTAGAGTGTCAGAATTTAAGCGGGGGCATTTAAATACACTGGAGCGAGTGACAGGAAGGGCCGCCATCTTGGGAGTAATCTAGGTCAGCAGACCAGGTGACCGAGTTCGCGCTTAAAACGTAAGCTGGCGCGAGCGCGCAGCCCTGATTCTCCTGAGGCTTGAGCCGGGAGAAGAGAGAAGAGCTGAGCGATTACGGAAGGCAAGACGTATTTTTGCGTATTTTGCACAAACCAACTGTTTTAATTTTGTTTTAAGCACTACGAGTTTTATTGTTCATGGGGCAGTTGATTTGAACCTTTTAGAGTGTCAGAATTTAAGCGGGTGCATTTAAATACACTGGAGCGAGTGACAGGAAGGGCCGCCATCTTGGGAGTAATCTAGGTCAGCAGACCAGGCAACCGTGTTCGCGCTTAAAATGTAAGCTCGCGCGAGCGCGCAGCCCTAGTTCTCCTGAGGCTTGAGCCGGGAGAAGAGAGAAGAGCTGAGCGATTACGGAAGGCAAGACGTATTTCTGCGTATTTTGCACAAACCAACTGTTTTAATTTTGTTTTAAGCACTACGAGTTTTATTGTTCATGGGGCAGTTGATTTTAACTTTTTAGAGTGTCAGAATTTAAGCTGTGGCATTTAAATACACTGGAGCGAGTGACAGGAAGGGCCGCCATCTTGGGAGTAATCTAGGTCAGCAGACCAGGCGACCGTGTTCGCGCTTAAAACGTAAGCTGGCGTGCAGCGGATGCGCGCAGTGGGCACGCTGCTGGCGCTGAAGGCCCGTCTGCGCCCGTCCGTGCCCGCTCAGCGTCCAGCGCACTGGGCCGGATATTGTAAAGGCCACCCCCCCAGAATTTTTATGCCATACACTGGATAGGCCGATAAGGAAAGGCGGAGGTTTGGCAGTGATCTATCATCACTCTATCAAGGCAGCCTTCCAGCCAATTCCTATGGATACCTGTGAAGCACTATTTTTTAATCTTACCCTCACCCATCACCGATCTGGCTGCAGGATGCAGCACACATGGATAGAGGAGAAAACGAGGAGAAATTAAAATAATTCTCCTTGTTATGCCTCACCTCAGGAGGTGTACGGATTTGGCGGTTTTTCCAGGTTTATATCACCTTGTAAATCTAGGGCAGCATTACATTTCATGGGTGTTGTGTGGGAAAACCCGCCGCAACAGCCATGGAATGTATCTCGAGAGCAGAGTAAGGCAACACAGTGATTTGCACTGCAGTCGCCTTGCTCATTATTTATGAGGCCACTCATAGCCATGCAGGGTGGCTTTGTGTGGCTTCATAAATGTTTATGAGAGCCCTGTGTCATGCATATACCACTTTATGTGGTGCAAAAGTGATGCAAGGCTCATAAATAAGCCCTTGGGGCTTATTTACAAGCCCTGTGCACCACCAGAATGTCACTTTTTGTGAGGTTCCGGTGACACACAGGGCTTAGCCATATCTACAAGGCCATGTAAAGCCACACTGCATGGCTTATCGTGGGCTTGTAGATATGGAGTGATTTAACACAGCGCAAGTCGCTGCGTTGCCTCACATTACGATGAGAAGGTGTGCCATGGGCGTTTTGGTGGGTGTTCCCACGTAACACCCAAGGCATTTGACACAATACCAGATGTACAACAAGCTGTAAACCTGGGACTGCATCAAAAACCTCCGCCTCTCCAGGGGAGGCATAAGGGAGGTACAATGAGGAGAATTAACATTATTATTATTCATGTTTTCCTTTTCTATGTGTGCTGCATTCAGCAGCATGCATATAGAGAGGAAATTGCCTCTATTAAGGGAAACCTTCCTGCACAAAAAAACAATCATCCCAACAATGCAGGCACTCTTGCAAGGGTGCCTGTGTTGGTGCAAGGCAGCCCTTTGATCCCCGGGCGAGAACAGGGCGAAAGGACAGGAATGTGCCATATCTTATAGATAAAGTGCATTCCTGCCCTTTTCCTTTGACTTAGGGCAGCGCACCAGGGAATCTGGTGGTGCTGCCCTACACCAAAGAATTGATATTTATGTTCTTTTTTTTCCCCACAGTTTTATTAGCGCAAACTTGACCCAAAAGTATCAGGTATCACAGCGCTTTACATTAGCACCAGTTACCTTACACAAGGACACATAAATTGTTTTAGGCATGGGGAGATTAAGTGATTTGCCCAGAATCACAGGATGTTGAGCGTCATTGCCGAAACTCGACCTCGATTCCCCAGCTTTGAGATCGACAGCTCTAGTCTGTTCGGCCACATCCTCTCCCCATGTTCTGTTCATGCCTGTACTGTCTTCCAAAGGTGAAACAGATATAAGGTAATGCTTAGAGGGTAAGTTCTTAACAAGTTCATGTTGGGACCGGAATGTAGCCAGAGCTGAGACCAATTGGAGGGTGTGTCATGTCATGTTATGGTGCTTTGTTACAGTGGCCCTCTTAAATACAAAGATAAACATTATGCAGTTAAGATTGGTACAGAAAAGTAGGAGGAACGTGTTACCCACGATTTAACAAACCCAATCTCATTCCATATATAACTGTGATTTCAGTGGCTAAATAAATCTTTAAAATCTTCTAACTCTAATGTCCAAGATTGGTTGACTTCTCGACGCTGTTAATGTGAAACCAGCTTTCATCTCGGCATTGCAGCAGTCCAGGAAAACGTTCTAAATTATGGATGGGTTCTGTGTTGTTTCCCTTCTTTAGGAAGGGGGTACATTAAATTCCAATAATTATAGGTCATTGGAAATGCTAAGTCATATATGCTAAGGTCTGGCAAACATCCCCATGTCCATGCCTGCTACAGTGGACCCAACATAATGTGGTTCTTCTACTTACTCAAACTGGTTTCTGTGTGAAACATTCAATGATACCAAGTGGGCAAACGTGGCTTGATTCATGCAAAATATGCCATTTATATGGTTGCCTGAAGTCAGATAGACCACAACATTAGGTAGATTGTTGTCTGGAAAAAGTTATCAATTCTTCATACATCAATTAGGATCAAGATAGATAAGGCTTGAATTGCCTTTGCTACCATCAATTATAGTCAATAGTTCTCCTAATGTATGACCTTTGTGTACCCACTATAGGTACCCTATTAGTTCTGCTACCAAACAGTTTCACTGAAACCCCTTTCTTTAGGCAACCACTAAATGTCCTAAGTTCCTGGGCCTGCAAGTGTTCTTTAAAAATAATGTAAATAATAGAAAACATTAAAAGATAAGTGTTGAATGAAAGTAATATAAATTGGGGATTTCATTGGAGCATCTTAAAGTAAAACATAATATAAATGTATTTTTTATAATACAAACCTAACTTTACGGGGTGATATTATTTGATAATGCTGATCATCTTTTTGTTATCTTGCTTCTGCTTGTTAACATATGTAGCTATTACAGGAGCTTGGCAAGGGACATCTATTATTGTGCACATATTTCATTTATGTACCTGTAGAACATAAATGGTGGTACAATGTGATGGGCTGTATTTCTTATTCATTCAGATGACTGTGGTGGGGTCTTTGATTAATGTCCCACTGCTGTTTTTAATTTCCCTCAGTACATATGTGATGAAGGAAATCAGGTATTGAAGTGCACTCCAACAACCAAGTAGGGTGTGGGATGAAAATGGAGGAGACCATGAAAATGCAGAATGCACACATTCCATGGCGTACACTGACTGAAGATTACTAAACTGCAAGCATTGGCGTCCACAGAAATCTTTTCAGGGGGGCATAATTAAAAACATTTCAAGATAGTGCTGCTGGTATTATGCCGGCAGCAAGATCTTGAATTTGTTTTAAAGGGCAAGTGAAAAATCCAGGGGGGACAAGTGCTCACCCCCCTGTTTATGCCCATGACCCTAAGCGAGACCCGCAAGTTTGAAGAGCCACAGGAAATGGGCAATAACTGCCAGGAAGGGCCTGCCATACCTCTATAAATTCAGAAAACCTGACTCAGGCCAAAGGTTCTGTGAAGTAATGCAGGATTGGTGGGGATGTGTGTTATCTTAACCACCTCTTTCACCACATTTGGGATGGGTACCATTATTCCACCTTCAGCTTTTTCCAAAGGGTCTTTTCCCCAACATATAAATAAATAAAATCCCTGGTGACTAGTAGCTTTCGGCCCCCCAGAAAATGGCCAAAACATTGCTCTAATAAAAAGGGGAGCAACCCTTGCCTAAGGGGCCGCTCCCCGACGTATCCATGTAAATATCCTTGGTGTCTAGTGGCATTCTGCCCCCAGATGGACCTAAAAATATGGCCGATCTGCTCCTGGGGAAGGGGGCCAGAAAATGGCCAGAAACATTTCCCCAATAACGGGGAGTGACCCGTGCCCATGGGGCCACTCCCCGACATATACAAATACAATCCCTTGTGTCTACTGGGCCTGCGCTTCCCCAGATGACAGATTGGCATAAAAATGTCTGATCTGCTCTCGGGTGTGAGGGGGAGGCAGAATTCCTAAACAAATACATCCCCCGAGGGGAGTGACCCTTGCCCAAGGGGTCGCTCCCCGTAGTCATTATAATTAAAGATTTCCTTGGTTTCTGGTGGGTTTTGACCCCCCCCCTCCCCTCCCCGGGGAGCAGATAAGCCTAAAAATGACCGAATCAGCAGCCAGGTGTGGCTTGTGCCCCCAAGGGAGCAATTCTTGCCTAAAGGATCACTCTCCCAACAATATATCAAATAAATGCCTGGTGGTCCAGTGGTGTAGATTCCTGCACCACGATCACGGTACGATTCGCGATCGTGGAGCAGGAATCCACTCTATACAGATTCAGGGGAAAAGTCTTTTCCGCATGCGTCTGTAAACCTGAATCCCCCTCCCCGACGAAGTCTCATTTGTTGTGCGTCCTTTCTCAGGACGCGCTGGAAGCAAATGGCTTTCAGCGTGTCTCTAGCTGCACTTGATGATGTTGGCGCACCATGCGGACCCCAACACAAGCAAAAACAGAGGGTGTTGGGGGTGGCGGTGGAATGTGATAAGTAGCCTTTTTAAACATGTCTCAGATCTACCATTGCAGCCTGTGTGTTCAGTTTTAAACTGCCATTTCGACCTGGAAAAATAAACCTTTTTTCCAGTTTTAAATCTTCATTTTACATGCAAGTCACTCCTAGGGTAGGGCCTAATAGTCCATAGAACAGGGTGCATTGTAGTTAAAAAGTTAGACCTGCACCTTTACGTTTTAGATGTCCAGGTAGTGAAAAACTCTCAAATTCATATTTCACTATTGCAAGTCCATAGGATAACATTGGGTTTCCTTATTACGTATAAAAAGAGATAACTATTGCTTGGGAGTAGGCAGAAATATCTTGCCTGATATCTGAGGAATTTTTATTTAAAATCCTCCTTAAAGGTATAGTCCGATTTTAAGTCACAATTCTGAAAATGTCACTTTAAGAAAGTTGTCGTATTCTTATCCTAACCGTTTGGTGCTTGCAGCCTGTTACTAAGTCACATGACTAGGTGTATTTGACATCTAACCTTTATATATTCCTCACAGACAGTATTACAATAGAGGATCTGGGTGTTGGCAGGATGGGGCATCTTGGCTTGATGTGGGGGGGCGGGGAGACTGTCACCTACCAGAGTTGCAATTCAAAGTCATTGGTCGGCTCAAAAACAAAGGATTTCACATTGGTACATTGTGCACCCAGACAGACCGGGTCAAGGGCACGCAGGTAGGAAATTCCAGACACTTCTGTTGGGGGAAAACTCCAGAAGCTTCTTCCACTTTAAAGGAGGTATGAGGTATAAAAATGGGGCCCACAGACCCACTCTTCAGTAAACTCCTCGACCTGTAAATACTACAGAAGAAGGGCTGCCCTACTGCCAAGGACCACCCTACTGCTTGCAGCCTGCTAGGCTGTCTAAGAAGGAATCCTAGATCCGCACCATTCATCCCAGGGTGAAGTGACTTCCAGGGTAAGCTAACTGACCTCCTGTTCTGAGCTACAGCGACATAAAAGCTCCAAAGGCCTCACTAAAACAGCTCAGTTGGCCTGCTGCAACTGGACTCGCCTCGACCTGCCGGGACGTGCAACTGGACCTGCCTGAGTCCTGCATGTGTGAGTTCCAAATCCCCAAGAGGGGCCTCCCAGGTCTTGGTCCCTTGGAGTGGTATCATTTGAGCTCCTCCTTGAAGAAAAGGAGAAATCCTGAAGTTTTGGGCTCTTCGTCAGCAACAGCAGGCCTGTTCATGCCAAGATCTTGCCGCCTGTGCTGACCACCAATGCAAAGCTTCGGTGAACCCAACTCTTTGTGCTACAGCGATGACCGGCAACGCAAGATCTGCACTTCATGCTACAGCATCAACAGCCCTCAGTGAACACCAGCGTGACTTTCTAGTAACGACGATCTGCGATGCCCAGCAGGATCTTCATGCTATAGCAATGACCATCTGCGATGTCCGGCTTGCTCTTCGCGCTTCAGCGATGACCAAACATAATGCTGTCCCTGCCCATCGCAGCTCCCTCCACCGCAAACAGAACTCTTCACACTGGACTTTTGAAGGTAACTTTTTCAACGGGACTAACCTGGTCCCTGTATCCAGCACATGCTCTATCGTGGTCCGCTTGAACTTATGACATTTACCTAGTCTTGCATGCCAAGATAACCACCTTGGGCGCTTTATGGTTTTAGGCGCTATACTTACCTAACATCTTTACAACTGCATATCTCCAGTTCTACTGATTGGATTTTTGTCATTTTGGTAAATTATTACATTTTGTTTCGCTTTTTTGAAACTAGTGTGGGACTTTTCTTGTTTTGTGTTTTCACCTTATTACTTTTTAAGTGCTGCATAAGTACTTTACACATTGTCTCTAAGTTAACACTGACCGCTTTTGTGTCAAGTTAATTAGGGGTTTGCTTGTGTTGTACCCTGACAAGAATCATAGTTGCTGCTCTTGTAGGGTTTCACCCCCTCAAGCAGTAACCTACATTTCCAACACATTTAGTGACTTTTGTGGATCACCCTTTAAAGGATTGTGGCTGTTATTTGAGAAGGGCTCACAACCCCCTTAAACAACCACCCAAATGCTCACACTTTCCCAACAAAGTTAACTTGTCTTGAATAGTTTAAAAACTAAGGGATAGATTCACAAGAACGTGTGATAACTACCGCAAGAGTAGCGTAATGGTCCCCGGTGGTCCACTATTGCCTGCACATTGATGGAATGCGTGTGCTTTCTCTTGCGGTAGTGGTGTGCAGTATCCGCAGGGGGCACAGGTGGGACATGTGTGCATTCAACAGGGCCAGACTGGGAACCACAACCGGCCCTGGCAAAGTGCTCGGCCGCCCCCCCTCTCTCCCCCCACCCCCCGGGTTGGGGGTGCCGCCGAGCTCTTTGTCAGGGCTGGTTTTCGGCCGATTTTGTTACAGAGCCGATTTTGAAGCTATGCTGCAAAAACAGTCCTGTAACAAAATACGGCCCCCAGGGGCCCAAAACCGGCCCCACCCATGCGGCACACCGGGGAATTGCCCAGTGCCCGCTACGGCCAGTCCGGCCCTGGCAGTCAATTGCCCCCAACACGGCCGGGAATCCGGCTATGGCATAGAAGCCTTGCTTTGTCTCCAGCTGTTCCTGCGCAGTGTTGGGGAAGTGAAGGTACTGAGGTATGAAGCTGAGGATGGCATCCAGGACAGGTGTGATGAACTTTGATAGGGCTGGCTGTGAGACTCCTCCGACTCTGGCAGTTGTTGGTTGGAATGTCCCAGAGGCCAACAGGTGCAGCACAGCCAGCAGCTTTGTATGTGGTGGGATGTTGGTTCTCCCGTGTGTTGGGACCATCAGCATGTGGGCGATGTGGGTCATGATGCGGAGAATGGTTGTCCTTTTGAGCCTGTAGTGGGCAATGGCTCCCATGGGTGTTAGGTCTGTTAGAGTGGTGCGTTTTCGGTAGGTCCGCTGTCTTACTCTATGCTGCCTCTGTGGTGGTCCGGTTCCGGGTCCTGGGGGTGGTGGCTGTCCTGGGGGTGGTGTGGGTGGGTGTTGTGGCACTGTTGGGGTTCCAAGCTGCATGATGAGTATCTCCATGGCGTTGTTTGTTCTTCGGGTGTGGCTGTGTGCGGGGCTCCGTTGTCTACTGCAGGGAGTCGTCTGTCTTTACATCTGCTTGAGGCAGGTGTTAAATACCTGCGGCCACTGCGGCTTATCGCCTGTTTTTGGTTCGCTTCGCAGTTCTATCAGTTCGTTGTGAAAGTGGTGTTGTTGTTTTTTCGTGTGTTTTTTGCACGGGAACGCCTACTCTGCATCTCATTAGAGTTAGTTGGTGGTGTCCGCCATGGTGTTAGATTTTGGGGCAGTTATCGCGGCAATACTGGCGTTGTCTGCAGTTCACACCTGCTTGTGAATGGGGTGTTAAATCTATCTCCACTTTTGTTGCGTTAAGGTGGAGATAAATCGGAGTTGTCTCCTTGTGAATATGGCCCTAGGAGTCTAAATTTCTTAAAAGTGATAGTCCAAACTTCAATTCGAACTGCATCACTCTTATACCGCAAGCTAATGTTATTTTCATAGGAAGCTGGACAAGTGTTATTTTTATATATCGTGCATCAACTTTTACTACCCCTGTTAAAAAAGAAACGTCTCTGTAGGTCAAGAGGGTGCGGTGCCAGTATACGAAGGCACACTTTCTAGTATAGGAACACACACAAACAGCGCTCATTTTGAGGTTGACCTCACTTTTATGATTCATTTGCAAAAATAAAATACATATTGTAGCCTTCAGCCCTTCCAGCATTTGACACATGTGCGGTTCAAATTCTGTGTTTGGCTTGAATTTACATTTTTCTCATCAATGTCCTTGTACTTAAAAATGAAATTGGTAACCCTAATGACCCATGGAGTCTGGCATGTTCATTGTTTGCTTCGACCATTTGAATGAGTTTGGGTTTCCTTATGGTCATTTCGCTTTTTTTACCTTGTCTCACTAACCATCTATTCAGAGCTAACAATTTTAACAGTTGAAGGTCATTTCAGAATGAAATAAGAGGAACAGCTAGAACCATCGAAGGAATTTGAACATGACGTTTAAGGGAACAAATGTAATTCTATCGTTTGAGCCAATCAACTTCCATTCAGCACCAGAGTTTATAAATAAACAACCACATTGTGGCGCAGAACTCCAGCAAGGTTTTTTTAAATCAAATTTTATAAGTATGGTTGAGCAGACGTTCCAAAAGTTGCAAAGAGGGACTATGCATCGTATTATACATGATTTCTTATAACCCAAAATCTTGCATCTTTTCTTTACCTTAATTATATACTGACGTTCCCAGTTATAGCCGCTTCCCTGCTCCAGTCTCTGCAAAGAGGAAATGTGTATGAATATATGTATTTATATGATATTTCCGTAAATTTAGGCAAAAGGCAGCTGAGCACTGTACACGATGAGAGACAAGCGTATAGTCAACAAGAGGAGAGGCTGTGGACAGTTAATGGTGTAATTTATGCGTTATGATGTTCTTTAAAAAGGTGAGTCTGCACCTTTTTATTAAAGTTGAGTAGTGCTGGTGAGGTCCTGATTGATTCGGTGATCATGTTGCAAATCCAGGGTGAATCAATGGAAAAGGACTGTTGTCTTGGTGTTTCTATTTCACACTTCTTAGTCAGCAGTCTGATGGTGTCCCGTTAGCAGATGTGCCAAGAAGCACCAGCAGTGGCGAGCTTGCCTGCAAGATAGGTTGGTTGTGATGGCTTTGTAAATGATGCAGAACACAATAATGGGTGGAGTGAGAGCGTGTCTAGGCCCGCCATGCAACCTCCTTAAATGTATATAAGTGGAGTGTGCAGTTCCTAAAAGAATCAGAAAAGGAAACAGAACAGGCAGTAGGTTGGTATGGGTCTGCGCAAGCCAGATAAGAGAAGGCTTTGAGGGAGTTCAGTATATCAGACAGATCTGGTAGACATCTGGCTGCCCATTGCTGGAATCTACAGGAGGGAGTGGGCCTAAGAGATGAAGGAGGCTCGGTACATTTGATGTGTTGTCGGAAATATATAGAACAGATGAGGGAATTTGGGTTTATATATGATCTTTTATCCAAATTTTAATGCGCATCAATGTGCAGACAATTCACAATTTCATAAAATAAATATATTGTGTAAATATTCTTTTGTTATACTGTTTCAATGTTATTTTTAATTACTAAAATGACAGCGAAGTCTGCAAGTAAACAAGACAATGCAAGTGTTGATATTGAAGGGAAAAATTCTCATTAAACTTTCCCTATTCAAGAGTAACTACTGGAAATGCTACTCTCCTATACATTTGATCCACCGCTATCAAGATTTAAAAATGTAAGCAGACACAGCACATGGTACAGAACGAGAAGTGTGCAACATGCAGAACTTTCCAAAGTTTAACTGCCATTACTGTATACTAATATACAAGTTACAAAACAGTGAATGAATCTTGGGCTGATTTAGAATGGGTGGTTACTTTAAACCTACCAAATACTGGCAGAAGTGGTCACAATTGACACATAATTGATGGATGGAATGCCGAACAAATCAAAAAATTCACCCCCAGTCAAGAGATCTGGGTTAAATCCATCATTCTTTAGCTCATCGTGCCACCCCAGTTTAGACCTAGCCATATGCAAATCAGTCTTGACCCTGTGCCTCATGGGAACAGTCCAGCCCGAACTGCCAAGCCAGGTCCTCCCTGGACTGGAAACAAGCATCCTAGGACCGGATTCAGGATTCCACCCCTCTTCAGCCAGGATAGCTTGACTCCAGTGGCACAGTGAGCCTGCCATTGAACTAGCCAGGATAGAACTGAGGCGTTAGCAGATTATCCACTTCCAAATAAACTCCAGGTATTGTTTCCATTGATATATTGTTTTAGAGACAGATTAATATGCTCATTGATTTACAGAGTATCCATAACCATTTTGAAAATAAAATGTTCAAGACTTTATCTTCTATAGGGGTTATTCAATTTTGATAAGGCATTTGTCCTTACTCTATAATGTATTAACTACTATAAGAATCATTTCATTGTCAGCAGCTGTTGAGTCCAAATGGTTTGTTGACAGCATTGAGAAAAGTTTTCCATAAGTAGTTGTCACCGACCTGTGGAAATAGATGACCAAAAGCAACAATTGGAAAACATGCTAAAGGGTCTGCTTAAGCAATGTCAAACATTGGGGTTCATTGTTGTCTGACTTGTCTTTCTTGGAGTCTGTGCTTTTCATTTGAAACTATCTATATTAATAAGAGCTAAGCCATGAATGTCTATGATCTTACAATTATAAAACCTGGAGAAACCATTAATTATTGCATCAGTGGGTGTACAGCATGCATACATATGATATGATATGGCATGTACAATATGTCATTTATTTCAGTGTCTCCTCCTGGACAGTGCCTCTAAAACGGCGATAACGGCCTTGATAATATGCTCTTGTGAATTCATATAGAAACCCAGGTTCCGGTGTGAACATGGGCTTCTATGGGAATTCTCCAGGGCGTATTATCAAGCCGATTATCGCCGTCCTTGATAATATGCCCCTAAGTGATTCTGCTACTGAATATTGACTTCAAAAATAACGACATACAACAATATCAAAGTCATAATAAAGAAAAACATAATGTCAACAACTCTAGGCTCATAATTAAAACAACAAACACTTCAAATCTCCAATATCAACCCACAAAAACTGTCTAATACCTAAATATACATTACAATAATATTGATTTTTAAATCAGCATAGAAAATTAAAACTTAAATATATTGGTAACATATAGAATATGTATTTATATATTGAATATATTCAAAATAAAATTATCATATTGATCTTTAAAAATATGCAATACTTTTTACAAATAAATCACATACAATTTTATTATATTAATTTTGTAATTATCTTTTAAAGGAATGTGTTTCCAATGGGGACCACTCCGAATTGAACCTCAAGGGGGCACCGAAAAAAATGAATTACAACAGGAATTGGCAAATCTGGGTCTGCTTGCCTTGCTTATTCCTGGTTATGCGTCAGACCTTTTCCCAGAGATTTCGGCTGCTTTCACAGGTGAATTTCAGCAGACATGCTGCGTTTCCACAGATAGCATTATTCCCATGTGACTGTTGCTGTCCTCATGAGAATTAAGTGGCCATTTATCATGCGCGCCATATTGGAAACCACAGAGGTTCATATACTCAAGGGTGCTATATTCCTGATGCAACCTAGAGACAGCAAGAATTGCCAAAGTACCACTGGAAAAGAAGGACAGCGCACAATAGCAAAGAACTGGGGGGCATATTATCAAGGACGGCGTTAAAAATTATCGCGGGTTTAGCGGCAGAAAACTGCCGCTAAAGCAGCGATAATGGGCTTGATAATATGCCCTTGAGAATTCTAATTGAAGTCCATGTTCTGGTGTGAACATGGGCTTCTATTGGAATTCTCCAAAAGTGGCGATAATTTTAACACCGTCCTTGATAATATGCCCCCAAAAGATGCTTCTCAGGAAACAATGATTAAACACGGAGCTGTCGCAACCTCCAGGAACGACCCTGGAGCAAAATGTGAGTCCACCGTGATATGTTTTTTTAAGTGGTTCAGAGACAACCTACAAAAAGCAGAAACAACGACGCAGAGCTGCATCGAAAAAAATGTGTAGTCACTCGATTGTTTAAGCAGGAAATTAGCAATATTCATGAGTGGCGTTTTGGAGTGAATTATGTTCGATTCGTTTTTTTGAAGGCAGGAGAACTTTTGACAGTTCATCTAAAGATCTAAAGCGAGTTGAATAGCCTCCAGAGGGACTCATTACAATATTAGGTCTTTTTCCATTTTGGGTGCAAAACCCTGTTAGTACAGTATCCTAAGTGGGTGGTAGCCCATGAACTACTTCCGTATGTGCTATTTGCAGCTGTGTAAACTGAAGGGTTATGGGGGCATATTTACAAGGGCCATATCTCCGCTTTTCTGGCTTTTAAAGCCAAAAAAGCAGAGATAAAAATATCACCCTATTTACAAGAGGGTGCTAACATGCATTAGCGCATGTTAGCACCCTTTTTTCCGACGCCTGCTTTGCATCTCTAATGAGATGCAAAGTGGGCGTCACTGAGCAGTACAACCTTGTAAATATCGCTGATTTGCACATCGCGATATTTACAAGGTGGCCCACGCATTTAAGCATACGTTAGTTTTGGGCAAAAAATGCTGTTTTCGCCAAAAACTAATGTCTGCTAAAATCATGACTAACCCAGACCTAACATGGGGCGTGGATTCTTGTGTTACGACCACATGGTCGTATCAAAAAGCATATCGACGTTTGCAGGGAACTCCGCTGGAAAACCAGCAATGTTCCTCTGCAAAATGGCGATTACCCTGTTAACGCTGGAATTCATATCGCCATTGGGCTATGCGTTGTAAATACAGCGCAAGCATGGCGATGAATTCCAGCGATAGACGGTGATAAATATAAAAGCGCTAAGCGCGCTTTGCGATATTTATCGCCGTCTGTTGTAAATATGCCCATGGTAGCTGAAACACTATACAGAGCATGGTGTCAAACAGCATGACATTATACTCTGTACACCCAGGAATGTGCTCTAGGGTGCGAATTTCTGAATTGAAAAATCTACATTAATTGTGCGCCCTGGAATGTGTTTCCAGGGTACAAAAATCTAAAGTTTGCAATATTTGCAGATACATTTGACCTGAAAAAACGTTTCGGGCTGATTCACAGAACTAATCTGAGACAAAATCCTAAACTTACTACTTTTGGTATTCACAGGAGGCATTTAGTAGTAGTAAAGTTAGTAGTCCTAACTTTACTACTACTAACTTGAGACAAAATCCTAAACTTACTAGTTTTGGTATTCACAGAAGGCATTTAGTAGTAGTAAAGTTAGGACTACTAACTTTACCACTACTAAATGCCTTCTATGAATACCAAAAGTAGTAAGTTTAGGATTTTGTCTCAAGTTAGCAGTAGTAACAGATGGCATTCTGAGATGAAACTCAGAGATGGCAGGAAAATATCCCAAGACAGCCATGCCAGCATGGGCAGAAACCTCAAGAAGACCCTCCATGAGGAGGACAGCAGAAGGAAATAAGACAGATCCGGAACACAAAGATTTACGTTCCATGGCGCATGCACAGCAGAACGTGACAGGGAATTTAACATTAAATTATTACATTTGTCATCTACAGTGGTGTGTGCTGGTTTCTGTAGGTAACAATTGGACATACTGATCCCGTGGCACTATTTGTTGCTCTTACAGACTTTACCTGTGAGTCCATTAACTGCTCCTAAAGAGGAGACGCAGTAACATTCTTATTCACATATTCGGGATGGGGCTAGTGAATATCAATGGGAGTTACAAGGTTCTAGGTGGGGATGCGGGCATCTCAAAAAATGTGAAGGGCTGTCCTCACACACCACCAGGTGTCATGCTTCATCATCAGCAGTCCTCGCTCTCTAGAAAACGCATTTGGCAGAGAGCAGGCCTACACCTGGAGACAGGGAGGCACTTCTAAATTCTAAGTGGGGGCCCATGAAAAAAGTGATCCTAAAAACCAATGTGAAAGCTGAAATACCTTTACTCTCTGGGCATTTACTTGGTATTAAAAGCAGATGTGGGGAATGGGGGAGCTAGTACCCCATCACCATCGTGGTAATTGTCGTCAACATGTGTCTGCCAAAGTGGCCCTGAAGGTCCGTGACATTCATCAAAACGGAAAAGACTTGGGCTCCTATCTTACCAAACTTGGTCAGATATTACCACTATATAGGGTGACCTGTGTCATCCTCTAACTGACTAGTACTCTTTAAACCTGTAAAACAAATCTGAGATTGCCATCAGAATGATGTCTGCACGATATCCGGTCATAATTGAAAAAAAAAAAATATATATATACCATACTTACCATGCATATACAATGATTATCGCATGTGGATGTGAAACACGTGTCACTGCAAACGTGAGACACATAGTACATTTACAATTTCTTGTGAGGCCAGCTCACAATCTTATCCCAAGGGTCCTAAATGTCCCTTGGGAGCAGATAGAAATATCTGTAGCAAAACTCTGAAAAGCAATTTAAAATTTTAAGAGGTAAACAATCACAGATGCACGTCAGTTGAAACCAAGGAACTGCAAAGTGAAATATTCAAGAGTCCTCGTTCACACCACCAATCACACCCTTACTGTCTCACGGTACATCTCTCACTGTGTGCTCCTCCTCCCTGATGTTAATGGAGTGGAGCAAGACCGCAATCTTTTTTAGGTCATCGTAATTGGCGTAATTGGCCCATTAACAGTTAGCATGCATCATTGTTTGCTAAAGTGGCTCCGGTGTCCGCGCCATTGCCTGGAGGCTACGTATTAGATAGCTGCTAACAATGCCTGGTGGAAGGGTTGAGGCTAAGCTACTACATGTGTGTTCCTTCGGGTGTCCCAATTGGGACTGCCTGGAGGCTGCATAGCGGTGCGGCGCTCACGGACCTAAACAGGTTCCTTTTTACCCGGTGATCACGAGTCACTCGATGCGGGGGGTGTGCTTAAAGATATTCAGAGCCGGTGTGGGAAGAAGCTCCTGATGTGCAGTTTTAAGGCCTCTTGGCCATGTAGACTCTGAGACTCGATGGTCTATGACGGGCATTTTCTCATTTTTTGAGATGCCCGGCACCCCTACCTAGCACCTTGTAACTCCCGGTCACATTACGAATTTACTTTCTTTCCTTCAGGGTAGCTTCTTTGTGTGTGCATTATTGGTTGAATGCCAGTTTACTCTGAATACCCTATAGCCTCTTGTTCCCTATTCTGGAAAATCCCAGGATGTTGTGTGCTTACATAATGAATATCAACCACAGAACATCGTGGAACATTAATTTCATGGACAAAATATAAAGCAAAAAAATATTGAAAAGTCCGTATGATTAGCTCTACATATATTTTCCCCGACATTATATACATCTTCAAGTTACATAGATGTGAAGTTAAGATGAGTAAATCCACAGAAGCCCTGAAATGCATCCTCCTCAACATACGCTTCCTACACAGACATGCTGTAGTGATCTGAGACCTCCTCAACACCCTCTCACCACACGTCGCCTTCCTCACAGAGACTTGGACACACGCCGTCTCAGCCCCCGACATGGCCACCACCATCCCTGACGGATAAAAGATCCAAAGCAAGGACCGCTCCAACCACCCAGGGGAGGACTCGCCATCGCACACAAGAGCTCCCTCTGACTCTCCACCACCACCACCAGCGACTGCTTCTCCACCACTGAAAACCTGAACTTCCGGGTCCAGACCAGCCCTAGAACCACACTTTGCAGCATCCTCACCTGTAGAACCCCCGGACCTTGTGCTCTGTTCACCACCACCATCGCTGACCTCATCGCCCCCCACACTATCGCCTCCATGGTCTACTATACACTCATCGGAGACCTGAACTTCCACCTCGACAACCCCAGTGACCCCAACTACGCCACCCTCCCGGACAACCTCGCCGACATCAGACTGAAACAGCTCGTCACCACACCTACCCACAAGGCAGGACACACCTTACGCCCCATTTTCGCAGGAGGTAAAAACATCCACTTAAGCCACACCATGCAACCCCCATGGACGGACCACCACTGCGTACACTTCTGCATCGAAAAAGCCACACCGCCCAAACCTGCACCTCACCCACCATGAAGGAACTGGAGCAAAGTCACAGAGGTGCAGCTCAAGTCACCCCTTAACCAAGAACCTCCTACCACCTCGACCAACGCCAACCTAGCCGCCAAGGAACTCCACAAATGGATCTCCAACTGCGCAGACGAGCTCGCACCCCTATGTAACCCTGACAGACAGCGCCCCAGGAAGGCCACGTGGTTCACCATTGATCTCCATGAATTCAGACGCACCTGCAGACGCCACAAAAAGTACTGGAGAAACAACAAAACGCCTGAAGATCGCAGCACCTACAGGAACGCCATGATGGAACACCACCAATGCATCAAAGCCACAAAAAGGACTTTCATCCAAAACAAGATCCTCACCAACTCCAGCAACTCGAAGGAACTTTCCAGCATCATCCAGGAATTCACCAAGACCCCCAGCAAAACTGCAGACATCACCCCTTCCCAGGACATCTGCAACAAGCTCGGATCCTACTTTCATTTGAGAATCAAGGGCCTGTACGACACTTTTCATGGACAAGACGCCTGACCCCGAAAGCACATCCTTCTCCACTAACGCCAGCCAGCCCACCATCTCCTGCTGGATCCCAGTCACCACCGAAGACACCACCTCAACCATGAAAGGCATGCACTCAGGAGCCCCAACGGACCCCTCTCTGCCGCACATCTTCCACAGAGCCGCCATCGCTCCAGAAATACGTCACAGAATCAACACCACCTTCAAGACCGACATCTATCCGTATGACTGGAAACGCGCAGAAGTCAGACCCCTGCTCAAGAAGCCCTCAGCAGATCCCACGGACCTCAAGAACTACTGACCCATCTCCCTCCTCCTGTTCGCAGCCAAAGTTACTGAGAAGACCGTCAATGCCCAGCAGTCAAGATTCATCGAAGAAAACTCCTTCCTCGACCCCTCCCAATCCGGATTCCCCAGCACCCACAGTACCGAGACTGCTGTACTCACCGCCACAGATGACATCCTTACACTCCTCGACCAAGGACACACCGCAGCCCAGATCCTAAGAATCAGCTTGCAACCCTCCCTCTCCAAGCCGTTGGAAATAAACTGCAGAGTATTCCAAGGATCGTCGCTCAGCCTAACACTCTTCAACATCTATATCCTCAACATCGCCAGACTGCACGGACTCAGCAAAGTATCCTACGCCAATGACACCCAGCTCATCCTGTCTCTCACCGAGGAACCCATCACCAACAGGCTTAACTTGTAGGAAGGAATGAAGGACGTTGCATCCTGGGTGAGCAGCAGCTGCCTGAAGCTCAACTTGGAGAAGACAGGGGTCCATGTGCCCGGACCCCCCCTCTGCATGGGACAACACCTGGTGGCCCCACTGCCCTTGGCAGTCCTCCCACCCCCACGGACCACGCCCGCAACCTTGGCATCATACAAGACTCCTCCCTCCCCATGACACGACAGGTCAACGCCGCCGCCTCCAGCTGTTTCAACACCCCCGCATCCTCCGAAAGACCTTCAAATGGATCCCCCAGAATCAAGGAAGACCGTCACCCATGCACTCATAACCAGCAGACTGGACTAAGGAAACGCCTTCTACTCCGGGATCAACAAGTCCCTGCTCTGCAAACTCCAGACCATACAGAACACAGCACCCAGACTCGTCCTCGGCATCCCTCGACACGAGCGCATCACCCTACACCTGCAGAACCTCCACTGGTTCCCATAGTGAAGAGAATCACCTTCAAGATACTCACCCACGCCTACAAATGCCTTCACAACACCAGACTCAAATACCTCAATGAAAGAATCTACTTCCACGCACCCAAGCAAAGCCTCCAATCGCCAACCTCGCCCTCGCCGTAATCCCGTGGATCCGCGGAGCCTAAACAGGGAGAAGAGCTTTCTCCTACATCGTGGCCAAGACCTGGAACAAACTCACAATTGACATCAGACGCGCCCCCTCCCTGAACATCTTCAGGAAGACATTCAAGACCTGGCTGTTCGACTGAACGGAGCTGCTTAACTCCTGCCCCCCGCGCCTTGAGACCCTCACGGGTAAGTAGTGATTGAAATCTATACTTTCCTCTCTGCACTTACCTTTCAATATTTTGTCCCTCTAAATTATGTCCATAATATCAGTGTGCCACAATATCCTTCTATGCAGTATTCAAGAGTACAGTGCATATTCTGCGATATGGTTATTTTGTTTGAGACACATATTTTGATGTTGCGGTCAGGTTTGCCTACTTAACCATGCTAGTCTTTTAATTTGAGTTTCAGTCACAATGTCAGATGCAAGGGGAGTGATCTTCCTGCTTATTCCCCTTCCCTATTCTTCTTTGGGATTGTTAGGGGCACCGTTCTTTGAAATTTAGATACATATCTGGGCCATTTCCTTGGTTACAAGGCCTCTGTGTGCTTTGGTTCTGAAAAATTTAGGTTACTCATGCAGAGTGTGTCCATTACTTTCTTCATGCTTGGTTTTTGTTTTGCTGTTCCATAGACCCCATTAAAGGACATTAGGGGGTCGATAAACAGCACTAAAAGGCTTGACATTTGCATACATTGTTATCCAGTGACAGGCATATTGTTTCAGAATTATGACATTTGTACATGTGTACCAAAGTTTGACCTTCTGTTCTTCACAATCCATGTAAGTAAGTTCTGGACTTCAGTTAGATATGTCTTCGGGAACATCAGGATTGTGGACTATAAACTATTCTTCAATTTGGAAAACAGGCTCCTTGAAACTTATGTCAAGTTAATAATATTACAAAGAATGGACTCGCAGGTGCATGTGGCTGCTCTCATTTCCCATACGAGTTTTGGAGTCAGATCTTTTGTTTTCAAATGTTTCCCTTACGCTGGTGAGCAGGCCTGAATCCCTGTTGGTTCCTTCTCAATTCGGAGTCACTGAGTGGGTGAGCTATACAAGCTCTGTGTGCCAACAGAACGTCACTTGTTTCAAGTTGCTGCATTGCCTCACACTACGATTGGGAGGCATGCCATGGGCATTATGGTGGGTTTTCCTATGTAACAATGGCATTTGACACATTCCCAGATTTACAAAAAGGTGTTACCTTGGGAATGCGTCAAAAGACTATACCTCCTCAGGGGAGGCGTGGGTGAAGTGCAACAAGGAGAAATAACATTATTTCTCCTCGTTTTTTCCTCTATCTATGTGTGCTGCATTCCGTAGCATACGTAGAGAGAGGAAATCACATGCAAGCCAATTGAGCACCAGTGCATGAAAAGAGGAAAGGAATGTGCTGTATCTTATAGATTAAGCGCATTCCTGCCCTTTTCTTTTGCCATTGGACAGTGCAGCAGGAAGACATGCGGCGCTGCCCTACAGCAAAATATTGTAAATGAGGCCCACAGTGTCGTGGGTAAGATACGTTTTCTTAACTTGCTTAATAAGACCCCGAATCGGATCCATGGGTGTGTGTTGTGCGTGAAACTTGTGTATTATCGTCTGTGGGTACGAAACTATTGGAGTAATTTTGGGATAGCTGAGCACGAGTCCATCATAAATCAGCATGCCTCCCATCCAGCCAAATGTGATTTCCATACCTTAGATATGAGGCAACTGCTAGAACCTGATGGTGGAGTGCCAGCTGACTCCAAACAGGGTCTTAGCTATCATTAATGCAGCAGGTGCAGTGGAACCAGGGCCCAGTGAACCATGACAATGCTGTATTTTAATACACCTACAGCAGTCAAAGGGACCATTTTCCTTGCTTGCACCAGGCCATGCATTCTTGTTGTACCACTGTCTTCAAAATGGAAAATCTTTGATGCAGTAGGCCAATCGTCACAGGGCTGCCAAGTCATTAGATAGGAAGAACTGCTTTATAGGGCAGGATTGCCAAAACTTAATGTTCCATATTTATTGGGCTGCGATGTAAGAACCTTGTATAGTGCTTGCTAGCCCTGATGAGGTGTTGAAGCGCTTTTTCGAGGGCAGCACGCTACTCTGGAACCTAAACAGTATTAGTGGGGAATTAGTACAAGGAAATATGAAATTAATTTGAGCGGTTTCCATGTTAGTCTGGTATTTGTGTTGAAAAGGATAGTGGAGGGATAGAAGAGGGAAGGGTCTTTAAAGTTCTTTTACATTTTGTTTGAGTTCATAGCAGTAGGAGGAGGTTTTGGATGATTAAAGGGGTGTTGGAGGGGGAAGAGTCAGGGAAGGGTTTAAGAAAGGCTTGTTTGGGAGATCTGAATAGTAAAAGAAGTATGAGATGATGCAGGTAGGGGTAGAGGAGGAAAGAGTCTAGAAAGGGTTATTTTGGGAGTCATAGTAGCAGAATGGGGTTTGGGATGAGTGAGAGAGTGGGGGAGAGGATATATTAGAGAGAGGTGTAGGGTGATAAATAAGGTAGTGCATTGGAGAGAGTAGTTGAATGAGTTTTGAGATGAGTCAGAGAGTGGAGGTAGAGGATGTATTGAGAGAGGTATAGGGAGAGAAATAGCTTAGTGCATTGGAGATGCTGAATTAGAAGCAAAGTAATAAACATAACGATACATAAGTACACGGAAGGTACATATGTAGGTTTAAGTTGTATTTAATAAATTCAGACTTTCAAGTGTTGCTCTACACTAAGTTAATTTATTTGTTTTCATTATTTTAATTTTTTTGTAATTTAATAGTGAAGCAATTGTAGTTAAATAGCTATGATAAAATATTTACTTATTTGTGCAGTCACCTATATACTTGGTAAACATAGAATAATATAACTATAAGTAATATGTACATCTCTGAAGAAGAACTAACGAATATCTATATATTTAAAAACATAATTATTATACACATTTATACAAAGCATGTACACATATATAGGAACATGTCTATAGCCCAAATACATACTTATATGCAGAGGGATATGCTTTACATTTATGTTTGGGTATGGTGGTTATGAGGGCAAGAGCCAACTATTGAGTAGACTTCTGAAGATAAGGTAGTTATCCGCGGATCCTATGTTTGGGGGTAAAGAGTTCCATAGTTTGGCTGCTTGAACAGAGCAGGATGTGCCATCTACAGTTTTTTTCTTGTATGGTGGGTGCCAATGTAGAGTGAAGGTTCATTTGTTGAATGTATTTGGTGATTTTATTCCTGATGAAGAGTGTTCCTGCAGTGATCCTGCAATGAAGATCATGTTGCTGCCTTGTATGTGTCTGCAATTGGAGCATCTCATGCAAGAGCTGAAGTGGTGGATTTAGCCGTAGTGGAATGTCCCGAATCACTTCCGGAGGTTTCTTCTTTGACAAAGCATAGCAGATTTTGATGCAGAGAATTATCCACCTGGAAAGGGTTAGCTTCTGCACTGCTTTGCCTTACTTGGTACCACAATACACCACAAAGAGACTGTCATGCAGTCCTAAGTCCTTTGTGCAGACCAGGTAGTAGTTAACCTCCTGGCTAGAATCCAACCTATGTAAACATTCCCCCTCCTTCGTGGGATGGGGCAGGTGGTAAAAGGTTTGTGAGTTGACAGACTGGCCGCAGTGGACGGGAGTGACCATTTTTGGCAGGAAAGCAGCCCTGGTTTTTATCACTAATTTGTCTGGGAAAAGTATGGTGAAGGGAGGACCAAAAGCCCAGATCTTGCTGCTCACATACCCTTTTGGCAAAAGTAATGGCTACTAAAAAGATATCTTTCAATGTCAACATACGTAAGGGACAACTATGAAAGGGCTGAAACAGATTTCCCTTAAGAAAGGTAAACACTAGATGAGGTTCTCACTAGGGTGCCACAAAGGAAGCTAGAGGACACAGATTTTTCAAACCCTTTAAAGGAACACAGTTGAAGATCCCATTGTCTGTGCATTACGAAATGAAGTTGCCACACCTGCCAGAGTAGAAGGACTTTGTGGTGGAATGCTGGAGTCTGCATTTTTTAATTTTCCTTCTTGAAGAAGTTCAAGTCCCTGAGTTCCAGGATCGAGCGCAAATTAGTGCCCTTCTTCGGCACAAGAAGTAGAGACCTTGTCCCTGATCTGGCACTATCACCAATGCGCCTTTCAGTAAAACAGCTGCCACTTCTTTCTGAAGATTGGCCGGTAAAACAGCTGCTGCTTCTCTCTGAAGAATGGCTAGTAAAACAGCTGCCACTTCTTTCTGAAGATTGGCCAGTAAAACAGCTGCTGCTTCTCTCTGAAGAATGGCTAGTAAAACAGCTGCCACTTCTCTTTGTCGATTGGCCAGGAGTCCAAAGGAGAGGAAGGGGGGGTGAGGAGGGGGAACAGGATGGAGCTCGATAGAAGGGAAGATTCAAACTTCTTTTTACAATTTGAAGGGCACACTGATCCAAAGTAATAATGTTCTAGCGTGGTCGAAAGGAGGACACATGCACTCCCACAAGCTCAGAGTGTGTCAGGGACAGAGAACTAAGCTTGCTTTCCCCGGGAAGTTGGGGGAAATGTGGGGAGGGTGTTGCTGGGTGAATAGAAAGCCCTTTGCTCCATCTCTATATTGAGGGACCAGCAGGGTCTGGGACTCTTGAGCCTGCCACTGATAGGATTGCTGCTGCCAAAATGAAAAACCTCTGGTGAATCCCTGAAGTGGCGCAGATTGCCTGTAATCTTATTGGAGCTCAAGTTGCTGGAGACTTAAGAGTCTTGCTATCCTTAAACTTCTACAAGGCTGCATCTGCTTTCTCGCCAAACCATCTTGTGCCATCGAAAGTCATGTCTGTTGTGAAGTTAAGAGGTCCTGAGTCATGCACGGCATCTGATTGACTGATTTAGCTATGACCTATGTCACTGAGTCCAAGTCAAAGCCCACCTTTGTGATGTGCCTAGAAGCATTTTGCCCTTTTTTATTAATCTCCCGAAAGTGGTCTCGCAACTCTTCTGGGACAGGCGGCGCAATTGTTTAGGGCATAACACACAGGGTATGGATATAGTGTGCCAGAAGCAATCGATATTCAAGGATTTCCAGGTAATACTGCTTGCTGAGAAGACCTTCCCCCACGCTTCTAGCTGACACATGGATCATTAGGGTGTCTGTGACTTTTGAGGCAGCATCAGCCACTGTGTAGATACCGGAATTGTGTGGGTGGCTGCTGGCGTAAAGACTGAAGAGGGCATTTGAGCTCCTGGGCCAGCACCATAGGGCGCCATGGGCATGAACACTGGGAGGTCCAATTGAGACAGTGGCCCTAAAGGTTTCAATGCCCTGCTTAAAATTATGTGCCTATACAGTATCGAAATCACAGACACAAATACAATATTAGAATCACAGACAGAAATTACCTAGATGCACATATAGTGTATATCCTATGTGAAGTTTATTTACTTTAGACAGATTATTAGCATTTTCATTTATATTTGACAAAGTAAACGAGACTTATTCCCCTCTTCTCCCACTTCTATAAGAGCTTATGGGCAGGTTTACAAACATTTTGCATTGTTTGCATCACAAAAGTGACGCAAACAGCACAACATGTTTTCTTTGTTATTTACTATTCAGTGCAAAAACTTGTTTTCCACTGGAAAGTTGCCTAAAAGTAACTCAAAGCTGTGCAAAGTTCTTCTTTGCCTTACTCAGTGTCAAGGGAGCGTTACATGGATGCTACCTGGACGTTCCCGTGCAACCACCCATTCATTGAAAGCAGGTGTTAAAATGAGAAATATTTTAATTTCTCCTTTCTTTTCTGACTTTGCATATGTGTAGCACTATACAGCACATATACAAAGTAGGAAAAGTTTTAAAGGCCATCTTGGCATAGCGTTTGGAGCTGAAAGGCAACCATTCCAGTCAAAACCTTTGCTAGACTCATGCACACACCATTGACCTATAGCGCAAAGGGGTGTGAGTGGCACTCAGCAGAAAAATTCTGTGCTGGTGCTAGGGATCGGGGAGGATAGAGCCATATCTCCATAGATATGATGCTATCCTGCTTTCTCCTTGTCACACAATGCAGTGCCTCATTTTTGACTGTGTTGTGTGAGAATTTAGTAAACCTGGCCCTTCGTCTTTGTAAACTTGTGACAATCTTATCATAATATTAATAACAATAATAGTAATAATAAATGATAATAAATAATAATAATGCAATTAATAAATAAAATAATAACTATTATTCTAATTTATTTTTATTAATCTTATCATGAGTTCAAGTAATTGCCAGTACTATAGTTCTACGTGATTATGATATCCGATTTAGAGATCATTTGGACCCCTTGAATGCTTTAGATAAGGATTGCTTGTTTTTCCCACAGTTAATATTACTGGGAATATTTTTTTGGGGGGGGGGGGTTCACCATTTTTAGGTCTTGTCTAGGCAGCGCTTGCACTGTCTATGCAAGACAAGTTGTATTCAGGAAATGGGCTTTAAAAGCTCTGACCATTTTCAAGGTCTTCCCCTGTAACATGTGTTGTTACTCAGAGCTTGTGAGCACTATTTCTTTCATTTCTTTGTGGTTTACAGAGCTCTGTTGTAAACAGGGCTGTAAATCGTGCACTTGTCTTGCCACAGTTGCTGTGCATTCAAAGACCAAGGTCTGTTTTGGCTGCAGCTGCCTCATCCTCTTCCCTCTGGCTTTTGAAAGGCATGGCCTGACATCACGGTCCCTGTCATCCTATGGCTCAACAAGCATTTTCAATGCAATAGGTCTTTTATTTATGCATTTTTAAAACCTGCAAGCCGTGCATAAACATGCACTTTGTACTTATAGTCCTTGCTTTCAAGAAGCAAGGCTGGCAGTAACTGTTCCTCTTTTACTGCCAGCCTTGCTTCTTGTAAGCAAGGACTATAAGTACAAATTGCAGGTTTTCAAAACACATAAATAAAAGGCATTGTCATTTACAATGCCAATAGCTCAAACTCTTGCAAATGCGAGACCTATTGCATTGCAAATGCTTGTGAGTACTTACAGTTGTGCTTTCCTTCCACATCGGGTTCAGTTAAATGTCTTTCTGCCTGAAGAGACCCACAAACTGTGGCCATATAGGAATGAAACATCGACTACTTTCTCCAGCATAAACTTTGGGCCTGATATAGAGTTTTCATGCTTTATTATTGTATCTTTTATGCCAAGCAGGCCAGTTAGTTAGATTACGCAACCAAAAACAATCAAAATTTTTCGCTCTACATACATGCCAGCAATTCATTCACTCCGCTGATATAGTCTCTTACCCAACAGCCATCCATCTTGTGACAGTCTGTAGTATGTATCTGGTCACCTTATTCCAACCTACAAAATTCTTAGGCCTTTCTTCCAGTGTTAGGTTTGAAAATCCCATCCGTGCAACACACTCGTTTCATGCTATATTAGGTTAGCAGTGTGTGGCTAAATGTAAGCCATTTGTAATCACGTTATGCAACCCACTGAGTTATCCTCATCATGTGCAGGCTTTAGTTAGCAAGTGTGACTCCATTTTGTATTTCGTAATCCTTAGTAGACTGCTTGGGCTGTGCCCATACTAGGCCTCATTATTTAGTATTGCTTGCCTCAGCAGAACACTGTACTCAATCAATCAATCAATCAATCATGGCATTTGTAAAGCGCACTACATAGCCGCGAGGGTCTCAAGGCGCATGGGGGGAGGCTGCTACTGTTCGAAGAGCCAGGTCGTGAGAAGTCTTCTGTGTTCCATGTCTTGGCGGCGAGGTGGGAGAATGATCTGCTGCCGGCGGTCACTCTTTGGATGCGGGGGACGGTGGCGAGGACATGGTCTGCGGAGCGGAGCTGGCGGGTGGGGGTGTACAGGCTGAGTCGGCAGTTGAGGTACATTGGTCCGGTGTTGTGGAGTGCCTTGTGTGCGTTGGTGAGGAGTTTCAAGGTTATCCTCTGGTTGACAGGGAGCCAGTGCAGGTCTCACAGGTGGGGTGTGATGTGGCTGCGGCGAGGGATGTCGAGGATCAGGCATGCGGAGGTGTTCTGGATGCATTGAAGCCGTTTCAGGGGTTTGGCCGGGGCTCCTGCGTAGAGTGTGTTTCCGTAGTCCAGTCTACTGCTGACAAGGGCCTGGGTGACCGTCCTTCCTGTTTTGGTCGGGATTCAATTGAAGATCCTGCGAAGCATGTGGAGGGTGTTGAAGCAGGAGGAGGAGACGGCGTTGACCTGCTTCATCATGGAGAGGGTAGAGTTGAGGATGACCCCTAGGTTGCGTGTGTGGTCGGTGGGTGTTGGGGGTGTTCCTAGTGCAGTCGGCCACCAGGAGTCATCCCAGGCTGAGTGGGTGGATCCGAGGATGAGGAACTCCGTCTTGTCCGAGATCAGCTTCAGTCGGCTGTTCCTCATCCAGTCGGCGACGGAGTTCATTCCTTCGTGGAGGTTGGTTTTGGCGGTGTGGGGGTCCTTGGTGAGGGAGAGGATCAGCTGGGTGTCGTCGGCGTAGGAGATGATGTTGAGGTCATGCCATCGTGCGATATGGGCGAATGGTTCCATGCAGACGTTGAACAACGTTTGGCTGAGGGATGAGCCTTGGGGTACACCGCAGATGATCTTGGTGGCTTTGGAGCGGAAGGGGGGGGGCTGATGCTCTGTGTACTGCTGGAGAGAAAGGAATAGGTCCAGTCCAGGGCCTTCTCTTGGATTCCAGGGTCATAGGGGCGTGTTCGTAGTGTGCGGTGGCAGACTGTGTCGAAGGCGGCTGACAGGTCCAGGAGGTTGAGGGTCGAGGTTTCTCCGTCAAGCAGGGTCCTGATGTCATCGGTGGCGGAGATGAGGGCATTTCGGTGTTGTGGTTGCTGCGGAACCCGGACTGGGACGGGTCCAGGATGCTGTTCTCCTCGGGGAAGCTGCTCAGTTGTTTGTTAATGGCCTTTTCGATGATCTTCGCCGGGAAAGGGAGCAGGGAGATGGGTCGAAAGTTCTTGAGATCCTTGGGGTCCGCCTTGGGTTTCTTGAGTAAGGCGTTTATCTCTGTGTGCTTCCAGCTCTCCGGGAAGCTCGCTGTCTCAAAGGAGATGTTGATGGTTTTCCGGAGATGGGGTGCGATGGTGCTGCTGGCTTTGTTGAAGATGTGGTGTGGGCAGGGGTCTTCTGGGGATCCGGAGTGGACGATGTTCATGATCTTGATGGTGTTGTCGTCGTGGATGTTAGTCCAGGCGATCAGGCGGTTGGTGCGAGTGGTGGTCGTGGGAGCGGGGGTCTCAGTGGTTGCCGGGGTGGTGACGGCATTGAAGCTGTCGTGGATGTCTGCGATCTTGCGATGGAATAGGGTGGCAAGCGAGTCACACAGGTCTTGTGAAGGAGGGTTGTCGTTGGTGTTGGAGCTGGGGTTGGAGAGTTCCTTCACGATGTTGAAGAGCACTTTGCTGTTGTGTGCGTTATTGTCTAGGGGGTCTTTGAAGGAGGTCCTTTTGGGGATCTGATGAGGTGGTGGTGTCTGCGGGTGGTGTTCTTGTGGGCTGTATAGCTTTCCGGTGTTCGTTCACGGATCCAGTTTTTTTGAGTTTTTAGCAGGTTCGCTTGGAGGCCTGGAGGTCTTTGGTGAGCCAGCTGGCTTTCTTGGTAGTGTGGGTGTTGGAGGGCTTCTTGAGCGGAGCGAGGGTGTTGGCGCAATCGTTGATCCACTGTTTGAGGTTGCGAGCGGCGGTGTCGGTCGAATCTGCGGGTGGGATCCGGGCAAGGGTGGTGGAAAGCTGGTCTTCAGTGACTTTGCTCCAGCAGCGGCGCAGCATCTGTTTGTTGCAGTGGTGCATGGTGGGTTTCCGGAAGGTGAAGTGGATGCAGCGCTGATCGGTCCAGTGGAGCTCGGTGGTGTGGTTGAAGGAGACGTCGGAGCTTGCGGAGAAGATGGGGTCAAGTGTGTGGGTGGGTCCAGTGATGAGTTGTCTGAGTCCGAGGTTGGCGAGGTTGGCGATAAGGGTGGAGGAGTTGGTGTCGTTGTTGTTCTCGAGGTAGAAGTTCAGGTCCCCGAGGAGGATGTAGTCCATGGAGGCAAAGGCGTGTGTGCTGACGAGGTCGGTGATGGAGTCGCTGAACTGTGCTTGTGGTCCGGGGGGTCTGTAGATGAGGGTTCCTCTGAAGGTGGTGTTGGGATCAGTGTGGATCTGGAAGTGCAGGTGTTCGGCGGTGCTGAGGGTGTCATCGGTGTTGGTTGAGACTTTGAGAGTGTTCCTGTGGACGATGGCGATTCCTCCTCCTACTCCATTTGTGCGGTCCCTGCGGGTGATCTTAAAGCCTTCCGGAATGCTATGGTGATGTCGGGTGCCGAGGAGGGGTTCAGCCAGGTCTCCGTCAGGAAGGCGACGTCTGGGGTGTTGGACTCCAGTAGGTCCCAGAATTCCACGGCGTGTTTGCTTGCGGAGCAGGTGTTGAGAAGGATGCATCTGAGGTGTTTGTGTTCTTTGGTAGGTGGGTTGGTGGGCCGGATGCTGGTGAAGCTGCAGTTCCGGCAGGAGAAGGGTCCTTGGGTGCGCTTTGGGGCGGCCAGGCAGCAGGTGCGTGATCGTCCGGCATTGATTGCTTGGAGGGTGCTGGAGTCGTAGCAGGGCCAGGGGTCCTGGTGCTGGGCACGGTCCAGGCATGGACGGGCGCAGATGGGCTTGCCTTAGGCGCGCCAGCGGCGCGGCCACCATATATGGGGAGGTGGGAGGGAGGAGCAGCTGGGAGGCAGGAGGCGGGAGGTAGGGGCAGCGATTGGGCAGTCAGGGGGCAGGCCACAGGGGACGCAGCGGCAGGAACAGAAGCGGTAAACGGCACGGAAGGCAAGGGCACAGAATCACGGGGGCACAGAAGAAAAACCGGGCACAGATCGCGGGGTCACAGAAGGAAAAACCGGCACAGATCACGGGGGCACAGAAGGAAAAACAGGCACAGATCACGGGGTCACAGAAGGAAAAAAACGGGCACAGAAGGAAAAACGGGCACAGAATCACAGGGGTGTCAATGGGAACCGAAGGAAAGAAGGTTACAGGAGAAAATACAGGCACAGGGGGAAGACAGACAACAGCAGTCACAGACAGCAAAAGAGAAAACGATACGGGCAGTACAATGAACAATAGAACAGACCTAAGGCCTACCACTGGCCACCAGGGATGAGGCGCAGGTGGTAGCCTGCGGGTGGAGGAGGGCATCAACTTTCCTCAGCAGCGGCAGCTGTGGCAGGGACAGGACGCACAGGCGGTTCTGTGTGGAGGGGGAGCGACCTACCTAACAGGGTCAAGAGTCGGTCTCCTCACCACGCAGCGGCCGCCATATATGGGGAGGGTGGAGCAGCTGGGAAGCGGGAGGTGGGAGGTAGGGGCAGCAAATGGGCAGTCAGGGGGGCGGGGCCGCAGGGGACACAGCGGCAGGAACGGGAGCGGTGAACGGCTAGAAGGCAAGGGCACAGAATCACGGGGGCATGGAAGGAAAACCAGGCACAGATCACGGGGGTCACAGAAGGAAAAACGGGCACAGATCACGGGGGCACAGAAGGAAAAACATGCACAGATCATGGGGGTCACAGAAGGAAAAAACAGGCACAGAATCACGGGGGGCACAGAAGGGAAAATGGGCCCAGAATCAAGGGGGTGACAATGGGAACAGAAGGAATGAAGGGCACAGGAGAAAATACAGGCACAGGGGGAAGACAGACAACAGCAGTCACAGACAGCAAAAGAGGAAACGATACAGGCAGTACAATGAACAATAGAACAGACCTAAGGCCTACCACTGGCCACCAGGGATGAGGCGCAAGTGGTAGCCTGCGGGTGGAGGAGGGCCTCAACTTTCCTCAGCAGCGGCAGCTGGGGCAGGGACAGGATGCACAGGCGGTGCTGTGCGGAGGGAGAGTGACCTACCTAACAGGGTCAAGGGTCCGTTACTAATTTCTCTCCTGTCCAATGCTGTTTCCCGACTCGCTAATGAATAGGTTATTTTGCCCTCGCATACCTATCTGAGTGTGTAGTTCTGCTCCCACATTAGGAGACGCTGAGACTCGGCGCTGTGGCCTTGAATTGTAGATAGCATGTACCCATCTGGCAGGTGGTAGCTCCTCCCCCTGTGCCTCCTTTGTTCATGTTCAGCCCAGGTCGGTAACTTTCCATAGGGGGGAGGTTGAAAGCTCTCGGGAAGGTTCATTACGTGTTACAGATTGTTGGGGGCCAGTACCTCAGCAGACATTGCAGGTCAGATTGGACTCCTCTGCAGAGTATTGCGAATAAAATGTATGTTTGTATTCTCTACTGTGTGACTGACTCTTCATTATTGCGAAGTCATAGCAGGTGGTTGTAAGAAACCTGAGTGGCCCTAGAGGGCCCCTTCCTTCAGTTGACGCCTGAACAGGGACCCCACAAGGTGATCCGACTCGCCCGTAATCGGGTTGTAGGGTCGGGTGCGTTTAGTCAGTGGGGCGGATCGGGGATCCCCACATGATCGAGCCTGGTTCTCGCAGGTGCCCTGCCCAGCTGATTGGGCATCTCCTCATCTAGTGGTCACCGGCTGGAGTCCTGAGAAGGCAAAACATTGGATTTGACCGTTTGGTCCGAAGAGTCGGCAGTGAAGAATAACTTGACTCGACCAGTGTGCACCAGGTGAGTGATTTGATTCTTGGAAAAATTGCGCCATTCTTGGACATCACAAGCCTATGGGCTGTGTCTTGATACAGTCTCCTGACTGTCTTGTCTGCAGTTTTTGAACTGCCTTGCTTGAACAACATGAGTCGATGGGCTGTGTCTTGGGATGGTCTCCGGACTGTCTTGTCTTGAACTTGGTGGGTTTGCGGCCCCTTGAAAAGACACAGAGTGTTTGTGAGCAGTCTACCGGACCAACTGGTAATTTAGCCCGCGTTTGAAAAGGTACAGGACTGTTCGCGAACAATCTGCCAGACCAACTGGTAATTTGGCTAATGTTTGAAAAGGTCTGGGGCTGGAACCTGTCTTCTTCAACTTGGTACAGTCCCCGGACTCTGGGGAGTGGTCTCTGGACCGTTTGGTTTGGTTCTTGAATAATATTTATTTTTTTATCTTTTCTTTTATTACTGTTGCTGGTGCTATATTTGTTCATTAGGGACAGTGCATGTGTCTGATATTAAGATGCCTTGTTTAAGTAAGTTAGGATGTTTTGAGGATTTCGATGTTGCTCTACTGATGCTGGATTGGAAGAGAGCCAGCCTGCACCTCTGGAGGATACCCCAAATTTTGACGTATATGTCAAGCATGGTATTGGCCCTATTATGTTTAGGCAGGAGGTAGATCCCTGGAAAACACACTCATACAATCCTATATCAATTTCCACTGACTCAAACAATCATCTTTCAAACCACAAGTTGCAATACAAATTGAAATGCAATGCATATACTTATTATCAGTTAAAATCAATGTTACTATTCTTAAAATTTCGAAACTTTTTCGAAAAAGTACATGGTTTTTAATACATAATAAACTTCCACATTTAATACCTAGCGATGTCCTTAAATAAAACTCCTAAGTAATCATAGATGCAAAACCTGTTGTATCCCTACTAACTACAGGCAGTCTATATATCCTGTTTAGAACTCAATTTGATCCCACAGCTGAAAGAATCTATCTGGCACTTTTTAGTGAGGAAACTTTTCCTTGTCATCTAAAAGTCCTTTGCTGTTGAGGGATTCAAAAAATGCAGGGGCATCGACGCGTTTCGGTGGTCTATAAGCTAAAGGCTTCACCACCTTCCTCAGGACAGATTGCGATACCAGGTCACAAATCTTCTTGTGGTACAGGTTGTATCGTGAATAACATCCCTCATGTATAAATTTTGGGGTTAAAATTGGTCTTATCCTATATCTTCATACAGATTTTGTTCCTTTTCTTAAAATGTTTTCTTTGATTTATAAGTCCAAGCTTATTCCTTTCTTCTTTATTTTGTAGCGTGTTAACTATACGCCCGTTCGTTAGTCTAATCCGTGTCTTCACATCTGCCAGACATTTCTATCAGTCACATATTTATAAATAAGCTCTACACGATTTAGTTTCTTAGAGTATCATGGGCGAGGGTGATATAAACCGCACTACTTTCCTTGTTTAAGTGGCGTAATTCTTCCTCGCCCCACTTTCGCTTTTTTTATCGAAAGCGGGGCGAGGAAGAATTACGCCACTTAAACAATAAGATTGCTGAGTAAAACCCAGACAGACTCATCAAATATCTGCAAGGGAAGGAAAGCAGTGCGGTTTATATCACCCTCGCCCATGGTACTCTAAGAAAATAAATCGTGTAGAGCTTTTTTATAAATATGTGACCGATAGAAATGTCCGGCAGATGTGAAGACACAGATTAGACTAACGAACGGGCGTATAGTCAACACGCTACAAAATAAAGAAGAAAGGAATAAGCTTGGACTTATAAATCAAAGAAAACTTTTTAAGAAATGGAACAAAATCTGTATGAAGATATAGGATAAGACCAATTTTAACCCCAATAATTTATACATGAGGGATGTTATTCACGATACAACCTGTACCACAAGAAGATTTGTGACCTGGTATCGCAATCTGTCCTGAGGAAGGTGGTGAAGCCTTTAGCTTATAGACAACCGAAACGCGTCGACGCCCCTGCATTTTTTGAATCCCTCAACAGCAAAGGACTTTTAGATGACAAGGAAAAGTTTCCTCACTAAAAAGTGCCAGATAGATTCTTTCAGCTGTGGGATCAAATTGAGTTCTAAACAGGATATATAGACTGCCTGTAGTTAGTAGGGTCACAACAGGTTTTGCATCTATGATTACTTAGGAGTTTTATTTAAGGACATTGCTATGTATTAAATGGGGAAGTTTTTTATGTATTAAAAACCATGTACTTTTTCGAAAAAGTTTCGAAATTTTAAGAATAGTAAAATTGATTTTAACTGATAATAAGTATATGCATTGCATTTCACTTTGTATTGCAACTTGTGGTTTGAAAGATGATTGTTTGAGTCAGTGGAAAGTGATATAGGATTTTATGAGTGTGTTTTCCAGGGATCTACCTCCTGCTTATTCATTTATAGAACCCGGTTCCCTGGAACTAGTTTGGGTCATCTCTCTTTTTGTTAAACCTATTATGTTTAGCACATTGTGGAATAAATATACGAGGGGCAACCCTGACTTACAATGGCCACTTACTGGCTTGTTTGATGAACAAACATGTAATTTCTTGCTGGACAAATTGTTTGCTAAGAGGAGCAGGCAGTCGATGTTTGATTCTTTAAGAGTATGGCAAAAGGAAGCAAAGCAACGGCGTATGAGAGCGGAGAAAGAAGCCCGAAAGAGACAGATGCAAACTATTATGCAGAAAGCAGTCTCCTATGAAAGGGAAAAGATAGAGAAAGGCATAGAGTGCGCAGATAGAAAGTTTTGACTACAGACTGATAAATGTTATGTTGCTAGAGAGGAAGGTGATGATTTTTGTCAGGTTCCTCCTTCCAGAATCCTCAGGATTGTGCTGATGCTCAAGGATGTCCACCTCTCGACGGCCCCAAGTCCGGAATATAAATGCACACGGACTGATGGGATAGTCAAGCGGGGGAAGGAAAGGGTAGGAACAGCGTGGAGGGAGATCTGAGGATGATAAAGGAACACAACGTAAATACTAGTTCGGTATTCCGGTGGAACAGCTAAATTAAGCACTGACACTTTGACTTTGCTTAAAGTCTAGAACACACTACCTGTAAATAAGAAGGTGAGAGATTGTCGCCAGGAGAAAGCAGAGGGTGGTTGCAAGGACCCCAACACGAACTAATAAGAAGAAAGAACATACGTCGGACACAATTTCTGTATATCACAACATCTGATGTCCTGCTCATAAGAGCGAAGAATCCCGCAGCATCACATAACCAAAGTCACATGTGGTGATGGTTGATATGTATGCAGAGACGTTCTGCACACACTCTCTGGTCGCTCTCTCCTAGACAATAGCAAGAAAAATAAGGAACAACCAAACTTAAAGAAGTGACAAAGGACCTGGATACAATAAAGTCTTGTATTTGCCCAAGGTGCCAAACGCTCAGGGGTTGTTTGGGTATCACAATACCCTAAACTTGTCTTGTGCACTGCGGTTCTTTGGCTTTTGTAAATACTTCTACACAATCCACAACACCCCAGTGTGCAGTAGTCTCTGATTCACACAATCGTTTCAAAAGGAGGATCACTGGAACGTTGCAATCAAAATATATCACAGTTCCAATAATAACAGAGACACAGTACCTGCAGCACTTGCTTAATACTCGAAACAAGGAATACCCAATGTAGGCTAATGAAGAGATTCAGCAAGAGGCTTTATCGGGGAGAAGCAGCCGCTTCTAACAAGCCGCCATTGCTTACTCACAGTTTATGTTGTATACCTCCCCGCATGAGACACCAGCGGGGAACCGGTCTTTCCAACAGGGAGATGTCGGGTACAAGTGCCCCCGTAAGCCGCTAACACTCCTCTGCAAGAGACTGCTGGATGGCGGCTCTCGGCCAACAGAGAAGAGAGCAAGGAAGCGCTCGAGGGGGTAGTGACCACCCCAGCCTTCGAAAGTCACAATCAGATGGTCCGGATATAGTGCAAACCGCACTCTTACTGCCTGATGTCCTGAAATCCATCGGGGAACTCTGCTACGGGTAACCAGCACAAATAATTGGCAGCGTTTCAACGCATAGCCGCCCTATACCAGCTGTCCGGCATCGCGCCCGAGTCACGTGGGGCGTGACTTGCGTGTTGCTCGCTGGGAGTTGTAGTCTTTAGGGAGGATCGGACTTCCCGGATCGCGCGCCACAAGCAGTCAGTGTGCAACTGGAGGCAGGTCCCTGACAGGTCATCCCCCTCCCGGCGGACACTGACTGCCCTTAGGCTTACCAGGGTGCTGGTGATGGAACCTGGCCACCAGCCGGGGCGCGTGCACAGCATCAGCTGGTTCCCACAAGTCCTCCTCAGGACCGTAACCCTTCCAAGCAACCAGGTACCACAGCTTTCCTCGTACCACCTTGGAATTCAGAATCCCCTTGACCTCATATTCCTGGTCCTGCTGTACCCATATGGCATAGGCTTTCTCTTCACGGGACAGTGGGACTGCTTCCACAGGGATACATGGAAGACGGGGTGTATATGAACATGAGCTGGTAACCTCAATTTCACTGTCACTGAATTAATGTGTTTGATCACACGGTAGGGACCTATGAATTTGGGGTTGAAGACACTGTGTTTCTTAAACCTAATATGCTTCGTCGACAGCCAAACCCATTCCCCTCTCTTGTACGTGGGACCCAGGCCTTCGGTGTCTGTCAGCATGGGCTTTGTACCTTTTCTTGGCATGAAGTAGATTGCTCCGTGTCTCAAGCAGGGTTTTGCGAATATGTGATAGCCTCTTGTGTAAGTCGGGTAGCTTGGTGTTTGCACTCGGAAGGATTAAGGGAGTAAAGCGAGGGTACTGAAGAAAGGAGTGTGTTGTATGGAGGCATGCTTTGCACTATCTCAGCTACCCACAACCACTCTACCCACGCATCCGTGTTGGTGTCAACATAGCACCTGAGGAACTGTTTAAGGGTTTGGTTCAGCCTCTCAGTTTGGCCGTCGGTTTGGGGGTGAAAGCTTGTGGAAAGGGAAGAGTCTATCCATAATTTGGAACACCAGGTTTTCCAGAAGAGCGTGGTGAATTGGGCCCCTCTATCGGAAATGATTACTTTGGGAAGTCAGTGAAGTCGGATGATATTAGTTAAAAGTAGTCGTGCCAATTGTCCAGCAAAGGGTACTTGCTTGCACGCGATGAATTGGCCCATTTTAGACAAGAATTCGATGACCACCACAATCGCTGTGCATCCCTGATCCTTGGGTAACCCCACTATAAAGTCCACAGAGAACCTTTCCCACGGTGTTTCTGGTGTGGGCATAGGATGGAGTAGTCCCTGAGCCTGTCTATGGTCAGTTTTCATCTGGGCGCATGTGGAACAGCTCTTCACCCATGAAAGGACATCCGGGCGGACAGTTGGCCACCAGAACTGTCATAACACCTTCTCCAGGGTTTTACTTCCTCCAGTGTGACCTGCGCACTGAAGATCATGACACCAGACAAACACAGTTTTCCATAACTTTCTGGTAGGGACTAGTACCTGTTTGCCTTTCATGGGGAGGCCTTGGCACATTTGCCAATACAGGTGGAACTTGAGCCAGCTTCTCCGGATAAAGGACTGCATTCCTTGTCTGAGTTTCTGGAGGAAATCGTCCGTTTGCACAACACAAAGCACTCTACTGGGTTCTATGATTGCTTTTTCCAGAGCGATGGATTGATGCGTTGAGTTCTCTTGTCTCGTAAGAGCGTCTGCCTTTTTATTGTCTATGCCAGGTCTGAATGTGACAATAAAATGGTACTCTGCAAAAAACAGCATCCAACGGAGTTGGCGTGGCGTGAGGTATCGTGCTGCTCGCATGAACTGGAGGTTACGATGATCCAAGTAAATCGTCACCTGGTGTGTCACACCAATCAACCAGTGTCTCCACTCCAGAAACGCGTCCCGTATAGCTAGAAGTTCCTTCTCTGCTATGGTGTAGTTTTGTTCTGCGGAATTGAGTTTCCTGGACATAAATGCGATAGGGTGAAGTTATCCAGTAGTCTTGTGTCGTTGGGACAACACCGCACCTACCGCTACATCAGATGCGTCGGCTTCTACTATGAAGGGAGGATCTGGATTGGCATGCGTGAAGACCTGGGCCGACGTAAAGGCCTTCTTAAGGAGGTCAAACGCCTACTGGGCATCTTTTTCCTTGTCAATTTGGTCAGAGGTGCTACCAAATCGGAGAACTGCCGAATGAACCTCCTGTAGAAGTTGGCAAACTCCAGTAGACTTTGGATGTCCTTTACATTCTGGGGGCGTGGCCATTCGACGATAGCTTTGGCTTTCCGTTCTGCCATAACTTGGCCCTATGGGGTGAGCATAACCCCTAGGAATTCCAAGGTGGTCACGTGGAACTCACATTTCGTGATTTTGCAGAACAATCAGTGGGCACGTAGTGCTTCCAGCACACGGCTTACATGGATAACGTGTTCTTCTTCATTTGCGGAATATATCAATATATCATCGATATAAACCACAACGAAGTGGTCCAAGTAGTCTCTAAGGACTTAGTTGAGGAATAATTGGAAGGCCTCGGGGGCGTAGCATAGCCCAAAGGGCATAACAAGATATTCAAATACCCATACCGCGTTTTGAAGGCTGTTTTCCATTCATCGCCTTCATGCATCCGGACCAAGTGGTACGCCTGCTGCTCTCACCTGTTCAAGAAGAACAGGGATCAATGGAAGCGGTTACTGGTTCTTGACAGTGATGTTATTCAACGATCTGTAATCTATGCAACATCGCAGATCCCCATTAGCCTTTGGGATAAAATGGAGGGGAGAAGCAGCAGGAGACCTAGGAGGGCGAATAAACCCCAATGAAAGGTATTTATCCAGATAAGCCCGTAGATGTAGATTCTCAGGAGCTGTAAAGGCATGTATCCGGCCGCATGGAACCACGGCTCCTGGAACCAAGTCAATCCAGCAATCGTAGTCCCGATGTGGAGGGAGTTCCTCTGGCTTGGTGTTGCTGAATACGTCGGAATACACATTGTAGCACCGGGTTAAGACCACGTTCTTTTCTGCCGCCGTCGTGATGTGATGTCTGGCTGCCAAGGCTTTCAATGGACTGGTGAGCTGTTGGCTACAGGGGCTCTGGCAATAGGAAGACCGCAGATGAAATGTTTTGTTGGTCCAGTCGATGGTAGGTTAGTGTTTTTGCAATCAGGGAAGGCCTAATATCACCCCGTACTGCGGGGCTTGTATGATATTGAATGATAGCCATTCATGGTGGTATCTGTCGTAGGTAAGCTCATACTCCGGTGTGATGTGACTAATCGGTCCTGATTCCAGCTCTTTGCCGTTGACGGCGTACACCCGTTCAGGGGTTTGTTTGCAGATGAGCTGCACTCCTAACACTTGTGCTTCCTTTCTGTCCATAAAACACCCCGTGGCCCCCGAATCCACCATTGCTCTTATGTGTTTTTGTTTTTGGTCGATTCCAATATCTAAGGAATTAAAGAAGTGTTCTGATTCCATGAAGGCAAAAAGGTTTACTGAAGGGATAGTACAGCCGCCTGAGGGATTCCCTTCTTGCGCCCTCAAGCGTTGGAGTTTTCTGCCCCTTTTTCTGCTGTTACTGTGGCCACTTGCCCTGGTCGAGAGCGTCCATACTTGGGTTTGACCGGACAATCACGAAGGTAATGGCCTTTCTTCCCGCAATACAGGCATAAGCCCTGTTTGCATCGGTGGTCCCTCTCGCTCAGTGTTAATGAAGCTCTTACCGCCCCGATCTCCATCGGTTCAGGCTTCGTTGACACTTGTTCTGTAACTTGAGAACGATCGTACGCAAGGGTATACATCTCCTTCCGTTTGTGTTCCCCCTTCCGCTCCCTTAGTCTGTGGTCCAGTCGTCGGGTCAGCTCTATGAGAGGCGCACATGTCTGGGGTTGGGGGTCAATTTGTATGAGGACGTCTTTCAGCTCATCCTAGAGGCCCTGACTGAAGATGGCAGACTGCTTGGATTCCGGCCAGTCTGTCTCCGCTATCAGTCTTCTGAAACTGTTCAGTTAACTGACCAGGTCTGAGTTACCTTGTCTGAGTTCTAGCAGGTCCCTATCTGCTGAGAACGTCTCTGCTCGACGGTCAAAGGTTTTCTCGAATTCCACTCTGAACTCGTCTCAGTCATAGAGCAAGGGGTCATCTCGCCTTACTATGGGGACTGCCCACTGCGTTGCCTCGCCACCCAAATAGGAGCTCAGGAAAGCCACTTATGCCTGGTTGGTCATGAACATCTTGGGTTTGCAGGTAAAGTGGAGCAGAGCCTGAATCATAAACACTTGCACTTTCTTAATATCCCCTTAAAACCTCTCGGGGGGGCTAATGGCACCTGTACCGCCATTTCCACCACCACTGGAAGAGGCGCCGGGGATGGCTTCCCTCCTGCATCAAACGGGTTTCGTTGCATCCTTTCTACCCTAGCTTGTAAGGCCGCTGTTCCCTGATGGGAGGCAGCAAGCTTGGTTTGTACAAGAACCAGAGCCGCCATAACGTCCTCCAGGGTGGCCATCCTTGATACCAGCACAACCAGGAGGAATAAAATCCGTGGGCCGATTATTCAGTCAGGTTCCTCCTTCCAGAATCCTCAGGATTGTGCTGATGCTCAACGGGGTCCACCTCTCGACAGCCCCAAGTCCGGAATATAAATACACACGGACTGGTGGGATAGTCAAGCGGGGGAAGGAAAGGGTAGGAACAGTGTGGAGGGAGATCTGAGGATGACAAAGGAACACAACGTAAATACTAGTTCGGTATTCCGGTGGCACAGTTAAATGAAGCACTGACACTTTGACTACCCTTAAAGTCTAGAACACACTACCTGTAAATAAGAAGGTGAGAGATTTTCGCCAGGAAAAAGCAGCGGGTGGTTGCAAGGACCCCAACACAAACTAATAGGAAGAGAGAACATATGTCGGGCACAATTTCTGTACATCACAACATCTGATGTCCTACTCATAAGAGAGAAGAATCCCCCAGCATCACATACCCGAAGTCACATGAGATGATGGTTGATATGAATAGCAGAGACGTTCTGCACACCCTCTCTGGTCACTCTCTCCTAGCCAATAGTAAGAAAAATAAAGAACAACCAAACTTAAAGAAGTGACAAAGGGCCTGGATTCAATAAAGTCTTGTATTTGTCCAAGGTGCCAAACGCTATGGGGTTGTTTGGGTATCAGAATACCTTACACTTGTCTTGTGCACTGCGGTTCTTTGGCTTTTGTAAATACTTCTACACAATCCACAAAACCACGGTGTGTAGTAGTCTCTGATTCACACAATCGTTCCAAAAGGAGGATCACTGGTACGTTGCAATCAAAGTATATCACAGTTCCAATAATAACAGAGACACAGTACCTGCAGCGCTTGCTCAATACTCGAAACAAGGAATACCCAATGTAGGCTAAAGAAGAGATTCAGCAAGAGGCTTTATCGGGGAGAAGCAGCCGCTTCTAACAAGTTGCCATTGCTTACTCACATTTTATGTTGTATACCTCCCCGCATGAGACACCAGCGGGGAACCGGTCTTTCCAACAGGGAGATGTCGGGTACAAGTGCCCCCGTAAGCCGCTAACACTCCTCTGCAAGAGACCGCCGGATGGTGGCTATCAGCCAACAGAGGAGAGAGCAAAGAAGCGCTCGAAGGGGTAGTGACCACCCCAGCCTTCGAAAGTCACAATCTGATGGTCGGGATATAGTGCACACCGCACTCTTACCGCCTGATGTCCTGAAATCCATCGGGGGAACTCTGCTACGGGTAACCAGCACGAATAATTGGCAGCGTTTGAACGCATAGCCGCCCTATACCACCTGTCCGGTGTCAAGTGGGGCGTGACTCGTGCATTGCTCGCCGGGAGTTGTCGACTTTAGGAAGGATCGCACTTCCCGGTTCGTGCGCCACAAGCAGTCAGTGTGCAACTGGAGGCAGGTCCCTGACAATTTTGTTGAAGAGCTATTGGATTATGCCCCTGAACGGATATACCCGATGGTTCCGACATCCCAGTCTCCGGCCACTGGTGTCACCCTCTGTAGTGTTTCTGTTACTAGTGCTACTGCTTCAGCCCCGGCTCCACTTGCGTCTGCTCTACTCACGTAAGTCACGGGGGCGGGTGCCATTACCTCTCCTATCATTGTCTATTGGCTCCCTCTTGACATCTACGCCTCCTTTCACCCCTACCACACTGTCTCCCTACATGATGGCACCTGTCTTTGCGTCTGCTCTATCCCCCCTGAGTGCGACACCCCAAACACTGTCAACTGTTGAAACGCCTCTGCGTGGGACACCTGAAGCGAATTGGGCAGCAGCACGCGACCCCCTGGGGAAAGTGTTGGTGTGTTTTGCTGTGGGCGATGAGGAAAAACAAATGGTGGAGAATCAGGTGGCTTAGTGGGCCCGGAACCCGATCTATAGTGTGGAAGATGTGTGGAGTGTGATAAAAAATTATGCTCCCTTTATACAGCAGCATGCCCTTAACCACTTGTCGGCCACGCTGATAGGGTTGTGGGAGCAGTGTTTTCAGGGTGTTGTGCCGCAAATCATCTTTGACATACGGAACAGGGTATATGCTACGGATATGGCCCCCAATGAGGTCTTTAGCAATGTAACAACACTAGTGGGTTGCCGAGGCAGATTTCTCCAAAAGGTTCCGACGATAGGGGCACAGCATCCCATGAGGGAAGTCCATCCCATTTACCATCCTGAAATACCAGAATTACGTGACTCCACAGATACTCTAATAGGACCACGAGTCGACGCTCGGTTTCAGGAACAGTGAATCTACACTCCTTGGAAAAGGAGTGAGGTCCTCTCCCTAAAGAGCCAGTTGCCGGACCCCCAGAAAAACCCTACTGCATATTATAAGGAATTGACGGAATTTGAATTTGAATTTTTTTTAATTTATATAGCGCACGTACACTATGCAGTTTCTTGGCGCTGGAGGGGGTTCCTGGGCGGGATGAGGGCACGGGAGGCTCGGGGCTAAGGGCTAAAAGCTTGCTGGAACAAAAGAGTCTTAAGAGCCTTACGGAACTCCATATAAGAGGGGGAGAGGTGAATGGAGAGCGGGAGGGTGTTCCAAAAGGTGGGCACGAGGACTGAAAATTTCAGGCCTCCCGAGCGTCGTTTCTTGAAACGAGGAATGACAAGTAAGGATTTGGAGGAAGAACGAAGGTCTCTAGAAGGGTGGTAATTGGTGATGGCGGAGTTGATAAAGGCGGGAGCTGAGCCAGCCCGAGCTTGAAAGGTCAAGCAGCCGAGTTTGAAAAGGGCCCGTTGTTTAATGGGAGGGGGCCTCCTCCACAGTGATGACATTAGCTGATATAGAGTTGTTTTTTGGCCTGTTGGTACCGGTAGATATATGGAAGCAGATTCATACGCAGGACCATGCACTGGAGTTGGGCTGCACCTGGGATGAGATCAGGGCTTGGGAAAAGGAGTGCAAACCCGGCAATAAGCCGAAAGCGGAGCTCCTAGCTTTGCCGGGGCGTATTATAACTTACATGCACTCAATTATCCCACCAAAGAGAGTGGAACGGGATAAGTTGACTGCGTGTCGTCAGAAGAAGGATGAGAGTGTGTCAGATTTCTTTACCAGATTTGAAGGGATGTTTTTAGGTTTTAGTGGTCAGGACCTGTCGCAGGAGGGTGGTGTTTGTTTGTTTGTGAACAGATATGACACTAACTTGCTCCCCAAGATTGCAACACGGTTGCAGGTTTCGGAAAGCACTTGGACGACCTCGTCCCCGTCAGAGTATGGCGCAATATTACGAACATAGACCAAATGAGGACAAGGAAAGGGTAGAGAAGAATTCAAATGATTTGAAGACGAGGGTATTGATGCAGCAAGTTGTGAGGGGAAGTGGAAGAGGACGAGGTTCGGGTTTGGCCCCACGGCTACGCCGGTCTAATAGGGGTGGTGCTTCAATTGCGCCTCTTGGGCTCAATCAATGTGTGTACTGTAAGCAGGAGGGACATTGGCGGAACGAGTGTCCAGAGTTGTTACAGAATGGTGAGGACCTGAGAGGTCGAAGTCTTCGAGGACGTGGATGAGGAGGAAGAGGCAGAGGGGGATACAGTCAGAGGACATGTCACACAATAGGCAGAGCGGGAACTATTTTGATGACCCCCGAGGGAGACAGTATTATCATGCCGAATATAACATGGACAAAGTGACGGGGTTGTCTCACAGCTAGGACAGTCCGGGACAGGGCAAGGGACCAGTTCCGGTGCCTGTAGATCAGCGCGTACCTTTTGTCACTGCTGATTTACAGGGTATGACTGAAATTTTTTAGTTGACACAGGGGCTATGAATACCTCTGTTTCCCTTTCACTGGTCCCGGGGGCAGCTCTGTCTGGCCAAAACAATGTTTCAGTGGGTTTTTCAGGCGTGCCAGTTTTTAGCCCCATTCCCAGCCTCTTGCTTTGGCTATTGGCCCCTTTACGGTTGACTCATCATCTTTACTGATGTCAAATTGTGGAGAGAATTTGCTAGGATTGAATCTGTTAAAAAGGTTACATGCGACAATTTTTTGATCTCCAAACGGTGTTTACATGACTGTTGGTCCACAAGTGGCCCGTGCCAAACAATGCTTCGCACAGGATACCCCCCTTCCTGCTGAGTTAAAAAATGTGCCGGATGTGTACAGGAGACACAGATGTGGGGTTACTCCAGATCCCACCAGTCTCTATACAGATCAAAGACAATGCTAAATTGCCACGTATTTCCCAGGACAAGATATCTCAGGCAGGAGAAAAGGCCTTATTGCAAATAATACTGGATTTGATTAAGTCTGGCGATGTTGAAGAGACGGTAGAGAATAAGTGTAATAGCCATATCCTTCCTATACTTAAAAAGACACCCTTGGATTCTTCTGATGCCCATCCTGATATTTACCATTTTGTCATTGACCTTAGAGAGGTCAATAAAATTGTGGTTCCTCAGTATACTATGGTTCCCGACATTACCATGATTTTGATAATGATTCCCCTGTCAGCAAAATTGTTTTGGTAATAAATTTGAAAAATGCTTTCTTTAGCATTCCAATCCATCCAGATAGCAGATATATGTTTGGATTTGCAATAGCCGGTATTAGCTTTAGATTCTGTTGTGCTCCACAAGGCTATACAGAAAGTCCTAGTATCTATAGTCAAGCTTTGAAAGCTCAATTGGATTCCTTGGAACTTCCCCTTGGTAATGTGCTGCTGCAGTACGTTAATGACCTCCTTGTGGCTTCGAACACTGAGGATGGCTGCAGAGAGGCCACGGTTAAATTACTGTTACATTTGGCACACCATGGACACAAGGGGCCCAATTCACAGAACAAACTTAAGACAAAATCCTAAACTTAGTACCATTTTGGTATTCACAGAATGCACTTACTACTTCTGGTATTCACAGAATGAACTTACTACTTTTGCGATTCACAGAATAAACTTACTACTTTTGCTATTCACAGAATGGATTTACGACTACTAACTTTACGTCCGCACTCGGGCTGGAAATTCCGGCCCGGAGGCGGAGCTTCCGGCCCGGAGGCCGGGCTTCCGGCCTGGAGGCGGAAGTTTCCGGGCTGGAGGCGGAGCTTCCGGGCCGGAGGCAGAGCTTCCGGCCCGGAGGCGGAGCTTCCGGGCCGGAGGTGGAGATTTTGGCCATGGCTAAATCTCCGCCACTGGCCGGAATCCCCACCTCCGGGCCGGAAGCTCCACCTCCGGGCCGGAAGCCCCGCCTCCGGGCCAGAGACTCCGCCTCAGGGCCGGAATTTCCGGCCCGAGTGCGGACGTAAAGTTAGTAGTCGTAAATCCATTCTGTGAATAGCAAAAGTGGTAAGTTTATTCTGTGAATCGCAAAAGTAGTAAGTTCATTCTGTGAATACCAGAAGTAGAAAGTGCATTCTGTGAATACCAAAATGGTACTAAGTTTAGGATTTTGTCTTAAGTTTGTTCTGTGAATCGGGCCCAAGGTGTCACCCTCGAAATTTCAATATTGTCGACAGAAGCTCACCTACTTAGGTCACCTACTGTTGAAGGAGGGTCGCAAACTAAAACCTGAACGCATAGCTGCTATTACTAATATGCCTGTTCCTAAGACCCAACACGAGGTATGCGCATTTATTGGGATAACTTCGTATTGTCGGCACTTGATCCCTAATTGATCCCTACTAACAAAACCCCTTCTTTACCTGACCACCAAAGATGTGCATGAACCTTTGCCTTGGACACCTGCATGCCAGCAAGCTTTTGAGCAATTAAAGGTTGCACTTTGCTCTGCCCCTGTGCTTGGTACTCCTGATTACCAGAAGCTTTTTGTGTTCTACATACATGAGGCGAACGTTGTGCGCTTTCTGTTCTAACACAGGGTTTCTGTGGTAAGCAGAGACCCTGGGCTTACTTCTCTGCCATCCTAGATAACATCGCCAGAGCTCTCCCGAGCTGCATAAGAGCTGCTCCTGTGGCAGGAGTTTCTATCAGAAAATCGGCAGGGCTCGTCCTTGATACTGATCTCACAGTAATGGTACTGCATGCTGTGGACACGCTTTTGAATAACTCAAAGACGTAGCACCTTTATGAGTGTGCATCTCACTGGCTATGAGTTGACCTTGTTTGCTCCGCACATTACCATCAAACAATGTGCTACTCTGAACCCAGTCACGTTACTACCCTTCCCTTCAGAGGAAAAGGACAGTGGTGTCCATGATTGTTTATTTCAGACTGAGGAAGAAACGAAAGGATGGGTAGACCTGACTGATGTTACCTTATCTGACCCCCAAGGGGAACTATATGCCGATGGCTCTTGTTTCAAATTACCAGATGGCACTACCACTGCAGCTTATGCAATCACACTGTTACACACTGTAGTTGAGACATCCCGTATCACATACCAATCAGCCCAAGCTGCAGAGCTGTGAGTTGAGTGAAGGACTGATTGTTAATGTCTACACCGACAGTCAGTACTCCTTTGGGGTGGCCCAAACTTTTTGGTGCCTCTGGGCGGTGGGTTCCTGACCTCACATGGGTTGTGCATACAACATGGTCCATTGATACATAGACTGTTGTCAGCATTGACACTTCCTGATAAGCTGGCAATAATAAAATACAGCGCTCACAAAGCAATGACAGACGATGAAGGGAGGGGCAATGCGTTTGTGCTTCAGACAGCTAAGGAGATAGCTAGATCGAAGATGAACAAGATGATTGTGGCAGGTCCCACTAGATGAGTTTCAGACAATGGACTGTTCGAGGACACATTGGAAAATGTCAGGGAAATCCAGAGGGAGGCGATTCTAGATGAACTGGCAATATCGGAAGAGAGGACAGGGAGTCTAGACGAGGATGGGTGTTGGACTGACTTGCCTGGGAAACAAAGGTGGTTGTTGCCCAACGCCTATGTTCGCCCTGTTGTTAATATGGCCCACGGCCCAGCACACATTAGTGCCAAAGGAATATGTAAGCTACTGGACCCAGTACGCCAGAATGATAATATCTCTAAGGAAGCAATACACCTGGTGAAGCACTGTATTATTTGTCTGAAACATAATCCTGGGCACCCCTATACCTGTAGGTAACTTTGCACCACCTTCCTTGCCTTTTGAGGTTCTCCAGATGGATTTAATCAAAATGAAACGGGTGAACAACTTGAAGTATGTACTGGTAGTGATTTGTACATTCAGCAAACGGATTGAGGCTTATCCCACTAAGGAGAATACGGCCATGGCGACGGTGACGGCACTCTTAAAAGAGTTCTTGCCGCGGTACGGATTGCCACGTGTGATTTGGAGTGACAACGGAAGACACTTCAATTCAAAGGTCATTGAATTGGTGTGCAAGGGCTTTCATATTAATCAGAAGTTTCATGCAGCGAACCACCCCCAGTCAGCAGGCCTGGTTGAGAAGTACAATGGTACTCTCAAACTGAAGTTAGCGAAAATCCAATAAAGCACAGGATTGCGAAGGCCAGATGCGTTACCTTTGGCTTTATTATCTACCAGGGCAACAGTGCATTCTAGAACAGGGTTGTCCCCGTACTAAGTGGTCTTCGGATGCCCCGCTAATGTCTGGGGCGTTCCAAGACCCAATCGCTTTTCCGAGATAGAGTACCCCCTGCTTGTAAATTATCTGTATGAACTGCCTAAAGATCTTTGTTCTCTTCACCAACAGATTCATGTCACGCTGCAACCAGTACCCGAGGGGCCCGGGCATCAGATACAGCCCGGCGACTTTGTGCTCATCAAAAACTTCAAGAGGAAAAACTGCTTGGAGCCGAGGTGGAAAGGGCCTCTCCTTGTCCTTCTCGCCATGTGCTCAGTCGTGAAAGTTGAGGGCAGGAAGCACTGGGTGTATGGCTCGCATGTCAAATGGATACTTCTACCGCTTCCGTATGATCGCTGGATACTTGAAGGCATCGCTGATCAGGAAGGGGAGCGAGTGCCCCGCTTCGTTCCTTTCTCTGATGCCTGATTGAGATGGGTGCAGACAGACGAGGAAAGTGACACGGTCCTATTTGAGGCGGTCCCCCGGAGATAAGGGCTGCCCCGGAGGCTCCCACTTCTGGTGCACAGAAACCTGAGTCTCAATGCTCTGCTGAGCCTGAATTTCTTCCCCTTTTTGTTGATGAAGAGGTGCCTAGGGTTGCCAGGTACAACTTGCGGCCCGATGGAAGGAGAGTGCGCCAGTAGGACAGTCCAGGAGTTAGGGAAGTACTTGAGCTTAGGGCAAAGGTGCTGTGTTTATGGTGCCTGCTTTAGATTTGAGTGAACAGCACTGGTACACTGCCCTGGACACTGGACAGGATCGTTGAGGGTATTTGCCCAGGAGGGAGGGTGCCCTATCCTGAAAGGAGAGGATTTATTTTCCAACGAAGGAAGAGGATTTGTTTTCCAGCAAGGGCTGTGATCACGCAGCTCCCATGTGGGAGTGCTTCATAGCACCGCCGTTGATGAACAATAGCCTGCCAGTGAAGCTCTGACAGACACTGGGTGAATTGTACCCCTCTGGTCGGTTGAATTTTTGTGGCTCCAATTCCTAAGGTTCTTTCTATGTACCCATTTGGTCGGGCAGTCATGAGGGAGGAGCAGCCCTTAGTGGCTCCTCCACTACAGCAGAATGGTCCTGGTTGGTCAAGTTGGTCCACTGGGAGTAGGGTAGTGGTGGTAGTGTTCCTTCTCCTGGCAACAATAACACTATTTGGGGTGGTCTGGTACTTGGAGGAACAGCATCCCGTGTACATCTTGATAGGGACTACCCCAGCTCCAGCTGAACATTCGTTTGTTACACTGGCCCCGCATAAGGAGAGACATAGACAAACTTATGACCAAAATGCTTTTGTTCAAATGCTTCATCAGGTACACAGCACTACTAATGCCACGAATTGCTGGGTGTGTGGACTTGTCAGAACCCCACAAGCCTTACCTGTATTGCTTGCGGAGTTATCTCGCAGGGACGACGTGAACAACCTCCGCAGTTCCCCTCCCTACCTGATCATGGTGACAAACAGACCCAGGCAAGGATGGGATCAGGGGAAGGTGCCTAAAGGTGTCGGGAAGGGATGTCGTGAAGGAAGACCAGGTTAGGAATCCCACCAGACCGGGCCGTTCTTCTGGGTATCGCCAGCTACACAAGGGAAAGAAGCTATTAGATGCGTCTGCCTTTTAGCTACTGGGCATGCAATCATTCACAACAACCATTCGGCAAGGAGTAAGTAACCAAAATCCAAAAGTCACCTGGCTTATAAGGATCGGGCTCCACTCGTGGGTTGCTCAGAAGAGGACTGCGTTTAAGGCTCCCGATGTCTGGGGTGAAGAAGACAGCGAAGGGTCATGCAGACGTGCATGATGGCCATGGACCGTGATGGAAACAAGGGTGCTCCTGCGCCATGGATTTGAAACAAGGGAAACCATGAACACGCTTCCCTATGCGTGCCATGGGTTGATTCATCACCAAACAAGAAGAAAAAGCGCTCCCGCGCTGAATAGGCAACAAAAAGAAAGATAAGTGATCACAAGGGGTATTGCGCTCCTGCGCTGGTGAAAAGACAAGTGTCTCGGGGTCCACGCATCACTTGCGCGTCCCGGTTGGCCAGGGGTGAGGATGCTCCTGCGCCAATTCAAAATCAGAAATAACTGTGCCCACGCTTCCCAAGCGTGACACAGATTAGCAAGGAGGTAGGCGCTCCTTCGCCTGGAGGACAAACAAGGTGTACCGTGCCCACGCCTTCCTAGCGTGACACGGAAAGCAGGGGGATTGGCGCTCCTGCGCCGACAAGAAACCAAGAACGAACCCGTGCCCATGCTTCTCCGCGTGGCACGGAAGACAGGAGTGTTAGCGCTTCAGCGCCGTGCAAGGAGTTGCAACTGCCGCGTCACGCTCTCCACGGCGTGTCGCGGTACGAACCAAGGTCTCGGTGGGGGTCCGTGAGGAAATAGGAGCTTGGCCGGATTGCAGCTTCAGGAGGAGTTGGACGAACGGCGGTCGGCAGCAGCTGTAGACTGTACTAGAAGCACTGATGGGGGCGAGCGCCGCGGCTATCAGCGGTCTCGCCCGGAAGTGCTTCCTGTTTTTTGGGCACTAGACCGCTAACCATAGCGGCGTAATGCTCTGTCTGCCGGAACCCACCATGCGTTTGTGCATACATACTCCCGGCTGATTCCATGACAGTACACCCTCCCAAGAAGTCTCCCTCCCCTACACGGGGGCAGCGGGCCGTGGCTTGCCTGGGTACCGAGAGTGGAAGGCACGCACTAGCAGGGGAGCATGGCGCACATGTGACAAGGGTTCCCAGGAACGCTCTTCGGGCCCATACCCTTTCCAGTCCACTAGGTAATAGAGCCGCCCCCTGGTCCTACGGGAATCAAGGATGGCCCTTACTTCGTATTCCTCGTGATCGTCCCTAATAATGGGAGGTGGAGGACCACCGACTTGGGATTCTGGATGGGCGGGACGCAGGAGGGATACATGGAATACTGGGTGTACCCTCATGTGTTGGAGTAACGTGAGTCTCATTGCCACCTGGTTGATTACTTTTTTGATAGGGAAAGGGCCGACATACCGTGGCAACAGTTTTTTGGGTCCATGTACGTTGAGGTTTTTTATCGATACCCATACCTCGTCCCCTACCCTGTACTCAGGTTCTTTTTGTCTGTGGACATCAGAGTAAAGTTTGTGGTGTTCTTTGGCCTTGGCAAGCTCAAACCGGGCCTCTTGCCACAAGCTGTGAAGAAGGGCGTGATACTCTTGTACAGTAGGTATGTTACAGGGCATTGGTCTTTCCCATGGTTCTGACCGTGGGTGTCGTCCCTGTAGACAAAAGAAAGTTGATACTCCCGTGGACACGTGTTTGCTGTTGTTGTACTCGTATTCCACCATCCAGAGTGCTTCTCACCATTCTTGTTTGACGGATAACAGCAAACAGAGGAGGTATTGTTCCATGGTTTGGTTGGTACGTTCCGCCTGTCCGTCCGTTTGTGAATGGTACGCCGTGGAAAGACGGGTTTCCATGCCCTTGTGTTTGCATACCTCGGTCCAGAATCGGGATATGAATTGGGAGCCCCTGTCCGTGATCAGCACTGAGGGCACCCCATGTAATCGGATTACGTTGTATACAAAGATTAGGGCCAAGTCGAGTGCTGATGGTAATTTTTTCAGGGGAAGGAAGTGTGCCATTTTTGTTAGATGGTCCACTATGGTGAGGACGGTGGTAAAGCCGGTCTTGGTTCTTGGTAGCTCCACCACGAAGTCCATGGACACCGTGTGCCAGGGGTAAGGAGGGACAGGAATCGGATTCAAGAGTCCTATCGGGGGACTGGAATGGGTCTTTCCTTGGATACAAATGGAACAACGAGCAATGTATGAACGAACGGTAGTATCCATGGAAGGCCACCAAAAATATCTGTGTAAGAGATCCAGGGTTTTGTGGAAGCCCGGATGGATGGATAGCTGATAATCATGGCACATGTACAAGGCTTGTCGTTGATGGCTTTCCAACGGGAGGTAATACTGTTTTCCTTTGAATAAGAAGCCATCGTGTGTTGTAATCCCGACCAGGTCCCCGATCCATTCTTCGGCTTCTTTCTGTTTTAGATCGTCATGTAACCGGCTGAAGAAGGAAGAGGAGAGGACTACCTCTTGGAATCATCGCTCTGGAAGGATGAACACCGGTTCGGTCTTTGATACGTTGTCTTCGGTTTCATCCAATCTAGACAAGGCGTCTGCCTTGGCGTTTTCTTTGCCGGGACGATAGGTGATTAGAAAGTCGTATTCATTGAAGAACAGGGTCCATCTTAATTGTCTGGAGGTAAGAGCCTTGGCTGACCGAAGAAACTGTAGATTCCGGTGGTCGGTGTATATGGTTACTGGGTGCCGTGCGTCTTTGAGGTAATGGCGCCATTCCTCGAAGGCAGCTTTAATGGCGAGTAACTCACGATCCGAAATGGTATAGTTGCGTTCTGCCGGCAGGAGTTTACGGGATTAGAAGGCCACAGGGGGTAGCAATCCAGTTTCAGCATTGCGTTGCGATAGCACTCCCCCCAGAGCGTTTTGCGATGCATCTGCTTCCACCACGAACGGTTGTCCAGGGTCAGGATGCCGTAGGACGGGAGCGCTGGAAAACCTCCTCTTCAGCGTCTGGAACGCCTCCTCTGCTGCAAGGCTCCAGGAAAACGGCACTCCTTTACGCAGCAAGCAGGTGATGGGGTGACGATGTTAGAGAATCCTGTAATGAAGCGCCGATAGTAGTTGGAAAACCCTAAGAACCTCTGGACCTGTTTGACGGAGCACGGTGATGGCCATCGTAGAACTGCTTTGACTTTTCTGGTGTCCATCCTGACCCCATCAGGGGTTAGGATGTGTCCTAGGAACTCGACCATGGTGGTGTGGAACACGCTCTTCTCCAGTTTAACGTAGAGATCATGCGACTGTAGTTGTTTCAGAACAGCTCGGACATGGTTAATGTGCTCGGGAATGTTATTGGAGAAGATTAGGATGTTGTCAATGTAAACTACACAGAAGCGGTCCAGGTACTCCCTTAGCACTTCATCTATGAAGTACTGGAAGGCTGCAGGGGCGTTGCAGAGCCCGAAGGGCATGACTTGGTATTCAAATAAGCCGTATTTCGTCCGAAACGCGGTCTTCCATTCGTCCCCCTCTCTAACCCTGACGAGATGGTAAGCTCCTCGTAGATCGAGTTTGGTGTACACAGAGGCGTTCTTCACTTGGTCTAACAGGTTTGAAATGCGTGGCAGGGGATACCGGTTTTAATTGTTATTGTGTTCATTGCTCTAAAGTCAATACAGGCCCGTAGATCTCCTTCCTTTTTGGCCACAAAAAAAAAGAGAGGAAGAGACGGGTGATTTGGAGTGGCGGATAAAGCCGTTTTGCAGATATTCGTCCATATAGAGGCGTAAATAATGGTTTTCTTTTTCTGTAAGCGAGTAGACACGACTACAGGGAAGGGTTGACCCTGGTATGAGGTCTATCCTGCAATCAAAGGAGCGATGAGGAGGCAAGGTGCTAGCCCCTTTCTTATTGAACACAGAGGCCAGGTCTGCGTATGCTTGCGGTATGTTTTCTTGGGTGACCAAACCCATTCCTCTCAATGGTACTGAGCGAGCTTGTACAGTGAGATCACCTGCTATTGCCTCCTGAGGATAGCAGGTGGCAGTGCAATGGGTGGAGTCCAGGGTCATGATCTGGTTCTCCCAGTTGATGCAAGGGTTGTGTGTTACCAACCAAGGAAGCCCCAAAATAAGCTTAAACTGGGGGGCATCAATAACGGCAAAGGCGATGGTCTCCGTGTGCCCGTTCGTGCACGTCATTCTCCTGGCTTCTGTTTGATAACGTATAAGTCCGGAGGTCAGGTCGGTGCCGTCCACGGCTTTCACGCTTTCTGGTTTACTCTTGGTCACTGTTGGTATACCCAGTCCTTCCATGTAACGTGTGTCTATGAAATTTCCCGTGGCACCGGAATCAATGAGGGCTGTGACTGTCCATTTCTGGCCTTTGAAAGACTGCAAGGTTACTGACAAACCCATGTGCCTAACGTTGGCGAGATGGTCGGTAAGGGGGTTCTGCATAGAGGAAGAACCCAGTAGCTCACCCCTATCACCTTCTGGGTTTCGTCGTTTCCCGCTTCATCCCTGCGGGTCACAGAAAGAACATATGGTTTGTTGGTTTAGGTTTTGGCTGGTTTCACAGGGCACTCCTTAACAAAATGTCCGCTTTTGCCACAATACAGGCATAAGTTCTGTTTTCGTCGTTTCTCTTTCTCATCCCGGGTTAGGGGACCACGGACTCCTCCGATCTGCATCGGTTCGGGTGCTTCAGGGCTCCTCCCGGGTTCACCCCTGTTTTTTTCTTGGAGTGTCATGAACCAGGGCTCTGTGCCTTTGGTTTTTTCGTTTTTTCGTTCCTGTACACTAAAGTTCAACCTAACTACCAGGTCTATGAAGGCTTCGATATCCTCTGGAGGTTCGGATTGTTGAGAGAGGAGGTCTTTGATGTCATCTCGCAGTCCTCTATAAAACACGGATACCTGCTTGGATTCCGGCCACCTTGCTTCAATAACCAGTCTGTTGAAGGTGGTAATGTAGTGCAGCAGGTCGGTGGAACCTTGTTTTAAGTTTAGGAGCTCATTATCGGCGTATGGCGGGCAAACATTCGCCGAAGGGTTTCCTTGAAGACGGGGAGGCTATACAGCATAGGATCATCGTTTTCGACCAAGGTTATGGACCATTGGGCGGCGTCACCTCCAAGATAGGACAAGATGAATGCGACTTTGGAGGCGTCGTCCGGAAAGGCGGAAGCACGTGCCATGAAGTGCAACTGACATTGATTCAGAAAGATGCTATACTTTGTGCTATCGCCGTAAAAGCGTTCTGGAGGTGCTAACTGGACCGGATGAGGTGTTATCACTTGTATAGGGGGGTTAGGGCCTTGCTGATCGGGTACCAACACCCCAGAAGTGAAAACAGGAGGGTGTAACACCCCCCCCGGCCTGGCCCTGACTGCAGGGTCTGGGCCCCAGGCCCCCGTTTGTCCTGCTGCTACCTGACCTTGGAGCACCGTGATGTCTTGACGAAGACTCAGGTTGTCTGCCTGTATACAGGTCAGCATAGCTGCGATGTCCTGCAGGGTGATGTCAGGGTTGCTCATGGTGTCCAGGCGAGATATAATTCGTGGGCTTCTAGTTCTGTCAGAACCCCACAAGCCTTACCTGTATTGCTTGTGGAGTTATCTCGCAGGGACGACGTGAGCAACCTCCACAGTTCCCCTCCCTAACTGATCAAGGTGACAAACAGACCCAGGCAAGGATGGGATCAGGGTAAGGTGCCTAAAGGTGTCGGGAAGGGATGTCGGGAAGGAAGACCAGGTTAGGAATCCCACCAGACCGGGCCGTTCTTCTGGGTATCGCCAGCGACACAAGGGAAAGAAGCTATTAGATGCGTCTGCCTTTTTGCTACTGGGCATGCAATCATTCACAACAACCATTCGGCAAGGAGTAAGTAACAAAAATCCAAAAGTCACCTGGCTTATGAGGATCGTGCTCCACTCGTGGATTGCTCAGAAGAGGACTGCGTTTAAGGCTCCCGATGTCTGGGGTGAAGAAGACAGCGAAGGGTCATGCAGACGTGCATGATGGCCATGGACCTTGATGGAAACAAGGGTGCTCCTGCACCATGGGCTTGAAACAAGGGAAACCATGAACACGCTTCCCTATGCGTGCCATGGGTTGGTTCATCACCAAACAAGAAGAAAAAGCGCTCCCGCGCTGAATAGGCAACAAAAAGAAAGGTAAGTGATCACAAGGGGTATTGCGCTCCTGCGCTGGTGAAAAGACAAGTGTCTCGGGGTCCACGCATCACTTGCGTGTCCCGGTTGGCCAGGGGTGAGGATGCTCCTGCGCCAATGCAAAATCAGAAATAACTGTGCCCACGCTTCCCAAGCGTGATACAGATTAGCAAGGAGGTAGGCGCTCCTTCGCCTGGAGGACAAACAAGGTGTACCGTGCCCACGCCTTCCTAGCGTGACAAGGAAAGCAGGTGGATTGGTGCTCCTGCGCCGACAAGAAACCAAGAACGAACCCGTGCCCACGCTTCTCCGCGTGGCACGGAAGACAGGAGTGTTAGCGCCTCAGCGCTGTGCCAAGAGTTGCAACTGCCGCGGCACGCTCTCCACGGCGTGTCGCGGTACGAACCAAGGTCTCGGTGGGGGTCCGTGAGGAAATAGGAGCTTGGCCGGAATGCAGCTTCAGGAGGAGTTGGACGAACGGCGGTCGGCAGCAGCTGTAGACTGTACTAGAAGCACTGACGGGGCAAGCGCCGCGGCTATCAGCGGTCTCGCCCGGAAGTGCTTCCTGTTTTTTGGGCACTAGACCGCTAACCATAGCGGTGTAATGCTCCGTCTGCCAAAACCCATCATGCAGTCGCGCATACATACTCCCTGCTGATTCCATAACAGGACTACTTCCCTCAGTTATGCACAAAAATGATTTGCTAGTGTCCTTGCCCCTGTCATAGTTGGGTAGCTGTGAAGCCTGGTTTCAATTGCTCTCGATGGTATACATGCACTATTATGCTGATGCCATGAAAGTGGTACAGGCTGATTATGAAGCAGTGTTGGAGTATATAGTGGTGCACCAAGGATATACACCTGGGGCAGATGGCAGGGAGGGTACCCTGCACCCAGAGGCTTGTATGAACATGTTTGAGGCTAACGAGAATGTCACTTGGTTATTAAATGAAATGCTAGATTTTCAAGGGTTTAATGTCACTGAATACTTTAAATGTTTCCAGGAACGCAATATCACTGAAGACAGAGCCATGCCTATCCCTGTGATCAATGCATCAGCTAGTTTCTGTGTTGAGGTATCAGGGAACATTTCAGTAGGACAGAGCCATTGTAACTACACATACCGACTGAACACTACTAGCAGCCCACCTTTGCTCACACCTCCAAATGTATATTTTATCTGTGGGGAACAGGCTTATACATGTCTTCCCTTCCCAGGGGATGGTCTGGCAGGTGTTATGTCTCCTTCCTCCTACCTCCCAATTACATTGCACCGTCCAATTACCACAAAGATCATAAGTTATTTCACAGAGAGGCAACCCTTCAAAGGATAAAAATTATATATAACAATTTAGAGTCCAGATAAATAGAACGAAATTAGGTTCTTTTATTGTTGCAGGTTGAACAGCAGCAGAGATGCAGCCAACGCGTTTCGCCCAACTGCGGGCTTCCTCAGGGCAAAAATCGGAACGTAATCCAATCCGGTACAGAACCTATCGATTCCCACAATTTCGACTTTAAATCACTTTGCCTTTAAACACCAATTCTCCTCAAATTTCCAAATTTGTACAGACAAAAGTAACCGGAATTCTTCGGTAAATCACCACGATTGAGGAAAATATTTTTTCCAAAGGTAAAATACAGTCACGAAAATTCACTACAATTGGTGAAAATTTCTGAACATGAGTTATTTTTCGGTAAACGGCTCCGAGTTCCTAGTTTCCCGGACCCGCCAACAATCACCTCAAGAATTGGTGTTTAAAGGCAAAGTGATTTAAAGTCGAAATTGTGGGAATCGTTCAATCTGCAACAATAAAATAACCTAATTTCTTTCTATTTATCTGGACTCTAAATTGTTATATATCATTTTTATCCTTTGAAGGGTTACCTCTCTGTGAAATGATTTTTTGGTGTTAAATGTGTATGGTCTTAGGACAGTGGACCAAAGAGGTGGGCAACCTGAATTCTACAAATCATTGATACTCTGTGTATAGGAGGGTAGTGCAGCTGTTGCTTTCCCCTACTGTCTATTCGCTGTATAAAGGTCATAAGTTACAGTGTAGGGATCTCCATGTGCATCGAGTTAAGAGAGTTGTCAATCCAGACGATATTGATCAGACAGATACCTCCCTCCAGCAATTTACTGACATAATGAAGGGCATTCTGCCGTTCTGAGGTCCCATGTTCAATAGTTGCAACATTCGTCGCCTTGCCAGAGTAGTGGAGGGAGTTATTAATACTACTGCCGGTATACTGACTAATATTACAGTTGATCTTCAAGCTACGAGGCTCATTTCTCTTCAAAATTGGATGTTTCTAGATGGCTTGCCACGTCATTGGCAGCAGTTGCTGTGTGTACTGCCCCTACTGTGTACTCAGCAGTACAGAAATTACATAGCCTTGCTTCAGATATCCATCAGGATAATGGTTCATGGTCCCTCATAGGCTGGCTCTGGGGTCTGCTGACATCATGGGTTTGGAAGATATTACTTGCCCTAATAACCATCGCAGGAGTCATCTTTACATGTTGCATATGCATTAATGGTCTTCCAGCTTGTTGCACCTATTGTGTGAGTAAACTCACCCCTGCTCCAACATTGCCAAGACAGGATAACAAGATCTCTACAATGATGATGCAGAAAATTCAGGACATAATGCTCATTGATGAAGGCATCTTTGAGTATTAGGTGAATTCAATGCTCATGTCTTGCTTTGTTCTCCCTTGTAACTTGAGTGACTATGCAATTTCTCTCTCCCCACTTAGAATTGTAAATACCCTACTGGATAGCCCAATAAAGAATTTAGCCACCTCTGCTAAAAGGAGGGTCTGTTATGTTTGAAAATCCCATCCCTGCAACGCACTAGTTTCATGCTATATTAGGTTAGCAGTGTGTGGCTAAATGTACACCATTTGTATTCACGCTATGCAACCCCCTGAGTTATCCTCATCGTGTGCAGGCTTTAGTTAGCAAGTGTGACTCCATTTTGTATTTCGTAATCCTTATTAGACTGCTTAGGCTGTGCCCATACTAGGCCTCATTATTTAGTATTGCTTGCCTCAGCAGACCTCTGTACTTCATTATTATTTTCTCTCCTTTCCAAGGCTGCTTCCCGACTCGCTAATGAATAGGCTATTTTGCCCTCACATACGTATCTGAGTGTGTAGTTCTGCTCCCACGTTAGGAGATGCTGAGACTCGGCGCTGTGGCCTTGAATTGTAGATAGCATGTACCCATCTGGCAGGTGGTAGCTCATCCACCTGTGCCTCCTTTGTTCATGTTCGACCAAGGCCGGTAACTTACCATAGGGGTGTAGTTGAAAGCTCTCGGGAAGGTTCATTACGTGTTACAGATTGTTGGGGGGCCAGTCCCTCGGCAGACATCTTAGGGTGCAGGTCAGATTGGAATCCTCTGCACAGTATTGCAAATGAAATGTAAGTTTGTATTCTCTACTGTGTGACCGACTCTTCATTCTTGCGAAGGCATAGCAGGTGGGTGTAAGAAACCGAGTGGCCCTGGAAGGCCCCTTCCCTCACCAGGTCATCCAAATCAGGCATTGAGGTAATGGGGAGAGAGGTTAAGGATAGCTTTCTGTGGCAACTGTTAGGAACTGGAATGAGCTTGGACATCATTTCCAGCCCCTCTTTCCCATCACACTTTGACTTGCTCTCGCACCATTCCTGTACCTCCATAACCCTAAGTTTCTTTCCATTCACATGTACTTCTAACCTATTCCATACACAGTTTTCAATTCGTCCAGCATCTTCCATGGGATGCAACCCCTTTCCTCCTGGTTGGGCATCCAAATCTCTGAAAACTCTGGGTATATTTCCCAATTTGCATCTTCCATGGGTTGCACCTCCCTTGCTCTTTGGTGGTATTATAGCTTCTGATAACTGTTTTTTCAGAAGTTGTGTCTTTCATAGGTTCCTTCTCAGCCACGTTTGGGTGGACCTCATAACCTTTGATATCTGTAGAGTTTTTTCAGGAGTTGCGTATATTGCATCTCTGTCACTTCTAGTTGAATCTCTTAAACTCTGATTCATCGGGTAGTTCTAGGAAATTGTCCAGCTGGTTTCTGACAACTTAATGCTTCTTTACTGCTCCTCGTCAGACCACATCAGACAAGAACCTCAGAGCTCCACAGAATTTAGATGAGTACACAGAAGCACAGGACATGAGTGCTATGATCTTAAATACATTCATACTTCCACTGGAAATTCTACTATTGTGACACAGCTCTAACTTCTCATCTCCCTTCACCCTTATTTCCCCATTCTTTGTCCCTCCCTCTAGCTTGCCAATTGCATCCTCTTATGAACTCCTCACATTTTTGTCTCATATATTCCTCTCCTGTCCCTCTGACAAGCCCCTTTACCTTCTCCTCTCCCTATCTACCCCATTCTTCTTCCATCTGTTTCTCCACATTCACTCTTTCATTACCTCCCAGTTTCTGCCCTCCTACCCAAAATCAAACAAGATAGCCACCTTCTTTCAGCCACAAACAACCCTTCCATATACCTTATCACACTACTTCATATGTATTTTCTTCCATCGGAAATGTATTTACCCTCATTTCCTGTATTTGAATGTCCATACTCTGTGAGGCTTCAGAGTGTCTCTTACATTTTCTTCTTTCTTTTCAGTTTTCTATTATACATTATGCTAATTCTGGGTTTTAATGATTGCAACAGTTTGATTCTGTAGTTTGATGGATATCGGGCTGCAACAGGATCTTCCACCCAGAATGCAGAGTTAATTTCCATAGCCTGCCTTTTCAGATGTCGTTTTAATATAGGACCACTCAAAATGACTGCTCTTAAGTGCATTGGAAACTTGTGATTTCCATAATGCACTATACCCACAAGGCTTCAAACTCACTTCATGTGTGTTTTGCGGCTTTACCTAGAGTGCTTAGACAATGTGGGTCCAGTCATTTCCAAATACACCTTTAATTGTGCGTGGCATATCTTTGGAACTGTTCCCTTAGGTTTCAGTTTACACATGTTTTCTGTACTTGAGGCATGTCAATCTTTTGTTTCATGTCTGTGTCCTTGTCTGATGTAGATGGCAGATAAAGTAGGAAGTCAAAAGCAGGCGCACATTAGGCTGACTGTGCAGACCCTGACTGTGAGGATAGGAACAAAGGGTTTTATTCAAGGTTCTTGTAGAGAAAAAACGGAAAGACCTTCACTTTTTCTTACTCTTACTTACAGTTAGACATTTTAATTGTCAACTTTGCAAGACTTTTTACCATCGATCCAGATGAAGGACTGGCTGAGTGCCATAAACCTCAATAATACTTATTTTCACACAATATGTTCTAGAGATTTGTGACAGTGATATTCACTGTCCAGTCAGGGTACTTCTCTTTTTGCTGTTTTTAAAGTGAGAGCAGAAGTGCTCACTTTCTTATGCCAAATGATTGTGAACGTACACTGAATGACTTTCTAGTCAGGACACGAAACCCTAGGAGGCACTGGACCCATTTCATCAATGTATGCTTCTCACCCTGATACATTTTCTAAATAAGTTTTTCTAGAAAAACAAAGGTCAGTTTTCTAGAATGGTGGGAGAGTCTTGGCCGCATGCAAAGACGCACTCTGTGCCTTACTGCCCCCTCCCTGGTGCCACTGACCATGAGGGACACGAGCAATATGCTGAGGCCTGCGGCGAGGAAAGCCCAGTCGGTGTGGCCCTGCAGGAGGAGGCATGCCATGCTGGGGCCTACTCTGGAGAACACAGATGGCCTGTGCCGAGTGCGCCGTAGTAGACAAGCCTGGATGTGGTGTCTACGAGCAACGCAGCTTCTACAACACCAGAGCTGCTGAAGACACAGGAGTTGAAGACTTCACTTGGAGCTGGGAGCTTGGCGGGAGAGAGGCAGTGACCTTCTGTGGGCAGGAGGAGGTCTATCCGATCCACGGCAGAGGGCACAGATGGGTTCCCCTGCAGGACTGGCGCAGCGCTTCCCTTGCAGGCGGCCATCGCTGCTCTGTGAATGAGTTTGTGAGTGTGACCCCAGATGCGCAAGTAGACACCAGGGCCTACTGCCCTGGGGAGGATTGACTGCCTGAGGCCCCACATGGTAAGAAGCATCGCTTTTGACTAGGGAGGCATGTGACGTGAGGGAGGCATGTGGAGTGCTGAGTGCGAGCAAGCTGCAGAGGAGACTCTTCATTGAGTACAGCCCAAGGGCACCCAGACAAGGTACACACTGGGAGAGACCTACATGAGCCTCTTTCAACCCCAGCTTCTGGGCCCCCTCTACTAGAAGTGACACACCATAGAGAGCGACCTTTCAAAAACGGAAACCACAAAAATAGGGCCTCATGCCATACTCCCTGGCCCCCCTAATTTGTAGACCTATGGACATAAGTCCAAAACCAGCAGACACATGTTGAAGCCCAGAGTTACGGTCCTAAGCTGCCTCCGGCCCGCATGGCCCTGTATGCCCACCAGATGGATCACAATGGGCAAAGACAAAGCCCAGTCACAGCGGTACAAGGTAAAATAGACCGGTTCACTAAGCCTACCATAACCCCAGAGCCAAGTGTTGATAATGCCATTATTAACCCCAATGGGGACTCGGGATGCAGCCATGCCCGCCCTCATCTACAAGTGAGCAAGTACTCGAAATTTGCTATGTAAGACAAGATTGATTGGTGGCAGGTGAGGTCTTATTGCTCGGTCAGGACCTGCAAAAGCTTGTGGAGCATTCAATGGAGGTTGAAACTCGACAAATGTACCTCCCTTCACAAAGAGGTTAGGAGTTGCAACACTTGACAGCGGGCTGGAAAAGAGGGCTAAAGAGGCAGGGGGCTGCTCCAGTAGGAATAACCTGCAGTAGGTGGGGGTACCAGAAAGAGTTGAGGGCACCAAACCCGAAAAATTCCTCACTGCCTGGCTGTGAACCTGGCTCCCCAAAGGAAGCCTGTAGCTGTGTTTTGTTCCAGAGTGGGCCAATAGATGCCTGGCACCCCACCCTCCTCTCGGGTTCCCTGTGCCCTATCATCACATGGATCTTCAACTATGCTGACATTGACTTCATCCTCTGCTCTGCTAGACATTGGGAAGAATTGATGTGTGAATCTGCCAAAGTTCTCCTATTCCCTGACTTTATTATCAAAGTTTAAAAAATGCTCTGATCCTTTGTGGGGAACAAGCTGAAACTCAGGGCAATGCAAATTCCATACATGCTGATATTCCCTGCTAGGCTAAAAGTGATGTTCACAGGGAAATCACAATTCTTTGACACTCTGCAGGTGGAATGGGAATTGGTGGAGGAACAGAGACCTCTGCAGCAGCAGACAGTCCTCTGGGCTGACCATAGTGAGAGGAGGAACCAAGAGGATCACCAGCAACTGACTGCTTTTAACCCCCAAGAAAAGAGGAGCCAGCATCATTGAAGGGGACGCCCAATTTTTGAAGGGATCATGGGTGCCATTTCCTCATCAGAGGCCTTAGCGCAGCCTGAAGGAAGTCATGAGAGCTCTACCACCAAACCATCACCCTGTGGGCCTGTATGCCTGCATGGACCATAGTCTGACAACAGACTGCATTGCATAACCTCTAGCCACTGATTAATCCTTCAAAATACACACAACAAGACAATCTTATTGAAGCCTATCCTCAGGTAACACTATATCGGTTTTTTGAATGAGCAACAGATACTTTATTTTCCAAAGTAGGAAGTGGAGGGATGATGGGGAATTTTTCAGCTGTTTTTTTTTTAGTTCTTGAACTGCAGCTTGTTCATGGTGAACACGTGATGCACCACTCCTTTCCTTCATTGACACACGCCTTTGGTTAGGGAGGTGACTCGCACCCAATATAAAGTAGTCTCGTGGCACGTCAACAGGTTAAACAACAACATAATTGTCCAAAACCACAAATCCAAATGCTACAAACATGCAAAAAAAGTCCTCATAAAGAGGACGGAGTCCCATCACCCACCGTAGTGGCATGCTTCATCATCTGGGGCCTCCTTTTAACCACAACCTGGTGTGGTTAAAGAGCTACAACTCCAAGGTGGCTAAAGAAGGAGGAGCTCATGGATGTTTTCTGGGTCTTAATCACCTAGTTAAAATTGACTATCTAATAAAAAATATGTTTATTGAGTATCATTAGATGTCAAAGAATAAAAAGGAGTGGTCACCGCTAGGGACAACCAGGAAGAATACCTGGGGTAGCGACTGCCAGAGCGCTGCCTCACGCCCTCAGTTGTCACCAGGAGCGTTGATGTACAGTCCCGATCTTTAACGGGTACTTCATAAAGAACCCCTGCAGCCCCACTTATCATCTATTGAGTGGTTTTATCTGTCGGAGGTATCATCTAGATCCTATTCAGGTGCATTTTGTTTTCACCTGTTATTGGTTAATGTTGCAGTAGTAGCATTTGGTCCTGATGAAAGCCATGATCACCAGTTTTTGATCATTAATGGCTGAAACATGTTGACCACTCCTTTTTATTCTTTGACATCTAATGATACTCAATAAACATATTTTTTATTAGATAGTCAATTTTAACTGATTTAGCACACACACTGCACGCTTCACGTTATCTCACCACACCCAGAGTAGCTTTAGTCTCTGTTGCATAAGGCCTCACTAGGTGATTAAGACCCAGAAAACATCAGTGAGCTCCTCCTTCTTTAGCCACCTTGGAGTTGTAGCTCTTTAACCACACCAGGTTGTGGTTAAAACGAGGCCCCAGATGATGAAGCATGCCACTTCGGTGGGTGATGGGACTCCGTCCTCTTTATGTGGACTTTTTTTGCATGTTTGTAGCATTTGGATTTGTGGTTTTGGACAATTAGTTAGACGTTCGTAGACCCACGGATTTGTTGTTGTTTGCAGACTTAGATACGAGGGGATTTTGTCCGTACTGGTCTTTAAATTATCCCTTTGACCCCCGTTGTTTATCGGTAATTTTGTAAACAACAAAATAAACAAGCATTTTCAATGCAATAGGTCCCTCAATTGTTAGATTTTAAGCTGTTGGAATTGTGAATGATAATGCCTTTTATTGATGTGTTTTTTAAAGCAACACATTTATAAAAGGCATTGTCATTTGTAATGCTAATAGCTGAAACTCTCTCAAATGCGAGACCTCTTTAATGGTAGTCGTTGCCCTTTCTTTAGAGGCTACTCGCTGTATTCAGGTTACAGTGAGCAGTTTTTCCACCAGTTACGACACACATTAATTTTTGGTTAGGCACAGGAAGATTAAGTGATTTGCCCAGAATCCAAGGATGCTGAGCTGACGCCGAGGCTCGAACCTGGTTCCCCAGCTCCAAAGTAGCCACAATTACTCACTAGTCATTACTTCTAAGCAGCAGTAACCAACTCCCTAGGAATTAAAAGACGTGTGCCCTTGGTGCCATAGTTATCTCTCCATCAGAGCAGCCTCAGCACACACGGGGCACACAGCCTGCTCAGGGGGCTGAACACTAACATACAGGGAAGAGCAACACATCACAATCTTCAAACACAGCTGTAGAGGCCATTGGAACATGTTCAACCCTTTCCAAGGCTGGGACAAACTGAGCCGGCACCGTGGCACTCTGTGAAAATCTGAAGAAACAAGAAATATTGTGCTTTCACTTAATGTCACAGTACTTTCATAGTAACCAACAGTGTTAAAAGTCCATGCAAACAGTAAAATCATAACCATAATAATAAAGCGGCTTGTATGGAAAGACCAGGCTTGCGCACTGCTGGGTGGGGTCACTTTCAGCCTCTGGTGTGTGAGGGGAGATGGACAGGGGTAGGGAGTGTGGAGGGTCCATCGATCGTTTAACTGCGGAGGATTAGGCCATTCGGTCGGATCTTATCGATAATGTGTCGTTTGGTGCCAAGGACAGTTCTGGCTTCTTTTCAGATGGAAGGCCAAGGGGCCCCACAAGCGCTCCTTGGAATCTGTATCCCAAACAGAGTGGGAGGGACCCTTGCACAAGAACTGTAAGGGTGTGTGTGCTGGCTCTCTGTTAGTGGAGAGGGAAGGGAGCAGAGAGGGGAAGTCAAGGGGTCGGAGGGGAGGTGAATCCGGAGGCAGGAGAAGTCAAGGGGTCGGAGGGGAGGTGAATCCGGAGGCAGGAGAACAATTCTAGGAGGCGAGGATTATTAGTTGCTCTGTGTGAATCAAAATCAATATATATTACTGACCCTACAAATACAGAACCCTCAGAGGAGAGGGACAGTGGGTGCTGAAGTCAGGGACATGAAAGGAGGTGGGTTGACGGCTGCGCCAGGTTTCCCACACTCTTCTCTGGGAGCAGGAGGGCGCCATGGATGCCCCCTGCAGTCTCAATGTCTACAGCCGCCCTTACCTGCTCCAACCCTGGGGGGAATCTCCCATCCCGCTCCAGTGCCCACAGCTCTCCTCTCCAGACTCCATACAGCCCTGTCTCTGGGCTCGCTGCAGCTCTGTCCGGCTAGTAAATAGTCTCCAGTTTACAACAAGCATTGTTAAAGATGAAGTGTGGCATATGAGTGAGGCTGTCTCTGCCATGTACAGCCAAAATTAACATGAAGTGCGGCACCTGTCCCTGAAGCTGCATTTTCCAACCAATAGCCTGTGTAAACAAAGTTTATTTTGTTGCACTGTGCCGGCTCCACGGACGGGTGCCGCGCCTCATGTTATTCTTTTTTAGCGGTTATACATGGCCGAGACAACCTTATACATATCCCACTCTTTATCTTTAACAATGCTTGTTATAAACTGGATACTCGCCTGGCACTGACAAGCTATTTGTTAGAAATGCAAACCCGCTAAGCGTGTGACCTGCTCGTACACAAGCATTGTTAAAGATGAAGTGCAGCGTATGTGTGAGGCTGTGTTGGCCCGCACAAAACAACAAAAAGAAGGAAAAATTAATGCAGTGAAAGCAAATACATGACCCAAACTGAAAGGATCCATGTGTCTGCCTCTAAGATCGACCTAAAAGGGGGGGGATACATCACTGAGCCAAGAAATGGATGCCAGCTGCGTGCCTGCTGCCGGAAGCCCACCTCCTGGGTGCATTTTGTCTGTTTCTGGGCAGACATGGGTATACCCGAGTCTTCCACGCAGACTATACAAATGAATCCAGGGGTTTTGCAATCCTTTTTCATTGCACGTTTCCCCTTGAGGGCGACAAAGATGTTGCAGGACTCCATGGGCCACTGGGTGCTTATCACCAGGGAACTTGGCGGTAGAACATAGTCCATAGCCAGTATATATATCCCACTCTCAATGATCGAGACGGCCCAGAAAGACCTCTTAGATGTAATTCATACTTTACCCATGGGTGTCGTACTGTTGGGTGGAGACCTTAATTCAATTGTAGATGCTAAGCTTGACTCCACTAACCCTAATCCTAACACTAGAAGAAACACTTTGGGAAGATGGTTGCAGGCGGCAGGCCTTTGTGATGTGTGGTGACTCATGCACCTGCAAACTCATATGTATATCTACTATTGCTATAGACATCATACTCAATCCAGACTGGACTACATTTTGGCCCCAGCAGGAATATTACATGAGATAACCGATATGAGTATCCTCCCGAGATGCCTAACCACTCATTCCTATGTGGAACTCACCTTCAACACACAGGGGGAGGGGGTGGACAGGCTGGCATATGGTGAACTAGCTCATGGCAGACTTCACATTTCAGGAGAACATCTGAGAGGCGATAGAGCACTTTCTGGACCTGAATTGGGACTCTGTTCTCTCAGATGTCACCCTGTGAGAGGCGCTTAAGATAATTATCCGGGGGAACATCACCCCCTTCACCACTCAACACAAGGCCATAATGTTTGCTGAAATCCAAGCACTGGAGAAAGAGTTGGAGAAGCTAGAAGGGGGGGGGGGGGTTCACCAGTCACTGGGCTCAGAGATGCTCCACAAATTGAACATGTTCGGGGAACAGCTGAAAAGAAAACTTTGGATTCAAGCTAAAATGGCAATTCTAGTCACCCAAAAAAGCATGAATATACAAAGCCGGAGACAAAACATGTAAATTGATATGATGGCTGGGAAATAGGGAGGTCAAAGTAAGATTTATTTTGGGCATCTAAGTCTAAGATCACGGATCAGTTACAGACCCTCTGGAGAGTGTATCAGATTTTGAATCTTATCATAGGGAATTATATGAGACACAGGAGGAACCAATTATGGTGATGCACAAACCCTTCATCCCAGATTGGCTCCTCCCAGGGCTTCTACCTGCAGGAAGGGGGGCATTAGACCAGATAATTTTGGAAGGCAAAATCCTGAACATCATAAATAGCATGTCTATGGAAAGACCCCGGGCCCCAATGGGTTTCCGGTGGACTTCTTTAAAAGGTCTGCAACTCTATTGGTCCTGCAGCTATCCCTGCTATATATGGAGGCCTTGCAGAGGAGGTCCCTGTTGTATGACCTTCATGGTGTCCATAAAGACGTCATTCATAAACAAGGAAATCCTACCGACTGTGCCACTTTCCATTGATCAATACTGAATCGAAAATTCTCGCTAAGGTTTAAGCTAAACACCTGGTGGGAGTGATCCATAAAATGGTCCAGTGAGATCAAAATATTTTTAAGCTCATTGGGGAACAATACACTGTATCCGATGCCTGCATGTGGCGCTGGACTCAGCACAAAGATCGATGAAACCATAAGAGCTAATTTCCATTGACTTCGAGAAGGCATTCAATACAGTTAAATGGCCGTTCCTCTAGGAGGTCTTCAAAAAAATGAATGTCCGCCAGAGATGTTGAGCCTTTGTCAAACTCCTTTACTATCTCCCGTTGCCTGCGGTGAGGGTAAACTAGGCAATATTCCCCCCCTTTCTCCCAATTCGGCGAGCTATGTAACAAGGATGCCACCTCTCCCCCCCTTCTGCTTGCATCGGCCATCAAGCCAATGACAGAATGAATATGCATCGATGCTGAAATGTGGGGTATGCTTGGACACCGGGATCATGAAGACCGCAAAGCACTCTATGCGGACAATGCTTTAATAGCTGCCCGAAGCAAGCCATTTCCCGCCTTGTGCATATGTTTATTATATGCAAGGTTGACTCAGACCTGAAGCTCAACCGGGATAAATTAGTGGTGCTCCCGATAAATTGGTCATCAGATACATTGGAGTCGGAGGTGGTTAGCCCTCTTTGGGAGGCCTTTACCTTTAAATACTGGGGGATACAAGTTACTATGGACCCAGTGCGTACCTGGGAACTCAATATAGACCCGATGACTTGCCAGCTACGATCTCACCTTGATTCATGGGGCAAACTCCTGCATTTGATATTGACCTGTGGTGCCCTTTTTTTAAATGATTGATTAACTCCAACAGTTTTACCTTCTTCCCAGCTATCCATTCACCCTACCTCGGGGATTATTTACCACACTCCAAGCCTCCATCAACCACTACAGACGGGGGAGGAGGTTCCCTAGAGTAGCATTTAATAAAAGTGTGCAAACTACATTCAACAGCGGGCTGGAGCTAGCGGACATCCATTGATATCATCAGGTGTCACAGCTACCTATAAATGACTAGCTGTACGTGGACAGGTCAGACTCAGATGTCAAGTTGGAGATGAATTAGTCATGTGTGCCAATGCTTATCAAGCACTTATACAGATATATGGTGTCCCAAGACCTGTCCGACGTTACCCACAACACGATAGCATGTTGCCATAAAGCATTATGGCCCATATATATGAAATTCCAGAATTGCAATTCCTAAATAACGAATCTGTGGGAATCACAAATAGGAATGTATGTAACCTGCGATTTTCTAATAGCGAATCCTAAGGATTAGCATTCGCTATTAGGAAACTGTTAATTATGAAATCGCAAAATTGTGGTTTCCTTAAAGGAAATCGCAATTTTGTAAATAGTGCTTTCTGGTGCAGAATGATGATGTCAGACTAGGATGCCTATATAGGGTGTGTCCACAACCCGGGGGTCTAGGCTGAATGTAAGGAGAGCTTCTGCGTCACCACTGTCACTGAACACCATGCCAGGAGAACATCAGAGCTACAGAAGATGGGAGCAAGGACTCAGGGTCTAGAAAAAGGAAAATTACATTTACTGAGAAGTAGCTCCTGACTGAGGAATGTGTGGCCCATTATGACCAACTGTTTGGAAAGGCCTCCTTCTCTGTGCCAAAGAGCCATAAGACCTGGATCTGGACCAGCATCCTGGAGAAGGTGAACTCCCTAGGAGTCACCCAGTGGTCATTCCTGAAATCCACAAAACGTGTTACGATCTGAGGTCTCGTATGAAGGAGAACATGGCCAGCAGGATGGCAGAGGGACATGGAACCAGTGGAGGACACCCCCCTCTGACTCCCATTGAGAAAATGATAGAAGGGAATCAGGAACCAGAGAATGTGGTGGGAGTAGCTGACATCGACACCTCCAAATCAGCAGGCACCGTACTGGGTAAGTCATCTACACTTTACTTACCTAACAAAACATAAAGTTAGCAAATCCATATGGCATACATCACAGCATGTGTAACTCCATTTAGATGCTTGGCCCACCCTGAAAATGCATCATGGGAGTTGTAGTACACATCATTAGCTTGCTCAACTGTGTGCTGATGACTACACCAAACATATCTCTACAACATTAACATGTCACACACACATGAAACAGAGTTATAATAATCTTGTAGCCAAACCTTAACCATTTATTGTAACTAATTATTTGCATGCATTTACACAGATCACAGTCCGGACTTGGCAGGAAGCATTGCAGCCAAAGGACCTACTGACACTGATGTGGTTATTCAGGACACAACACCACCAAACCATCATCCCATCATTCCAACTGCAACTGGAAGGATAGAAACCATCTCAGAGCTGCCAGTGTTTGTGGACAGTGATGAGGGTCAATCACAAAGCAGGGACCCCACATTATCAGAGGCCAGGGCACACAGACAGTGCTGAGGGCAAAGATAATCAGTCCATACTAAGAACCTGTTATATTACATGTTGGATAGTGCTCCAGTGTATGGTGACATGGAGAGGTCCAACATCTCGGTACAGCGCCTGCAGATAAAACAAATACAGACAGTTAGTGGGCAGCTGCATGTATGTCTAAGTCACTGCAGAACTTGGAGAAAATGAAGGACCAGTGGCTAGCTGCAATGGAGAGGGAGCACCGTGTGCAGAAACAGATGCGCAGACAGTACCTGACAAGGTTTGATTCCTTCACCTGTTCCATCAACAGCCTGGCAGTAGCCACAACATTGCTAGTAAGGGTGACTGTGAACATTCAGACTGGCATGGGGCACTGCTGTCAGGACATTGCACATGGACTCATGCAAGTGACCACAGCCCAAGAGAACATCCAGCCACACAACCTTACAGTCCCCAACATCCTGCCCCACCTGAGAGTGAAGAGGGCTCTAGCTTCAGTGCCATATCTGTTCAGGAGTCATGCAGATCCAGACTTTCAAACTGGCACACTTTTGGGACCGACATGTCACCAGTCCCACAGCCTAATGTTGCTGACAAAGCACCCAACCCCAGAGGCAGAAAGAAGTGAAGCACTGTATACTCAGAGGAATGAGTCACCTTTGTTTTGTTTAGCATTAGTTACTTTTATTGTTCATATTCTTCACAAGGATACAATTAATCCTTGCATGTTACAATGTTATTGCTACCTGAATGTGTCTCAGGTTGTGTCTCAGTTTGGCAGCAAGCAACAGCATCATGTGTGATGTCTCATCGTTTAATAATCTAGTTTCTCAGAAATAGTTGCTGGTGATCTCTGTGCGTCGTGTATGTCCCTCTGCTGCACATGTGCCCACCTGCTGCACCTGCAGTGGTGGTAACTCATCATCAGAGTCAGTATCTGGCTCTATGGGGATGTCGTGCAGACATTTCCTCATTGCAATATTGTGAAGTATGTCACAAGTGGTGATGATTTTGCAGCATGTACCTGGTCTGTACAATAGTGCCCCACCGGTTTTGTGGAGGCAATGGAAGGGGGACTTCAGTATCCCAAAGGTCTGCTCAATGATTGGGCGCGCTGTCCTGTGTGCCCAGTTAAATTGCCTCTCACGGTGTTAGTTGCCAGGGATATAAAACATATGCATGGTCATTTTTAGAGCATGAAAAGTAAACTCATTAGGTCACACACACCGTGCTGGCCACTGTATTAATTGAGTCTGCGATTCTCTTACAAAGTAGGAAACCATCATCAAATTCACCTTGTGCCAGTCATTTGTGTAATGCACTGTGGTGGAACATGAATGAGTTGTGGGTACTGTCTGGGAATGTGGCCACAAGGTCTGTTAGGAAACAGGAGGCATCACATACTACCTGCACATTGAGTGAGTGTGAGCTGCTCCTGTTCCCGTATATGTATTCAGGTGCTGCAGGGGGGGCATATGCCAATATGTATGCCATCTACCCAGCTAATGACACTGGGGAAGTGAGCTACACTGTAGAACATGACATTGGTTTGCTGCAACGATTGGGGGGATTGGGGAACGAGATACATTGATTGACCTTGCTCACCATGATGTCAAGGAACCAGTGAATGAAAGTGGAAAAGGCACTTTGTGACACGCCCCCTACCACTGCTATGACCCCCTGGTAACTGCCCAACGCTAAGAGGTGTAGGCAACACAAAACCTGCACATATGGTGGCATTGCATTGCTTCTGAGTGTTGGGGCCTGTAGATGAGGTCGTAACTCAGCTATTAAATCAAGCATTATCTGGCTACTCAATCTGTACCTATCAATAATCTCCTCCTCTGTCTGTTCAAACAGAGTGAACTTCACCTTAAATATCCTCTACTGTCTCCTCCTCCTTTCTCTGCCTCACTGCTGAAATCCTTATCCTCTTTGCCAAAACATACAGGGCCGCTATTTTGAAAGAAACCGATGCATATTGGGTGACTTTTTATAATTTGCACCTGGTTACCACCTGATCCAATTCAGTAGTAATTGCATTTCATAAGTCCCTACTTGCACTTTCCTATTTTGCGAATTTCAAAATGTGATTTCTACTGGGTAGTAATTGCATTTTGCAATGCCACATTTGCCTTTCATTCATATCAAAAGGCAGTTTTCATTTCCTAACTGCCAGAAATAGCAATTCGGACAATTAAGAAATGCAAAATTGGTTCGTACATATGGCCCCAAAAGACATTATATGGTCACTCAGCAAATGCCTTTTTGGCATGGGGCCTGCCTGCTGGAGGTTCCACAGCTAGGCGCATTTAAGGGGTGGGATACCATTGGGATCTCCATGATAGGAGATATCTGGGAGACGTTGCATATTAAATCCTATGGCCAAATGCAGAAAAAATATATACTCTTCACAAAATGCAGTTTTTCTGATACCTCCAGGTCCGGCACACTCTGGAAAAGTTAAATGCACCGAAGGCCATCTCCTCTTTCTATCAGGCGCTAATAGTTATTATGCTTAGGCAGAGGTGGGGGAGGGCGAGGGCGAGGATTGGGTGGAGGTGCAAATGGCTGCAAAAGAGCTGCTGATCCCAGCGAGGCTACACCTCATTCAGTTCAATTTTTTTCATAGAGAATACTTTACACTCACGCGTCTCTATCAATAGGTGGAGGACTCCCATATCAGTCTGCACCAGATGCAGGGATGCTGAGGGTAAATTTCTGCACATGGTTGGGGAGTGCCTAAAAATATTCAGATACTAGACAATGATACATGCACGACTGGCCAAAGTGGTAGGCCTACCTATTGAGGCTACCCCCCGAATGGATCTTTTTAGGAAAATGTTGGGCGGGAAGGGAACTGGGTGGGGAAGAAATTAATTGCAATTGTACTGATGATTGCAAAATGCAAGATAGCATGGCTTTAGAGATCATTGGTGTTCCGACCATTGGCGACTGGACTTGGCCTATGTACTTCTGCCAGGGGCGGAAAAAATAGGGTGTACCTCTGATGAGGATGCCCAGAGGAACCATAGAAAATGTGGTCCCCATTGTAGAACACGATGGGATAGCTGTTGATTGGGTATGCAGACATGTGGGGTGGGAATGGGTGCACAAGAAAAACAGACATCCTATGTACATTGGGAGTTGGTTGGGGCAGAGAGGTTGTCCCGGGTGGTCAGCTGCACTGTTGTTTTTTCACATGATGTTGTACATGCACTGTTCTGTGAGGGGAAATCCAAAAAAGTGAGTTCTTAAAAATGAATAGGAAGCAAGAAGGGAAATGTATACTGAGCAAGAAAGAAAGACATGGGAGGCGTAATATAACCAAAGACAGCGACAGTGGATAAGAAATTAAGATAGCGTCAGTAATGAAAGGGAAAAGGGTGAATTGAGACAGGATATAACACATGGCTCAACAAGGTGAGAGAAGGAGACAGATGAGAAGTGACCAATGAGAAGAAATATGCTATGAACAGGGAAGTGAAAAAGGTTGAAATAGGGAGATGAGAAGCATATAAGAAAGATAATGAAAATTATGAGGAACCGTTAGTTTGGTTGCAATAAGAGGCACGCAGATACATATTTCCTCTAGAAACCCTCTTATGAAGTGTCATTTTCAGTATCTGTTAAAACGTTTCCTTCCATTCGCCAGTCTGCCACTAATTAATGCTCTTACTCATAGCCTGCATGACCCATTTGCGATCTGAACCTATAAATGCAGGTCCAATGCATAGCAAACAATAGCTAATCAAAAAATAGTGTGGCATTCTGGTGACATATGGTTACAGAACTATGCATTTATTTCTGAGCCCTTAGATGTCTTGAGTATAATAATATTTATTTTTAGGATGGAATGTCTCACCCACAGAGGTGGCATGCTTCATCATTGGCAACTGGGCACCTAGCCTGCCACTTACCTGTGGCCTCCAGTTCCTGCTTGTTCCAGTCTGATCCCGTGACACCGCAGCTGGCCAGGTATTCCCGCTCTGGTTTTCATACACACCATTTTTCCTAACAAAAGAAGCTCTACCCACCCCAGAACCTAATTAATGCAGGACACTCCGTCAATCATTTGTGTTTTTTTGCTTTGTCTTCCTTGGTGCACTGGGTATGCCCAAGCGTGGGTCCCAGGCTCAATATGCCACTGGATTCAAGCTAGCCTGGCTGATAAGGGGTGATACCCTGACACCGGTCCCAGGATGCTTGTTTCCGTTCCAGGGAGGACCTGGCCTGGCAGTGCGTGCTCGACTGTCTCCATGGGGAGCAGGGTCAAGACTGATTTGCATATGGCTGGGTCAAAACTGGGGTGGTGTGGTGAACAAAATGATATAAGGCATGGTGCAACAAGGTGAGAGAAGGAGATAGATGAGAAGTGACCAATGAGAAGAAATATGGTATGAAAAGAGACGTGAGAAAGGTTGAGATAGAGTGATGAGAAGCATACAAGAAAGATAATGAAAATATGAAGAACCGTTAGTTTTGTTGCAATAGGAGGCACGCAGATAGATATGGGTAAGAGAATGAGTCTGGGAATTGAGTTGAGAGAGATGATAGATAACGGGAGGTGAGGGAAGGAATTAGAGGTGATTGAAATGAGAGGTGGACATGAGAGGAACAAGGGAGATTGAGGTGTCAGTGATAATGTTGGAGATTGAATTAGGCACCTAGGTCGTGCTCCATGGCATATTGTCAACATTCTATACATTGCAATTGCATATATATAGTGGTTCATGCTTCTAATGAGGTGCTGAAATGCATTTGTTGGATGGGTAGCATACCCCCTGTACATTTTAGACCTTTAATGTTTGCTCAGAGGGATGAATATTTGATTCTCTTCCCTTGTCAGACACAAAATGCAACTACATGCACCATCTAACCCAGTTATGTGGAGATGCATTTAGTTAGCCTCCCTTGGAATAATTTGGGAATTCTAGATATATTGCCTTTAACATATTATGGTTGTCTTGGACGTCATGGTACCCATACGTGGTATACTGGTAGCCCCAGAAAAAGGTGGTAATATTTGACATATTAATGGCATCGTTGTCATTTTCCGTGCATTCTAGTCATTTTTCGCATACGGTTTTCATCCTCATTTTCTGATGGGCATCTTGCCATAAGATGGGATCCTTGTGTTTTGCTGCTACCCTGTAATATATGATGGACATCCATTGAATGTGATTTTGATGCATGGGCATGTGAGACAGATTCTTCCATGTTGGTCAGTACTACAGATTCTTCCGTATTGTGCAGTACTCCATGATGGGTCTAGATTAAAACAACCAAGTTGTTGGTAGGGATCAAATTTAGGAGATTTCATGGATACTTGGAGGCAACAAGAAAGATATTTTGAAAAAGGTGCAAGGATTCTTTTATGGGAACGGAATTTTTACCCAAAATCAAAAGCTGCTGTTTGGGAATAAAATGTGTGTTTTTTAGGAAATGTCAAGCTCATGCTTGTGGATAATATTATTTCCTTTCTACCATAGATTTAAAGTTGATGTTTGACCAATAGTTCATTGAAGGTTGGGCACACATACTACTGATGGACTGCCCATGGTAACAGTGGATCACCTGCTCTGTATATAATGTCATGCATCCTTTGAGAACATTCAAAATATATATTGAAAAGAATTGTTATGACATTATCAACACTATAGCTGTTGGATGTCTAAGCCTTTACTGCTGGTGTAACCTTACTAACATGTCTAGTGTATGAACTAGTAAAAACACTCCATCCTTAGATATGTATTTGGGTCTGAGTCTGTGAGAACTGTCTAACACGAGGGATAGCTCTGCTGTCTACTGACTGAGATTTTCAGATTGGACAAATTCATTTTCCCACCCTGGCTCTACAATTAGATTCTCAGTCGTATTACATGATTGTAAATCTATCTGGATGGGGCAAGATGGTAAAATGAAAGGTGTTAAATACACCTTGGAAATGATAGGCTAGGAGACGGGTGCACTTCATTGTAGTGCTTGCTCAATTACTATCATTCGGGATAGGGTTTCAAAGTTGAGGAATTTTAACTTGCTGGCAATTCCTTTGCCCTCGTCTCTCAGTTCAGGCTTCTAATAAACATGGGATGGTTTCATGATAAATCCCTCCAAGCAGATCGCCATCATTGAAGCAGTGTTGGATATGTATTTATATATGACCTTTCTTCCACAAGAGGCATTCAACATGCCTGTTATCACCCTTTTACTACAGCTTGGTAGATTTGCAAGGCTGTCACTAATGCTTTTATGCATACAAGTTTCCGCCTCAGCACACCCCAAAATGAACAAACTGAAAATTCATCTTCCAACCAAATGGAATTAGAAGCCCGTCTTTATTGGATTGTCGCTCCTGTTTCTAGAGATTCTAGATGAGATTCTTTGGTTGTATTGGGAGACCAAAATGTCAACATTGTGATGTTCACCCAGGTGCCTAATGATCCTAGGGGCCCCCTTAAGGCCAAACCACTTCTGATTTTCAGACCTAATACATATGCCAGTGGTGGGTACACATTCTCCATTCCAGACAGTGTCAACCTGGATCCTGGCCCTTGTATCATAGCTTTGCTGCCTGGTATCTTAGTGACTCGGCTATGACCATCAGGAGTTTTCTGATGACAAGCTAAGTGTCCTTCAGGTTGGCTGCATGGTGGGTCTTTCAGGCTGTTAGGTAACAATCTAGAGGATCTAAACGACGAATATGTCACTGAGAGTTTGCTATTATGACTTGACTAAATACAACAACCCTCTCTTCATCTGCATGGAATTTTATTTGTATTTTGTCTACTAGCTGCCTATGTTCAGGGAGCAAAAAAATGTATCACGCTTTTTTTGCAGTCAAGTCACTTAGGAATTCAGGAAACTTGAATTTGTGAATGTGTTATATGTTGTGATATGATACAATTCATGATATGCTATAATATGATATGATGATAGGCTATGGTATGCTGTGTTATGTTATTTTACGTTACGTTACAAACCTATATTTTTATATATATTTGTCATGATGGTTAACCTTTTAAAAAACAACATTTGATACTAATTTTATTGGTCTGTGATTTCAATCAATAATTGGATTTGTAATGATTTTGATTGACCGGATCCAAAATAAATACTGTTGACTGACTCATTTCATGTTGTTATTTTCTCTATAAACCCTCCTATGAAGTGTCATGTTCAGTATCTGTTAAAAAGTTTCCTTCCATTCGCCAGTCTTGCCTTATTGGGACCTCTAATTAATGCTCTTACTCATAGATTGCATAACCCATTTGCGATCTCAACCTATAAATGCAGTTCCAATGCTTAGCAAACAATAGCTAATCAAACAAGCATTTGCAATGTAATAGGTCTCGTATTTACACGAGTTTGAGCTATTGATATTGAAAATAACAATGCCTTTTGTTTCTGTTTTCGTTTTTAAAACATAAATAAAAGGCATTGTCATTTACAATGCCAATAGCTTAAACTCGTGTAAATGCAAGACCTATTGCATTGCAAATTCTTGTCTTTGTATTTTGGTGGGAAAACAATGCAATTTGTTTTGATAACGTTGTGCAAATGAAAACGTATTTACCACGAAGTTTCCTCACTTGGTAAAATGTAATGTTCCATATTTGTATCATGGATTATATTTGATGGAGAAAGTGTATTGTTTTAGGGCAGGGCGATGTTGCTGTCCAGGAGGGCAGGATTCCACTCTGCCTTCTTCCTGTAAGACCTTACAGCTCTGTGCATCTCTCCTCACAGTATGAGCTTCCAGTGACACGTTGAACTGGAGGGTGGGACACTGATGTATACTTACTTTACACCTCGCCTGTATCGCCACACTCTCTGTAGGCTGCATGTGGTGCACGAGCCAGGGCGGGAACGAGCAGTGCCACACGGAAGGGCGGGTCCCCAGCAGGGGTGTGACTGACTTCTCCCCTGTCTCTAAGACTCACAGTTCTGTTCGTCCCTCTTCAGAGCACGAGCTCCCAGTAACACGTACGGAGCTCCCATTTCGGAGAGAGAGGAGAGTAAAAAGCTGAAGAAAATCTTAATTTCTAATATAGTTAATAGCAGATAAAGGTTTTATAAGATGCTATGCTCCCAAACAGGGACTTGTACCCTGTACCCTCAGATTAAAAGTCTGATGCTCTACCGACTGAGCTATCAAGGCTTCAAGCAACTTTTGTCACGGTACTACATAAGCATTTTTCACGTGTCAGGACCATTTAATCTGCATGATGTAGATTTCATTAAAAATTGGACCACTTCAATTTGATCCAATTGATACCTGATCACAGTAAATCACAGTACATTGTGTATCGGCTCAGAGAAAAATGTCCAGGTGATTTCTGACCCAGATGGCTTTAAACAGGTGTGATATAAATGTGCAACCTTTCTGCGCCGTGACGGGTTAACACAACTAACACAGCCCTTCTATGGCAAACATAACTGTGCAGTCACCTGTTTTCTGAAAAGTGGGGCAAGAATCCAAACTGCCGTACACACTCTCATAGACATGACAGGCTCTACAGGCAGTGGTGCAACGAGACGTTCGCACAAACATCACAGACTCTACAGGCAATGGTACGAACTGCCGTGCACACTCTCAGAGACATCACAGGCTCCACAGGCTGTGGTGCAAACAGACGTTCACAAACTCACACTTACAGGCAACACTCTGGCGCTAGAATGGCAGCCATGATGTCCCAACAGTTAAAGTGAGACAACAGAACCCTGTGGCTACAGTGGGCATCAAAGAGAGACAGTCGCGAAGAGTGCGCAGGAGTGCGAGACACTGGCACAGGGCGAGACGTGCAAGTAAAGAAATGAGGGTGTTACAGATGTAAAGTCTGATGTGTCTACATGGCCCAGCTGCAAAGTTTGATGTGTCTTGAGTCGGACTTCCTAATAAAGAATTGCATTGTTCTCATGCGGGACAGGAATACTAGATTTATTGCACATTCCAGCTTGCCATTCACAAATGGTTTCTACAGAATTTACTGGCAGGGTGCATAGCGAAAACTTCTCAGCTATGCAGACACTGGTTACTGATCTGCAGTCAGTGAGGTGCTGGTTACCTGTGAAGAGAGACCTCTTATCTGTACTGCTGAGGGTTCAGTGAGAGGCCTATGAGATGTGAACAGAAATCACTCAACCGTGCAGCCATCAGTGATGTCCATTCAGTGAGAGACATGATGTTGATTTCTGAGCACTAAAGTGATGCGTTGAGCACAAACTTTAAAAAGGCATTGCCCATCAAGCTTCAGACTGAGGGAGGCTTACAGAAGGAAAAGCTAGAACTGAATTCGTCCATTCAAGCACTGCGTTAAAATGGATATGTAATCTTGTAATAAAAAAAAATGGAAACAGCAGTATTATTATTTACAAAAAGAGAATATGCTAACTAAATAAGGTGGAAAGGTGCATAGCTAGCTATGCCTCTTCTCCCCTTTCATGCCCTCCGTTTTGCCACTCACCTATCTCCTCTCACCGTCTGTCGCCTCTCTCCTGTATCCCGTTGCTTTCCTGTATCCTCGGACTGGGCGCCCTCTCGTAACCAGGAAGAGTATGGAGCATTCTGAGCATGTGTACAGTCAGCGACAGCACAACTGAGGGTTAAAGACATAGAAGATGTCAAAACAACAGGTGAAAAGGAGGGCAGACTATTCAGAAGTCAGTTTAACGTTGAAATATCCTGCCTTCATTCAGTGATGTAAAACAGCCAATTGGCAGGGAGTCAGTATAGTGGAATCGCAGCACTTTCTGGTTTTTGATATAGGTGATATTAAAGAAATTTGTCGGCAAGAAACTTTGGTGCGGGAGAAGGAGCGGAGACTAGCGAAACTGGAGATGGAGCGCGAAAACGAAGAGGGGCACAAGTTCAAAAATGTGAAGGGCAAAGGGGAGTACTTTGCAGATTGTTAAAAAAAAAAGACACGCCTGCGAGTGGTGCGCGCGCGCGCTCCACTGCGAGCCATATGTTTTTAATTATCGCGCCCGTGTCTGGGCACGATAATTGAAAACATATGGGTTTTGGTGCACGTAACAGACACCAATAGGCCATGGGCGGAGCAATGCGCCCGCCTTTGGCCTATTGCGTGCTCTGTTACAAAAAAAACGCACGCAAAGCCCAGTAGCGGAACCCAACAGGAAAAGCACACGCACGAGCGTGTGCGATTCCAGGGTCCGTTTTCTAACCCCAGGCAAAAGGGCTCTCGCCTGCGCGAGCACTGCTGCGCAGTCCAACGCAGGGCGCGAGCCCTAAAAATAGTGTGGCATTCTGGTGACACATGGTTACAGAACCATGCATTTATTTCTGAGCCCCTAAATGTCTTGGGTCTAATAATATTTATTTTTAGGATGTAATGTCTCTCATCCACAGAGGTGGCATGCTTCATTCTTGGCACCTGGGCACCTAGCCTGCCACTTACCTGTGGCCTCCAGTTCCTGCTTGTTCCAGCCTGATCCATTGACACCGCAGCTGCCCAGGTTTTCCCGCCCTGGTTTTCATTCACACCACTTTTCCTGACAACAGAAGCTCCACCCACCCCAGAACCTAATTATTGCCGGACACAGCTCGACACTGGGGTGGCGAGGTGAGCAACAAAATGATGGATTAAATCCAGATCTGTGACTGGGGAAGAATGTTTTATTTGTTCCGCATTCCGTCAATCATTTGTATTTTTTTTGCTTTGTCTTCCTAAGTGCACAGGGTATGCACAAGCATGGGTCCCGGGCTCAATATGCCACTATATTCAAGCTAGCCTGGCTGATAAGAGGTGATACACCGAAACCAGTCCAAGGGTGCTTGTTTCTGGTCCAGAGAGGACCTGGCCTGCCAATTCAGGCTCAACTGTCCCCATGGGGAGCAGGGTCAAGACTGATTTGCATGTGGCTGGGTCAAAGCTGGGGTGGTGTGGTGAGCAAAACAACAATGGATTAATACGAGATCTGTGACTGGGGTAGAATCTTTGATTTGTTCAACATTCCATCCATCATTTGTGTGTTTTTTGCTGGCGCACCAACGGTACCGAAGGTAAGCCCACCTGCACCTGTCTGCACCAGGACCGTGTCTTTTGCCATGATCCCCCCTGACCTTCCCACCCCCAGCATATACAACATTGCTGAGCTCTACACCCTTGACTCCTGACGCAGCAACAAACACTGCCAATGTGCCGACCCACTCTCCATGGTAGGACCTTTCACCTGCACCCACGGCCCCTTTACCTGCTATGGCACACACACCATCCCACTGACCAGTCCGACCCCAAACTCACATGACACCATCAGAATGAAAGCACCAGCTTGCATGCACCCTTCTCAACACACATTCTCCATGCAAACATACCACTGAGATTTTGGACCTCATCTTCATCCTCACACCCAACTTTCTCTTCCTCACCAAGACCTTCCACACCCGACATTGCCACTCAAATCCCCGAAGAATACAAGATCACCCATAGCGACCGAATCGACAAGTCTGGTGGCAGGATCAACATCATATGCAAGGAATCCATCCAATGCACCACCACAAATGATTATATCACTCCAGCCATAGAACAGCTCAACCTCCAACTCCAAACAGAGAACAAAACCACCATCAGGGGCACCCTTGCCTACCGCCCTCCAGGACTTCTTTCAGACTTTTGCAACTTCATTGCCCCCCTTGCCATAGACTCCAACTGCTCCACTTTCCTTAGCGACCTCAACTTCCATCTTGATGAGCACAATAACATCAACACAACCAACCTCCTTGACAGCTTGAACAGCATCCTACTCACCCAACTTGTCCACGACCCCACACACACCACAGGCCATGCGCTAGACCCCATTTTCACCTCCAGCGAACACATAAATATATACAGCTCACGGGCCTCTACCCAATGCCCCCCACCGCAGCTGGAGCAAAGTCTCAGAGGCTACATGGCTCAATGCCCTCAACACCTCCCGCACCATTTCCTTCAACAACCTAGACCAGAACATCAGAAACTTCAACAATTGTATCACCAACTGTGCCGACAGCATCACTCCCATCATCAACAATACCCAAATAAATAAATACTCAGATTTGTAGAGTGTGGCTTATCACCCATGAGGGTATCCAGGCGCTGTCCATCGGTATGGGGAGATTAACTGATTTGCCCAGAATCACAGGGTGTTGAGCCATTGCCGAGACTGGAACCTGGATCCCCAGCTCTGAAGTTGGCAGCTCAGGTCATTATGTCACAGCCCACACAAAGAAGGTCCACCAAGCAGGCCAGCGTGTACACTGAAGATACCAGAACCACTAAACGGCACTGAAAACAACTGGAGAGGAGATGGTGCACCAGCAAGTACATAATCAACTACACCACCTTCAAGCCAGCCCTTAACCTGTACTAAAGACAGGTGAAAGAATAAAAAAAGAAGGCCCTAGCCTCGCACAGCGAATCAAGATCCAATAACAGCAAAGCACTCTTGAACATTGTCAAAGAATTCTCCAACCCCTCAGCTGCAACAACAACATTACCTCCTCACATTAAGTCTCCGACAACTTTGCAAACTTCTTCCATGACAAAATTGCCAACATCTACGCAAACTTCAAATCCCAGTCCAAGGCCACCAATGTCATCAAGCAATACGATCACCACTCTGCCACCACAGACATCCGACTAATCGAACGGAGCCAACTCGCCCCACAGAACACCGGCTCCGTCATGAACTTGGTCCACTCAGGCGCCTCAACCGACCCATGCCCTCACCACATCTTCAACCTAGATGAAGCCAGAATCAGCCACATACTCACCACCTTGTTAAACATCTCATTTGTCATAGTCACCTTCCCCAAGGACTGGAAACATGTAGAAGTCAATGCTCTACTAAAGAAACCATCGACAGACCCCAACTAACTCAACAACTACCTTCTGATCTCTTTGCTCTCTTTCCTGGCCAAATTATTAGGAAATGGCATCAACCAACAACTCTCCTCACATCTGGAATGGAACCTCCTACTTGACTCTTCCTAATCCATATTCCACAGCAGCCCTTTCACCGAGACAGCCCTCATCGCGGCTACCAATGACATCCAAGCCCTACTCGACTCAGGAGAGACTGCAGCTCTGAACCTCCTAGACACCTCGGTAGCCTTTGATACACTCTCCCACCACACCCAACATAGGCATCCAAGAAGCAGCTCTCAGAAGAATCACCTCTTTCCTCACTGAAAGAACTCAAAAAGTCTGCCTTCCACCTTCACCACCAAACCCAACAAATTATCTGTGGAGTACCCCAAGGATCCTTGCTCAGCCCCACCCTCTTTAACACTTATATGACACCTCTAGACAGCATCACCAAAACCCACGGATTCAACATCACATCCTACGCTGACAACACACAACTCATCCTCTCCGAAAACACCATCAACACCAAGGCCAACTTCCACAACTTCATGACTGACTTTGCCAACTGTATGAATAACAACTGTCTGATGCTCAACACTGACAACCCAGAGATATTGATTTTTGGAAACAAAAGCTCCCCATAAGACGCATCGTGTTGGCCCTCAGAACTGGAACCTACTACTACCCCCTCTGACCGCGCTAGGACCCTAGGCATCATTCTGGACATTAAGCTAACCATGAGGACTCAGGTCAACTCTGTCACCTTCTCCTGCTTCTTCCTCCTCAACATGCTTCAAAAGATATTCAAATGGCTACCCCAAAGCTCAAAACGCACCCAAGCCCTCATCTCCAGCCGACTGGACTATGACAATGCTCTCTACGTAGGTATCACAGTTCACCTCCTCCAATAACAACAGAGCATGCAGAACGCAAATGCCAGAATCGTCCTGAATCTCACTAGGTAAACCCACATCATCCCCTACCTCAGTGAAATCCAGTGGCTTCCTGTACAGAAAAGATACCAGTTCAAGGTCTTGACCCATGTGTACAAGGCACTACACAACTATGGACCCGCCTACTTGACCCACCGCCTAAACTTCCATCAGCCCACCAGGCACCTCGGTTCCATTTCCCTTAACCCTCACCTAACATAGCAGATGCGGAGGCCGCTCCTTCTCCTACATTGCAGTGAAGACATTGAATGAGCTACCCTTTCATTTACAGACCTCCCCATCTGTTCCATAGTTCTGAATATCCCTGAAGTCCTGGCTATTCAACTACTCAACTGTACCCTGTCAGTGCCTGGATGCCCTTACCTGTGCCAAGAAGTGCTCTACAAATCTGCTGATTGACTGACTGATTGATTGATTGAATGAGTTGGGTGGGGTGTACAAAACCGACCACCCTCCTACCAGAGCCCTTAATGGATTTCTCAGGATTCCCAGATGTTTTTTTTTGTTATATTAATTATCTGTGCTAACATTATATAATTTAATAATCTTCTTTTACCACAATAAGGTTACAAATGTAAAATTGGACTTAATAGGAAATTATTATACAATAAGTCCTAGTGAATTCTAGTTTTGATTGACGTGTTTCTTGCCCCATCGGTTCTAACACATTTAATGTTCAGAAACAAATGCATGGTTCTGAAGTTATTTGTCATTGGAACGCCACACAATGTTTTGATTTAGTATGAATTTATGGCGGTAGTGTGGTGGATAGCAATACCTCTCATTCCCCCTCATACTGTAGATAGCAAACAATGCCACTTTAGTTATTTGCACCTTTGCTGTTTGTGTTGATTTTAACACTGTGCTGCGGCACATAGAGGGAAACAGCTGAAAATTCTAGATTATTCTCCACATAGCAAGGGAAGGAGTTGACAATTCTGGGTCTTATTTAGAGTTTGACTGATAGGATACTCTGTCACAAATTTGGTAAATGGCCATCTGCTGTATTACAAGTGTGTTTCAGCCTAATGTACTTGTAAAACGGTGATCAGGATATACATCATGTTTTGACAGAGTATCCTCACCGCCAAGCTCTGAATAAGGCCTTTTCACTTATTCTGAACATTGCACAGTTTTTCTTAAGGGCAAAGGGAGTCCTCCGCATTGTTCCTCTATATTTATAAACTATCATCAAGAAATTTGTGTTCAGTTCTCCCCACCCCCAAGTATGCCTCCTCAGCCTAGGAAAAACTTGAGTTCTTCGTTTTCTTGTGGTCCTTCAAGATTTAAAAGGATAGGGGCCAGATGTATCGGCTCCTAAGTACAGCCTTCATCCATAAGAATTTGTTCACCTATCTTTAGATAGACACAGCTTGAACACTTCTTCCTCAATGCACACTTTATTTTACAGAGTCACAAACTAAAAATATGGTGCAAAGAAATACATAGCAAAATTCTTATGTCGAATGCCTCTGGTTACCATGTCGACAGTCGCTAAATTCAGGTGTTTACCCCTTTTGGTTGAACCCTAGATTTACATTAATAAACAATTCCTTGAGAAATGTGCTCAACTAGTGGAAAACTTCCTCTAATATTAAAATTATCTTATCATTTAAATGTTCTTCCAAAACATGTACTATCATTCTCTGGGTAAACAGCTCATAATCGCAGAATGATTTGGCAGTTCTTTCTCTTAATAGTACAGTAGTTTTTATGTGTGCCCTAGTTTAAATATGGCTCTGCTGTCCTGACAAAGTCAAAAAGCTTTGCAGATGTTGCTGAATGATGCAATGCAGGATTTGTGTAAATTCATAGCCTCAGCACACCGCTATCCTGGTGCCCATTTAACTGCCAATATAGCTGTGGATAGCACTTGAGACATTTAACCAAGCATGAAGAACCAGTAACACTGAAAGTTACTCGTGATGAAAAGAAGGAAGCTGAAGAGGAAGCTACATTTCTTGCAAAGGACGTTTGGAATTCTTTTCGCAGAGGGTGAGAACAATTAGAAGGACTGTCTGCAGGAATGATGGGTGATGCACCATTCTGCTAAAAAGCTAGATAGCCTCACCATTGTCATTATGGTCATTAGAGTGGGGTTTGGCATACCCACAATCAAGAACATTAAATGTGTACGCTGTGATAACTCCTCTGATGGCATCAGTTTTCTTGTTTTCGGAGGAGTCACTGGCACAGCAGTATTGGGCTTGTTGGTGGTATTTAGGGGCATATCAACAACAACCGGCGATAATTATCGCTCAGCGCTCTTAGTGTGAGGATAATTATCACCGGCTAGCGTGAATTTTTATCGCTGAGATAGCGTGCTATTAGCAACGCTTATCTCAATAGCGATAAAAATCTACACGCTAACAGGCTAACGTGAGATTATCGCTGGAAACCCAGTGATAATCACACGTTACCTTGTTGATAGGGACAGGCAAACTTAGCCATGATATCCTCCTTCCATAGGATATCATGGCTAAGTCTGAAAATTAGCAGACGTAAAAAAGCAGCGTTAACCGCGGTTAGCGCTGCTTTTTTTGTCTCTAACAGGGTTAGCGACATTCTTGATAATAGGAGAAATATCGCTTAGCGACATTTCTCCTATTATTTTACTCTGGAACGCCCCCTTTGCATCTCATTAGAGATGCAAGGGGAAGCGTAGAGTAAAAGGGTGCTAACATGCAAATTTGCGTGTTAGCACCCTGTTGTTGATAGGGCGCTAGTTTTATCTCTGCTTTTTTGGCTTTTAAAGCCAAAAAAGCAGAGATAAAGCCCTTGTTGATATGCCCCCTGGTCTGTACAGATTTTACATACCAAAATGAATCATTACTAATTTAAGGATTTCCTGTATGATTGCATGTATTTTTGTCTTCATAAAAAAAACCCACCAAAAGTGACAGGAGGAATCCTTACAAATAGTCTATACCATTTGCAATTGCTCTGTATATCTGTCTAACCCTTCTTTTGCACCTTCTGTCACTCTGGAAGTAGGTCCCCCTCATGCAAATTGTTAGACTTTGTTAGCGAGGTTATAGCTTGGGTTCTGTGGCACAGCAGTCAAGGGCCCCACATCTGGGCATACTCAACCCTATTCCGGAGAATCACAAATGTGTTTTCAGGTTAAAAAAAACAACATCCATTTCACAGGACGAGAGCTATAGATGAACCCCTGAAACAAATATTATTTTGTGTGAACTGCCAGGATCACATCCACTAACTGGCATGGAGGTAATATAATATCCGTGACTATTCAGTCTGTAAGCAGATTTGGAAGTGTTAGAGATGACTGTAAGTAGGATGCAGTATGACTGTACAAGACTCACGAGCAGTGATACCAAAGGAAACGCCTGCAGGAACACTTACTTATAGATTCCCCAAATCTGAAGAGAAATTGACAATTATTTAGCCAGAGTAAAAGTGTTAATGCAGTATTCTGAGGTATTTGTGGAGTCAAAAGGAGTTATGTTACCGGTTTGACTCATAGAGAAGGCACAAGCAACTTCTAATGGGTTTCACTCAAGAGGGTTTCATTAATGTAGATAATAGTTTTGCTTAGCAGAGTCTTTGGGTTGTTTCAGTTTCATTTTCTTGAAGTTTAAACAAAAGAATGTTTTACACCCAAGCAAATGGTGTGAGGTACGGTGCATTTGCCATGATGTCTTTGCCCATCAGGCTGTGAGCAAACAGCATTAGAGACCTGTGTAAGATAACTGTTTAGGCGAAGTTGAGACTGTAATGTATTTTGGAAGATTTGAAGATTGTAGCTTATCACTATGGTACCACAATGCGCAGTTCATTTTCAAAGGATGTTTCCAGAGTTCGTCAAAATATAAATGTGTTTGCCCTTCGCTGACAATACACAGAAAGCCATAACACATAGAGAATAAGAGTAGTCCAGAAAGAGTAGAGCCCACTCCACCATCAGTGATGACTTATGTGAGCATCCAAAATGTAACTGAAACTGTAGTTGAACAGAGTAAAGAAGGAGCTGTCAGTTTTGGAGTTTATAGTGGCTGAATCTTGTGTTTGGAATCGACTAGAAGGTGTATGTAAGTCACAGCGATCCATATATTTCAATTGAAAAGGTCTGAACACACCTCTCCAGTCACTGCTATCCAATGTCCTGTTGCTTTATCCTTGCAGGGTACAAATACATAACACATGGCTATATGTCACACCCTCCAGATTAATTGCACCTTGTGCAAGATCACAGTCCAAGCTGTCATCTTTTTTTTTCAGTTCAAAAGATTTTTATTAGACAAATAAAGGTGTCAATACATAAGAAAACCTAAAACATAGCATCAATATGAGAAGTGGAATAAAACATGACTGTGGAAATAAACATGAAATTAAGAGATAACAAATAATTGAGGCTATATAACAAAGCAGTACTGGAAATAATATGCAGTAAAATGGATTGTAAAAAATGCAAAGGAACAAAAAGGCCAATCAAGGAGGCTTAGAGACCTCCTGCTGAAAGGGAGGCAAATGAGATGAACGCTTAGCACAAATATCAAGGTACAGGGTCACAGGAAGCCAAAGATCATGTTGCTTTTTGGCCAGACTGAGGGGGTAAACAAAGACAGTGTCTAGCCTGTGATTATGACATACATTGTACCACCATGCTCTAAAAGAAATATTAGCGAAATGTTTCCAATTTACGGTAATTTGCTGGAATGCAACAGCTAACAACAAGTCAACAATTTGCATATTAAAATCAATATCTGCCCAACAGGGAGAGAGACTCCCTAAAATAATATTAACAAAGGAGAAGGGGGAGGAGGAGCCTAGCGCGCAACCAAGATGGCCGCGTAGGCTTACGGCTCTCGAGGGCCTCCGCAACCTCCCACGTCTATCCTGACTAAATCCTGGTTAATTTGACGGGCTTTTACTGATGAACTTGCGCTGAGGTGCCACCCGTTTTCCAAATTCAGATCGGACGCCGGGAACCGGAATGGTTGCACTCCGAAGTTTGCGGCCTGCTCTTGCCTTGGTCCCGATCTCGAGTTGGTGAGGTGCCCGGGTACGAAGTGAACAACAGCGGCATGCTGGGCTTGACCTGCCACGTACCCCGCACTTTCACTTTCGTTTTCAAGTTTATTTTCTGATATCGGCTGAGGGACTTTGGTGTTTCAGAGGAGCGCGGATGGCGGAGTGTCTGGCCTGACTTTCGGACTATACACGGGCTTCCTGTCTGCGACTGCTGTGTTCAATCGAATTAGCTACCTGGTCCTTGTTCCTGGTGCTGGTGGGTGCCAACCTTGGTGGCCTCCGGACGATGGTGGCGAGACTAGATGGAGACAAGTCGAAACCCAAGTCAACCCGGAGGGGAGCCTATACTCAGGTCAACAACATGGATCGTTATGCGCAGACAAAGGGATCCCCTAGTGGCTCGCATAAATCGCCTGAGAGGTCCAAAGAGGTATCGGGCCCATCGCCAGAATTGACCTTGCAGGACGTCATGGGCGCCATTGAGGAGATGAAGACTGCTGTGGGTCAGCGGTTTGATACCCTGGCTCATAAATTGGACGCGGTCCTGATCGATGTGAATTTGGTCAGGGCAGACCTGTCCAAAACTAACGAGCGGGTCGACTCCTTGGCTCAAGCTGCGTCGAGCCTAACTGTGGACGTGGCTGCCCTGCAGACGGAGGTCCGTAGGTTGCGGCTAGCCAGTGACCTGATGGACCGTCGACTTGAGGACTCCGAAAGCAGGGCTAGACGGAATAATGTTCGTATCATTGGAGTGCCGGAAAGATCGGAGGACTCTGCTGCTGATCTTTTTGTGGAGGATCTGGTGATCAATCGTCTCGCGCCCAAGGGACTGAGCAAGTTCTTCGCGGTGGAGCGGGCCCACAGGATTCCGGGTGGTGCGCCCAAAGTGGGTGCTCCCCCGCGGCCTATAATCGCCCGACTCTTTAACTTTCGGGACAGGGATGCTATCCTTCAGGCGTCGAGGGTGGCCGGGCCGCTGAAGTTTGAGAACTCTAACATCAGCTTTTACCCGGACTTCACGCAAGCGGTCCAGAAACAACGGCTGGGATTTTTGGACGTCAAACGGCGCCTGAGGGACATGGAGCTGAAATATGCGATGTTATTCCCGGCTAGGCTGCGGGTTGAGTTCCGGGGTCGCTCACACTTCTTCGACCGGCCGGAGGCGGTTGGAGACTGGTTGGATGTCCTGCCTCGGGGACAGGATCGGGACGGTCGGATGGCGGAGAGCGGAGAGGGTTTGGTGCAGCAGGACTAGAACTTGGTTCCTGGTGATGGACTAGACTGGTGACGTTTTGTACCTTGGCTCAACTGGACTCTAGTTTGGCACAATATGCCCTTCAGATGCTTGGAGGTTGTGGGGAGCTTATTGGGACCCTTTCCTCCTTCTGGGGTTCTTTTGGTGGTATATGTTAGGGCGACAGGCACACTGCGAGTTGGGGGGGGCTGTTTGGGCTCAAGCAGGGGTGCAGGGAGGGGGGAGTTGTGGTTTGGGGGTTGTGGGGGAGGGGGGGTGTTGGGGACTATTTGTTTGTTTCGCAAGGCAATGTGAAGTTATCGGCTGACTTGTCCGGGTTGTGCTTTCCGGGATGTGGGTATCATGCACGGGAGTGGGGTGGGGGGTAGGGGATTGAGAATCCTTTCGTGGAATGTGAATGGATTGGGGGACAGGATCAAGCGCGGGGTGGTGTTGCAGTTTTTGAAACGGATTTTGCCCGACATTGTTTTCCTGCAGGAGACACATTTGATTGGGAACTACTTCCATGCCCTAAATAGGAGGGGCTCTCGCCTTGCCGCTCACTCTGGTTTCACTTCTGGGTCGAGGGGAGTGGGCATTTTGGTTAGGGCCTCTCTCCGGCACTGGTGGGGAGATGGGAGGGTAGGACTGTTTCGCTCGTTGCTGTTTATGTGCCTCCGGGGTTACAGACGGCTACATTTGCTGATTTGGGGCGTCTGGTCCTGGGACTCCTTGGGGGGGTTCTGGTGTTGGGGGGTGACTTTAACGCTGTTGTATCCGGGTTGGAGGACCGTCGCCCCCCCAGGGATCTCCCTAGGGCTCAGGCCTGGTTGGGTGGCTTTCTGGACACTTTGGGGCTTGTAGATTGCTGGAGATTGATGCACCCGGGACAGGCGCAATACACCTTTCACTCGGGGTCCATGGGAATCTCTCGAGACTCGATTACATGCTTATGCCGGCGATCCAAGCTGGGATGATTGGGGAGGTGCGTCATTTGGCCCGAGGTATTTCTGACCATTCCCCTATATGGTTGCATCTGAAGGTTGTCCCTGAGGCAGAGGGGAGAGTAGCGCCCATTAACCCCTGGTATTTACGTAACCCTAAGATCCGCGCGGAGATGGTCAAGTCCACCGATCACTACTTCAATGATAATGTGGGGTCGGTGTCGTCGGCTGTCTCCCTATGGGAGGGTTATAAAGTGGTGGTCAGGGGGCAGGCCTTGTCACTTATCTCCCATGCTAAGAGGTGCGGGAGAGCAGAGGTGGTTCGCCTGGAAACTGAAATAGCTGAAATGGAGGAGGACTTGGCGCGGGGTGTTAATGATGAGAAATTGCACGTTCTCAGCCTCAAACAGTCAGATTATAGAGCGTTAGTCACGGATGCCGCTAAAGGGATGAGTAGAGAGCAGCAAGGATGACTGTATGATGTGGGGGATAAGGCCGGAAAGTTGATTGCTTGGTTGGATAAGAAGGAGAGAGCGAGCAGGGTGGTGCCCGTGGTGGAGAGAATGGATGGAGTGCGTGTGACTGACCCTGTGGAGATTGTTGACTGCTTCGCGGATTATTTCCGCGGGGTATACTCTCCGGTTTCTGTGCGTTCGGAGGAGGATTCTCATCTGTTGCTTAGAGACATCGCACTGCCAACCCTATCGGAGGCTGATGCAATATTGATGGAGGCGAAGTTGTCGTCAGATGAGATCGCTTTGGCCACTCGCTCGATCGCGTCTGGTAAGGCTGTGGGTCCTAATGGTCTTCCCATTGAACTATATAAGTTGCGTCCTGATAAGATAGCGCCGTATCTTCGGGACATGTTTTTTGCGGCACGTGCGGCGGGCTTCCTTCCCCCTGACCAACGTCTCACCACCATAGTTGTGATACACAAAGAAGGGAAGCCGCGAGATCGCTGCGCCTCCTATAGGCCCATTTCGCTGTTGAACGCAGAACCCAAAATTCTGGCTAAGGTATTGGCTAATCGGCTGGTTCGGGTCGTGGGTGACCTGATTCATCAGGATCAGTCCGGTTTTATACCCCATCGGAATACCGCCCTGAATTTGAGGCGGCTGCACGGCGTGCTTGCTAGAGCGGAGTTTATACGTGAGCCGGCCATCTTGGCATCTTTAGATGCTACTATGGCGTTCGACACTTTGGAGTGGCCTTATATTTGGGCCGTGTTGGCGAAATTCGGGTTCGGCCCTGAGTTTATTGGTTGGGTAAATTTACTGTATGCTGACCCATTGGCTCAGGTTGTGGTGAATGGTAGGGTGTCGGCTCCCTTCGCACTGGGGAGAGGTACGCGGCAGGGTTGTCCGTTATCACCCCTTCTTTTTGCACTTTCTTTGGAGCCTCTCGCCGCCTGGTTGCGTTGGGAGCCGTCACTGCGGGGCATTAGATGGACGCCGGAGTTTGAGGACCGTGTCTCCCTTTACGCGGATGACATCCTTCTGTATCTTACCTCTCCCCGACAGTCGCTAATTGTATTGGTGGATGTATTGAATTCCTTCGGTCGCAACTCTGGCCTGGTTATCAACTGGGCCAAGTCATGTGTTTACGTCCTCTCGGGCGAGGCCCCCCTCCTGCCGCGGGATTGCCCTATCCAGATTGCTACACTGGGGTTCAAATATTTGGCAATCTTTATCTCTCTGGATCCCGCGGTCCGCTATGAGCGAAACCTTCTCCCTCCCCTCCAGCGATTGAAGGCCGACGTCGCGAGGGCGGCATTGTTTAAAATGATGTCGCTACCTCGCTTCTTGTACGCTTTGCAAAACACTCTAGATGTCGTGCCAGCCCGTTATTTTCGTGAGGTGGAGGGTCTTCAGCGCCAACTGTTTTGGGACGGGCGGCCGCGGATCGCTCTCGCCAAGTTGACGCTCCCTTGGTACGATGGGGGGGTCGCCCTCCCCGATATTAAAAGATACTATTGGGCGTCTCGATTGGCGGCGGTGAACCACAGGATATACGGTCCTGCCTTAAATCCGGCCTTCGAGATGGATAAATTACTGCTCCCGGGTGGGGAATTATAATAGGGCGCTGTATTCGGTGCCCCAGGATGCGCGGTTGACAGGACCCACGCAGGTCGCGGTACGTGTGTGGCATGCGGCGAGTGCTGCGATGGGGTGGAGCGATCGCTTGACTCGGGCGACGCCGTTGTATGCCTCCGGGCGGCTGGGTTGTTTGTGGAAAATGAAAGGCTTTGAGAAATGGGATATGATTGGTATATGTAAGGTGGGTGATCTTTGGGCAAAGGGGTATTTCAAAACGTTTGAAATGCTTAAAACCGAATACAAATTAAATGATAGAGAGTACTTCCGGTATGCACAAGTCTACCATGCGCTGTGTTCCGTCTTCCCGGACGTTGCTGCTATCCCCGAATATTCCCCGCTGGAGGATAGAGTGTTGGATGGCTATGTGCCTGACAGCACTATCTCTCTGATCTACAAAAAACTTATTAATGATCGCGCGGACTTGCTGATCCGTCTTCGGGAGGCATGGACGGGCGACGGCTTGGAACTGGACGATGAGGACTGGGTATCGGCGGTGGCCTCCCCGAAAGAGGTGGCGATCCCGGCCCGCTTACGATTTGTACAGCTGAAGATCCTCCATAGAGTGTATGTCACGGGGCCCGGTTTGCTACGTATGGGTTACTCGAGGGATGGAATGTGTAAGCGTGGATGTGGCCTGTCGGGCACCTTTCTTCATATCCTATGGGAATGTTTGGAGGTTGTACGATTTTGGAACGGTATCCACGCCGTAATGGAGGACGTCACGCACGTTGCTCTGTTGCCAGAGGCTAGGAGGTGTTTGTTGAATGTCTGGGAACCGAATGACTATAATGTGGCACAGACGCAGTGGGTGACTCTGGGGTACATGGTGGCTAAGCGTAACATAGCACAGCTGTGGGGCTCCCCGAGGCCGCCCACGATCGCGGTATGGAAGGAGAATATGGACTGGTGTATGTTTAGGGAAAAGACGGTGTATGTGGCGAGAGGCAAGCCTGGGAAGTGGACAAAGGTATGGGGTCCATGGAATTTATATCGTGGACATATCTGCACCCCGCCTCTGCCATTAGAGGTCGATATTGCTTTGTCCCCCTAGCCACGCATTCTGCGGGATTGTGTGAGGTGTGTTCCATGTTTTGTCTTCCCATTGCCCCCCGCTACCACTTCCTGTCAAGAACTGCTTCGGACACTGTACGTTGTCCCCCGTCCTGGGAAGCGCACGCTGCTATTTCAGACTCTCATTGCCTTGAGTGTGTTTTGTATTTAATAGAAAATGAAACTGTTTTTTCCGATTGCTCTTGGCCTATGGCCACGGCCTGTTGCATGTGCTCACGAACTGCCGGGAGCTTCGCTTCTGGTTCATTTGAATGTGTGGCGTTGCATTGCGGGCCCTCGGGCTCTGTAGCGGCCGGCCTTGGTGGTTGTAGGCCCTTGTATGTATTTTATTGTGTAATAAAGGTTTCTTTAAAAAAAAATTAAAAAAAAAAACAAAGGAGAAGGGAAATGCAGTACGAAATATGGCATTAATTTGGGCCCAAACTTGATTCCAAAATTTTTGCGTAGCAGTACAGGAAAAAAGCATGTGAAAAAGAGTAGCCTTAGGTGTCGAGCAAGACCAACAAAGGTCAGGGACTGAAGGAAACCTCTTATTCAACATATGGGGTGAAAAGAGAAGTCTGTTATAGATAAAAAAAAAAGGGTTTGTGTGAGAGAAGCAGCCCTAGATGACTTGCGAAGCTTGGTCCACACTTTATCCCAAAGAGAGGTGGGCCAAGATATGTCAAAATCAGACTCCCATTGTTCCTCTACCATGGATTTTGGCCTAGGTGTGAGAATCTTGTGAAATGAGTGGTAAATTGAGGAGGCTGTGGGATGAGAACGCAGCAAGGAATGGAGGTGCAGAGCAGGATTGGTAGGGGCAGGTTGGATGGGAGAATTAGAGAATTGGGTATAGGTGGACATAACTGCGTTCTTAAGCGTGAGATATTTACGGGCAAAGGAGTGAGGGAGATTGAAATTTTGGCTAAGAACGGAGAAAGGTAAGAAATCGAAACCAGAAAAGAGATGGGACACCCAGATCAAACCCTTTTGTCTCCAAGATTTCCAATACAAGGGCTTGTGGTTAATGAGGATACTATTATTATACCAAATGGTGGTATTGAGAAATTCGGCTACAGAGGAAGGAGAGCCTGGGGAAGTGGAAAGAAGAAGTTTGGTAGTGAACTTATGGATGGGAGTGGAAGTAAACTGGGGCTTACGGGAAAGTGAGAGATATTCAGCGAAAGTAAAGGGGGATAAAGAAAGACGTTCAGTGACAAGCCATAAGGGGGAAGATTCAGCAGGGTCCCGCAACCAAAGGGAAGCTTGCCGCAAAAGGAATGCTTTATGATAAGTGGGAAAATCTGGAAAGTTGACCCCATTCTCTGACTTGGGAAGTCGTAATCTGAATAAGGACATACGTGCTTTTTTGCCGGACCAGAGGAATGAAGAGAGAATAGTATTGATTTTCCTAAAAAAAATTGTTGGAATAGGAACTGGAATATTGGAGATAATGTAAAGAACTATTGGGGAGAGCATCATTTTAATCGTGTCGAGGCGACCCCACCAGGAAAGGTAAAGCGGGTGCCATCTAGAAGTGAGGTTGGACAATTTCTGGGTATACTTATTAAGGCATAACGAGACAGTATTGGGAAGGGAGGGGGTGATGTGCAAACCAAGATATTTGATATGTGAGGGACTCCAAGTAAAGTTGGACGCAGCAAAATCAGGTTTGAAGGTAAATTTTGTAAGGGATAGAATTTCACATTTGTCGTTGTTCAACTTATAACCAGAAATTTGGGAGTATTCATGAACTTCAGTTAGAAATGCGGGAATAGAAATGGCAGGATTGGACACAAAGAGTAGGATATCATCTGCATAAGCAGCAAGTTTGATGTTTGTTTGGGAGATTTGGAAACCATGCAAATTAGGATTTTGACGGAGTTTTGAGAGAAAGGGTTCTAAGGCAAGATTAAAAAGGAAGGGGGAAAGGGGACAACCCTGACGAACTCCTCTACCTAAGTTGAAGAAAGAAGAGACTAGGCCATTAGCACAAACCGCCGCTCTAGGACTGGAATACAGGAAAGAAACGAAGGAGATAAAATTAGGACCAGACCCAAACCATCTGAGGGCGGAAAAAAGGAAAGTCCACTCTACCCTATCAAACGCTTTTTCTGCGTCCAAAGCAATTGCCGCTAGCGAATCCTGGAACCGTGAGGATTTGGACAGGACATTAAACAGAAGTCTAGTATTATCTGTGATGAAACGACCCTTAACAAATCCAGATTGTTCCGGGCCCAACAATTCAGGAAGAAAGGGGTCTAATCTCATGGCAAGGGATTTAGCATATATCTTGTAATCAATGTTAACCAAGGAGATTGGTCTATAGTTCTTGCAATGCTGGGTGTCTTTCCCTTCTTTGGGAATAATACTTTTGGAGACGTCTGAGAATGTGCCAGAGGAAGTGCCACTAAGTATGAAAGAATCAATAAGAGAGTGCAATCTGGGTAATAGTAATTTAGAAAAGTGCAGATAAAATTCAACTGTAAATCCGTCCGGACCCGGGGCTTTGTCCTTCTTGAGTGACTGAAGTGCAGTGTGTAGTTCGCAACTAGAAATGGGCAATTCAAGAATGGATAAATCAACAGGAAAATTGGGAGGTGCCTGAATGCTGGAAAAGAAAGTAGCGAGAGATTGGGCAGTAGGGTGAGTTTCAGAGGAATAAAGCGTGGAGTAAAAACGGGAAAATTCCTCTAAAATATCAACGTCCGTGTGCTTTAAAACAGAATTAACATCATAAACAGACTCAATGTTCAATTTATTTTGCTTGACTTTTAAATAATTGGCTAAAACCTTCCCTGCTTTGTTCTTTCCCCCGTAAAATTTTGAACTAGATTTCAACAAATATAACGAAGCATCTTCAGTGGATTGTTTGTTAAATTGCATCTTAGCTTCAATAAGAGCAGTCAAACTTTCCTGCGAATGGGAAGCATAAAAAGAGTGGTCCAGTTTTTTAATCGTGAGAAGAAGATCACTAGCACGCTTGCGAGCAGTCTTACGTTTTCTAGCTACATGACCGATGATGAACCCCATGGCTGCAGCCTTATAAGCGTCCCAAATAGCGTGCTTGGGCAAAGTGGGTGTGTCATTAATGGCAAAAAATTCTGTGGTAAATTCAACAAAGGAAGTGGTACATTTGGGATGAAGAAGTAGAGTATTATTAAAGCGCCATCGTTTTGGCCCAGTGGACTTGGGTAAGACATCAATGTTAACCAATACAGGGGCGTGATCAGAGAACAAGATGGGGCCAATATCGGCGTGGGTGAGGGACTGAGAAATATGATGGGAAAGAAAGATGTAATCAATGCGTGATTGTGATTGGTGGGATGGGGAGTAAAAGGCAAACTCTTTAGTAGTAGGGTTACATAGACGCCAAGCATCAATGAGTTTGTGTTGGGATATTGCTTGAACAAAAAGCTTATGAGACTTGTTAGGGATATAAGATGCTTTGGAATGTCTATCTAAAAAGGGATCAAGGGGTAGATTACAATCTCCTGCCATAATAAAATTGTCATCAATGTATTCAGTAATACGAGAGGCCATTGCGCGCCAAAAGGCGGGGTCACCACCAGTAGGTGCGTAAATATTGAGAAGGAAGATGGGAATACCCTTCGAGGAAAGTTTGACATACAACCATCTACCTTCGGGGTCCGACTCAGAAGTCAAGAGCGAATGAGAAAGAGATTTGCGAACTAACACAACCACACCATTTCTCTTATCATCACCAGGAGCAGAAAACACATCACCTACCCATCCCCTCTTGAGCTTAGCAGCTTCAATATCAGACAAATGGGTTTCTTGCAGGAAGGCAATGTCTACATTCAACTTGGCTAGGTGAGAGAGAATTTTTTGCCTCTTAATGGGAGAATGAAGACCTTTAACGTTCCAAGAAACAATACGCACTGACATTAAGGATTATTAGAAGAGTAATGCAAAGAAAAAGTAAAACATCGAGAGAAAGCCTCACGGAAAGTAAGAACGTAGGAAAAAGAAAGAAAGGAATAAGAATAGAAAAGAAATAAAATGGACAAGAGAAAGAGGAGTAAAAGAAGACTAAGAGATGTCATAAAGATAGAAAAAAGCCAAGGTGTTACTGAGATCGGTGAGAAAATACAATGAAGTCCAGAGAGATTGGTAAGTAAGGTCCAATGAAAGAGATAAAAGAACATGCGCAAAAAGACCAATGAGCAAGCAAGACAAGAGAGGAGAAGGCCAAAGGGAGAGAAACGTAAATATGAGTCAAAGGAGAAGTGAAATAACAGGGATATAAAATATGTAAAGAGAAAGAAGCATGACCAAGGGAACCAATAAGCGATGAGGAGAGAGAAGGAGAGTAAGAGAGAAGAAGAAAAAGGCAGTGGAAAAGGTAATGACACCAATAAACCTGAAAATATGAAGGGAGAGATCAAAGTAAGGAGATACAAAACAAGGACAGACATGTCAAAAAAGGGATGAGGAATACTTACAAAGGGTAACTAAGGGAAGGTACGATCAGGAACAAGGACAAGCAAGGATGTACGTGGAGGCGGGGGGAGGGAGGTAGGGCCAACTGGAGAAGGCAGGACACTCGGGGTCAGTGAGACGTCCAACCAGAGAAACAGGACGGAACGCGGAACATTGATCTGTGAAGGAAGAAAGGTAACAAGGTTAGGCGACGGCAAACGACAAGGGCACAAAACAAGCAATGAATATGACAAACCAAGGAACCACAGCGTCAATAACAAATGCTACAATGGAAAGCATAAACTCATCAAGAGAACATGCAAGTTTAAGAACAGTTGAATTAGAAAAATCAGCAGACATAAGAAACTGGAACATCATAATACAACTTCAGAAAAAGTCACGGTGGGAGAGAAGAGGAAGGGCCAGAAAGCTCCATATCAGCCTGGCCGCAGGAATTCAGGAAACTCCGAAGTCGCGTAGGCTCCTCATATGTCGTAGTATTATTATTGTAGGTGACTTTAAATAAGCAAGGATGGAAAAGACCGTATCTGGCACCAATGGAGCGAAGGTCAGGTCTCATGTCCAAGAAGGCCTTACGACGATTTGCAGTGGCTCTGGCGTAATCCTGCGCAAAGAACAAAGTGGAACCCGACCATGTAAGACGAGGAGACGCTCTGGCTGCTGAGAGAACTTTCAACAGGTCTGTGTATTCTAGAAAATACATTATTACATCTCTGGGCTTCGCTGGCGTGGATAAAGAGGAGGAAGCTCGTCCAAGCCTGTGGGCACGTTGGATATTGAGTGGGGTATCCTCAGGCAAGTGTAAGAGCTTAGGAAGAAAAGACTTGAAAAAATTGATGGGATCACTCCCCTCGCAGCCTTCCGCCAGGCCGTAAAGGAGGAGATTGTTGCGTCTATTTCGGTTTTCAAGGTCCTCCACCTGCATCTGGAGAGAGGAGATCTGCGCATGCATATGGGTGACCTTGGCTGCAGAGTCCTGAAGAGAGGAGACATCTCGTTCCACCGATGACATTCTTTCATCCATCAAAGCCCAATTGTCAGTAAGAATCTGCAACTTAGCATTGGTTTCTTCCATGAAGGGGCGCAAGGCCCGTATCTCTTCAAGGAGTAACTCCATCGAAATGGTCGAAGAGGACTTAGGAGGTGAAGGTGGATCTTTTTTTAACCTCTTAGGCAACATTTTTACTGAAGACTGTGAAGAGGCTTCCATGTTTGGCGTCGTCTCACTAGTAGGGAGAGATTGAGAAGCTTCTAAATGAGCCAGTTCTGTGAAAAGCTTGGAATTTTTAATATAATTGCGTTTTTGGACCTTGCTGGAACAGCCAGCCATCAACGCGCCTGTGAAGTGCAGGCTCACTAAGAACACACTGCCAGACTAGAGACGAAAACAGGCACTTTGCGGGATCCAGAGAATGTGGAGAGTAAAAGAGGAGCAATTAAAAAGATTTGACAGGAAAATATGCTAGGCCCAAAAAAAAAACAAGAGACATGAATACCAAAGAGCCAGGAGACGCAGATTGAGGTCTTAAAATGGCTGCCAGGTTTGAGGAGAGCAAAAAATGTCAATTAAGTCCATACAAAAAGCCATATTAATTAATAAAAAGTCCCCTAGAGATGCAGGTCTATTTCATCTGTGCCGCTAGGAGTGCTGGGGACATTGCAAGTCCAACGAAGCAGCCGGGAATCCAATGCGCGATGAAACGCGCTGCTGAGGGGATCGCGGGCAAACATAAATAAAATGGCGGTCGCGGCCGATGCAGAGCCTCGACCGGGATTCAAAAAGGCAGCAGGATTGAAAATAAATCCACAATATCAAATGAGAGGAGGGGCTAGGAGCAGTTAGAAAGAGGTCCTGAACCAATGCTCCTAAAAGTCATACATTGTTCCAATGGATGGTTGCAGTTCCTATAATATAAGAGGGGAGTTACAGCCAGCAGGTAAGCTGTAGATAGTAGGGAATGTCTCCAAGGGTAGGGTGAGTGTGCAGAGTGAGGAGAGAGTACTCCTGTGGTGGTACTGAGTGCCCTCACACACCCTCGCGGATGTATAGCATCATCATTGGGCACGGTTGCTCCTTGTGGGGGTGGCGCTGCAGTCCCTCACGGGCCCTTGGTTAGGGGCTCTCTGGTGGAGTTCTTTTAAGGAGTTGCCGCATTTGTGAGTGAGGGTGTGTGGGTAGGTGTGTGCTAGTGAGTGCAGGTTTAAAAATGAAACAGGGACCTTAAGTATTTTAATCAGGAGGTCCCTGGTCCAAGCTAAAAAATTCTCGGGGAGGGAGATGCATGGTAGTACTGCTTTGAGAGGGGAAACAAGACCAAATAAAAGTCCAACTTCTCTCAACCCATGTGGTGTATTAACAAAAGTGATTTAAAGGAAGGTCAACATGTTTCGCGCTGTAATGGATCCGGGAGCGCTTCGTCAGGACCAAAAAGTAAATGCTGGAAGATGGGGTTCGGGAAAAGACAGCCCGTAATCCCATTCGTTACCTAGGTCTGGTATGCTTGACAGTTAGTGTCCAGAATCCGTTCTTATACGTAAATCCTGTTCACAGCCTAAAGGGAGACATAAAAAAGGGGAGAGAAAAAAAAGGGGGAAGGTAGGGGGGAGATGAGGAAGTAGTAACATATCAAAGGTATATGATACAGATATCGTTTAAAGGGAGACACTAGTGAACAGTGTGTGCTCAGGTGCCTAGTGCATGAAAAAGGACACCAATATATCCTTGGTGCAGGTGAGGGTGGTATGGAGGACATAAGATCAAAACGCATCGTCGATGGTATGTCGTGGTTTAGGAGTAACCGTGGGTTACTCCTAAACCACGACATACCATCGGTCCCCGCACCGCCAATGCATTGCCTAGTTACTCACCCCACTACATTTATACGAGGCACGATTATAACTGTATGCCACTGGTCCTCACGTCGGCCATGGCACCGCACAGCGATTCTGATCCATACTACCTCCCATAGCGGGCACTATCGACGATGCGTTTTGATCTTATGTCCTCCATACCACCCTCACCTGCACCAAGGATATATTGGTTCCCAGTGAGTTCACGACCACTACTATGTTTCCCAGTCGCGCTGGGCAGAATCCCAGCACTTTGGTTATATAACCCTGCATGATCACAATGACACTACCTTGTTTGGTGTCCTTTTTCATGCACTAGGCACCTGAGCACACACTGTGCACTAGTGTCTCCCTTTAAACGATATCTGTATCATATACCTGTTAGACGGCGACCTCAGAGGAGCCCGGAAAGGGGTCCTGACTTCCCTGAGTCCCACCCGTGTAGTATTGTAGCCGGGCACTGGCGAGAGATTCCCCAGGGGGAGGAATCTCGCAACTAGGATCGTACTTCTGGCACCACACGACACAGAGAGACCACACTGGGTATTCTCAGAACAAGCTTTATCAAATAGGTATCACTGCAAATATGTACAAGGTGAGCACGGGCTCAAGAGTCTCGGAAAGGTAGGGGGTAGCGGGACTGTCTCTGGTAACGGTTCAAAGCAGGGACGTATCCGGCGCACAGCTCACAATCCTCGAGCTGGGGGATACGTGGTCGGAGTTGGGGTCCGGCGGGACCGTGAGAGTCTGGGGGAGCCGCGAGTCACTCAGCAGGGCTCAGGTACCAGTTCGGAGGTCTTACGTTCTTCAGGGAGCCGCGAGTCACTCAGCAGGGCTCAGGTACAAGTTCGGAGGTCTTACGATCTTCAGGGAGCCGCGAGTCACTCAGCAGGGCTCAGGTACAAGTTCGGAGGTCTTACGATCTTCAGGGAGCCGCGAGTCACTCAGCAGGGCTCAGGTACAAGTTCGGAGGTCTTACGATCTTCAGGGAGCCGCGAGTCACTCAGCAGGGCTCAGGTACAAGTTCGGAGGTCTTACGATCTTCAGGGAGCCGCGAGTCACTCAGCAGGGCTCAGGTGAGTTCCAGTTCCAGGAGCCGCGACCACGTCAGCAGGCTCTCGTTGTTCCAGCGTCGAATCTGCCGGACAGTCTCAGAGCACCCCTTGTTATAGGTCGACCCTGCTTTGATGTCCGGAGTCTGCGCAGGCAGGGGTCTTGTCACCTGGGGGCCGCTTGTCGGGGTTTCCTGCTATTGTCTTTTGATCCTTTCAGGGCCGGGTCGGGAGGAGTCCCAGACACCCAGCAGGCACGGAGCCAGCCCGCAGGGAGGCCGGAGGGCCGATCGAAACCCATCGTCCCAGGGGAGTTCAGAGGTGCGATAGAAACTGCTCCTCCCTCTCTCATCCCCTGGAAGCGTGATGTCCTCCAGCCGGAGTGGCGCCTCTAGGCCCGGGTCGCCATCTTGTTGCAGGGAGTGGGCACGCGGGCCCGGGGTGGCCGAAAGGAGAGAGGCCATGGACGGGGATGTCCGGAGTTGGTGCAGGTGTCCTGGTGGGAAAGGTCGGCTGGGCCGCGTGCTAGGGCTGCAGGCACCAGGTTTCGGGGGTGCGGGGGCACGGAGGGCCATCCTACGAGGCCGGGTCCAACACGCGTCCCCCCCAGCTGAAAGCCGGAGAGAACTGCCCATCACCTTGGGGGGTTCTCTTCGCTGAGGCGGAAGAACCGGGAGAGGCCGTCCGCGTTGGCGTGGTCCGTACCAGGGCGGTGTTCTACGGTGAAGTCCATTCCCTGGAGGGAGATTGACCACCGCAGTAGCTTGGGGTTTTCTCCTCGCATCTGCATGAGCCATCGCAAGGGCCGATGGTCAGTTTGGACCCTAAAATGAGTGCCGAACAGGTAGGGTCGTAGTTTTTTGAGTGCCCAGACCACGGCAAAGGCTTCGCGCTCTATGGTGCTCCACTTCTGTTCTCGGGGTAGCAGCCGCCGACTGAGGAAGGCGACGGGCTGGTCTAGGCCTTGATCATTCACTTGGGACAGGACGGCCCCAATGCCATGCTCGGAGGCATCGGTCTGGACTATGAACTCCTTGGTGTAGTCGGGAGCCTGGAGGACGGGGGCAGTGCACATGGCCTTTTTTAGAGCATCGAAAGCTTCCTGGCAGGCAGCCGTCCACTGCACCTTCTTTGGCTGTTTTTTAGACGTGAGCTCAGTGAGAGGGCCGACCAGGCTGCCATACCCCCGAATGAATCGGCGGTAGTAGCCCATGAGTCCCAGAAAGGCTCGGACCTCCGTTTGGGTGATGGGTGGTTCCCATGCCAGGATGGCGTCGATCTTTGGCTGTAGAGGGGCGACCTGGCCACTCCCGACTTGGTGCCCCAGGTAGACTATGGATCCTTGCCCGATCTGGCACTTGCTGGCTTTTACGGTGAGGCCTGCCTGGCGCAGGGCGGTTAGCACTCTCCGGAGGTGTTGGAGGTGCTCACTCCACTCTGAACTGAAGACAGCGATGTCGCCCGGCCAGGACCCTATTTACCAGTCTCTGGAAAGTGGCCGGGGCATTTTTCATCCCGAAGGGCATCACGCGGAAGCGGTAGTGCCCATCGGGGGTGGAGAAAGCAGACCTCTCCTTGGCCCCTTCGGTGAGCGCAATCTGCCAGTAGCCGCAGGTGAGGTCGAAAGTGCTGAGGAACCGGGCGGCCCCTAGTCGGTCAATGAGCTCGTCGGCTCGTGGAATGGGGTGGGCATCGGCTCGGGTAACGTCATTGAGCCCCCGGTAATCCACGCAGAACCGGAGCTCGGGGGCGACACCGGGGGCTGCTGCCTTCGGAACCAGGACCACGGGGCTGGCCCAGGGACTGTCAGAGGGCTCGATCACCCCCAGGGTCAACATCTTCGAGACTTCGGCTTGAATACAGGACCGGACCCGGTCAGGAACCCGGTAGGCTCGGTGTCTCACCGGCGGGCTATCCCCGGTGTCCACATCGTGAACACACCAGTGGGTGACCCGGGGGGTCAGGGAGAAGAGGTCAGAAAATTGTCTGAGGAGCTGGCGGCAGTCCGCTTGTTGCTGGGCAGTGAGGGCTGGGGAGAGGTTCACTCCCTCCACGGAGCCATCCTGCTCCTTGACACACAGGAGGTCCGGGAGGGGATCCGACTCATCTTCGGCCCCGTCATCGGTGGCCAGCAGGAGGCTCAGTTCTGTCCGCACGAAGTGAGGCTTGAGGCGGTTCACGTGCAGGACCCGGAGGGGATCCCGAGGCGACTGGACGTCCACCAAGTAGGTGACTTGGCTCTTCCTCTCAACCACTTTGTAGGGCCCAGTCCATCGGTCCTGGAGAGCGCCAGGCTTCACGGGGGCCATGACCCACACCTGCTGGCCCGGCTGGAACTCGACCAGAGTAGCATTCTGGTCGTACCAGCGCTTCATTTCTTCTTGACTCGCCTCCAGGTTGGCCTCGGCCAGTTCTCGGAACCTCCTGGTCTGGTTCCGGAGGGCCAGGACATATTGGAACACATCTCGGGGGGTGGTCTGGGGTGCTGCCTCCCACCCTTCCTTAACCAAACTGAGGGGACCTCGGACGGGGTGCCCATAGAGTAATTCAAACGGGCTGAACCCTAAGGACTTCTGGGGGACCTCCCGGTAAGCGAACAAGAGGCAGGGGAGCAGGACGTCCCACTTACGCCGGAGGGGCTCTTCTAGGCCAGCGATCATCCCTTTCAAAGTCCTATTAAACCTCTCTACTAGGCCGTTCCCTTGGGGATGGTACGGGGTGGTGAACTTATAGGACACCCCACATTGTTGCCACAGGGACGTCATATACCTGGATATAAAATTAGTGCCGCGATCGCTCACGACCTCGCGGGGGAAACCCACCCTGGAAAAGATCCCCATCAGGGCCCGGCCCACCACGGGGGCCGTAATGGTGCGCAGGGGAATAGCCTCTGGGTAGCGGGTGGCGTGGTCCACTAGGACCAAGATGAAACGGTGACCTTGGGAGGTGGGGGGGTCCAGTGGTCCCACGATGTCGATCCCGACTCGTTCGAAGGGGGTACTGACGACCGGGAAGGGTTGGAGGGGAGCCTTGCGCTTCCCCCCACTCTTCCCACTGGCTTGGCACGTGGGGCAGGACTTGCAGTGTGCCTCTACCGCTGCTTTCATCTTAGGCCAATAAAAATGGGTCACGAGACGGCTGTAGGTCTTGTCCCGACCCAGGTGACCGGCGAGGGGGACATCGTGGGCTAAGCCCAGGAGGAAATCCCGGAAGCGGAGGGGTACCACCAGTACCCGTCCGGATCCCAGCTCCACTGATTTCTGCTCACTATACAGGATGTTATTCTCCCAATAGATTTGGTGCGTTCCGGTCTGGTCATCTGCGGCTTGGCCCTCGGCCTGGCGCCGCAGCCCGACCAGGGAAGGACAGGTGGCTTGCTCCCGGCAAAATTCTTCTCGGGTGGGCCCGCCCTCGTGGCACCAATGGGCCAACTCGGGTAGATCCCCCAACTCGGGGACCGGGGCGGGGTCGGATGGTGCGGGTTCGTCGCTGGCGACGGACCCTTCCGATGGGGGAACGGGAGGACCCTCGGCGGGGACGGTGCTGGCTACTTCGACCGGGGTGCTCTCGACTTCTCTCCGGGGAGTGAGTCGGGCTGTCATAGATCGGGTGGTGGCACACACCCACTCGGGGAGTCCCATCATTCCTAGGTGGGCCTTGCGCTCTACGTGCTTCCAGGGAGAACTCTCCAGGTCGTTCCCTAAGAGGCAGTCGACCGGCTGGGAGGTTCTTACGGCCACCTTGAGTTTACCTATCACCCCTCCCCACTCAAATGGCACCAGGGCTACCTGACACATACTTTCCCTATTGTCTGCAGATATTACGGGGCAAAAGACATTGGGGAGGATCTGCTCCTCGGGAACTAGGTGCCTGAGGACACCGGTGATACTGGCCCCGGTGTCCCGCAGGGCCTCTACCTGGTGGCCATTGATCTTGACGAGCTGCCCATATTTCTGTGTGTTGGAGGGTAGGAGGCTACCAGGGATCATTTCCCTATCTCCCAGGGATACTAGGGCCATAGCGGCGGGTTCCCACTCCTCGGCTTCCTCAACCTCCTCCCCCAGGGCTACGTTGGCTATCTGTCTCGCAGGGGTGACTTGGGTGGCCATGGGGCACTCTGGGTCATTGGCGTAGTGCCCGGGTTTCTGGCAACGAAAACATGTGACGGTCACCCGGTGTCCTCGTCTCCCAGGGGGCCCTGTTACTGGTGGGGGGGGCGCCGGGAAAGGTGGAGGTGGTGTCTTCGGGGGGCTAGGCTGGGACTCCCTCGGCCCTCCCTGGTTCCCTCCCCCTCTCTGGCGGGGTGGTCCCTGACTGGTTCGGGGGTACTCTCCTACCATGCCCCGGGAGACCCGGGTGTTGGTCCAGCGGTCGGCCTCCACGGCCAGCTTCCGGGGATCTGTGAGCTTGCTATCCAGCAGATGTTGACGTAGCTCTACGAAGCAGTTCGCAGCCAGATGTTCCCATAACATGAGGTCAGTGAGTTCGGCAAGGGTGGTGACCTTGCTGCCCTTGACCCACCCATCGAAGGCCCGACTAAAAAAGTTTACATACTCCACCCAGGTGGTGCCCGGGATCTTCCTGCAGTCCCGGAACCGTTGGCGGTACATTTCTGGGGTGAGGCCGTATCTTGTGAGGAGAGCCTCTTTCATGTGGCTGTAGGAGGTCTGCAGGGAGAGGGGTAGGTCGAGCAGGGTGTCCCTTCCTTCGCTCAGAAACCGCCCCCACAACCCCGCCCCCCAGTCCTTCTGTGGAATCCGATGGGAGGTCATGGTGACCTCGTAGGCCCGAAACCATTGCTGAATGTCATCGTTTTTATAATATTCTTTGACCGAATCCTTGGGGATGTGGACCTTCTGTTCCGCTGGGGGGGCCGTCTCTCGGTTCCCCGAGGGCCTCCCGTCCTCATTTCGGGCCTTGAGTTCGAGTTCCTTTAAGCTCCGTTCGTGCTCCAGTTGGAGCTTCCTTCCTTCGTGCTCCCGTTGGAGCTTCTTTTCTTCCAGTTCGCCTTGTACGCGCATTTGCTCTACCGCTAGCTTTTTCTCCGCTAACTTCAATTCGCCCTCGATTTTGAGTTTGGCTAACTCGAGTTCATGATTGCGGCTTCTCTCTCTGTCCGCGAGCTCTTCCGGGGATAGGCCCCCGTCTGGTACGATGCCTCGCACCTGATTGCTACTGCTTTCACTTTGGGGGGGTTCGGCTTCGTCGGGGCGCTCCCCCGTGCCTTCCGGGCGGGAGGCCCCAGTCTCCACCCAAGTTTTCAGTGCTTTCTGCAAGTCTTCCTTAGTGTTGAGGCCAGTGGTAGCGATTTTAAGTTCTTTGCAAAATTGTTTTAGCTCTTTGTGTGTGTATTCTTCCAGATGCTCCACCTGGAACACTCTGTTGGCGTTGGTTTCTGCGGAGCTCGTGGCGCTTCCTTCTGCCATCTTTGTTGGTCGTGCGTCCGTTGTTCACTGTACGATCTCTAGGTGATGGGCCCGAATCCCGTCGCTTGCCACCAATGTTAGACGGCGACCTCAGAGGAGCCCGGAAAGGGGTCCTGACTTCCCTGAGTCCCACCCGTGTAGTATTGTAGCCGGGCACTGGCGAGAGATTCCCCAGGGGGAGGAATCTCGCAACTAGGATCGTACTTCTGGCACCACACGACACAGAGAGACCACACTGGGTATTCTCAGAACAAGCTTTATCAAATAGGTATCACTGCAAATATGTACAAGGTGAGCACGGGCTCAAGAGTCTTGGAAAGGTAGGGGGTAGCGGGACTGTCTCTGGTAACGGTTCAAAGCAGGGACGTATCCGGCGCACAGCTCACAATCCTCGAGCTGGGGGATACGTGGTCGGAGTTGGGGTCCGGCGGGACCGTGAGAGTCTGGGGGAGCCGCGAGTCACTCAGCAGGGCTCAGGTACCAGTTCGGAGGTCTTACGTTCTTCAGGGAGCCGCGAGTCACTCAGCAGGGCTCAGGTACAAGTTCGGAGGTCTTACGATCTTCAGGGAGCCGCGAGTCACTCAGCAGGGCTCAGGTACAAGTTCGGAGGTCTTACGATCTTCAGGGAGCCGCGAGTCACTCAGCAGGGCTCAGGTACAAGTTCGGAGGTCTTACGATCTTCAGGGAGCCGCGAGTCACTCAGCAGGGCTCAGGTACAAGTTCGGAGGTCTTACGATCTTCAGGGAGCCGCGAGTCACTCAGCAGGGCTCAGGTGAGTTCCAGTTCCAGGAGCCGCGACCACGTCAGCAGGCTCTCGTTGTTCCAGCGTCGAATCTGCCGGACAGTCTCAGAGCACCCCTTGTTATAGGTCGACCCTGCTTTGATGTCCGGAGTCTGCGCAGGCAGGGGTCTTGTCACCTGGGGGCCGCTTGTCGGGGTTTCCTGCTATTGTCTTTTGATCCTTTCAGGGCCGGGTCGGGAGGAGTCCCAGACACCCAGCAGGCACGGAGCCAGCCCGCAGGGAGGCCGGAGGGCCGATCGAAACCCATCGTCCCAGGGGAGTTCAGAGGTGCGATAGAAACTGCTCCTCCCTCTCTCATCCCCTGGAAGCGTGATGTCCTCCAGCCGGAGTGGCGCCTCTAGGCCCGGGTCGCGCTGGGGCCGGGCGGCCATCTTGTTGCAGGGAGTGGGCACGCGGGCCCGGGGTGGCCGAAAGGAGAGAGGCCATGGACGGGGATGTCCGGAGTTGGTGCAGGTGTCCTGGTGGGAAAGGTCGGCTGGGCCGCGTGCTAGGGCTGCAGGCACCAGGTTTCGGGGGTGCGGGGGCACGGAGGGCCATCCTACGAGGCCGGGTCCAACAATACCTTTGATATGTTACTACTTCCTCATCTCCCCCCTACCTTCCCCCTTTTTTTTCTCTTCCCTTTTTTATGTCTCCCTTTAGGCTGTGAACAGGATTTACGTATAAGAACGGATTCTGGACACTAACTGTCAAGCATACCAGACCTAGGTAACAAATGGGATTACGGGCTGTCTTTTCCCGAACCCCATCTTCCAGCATTTACTTTTTGGTCCTGACGAAGCGCTCCCGGATCCATTAGGGACCGTCCTACAGCGCGAAACATGTTGACCTTCCTCTAAATCACTTTTGTTAATACACCACACGGGTTGAGAGAAGTGGGACTTTTATTTGGTCTTGTTTCCCCTCTCAAAGCAGCACTACCATGCATCTCCATCCCCGAGAATGTTTTAGCTTGGACCAGGGACCTCCTGATTAAAATACTTAAGGTCCCTGTTTCATTTTTAAACCTGCACTCACTAGCACACACCTACCCACACACCCTCACTCACAAATGCGGCAACTCCTTAAAAGAACTCCACCAGAGAGCCCCTAACCAAGGGCCCGTGAGGGACTGCAGCGCCACCCCCACGAGGAGCAACCGTGCCCAATGATGATGCTATACATCCGCGAGGGTGTGTGAGGGCACTCAGTACCACCACAGGAATACTCTCTCCTCACTCTGCACACTCACCCTACCCTTAGAGACATTCCCTACTATCTACAGCTTACCTGCTGGCTGTAACTCCCCTCTTATATTATAGGAACTGCAACCATCCATTGGAACAATGTTTGAAAATAAATCCGCCGCAGCGTCAGAAGTGGGCTCAGGACACGCCCGGCACCTTCCGTCAGCGAAGGCTTCCCTCCATTGTTCGCATAAGAAGCGCGAACCGCCGGTGAGCTCTGGTTTAGACGGAGCTCCTACACCGACGCCGCCATCCTCCTCGGGCGCCTAGCCACGCGCCCCCCAGTTCGTTCTCTTATATGTGCCAGAACTTATAATTTACAATTGTCTACAGTTTTTTCATTACAGTAAAATCTTGATGTGACACTGAAACTGTGATAGTGATTCTAGTTCGGATATAAGCGCCTGGAATCAATAAGCAGTGGATTATCAATATTTTTATGGATGTGACCTCAGTTTGAATTCTTTTGACATTTAAGTGCCTAAATACAAGTTTGGCGGTCCATCGAGCACCCAAACCCATGGTGGAGGTGCGGGGGCGGTCAGGACCGGCGCACCAGTGGTCCGACTACCGTATTATTACTAAGACCAATGCAACCGTCAGGGATCTGCGATCCGTTGGCAGTGGAGCATCGGTCTGGGGCAGCAAAATGCTGGTGGTGCCGCTGCTCTACCACAAAGCATATTACAACTTTCCTGACTGCCTGCCACACTTTTCATGGTGGTGATTCGATCATGAAATGTGTGGAAAATAAGGGGGCCCTACAGGCCCCCTGATGCCTCAGTGCATGAGGGTGCATGCAGAGGGCACATAGTGTGCCCCCTGTGTGCATTTACTGCAGTTCCTGCACTGCATGTCATGCAGGAACTTGCTTTGGCGCTCCTTCGGTGCAGAAGTTCAAAGGCTCACATATGAGCCTTAGAACTGCAACACTGAGGCACCTGCCCACCAGAACATGAATTGACTTGTAATCTGGCAGGCGGGTGGCGGTCGACCTTCACGGTGTGGGACCGAGGCACTGGCATGGAGACCCTCTACCACACTGCCAAAGTCATAATCAGACCGCATGCCTGCGTACGTTAACAAATAGCTTGATTTCAAGTGTGAATACATATTGAGTATTCATAGAACATGAATCTACACTGATTACATGGATTTGCTCACATCTAATTTGACCCCAGCATGGTCTAACATGACGGGTATGAGCAAATTCCCCACCAATGGGCAGATGGAAGTGGGCATTCTGAGGTAGGAATTCATAAACCTTTGGCAGACACATTCCCACCAAACAATTCAGAGTTTGTGACTGCAAAAATTCCTTTTCAATATACTAAGCCCATTTTATCCAACTGCTGATATGGGTTTAGGAATGGATAAGGAATCTCTGTTTGGAAGGGCCATGTTGTAGTCGTCATATGCAAACAGCGAATTCTATCCATCTGCATTAATGGTTTAGGACATAAATAACGGTTGTAAACCATTGATATTTTACAGACCACCAATATGTTTGTAGCTCATTCGAAAAAGGAAAGGGGTCCCATTGGAACCTCTTCCCTTTGTGAATAAACAAAAGGTTGTTGGGAAGTAGGCAGTGATATCAAATAAACATAAAAAACGTGGGGGCATGTTATCAAGCACGGCGTTAAAATCATCGCCGCTTTAGCGGCAGAAAACTGCCGCTAAAGCGGCGATAATGAGCTTGATAATATGCCTCAGAGAATTCCAATAGAAGCCCATGTTGACACCAGAACACGGGCTTCTATGGGAATTCTTAAGGGCATATTATCATGCCTATTATCGCCGCTTTAGCAGCAGTTTTCTGCCGCTAAAGCGGCGATAATTTTTTACGCCGTTTCTTGATAATATGCCCCATAAACGCTTCCTTTTAAAACTAGTCCTGTTAACTTTAAGGAACATGGGCTGTGATTGGAAAAAAATAGTTTACTTTATTGGAAGGCGATCACAGACATGATGGTCTGCTGATTCTAGCAAGCCACCATCCCAGTGATGACCTCCAGTGGGAGTCAGTCACAATTTCCAAACTACCTCATGAGATTTAACAAGGTGGGTCGTATTGTGACCCACTCTGAAACTGAATTTTCCAAACTGACCTACTGGTTCATAGGTCGTTTTGGATCATTATTAACTGGTCGCAAAAATACTGGTCACAAATTGCTACCATTGTTTGTCGAACAGTAACAAGTATATCTGACCTTTACTCCTTTGTCAAAGGCACAAATAAATCCAAGTCCTTGGCCAGGATGGAGACGAAACACCGTCAAAACAGGTGTGGCGGTACACAAAGATATTTATCCACAGAATAACATAACAAATATTCTTGTGGCGATAAAAAAGAAAGTGCCAATGTTCATGTCCTAGGCATTTACCCGAACCATTGTGCACGTTATGGACTTTTATTCATGCAGTAGGGACCATGAAAGATATTTTTTCCAGACTGAGACTATTGCACAATCTTCGAAAGACAACTAAATATGCCAATTAGGATGTTGTTCGAGGCAACTTTTTGTCGACCTTCCTAATACTGCTGCTATAGGCCTGGCTCACAAACAACGTAAAGAAGTAAAATGACTGACAAATGAGTGCCTTATACCTTGTAATTGCTACTGTTATACAATACCAGATCTCATATGATATATTTTGCACTTTACAAGAGTCAAGTCCTGCCACGTTATTTCTTTCGTCTTCTGTTTGCCTGTTCGACTGTGACTTGCTGCACATATGTACTGCAGTATTAGGACAGCTCAAACCAATGACGAAAGACAAGCAAACTTCGCATGAATTTTGACTGTTAAAGCCCCAAGAGAAGCCCTGGTCTGATTTAATCGGTGCACAAGTTTCCTTTAATGAAGGTACTTCCCTCAGATGCATCTGTCATCGAGACATTTCCCAGTTCAGTGAGCAGCTCATGCGAGTTTATTCGGTTAAACTGTGTCTTTGCCTCATAAAATACCACTGACAAGAGCTGGTATGTCCTTTGTGTCAGAGACAATAAGCTCTGGTCAGGAAACAGAGCACTTCTGTGCAATCTGAAGTATGAGCGGAACTTACAATTGCTGACAGATGGAAGTCATATGTGCTGCACGAGAGGCTATTAGGACTTTAAACTATCGAGGGTTTGTCGGAATGGATAGACCAGTGCTGTGATCTATATCCTGTAGGGTCAGGAGCGTAGGTCAAGTGGGGCATTTGAGGAGCGCCCACCCATGGAATGCAGTCAGAAATAAGCATTTGCAATGCAATCGGTCTCGCCTTTGGGACCTTATATGTATTTGGCTATGCAGCACATTAGTCTGGGTGCTGAAACATCTACTGTTCTTTAACATGGAGAGAAAGTAAGCACCAAACTGCGTGACACACCAGGTATGGGAACACACGGAGAGAAATATTGCCTTTCACCGGGAAATGGTATAGTCCAAAGCTCTGTTTTTAATGTAAAATCAGGGCCTTCGGTGATCATATCACTGAAGATTTGAAAAAAATATTATTGTCTATGGGTGCTTGTGGAAGACAATTTCTATGGACTGGAATCTAGAGAATGCTAAAGTGATTCTGGTACCTGGTCCTCTTCCCGACTCCTCCCCCAACACCGTTTCCTTCCTCTTTACAAACAGTATCTTGCCTTCACGCGCTAGCGAGACGCACGCGGGTCGTAGCCCGGGGCGAAGACCGGGCAAAGAGCGGGCCGTTTGAGGCCGTTCGAGACTGTACGAGCCTGGACTGGCCACCCCTCTTGGCAAGTGTGTTCTGCGAAAGGCACTAAGCTATGGCTACTGGTCTGTTGAGGCTGGCTCCTAAGGGTGGGAGTGTCATGGGGACCCTTGATAACTTTATAACACGGGCTAGCAATGTCCTTGCCTACGAGATCGCCGCTACTGAACGCAGACTATCCCTAGATCCATCGTTAGGGAAGCGATCATCCCTGGGTGCCATCACAACTATTCCTTCCCCGAATAATCTTGCACACCCCCTACTAGAGGGTTCCCCAGTTGAGGCTCTGTTAGACGACCCCCCCTCCCTAATTGCTTCCACTCAATCTAATCCAACTGCCCCTGGCCAAAATCAGGCTGACCACTTCCTTCCAGCCCCTGTTTTCACGTGTGCCATGACAAGATCGATGGCGGATAGGTCCGCCAGAGGCAAATGCCCCGAGGCGAATCCTCCAGCCACAAAAGGGAAAAAACGTGCTGGGGGTCCTGTGAGTTGTCCCACTAAAAATAAACAAAAAAAATTGCCCGCTCCTAACCAAGATAATACTATTCCTTTAGAAGTAAACGACCAAGCCAATTCCCCGACCCAACACTCAGCTGTATCACCCACAACCACCGCTCTTAGTCTGGATATTCAGGAGGGACTGAGTTCTAGTGCCTTTTGGAATAGAATGGTTGCACTAATTGATGGGAGGTTGTCCCCCCTAATCGAACGTCTCGTGGCCTTGGAAGGGAAATTAGCATCACTATCCAACTCGACACAGCCCAACATAGTGGCATCCGTGCTCCCAGCTCGGAATTTGCCATGCCAACAATCGACCAACTTAACGCCTATCCTGCCCATTGAACAGGCGACTGGCTACTCCTCTGCTCCCAATGTAGCCCAATTAGATGGGGAACCAACTAATACTAAAGTACCTAGGCAAGTTCGAACTGCCACAACGCGACAGAAAGACATATCGTGTGAACCAGGAAGTTTAGTGGGTCCCCAACCCCAATGTTCCTTCCCTTCCTCGACCATTATTGGAACTAATCCCCCCCCTTCTCCTAATAATCTCCCAAGACTAGACCTACCTCCAGAATGTAGCCCCTATGTCGTGGTCTTAACAGGTGTTCCTGAACTACCACAAGGCAGAGTTGAACCCTATCAGTCGTTGAAGAACAAGACAGTTCATTGGCTGAATGTAAAAAGACCTCTGCCTCCAAATTTGAATGGGGAAATTCTGATGGTCCGAAGAGTATCTTGGGTAGGCCGGGGTGTGAAGAATATCAGGGGGGACTGCATAATTGTGAACTTTAAAGATCCTAGGGTGGTAAAGTACGTGGGCGAATATGTGGGGGAGGGTGGTTGGAATATTATGACTGATGGAATTCATTCCCCCCTACTCTCATATTTCTATCCGTTGGGAGCATTAAACCACAAGAGGAATATATCCAATGTACAACTGGCTGCAGAGAGACTATGCATAGGCCAAAATGGAAATCAAGAGTCTGTTTTACAACCTGACCACCTCAACATTCCATGTCAAAATAGGTTCAGTGTCTTGGATTGTGTCGACTGACTAAAGTTGGCTGCCAATTCCAGGAACTCTGCCCCAATCCAGTCAGAGCCTATCGAGAGCCTGGCTGTACTCACACAGCCCCAGGCTACAATGGGTTCAGATACCTTGAATTACCTCGTCGTTGCCTACGACCATGCGCCACGGGGAGATTCTTCAAATTGCCCTGTAGCGTCTCTTGAACGTCCAGAAATCGTAGACGTCAGGAATCCTTTATCCTTAGGCACTGATCAGGGCATCCCACCTGTTCTGAGCTCGACTACGCTCCTAGGTGGATCCTCCAACCCAAGGCTGCCGCGCCAAATTGAATTGACGACACCACCCCCTGAGCCAATAGCGCCCTGTTCTGACACCACCCTTGTCAACATTTTATCCACTGATCCCTATATAGAGCTAGGCCCAACTTCTACCATTGTAAATGACAACCCCAGAATTTCCCCGCTCTTAACACCTATATCACTAAGGTCTCACCTTGCCCATTCCCCTTCACTCAAGACTAAGGGGCTGAAAATTTTATCCTGGAATGTGGCAGGTCTGTCACGGCTGTTGGAACTCCCCGACTGGGGGGATTTTATTGACGGTCATGATATCTGCCTCTTCCAGGAGACATGGGCATTGAAGCCCTATCACCGTGCAGGGTTTGCTACATTTTGGGAATCTGCAGTAAGGCCAAATGGGGGAAGGCCCTCTGGAGGGCTGTCTATTTGGGTACGGACTCATTTGGATTGCGTATTTAAGAGAATTAATACTGACTCGCCGGATATTATGTGTGTAGTTATGTCCAAGAGGGGAAACCGGGTATTGTCCATCATAAATATATACTCTCGCCCTGTGAGATACGGCCAGGAGTCCCCTACTCTGAGTAGCTTAGATGCTCTTTTGAGCTCTATTATTAATATCGATACTCTGGTAATTGGTGGCGACTTTAATTGTCACTACGAACCCTTAAATGGGTTGATTACCTCAGTATCCCAGGATGAGGATCAAGAGTGGGCCATACCACCCTCCAATTCATATCCCACGAAGGCTTGGACGCCACTGATACTCCAAGTTACCCAAATAACACTTACTTACTCACTAAGGGCATGTAATGGTAGGTTCCCTGCAGACAATCCAGGCAATCCTACATTTAAAAGAAACGACCAAGCGTCCATCATTGATTACATTATGCTTAGCATGGGACTATGGTCAAGCATTCTGGACTTTCGAGTTCACAAACGTAGCGAAAGTGATCATAACCCCATTATTGTCACCTTAGAGGGTTTCACAAACAATCACTCTACATCTATAGTCCCATCTAGCGCTGTTCCCTTGATTACATCTGATGGCTCCCGAAGAGTTAGGTGGGAGAAGTTTGCTTTATCTGATAGAAATCTTGGCGTAATGTATTCTGAGATTTATCCTCTTTTGGAAAAACTAATGGGAGCCCCAATCTTACCAGAGGGCTTCTCAGATTTCGAGCTGATAGGAGCAACACATATAGAACTATGTGCTAGGCTTGAGACCCACTTTAGTCGGGCAATTAAGAGAAATTTACCACCCACAAGGGAGATCCCTACTTGGTTCAATAAAACGTGTAGGGAAGCAAAGCTCTCGCTTCTGCTAACGCTCAAAAGTGGAAACAAGCTAAAAATAAAGGAATCCAGGGCCCACTTTAAGGAAATTATTCACGAAGCCAAAAAAGAGTGGGAAATTAGCAGATGGGAGGAAATTTCCCATGCATTAAAAAACAGGGACCAAAGATCATTCTGGAATTTAATCAAAACTGGAATGTCACGTCCTACACAGGCGCTTCAACCCAATCTTGGCCAAGAAATCTGGCGTACTTACTTTAAAGAATTATACGCAACTCAGCCCTCAACATTGCCCACCCCCCTCATCCACACTACCCTGTACCCTCCTTCAATTCAGGCTTTGATCCCGATGTGCACACTCAGTGAGGTTAGAGTTGCTCTCACTAAAATCCAACCTAATAAAGCCCCAGGACTAGACAGGATCCCAGGTGATCTCTTCAAAAGTGAGCCCGACATCTGGGTGCCTTATCTATTTGGTCTCTTTAACGCAAT